>NC_080079.1:17452095-19852095 GCF_949987535.1 Balaenoptera acutorostrata | reverse complement strand
AGTGCTTTCAGCAACGACAGCAGGTGATTTAAGAGGTGGAACGGAAGTACTGGATTTTGCAAGTGCGTGACACTCCCTAGAAGGGGCTCTCGACTTTTACTCAACTTTATTGACTTTCAGTTTACAGTTTTCACCACACTGAAGTGTTTATTGTCCAGGATAGAGCTCATTAAACACATCGGGTTAAAGGCGGGCTTGTGGTGAGGGCAGCAAGCACACTTTCCCCAAGAGAGGAGTCAGAATAAGGTACCTCAAATGACAGTCACCAAGATGACCAAGAGTTACTGGCAAAAGATTACCTTGCAGTCATGTTGTTTTTAAAGAAAGTGAGTCAAAATACTTCTTTGTTAAATCAGTTATTCCAGACAAGCTACAGAGTAGATTTCATTGACACCAAGAAGTTTGCAACCATCCATGAAAAAGAGGGGATTTCCACTTCAAGGACCAATGCTGGGCCACAGAGCCCTTCCTTGACCTCCTGCTGACTCCAAGGTGAAACCCGCATTTCCTTCCGTCATCTGTGTAAACACTGGACACCTTGACCTTGGAGAATTGCTCAAACTCTCTGGGACTCAATTCCACAACAGCCAACTGGAAATTAAAATTCCTATACTCTGTTCTGTGTTCTGATTGTGATGCTAACAGCATGAATCTATACATGTTTAAAATGCATAGAACTGGACTTCCCTGGTGGCGCAGTGGTTAAGAATCCACCTGCCAGTGCAGAGGACCCGGGTTCGAGCCCTGGTTCGGGAAGATCCCACGTGCTGTGGAGCAACTAAGCCCGTGCGCCACAACTACTGAGCCTGTGCTCTAGAGCCGTCAAGCCACAACTACTGAGCCCGCGTGCCACAACTACTGAAGCCTGTGCGCCTAGAGCCTGTGCTCCGCAACAAGAGAAGCCACCGCAATGAGAAGCCTGCACACCGCAACAAAGAGGAGCCCCAGCTCACTGCAACTAGAGAAAGCCCGCACTCAGCAACGAAGACCCAACACAGCCATAAATCAATCAATAAATTTATAAAAAATAAAAGAAATAAAATGCATAGAACTGTATATCAGCAGAATCAACTTTACTGAACAATAATATTAAAACAAAAAAAATTTTTAATCCTATGCTGTAAGTAAGACGCTCCTTACATGGCATCCTTTTTACCTGTTTATTCTCTCTGGCATCCAGTGCAAGGTCTAGCTCACGGTACACATTCAACAAGTTGTATATTTGTCGAATGAATGAATATTGGAAAGAGCAGAATGCTGATGGCAGGCAGGCGCTCAATTGTTGTTTGTTCCTGTCACCTTCCCTTTAGTCATTTCAGATAATAGGACACAGTGCAGGTTTCCAGAAAATACTAACTGCTTGACCAGTTCTCGACCACTTGGGCAATGTTTGACCCAAGGGGAGAGGAAAGGCAGCTGCTGGCACGGAGAGTGACCTCGGTTGTTTCCTGTGGCCATGGATACATTCTATATCGACCAAGTGACTTCTTCCTGCCAAGCACGTGGTGTGGCACAATCAATTTAGGCACAACCCTCTCCTTGGTCAACTCGCATGATGGAAACTGAGCATTTATCTCAATGCCCTTGGGTTAACATATGCTGGGGGATCACCCAGCTTCTAGTCTCTACAGAAGTCACAGCTGATTTCAAATGACCCCCTGGGAATTAGACTGAAGGAGGCTGGGCAGGAAACCAGCCAGAGTAGCCAGAGCCTGCCAGCGTGGACCCTGGGACTAGACCCACCTGTTCCCCCAGCCCTAATCAGCTCTGGAGGGACCAATTTATTCTAAGTAATAACAAGAGTGGGAATAATGAAACAGGAAACTAATGTATTAGTTTATCAGGCCATTCCTGAGTCCTGCAGCAGCAGTATTGTTCTTTGCTACGGGATAAGACAAGCCGAGGCTACTATATAAGCAGAAGGTTGCTCAGAACATAGAGAGAGCACAGAGGGATCTGGTAACTCTTTACAAGGAAGCAAGTGATGTCGTTGAAAGAGAGTGGCCTTAGAGTCTGAAGCAATTGGTTTGAAATCATGGGTCCAACACTTATGAACTGTATGATCTTGAGCAAGTTACTTAAAGTCTCTGTGTCAGTTTCTCTGTAAGTAAAATGGGCACAATAACACCTAACTCATACTGCTTTACAGTGTAAATGAGAAAACATACAGGAAGCTCCAGGTACAAACTAGATATCACCCAGTGGTCACTTTCTTTTAATTATTTTTTATAGATAACTTTCATTTGCAAAGGTAACACATGCTAATTATTGAATATGGAAAATATTCAACAAGCCAAAAGGAAAAAATCAAAACCTCTCCATCATCGAGAGGGAACTGTTGGTAGTATTTTAGTATTTGTCCTTCCAGGCTTTTTGTGTATTATAATTTGTTTAAAACAAAGATGAGATCCTATGCCCATGCCATCTTCCAACCTGCTCTTTTCACTTATGAGTGTGTATTAACATCATCTCATGTCTTTAACTGGTCTTCTACAGCATCATTTAAAAAAAAATGTCTGGCATAGTGTCCTACCAGATAGCCATGTCGTCATTTAGTCAACCAATCCCATATTGTTGAGTATTTTCACCATTATAAACAATGCTGAAATTAACATCTTAGCAGTTGAACATCTTTATTACTCCCCTATGATGAATTTCCTAAAGGAGAATTGTTGGTCCATACTGACAAACAGCCTTCCAAAAACTTCATGTCAGTTTATGTTCCCACCTACCAAGTCCAGCAGTGTCCCCTATCTTGATTGTCAACAACCCTTCTTTTCTCTCCAGCAGCGGTAGCCTGATCACTTTCTCTTCTCCGTTCTAAGGATTTTTCTCTCCAAATACATAAATTTGGTCTCCCAGCCTCACAAGGCCTCTTCTACCCTGTCTAGTTCTGGAGACACAAGCTCTGACTATTGTCTCCTGCCAGTTTTCCATCCCAGCCACCAAGTCTTGCTTCACAAAGGACCCCTGATAATTAGTTAGATGACTGCTTACCTGCTATTGACTACATTTCCCAAATCTCATCAGCCTTGTTCACAAATCTCGTCTAGGGTGAGTTCTTTCCTTAAGTTTTCCACAGGTAGCTAATATCACTCATTTTCTGTGGACACTTCTGAGAGTGAGGCTCTGGCTTTCTCTCTAAAGCCAGGAGTTGGGGAGGCAGGCATTTTATCAAAGCTGAAAGTAGCACATTTGGTTCCTGGGACAAATAACAGGAAGTGAAGGCTCAGATCAATGGAAGGGCCTCCGTGGGGGAGGGGCGTAGGGGAAGCAGAGGTCCCGGTTCACACACTGTCCTTGGCTTGTTGGCCCACATCAATCCAACCGCTTCTTCTGATGCCACGTCTGCCCCTCCGACTCTGCCTCCTTCTTTCCCTTAGGGACTCTTGTGATTACCCTGGACCTACCCACCGGGATAATCTCCCAACTCAAAATCCTTAATTTAATCACATCAGCAAAGTTCCTTTTGCCATGTAAGGCTATATAATCATAGGTTCTGGGATCAGGACTTGGACGTATTTGGGGGTCATTATTCTGTCTACCTAACCTGGGCAAGCCATTTTCTCTCTCTGGCCTGAGTTTTCTCATCTGCAAACTGTGAGTCTTTGACGAAAAGCTCTCCAGATTCCTTCCAGGTTTGGCTGCTGGGAATATTTTGAAATGTGAAATGTAGGGTGGCTGAGGTATAGAAACTGCACTGAATTTCTCCTGGGTTTCCCTATTTCTTCCTCTAGGATTCCACCCTCTCCCCTAAATGCTACTGATGTCATTTTTGCTTATGCTCCTATTGATTGAAAAAGCCCACATAGTGTGTTTACTATGTTCCAGCCTCTGTTCTAAGCACTTTGCAGCTATGAAACCATTTAACCTTCATAACAACACCGTGAACGAAGTGGAGTGGTAATCCCTATTTTATAGAGGCACAGAGAAGTTAAGTAACTTGCACAAGATCACAGAGTGGCAGGCTGAGGTCAAACCTCGGCTGTCTGACTGTAGATTCTGTACTCTTAACCGCTGATGACCCAGCCTCTCAAAGCCCTTTGACCCACAGTCATGTAGCCATTGTTTAAGTCTTCTACACTGTGAGCAACTCAAGAGGAGGAGCCTTGTCTAATTCTGTGACTCCCAGCTCTGATAACAACTGGCACACAAATGAACAACAACAAAAAAACCAATGGATTGAATGAATGGATATGGCCGTGACTACTTATCTACCTGAGAGTTTCCTACAGATCAGAGCCATGTTTGAAGGACATGAAAATAAACATTTATGGGACACTTCAAAAGAGAGCATGATCCTCACACCAGCTTTGGGTGGTAGGTAGTGTTATTAACGTCATTTTACAGACAAGTTAAATGCAACAGAAAGAGAATAAGTCACTTGCCCAAGGTCAGCAACTGGATTTGACTTGAGACCAGCTCGACTTCCACATTTGCATCATGAAGGTCAGCATGAACTCCCTGAGGCCTACATTTTTAAAGTTAGGACCTAGTATGACTCTGGACAACGGAAGAGAAGGAAGGAAGCAAAGGAACATTTTATTGAGCAAATATTATGTGCCAGGCCCTTGTGCCAGGTGCTTTACATAATATATACCATTTAGTCCTCAGAGCAACCTTATTGTCCCATTTCACAGATAAGGAAACTGAAGCTTAGAGAAATTAAGTGACCTTCCTCAAGTCCACTGGTAGAGCCATGATTCAAAACCAGGTCTGTCTAACTCCAAAATTCATGATCTTTCCACTGTCACTAGGCTGCTGGGCCTCAGTTCTCTCATCTGTAGAATGGAGTTGGATGAGATGATCTCTGAGCTCCAGCTCAGCTTATTTTTTAAAGCCAGCATTCACTGTGTGCTTATCCTATGCCAGGCAGTGTGCTACGAACTTCACTTATGTGATTTCATCCTCACGACACCCTCTGAGGTGCTACTATTATTATTATTTCCACTTTCAAGTGGGGAAACTAGGGCTCAGACATAATGTCTGAAGTTACACAGCTACCACGAGGTCCAGCCTGAGTTCTAACTGAAGCTTGTCTGATTCTTAAGTCAAACTCTTACCCATCCACTATACTGCCTCCAGCAGTCCCAGACAGTCTTTAAAGTGAGAATATCGTGTGTTCCTACAGAATCGGAACAAGGCTGGAGTAGGTATGGGATGAGTTCCTCAATGTGTGGGCCCCTCTTCCTTTGGATTTCAAAGACTCACTTCAGTGAAGTTCTGTTAAAGTCAAAAGGTGACATGCTTCCATGGACAGTTGGCCAAGGCTGAGTCCAGCCCTGGCACCTCAAAGGCTTGGCTGTTTTCTCTAATCTTGTTATCAAGGCAACTCTGGATCACTCTATGGTCCTATAGTTATTCTCTCTTTTTCTTTCTTGTCTTCCCACCTTTGCAAGAGAACACTTGAGAGACAGCAGCTCCAAGTGGCCCACTTGTCACTGATTGAAGGAGTTGCTGACTTGAAATAAAAACAGTTCCCAGGACCTTGAAGGCCCCAAACAGAAAAAGCTATATTCTCTGAACACCTTGAGAGTAGAAGCTCATTCACAGCTGTACCCGGAGCCTTACAAGGTGCTGGGAACAAGGTGGTACTCAGCAAATGTTGAATGAACTAATTACTGAAAGCAATTCCCTAAAGAAGTCAGCTAGAAAACTGGAATAGAGAGATGGGCTAAGATTTGTAGTGACAATCAGAATAAAAGTAAGTGTATGTATGTGTGTATGCCCCAGAGCAACAGCTCAATAATGCCTGTGATGTGCAACCTGTGTCCCTCTACTTCTCCTCCACATCTTATGAACTGGAGCTGTCAATATAGATGGTTTCAGCCCACCCAGGCTTCAGGCCTGAGGAATGAATCAACCTCTCTCTCTCTCTCTCTCGTACGTGCATGCTGTCTAAAATACACATAATATAAAACAACATCTTGCAAAACTCTCTCTTTAGCCTTGTGTTGTCTCATTTTTACCTGCTATCTTGGATTTTAGCTATAAATACATAGACACTGGGTTTCGAGCTCTTCATCGAGTCTTAGTGTGTTACAGTAAAGTATTGGTACCGATAAACGTTCGCTGGGTAATTGATCTTGCTCTGTTTTATTTTTTCTACGTACTTCAATCTCTTAGTTAAAGAGCAATTTTGGCTTTATGATACGCCCAACAATTATAAGTACTTCTTGACTGCCCTCTAGCGGGAAAGATGAAAAAGTGAAACTCAGAACAATGTTCATCTTTCCTACTGGAATAAAAGTGGCCCTTTTTTCGTAACTTACTGGACTTCACATCACTCAAAATTGTAATCAATCCTACACACCACCGTATATAAAAAATAGACAAACAACAAGGATTTACTGTATAGCACAGGGCACTATATTCAATGTCTTGTAATAATCTATAATGGAAAAGAATCTGAAATATGTTTATTTGTTTATTTATTTATAACTGAATCACTTTGCTGTACACCTGAAACTAACACAATACTGTAAATCAACAATACTTCAGGGACTTCCCTGGTGGCGCAGTGGTTGAGAGTCTGTCTGCCAATGCAGGGGACACGGGTTCGAGCCCTGGTCTGGGAAGATCCCACATGCCGCAGAGCGACTAGGCCCGTGAGCCACAATTGCTGACCCTGCGCGTCTGGAGCCTGTGCTCTGCAACAGGAGAGGCCGCAATAGTGAGAGGCCCGCACACCGCGATGAAGAGTGGCCCCCACTTGCCACAACTAGAGAAAGCCCTTGCACAGAAACGAAGACCCAACACAGCCATAAATAAATAAATAAATAAATAAATAAACACAATACTTCAATAAAAAAATAATAATGGGATAAATGATTCAGACCTGGCCAAAGTCCAGCATCCTGATGGCACCAGTAATCAAATCAAAGATGAACTCATGGACTGACCTAGTCCAATCAGAATGAACCTCAGAATGTTTCCTGGAAATGCTAGGATAAAGACACTCAGTATTTTTCACTGAATTTCAACATGGAAGCTTGCAGCTCTCATGCTCCGTCCGAAGGGAGCCACGAAGAATGGAGACAACACCAAGGCAACACAGCTGAGAAATGTATAGAGAAAATCTGAATTTTGGAGACATGATTTCGGCCCTGGGTTAAGTCATATCTGAAGCTGGTATGTCTTTGAATTGCTTGATTTACAAGAGCCAATAAATTCTTCTCCATGCTTAAGCCAAAAGGAAAAGCAAAAGTGTGATCTATCCAAAGTTAGTAGTTTAGGGACTTCCCTGGTGGTCCAGTGGGTAAGACTCCACCTCCCAATGCAGGGAGCCTGGATTTGATCCCTGGTCGGGGAACTAGATCCTGCATGCATGCCTCAACTAAAGATCCCGCATGCCACAACGAAGATCCCGCATGCTGCAACTAAGACCCGGCGCAGCCAAACATAAATAAATAAAATAATAATTAAAAAAAAAAAAACAAAGTTAGCAGTTTATCCTCATGTTACAGATGAAGCTGACGCGTAGAACGGGGCTCCTCAAACTAAATGTGGTGAAGGACCAGTTTTTATATATTTTTTAAATCTGTTGCAAATTATTCTATTTGTAAAATTCAATAAAAAATAAAAAACTTGATAAATTACATTTTAAAACAGACATACAAAATAAAAACCTAATTGTTATTATCAGATTCAACAGACAATATTACATTTCAATAAACATAATCAGAACAAACATAACGAAGGAAAAAGTAAAACAATTGCAAAATCTGTATGTGTTGTTCATTGAACGTGCTTGTTATAACCAATTAATATAGACAATTGCTATTATGCTAATAACTTTTTTGTCATTCTTCAGTCATAACTAAACAAAGATTACAAGTAAAATGTTTCCCCACTTCAAATGAACACAATTTATATCAATATTGTGTTTTTAATGGACAAATACACATGCTTATGGCTTGTTAGTCTATCTAATGCAGGCAGAATGGAATATAATGCTACTCACAAGGTACAATGTCTGTTGAAACTGTTTCTAAATTTTGTTTTAATAAGAGCTCTAGTGGAGAAACCAGTATTACAGAGGTTTTTTAATGGGAATGGAAGAAGAAATTTTAAAGCCATTCCAGGAAGCTCAAGATTTTCATCTTTCACTTTTACCCAAAGTGAAGCAAATGATTCTGATTTTCAAAATCCATCTTCAATTCTCAATCCATTGCCATTTCCACCAATTTATCCTGTAAGGTTATAAAGTTGAATCAAATTATCTTTCGATTAAAGCAAAGGTTTCTGGATCTGTAAATTTCCCATCATGGATCTTCTTTTGACAGAAATAAAATTTAAACAATTCTGTCAAATCTGTAAGGCATTTGGCCATAACACTTCCCAGATGTGCAATATCAAGATCATCACCTACTTTACTGATAATTATTGTTAAATTATGGAGCATGGTATAACAGTCTATGGAAACTCTGTTCTTCCAAGCTTCTCAATTTTATTTTTGCTCTTTGATCCTATCTGCCATTGAAAATCATATTGCAGTCTTTCGTTGCTTAGAAGTAGTAAGATCATCAAAAATGCCAAAAATATTACACAAATAAACTAGTCTGTCATCCAAACCACATATTTAAAAGGTGGGGACCTTATGTAGGTGTGTTTTTCACTTGCTAGGAACACTGAAAGTTTGTTTCATATTCAGACATTGTTAATAGAACTTTCCCCTTCACTAAGCATGGAATCTCCTGCCTCATATTGTATGCAATAATAGGTGTTTCCATGTTATCAGCTTCCTTGTTATCACATAATCAAGAGAAAAATATCTCAAACTTAATACATCAACTTTTGCATAATTCACTTTTTTTACTATGTAACTAGACACTGTTTAGATAAGCTAAATTTTTTTCATTGCAAAGCTTTCTTGATGAGGGAAGCCGTGTGTTGATTTACATACTCATGCAAGCTCTTTAACTTGGGTAATAACTTCAGAATGTTTTTCTGTCAATGCAGCTGCACCATTAGAGCATATTCCTACACAAATTTAAACTCAAACCACATTCCTTAACAGTGTAATCCTTCACAGTTTTATGTAGTTCAGAGCTAGTTGTGTTGTCATCAATGAGGCTGAAAAAAAATTCTTCCTCAGATCTCTACCATGTTCAAATTGCATATACATATTTCAAATTAATTGTCATGTTAGCAGTATGTGTGCATTCAACAATTTGCAATGAAAAGAAGGAAAAATGCTTTGCTACCTGTATTTGTTTTGTGAGTTAATCTGCCATGTCATTAGCTAGTTGCTGAATTTGTCCAGCTATGAAGAATGATATTTTTTTTTAAGTTATACAATTTTTATTTATTTATTTATTTATTTATGGCTGTGGTGGGTCTTCGTTTCTGTGCGAGGGCTTTCTCTAGTTGCGGCAAGTAGGGGCCACTCTTCATCGCGGTGCGCGGGCCTCTCATTATCGCGGCCTCTCTTGTTGCGGAGCACAGGCTCCAGACGCGCCCGCAGGCTCAGTAATTGTGGCTCACGGGCTAGTTGCTCCGTGGCATGTGGGATCTTCCCAGACCAGGGCTCGAACCTGTGTCCCCTGCATTGGCAGGCAGATTCTCAACCACTGCGCCACCAGGGAATCCCAAAGAATGATATTTGACCTACCTTCTTTGCCACAAATTCACCCATAATTTGCAAGATTTTTGATACAGTTTTGCACTATTTTTTTTAAATTTTAGCATCCCAAAGCCCTACTTTATTAAACACAAGTAACAATGTTTATATGGGAAATTTTGAACCTCTGCTTCTATCAATTTTTAAAAATTCAATAGTCTTGCAAAGTGTTCTTTAAGTTTTAAACTTATTCTTTTGTTTTCTTTGTAAATGCTACCTAAATTTGATGACTTTTTACTTATTTATTTATACAATTTTTAAAGGTTACACTCTATTTATATTATTACAAAATATTGGCTATAGTCCCCCTGTTGTACAATACACCCTTGTAGCCTATCTTACACCCAATACCTCCCACCACCCCACCCCTATATTGCCCCTTCCCCATTTCCCCAATGGTAACCGCTAGTTTGTTCTCTATATCTATGTCTTCTTCTTTTTTGTTATATTCACTAGTTTGTTGTATTTTTTAGATTCCACACATAAGTTATATCATGCATTATTTGTCTTTGTCTGTCTGACATTTCACTTAGCATAATGTCCTCCAAGTCCATGCACATGGCTGCAAATGGTAAAATTTCATTCTTTTTTATGGCTGAGTAGTGCTCCATTTTACATACATTTATATATATATATAAAATACATCTTTAGCCATTCATCTGTTTGTGCACACTTAGGTTGCTTCTCTGTCTTGGCTATTGTAAATAATGCTGCTATGAACGTTGGGGTGCATGAATCTTTATGAATTAGTGTTTTTGGTGGGGTTTTTTTTGTTTGTTTGTTTGTTTTGGCTATATAGCCAGGAGTGGAATTGCTGGGTCATATGGTAGTTCTATTTTTAGTTTTCTGAGAAACCTCCATACTGTTTTCCACAGTGGCTGCACCAATTTACATTCCCACCAACATTGTTGGAGGGTTCCCTTTTCTCTGCATCCTTGCCAACATTTGTTATTTGTGTTCTTTTTGATGATAGCCATTCTGACAGGTGTGATGTGATATCTCATTGTGGTTTTGATTTGCATTTCCCTGATTAGTGATGTTGAGCATCTTTTCATGTGCCTGTTGGCCATCTGCATTTCCTCTTTGGAAAAATGTCTATTCAGTTCTTCTGCTCAGTTTTTAATCAGGTTGTTTGTATTTTGATATTGTGTTGTATGAGCTGTTTATATATGTTGGATATTAATCCCTTATTGGTCATACAATTTGCAAATATTTTCTCCCATTCAGTAGGTTGTCTTTTCATTTTGTCGATGGTTTCCTTTGCTGTGCAAAAGCTTTTAAGTTAAATTAGGTCCTACTTATTTCTGCTTTTTTCCCCCTTACTTTAGGAGATGGATCAAAAAAAGAATATTGCTGTGATTTATGTCAAAGAATGTCCTGCCTATGTTTTCCTCTAGGAGTTTTATAGTACCTGGTCTTACATTTAGGTCTTTAATCTATTTTGAGTTTATTATTGTATACAGTGTTGGAGAATTTCTAATTTCATTCTTTTACATGTAGCTGTCCAGTTTTCCTGGCACTACTTATTGAAGAGACTGTCTTTTCTCCATTGTAAATTCTTGCTTCCTTTGTTGTAGATTAATTTACCATAAGTGCATGAGTTTACTTCTGGGCTCTCTATCCTGTTCCACTGATCTATATGGATGACTTTCTTTATTAGCTTCATTTGCTAGTACATCTCTGCAGATAACATACCACAGTTTTAGTGGTTTAGTATCAGTTATGTCCACAAAAGTGAGCTTAATACATGAAGACTTATACTTTCAAGTAAAACTAATACAAATTCTTTTGGTTTTAATTTCTTCAGAATCACTTTCACAGTCATCATTTGTTTTATTACTGCTGCTGTTGCGTGTTAGGAAAAGTATGTTTTTTCTTGATTAAAAGAAGTCAAGTGAAGAGTGTTTTGACAACTGTAAGTTATAGTTAAATATTACTTTGAAAATTTGCCTTCCTAATTTAGCTAATATCTACAAATTTTAGACACACTTTTACAAAAACTTTTACAAAAAAGTTATATTTAATAAGTAAAAAATAACAAATTATAAAAAGACTTAAATGCTTTTATTTTCTCAGATTTTTATATACATTTGGTTTACAGTTGACCAACTAACCCTTAAAATATCACACATGGTAACATTGTCCTACTGTACATACAGCTCTCAATACATATAACTCATGGACAGCACCTTTTCTATCCCTTGTTCAATGAAACAAGTTCCCTGATCGTGCACTGGATGTCAAATTGCATGAAAGTTTCTAAACACCTACTCTTCATCCTGTACTGCTCTCCTCGTGCGCTGCAACAAGCAGTTCGTGGGCTGCAGGGAACTGAGTATTGACCAGAAGACCTAAGTGAGTTGCCCAAAGTCCACTGGTGAGTAAGTAGTGCACCACCTTTCTCCTAGTCTAATGCCCTCTTCATTTCCTTCTCTAAGGAAATGAACAATTTCTTCATCCATTAAATGGTTTTTGAGAGAATTGGATGAGATTTATCCATGAAGTGTCTGCACAGAGTCTGCAGGAGAGTAGATGCTATGACTATGATTATCAACTCACTGTGTGAGCGAGACTGGTATCTCACCAACCAGATTCCTAACCCTAACTTTCTTCCTCAGGACAAAGTCATGCGGGGAGGGGTCAGTTCATTGGCACCATTCAATCAGCACAGATACCCACCAATGCTCTCTTTCCCAGTCCTTTCCTGTTTGAGAAGGAGCTTCCATTTGAGATCTTTATCTTCAGTTCTCCATATGACACAAGCCTAGGAATGGTGTCCCCAGGAGCTGTGCAGTGCGGTATACATGGTTGTACTTGGTGGCATTGTCTAGAACAGCCAGGACCAAGCCTTGGTACTGGGACACAGTCTTCTTCCAGGTAATAGATTCACCAGCTTTCCTCCCAGGGAAGTCATTGTGGTGACTATAAAACCAGCTTAGATAACATAATATAATCAGGATCCCAATGACCGTCCTTTACTCCTTTCACAAATCAACAGAAGGTAACTGTGACTTCAGACATGATCTGCAAAGAACAGAGATTTTATTTTGTGACTTCCGATTCTTTAGCCCAATACATACCTGTAGTTGATGTTTACTTGGATATCTGGTCCAGGACTGGTAGCACTTGATTAGTTTCCTTCTCTGGGATGCATAAAAATATGGGATGAAGGCAAACCCAGTGCCCTGGGCAACAAGAGGCAAGGTCAGCTAGGTATAAACTTCAAAGTGCTTAAGCATATCTTCCTTACTTTTTTGCAGAACCATGATTGTCACATTTTTTAGTTAATGAATGAATGAGTGAAAAACAATCAACACCTGAATGTATAAGTCACAATGTAATTCCCAGGGACTGCATGATACACCTTGAAGCAACCAATAGTCTGACCTTTAAGGAGTGTGAAATGCAGGTGGGCCAAAAGCATGGGGAAACATTCAAAGGCAACAGAAGAGTGGTGATCATTTTGAAATGCACAGAAATATCGGATCACTATGTTGTACAGCTGGAACTAACATAGTGTTGTAGGTCAATTATACTTCAACTGAAAAAAAAAGAAGGCCAGTTGCAGAGAAACGCACACACACACAATGGAGAAGAAAATTCTGCAACATGCTCCAACATGGATGAACCTTGGAGTCTTTATTCTAAGTGAAATAAGCCAGTCACAGAAAGACAAACACTGTATGATTCCACTTGTAGGAGATGTCTAGAGTGGTGAAATTTATAGAGAAAGAAAGTAGAGTGGTTGCCAGGGGCTGGGGGAGAGGGAAATGGAGAGTTATTGTTTAATGGGTAAAGTTTCAGTTTTGCAAGAGGAAAGAGTTCCGGAGATGGATGGTGGTGATGGTTGCACAACAAGGTGAGTGTACTTAATATTACTGAACTGTACACTTAAATATGGTCAAGATATGTAAAATTTATGTTATGTGCACTTTGCCACAGCTAAATGTGTCTTCTCCATATTTTAGCCTACAGGATACCCTTCAATTATGAGGACTCCTTTTAAACATCAAGAAGTTTCATGGGGCCTGTCTTCACCTTCTAGCTGTTCATTCTTCATGCATTCAACAAAAGACATTATTTCAAACCCTGATAGAGAATAGAATGACCAAAAACTACTATAACATTTATAATCCTTTTGAAGGGATGTGTATATTTCATTTATTACAATAGCATCTATTGAAAACAATGATGCTAACAGAGAAAGAAATATTTTTTTAATATATGAGAAGGTGCTAAACCTTACTCACAGAAATGAAAATGCAAATAAAAAGACATTAAAATATCATTTTACATATTTCACATTGGCAAAGATGAAAAAGTTTGATAACACTTGGATTGGGGGAACCATTAACTTATCAAATTATTATTGATCACCTATTATGAGTCTATGTTGGACACTGAGTAATCAGCAGTTAACAAAGTAAACAAAAATTCCTTCTTTCCAGGAGCATACATTCCAATATGGGAACAGGGGTATACATACAGTAAATGAAAATGGAAAAGAGAAGAAAAGAGAAACAGAGAGGGACAGAGAAAGAGTGTGTGTCATATAAGGAGTCCTCTAAAGAAAAATAAAGCAGTGTAAAGTATGGTAAGTGACCAAAGGGTACTGTTACTTTAGATAACGTGATCAAAGAAGACTTTCCTGATAAGGTGACAATTGTGTAAAGGCCTAAATGAAGTGGGGGGTAAGTCTTGGGGATGTCTGGTAGAAGTGTTTTCCAGGTAGTGTGAAGTGGTCAGGTGACTCCTTTCACAGATACCAATTATAAAAATTGGACTAGGGAATTCCCTGGCCATCCAGTGGTTAGGACTACGTGCTTTCACTGCTGAGGGCTCAGGTTTGATCCCTGGTTGGGGAATTAAGATCCCACAAGCCATGCAGCATGGCCAAAAACAAAAACAAACAAACAAACAAACCCCCAAAAACTGGACTAAAAGTTAGACAATAGTTTCTTAGATATGGCAACAAAACCACAAGCAACCAAAGAAAAAATAGATATATCAGGTGACATTAAAGTTTAAAACTTCTGTACTTCAAAGGACATTATCAAGAAAGTAAAAAGGCAATGCACAGAAACGGGAGAAAGTACTTGTAAATCATGTATTTGATGAGGGTCTAGTATCCAGGATATATAAAGAACTCTTACAATGCAACTGGGTCCTCTCTTTGGGTCTCATCATGCTGAAATCAAGGTGTCAGCCAGGTTCCAATTTCATCTCAACCTCAGGGGCCTCTTCCAAGCTCACTGGTTTGGGGCATAATTCAGTTCCTTGCAGTTGCAGGACTGAGGCCCTCAGTTCCCAGAGGCTACTTGTTATTCTCTGCCATATGGCCTTCTCCACAGCTTAAAAGACCAGCAGGGGAGCATCTCTGGCTTGGAATCTCTCTGACTTGACTTCCTTTCTGATGCCCTCTTTTGAAGGGCTCACCTGATTAGGTCAGGCCCATCCAAGATCATCTTTTTTTAAAAATTAACTCAAAATTGCCTGATTAGGGATCTGAATTACATCTTCAAAATCCCCTCAAGTCCCTTTGCCATATATGGTAACTTAATCCCAGGAGTGATGTCCCATCATATCCACAAGTCCCATCTACACCCAAGGGGAGGAGATTATACAGGGCATGTACACCAGGGGACAGAAATCTTATAAATCTGCCTGAAGGTGAGGGAGAAAGTCAAATAGATATGTGAGGGAAGAGAATTGCAGGCATCAGGTAGGGCAAGTGCAAAAGTCCTGAGGTAGGGGATACCTGGCACACTTAAATGCGGCTAGAACAGAGAGGGGAGGTAGCAGGAGATGAGATCAGAGAGGCAAAAATGGGCTAGTTTTTGGGGGAAACTTCTAGGACTTTTATCCCCCCAGAATGTTTTAATGAAAATTTTCAAATACAAAAAAGTTTAAAAATTTTTACAATGAAATCCGTATACCTTCCACTCAACTTTCCCATTAATGTTTTAACTACACTTATTTCATCACATCTGTCCATCTGTCTACACAGCTAATTTTGGGGGAATAAATTTCCAAGTAAGTTGCAGACAACAATACACCTCCCCCTAAATACTTCAGCATTCATTATCATTACCTAGAATTCTATATTTAGTACGTTCTTTCTTCTGATGTAAAATGAAAATACAATTAAATGCAAAATTCTTAAGTGAATAGTCATGGAGTTTTGATACATGCAGAAACCTTGGAACCAAAATTCCTATAAAGATATAATTACCATAACCTCCCCCCAAATTCCCTTATGTTCCTTCTCATTTCCCCTGGAACCTCCCCTAAGTAATCATTTTTTTGATTTTTTTTCCCACCATGGATTTTCTTCACCTGTTCTAGAACCTCCTATATATAGAGGTATACAGTATGTATTCATGTAGATAAGACTTCTTTCACTCAGTATAATATTGTTGGGATTCATCAAGGGTCATTGCACATATCAGTAATTCATTTCTCTTTGCTGTCAATGTATATACCTCAATTTATTGATTGAGTCATCTGTTGATATATATTGGGGTCGTTTGCAATTTGGGGCCATTATGAATAAAGCTGCTATGAACATTTTTATACAAATCATGTTGGACATTCGTTTTCATCTTAGGCAAATACCTATGGATGGACTTGCTAGGTCCTAGGGTAGATGTATGTCTAGTTTTATAAGAAAGAAACTCCGTATCCGGCCGCTGCCACGAGAGAAGGTGCCGTCGTGTCCACGCATCTGCAACGGATGGTCGTGAGGAACTGCTCCAGCTTCTTGATCAAGAGGAACAGCAGACGTACAGCACCGAACCCAATAACCTGAAGGCCCGCAACTCCTTTTCGCTACAACGGGCTCATTCACCGCAAGACTGTGGGCGTGGAGCCGGCGGCGGAGAGCAAAGGGGTCGTGGTGGTCATGAAGCCGGGATCCGGCCAGCGAAAGGCAGACACTTCCTTCGTGCGGACCACCATCGACAAGAACGCCCGGGCCACCCTCAGCAGAATCCCGCACATGATCCGAAAGGACATACGGATTTGCGTATGGCCCTCATCCGCAGAGCCAGCGCCATCCTGCGCAGCCAGAAGCCTGTGATGGTGAAGAGAAAGCGGACCCGCCCCACGAAGAGCTCCTCAGCGATCTATCCCCTTCCCCAATGCAATAAAGCTGTCAACTGACTTGCCTCAAAAAAAAAAAAAAAGAAAGAGAAACTTTTTGCAAACTGGTTCTACCACTTACTTTACATTTCTATCATGAATGAATGAGTTTCAGTTCCTCTAAGACCTCGCTCTAAGACCTTTAGTGTTACCAGTATTTTTAATTTTAGTCATTCTGATGCGTGTATAATGGTATAAAAACAAATCTTAAGTGTGCTGAATTTTAAACTGATCAGAGATTTCAGGGTCTTGAGAATTGTCTCTTTGGAAAGGTGCCAAACAGCTGAAGTCTGTATGTTGAAAACTATAAAATATGAAGTTGCTTTTGAGAAAATTGATTGAATGAGGTTTTGTTTGTTCTTTAGCCAGAAAAACAGATGATACAATGTCTGCATTAAATGATTTTTAAATCAATAATTCTTTTTTTTCCAGCTGACTTTCAACCTGGAAAAAGAAATTTAACTTTGGGCTACAGGCCAAAAAATTGGGAAAAAAATCTTTGTCCTGAGGTTAGGGTCTTTAAATCTTGCCTATAGCAAAAACTCTGGTTCTAGAAAAGGTGCAGGGAGGAGGTAAACCTCCCTCTTCTTAGTAAATAACTCATTTTTGCATTGTGTTGCTTCCTCCCCCCACCAAAAACCCGTATACTAAATTTGGCGATTTTGCATTAAATAACTTTCAAATTGTAGAACATTTAAAAATATCAATTAAATTGGAAGATTTATCATCTTACCTTATTTGTTAAAGAATGTAATTTTGTGCTTAACTCTGTAGTGATATTTATTACAGAATGCAAAATCAAGAATTTGGAATATGGCATATTTGATTCCAAGCCAGAATTTGAATTTCTGCACTAACCTAAATAGCTAAAGTTTTGAGTAAAGATGATATAAACATGAGATTTCAAGAGCATATTTGAAATTATAATGTATTTTAATTATATATACATATATAATTTTATATTTATATATATATATATATCACTGGTGACTTTTACAGAATGGTTCTAGAATGACTCAGATAATCTGTACATTATATAAATCTGCACATGACCTAAATCTGGGTATGGTTGTTTGTTTTTTTTAAAATTTATTTTATTTTATTTATTTATTTTTGGCTGCGTTGGGTCTTTGTTGCGCATGGGCTTTCTCTAGTTGCAGAGACCAGGGGCTACTCTTCATTGAGGTGCGCAGGCTTCTCATTGCGGTGGCTTCTCTTGTTGTGGAGCACGGGCGCTAGATGTGAGGGCTTCAGTAGTTGTGGCACGTGGGTTCAGTAGTTGTGGCTTGCGGTCTCTAGAGCGCAGGCCCAATAGTTGTGGCGCACAGGCTTAGTTGCTCCGTGGCATGTGGGGTCTTCCCAGACCAGGGCTCGAACCCGTGTCCCCTGCATTGGCAGGCGGATTCTTAACCACTGTGCCACGAGGGAAGACCTGGGTATGGTTTAAAGATCCATAATGGAAAAATTTTCTAGTTTTTTATTTTTACCTTTATTGGGATATATTTCACATATAATAAAATTCACCTGTTTAAAGTGTACAGTTTTTAAATTTTTTTTATTGAAGTATAGTTGAATTACAATGCTGTCAGTGGTTTTTACTATATTTAAAAAGTTGTACAACCATCATTACAATCTAATTTTAGAATATTTTGAAAACCCTTCCCAAAACCCTTCCCCAAAACCCGTTTCCCAACCTTCCCACCCAATCTGTAGCCCCAGGCAACTACTAATCTATTTTATGTGTCCATGAATTTGTCTATTTTGGACTTTTCATATAAATGGAATCATACAATATGTGCTCTTTTGTGACTGGATTCTTCCACATAGCTTAACATTTGCAAGATTCATCCATGTTTATTTGTGGGGTTTTTTTGGCTGTGCCACGTGAGTTCCTGGACCAGGGATAGACCCCGGACCATAGCAGTGAGTGTATGTGGCAGTACAGTCTTCAGCATGATTTGGTATTATTTTTTTATTGCTGACTCATATTTCATTGTATGGATAGAGCACATTTTACTCATCCAACAGTTGATGGACATTTAGGTTATTTCTACTTTTTAGCTACTATGAATAATGCTGCTATGGACATTCATACACAAATTTTTGTGTGGAAGTTTTCATTTCTCTTGGGCATATACCTAGGAATGACATTGCTGGGTCATATAGTAATCCTATGTCTAACTTTTTGAGGAATAGCTAAAGTGGCTGCACCATTTTACATTCCCAGCAGCAATAATATAAGACTGTTCCAATTTCTCCATATCCAAGCTGACACCTGTTATTGTCTGTCTTTTTTATTTTAGCTATCCTATTGGGTGTGAAA
Organism: Balaenoptera acutorostrata; assembly: GCF_949987535.1. Lineage (NCBI taxonomy): Eukaryota > Metazoa > Chordata > Mammalia > Artiodactyla > Balaenopteridae > Balaenoptera > Balaenoptera acutorostrata. The sequence goes on along the minus strand of NC_080079.1, from coordinate 19,833,010 downwards.
TGGTATCTGACTGGCTAATGATGGTGAGCATCTTTTCATAAGTTTACTGACCATTTGGGAAAATGTGTATTCAAATCCTTTGCCTATTTTTAAACAGAGTTATTTGTCTTATTATTGTTAAGTTATTGTAAGAGTTCTTTATATATTTCGGATCCAAGTCCCTTGTCAAATATATAACTCACATTTTCTTGTTGTTTTACTTCCTTTGAGGCACAAAAGTTTTTATAAAGTATAATTTTTTTCTTTCATCATTGTGCTTTTAGTATCATATTTAAGAAACCACTGCCTAATCCATAGTCACAAAGATTTACTCCTATGTTTTCATCTAAAAGTCAGACTCCCTAAAACTGCCTTAAGGCCAGCCAAGATAATAAATTAGAAGCAGTACCACATCTTGGACAGAAGGGTGGAAATGAGTGCCACTCTCAAAAGTTTAAAGGATGAGGGGTGGTGGTCCCCATTAAATCTCCATTTAATTCACCAGTTAGGTCCTTGCAAAAACCAGATTGATCCTGACAGACAGTGGACTAACAGAACTTAAGCGAGAGGTAACTCAGCTGCAGGCTGGAGGTAGAATCCTTACTAGAAGAGATCAACACAGACTGGCAGTTATTATCTGGCAAAATGTATTCTTTTTCATCTTCATCTGGAAGGAGTGGAGCATTCCCACGGTGCTGGCAGCAATTCACATTCAATGCCACATTACTTCTTTGCTCTCCGTCATAATATAGTCTAGAGTCCTTAATTCTTTCATCATTGAACAGATTATCATGCTGGTCCACTATACTGACACCATGTTCCTCAGACCTGGGAGGGAGGAAGTGGCAAGTATACTCTGAATACCCTCTTGAAGTGCTCCAGAATCCACTACTGTAGCATAAAAATTATTTTGAGCTGAAAGTACTTGAGTTCCTGAAATCTCTTATCTGCCTCCCAAAAGAGCTCAAAGTAACTCAACTGTTATAAATCCTCTCTCTGGGAACTCACAGAGAAGTCTGACTCTTATCACTGAGTAACACCCAAACAGACAAAGTCACAAAAACTAGCAGGTCTCCCATCTGTTCTCCTAAGGGCCCATTTGACTTTCATAAAAGTCATTTGTTTTCCCTTATGTGCTCTTTCTCTCCCCCTTTTCACCTTCAAATAAGTCATTTGTTTTCCCTGAAGTGTCCTTCTCCCCTCATCTATTAAAACGGTATATAAAGAATTCTGCCAGCACTAAGAGGCGCTGACAGGGATGAAGTTAAGAGGCTACTAGTAATAGTTCAATCTAGAAAGAATAAGGGCTAGAACTGCCAGCCGCAGCGGGAGGGATGGCGAGGACCGACCGACCTGAGTAGCTGCTGAGTGGCAGGTAATTTTACAGCGACCCAGAGATCCAATTTCTAACAATATGTTTTTCCGCTACGATTGATAACAGATCAGATACACCCAGGGTTGCCACTAGCACCTCGTATCTCTTAGGCTGTTATAAAAAGGGAGGGGGGGTAGCTTTTAATCTTACCTAAATCTCTTTTTGTTGCAGTTGTCCAATCTGCCTAGATTTATAGCAGATGGCAGAGCAGTAAAAATCGCCCGGGGTATTAATAATTATGACATTATTAAAACTAATTTTCGAGCGTCAAGTCCATTTGGGGTGTCCTGCGAGTGGGCGGTCCAGACCCAGTGGGGGCAATTCTAAATTTATAAAAGTTCCCAGAGCGAGAGAATACTGGAGCAGCAGGGATTCTGCACACTGAATCCCACCCACGTCCAGTACGTTGCGTGTTCGGGGACCTGCGCTAGCACCGCATTTCCAAACAGCCCAAGACCACGTGGCCACCTGCACGCACCGCTACTGGCCCTTAGACTCCCAGTCTTAGCTTTGGCGCCGAAGCTTTCCTCCCTGTGGTCGAAACCATTGGCTCCACGCTCGGAGGGAATACGGGCCAACATCACGATCAAGGCTCTTGTCCGAGTGAAGCTTCCGACTAATTCTCAGGAAAAACTCATCTAAAAATTGAGGAATAAAATGAAATTCACCTAAAGACATCGAAGAAGGGCTCCTTTTGCCAAAAAGAAAGAGCAGATCTGACCCTGATTCCCCCTACTCTCCTTGGGGGCTGCGAGGGTGGTTCCGTCCGAGGCGGGGACTCCGCCTCCATGGGCGCCGCCATTTTGTTTGGCTAGAGGGGAGAGAGCGGCGCTTTGGGGGGAGGGGTCTCCTAGGCGCCTCACCTGAGCCCGCTGGCGAGTTGTTGCTTCTTGCGCGGGAGGCCTTCTCCCCGGCTCGGGGCGGGGAACCATGTACATAAAGCAGGTGAGGCCTGTGCGTCCCTCGCACCCTTCACGGGCCCGTGAGGACCGCTTCTTGAGGCGGGGGTGTCGCTTCTCCTCGCAGAGTGGGCGCGGGGCTGGACTGGGACTGTGTGGGAGAGGTGCGGCCCCGGCCCGCAAGCGCGGGGGCCGCGGGGAATTGGGGCGCCCCTTTGCAGCCCGGGCCTCCCCGCAGGGTGCTCGCCTGAGGGAGGCGGGCTCTCGGGGAGAGGGGTGGAGGGGCTGGCGGGGCGGGCCCTTTGGAGGGAACCGGGCCTTCCCGGGAGGGCGAGAAGCGGCCCTGTCCTGCGGGACCGGCTAACCCCCCGCGGGCCTTTGGCGTGGGGTGTGTGTAGAGAGGGTCTCCCCGGCCCCGGGGACGCCCCTGAGGCCCAAGCTGGGGTGTCTCCCGACTTAACCGGAGAAATAAAAGGGCTCCTCGTTCCTGCAGAATGTGTAGCGTCTCCTCATTCCGTTGTTACTTCTGTCAGAATGGTCTTCCCGCGCTGGAGTCCACCCCAAAGATGAGCCCCTTCCCACTCTTCACGAGAAGTGTCTCTGCTGCAGGTGTTGGACTCCAGGCAGTCCTGTCCTGGAACGGCGGCTCTTTTTGGCCCGAGTGTGTGACTGACAGGGGCGCCCAGGAAAGCCGGGCCAGTCTGCATACTTGATAGACTTTTGTACGGCCCTCTAAGGCTTAGTGTGCCAACGAACCGTATACAGGGTGCTTGATTTTGAGAGTTCCCTAACAGGTTACTAATTATAACTCCTAAAAAAGCAACAGTGGCAATGGTTACTGATAAACGGGCTGTTTTAAGAAGTTTTTTTAAATCCCTTTGCAAAATGAGTTTTTCTTCTAGGACATGGAAGCTTTTCTGACTTGCGTTAAATGAGAAACCAGAACGGGAAGGAGTGCAAAAGGAAAATGTTAGCTTAGAAGTTATTTCTTTTGGGGTGTGTTCTGAAAAAAATCTCTCTTTTATTTATTAGGTTATTATCCAGGGTTTTCGAAGTTACAGAGATCAAACAATTGTAGATCCCTTCAGTTCAAAACATAATGTTATTGGTAAGTGTTCATGGTTTACTAGACCAAATTTATGTCTCTACAGCCATTTAAATCCTGCCTGTGTTTAGGCTTAAGGAGACAGGAATTGTCTCTGAATATTACATAAATTTATGTGTATTTTTTTCTATATGAAATTACTTTTCTGTTTTTTTATCTGCACTGATGAAATTGCTTCCTTTATACGGTTAAAATACTTGAATAAGACAATCATAAATTACTCATTTTTATTTGGTAGCCTTGTATGTGTATGTTTTGACAGATTTTAAGTTTATAGTGAATGACTAAATTTAGCGTTTCAGCTCTTCTTGGTATGTCATTTTCTAGTTAAAATGGACACTATTGCCTTATTTCAAAGGTGACCATTCTTTTTGCACAAATTAGATTGTTCTCAGATTTTTTTAAAATTTCCTATTATAATGTCTAAGGACAGACTACACAGGTTGGTGGGAAGAGCATAAACTTTGAATTGTAACAGAATGGGGTTCAAATCCCAATTCTGCCATGTATTCTTCAAACTTGACTTCCTGAGCTGCTTAGTTTTCTCATTTGCAAAGTGGAAATAATGATATACATCTCATGGGGCTGTTGGGAAGATTAAATGAGAAGGCAGTTGTGTGAGGACAAGGGGCTAATGGTTATTGCAGTATAATAGTTAATCTATAGATTCTTAAGATGATAAGGTTTCATTTTGCTGTTACAGACAGCAAAAGTGTTTTCTGACACTCTGCTGAGTTTTTAAAGGGTAGGTGAAATGAGTGCTTCTAGACACCAGAAAAGCAAAGAATTGCTATTGACATAGATTTCTGCTACAGTGTCCTTACAGAGTTTATTGGCATGCTAGTCGGCTTGGTCTACCATAACAAAATATCGTAGACTAGGTGGCTCAAACAACAGGGATTTATTTTTTCACTGCTCTGGAGGCCTCCCTCTCCATCATGCTCACAGGACCTTCTTTGTTTGAGCCTCTCCCTCACCCTCTTACAAGAGCACTGATCCCACCATAAAGGCCCCACACTCCTAACCTCACATTAATTACCTTCCAAAGACCCGCATCTCCTAACCTCACATTAATTACCTTCCAAAGACCCGCATCTGCAAAAAGCTTCACATAGGGGGGTTAGGGCTTCAGCATATGAATTGGGTGGGGCGGGGACACAATTCAGTCCATAGCATGGGTGAGGTGAGATTCATAGAGAAATCAGTAAAGGGTGAACAGTGAATACTGATGTTCCCAGAGAAACTTGGAGAATCATACTTTATTTTGAAATAAATAAATAATAAAATTTTAAAATTGAGGGCAAGGAAAAAACCTGCCCTTGGTACATCAATTGCAACTTTGTAGTTGGGAATAAAGAAAACATACTTTTCCCTCTGCCTTGGCTACTGGAGAATCGTTAATTGAATTGGTGTGCCATAAGGGTAGCTTGATTGTACTAGAGTTTTACTTACATTTTGATTGTAAGTGCCTTCTGATTTTCATCAATAAAAAAATCTTTAGAAACGGAGAAAAATGAATAATTACTAGATTTATATTATTTCCTTAACTTACAAATTAAAAGTCGATAAATATCTTAATATGTCAGTTGTATACAGTTGTCCCTTGGTATCCTGAATGCTTGTATAAAACTTGTTATAAAATCTTAGTGTTTTTGCATATAACCTAAGCATATCTCTAGATTACTTATAATACAATGTAAACGCTATGTAAATAGTTGTAAATATAATATACCTGCTGTGTAAATAGTTGCCAGCTTGTGGCAAATTCCAGTTTTGTTTTCTGGAACTTTCTGGAAAGTTCCCCTACCCCCCTCCCCCCCCCCGGAATATTTTCAATCCGCAGTTGGTTAAATCCCCAAGTGTGAAACACAGGGATGTGGGATTCAGAGGACTGACTGTAATTTTATAAATGAACTGTAAAATGATGGCCGTTATTACCTAGAATGATTAAATTATATCTTTAGGGCCTATCAAGTATTTTTGTTTTAGCTATTATCAGACAGCTGTTTTACTACTTTGGTTGCAACATTAAGATTGTTAATAGTCACAGTTACAAAGGACATTATCTAAATGTTCTTTCCTTTTAACTGAAAAAACATAATATGATTTTGTTTAACATATTTTAAAAATAGGTCCCTTAATTGTATAAGAAAGACCAAAAATAGTATACAGTGAGATTGTTCCTAAAAATGTCTTTTGAAAGCTTACCACTTTGATTGTTTAATGATTTTGACCCTTAAAAAAAACACAAGATTTGAAGGCAGATACCTCATGTGCTGATACTTGAATGTTTGATGTTTAAGTGCAAGAACCATAAACCTTTTTAAGTTTACCTTTTTTCTGGCTTTCTAACAAAAGAAATATACGTGAAGTTATAGAACATAAAGAGCATAAAAGCTAAAAGGAAAAAATTTAAACTGTAATCCTTCTCCCCCGAGCTAGCTTGTGGTTTCCTGGAGAACAGAGCCTGAGGCCTGCTTAGCTGCTAAGGCGTTAATGGGAGGGTGCAGTCTGAGGGCAAGGGGTTGGGGGGGTAGTGGTCATAGCTTTATAAAGAAGATACACCTGGTTTGCAGTCACATTGGATAACTTACTGACAGACTTTGTAAACCCACCACACCTTGGAAAGCTCAGGTGGGAGAGGTATGGAGAAGGTTTTATGTGCTAGCTTCTGTCTCTCTTTGGTCAAAGTTTACCACATAGGGCATTGATTCCCCACCTCCCCCCCCCCCCCCCGCAACTGTGGTTTTGGATTGTGTTACTCTGGGGACTAACCCCCCTGGAGTGGTTGGGGAACTGTAACCTCCTTTGGGTTTTCACAGATCTGAATGCACCCCCAGGGTAGGCTGAAACAACCTGAGGTGTTGGGAGACTAGCCTCTCTATTGACAGGCAGCCAAGGCCTGGGTTAGGGCAGGTGAATCTGGGGACACACATAAACTGGGTCTATCTCAATACCCCTTCAGTTTTCGTGTACATGTATATAAGTACGCCTTTTTAAATAAAAATTGGTTTGTAGTAATCTGTTGGTAATCTGTTTTTTTCTCCTTCAGAATAAACTGAAATATCTTTCCCTATCATTAAGTATTCAACATCCTTAAAATTGCTATGTAGCATTCCACTGTGTGGGTAGGAGTAATTCTTAGGGAAATTATAAATTTTTCAGTTATTTATGAATGGATTATGGTTTGAACCATAATTTTCTGTAATTTTTTAATGATAAATTACCTTTTAAAACTTTTATTTAGTGATAATTTCAAATTGACAGAAAAGTTGCATAAATAAGAACAGTACAGAGACACTACTTGTGTATCCTTTACCCAAATCTACTGTTTTGGTTTTTTTTTTAATTAATTAATTAATTTTTGCCTGCATTGGGTCTTCGGGCTCTAGGCGTGCGGGCTTAGTTGCTCCGCGGCATGTGGGATCTTCCCAGACCAGGGCTCAAACCCATGTCCCCTGCATTGGCAGGCGGATTCTTAACCACTGTGCCACCAGGGAAGTCCCCCAAATCTACTGTTAACATTTCCCCACTTGCTCTGTCATTTGCACTCACTCTCACACTTATTTTTTCTTAGAGTAAGTTATGTACATCATGGTTCTTTACCTGTGACTTCAATGTGTGCTTTCTAAGAATAGGGATATTATCTCATATAATCACAGTGTAGTTATCAATGTCAGTAAATTTAACATCAATACAATAATATTTTATTTTCTAGCTATGTTGACTGACCCAGAGATTTTCTTTGTAGCATTTTTCCCCCCTAGTACAAGATTTAATTTAGGATCAGGCGTTGCATTTAGTTGTCATGCCTCTTTAGTCTCATTTAATCTGGATCATTTCCACAGCCTTCCTTTGTCTTTTACAGTGTTATTTTTGAAAAATATTACATAAATGATGTGTCCTTTTCAGAATATTCCACGTGGAGGCACATGATATCCATCTACTTATTGATGATGATAGTTTTGATCACTGAGTAGAGATTCTGTCCAATTTTTCCACTGTATAGTTAGTGTTTTCTCCCTTGCAACTAATGAATAATATGGAGATGGGGAGAGACTTATGGACCATGCACATATTGTGCTCCTTATCAAAATTCCCCCTCAGATTTAGCATTCATTGATAATTCTTGCCTTTATTGTGATGGTTACAGGATGATGATGTTCCATTTCCAGCACTCCTTTCACATTTACCACTTGGTATTCTACTGTAATCAAACGTCTTCACTCCTTAGCTATTTATTTATCTTTTTATTATCAGTATGGACTCATGGATTATTCCCGCCTACCCCTCCCCAGCAATAATTTATAATTCATCTAATTATTTTGGTGCTCAAATTGTCCTAGATTTAGCTAATAGAAGCCCCCATCAGGCTGGCCTCTGTGTCTGTTGTATGCCTTTTTTTTTTTTTTTTTTTTTAAAAGCACTTCATTACTTTCTGATTTCTTTAGAATTTATCTTGGATTAAAGGTGATGACTTTGGGGCTAATTTGTTCAGGATATTGGTCAAGATTGAGAGAGAGTGGCATAGTTATTCATGACTCTTAACAATTAAAATTTTGTTAAACAAAAGTTCAAATGAATTCATTAAATCTAAAACATTTGATATCCTTTTATGTATAGAATTGCTTATTTCTGAATTCAGGTATTTAAAAAAAGTGCCTTATAGTTGTCTGTATTTTTGTGATTCTAATAACTATACATGATGTATAGGGCTGATCAGAAACTGTTTAACATGGAAATGGTTTGAAAATTTTAAATGATTGTTTAAGTATTTTAAATTTTTAGCATTATGTGAATCTTTAAATTGTTAAATATATTTTATTATATACAATTAAAATAGAATTACATGTCCATTGTAATGATTATAAATCATGAAAACCAGGTAGTATATTTAGTTATTCCTGTTAATTTTAAACTATTGGGAAAGAGCAAAAAAATAAACAATGAAATAAATTTCTTTAAGAAAAAAATTATCTGAAGACTATACAAAAATTGCACTCATCTGGTAATTAAAGCTGTTTTGTTTATTGATTTGTTGCTCACTGTTCTGTTGTACTTAATTTCAGTTTTTAAGATGTTATGTTAGAAAATTGGATTTTATATTTTTTGAATACTTTCTGTAAAGTTTTAATGTTTTTTATAGAAAATAACATGGACTTTTTGAAATTTTGTAGTGGGCAGAAATGGATCTGGAAAAAGTAACTTTTTTTATGGTAGGTATTGTTTTTTGAATTCTAAACATAGTAAGACCTAGGTATCTTATGGTAGTTTATCTGAGGTTATGTCTGCATGAAACACAAGAAATACTTCTTCAAACGAGGTTGCAATTTAATGTAGAGGGTTTAGAGTATAAGAATCTGAGCTCTACTCTAGTGATTAGCCATGTGAGACTGGGCAAAACACTTAACTTCTCAAAGTACTCTTTCACTTTAAAAACAGAGATATTTGCCCTGCCTACCTTAGATGGGTTGTGAGAATCAAATGAGATAATATGTATGGAAGTGCTTTCTAAACTTGAGTGCTGTATATAAATGTTGTAAATGCAGAGAGAGAGATTCAAAGAATGTAAGTGCAGTAGAATAGTTAATATTGTTATGGAAAATGGCTTATCTGTTTCATCCAAATCAATTATTTTAATAAAAGATGGAGGGGTGTAAAAAACTAGACTCAACAAAGACAGTTGTTGGTTGTCAGAAGATAGTAAGTAGAGCTTTGAAAACTATCTCTAAAGATAAAATGCGTTTAAGAATAGTAATGCCTCTGTTAAATTCTTTGGGGAGAAAAAATATTTTAACAGATTTGGACTGTACAAGGAGTAGATTGAAAAAATTTTGAACCTCTTAGTTGAGTAGTGCTTGAGGAAAAGGATGGTGTAGTAATAGCAAAGGTTCTCTCCCTTTGCTTATAAAGCTAAGGGGTACTCTGTACCCCATCAGTGGTTGTAATTTGGGGATGGTGAGAAGAGTAGGATTGGAGTGGAAGTATTAATATTTCATGATCTCCAGGGGGTATGAGGGCAGTTTGAATCTGTCCCCTCCAAGGTGATTATAAAAGAAAACCAATCCCCACCTCCATCCCCAGCATACACATTCGTATATACATACTCCCTCTTTCAGAGTGTCAGAGCTCTCTTGGGTGGACTGGGAATAGAACAGTTGAGTAAAGAGTTCCATTTCTAGGAGAGGGTGGTCCAGTTAGGCATTCTATGGAAGCAGGAATGGCTTCTTCTTACAGAAGACAAAGGGTAAGTAAGTACTGCAGTAGAAAGTGGAAATCTGAAACATTTCCTACTTAGTGCTATTTATTTTGACAAAGTATGCAATTAAGGATATTATGGGAATATATCCTATTTTGTTAAATATTTTAATTTATATTATTTATATCTAGTGGATAAAAGCAACTATAGCATGAAACCTAACCATGTATACTTTGATCAAGAGGTACACCTTAGTTCTACTTGTCTGTTCATGTATTTCAGTGTTTTTATTTTCTTACCTTAAATGTTTCAGTGAAAACTTAATGTTTTTCTAATATCATCATTTCCTAGCTGATTAATCTGAAGTACAGGCATATTTTCTGCATTCCTTTTGTCTATATGAAACAGGTAATCTACTTTATCTGCATTGTTCATTACCTGATATACTGTATTCTGCGAAGGTATGGGAAATTATGACTAAGGCATAAATCCTTTTTTAGATCCTACTAATAGTTGTTTTTGTATTTCTAGCAATTCAGTTTGTTCTCAGTGATGAGTTTAGTCATCTTCGTCCGGAACAGAGATTGGCTTTGTTACATGTGAGTGAGACTGCTTTATGGATATTAAATACTTCTAAAAATACATTGTCAATTCTGGTAAACAAAATTATTTTTTCAAGTTTCAGATCCTTTGTGAACATGACACAGTGTATCTCTTATGTATGTTGTTCTGCTGTGAAATTTAGCTTACTATATTAATGCAGGATAAAGGCTTAAATTTTATATAATGGTAAGAAAATTGTGCGAGTTCCCTATGGATGGATATGCCTTCCATATAAATTCTTTATTAGGAGTATGACCTGGTAACGGTCTGGAAGCAGGTTTGCTGAGAAAGTTAGGTTGGGGATTAGAAACTTTGAGACTCAGAATCGGAAGTTAATTGTGGGGACTTCCCTGGTGGTCCAGTGGTTAAGACTTCGTACTCCCAATGAAGGGGGCCCAGGTTTGATCCCTGGTCAGGGAACTAAGATCCCACAAACCGCAGCTAGGCCCACGTGCTGCAGCAACTGAGCCCATGCACTCTAGAGCCCATGCGCTGCAACCAAGACCCAGTGCAGCCTACATAAATAGTAAATAAATAAATAAGTTAATTGGGAGCATAGAAAAGCAACCATTACAAACTAAACAACATAAAGTTATTTTTAGCCATATTTATGCTTAAATGGTAACATCATTTGGTAACAATGGTTAACATCCAATATGAAAGACAGTATATTTATAGTAATGAAAATTGTTAGAATTTTTCTTTAGATAATTATGAATAAAAACTAATTTTAGGATAAAATATAAAAGGCTATGATAAAATGATGTAACTTTATTTACTTACTTACGTACTTACGTACTTATTTACGCTGGGTCTTTGTTGCGGCATGCAGGATCTTCATTGCAGCATGCGGGATCTAGTTCCCTGACCATGTGTCGAACCTGGGCCCCCGCAGAGCCTTAGCTACTGGACCACCAGGGAAGTCCCTGTCTCGTTTAAATATGGCTTATAATTAATTTTAAGACCAGAAAGCGAGATTCCTCAATATATCTCCACAGTATCTCTCAGACTTAAAGTTCTTTTTCTAACCATTATCTTTTCCTCCCCCTCACTTTTTTTTTTTTTTTTTTTTTTTTTTGGCTGCGCCGTGTGACTTGCAGGATCTTAGTTCCCCAACCAGAGATTGAACCAGGGCCACATAGTGAAAGAGCCAAGTGCTAACCACTGGACTGCCAGGGAATTCCCTCCCCCAACTCTTACATTTGAATTTTTAGTCCAGTAATCAGGATTGATTCCCTATAGAAAAATCTCTCTCTAGGTTTCTCAGATTAGCATTAAAAGAATAATTTCTTTAGATATCATTCTTCATTGTATTGAACTACTACATAATAGCAGTTTTCACAATCTAGAAATTATCTGGGCTTGGTATGTAAGTAGTTGGGTCACAAATCGGTCTAAATGTGACCCATATGTTAAATGCATATGTTTTCATAGCAGATTTTAAACTATATAGAATATCTCAAATGTTTAAAAAGACAGTTTTTATCATGTGACTTGTTAGGGTTCCTTTCTAGCATTAAAATGAATCTATAAGAGAGAAACCTCAAAGTTTTTATATTTTAGCAAATAGGTAAAATTGGGTGGCTATGGGGTCTTATGCTCTAATGAAGTGATATGCAGAACAAGACCTATGTAAATCTAACTTTGACATCTCTTGTGTAGTTCCCATTTTTAAAATTCAGAATCAAAAGCTGTTTGGTTGAGTTTTGTTATCCTAATCCAGTGTTTGCTGCTTTGGCAAGAGGGATATATATTAGTCTGATAGAAATTTTTCTCCATTGAATCAGGCTTGTTACCATGCACTAAACTTTAAAAGTATTTAAAGAATATGAAAACACCACTTATGCAACACATTAATTTTTCTCATGTTTTAGGAGGGTACAGGACCTCGTGTTATTTCTGCTTTTGTGGAGATTATTTTTGACAATTCAGACAACAGGTTGCCAGTGAGTAACTGCTTTTTCTTTTCAGTAGTAACATTGAGAATTTTATTGATGCAACTGACTTTTTTCATGCTTTGAAACACTTATTTATAGTTGTACTTCGGCTTTTATAATTTAGTTCATACTAAAATAACTACAGCTTACATACTAATTTTGTCTTAAAGTTGTAATGAATATTCTGGTAAACAAATGGGAATGTGTAAGCTGTTGTGAAAAAATGTCTTTGTCATAGAATTGAGTATTCGTGGCATATCTTTAGTGAGATGATTGAAGTTTCAAAATAATTGCTATGATGAGGGACTCTGAAATGACCTTATTAACTATAAAGTTTCCACTTTTACTATTAGATTTACCTTTGGGCTTTTCCTTTTTTTCTTAGATCGACAAAGAGGAAGTTTCACTTCGAAGAGTTATTGGTGCCAAAAAGGATCAGTATTTCTTAGACAAGAAAATGGTCACGTACGCATTTTTCTTTATGTTTGTAATTTCTACACAAAAGAGTAAAAGTATTTTACTTGCCTCATATATGAGGTACTTTTGCCTCATGTTCAACAAATCACAATTTAGAGCATAAATATAAGAATCAGAAGATTCTCTGAGGCTGATAGAACAGAAGGGTTAAATGACTGTTCTGTACTCCTTCATGCACCTTAACTTAGGAGTTAGTGTACTCTTTTTGCTTATAGTTGGATTGTTATGTATTTGAAAATTTTTTTTAATTGTTTATCAACAGGAAAAATGATGTGATGAATCTCCTTGAAAGTGCTGGTTTTTCTCGAAGCAATCCTTATTATATTGTTAAACAAGGAAAGGTAAGAAATATGTATCTTTTTAAGTGGAATTTGTTTTCTGAGTATATTCATTGAATGATGAGTTTGATTTCATTCTAGTGGTTAAGTTGGAGTGAAAATAGACCTTATTGTCTTCTGTTTTCATTGATTTATTTTGCACTGAAGTTTGTATTACCTTTTTCATGGCCATAAATTTATGTACAAAATAGATCCATTGCATAGTGGGGTAAAAGTATTTCAGTAGAATTATTTAAGTGGATCTTGTTTTCTTGGTGATCTGTATCATTTACCAAGGTGCACTGTACTGGAAGACATTTTTGGTTTGTAGAAGTTACAATCATATTAAAGAATGTTGTAGAAACTTTATAAAAATCACATTTGAAAAAAGTTACTTTCTGAAATTAATACTCTCTCTGTTAGTATATCACAGAGTTAAAATGCTAGAAAGCTTACATTACCAGAAATCTACCATAGTGCTACATATTGTTTTCCCTTAATACAATTTATATTCTTTATAGTTTTTAGGAGTTATATACTTTATCTGATTGTTCTACTGTTTCCTCGTATATTTTAACTATATATATCTAAAAGAATTTCTTTTTCTTAGAACATACCTGCAGTGTCCTGATAGTTTTCTGTTGTGCTATATTGAACTAGGGGAAAATCCTTTTAAAATGTCCACTTCTTATTTCATGTTGGAGGCTTTTTTAGGTATGTGTTGGAAAGTTAGCATTCAGAAGAAGTGATTAGAAAGAATATGGAGTTTCACTTTAAGAGCAAGATTTTGAAAAGACTGTCTTTATAAGAGAAATTTCTTTAAAAGGAGGCTGGGGACTTCCCTGGCGGTCCAGTGGTTAAGACTTCACCTTCCAACTCAGGAGGTGCAGGTTCGATCCCTGGTTGGGGAACTAAGATCCCACATGCCTTGGGGCCAAAAAGCAAAACAGAAAACAGAAGCAATATTGTAACAAATTCAATAAAGACTTTAAAAATGGTCCACATCAAAAAAAAAAAAACTTTAAAAAATAAAATAAAATAAAAGGAGGCTGATTTTAAAGCAGTTATCTGAGTCTTCCTGCACACATGCAACATAGGTCCCTTTACATCATTTCAATTTTTGCTTATATGTCATTTCATATAAGCCATCTGTGTCTGCCTCTTTTACAAGAACATTACTGTCACTCCAACTCTTTATGCTATATTTTCTTATTTTGTTTTGTTTTTCCTCATAGCAATTATAATGTAATGGTATGCATACTTCCTGTTTTTTTCCACTGGAAAGTAGGTTCCTTGAGGGCAAGACCTTTTCTGTTCATTGCTATTTTCCCAGTGCAAACTCATACTTAAAACTTAGCATGTGAATAACTTTCAGGGTAGAGCTCTTAAAGAGCAGTCTGTAGCTCTGTAAATAATTATTTTTCTAAAACTTTTAGATCAACCAGATGGCAACAGCACCAGATTCTCAGAGACTAAAACTATTAAGAGAAGTAGCTGGTACTAGAGTGTATGATGAACGAAAAGAAGAAAGCATCTCTTTAATGAAGGAAACAGGTAAAATAAATGTGATTCTACCTTATTCTTTTTGTTGTGAATTACTTTTTCATTGTGTTATGATACTTGAGAGGAGTTGTCTATTCTCAGAAGTATATTGTATGATAATTTGCCTATATACTGAATGGAGAAAAAATTAGTGTCAGGAGGTTTAAGGTTTGAGAGTTCCAATAATTTGTCTCTTTGAATAAAGAGTTGTTACTGTGAGATAATAGTGCTTTTCTAGGTCACCTACTTTGTGCGTCTAATGTCCTTTTTATTATTAGTGAGGATAATAATGTATGTATTCCTCAAAAAAAAAATTGCTGGAATATCAGTTGGCATTAGGCTTTAAGTTGTTCAGGAGCAAGTAAATGTGAAATTTTGAACTTCCAGTCTTCCTTAGTACATTTATTGTGGAAACCCTGCTTTGCTTTTCAAGTGCTGTGCCCTCTCATGGCTTAGAGTCAGACAGTTTTGGGTTCAAAATCTGACTAATAATTACCTGATATTGTGACTTTAGACTTGACCTCTCTGGTCCATAACTTTCCCATCTGTGAAATCCTTTTTTATAGTTTGTAGTGGTGATTAGAGGAGCAAAGTAGCACCATGATTGGAATATAGTTGGTATTCAATATATGGCAGCTATAGATAATGCTGTTGTAAGAATTGAGAATCAGTGACACCAGTGATGTTAAGTATGGTTTTTTTTTTTAATGTCATGGGAAGGCACACTGGCTTTTAAAGGAAGTTTAAACAGAGGCCTTTACCACATGTAATAAAAGAATCAGTGTCACCATGTGTTTATTCTCTGATGCTTTTCATAATAAAGCATTTTAATTGCCATTTTAGCATCTTGGATTTGGTTACCACATAATATCAAAGAAATAATGCTAACATTCTTAAGATTAAGTTTAACTCATGGTATATTTGAGAATTGATGTTACATAAAAATTTTATTCAACTCCTTCACCCCTCTCCCATTTATTTTTAAGAGGGCAAACGGGAAAAAATCAATGAGTTGTTAAAATACATTGAAGAGAGATTACATACCTTAGAAGAAGAAAAGGAAGAACTAGCTCAGTATCAGAAGTGGGATAAGATGAGACGAGCCCTGGAATACACCATTTACAATCAGGAACTTAACGAGACTCGTGCTAAACTTGATGAGGTAAAATACTTTGCCACTTCAGTTTAATTTTATTTTTACGAATATATTAAACTCATTCTATATTTATACTTTTCAATGATTTTTAAACACAAACGTCAAAATTTTAAAACCTCTTAGTGAATTCATTACTCAGCAAATTTACACTATCAGTTTACTCCAAGGAAAATGCCTAGACCCACATAGTCCTTGCTGTAGTAGTATCTGAAATATAATTAGGTGGTGGTGTCAGGCAGACCAGGATGAGAGGAAGCCACCTTTAAAGTTTCATGGATTTTTTTCCTGGCTTTTTAAGGTGTAATTTGTAATTAGTATTGCTGACATTTTGTACAAAAATTTATCTTAGGTAATGCTGAAAACTACAGGCGTTTCTATTTAAAACCACTACAATTATTTTTGGGAAAAATTTTTTAAGTGAATGCTTATTTTAGCAGATATTTAAAAATTTTAAATACTGAACAAATTCGAAATGAGTTAGAAATCATAGCTTGGTTTTTTTTCCAGCTTTCTGCTAAGCGAGAGACTAGCGGAGAAAAATCCAGACAATTAAGAGACGCCCAGCAGGATGCAAGAGATAAAATGGAGGTAAGGTTATAAACCAGGTTTAGGTTAAGTCATATTTTTGACCACAGTAAACTTTTTGTACCAGAATTATAGAATGGTAACTTCAAGTGGGGTGTCACTGAGATTGAGTATTGGAAAGACAGTAGTACTGAAAGTTTAAATGAAAGAAAAAGAAGAGACAAATCATTGGTGTCCTGATTTTGCTGTTGTATATCTAGTTGTCTAACTTGTTTCTATTTGATACTTTTTGAGTAGGATATTGAGCGCCAAGTTAGAGAACTGAAAACAAAAATTTCAGCTATGAAAGAAGAAAAGGAGCAGCTCAGTGCTGAAAGACAAGAACAGATTAAGCAGAGGACTAAGTTGGAGCTTAAAGCCAAGGATTTACAAGATGAATTGGCAGGCAATAGTGAACAGAGGGTGAGTTAAAGTGCTAAAAATGAAAGATATAAATGTTCAGGTGAGTGGGAACTGCAGAGGACAGTCCTTTCTGTGGCACGGGTGCTTGAATTTTTGTAAAAGATTTGGCACATTAAAATAATTTGCATTCAAGTTGCAACTGAGTACTATCTTTGTTACTTACATTTAAAAATTAGTTTTGTGTTGCAGGATCAGTTTAAAAATTAGTTTTGTGTTGCACAATCAGTCTCATGAATTTTTTTTCATGAGAAAATATTTTATGCTAGACTTATAAGTTAAACAAAAGTTTTTAAACAGATTGCATTTTTACTTATCTTCATTTACAGAAACGCTTATTAAAAGAAAGGCAGAAGCTGCTTGAAAAAATAGAAGAAAAGCAGAAAGAACTGGCAGAAACAGAACCTAAATTCAACAGTGTAAAAGAAAAAGAAGAGCGAGGAATTGCTAGGTCTGGGATTTTTTTTACCAACAATTCTAATTTTCTACATTGTTCCTCTATAGAACCTTATTAAATAGTTACGGGTTAAGGTACAGTAAATAAGGGCAAAAGTTAAATGCCCATTTCAAAGTAATAGGCAGTGTCGGCCAGGCATTATTGTATGCTTATTGCCTATTGAAAAGCCCTAGGAGATCCACAGTATCACCACTGTAAATTTGACAAACTTGAGGCTCTGGGGGGGGTTCAATAACTTGCCCAAGATAACATAGCTAAATGTTGGGCATTTAAAAACATGCATGATGATTGTTCTTTTTTTACCCAAATTGTATCCTGCTGTGTGTTCACTCGCCCACTTTATGTCATTTTAACATCTAGACATTTTAGTATCTATCCGTAGATTGGACTTGCCAACGTTTGCTGATTTCACAATTTAGTACATTGTCATGTTTTTATGCCACTTATGTTCATTTTAATGAATTGCCTGTTGATATCTTTTGTCCATTTTTTTCTGATTTTTTTTTCCGCTTTTTAAAAAAATTTATTTATTTTATCCTACTTATTTTTGGCTGCGTTGCGTCTTTGTTGCTCTGTGCGGGCTTTCTCTAGTTGTGGTGAGCGGGGGCTACTCTTCGTTGCGGTGCGCAGGCTTCTCATTGTGGTAGCTTCTCTTGTTGTGGAGCACGGGCTCTAGGTGCGCGGGCTCAGTAGTTGTGGCTCATGGGCTCTAGAGCACAGGCTCAGTAGTTGTGGTGCATGGGCTTAGTTGCTCCGTGGCATGTGGAATCTTCCCAGACCAGAGCTTGAACCCATGTCCCCTGCATTGGCAGGCGGATTCTTAACCACTGCGCCACCAGGGAAGCCCATTTTTTCTGATTTTTTTTAAATTTATTTTTATATTTATTTTTGGCTGTGTTGTGTCTTCATTTCTGTGTGAGGGCTTTCTCTAGTTGGGCAAGCGGGGGCCACTCTTCATTGTGGTGCGCAGGCCTCTCACTATCGCGGCCTCTCTTGTTGCAGAGCACAGGCTCCAGGCGCGCGGGCTCAGTAGTTGTGGCTCACGGGCCTAGTTGCTCCGCGGCATGTGGGATCTTCCCAGACCAGGGCTCGAACCCGTGTTCCCTGCATTGGCAGGTGGATTCTTAACCACTGCACCACCAGGGAAGCCCCTTGATTTTATTTCTTATGTTTTATAGGGTTGTTTTATGTTATCTGGGCATTAGTATTTGTTCTGTATGTTGTAAGTGTTTTCTCTTGCCTTTTAACCTTTATAGTGTCTTTTATTGTAAGGAGTTGAAAATGTTCAAATAGTTAAATATAGTTGGAGCATTTTTGAAAATTGCTGAGATATGGGGTACTAGATTTGTGTAGGTTTACTGATTAACCCAGACCTGGAATGACCTTAAATCCTTAGGGGATGGGCTGTTTTACCTGACTGTAACTGTGATTTTGCAGTTAAATTAATGTTATATAGAACTAGTCCCAGGAACTCTGTTAGTTAACAGTTGCTTTATTTATACTTAATTCCTTCTTTTTTTTTTTTTTTTTCTTTTCTTTTTTACCACACCGTGCGGCTTGTGGGATCTTAATTCCCTGACCAGGTATCAAACCCAGGCCCTCAGCAGTGAGAGAGCAAAGTCCTAACCATTGGACTGCCAGGGAATTCCCTTTAATTCCTTCTTTTATGGAATTATAGAAATGGTTATTATCTCTGTGTACTCTTGAGGTATCGATTGCAATTAAACTTGGTTATTTCCTGTTGTCCTTTTCAAACCATTCTCTTCTATCTTGTGTAGATTGGCCCAAGCTACGCAGGAAAGAACGGATCTTTATGCAAAGCAGGGTCGAGGAAGCCAGTTTACATCAAAAGAAGAAAGGGATAAGTGGATTAAAAAGGAACTCAAGTCTTTAGATCAGGCTATTAATGACAAGAAAAGACAGATTGCTGCTATACATAAGGATTTGGAGGACACTGAGGCAAATAAAGAGAAAAATCTGGAGCAGTATAATGTAAGAACTTTCATAGCTGCTTTGTGAAATCTTTCAGAAGAGTGTGAACATGTGCAGTTTTATCTATTTCTTTAAGTTTTATTTGTAAATGGTTTATCTTAAAATATACAAGACCAGATACTTAATTAGGCAAGACCAGCACAATTTAATATGATACATATGGTAGTTCTCTTTTTCAAAGAAGAGTTCTTGCATGTCAGTGAGTGTCCATATAGATTGAATATATTTTAAAATATATTTTTATGACTTGGTAGTATGTACCTGAACTCTACCCTTAACTAAAACGTGACTTTATAGTAACTTAAAATTTTTCCATTTTTATATTCTAATGTAATTTTCTGTCAAAGTAATAACTTACTGCAGAATGTATATATATTTTGTTAAAGCATTGGTGATTTTATAACATTTTCTAAATGAATTAAACATTTACTATGCATGTTTAGTTAGCATTTTCTTAAAAAGTGAAGTAGAAGATAAAATCATTACTTTCAGAGCAAGAAAGATCTTACATTATTTAAAATTAGGGAGAAAAATTCTTTAAGTGATATGTGTGGATATATATAGGTGATTGGAAGTGATGAGAAGGGAGTGTGTAGGATGCCCAGAAGGAACCTTCTTACCCCATGAGATCTGTACCAGTTGGTATGGTTGGTTTATCAAAAAAAGCCACTAAAAGCATAAAATCTTAAATGTGTATACTTATGTATATTTTATGTATATTTATATGTATTTTTTACACATATATAAATATAAGTATTTAATTTTAAATAGATAAATATATGCTTATGTACCAGTCTTTATTTTTTAGACTTTTTTTTTAAGAGTAGCTTTGGGTTGACAGCAAAATTGAGGGGAAGGTATAGAGATTTCTCATATGCCCCCTGCCCCCACACATGCACAGCCTCTTTATCAACATCCTCCAGCAGAGTGTGTACCAATCTTTTGATGTAGAGCCCAAGATATTTCTTATGAATATGAGTAGTGATTGGAGTTCCTAGGGGACTTTCATGTTATGAACCACACATGTAAATACAGTTCTCCTTAAAGTTGGATGAGAACAGAATTCAGGTTTCAGTATAAGATATATTGCATTTAGTGGTCATGTTTCTGTCATCTCCTTTATTCTGGATCAGGTCCTCAGTCTTTCCTTGACTTTGCGACTTGACATTTTGAGTTACTGTTATAAAGTGCACAGTATCTATTAACTTACATATTATATATTAAATAATTATTTTCCCTAGTCTTTTAGAGTTGATTTGCCCATTTAATCCAGTTTTTAGTGAGTCACCTTTGAGTTTGTCCAAAACTAAATCAATTTTTTTAAATAAACAACTCTTCCTTGTACTCATATCATCAGTTTATCTAATATTTAATGTAATCAGTTACCCAAAAACAAAAACATAGTAGGGAGCAAACAGAACTGACTCTGTAACCATAAACAACTCAACTGATAGGAAAAGTGACCAGGAGTAATAGACAGCCTACTGGCCTTGAGAGTCCAGCGTACTTTGGGCTTTGGTCAGGATATTTTATGGAAGGAATGGAAAACACAGGTTGATCGAGGTAGTCAGTTATTTGGGAATTTGTTAGTATAGTTTCAGCTGCGATAGCTACAGTCCTGTCTTGAAATAAAGAAAAGGCATTTTGTCTTGAGTTCATGGAAATATCAACCTCAACAGATGCCCTTTTTGAAAAAGTTTAGTGATAAACCAAGATTTTCCAGTGAGAGGTTTTATTCATTCTTTCTCAAGCTTGAAGTTATTTTTCAATATTTTAGTCACACTTAAGTGTATCAAAATGACCACTTGTGAGGGTGAACTCTGTGCTTTATAATGGATAAAGATGATTTTACAGTGCTAATTAATTGTACAAAACAGCCTTTTTGCTTCTTAGTATATTCCTACATCTCTTATGTTCTAGTGTATGTGTTTAGAGGGGGAAGTACGAAAAGTATGCACTGCAGTGTTTTGAGAATTTATTAATGTATTTTTCTTCTAAAATTCTAGGGTGTGTATTATAGAAGTAGTAAGGACATTAATGAACAAATTAATTGTTTTGATATATGTATATGCCTGTTAAACCATCACCACAATTAAGATAACAAGCCTGTTCATCACCCCAAAATGTTTCCCATACCCCTTGGTAATTCCTTCCTCCCTCCTTTCCTGTCCTCCTCCTCCATCCCCTGGTAACAACTGATCTGCTTTCTGTCACTATGGATTAGTTTGTATGAAATTGGATTTTAAATTTGAATTATTTTTATTTCCATAGAAACTGGATCAGGATCTTAATGAAGTCAAAGCTCGAGTTGAAGAACTGGACAGAAAATACTATGAAGTAAAAAATAAGAAAGATGAATTACAAAGTGAAAGAAAGTTAGTATAGCCTAAAATATGTCTTAATATTTTTGAGTAATGTAATTACTGGCTGTTAAACAGTCTTTAAGTTATAAATTAAGTATTGAAGTTTAATTTCAGTATTTATTCAAAATTGTATACTATTAGAGTATTAATATTTTTAGAATTAAAGACAGTCTAATTTTTATTGATTAGTTACTTATGGAGAGAGGAGAATGCAGAACAGCAAGCACTTGCTGCTAAAAGAGAAGATCTTGAAAAGAAACAGCAACTTCTTAGAGCTGCAACAGGAAAGGTGGGCAGGTTCTTTCATTACCTCAGTTTGCATTGTCAGTTATTATTGCACAAGAATTTATTAGCTTTCAAGAGTAGAGTGCAAATTACTTGTCTTATAAATACGAAACAATGGGTATCATTTAAGCACCCATACTATTAAAGATAGCACTTTTGATTTTTAGATGGCGAGTCCATTTTTAATGCTGATGTCATAGAACAGAATCCATTATGTAAAGTATTGCACGTAGTTGGCATATTTCAAGGGAGTGACCTGTTTTTGGAGAGTGTTTAATCTCTGGTATATTTTTAATTTTTTTATCTTTTTAAATTTTTATTGGAGTATAGTTGATTTACAGTGTTGTGTTAGTTTCAGGTGTACAGCACAGTGAGTCAGTTATATATACACATATATCCACTCTTTTTTTAGATTCTTTTCCCATATAGGCCATTGCAGAGTATTGAGTAGAGTTCCCTGTGCTATACAGTATGTCCTTATTAGTTATCTATTTTGTGTATATGTCAATCCCATTCTCCCAATTTGGTATATTTTTTAATGTTTAGAGTAATGGAGGAGTGCCATTGGCACTATTTTACCAGCAGGAGTGCCATTGGCACTATTTTAATGTTTTTCACTTCTAAACAGGCCATTTTAAATGGAATAGATAGTATAAACAAAGTGCTAGACCACTTTCGTCGAAAGGGAATAAACCAGCATGTTCAAAATGGCTATCATGGTATCGTGATGAATAACTTTGAATGTGAGCCTGCTTTCTACACATGCGTGGAAGTCACTGCTGGAAATAGGTGAGATTTTTTTGCTTGATATTTTGAGTTTTTAAAGGAAAGAGGGAATAAGAGTAACCTAAGAAACAACTTTTTGTAGTTTTAATACAATATGTCTCCCATGATCATCCCGTATCCTCAGTTACTTAATTTTCTAATTAAAGATGTAGATGTTAAGTGTTTGTTCCTAATTGTAGAAGCTAGAAATTTCCCTTTTTTGTACTTCCTCTCCCTCCATTGAAATTTTCTAAGTAGCCCTCTCCATACAAATTGGATTGCATAGGAAAAAAGTGAATTGTTTGCTTACATGTTTATAGCACTTCAGGTGTGTCTTGTTCTCTTTACATGTAGGTTGTTTTATCACATTGTTGATTCAGATGAAGTCAGCACGAAGATTTTGATGGAGTTTAATAAAATGAACCTACCTGGAGAGGTTACTTTTCTGCCTCTTAACAAATTAGATGTAAGGGATACTGCCTATCCTGAAACCAATGTGAGTTGATGTGTGTTAAGGTCTATCTTTCTTTCAATAAGTTTTTTTCTTGTGTTTAGCACATCCTAGTGCACAGGCACTGTACATTGGGATTCACGTGGTCTGTGAGATAAACATTCCTGTCTTAACCGAAGAGCATAGCGCTGGATGAGGAAAGGAAGGGAGACAGAGGTCACAGCCAAGACATAAAACAAACCATGCAAAATGTGCAAAGTGTTAAAATATTGGGTTGGCCAAAAAGTTCATTAGGGTTTTTCCTTAAGATGTTACGGAAGAACCCCAACTTTTTGGCCAAACCATACATAAGCACAGGATACTTTGAGAGTGTATCTCAAGGAGACAAAATTAAGATTAAATAGCTGGAGAAGAATTCCCTGAGGAACTATCATTTAAAGTAAATATTTTAAAGTTTTCTGAATGTACTTTTTTTAAATAGCTTATAAATTAGATTAAAAATATCTAGCAAAATGACAGGCTCAGAAAGCATACTGTTGCTTTTGTTATTAGCTGGTATATTTTTAAACAGATTAAAAATATCCCCTAGACATCATTCTTGAAAAAAATGTAATTGCTTTGAGGTGTTTGGCTTCAGAATATTGATGGTAGTAGCAACTATTTCACTATTTTTTAAGGTTAAAGCTAAAACCCTATGAGAATGATCTACAATTTAAGAGGAACAGTGAGAATATTATAAGCTATTTAAGTGGTTAGCTTTTTCTTCTTTTAAATCTACAAATTATCTTTGAAGTTTTGGGGAGGAGAAATTGAGTCATAAATGTGATGTGTGAATGAAGCAAGACACAAAAGAATGCATGTAAGTATGGTTCCCTTTACACTACTTGAACAAAATAAGCTTAGATGATAGAACTAGAAGTGCAAGGAAGTAGTGACCACAAAAGTTATATTGGGTTGGCCAAGAAGTTCGTTCGGGTTCTTCCATAACAGGTTATGGAAAAACCCGAATGAACTTTTAATAGTGGTCATCCCCAGCAGGTAACCATTGAAGGTAACCACTATGATTAGGAAAGGGTTACACTCATGGCTTCTGGGTGTCAGTAGTGTTTTGTTTCATGTCCTGCATGGTGGTTATATTGGTGTTTGCTTTGTAATTATTAATTTAAGCTTAACATATTATTGCGTTTTTCTGTATGTAGGATGTATTTCTTAATTTAAAAATTCTAAAAATTCTGTTCTGCCAGTTGAGAGAGAAAAAAGGGAAAATATATTTTATCTGAAAAATATTTTTTCTGAATATCTAACTTAGGTTATATATCTGTAGATAGAGATAAAATAAAATGAAACTATTTTGAGGAAATACTACTAGTTTACATTAGGCCCTTCTATGTGACAGAGGCTATCCTAAGTGTTTCACATATATAACTTGCCTAGACTTAACAACTTTGTCAGGAAGGTACTGTTGTTATTTCAGTTTTATAGATGAAGTAACTGTCATATAGAGAAGTTAAGCAACTTGTCCAGAGCACACATCTGAATAGCAGAACTGGGATTTGAACTTGAGCAGTCTGGCTCCAGAGCCACTAAGCTCTTTATCACTGTGCTCTAGTATTGAAAACCTGGATGATTTACATGAGCACAATTTCCAGTGTATTTCAGTAGAATGATTTTTCTAACTTTTTCAGTATAAAAACCAACAGTTTTGAAATATAAAGGTATTTTGTTGATTTGTATTTCAGGAAGATGTAATTCATGATTCTGCTAACACATTTTAATGAACTGTGTTTTGATCTCTTTGCTTGCAAAATATTCATTTTTAGGATGCTATTCCTATGATAAGTAAATTGAGGTACAATCCCAGATTTGACAAAGCTTTCAAACATGTGTTTGGAAAAACACTTATTTGTCGTAGTATGGAAGTTTCAACCCAGTTGGCCCGTGCTTTCACTATGGACTGCATTACCCTGGAAGGTTTGTAATAATTCTTAGCCTTGAACAAATAAATTCCATTTTAGTTTTAAGAGTGTTTGAAAATTCATGTCCATTTATTTCTCATTTTTAAAATAGTTGGTTTATTCAAGTCAGAATGTAAAAAGGGTCACCTCTTTATATTTAGTTGATGTCTCTTAAGTATAATCATTTGATGTATAGTAGAGTTTCTTAACCTTTTTTGCACCATGGACTTCCTTTGGTTCTTTGGTGAAGCCTCTGGGCCCGTTCTCAAAATGTTATATTTTATTTATTTATTTTTGGCCTCATTGGGTCTTCGTTGCTGTGCACGGGCTTTCTGTAGTTGCTGTGAGCGGGGGCTACTCTGCATTGCAGTGCACGTGCTTCTCATTGCGGTGGCTTCTCGTGTTGTGGAGCACGGGCTCTAGGCCCACAGGCTTCAGTAGTTGTGGCACATGGGCTTAGTTGCTCCGTGGCATGTGGGATCTTCCCAGACCAGGGCTCAAAGCCGTGTCCCCTGCATTGGCAGGCGGATTCTTAACAACTGCGCCTCAAGGGAAGTCCTCAAGTTTTCTTAGTTGTCCAAAAATATTTTTCTATCCAGGATCCAATCAAGGATGCATTCAATGCCTTTTCATTAGATTCTTTCAGTTTCAGTATAGGACAGGTCTCCTGTTTTCCTCCCACCCCAAGAAATTCACTTTCTCAAAGAAAGTCTTGTGTTCTGGATTATTTTACTGCTTTCTCTTCGTTAGGTTTAGGTTAAGCATTCTTGGCATGAGTGATGTGTACTTCTTATTGCACCACACAATGTGTCCCACTGTTACTGATGCCAGGTTTGACCACTAGCAAATCTTGGTTGTAAAGATGCCTTATCCCCTTTGTAATTAATAAGTGATATGTGGGATTATCCTTTAAGAATACATGAAAATCAGGTTCCCCCAAAACTTCTTCACCAGTGGTTTAGCATCCTTTGGTGACCCTTGCCTGACTCAAGTTAATACATTGGGGGTTTCTAAATGGTGGTTCTAAAATTCTGTGATTGCTTCTATATTTATTAGCTGTCACTCTTCTGTAAAGAGCCCCCTCCTTTTTTCTTTTTTATGTATTGCTATGATTCATGGACTTCTTCTTTTAATTCAATGTGTTATCACATTGTCATCATTATTTTTGATTTTCAGATTTTCCCAGTTGTGGCTAGTGGGAATTTCAAGCTAGGTTCTGTGTCCTGTTGATATGTTCCTATTAGTCTTTAACACTTCTTTCCTTCCTGGCAGATGTTCAGGCTCACCTAGAAGGTGTATTTTTTTAAATGCAAATGTTAATATTGTAAAGCAAAATTTTTTCCAGAGTGACTTAAACTCTTAACTTGTACATTCTTATTAAATAGGTAAAGGCTTTAGATTAGTCATTTGATTATTAATCAATTTATTGTTGAATAAAGAAGTTGTTATACAGAATTACTAATTTTCTTATGTTTTGTTTATAGGTGACCAAGTTAGTCATCGGGGTGCTTTAACTGGAGGCTATTATGATACAAGGAAGTCTAGACTTGAATTACAGAAAGATGTTAGAAAAGCAGAAGAAGAACTAGGTGAGCTTGAAGCAAAGCTCAATGAAAATCTGCGCAGAAATATTGAAAATATCTTTTTGTCTTGTGTTGCTGTAGAGAAATAACTGTTTTGGTTGGGATTATAGAATCTTTTGCATGTTAGATGTATTTTTCTCATATGCAGTGGGGGAAAATATCCCATGTGTTTGACTTTTATTTAAGCACAGGAGCTTATGTAGTATGTCTTTAACTTCTGAAGACAGGGAGAAAACTAGAAACTATTTTAACATCCTTTGCTTAGCTGTTAAATAGCTAATAGCAATAAATCTACTTCTGAGAGAAAAGAACCTGAGGAACACAAAAATTTAAGGTTATAGAGGGAACTGAGGAGTATTTGTCAGACAGTTTTATAGGAGGAAAACCAGGATAGTATTTCAATGGAAGAAGGGTGGACAGTATCAGGAATGCCACATACTACATAGAAGTTAAATATATAAGGGTTGAAAAATGTCCATTAGAGGTTATTATCTTGAGGCTCAGATTTAGTATTAGTGGAGGAAATGTCCATCAAAATGCAAGTCTTAGTAACCATAGTTCTCTTAGTTCTTTCAAATAAAAATGGTGTTCTGTGAAGAGTGACTAGTTCGATTCACAAGTGTGAGACACTTGTGCACATGCATCTTCTTTTTTTTTTTTTTTTAAAAAGCCTTACTTTCTGTTTAATCTGTTTTGCCAAACAAACACAGTGAAAACTTTAGTCTGACTAATTGTACAGAAAATAGAATTTGTAACCAGTAGCAAACATAACAGGATAGACCTAAGTCCCTGGCAAGCTGGATCTCCATCAACAGGTCACCTAGATCCCCTTGTCGATGGCCTCCTGGGAGGGAGGTCCTAGGAGGCAGAGGCACAGGTCTGCCAGTCCCCAACAGAATCAGAGGCTGCACCTGGGAAGGAAAAGCACAAAAAGTAGAACTGATGTCACTTGGATCTCTTATCACTACACACAGAAGAGTTGTCTCTGATTGCCAGCCAAACTCAAGGTTTAGTTGTTTTCCCAAAGCCATAGTCCTTGGGCATCTCGCCTGCATCCCTAGGGGATGTTTCAAGTTCAGTGGTTCTGAAGCCTCTGCTTAACCAGAACCTGCAACATAAACTTGGGGTTGGGGAGTGAAGGTGGGGAGGGGTAGACAAAGTCATAATTGCTGGTGTCACCAGTGCAGAGTCTGAGATCCCAGACTTCAGGACCTTGCTTCAGGAGGAAACAAGAGAGGGTGCTTGGTCACCAGCAAAAGAGTCCAGCTGCCCTAAGGCTCAGTACTGCCAACCAGTGCCCCAGGAGTATGAGGGAGTTCAACAGTGGCGGCCTCAGATCTCTCTAAGCTGGCAGGAGTCTGGGAGTCCCGAAGGCCGAAAGGGGACTCGTTCACATTCCGTGCTTCTTGCGGATGACAGCCATGGCCAGCAGCTGATCCTTCTCGTGTAGTTCTTCACGGAGTTTGGCCTCGGTGAGACGTAGGTGACGGATGCTGCCCTTCATCTCTTTCATCTTCACCTCCATCAGCGCCAGGATGTCCCACTGCTCGTTCAGCTTGCGCAAGAGCTCCTCCTCTGTGGTGCCTGACAACGAGTACAAGTGGTCGGAGCCAGTATCAGGGAAGCCCTCTTCCCCGACCACCACCAACTGGGGGCCCGTGGGGCACTTGGCGGCCTCCAGCCCTGCTGTAGCAGCCTCAAGCTCCGACGCAGCGGCTGCGCCCTCTGCGGCCGCGAACTCCACTTGCACCGTCAGGTCAATGGGCTTCACATCTTCTCCCGTGGGAGTGGTGGGCGCCGGAGGCACGGATCCCAGAGCCTGGCTGCTGTCCACAGCAGCCTGAAGGGTGAGGAGCACAGCCGCAGAAGCAGATACCAGGTTCGGCTGCAGCTGGGCGGTCTGGGCAGTGGAGGCGGATGGCGACTGCTGCTGCTGCTGCTGCCGCCGCTGCCGCCTGCGGCGGGCAGCTGCGGCCCCCGCGGGTCTGTGCGGTACTTTGCGCTCGTTGACTCTGCGCAGCGGGAAGATGGTGGGGACCCGCACCGTGTAGGTTTTGCGGCCACCCTGGAAGTGAACGCTGCAGAGACGGTGGCCCGTGGTGGGCTGGAAGGTGGAGAAGCACCCACTGATGCCGCCACGGGACACGTTCTTAAGCCAAAGGCGCCGCAGCTCAGCGTCCTTGGGAAACGTATAGAAGTGCAACGCCTCGTCCCGGTGCGAGTTGTTGTAGCAGCCTGGCACGCAGCACGTAAAGCCAGGCATGGCTGCGCCGGGCGGCCCAGCCCAGCCCAGCCCACCGGCCTTCTGAGCCTTTCGACAGCTCGGTCTGTATGCCGCCGCCCGCCCCTTGACGGGCGGCACCGCGCGAGGCCTTGGGCAGCCTCCCACTACTGCCGCCCGGCATAGCCAGACTGGCCCGGCGCCCTGTGCCCAGAATACGCCTCCCATCGGCCCGCGCCGAGCCAGCCGCCCAGCCGCCCGCCTCCACATGCATCTTCTTAAAACAGCCATGGTATAAGGCAGAAGTGCTTTATGTGTACTTTGCATTATGTCACACAATATTAAATACAGGTACTCAAAGCAGCGAAAATAATTACTTTTACTGCTTCATTAAGATATTCTTTATTGGAACTGGCATTTTTTAAAATGTGAGTTTATAGCTTTTCTGTCATCAGTTGCAAGTAAAAGCACAGAGAAAAAGGTAAATAAACATCTTAGTTTTAACTTTGCAGGGGTCTGCAAAGCATACTTTGAGAAGTGCCCAAATTTGGCAAGATGTGAGCACGAAGCATGGGGAAATACTAATAAAAAAGAGGTTGACAGCAGGCACCAACTACTTTCCTGTATTTGATAATCCAGCTAGATGGAGTTATTCTTCTACATTGGGCAAGGCCTCCTCTTCATATCTGACTCCCTTATATAGTGCTTTAAGCATAATAGATTATATAGTAAATATTTGTTGCATGAAAAAATATATATTATTTCATTTAGCTTCCTTTAGGACTTCCCAGGATTGTATTTATTATTTATTTTTTTGTATAGCAATTAGTAAAACAGTATGTGTGTTATTTTGAGAGAGAAGTGGGGTGAAATGTTTTAAGCTTCTTTTATGACTGAACACAGTGTAGTATTTAATTCAGCATTGTTATGGTCCGTAAATTTGTGGAAATAGCTTTATTTACGGATAAAGAAAAGGAAGGGGGATACACAATGTTTTGTTAACAGGCACCAAAGAATTTTCCTTAGCCTTGTATATGGATTAATAACGAAATTGATCAGCTCATGAACCAAATGCAGCAGATAGAGACTCAGCAAAGGAAATTTAAAGCATCTCGAGATAGCATATTATCAGAAATGAAGATGTTAAAAGAGAAGAGGCAGCAGTCAGAGAAAACCTTTATGCCCAAGGTTTGTTAAGTATGCTTTTTTTTATAGATTTGCTTTAATTATAAAGATTTGGGGTGGACCATATATTATATAGGTTATATAACGTATACATTCTGTTCCATTTTCATTTAGGCCCATACTTTTGGGAATCTACATGTATCTTTATCACGCTTTTACCCATGAGTACCCAGAGTCTCCTTTTGTAGGCCTCATTCAGACTTTCCAACTTCATTAAACAAACAGGCATTTTGAGCTACGGCATAATAGTACTGTCTGAGAGTAGTCAGCCAATATCCATTTTTGTCTATAAAGTACCATTTATGGATTTATTTGATTGCATTCTGTCCAGATTGTGCTAAAATGAGTAGAAAGTAAACTATTACTGCTATTACAAATGATAATACACGTTGGTGTCATAAACATGAAGCAGTTTTGACACAAAACTATTAATTTTGTACATCAATAGTACTAAAACAACAAAGTTTAAAATATATATATATACCAACAATTATACCACCCTAACATTCTAGCAACTTCTTATAGTTTGACCATGGAATATGATGTGTTACACACATCCTGCAAATACTGCATCATAAATATATTTTTCTTGTTGCTACATAGTTATAATTATCAAATATAATGGATATCTAATATTTAATTGAGTTAGTATGATTACTTAGCTCACTTTAATATCAGATATAGTTTCCAATTTTTCACTATTATAAGTGATACACTGACTAGTACGTTTATTAATAAATGGATAATCTGTCATATAGCAACGTAGCTTACAAAGTTTGGAGGCAAGTTTGCACGCTATGGAGTCCACCAGAGAATCACTGAAAGCAGAACTTGGAACTGATTTGCTTTCTCAACTTAGTCTGGAAGATCAGAAGAGAGTAGATGCACTGAATGATGAAATACGTCAACTTCAGCAGGCAAGTACAGTTGACAGGAAAAAAATTTTTTGTTGACAATTTGCTGTTGTGAAAAGTGTCTTTCTGGCTAATAAAGGAATGTGAAAGAGATTATTGAGAAAATATAAGATTTATTAGACTTCTAATATCCATAAAAGTAAATGAGGTTTTAATAAGTTTTTCCAAACCATACGTTAGGATTGTGTAAGAAATCTTTATTTTCTTTCATCTTACTTAATGCCCATTTGTCATTAGTAAGATGGAGCTTGTTAGCTTTGCTGTATTTATTGACCTGACCACCTTTACATATTTAATAATATTGTTTTGATTAAACATTTTAACAACATTTGATTTTTAAATACAGAGATGTAAGCAATTAATACTAAGTTCAAAAAATGAAAAGCAGGAAAAGAAAAATATTTTTGGTAACATGCCTTATAAAAAGAACCAGGCACAGAAACAGCATTCTGAATAGGTAAGAGGGAAAATGAAGAAAATATAGGGCTTTTTGGAAAGGTGTAAAACTCTATTTCAGCTCATTTGAACAAAAATAATGGAGAAAACAACAGATTGATAGCATTCCTGTATGTGAAATGTGCATGGCTGTGTAGACAAAGAATTTTGTTTTTTCTTCTAGGAAAATAGACAGTTGCTAAATGAAAGAATTAAGTTAGAAGGTATTATTACTCGAGTAGAGACTTACCTCAATGAGAATTTAAGAAAGCGCTTGGACCAAGTAGAACAGGTATGTTCTTTTTCGAGGGTTCCTTGACAAGCATAACCTTTTGATAATGCTTATATGAGAGACTCTGATTTAGAGTATGGGCTCTGGGGACAGAAAGCCTAGCAGTCTGACCACCTGCCCTGGCTTGGACTTCTAGCACTGCCACCTAGTGTACAGTACTGGGCAAGTCATTTAATATTTCTCAGCTCCAGTTTCCTCTTGTGTAAAATAAGCATAGCAGTAGTACCCGTTTTGTATGATTATCTGGCACATTCTAGGTAGTAAATATTAGTTATGAATATTTTCTCATCAGTAGTCAGATGCTGAGAAATTTTCTAGTAAGTTTTTCCCCTTTAATGGATACATTAAGTATTTACAATTATTTGAAGTATGTGTTTTGGTTTTCTTAAGTGTTTATTCAGATATATCAACAGCTATATAAACGTTGGCAGTTATAACATTTTGAAACTAACAAAATTCATATTTTTGTGGTTTAATGCTCTTAAGTTCCTTTTGTGTTATAGGAACTCAATGAACTGAGAGAGACAGAAGGGGGTACTGTTCTCACTGCTACAACCTCAGAACTTGAAGCCATCAATAAAAGAGTAAAAGATACTATGGCACGATCAGAAGGTAAATTTTTATTTAGTAAAAATATTTTTGGTATTTAGTTAAATTTAGCTTATTGGTTTTATAGGATTGTTGATTACAAAATTAAATATCCAAATAGGCAAAAGCATGTACCAATAGTTTTATGTGTTTTCCATCATCATAAACAGTTTATAGTGAACAGAGTTTAGGGTGTTGATTATAAATAGTAACCTTTGTTTTGTTGAAATGTTTGTGACAATTTTATGAGACTATACATTATTAGTTTCATTGACAAAAGTATGAAATAGCTGAATCAAGTTTCTTATCACTAGTTGCTGAGAAGAAAATTATTTTAGGCTTTTATAAACATAAACATTAAATATAAACTGTATACTTTGACTCATGTACACTCCCAATTTTGTTCTGAAGTTTTTCATAAGTTTTCACAGTAAAATTTAAACCTATTTATTTTGATAGATTTGACCTTTAAAATCTTTGGTCAGCTAACACTCTGGCTTTAAAACAGGTGTTATGGGGAAATCCTTGGCGGTCCAGTGGTTAGGACTCTGTGCTTTCACTGCTGAGGGCCTGGGTTCAATCCCTGGTCGTGGAACTAAGATTCCGCAGGCCACGCGGCTCGGTCAAAAGAATAATAAAATAGGTGTTATGGCCTAATCTGGTTTTCCCCCCATTTTAGATTTGGACAATTCCATTGATAAAACAGAAGCTGGAATTAAGGAGTTGCAGAAAAGTATGGAGCGCTGGAAAAATATGGAAAAAGAACACATGGATGCTATAAATCATGACACTAAAGAACTAGAAAAGATGACAAATCGACAAGGCATGCTACTGAAGAAGAAAGAAGAGTGTATGAAGAAAATTCGAGAACTTGGATCACTTCCGCAGGAAGCATTTGAAAAATACCAAACACTGAGCCTCAAACAGGTAAACCTAATTGGTTTTAAATTTGAAATCTCATTGCAAATTTCCCTGTATGTGGATTTATTTATACATTTTTTTCCTCTTTATAGTTGTTTCGAAAACTTGAACAGTGCAACACAGAATTGAAGAAGTACAGCCATGTTAACAAAAAAGCTTTAGATCAGTTTGTAAATTTCTCTGAGCAGAAAGAAAAGTTAATAAAGCGACAGGAAGAGTTGGATAGGGGGTACAAATCAATCATGGAACTGATGAATGTACTTGAACTTCGAAAATATGAAGCTATTCAGTTAACTTTCAAACAGGTATGTTTCTATTTGTAGTAAATACACACACACACTAAAATCTTCGGGTATTATTCAGTCTCTTATTCAATTTGTAAAGATTTTAAAACTTTTTTTCCACTGATAATTGGATCTAAAACCTGCAAACAAATCCAGTATATAGGTTGCAAATATAGTAAGTGGAATGTTTTATACAGCTCTTAAAGGAGATCCAATCTGTTATTCTTGTTCTTAAGATTAAAAAAATAAAACTATTTTTGATTGCTTTTAAATAATTTTTATCTTTTTTTAAAAAAATACATATTCCAGTTGACACCCTATCTATCTATCTGTTTATTTTAAGGTATCCAAAAACTTCAGTGAAGTATTCCAGAAGTTGGTACCTGGTGGCAAAGCTACTTTGGTGATGAAGAAAGGAGATGTGGAAGGCAGTCAGTCTCAGGATGAAGGAGAAGGGAGTGGTGAAAGTGAGAGGGGCTCTGGGTCACAGAGCAGTGTTCCATCAGTTGACCAGTTCACTGGAGTTGGAATTAGGGTAAAGTACCTTTACATTCAATTTTCCCCAGAGCATTATCATAGTAGAATTTGTAGACTATTTTGCAAAGCTAAATTGGTGCATTGTATGTATTTTACCCCTTTGAGATATTAACTCATTAAATTTTTTCTTAGGTGTCATTTACAGGAAAACAAGGTGAAATGAGAGAAATGCAACAGCTTTCAGGTGGACAGAAATCCTTGGTAGCTCTTGCTCTGATTTTTGCCATTCAGAAATGTGACCCAGCTCCTTTTTACTTGTTTGATGAGATTGACCAGGCTCTGGATGCTCAGCACAGAAAGGCTGTGTCAGGTACAGTTTTGGTTTCATAGTAACTTGGTAGAAATGATAGCTTACCTCTTTTTTTTTTTTTTTTTTTTTTTTTTTACTTTTTTTTCCCCTTCATCTCCACTCCACTAAATTCCCTCACTTTCCTTTTTTTTTTTAAATTTATTCATTTATTTTTGGCTGCATTGGGTCTTTGTTGCTGCGCTCAGGCTTTCTTTAGTTGTGGCGAGCGGGGGCTACTCTTTGTTGCGGTACGTGGGCTTCTCATTGAGGTGGCTTTGTTGCAGAGCATGGGCTCTAGGCCCGCAGGCTTCAGTAGTTGGGGCACGTGGGCAGCAGTAGTTGTGGCTTGCGGGCTCTAGAGCGCAGGCTCAGTAGTTGTGGCTCACGGGCTTAGTTGCTCCGTGGCATGTGGGATCTTCCCAGACCAGGGCTCGAACCCATGTTCCCTGCATTGGCAGGCGTATTCTTAGCCACTGCGCCACCAGGGAAGCCCCAATAGCTTACCTCTTTTATAGTATATTTCTTGTTGCCTGAGATATCCAGGGAGACTGGACAGGGTATTAGTCAATAAATAAAATAATTTCTCTTTGAACAGGTTTTCAAAAATCTAGTATTAGACTACAAAGTTTAGTTCTGTGAGAAATAGATGTAATAATTGAAAATCCTACTCCAGTTAAACTTTTATACAAGCGTCTCTTAACACTTTTTCTCAATGCTTGAATAGTCCCTGTCATAAACAATGTTGATTCTGTGTTTAAATAATTTATATGTGATCTTTAGTAGGTTTATGCAAACAAATGCAGTATACAGGTTGGGGGTGTGGGTAGCAGGAAAAGGTTGCTTTTGGTTTTTTGTGTGAGAAAATTTACTTTGCTCTGACATTATTTCTAATGCTGTGTTAGAAGGTGTTGCTTCTTTATATTCTGTAACTAAGTTATTTGTGTTAAAGATTTATCCCTAGTTTAAGAAACAAGTTGATATTTTTTGTAGATGTATGCATGCAGGCAGTTTTAAGTTTTAGGTAAGAGTAAAGATAGTTGCTTTCTAAATTTTCACTTCAACTGAAAAAAGGGTTTTATTAGATTACTATTTCTTTTTACAGATATGATTATGGAACTTGCTGTACATGCTCAATTTATTACAACTACTTTTAGGCCTGAACTGCTTGAGTCAGCTGACAAATTCTATGGTGTAAAGTTCAGAAATAAGGTAATTTTTTTATATGAAGTTTAAGTTCACGTAGTATATAATCCATTATATCTGTTGAATTCTTGTTTTATGTTACTTAAGTCATGAAAGAAAATTTAGAAAGTTATTGAAAAAAACTTAAAATGCCTATGAAGGTTATCAGTTTTTTTTGTGGCATTCATTGCATTGGTTTTATTTTTATTGGCATTAAGAGACACTATCTTCCTGTCTATCTGTTTAGTGCTTATTTAATGCACAGTCTTAAACAGTTACATAAATTCATTTATATTTGGTTAGACCACACAACTCTTTCTGGTGCTTTCAGCCTTAAGATTCTTTAAAATAGCAAAGTAATAAAAACTGAACAAAAATGTGGTTCAAATATTTAGATGTTAGTACTTACCTATATCTTCAGAGCATTAAAATGCAGAATATTTTTTAAACTCATGCATTGAACAAACAGCATTGTAAATAAAGGTTTTATCAGTCAGTGTTTTAGAGTCATTTGACTTGGTATGTAAAATTTATAGGTGATAGGGTGTATTTTTAAAATATTACCCTATACAGGGGAACACTGATATATTTCTTTAAGATTTAACAGATTTTGTTTTTCACATTTATTCTTCAGGTTAGTCATATTGATGTGATCACAGCAGAGATGGCCAAAGACTTTGTAGAAGATGATACCACTCATGGTTAATTGGAAAATACTTCCCATTGGTTTGGAAGATGTGTATAGTAATATCCTCATACCCAGGAACTGTAAATTTAAACCTAAATATCTGGTCGTTATTAATAGTTTTCAGACTTAGAGCATACATAGCCCTTTTATATTTCTGTCATTGTATTTTATAACATGCTCTGTAATGTTACATTTCTACTTATAGTTTAAGAATTTTATTTCCCACACAACTTTTTGTAAAGTGTCCTCCTATTTTAAATCTTTTAAAATGAGCTAAATAGTCTTTCCTAATTATTTTATCAATTATATTGCCTCTTTTTTATAGCTTCAATTAAATAATTGGTTTTATGACTAACTTTGTGTTTTATGTGGCTTTTTATTTATGGTTCTATGATTAGAAACAAATTTTTCTTAAATATCTACCTTTTGTTTTGCTTAAGAAAAGGTCTGCCTTCACCTAAAAGAAGATTTTTAAAACACAGTTTAATACTCTGTTGAATTACAGCAGTGATTCCCAATCCTGGCAGCATTTTAAAATTTATTTATTTATTTATTTATTTTTGGCTGTGTTGGGTCTTCGTTTCTGTGCGAGGGCTTTCTCCAGTTGCGGCAAGTGGGGGCCACTCTTCATCGCGGTGCGCGGGCCTCTCACTGTCCTGGCTGCATTTTTAAATCCATAAGGGAGCTTCTAAAAATATAACATTGCTGAAATCTTTTCCTAGACCATTTGAATCGAAATCTTTAAGGGATAGGGTCTTGTTCATTGTTAATTCTAAAGTTCTGCAAGGTGATTCTGACCCTCAGAGAGGGTTAGAACCCCTGCTTTAACTCAATGTAACAGTCCTTTAAAAAGTATTTTAAATTTAAAATGGCAGTGTGTTTAATAGAAGTTGGGAAGAGTATCCAAGAAATTGAGCTATAAAATTTCCTTGTTTTTCTGGATAAGTAGTTTGGAAAACCTTGTTATTGAAACATTGGTCTTTTCCCAGATTAGAGTTTTGCTGCTTATTGTGTTTTAAAATTGCTTTATTGAGGTAATTCATACCGTAACATTCACCCATCAAAATGGTGCAATTCAGTGCTTTTTAGTTTATTCACAGAACTGTGCAACTATCTCTACCATCTAATTTTAGAACATTTCAGTTACCCCAAAAGTAACACTGTACCCATTAGCAGTCACTCTACATCTCCCTCTCCCCTTATCATTCCTCTGGCAACCACAAATCTAATTTGTGTCTCATACTATGGATTTGCCTATTCTGGACATTTCATATAAATGGAATCATACAGTATGGGACCTTTTGTGACTGACTTCCTATATATTTAGCATGTTTTCAAGGTTCATTTATGTTGTAGCACATACCGGGACTTGATTCCTTTTTATTGCTGAATAATATCCCATTGTATGAATATACAATTTGACCCTTGAACAACGTGGGTTTGAACTGCTCAGGTCCAATTATACTTGGGTGTTTTTCAGTATAGCACCTGTACTGTCATTTTATTGATCTTTAAGTATGAGGATAAAGATTGTGTTCATAATATGTGGAATCAAAAGATCTAGGGTTTGAGGCCTTATTCTATCCAAACTGTTTTAGCTTCCTGCCCTTGGGTGAGTAATTTATCAATTCCTTTGTTTTTGAGGCAGAGATAACAGTACATGAATTTTCAACTCCAAAGGGGAGTCAGCACCCCTAACCTATATGTTGTTCAAGGGTCAACTGTATACCATGGTTTGTTTATCCATTCATTAGTTGGACATTTGGGTTGTTTCTACCTTTTGGCTATTATAAATAATGCTGCTATTTATGAACAAGTTTTTGTGTGAATATGTTTTCATTTTTCTTGGGTATTTACCCTGGATTGGAATTGTTGGGTCATATGGTATGTTTAACATTTTGAGGAACTGCCAAACTTTTCCAAAGGAGCTGCACCATTTTACAGTTCCACTAGTAATGTATGAGGGTTATGATTTTTCCACATCCTCACGAACACTTATTTTTCTGTCTTTTTAGTATAGCCATTCTTGTGTGACGTAGTACCTCATTGTGGTTTAAATTTGCATTTTCCTAATGACTAATGATGTTAAGCATCTTTTTATATGCTTACTGGTCATTTATATATCTTCTTCGGTGAGATGTCTATTCATATCTTTTGCCCATATTTAAATTCTGTTACTCGTGTTTTTATTATAGAATCATAGTTTGCATTATTATAGAATACTAATAACAGAAGTGAGAGTTCTTTATGTATTCTGGATGCGAAAGACCCTTGTCAGGTGTGTGACTTGTAAATACCCCAGCCCTTGGATTGTCTTTTTACTTTCTTAATGGTATCTCTTGAAGCATAACATTTAAAAGAAATAAGCTTGTTTGTCCAAATTTCCTCCTAAGGACACCAGTCAGATTGGATTAGGGCCCACTCTCTCCAGCCTTATTGTAACTTGATCACCTCTTTAAAAGGTCCTATCTCCAAAACAGTAGTGATATTTGGAGGTAGTGGGTTTGGGACTTAAACATGTGCATTTGGAGGGCGGGTACAATTCAGCCCATAACAGTCACCGTGGTACATTTTCCCCCCAACATGGGTACATTTAGTTTTTCAACTAAACTTCAGATTTTGCCAGTTTTTCCACTAATGCCTTTTTTTCTCAGATCCCACAGAGGATACTACATTACTTTTACTTGTTATGTCTCCTCTGGTCTGTGACAGTTTCTTAGTCTGTTTTTCATCCTTGACAGTTTTGAGGACTGCTTTTCAGATGTTTTGTAGAATGTCCCTCAATTTGGGCTTGTCTGCTATTTTTCTCATGGTTAAACTGGAGTTAAATATATAATACCATAGAGGTGAAATGTCCTCATCACCTCACATCAGCAGTGCCTGTTATTAACATGCTTTATCACTGGTGATGTTTACCTCGATCACCTGCCCAAGATTGTTTGTCAGGTTTCTTCACTATAGTTACTTTTTTCCCCCTTTGACACTCCTTTGGAAACAAGTCACCAGTACAGCCTATACTGGGTTGAATACTCTTGTGTCCTTGGAAATCTCGCTTATTCTACTAGGTCTTTTTTGTAGATTCTTTGAGATTTTCTACATAATCATGTCATATGCAAATAGACAGTTTTATTTCTTCCTTTTTAATATATATACCATTTATTTCTTTTTCTTGCTGACTTTTTTTTTCCCTCAGAGTTTATAGTTGTTATCTACAAGAGGGTTGGTTTGTTAGGAGTCTCCATTGGTGGGAGCCAGAAATCCCTAAAGAGGCACTTCTAAAATGAGGAAAAAGTATTGTGACTTTAAATTTAAAATATACATTCACTTT
This sequence comes from Balaenoptera acutorostrata, assembly GCF_949987535.1. Taxonomy (NCBI): domain Eukaryota; kingdom Metazoa; phylum Chordata; class Mammalia; order Artiodactyla; family Balaenopteridae; genus Balaenoptera; species Balaenoptera acutorostrata. The sequence goes on along the minus strand of NC_080079.1, from coordinate 19,793,722 downwards.
GAGTTTTCATTTTGACCAGCTGAATCTCTGTAGAGTTTAAATGTTCAGTATATTGTTTATAGTTTTGCTATAATATAACTGATCTTCCCTAACAGAGAATTTGGTATAAGAAATATTCTAAGACCCCATTCAAAGGGTTATGTAAGCACAGTATCTTTGTGATATTCCGAAAATGTTTCTTAAGCATCTCCCCAAGAATATTCATTATGAGTCACTACCTGTGGAGATTGAAATGGTATATAGTTTATGATCTATAACTTTGCCCTGATATGACCCACCCTCTATAATAAAGAATTTGGCAAGGGATGTTACCTGCATGCCATCATTCTAGAACTTCCTACTAATCTTAAAGCATCTCCCCAAGAATATGAGTATAAATGAGACTCCAGTGAATTTGTAACAATAAGCACCTAGATAATGAAACATAGAATATAAATATAAAACCCATATTCCTTGTTATATCTCAGTCATAAATTTATTGTTTTATTTTTATTTTTGCGCCACGCTGCACAGCTTGTGGGATCTTAGCTCCCCAACCAGGGATTGAACCTCGGCCCTGGCAGTGGATGTGCAGAGTCCTAAGCACTGAACTGCCAGGAAATTCCCTATAAATTATTAATTCTTAATGAAAATGAATAGAAAAATGTGACAATCCTGGACATACTTGGCTAACTGAGAAACTTAGAGGAAGGACAGAAATTCACCAAAGGAATTAGCCAGTGATTCATAAATCTAAAAAGTGCTTCTCTGTGGCTGGATAGTCCTGTCCTGATTTTTCCACTTTGAGATTTTGTTAATATTGTTACCAAGTATTAGTAGATTTGAAGTGCGTATATAATTTTATATCCTGAATTTTTCACTTAGTAATACAATATAAAATATTCCTCTGTTTAACCTCTTCAGAAACAAAATTTTAATAGCCACAAAATTCTGTCAAATAGAAGTAGCCTAATTTACTTAAAATACCTCCTATTGGGTGCTTAGATTGTTTCCTTTTGGCTACAATGCCAAAAACAAACCCCCTTAAACTGAGCATTTTTACACAGAACTGTGGAAATTTAGGATTATTTTCCCAAGATAGAAAGTTGTTTGTATAATTTTTGCACCTTTTTAAAAAATGTAAAATATGGAATGGTTAGCTCTTTGTTCCCCCTGGTTAACTATGAAAGTAAGAGATATTTTGTACTATAATTGTACAGTGTTGATTGGTCCTCCTCGTCACACCCAGTAACAGATTTTAAGGGCGAGTTACCACCATCTTTAGTTTTCTTTACCTTTTCCCTCCCCACCCTTCTCCCCTTTTCTTTCGCCCTCACCCATTTAGGTACACTCTGATCACTTGTGTCCCTGAATGTCCTAGGGGGATTGGGTTACGCCCGGTTGCCAGACTTCTGCATGTAAGATGTCAGTGTTGCTCCATAAATCTGCCACCATGTGGCACCGAGTCTCCCCTTCCTAGAGACAGAGCGTCTCCTGGGTGTAAGAGCCCTTGTGGCAGCCAGTAACTGCACAGGGATAGGAGGCAGCATAGAGATTAGGTTTTCAAGGAGAATGTGGATATATTTACTCTCTCGAGTCATCACATTGGTTGGTATAAGTCTGTTGCAAAGAGGACATTAACATTTGAATGTCATCTTTTATGTATTCTGTGTGCTTCAGACCAGTGCATGGCATGTTGATTATATAATACACAAGCAGTCAAGTGTGCAGTGATACCAAGTCCTGCTTTAGCCTCATAAGTCTGAAATTTTTCCTTCATTAAAATTGATAGTTATAAAGACCGGTAACACAGAAGTACATATAGGTGAGAGAGAGAGAAAAAAACAAACAGTAGAAAGTTGAATTTGATGGACATGGATGTGAGACCAAATCATTTGGAACCAAGGTCACAGAGGCAGTTAATGTGTGACATAGTAAAAGGGTCATGCCACTTCTAAGGCAGAAGCCTTTGCTAGGAGAGGTTTTTCAAACAGGAATCTATCATACGCCCTCAGAATTAGAAATGATGACTGCAAAGGCTTGCTTCAGCTTTGTCTATGCAGCTATTTTTTTCTCCTGATACTCTAAATCTCAAGTTACTTTGTTTATTTCCAGAACCGCTAGAGGGGGCCCTTGACGCATGCCAACCCCTCCATTTTTCCAGTCTAGTTTTCAAACTAGTTTCCGCTTTAGTTCCTCATTAGTAGAGTTCCAGGAGCAATGAGAAGGTCAAGGTGTGATATTCTTGAGATTGCCCTGTTGCTGGAGTTTATGAGCTAAGTGTTATAACCACTTGCAACTCAGTCATAAAGCAGATGCTTTCAGCCAAGGTACCTAGTGCTCGCAACAGGTTGTATTGCTATTTAGAAAGATAATACAGCAGCTGTTTAATAGGATCTTGTTAACAAAATGGCAACACTTTCTTCCAACAGCCCTACTTGTTTCTCCTCAGAGCAGCATTTTTTTCTGCCGGTGCCTTCTGAATCCTTCTGTAGACCCAGAAGAGATTGTCTTCGTTTTCCCTGTTTCCTATTTCTGACTCACACCTTGCATCCCTTAATGGAAACACCTTCACCTATTACGTTGCTTTTCAGTTTACCATTTCAGCATCATCTCCCCAACACTACTCTGAGTCAGAATTAGGATCTCTTACATTCTCTCACAGAGTGATGACAATACTTAATGATTTGTTTTCTTGTTAGAAACCTAGTTAGCACCGCTGTAGCCTTGGAGAAAGCACTATTATCCTCTTTACGATTTTCCCAGAAGTCCAGTTTCTGTACTGCTGAAGAATAAAGTGTTCATCCTCTCGGTGAGCAGGTGTGAAGGAGCACGTGTGCCTGCCTGTGCACATGCATGGCCCTGCCTCTGTTCCTCAGCTGGAGTCACACAGTGGCCTAAATCTTGTCCTCCCTAACACTCCATCCATGACCCTGATGCAAATACTGGCACCAAGCGTGGCCTTATGATGCACTGGAGTTTAAGGTACAAGTAGAGAATTAAGCAACATGGTGTTTCACTTCTGAGGTGAGAGTGTCTGTCTTTCATCTCAATTGTGAGATTAAAGCTCTGGAACCTTCAAGAAAGAGAAATTACTGAAGCTGCATGCCAAAGAGGTCTTTCCAGTGACTCTTTGCTTTCTTTTCTTTTTCTTGTGGACATGCTCCTGGGGTGTCTGTTTAACCTCTGCCCTTGGCTGGGTATTAAAAAGAAACGTTTGGGGACTTCCCTGGCAGTCCAGTGGTTAGGACTCTGCTCTCCCACTGCCCAGGCACTGGGTTCGATCTCTGGTCAGGGAACTAAGATCCTGCAAGACACGCAGTGCGGCAAAAAAAAAAAAAAAGTTCAATTTCAGGTGGTCAACTTGATGCCTTGGGGCAGAAGCATGGGGATTACAGTCTTCAGAGACAGCATCTTTGCCAGATACTGATTTACACAGTTTAACTTTGTGTGAGTTAATAGTAATTAATTACCTATTAAGTACCAGACAGACCCTTCTATCATCTCACTTAAGGGCAACAACTTTGAGGTGGGTGGTGTGAACCAGTCTGCGAAAAGGGAAATGAAGCTTCCGTGAGGTTGAGTAACTTGCTGAAAAATTCCTGTTAGAAAGTAATGGGGCTGAGAGTAGAGCCCTGCTCTCTCCTACTTCACTAGACCTCTCTGACACCCTTTTTAAAACTCAAAATGAAGTTGGTGCCAACACTTGCAGATTGAGCAGCCACAGAGCAGCGTGAAAGCACCTCTGGACCGGTTGGTTTCAGAGCCCCGTCTGCAAATCTGACGTGTATTTGTGGAGCTTTGCTTTTTCCTGCAGCTTTGTTCCCCCACCCCAACCCGTCTCCCAGGGATGCAAGGCCACAAAAGCAGAAGGTCTTGTTGAAACACCATCCTGTGTTCTGCAAGCTCTTAGCTTTAGGTGGTTCCCGGGAAGGAACTGCAAATCCAAAACCAGGAGCCCCCTTTTCCCCCCACTCTGTATCACACAAGCATCTTTGCAGAGGAGGATGCTGGCTGAGTGCTTTTGACTCTGGAATTCTCTAGCAGTTAACCATCAACTCCTCTTAAGTCCCCCAACCCTATTCTCTGCTCCCAATTTGAAAAAGGCAAAGGTTGCACACTGAGCACTGCCACCACTGCCACCCCTCTTCCCTAGCCTCTTAGAGCTCAGTTTTCCCTGAGGAGAGCCTGGGTTCGGTCTTCATTCACCTTATCTTCCAGTTCTGAAGAGCAGGACTGTGTGTGATTCTGTGCCGCTTCCCACACCATCCCTTTTCTCTTTTGGTTCTCAAATCCATTTAATTAGTCTTCACTTGGTAGTTTGCAGGTACAGGAAGGTTTTAAAGCAGTAACTTGAGACATTTGAGGTAGAGGCAGACTTGGAAGTTGATAGAACTAAGAATAGTTCCAGGTGACCAAGCTTTTAGACACACTAGTGCAGGGGCAGGGCACGGGGGTAACAGTTTTATTTGTTCTTCAAGGCTGAAAAGGTTCTCCAGTCTCAGGAAGTCAGGCCCCCTTTCTGGGACCTCCACAATCTATTCTTGCTCCAACAGATTGAATCTGAAAGCAGGAGCAAGGGCAGAACTCTCATCTGAATCAAACCTGTGCTTTTCCCCAAAGTTCTTTTCCTGTCACTTTAAAAACAAATCCTTTTATTTGCCTTACTTTAGAGTAAAATCCCTTTAAAACCCTCTACCCTGTAAGCACTATGAGGACTGGGGCCATGTCTAAGTTTTTGTTTTGCTGTTTGTTTTTGCCGTTTTTATGCAGAGTGTTTGTAGAATGAACGATTGATAATAGCAGCTGGCACTTACTGAACACTTACTATGTGCCAGGCTCTGTGCTCAGTGACTTATATTCTTTATGGCAGACAAACCTCACAGCAACCCTGAGAGAGGAACTGCTGTCCTCGTTTTCCAAAGAAGGTGACCAAGCCTCAAAGAGGCTATTTCCCCACCCCGAACCCTAGTCACGCAGCTCTACATGGGGGCAGCTGGACCCCAGCCCAGGTCTGTCCTCCTCTGAGGTCCACAGGCACGTGGTGCCTCCCCGTCAATGAGACTTCCTCCTGCCTGCGGGCCGTGTCCTGGGACACCCCAGGCTGCTTCTCCCCTCCGACTTCTCCCTCAGACTACTTCTATCATCGCCCTGGTTCCCTTTGACAGGGTTCTCCCCATGGAGAAGGGGGCGTGGATGCTTGGCAAGGCTATGCTCTGTGGGGTCCACTCTGCCCCACCCTAGGGGTGAACCTGGTGGCTGGGGAAGAAGCTGGAATAATTTAGTAGAAGTTTGACGAGAAGTGTATGAATACCCCATATCCTGGCGGAGTTCTAACAGAAACCTATATTACCCAGGCCTTGCCTCATCATCAAATTCACTTGGAGTGGTTTTTTTTTTAATCCCGCCCCCCCTTTTTTCTTTTTCTTTTTTTTTTTTTGACCATGCTGCACGGCTTGCAGGATCTCAGTTCCCCAACCGAGGATTGAACCTGGGTCACGGCAGTGAATACCCCAAATCCTAACCACTAGACCACCAGGGAACTCCCCACCTGGAGCGGTTTTGGAAGATGCCGTTTCTCCAGCCTTTCCCCCTGGAGATTCTAAATCAGCAGGTCTGGGGCAGGGCGCAGGAAGGCCTCAGGTCCTGCCTGTTAACTGGGGAAATCTACGGGCCTCACAGAGTGGGCTCCGGCCTGTTGAAATCCTTGACCTCTGGAACAAAGAATGGCCAGTGATCTGGGAGAAATCCTTTTGAAGACGTCTATGCAAAGGAAAGCAGCAGACTTTTTTGGTTATGCTTCATCCAAAGAGGAAAATGAAACTTTCATCTGAACCGAGGTAAAGAGTGGGTGGCAGCTGGCTGCAGGGGGGTGGGTGGGAGGGAGGTCCCTACGACTGGCAGACCAGAGCCGCCGCCGTCCTGCCTCAGGACCATTCCACCTCCCCCAATGGACTTGGGTGCTTTAAACTAATTCCTGTCTTGAGGGGAGAGTAGTTTTAAACTTACCAGCTTGACTCACGGGCTTCCTCAATAGAAGGGGCCTGGAGGCTCCCAGCTGAGGGTCCGTGCCTGCTGCCAGCAGTTCTAAGGGTGACCCTCGGGGGATAATCACCGCCCTGGTGCTGCAGTGGATGCAGCTAGAGGGCCTGACAGCTGCTCCCTGCTGCCCTGATACCTTCCTTGCACACCTGAGGTTTCTGGGGAGCTTTTGTTGAAAGCCAAGAGCCACGACCCAAGATGAGTGTGACCAACTCAGGGTGTCCTCTCGCCCAGCCAGGGAGGAAAACCCCCTTTTCTTAATCCCATTTTTTTTTTTTCGGACACACCGCACAGCTTGCAGGATCTCAGTTCCCCGGCCAAGGACTGAACCCGGGTCACGGCAGTGAAAGCCCCAAATCCTAACCACTAGACCACCAGGAAAACCTCCAGTGCCTTTTGCCCAGAGTCCCCACTAGGAGCAGTTCTGACCTCTGATGTGCACCAGGCCCTGCTCTGGTAGAAGCCCCAGGCCTGCCCAGTCTGTCACTGGCCTCACTTTGACTCCGCTTCCTTGCAGACGGCCTCCCGCCCTCCTGCTGCCTTGATCCCTGGGCCTGAGGCGAGGTCCTTGCAGCCAGCCATCCTCCATACCTGCCCCACCTCCTCCGAAACCTCTTATATCGCGAAGCCTTCTGGAACCTTCAGCCTCAATCTCAACACCTGAAACCTTCCTTCTACCCCCTGATGATTTCCTCTGAGGTCTCTCATTGTCGAAGCCCTTTTGATGGAAACCACATTTTCTCACCTGTCTCTTCTCTCAGGCTTAGGGAGAGGGACCCGTGAGCTCCGGGCTCTCCATTGCCACTTTGCGTCATCACTATGTTCAGCAATCACCCCTCTGTAGTTCCATCTACCCCCTCTCCTCTGCGCCCCCCACACACATCACCACCGGCATCCTAAGCATCACCGCTCTCAGGACGCAGGTGCACTTGGCCTTAAGCTTAGCCTTCCTCTCCATCCACAGCCCGTCATCCTCCACAGGGGCTGCATTCTTTCCAATTTCCACCCTCAGGGGTCCTCCCACCCCAACCCTGGCCTCTTCCTAATAACGTGAGATCCGTGTTGAAGCATCATTTTTGAAAAGTTGAAAATACGATCCTCATACACAATATAGTGAGCGTGTGTTAAGAGATTTATCTCATTAATGAGGGAACCAGCAGCATGACAAAGGCTCTATAGGTCAATAAAACTATAATCTTTGGGGTTATTTTTCTAGCCTACAAGGATCATTTCCAACTTCCTAATCTTGTTTCTTTCTAAGTTAACATCTAACTTTGCAGAGCCTACACCCTAATCAGTGGAAGACAGTGTGTCAAACAAAATGACCTTCCCTTAGAGAGTCAGAAGGCCCCTAGGGGGCCTGTTGGACACTGCTCTAGTGTGACCTTGAAAGAGCATTCAGTAGGCTTACGCCTTATTTCCAAGAACTGGGTACATTTTCTAAACATCCAAAGCCTCTTGGACCCCCCACTCTAGCCCTCAGAAATGTGACCCTGAGGAAAGTAGCTCACGGACTTGCAGAGTTGGAAGGGGGAGGCCTAGGAAAGAGCACCTCGGGTCAAGCCCAGCTGAGTAGGTGTAGGGGTGCTAGGAAGGAAAGAAGTGCAGAGGAGAGTGGGGTCCGGGGCCTGTACCACAGGGAATGGATGGGTCGATGTGGCGGGGACTGGTTTTACTCAACCAGCGTTTGGTGAGGACCTGGGATGTAAAAACCTACGAGTTATGTGCTCTGATGGACCCATTTTACACGTGAGGAAACTGAAGCTTAGATTAGGAGCAGGCCCAGAGTCGCCAAATTCATAACTGGTTAAGCCCAGAGTTAATCCAGGCCTGGGCCTCCTGTGCGAGGCCACTGGGTGGGAGGTGGAGGAGGCTTCCTCTGTGTGTGCGCATGTGCGCACTTGTCCGCACGCTGGTGCAAGGGAGGAGGCGGCCCTACCACCCGTCTAAACAAAGCCAACTGCAGGATTCCTCACATCCTTACCGCAGGGCCCTCGTTCCTGCCCCTCTTCAGCAGCTGCCGCCGCCTAAGACCCCAGAGAACGAGCTCGGAGGGCGGGGGCCACAGCGATGACGGCAGCTGGCAGGGCCTTGGGTAGCTTCGTCCTCCGGCTCCCGCGTTGTTCGCAGGCAGGCTGGGCCTCTGCTTTCCTTTAGCAGCAGCAGGGGCAGGAGGAGGCCAGGGGCTCTGGGGTCTGTAATCGGATCAGAGGCTGGGATGGTGACAGCTGTGCCAGGGGTCTGAGGAAGGGGCTTGGGCAGGTGGAGAAAGCCTGGGCCCGGGGTTTGTGCTCATTCATTATCCTAGAGGCAGCTCTCCTGGGGCCCTGGAACCCTCACTCCAGCATCTGCCCAGAGCTCCTAGTGCCACCAACACAGCCTGTCCAGGTGTGTTGTCTCAGACGTGGGGAGGGCCTCAGGGAAGCACCCGCCATCGAGGGAGGTTCTGGAAAAAAAACAGGGGTTTGAATCCCAACCCTGGCATTTGCTAGTTGTATGGTCTTAGGCCAGCTTGTTAACCTCTGTTTCCATTTCCTCTCTAGGAAAATGGAGATACCACATGAAACGATCTTAAAAGGTGGTTCTAGAATTAAATGAGAACAGAGTGCTTTGCACGCCTTGGTTGCTCCATAAGAATTACGTTTAATTTTTTTTTATGCCGGTTGGCATCCAAGTTACATTTGTAATATTTGGGGCCAAAATTAGCTTTAAGAAAAGCTCCAAAGAAATCCATGCTGACAACATGTATATAATTCAGCGGTGTGTGTACTCGCTTTTGAAAGTAGTCAACAGCCAGCTGCTCTCTGATATGTTCAAGATGGAAAGTTACCGTACAGTTATCTATTGCTGTGCAACAAATGAGACCAAACTCAGTAGATTAAAACAACCACCATTCTATTCTATCTCATGATTTTGTGGGTCAGGAATCTGGTCAGGGCTCAGCTAGGTGATTCTTTGCTCTGCGTGGCATCAATGGCAGTCCCCTGAGTGGGATTCAGCTGGAAGATGGGATCACCTGGGAGAGTCCAAGGTGGCTTCATTCCTGTATCTGGTATGAAGTTAAGGGAAACTAACCGTAGATGTCCCAGAGCATCACTCTCACATCATTCATTTGTTAGGCGACTCACGAAGCCACAGAGCCCAGCCAAGTTCCAAGGTGAGGGCCCCACCTCTGCACGGGAGGAATAGCCAAGATTTTGCAGCCATCTCTAATCTACCGCACTTACCCTCAAGTAGGAGCTTATAAAATATTTATTTCTTCATGTAGAACTTTTGCAGTGGCATCTTGGGGGAGTAGGAAGAGTCCTGGGCTCACCACCAGGAAACCTGGGTTTGAGTTCAGCCCACTATTGCTTTGAGCCCCTGTTACTCTTGGGGCCTTAGATCTGACGCTGGGAACACAGAGGTGGGCAGGAGAGTATTCCTGGATTGTAGACCTCAGCCTGCACCTGCTTCTACTGTGGGTGACCTCAGGCAAGTCCTGTCCCTTCTTGGCACTCCACTTTCCTGTCTAGAGGAATGGAAGGAGGCTGGACTTGCCGCCCACTGAATCTTTCCCCAGGATCACCACCCCTGCCAACACTCCCAGGGCTAACTAGAACTACTGGGGAAACAGAGAGCCCTGCTGGCTTCTTGCTGACCTTCCAGAGCAGTCTGTGTGCCTCTCACCTTTAACAAAGTCACAGAAAAACAGCTTTACACAGCTCAACCGGGGAGGGGGCTGTCTGTTTAGAAATAAAGTCACAGCAGGAGTCCTTTAGATGGTTAGCTCTCCCAAAGCTCCAGAACAGGAAGGGGATTCCTGACCCCTCCTCAGAAACACTGAGGCTAAAGTGCTCCACCTGCTCTGCCAGCTCCCATGTGGGAGGGACTAAGGATCCACACCCCTGGCTGAGCCACATGTAAGGCGAGAGGCCCAGGCTGTGCCTCCCTCCACTCGCTGGTTCCAGATGGATCTCCTTAACCTGGAGAGGTCCCCAGAGCAGGTAAGCAGTGCAGAGTCTCCAAAAAGCCCTGCAGACAACCGGGGTCCCAGCCTCTGCCGCAGACCCCCTCCCTGGACCCTTCAGGACCACTCTGGAGCCCCTGATGCTCTGTGGCTTCCCAGCGCCCTGGGTAGGCATGGACCAGGCCACGTGGGGAGAGAGGAAGGCAGCAGAGCTCTGGCCACCAGCAGAGGAGGTGGGGTAGGGTTGGCAAGTGTTCTGGCCTGGGCCCAGGGCTATGGGATTTACAGTCATCCTGGGGCCTATACATGCTTGGAGCAGCTTTTTTATTTTGAGGCCATGAGTAATTGAGCCAACTGTGTGCTGTATCCCACAGCCGGCCCTGCCTTTTCTCACTCATGAACACACACGTGTATTTACACCTTTACACACACACACACCGGCACACACATCATTTGGAGAGAGAGCAGAAGTACCTTGTATGGAGGGTTTGTCCTCTGTGCTAGGCGGGTGCCAGGTGCTTTTCCTACACTCTCTTACTTACCTCAGAAAACTCTTTAAGCCAGGCCTCATTTATCCCCATTTTGCATAGAACTGGCTGAGCCAAGGTGAGGTAAGGTAGCTTGCCCAAGAATCCACAGCTAAGTGGCAGAGAAAGGATTTGAGCCCCTGTCCCCTCCCCACCAGCTCAGGCCCTTCCCAGGCTCAGTCCAAGGCTGCTATATCCATTCATCTGTTGATGGGCACTTAGGCTGCTTCCATATCTTGGCCATTGTAAATAATGCTGCAATGAACACAAGGGTGCATATATCTTTTCTAATTAGTGTTTTTGTTTTCTTTGGATACATACTCAAGAGTGGAAGTGCTAGATCATACGGTAGCTCTATTTTCAATTTTTTTGAGGAATCCTCGTATTGTCTTCTATAATGGCTGCACCAATTTACCTTCCCACCAACCCTACACAAGAGTTCCCTTTTCTTCGCATCCTTACCAACACTTGATATTTGTTCTTTTTGATAACAGCCATTCTGACACGTGTGAGATGATATCTCATTGTGATTTTGATTTGCATTTCCTTGATGATTAGTGATTTTGAGCATCTTTTTTTGTGCCTGTTGGTCATCTGTAGGTCTTCTATAGAAAAATGTCTATTAAGGTCCCTTACCTATTTTTAATCAGGTTGTTTGTTTTTTTGATGTTGAGTTCTTTGTATATTTTGGATATTAACCCCTTATCAGATATATCATTTGCAAATATCTTCTCCCATTCAGTATGTGGCCCTTTCGTTTTGTTGATAGTTTCCTTCCTTGTGCAAAAAACTTTTTAGTTTGATATAGTCCCGTTTGTTTATTTTTCCTTTTTATTCTTTTTGATGTGATTATAAATGGGATTGTTTTCTTAGTTTCTCTTTCTGATAGTTCATTGTTAGTGTATAGAAATGTAACAGATTTCTGTACACTAATTTTGTATCCTGAAACTTTACCAAATTCATTGATGAGTTCTAGTAGTTTTTTTGGTGACATCTTTAGGATTTTCTTTGTATGCTATCATGTCTTCTGCAAACAGTGATAGTTTTACTTCTTCCTTTCCAATTTGGATTCCTTTTATTTCTTTTTCTTGCCTGACTTCTGTGTCTAGGACTTCCAAAACTATGTTGAATAAAAGTGGCAAGAGTGGGCATCCTTATTCCTGATATTAGAGGAAATGCTTTCAGGTTTTCACCTTTGAGTATTATGTTAGCTGTAAGCTTCTCATATATGGCCTTTATTATGTTGAGGTATGTTTCCTCTATACCCACTTTGTGGTGAGTTTTTATCATAAATGGATGTTGAATTTAGTCAGAAGCTTTTTCTGCATCTACTGAGATGGCTATATAATTTTTATTCTTGTTAAAGATGGTTTACCACATTGTTTGATTTATGGATACTGAACCATCCTTGCATCCCTGGGATAAATTTTATTGATTCTTTCAAAGTAGTAGCTTCTGGTTTAATTGATTTTTATCCATTTGTCCATTTCTTATTTCTTTGGTTTCTGCCCTGGTCTTTATTATTTTCTTCCTTCTATTTATTTACCCTGAATTTAATTTGCTCTTCTTTTGGTAGGTTCTTAAGATGGAAGCTTAGATAATTTACTTTAGAGCTTTCCTTTTTTCTTTTTTTCTAATATGAGCATTTAAAGCTATAAATATCCATCTATGCACCACTTTAACTGCACCCCACAAATTTTGATATATGGTACTTTATTTTCTTTTCTTTTTTAAAATATTTATTTATTTATTTATTTTTGGCTGTGTTGAGTCTTCGTTGCTGCACGTGGGCTCTCTCTAGTTGTGGCGAGCGGGGGCTACTCTTCGCTGTGGTGCGTGGGCTTCTCATTGCGGTGGCTTCTCTTGTTGCGGAGCACAGGCTCTAGGCATGTGGGCTTCAGTAGTTGTGGCACGTGGGCTTCAGTAGTTGCGGCTCGCAGGCTCTAGAGCGCAGGCTCAGTAGTGTGGCGCACAGGCTTAGTTGCTCCGCGGCATGCGGGATCTTCCCTGACCAGGGCTCAAACTCATGTACCTTGCATTGGCAGGCAGATTCTTAACCACTGCGCCACCAGGGAAGCCCTGATATGTGGTACTTTTATTTTCATTCATTTCCAAATATATTCTAATTTCCCTTTTGATTTCTACTTTGGCCCATGGATTATTTAGAAGTTTGCTGTTTAATTTCCAAATATTCTGTATTCTTTAATATTTTCATATGATATGAATATATTACTTATTCAAAAATTAAATTTGAAATAATTTTGAAATAAGAATAATGACTCACAAGTTAGGGGTGAGAATCTACCCACAGACTGAACTTTCCATCTTCCCCTGACTACTCTCTCTCTTGTGCCATAATTCGTCTCCATCCACCCACCTGCCTAGGCCAGAATACTTTTACACTGTCCTTAGCTTCTCCCTCTCTCATTCCTCATATCCAAATAACTACCATGGCTTGTGGCTTTTATTTTCTGAGGTTTATGTAATATGCCCACCTCCTTTGCTGTTATCTCAGTAGAAGACATCGTTGACTCTAGTTTGCACACATGCAGCAGCATCCTAATGGCTTCCCCACAAAATTCTTATTAGTTACAAAGGGGAAAAGAGTGACTGTACAGTATAGAAGCCTGGAAGACATCATCTTAATCAGGTGGTCCAAATAAACATCACTGTTAATGGGACAAATTGAAACCATGCACCTTGTTAAGATGCAATGAGAAAAATGCATACTAAATATATCATTTGAATTTTTATGTCAGAAATCCTAACATCTTTTTAAAAATCCTATTATTTTAATTTAATCTGTATTAAAATTTTCCTTTCTATTATTTGATTTTATTAGCTTTCTTTCTTAGGGTTAGATTTCTTGATGTGCTCAAAATTTTTGGTTTTCAGGTTCATCTTCAGTAGTCCACAGAGGTGTTCATTGTGCTCTGGAGCAAGGATTGTTTTTTATATTTTATCTATTATTCTTTTGTACTTGAAGCAGCAGTAGTGCCTTAAAATATGAACTTATAGAGCAAATCTTTAAAGTCCAACATTCTGTCTATACTCTGATGTAGTAGAAAGAGCCAGGCTCCCAGCAGGCCAGAGCCCTACTTTTGAATCCTAGCTCTGCTGTGTGATCTTGTTCATGCTTCTGAATTTTGAGACCTAGTTCTCTCTCCCAACAGATGGGCATAATAACACCTGCCTTGCAGAGTTTTTTGTGAGGATTAAGTGAAAAGTGCCTGGCCCGGCTTCCCAAATGTTGACTTTGTAGTTGAAACTGTGATTGACCCTCCCATACAGCATGAATGAAATAGAGCAATTTGATATTCTGCCAACAGGTGCAAAGGAGGCTGCTGGACTTTAAACAAAAGGACTCCAGATACCTGTGACTGCTCACATTGACACTGAGTGGTCCCTTAATCCAATTTCTGTCTGTGTGTTAGAGGGAGTAAGTAGAACACAACAAAGTCAGAATGTATGTTATTTCTGGAGCCAGAAAGTGAAAAATCCAGTAGCAGAAGTAACCTTTCTGGTGCTGATCAGTTGCTGGAGCTCTGGTAACTTGTAGAAATTAACTAGGCAGGACCTATGTCTTTCTTAGGGACAGAGTCAAAGGGTCCTGTCATTCAGATCCAAACAGCCAGTAGTAATAAGAAGCTGGAGGATATTGGATGTTTAGGTGTGGGAGGTGAGAAGCTAGAGCTACATTTTTTAAAAAAATTTTTATTGGAGTATAGTTGAGTTACAATGTTGTGTTAGTTTCAGGTGTACAGCAAAGTGATTCAGTTATACATATACATATATTAGAGCTAGTTTTGAGTGAAAAAATGTCACAGATGAGCCCTGGTGAAGATCTGAGGCTGCCTTCCTTTGGCATTTTTAAAATTAAATTCTTGAGTCTTGATAGCATTTTTCTGGAGCACTTCCAAACCCAGGACCCAGCATTTGTCTCCACTTCCCAGATATTCCAAGATTCTTTTTGTGGGTTCCCTCTCCCTTGGAGGTGCTCACCAGATCCCTTCCAGCCTGGCACCTGACTCCTAAAGTCATGGCCAGCCCCACACGGATTTTCACTTGAATTACTGACTCTCCCTTCTTTTTCAGGGTCTGCCTCATGGCCAGTACATCCTTCACAAGGACACCAGAGGGGGAAATTAAGGCAAGAGAGAAAGAACTGAAAAAGGTATGTGACTACATTTAATGCACTTTCACATTTGGAAATTCATTTAATTCACTGAAACCTTATTAGGCAAGGAGGACATAATACTTATTTTTACTTTATGAATGAGTTTCAGGGAGCTGGTAATAAACCCTGGTCACTTTTACTTTAATCACAAAATTTTTAAAATTATAGAAAAAAAACCTTATTTTGCTACATTAAAAGAAATGGTTAAAATTTGTTTTATTAGTCAAAATCAGCCTAAAAGAATTATTTTTGTTCTGTTTTTTCTTTCACTGACTACTGAATATCACTGTAAATGATAATGACAACAACAAAATAAACATCATTTATCAAACACATGTTCATAGTAAGTAGGCACTAGGATAAACCTGTTTTGTCTCATTTAATCATCACAACAAACCAGTATAGTAGATGTTAATAGCCCCATTTTCCAGGTGAGGCCAAAAGAAATTTAACTTGTCTATCGCTTAACATTCTCACGTAATTATTTTCCTAACTTCCCATATAGTGTTCATGATTGGGGTTGTTAATTGCTACAGGCCAGTAATGTTTCCTAACTCACCCAGTTCCTTTTCCCTTCTTAGGTATGATGATTAAAAGAGCTGGGGGGAGCATTATTCATTTATTTGTTGCACAAATATTTAGTTAGCTCCTCCGATGCTGTCAGGTGCTGTGTTAGATCCAGGGGATACAATAGCAAGACAAAAACATTCACTTTCACAGAGCAGCCCACAGCTTCCAGGGGATATAGCCTGCAAGAGGCAAATACAAGGAAGGGTGGGACGGGGAAAGCCCTGGATGCTGTGGGAGCACAGACCAGGGAGCCTAACCCATGCCAGCAAGTGCAGAAGAACAGCTGCCAATTAAGGTTAAGTCACTCCTGGAAGACCGGAATGAGTTGAATGGTCACAAGTTACCATCTGCAAAACCATTACAGCCACCAGACATGAGCCATCCATGACCCTTTGATAGAACTTGGAAATTTAGGGGTCTCAGGGGTTCAGGTACTTTAGGATTTGGAGCCCCAAACTATTTTCATTCCATGGTAATTTCATCAGAGCCTTGTTTGCCATTCCCTAGGCCAAAGGGGTCTAAAACAGCAATGGTCATGCCTCTATTGTCCTTGTGGTGATGACATTGGTGATGACAATGATGGTGGTGCTGGTGCTGGTTTTGACAGCTTTCAATAACTAAGCAGCTACATGCTCACTTTGTGAATGTTATTTCACTGATCTTCACAGCAGTCCTATAGGTAGTATTGTTACCCTCATTTCTTTAGGTCAGAAACTAAACCAGAGAGGTTAGGTAACTTGCTCGAGCTCAACTTACTAATAAACAGAAGGAACCAGTTCTCGAACCACAAGAGTTATACCATTCAGACGGTTAAGAGCAGTGAGAGTGAGCTGGTTTTCCCCTAAGGGTGCTACTGGTGGGTTATCGTGTTTAAATTATATATACCCTGCTGCTCTTAATAAAGTGCTTGAGGTAGCTTACAATAAAAGCATTACAATATGGCTTAAAAACAGGTACTACTGAGTGGGAATTAAAGCCAATGTGCTAACTGTTGCTGTGATTGCTCAGATAGGCTCTGAGCTTCGTGGCACCCATGGTAAAAATGGAGGTATTGGAAGTTGCAAAGCTATTATTATGGAGAATACGGTGCATGCTTTTCCTGGCACTAATTTAGAAAAGCAATTTTTTTAAATTAATTAATTAATTTATTTTTTGCTGCATCGGGTCTTCCTTGCTGCGCACGGGCTTTTCTCTAGTTGTGGTGAGTGGGGGCTACTTTCGCTGCGGTGCGCGGGCTCCTCATTGCAGTGGCTTCTCCCGTTGCGGAACATGGGCTCTAGGCCCGCGTGCTCAGTAGTTGTGGCTCATGGGCTCTAGAGCGCAGGCTCAGCAGTTGTGGCGCACGGGCTTAGTTGTTCCGTGGCATGTGGGATCTTCCCGGACCAGGGCTCGAACCCGTGTCCCCTGCATTGGCAGGTGGGCTCCCAACCACTGCGCCACCAAGGAAGTCCCACAAAAGCAATTTTTTTATGATGGCACTAAATTATGTAAAGTATAATATCCTCAACAATTTTTTTGGGAAAGCAGAAGATGAATCCCCATGGCTATATTCTTCTATGTAGCGTCTATAGAAACCAAAGGCAGATATTTTCAGTTGGGTTTCCCCCAAAAAAGACTCTAAGACTGATATTTGTGTGCAAGAGGAGTGCTCGCAGTAACAAAATCTGTGAGGAATGTGAGAAGCAGGACTGTGCAGAGGGGAAGCTAAACTGCTGTGCAACTGCCACAGAGGTGTCGTCCTTCTGAGCCTATAGGAAGCAACCATTTCCGTCCACCCCTCGTATCTCTCAGTTGCACCTGCTTTTGTACAACAAACTTATCGCAGCATGGAGCAGCTCCTCCAAGATTCTAGTGGTTTCTTTGAGCGGAAAACTTACAAGAGAAATGTTAGTGAGACAAAGTACAGACCCCACTGCTAGAAATGGTCTCAAAGCTGCAACTGACACACTTCATCCATGGTACGCAGAATAATGACCCCACAGAAGATGACTTGCCTGCAAGTTTTTGTTCTCTTTTCAGGGATGGTGCTATATCAGGGACTCAGCTTTGGTCTCAGTTTTGGGCAGGTTGGATATTCAGCAATGCATTAGCTAGATCATCCTTAATGATTGGGAGCCCGTGCTGTTGAGTTGTTAAATGACCTTCATTCCTGGTACTCTAGATATTTCGTCGATATACTCATTGTGACAGTACCAGGGTGGCTGATGACAGAGGCTGACTGATATTAACTGGCCAAGTCTTTCTGGATACTTGGATGTTCCCTGCCTTTTCTATGGTGAATGCTTTCTGGTGAGCACTTAACATGTGATACAAGGATCTCCACACTTTATGCCCACTTCCATAGCTCCACCCATCTGCCTCTACCCTAGACTCCCATGTGCCTAATATTCCAATCCTTCTCTTTCCAGGACCCTGTCAAATGAGCCAGGTCACTCACCACTGCCCATGAGTCTCTGCATATTCTTCTCTTGGGCTACTTCTGTGTCCACAGAAAGTGAATGGCCAAGTGTACCATTTGAAGCTCTTCCCACTGGGAGGACTTCCTCTCAGTGCTCTTACAGTGCTACACCAGAACGGAGCTACATGGGCAGCAGTTCATTTTTGGCTCCATGTACCAAACAACCCATTTATGAGGACTTTTCCTTCTCTGTCAGCTGGTCATAAAGGACTTTCCCTTGTGAACATAGATACGAGCTGAGGGAGAGGCACTGGTGCAACAGTGATGGATGACAAGGGGTCTCAGCCACCTGCTGGGGCAGCTTACTTGTGTGCTCAGGTGTTGGTCATGCCCAGACCTGCCATACAACTTCCATCTTTCAATGGATTGCTGGTGGACCTACCTGAGCTTTTGACTTAATGGGTTTAAGATAATCCGGTTCATGATAGGCAGCTGTGGTAGGGACCATTTCTAAAATGGCCCCCAAATGTCCTATCTTAATCCTCAGAATTTGTGAATATGATGAGCTATGCCTCCTGTAATTCTGTTATGCTATCCAGCACATTTAACCTTAAGATAAGAAGATTATCCAGGTGGGCCTGATCTAATCACATGAGCCTTTCAAAGTGGAGAGCTTTCTTTGGCTGGTAGCAAAAGAGGAAGTCAGAGAGATTTGATGTGGGAGGAGAATTAGATGTACTGTTGCTGGCTTGAGGATGATGGGGCCACATTAGAAGGAATGTAGGGGCCTTAAGGAGCTGAGAAAGGCCCTCAGTTGGCAGCCAACAAGAACAGTCCTACAACCGCAAGGAACTGAATTTGGCCAACAACCTGGCTGGAAGCAGATTCTTACCTAGAGCCTCCAGATAAGTACTTAGCCTGGTCAACACCTTGGTTTTGGCCTTGTGATATGCTAAGCAGAGAACCCATCTGAGCCATTCTGGACTTCTGACCTATACAACTGTAAGCAAATACATGTGTGTTCCTTTAAGCCATTACATCTGTGGTGATTTGTCACACATCAACAAAAATAGATTACAGCATCTCTGGCCACATAGGCACTTGTTACTCCATGGTCAGCAAGGTCAGAGATGCTGTCTCTACCAGGGCCCAGCTATTTTTCATACGTATATAATTCTCTGCTGCACATGTCATGGCTTATTCCAGAACTGAGGTGTATACATTATGATTCTCCTATTGGGGTTTGTAATGAATGCTACACAGCACCTCCTCCTTACAGAAACCCCTCCAGCACCATAGGGTCTTCTGTGTCATGTGACCCAAGCAGCAGCCTGGACATAACTGCAGAATCCATTCTTAGTCGGTGCCTTGGTCAAAGCTGGCAGCCTTCTGTATCACTTGACAGATGATGGGTCAGAGCAGTATCCCAAGTGTGAAATAAATATGCTGCCTCTAGAACAGGGAGAGGTCAAGCAAGTGTTGTGTTTCCTTTTTGGTGGTGGGTGATGCAAGATGCAGTAATTTGTCTGTTACTTTGGAGGGGATGTCTGGCAGGCCTCAGACCACTGGATCCTTAACAGTTCACTAATGTGGCAGGCCCCTGAATCTTTATAAGGTTCACTATCTCACCATTTGGATTCCAACATATTTCTTGCTCATCTGCTATTATTAATATGATATTATCAAAATAGAGGACTCTTGTGATATCCTGCAGAATTTCCAGCTTGTCCAAGATCCTTTGGGCTATTTTATGACAGAGGACAGGAGAGTTAAAGTTCTGGAGCAAGACCATTGATGTATACTGCTGACTGCCCCATGTGAATGAAAACTACTTTTAGTAGTCTACGTAGGCTACAGTGGGCTTAGCCCACCAGGCCAAAAGCGGAACTATTAAAGCAAAAATTAATGAGTTTAAAAAGTAGAAAGACAGCAGAAATAGTGAACATACCCAAATGCTTGTTTTTTGAAAAATCAACAAAATACTTAAACCTCTAGTTAACCTAATATGAAAAAGGAGCAAGACAAAATACACAAAAGCAATGACAGGAACAAAAATCCCTGTTCCTGGAAACAGGGAACAGGCTATATTTTTCTATGTAGCGTCTATAGAAACCGAAGGCAGATATTTTCCTTGTAGCCACCTATGTAAGTAATTTTGAATCCCTAGTTTATCACAAGCACAGGTATCAGGAGGGCAGTGTCTAGTCTCAGGAGAGGTGCTACAGCTGCACTTTCTGCCTTGGCTGGTTATCCATCTGGCTCCAGGTCTCTTGTGCCTCTGTGCTATGAGACTGGCAGCTGGTGTCAATGTGGTGACTTTCTTGGCTCTGTCCTCTCTTCTGGTATCACTTTTTCTGTAATAAAACTTTTGCTTTGATCTGTTGGAGTGTCAAGTGTTTTATTTGCTACCACTAAAATAATCAAAACCTCTCTGAGGAAAACTTTAAAACGCTCCCAAAAGGCATAAAAGGTGACTTGAACAAAGCAAGAGACATCCCTTGTTCTCTGACAGGACCATTGAACATCATAAAGCTCTAATTCTCCTGAAGTTAATATATAATTTTAACATGATCCTAATAAAAATACCATATTCTTTTCTAGAGGAGTCAACTCCAGAAATCATGTAGAAAAATAAACATGCAAGAATAGCTATAAAACCCCTCAAAAGGGACTTCGCTGGTGGCGCAGTGGTTAAGAATCCACCTGCCAATGCAGGGGACACGGGTTCGAGCCCTGGTCTGGGAAGATCCCACATGCCGCAGAGCAACTAAGCCCATGCGCCACAACTACTGAGCCCATGGGCCACAACTACGGAAGCCCGTGCGCCCTAGAGCCCGTGCACCACAAGAAGAGAAGCCCCCGCTTGCTGCAACTAGAGAAAGCCCTCGTGCAGCAACAAAGACCCAGTGCAGCCAAAAACAAAACAAAAAAACACTGTTAAAAGAAGAGCTGTGAGAAGAGACTAGGCTTCTCAAATAGTAAATGATATTATAAAAGATCTATGATTAAAACTGGTAAATAAATAGACAGACTATTAGAATAAAATAGCAAGTCCAGGAATAGACCTTAGTGCACATGGGAATTTAGCATATGATAAAGATATTATCTCAAATCACTGAGGAAAAGCTGGTTCTTTTAATAAGTGGTGTTGGAGCAACTGGATGGCTATTTGGAGACAGATAAAGTTGGATCCACGCCTTACACTGTACACCAGAATAAACTCCAAATAGATCAGAGGTCTAAGCATAAAAAATAAAATCATACAAGTACTAGAAGAAAACAGAATCAGCTAACAAACATAGAAGGGTTGATTCAATTAGAAAAGCCTTTATTTATAACAGCTTCTGGCAAGGGTCATTAGTGGACGCTAAAACCATTGGGTGAATGACTATTGGTGACCAAGACACTTACATAGTCTCAAAGTGTCAGCCCAAAGATGATTTCTAATTACAAAGGGAAAGAGATGAGACCTGCTTTAACCAAGCAAAACCACTTAGTGTCATTAATAATGGTACAATCTGAAAAAAATGGGCCTCTCATGTGAGGAATGGAAAACATACAACATCACCTATGTAGTCTTCTTGCTAAAAAATCTTAACCTGAATCTAGTAATGAGAAAATGATAAGACAAATTCAGAATATAGAATATGAACTCTACATATCAATTCACCTGGACTCTTTAAAAATGTCAATGTCGTGAATGATGGAAAAAAAACGGTGTGGAAACTGTTCTAGGATAAAGCAGACTAAAGAGAATAACAAATGCAATGCAAAAATTTGGTTGAATTTTAGACTGAAACAAAAAAGCAAATATAAAGGACATTATTTAGATGACTGGGAAAATTTGCATATAAAATGAAAATTATATATTATTGTATCAACGTTATATTTCTTGGGTGTCTTAATGATATTGTGGTTATAGAGAAGAACAACGTTGTTCTTTGGGAATACTTGGCATTTAGGAATGAACTGTCATGGTGTCTACCACTTATTTTTAACTAGTTCAGGAACAACAAAAATATTAGATAATTATCTGAATCCTCGAAGCTTAATATGAAACACACATTTTAAAAAACCGTTTCTTGGTGTTCCCTGGTGGCCTAGCGGTTAGGATTCCGGGCTTCCCCTGCCGTGGTCCAGGTTCAATCCCTGGTCAGGGAACTGAGATCCTGTAAGCCGCGCAGCCCACCCAAAAAAAGAAAAAAACCCAAAAAACCTGTTGCTTTAGTAATGATCTTCATCTTCATGACACACCCTTAGAAATCTGAATTCTAATTGTTGGAGGTCTGGGGTGAAGGTTGTAGAGACACTCAATTATGATAAAAATCATCCTGGATGAAATAGTTCTTCAGGCAATGAACACCCAGGAATGGAGTGGTTGTAACTTGTCAAAGATTATGGACAGAAAGGAAAGACTAGAATATGAAGAAAGAATGCAGTCTTATTATCTAGCCTTAGACTATGTGAGATTTCTTTTTTTTTCTTTTACTTTTTAAGGCACATTTTCACTAAAGTATAACATATGTGTAGAAAGAGACACAAATCATAAATGTATAGCTTGTGGAATTTCTACAAAGTGAATCCATCTATGAAACCATCCAGAGCATCCAACAGCTCAGAAGCCTCGCTAGGACTAAGATTTAAAACTCAACTTGAGGATCACTCAGGGGATGCTTTTTTCCCATTTACTTGGAATATTTATTTAATTGTTTTCAGCGAACATTGTTTAATACCTTCCTCTGAGTCAGACACCCTGCAATGCACGTTGCATCACACATCATCATGTCCTTCATTCTCAGTACACACCTGCCCTACCAGAGGCTGTTCCTATGCTAACATCCTTTTCAGTTAAAGAATAGACGTTTGTCAGGCTTTCACAGTCCGGCATCCACCTATTCCTGGCACCCTCAGATTTTCCACTAGGGGAATCACAGGCTCTCCAATATGCCTGCTTCAGGTGGAGTGGATGTGGCATCTGGCACCAGGGGTGAGCATGATCTCTGGCTCAGCCAGTGAGATTATCACATTTTTTGGCTGTAGATTGGTTCACAAATAGGCACAGGACTCAATCAGAGCCAAAGAAGTGTATTAAGGATTTTGTTAGATGACAGGGAGAGGCACACTCATTTTTCTACTAGACTTGAACCAAGGGGGAGTGTAGATGTGGAAATGCTGAGAGCCATTTGCCACTTCTGATGGGCCAGCCCAGCCTCAGAATTTCCATGGGGTTGGCTGAGGTCTCCACTGAGACTTTGTTATAGCCTGACTTCTCTTTCTGCCCAATCCTGCTTCCTTCTCTTCTCTTCCACATGTATTGATCCCATGAGCAGGCCCTAATAAACCTGCTGTAGCCCATTTCCGTCTCAGAGTCTGCTTCCCAGGGAATTTTGGCAGGCATGGTGCCAAGCACTTACATATATTGTTCATCCACAGATGAACTCTGAAGGCATACTACGTGCCAGACACACAGCGCTGTGACACTCACAACCTATGAACCTCATTTTAGAGGAGAGGAAACTGAAGCACGCAAAGGTTAGGTAACTTACTGAAGGTCACACAGGTATTAAGTGACAGAATCAGGATTCAAGCCCAGGTCTGTCTGATTCTAAAGGCCATGCCCCTAATGATACTGCTACAAACAAGCCAATGGCAGAACTAAAAACCACTCCAGATTTCCAAGTCTTCATAGCCAACATTCTTGTGCTGAATCAAAGAAACAAATATACATTCTATTGTGGGCAAATCTCCATGTTTGGGGATGAAAGGGCTACTAGGAGAGGCATGCCCAGTCCCTGCAGCCCAGGCATTCCTGATATAGTCAGGAGAACAAGGCATGACACATGAAAACTTAAACCACAAAACAGTAAAAAAGGATCACATTATCAAATAAAAAATATACACACTTACTGGGAGTACGTGATTAATTGCCAAGTAAGATGTGCAGACCAGCAGTGCAATATGGTCTCCAAGAAGGGAGACATTCCTGAGCTAGAAGACGCTCCTGCGATGGAAATGGGCTCAGTCAGGCAGGGCACAGAGGGAGAAGGGCACAGAAGAAGAGGTGCAGGGGGGCAAAACGCATAAGGTGTTTTCCAGGGAAAGGATCACACCAGCCTGGCCAGACTCAAGTGTGAAAGGAGCTGAGCCTGGAGGCTGGACCAGGGGGAGGCTGTGAAGGTTTCTGGATGTCAGAGTCCTTCCTTCTTGGACCATGGATCCTTGTTTCCTGGCTTCTCCCCACTTCCTATTCTCACGGGGTGCAAATATCTTGCCTTCCCTGGTGGCCCTGGGGTTGGAGTTGAGCTCAAGCCCTCAGGGGCTGGGGGATAAGGTGGAGAGCCCCCGAGTCCCCTCTGGTTGTGCATCCCTTCACCTGGCTTACTGGGCTGTCAGACCAAGGGAACAAAATCCCTCAGCTCCTCCCTCTCCACCAGTCCCTTTCCTCCCTATATTACTTTCCTCAGGCTGTTGTAACAAAGCACCACAAACTAGGTGGTTTACCACAACAGAAATGTATCCTCTCACAGTTCTGGAGGCCAGAAGTCAGAAATCCAGGTGTCAGCAGGGCCATCTGAGCCTCTGGGGGAATCCTTCCTTGCCTCTCCCTAGCTTCTGGTGGTGGCTGCCAATCTTTGGTGTTCCCAGCCTTGCAGCTGTGTCACGCCAGTCTCTGCCTCTGTCATCACACGGCATTTTCCCTGTGTAATCTATGTCTCAATTGCCCTCTTTTTGTAAGACACCAGTCATATTGGATCAGGGCCCACTTATGATGGGGGCACTATTATTCCCATTTTTCAGATGGGAACACTGAGGCTCAGAGAGGTAAGGTAGCCTAAAGTCATGCAGCTAACAGGTCATGGGGCTGGGTTTCTAATCCAGCTATTCTGACTCCAGAGTCTATGCTGAGAGGTGGCTGGGCAGGGCGTCCTGCTTCGGGTGACCCTGGGATGACCATAGGTGCCACATCAGGGAGTAGCACCAGTCTCCCCACTCCAGGCCAGCTGCATGGGTGCCCACTCAGTGAGGTCAGCATATCACAGGTTCTCACTGTTCCTGGCATCACGCTGGCATGCAAAGGCCTCCGGTGTTGCCTTCCATAATGGTCACCTGATCCCCGAGCCAGTGGGCAAACAGCCTGAGATGTTTATTCCCTGCTGACCAACTGGCCTGACAGACAGACAGCCCTGGTGATAAGGGAAGACGGAGGAGGCACCTGTGGGGAGGGGCTGGATAAAGGAATCCCCTGCCTCTGAGAAGTGCTGTTTTGCTTGGCTCTGGCCCGAGTCACACTACCAGCCTCTGAATGACAGTGACATTCCCCAGGGATTAAGCTTGCAGTGTAGAAGCTGGGTCTCCACAGGGGGTGCCGGGCCCCATGGAAGTTAAATCATGCAACTAGCCACCAGCTAACATTTCTCCCACATTCATTTCATACCTCCATCACTTCCCATCCCCCCTCCAAGAAAATTCAGCTGCAACTTGTTTCATAACACCCCTTATTGTACCCTGCTGCTTTGCTTTCTCTTGGTAATAGCAAAAGAGATAAAGCCATTCTCTGGATCCTTCAAAGCACAGCTCAAAATTCTTCTTTTCCTGGA
This sequence comes from Balaenoptera acutorostrata, assembly GCF_949987535.1. NCBI lineage: Eukaryota > Metazoa > Chordata > Mammalia > Artiodactyla > Balaenopteridae > Balaenoptera > Balaenoptera acutorostrata. Next base: position 19,768,482 of record NC_080079.1, on the reverse strand, counting down.
AGCCAGATGCAGGTAACCCTGCCCTACCCGGCTCTGACCACCTAGGATTCTAACTCAATCCACTGTTGGTTCATGGCCAGGTACTGAGCAAGCAGTGGAAAGACAGAGGTCAAGCTACCTAGGCTTGGGGCAGTGATGCTTTTAGGGAAGGCAAAGATGTTGATGTCTCTCCTCGTTTTAGATGACTGCTTTTCTGTTCAGGAACACTGGATACACCTAGTGGTCCAGAACCCAGATTTTCTGACTCCCAGCCAACTGTTACTTTGATTATAGTACAATACCTGTGCGGCTCATCAGAGGGCAAGGGGCCTGGCTGATAAATCCACCACCAGAGAGATGGAGGCTAAGCCTGTCCCTACAGCCAATGAGGGATGCTCTCCGTGAGTTGTTAGGCAGAAAAGAACCTCTTGGGTCATGTCCTCACTTTTCCTCAGCTAAAGTTCCCTGACTGTCTCCTTCAAATTCAAATGTGCATCCAGATCCATGAGTAACCATATTATTTTTAAACAGCATCCTTCAGCCACTGCCTCTCCTGCGTTTTCAGAGAGGCAATCCTTTGTGAAGCTAGCACAGGATTTTATTTTATGATTGTTTTGACACATCTGCAGGGATTCCATGGAGTTTAAGTAAAAGATTAGGGTGTAGCTCTCTACCAAATGTAAAATAGCTAGCTAGTGGGAAGCAGCCGCATAGCACAGGGAGATCAGCTCGGTGCTTTGTGACCACCTAGAGGGGTGGGATGGGGAGGGTGGGAGGGAGGGAGATGCAAGAGGGGAGAGAAATGGGAACATATTGTATATGTATAACTGATTCACTTTGTTATAAAGCAGAAGCTAACACACTATTGTAAGGCAATTAAACTTCAATAAAGATGTTAAAAAAAAAAAAAAAAAAGATTAGGGTGTAGCTCTGAGAGAGAAGCCAGCAAACAGGTAAAGCTCACCTCAGGGGGATAGAAAAGAGAAGCCAGGTCTTGTGGAGAGATAGGAAACCAAAGGATGAGGTACTGGAGACAGCAGAGAGCGTCAAACCAGCCAGCATTTAGCAGAGGAACGTCTGGTCTCAGAAGCCCCATTATACCAAGAAACATCATGCCACTATGTGGAGCAGTTAAAAGCTCTATCCTAGGAGGAATAGAGACTGGGGTTAGATTTGTAGTTCCTCCACTTAGTAGCTGTTGAGTGGCTTAACTTCTTTGGGCCTTAGTTTTCTTATCCTTAAAATGGGCATAAACACAGCCACCTAATAAGGTAATTGTGAGGATTAAATGAGAAATATTATGTGCTCAGGACAGTCTGACATAGAGTAATACTCAAGAAATGATAACTGTTGTTATTAATACCCAGATAACTGTTAATATGTTATGGCTAATGTTGATAGGTTGCTTAATATTTATCCACAATTATCAAACTAGTAGGTTGTAACTGTATCAACATGACTGATGGCAACTTAATGAGTTAATTATTCAATTGTCTCTACTGGGGTTGTTAGGATAACAAAAGGCTACTCTGGACAATACATTGTCCATTCTTCCAGACGAAGTTTTACCTTAAAAATAAAATCCTATTCATGTGCTAAGTGTTATTAAGAATTACTAGTTGAAGAAAGAAAGAATTGTTCTGTTGTTAGTTAATAAAAAAAACCACACGTTTATAGTAAAAAAATTTCAAACACTATATGTTTTGTACTTCGATAACATTTTATTTCAAATAAAAACGATATAAAAGGTCATAAAAGAAAAAGGTTCCTGCCCCATCCCAATTTCCAGAGGTAATGACTGTTAATAATTAATTACTTGTATAATTTTCCTGGAATGTTTTATACTCTTTGGTTTTATACAAATTTAATCATACTGCAATACTGCTGAGGAACTTGTATTTTCTCCTTAGTAACAGGTCTTGGCAATTTCTTCCTAGCAGTGCATACAGACCTGCCCCCTTCTTTTTGAGGGCTACATTGTAATCCCTTCCATGTAGGGACAATCCTTTATGTAACCAGTCCCTTTGCTTAGCATTCTGGTTGTTTCTGGTTTTTGCTATTATGAACAATGCCACAATAAACTTCCTTGAACGTGGAACTTTGGTTGTTGCTACGAATAAACCTATAGGATAAATTCCTAGAAGGGTAACTACTGAGTCAGTTTCCTTTGTTGTAACTGTAATAGACAGTGCCAACTCACTTCCAAAGAGGTTGCAGCAACTGATAATTTCACCCACAGTATATGAGAATGTTTGTGTCCTGCATTTTCACCAGTTCTAAGTATTATCAAACTTTATAATCTACTAAGTAAATTGTCATTAAAAAAATAGTAGTAATATACATATATGGAATAGCAGGACATATTAAGTGATTCCATCTGCAGAGATGAATGCTCACAATCACCTTGAACAGAGGGCAGGTAGTTGCAGGGAGTCAGACCAGGGTCTGAACTTCAGCTCCACTATTTTTTATCCCTGTGACCTCGGACAGGTTCATCAAGCTTCTCTGTCTGCAAACTGGTGATATTACATGAAATAAGGCATAAGAAAGCTCCTAGAACCACTGTCTGGAACCCAGTAAACATTTATTAATATTACAAAACCAACCAGAGTGCCAGAGTCCCTGGCAAGTTTGAGAGTGACAGAGACCTGGTTTCTATTTCCTGCTCCTTTCTACTACCCACTGCTAGGCTGCTTAATTTCTTTAAATTTTCTTGTTTATAAGACGTCAATTTGGATCCTGCCTATTAATTTACTGATTCAGATAAATATGAGTGGCAGAGTTGAATCACAATGCAGGGGGCATTTTACATTCACTGGAAGATGCAGGCAGCATCACAGCAAAAGAAGACAGGTGGCATCTTAGGTCTAGGTGTGCCACTGAGGCAGTGGGAGAGGTTTGGGGTCAGACTGACCTAACTGCAGTCCTGCTTCTGCCTCTTAAAAGCCAGGTGACCTGGGGCAAGTTCTTACAGCCCTCTAGTCTCAGTTTCCTGAATTCTAAAACAAGGTAACAGTAGCTACATCATGGGATTATTGTGAGTATGAAGTAAGTAATAATCTATGAAAGCATTTAGCAGCTGACTCCTGTGAAATGTTCAATATATTCATAGACAGCAAAAGCCTCACTTCCTGATCACAGTTTACTGGTATGTCAGCAGGGACAGAATGCTTCTGCAGAGTGGAACAGAGATGTTACCAGCCTTCCCCTCCCCATTTGTCAAATCGGGTGACCCCTCCCCTCCCCCCAGCCTTTCCCTCACTTCAGTAACTGTAAAGCACATCCTAGTGTGATGGGGGTGGTGATGACACAGGGCAGACCCACAAAAGCAAGACTGCTAAAGATTCTTACATGGCTGCAACCCCAGCCAGGGGTCTTTCTCATTTTTCCTGGAAAGGAGTGAAACGACATTAAGTTAATAAATATTTTTCATTGGAATTGCTTAACACACTTAATGTTAGACTTGCAAAATGGAAAGTCTTGTTCATTATTATCCTGGACAACATTTTGAGGGGATCTGAGATAGGACAGGAACTAGCTTTAGGTTTTTGCTGCAGTGTTTCCCTCACCCTTCACATCTGCTTCAATTCAAATTTCAGTTCTTACATAATACATAAACTGCAAACATTAAGCTATACTCATGGAAATGGGGCTTCTTAAAAACACCTTGTGAATTATTATTTTTTTCCTTTTTTTTTTTTGAAAATTTCAATTTACAGAAAGGATGAAAGAAAAGTCTAATGAATAACCAAGATTTACCCACTGTTATTATTTTGTCACAAAACTAATACATCATTTTTGAGATGTAGAGAAGTGCATTCGTATAATACGAATTTCCTTCCCTCCCTCCCTTCCTTCTTTTTTTTCCTTCCTCCCTCCCTTCTTTCCTTCCTTTCTTCCTTTGTTTTTTATGCCAGTAAAAATGTTATGAGAATGGATTAAGTTATATTAATATTGTGACTTCCAGGCATTCAGCTTCCTGGAGTTTGAGATCTGTTGTTCTATTTGGCTACAAGTTTGGAATATAAGGAATCATGTTTGTGAGACCTGCCAGATTGAATACCTCTTGCACCAAATGTGCAAGATACATTATCTCTAATCCTAACACTGTGCAAGTCCGGGTCTCATCCCTGCCAGTTTACATATTTGGTAACTGACACTCAGAGAGACTGAGTCACTCAACCTCTCTAGTAAAAACTGCTGATCTGTCTTTTTTTGACTACGAAGCTTTTTTCACAAAGGTTTTGGGGGATTCTCAGAGTGATATTTTAATGCAAGCATATGGAAAGTTTTAGTTTCTGGGACAGTTGCAATGTTAATTTCAGATAATCTCCCTCAACCAAGGAGGTAGGGGAGCAGTGGAAGGTGAAGTTTTATGGAAACCATAGTCAGGACTTCAGTGATAGAAACTAAAGATGATGAACTAACCACTCCCAGAGCCCGAGAAGACTCTTTTTGGGACGGCCTCTTACTAGCCATATATAGTTGGAAAAATCACCCTGACTTGCCTCATTTGTGAAATGAATAAACAATCAGTACCTCTTTACCTGGGTTTTCTGGTGAGATTCAATTTTGCGAATTGTGATTACTTTTATGAATACAAGGAACTGATGTACCATTTTATCTGTAGGTGAAGGAGGGAGAGAGAGAGAGAGAAGAAGGAAGGGTGAGAGTGGACAGGGCATTTTATGTATAGGAGAGAGAGAGGGTGGGAGCGGCAAAGATCTAAGTAGGATGACAGCAATCAAGGGAGGCTTACCTTCCTGAAACTGGCAGGGAAGTTGACAGAAACTCACAGTCTAGGGAGAGAAGAAAGCATCTTTCAGGGAATTCAATTAGTTGCCAGTCCCGGAGAACCCATCTCCAGAATTTTCCTTCACGTGGCTGCGGGAGGAGGATGGGTTGGCTTGAGACCTTCAGCAAACTTCTTTCCAGGCCGTGGGGCACCCTGACGTGCGCTCTGGCTTCCAACGCACCCAAGGGACGCTTTTCGGTGCTGCCCGTGTCAGGATTTAAAAAGCCGTGTGCCCGACGGAGGGTAAGGATCTCCAGGGTAACCACTCTCCGAGGTCTTTGCCCAGCTTCTAGATGTTTCTGCGGCACCAGGTGCCTCCCCAGACCTCTACCCGTGCTACCACTTTGCGGGGTGACTCCTCAGCGCAGGATGCCTGCGTCCACAACTGTGAACCGGTGTGTGCGGGTGAACTGGCGCACACTGGCTTCCCAGCAACCAACAGAGCTTCAGAGGCGGTGATCTTGGGGGTGCGATGTCACCGAACTCCTTTCCAGCCTTTACATTCCTACTGAGATCTGGGCAATAAATAACAAGAATAAAACATATACGTGGTTTTGTCTTTGCGCTCGCGGGATCGTGGCAGGTCCTTTAGAGAAGTGAGGAAATAAATGAAGCGAAATCACGGCGGCCTCGCCCGCTGCTTCTGGGGACCCCTGAAATCAGCAGCTGGAATGGCCAGTTTGGAGAGCCCTCGGGTCCGGTCATCTAAGACCTGGGGTTACCAGTCCCACCGACATGCGGGAATTCCGGGCTTTTCCCCCGCGGGGTCGGGCCCCTCAGCCACCAGTGGCGCTGGCCCGGCTCCAGTCGCGGGAAGGTGCCAAGCCCCGCGCACTTTGCGCTGGCGAAGAGCGCAGACGCCCGGGGCGCGCTGGGTCCGCCCCGCTTGTCAGGAGCGCGCCAACTCGCGCGCGCGGTCCCCGGGGATAGCCTGGAGGCCGCCCGGCTAGCGGGAGAGGCGATAACTCGGCGTCCGGCGGCGGACTGGCGTGCGTCTCGCCGCCTCACGCGGTTGCGCTGAGCTGCGGGGCGCGGGACCGGGGACCCAGAGGGCGCGCGGTGGCGGACGGCGAACGCCGCGCCCAGGAGCGGCGGGCAGAGCTCCCCCGACCACCCGGGCGCCCAGGGGTTCCTGCTGGCTGGGAGACGCCCCCTGACCCCTACCTCTGTTTGGCCCGGCCGGGCGAGCGGGACCGGCGGGAGGAGGAGGAGGAGGAGGAGGAGGAGGAGGAGGAGGCGCCGCCGGGACTGCCTCCTCCCCGCCCCTCGCGTCTCCTCCCCGCGCCACCGGGAAGGACAAGGGGACTGGGCACGGGGACCCCGGCCAGTGAGTGCCCGCGCCCCGGGGCCGCCCCTCGCGCGCGCTCTCCCGCCGCGAGCCCGGGCCGGTCTCGTTTCGCAAGGTGCTGGCCGCAGCCATGAGCCAGGACGCCGAGCCCAGCGGCCCCGAGCAACCGGACAGAGATGCCCGCAGCGTGCCCGGTGCCCCGGCGCCCCCAGGCCCGAGAGGGATGCAGCCGCCGCCACCGCCTCCGCCCCAAGCCGGCCTACCCCAGATCATCCAAAAGTAAGAGGAGGAAAGGGGGAGCGGGGACCCGGGTGCGCTTGGGGGACATGCCCCGGGCGCCCCCTTTTGTGGCTTCCTCTCTCCCGTTCCTGCTAAACTTCGCTCGGCCGCCTTGCGTTTGAAGTTTTCTTGCCCGCCCTCTCGGCAGGGTCGGTGTCATTCTGGCTGTTTGTGAGTTTGGGGAAAGGGAAGCCAAGCTATTTGGGAAAATAATTTTGTTCTTCCTCATCCCGTCTCTTCTCTTCGGGGACGTTACCGGATATTTTGAACTAAATTAACTCAAACTGGGGGGAAATGGCCCAGGGACTATATTTCATCTTTCTAGTCCCAAGAGGCCGCTGGAACGTATGGAGAGCCGTGCGTGAGTGTGTGCGCGCGCGTGCTGGAGGGCGTGTGAGTAAAACGCCGCCCGAAGAAACCCCCGTTAATGGTGCCCATGAAGTCAAACAGTGATGTTGGGTGAAAAGGGTGGTGAGGGTTTGTAGACAACGTATTTTTGCTTTGTCCTGCAAGAAGTGTTTACACTTTCCAAGAAGGCCCTTGCGAAGAGTTTTTAGCCGCGGAACCGTTTTCCATTAACGTTACCATCTTGTGATTTGGTTGAAACTGTGCGACGTGGGTCGCGAGTTTTCCGGGCCGGCCGTCCCAATGCGTCGAGTAGTTTGGGGGTGGTCAGTAGGCTCTGAGAAGCTCTTTCAGCCCATTTGGGAGACATAAAAGTAAAACGGTGAGGCTTCGTTCATTCTTTCGAGATTTTGTTTGACAGTTTAAGGCCTAGAATGTTGGTTTGTTTGAAGGATCCTTATTCTCCGAAAAGTTTCCCTCAGCTTGTAATGAAGTCCTCAAAACTAGTGTAATTAGTGTTGGAAAGTCTGAATGATGAGTGTTTGGGCGAAACTGGAGAAAATTAAAGAAATACAAGCACAGCAAAATCAGTCCTATGGAACCGAGTAGGGGTTTTTCGGCACTGCTTTGAGTTACATAAACTTATTAAAATGTAAGAGAAATAACCAGTGATGGGGCATAAATGGAAGTAAATATTGTTTTTAAGACTGACTTATGTAATAGAATAGTGAAAATTTAAGTTTGACATCAAAGAACGCTGGTATCGTATTTCAGAACAAAATGGTTCCCTTTTTTTTGACTGGTAGAATATTAAAAGCTCCACTTATGACAACTTTTTGCTTTAGTTTGATTTTATATAACTTTCAACTACTTACAAGTAGCTAACTATTTGAAACTGAAAATATTTTATATTGTTATTCTGTTCCCTTTGTTTTGCAAATTTCAGCTAAGATTTACTAAATATGATGGACAGTTTAAGTACATCATTGCTTAAAATTTGTTTTTAGTCCTTAACATAAATATAAACTAACAGAGAAAAAAATGTTTAAAACCTAAAGTTTATTTAGTAAAAGAGAAAAAAGAAACCTAATTGACTGATTATTAACTGGGAAACATCTCATGTGCTTCTTACTGGCCAGTGTCTTGTGGCTTGAAGTTAAGGTGCACATTGAGTTTGCTTTGGTATTGTAGTCACCCTGCATTTTCTTATCATTTACTTTTAATTAGGAAAAAACTAAGAATTTTATGTTCATAGAAAAATCTTTGTAGAGGGGTGACTGATTTTGAAATGTTGCCAGGTTGAAAATAAAGGCCGTTTTTGTGGGAGATGGATCATTTCAAGTGTATTTCAGTTACCTCATGTAATAAATAATTTACCCTGTAAATTCACCCCCATTTTGAAAATTCCACTCCTGGAATATTTTACTTTAGTAGATAAGCCTGAGCTCTTCAAAGATGGCCCCTTCGGCTAGCAGTCCAGGATGGAGACCTCAAAGAGGTGCCTGATGGCTCTGCCTTGTTTTGCATTGGTGACAGATCAGTGTTCAGGCACCAGGTCCAAGGCTGGTGAATGTGCTCATGGGATTTGATGTTTGTGCGCTTATGTTTCTTTCTTTCTTTTTTTTTTTTAACATCTTTATTGGAGTATAATTGCTTTACATTGTTGTGTTAGTTTCTGCTGTATAACAAAGTGAATCAGCTATACATATACTTGTATCCCCATATCCCCTCCCTCTTGTGTCTCCCTCCCACCCTCCCTATCCCACCCTTTTAGGTGGACACAAAGCACCAAGCTGATCTCCCTGTGCTATGCGGCTGTTTCTCACTAGCTAGCTATTTTACGTTTGGTAGTGTATATATGTCAGTGCCACTCTCTCACTTTGTACCAGTTTACGCTTCCCCCTCCCCGTGTCCTTGCGCTTATGTTTCAAAGTCTTTATTTATAAGGATGATTTGGGGTTTGCACTCCCCTCAGTAACCACTGAAATTCCATTGGAAGCAGACATAACATGGCAAACGCCTTGCAGGTCCATCTTTAATGGGCTGAAACTTGAGCAGGTTATTTTGAAACTGCGTTTGCATAATTTAATCTGAGCAACCATTTTATGTAGTTATGAGGTGCTGTTTGTATCAGCCATCTTTGAGAAATGTAGCGGGGAGATTGCCCTCAGCCGCGAAATGAGTTGTCCTCTTGATTTGAGAATTGTGTGAGCTAGAGCTTTGGGTGAAATTCTCCTCTAGTGGCTGGCATGTTAAATACATTGTATTGAGGAACCTGCACTTTTTCTAGTTATTTGAGTAAGGTTATTATGTAATTCATAAGAGGAGAAGTTTTGTGGTTTTTAAATTAATTAATTAATTAATTAATTAATTTTGGCTGCATTGGGTCTTCGTTGCTGCGTGTGGCTTTCTCTAGTTGTGGTGACTGGGGACTACTCTTCTTTACGGTGCGCGGGCTTCTCATTGCGGTGGCGTCTCTTGTTGCGGAGCACGGGCTCTAGGCCCACAGGCTTCAGTAGTTGTGGCACGTGGGCTCAGTAGTTGTGGCTCGTGGGCTCTAGAGCTCAGACTCAGTAGTTGTGGCGCATGGGCTTAGTTGCTCCGCGGCATGTGGGATCTTCCCAGACCAGGGCTCGAACCCGTGTCCCCTGCATCGGCAGGAGGATTCTTAACCACTGTGCCACCAGGGAAGTCCCTTTTTCACTGCTTAATGTCTCTATTTACTGATCTTCATTAATCACGGTTTTCATTTTGGGTAAAGTCATGATCATAATAGTCATAATCATAATAAAAACAGAATCCTATTCACCTATGTTATATTTGGTCTTAAGAGAATGAGGTGTGACAGTGAATAACGTGACTGACTTTGGTGTTTGTCTTATGGAATCCAGTCTCGGTATTTACGAAGATGGTGCCAAAAGTTAACTACTGTGGAGTTCCTTTGGCCTGTTCAGGTATATTTAGTTTTCTCATTGTTGCATTGTTAGCTTCAGTCAAGCATGGTTCATGCCCTCTCTGCTCTTGTTAACCTCTGACTCCAGGCCAATATTCGCATTACCTATGAAGATTATCAGCCATGTTAGACACATATAACTAATATCTTGTAAGATCTTTGTTTTAAACGTGCATTCTCTAAGATGGTCAATGTGGAGACATTATTGGATAAAATGTGAAGCATTATGTAAGCCATTTGGGCAACAACTAATATAAATAACACCTTAAGAAGAGATTTGGGATGAGTTTAGGAAATCAGAATAACTTGAAAGCTTAAAAAAATATCTTCATATAAGCAGAAGTAAGACATTGATGTTGTTGGTGAACACTTTACAAGGATTTATCTCCTCAAATATTCACAATATTTTATTTCCAAAAGTATTTTATATTTTAATTTTAATCAAACCTAATTCTTGATTTATAACAAGTTATTTATTAACCATGATGAACATCAGAAATTACAATTTTAGGTTGTAAGTTTTAAAACTGTCTTCAGAATGAAAACAGAGCCATTAGTTCTGTGTGCTGTGTTGAATTCATTTGTCAGATGCAGTTAGAAAGTGTGGTACTAATCATGGTGAAAATTAAGCAAACAAGCACACACATCTATGAGGTGAGCACACAGGTGATTTTCCTAAATTATTTGATTTGCAGTGAAATACTCCTGGCTAATGCTTGATATCGGGTTGCATATTTAATTTGCATATAGATGACTTATTTTTTCCTTTACAGATTATTTTGGTATGAAATGAATAAAAAATCAATTATGAAAATAGAAGAAGTTTTGGTCTAGCATTTGATAGTTAGCATCACCTGCATGTGTTTGTGACTTACGAAGATATAAATCCAGCTTCGATTGCTGAAGTTTATAGTCTTCTGCATCGCGTTAGGACACCGGCCAACTGTGTTTTCAGAGCAAAGTGCTCCTTAAGTCAGTCTCGAAAATGTTACAAGTAGTCACTCTGATCGCAGATAATTCTACAGACATTTTGCATTTGGAAGGATCTCCATGTAACTCTTAGAGAGCGATACACAGGCAAGTTGTGTGTGATGTCCACCCACTGTGATGGCCATGCTGACAGTTACATCCAGAATCGGAGAGGAAATAAGAATTTGCCAAAAAGGGACATTATCTCAACTCATAGTTGGTCCTTTTCTGGAAAAAGGATGGAATTTCTAACATCAGTGCCACTTTCTAACATCAGTTTGAGTCCGCTTTTAGGGGAAACAAGGATACACTTTTAGAAGGAATTTTGAAAATTTTAAACACCGTCTTAAACTGCACGTAAGACAAGCATTCAGCAGGAGAAAACATCTGAGAAGATTAAGCGTTTACCCAAAACGGGGAAGGAGAGAGGGTGGGTTCTTTTCTTAGCATTCTGAAAAGTTTCTTTGCTTCATTAGAAAGCCTATTAAGGGTTTTTTGGTTTTTTTTTTTAAGAAATTTTGCTTGAGGGGTTGTTGTGATAAGTACTTTTAGATAGTAAGTGTAGCCATCCAGTTATGAGTTTTTCTCAAATTGCCAAAGAGATCAGTATTATGAAATGTAGTACATTATTCCCATTAGTCACAGTAAATGACTGTACATATGGTGTACAAAGAGCTGTTCTAATGCCAGTGCTGCAGGAGAAAAAAAGAAGTCAAATTTTGTTACCCATTTTACTCTTCTATCCACTTATTCTTTTGTTACCGGTTTAGCAGTTTATCAAATTAATAATTTAAGGGGCTTCCCTGGTGGCGCAGTGGTTGGGAGTCTGCCTGCCAATGCAGGGGACGCGGGTTCAAGCCCTGGTCTGGGAGGATCCCGCGTGCCGCGGAGCAACTGGGCCCGTGAGCCACAATTGCTGAGCCTGCGCGTCTGGAGCCTGTGCTCCGCAACAAGAGAGGCCGCGACAGTGGGAGGCCCGCGCACCGTGATGAAGAGTGGCCCCCCACTTGCCACAACTAGAGAAAGCCCACGCACGGAGGCGAAGACCCAACACAGCCAAAAAAAAAAAAAAAAAAAAAAAAAAATTTAAAAAGTCCATATCTGTCATTTGGAATGTGGACTCTTGATCTGTTAAGATCTCTTTGCCTATGCATGTAAGTCACCAGGGGGGAAAAAAAAAACCCCACCAGGACTGACTCACAGTGAAATGATCCCCCATCATCCAGTTTCTCTCTCTCTCTCTGATTTATTTTTCTTGAGGCTGTAGGTTCTTGACTCCAACTAAACTAATATTTCTTCCCTGCCCACAACAGCTAGTCCTCAAGTAAACAAACCAATATAGCTCAATTCAAAGCTTTGATAAACAAGAGTCTACAAAATGTTAGGAACTGAGATCTAACCAAGGGATAGAATTAAAAACAGACTGAACTAACCTTGGAAAGCAAGAATGGAAGAAGCTTGAGATAGTGGAGTTAAAACTCCAAAGACAAATTCAGAGGTAGGGCTCCCCCTTCCTTCATCCTCCTTGGTCCCCCTGTTAGGCAAAAGCTTGAAGGGATCTCCTGTGCCACAAAAATCCCACTTAATCTGATTTTTTGTTTTCCTGCCACAGTAATTATTTTGTTTGGGATGGTCTAGCTGATACAATTTCGTGTATTTTAACAGGGGAAGTTGCTGGTGAGTGACTGGTAGCTGGGTTTAGAATAGCGTGTTGAAAAGTTTTGCAGAAAGCAAAGTGGTCCTTATTCCAGAATCGGGGCAAAAGACCGTAATTAGTGGCTTGTAGAAAGGAGCACATGGCAATTCCCTTTCTGGTTAATGAACCTGGCTAGGTCTTGGTGATGTGTGTGTTGTTCTGGAAGCCTCATATTTCTTGTTCCCACCAGTGAGAAGACTGGGAAATCCTGACTTTAATTAAGAAGGCACATTTTTCCAACAGGAATGTGAATTTGGTTTCCAGCCACCACCAAGGGGGTATTGGCGGTGGGCTGGTATTTTGCCTGGCTCAGCGGGTGGTCACTGTTTAAATTCCACCCAACTAAGATTTCAGTCTTCGACATTTACAGGACAGCAAGTTTGGGGTATTTTGGATTTAATGCGTACGTCCATCTAATAGGATAAAGTCTTTACAGTGGCAGAAGTGACAGCCAAGTTAATTCATCCTCCCCTTTCCTACAATTCCTGCTGGATTTTATAAGATAAATAAGTCCCCTGACGGTTTACAAGGCAACTTTTCCAACTTGCTGACAGCAGCTCCGTCAGGGGGATGGTACATATTGATGTGAATGTACTTTATGAGCAAAAAGGGAGCTGTTAAGCAAGTTGTATGAGGATGTGTTAATAACTTGTAGCTCAGTTTGCCAAATAAATCTTTCCATGTGTTCAGAAGCAAAAGGCCCGGGGTCGTGCCTGTGTTTGGGGGTGGTTTTCACCCCATGAAGATAGTTTTCACGCCACTTTTCCCTTCTTTAACGTGGATATTTGCTTCAGGGATGCACCAGGGCCATTTGCTACTGCCCTTTGTTTGCACCTGCTTTCCCTCCATCACAGTAATGACCCACCAGTTCTCAGTTGCCACTTCCACTCTGGTCCGAACCTAGAAACCTCCATTCACAGCTGTCTGAACATCTTAAATGCTTTTCAGTTGTGCAGCTTGTCTATAGACTGTCTTCCAGATATGTTTTTGGTTCTTATTGGACCCGCCTTTAAACCTGACCTCCAGTGTCATGATGCTGAAAGAGTAGACAAGGTAATATATATTTTAAAGATGTATTCATTTCACGGTTACTTCTTTTGCTTTATTTTGAATTCGTTATTGAATAGAATGATAGGTAGGATCTTCCCAGTGTTGTCAAGTGTAAAATGAGCATCTTTGTTTTAAATTAATTATTGGGTTTCTGACAAAGAGGGTCAGAGAGGAAAAGGAAACCCTGGATTGAGAGGAGGTGATCTGGACAAGCCAACTAACCTTCCTAATCCTGCTTCCCCAGGGATTGGAAATGATTGGTGTCAGTTCCTTCCAAGAATAAAATTATGTGAATCCCCGGGAATATTGCTGAGTGATTATCACTGTAGAATGCCTCCCCTCGCCTCCTAGACATCTGATGGAGAATGAGTTACATTTTAATCAAGGGCATAGGTACATGTTTGTGAGATTGATCACTCACAGAAACAACAATAACCACAAAAAGAGAATTAAAAGCTTTCTGCAACACTTGCAAAGTATATTTGGATCAGTGACATAATTTTAAGATGGAAAAGTAGACACTAATGTCAGTGAAAAGGAGGGCGTTTCATACTGTTTTCTAATTATTACAAACTTTAAAAAATAAAAACAATTATTTTGGAATGTTAATTATTTTGGAATCTTAAAGTGAATAGTTGAGTTTGCAAAAAGAGTACTGTTCTCAATTCGGGAGAAAGATCCAGTAATTTTCACGTGTCTAAATTTGATTGTATTAAACACAGGCAGGTGGGAGTGTGTTTGGTGACAATATTATTTTTAGAGGCAGAGAACATAAGCATAGGCTGACAGATGTTTCTAAGAGCCTACCAGCTGCCCCAAGTAGGACTCGGTAAACGATGCTGTGTGCTCAGTTACCACAGCGTGGGCTGCACCCAGAGCTCACAGCCAAAAAACACTTTGCAAAGAGATCAGCGTTATCCAAAAGCTGGGCCTCAGGTTTCCGTGTGGCCTCCTTGAATCGAAGAGACCAAATATTGTTTCCAGAGCCTTCTAAAGACCGGGTCTCCTCGGGCCCCTATGTCCTCCTGGGCTGGCAGGGTTGCTGATAGTCTGGAGTTATGGAGAACCTTTATTTGATACTTGAAAAGAGATTCTTTTACTTTCTGTATGAAAAGGGAGAGGGGTTGTGTGATTAAATCTTGATTTAGAGACTTTACATAATGAGGATGAACATAAGATATTTATTGCAGCATTGTCTAGAAGAGCAGAAAATTAGAAACCACCCACATGTTTCTCACTGAGAAAATAAATCATGTGCATGTGTAATATCATGTACCATTCAGCCATTAGAATGGTGCCATTGTTCTATATTTATTAATATGGAATATAAACCATATAATATTGTTAACTAAAAAAAATTAGAAGCAGCATGTATACAGGGATCTCATGTTTTTCTAAAAAACTTGTATGAGCCTGTGCCAGGGCCTGTAAGCCTGGAAAAGCATCTAAAGAACAAATATAAAGACAGTAACAGTGGTGCTAACTCTAGGTGGCGTAATTATAGTGGTTTTTTTTTTTTTTCCTTTTTTTTTCCTTTTTAATTAATTAATTAATTTAATTTTTTGGCTGCGTTGGGTCTTCGTTGCTGCACGCGGGCTTTCTCTAGTTGCGGGGAGCGGGGGCTACTCTTTGTTGAGGTGCGCAGGCTTCTCATTGTGGTAGCTTCTCTTGTTGCAGAGCACGGACTCTAGGCACGCAGGCTTCAGTAGTTGTGGCTTGCGGGCTCAGTAGTTGTGGCTCGTGGGCTCTAGAGCGCAGGCTCAGTAGTCGTGGCTCACAGGCCCAGTTGCTCTGCAGCGTGTGGGATCTTTCTGGACCAGGGCTTGAACCTGTGTCCCCCTGCATTGGCAGGCGGATTCTTAACCACTGTGCCACCAGGGAATCCCTTCTTTTTGTACTTTTTTTTTTTTTTCGGTGAGCATGTATTAATTTTCTAATCAGAGGAAAAAAACTACTTGCATTTTTATTTATTTATTTATTTATTTTAATGAGCTCTCTAATTATTCTAAAACTGTTTCTTTTTTTATATAAATTTATTTATTTTATTTATTTATTTTTGGCTGCATTGGGTCTTCGTTGCTGCACACGGGCTTTCTCTAGTTGCGGTGAGTGGGGGCTGCTCTTCGTTGTGCTACGTGGTCTTCTCACTGCGGTGGTTTCTCTTGTTGCGGAGCACAGGCTTTAGGCGTGCAGGCTTCAATAGTTGTGGCTCATGGACTCTAGAGCGCAGGCTCAGTAGTTGTGGCGCATGGGCTTAGTTGCTCCGCGGCATGTGGGGACTTCCCAGACCAGGGCTCGAACCCGTGTCCCCTGCATTGGCAGGCGGATTCTTAACCACTGCGCCACCAGGGAAGCCCACTACTTGCATTTTTAAAAACAAAAATAGGAATAGACTTTTCACGTTGGCATTGCACATTGTCTTTAAAGACTGAATGAGCCATTAGCATCTTAGATTTTAGACCTGGGAGGCATCTGAAAGTTGCTTTAGCCCAGCCCTCCTGTTTTTCTAGGTAAGGCAAGTGAGCATGGGAGAAGTCAAGAGAATTGTTTAAGGTCACACAGCAAGGTAATGGGCAGGCTGGGATAAGAATCCTCATATTTCCGTCTACGGTGTTTTCTGCTATTTGCCCTTTTTTCTGCCTGGAAATGGGAGAGAGAGAAATGGAGAACATTCATAAACTGACCTTTTATCTGCTGGCTCTAGTCTGCTCAGCCCCCGAAAGAGAATTTTGAAAAGCATCTTTGGGTATGTTATCTCCTCCCATATCTCCCCCAAAGGTCTTTCTGCACGTGGGGGTAGACTGGGTCTCTCTGGGGCGTCTCATGCTCTGTTCCATCCTTCCAAACAGAAGCAGAGCGTCACATATTTTTCTCCTGAGCATTTGAAAGTAAATTGCATCACCATAATTCTGTTATCATATCTAAGAAAATTAGTCTTACTTAAATGAGTTTTCTGATACACACTTGATTTTTAACTTTTTCCAGCTGTCAGAAAAATGTCTCATATAGCAATTTTTTTTTTCATATAGCGATTTTTAAACCCCCCTGGTTCAAGTTCACAGTGCATTTGTTTGTTTATGATGTCTCTTTTAATGTAGCAAGTGTTACCTGCTCTTTTCTACTCTTCGTGTCCAAAGATTCCATGCTAGTTGTCTTGTAGAATGAACCATGATCTGGATGTGTCTGTTGTTTCCTCATGACCAGATTCAGGTTAAGCACTTTGGCAAGGATCCACATACAACGGGTAATGTGTGTTCCGCTAAGTTTGATCCCTTGGTTAACGTGGTCACCGCCAGATCTCTCTATCACTACGGGACATTTTTCTCTTTGTGATTAGTAAGTTGTCTTTGGGAGTGATACCGTGAGACCCTCTGAATATCCTGTTTCCCAACAAACTTTCAGCTAGTGGTGTTATCTTTTAATTTGACCATATTTTTAAAAAAAACTCCTCAATGAAATCTGTGGAACTGGAACAATAACTACATATCACTTTAGAATGGATTAGTTTGGATATGTAGGTTAAATCAGACAGCCTTGCAAATATGTTTGCATTGTAGCAGCCCGTAGATATGATTTGGATCCTCTGGTTTTTTCTCGTCTTGACTTGATAGGAACTTAATTGATGGGCCTGCCACTTTCCATTTAACCCCTCCAGCAGACATTCTATCCCGGGCTGCAGTACTTTTTAATGTCCATACAAAGTGAATATATAAATCTGTTTTAATGCTGAAGGCAGTGAATGGGCAGTATGTAATTTTTGCTAGCTCGCACAATTTTGGGGGCATCCTCAGAGGTCTGTTGACTCTTTGCAGAAACCTTTTATCCCCCTTTTCGAAATCACTATGTGAAGACGATTTTAAAAATGACTGATGACTTGCCCTGGAACCTAAACTGGATGAGTCCTGGAGCTGGTCTGTGACTACCAGTTTGTTCATGCTTTTCAGATTTAAATTACACAGCTATTTTTGCCTTTTCCAGATTGGTACTCTTATTTTCATGCACAAAATATGTATGGGTGGGGAAAGTGGTGTGGAGTAATGAAAAGAATCAGGAGCAGGCATGCTGTATGTTCTACATTCAGCTTTGCCACCACTAACCCTGAGCCTCAGTGTTCTCATCTGTAAAAGGGAATAGTAATAATAACATGAATAACAACTAACATTCATTGAGTGATTCCTGTGTGTCAGCTACTAGTCTAAGCACTTTATATATGTATAATCTATTTAGTCATTTAATCCAACAATAACCCTGTGAGGCTAGTGCTGTTATTCTCCCCATTTTACAGATGAAGAAATCAAGTCACAAACTTAAAAGGACTCAACCAAGTAAGAAAAATAGTATTTATGAAAGAACTGGTGGGGTGGGGCTGGGATGGGAGGATGTTATATAATACAGGTGATCATGTCATCTCTATGTAAATATCTACATCCTCAAAATAATTTATAGAAAACCCATTATTTGCAAAGAAAATATTATGGAAAAAACTGCTGAAATAAATTTGAACTGCTGAATTTAATTTGAGACAAACTAAGCAGTCCAATTAAAAACCCCCTTTTTCCGTTTCTTGTAGCTTTAAGTATTCCTTTTTGGTTTTGAAATCCACATCCCAATTTAAATTCCATGAGCAAATCTGACTGTGGCATTTGATTCACTGTCTTATTCTGCTTGTTATACATGTTAGGCAAGATCTGAATTTGATGCTTACGGAGAGTATATAAACGCTAATAATCCACTCAGCATGTGCTAAAATAATAACATATGATCGTTTGATTTGCAAAGTGAGCCTCTGCCAGACCATTTTTGAACCAATTCAGAAAACCAGGATTCAGCAGTGATTAAAGTGTCCTAGGCTCCTATTAATAGCAAAAAGGAATTTCTGACTTGAAACATGGCCACATCAAGCTCGCTTAGTCTTCACCAGACATACTCTTGAACAGTTTTAGCAGACATTGTTACAGGTGTTCTTTTGCTTTAATAAACCATTGAATGTAAAAAGCAGACTTAATAGAATCAATAAATCAGGGAAAGACTGTTTGCTTTTGACCTTTGAAAGGGGTTATAGCAAAGATCCTTTAAACAGTGAGTTCCTCAGTGTATTTAGAAATTTAATAAGTCTAAGAATTTAGACATCCAGTGATAATTTTTAAAACATTTTTTGGTCTTTTTTTTTCAGTTTTACAGAGGTATAATGGAAGTACCCTAAGCTGTACATGTTTAAAGCATCAATCAAACAATAAAGATAGTAAGAGTTTCTTCATGCCTTTTATAATTTATCTTTCTCTCTTTCCCTTAAGCCCCTTCCTCTCAGGCTACTAGTGACCTGCTTTCTAGCACTATAGATGAGTTTGCATTTTCTAGAATTTCATACAAATGAAATCACAGTATGCACTCCTTTTGTTGCCTGGCTCTTTCACTCAGCATAATGATTTCTGGGGAAATAATATTTTTTAAAACTGTGATAAAATACATGTAACATTAACCATTTTAACTATTTTAAAGTGTAATTTAGTGGTTTTAAGTACATTCACAATGTTGTTTAACAGCTACTACTATCTAGTTCCAGAACATTTGCATCACCCCGAAAGGAAGCCCTGTTCCCTTTAAGCAGTTATTCCCCATTCCCTCCTCTCCCAGGCCTTTGGCAACCACTAATCTGCTTTTTACTGTCTCTATGGACTTGCCTATTCTAGACAGTTCATATAAATGGAATCATACAATATGTGGCCTTTTGTATCAGGCTTTCTTTCACTTAGCATAATGTTTTCAAGGTTCATCCACGTTGTAACATGTATCAGTACTTCATTCCTTTTTATTGCTGAGTAAAATTACATTGTATGGATAGACAGTGTTTTGTTTTTCCATCCATCAGTTGATGGATTTGGGCTGTTTCCACCTTTTGACTATTGTGAGTAATGCTGCTATGAATTTTGTGTGCAAGTGTTTGCTTGAACATCTGTTTCCAATACTTTTGGGTATGTATCTTGAAGTGGAGTTGCTGAGTCATATGGTAATTCTGTGTTTAATTTATTGAGGAACTTCCAAACTGTTTTCTAAGTGGCTGCACCATTTTACATTCCCACCAGCAGTGAATGAGGGTTCCAGTTTCTCCACAACCTTGCCAACACTTGTTATTTTCTGTTTTTTAAAAAAATTATGGCCATCCTAGTGGGTGTGAAGTAGTATCTCATGGTGGTTTTGATTTGCATTTCCCTAATGACTAATGATGTTGAGCATCTTTTCATGTGCTTGTTGTATTTATATCTTCTTTAGAGAAATGTCTATTCAAGTCCTTTGTCTCTTTTTAAATTGAGATGTTTGTCTTTTTGATGTGAAATTGTGTGTCCTTTATAAATTCTGGATACGAGACCCTTTTCAGATAGATGATTTGCAAGTACTTTCTCCCATTCTGTGGGTTTTCTTTCGGCATACGATTTTAAGGTTCATCTGTTCTTTTGCATATATCAAAAGTTTGGTCCTTTTTATTGCTGAGTGGTATTCTATTTTACGGATATGTCATAAATTATTTATCCACTCACCTGTTGATGGACATTTAGGATGTTTCTAATTTTTTGGCTATTACAAATAAAGCTATATGAATATTCCTTTGCAAGTTTTAATGTGGACATGTCTTTTAGTTTTCTTGGGTAAACATCTAGGCCAATGATAATTTAACCTTTTGGGAGCACAGATGTTATACATAAGAATCATTCTTTTGGTTGAAAACACCTTTGAATTTTTATGACTGTGTCTTTGAATGGAACTTATTAATATGAGCCTTCAAGGCTTTTAAAGAACACACACTTTATCATCTAAGTTTTCAGTGTCAGTTACTCGTTAGCTTAGTTTATTTTCCTTCTATTGGTGACTCTTCCTTCAATAATTTTTCATTTTACAAATAATTATTACCCTGGAAATTGGGATACAAGTTGAATAAGAAAACAAAACTTCAAGCTGAAAGGCACCCTAGAGATCCTCTAATTCAATGATCTTGTTTTGTAGAAAAGGAAGCCAGGTCCAGAAGGAAGAACAGATTTACCAAAGACCACTCAGCTGTCAGAGAAGTTAAGTGAGCAGAGAAAACATATGTGCCTGTGAGGGTAACTTTAAGTCTCCTAGCGACGAGGGGTCTACAGATGCAACAGTGCAGGGGGTGAGTGGACAGCCCTGCTTTCCTGCCATGCTGTACGGTTCACAAGCCACTGTTAATCCTCCAGCAACCCTGTGAAGTAGGTAGGGATTAAATAAGTACTAGTAGCTCAGGGTCCTCAAGCCAGCGACTGGAGAGCCCAGGCTCAGAGCCAGGCCCTCTGACCCGTTCCAACTTGCGCTGTCCCCTTCCTTCAGAACTCCCTACCCACATTTCTTGCCCACAGCCACGGCCTCAGGCCTCTCAGCTTCTCCCCTGCCTCCAATGGAGCCTGTCCTCAGACTGTTCTTTTCTCCATACCAGCACAGCCTTCGCCTTGTCATCTGCTTACTTAAAGCCCT
Organism: Balaenoptera acutorostrata; assembly: GCF_949987535.1. NCBI lineage: Eukaryota > Metazoa > Chordata > Mammalia > Artiodactyla > Balaenopteridae > Balaenoptera > Balaenoptera acutorostrata. Next base: position 19,747,640 of record NC_080079.1, on the reverse strand, counting down.
GCGGTACCTTCTCATTGCCGGTAGCTCGAGATTCAGATACTGAGAAGCCCCTTCTGGCCCTGCCCCCACTAGCTCTCCAGTCTGGACTTGCTGTTCTGTCTTGGCTGCCCTCCTGCTTCGTCCACCTGAACCACCTTCCCTGTCCTCAACTGGAACATTCCTTTTGTCTTCATGGATTCTGCTGACTCCCCTCTTCTAGGGAGATTTCCCTGGCCCCAGGCAGGAAGGGGGCATTGGGTGCCTGTTTCCTCTCATGCCCCATGGCCTCCACTGTAGCATTTACGCCGTGCTCACCTCTTGTTGATCTCCTCTAAAGACCCTGCCACGTCCTTGCAGGCAGGGCCACTGTTGTTCATCTTGGTGTCCTCAGCATCTGGCAGGGTCCCTGGCACATAGTTTGTTGAACACCTGAGAAAAAGAGCAAGTTACCTGCAACCTAACTTTTGATCTCAGTGACTTTGTGATGAGAAAATCCACTCAGGAGGGTCTCATGGCTGAGAATTGATGTGAGACCAAAGCTTGGTTTTCTCCAACTTACGCTTTGTTTGGGCTGCCAGTCTGAAAGGGCTAGAGAGACACAACTAGTCTGCCTTTGTGTTTGGAGAGGTGGGATAAGTGGTGGTGTGTGTGGGAGCCACAAACTCAGGCAGCAAGAAGCCCAAGCTCTGGTCTGGGCTCCACCTTCAAGGCACACGTGAGCCGATGTGCGGGGCTTCTGAGAGAGTGTGGGCTTCTTACAGGAAGTGGGGTTGAGTGTAACAGTCAGTGACATGACACAGGGACAGGAATGTAGGAAGGACATGCTGAATACATGTTTGTCATAGCGTAACCTGGCTTTCTGTGTCACTCAGCCATCTCCAGCCAGGGGTGTAATTGTGCCTTTAAAGGTACAGGCAATTTCCAGGCTGAATTTCTTCTGTGAGATTCAGTTCAAATAGGGGAGATGGTGGACGTGACCACCTGGGACACCCCTTAAGCCCCATGGCATCAAAGTTTTCAACAACAGAAATTCTTATGACAAAAAAAGTTTTTAAGCCCTAAGTGAACACTCTCCTTATTTCAAGCAATTTCTAGAACAACACAACTCAAGACAACTGCAGCATTCGGATACTTTATTATTACCTTGACATTGTGATAACAACAGTTTAATTGTGGCAATGGTAATGACAGTTGACCTGTGGCAGCTGCAAAAAGGAGTTGCCCAGAAAATAAGTTATGTGCCATGATTTGCCACTGAGATCCACTCTGACCACTATTTAAATTGCATCCTGCATTTCCAGTCCAAACTCCCTTACTTTGTTCTGTTTTTTTCCATAGCACTTGTTATCTTCAAACAAACTATCATTTACTTATTTTACTTATTTATTATGTTTTTATTGTCTATTACATTTCCTCCCATCCTGCCTGTGCTGGGGAGTTTTATCCAGTGATTTACACCCCCAGCCCCCAAGAACAATACCTGGTTCCTAGAAGCAGCTCACCAAATATTTGTTGAATGACTAGATGAAATGCCAAGCTTAGTCATTGACACATGGTGGCATCTGTTTCCTGTCTGAGCCCACCTAAGATGTGAACTCTGTGGGCTGCAGGATCTGAGTTTTGTGATTCAGGAAACTGAAATGAAGGTGCAAGAAGTTAGAGGATCATAACCTCTGCTCCTGTGTGGTTCTTGGAAGTAAAAGAAGGTGCAGAACCTGGGCTGCTCCCCCTGGACCTGGCACCATGACTTGGTGCTCTTATCATGGCTTGGCTCCAGCAGTGGCCAGTCCCACTGGACTCTCTTTGGCAGAGATCAGAGCTGTGCGCTTGGTGGAATCTTGATGTTGGACGAAGAGCAGCAGGACGAGGTCTCACTCAGTCCCTTGAAACAGGGGATGTACTCTATTCCATGTCCAGCAACAGGGGATTAATCAATAAATATGGCTGTATCCTCCCATACTATGAGGATCATCTCTGTGTGCTGTAACAGAGAAATCCCAAAGATATATCAAGAGAAAAAAGCAGAGTGCAGAAAGTGTGCATAGTTGGCTAGCTTTTGTGTAAGAAAAGGGGAGAATAGGAACATATATAATATTATTATGTAAAATATATGTATATATTATGTCTAACATTTATATATTCTTAAATATATGAATATATATTCACATCTTCCTTTGTTGCATAAAAATTACTGGAAGAATAAACAAAAAGAAGACCTGATAAAATGGTTACCTCTGAGTGCAGGTGGAGAAGAGGGTTGAGTGGGTAGAGGGTGTGAGAGTGAGACTCTGTTGTAGCAGGTACTGTAGTGGGGATGGAGGGTGGAGGAGGAGGGTCCAGGAAGGACCAGCCCATATGTCTGAGGAGGTCATCCTGAGCTGATTCTGAGTCTGTGCCTAAGGGCTTGTCAAGTGGATGGGGGAGGGTGGGGTCTAGATGGAGGTGGGAGAAGAGATGCATTTTCAGAGATGAGAAAAAACATGGTGAACTGGGAGCCTCAGAGTAATTCCACTTGACTGGAGGTCAGAGTGTGTTTTTAACTAATGGGCACGGATATGGAATGGAGTGGCTGGGAATGGCGAGAGCTAAGGATGTAAAAAAAGGCAGGATGCTGGTGATACAGAACTGTGTTTCTCAAGTTAAGGAGTTTGGATGTTATCTTTTGAGTAGTTATTTGTAAGCAGGGGTCTGATGTAATGCGACTGGTGTTCTGGAAAGATTACATGGGTATTGGAGAAGGGAGGATAATTGGCAGAGTTGTGTGCATGTGTGCACGTGTGTGTGTGTGTGTGTGTGTGTGTGTGTGTGTGTAGGCGTGCCCCTAGAGATGGGGAATGTCAGTTGGGAGGCCCCTGCACTAGTTGGGCGACAGGTGTTGAGGGTCTGAAACATAGAAGCACCGCAGCACAACCGTTAAAGGTAGGTATTGGAGTTGGAATGCCTGGTGTGCATCCTGGCTAGCTTGCTAGCTGTGTGACCTTGAACTAATTACTTAACCTCTCTGCTCTTTCATTTCTTCAGGTGTAAAATGGGGCCGATAGGGCATCCACCTCATACTGGTATTGTGAGGAGTGAATGAGATAAGTGCCTAATCTCAGACGCTGGGAGGATACTGTAGGGAAAGGGACGCTCAGGGGAGATGCTCTTCAGTGGTGTGGGTGCGGATAGGAGCCAGCACCCGCCTGTGGTACCATCGCAATCCTCATCAAATCTGTGATTTGTTAAAAGGAGGAAAGGGGACCAGGAAAGGAGAGAGCACTGAGAAGCCCCCTGCTCCCCACCCATGAACTTCGAGTTTTCAGTTCAGGGAACTACTTGTAGTTCACAAAGACCTAAACTAACCTATGATATTTTCAATCCGAATATTTAATACTGTGCCTAACTTCTCTGACATAGAAAGAATTATGTGTAAACTGTGTATTTAAGTCAGAAAGGCAAGGGATGAAGGCAGTTCCTTGAGCATGTCATTGCCCTTTCTCAAAAGAAATTTCCTTTGTCCAGAACGTGGAGAATTGAATTAGATGGGCTTCATTAAAACCCCTTTCAGGGATTTTTAATTAAGGCCCCTGAGATTTCAGAGATTTTTTAATATTAAAGTCAGCATGTAAAAATTATCACCTCATGGTGGGTATATAAAAATGGTACCACTTCTAAGGAGGGGAATTTGGCAATATTTAGCAAAATTACATGTGCATTTTCTTTTGACCACACAATCCTGTTTATAAGATATGTCCCCAAAATACACAGGCAAAAATAGGAAAAGACGTATGCAGAAGGCTTTCTGTGGTGGCATTATTTGTAATGGCAGAAGACTGGAAACAACCCAAATGTCCATCAATAGGGAATGGGTTAAGTCAGCTATGGGACATCCATACAGTGGGTTTCTATAGAGCTATAGAAAGGAAGGAGAATGATCTCTGTATCCAGCTACAGCTGTGGGATGATCTCCTGGGTATATTGTTAAGTGTAAAAAGCAGGGTGCAGAAATAATAGATAGCATGTTACCTCTTATCTGAGAAATACATATATATTTGCTTGTAATTAAAAGAAATGAAAGAGTAAACCAATAAAATAGAGGGAGGGAGGAAATGGATGGATGGGTCAGGGATAGAATCTAGACTCTTTAAAATGTATTTTGTTTTATAGATTTGACTTTGGAACCCTATAGATGTTTTCCTTAACTATAAACAAAATTTAATTAAAATAGAAAAAATAACCCCCCCAAATCAAGATTAAAATGAAACAAATTTATGTGTCAAGTTGGTAGCTTAATCACACAAAGAATTATTCCACACAACTTTAAAACACAGTAATTTGATTATACATCTCTAGTGGAATATATCTTAAGGGCAAAACAAATTCAAATAAATCTTAAGCTGTTTTCAGTAATACTGTTAGTAATAATATTGGTATTACTATTTGGAATCGATCACATATGTGTGTGTGTGTGTATATATATATATATATATATATATGTATATAGTAATTATGTTAAAATCAGAAAGCAATATTTTTAGCATAATAGAAAAGAGACAGCAATTTTATAATCAAAGATGTTAAGTAAAAATCCTGTAATCTTAAATTTGAATTGAAAATTTTGGTATGAACTCCTGATGTATTTTTCTCTTTAACAAATGAAAAAGTATTTCCTAACTTTGTCCGCTGAAAAGCCTAGAAATAAGGACCAACTCAGTAGCAATGAGCACCTGTAACATCCGGATTGTGGCCTCTAAATACAATTCCCCACTAAAAGGGACTAAGAATCCTGAGAAAAATGGCTGATTCCAGGTCTGGGACAGGAAATGTACAAAATGAGTTGGCATATCTTGCATCAGAAAGCAAAGAAGCTATCAAAGACCACTTGTGTCATGTCAGAAGCACTTTGGAGACAAGTTGAAGGGCCTCCTGGTGCCCAAATATGGAATAATTTGAGCATTAAAACAAATAACTATAGTGGATTCACATATACCAAACCTGCTCCAAAGTGTAAAATTCATGAGTTAAAAATTCAATGATGTTTCACTGGAGGAGGTTGGGAAACCAACTCATTCTGAACACTGGCCAAGAAAGGGAAAGAATCAGACATTCATTCTGTCCTTTCTTATTGGTTACCTTAGGGTATCCAAACTGTTGATGAGGAAAAGTTCTTTTTTGTAGACGAATTCTATCTAATAAATGCAGAAGGAATTATAGAATTGGAACATCACTATTTTGTAACCCTTAGTGAAACAATGAATTTAGAGAACATGGTTATTAAATGGCTGCTAAAACATTAGGTGAAGCTGATGGGAAACTTTATAATGGATGGATCAGGCTGATGACATTTAAACCTACTGATCAATCTTAATGTCACAAAAAAGAAAGACTTCCAGGCATCATGTGCCTACTGATGCAGCAGGAAGTACACAGCACCATCAAAAATAGAACCTGAATCTACGCCAGGCTTGAGATCTAACTATCCGTTTATAGGAAATACGGGGGACAGAGGAACATGTTAAAACAACACCATGGAGGTAATAATCCACCAATTGGAACGTGGACATTCTTTAGGCCAGGAGACCTGTTTTCTTCAACAAATAAATTACAATAAGAACTGCAGGTGGTTTTATCTATGGGGCCTATAATCTTTGGATCTTAGCTGTAACAAACCAACTATTAAAAAACAAACTATGCCCCAGGTCTAGAATACCTAACACATAGTAGGTGTTAAATAAATATTTTAAAAATTGCTATACCAGAGAAACACAAGATCTAAAGGTAAAAATTCTAAAGTATCAAAAGCTCCCATGAAAGCTACTGGTTAGGTTTGATTAAATAAAGGCCTTTATTTTTACAGGTTATAGAATTGACTTTGATTTCTACAGTTTTTCATTCTGGCTGGTGCTTGCTATGGGGTGGAAATCAAGTGTAGTATGCACATATGAATAAAGTAGTATCCAAAACAAAAATCACTTAGGACGTTTGAACAGACTGGATATTGATGCTAAAGATTTATTTATTTATTTATAGTTGTGATAAAGATACTGAAATTATGTTAAAATTGAAATGATATTATATTTTAGAGCTAGATACCGAAGTATTTATAGATGAAATGATGTATCTGGAATTGGCTTCAAAATAATAGTGTGGAGGGTGGGAATGGGTAGGGGTACAGAGTAATAAACAAGGCGGACCAAAAGTTAGTAATTGTTGAAGCTGGGTGATGTGTACATGGGACTTCATTATACTGTTTTCTCTACCTTTGTATAGTTAGAAAATTTCTATAGTAAAAGTTAAAAAAAAAAAAAAAAGCTGCCAGCTCAGTCATTTGGCCAATTCTGATTTCAGCTGCTCCTGAATTTAATTTGGGGCTGTGGAGTACACCCTTGTTGAAGTCACTTGGCTAGCAAGAAGAAGGGCTGGGGTGCGAACTCACATCTGTCTGGCCACAAAGCTCAAATCAAGGTCTCTCCATTTTTCCCTGTATGTTATGACCTTCTATGGCTCAGGCTATCGTGGCATTGTTTAGGTTGAGGGTTTATAGGATTTTACAAGTGGCCAAAATATAAACGTGGAAAAATGGGGGCGAAAGCAAAATAAGAACCAAAAATCGGAACCAAAACATTAGAGTTGTCTTCCTTTGAGGGAGGGAAATTTACCCAAGTGAAAGGCAAGAAGGTGGAAGAAGACTGCATACCTTCCACCTTGACTTTGTTGGGCCTTTCCTGTAGCACTACCCTGGGTTTTGGATTGAGAGAGACCTGGTTAAAGCATGGCCCATCCCTTTCTAACTGTGTGACCTTACTGTTCTGTGCCTCGGTTTCTTCAACCAATCTCGTCTGGTTGTTGGGAGGATTATGTGAGTTTGTAAGGCCTCAAATGTTTACTCAGACAAGAAAGCAGAAGAGCAATTCACTGAGATCCTAAGAGTCCCTAAGCTGGGCTGGGGATCGTGTGTTTGGAAGTGCCTTGTGACCTGGACATGCACACACACCCCAGCCCTAGCACTTTTCTCCAGGACCTGGGGCAGCCTTGCCCAAGTTTGGAATTACCAGTTAGCCTGGGTGAGGAGGCTCAGTGCTCTAGGGGTGGTAATTTTCCCACCTGGCCACATTTTATTTTGTTATGCGGCTTGATAGCCAAGGGCAGCTGGAGAGGATCCTTCTTCGGTGGGTCCATGGAAAGGTCCAGCCGGATAGCCAGAGGCCAGTTTTAACTTCGCCATCTTTGAGATTGGAAGGAAAAGGTGAAATTGCTTGTCCTTTCTGAAGGAAGCATCACATATTCTCTACTTTCTACCCTGTGCACCTCCTACAATCACAACCTGTCCCCCTTGCCTCACTAAATCTCATAACACACCGGGCTCCATCCTGGCAATGAGGATCTTTTCAGGAGCCCTTTTTAAAAGAGTTCCTGGCGAATGCTCTTGGTTGAGGCACTTGGTCCCCTGTGAAGTGTCCAGGAACCATACCTTGTGGTCTTTGATCGAGTGTGGCCTCTGATCCCTGGGTGTCAGGCTCACTTTCCGCCACTGCATGTGACCGGCCCCCTTGCTGGGGGCTTGGGTGTGAGGGAGCTGCTGGCCTGGGGAAGCTCAGCCAAAGGGAGCCCTGATTTACGAACTGTCCAGATTTAACTGAGGCTACAGCACTTTTATTAATAGAACATGCTGCATTTCCTTTTTATAAAAACATGAAGATCGCTGCCCTCAGGAAAATGCCTGGTGACTTTTTGTCTTTAGGGCATGTTCACATCACCAGGCTAAAATTAAAAGTGAAGTCAGGTCCTTCTTGAGCCTATTTTTAACCAAGTTTAGCATATGAATGTGGACATGAAGTCTTTCTTTAGATCTCCCTTAACTCAATTACTTACTTATGCCAAGCATCCCGCCTGGAATTCCTGAGCTGTGTCTGGGTCTACCTACAGGGGGAGGCCCAAAGGGAAATTAGGGGCACCTTGCTGATCCCCAGCTGTCTGAGTTTGCCTGTCTTTGTCCATCCCAACTCCACAGAAAGTTATTAGGGAAGGTCAAGGTGGAGCTAGTCATTATACTGAAAAAAATAAAGGGAAAAACCCACCAGCCAACCTGTGGCCATTCTGTGATGCTTAGCTATCACGTAGCCCCTGATTGGTACATATTTTTCTAGGGCCCCCAATTTAGAAGCAGCCACTTGGGTGGAAGGGAAGACATGGGATTGTAGGGGAGGCTTTGTCATTCAAGCAGAAAGTGCGATGGGCCCCAGCATACCAACAGAGACTTGGGACGACAGGTGGAGGGAGGGAGAGGGAAAAAAACTTAACAAGTGTCATTCCTGTGCAGAGAGTTCATGATGAGTGATGAGAATGCTAGGGAAAACTTTCAGAAACCCTCTTAAATTCTCTCTTTGAAATCTTTTTAATGTCTGCTCTTTGAGCACTGTGAAGGGAAGGGAGGGCAGAGGTCAGGGTTGATCCTAACTCTTTTCTTTGGCCTAAAGTTTCACTGGAAGGCAGGGACTGACAAAGGCTCTCTTTTGAACTCCCTCCTAGGGCAGTTCTCTGTGGACATTTTTTGGAAGAGAAGCCTGTTTATCATGATAAATCCTGGCCCTTGTTTGTTTGTTTTTTTTTTTTTGAAAAGTGATTTTTTTTTTCTTCTTTTTTTTTGGCCGAGCCGCGAGGTTTGCGGGATCTTAGATCCGGACCAGGGATTGAACCCGTGCCTTCGACAGTGAAAGCGCCGAGTCCTAACCACGGGACCGCCAGGGAATTCACAAAAAGCGATTTTTTAAATGGTGATTTTATGTGAAAAAACATTGACAGTTTGTACAAGTTGTGTCATTTCTCTTTGCAGTTTTACACGAATTCAACTCCTGTTGTCCTGAACCCCTTTTAAGGTGTTGTCATTTTTAAGCAGAGGGAAAACTTCCTTCTCTTTTTTTGGTATGGCAGCAAAGCCATCCTTGAGGATAAGCAGAAGATTAATTTAAAATACCAGTTACTTTTGCTAATCCGCTGATGGTGAGGTTGTTTATGGCTAGAGAACTTTGAAAATGTTTCCAGATAGAGTCTGAGAGGGGAGCATGGGGAAGAGGTGTGTGGGTGTGTGTGTGTGTGTGTGTGTGGTCATTTTACTTTGGGGAATTGGAAAGATATTTGACCAATGAGCTCCTTCCATATGTTATTTGCATTTTCTGTTAAAAGCAATCAAAATGAAGTATGATGTGTTTATAGGCCACTACCGTCTGTCAGAAAAAATCTCTTAATGGGTTTTTGCCTGCAGTTGTTGCCTGCAACAAGCCATTTGCATGCTTTAATGATCTTTTCAATAAAATTTTGGATTAAATTACAACACTTTTAGGCTCAGAAGGTTGTTTTCAATTCTGAAAACTTTGTACCTTCACTTGGTTGCAGTAAATTTTAAGGGACAGGCTCTCCCAGCCAGACTGATATTTTTGGGTCTGTCCATTTAGTGAAAGAAGGTAGGGGCAGGGGTGGGAAGAGGTATACATTGCCTCAGTCTTTAAGTACAGTGACTGAAAGATGCTCTTCTGGTCTGAATAAGGCAGTTGCTTGGGATTTGGTGAACGGACAAACCCCTCATAAACAGACTTCCTGAATTCAAAATAACATGCCATTTCTTTTCTTTCTTTCTTCCTTTCCTTTTTTTTGGCCACACTGCGCAGCTCGTTGGATCTTAGTTCCCAGACCAGGGATTGAACCCAGGTCCTGGCAGAGAAAGCTTGGAGTCCTAACCACTGGACCTCCAGGGAATTCCCTGCTATTTCTTTGAAACCATTCAATTTTACCCTATTCAATTGTTCCAGATATCTGTCTTACTTTTGACCTTGACTCAACATTATTCTTTAGCGAATTTAATGATTCATCCTATGAAACCTTTCAGTATCACTTTGGTTGTTCTTGTTAAGGAGAGCATTTTTGTCTTGTTTTTTCTTTGCCTCAACTTGACCCCTTAGAGAAGCTAAGGATTTCACATCTTGGAGTTTCAGGGTGGATCCAAGAAATGGTCAGGATCACTCTTATCTCTTGCCCAGGGACCGTTGGGTGGTGCCTGGCAGATAGATCACAGATAGATCAGGAAGTGAAGAATGTGGCACATTCTGAAATGGTCCGAAATTTCTCACTTCTTTAGACCGTGTGCTTGTATGTGAAAAGCCTCTGGCATTAGCCTTTGCTTCTTTCACTGTTATCATGATTTGTGGGATTGAGGCTAGGCCTGGAATCCCCACAGTGTTGTCTCAGCTGGAGTTCCCTAGCACAGCGGCTGAGAGCGGTGCTAATTCCAGCTGCCAGCAGGATCCTCCTCCTTCCCTAGCTAGGGGGAGCCAGGCTCAGGGACCATTTAAATACAATCGAACCATCCCTTTGAAGCTTCTGAGGATTCAGAAGTTTCCTTCTGAATGCTCAAGGCTTGTGCAAATCTGGCTTATTCTCATAAATACTTTAAGACATACTTCCCTTTCTCCAGATTTTATTTATAACAGCTCTACTGTAACAATATAAAGGGAAATTTTTGAAAGGAAACAATTACCAGTGATCTGTCAGTCTCATTTATTTGCCTGTTTTGTCTTCATTCCTTTAATGTTCGGTCATGTGCATATATTTTGAAATAGTACATGCAACTTTATTTTTTTCTACTTAACAATATATTGTAAAAGTATTTTTTTTTTGCAGCTGCATCATCTTCATAATTTAATTTGCCATGACTGCTTGATATCCCACTGAGCTGATCTACCAAAATTGTATCTAATTATTCACCAATTGATAGAAAATTATGGTTTCACTTTTTCACTCTTAATACTATAGTAATGGATATCTTCATGCATGGAGCCTTGGAATATTTCCCAGGAATGGGATTACTAGGTCAGAGGGTATGAGTATTTTCCTTGCTCTTGATATATTTGCCATGTTGCTTTACAATAAAGTTTTACCAGTTTACAAAGTCAGCAGTAACTTACAAGGGTATGAATTGCATATGAAACTCATGATTTTCATGAGGGGGTAGGAGAACCACTTTGCCTGGGGTTGAATCCCAGCTTTTCCACTTGCCACTTACCAGCTGTGTGTCCTTGGGCAAGTTATTTAACCTCTCTGTGCCTCAGTTACATCTTCTGTATAACCATGTGTGGGGATAACCATAGTACCTACCTCATGGGGCTATTATTAAGAATGAGTTAATATTTGTATAGTGCCTAGAAGAGTATTCAAAGTATTATGCACTGCTTGTTTGTAAAACACATCTCTCTAGTTCAAGATTTTAAAAATTAATAGAAATAATGTTAACACTTTGTTTTTATATTTAAACGTGTTTATTAACAGTATTTCTAAGTAACACCCCCTTTAAAATCTCTTTTTTGGAAAAGGTAGATTTTATAATGTTGATTTACAGAACAGACCCATTCTGGTGGGATTATTCACATTAATTAGGAGTTCTTAAATTTTTTTAAAAAATAAATTTATTTATTTATTTATTTTTGGCTGTGTTGGGTCTTCATTGCTGCTGGCGGGCTTTCTCTAGTTGTGGCAAGCGGGGGCTACTCTTCGTTGTGGTGTGCGGGCTTCTCATTGCGGTGGCTTCTCTTTGTTGCAGAGCACGGGCTCTAGGCGCACGGGCTTCAGTAGTTTTGGCTCGCGGGCTCTAGAGCGCAGGCTCAGTAGTTGCTGAGCATGGGCTTAGTTGCTCCCGGGCATGTGGGATCTTCCTGGACCAGAGCTCAAACCCATGTCCCCTGAATTGGCAGGCAGATTCTTAACCACTGCGTCACCAGGGGAGTCCCAGGAGTCCTTAAACTTTTAAAACAGAGATCCTGTATCCCTTTAGGTTCCCGTCTGAAGGTCAGATGTCAGCTGGGTGGGAGAGGTGCCGAGGCTGAAGGTCAGCCACCCATCTCTGAGGAATTGGAATGCTTAAATGGGCCCTCCGCCTCTCCTTCCGCCACGCTGGGAGTGGAGTGGAGTGGGCAAACACATGTGTATTTTAGGGCCTGTATTAAGGAATCTTCTTCCTCTCTTGTTGGATGGATGGCTGTTAATGTAGAATCCGGGTTTGGCTGTCCAAGATTGCTTTTACCTGGGAAAATGCAGGGGACCCTCGTTGCTGCTTCCGCGTTTCTTGGCGCACGTGGAGCGGGTTCTTCCGCGCCTGGTGGCGATGCCCTGGACCATGCGGGTGCCGGCGGTGGTGGGGTTTCAGCTCGAACTGGGCGGCCAGGGTTGGAGGGCGGGAGAAGTGGCAGCACTTGTCACTTTATGGCTCCATCAGCTTTCCTCTCCTTAATCCTGATTGTTTCTGCTGAGCTCTCCGAATAATTCAATCCTTGTGTGTGTTTAAAAGCTCTAGAAGCCTGAGAAATCTCCGCGAGCCGGTCGAAGGCGAGACTTCCCGTGCGCAGTGTGTCATTTGTGCGGGGACCCTGCGTCCTCGCTTCGCCGAGACTGCCTCTACCGGCTGGCGGCCGCCCTCTCTGGGACCCGCGGAGCTTTCGCGGGGGTCGTCGGTCGAAAGCCCCGGATGGTGGTCTGGGCCCCTGACATCTTCCTGGGAGGGCGCCGGGAGGTGTGCGCGCACGGCCGCACGGTTCGCCATCGCCCCCGAAGCTGCTGCATCCGCAGCTTCTGCCCCCTGCTTGGAGACCTTTCCAGGCCTGGAAGGGGCATAGTGGCCCCAGAGAGATGGTCTTTCCTCCAGGATTGGGAAAGCAGCTTCTTTCGTTTGGGGCGCCAATGCCCCCATCATGCTGGGACATACCATGGACCTGTACCTTACCAGTTTTTCAAATAGGGCTTAACAGGTGCTTAATATAGGACAGTAGAAAAGAAGGCAAAAAAACTCTTATGGGTCCACTCTCCAATATCAGCTGCTGTTTGGGATAGTCCCTTTGCCTGCCTTTTCTATCCGTAGATTAGTTTTTCCTTTTTTCCTGGTTTTAATTGTACTATAATGTTGAATTTTGAAGTCTGCTTTTTTGCACTTAACATTATCTTACAAACATGCATATTGGCTGTGTAACTGCCATTCCTCTGTTGGATATTTAGATGGTTGGGGTTTTCTTTTTATTTAAAAAAAAATAATTCTGTGGTAAACATCTTTTTGCCTAAAGCTTTCTCTGTATTAGGTTGTAGTCTCATTACTGTAATTTTTTGGAGCAAAGTGTGGGGATATTTTTAAGCCTTTCTCTGTGTGTGTGTGTGTGTGTGTGTGTGTGTGTGTGTGTATTTCAAGTGGCTTTCCAAAAAGTTTGTACCAATTTTCACTCCTGCTAGCTATGCCTGAATGTATGTTCTGTGCCAGCCTCACCAGCCCTGAGTATTATGAGAATCCTCATCAGATACTGAGGCCAAGGCCACAGGCAGAGAGTATTAGGAAGTACTGACTGTGGAAGCCTGCCTTCTGTAACCCACTTATTTCCAACTCCCTGCCTTTTGAGGACATCAGCCTCTACTGAACCCGAGGAAATGAGGTTCAGTTGTGTGTCAGGGATTGAAGTGGTTCTAGAGGTTTTCTTGGATTGATGTGTTTAAAATAGGGCACCATCTAAAATTGTCATGGCTTGGTAAGGCAGGAGCTTGAGTCACATATAAAGGGAACACCATTTTCTGTGTGTGACACACCTCTGGGGGCTTGGCTTTCCCTCGGCAGTTTGAGGATGTGTCTTCTTGGGGCAGGGGCTGGATCTGACATCGTTATGTGTGCTCTCCCAACCCTAACCAGCCCCAGAGGTTTATACTGCAGTTGTTTGTTATAACTGTTGCCTGGAGAGAGAGGGTCTCTCTTCAAGGGTGCACGTCAGTCCTTCTGTGTGTCAGGTCGATGGGAAGACATGCAGAAATCACTTATAGCCATCAGTCTGCAAATGTCTTGGAAGTGTTACCAACCAGGGTGCTTAGCCTTCCTTCACCAGTAGAAGTTGATAAGAGGCCAGATGAGAAATTCAGGCAAGGCTTTACTGGGCCTCCTGCTGCAGCAGTGGGGAGCGAAAACAAGTAACAGGTTCCCTTGCTTGTTCTCTGAGTGGGGGGCGAGTTGGTTCTTTATGTGGGGTAAGGGTAAGGGCGGGTCCAGGGGTCCTGCTGGAAGGGTGGCTTAGGTAGTTTGCCCACCCCTCTGGTGGTGGTGTGTGCAGGGGGCATGCGCAGTACCCTGCTTTTGCTCCCAGTACCTCAGATGTGGCAGTTGGGGTTTTTGGGGTTTTTTGTATCTTGTTCATAATTTTCCCCAACTGCCCATGCACGCAGTACTTTTTAGTCCCTTACAGTTTCTTTGTATTTTGTTGCTGGAGGAGATGTTTGTCCAGGTGCAAGCCCTGCAGCAAAGGGTCCCAGGTCCCAGGTCCCAGCCTGTCTCAGAAGGGCTGGGTTTAATAACAAGTGAACTGTGTAGGATGGTATTCTTGTTTGAATTGTTCATGGTCAATTCTTATTTTCTGTAAAATCCACTAGAAAACCTGTAACTATCAGCAGTTCACATATTCTGTGCCTGGCTCTCATGTTCCTGGGACTTTGCTTACAACTGTGAGCTCTTAAATCCAAGGCTGCTGTATTTGCCCTACTGCTTTTGAGTTAGAGCTGGGGTTCAATGTTCTGCATTTTAAACAAGTTGCGAGTATCTTCTTAGAGTTATTCTCAATTCCCAGCGCGTGTCCAGATGATGGGCAGACTTGAATTATGTAACCTGTAGCTGGATGTTTGTGTCATGATTATACAAGCTCAACAGTGTCTCCCAAGTCTTTGTGGAACACTTAGAAACTCACTGGATTAATGAAGCTTTTTTTTTTTTTTTTTAAACCTTACGAAGCATTTTCATGTTCATTATCTAATTTAATCCTCAAATCAACTCCATGAGATAGTTATTATTTTCCCATTAGAAATGACCACATATTAAATCCTTAGTGATTGCTCAAGAAAAGCTGAAATCTTGAGTGTTACATCTTTTTTTTTTTTTTTTTAACTTTGGGTTTATTTATTTATTTATTTATTTATTTATTTATGGCTGTGTTGGGTCTTCGTTTCTGTGCGAGGGCTTTCTCTAGTTGCGGCAAGTGGGGGCCACTCTTCATCGCGGTGCGCGGGCCTCTCACTGTCGCGGCCTCTCCTGTTGTGGAGCACAGGCTCCAGACGCGCAGGCTCAGTAGTTGTGGCTCACGGGCTTAGTTGCTCCGCGGCATGTGGGATCTTCCCAGACCAGGGCTCGAACCCGTGTCCCCTGCATTGGCAGGCAGATTCTCAACCACTGCGCCACCAGGGAAGCCTAGTGAAGCTTTTTAATCCACATAATTTCAATTGCATAAAGGAAGCCAGCATATTAACAAGATGATAGTAAGAGCAGGCATTAAGATTGATACTGCTTAAGGCTTCGAGATCAAATATAGGGTCTGGTATTTTTGAGGCTGTCAATGAACGATATTCTTTAGACTCTTTCTTGAGTTCATTCTCCACTCTTGGAGATAATTTAATTATCTCAAATAAGTATGTTAAGTATCTTAAAATAATTTAAGCCAATAGTTTTAGGATTCCCCCACCAGGGGATATGCTCATTTTATATTGCTGTGGGTGTGTGTGTGTGTGTGTGTGTACACTAGCTCTCTATGTCATTGCTTGTAGAAGATACAGAAGTATCTCACGTACTGTCCTCAAGGAGCTTGCAACCAGGTTGTGGGAATAAGGCATAAAGCTGAAATATTAAATGAATGCTTCAAGACAGGATATAATTTTGTATTCATGGGGCATTGCTGATTGATGATGATTTCTAAGTGCCAGTGTTAACGGGGTGCCAGTGGTCTGGAAGGAGAAGACCAGTGGGGTCTCAGTGTTTGGGGAAGACTTCCTGGAGGGGGAGGAATTTTGAGGGGCCTTGAAGGAATGAGCAGGTTTTGGATAGTGGAAGTGAAGTTACTGAAGTTATACCCAGAGGAGACTGTTGTGGAATAAAGGAGATGAGAGCCTGGTCAGGAGAGTAAGATTTTTGTTAATTTTTGTGGATGAAAGTTTCGATAGGATGGTGGGTCTAGGTTTGGGAGGAGCCCAAGGTCAGGAAGAGAGGCTGATCCTTGAAACCCCCGTCGCCATCATCGTCAACAGCGTAGTGTTAGCAGCTAGCCTTTATTGTGTGCTTACTACATAATTCTAAGGACTTCACATATGTTGTCTTATTTAACCCTCAGACAACCTTATGAAACAATTACTAATATGTCCACTTTACAGCAGAGGAACTGAGATGTAAAGAAGTTAAGTAACTTCCAGCTGGTATGTGATAGAGTTGGGATTCCAATGGACTGAATCAGGCAGCCTGATTTTAGAGTCTGTGTTTTCACCACAGTGTGTTACTACCTCTTAGTAATAGTTAAGAGCTCTTGATGAGATTAACATGGTCCCCGCTTCCCCTTAGGTTCTGGAGGATCCCAGCCTTTCAAGTCAGACAGACCTGGGCTCACATTCTAGCTCTACTACTTAGTAGCTATAACCTTGCAAGTCATTTCTCTGAACCTGGATTTCATCATTTATGAAGGAGGGATAATAATATTTACTTCAGGGTTGTTGGGAGGATTAAATGAGATAATAAATATACATATCACCTAGCAGAATACCCAGCAGGGAGTAAGCAGGCGGGAAATGATAGATACTATGGGCTTATATTTCTCAGGTATACCTTGGGCTATAAAGAGGCCTCTGAGAAGGAGAAGGAATGAGGGTAAGACATGATTCAGGTAGAATTTATTTAGTGTCACTTGCAATCATAATTAGCCAACACAGATACCAGATGCTGGATTCCTTCTGGAGCATTCCAGGAATGGACTATAAATTCCAAAGGTGGTTCTGCATTGCTCTGTGAACAGACTGCATTTCTCTGTGTCCTCCAAAACTTGGAGGGTAAAACCAGGACATTGCCATTGTACTGAAATTTGGCACAGGGAAAGTGCCAGTTGTACATTCCAGGGGCTGAAATTGGGATCTGCTGAAATTATGAGAGTCCTTGCTCTGCTGCTTCCTGCTTCTTGATAGTGCTGACCGCAGATAATTGGGTTGCATCTTAGAAAGAACCATAAATATGTGAAAGTTGCATATTTAATTGTCTATAAAGTTAAATGATGCATGGAATAATTATAACTAAGACAGGGACATTTGAACAAAATATTTAAAAGGAACAGTAGAAGAAAAACCGTGCACTAAGATGAAATGCTGTTTAGAAATGTGACTCTCAGAACTGATGAAGAAACAGCACTTCGTGCTTCTCACGCTTGAATCCCTGCACATTTCAGACTGTTCACATGGTAGTTTTTCTCTGTGATATTCTGTGGCTGTAGTTTTTCTTAACGTTACTTCTTCAAAGAATTGCAAAAGCCTCAATGCAAAGGGCTACAAAAAAAGAACAGTTTCTAGTTTTTTTCGGATTTTCAGTCTCCTTGGTTGTGATAAGTCTATTTGTTCTTGCCTGTATCCTTGATATAATCCAATTTGGTTTCTTTGGAACTATCAAATGTTCTTTGTTGCTCTTAATCCACTATTGGTTTTGAAATTTGGGAATGCAAGAAGGTATAAAGGGAAATAAGTGTTAAAAAATATGTAGTGTTTCTGAAAATGTGAAAAGTTATTAAAATTCCAGAGTCACTGTAGAATTTTTAAGTTTTCGAATACAGCTAGAGTCAGATTGCTACTTGCTAGATCTATTTGGTGCTAAGGGGTATTTTGGAAAAACCAGAGTGTTGCCCACTGTTTCATTTTCCAAATTTCCTGATAGGTGCATTTTAAAACAGGCGGTCTTAAATAGTTGGTTATTTTGATGGGCATGTATCTCACATTGCTTTTCTTCATGTAATGGATGACTGTCCAAAGGTAATAATGTCAACCTGGTTGGTAAAATAATGGCTTTCTGAATTGTTTTACTTTAAGAAAAGGGGGTTCACATCCTCCAGAGCCTGCTGCTTCCCCATCTAACACATGGGACACTTCATTCAACTAAGAGAAGTATTTATTGAACACCTACCAGTGCTAGGTGCTGTCATAGGTGCTGAGTGATGAACAGAACAGGTGTGGTCTTTGTGGGTGGAAACGACAGTCTAATGGAGAAAACAAATATAAACCAAAAAAAAAAAAAAATACAGATAACTATAAAAGCATTAATTGAGATAAGTAATAGGAAGGAAAAGAAAGGAGTTCTTTCTACCCACGGTGGGAAAATAGAGCTATGGGAACTAAAACTAAAAAGTTTATTCGTATAAAAAAAGTTTCCTATAAAAGCCTAAACAAAGAACAAAGATTAAGAATGATTATGCAAAAAATGTGAGCGTCAAGGTGTTTAAATACATCAAGTTGCCATTAATTGGCCATGAAGGTGTCACTAAATGAATTCAAGACGCATTTGAGTCCATGGCCATGCTGAGGCCGTTAGCAGTGCATTTTCTCATAGTTTGGTTCATTTTAGTTAAAGCAGCATCATACCTACTACAGTGTCATTGGAGAATGTCCCCCACTGGAGTCAGGGCCATCATGGAAAACATCTGATTGGGTGACTCCCCCTCATTGTTTATTTCTGGTAAAGTGCAGTTTGGTTCTGGAAAGCACCCTTGAGCGTGCAAGGCCAGGGGGGTATGGGGGTCTACTCTCCATTCTGCTGCATCTCCTTTATTCAAGGAGCTTGGCTTCCCTGAGACTAGCGGAGTTGGAATATGAAGGGGTTGAACTTGATGTCCTTAAAGGATCTTTCTAGCTCCAAATTTTATTTTAGAAGAAATGGGCAGTAGGAGAATGTTTGGGTAGAATCACTTCATACTTAAGACGTTTTCATGGTGCGATGCAGTAGAGGGAGCCCTGGACCAGAAGTGTGAAAGTTCCAGGCTCAACAGTACCACGGACTCCTGGAATGACTTAGTTTGTGCTCATTCAGGCCCAGAGCATAGATGAGCTTGTGGTCAGCTGCAGCCCACGTTCCGAGACAAGGGGGCTCCACAGTGGGTATGCTTGCAGGCTCTGGGTTCAAATCCAGAACACTGCACTAAGTAGCCGTGTGGACCT
Organism: Balaenoptera acutorostrata; assembly: GCF_949987535.1. NCBI lineage: Eukaryota > Metazoa > Chordata > Mammalia > Artiodactyla > Balaenopteridae > Balaenoptera > Balaenoptera acutorostrata. The sequence continues at coordinate 19,728,674 of NC_080079.1, read as the reverse complement.
GGGTGGGAAACTTGGCCTTCTTGAGCCTTGGCTTTTGCATCAATGAAATGGAGCTTCCTTTTTTCATCTATAAATCCTCCTCTCTTCCTCATAATGTTCCTCCCGATAAATGTCCATTACTGCTGTCATTTTTCTTATTAATAATTATTATGGCTTCAGTTATTGTTTGCTCTCCAGTTGGGCACGTCACATAACCCCCGTTGTCTTGGTGTCCTGCCTGTGGTGCCTGTCTCTCGGGATTGTTTGGAAAGTCAAATGTGATTATGTGAACGTGCTTTGTGAACGCTGAGATCCTCTCCGAGGGCCAGTTGGTAGGACTGGGCAGGTAAAAGCAGAAGGCTGGAGGTCTGTCTGTATGCAGGGTGGCTGTTTTCTGAGGGAGGGCTTGGCTGAGGCTGGAAAGCAGGTCTGTCTTCCCCCCGCCCTGATGGACTGGGGCACATGCAGACACACTTCCCATCCAGACAGACAGGCCCAGCCCACAGATGGCCACCGAGTCATTCACTTGGTGATTGTCATTCACGGCTCCTGCCGTCTCAGGCCAGAGGCAGTCGGAGGACACCTCCATCTCAATTTCATCTGCAGACTGACCCTGCCCCCTCCAGCCTCTTTGTCTGAAACTTCCAGAGAAGGACATAGTAGGACAGTGCTGTTTTTAAATGACTTTGAAAACAATTATATAGGCTAGTTAACAACAATAAAATCCAGAAACTGTGAGTGGTGGCCCTGGAGCTGGGCACCTGTTGTCACGCAGCCTGGCCCGGGGCAGACAGCAATTAGTTTGTTTGGCAGAACCACTGGAATGTTCCTGGTGGGGGCGGAAGCTGGGGAGTGGGTGGTGGGTTTGCTCCCTGGGTGTGTTGCCTCTTTCCGAGCAGATGGGACTCAAAGAATTTCCAGAGGGAGGAGGGACGGCCCCACCCGGGGAGGGCCCGAAGGGCTGTTTTCCTGTCCAGATGGCCCATTCATAAAACGCCTCCTCTTCCTTTCCACATGGCCCTGGCCACAGCCTGGTTTTCCCCACCTCAAGGGTTCATTTCTCTCAAGGGGGGAGGAGGAACGCTGTCAGCTGAAAAGGCACTCAGAGCCTGGTTCTCCAGGCTCTGCCGGGTCGCTCTCAGCAGACTCGTGGTGATAGATGGCCTGGCCTCCTCGCAGGGTGCGGGGTCAGCTGGGAGCCAGCACCTGCCCAGGGGGCCTGGCCAGCTCCAGGACGGACACACACGGTGCCCCAGCCTGGGCTCCGGGACTCTGTCCCGTGGTGCTTGTCACAGAGGCAGCTCACATGGGGGCCCGGGGCAGTGGGCCCCTGGGGGAGGCCAGACCCACCTGGCCCGCTTTGTCTGGACCTTCCCCTCCGCCCAGCTTGGTCCAGTTGCTCAGGGGCTGATCCTAAGGCTGGGGGCAGACAGGTGGTCCTTGAGGGTCCGTTTGCCCGTCTGCTACTTGCAGGGAAGAGCTGCACCCACACTTCTCCTTCCTGCTCCTCACGTGTGCTCCCCCTGACCTCACACCTGCTCCCCTTTGCTTCTTTTTGCCTCCTCTTTCTTGTAATCTCTGTCTCCGATTCTCTCTCTCTATCGTGGCATAATTTGTGGCAAATCATAAGATGTGATTTGTTAAAATTCATGGAAAATCCTGACTCTTTGGCTTGTTTCTGTCCGGGGGCAGTTGCTTGATGGGCGAGAAGCAGGGGTCCCTACCCTCACGTTCCTCACTGACCCTGCAGGGATAAGCCCTTGAGTAAATGAAGAGGGACATCTCTGCTGGAGGCATTTCCCTCCCTCATCAGGGCTGCATGAGGAGCTGGTGACAGAACTGGCCCTGCATCCTAAGAACACACTATCTCCCCCTGCTGTCAGACCAGCGTCCTCTGCGGTGGGGTCCGCTCCGAACCTTTCCCTGTGACTCTTCCAAGACGATCTTCCTGTCTACCTACCTCTTAGAGTTGCTTTAGCCTTTGACAGCCCTCATGGGAGAGATTTAGATGTCTAAGTTCATCCTTTTATTAAGTACTTTGTATTTAAGTGCAGGAATCCCCAAGCTATAATATACTTTTAAAGGCAGTATCGATAATACTCTCTGCTAATCCCGTCTGCCTTCAGGCCGCTGGCATGAAGTGTCAGTGACATTGGAATTATTTTCACAGTTGCCTTTAAGCCCCAAAAGGACAAACTTTGGGAGGTGATGCTGGTCTCGAGACGGCTGCTGCCTGCTGCTCCCTCGGCCTCAGACCAAGGCTGAGGAGTTCATCACAATTCTTTCTTAACTTTTTATTTTGAAATGATTTTAGACTTACAGAAAATTTGCAAAAATAGCAAGTAGCTATACAGAGAATTCCTGTATACTTTTCACCTAGCTTCCCCTAGTGTTAATATCTTACATAAGCACAATCCATTTATTAAAACTGAGAAAGAAATATTGGTACAATATTTGAAATCAAGTTGTAGAGTTTCTTTCAGATTTTAGCAGCTTTCCCACGAATGTTATTTCTGTTCCAGGAGACCATCCAGGGTCCCACATGGCATTTAGTTGTGATGTCTCCGTAGTCTACTGCAGTGTGTGACAAATCCTCACTCTTGCCTTGCCTTTCATGACCTCGACACTTTTGAAGTGTCAGTTATTTTTTAAAAACAAGGATCAGCCGAGGTTTTCTGTCAAGGGTCAGATAGTAAATATTTTTGGCTTTGCAGGCTGTATGGTCTCTGTTGTAAATCTTCAGCTTTACGGTTGTAACCCCAAAGCAGCTTTAGACACTGTGTAAGTGAATGAGCTCGGCTGTGGTCCAATATAACTTCATTTATGAAAATAGGCAGAGGCCTCAATTTGGCCCTCAGGTTGAAGTTTGCAACCCCTGTTGTAGAAGGACCCTCTGAGTTTGTTGGATGTGTTTTTATAATCAGATTGCGGTTACGCATTTTTAAATAGGAACCCCACAGAAGGGATGTGACCGTCTCAGTGACCTCTTAATCACTTGGTTAAGGTGGCGTTAACTGTCAAGTTAAAAGTGTTTTTCCCCCACTGTGTAATTAAGACTCTCAAGCCAGATACTCTAAGATTATGCAGATGTCCTGTTTCTCCTCAAAGTTTCACCTGTTCATTTTAGCTTCCATTAGAGGATCTTGCCTGTAACAGTTATCACTGTGGTATTCTAATGATGAGTTTCTATTTCACTCATTTCTTCTACCTTTATTAATTGGAATTCTTCTGTAAGGAAGAGCTGCTCCTTTATATCAGTATGGACTCATAGATATTTCTTTTATATTTTGGATTACGGTGATCATGATTTTTGAGGTGGCTGCAGAATCTCCTCTTTTGGACTTCTTTGGTCTCATCTAACTCTTGACCACCCTCTTGATGTCATAGCTGGCTTTATTCTATCTAATTTCCACTTTGTGGGCATCTGGTGTACTCAGACCTAATAGGTTTGCATTTCATTACCTTTTTTTTTTTAATGTTAAAGGTGTAGGTTTTTTTGTTTGTTTGTTGGGTGTTTTTTTTTTTTTGTAATTTATTTATTTATTTATTTTTGGCCGCGTTGGGTCTTCGTTTCTGTACGAGGGCTTTCTGTAGTTGCGGCGAGCAGGGACCACTCTTCATCACGGTGCGCGGGCCTCTCATTATCGCGGCCTCTCTTGTTGCGGAGCACAGGCTCCAGACACGCAGGCTCAGTAGTTGTGGCTCACGGGCCTAGTTGCTCCGCGGCATGTGGGATCTTCCCAGACCAGGGCTCGAACCCGTGTCCCCTGCATTGGTAGGCATATTCTCAACCACTGCGCCACCAGGGAAGCCCTCATTAACTTTTTAATGGCAGAGGCGATTTTACTTTTCAGCCCAAAGCACTGGACAAGTTTACACGCTGAGTCTACCACACAGCTGGTTGAGTTGCAGTGGGAGTGTCAGCCTTAGGGCAATTGGAGCTGGTTGGGAGCTGGCACTTGGTTTTCATTAATCTTGTTGGGTGGAGGAGGAGTTTGTAGTATTTTCTGGTACATTCTAGATCGGGTTTGAATTGTGAGTGTGGTCCAAGTTACTAGCTCCTCCTCCTTGTTCACTAAGAGCTTTCTTTTTATTCTACTTGTCGGGAAGCTTTAAGGGTGAAAAAGCTGGCTTAGGAACAGAGTTTAAAGTAAACAGAGTTTCATTGCTTTTGCATGCACGTTACTAGGTTAAAGTAAAATGTCATTTTAAATGATTTTGCCTCAGTTAGAAAGTTAAACAGGCTTCCAAAATGTAAGCAGTCTGATCTGCTTTTAAACACAAAATGAGTATGTTGAGTCAGCTTTCTAAAATAGGAGAAACTTCTGTTTTTCCCTGTAAAACTTACTCCTTTAGCACCATATGAAAGATTAAGTGAACAGTGATGAGTGTGGCTCTTCCATTTTTGTTAGTCCTTTAGATGATTTCAGAAAATGTTCTTTACTTAGGGCTCTTCAGTCAATGATGATGGAAAGAAGAGAGAAAAATCAAGGTACGTCCTGTAACGAGGAACGGGGTTGTATTCCTCACTTTGAAAGATTTTTTAACTAACTAATTTTGGGGGAAAGAGTTAAATTAACTCAGATTTTAAAGAAATTCATAGAAAGAATTCTCCTACGGTATCACTTGAAAAAAAACAAAACAGAAAGAAAAGAATTTTCATTTGCCCAAGACATTGTTAGAGTCAAGAAATATGGGAGCTTCTGATCTTGTCCTGGACAGAATTCACTAAGAGACAGAGCCTCAAAAACTGCAGCTTAATTCCTACCTTCTTTAGGGTAGAAACATGTGTGCTCCAAGTCTTGGGGAAGTTTAGGCAGGTTCCCACTAGTACTGAGAAAATGCATCCAAAACGCTGGTATGCCATTTCTCCATAAGTTGTTCATCTTGCCTAATTGTAGGATTGAATGAAAAGCCAAGATATTAATACTTTAAAAAATTTACAAAAGGGAATCATAGACTTTGTCACCAGGTATCCTTATCAATGTCTGTGAAGCAGCCTAATAAAGTCACACATGTGAGTCAGATGTAGATCTCTTGAAACTTAGAGCCCCCCAAACAATTACTCCCAAAAAATACTGTGAAGGAGACAAGGAAAGAGAACTGCTGATGACATCTGTGGGTGATCGTGGTAGCTCCTAACATCTTGGGAAGTGAGTTGATTCACAAAAGCTCTAGCACAGGTTCCTGGATCTGCCTCTCTGTCTGAAATGAAGTGCAGACTGGGGATGCTGTTTGTAAAATGAGGTGATTGGACCAGCTGTAGATTTGGGAAAGACGTTGTGTGGGCCACTCCTGGCCTTTCTGGGGTTTGTGATCACAGTGGAAGCTCAGCGCTTTTACTTGCGACATTATGGATTCATTGTCCTCTTGTCCTTGGCAGGCCTGTCAAAGAGAAGTTATTTTGAAAGCATATCGCTGATTGTACATTTCATTCCATCAAGCGCTCAGCGCATTTCACCTAACTGCTGGAGGCCACTGAGATAAGAGTGGAAAAGTGCCTTGTGCCCTTCTGAGCGGTGGGTGATCTATTTTCAACTTAGAGACTGGTGACAAACCTGTCTTCTGTCAGGTCAAACTCACACGGACTTTCTTGTTTTCTGTTCTTCTGTTGACAGCTGTGTCTGTGTGCAGGATGGTCATAGGGTAGCTGGAAGATAGCTCTGGCATTTAAACACCTAGATAGGAAGGAGCGATGGAATGTATTTTTCTTTTCTATTTTGGTTAGCAAGTCCCTAGTCATCCATAACGAGAGGTAAAGAGGTGAGGGGGAGACCTCCAGGAGGGTGGGCAGGAAAAGACACCCCACTCCTGGTTTGGAAAGCACAGAGAGAGAGACATTTCTACCATTGGTGGATTTAGCACCTGGAAAGGGGATGACTGGAAGGAAAATGGAAAATAAAGGTTGGATTTGAGGTAGCCTTGGGTAGTGGAAGGGGACGGAGAGAGGATAGAGGTGATGAGAAAGCAGGGCTTTTTTTTTTTTTTTTTTTTTTGCATGCTGTATAAGACAAAATTAAAACTCATGCACTAAAAATTGCATTTCTGTAATTCTTTTACATAATGTAAGATTTTGTTTCAAAAATGGTGGTGCGGGTTGATGTGATGGGAACACTTTTAACTCCTCAGCTGTACTTTAACATAAATGTGCATGTAGCTCTGATGGGGATCGGTTTAAATGCTGTATGAATTCCCATCATCTTGCATCCACAATTATTAGCCATGGAGCTAATCAAAGTTCTTTGCTTGCCTCATCTGTGAAACAGAGCCAGGTCTTCCTGCCTGCCTCACAGAGCTGCTAGAGGGTCCACAGTACAGTGCTATACTACGTTGTCAAGGCTCTTTAGATATTTCGTAAAACCTGCAATAGAACCTAGGGGTCTCATGCCCAGACCTCATTTTCTGCTATTTATAGTAGCTAGTGAGTCTTCCCTCACCCCTCCTTTATTTAAGGTCGTGGCTCCCTTTGAGATTCTGATGTATGGGCCTCCTTTCCAGAAACACACACACACATACACACACACACACAATTTAGCATTGATGTCAAGGGTTCATAGTTTGAAGCCCAGTTGAGAACCTCTGATGTGACTGTGCTTTTCTTTTATGGAAATTATAATTCCATCTGAGAGAACTAGGTTTTTACAGATGCCTGGCATTTGGAATTTTCTGCATCTTTCTAGATCATTTATTTCTCTCGGGGAAGAAATCATTAAATTGTGTCCTTACAAGCTCAGTCCTTTTTCCAGGACTGCCGCAGTTCAGCTGCATACAGCAAGATTATAAACTATCAAGAGCAAGATTGTAAATGCAACGAAAGGAAAAGCTGAGTCATGGTGCTGACCAGGAAAGTAGTATGATATTAAAAGTACATCAATCAAAGGCCCCCAAATCATGTTTCCCTCTCCATCCTTAAAATGTCATAGTTAACCAGAGGGTTTTTATTTGTTTGTTTTTTTTAGTGACGAGCCCAATCAATGTGATTTAAGTCATCCATGATATATTTATAGCCGAATGATTAAGTTGGATGACGTGACAAAACACTTAAATTGTATTTATGGTCATTGATGGTTTTACACATTATTAGAGAGAAGCATAGTTACACCAAATTAGACGGGGACATCTGATCCAGACATCAGTTCAGTAATTCCATGGGAAAAAATAAATCTAAATGAGCAAAAAATGTTTTGGTATTAACTCCAATGTGATGATATTACCAGTTTTCCCAGTTAATTAGTAACAAATATTGTAGAACAAATGTTTGAAACAGAAATCTCATGTTTTTGCAAAACGGGAAGAACTCTGTACTAGGAGTCGAGCTGGGAGTCTTAGCTGTCTCACTGCATTGCTTTGTGACCTTGGGCAGCTCACTTCACCACTGTGGAGCTCTGGAATGCAGGAAATGGGACTACATATCGTAAATGAGAGAAGATTTCTTGCAGTGTTAACATTTTGTGACTTTGTATTTAATTCTGTGATTGCTGCTTTTGAAAAAAAAATGTTGTCAACATTTAACGTACACACAGAAAAGTGGCCAAATCATACGTGCATAGCTCGTTGTATTTTCACACTTCTAACCAGCCATGGATTATGAGATAAAATGTTGATGTTATCAGCATTCTAGAAGCCACCCTGGGGCTTGAGTGCAACTCCTAAATGTAGGAAAAAAGAGAGAGAGGGAGAGAGAGTGAGAAAAAAGAATTGAGGTGGTAATAATTTTTAGAAATTTGTAAGTCTAACATTAAAAGTCAGAACTTTTTTCATTTGGAATCCTATTAATGCAATCCATAATCCCCTATCTGCTATTTTGAAATCCAAATAGCTCTGAAAACTGAAAGTTTTTAGCAAAAATTTTTGGCAACAAAATCTTACCTGAAGAATGATGGCTGTTTGTGGTCTTCATTTACCCTGCATGGTGTGACTGTTCATGCATCTTGCTGAAGAACTCTTCATGTGTTTGATAATAAACTGCTGCCTGGACCCTGCTGGGGGTTTCACATACAACACATGTGTCATGTTTCTTCTTTGAAATTAGATAGATTCTAAATTCCAAAACAAATCTGACCCCAAGGATTTGGGGTGAAGGATTGTGGATTCAAACCACAGCATAATTGTTTATAAGAGTGGACACCTCGACATTTTTATTGCTTAAATTTACATGATTTTATCTGAAAAGTAAACAGGTGCATTTCTAGTTAACTACCTGGTGCATTATCAGATGTTTCTCCTTCAACACTACATTTTTTTTTATGACACTAATTTTTTAAAAATAAACTTTTCTTTTGGAATAGTTTTAGATTTAATAAAAAGTTGCAAAGACTACAGAGAGTTGTCATATGGCCTTCACCCAGCTTCCCCTAATGTTACTACTGGCTTACATTTGTCAAAACTAAGAAAATAACGTTGGGTACAATCCTATTGACTAGATTATAGACATTATTCAAATTTCCCCAGTTTTTGCACTAATGTCCTTTTTCTGTTCCAGGATCCAGTCCAGGATCCCACATGACAGTTAGTCATCATGTCTCTGGTCTCCTCCAGTGACGGTTTCTCAGTCTTTCCTTATTTTTCAGACCCTTGATATCTTTGAAGAATACTGGCCAGGTATTTTATAGGATGTCTTTTAGGCATTTGTGTTATTTGCTTAAATTTTGGTAAGCTTCTTAAAATTAAACTTTTTATTTTGAAATCATTGTAGATTCACATGCAGTTGTATGACATAATACAGAGAGACCCTTTACCCAGTTTTCCTCAATGGCAACACCTTGAAAACCACAGTCTGATATCACAACCAGGATGTGGATACAGTCAAGTTACAGAACATTCCCACCCGCACAAGTATCTGTCATCCAGCCCAACTCTTGGACCCTCTTGGTTCAGTGCATGTTGACTGAGGTCTCCTGTGGGTCAGGCCCTGCTGGAGTGCTGGGGCGACAGGGCTGAAAAGAGAGACAAACCCACCCTCTTGGGGCTTAGCTTCCGGGACACAGACATGAACAAGGAAACACATGCAGAGATAATAGGATGGCAGCTAATCAGTGCCATGAAGAAAAATCAAGAGACTGTGGACTGAGAGAGAGGAGGACATCCAGAATGCCAGCTTCCTGTGAGAATCCAGAGCCCTGGTCACATGGGGCGGGAGCCTCAGAGCAGCTGCTCGCTTTTGACAGGGTAACTGTTTAATCTGTGTTTCTCATTAAAATCATGTATAACTATTTTACACCCCATTTGTTGGAAATCCTTGGTGTTCTGTGGGGGCAGTGGATCTTTAAAAATCTTTAAGTGAAACTCCAGGGAGAGCCTTGCTTCCATTGCTTCTCGTCCCACAGTGTAGGGTCTGGCTTCACAGTGATGGCGTTTTGTGCATTTAGTGACAACAGACAAAGTGTAAAAAGCCTGTTACAGTGTTTTTACTTCTTAGTATTCTTGGTACCTAAGGAGGTTGTGGCACGATCAAAGGGAGGGGGAAGGTTTTGGATTGCAAATATTTAGAATGGGCTTTTCATCTGATTGTCAAATTGTGTCACTCTCTAAAAGTGATTTCATCATTTTAAACGCTTCCACATCATGGGTGTTAAAAAATACTGAAAAAGGGTTTTCAGCTCAGTATACTGAATGATGTCAGTTATTTTACAGCCCTGGAAATGAGTGATTTCAAATGCACTCAAGGCATTTTTTTTATTGTGGTAAGATATACATAACATAAGCATTTTTTTACATAACCATTTTTAAGTGTACAATTCAGTGGCATTACATACGTTTGTAATGTTGTATAACTATCCACACTATCTATTTCCTGGACTTTTTCATCATCCCTAATAGAAACTTTGAATTCATTAAACAATAACTTTCCATTCCTTCCTTCCCCCAACCCCTGGTAAGCTCTAGTCTACTTTCTGTCTCTATGAATTTGCCTATTTTAGGTATCTTGTATAAGTGGAATCATACAGTATTTGTCCTTTTATGTCTGGCTTATTTTACCTAGCATAATGTTTTCAGGGTTCATCCATATTGTAGCATGTGTCAGAATTTGATTCCATTTTTCGTCTGGATAATATTCCTTTGTACGTGCATTGTATGTATTTTGTTTATCCATTCATCTGTTGGTGGACACGTGGGTTGTTTCCATCTTTTGGTTATTGTGAATAATGCTGCCATGACCATTGGTGTAAAAACATCTGTTTGGGTTCCTGCTTTCAGTTCTTTTGGGTATATACCTAGGAATGGAATTGCTGGATCATATAACAGTTCTATGGTAAGGTTTTTGAGGAATTGCTGAATTGTTTTCTGCAGTGGCTGTACCATTGTACATTCCCACTAGCAATGAACAAGGGTTCTGACTTCTCCACATCCTCAAAAAATGCTTGCTGTTTTGCTTGTTTGTTTGTTTTTATTATGGCCATCCTAGTGGGTATGAAGTGATACCTCATTATGGTTTTGATGTGCATTTCTCTAATGACTAATGATGTTGAGCATCTTTTCATATGCTTATTGGCCACACGCCTATCTTCTTTGGAGAAATGTCTATTCAGGTCCTTTGTCCTTTGCCCATTTTTGAATTGGGTTGTTTGTTTTTTGTTGTTGAATTGTAGGATTTCTTTATATATTCTGCATGTTAACCACTTATCAGAGATATGATTTGCATATATTTTCTCCCATTCTGTGGGTTTTCTCTTCACTCTCTTGATGATGTCCTTCAGTGCACAAAACAGTTAAATTTTGGAGTCCTGTCTATCCATTTTTTTTCTCTGTTGATTGTGCTTTTGGTGTCATATCCACAAAATCATTGCCAAATCCAGTGTCATGAAGCTTTCCCCTATGTTTTCTTCTAAGAGTTTTATAGTTTTAGCTCTTAAGTTTAGATCTTTGATCCATTTTGAGTTAATTTTTGTATGTTGTATAACGTAAGGGTCCAACTTCATTCTTTTTCATGTGGATATCCAGTTTTCCCAGCACCATTTGTTGAAAAGATGGCCTTTCCCCCATAGATGTGAGAGTTTTTCCCTGGACTCTCTGTTTTGTTCCTTTGGTATATATGTCTGTCCTTATGCCAGTATTATTTTGATTACTATAGCTTTGTAGTAAGTTTTGCAATCAGGAAGTGTTAGTCTGCCCTTTTTTTGCTATTCAAGGTCCCTTGAGGTTCCATATGAATTTTGTGATGGATTTTTCTATTTCTACCAAAAATTTTATTGGGATTTTGATAGAAATTGCATTGAATCTGTAGATCACTTTGGGTAGTATTAACATCTTAACAATTTTATTAAGTTTTCCAATCCATGAGCATGGAATGTTTTTCTGTTTATTTCTGTCTTCTTTAATTTCTTTCAGCAATACTTTGTAGTTTTCAGTGTACAAATCTTTTACCTTCTCTGTTAAGTTTATTCCAAAGTATCTTATTCTTTTTGATGCTACTGTAAATTGAATTATTTTAATAATTTCCTTTATGGTTTGTTCATTGCTACTGCAAATGATTTTGTTGGTTTTGTATCATGCAACTTTGCAGACTTGTTGATTAGCATTAACAGTTTTATTCATGGACGATTTTACTTAGTATTTTCTACATATAAGATCATGCTATCTGCAAAAAGAAATAATTTTACTTTTTCCTTTCCAATTAGAGTGCTTCTTATTTTTTTTTCTTGTCTAATTGCTCAGACTAGAACTTCCAGTACTGTGTTAAACAGAAATGGTGAAAGCAGGCATCTTTGTCTTGTTCCTGATCTTAGGGGAAAAGCTTTCAGCCTTTCACCATTGAGTATGATGTTAGCTATGGGTTTTTTTGTTTTTTAAAAGATTTATTTATTTATTTATTTATTTTTCATTGCATCAGGTCTTCGTTGCTGCGCGTGGGCTTTTTCTAGTTGCGCTGAGCAGGGGCTACTCTTCATTGCGGTGCGCGGGCTTCTCATTGTGGTGGTGTGGAGCATGGGCTCTAGGCACACGGGCTTCAGTAGTTGCGGCACGCGGGCTCAGTAGTTGTGATGCATGGGCTTAGTTGCTCTGTGGCATGTGGGATCTTCCCTGACCAGGGCCTGAACCTGTGTCCCCTGCATTGACAGGTGGATTCCCAACCACTGTGCCACCAGGGAAGTCCCATGCTATGGGTTTTTCATAAATGCCTTTATCATGTTGAGGAAGTTTTCTTTTATTAGTAGTTTACTGAATGTTTCTATCATTAAAGAGTGTTGAATTTTGTCAAATGCTTTTCTGCATCAATTGAGGTGATCATATGGTTTTTTTCTTTCATATTTTTAATGCCATGTATTACACTGATTGATATTTTATGGTGCACCATTCTTATATTCTGGGAATAAATCCCATTTGCTCATGGTGTAGAGTTTTTTGATTATGCCGCTGAATTTACTTTGCTAGTATTTTATTGAAGATTTTGCATCAATATTCATAAGGGATATTGGCCTGTAGTTTTCTTTTCTTGTAGTGTCTTTGTCTGGCTATGGTATCAGGGTTATGCTGGCCTCATTGAATGAGTTAGGAAGTGTTCCCTCATCATCATTTTTCTGGGAAGAATTTGAGAAAGATTGGTGTTAATTCTTAAAATGTTTGATAGAATTCACCAATAAAGTTATTTTGTCCTGGGATTTTCTTTGTTGGGAGGTTTTAGATTAATGATTCAATCTCCTACTTTTTATAGGTCTTCTCAGATTTTCTATTTCTTCATGGGTCAGTTTTGGCAAATTGTATGTTGCTAGGTATTTGTCCATCTCAGTTATGACTATTTAAAAATTGAACTTTTGGCAGATTATTTCTGTCTGTTTGATTTTATTACTTTCTTGCCTGGGTGAAACTCTCATTTTAAATGACATGTTGTTTCTTTACAAAGTAAAGTACCAAAGGAATATGAGAGTTTTGGTTGTATATATTATTGTTGATGTGTATTCTATTTTTGTCAGATATTTAATAAAATACTTTACTCTGTGTTTTGTGACTCATTAAAGGTGAAAAAGTATACATAAGATTATCAGGGTATATAAAACTATTTCCAACAGACTAATTACTTATAGTTTAGATTACAGGGTTTCTGTGGAGTTTTTGGTACAATATCAGAATAGACTAAAAATTATTCTTACTCTTATAAACTGTTTTCGTGTAGTTTTTTTTTATCCCATTTAATTGGTACAACAGAATGAACCAGTTATATATTTGGCTCAAGTTTCAATTTCTTAAGTTTCTTTTCAGTAACTGGGTCTGACAGAGCCAAGAGAAGCAGCCCCCATCTGTGTGGCATGAGAGCTTGTGACTTTCCCCTGTGCTTCCATCTGGTCCTCAGGCTGGGTGTTTTCCGGTAGAAAGTCATTCATTCAGAGTTATTTACTGAGCACCTGCTGTGTGCCACACACTTTTGTAACCATAGTTCTCCTGATGATGCAAAACACAGAAGCACACAAAAAGGGCAACTTCCTGTGTCTTGGGAGAACCAAGGGATAAAACCAAAACCAAAAGGCAGAGTTGGTCCTCAAAAAGAAGATGATTCTGCCGTGCAAACAGTAAAGTCTAGAACCTTTTCGTCCTGTTCCTATTAATGAACTGACTCCATCCCCAGGCGCTGTCATCTTGGCTGTCATCTTGGTTGGTGCTGGGTTGGCCCTTGTGTTGGAAGCTTGAGTAGCCCCTTGAAGGGGAAGGAGACTGTGATGAAGCAGTAGGTAAATTTGTGCAGGGCCTTGGAAGCCTTCCAGAATTATATGTGAAAAGTGATATTGTCGCCGCAGAGCGAAATATGGCAAAATGGGAATCTAACCATTTCACTGAAACAGAAGATTGGATTCAAGCTACAAATGCAGGGGCAGACAGATGGAGAAGAGTTGAGGTTTGAATTCTGAGTTGCTCTGCTTGAAGTGAAGAGCTGGGGATGGTTTGGGTTATAAAGTAATTTCCAAGCCATAGGCCTTTCAACAACGGCGAACTGGATCTTACCCTAAGAGAACTCGTTCTGTTAGAACAGACCTTGGTTTTGCATTTTAATCACAGTGCATGAGAAGCTGACTGGCGTTTAATTTGAGAATTCCTACAATTTTGAAATACCTTCTACCCAAGGACTCAGAGTACGTCTGGCCAGTGGCCTCCTACCACGAGTCAGGAGAGTGTCAGGAAAGACATTTCAGCAAGAGTACCATGTCCGCGGTTCAACCATTGTGCTTTACCTCCTGAGTTACATTGTCATTGAGGGAACAGAATTGAATTTTTCAGGGTTGTCACTTCAAAGCACTCTTAAAACTCTTCCACACATGATCGAATTTCGTGAGGACATCCTTGGAGAGTGAGATGATATCCCAGGGTGCTGAAATTGCTAAGTTTTCTGGCCCCTGCTGAGTGGTGACCCAGAGTCCCCCTGCAGTTTAACTGAGGTGCTTTATTCATCTGCAGACTGGAAGCCCAGGATTGGAAATCTAACACGAGATAAATAATTAAATCTCGGCTTCCACAAGTGCAGAGGGCATAAATAATCCAACCGCATGCTGCCCAGGCATTCCATACCGTGGGCCATTTCGATTTAATGCCCAGGCACTCACTCGTCACTGAATATGTCAGAACATGGCTCCCGCCTGGGACAGGGAGAGGGTGCTATTTCAGAGAAGTGTGCTTGCCTGTCTGCTGGAAGACTGCCTCTATCCTCTGACTCTTCTGGAGACCCTTTGCTGGCTTGGTCTCCAGGGAAATTCATCTTCCCTGCGTCTAGCCCTGAGTACAAAATCTATACCCAACTCCTCAGCTGGTTAAATGAAGGAGGTGATATATTGAAGGGAGACCCAGGAAAATCGCTCATTTAATTGGAGACATTTGGAGAAGCAGATGAGTTCACTGATGGGAGTGGACCTTGAAAACTTTATTCTCAGAGTCAGGAGTTTGAACCTGAGACCATTTGAGCATTGGGGAGTGGCTGAAAAAAAAAAGTTGGTGTCATTTTCTGCTTCAACAGCAAATCTTGTGAAGGGCACAGGGGAGTAGCAATCCATTTTCTGGTGACCAAAGGTGAGAAGACAGCTACTCGTTCTAATTATGTCTGCATCTTTTATATGGCTTTGCTCCTGGTAGAGACTTAATGAAAGTTTGTTAAATATGCAAAGGAAAGAACACTGATGCATCGTGATGTTTCACACTTCCCAGCTGTGGTCTTGTCTGGTGCCGCTCCCAGGGAGGTCCCTGGGCCACAGCACTAGCATCACCTGGGAGCTAGTTAGGAATCAGAATTCTCAGACCGTGTTCCAGACCTACTGATCCGTATCTCTGGGGTGAGCCCAGTAATCTATTGTTAACAAACCCTCCAGAGATTCTGATGCCCGCTAAAGTTTGAGCACCCCTGGCCTAGAGGTGCTTCAACCAGAGAGGCGACTTAATAATCTTACACATACCCACTTCCTCTCTCAGTAGGAAGTCACCACAGCTGGTTGCAAGAGAATCATGTTTAAAATCCTTACATGCA
This sequence comes from Balaenoptera acutorostrata, assembly GCF_949987535.1. Classification (NCBI taxonomy): domain Eukaryota; kingdom Metazoa; phylum Chordata; class Mammalia; order Artiodactyla; family Balaenopteridae; genus Balaenoptera; species Balaenoptera acutorostrata. The sequence continues at coordinate 19,713,253 of NC_080079.1, read as the reverse complement.
TGTGTTTCTTCACCCCCACGGCTTCCCACCCAGGATGCAGCTAGTCTCCTGGCTTTTTTCTGCAGATCTCACGTTTCCAGATTCTATGTTCAGTCTCTTTAGGAAGATAGAGATGGGGTGAGCTGGGAGGCATCCTTCTATTTGCTGATTGCCAGATGGAGGATGAGCTATAATGTCAGACACTTGCTGAACGCCCACTGTGTGCTAGGCCTGGACCCCTGTGAACAGTACACAGCCTCTGTCGACACGACCTTGGGAGCTCCCCAGGAGGCAGACAAGGAGGTGACAGGTGCTGGGGGTGGGGTGTGAAGATGACAGTCACTGGGCTGTGTCTGGGAGTAGCCAGATGAGCCCAGCTCAGACCTGGGCGAGCCTGGGATAGGAGAGCCTTCCTGGAAGAAGTTCTGCCTGGGCCACCTCTTATTGGGTAGGTAGGGTGACAGCAGGGTGCAAAGAGGGAGGGGCAGAAGGGAATTTTAGATGGAAGGAGCAGCACACTCTAGAGAGTGCTTTACTCAGATTTTGGGGACTCTATATTTAAATCGAGTTAAAACGTACATATAATAAAGGGTACAGCTCTTTGATTTGCAGCTTGATGAATTTTTAAATGTGTCCTCACTCTTATAACCCACCACCCAGATCAAAATATGGGGCATTTCTAGCCTCCCTGTACTCATTCTAGCCCATAGGCCCCTGCTCCCAAAGGAAACCCCATTCTCGCCTCTGTCACCATAGATTAATTTCTATTGGGGACTTTTTTAGATTATAAACTTCTTGAACAGAAAATGTATCCTGGATAGTCAAAGGTCACTAACAGGCTGGATATGGCTCCAAATTATGTTTTGTTTGGACTGCACAGTTTTTTAAAAAAAATTTACTGCCCCAAAATGGGGGATTCCTCATAGCAATCAAAAGATCTGGTAACACAGGGCTCACGTACCTTGGCAGTGATGCTGGGCTGCAGTTGGGTGGGGACTGTCCCCCCAGAAGATGGGTGTCCCCTCCTTAGTAACTCCCACTGCCCCCAATGCTCACTCCTAGCTGGCTACCCTTGTTTCCTGCCTGGTCCTGTGGGCATTTGACTTTGTGGTCCCTGCCATTAGGTATTGTTTGGTTTATTGGTTTGGGGCCTCTAGCATGACTGAGGGTACTTAATAATTTTTATTCGTTGATTCATCAGCATTTACTAAGCACAGACTGTGAATCAGGCACATGCCAGGTGTTGGGAGTACAGAGGTGTTCATGGGCAGAAAGATGATGCATTGTTTGTTAGCTTGCGGTGAAGCTCACCAGATGTGTGGCATGTCCCATCTTTGTGAGTTCACTTCTCACTACCCCCTTGGGTGCCACCCATGCTGGCTGTGTCCTGGTCCCTGAGCCCAGGGACTTACAACTGTCCCACTTCTGCCATCACCATCCCCCTCTCTCTTTTTTCCCTGTCTGGCCCTCACCCATCCTTCAAGCATTTGCTCAAGTCCTGTCTCTTCCAAGAAGTCTTCGCTGGCCATCCCTTTGTCCTGGGACATTTTCCTCCTCTGAATTCCTCATCAATGTATTTCTTACACCACCAAACAATGGACTGTGTCATTGATTCCCTCAAATTAAAAAAGAAAGGCCTTTTTTCTTAAACTATAGGTGGTATGCCCTGTGGGCAAAGGCTTTGCCTCATAATTCCTGACATGGCTGCATAATGCCCTGCGTGGTTCTGAGCATACAGAAGGTGCTCAGTAAATACAGGAGATGGTCTGGGAAAGTAAGTGGAGCCCCAAAAGAAGAGGCTGCAGATGGCAGCACCTGGGGTGAGGGGGCAGAGGGGAAAGCACTAGGAGATGCCCTCACTGGCAGTCGCCTGGTAGGAATCCAGCCTGAGGACCGCTTGTCCTTGTGAGAGCGTTGACACACACATGGAGAGACACACACTCCAGCTGGCCGTCAGGCTGCAGGCATTCCGAGCAGTGTCATGTGAGGTGGCCTTTGAGGTTCTCCCCTTACAGCCTGACAGAGTGTCCCTGGGGGTGGCAGGACAAGGTTCACTGAAGACGGCCTGTGGCTAGAAAGGGAAAGTAGCATTTTGATGGCTGTACCCCCAGCTGTGCTCCATCGAGAGCCTGGGTACCTCACTCTGTCCCACTTTTAGTTCCTAACTTGGTGATACCAATCGCTAACGGCAACCTAATGGCAAATAGCCCCACACCTTGTAACACTGCCTCCTTGAAAAGTACCTTAGATGTTGGCAAAGGATGATGACCTTTCTTTAGTGGACTTCTGTGCCCAGCTCAGCCAGCCAGACCACTGCAGTGGAGGTGGGAGAGGTAAGAGGAGCCTTTAATTTAAGGGTGCTTGGCAAATAGCCATCTCATTTGCTAGGGTTCTGTTATATGTCACTTGGTGTGCAGGGTTCCAAGAACTACTTGGCCTCTTGACAGGGAACATGATAGAATGTCAGGACCTAAGCTAATGTAAAATATGTTTTGCCCCGCCAAGTCATGCACAGGCAGCGCAAGAAACCCATCGGTCATTCACATGTCTGCACCATGTGGCCAAGGGGCTCCGCTGATGGGATCTGGCCTTTCCAGAGCTCTGTGATGATGGAGATCAGGCACACAGTGGTTGTTTACTTAGAGTGTGCCGATTTTGAAAGTGTGAGGGCCTCCCTCAAAAAAAATTAAGGCACATCCTTAAAGGGCACTTGTTTCCTGTCTCTCTTTCTTCCCTTATACTTCCCCCTTCCTGTTTTTCCCCTCTCTCCACTCTCCTTTTCCCCCTCCTTTCCATGTCTTTGTGTTAATTTGTTGTGCCTTTGACACTAACCCCCGATGTCCAGGTGACAATGCTGACTAGGTTTATAGGTGCTACATTCTGTTACTTGGGAGCTTCAGATTTAGATACAAGGATCAAGAGATCTACAGGTTTCATCCAAGTTTCAGCCATGGGCCAGTTAGGGAATGTGACATTGGAAGCTATAATACAGTTGTTGAGCAAAGTCATTATGGGAGCTTTATGCCAATTAACAAATGTTTGACTGACAACAGAAAACCCAACAAACACTGGGTTAAACCAGAGGGACATTTATCATCTTTTTTATTTATTTATTTATTTATTTATTTATTTTTTGGCTGCATTGGGTCTTTGTTGCTGCGCGCGGGCTTTCTCTAGTTGCGGCGAGCGGGAGCTACTCTTTGTTGCGGTGCGCAAGCTTCTCGTTGCGGTGGCTTCTCTTGTTGTGGAGCACGGGCTCTAGGCGCACGGGCTTCAGTAGTTGTAGCACGCGGGCTTAACAGTTGTGGCTCGCGGGCTCTAGAGTGCAGGCTCAGTAGTTGTGGCGCACGGGCTTAGTTGCTCCGCGGCATGTGGGATCTTCCCGGACCAGGGCTTGAACCCGTGTCCCCTGCATTAGCGGGCGGATTCTTAACCACTGCACCACCAGGGAAGCCCTATCATCTTCTTAACAAGAAGCCTGGAGACAGGTGGCCCAGGATTGCTTTAGTGGTTCAACAGGGTCTTCAGGGACCCCAGGGTCTTTCCATCCCTCCACCTCTCCGTGTGCAATGGTGTTTTTGTTCTCATGTCCGTGGCCTCCTCTTCCCAGGGTGGCTGACACAGATTCCAAGTATCATGTACAGTACTTTTATGCCAGCAACCAAAGCAGGAAGTGGGGATGGAGGGTGGGCAACAGAATGATCTCTTTGTTTACCTCTCTCTTAATTGGGAGCAGAAAATTTTGGATCCTTATTGCAAAGGAAATGCTGTTTAAATGTGAAAACTGACGTGGATCTGAGTCATTTGGGGCTATCTGTGGCAGAGTGAGCTGAGACTCCGTTTTCCCGTGCCCCTTTCCAACTCCATTCCCAATTGTTCTTTCTCAAAATCACAGGTTGAGAAGAACTTTATTTTCTCCTAGTTTCTTCCAGCCCAGAATTCATAGTTGGGCTTAATTTTCATCAACTGATGAGCCAAGGCTCACCCGAGAATGTCTATGAGCCCTTGCCTTAGAAGCCAATAAAGTCTGGCCCCTACGGTCTGGTACCCATTCCCCCTTTTCTGAATGGTGAATCGTATCAGCCTGGACCACGGGTAACATACCGTTCACATCATTTACCCAGTGGGAACTCTGAGCCAGAGCTCTCACGATTAGTGTTAAGTTACAGTGCCCTCTGGTTGGGAGTCTGTCTTTTGAAAAGTTTGGGTCTAGCCCTCCCTTTGCCCTTTCTAGCATTGAGTCTTGGGAAATGATTTCTGTGCTAAAATAACTTTGGTTTGTATGCATGCGTGCATGTCCACACCCACATGCACATTCACATACCCCAGCTCTGAGCCGCTCCAGTGGGAAAGGGAGACTGTGGTTTCATGGTAGCTATCTTTTTGATGGATGTCCCCATGTCCACCCACAGAGGCCGTGACATTCCTGCTTTCCCCACTTGATAATCTGAAAATCTTCCAAGACAGATTGCCTTGCTATAGACCTGCAACTCTGGAATGCCACGTAGGTTCTGGGTTTCAATCGCCAGGGTCCTCATTGGCTCGCATTTGTAAGAGCTGGTGGGCTTGAAGCTGATAAGGTGGGGAGCTCACGGAGGGCCATTCCCAGAGTGCCAGGAAAGACACGGTGCCAGAGATAGGGCAGCAGGGCTGCGAACTGGGGCCAGGGTGTGTGGAGCTTGACTCAATCACATGGTCTTGTTTCAGCTTTCCTCTTTCATCTACTCCCAGGTACATTTTGCTTTTTATAGCTCCTCACTCTTTCCCTGAAATGTGCTCCCACATGTGCCCAACTCTTCTCTCCATTTTCCTACCTCTGCTGGCAAAAGTGACAAAGCGAAGAGTAGATTTTACTCTGTGGCAAGTTGTTCTTGTGTTAAAAGTTTTCATCCTCTCACCCGGTGGAAGATTTTTACACTAGAATCTGGTAATTCTGTTTACTGCCTTTAAAGTTGACAGCATGTGAAGTTTATGATTGGCTTTATGCTCAGAAGGATTTGTCAAACTTTCGGCTTGGATTTGGGGAATCCTCCAGAAGAGCCACTGTCAGCATTCAGGATCGAGTTTGCTTGGTGGTCCCCAGACTTCTAGGGCGAAATGCAAATATCTCTGAGAGGAGAGTTCTGGATCTTTTTTTTAAAAAAAACATTTTATTTTTTATTTATTTTTGGCTGCGTTGGGTCTTTGTTGCTGCACGCAGGCTTTCTCTAGTTGCTGCGAGCGGGGACTACTCTTCGTGCGGTGCGTGGGCTTCTCGTTGCGGTGTCTTCTCTTGTTGGGGAGCACGGGCCCTAGGCAGGCAGGCTTCAGTAGTTGTACGCACGGGCTTAGTTGCTCTGCGGTATGTGAGCTCTTCCCGGACCAGGGATCAAACCCGTGTCCCCTGCATTGGCAGGTGGACTCTTAGCCACTTCACCACCAGGGAAGTCCCAGAGTTTTGGATCTTAATTGCCTGCCTTGGGATCAATTCAATCAGTTGACCTACTTGCTATGTGTCCTTTGGACAAGCTATTTAACTCCTCTGTACTTTAGTTTTTCTGTCTGTAAAATGGGAATAATAATAGTCATGACACCCTATGGTGGTTAGGAGGAGTCAAGGAGTTAACATTTAAGCGCTTATAATGTTACCTGGCAATTAGTAAGCTCCTTATAAGTGTTAAATAAATAAATCTTATTAGTTTGAGATATTTTTGTTGGCTTACTACTTTTCTGAGATGATTGTAAATTCAGATGCAGTTGTAAGAAATAATACAGAGTTATCATGTTACATGTTCCATTTATCGTGTTTCCCCCAATGGTAACATTTTGCAAAACTGTGATACAATATCACAACCAGAAAATTAACATTGATGCAATCCACTTCTCTTATTCAGATTTCCCCACTGTTATGTGTACTCATTTGTATGTGTGTATGCATTTAGTTCTGTACAGTTTTATCACATGTGTAGGTTCATGTTTGCACCACCACAGTCAAGATACTGAACAGCTCCATCATCAAAAGGATTCTTCATGTTGCCCTTTTGTAACTACACCCACATCCCTCCTTTTCCAGCAACCCCTGGCAAAGACTAATCTGTTCTCCATATCTAAAATTTTGTCATTTTAAGAATGTTAGAGATTTCCCTTGTGGTCCAGTGGTTAAGACTCCAGGCTTCCACTGCAGGGGGCATGGGTTCGATTCCTGATTGGGGAACTGAGATCCTGTAAGACGTGTGGTGCAGCCTTAAAAAAAAAAAAAAGAATGTTATATAAATGGAATCATACAGTTTGCAACCTTTTGGGATTAGCTTTATTCACTCAGCATTAATTTCCTGGAGACTGACCCAAGTTCTTGAGTATATCAATAGTTCATTCCTTTTTCTTGCTGAATAGAATTCCATGGCATAGATGTTTAACCATTCACCCAATGAAGGACATCTAGGCGTTTCTCAATTTTTGGGTATTACAAGTAGAGCTGCTGTGAACATTTGTGTACAGGTTGTTGTGTGAACGTAAGTTTTCATTTCTCTGGGAGGAATGCCCAAGAGTGCAGTTGTTGGATTGTATGGTATATGTTAGGTTTGCTACTGTAATAGGTATAACACTTTGTTATTTAAATTTGCACCTCCAACGTTAAATTTATGTTCAATTCTTTGACTTGTAGTAAGCACTGTATTAGTATGTGTTAAATAAGTAAAAATGGGCCACTGACTTTTACAGTGTATCCAAGACTGTGTAAGGGGCAGGCAAGGGTATGGTGACTGGTTCTTGTCTTTAGGAAATGTTTCATCTTGGGTGTGGGAATTGAGTAGTTGCAAATAAGAGCCCAAATATAAAAATTGTGTGCTGCCTGACTGTAGACAGTTTGGAAAAGCCCAGTGGACAGTGCAGAGGTGGGAAGTGCAGGATGGGGAGAGAGTGGAGGTTTGGGAAAGGGTTGTCAATGTCGGTGCCACCAGTGCTTGAAATCAGGAATTTCACAGTCTTTTGTATTGGAGAAAAATTTGGAAATATTTGAATTTGAGGAAAAGCATCAATTTTGCATGAAATATTTGTTTTGGTCAAAGATAGGATCGTTGTAGAATCACAACTTCCTTCGTAAGGGCATTCTTTACTTACAAGAGAGAATAGAAGCATGGCATTGCTGGAAAACCAGCTGGATTTCACATTTCACCGTTGTGGACAAAGAGCTGGACTCCTGGCCAGGTCACACGCTGGTTTTCCCAGGCCCTAGAAGGATGCTGGTTCTTCCTGTGGAGGGGGGTCAGTTCGATGGAGTGCAGTGAAAGCTCACCTAGCATGTCTGACATCTGGAGCTGATAATTTTTCACATTCCTATCCTCTGAATGACAAAATTATTTCCAGTAAAAACCATGTAATCAGTAGTCATTATTTTCTTGATTGTTTTCTTTAGTTTGTAAACAATGAAAGATTGAAAAAGAATACATTTAAGGCTTAAAGATACTACTCAAATTTAATAAGATATTTCACATCTGAATTAAAGTTTATGCTTCCAAGCAAAATTATCACATCTTGCAGTTTGCTGTTTTACTGTTTTGAATTTTAAACACGAACAAAAGCTCCAAGTGGTCCCGTAGTGTGACTGAATTGAAGTAACTCAAGTTCTGTTTCTTCGTTTTTACAAGCACTGCTATCGCTGTTTATTTTAAATCGACTTAAACACAGGAATATATAGTACTGCAGGGATTGGAGACATGGACTGTGTCGGAATTGGAATCAAAAGATTCTGACCTATTATGAATTTATTTTTGAAATCGGTAGGAGTCTGGTTTGCATGGATGGGGGCCAACTGCAAAGCTAGGGATGCTCCAAATTACCTTTCATGTAAATACAATGTTTATCAAAGGATAAATAATACAAATATGCTCATTTGAAGCTTACAAATATATTACTCAAACTCAGCAGTAACTGCAGGGGTATTTTAGAACTTAAGCCGGCAAAATATGCTTTCCAGGAGGAATAGCTTCTTACTGACATTGTTTAGAATTGCTGATGCTTGGTGATAAAAAAAGCAGGTGACTTTTCATGGTTTTTGTTTTAAATTCTCTAGAGACAAAGCCCTGCCTTATTGCCTGCACCGGGCAAGCCCCACATTGGGTTTCAGCACTGATGAAAAGCGGGGGCTTTTCGAGTTCGGTTGAACAGATCTTGAAGCCCGGCTTTGCCTGTTTGTAGCCCTGTGACTTAGAGCAAGTTACTTTACTAGCCATAGTCAGCTTGCTTATCTGCAAAATGGTAAGGTTTTTTTTTTTTTTTAAAGAATGTAAATATCCATCAGAAAGCTTTTTTTTTTTTTTTAAATATTTATTTATTTATTTATGGCTGTGTTGGGTCTTCGTTTCTGTGCGAGGGCTTTCTCTAGTTGTGGCAAGTGGGGACCACTCTTCATCGCGGTGCGCGGGCCTCTCACCATCGCGGCCTCTCTTGTTGCAGAGCACAGGCTCCAGACGCGCAGGCTCAGTAATTGTGGCTCACGGGCCCAGCCGCTCCGCGGCATGTGGGATCTTCCCAGACCAGGGCTCGAACCCGTGTCCCCTGCATTGGCAGGCAGACTCCCAACCACTGCGCCACCAGGGAAGCCCTGGTAAGGTTTTGTGCAGGTTAATATTGATACTGTAATCTGCATAGAGCACCTGGAGTAGGCTCTGGGGCACAGTACGTTCTTAAGAAATGTGAGTTGTCTTCCCTCCTCCATCTGGAATGGGCAACATCTGTGTGTCTCTGGGGCTAGCCCTGGACCCTGAGAAGGGAGCTGAGGCGGGCCAGTCACAGACCTGCCTCCCTTCTCGTCCTCTTTCTGACGTTCCCCCAGGAAAAGCCGCTGTTCTGGTTAAGCAGTGTTCATTGAGCGACTCTGTTGAAGCCCAGGAGAAGCTTGAACACACACCCTGGGATTCCCAGATGAGTCCATCAGAATGCGGGTTTGGGTGTGGACAGCTATTCTGGTCTCTCCTGGGCCGAAAGGTGGGGAATCTCAGGACAATGTGTCCAGCTTGTCTATCTGAAGGGTAACCCTCAGGAACACAAGTGATTCTCCTTTGCTGAGGAGAGAAGAGGTTCTGCAGCTGTTTCTCTTTTTTTTTTTTTTTTTTTAAAGGATTTTCTTATTTATTTATTTATTTATTTTTATTTTTTTTTTTTGGCTGTGTTGGGTCTTCGGTTCGTGCGAGGGCTTTCTCCAGTTGCGGCAAGCGGGGGCCACTCTTCATCGCGGTGCGGGGACCGCTCTTCATCGCGGTGCGCGGGCCTTTCTCTATCGCGGCCCCTCCCGTCGCGGGGCACAGGCTCCAGACGCGCAGGCTCAGCAATTGTGGCTCACGGGCCCAGCTGCTCCGCGGCATGTGGGATCTTCCCAGACCAGGGCTCGAACCCGTGTCCCCTGCATTAGCAGGCAGATTCTCAACCACTGCGCCACCAGGGAAGCCCTGTTTCTCTTAAATGAAGAGGCTTGGGTATAGTCGGGGCCTTTTACAAACTACTTTCCCCCTCTTTCTCTGCCACCTCCTCATACTGATAATTGCCAAGGAATGTGGTCCAGGCCTTTGGTTGGCTTTTGTGAGCCTTTTATAGAAGTTTAGAAAGAATTTTTGGTATTCTTATCATGTATTAAAGATCAAGCTATTTTTATTCATGACCCAGCTCATGTTAAACATGGAAATACCTTTAAATGACCCAGGGAGGCGCTAGGATGACTATTTTATGTAGCAATTTTTTTTGTTGTAACATGAACCTGTTGCACTTTAAAGGGACTAAAGAGAATTCTTAATTTTATACAGTTTAATCTGCCAAGTGATAAGGTTTTCTTTTCCTTTGCTTTTAGGGGAAGTCTGTTTAGTGATGGCTTATTGGAGTATAGGAAAGGAAGTGCATATCTTGTTGTTTTAAAAAAGCTGAAAGCATATTACAAAATTTATCCTAGAAAATTATCTCATGTTGTAAATAATCTCAAATGTAGATTTTTGAATGTGAAATGGAGCTTAAGATTTTATTTTTGCTAACTTGGTATTCCAGAATGTTTTGTGTTTCTCCAATATTAGCTGCATAGCCAAATGCCTTTTGACTGGAAAATATGTCAGAAAACATGTAACTTAATCAAGGTCAAGCTAAAAATATACTGGTTTTTTGTTTGTTTGTTTTTTTCAACATTCTTCCTGGCCTTATTCTCATCTTATTCATTCTTTAGAGAATGGTAAACATTTTTAGAAAACAGAATGAATGGTCTTAAAGGCAAACATGATAGATCTGAAGCCTTAAAAATACAAAGAAAAGTAAACATTTGGCAATCATATGGTTAAATGCACGTGCGTAGGCCAGGCCGGCTTCACTGGCATGTGACGTGTGCAGTCACACAGGGCCCCATGCTTAGAAGGGTCCTATGCTTCTTTATGCTCCTTTGTCACTGTTTGGAAATTCTTAATCATTTTTGAACAAGGGACTCCACGTTTTTATTTTGCACTGAGCTCTGCAAGTTAGGTAGCTGGTCCCATGAATCAGCCACCTGGTAACTCACCTTAAACTAGTTTTGGGCTTTTGAATTTCCACCTTAATCCTAACCAGATGTTTACCAGCTTTTTTTCCCTAAATATGAATTTGTAAGGACCAGGACCATAAAGGACTAATGACCTTTCATTTAGATATATTTCTTTTCAACTATTTTCAAAGTTCTAAGTAATGGATAAGGCTGTGTTTTTGAACATTTTAATTTTGTTATATATGATATAAAACCAAAATCCTATTTCTTGATTAATATCTATTAAAATATGTAGGTTCCATATATTTTTGCTAGATTAAAAAAAGTGAAGTGACACTCTTGTTTCTCCAATTATTAATCGTGGCTGTTTCTGGAGGCTGAGATTTCAGAGGATTTTCACTTTTTCTGTTTTATGGCTCTGAATTCGAGTTTCTATGACCAGCAGGAATTATTTTTGTAATGTGGGAAGGGGGGAGAAACAATAAAGCTAAAAAAAAACCCAACCGGATTCATTCGTTGTAGCTTTAAAAAGAAGAGCAGCTCCTTTTGATTCTGGCAGGCAGCCTTGCAGAGTTGGGGTGCTGGGGTTCCCATTCCTGCAGGGCAGTCACAGAAGTCACAGAAATGTTAGCGGGGGGTCAAGAGATGGCTTGGATTGAGTGTGGCTGAGAGTGGGTGGTACTATTTTGGCAGAAATGTTCAGTGCGTGTTAGTAAACTTGGGGATAATCTGGACCTGGTATCCAATTTTACATGAGGCACTGATGGAATCTTATTTCATTTTAAGTCCTTGGCTATCAACTCTTGTGTTTCTTGGTTTTTCGTGTGTGTGTGTGTGTGTGTGTGTGTGTGTGTATGTATCAACTATAGTCTTGTATATGTTTTTCTTCTTTTAAATGCTCCTCTCAGTTTAACAGTAGGCCAGAAATGCATTGCTTATGGCCAGAGCTGCAGCTGGCCTTTGTACCAGGGCAGGGCTGTCCTTCTTGTGATGTGCGGTCAGATTCAGTGTGAGATAAACAGCTTTGGCTTCAAAATTCTTGTTGACGTCTCACCCACTGCTATGCATGGTGGCACCCCTAAAGCCCGCCTGCTGCTTGTGAAATGGCCAGGAATTAAATGCCGGGTTGAGAGTAAAAGAACTAGGGGGTAACCGGGTCATTCTTCTGCTGGACGCCTGCCTGCGAGAGGGCAACCCTGCGGGCGTGCTGGGAACACTGGACCAGACACCAGGCCAGTCTGGGATAACCCCCACTCCAGCCAGCCTCTGTCCAGTCCCTTTGCTAAAGGGAAGTTCTGCCCTGACCTTAGGGGGTCATCTTTTATTTTTTGTCTGTGGGCAGAAATGCTTTGGTCTATGCTGTGCTTTTTTTTTTTTTTTTTTAATAAATTTATTTTATTCATTTATTTATTTTTGGCTGTGTTGGGTCTTCATTGCTGCGCACGGGCTTTCTCTAGTTGCAGCGAGCGGGGGCTACTCTTCGTTGTGGTGCGCGGGCTTCTCACTGCTGTGGCTTCTCTTGTTGCGGAGCACAGGCTCTAGGCACGTGGGCTTCAGTAGTTGTGGCACGTGGGCTCAGGAGTTGTGGCTCACGGGCTCTAGAGCGCAGGCTCAGTAGTTGTGGCGCACAGGCTTAGTTGCTCCGCGGCCTGTGGAATCTTCCCGGACCAGGGCTTGAACGCGTGTCCCGTGCATTGGCAGGCGGATTCTTAACCCCGGCGCCACCAGGGAAGCCCTATGCTGTGCTTTTCTTTTTTTTTTTTTTTTTTTATTTCTCTATTTTTGATTTTTTTAAAAATAGATCTTTATTGGAGTATAATTGCTTCACAATACTGTGTTAGTTTCTGTTGCACAACAAAGCGAATCAGCCGTATGCATACACGTCCCCATATCCCCTCCCTCTTGAGCCTCCCTCCCACCCTCCCTATCCCACCCCTCTAGGTCACTGCAAAGCACCAAGCCGATCTCCCTGTGCTATGCTGCTGCTTCCCACCAGCCAACTATTTTACATTTGGTAGTGTATATATGTCGACACTACTCTCACTTCGCCCCAGCTTTGCCCTCCCAACCCATGTCCTCAAGTCCATTTTCTATGTCTTTATTCCTGCCCTGCAACTAGGTTCATCAGTACCAATTTTTTTTTGTTTTTTTAGATTCCATATATATGTGTTAGCATACGGTATTTGTTTTTCTCTTTCTGACTTACTTCACTCTGTATGACAGACTCTAGGTCCCTCCACCTCACTACAAATAACTCAATTCCGTTGCTTTTTATGGCTGAGTAATATTCTATTGTATATATGTGTCACATCTTCTTTACCCATTCAACTGCCAATGGACATTTTGCTGTGCTTTTTAAAGATAAATTATAATTTCAAAAATTATAAGAGTCAAAGTAGAGCAGAATGAAAACCCATCTGAGGTTAAGAGAATGTAATGTTCGATCCATTCAGCTAGTTTGTTTTTTAACTTGTGTCCCCTGGAGCCCCGGGGGCTGCTGCAAAGGGACAGGGTAGGGTAAGGGTCCCCTCTAGGTTCTTGCCCCTCACATTTCCCAGAACTCCTTCAATCACATCAGCATTATATTTTAGTCTTCCACCTACTATTTCACATGACGAAAGTGTTCATTGCTAAAAAGTAGGAAGTGTGAAAACTACAGAATTTGACCCATCTCTTAACGATGCTGTTTGACCCTTAGTAACATCTGCCATCTCTTTAGCACTGACATTTGTGCTGATGAGTGAAAGCAGATACCAACAGTTGGGCTGTGACCGTATTGAACACTGTGCTTTGTATTTGAGGTGGTTTTTAGCACAGCAGGTTGGTGGTCAAGCTGAGCAGGATATTATTCCCCAATAGTCTGGAAATGTAGCCAGGACTCCAGTGAGGAGGAAAATAATGCGAACACTTCTGTAGCAGACACTGTGTGCTCGGCACTGGCCTAAGCACTTCCCATTTCACTCACTTAATCCTCACGACAACCCCACGAGGTAAATAGTGTTTTTATCCCCATTTCACAGCACCTCTGGTTCTGAGTTTAGAGCATAACTGAATATTGGGGCTCCTGAGAGCTGCTTTCCACTTTCAGTTCTCTGCCTCCCAGCCCAGCCCCCAGCCCCATTGGAGCCTACCTCACCAATAGGGGAGGGCTGAGGAGGGAGAGAGAAGCTCACATTTGGGGGAGTGCAGGTTTTCTTGAAGAGAGGCTGGCCCCTCCCTCCCTCTCTGGGTTGGGGGAGAAGGGGCAGGGCTTCCTTTTCCCAAAGTCTCTCATGGAGACCAGGCACCTCAGAGGCTGGCTTCGCAGTTGGATATCTGCTTCCTCAGGAACTGCTACCTGCTCTGGGCTCCTGGCCCAGGGGGAGAAGCGGGGATAGGACAGGTCCCCCAGCTCCAGGACAGGTCCCACATGAGCCCCAGACCCTAGAATGTGGAGGCGGGCAGGTGACGTTGGGACCACAGTCTGTGGGACTGACATTGCTTGAGAAATAAGGAGGCTCCCACATGGACATGTTGTCATGAGATGTCACCCCTGGAAGGGGGCATCCAGATTTCCCAAGGTTCCTCTAGGGGAGTGGCTTGGGAGGGAGGCTTTTGTCAGTGTTCCTGAGGCCAGAGACCACAGATGAGGTCGTTTGTGTGTGTGTGTGTGTGTGTGTGTGTGTGTGTATAGTAGTAGTAGTTGTAATTGTGAACAGAGCTGAGTCCTTTTAAACTAAAGGCTACTGCAATTGAGCAGCTACTATAATAGTCCAATCATGGCATGAGAAGACTTCTTAGAATTTTTCAGCCTTTACTGATTGAGGCTAATAAATTGTTCTGGAGGCCCCAATAAATTACTCTTCTGTTATGTCATAGGTGTATACTTTATCACCTGGACTCAAATATATGTTTCTCTTTGGGAGAAACAGTTTTTTGGCTTTTCTGTAATTCCCCAGCATATCTATTATACTCTCTGTAGAGTATCTTAAAATGATTTTCAGTCGTTTTGGTCATCTGCACTTCGACTTCCCTATTTTGAGTGTTTCTTTCATCCTCTTTGAGTGCCTCAGTTCCTCTGGGCTACCTCCTGTAATCTTCTTTTGTTCTGCCCACTATCTCAGTTCTTGCTTTTTTCTTCTCTGTTCTTTGGGACTTTCTTTTTTTTTTTAATTTAATTTAATTTAATTTAATTTTATTTTATTTATTTATTTATTTATTTATTTATGGCTGTGTTGGGTCTTCGTTTCTGTGCGAGGGCTTTCTCTAGTTGCGGCAAGCGGGGGCCACTCTTCATCGCGGTGCGCGGGCCTCTCACTATCGCGGCCTCCCCTGTTGTGGAGCACAGGCTCCAGACGCGCAGGCTCAGTAGTTGTGGCTCACGGGCCTAGTTGCTCCGCGGCATGTGGGACCTTCCCAAACCAGGGCTCGAACCTGTGTCCCCTGCATTGGCAGGCAGATTCTCAACCACTACGCCACCAGGGAAGCCCCTTTGGGACTTCCAATATGAGAATCACAAAAGATAAGTAGTGGACATAGAGTCTGGCCTAACAGGGCAGAGGCACAGAAGTGGACTTATAGGTACATGGGAGTAGTCCCGGCCAAGCAGTCTGGACACTCGGGTTCCAGGCTGGGCCTCAGTCCTGCTGCGCCATCCTAAGCAAGTCTCCGACACAGGGTAACATGCAGTGTTAGCATTATAGCTGCTGTTGGTTATTAGTTAACCATTCTGGGCCTCAGTTTCCCTCCCTGTTAAGCGAGGGACATGGCTGGGATGATATCCTGAGTCTTCTCCACTCATATTTTAAATTAGATTATAACCCTGATGAGGATAAGTCACTAAAGAACAAGGACCAGGCCTTAAACCTCTCTGGGTCCCTTGTGATATTTTGCATACTTAAGGGCCGGAATAGTTATTTAATAATTTAGTACCTTAATCTGAATAATTATGACATTGATAAGGAATTTTAAAAATTAAATATATTTAATATATTGCTGAATATATTAAATTAAATATATTATTATATTTAAAATATAATAATATATTTAATATATTGTACAATTTGCAAAAGGGTAAATAAGAAGAAGAAGTAAGAAGAATGAAGTATACATTGCTAATTGCCCAGTTTGGAAAAGGCTAGTAACAAGTAGTTTAGGCATCCTCTGCATGATGGTATCTTTCCTACTAACAGAGAGGAGGGTGGTTAGAGCAGGCCCAGATCCCTTGATCCAAGGCAAGGTTTGACCTCATTTCCTACCATGGAACAAGGGCAGGAACTGCAGCATCACCACATGCCTGGACACCAGAGTGCTGGCTTCTCTTGCTCTCCAGGCCTGGGTGAAACCAATCTTAATTACGTGGCAGCCAACATAATTAAAAAATGCATTGTTTACCTTTATACATTCAACCACCACTGAAAGAGTGTGGTTTGGGTTTGGGGTAATCTGGTTGATTCAATAATACAAGAAGTAGATTATGTCCTAATTTAGAATGAAGCATAAAAGTGGTCAGGATTTCAGAAGGCAGTGAGTATTTGAGTAAGCAAATATCTGTTAAATAAATGTCTGGAGTATGGGAGTAAAAGGATTAAACAATATGGAAAACTTGAATTTGCAACTGTGCCTGTTATCCTTCCTGTAAGTGTATTTGAAATTATCTGTTGGCTGGGCTTTCTTCCTTTCGCATTTGGATTCTGTATAAAGAAAAGCTGGTTGGCTATATTGATGTCATGCTTATCTTGTCTGGGTATCCCGTGATGGTCACTTGCATCCGTGTGACCATCTTCAGTGCAAGCTTCTGGAGACAGAGCAGTGATATACCTGCTCCATTCTCTTTACACAGCTACTTCTGCAATGCAAAACGCAGTGTTTAATAAATGATGAAGGTGATGAGGTGGTCTTGAGGAATGGTCTTTATATTTAATTCACTACACCCTCATACTTTCCTATTCTTTCAGAGAATTTTGGGACCCATCTCATCTTTTTCCCTCATAGCTCATAAATATTCTACTGCCCTCTCTCGCCCTTTACTTCTGTTTTTCCAGCAAAATTCTATCTGTGCAAATTTCATTTTGTTCTAAGGGTAATAGTCTTGGGGGAACTTTAAGGAATGTGATAGGTTTACTTGAGTTCTTGGATGACAGGCTCCCAGCATCCCCTTCACACACACAGGGCTTACTGAGAGTGGCGTCCCTTGGCCATTGACTAGCTGTGCAACATTGGGCAGTAATTTCAGATCTTGTTCATTTCTAGTCTGTCGTGGATTGTGTTGTCTGTTGCTTGGTCTGCCTGTCACACTTCCCCAACCCTCTTCCTCTGGTTGGGGTTCCTTTGGGGACATGCCTCACCCATTCATTCCACATGGTCCTGGGGGCTGTCAATCATGGAATCTGGAAGAGGGGCTTCCTCACTCACTGGAGTGGGCAGGTGACCCAAAGTACTCTATTGTCAAGTTTCCCCTGGGACTTATCGATGGAGAGAAACAGTTCCTTTTGCACTAGGGCTGCTCTGCAGAGAGGATGTGTGTCTGGGGCTTAGGCAGCCCTCTTGTTTGTCACGTGGTCATATCCTCTGAGGATGATGAGGAACTGAGAGGAGGAGAGTGAGAGCTGGGGCAGGAGATAGAGGCTTGGCCACACTGTCTCAGCTCCTGCAAGAAGGGGGCCTGGGGTCGGTACTACCCCAGCTTCCCAAGTTCCATCACCTCCTCTTTTTGTTTCAGTGACTTTGCGCTGGGTTTCTGTTATGTGCAATTAAAAGAGTTTGAACAAGTATCATCATCCTCTAGTTTTTTTAGAAATGTGTAAGCAGTATGAATTCCTAATTAGAAACATTCAAACAGCTTATTGTTTCCTTAGAGGCATTGAGTAATAAGTGGGGGGCTCCGTTCTTCCTCTCCCCTGCCTGATATGAACCCCCTCTCCCAAAGTCTAACTGCTGGGAACAGTTTGGGGTATATACTTCTAGCCTTTTGTCTTTGCATTTACATCCGTATACATGTATGCACACATATATACTTTGTGTTTTATTTTTTAACATGTAGAGTACATACTATGTATATTGTTCTGTAACTTTTTTCACCTTTTTTAGGAAGTCTTTAATGCTACTACGCATAGTTCTACTTCATTCTTTTTAAAAGATTTCATTGTATTTGATAGCATGGATAATTTGCTTAAATAATCCCATGTCGATGGACATTTAATTGTTACTGTCATGCCTTTTTCTTTCTGTTACAGCACTGCTGCAGTGAATAATTTGGCATGTTTTCTTGCATACATACGGAGATATATCTGTAGGTAGAGCCTTCTAGTAAAATGGCTGAGTTATAGGACATACACGTGAAATGTTTGGACAGATTGTGCCAAATCATGTTCCAAAAAGGGAAGACTGATTACTCAGAGTGTTTCCCACCCCCTTCCCAACACTGAAGGTGAGAACCCTTCCATTTTCCTAATCCCCAAAGTGAAAACATGAGGTCCTTGTTCTCATGAATTCCTCTGAATGCTGGCAAGGTGAGCATCCTTTCACAGAAGTTCTGAATTTTTCCTTTGTGTTAGTTGATATCCATAGTTTTTGCTTGTTAAAAATGTGGTTCTTTGTCTTTTTCTTATTGATTTGAATAAATTCTTTGCATATTATAGATAACCAACCCTATGTTATTGACGTTGTAAATATTTTCTCGTAGGTATTGCTTTTAGTTTTGTTTACAAATGGGTTTGAGTTTGTGTTTGTTTTTGTCTATTGGGTATGTGTGTAGCCTTAAGTTTTGTCTTTTTTTTTTTAATCTTTGATCAGGCAGACCTGTTACATTTTTGTGCATTCAAATTTGTCAATCTTTTTCTTTATGGCTTCAGAGTTTTGCATCTTGCTTGGGAAGGCCTTTCCTATCCCGGATTACAAAGAGTTTCTCCTATGGGTATTTTTTAAAACTTCAGATATTTCATCCAGCACTGTCATTGTCATCTATAGATGAAGACATATGTACCTCCTGAGGGTTGAATGAGATAATGTGCAAAGGCTCCTGTCTCCTCCTCCAACCTCCTACTTTTCCAAGCACTGCATTGAAGCCTCCTTCCTTCATAATGGTGTTGTCAGAGTTGTTTCTCTGATGCCACGGAGTTTGGGCACAATGTTTGGGAATCCTGTGTCCATCCTGCCACTAGTGGGTGACTAGCTGCTTCCAGGGAGTACCCAAGACCTCACTTGCTATCTTCGAAAAGCAAACCTCTTCTCATGTCCTCTCTCTTAGTGCACAGATTGCACCCTAACTTTGAGACTCAAACATATTCTCAGACCCCAGACCTTAAAGTCATCTGGGACTTTCATCTTTCTCCCCCACATCCAATCCATCAGCGGATCCCATTAGCTTTACCTTAAAACACAGTCAGAACCTACCACTTCTCACCACCTCCTCTGCCACCACTGGGGCCAGGCCACCATGACCTCTTACCTGCAGTCTGCTCTCCAATAGCAGCCAGAGGGACCATTTAAAATGCAAGTCCAGTCACTTCCTTCCTCTGCTGAAAACCCTCCAGCCCCTCCCCAGGTGACTCAGAATAGAATCCAGAGGTCTTGCCTGGAGGCCCTCCATGGTTTTTACCTACGGTCCTCTTCTTTCATTCCTGTCTTCTCTCTGACACTCTCCACTGGGTGTCTTGCTCTTCCTCCGGTGCCCCAGGGCCTTTGTGCCTGCTGTCCGGAGCCCTCTCCTTCTGGATGCCTGCTGCGCTCACTCCCTTGTTTCATGTGGGCATCTGCTCAACTGTCACCTTATCCAGAGGCCCTTTTTCCGTTTTCGGTTTTTCTCTTATCGTTTACCAATGCCTGACACATTATGCATTTATCAATTTTTCTCTCTTTCTGTACTGCAGTGTAATTTCCATGAGAAGAGAGATTTTGTTTTCTGTCGAATGAATCTCCAGCACACAGAGCAATGCCTGGCATATCCAAGTCCCTCACTTATTTGCTGAATGAACATAGAAATGTCCAACCTGGGCTCTTCCTGATGAGGGCCAAGGCTGCTGTTAGAAGCTTGGTTGCCTTCTCATTGGTCAGCTAGAGGATGCGGGCTATGGGAACGCTTGCTCTTGGTAACGCCGTTTCCCGCGGGCTCTGGGCTCAGGTAGGCTCGGCCAGGACAGAAGGGGTTGGCGTTTGCCTGTGTCTGCCCATGTTTGGGTCTGTGCAGGCAGAGTCCTCCCAGCAGTAAATCATCGCTGCCCAGACCATGCCTGCCCACATGACCAAAGGGCAAATCAGCAAGCTCTTCAGCAGCCTCCCTAATTGGTGTCATCTTCAAAAACACCCCGTGGCATCCGACTCTGGTTTTGCTTGTGAAAGCGTCTCACTGCTTCTCATGAGACATCTTAATGTAGCCAGGTATTTGGATCTCCCACACCTTCTCAGTTCAGTGCATCCCAAGGCCTCAGAGGTCAGAATGAGGCATGTGGGGGGGCAGAGTCTTGTCTACCCTGCCATGTGGGGAGAGGAGGGCTTCCCATTGGGCACCTGCTCCTGCCCCTACCTCTGACCACTTCCTCTTGTCTGCCTTTGGTTAATTTTGGTGGCTGGGGAGGACTGTTGTCAGTAGTTCGGAGCAATGAATTTAGTTGTATTTCTTTCGGTGGCAGTGTTTCCTCTATAGAGCCTTCCTGGCTCTTAGTTGCTATTAGTGCTTAAATGACTGTTAGGACAGACGATTTGAAATGATTAATAGAAAAAGGTATTTTAAGCATAGTAGCGGGCATTTTAAAATTTAATTTTAATTACTCAAGTAGTATGTGAATACATTCTGCTTTAAAATATTAAAACATTACATATAAAGCTAACGTGCTTTTTTTTCACCACCACCCACAATCTCAGAACCTGTCCCAGTACCAATCCTCTTACCCCTGTGTATCCTTCGCTTTGCTCTGCAGGAAGCCTGGAGCACAGGGTGATAGTACTAATTCCACCTTGAGTACTGTTGACAAAGGAGCCCCAGGACCCGGGTTCCAGGGGTGATGCAGCAACAGGCTCGATAATTCTCCCAGCAACCCTGGGAGGTAGGAGGTGGGTACCCTACAGTTGGTAACAGCTCTACTGGAATACGTGTCACACGCTATACTATAAAATTCGCCCTTTTAAAGTTTGCCATTCAGTGTTTTGTTTGTTTTTTTTTTTTGTATATTCACCAAGTTCTACATCCATCACTGCTGTCTCATTCCCAAACATTTTCATACCCAGAAGGACATTGTGGCGTGTAAGTTGTTCCCACAGGTTGCAGCCTGCTCCAGCTGAAATAGCTCAAAGCTGGGAGCTGTAGCACTGAGTTGGCTTTACAGCCGGTCACCACTTCTTTGTTGAAGGGGAGGGAGTGTGAAGGTGTTTCCTTGCTGCTCTGCAGGAGTGCTTTGTCAGGATGTCCTCAGTTCTGTTTCTAGGGCAGAAGACAGATGGTTGGGTCATTCGATCACTGACTCACTTTACCGTTGTGAGTGGAGAGAGTGGTCAGTATTCAGGCTGCGCAGCACCCTTCCATTGACTCTTGGGCTCTTCCTCACAAATATTTGCCGTGCAATGCCTGGTGACGTCCCTGCCGTCACTGGCATGCTGGGTCATATTGTCGCCCTGCGGGCAGCCTGGCACTTGGAGACTAAGAGAGGGTACATTCTTTTTCTGTAGCCAAAGCAGATATTTTTGCTGCATGTGAGGAGTCAGAACAGCAGGCAAGGAAGACAGGATCACCATGATCACAGAAAAGCATTTATCCAGCACCCTGTGTGCGTGCGCCTGGTTTAGTATGGCTATACCCGGCTTCTCCCCACCGCCAGGAACTTGACCTGTCGGCCCTTGATCGCACACCTAGCATGTGCTGGGTGTTTGGTGACTGAGGCCCAGTCTCTGTTTTCAAGAAGTGTTAAGTCTTTGGTTTGGAGAAACGTCTGTGGACCACCGCTGTGATAAAGAGGTCCTGAGCTGCTGATAAAGCGACAAACATAACCTTGTGAACTTGGACCATCACTGCCCTTTCCCTCCTGCTCATTCTTTCCCTGTTTAATTCATAGGGATGTCTTGAGAGCAAATGAGACCGAGGATGTACCAGCCCTGAATGTGCTAGTAGCGCTCACGTTTTGGGGTCAGAGATCCGTTTAAAGAGATGATGAAAACTTTGGACTTTCACCTTAGAAAAATTACTCTGGGGCACACACCCATGTGATTTTGCAGACAATTTCAATTTCATGGCTTTTATGCATATCTTGAAACCCATCCACGGACCCCCATGAGGCTAACACCTGTTTCAGAGCTTATTTCCTGAAGGGTGTTTTTAAAATCCCAGATGATAATTCATATTACTGTTATTTAGAATACTGATGCCCAGTTATTTCTTTGTCAAAAACCTTTCTTCTTCAAAATACCATTTTCTAAATGTTCCTTATGACGAGATATTACTTACTGTAGATTCTTGAACCCCAAGGATAAAGCAAAAGCAGGGTAATCTGATTGACCAGAGTTTTCTTCTGTCCTTGTATACACGTATAAAATAAAGTAGAAGACAATGGCATAGGAGCAGACTTTAAAAAAGAATACATACAAAGCACATAAATCTGGATTTTAGGTATGACATCCTGCTTGGTTGTGTATCTTGGGGGCTGCAGAGCCCACAGAAGTGTTTCTGGAGGGGACGGTGTTAAATCTACTGCTCTTGTCAAACATTGTACGGCACAGAGCTGGGGTGGCGTGTACGTAGGAGGCCAAGGGCATTGGCCATGCCAGGCTTCCGGAGACGCGGGGGCAGGATTGACAGGCACAGCTTGGTCTCGGTGCTGGGGGGGAATCTGCTGTGTGTGCAGCCTCCTTCCTGCCCCTCCCCCTGCTGGCAGGCGGTGGTGCCACCGTTGGCCACCCTATCCGCCCCCTCCTGCCGGAGTCCTCCCTCCGCACACCCTCCTCCCTGCTCCCCTGACGCAGCCCCTCCACCGGCCTCTTGGTAGAATGTCCTGTCCTGGGAGGCATTGCATCACTCTGTCCAGGCTCCTGCTTCCCAGGGCTGGTGTGACTCTGACCATGAAAGGGCTGAGGTTTGGGTTTCAGGGCTGCTGTGGTGTCTCTGTCCTAGGTGGCATGTCTCAAGGTTGCAATGGTAAGGTCACAATACCACCCAGCATCTATAAACAGCACAGTATTTTATTTTTCCTACTAAAACACTTTCTAAGTTCTCCCCTTATCCTCCCACGGTGTGGCCTGCTGTTCAAAGAGAGGCCCTCTATTCACTGGTCTGCAGCTCTCGCGGTAGCCTGAGATGTGGTCTGGCAGGTGGCGGCAGGACCACTCGTGCCCAGGTGAGAGTTTCACTAATGCTGCAGCTTAGTGATTAACCCCAGGTCCCCCACCTGCTGGATATGGGATTGTGGGCAAGTGATGGCCTCAGCTACTCATTCTCCTTGTCTGTGAGGTGGGAATGATAACACCTATTTCTTTGGGTTTGTGTGCGAATGAAATGACAATGCAGAGGGACTCCAAAGTTCGGAGGTCCCCAAGACCCTACCCTTACTTCTGACACCAACTGCAAGTTCAGTGGAGCCCAAGACTACCCTCAGGGGCAATAATTCATTAGAAAGACTTACAGAACTTACTGGAAGCTGTGATAATTACAGTTATATTGAAAGGTTACAGATTAAAATAAGCCAAGGGAAGAGAAACACAGGGCAGAGTCCAGGAAAATTCCATGCGTGGAGCTTCTGATTGTCATCTCCTGCTGTAGACGCAGTCGTCTGCCCACGAGGCTGACCTCAAGTCTCCAGCCTCTTGAAGGTCAAGCTGATACCATATGGGCCAGAGCCCCCACCATAAGTCACGTTGTTAGACTGTCCGGTGAGGCCCCGGGCGCCCAGGTAACAGACACTCTTATTAGGCAGGACAATGCAAGGGCTTAAAGATCGCCTCTCAGAACCAAGAGCAAGATGAAGGCCAGACCTCTCTTTGTGAAGCTTGATTCTTTACTACACAGAGACAGCACCTGCTATGGGGTAGACTTCAGCGAATTGCTGTTGGCTCTCATTTTTATGCCCCAGGGTCAAGGTGAGGGGGAGTGGCCTCAATTCTCCTTCTTTCTCCCTTCTCTTTGATTGTGTCTGTGGTCTTGTGAGGGTGTCACTCACCTTGCCTATTTGAAGTTAATATGGGGTATGTTTTTGCCAAATAATCAGGCCTCTTATTCATGTGGTGCTTTGAACCTGTGAGGTTCACTTGTGCTTGTTTGAACCTCACAATAACCCGATGAAGTGGGTAGATAGGTGTTATTATCCTGATTTTACAGGTGAGGCAGTGAGGTCATAGGAGGCTTGCTGAGTTTCCAGGACTCAGGACAGACCGTAGGGACAAGGGTAGCAGTCCAGGGTATCTATCAGCTTCTCCTGCCAATCCCCAGAGCAGTGCCTCTGTGGTTCATTTACACAGCCGCAAACCAGATGGGCCTGGGTTCAGATCTGCTCCCTGCCACACCCAGGCTGCGTGATCCTGGGCAGATTCCTTCATTGCTCCCCTGCCCAGGAGGATTGTTGTGAGAATCACATGAGGTCAAGCAGGTAAAGGGTAGACTTATAATACTGGTAGCTGATGTGGAACATCGGTACTCACAGTTAACACTTGGCACTATTATTGCTACCGGCACAATGACAGGAATAACTTAAGCGTTTTGCTAGGTGCGTAAGGAATTCAGTATGAGAAGGTACCTTGAATACAAAGAAGGCGGCTCATGGCACAATCATTCCTCCTTTTTAGATAATTACCAGGTAATTAGCTAAATAGTCTATAAAACAATATTTGTTGCTCCCAAACCTCCGTCCTGCTACCAGGCGTGTCTACCTTCAGCTCCAGGCACCTGGCCACTCTTCTCTCCTGGGAAGCCCCACCGCCTCCTCCTCAACCCAACTCTGACCCCAGTGGAGGCTCACACCCCGACATTTTACACTTTCCTTTGAAGCATTTATCCAGTCACGGTTTCACATTTCTTTGACAGTTTGATTAATATCTATCTCTTCTGCTAGTCTCTGAGCCCCTCGCGGGAGGAAGCTGGGATGTGATGTCCCAGATCCATCGTCATGTGCCGCAGTCGTAACGGCCGGGGTAGGGGGCATCTCTTCCGGGCTCCAGGGCTTGATTCCCACTTTGGAGACACTGGCCTTGGCGCCCTGGCTGCAGTGCCCACAGCCCTAGGGGGACTGCGCCCCATGTAGGATGTTGGAATGCTCCGCTGACCTCCTCTTTCTGGGGAATGTTATCATCATTTCCTTTCCTTTTCGAGGAGCCCCAAGTGCCAGGTGCTCGCCTGTGCTGGCTCTTAGCTCTGCATGCTGCCCGGGAGGAGCAGCTTCCTGGATGGGAGACAGCAGCTAGGTGGTGGCTTGTAACGCATTTGACATGGTTTCCTACCACTGGTGTCCTCCCCGTTGTGCATTCACACGGCAGCGCCGAGGCAAAGCCTCTACGCAAAGATTTAAGAACATCCAAATTGAAGGCTCCCAGTTTTAACCTCATGAATCCTGGCTTGTCCACCCCACTCCCTACCCTGGGTGTCTTAACTCCGTTAACACCTCCACCCCTTCTGCAAGTCCTCTGGCAGAATGAACATAGCTTGGTCCTGAGCGCTCCTTCTCCAGCCTCGGAAGGGGCGGCAGTGCTGTGCAGACCTTGGATTCAGACAAGCTGGGGTTCCCTTCCGGCTGTGCTGGTACATCCGCGCTTTGAATAAGCTCTAAGCTGCTCAGAGCTTCATCTGTAAGATGGACAGAGTGTCTGGCCTGTGGCTGGCCCTCGGGCCATGTCACCATATCCTCCCCTCCGAAGCTCGTCACAGTGGGATGGAGACCGCCCCCTCCAGTCTTTCTCAGTTTCCTGAGCCAGGACAAAGAGCCCTGGGACCCTGTGCTCAGTACCTGCTTCCTCTTTCTTCTCTCTTCTTCCTATTTAACAACAATGCAAGGGCAAAATCATGTGTCAGAGGCCGGCAGGCAGGGAAAACAGGAGGCAAGAAGGGAGGCATCCTTTTTGGTTTCTTCCTCCCTCCCCACACTTGTACTTGAAGTGCCACCTGCCTTCCCCCTGCAGCCCCCTCCTGCTTAGGGTGGGCATGTAGGCTTAGTCACCCCGTACTGTCCTAGTAAACCAGTGTGCTAGATCTGTTCTTCAACGTGTAGCGTACATGCTTTGTGTTGAGTGGTCTCTAAGCCTCCTAGTATTTCATTTCAATGACTAAGTTAAGTTTTAGGCATGAAATTGTTTTGTTTTAGCCTTTCTTGGTATGAAAGGTCATCATCCTCTCAGTTACTCTGAGCGCGGCCAGTTCTCAATATTCGGGAGCTGGTTATTAACCCTGTTGGAAAATAGCCAGGCTCCTTCCTGCTTTCCTCTCGCCTTCCCCATGCCTGTCCTCAAACTCAGACACAACACAGGCAAGCAAGCCAAGAAGCTGCTAGTGTCCCTGCTTTATTCCTTTCCTTGAGAGAAGGAAAGAAGGAAGAGGGGGCATCTCATTTGATTTCTCGGCTAACAGTGAGAGGATGGGATGGATGAGGGGAAAAGTTGAAACCGTGTTTGGAATTTCAGTTAGAGCAGTGATGTCCCCTCCATATTATCTTACACTTGTTCACGAGGCCACAGATTTCCTTTGTCATATCCCATATCTTTCTGAAAAATCCAGGAATCCGTGCTTTTTAGCTGAATTTATAAATCTGCTTTAGTTACAGTTCTGTCATTTTTATATGTGCTGCCATCCTGATCCTTAAAATAATGTTTCAGCAGCCCTTTATCTTACACATTTGTAGGTAATATCTTTTTTTTTATAGATCTTTTTTTGATGTGGACCATTTTTTTAAAGTCTTTATTGAATTTATTACAATATTGCTTCTGTTTTATGTTTTGTTTTTTTGGCCCCAAGGCATGTGGAATCTTAGCTCCCCAACCAGGGATTGAACCCATACCCCCTGCATTGGCAGGCAAAGTCTTAACCACTGGACTGCCAGGGAATTCCCTGTAGATAGTACCTTTTTCCCCCTTTGTTTTGTTGTCTAGGCTGACTCAACTTAGACTTTTCTGAGAATGTGCTAATGAAGATAGAAATCTTTATGGTAGAGTGGCTTCCAAAGGCAAAAGCTACCTTTCTTTGTCCACCTCAAATTGCTTTCCTTAGGGTTTGGGCTTCTGCAGGGATTTTCCTTAGTTTCATACTGAGTATAGTGTTCTCTTCAGCTGAATTTGCAAAATATAAGATTTGAGGTATAAATCTGGTCTTCTTTCATCCAGTGCATGCTCACTCATTGCCCTTGGCATTAGATGCCTTTTAATCTCACAGGAAGATGGATCTCACGCCATGGGTTTACCTTCATCACCTCGAGAGCCATGTCTTGTCTTCTTAATCTTCCCACCTATTTTTTTTCTAAAAGGACAATGTATCTCAAATAACTGCCACTTTTGATGAGTTAATAATCATGCTTTATTTCTGATTCTGACGGTCTTTTCCTCCCCTTTCTGTCTTTTCTCCAGGGTATTTCTTTTATGCAGCAGCCTCCAGCATTTCTATATTGTAATTTTGTTTACTTATCTTTTTAATGGTTGTTATGTCTGCCTTTTCCTATTCTTCCCTGCCGTTGCTTTTTGGGAAGTTAACGTCGACTTTCTTTCCCTGACCCACCATTAGTCTGTACTTGCTTCTGCAAGAAGCATTTCTTGTGTTGACAGGCATCTCTGCCCTTAGTCTCCTCTCTCAGATTTCTGTTAAGAATTTGGGGGAAGCTTTCATTTCTCCACCAGGTATAAGCAATGTCACTTGGCCACCGACTTCTGACAGAGGTAACACTGGGTTTTCAAGGGCACATTCAGTTCACTGTTTGTCCCCAAGAGTTGGGATTCATTCTTTGGTAGGTTCTGAAATCATTCCCTAAATTTCTTTTATTTCCCAAATGCCAGTTTTCCCTCCTGGGGCCCAGGGGCCTTCTGGGCTGAGTGTGAATCCCTGACACTGAGGTCTGTCCTTGCTGGTTGCTGACACCCCATTGTTGGATTCTGGAGCAGAAATTCTGTGGGAGAGGCTTGCTCTTTTTCTTGCCCCAAGAAGACTGAGCTGGTGGTAAGGGTGGGAACCTGGCCTTCTGAGCCTAGGAGACTTGAGGACCTTGCTGGAAATCTCTCACCCTTGGAACCATCAGCAGCCCCTTCCCCCGCAGTACCTAGTTCCCTATAACAGACCCCAGGAAGCCCTAGTAAACCTTCCCAGGCATCAGGATCTGGCCTGAAATCAGTGATGACCTATCTCAGTTCCCTGTATTATCAGGTCTATTCACCAGGCTCAGAAAACTTCCTTTAAGTCAGTACTTCCTTTATGGAATCAATTTTTGTGGGTACCAGAATCCCTGCTGGATATCCTTCCTCAGTCAAGAGTCTTTGCTCCCTTCCTGTCTCTGTCATCATCACCACTTAAAAATACAGCAATAGAGAAGCCGGTAAGGCTCTAAAGTGATGCACCCTTGACAAACAATGCCCTTTTGACAAGTAGAGTGGTTTTTTTTTTTTGAAACAACATAAATAAAGGGCCAATTTATTATAACAAGATATTATGTTATTATCTTCACTGTTTTAAGTCTTTAAAATGTCAATACCCGATAATGTCTCAGTAAAATAATGCGAATTTACTCTTCTCACAAAGCAATTATGAGGATAACGATGATGGTAATGGTTAAGGGATGATGATGATGATAGAGGAATCGTAGTGTCATCCATACTAGTTTGGGGAATAAACAATGTCACTCTACAATAACAACCCCAGAGTGCATTTCTATCCAAAGTGGCAGGGAAGCCTGAGGGTTCCCTGGGGTTCTCAATCACCTGCAAAATCCAACAATATCAGGAGGTACTTTTACTCATGTGCAGGGATTTGGTTTTTGTGACTTCTAATACTTTATTACTAAGAAAGGTTGAATCAGATGTACTTTCTTAAGATCAGAGGATTCCACAACTATTCACCCAAATGTTATTTGCTCCAAAACTTGCTACCATTGCTACTGCTACTACTGCTACCATCAAAGACCGAAGTTTGATTCCCCTTTCTGCTGACTACCTGTTCATGAGATGTGCCTTGACCAGGCCATTTGCTTGCAGCAAATGGAGTTCTTTTTGAAGCCATTCTTGGGGCCTCTTTCCAGCCTTTTAGCTCCACAGCTGGTTCATGGTGTCTCAATTCCATCCATCCCTGTCCCACCCTAACATTTCTTCTAGGGCAGAATCAGTGACCCCCTCACATCCTTCACCCCTTGCTGGGGATGCTTCTTGTGTAGGGATGAGCAGAACTATGAAATGAAACCACAAAGCACAGAGCCAGGTGTATGGATGAGAGGATTGTCCATGTGGCTTCCAAATGTCTACCCAGGTGGGTGTCTTTTGGAGGAAGCTGCCTCTGGGCAAAGATCTCCAGATACACTGAGGAGGCAAACACTGTGATTTGTGGTTACTATGAGTAGAGTTGCCCATGCACGGCAAGCTCTTTGGTGTGTGCGCCTTTATTAAGGTCATGGCAAATCAGGGGTGCAGCCCCTTGTATGCTCCCTGGGGATCTTGTCTGGGGTTTCTGTTTAGCCCTAGAAATACTGGCTTTGCTCTGGCTACACTTTGCCCACACTTTTGTGACTCAGCACTTTCTGGCCACCTGATGCCCAAGAATGACCAAGAACTGCTCGCTCAGCTACCTTCACTCTCAAAGATTATCGCCTCTAAAGCAAAGTAATGAACATATTTTTTTCTCAGTAATTTGGTTTTCCCTTCCGGAGTGCTTTCTCAAAAAAGTGGTCTCACACGTGACTTCAGCTAAGCAGCTTGTGTGGGTGTGATGTTTAGCCATACCTGTCTTCCTTGTCTTTTCAGTGTACCTGGGACTGTCTGTTAAACCACATTCACTAGATTCATTCCTTCCCTTTTTTCATAAAACTAAAACCAACCCCTTCCTTCTATTGGATGAAGAGATCATTTTCATGGTTTACTGAAAGTCTTCATTCTGTCTTGAAGTATTGGTCTTTGGGCAAGAACTTGAAAGAAGCATGCTAACTCAAAAATCTCTTCTTGATTGATTTAGGTTTTATAATGTCATAGAGTGTGATAAGAAGGTCTCATCTGTGTCCCTGAAGAAATTGATTTGTGTTTCCTTTGATGCTGACCTACTCTTGAGATATTGAGCAAAAAGGATGGTGGGATTGTGGGAGAAGAAAGAGGAAGGGAGAAGAGACTGGAACAGGGAAAATTAGGTCCAGAGATACTGCCTGATCAGTTTAGAAATGAACTCAAGACTTGGCTCAAGGAGCTCATACATATTTGTAATTTTTAAGTAATTTACTTTCAGGTATGGTTTTGAGTATTTTTTGAACTTCAGGGGTCATTGGGAATGATTCCCTCTGTTTAGTCTTTCACCCCATTAAAACTGGATTTGCATCTGCATCAAATTTTACATTTTAACTACCCAGCAATTCCACTACTGGGCATATACCCTGAGAAAACCATAATTCAAAAAGAGTCATGTACCACAATGTTCATTGCAGCTCTATTTACAATAGCCAGGACATGGAAGCAACCTAAGCATCCATCAACAGATGAATGGATAAAGAAGATGTGGCACATATATACAATGGAATATTACTCAGCCATAAAAAGAAATGAAATTGAGTTATTTGTAGTGAGGTGAATGGACCTAGAGTCTGTCATACAGAGTGAAGTAAGTCAGAAAGAGAAAAACAAATACCATATGCTAACACATACATGTGGAATCTAAAAAAAAAAAAAAAAGGTTCTGAAGAACCTAGGAGCAGGACAGGAATAAAGAGACAGACAGAGAGAATGGACTTGAAGACATGGGGAGGGGGAAGGGTAAGCTGGGACGAAGTGAGAGAGTGACATTGACATATATACACTACCAAATGTAAAATAGCTAGTGGGAAGCAGCTGCATAGCACAGGGAGATCAGCTCGGTGCTTTGTGACCACCTAGAGGGGTGGAATAGGGAGGATGGGAGGGAGACACAAGAGGGAGGAGATATGGGGATATATGTATATGTATAGATGATTCACTTTGTTATAAAGCAGAAACTAACACACCATTGTAAAGCAATTATAATCCAATAAAGATGTTAAAAAAACCAAAAAACCAAAAAAAAACCCGATTAAATACTTAGGAATAAATTTAACCAAGTAAGTAAAAGATGTACACTGAAAACTATGAGGCACTGATGGAAAAAAACTGAAGAAGACACAAATAAATGGGAAAAGATTCTGTGCTCATGGATCAGAATAATTAATATTGTTAAAATATCCATACTACCCAAAGTGATCTGCACATTCAAGGTAATCCCTATCGAAATTCCAATGGCACTTTTCACAGAAATAGGAAAACAATCCGAAAATGTGTATGGCACCAAAAAAGACCCCAAATAGCCAAAACAATCTGGAGAGAGAAGAACAAAGCTGGAGGCATCATACTTCCTGATTTCCAACTATGTTACAAAACTGTAGTAATCAGAACAATATAATGCCAGCACAAAAACAGATACGTAGACCAATGGAACAGAATCGAGAGCCCAGAAATAAATCCACACACATAGTCAACTAATATTTGACAAGGAAGCCAAGGATACTCAGGGGGAAAGGATAGTCTCTTCAATAAATAGTGCTGGGAAAACTGGATACTCACATGCAAAAAAATGAAATTGGACACCTATTTTACACCTCTCACAAAAAATAACTTGTAATGAGTTAAGGACAAATGTGAGACCTCAAACTGTAAAACTCCTAGAAGAAAACATAGGGAAAAATCTCCTTGACATTGGTCTTGGCAATGATTTTTTGGATATGACACCAAAAGCACAAGCAGCAAAAGCAAAAATCAACAATTGGAACTACATCAAACTAAAACTTCTGCACAGCAAAAGAAACAATCCGCAAAATGAAAAGGCAGCCTGTGAAATGGGAGAAAATATTTGCAAATTATGTATCTGATAAGGGGTTGATATCTAAAATACATAAAGAACTCATACAACTCAATAGCAAAAAAATAAAATACAAAACAAAAACAAACAAAAACCAAATAATACGATCTAAAAATGGGCAGAGGACCTGAATAGACATTTTTCCAAACAAAGCATACAGATGGCCAACAGGTACATGAAAAGATGCTCAACATCACTAATCATCAGTGAAATGCAAATCAAAACCACGATGAGATATCACCTCACACCTGTTAGAATGGCTGTCATCAAAAAGACAAGAGATAACAAGTATTGGCTAGGATGCAGAGAATAGGGAACCCTTGTGCACTGTTGGTGGGAAGACAGTTGTTGGGGCAAAAAGTATGGGAAGAAATTGAAAGCTAAAGGGAGAGAGAAATAAACCCCAAATTGACAACTCCTCAAATAGGAGGGAATGTACCTCAATAGAGGACATTTTCAGCAGATACTACATTCCATTAATTCCCTAAACTTTGTATTAATCTCGGTTCTTTAAAATATTTACCAGTGTAATCTTCTTCCTTAAAACTAGTTTACATACATGTAAGAAAACTATTTTCTAAAATAAACCAAAGTATGGAGATTAAAAAAATTTTTTTTTACATTTTAGCTTACTTTATTCAATCCTGTGGGTGAATTCATTTTATCCTATAAGCCAAGACATTAAAACTTTGGCATGGATCCTATATAAAAATTCCCTCATATTCCCATTTCAAGCAGGTCCTAAATATACCTAGACCCCAACCCACTGAGATGAGTAGTGCTCTTAATCTTAATGGTGGATATTTTCTCATTTGTGAAAAGGGTTGCTGAGAGGATGGGGTGTGGTTATGCATGTGCCGCACACCTCTCACGTAGCTCAGTCATTATCGTCTTCCCCACAGCAGCCCCTGCTCAGCCCAGCTCAGCCATTATAGCGAGGGAAGTCCAGGCCAGGCTGTCTGCCCTGTGGGCATTGGGCTGGCCTCAGGTGGCCCTTGAGGCACATCCATGGCAGGGCACGGTTGTCCCTTCCTGCCTCTCTGAAGCTTGAGTGTCAGAACTGGGTGCCCAGCTGCCTCAGAGGCTCCTTGGTGAGGTTGGGGCAGTGATGTACCTTACCTCTTCCCAGGTCCCTGGGACAGCACTCAGACTCCACTTGCCTACCTCACTGGAAAGCCAAATGGAAAAGCGTTGGAAGCCAGGCATGCTTCCACGTTAACCGCCACTGTCCTCACGAGTGGCTGGTTCAGTGAGAGGCAAAATGGGGAAAGTGATGGTGATCACTCCCTACCATTTACTAAGCGTTCACTTTGCCCCGGTGATCGGGGCACTGGGCTAAGCAAGTTTACCTCCAGGACCTCATTTAACCTTCACAGAGGACCCTACAAGGAAGTGTTACTGTCTGCACTTTACAGATGAGGAAACAGAAAGCGTCATCTGCCTGATGACACATGGCGAGTAAGGGGCCAAGCCAGGATTTCAACCCGAGCCCATCTGGCTTTAAACGTGTGATCTTTACTAGTCCCTAGAGAAATGTATATTTAATGAATATAATAATAACACCAAGATACCTTAGGCCAGGAGGGAAAGTGGGTTGAGCTCTTTCACAGGCAGACCAAAGGTATAAAACATTTCAGAGATTTATTATATATTTTGGGGAGGGAGGGGCGTCTAATTGTGTTGTATCCTTCTGGCCCCTGCTCAGAGCTGACTTGCTTCTGGAGTCATCCCCAAATACCCCAAATAACTCCACTTGCTTTTATGTCTCCTCGCAAGCTGTGTATCTAAGTTATTGTTTGGCTCATATTGATTTGGGCAAAAATCAAGTTTCTGTCTTCTGTTATGTATATTTTTCCAGTGAATAAAACTAAACTAAATTTATTATTTGAAAAACTTGCATACATATGATAAAAATGCAAATGGTGCAAAGGTATAAATAATAATCAGTAAATCTTCCTTCTTTCTGAGACATTGTTCATTTCTCTGTTTCCCCTCTTTGGTTTCTTGGGTCTCTTTCTCGAGATATTCTTCTCTACTTATAAAAACATGTATCTGCATGCATATCTTTTTTATGCAAAAAGTAACATAGGCACACTATTTAACCACCTTATTTCACTTTGCTTTAACAATATGTCTCTGAGGAGTTTGCCTGTGGGCACATTGTGCTTTTGTCTTGATTGAATCGTGTTCCACTGTAGGAGTTACCATAATTTATTTGCAGAGTCCCTGTTGATTTAGGTTGTTTCTAATATTTTGCTGTTACTGATAGGGCTGCAGTGAGCATGCTAGCACATGCATTTTTGTGAGTCTACTCGGAGGGTACATTTCTATAAGTAGGATTGCTGGGTGGAAGGAATATGCTTCTCTAGTTTGATAAAAATAACTATCCAAGGTATGAGAGTGCCTGTCTGCCCCCCAGTCTGCCACTGTCTCTAGATTTTATGCCTTCTAAACACCTGCTACCACATATAGAACCCAGGACACTGACCCACATACAAAAGGTATATAAGCAAAGTTGCTAATTAACATGCATCTTAGTAGGAGTTTCGCATGATTGCCTAGGATTGCCAATTTCATGGCTTGAGCATTCAGCCCAGGGAGTGAGACTTCGGAATTTAACCACAAGCTTAGGCTGTTAAAGGTTCAGCACAATAGGTATGTGTGTGTATATGGTTCTCTGGTACCAGCTGGGTGCCTTACAATTTCAACTCAATTCTGACACTTTGTACTTGGAGATAGTGTCAGATCCCACAGGTGAAGGGCTTAGTCCCACAAGACTGTCCCCTCACAACGTCGCCCACCTTTAAATGCCATGTTGTCACCTGTGCTTCTAACCGACTGGCTATAGATTGGAGGTTCCAACGACCCCCTGCTTGGGTTTGATTAATTAGCTCCAGCAGCTCACAGACCTGATGGAAGAGATGCATTGAGCAAGGTACAGGGAAAGATTGGGGAGCTTCCATGCCCTTTCCAGGCCGCCACTTTCACTGAATCTCTGCGTGTTCACCAGCCTGAAAGCTCTCCAAACCCTATCCTTTTTGGATCAAGGCTTCATTACATAGGCCCAATGGATTAAATCACTGGCCATAGGTGATTGATTCAACCTCCAGCCCTTCTCCCCTCCCGGGAGGTCCCAACCCTCCAATCACATGGTTAGTTCTCCTAGCAACCAGTCGCCCTGCATAGGCACCTCCACCAAAACCCACCTCATTAGCATAACAAAAGAGATCGTTATCACTCTCATCGCAGGGAATTCCAAGAGTTTTAGGAGCTCTGTGCCAGAAACTGGGTAAAGACCCAATACATATTTCTTATTATAGGGCTTCCCTGGTGGCGCAGTGGTTAAGAATCTGCCTGCCAATTCAGGGCACATGGGTTCTGGGAAGATCCCACATGCCGCGGAGCAACTAAGCCCTTGAACCACAACTACTGAGCCTGCGCGTCTGGAGCCTGTGCTCTGCAACAAGAGAGGCCGCGACAGTGAGAGGCCCGCGCACCGCGATGAAAAGTGGCCCCCGCTTGCTGCAACTAGAGAAAGCCCTCCCACAGAAACGAAGACCCAACACAGCCAAAAATAAATTTTAAAAAATCAGGCAAAACTAATACCTGACATTAGAAAAATGGTTACCTTGTTGGGGAGGTTTAAAGCAGGAGGGAGGTATATGAGAGAATCTTTTGAGGTACTGGAACTATTTTATAGTTCCAGCATGGTGAGCTTGAGCATGGTGGTTAGATGGATATACATGTATGTTAACAAAATTAGTGCCTTTTATGTACTTTATTGTCCATTTATTATTTCACAATAAAAAATTAAGCATTATTTTATTAAAAATTTGAAATTATTTTAAAAAATATTTTTAAAAGTTTTAATTAAATTTAAAACATTTGTAAACCGATTTAAAAATTGTCTTGGTCTTCACACTAGTTGCAAGCTGCTTGAGACCAGGACCTTGGTTTATCCCTATCTGGGGGCCCATTCCCAAGCTGATGGGTGGCCCAGCTCCTTAGCTGTGGTTTTCCTGCAGGTCAGCAGAAATAATGTGGGGGCCGGGGCAGCTTGCTCAGTTTCAGGAGGTTCGGAGCAATCAGGCTACTCTTCTCCTAAAGGAAATTAGTGGTGTTGCAGGGTCTTCAGCCACAGCAGCCCTACAGGGAATCTGGCTCAGGGACTTTGTGAGATGTGAGGGGCCCATCTATCTGTCATTTCCCGGTGGGACTCAGGAGACCTGTGTTGGGAGCCCAGGCCGGCAGCACTGACTGCGTGGGAAGAGCCCATTTGCTGCAGAATTAGTGGGAAGTGTTTGAAGTGTTCCACAGCTGTTCAGAATCCTTCAGGAGCTGACACAGAACTGAAAGGGGGTGGGGCTTGTCAGTTTCCTCCCAGGATCCCACTGTTGCAGGGGGCATTTCTGGCTGGACGAGGGAAGTCAGATAGATGTCTTTCTGTTTGTTGAGTGTAGGCTGGCCTCATGAGGACTGGTATCTGCACACATCTGAGTTAGGCTGGCATGTGACTGCTTTAGCCCAGCTGAGGGTGCTTGAAACCTTGCCTTGTTTTCAGGAAGGGGATTGACCAGGAACCATGATATCTTTGCAAGAATCTGCAATCTAGGAGGGTGTTTGTTCAGCAAACGTTGATTGGGTGCCTTCTTGCCTTATCTATGTCAGTATGTGCTGGGCGCTGTCTCGGAGGCTAGACATTCCGAAGTGGAGAAAACACAAAATTCCCATCCTTGTGATGCTGCATTCATCCATAGTCTTCTCTCAAAATAGGGGTGTTTTGTTGAACTGCCTGATTTCTTAACATCTCAGACAACTTTACATTAGGAAAAAGTGCTTATGTATATGCATAAGGAAGAAAGAAAGAAGGGAAGAAATTAGAAAGCCTTCCAGATAGAACTCAGAGGACCCATCTGTTTGGGAAGGCAGAGTAGAGGAAAGAACATTAGCGTCAGTTTAAACTTCAGGGGGTGACTTCCTGGAGGTATGGTTTAGGGCACCTTTGGTCTATAAAAGACAAAGTAATCCCCACTGGCAGGATTGTTATGAAGATGAACTGAGATTGCGGAGGTAGGTCAAGACTCTGGCCTGAGGACTGGTGGGCGGCTGTCTTGGCCGTCAAGGCTTTGCAAATGCACCCCTCACAGCAACAAGAAAACCTCACCCAGTGGCCCCACCTGTTCTTGCTGTTCTCAGCCCAGGCTGGGCTGCCCTCCACTGCTCCCTGCTCCAGCGCCCAGGCCTGCTCCAGCCTCCCCTGATCCTCAGCAATGCGGGCTTGTCTGGGAACTTGGGCGCTAAAGCAGCTTGGCATTTCGGCCAACTGCTGAGCTGAGACAAGGTTTGCAGTCAATGCTGTGGCCAAGGAAGGAAGTCTGGTCGGCGGCCCCAGGGCTGCTCGCCTCAGAGTTCTGGAAAGATTGCTGTTCAGGATTTTGTAAAAATCTGTTGCTTGGGTGTGTGTTTGATGGCCTTGGCATGGAATAATGTTGACCTTGGAAGGTGAGGATGCTTTTGTCTCTGATGGAATTGCCCAGTGTAGGTCACCAGGCTTGTGTGCTGGAGAGAAAACGAATGTTTTTTCTGAGCTTGGGTGTTTTTGAGCCAGCCAAACCCGAATGGGCCGGGCAGACCCGGGCCCCTGAGTTGGTACCAGCCGGTGTGAGTGTTTCATGGGTGAGGGTGGGGTCTGGGGAGAGGAGGTCGGCCAAGGTCCAGCTGGAGAGGAAGGCTGCAGGGGGGCTGGTGGGAGCCCAGGGTGGAGGCTGCCTTCTGCAGAGCCAGGATAAGCATCTGCCAGAGAGATGGAGCCCACCCTCCCTCCTCTCCCCTCCACAGCTTCCCCTCCCGTGGGACTCGGTGGGGAGTGTTGGAGGGCAATTTGTGGCCAACCTGACCTCCACTGGGAATGGACGGGGGGCTCCTTCCTGGGCTAAGATGACTTGGTTTCTTCACCTTAGTCAGGAGAACGGCAGCAGGTATGATATCCTTATTCGTGTGAAAACCTGTAACACAGTGAACCCAGCAGATGGTGCTCAGCAGATGCACAGGGCATGCACGATAGCTCTTGTGAGTTCAGAGAGAGGATTCAGAAGCCAGCTGGATCCTCTGTGGTCCCCGTGTTGGGAGCTTCTGTCTCAGGTAACATGGCTCTCATATCTGAAGTCCAGGTCCTTCTCTACCTTACTATCTGCACCTGTCTTTTCCTTTGATTCTGTGGTATTCAGCTGGGCTTTCCTTAACTTCCTCCTCTGGGTAGGCTGTGCTTCCCTCAGTAGCTCCCCGGCATGTCCTCCAGCTTGTCTTGCTTCTCCAGTGTCTCCCATCCCCCTCAGTGCATTCTTTGTCTTTGCCTTCCATACCATTTTTCATCTGGGGCCTCTTCCACCCCTCCCCATGCCAGAGGCTCCTGTGAATAACCTGAAAAGCACACACATTAAAAAAATTTTTTAATTGAAATATATTGGACTATAACATTGTGTAAATCTAAGATGTACAACTTGTTAATTTGCTGCATTTATATATTGTAATATGATGACCATTGTAGTGATAATTAGCACCTCTATCATGTTACATAGTTATCCTTTCTTTTTAGTGATTAGAATCATCAAGCTCTAGTCTCTTAGCACGTTTGATGATTATAATACAATATCGTTGTCCGTATTCACCGCACTGCTTATTAGATCTCTAGAGCGTATTTACTACTCGTTGTAAGTTTGTACCTTTAAACAGCATCTGTCCTAGCCCTCAACCCCAACCACCATTTTACTCTCTGTTTTTATGTTTGGCTTCTTTAGATTCACGTATAAGTGATATCACACCGTACTCGCTTTTCTCTGTCTGACTTAACATAATGTGCTCATTAACATAATGTGCTCAAGGTCCATCCATGTTGTCACAAAGGGTGTATCGTTTTTCTTATTATGGCTGAATAATATTTCATTTTATATATATATATATATATGTATATATACACACACACACACATATATAATATATGTATATATATATACACACACCACATCTTTAACCATTCATCTGTTGATAGGTACTTAGGTTGTTTCCTTATCTTGGCTATTTATGAATAATGGTGCAATCAACATTGGAGTGCAGCTATCTCTTCACTGTCCTGTTTTCATTTCCTTTGGGTATATACCCAGAAGTGGATTTGCTAGATCCTATAGCACAGGTATTTAAGTTACCTTAGAGTGGATACAAATAAGAAACTGTCTACAGAGGTACCACAGAAAGCACAAATATTAAGGAAACATGGGTCTCTGGCTCTGTGACCTTCCCAACCTTCTGATTTGGGCATCCAGGGTCCTGCAGCCATTTCCATCTTATGTCCCCTGGCACCAAAAACTTCACGTGTCTGAACTTGAACTCATCATGCTCTTGGCCCCTCTCCTCCTACTCTACACGATACCACTGCCAACTCAGAAGGCTAGGGCTCTACAAGTCATCCTGGACTCCTTCCTTTATCTCTTTACCCTTTATCTCTTTATCTCTTTACCTCTACCCCACTCCTCCACGTCCAAGTTCTGCCAGCTTTTTGTCCTAAATTTTTCATGAATCTATCTCTTCAGCAGGACTGCCCACTCCCCCAGCCCCCTGGCATTCACGGACTCACAGCTCTGCAGCAGGCTGAAGTTGTTTTCAATTCCCTGCAGCTGTGCAGGTGCTGCTCCCCGTGCCTGCACTATCCACCAGCACCGCCCCCCCCCCCCCCCCGCCACTTCCCTTCCTTTCCCCAGATGCCCAAAACCTGCTTCTTGCCTGTCTTTGTCCTACTCTTTCACCAAGCCTCAGCTCAGACCTTACCTCCTCTAGGGAGCCCTCCTGGACTAAAAGCCCATGTTCCCCGCTCTCTCCCCAGGAGTATCCAGTGGGACCCTCTTCCAGGCTCCTGCTCCTCTAGATGCCCACTGCTGTGGGAATGGTCAGTTTACATACCTGCCTCCCCCCAGATCAGCCACTCCTCCGGGGCAGAGCCCAGAAGTGGCTCAAGTTGTCTCTGCCTGATTCAAGGGAGGCAGGGGAACATAGAGGAAAAACCAGTGAATGGAAAGTTGGGACGCCAGGTGCTGCCTGGACCCTGGAGCCACCCGGAGAATGCCTGTCCATTTTGGTTGACCAGATAGACCAAGGAGCAGCTCCAAAGTCCCTTCCTGCCCTCATGTTCTGAGATTCTGCCAGCGGGTGTCCACTGCTGCCAGTTGGACTCTTCCGTCTGCTCTTCCTCGTCAGAGAAGCCTTCTGCACCACCCTCTCCCAGATCAGGGGCTGGGGAGAGGGGAGACCTTGGCCTTTCATTAGCTTCCTGAGCTGTTCCTTCCTTAGCTCCCAGCCTGGAGGCCCTTCCCCAGGTCCCCCATATACAAGCCTCCAAGACAGAGGACATGGATAG
The DNA here is from genome assembly GCF_949987535.1 of Balaenoptera acutorostrata. Classification (NCBI taxonomy): domain Eukaryota; kingdom Metazoa; phylum Chordata; class Mammalia; order Artiodactyla; family Balaenopteridae; genus Balaenoptera; species Balaenoptera acutorostrata. Next base: position 19,673,419 of record NC_080079.1, on the reverse strand, counting down.
CATCGCTGCTTGAGCAACTGAAGTCTCTGGAACCTTAGCAAGGTGGACCCCTGGACCTTTGTCTAGAGGGTGCGGCCTGGGCCAGTTCCTTTGCAGTACGCGCATCTGGACTTTTTCTGGATCTGTTAAGGCAAAAAAAAAAAAAAAGAAAAAAAAAGAAAAAAGCTGAACCAGCGTTTTTCCTTCATCCACAAACTTCCTTGTATAAAAGTTCTAGTTTCTCATAACACTATTTCTTTCTTTTACAAAGGACATATTGAAAGAAAATGAACCCCAACTTTAGACCGAAATCCAAGTAGTGTAGTCTTCCACTGCTCAGGCACAGCTGGTCCAGTAACTATATTTTAGTAACTCTTCTTAGCATTTTCTGTTTTAAAAGCACCTGGCGGTAGCTGGGAGGCTCTGTTAATGTGTTACCACCCCCTGCCCCAAGCTGCATGTGCAGAAAGCAGAGACTCCTCTGATTATTGAGCACAGGGCTGATACCAGAAACACAAAAACATTCATTTCCATCTTCTTCAACCACATTCTTTGCCTCCATCTCCCCCCATGGAAGATCTGCTTTCTGGGGGGCTTGGATCCCCCAGATCCAAGGAAAGACCTGTTAGCTGGGAACAGTTTTTTTACTACAGTTTTGTAACATAGTTGGAAATCAGGAAGTATGATGCCTCCAGCTTTGTTCTTCTTTCTCCAGATTGCTTTGGCTATTTGGGGTCTTTTTTGGTGCCATACACATTTTCGGATTGTTTTCCTATTTCTGTGAAAAGTGCCATTGGAATTTCGATAGGGATTACCTTGAATGTGTAGATCACTTTGGGTAGTATGGATATTTTAACAGTATTAATTATTCTGATCCATGAGCACAGAATCTTTTCCCATTTATTTGTGTCTTCTTCAGTTTTTTTCCATCAGTGCCTCATAGTTTTCAGTGTACATCTTTTACTTACTTGGTTAAATTTATTCCTAAGTATTTAATCGGTTTTTTTTTTTTTTGGTTTTTTGGTTTTTTTAACATCTTTATTGGATTATAATTGCTTTACAATGGTGTGTTAGTTTCTGCTTTATAACAAAGTGAATCATCTATACATATACATATATCCCCATATCTCCTCCCTCTTGTGTCTCCCTCCCATCCTCCCTATTCCACCCCTCTAGGTGGTCACAAAGCACCGAGCTGATCTCCCTGTGCTATGCAGCTGCTTCCCACTAGCTATTTTACATTTGGTAGTGTATATATGTCAATGTCACTCTCTCACTTCGTCCCAGCTTACCCTTCCCCCTCCCCATGTCTTCAAGTCCATTCTCTATGTCTGCCTCTTTATTCCTGTCCTGCCCCTAGGTTCTTCAGAACCTTTTTTCTTTTTAAGATTCCCTATATATCTGTTAGCATACAGTATTTGTTTTTCTCTTTCTGACTTACTTCACTCTGTATGATAGACTCTAGGTCCATCCACCTCACTACAAATAACTCAATTTCATTTCTTTTTATGGCTGAGTAATATTCCATTGTATATATGTGCCACATCTTCTTTATCCATTCATCTGTCGATGGACACTTAGGTTGCTCCCATGTCCTGGCTGTTGTAAATAGAGCTGCAATGAACATTGTGGTACATGACTCTTTTTGAGTTATGGTTTTCTCACGGTATATGCCCAATAGTGGGATTGCTGGGTCATATGGTAGTTCTATTTTTAGTTTTTTAAGGAACCTCCATACTGTTTTCCATAGTGGCTGTATCAATTTACATTTCCACCAACAGTGCAAGAGGGTTCCCTTTTCTCAACACCCTCTCCAGAATTTATTGTTTGTAGATTTTTTGGTGATGGCCATTCTGATCAGTGTGAGGTGATACCTCATTGTAGTTTTGATTTGCATTTCTCTAATGATTGGTGATGTTGAGCATCTTTTCATTTGTTTGTTGGCAATCTGTATATCTTCTTTGGAGAATGTCTGTTTAGGTCATCTGCCCATTTTTGGATTAAGTTTGTTTTATTGATATCGAGCTGTATGAGCTGCTTGTATATTTTGGAGATTAATCCTTTGTCAGTTGCTTCATTTGCAAATATTTTCTCCCATTCTGAGAGTTGTCTTTTTGTCTTGTTTATGGTTTCCTTTGCTATGCAAAAGCTTTAAGTTTCATTAGGTCCCATTTGTTTATTTTTGTTTTTATTTCCATTTCTCTAGGAGGTGGGTCAAAAAGGATCTTGCTGAGATTTGTGTCATAGAGTGTTCTGCCTATGGTTTCCTCTAAGAGTTTTATACTGTCTGGCCTTACATTTAGGTCTTTAATCCATTTTGAGTTTATTTTTGTGTATGGTGTTAGAGAGTGTTCTAATTTCATTCTTTTACATGTAGCTGTCCAGTTTTCCCAGCACCACTTATTGAAGAGGCTGTCTTTTCTCCATTGTATGTCCTTGCCTCCTTTATCAAAAATAAGGTGACCATAGGTGCGTGGGTTTGCCTCTGGGCTTTCTATCCTGTTCCATTGATCTATATTTCTGTTTTTGTGCCAGTACTATACTGTCTTGATTACTGTAGCTTTGTAGTATAGTCTGAAGTCAGGGAGCCTGATTCCTCCAACTCCGTTTTTCTTTCTCAAGATTGCTTTGGCTATTTGGGGTCTTTTGTGTTTCCATACAAATTGTGAAATTTTTTGTTCTAGTTCTGTGAAAAATGCCATTGGTAGTTTGATAGGGATTGCATTGAATCTGTAGATTGCTTTGGGTAGTAGAGTCATTTTCACAATGTTGATTTTTCCAATCCAAGAACATGATATATCTCTCCATCTGTTTGTATCGTCTTTAATTTCTTTCATCAGTGTTTTATAGTTTTCTGCATACAGGTCTTTTGTCTCCTTAGGTAGGTTTATCCCTAGGTATTTTATTCTTTTTGTTGCAATGGTAAATGGGAGTGTTTCCTTAATTTCTCTTTCAGATTTTTCATCATTAGTGTATTAGGAATGCAAGAGACTTCTGTGCATTAATTTTGTATCCTGCTACTTTACCAAATTCATTGATTAGCTCTAGTAGTTTTCTGGTAGCATCTTTAGGATTCTCTATGTATAGCATCATGTCATCTGCAAACAGTGACAGTTTTACTTCTTCTTTTCTGATTCAGATTCCTTTTATTTCTTTTTCTTCTCTGATTGCTGTGGCTAAAACTTCCAAAACTATGTTGAATAATAGCAATGAGAGTGGGCAACCTTGTCTTGTGCCTGATCTTAGTGGAAATGGTTTCAGTTTTTCACCATTGAGAATGATGTTGGCTGTGGGTTTGTCATATATGGCCTTTATTATGTTGAGGTAAGTTGCCTCTATGCCTACTTTCTATAGAGTTTTTATCATAAATTGGTGTTGAATTTTGTCCAAAGCTTTTTCTGCGTCTATTGAAATTATCATATGGTTTTTATCATTCAATTTGTTAATATGGTGTATCACATTGATTGGTTTGCATATATTGAAGAATTCTTCCATTCCTGAGATAAACCCCACTTGATCATGGTGTATGATCCATTTAATGTGCTGTCAGATTCTGTTTGCTAGTATTTTGTTGAGGTTTTGCGTCTATGTGCATCAGTGATATTGGCCTGTAGTTTTCTTTTTTTGTGATATCTTGTATGGTTTTGGTATCAGGGTGATGGTGGCCTCGTAGAATGAGTTTTGGGAAGTTCCTCCCTCTGCTATATTTTGGAAGAGTTTGAGAAGGATAGTTGTTAGCTGTTCTCTAAATGTTTGATAGAATCTGCCTGTGACGCTATCTGGTCCTGGGCTTTCGTTTGTCGGAAGTTTTTTTTTTTTTTTTTTTAATTTTATTTATTTATTTATTTTTGGCTGTGTTGGGTCTTCATTGCTGCATGCGGGCTTTCTCCAGTTGCTGCGAGCGTGCGGGCTTCTCATTGCGGTGGCTTCTCTTGTTGCGGAGCACAGGCTCTAGGTGTGCGGGCTTCAGTAGTTGTGGCTCGTGGGCTCTAGAGCGCAGGCTCAGTAGTGGTGCACGGGCTTAGTTGCTCCGTGGCATGTGGGATCTTCCCGGACCAGGGCTCGAACCAGTGTCCCCTGCATTGGCAGGCGGACTCTTAACCACTGCGCCACCAGGGAAGTCCTGTCGGAAGATTTTTAATCACAGTTTCAATTTCAATGCTTATTATTGGTCTGTTTATATTTTCTATTTCTACCTGGTTCAGTTTCGGGAGGTTGTGCTTTTCTAAGAATTTGTCCATTTCTTCCAGGTTGTCCATTTTATTGGCATATAGTTGCTTGTAGTAATCCCTCATGAGCCTTTGTATTTCTGCAGCATCAGTTCTTACTTCTCCTTTTTCATTTCTAATTCTGTTGACTTGAGTCTTCTCCCTTTTTTTCTTGATGAGTCTGGCTAATGGTTTATCAATTTTGTTTATCTTCTCAAAGAACCAGCTTTTAGTTTTATGGATCTTTATGATTTCTTTCCTTCTGCTAACTTTGGGTTTTGTTTGTTCTTGTTTCTCTAGTTCCTTTAGGTGTAAGGTTAGATTGCAATAGAAACAAAGATTGTTTATTTGAGATGTTTGTTGTTTCTTGAGGTAGGATTGTATTGCTATAAACTTCCCTCTTAGAACTGCTTTTGCTGCATCCCATAGGTTTTGGATCGTCGTGTTTTCTTTGTCATTTGTCTCTAGGTATTTTTTGATTTCCTCTTTGATTTCTTCAGTGATCTCTTGGTTATTTAGTAAAGTATTGTTTAGCCTCCATGTGTTTTTTTTTTTTACGTTTTTTTCCCTGTAATTGATTTCTACTCTCATAGCATTGTGGTCAGAAAAGATGCTTGATATGATTTCAATTTTCTTAAATTTACTGAGGCTTGATTTGTGACCCAAGATGTGATCTATCCTGGAGAATGTTCCATGCACACTTGAGAAGAAAGTGTAATCTGCTGTTTTTGGATGGAATGTCCTATAAATATCAATTAAATCTATGTGGTCTATTGTGTCATTTAAAGCTTGTGTTTCCTTATTAATTTTCTGTTTGGATGATCTGTCCATTGGTGTTAGTGAGGTGTCAAAATCCCCCACTACTACTGTGTTACTGTCGATTTCCTCTTTTATAGCTGTTAGCAGTTGCCTTATGTATTGATGTGCTCCAATGTTGGGTGCATATATATTTATAATTGTTATATCTTCTTCTTGGATTGGTCCCTTGATCATTATATAGTGTCCTTCCTTGTCTCTTGTAACATTCTTTAATTTAATCTATTTTATCTGATATGAGTATTGCTACTCCAGCTTTCTTTTGATTTCCATTTGCATGGAATATCTTTTTCCATCCCCTCACCTTCAGTCTGCATGTGCCCCTAGGTCTGAAGTGGGTCTCTTTTAGACAGCATATATATGGGTCTTGTTTTTGTATCCATTCAATGAGCCTGTGTGTTTTGGTTTGAGCATTTAATCCATTCACGTTTAAGGTAATTATCAATATGTATGTTCCTATTACCATTTTCTTAATTGTTTTGTTTTTGTTTTTGTAGGTCCTTTTCTTCTCTTGTGTTTCCCACTTAGAGAAGTTCCTTTAGCATTTGTTGTAGAGCTGGTTTGGTGGTGCTGAATTCTCTTAGCTTTTGCTTGTCTCTAAAGCTTTTGATTTCTCCATCGAATCTGAATGAGATCCTTGCCAGGTAGAGTAATCTTGTGGGTTGTGGGTTCTTCCCTTTCATCACTTTAAATATGTCATGCCAGTCCCTTCTGGCTTGTAGAGTTTCTGCCGAGAAATCATCTGTTAACCTTATTGGAGTTCCCTTGTATGTTATTTGTCATTTTTACCTTGCTGCTTTCAATAATTTTTTTTTGTCTTTAATTTTTGCCAATTTGATTACTATGTGTCTCAGCGTGTTTCTCCTTGGGTTTATCCTGTATGGGACTCTCTGTGCTTCCTGGACTTGGGTGGCTATTTCCTTTCCCATGTTAGGGAAGTTTTCGGCTATAATCTCTTCAAATATTTTCTCGGGTCCTTTTGCTCTCTCTTCTTCTTCTGGGATCCCTATGATGTGAATGTTGTTGCATTTACTGTTGTCCCAGAGGTCTCTTAGGCTGTCTTCATTTCTTTTCATTCTTTTTTCTTTATTCTGTTCTGCAGCAGTGAATTCTACCATTCTGTCTTCCAGGTCACTTATCCGTTCTTCTGCCTCCGTTATTCTGCTATTGATTCCTTTTAGTGTAGTTTTCATTTCAGTTATTGTATTGTTCATCTCTGTTTGTTTGTTCTTTAATTCTTCTAGGTCTTTGTTAAACATTTCTTGCATCTTCTCGATCTTTGCCTCCATTCTTTTTCTGAGGTCCTGGATCATCTTCACTATCATTATTCTGAATTCTTTTTCTGGAAGGTTTCCTATCTCCACTTCATTTCGTTGTTTTTCTGGGGTTTTATCTTGTTCCTTCATCTGGTACATAGCCCTCTGCCTTTTCATCTCGTCTCTCTTCCTGTGAATGTGGTTTTAGTTCTGCAGGCTGCAGGATTGTAGTTCTTCTTGCTTCTGCTGTCTGCCCTCTGGTGGATGAGGCTATCTGTCCCTTGTATGTTATTTGTTGCTTTTCCCTTGCTGCTTTTAATATTTTTTCTTTGTATTTAATTTTTGATAGTTTGATTAATATGTGTCTTGGCGTGTTTCTCCTTGGATTTATCCTGTATGGAACTCTCTGTGCTTCTTGGACTTGACTATTTCCTTTCCCATATTAGGGAAGTTTTCAACTATAATCTCTTGAAATATTTTCTTAGTCCCTTTGTTTTTCTCTTTGTCTTCTGGGACCCCTATAATTGGAATGTTGGTGTGTTTAATGTTGTCCCAGAGGTCTGAGCCTGTCCTCAATTCTTTTGGTTTTTTTTTCTTTAGTCTGCTCTGGGGTAGTTATTTCCACTATTTTATCTTCCAGGTCACTTATCCATTCTTCTGCCTCAGTTATTCTGCTACTGACTCCTTTTAGAGAATTTTTAATTTCATTTATTGTGCTGTTCATCATTGTTTGTTTGTTCTTTAGTTCTTCTAGGTCCTTGTTAAATGTTTCTCTTATTTTCTCCATTCTATTCCCAAGATTTTGGATCATCTTTACTATCATTACTGTGAATTATTTTTCAGGTAGACTGCCTATTTCCTCTTCATTTGTTTGGTCTGGTGTGTTTTTACATTGCTCCTTTACATGCTGCATATTTCTCTGTCTTCTCATTTTGCTTAACTTACTGTGTTTGGGGTCTCCTTTTCGCAGGCTGCATGTTCGTAGTTCCCATTGTTTTTGGTGTCTGCCCCAAGTGGGTAAGGTTGGTTCAGTGGGTTGTGTAGGCTGCCTGGTGGAGGGGACTAGTGCCTGTGTTCTGGTGGATGAGGCTGGATCTTTTCTTTCTGGTGGGCAGGAGTGCGTCTGGTGGTGTGTTTTGGCGTGTCTGTGAACTTATTATGATTTTAGGCAGCCTCTCTGCTAATGGGTGGGGTTGTGTTCCTGTCTTGCTAGTTGTTTGGCATGGGGTGTCCAGCACTGGAGCTTGCTGGTTGTTGAGTGGAGCTGGGTCTTAGTGTTGAGATGGAGATCTCTGGGAGAGCTCTCGCTGATTGATATTACATGGGGCTGGGAAGTCTCTGGTGGTCCAATGTCCTGAACTTGGCTCTCCCACCTCAGAGGCTCAGGCCTGACACCAGCCCAGAGCACCAAGACCCTGTCAGCCACACGGCCAGGTACGTGGGGGGTTTCTTGCCTTTTGGGAAGTCTGAGGTCTTCTGCCAGCATTCAGTTGGTGTTCTGTAGGAGTTGTTCCACATGTAGATGTATTTTTGATGTATTTGTGGGGAGGAAGGTGATCTCCACGTCTTACTCCCCTGCCATCTTGAAGAGCCTCCTCTAATCTGGGATTTTCATAAAAAGGAACAAACTGCTGAAGCATGCAACAATATGCATGAATCTAGCAGACACTATGATGCCTTCTCTCTCAACTTCAAAAATGTAAAGTCAGCTGGAAGAAGACAAGGTGGCTCTGAGCAGGAGGAGTAGAGATGGGCAGGAGGAGAACCAGACCCCTTTTAATGTGGAGGAAATAGAACAGAATTATCAAGATCTTGGGACTTTGGTGCCGTGGTGCCACACATCCTGAGTTTGAACCCCAGCTTCTCTACTTGCCAGCTGTGTGACTTTGGGCAAGTTACTTCACCTCTGTGAGTCTCAGATACCTCATCCATTAAGAGGAAATGCAAGTAGGAGTACGAGAAGGAGTAAATGAAGTAGCGCCTGTCAGTCCCTTAGCAAATGCCTGGCACACGGTAGGCTTGCAGGACTCCAATGGTCCTGATGCAGCTAACCAGGAGCCCATGAGGAGGGCATTCCAGACTCTCACGTCCTGTAGTGGGGAGAAAGTGGCAGGGAAAGTGTAGTTTCACAAGCATCCAGCTGATGCTTATTATCTGGATGATGGGGGTGGCTACCAATGGGATGAGAATATGAAGGTGACTTGATATATAAAGTAAAAGAACTTGGGGGAAAGCTATTACCTTAGAACATTCTTTTTCAAAGTGTGGTCCTAGACCAGCAGCATCATCACCTGGGAACTTAATAGAATGCAGATTCTTGAACCTTATTCCAGACTTACTGACTCACAAACTCTTGGGGTGGATGCTAGCAATACTGTGCTTTAACGCACCCTCCAGGTGATTCTGATGCTGCTGAAATTTGTCAGCCGTGCCTTAGAACTGAGCCAATCCCTTATTTCATTTCAAATAAGTTTAGATGTACATGTAGCAATTGAGGAAGAAATCTAAAGACACGTTCACTTGTACCAAGAAGAGAAAAGAAAGGAATCTCTGGATAGGGGGCTCAGCTCTGTTTCTAGCAAAGGCAGTGAGTCCATCCTTTGCTTGTCTTGTGGTGAAACACAGTGGCCGGCGTGTGGACCAGAGAAGCCGCAGTCGGGACACTGAACAGTGGCCTCAGACTCGCCTGTTCCCAGCGCCAACGAGAGCCCGGGGTGAGAGGTTCTTTCTGCTTCTTCGGTGCGCCAGCATCTTCCTTCTGCACCCTCTCTGTCACTGTTGTTCTTGGGGTCAGTGTTGTAAGCAGTTGCTCAATTACAGACCTTCTGCCTTGTCATCTTTGTTCTTCCTGGGCAAGCCCAAATGGTGACTGCGGAACATCTCAAAATAGTCACATTTATCTCAGCATCTCCCACCCACTTCAGCAAAATACCCCCATCTAGTGGCAGTGGAGTCGTCTGAGCACCCATGAGTGTAGCTTGTACAATAATTGGTGGAATCAGGCTGTACCAGTGACAGAACAAATATCACAATGCTCTCCACAGAAGATAAGACCCTCCTAATACAAGATCTGCAAGGAAGGGGCGATTAAGGAATGGAACATTATTTTCTTTAACTCCTTGTATGTTGTCTCTGTTGCTTCCTGCTCCTCTGAAGCCATCACATCACCCTCTTATACTTTCTTTGGGTGTCATGAATCTTTTAGGCTGCTTGTTCCCTTTTTCTTCTTCCTCTTCTATCAGCGTTCTTACCCCCCAAATCTCTGGGCTGAGATCTTTCTCTGCTCAGATTTTCTTCTACTTTATTAGGGCTGAATATTTCTTTCTTTTTTTTCTTTCATATCTTCTCCCTCCCTCCCTCAGAAAGCCTCTCTGTCCCTTTCCCTCTCCCTGATTTGAGATATTCCCAGACTCCTCCGGGATGTGAAAGAATATCTCATCTTGAGCAGGTAGGATCAGTAACAGCCCTGGGCAAGCCTGTTACAGCTGGGGCCTGGGAAGGGTGGCTCTGAGGTTATCTGGGCAGCGGGGCCAGTCTGTGGGGTGGCAGGGGGATTCCCCTTGCCACTCACAGTTGGTGTTGGAGCTTAAAGGCTTTTCCTCATGTTCCAGCTCCTCCCAAATGACTCCAGCAGTTGCTGATACATCCAGATGTTCCTTTTCCAAAATCATTCCTTAAAGCTGTAAAATAACAGTAACAGCTACCATTTATTGAGGACCCGTTATGTTCTAGCTAGATCATTTGTTCTCAAACTTTAGCAGGCATCAGAATCCCTAGAGGGTAGAATCAGACACAGATCGCTGGGCTCACCCCAGAGTTTCTGATTCAGTATGTCTGGGCGGGAGCCCCAGAAGTTTCATTTCTAACAAGTTCCCAGGTGATGCTGATGCTTTTGGTCCAGGGACCCCACTCTGAAAGCCACAGCCCTAGATCATCTGACAGGTGCTCAGGGAATTAACTTCATCCTCACAACACCCTGTAAGTCAGGAATCATTGCCCCATTTTACAGACAAGAAAACAAAGGCTATGAGAGAGAACAACTTGCTGCAGGTCATGGATAGTGAACGGCAGAGCTAGGATTTGAACCCACAGCCCCGGTAGCCGCTGTCCACCATCAAGCCACAGTGTCTCCCAGATCTCACGAGTTGCATGGGCTGTGGAGGTGCTCAGGGTTCTCTTCCAGGTTTGTTTAAGACCGTGAGACCCAAAAGAGCCCTTAACCCTTCTTAGCCCAGCCTGCCATCGTTCAGGGAGCTGCGCATGTTTCCCCAAGGTTTCTCTTCTGGCTGAGATCTTGACTCAGACAAGTACTCTGTCCTTCATCCCACATAGTTTAATGCTTCTTATTCAAATGTTCATTGAGATTCTCCTTTGAAAAGGGCCCATGTAGACACAAAAGGAATCGTGTCATCTCTACTGTGGTGGCCTTTGACCATCTTTCATGGCCGAGCTAGAATTGCACCAGGATGAAAGATCATCAGAGACCCTGATGCTGCTCCGAGGGTGGGGGAGAGGCAGGTAGAGAAATGGATGGATGGCATGAAATAATCTGATCATCTCCTCAGTTGTAAAGCCTTTCTAGCCCACAGCACCTCACGTGGCAAATCCTAAGCCTGTTTGCTGGCATTCTTTCCTTGTTCTTCCAGTGCTGTGTTCCACATTGCAGGACGGTGATCCCTGCGGGTAGCATCTCCTTGGCTCCTGCTGGGTTTGACCAGTGACAGGCACTGGTGGGAGATTGGAGGGTGGAGAAGGGGAGATACCCAGGCATTTCTGCCTTTCCTTCACTATGGCTGGTGGCATCTTTGGCAGTAACTGACTATCTTCCAGGGCTCTACCCACCTCTTCCTGTCCCATCTTTTGTTTGCCTTCTCACCTGTATAACAAATTCCCTGGATTAAATCCTCTTTGTTCTCAATACTTGGAGTGGTTTCCTTTTTCCTAATTGGGTTTTGACTAATGTATCCATCCAACCAGCCCCTCCCTACCCCTGTCTGGGTAGTTGCTCCTCTGTTCTAACCTAACACATACCACAATGTTATGATGCATTTGTATATGTGTATTCTCCAATAGCCGTGACCTTAAGGGTAGGCATCATGTCTAATTCAATGCCAAGTCTTTCATGCCTCCCCTGTAGCTATTACTTGTGACATGCTCAGTTAATATTTGATGAATGAATGAATGATAACACATGGCAGGGTCCGAAAAATGCATAAGAAAATCAAAGTATACAGCATTCAAAATTTGTGCGAGTCAAGATTCATCATGTGAAAATACTGATGTATGCTCCCTCCCCCAGTTTAAAATAGTAATAAGAAACCTTAAGCTCATAGTTCAGAATACATATTTTTAAAACATAAATTTGAGAGTGTGTGTTAGTTATCTACTGCTCTTTTTACAAGCCACCCCAGAATTTAGTGGCTTAGAACAACAATTTACTATTTCTCATGATTGTGTTGGCTTCAGCTGGTCTTGCCTGCGCTTATTCATCACTACACTTGGTAGTGGTTCGGCTGGAACTGCCTGGTCTTGGATGGCCTCATTCACATGTCTGGGACCTTAGAAGAAATGACTGAGATAGCCGTTCCTCTCTCTCTCTCCCCCTGCGTGGAGTCCCATCCTTAAGGAAGCTAGCCTGGGCTTGTTCAAAAAGTGGCAGTGTTCCAAGAGAAGAAGGTGGGAAGCTCTGAAGCCTCTTGAAGCAGCGGCTTGGAAGTCAAGCAGCATCACTTCCTGTGCATCCTGTTCCATAGCAAGTCACCAGCCAAGCCCAGAGTCAAGAGACAGATGCCACCTCTTCATGGAAAGGGCTTCAAAGAATTTGTGGCCATATTTAATCTACAGCAGAGTAGGTATTTCTCATTACAAAACATTCCTTATTAGAATATTCCGTGCCTTAAGTAGAGCTTTCTGGAGTAGATTTAAAAAGTGAGTAGGTAACTCAAAGTCTACAAAGAGCTACCCATTATCACCGATTTTCTTAGTTCTTTGACCACCAGATGGCGGCATTGCTAAATCAACCTGGAGTTTTCAAGGTCAGCACCAAATTCCACCTGGACATGCCCTTAAAGCTGAGGACTCCTGTAATTGGGCTGGGTGGATCAGGGCTGGGTGGTGCTGATCACAGAGGGGGCCTGGAATGAGGACCCAAATGGGCGTTGGCTACCCCTTTGGAAAAGGAAACACCAACTCTTCCTTATTCTTACAGAACTGTTGTGGGAACAAAGATCAGTGAAGCCTCTTTACCTCCTAGGATGGGAGATTCTGTAAATATAAGCAAATAAGATGCTTCAAATATCATCCCATCACAATGGGCACAACACAAAGGAATATTGTTTGTAATTGCGTACTCATGAGCTACCTATCAAAATTACATTGTATTGATTTCATTACAGTGTTGCAAATTATTCTATAGCAGTGTTTTCTCTATCTTCTACCATTATAGCTGTTTGTAAACTTATTTGTAGTGAGGTGGATGGACCTAGAGTCTGTCATACAGAGTGAAGTAAGTCAGAAAGAGAAAAACAAATACCGTATGCGAACACATATATATGGCATCTAAAAAAAAAAAATGGCACTGATGAACCTAGTTGCAGGGCAGGAATAAATGAGGTAGACATAGAGAATGGACTTGAGAACTTGGGGTGGGAGGGCGAAACTGGGGCGAAGTGAGAGTAGCATCAACATATATACACTACCGAATGTAAAATAGTTGGCTGGTGGGAAGCAGCAGCATAGCACAGGGAGATCGGCTCGGTGCTTTTCGATGACCTAGAAGGGTGGGATAGGGAGGATGGGAGGGAGGCTCAAGAGGGAAGGGATATGGGGATGTGAGTATGCATATGGCTGATTTGCTTTGTTGTGCAACAGAAACTAACACAGTATTGTGAAGCAATTATACTCCAGTAAAGATCTATTAAAAAAAAAAAGCGACAGTGTGAGCAAAAACTGATGACATCTGATTGAGATCTGTAGTCTAGTTCATCGTATTGAGCCAAGGTCAGGTCCTGGCTTTGATAATGTAATACAGTTACATAAGATGTTACCACTGGGGGAAGCTGAGTAATGGGGACAGAGACCTCTCTGTGCTATTTTTGCAACTTCTTGTAAGCCTATAATTATTTCAGAATAGAAAGTGAGAAAAAAAATCCTCTCTATAAATAACCCCCACCTGCTTGTGTTTTACTTGTATTTGCATTATTGTTTGAGAGAAGAGAGTTGAGCCTCGATTTAAAAAAACTTTTTTTGCTTGTTCTGCCAGAGTAGCATCCTCTCCTCCCCCCTCAGATCCACTGGCCATTTCCGCAGAGCACCTGCTAGACCAGCTGACCAGCTGTGCACAGGGGCTAGAGCCAAGGACTTGGAGGTGCTTTCACCTTCCTTCTTCCCCTCTGGACTGAGGTCCTGTTCCGGGTGCCTCCTACATTCAGGGCTCTGCCTTTTATTAAGCACTTTCCCATTTGGAGTATTAATAGTGTCTTACAACACTCCTCCAAGGCTCATAGGAAGGCACTTTTAGTCCCGTTTTGTGGATAGGAAAACTAACTCTGATGGGTGAGGGACTTGCCCTAGGTCATAAGAGACGGATCCAAGGCTAATATGCGAGCCTTAACCTTTAACCTAGGTTTTCCTTGCCAATTCCTAAATAGAGTAAAACGAGAAAAAACTTTTTCAAGTGAAGTAATAAAACTTGTTTTGAAGTTTCCATGTTTAAACTCTAAGCCATTATTTCACATGTTTTTATTTATTGGCTTGCTCTACAAAAATGCAACCTATGATGTTCACCCAGTGTTTGAAGTAGAGAAATGAAACTTTCTCTTATGAATAAGTGGAGAAAGTGGTGTTAACTTTTGTTTTTCCCACCAATGAGAAAACAATAGGTAGCAATTGGCTTAGTAGATCTGTGGCAAAAAGGTATTTCCTGAGATTGACTCACTGGCAAAAGGAGACTGTGATGTTTTGCTGACCAAAGAGCATGGGAACTTTTCCGTTCAAATGCAAGTCAAAACCTTGACAAAATATAACAGTGCCCAGCATGCTTGTCAGTATCCGCCACACCAGTGAGGTCAGTAAGCTGGGTGGGGAGGCTGTGCCGCGGGTCCTGCCCTCAAAGACCTCAGGGTTTAGCTGTGGAGACCCAGACCAGTGTGCATGAAGCCGCCAGAGAGTAACACAGGGCAGTGATGCCTTTGTGCTGAGCTGTGTACCATGGGCGATTCTGGAAACAAAGGCTCCTGAGGCCTGGATCACTCAGAGGGGGCATCAGAGAGAATGCCCTGGGCTTGGGCAGGATGTGGAGATGTAGGGGGATAGCCCTCTGTTGACTCTTAAAATTGCAGTGAAAAACTAGGCTCTTAAAATCAACTCTTACAGTCATATTCACTGGCTCTGTGCCCTCAGAATAATTTATATCTTTTCAGCCTCAGTTTTTAAAAATTGAAGTATAGTCGATTTACAATATTGCGTTAGTTTCAGGTGTATAGCAAAGTGATTCAGTTATGTGTGTATATATATATATTTTTTTTCCGATTCTATTCCATCGTAGGTTATTACAAGATATTGAATATTGTTCCTTGTGTTATACTGTAAATCCTTGTTGTTTATCTGTTTTATATATAATAGTGTGTATCTGTTCATTCCATACTCCTAATTTACCACCCCTCTCCACTGGCTTTCCCCTTTGGTAACCATAAGTTTGTTTTCTTTATCTGTGAGTCTGTTTCTATTTTGTAAATAAATTCATTTGTATTATTTTTTAGATTCCACACATAAGTGATATCATATAATATTTGTCTTTCTCTGACTTACTTCACTTAGTATGATAATCTCTAGGTCCATCCATGTTGCTGCAAATGGCAAAATTTCATTCTTTTTTATGGCTGAGTAATATTCCATTGTGTATATATACCACATCTTCCTTATCCATTCATCTGTTGATTGGCACTTAGGTTGCTTCCATATCTTGGCTATTGTCAATAGTGTCGCTCTGAACATTGGGGTGCACGTATCTTTAGAGTTTTCATCTTTCAGACTCAGTTTTGTGTGTGTGGTAAAATATCCATAGCATACATTTACTATTTTAACCATTTTAAGGTATACATTTCAGTGTTATAATGTTGTGTAACATCACTACTGTCTAGTTCCAGAACCTTTTCATCACCCACAAAGGCGACCCTGCACCCATTTAACAATCACTCCCTCCTGCCTCAGCCCCTAATAACGACTGATCTGATTTCTGTCCCTATGGATTTGCCTACTGTGGATATTTCATATATGGGATCATACTGTATGTGGCCTTTTGTGTCTGGCTTCTTTCACTCTGCATAGTGTGTTCAAAGGTCATCCATGTTTTTTAACCTTAGTTTTACTTCCTGAAAGATCACCATGTAAAGGGCACTGTGGGGTATGACTAGAAGAATGAAACATAGTTCATGCCCTTAAGGGTGCTTGTCTGCTGGAGAAGAGAGGCGTGTGTCTGGTTCATTCTGTCACTAAGCGGTGACACTAGTGATACAGGAAAGAGCACTCAAGTTCAGGGGTGAAAGGTATAGGTGTGTTTGGGTAACTGCTGATGGCCTGGGTGGCTGACGCATGAGGCCTATAGGGAAACAAGGTGGGAGATGAACCCAGCTCAGAGCTGAATGCCTTTCTGGAATGTCTGGATTCATTCAGTGTCAAGTAGGAGCCATTGAAGGTTTTGAGCAGAGGAGTGACGTGCTCCACCCTGCTCTTTAGGAGGACAGCATGGCGGCATTATGGAGCTCCGTGTGGGCCTGGGAGTGATGGGAAGGGGTATTAGAATCATTCAGGCAAGAATACCAAGCAGTGAATTGGCAGTGGGAACAGCGAGGAACAGGTGAATTTGCCATTTGTAGTGGAGGTGGACTCAAAAGGATTTGGCCTCTGCATGGCTCTGGGGTCTGAGGGAGGTAAGGAGGTGAAGGTGGGCCCAAGGGGATCCTGTAGGAGGCCCTGCGGCCCAGCCATCCTGTTCAGCTTCTCTCATTTCTGCTTTGTTCCACATTGAGCTGGACGTATCCTGAGACAGGTTGCTAAGTAATAAAGGAGTTTTCATGACACTGTGAGGGAAGGCTTTATGGGTCTTTCTGGTGGAGCCCAGCTAATAACTTATCCCCAGTCTTCTCAGCTTGCCCTGGTCCTTCAAGCCAACCATTCAGGGATTTTCAATCTGTTTTCAATCTCTAGCCTCAGTGCAAACTTCCTTCAGGGGCTTCGGACGTTTCAGGGACTAAGCAGACTGTCCTTCAACCCTGGCCCATGCTGCAGTTGAACTTGGGACCATGTGCCTGTCCCCATTTTACAGATGAGGTACTTAGAGACTGAAAGTTTGCCTATGGTGATATGACAAGTAAGTGGTCAGGCCAAGACCTGAACGCAGGCTCCCTGCCTGCAGAGGAGCACGGTCCTCTGTTCACCACCTGTGCCTGCCCCCGCCTTCGCACCCTGCTGCCGCGGAGCGGGTCACTGCCTTCAGCCTTTCTCACTTTACCCCGGATGTGCAGCGTCACTCCCATTTTCCCTTTCCAGCTGTTTGCTTGGACAAGGCTAAGGAGAGTTTGGGGTGGCGGTGATAGTCATCTCATCTCCCGACATTCACGTTCCTCCATGTATGTCAGGCAAGTGAGCTTATCGCTGGGGAAATGACTCGGGGATGCAGCCAGTGGCTCAGCCAGGGGCAAAGGGAGCAGGAACTTGAGCGTGAGAAGGAAGCACAGACTGCAGTTCTGTTTCTCTCTTCCTCACCATAGGCATTTTCTCGGCAGGACTCAATGGAGTTCCTGGTGGTTTTGTGTGCATAGCCTCAGGGGGACTATGCTGGCCACATTCCCAGGAATTGCATTTTTGCTGAGAAGCCAGAGGTGTGTGGCATCACTCCAACTGAACCGTGAGGGCAGCTCCCTCCTGCCTGTGGAGTTGCTGCTCTACACAAAGGAATAGGTCCTTGTGTATCCGAAAAAGTCAGTGACCCATTCAGGGGACAGTTAGTCTCTTCAATTAATCTTGTCTTGTATGGGATGAACAAGGAATGAGCAGATAAACAGTCTCCAGAGGGTAATCAAATCCCAAATCCTTGAAAGAATTCACTTTTTAAAAACCAGAATCCTTTGTTTTCTTCATGAACACTCAGAGCCTCACTACTAAAGCTATCATCTTCATAAAGTTAAGTACACACACACACACACACGAAGAACACTCATCTTATAACCATCTAGCCAAATGTTGCTGCAGTGTCTACCACATTCACTAGGGTTAGAGAAGCAGGAAGTGTCAAAATAAACACCAATTAATAGAGTTTAAAAACATATAGACAACAGCAAACATTTACTGTGCACTTACTCTGTGACAAGCACTGTGCTATAATGGGTGGAAAGATGTATGCGATTTAGGCCTTGCTCTGAAGGAGCTTACTAGTTGAGAAGATGCCATCCGAGAACATAAAAAAGGCAACTGCCATCCTATGGCCAACATCATGCTTACTAGGGTAACCTTAGTTACCTTCTCAACTAAAGTCAAAGATAAGGATACTAGATATCACCACTGTTCAGCATTGTGCTGGAGGACCTAGCCAATGCAACAAGACAAGAAAGGTAAATGAAGCATAAGGATGGAAAATAAGAGACAAAGTTTTTGTTATGTGAAGATTATATGATTTCTTACCTTCAAAATTCAAGAATTTTGAAAACATTATATATAATAAAAGAAGTAAACATAGTTTCAGAGTACAGTATCAACATACAAACAGCAATAGCATTTCAGTATAGCAATAACCTATAGGAAATGCTGTAGGAAAAAAGATATTATTCATAATAACAAGTAAACTGTAAGGTGCCTAGGAATCAATTAAATAAAACATGTATAAGGCTTTAGTGGAGAAATTATAAAACATTATTAGAGTATAAAATAAATGAACAATGATATGTTCATAGACAGGACAACTTACTAGCATAAAAGCATCTCATTTAAGACAATTCTAATAAAAATCCCAACAGAATTTCTCTTAGTACTACAAAAACCAATTCTAAAATTCTTTTGGAAAAGTAAGGTACATAAATAGGTCTGATTTTTTTGGGAAAAAAAGGAACAAGGAGATGAATAAAACAGATTAGAGAGCAAAAAACCAGACCTAAGGATCCCTGTAACTTGGCGTAGGGTAGCAGTGCATTATAAATCAGTGGGAAAGTCTGCGTCCTTCAGTGACTCATGCTGAGATAACTGGCTTTCTATAGAAGAATATTAGATCCTTATCACACAACATATACAAAGATAAATTTTAGCCAAGCCTAAATGTGAAAATTAAAACTTTAAAAGTCATTGTTAGAAGATAACCCCAGGGGAATTTCTTTATGACCTCAGGGGTTAAAAAGAATTTCTTAGAAAAGACCCAAAACACACAACTCAGAAGTAAAAAGGTTGATAAATTTGACTATGTTAAAGTATTATTATTTACTGATGTGCAGTATAAGGATATGGCTTAGAAGTATATACATAGATGTTGTCTCTGGACAGTGAGGGAGGGGGGAGGATGAGACAGGGAACTCAACTTTATACATAATGTTAAAAGCGAGGAAATGATAACATTGGTTACTTTTGGATGGTGGGAACATAAAGCTTATTATATTTATAAATATTTTTTATAAAGTTTTAAAATTTTATTTTTTCTTTCAGTTTTATTGAGATAAATTGACATACCGCACTGTATAAGTTTAAGTTTAAGGTGTACAGCCTAATGATTTGACTTACATGCATCGTGAAATGATTGTCACAGTAAGTTTAGTAAACATCTATCGTCTCAAATAGGTGCAAAATAAAAGAAATAGAAAAAAAGCTTCTGCTTGTGATTTACTCTAACGACTTTCATATATAACATACAGCAGAGTTGTACGTTACATCCCTAGTACTTACTTACCGTATAACTGGAAGTTTGTACCTTTTGACTGCCGTCTTCCAGTTCACCCTCCCTGTCCACCTATTTATAAGTATTTTTGTATTTAAAATTGTTTCCAAGAAAACACATAGCAACTCCCAACCCAAATCAGCAAGCAGTGTGGAAGGTACAGTTGTATTAGGGAAGTTGCCTGGACCCAAAAGTCTGACTCTGATCCTGGCACTGCCATCAGCAAGCTGTGTCCATGGGTAAGACCTTCTGTCTCCAGGGCTTTTCACTCTGGAAAACAAAAGTCTGCTCATGTCCTCTCCCTTACCAGCTCTAACATTTTTTCTTCTTTTCTTGGGAGAGGTTACAACTGCTGGAGGAGCAGAAAAGGAAGAATGCACAGGGAAGAGCATTTTCACAAGCATAAGTTCTGTATGAGCTCAGGGAGGTGATTATCACTGCATTCAGTTCCTGTTTGCCTGACCTCTTAATTCATGGGCCCCGCCTGATTTCTGTTAAACCCTTGACCTTGCTGTTTTCCTCGACAGGGTGGATCTGGGTGCCCTGTAGTGATAAGTGTGTTCCCTATCAAGTGGCAGAGATTCTTAATTAGCTGGGACTGAATAGGAGCGGCATGCTGCTGACATGGATGTCTCAGCTTAATTGGTCTCCATTATTGCTCTGGAGTCAGAGCCTGAAAAAGAACCAAGAAATTCACCCGGGTATGGTGGGGTGGAGCAAGAAAGAATGTCAGGGGTCTCCAAGGAGGTACCAGTGCTTTGATCAAGGTGGTTGTCTGTGGGCTGGTCATTTAGAAACAGGAGTCTTGGAATCCTAGCTCTCACCTATGGATCTGCTGGCCTGTCAGCCTCAGTTTTCTCACCTGTGAAATGGAGCTGACCAAATGAGACCAGAGTGATGGAGGGGATCATTTCCTTTTTACCTGCAAAGAGAGAGAGGGCAAGAAGAAGGCGGGGGGGCGGGGGACGGGATGGGGAACAGTTTTTCACGGGCTGAGTATTTATAATTACAGTTATCGCTGCTCTCAATCCCTGCAGGGAGTGTAACCAAGATCTCAGTCATCTTAAATAATTTCCGTGTGTGGACACATTCTTCAGACTTCACATGATGTCCTTGTAAAACCGGTCTGGGTGCTTAATGACAAGAAAATCAGAGTGGAAAGGCAGGGCATCCTCTAATGGCCCCTCTTTGCAACAGGAATGAATTTTAAGAGACTCGGTTGATCTAAATGGAGAGCTGGTTGTAGCAGGATCGGATTGGGAGTGTAGGCACACATTCTCCCTACATTCCTCTTGATCTTTCCGCTGCAAGTACTAAAGAAATTCATTTTCTACCGCAGCCTAACTCCTATCTTTTCCTCTCTCCTCTGTTTCTTACACTCTTTACTTCATTTAGCCATCTCCTCTTTGCATCTTCTAGGTTCTTTCCTTGCGAGGTGGTTTGAGAAATCCTTCAGAGGCTTCATTCTGTCGTCACAACAGTGTTTTGTAGGGTAGGCTCTAGAGATGCCCTAAAACAAATCCACTGTGGCTTTCTGTGACCTGAACGATTGGAGTGAAAACGGCCATGCGGTTTGAAACCCATGGTTCCCAAAGTACTGGCTGTGATTTGACTTTGTAGCTTTTAAGCTTCATCACTAGCTTGTTGACATCAGTGAGGAGAGCTGCCTTATTTGAGCGAGTTCACTGAAGGGATAGTACTTGCATAGCAGAGGCTGAGAGTGAGAGGGACCTGGAGAAAGTGAGCATTGCCCAGAGGCAAATGTGAAGTACGTGTGTTCAGTGACCAGTGTTGAAAATCTTGTGTTTTATGGCAGTTGTTTTGATCTGTTAGGAGATTATAATTAAAAACTAGCAATAAATGAAGTTGCTCCCTAAGTATTAGTATTAAGATGAAATTGATTTCTTTAAAAGAGTACAGATTTCTTCCTTTTTTTTTTAATAAATTTATTTATTTAGGCTGTGTTGGGTCTTCTTTGTTGCTGTGTGTGGGCTTCTCTAGTTGCGGCGAGCGGGGGCTACTCTTTGTTGCGGTGCGCAGGCTTCTCATGGCGGTGGCTTCTCTTGTTGCGGAGCATGGGCTCTAGGCGTGCGGGATTCAGTAGTTGTGGCACACGGGCTCAGTAGTTGTGGCTCGCGGGCTCTAGAGCACGGGCTAAGTAGTTGTGGCTCACGGGTTTAGTTGCTCTGTGGCATGTGGGATCTTCCTGGACCAGGGCTCGAACCCATGTCCCCTGCATTGGCAGGCGGATTCCTAACCACTGCGCCACCAGGGCAGTCCCCGGATTTATTTCTTTTTTTTTTTTTAAAGTATATATATATATTTTTAATTTATTTATTTATGGCTGTGTTGGGTCTTCGTTTCTGTGCGAGGGCTTTCCCTAGTTGTGGCAAACGGGGGCCACTCTTCATCGTGGTGCGCGGGCCGCTCACTATCGTGGCCTCTCTTGTTGCGGAGCACAGGCTCCAGACGCGCAGGCTCAGTAAGTGTGGCTCACCGGCCCAGCTGCTCCGCGGCATGTGGGATCTTCCCAGACCAGGGCTCGAACCCGTGTCCCCTGCACTGGCAGGCAGATTCTCAACCATTGCGCCACCAGGGAAGCTCCCCGGATTTATTTCTTAAGCCACTGCTACTATTTGTGCTTCTCCTTCTCCACCACCCTCCCTGCCCACCTCTCCCCACCCCCCTCCCAGGGCTGTGTGATACTTCCTCCCTGAGTAAATGCCTTGTTCTGGGGCAGTGGCAGCTTCCTCCTACTATGGTGCTGTTTTCCTTCGGTTTGATGCATGACTTGCGGTTTTAGCAGTGTTGGTTTTGGCGAGCATCTCACTGGGAGTCCACCTCAAGTCCAGGCTTGATTATGTGTCCTGTTTTTTTAATCCCTGGTCTTGCACTGTTGCATCAATATTAAGGGAGAGTCTTGCAAAAGCACTGTTAATTACAAGCGCTCTCACGTTTCTGGCCACTAGCATGTCTTTCTTAAATATGCAGAATAGTTAGAGGCAAGAGGATGCAGACTCAGTTCTGGGGCTCTCTCAGTGCAACAGATACAACCCTGGGAAATCTTCAGATGTGTTTGTGACAAATGGAGTGTGTGTCTGGGGGGAGGCAAATGAAAAATAGAATCTGCTTGTTTTTGAAAAGCAGACGTAAAAGTTATTCTCGGTTAACTGTCCGGATAAAATCACTATGGCCTTGGACAAATCGTTTAACTTCATTAGACTTCAGTTGCTCACCTATAACCTAGGTAAAATAAGAATATACTTGTCTATAGACAGGAGGCTGGATGAGATGGTCTCTGGAGAAGTCACCTATGGATTTTTGACTTGCTAAACACTGAGCTGGGATAGAAGAGTCTGGACATAGAGTATAGTTGAAAGGGATACATCTGTGATTGTTGTTTGCAGTTATTTTCCATTGTAAAATACTGTGTATATACCAAAAAAATAATTAAAACATATATGCAGAATTCGACAAATAAATTAAACACCTGTGTAACTATCACCAGGTCGATGAACGGGATGCTGCTGTCTCCCGGAGTCTCTGAGGGGCCCTGACCCATCCCAGCCTCCTCCCTCACTTACGCTTTTATGGTAAATTCCTACTTTTCTCTACAGTTTTACCACCCGTGTTTCCCTCTACTGCTTTAAAAGTTATATGCTCTTTGTATTCTAAAAATTACAATATTTGTACTTGGAGTTTAAAGTTGATCAAAACTTTCATTTCCCATTGGGTAATACCAGGTCCTTGGAACACTCTAAAACATTTACCCCCTTCTCACTTATTTTCTCTCATTGCTGTGTGTTTTAATCCTGTGCATTTTTAAGAACATCGCAAAACAAATTGTTCTACACAGTCAGCGTTCAATTAGATTTATTCATGCATTTGTTACTGTCTTTGCTTTTCATTCCCTTTTGCGTTTCCAGTCTTCCATCTGCCTGATGTACAACCTTTAGAATTTCCTTTGCTGGTAATGAACTCTCTCAGGTCTTATATGCCTGAAAACTCCTGAATTTCACCTTCATTGTGGAAGGGTAGTCTTGGCAGTTATATTAGTTTCCTGTGACTGCTGTGCAAACTTGGTGACTTAAAACAATAAGAGTTTATTCTTGTATAGTTCTGGAGGCCAGACACCCGAACCCCATGTCGCTGGGCTAAAGTCTAGGTGTTAGCAGAGGCTAACACCTGTGCTTCTTCCAGAGGCTCTAGGGGAGAATCTGTTCCCTTGCCTTTTCCAGCTTCTAGAGCTGCATTCCTTGTATACTTTGGTTCATGACTCCTTCCCGAATCTTCAATGCCAGCATTGTAGCATCTTCACATCTCCACCTTTTCACAACACCTTCTCCTCTGTGTTGAGTCTCCCTCTGCCTCTCTCTTGTAGTGACACCTGTGATTGCATTGAGGGCCTACCCAGATAATCCAGGATAATCCACCCATCTGGAGATGCTTAACTTAATCATATCTGCAAAGTCTTTTTTGCCATATAAGGCAACAGGTTCCAGGGACTGTGACCTCACCATCTTTGCAGGCCATTATTCATCTTTGCACAGGACTGTATAAAACTATAGGTTGATAATTATTTTCTACATTAAAGATATGATTCAACTGTCGTCTGGCTTCCACTTTTTTTAACCATTAAAAAAAAATTGAAGTATAGTTAGTTTACAATGTTGTGTTAATTTCAGGTGTACAGCAAAGTGATTCAGTTCTTTCTCAAGTTCTTTTCCATTATAGGTTATTACAAGAGGTTGAATATAGTCCCCTGTGCTATACACTAGGCCCTTGTTGTTTACCTGTTTTTTATATAGTAATGTATATATGTTAATCCCAAACTCCTAATTTACCTCCCCCTTTCCCCTTTGGTAGCCATAAGTTTGTTTTCTGTGTCTGTGAGTCTATTTCTATTTTGCAAATAAGTTCATTTATGTCATTTTTTAAGATTCCACATATAAGTGATATCATATGATTTTTGTCTTTCTCTGGCTGACTTACTTCACTTAATATGATAATTTCTAGGTCCATTCATATTTCTGCATATGGCATTATTTCATTCTTTTTTTATGACTGAGTAGTATTCCATTGCATTTATGTACCACATCTTTATCCATGCATCTGTTGATGGACATTTAGGTTGCTTCCATGTCTTGGCTATTATAAATAGTGGTGATATGAACACTGGGGTGCATATATCTTTTCGAATTAGAGTTTTCTCCAGATATATGCCCAGGAGTGGGATTGCAGGATCGTATGGTAGCTCTATTTTTAGTTTTGTAAGGAACCTCCATACTGTTTTCCATAGTGACTACACCAATTTACATTCCCACCAACAGTGTAGGAGGGTTCCTTTTTCTCCATACCCTCTCCAGCATTTATTATTTGTAGACTTTTTGATGATGGCCATTCTGACCAGTGTGAGGTGATACCTCATTGTAGTTTTGATTTGCATTTCTCTAATAATTAGTGATGTTGAGCATCTTTTCTAGTGTCCATTGGCCATCTGTTTGTCTTCTTTGGAGAAATGTCTATTTAGGTCTTTTGCCCATTTTTTGATTGGGTTTTTTTTTTTTTGTATTACGCTGTATGAGCTGTTTGTATATTTTGGAAATGAAGTCCTTGTTGGTAGCATCATTTGCAAATATTTTCTCCCATTCTGTAAGTTGTCTTTTCGTTTCATTTATCATTTCCTTTGCTGTGCAAAAGCTTTTAAGTTTAATTAGGTTCCATTTGTTTATTTTTGTTATTTCCATTATTCTAGGAGACAGATCCAAAAAAATATTGCTTTAATTTATGTTAAAGACTGTTCTGCCTATGTTTTCCTCTAGGAGTTTTATAGTATCCATCTTACATTTAGGCCTTTAATCCATCTTGAGTTTATTTTTATATATGGTGTTAGAGAATGTTCTAATTTCATTCTTTTACATGTAGCTGTCCTGTTTTCCTAGCACCACTTATTGAAGAGACTGTCTTTTCTCCATTGTATATTCTTGCTGGCTTCCATTTTTGATGTTGAGACCTCATCTCTCAGTCTAACCATCATTTGTTTTAAGGTAATCTATATTTTAATCTTGGTTTTGATAGCTGTGACTACTGATCGCCATGATGCGTCTAGGTATACATTTCTTTATATTCTGTTTGGGAGTCCGTGGGTCTTTTGAATCCGTGGTGTCTTTCAATAGTTCAGGAAAATCCTTAGCTGTTATCTCCTCAGAATTATCTCAGCCCGACCTCACTCTCTTCCTCTTCTGGGACTCCAGTGAAATGTATGTTGGACCTTTTTACTGTATCCTTCATGTTGTAAACTCACTCTTCTCTGTTTTCCATACTTTTACTCTTCTCTGCTATATTCTGGACATTTTCCTCTGATCTAACCTCTGGTTTATAATTCTCTCTTCTGTTGTTTTTAATTTGCTGCCAAACGCTTCTATAGAAATTTTAATTTGTTACTGTATTTTTCCTTTCCAGAAGTTTTGTTTGATCCTCTTCCAGATCTGCTAAGTCATCTTCTACAGCTTTTTTCCCTGCAGATATTTGCGAACTTGTTGTTTCCTTTTTTTCATGTGGTAAGCATGTTTAAACTTAATAAGTCTGTATCTGAAGCCTGTCCAGGTGTGTTTCTGCTCTCAGCTGTTTGTACTGGTTCTCACTCATGTTGCCTTATTTCCCTATGCATCCAATTATCATTAACTGTTTTGCTAGTCATTGCCCTTAAAACATTATTTGTGGAGATTTTCTGAGGCTTGGAATAAGTGTACTTTCCTCCTTATGGCTGGCTTTTAGGGGCACTACAAGTTGGGGACCACATCAAACCAAATTCATTGCCCATCTATGCTGTACATTCCTGGGGCGAAATGTGCGTGAGGACAGGTCTATGGTCACATCTTCTCAAGATTATTTTATCCCCCTTCCTTTTCCTTCTCCTGCTCTACTTAAGTACAGAGCAACCTTCTCCTGGCCTGTGGGGTTGGGGAGGAATAGGAAGTAACAGATTAGTTCAGGTTTACCCTAATTCTGAGAGTGTACTCTGGGACCCTGCTTCATGCAGGAAAAAGTATCCTGTAAGTCTTTACATTGAATGTGCTCTTTGCCTGGTTGCCTGTCGCCCTTACCCCTCCAGTGTCTTCAAGGTGAAAGCAACTTGGGCACTCAAATAATTCTCTAGTTTCTTCGAGTTCAAGCTTCCCCCCCAAATTGGCCTGGTAGGGCTGCACTATCTTTTCAACTCCTGAGTGCTTAAAGGTGATTATCCAGAGTTTTTTTCAGCCAGAGGATTTATCTGAATAACCCCCTACCTAACCTGCCCTATGGGAAACAGCTGTTCCATGTTTATTGTGTACAATTATGCACTATATTTACCTTTAGGAAATTTATAGTGCAAAAAGATCAAGGGAATGTGCGCCCACAAGTTTTGTGTGTGTGTGTGTGTGTGTGTGTTAAGAGATTAGTAGTCATCCTGTGGAAGACTGATCTGGTGTAGAGTTTTGGGGGAAAAAGGTGTGAGACTTTGATGGATTGTTCCAGTGACATTATGAAATTGAAGAGCTCATCTTGCTTGACACCACTTGTTCTTTCCTCAAGGGGTAACTTCAGTTGGTTGGCTAATAAGTTGCATCCTTGCCTTGAAAAAATAACCACCAAAGAAACACCACTCTTAGCTGGTTTCCCTGACACCTCAGCCTGGTCCTGAGCTGCCCTGTAATGGCCACGGTCCAGCTTTTTCAAATCCGAGGCAGCTGTGAGGGCAGCTGGCTTTGATTCAGATGGTAGAGACAACATTAGTCAGCAGCCTCCTCTCTCATGGCCTGATGCCTTAGCACTGCAACGTGTGTCTGTGACGGTGAAGGTGGACTCCTGACTCTGGCCGTGGATAAGTAGATATGCCTGGGCCAGGTTTGTGAGTCCAGTCTTTGGCCAACCCTCGGCATCACGCTTTGGCCAGTTGGTCTTGGATCAAGCTTTCAAAACTTTAAATCCCAAATGTCAAGAATGAATTTTTGACCCCTTGGTCCTCCAATCCCAGATTTGGATGGAAGCCTCTGAAATGACAGTCAACATGAGGAAAAGCTTGTAAGTCATTTGTTGATTCATAAAACATTTAACGGACTTCTACTGTATGGAAAGCATCATGCTGGGTATTGTGGTATCCTTGCCCCCCGGATGCTTAAAATCTTGCGAAGAATTAAGTAAGAATGGTCACCTAAGAAAGAAACTGAGATTTAAGGGGGGGTGCCCTGAGGTTGACTGTGAGAGCCATCTGTGATGTTTGTCATCCCATTGCTCATGAGGTTTGATTTGGCTGGTCTGATTGGCTGGGGTTCTTTTCCTTCCCCGCACTTCAGTGAGCATCCCTCCCCAATCTGGGTTCATATCTGCGAGTGTGACCTTTCCACCTGGAGGAGGCCCATCCTTTGGTCAAGTATAAAGGTGGCTGTGCTTCTCTTTTTAAGACTTAGCAAAAGACGTAGTGGAGAAAGGTGGAAACCAATCTTGCTGCCTATCACCAAGCTTCATGCAAAGAAACAAAAATTAATTCATGATTTATGCGTCAGAATAGACTCAATTTCCTGGAAATCATCTTAGAATGGATATTGGAATTTGATTAATAAAACATGGCTGGAGTGAAAGATGTGTTCTCTTCACCAGCTCGCTCAAAAATCACTGTTCTGCATTGTTCTACCCAGATGAGTTTGATGCACTTTTTAATTAATGCCACTAAGAGAGCAGGTAGAACTTCAGTAGACAAATGCCACATGTGCCTTTAAGGAGAAACCAGCTTAAAATCAGATTTGTTTCTTCAGCAAGAATTAGAGGATACACTCGAAAGCTTCACCAAGGTGCCCCTCTCTTTCTTGGCAAGCAGTCATCAGGCTGTTAGTTTCCAGCCCCCAACTTCCTTGACCATGGGAATTCCTTCCTAGTTTGATTCTGAGCACAGATTCCGCTTGCTTTTATTTTTGTTTTCTGTTTGCTCGTTACTCTTCTTTCATTGCACATGCTCTTTTTCCGTGTCCTGCTCCTCTGATTGTCTTGCTGAGTTTTTTGATCCCAAACAAGGGCGACTTCTGTACTCAGCTTGTTGTGAAAATTCAGTAACATGTGACACATGGTATGTTGTCCAACTTTTATATCTTTATACTCCTCTGGCGTTTGGCCATGGGGATCATGTTTTGCTGAATGTAATACTCTTGCCATTTAAATTTTAATTGATGTAAATAGTAAAACACAATTGTAGTAGACTGGACCCTCTACCTCCCCCTCCTCCTCTCCCCCCCGCCTCCCTCTCCTCCTCTTCCCTCTCCTTCTCCCTCTTCTCCTCCCTCTCCTCCTCCTCCCTTTCCTTCTTCTCTTCTCCCGGAGGAGACATCAGAAAGCACTCATAGAGTATGCAGAGTCTTAAAATACCAACTCCTTAAACTTAGGATAAATCTCGTTCTATTACTTGCTTTTGTATGTACATGTGGAGGAAAAGTGATCACGTGTTGGGGAGTATCTAATACTATGTTAGAGGTTATTTCGATCTTTTACAAAAGCAGAGAAGGAAGACAGTGCAAGTGTGTTGGGCACAGCGCTGTTGACGGCTTGATAGCGGTGACACAAGGTAACCAGTGTTCTTGGAGGAGAATCAGGACAAGGTTGGGTTTTGGCTTCTCTGCTACTACCTGGGCACCCCTGCAACACTCAGTCTCCCCAGGTGCTCTTATGGGCCCATGCTTGGACATTATCTTGGCCCATGGGAAGGTAAGTTGCAGCTCTGTTGGATGGCTGGTGTCCTCTGATCCCTGAGTGTTGGGGTAAACCCTACTGTGAGTCATTTATATAGCAGTATTTACTGAGCTTCTGCTTGTGCCAGGTACGGGCGTTGGGCAGGCAGCAATAGAAGAGGCAGATAAGCTCCCTGTTCTCATGGAGCTTATATTCCAGGGGAAGGACAAGCAATAAAGCACAAACTAAACAAGATAATTTCAGATATTGACAAAGGTAGGATAAGGGGACAGAGTGACCATATGTCCTTTAGGTTTCCAGGTCTGAGGTGGCCTCTTTGGGAAGGGGACAGTAGCACAGGAACCTGAGGTTGAGAAGGGACCAGTCACATGAAGATCTGAAGCAGTGCTGTCCTGTAGAACTTTCTGAGTGCTGGCGATGTTACATACCATCCAGTGTGGTACCTGCTCGTCCCATGTGGCTATTGAATGCTTGAAATGTGGCTAGTACAACTGAGGAACTGAGTTTTAAGTTGTATTTAATATTAATAACTTAAACAGCTTCGTGTGTTAATAGCTATCCTCATGAACAGTGTAGATCTAGAGGAAGGACTTTCAAGGAGAGGGAACAGATTGTGCAAAGGTCCTGAGGACATGGTCCCCCTGAGAACCCAGCATGGGATCTATGTCTGGAAGCTGGGCTCAGTCTTCAAAGAGCAAATCTGGTAAACTTAAAATTGCTTCCTGCCTGTGTTTTGTGGGTCCCTGGAGAACCCACAGAGGAACAGCAGTTAACCAGATGGGAATTAAAAACCCCTGCCCAACAAAGAACCCGTTTCCTTTCTTAAGAAGAGCTCATTCCCACATTGTCTGACTCACAACTCTTAACTGGTTTCCTCGACTCACGGGCTGGGGCTGGCCTTTGTCTGTGCAGGATGTAGCTGTTACGTAGGCCTCGCTTGTTCATTCTGGGAATGAATCCTGTCTTTGTACTTTCCTTGCATCTTTTTGTAACCAGAGGCTGGAACCTCTACTATTGCTCTTTTAAGGGGTCCCTCTGCATTCTTCTTACTGCCTTCCATTCATCCCAGGGGCCTGAGGCCCCATCTTTTCTGGCTTAGCTCCCCCCTCCCCCAACCCTATTGCTGAAGACGGCATAGTCAGCCCTGCTTCTAAAGAGAAACTGGTCTTTGGAGAGAGGTTCACCATGAATTTCCACTTCTGTTGAAAGAGTTAAGAAAGAAAAGAGGAGAGGAGAGGAGTGACAAAGAGAGGCTCCAGGAATGTTCGCAGTGGTTTTCTCACATGCCGCACATGCACTGGGATCTCCTAGGCCATGGAAACCTCTGCACCGCTTGGCCAAGCACTGGGCTATTCCAAGCAGCTCTTGGCTTATCCCGGGGCTGGGGGGGCTGGGGGGCGGGGAGTGGCAGGGACCAGCTCTGCCCCTCCAGTGCGGGTGGAGATTCGTCTCCAGCAAGATTCTCAGCTGAAAACAGAGATGAGGTGGCCACTCCAGGGTCAGTGTGCTGAAGATTAGAGGAGGCCCATTGGTTACCACTCTCTCTGCACTTGCACACCCCAAAGGAGGTACAGTTACTTAGTACCACCCTGACGGGTACATAGAACTGAGGCTGTGGGCCCCAGCCAGCTTCCGGGGGTTGAGCTGTGACCCTGCCTTTTCCCCTCGGTCCTGCCTGACCATCTGCAGTGAACTCAGAGCTCCCCTCCCCATCCCCAAGCCAGCAGTGGGAAAGGGAAAGAGGCTGCGGACTTTGAACTGCAGCAGGTACCATGAAGCTGTCTCGATGCTGGCAACCTTGATCTCTCTAGTAAGAAGTCTGAGGTCATAAAATGCCCCATTGTTGACCCCTGAGCAACGTGCTCTGGCTGCTTTGTACAAGTGCCTTCCCAGTCCAAGTGTGAAAACGCACCTGGATTATGCACTTGGGCCTTCATGAGAGGACAAATGCGGATGCCTTGCTTCTCCAGGTGTCTTGCCCTTACTTTTTGGCATTTTGGTTCTCCAGGAGAGAGGCCGTGATAGACAACTTAATATACGGGAACTCATTAGAAGGTCCTTGTAAGTTAGATGGGGCAGTATCTGCCCAACTGAATTCATTTGTCTCTAAAAAATTACTTTTTGGCCCTGAAAAATAAGCATGTTTGTTAGAGAAAAATTGGAACATTTACAAAAGGAGAAAGGAGGAAACAGTTACCTGAGATTCTACCATCTAAACACAGCCACTCCTGTTAACATTTTGGTGTGTTCTTTAATATTTTTTCTTCCTACCTAAGGGTTATTTTGCCTTTTACATGTACGGAACCATAACATATATGCAATTTTGTGTGCTGGCTTTTATTTTTTTTAATTTTTAAAAACATTTATTTATTTATTTTTATTGAAGTACAGTTGATTTATAATGTGTTAGTTTCTGATGTACAGCAAAGTGATTCATAAATATTCTTTTTCATATTCTTTTCCATTATAGGTTGTTACAAGATATTTAATATAGTTCCCTGTGCTATACAGTAGTACCTTGCTGTTTATCTATTTTACATAGAGTAGTTTGTACTTCTAATCCCAAACTGCTAATTTATCAATATCTCTCCTCTGCCCTTTCCGCTTTGGTAACCATAAGTTTGTTTTCTACGTCTGTGAGTCTGTTTGTTTTGTAAATAAGTTCATTTGTATCATATTTTAGATTCCACATATAAGTGATATCATATGATTCTTGTCTTTCTCTGGCTGACTTACTTCACTTAATATGATAATTTCTAGGTCCATCCATATTTCTGCAAATGGCATTATTTCATTCTTTTTTTATGACTGAGTAGTATTCCATTGCATATATGTACCACATCTTTATCTGTGCATCTGTTGATGGACACTTAGGTTGCTTCCATGTCTTGACTTTTGTAAATAGTGCTACTGTGAACATTGGGGTGCATGTATCTTTTTGAATAGAGTTTTCTCCAGATACATGCCCAGGAGTGGGATTGCAGGATCATATGGTAGCTCTATTTTTAGTTTTTTAAGGAACCTCCATACTGTTTTCCATAGTGGTTACACCAATTTACATTCCCACCAACAGTGTAGGAGGGTTCCTTTTTTCCCATACTCTATCCAGCACTTACTATTTGTAGACTTTTTGATGATGGCCATTCTGATTGGTGTCAGGTGATACCTCATTGTAGTTTTTATTTGTATTTCTCTGATAATTAGCGATGTTGAGCATCTTTTCACGTGCCTGTTGGCCATTTGTATGTCTTCTTTGGAGAAATATCTATTTAGGTCTTCTGCCCATTTTTGATTGGGTTGTTTGTTTGTTTTTTTGTTATTGAGTTGTATGAGCTGTTTGTTATTTTGGAAATTAAGCCCTTGTTAGTGGCATCATTTGCAAATATTTTCTCCCAGTCCATAGGTCGTTATTTCATTTTGTATATGGTTTCCTTTGCTGTGCAAAAGCTTATAAGTTTGATTAGGTCCCATTTGTTTATTTTTGCTTTTATTTCTATATCCTTGGGAGACTGACCTAAAAAAACATTGCTGTGATTTATGTCAGAGAATGTTTTGCCTAGGTTCTCTTCTAGGAGTTTTATGGTGTCCTGTCTTATATTTAAGTCTTTCAGCCATTTTGAGTTTATGTTTGTGTATGGTGTGAGGGAGTGTTCTAACTTCGTTGAGTTACATGCATCTGTCTAGCTTTCCCAACAGCACTGGTTTTTAATTTAACATTAAATAGCAAGTGGACCGTAGACTTCACGTTTCACGGCCACATGGTATGCCCTTAAGTTTCTGTGTGCTTGGCACTTTGGGTGTTTTGAACCACAAGGACTCTGTAATGGGGTGGAGATCACGCACTGAAGCCAGGTGCAGACCCCACGTTTCCCTCCTCCCAGTTGAGAGTTCCTTATACTCGGTTCTCAACCTTCCACTGCCTTCATCCCTCACCGATGGGTTGTATACCCCTGTCAGGTGTGTCTCTTGTTATGTTACTGTGTGTAACCCCTCGCCCACCTTCCACTGAGGGTCACTACACCACCCCCTTTGGGACGTCGCCCCAGGAGTGGAGGCCAAATTATCCCCTTCCATCGTGCCACCTCAAGGAACTCATAGTCTCATAATAAATAGCAGCATTCATCTGGGCCAGATTTGCCTTCTGCTTCTCCCAGCCCAAGGCCCACCACTGAACCCTTCCAATTCCCTGTGTTAATGCTGGCTGTGTAGCAGGAGAAAGGATTAGCCGAGAAAACAAGGACAGGCTTGGATGTCCAGCAAACGGCCTTGGGCTGTGGTGCTCTGGGAATCGCTGCCGTCAAGGTGGGTGGATGATGATCTCCCACCCCTCCTCTTCCCTCTCTGAGCTCTTTCCTCCCTTTCAGGACAGGCTTCGTGGGTATGGGTTCACATAGGGCCCTTCGCTTAGAAGGTTTAATGCTCCTCTGCTGCCATCTTGAAATTCTTAATAATTTTTGAACAGTGATCCTGTATTTTCATTTTTCACTGGGCCCCACAAATTATGAGCCCGTTCTGCTCTTATGACACTTGGAACACACCTTACCTGCAGCATTCATCTTATTTTACTCTATTATTCACACTTACAACTCACCTTGCACACCAGAAGGTGTTTTAGTGGAAGGACAAGGCCTTTGGAATCAAGCAGACCTTTTTCAAAACACCGCATACTGACTTTGGGACTTCGGGTAAGTTACCCAGCTGCTTGCAGCCTCAGTATTCTCATCTATGGAGTGGGGATAGTGATCTTGATCTTTTAAGACTTGTGAAGACCAAGAGAATGTGTGGGTAGTGTAATGCCTTGCATATCCACCCTCAGTATTACCTCTTGTTCCTCCTTCCCTCCTTGCCTGGCACAGTGCTGGTATACAGTAGGTGCTCAACATACGCTTACTACATTTCAGTTTGTGATGGTCAGTTTGTGCCTCTTCATTTCCAAGTGGGGCCAGGGTTTGTGTCCTAATCTCTGGGTAAGAGCTAGGACTGCACAATCACAGGGGCTCATTCTAAGGACTGACTTTTCTTCTCCTGGGAATTGCATTCCAGGCCCTGTATCGGGCACTTTTTTCCTTAATAATTCAGTTCACCATCAGTGTGTCATGCCGTGGAGCTCACGATTGCACATCCTCAGCTGGCGCCGCTCGCACTGGGCCCTGGGCTGTTGGACACACACCTTCTTCCGTAATCCTGGAGGCAGGCACAGTCCTCGTCCCATTTCCTGTGGCCACCTGCGCTGTCTGGCTCCAGGGCCTGCGTTCTTCACCACCCCACACCACTGCTTCTCCTTCGGGACAAGCGAGGGCAGAGGCTTAGATACGGGTTTCGGGAGATGTGTGTGGTGGAGTGCCTTTTAGTAAACTCTTATTCTAAGAAAGTCCCAAGTATAATGAAATGAGACAGAGACAGAGGAAGGGCAGAATGTGCAATGGTTGGTTGGAGCCTAGCCTCGTGCCTTGGGGAGACCTAGTAGATCGTGGGAGGGGCCCAAGGCCTGAGCAGAAGTGCGGCTGTGGCCAGGTTGGCTGGATCCCGTGGGTCAGGATCTGGGACTGGCACTTTTAGGTGTCTGTGACTTAGTGAGCGGCAGAGAGCCAGGGTGCCTGGGGCAGACTGTGGGCTGTGACTAAATTAGGAAGAAAGAGCCCTCGGGCTCTCCAGGAGCTCAGTGGGCAAGTGGGCGGTGGACTGGCTTTTGGTGGGCAGCTGGGAGCCGTCTGTTCAGACAGGCTTCTCAGTGGCTGCAGGAACGTCACACGCTGAGTCCTAACAGGAGGGGAGCCTCCCTGACGCTGGTGACCATCCCCGCCCCCTCCCCCCCAAGGAGTCTCAGTCAAATAGGAGAACGCTGTGAGCTTTAACCTCTAGTCCTTTCTAAGCTCTTCTGGGGAGGTTTTACCCTGTAGAAAGTGTACCCTCCTGAATAGTTTTGAGAGGGTGTTATACTGGATTGTGGCCATCACAGATGAACATCAGATGGTCCAGACAGGGCACAGAGGGGCTATGGGTGCTCTGTGTAACCTGGCAGTGAGGTACCTGCAGACAGCAGCTTTTGACTTAGAAAATCACGTGAAGGTTTAGATGGTTTGATTAAGTATTACAGTGTGAGATTTGGAAAGAAAAGAGGAAGAAAAGTGGCAGGAGAATGATGGCTCCGGGAGAGAAAAGTGAGCAAGTTCCTAAGTAATTAAACGTAAGTCAAGCCAAGCCTATCACGGGACCCATGACCTTCAGTCAGTGCCTCACAGAGAGGGGCTTCTTGGCTTTGTTTTCTTCTCTTCCTTTCTTTCCTTCTTCCTTCCTTTTTTTTTTTTTTTTTTCTTGGTGTCATATTTTTTGCAAGACTTTTAGGAGTACTTAGCTGTAGGATATTTTCTCAGCTGCAGCACTATTGACATCTTGGGCTGGTAATCCTTGCTTATGGGTCTGTCATGAGCGTTTAGGATTTTAGCAGCACCACTGGCCTCTGCCCAGTAGACACCAGTAGCGCCCCCAATTCTGAAACAAAACATCTGCAGCATACCCTGGGGGAAATTCTCCCCCAGTTAAGGGCCCCTGCTTAGAGCAGAAGACAGCCGGTTTTTCCTGCTGGAAAGTGTGGCAGTTACTACTTGGGAAGGTGAAACGGTGGGTCACCTCACTCCATCTCCTCCTGCTCCACAAAAATTTAAAAAAGAGGGGCCAGCTGTTCAGCAGTTTTGCGGGTTGGGAGTCAGTGTGACCGTGCTGTCTGAGCTGGCTACATCACTAAGGGTCCTTATGGGGTCCTTTTGGGGACCTTCAGGACTAAATCGTCACACGTGAAAACCTAGAGTCAAAAACAAGCAAGTAAACAAACAAGCAGACAAACCACCATCACCACCACCACCCACAAAAAATAGGAAAGTAAACCAGGACCGAAGGCTTTGGAGTTTTATTAAAGATGGACTCATGGTTAGCACCAGACTCCCTCCTTCAGAAGCGGTCTCAGGAGTCCTGTCTGCATAGAGCTGGCCTGGGTGTTGATATGTGAAGAGGCTGAGAACATGTGGCATAAACATCGACTGATATTGTTTGCCATTTACACTCAGCATGTGTAATGCAGCAGGAATGGCTCCTGGCGGCATGTGACTGTCCTTCCAGCCGGGTGCGCGGTGCCTGGGACCGCTGTTTCTCTTTCGCTGGCTCCCTCCCTCATATTCCCCCTCCTCTGCCCCTTCCCAGACTCGGGAGGGAGAGTCTAAGTGGACGCTTGTCATGACTGGCATGCGGAAAGCTGGTAGAATGTCATTGGAATTTTCTAGGGAGGCACATGCGCGACACCCAAAATGATTCCCGGCTTCAGGGGCCTCAGGTGAGCGCTCCATGCCAGGAGCCCTGATCTTTTTCGAAAAGGTAAGATTGCATGACGTCATCCTACCTTTCCCCAGCCCAAGCAGGAAATCAAGGGTTTGGTGGGGTTTTTTGTTTTGTTTTGTTTAATTCTTTAGTCCGGGCAGCACTTCTGACCGTGTTCTTGGCGCTAAGCGTTTGTGCATGAGTATGCTATTTGTCTGTATCCCCACCCCCTCCTGTTTAAAAAAGTTGCAATAAATGATTCACAGCAGCAGGGTAACATGTGACCTAAAACTTCTCCTCATGACCCCAGTGAAATCAGCGATCCCAATATGAAGGAAGTGTAGATGCTTTTTTTATGCTGGTTACTAAACTCTTTTATAAAGAAAAGTCGCATGGCTACGGGAAAACAGATTGCGTTAACACCAGATCACATTATCACCAGATCGGAGGGAATGTAAGGGGGCATTTTCGAAATCCTGAAACCTTGTGAATAATGGGGGTTTCCTAAGGCTGAGGTGTTTTGTGTTAATTGCTGGAATTTGTCTATGATGGAAAATGAACCTTAAGGCATTTGAAATGTCTCGTATCTGTTGAGTGTAGAGTCAGACTCATGAACCGGAGGGGAGTGCTGTGTTAGGATTCATGAGCAGGGATATTTTGCCAGAAAAGAATGCATGAAAGTTGCTTCTGAGCACCTCTGAAGGAGCCGTGATATGCATTTCAGCAACTTTAGGTATCTTTAAGTAAATTACATTTCAAAACACAACTATTTTAATAGTCCCCAAGCAAGCAAACAAGCAGGTATATAAACTTCTGTCATGAGGTTCAGGCGACATATTTGGACATGGATGTGATGATCTGTTAGCAGGCTCAAGCACAACCAAACATGACTCACCTCGTTTCTTTATCTGATGCAATTAAAAGTCGCTTTGACACATTCGGGAAAGGAATACTGGTTCTCTGCTTGCAAGCGTGTCAAAGTAAATCCACACTCTCGTAAAATGGTGCATATGATGTATCTTACATCATGGGAATTTTTTTAACCTTAAAAAAATCCATATGTAGCTTTGCCATTGGTTTCTGCCTTACATGTGTTGGAATCTTTTTTTTTTTCCTTTCTTTCTTTTTTGCACGTTTTTGCCAAGATGTCAGAAAACTGAAGGGGAGAGGTTAATACTTTCACACACTCACCCCTCCCCCACATGCATACACTAACAGCTGCCACGTTATGATTTTGTGGAATTTGATATTTTGAACAAAATGACTTCCTTATTTTCCATAGTAATATAATAATCAATTTCACTATAGACAACTGTGTACATGTCAAGCCTCGGCTGCCCCTAATTAGCAATGGGGGTAGCAGGGGAAAGGACTGGAGAGCAGTTTTGAGTGAAAAGCCAGCCATCAGGTTTTAACCATTCTTTTCTGCCTCAGCCAAGGCAGTTCTCAATCTGCTTGGATCCGAACCACAGGTTTAATTTGTGGCGATTTGAGAAAATACCTACAAGGGCATGTGCACGTGTAACCGAGATGGGCCTGCCCCTCTGTTGCTGCTTTTTGTTTCCTCTCCACAGTACCTTTCATACGACCACCGCTTTGCAAAACAGAGGCAAAAGTCAGAAGTCACCTACATAGAATATTCTCTGCCTTGGGTGGCACCTGTGTTTTGTTGGCTGTAGTCATAAAGGTATGTTTCTTAAGGCACCAGAAACTTCCATCTGCTTTCTCAAATAAATAGTTATATGGTATTTTAAAAAGTCCCAACTGTAATATTCTCATTTACTCTAAGGAATTTAAAAGAATTAAACAGGGCACATTCCCAGCACATGCACCGAAACATATACCTCATATTCCACAATGAATCACTTAGCATATTCTGCCAAGGTCTCTGTTCCCATAGGCCTAGAGACAGTCGTAAATTCAAGTGAGTTGAATAAGTATTTGTTCAGTGCCTCTAATTTGCCCGGCCCTGAGCCAGACAGACACTCAGGAATTGGAAAGATTTTAGGATGTGGATGATGTCTTCAAGGTGCTTATAATTTAGAAGGCAACAGTCATCCCCCAGCAAACCTCACCCGGCTTCCTACAGCAGAAACTGTATATGTACTCTGGGGCAGTCTTGCCACAAAAAATATTCTTTGAACTGTGTGAAAGACGCTTCAGTATAGCTAAGAAATATTGACTGATTGCCCACCGTGTTTGTGACCCTTTGTGGGCATATAAAAATTTCAGTGTTTATTCTTAAGTATAATTTAAGACAAATGGTCATGCTGTTTGTAGTGACAAAAATGGCTTGTGGGGATCAGAGTAACAAAGAACAGATTGATTCTATTCCTTTAGAAATTGGTGAATCTCAAACTTCGTTTCACAATACGTCTCCCGGGGAGCTATTAAAAATTCCAATGCCTAGGGTGAAAAGGAATCTCCGGAAATGGGACCCAAGCATCAGTACATTAAAAAACACCTCAAGTAATTGCAGTGCCATTGAAGTCTAGTGACATAGATGATTTTATCGAAGACTTTTTTTTTTTTAAGCCTAAGGTGAGTTGGAAGGTGGACTTTCTCATGATGATGTTGCTTGACTAAAGAACTTTTGACATTCTGGGGTCTGATTCTTCTGTTCTCTGTGTTAGTGAACTCAAGTGTAAATGGAGGTATGTTTTCTTCCTATTCAACAAAGATAACATGACACTGAGCCAATCAATCTACCAACTAAATTACCTGAGGTTTGTGAACCTTGAGTGTTTTGATTCCAGGAGGCCAAATGTTGTTGAACATGTCGGCTGAGTCTCTTAAAGGAAGGTAGGTATAAGAATAATCACATTTTTCCTTTGCATGGAAAAGGAAGCCCCTTCCTGGGGCACTGCATGACTAGTAGATAGAGGTGGCTCCTAAAAAAATACAGCTGTTACTAAATTCCTTATAACTCACCATAGATTCTTAGAGTTGGAAGATTGGTTCAAGATGGTCTAGTTCAGTGGTTCTCAAAGTGCAGCATCAGTATCACCTGGACTTGTTAGAAATGCAAATTCTCAGGTCCCAACCCAGACCTCCTAAGATAGAGACTGGGGTGAGCTCAGCATCTGTGTTTTGAAACTTTCCTGATGCCCCTGATTTTCCTGATGTTCTGATTTTCAACACTCGAAAATCACTGCTCTGGTTTCACCTTGTTATTTCACAGACAGATCTAAGTGGAGATTAAGTGCCTCTGAAGTCACCCAGGACTAGAGGAGCAACAGAGGCTAGAAACTCAGATCTCTCGGGCTGAAATCTGTCTCTACACTGTGGCCAGATCATCCTTGCTTTTCCATGTGTCCATAAATAACAGCTTTAGGAAAACACCCACCATCCTGAAATCACAAGGCATAAAGGAACCTTAAATGTTATCTCATCTGACCCTCCCGTTTCACAGATGAGAAAACTAAGGTCTGCAGGGTAAATTGACTGCAATAAGATGTACGATTATTGGTGGCAGAGCCTGTCTAAGAAGGGGGTCTACTTACAACCAAAGTAGTGTCTCTCCTGGCCTCCTCCCCAAATACCCCACACTGCGTCTTCAGTTTCATATGGACTCCTAGTATTTGGCTTAAATCACATTGATTAATATGTCCAGGTAATAATCAGGCAACTCTAGGAAAAGACCAGTTTTATTGAGTGAGAATTTAAATTCTTTAAAATTAATCTGAGTTTTTATTTTGATTTAAAATTGGCTTGAGTTTTATAATCATCTTTGTACATTTACCAGAAAAATCTCAGTGGTATAAACTACTGAAAATAAAGTTTAGAAAACATAGGGACCATTCCTGGAACATGTGTTTCATTTCAGAATCATGTAGATTAGGCACATATCTCCTCAGATCACACACTGACATTGCATTTTCTTCAGATTTAGTTAAAAGGAAAAATGTGGCAACAAGTCTGTTTGTTGAATATTTTAGAATTTTATCCTTGATGTGGTTGGTGGTATTTACATAATTTTGACAGTGTTCAAAGACGGAGTCTAATCTACATTCTCCACGGAGCTTCATCTTCAAAGCCTTTTAGCAGCGTACACATGGCACATTTAGCTAGGAAAACAAATTGAGAATGTGATACACAGCTATTATCTCCACACACACACACACACGGAGCAGGTGTGTACACGTATAGATGTGTTTATTGGCTCCACACACGTACTGTGTGCCAGGCACTGTGATGTGAAATGTCCATGTAGTTTCTGCCTTCAAAATGACCGTGGGGTGTGAGGACATC
Source organism: Balaenoptera acutorostrata (assembly GCF_949987535.1). Classification (NCBI taxonomy): domain Eukaryota; kingdom Metazoa; phylum Chordata; class Mammalia; order Artiodactyla; family Balaenopteridae; genus Balaenoptera; species Balaenoptera acutorostrata. Next base: position 19,632,962 of record NC_080079.1, on the reverse strand, counting down.
AGATGAGTGACGGAGTAGACAATTAGTAGCGAGGGTGGTAGGGGTTAGAGTGTAACTGAGGCTTAGCAGAACAGCGGGGCATTATGGGGGCTCACCGAAGGGGCACGAGCACACACTAGATGGGGGCAGGAGTCAGAGAAGGCTGCCTGGAGGAGGTGCCATCTAAGCTGCATGTTGAAGGATGGTAGTTACCCAGGTGAGGGGGAGTAGTGGGGAGGTTGTCCAGCTGGAGGGAGCAGTTTATTGCAAAGGTGTTCGTGTGCCCATTGTTCTTCCCTGGGGCTGTAGTGGCCTATAAACCCCTAAATATTTCATTTGCTTTTATAAGCATTAACATTTGGCTTCATAGAGAACTTATATAGCAGTTTTAAAATATACATTTCAACTTTTTTTTGGCCACGCCCATGGCTTGCGGGGTCTTAGTTCCCAATCAGGGATTGCACTTGAACCACAGCAGTGAAAGTGCTGCAGTGAAAGCACCAAGTCCTATACACTGGACCACCAAGGAATTCCCTTAAATATACATTTCAAACAGCTTCTTTTTCCGTCTCAAAAGACCCTGATGTTCCCTAGAAAAGTTTGTGGGTTGAGAGGTCACCGTATCTTATGTCACTGAGAAAACAGAAAGATCTCTCCTAACCCCTGGAAGTGAAATCACCCCCCTTGATTTCAGCCTGCACAAAATGAGTGAAAGTCTGCGTGAATTTCCTGAAGAATTGTGTCTCAGGCAAACCAACTCCAGTCCCGAATGGCTCTGAGCTGCATTTTACTGTGAAAGCTGGTTCTGTCTGTGGCATGCTTCGTGGAGGAGAGCGTCTTATGGCGAGGCTCTTTTGGTATTTCATTCACTTAGTCTTCATGGACAGAGTTGAGAGCCTCTCCTTGTGTAGAACTGCCTGCCCAAGAAAGGAGGGTTAGAAGAAATTAAATTATTTCATGCTGGCTGGACTGCAGCACATCTATCTGAACCAAGATATATATAACAATTACAGTATACAATAGTTTCTTTAAAAGCATTCCCGGGAGCTTAAAAATAGCTCAATTTGTGAGTAATAATAATAATAATAATTCAGTATTATTCAACTGTTATTATTATCATCACTGTGCTTTGCAGAACACCTGTACGTTATATTTGATCTTTGTAACAACTAGCAGGGTGGACATTATTATCTCCGTTTGACAGATGAGGAAGTTAAACCTTAGAGTCATCAGATTTCAAAGGTGGAAGAGGCCTTGGAGATCCTTTCATCCAGCTTTCTCATGTTACAAAAAAAGGGAAGTTGACTGACATGTAATCCCACTGGGAGTAAATGGTGGCTGTGGGACCTGGCCTGGGTCTTCTGAGTTCTAGCTCGCCAATTTCTTCACTTCACCACACTGCTTTCAATCTTCAGTGTGTGAAAAGAAACTTGGAAGAATATGCATTTGTTTCTTTAAGGGAAATGTTGAAACCAGTCTTACACGCTGTTTTATGAGCTCATGCAGGTACAGAAAAAGTCTCTTACTTTTATAATTTTTCTATATATAGATGGGTAAACTGACAGATATATAGATAAATAGATATACACACATATGTAGATGTTATTGGTGAGATGAAGGTGGAATTATGCAGTGCCTCAAAGGGGATGTCAGCTTTATCTGTATCATTTTATTTTTTTGATAAAAAACATTGGGTCCAAAATGCCCATAATGGTAACATTTGTTAATTTGGAGTGATGAGCAATTAATTAATAAGTATTTGTTATATTCTTTAGATTTTTGTAGTTTTATAATTCAAAACAAAACAAATATGAATATGAAAAATAAATTACCACCTACAATACCATCGTTTTATAAAATAAAGGATATTTTAAAGAAAGAAAATTGGTACAGAAGGAAGGAAAAGAAAAAACAAAGCTAGTATCTGGCTCTTGGTGGTTAAGTTGACATTAATTCTCTGCTTTAAGTCTTTTCCTGTTATGACACTAGCAGGATGTGTATTCTTTTCTCTGCAGTTGCTGCATTATCAGGTCTCTTTTGCACATTTTGAGCACTTCTAATAACTCCGGCAGGAAAGGCAGGCCCTCTCTTGTCAGTTATAAAATCACTAGCTGCCCCTTTGTGACTGCACGTCCCCCAGGTTCCTAGAATCTTATTCTGACTGATTAAAGTGGTACAGAGTGCAATGGACCAAAAGGCTGGTGATTTGATATCAAATGTGTTATTTAACATCACATCCGAGATGTGTTAATTAAACTTATTGTGGTGATCATTTTGCAGTATATACATGTATCAAATCATTACATGTATACCTTAAACTTATACAATGTTATATGTTAATTATATACTCATAAAGCTGGAAAATGATAAATTGGGAGAAAAAACACAAAATAAAGGAAATAGCTTTATATTTAGTACCTTTAAACAAACAACTCCCCCCCAAGCAAAAAAACTGCACCCAAGGAAGTAGGTACAGGAATGTGGTTTTAGAAGCTCCCTTTAATGAATGTGGAAACCGAGGATAGAAAAGTGGCCTTATGGTAAAGAGACCCTCATTCAAGTCCCAGCCTAGTCCCTTATTTGCTGGATGCCCTTTGGTGATTCATGTGACCTTTCTTGGTCTCACTCAGTCTTCTTAATATAAACTGGAAACGTTCATATTTGATTTACCTACCCATATTGTTGTCCTAGAGGTCAGATAGCTAATGAGGTGAAAACACTAATGCTCCAACTAAAAAATATGAAACAAAAGAGAGATGATAGGATTATCATTGCTGTTATGAATCATTCCAAGAGGTATCATGGTGATATGAATCATCATATGATAATGTCAGGCTAAAACCAAAACACAGGGTAATGCCAGCATGAACCCAGTCATCTCAAAAATTAGTCACAGAGGCCTCTCAAGTGATAATCCAGGAGCTCTCTTGTTACCAGGAAGACAGCACTGTCAAAAAAGTGTGTGATCTCACTCTTCTCCCACAAAGAAGACTCACCTGGTGCATGCTGATGGGGACGGTACACCCTAGTGGCTGCATGAGCCCCGAGGAACGAGGATGAGGACTGGCTCTCAGTCCCAGCCCTCCTCTATCTAGCTGTGTGATTGGGTTGAGTCACATATTATGGCAACTTCTTCGGGCTTCCCTTTTTTCCTCTGTAGAATGAGCGTGTTAAACTAAATAGTCTCTGAGATCTCTTCTTGCTCTTAACATTTGTGATAATTAGCTACAGTTTAAACTTCAGCCCCAATATTACTGTGGTATCATCATTGTCATCTTTGTAACCTGACACTTAGGGATGTTCCCTGGGGTTCATATCCTGACCTAGCTTCTAAGAGTGTTACAGCGAGTTGAGAATTTATGATTTGAGGTTCAGCTCCGAGGAGGCAATGGAAGGGCAGGACCCAGCAAAGGCCTGACCCTGACCCTGACCGTTGCACTTGATTTGATTTGGTTGCTCCGTAAAGTGTGAACAAACCTGGAAAACACTCTCTTGCCTGGTCATGAGCTCTCTCGTCCGGATTGTATTTTGTATCTTACCAGGTGAGAAGAAATGGCTTATTCATTGCTTGGCCTGGAAAGGGGACTGTGTTGAACTGGAAGTGAATTTAAATTCCTGATTGTTTCTCTTGGAAGTTATGGTGCTTACTGAAAATGTGACCGGTCCCGTTGGGGTAGGTGCCACCATGCTCTGAGCTGCGGTTCTTGCCTTCTGCTTCTGGATGGCAGGGAAAAGCTTGCTGTGAGCCCACACACATTCATACCGCTGAACTTCAGCTGCGTCCTTGTGTTATTCCATGGCCTTTAGATATACTGTTGACTACCTACCCAGTTCACCAAGCAGCAGTGATGACGCTCCGTGTTCCCCCCAAGTGCCAGTCCCCACTCCTGCTCCCTCCTCTCCCAACACAGGTCCACTCTTATTTTTTTTTTCCTTCCTTTCTCTCTGTGTTTACATCTCTTTGTGTTCTCTGTCATCCATCTCCATCTGTCTCTAAGGAAGATTCGTCTCTCTGCCTTGGCAGAGCTCACCTGCCCTTTGCCCTGATGATGACCACGATGACGGTGATGATAGTAATAGTAATGGTAACGATAGTGGTAAGAAGTCTAGTAGTAGTGCCGCTCGCTGCTGCGTTGGTTTAGCGACTGCTTACTGTGTGTAGGAGCTGTGTGGAACAGTTTATGCCTACCCTGTCATTTAACTCTCAGAACAAACCTATAGCTTAGGTGATAGCTCAGAAATAACCGTCTTTGCTTTAATAATGAGGACTGAGGCTGAGAGAGAATAAGTATTTGCCCACAGTCGCCAGCTGATACGTGGCAAACTAGAATTCATACCCAGGTTGATATGAACTCTGAAACCTGTGCCCTTAGCCTCTGGGCAATGTCCCTTCCCATCCCCGCCCCCCATGTGTGATGCAGAGCTCAATCACATCGGTATGGTTGGTATTCCATTAATATGGCTGAATCGATTTTACCTCTTTCTACTCTGAATCCTAGTGGCAATGAGATTATCTCCAAGGACGTGAGTGACAAATATCACTTCCTCTGTAGAGGAATGTTTTCTGAAAGGGGTGAGTGTGCTGTGATCACACAGAAGATGTTCTCTTTCCAGTAATCTTCGGCCAGTGCCACATCCTTACGTCTGTACAGCACAGTTTCCAGAGCGTTCTGACAACTCCTTAGTGAATCCCGCATCAACCCTCATAATGTAAATGAGGAAAGACTGTGACTTCTCTTTTAATAGATGAGGACACGGAGGCTCAGAGAGGTAAGGTCTGTTGTCCACTGTGACTCAGTTGACAAGCGCTGAGTTAAGACTGGAACCCAGGATGCCTGATTTCCTATCCTGGTTCGTACAGGGCAGCCCACAGCCCAATATGTACACTCACCTCTCCTCCAAGTGAAAGAAGACCAGAGAACCATCATATCTGTAATAAAGAACTTTTCCTCCTGGGGGATAAATGAATGCCTTGCATAATAAAGCCAGTTCTCAGTACAACAAAAAATGGCTTGTTAGGTGCTGAGGAATGAAAGGTGTGGCTTAGAAACTGCTCCCAGGTGAGGGCCGAGGCATTGTGTCCCCTCGCACAGGAGCACCTGTGTGGCCAGAGCCGGATCTCCAAACCTGTAGACAGTTGTGCAGCCCACACCCTTGCGGGGCCTCTCCCCTGGCACCCTATGCATACGTGGCCTCATGCCCACGGTGCGGGGTCTTAGTCCCCCGAGGATGGAGGAGCATTCTGTTTCCCGAACCTCCAGCAAGCAGGTCTCTCTGGTCAGCAGATACACCAGAGTGCCTGCCCGAGCGTCCCCTGAGTAACCCCTCGCCTCCAGCCGCTGGGTCCATATGGTCAGTCTGCTCTGCAGAAGGAGCTGGGGCGTGACAGGGAGCTCTTGAGTCAACATGAGGCCATGGAGGGAACCGTCTGAATTCCATGCAGGTGGTTCAAGTAGGTTGGCTTTCTTTTTACATTGTTATTTTTACTAAGCACATAAAAGAAATGCACTGGTTCATGGAAAGAAAAGTCCAAGCAGATCCAGGGGAAGCCGGCATGAGGCATCCCTGTGCAGACATTCAGGAGTGGCCTGTGCCCCTGTCTCCAGGCCAGTGTCTTTGGGTGGGCTTTATTCTCAGGCATCCTTAAGTGGTGGCTTAAATTCTGCCAGTTTAGCAACCTGGCCATGGCCTGACAAGAAGACAAGCGTCTCTCTCTTGACAGCTCCAGCAGTATCCAGGAGTGTCCATTCCTGAGCCAGTCACTGTGGCCAGGGGCTCTGACTGGCCGGGACTGGGTCACATTGGGTGGACATTACTATTCTTGTTGTATAGATGAGAAAATTCTAAGGGTTGGAAAAATTAAGCGACTTTCCCCCATCATACGACCAGTAACAGGCAGACGGAAGCCGGGTCTCTGACCACAACTCACCCTATAGCTGCCTTTCACCAACAGCTGATGCATCTTTGCATCTGTAGGTTGATTAATACACCCAGAATGTTTGTAAGTTTTTGTTCAGAGTTCAGGGACGGCCCTTGAGTTGGCCTTTTCTTTCGCTTGTTACATTTCTCTGAAATGTCTGAGGCTTGAACCACTTCCTCGTGTACCTTGCTGTTTTGTGCTTACCTCGGAACATTCATCCTCTCTGTGTTGACCTGTCTCCCCTGTGGTTTCGGGAAGATTTCTCTTTTTCCATCTCTAGCAACTTTGCCTGGCACATAATAGATGCTCAGTCCCTGTGGGCTGAATCAAACTCGTGAAGCCCCTTTGGCCCCTTTGCTGGAGTCTGTTTCAGAGCAGAGGCCCCACGGCCCCTGTCTGTGTCGTGGGTACCCTCCCTTCCTTTCGGAACAGGATGGATTACGTCACAAAAATCTTGCTGAATTTCCAGCACCCCGACTCAAACTGAAGAAGGACAGTGCCTCACTTCTTGTGCCCAAATACTAATCCATCATGACATCCTGCTGGGGACTCAGAACAAAATGTGAAAGAGCTTTGGGACAAAGAGTGAGGGTTAGAGACAGATGTTGGCTGTCCCAGGGGGTGCAATATGTCACACATCCTTTTGACGCTATGGGATTAAACCATTAGAACAGTTTTCATCTGGAGCTCGTAAATCTCCCAGTATCATAAAGGCAACTCGTTCTCCTTTATGTTGTATTTTATTTCTAAAACTCTTGAGAGAAATTCTGCTTTAATTGAAAAACAAAACCAAAAAACAAACAAACAAACAAAAAAACCAACTTTCTAAGTGAGCAGGGAACCAAAGTTTTTAATGTAATTACGCACTGTGAATTCTTTTTTTTTTTTTTTTTTTTTTTTGCACTGTGAATTCTTTGTTACAATTAACGGCTCTGGAAAGGAAACGAAACCTCAGCCCTGGGGGAAGTGAGCCTCGTGGAGGCCTGGATGAATCAGAGTGGCTGTGCTGTTTCTTCTGCGAATGTGGACCAGCCCTCTGTGGGGTTGTGTGGTAGGTATTCTAGCTCTGTGCCGGATGCCCAGGTCATGTGCCTCACTGGGCTGCACTCCCTCCTGCCCAGAGATGAGGTTTGACCATGTGACTGCAAACAGAGCTGCTGCACCAAAACCTAGAAGAAGAGAGGATGTGGCAGGTGCACAGAACCGTGCCCCCCACCTGTTCCCCAGACAAGGGGACATCCCTGCTCTCACTTCTGGAGCTGACAGGGGTTCCAGAAAGGGCCTGTATCTCTGCATCTCCCCAGTGCTCAGCAAGTGCCTTGCATATGGAAGGTAGTCAGCATCTCACTGAACAGAGGGGAGGACCGCAGGGAAATACGGGTGGAGATGATAATTTGGTGATGAAATAGATAGTTCTGGAACTTAAGGCTTTTGGAGGCAAGGCTATTCTGTCAGGCACTAGAAGCTGGTTTGAAAGCTCTGGATTTTCATTAAGGTTTTACTGCCACCCAACTGTGTGCCTTTGGGCGAGTCACTTTCTTTGTTAATGAGAGGGGTGGATGAGTTGATCCCTAAGGGTCTGTAATTCTAAGCTTTCCCAGGGTGCCATTGCTCCAGCTGCTTAGAGGAATATGACTCGGAAAAGGAAGAGACCTCTGGGTTTTTCTGGCTCTTGGCTAAGTTCCCAGAGGGTGTTCAGATCCTGGGTCAGATGGTCTGTGCTCCCCAGGATCTCTGGGGGCAAGAGTTCATACCAGAAAGATCCAGCCAATGTCCCCACACCCACTGCTGCCTCTCTGAGTGGAAGCCTCTTTTGCATCTAATTTTCTTGGTGGATTTTATTAGTTTCCTATTGCTTCTGTAACATGTTACCACAAATTTAGTAATTTACAGTTAAATTTAAAATTTAAATTTCTTATAATTCTGGGGATCAGAAGTCCAAAATCAGTCTCACGGGGCCAAAGTCAAGGTGTCAGCAAGGCTGGTTCCTTCTGGAGGCTCTAGGGGAAATTTTGTTTCCTTGCCTTTTCCAGTTTCTAGAGACCACTTGCATTTCCTTGGCTCATGGCCCCTCCCCCCATCTTCCAAGCCAGCAGCATAGCATCTTTTCTCCTCTCTGACTCTGCTTCCATCCTTATATCTTCTCTCTCTGACTCTGATCCCCCTGCCTGTGTTTTATAAGGACTCTTGTGATTACATTGGGTCAACTCAGATAATCCAGGATAATCTCTCCATCTCAAGATCCTTAATTTAATCACGTCTGCACAGTCCCCTTTACCATTTTAGGTAAGATTCACAGGTTCTGGGGATCAAGATGTAGAGATATTTTTTGGGGGGTGTGTGTTCATTATTCAGCCTACCACAGGGATTATCCATTTGATTTCAAAACCTAGATTTGGACAGGGAGTGAGAGTATTGGAACTCTTGCTTTGGAATGGGGAATTGTAGACAGCTCCCTAGGCCGGTGACTCTGTACCTGAGTGAAGTTTATGAATGAAGAAGATAATGGATGCATTATAGGAAGGAGAATCTAAATATATGCAGAAAGCAAATGGATTTTGCTGTTGTATACAGCTTAAACTTCACTCAGGTACAGAGAACATTCTGTTCGTGGCGGTTACCAAGTACCCACCAAGTGCAAGGCAGTGTGCCCGGAAAATGCGAGAATCTCCAAGACGTGCTCCCTGCCCTGGTGGAGCTTATGTTTAGTGGAAGGAGAGAGGCCCATAAGCAGTTATTTTCAATATAAGGCAGTGATGTGACAGTGAAAAACCAAGGAAGACAGGAGGGTGACCTCTGTTCTGTCCTTTAGGGTGTCAGACCACATGCCCCAATTTTTGGCTCAGAAGTATGATTGTTATATGCACCTGAATTTTAAGTTATTAATGCTGATAGGCTAAGAATTTTAACGCTTTTTAAAAGTAGGATAAAGTGTCTTTGCTTTTTTATCTAAGGGTCTTTGGTTCAAAAAGTTATCTAACTCTGATGATTCATGTGAAATCACTTCCATTCAAAGTTGATTCAAGTTAGGGACAATAGGAATTTGCTAGGCAAAGCGGAAGTTGGGAAGAAAATCTAGCCAGTCTTCTTAATTCATGCTGCATGTGAATGAGTAAACTTCTGTAACCTGGACTGTCCTCAGAAAAGCACTCGTTTCCTGTGGCTGACCTACAAATACCCAGCGAGGTTGGCTCTCCTAGTTGGAAAGACAGCTCTTTCTTGCGTGTCCTTTCAGAGGCAAAGGGGAATCTCCAGCAAGAGCTCCTTTCAGAGGCAAAGGGGAATCTCCAGCAAGAGCTCCCTCCAGCCCAGAACACAGTTTTAGAAAATACAGTTGACTTCTCTGGGAAAAACAGAACCAACCTTGTCTTACTCTCTCATGGAAACCAAGTTGGCACCTCATTATCGCCTTGTTAGCAAGGACAGGCCGCGTTGCGTTCGGACAGCCCTGGCAGGAAGGGTTGGCCCAGTGTGGGCAGGGTTTTGAGTTAAGCTTAATTGCTCCTCCAAAGCTCAGCTACTTAATACTACACAAGTAGAAATCTATCACCAGACTCTAGACCATCCCCCTTTTTCTTTCATATTCTTGCCTGCGTGGACAGTTAACACCTCCGCAACTCTGCTGCTGCCGCGATTTGTGCCCGGGCCACACTGGGGCCACCAAGGCTTGGCTGCAACCAGCACAACTACCCAGAGGAGCAAGGGTCTGTCACCACCTTTAAGCAACCCTCCAGTATCTTAAAATGCAGCCATCCTCTTCTGTCCTTGGAGCACAGCAGGGCTGCTGGCTGGGTGAAGGTCCTGTCTCTTTAATGACTTACAGCAAATTCTTGATCTCTCATAGAATGAGAAAGAGTAAGACAAAGTCGTTTTTGTCTGGCTGCGAAATGTGTTTTGTACTTGAATTTGAATGTGGGTGTGCCTAATGTTCTGAGAACTCACTTCAGGCAAAACATTGAAGCAGCCCATGAAGAAGTACTCAAAGAGGGCTGAGGAGCTGTGTACTTAACCACTTGCGCCCCTTCTCTTCTTTGCAAAGCTTGGCTGGGGTTTGACTCCCTGGTCTGTACTCACCAACAATGGGTATTTGTTAAGTAGATCACCTAATCTCTCTGAGCTTTAGGTTCTTGCCCTGCAAAATTGGAGTGAAGTTACCCATAGCCCATAGGACTAATGGCGAGATCCCATGAGATAACATAGGCAAAGCACTGGTCACACAGTGTCGCAGTAAATGTGAGAATCTCTCCCACTCACCTGCCTCCCCCACCCGCCTCCCCTCATTCTCTCGGACCAATGCAAAGCGCCAACCCAAAGTGGGAGAGGAGTGACATGCCACACACCTCCCTTTTTTCCCTCGCGTGTCCCTGCCTCTGGCCCTTCTCCTTTGTTTCATTATCATCAGACTTGTACGGTACAGAGCATGTGACAGTGGACACCTTGTCTAAAGTGTCCCAGCTTTGCAGTTTCTATCCCACGCTGCTGTAGACATGCTGAACGTGCAGCCTGGGCTGTCCATGGCAATCCCAATCTCAATTGCACGGTCCCATTCTTCCCATTAAAATGTTCTGAGAATTCCAGTTTATCAACATCCCGAACACATTTCCTGATTGCACCCACTCCTCGGAAGGGGACTTTAAGACCAGGAAATATAGGGTCTTACAAAAGAGCCCTGACAATGGTAACCACGTATCCCAGATTTTCTGGGAAAGTCTGTTCCCTTTCCAGTCCACGGGTCCTGATTTTTGGTCTAGAAAACACCATAACCAACCAACAGGGGTCACGTGAAAGGCACGTGTCAGACGGAACACCCCTGAAATAAGATTCTGTGAGAGCCCACCACTGCCTATGATCTCAAATTCAGATTCTTCACTTGTAATTTTGTGATTGTTTCCTATGCTAGTTGGGTTTGAGAGTGAACTGAAGGGCACATGATTCTTGTTGCTTTTGGATGTGAAATGAGGACAAGGATGAAAATGTGTTCGGCACAAATATACACACACAATTCATTCTGTGTGCAATTTTGAAGACTACTTTTTTCATTTAACATTAGAGTATATGGATTTTTCTCATGTCACTAATTTTTTTTTTCTTTGTAAACGATGACCTTACCAAATTCAAAATGGAGCCTATCACTGGCAAGGACGAGTGTGGGATGAGGATGGGGAGAGCAGATACCCAAGGAGGACTTAGTGTGGTGGAATGTTTTCTGTCTTAAGCTTGGTGATGGGAACACTTTTTTGAATGTCTTAAATATTACATAATACAATAGAAATTTATGCACCAGTAGTGAATGGTTACTGAACATTTCATTCTATAAATGTATTATAATTTACTCACTTTAAAACTCCCTTCCCTACTGTTATCAGTTATTTGTAACTTTCAATGTTGGACTCTTAAATAATGTAGTATCATTAAACATCTTTGGGTATCAAGTTTTGTCTGCATTTTAGCTCATTTTCTTAGGATAGATTTACAGAACTGAATTATTGGGTCAAAGAGTATGGCTGTAATGAATGCATGTCGCCAGACTACCTTTGGACAAAGTTGCACGAGTTTAGACTATCATTGATGTCGTATCCATTCTGCTTTATCTCACCAGCACTGAGTGCTGTGAGATATATATATGGTTATATAGTTATATATATATATTTATATATTTATATATATATATATAGTTTTATATATATACATATATATTTGCTACTTTGCTAGGCAGATATTTGTTTCTAATGGTTTAACTGGTATCTCTTTGATTACCAGTGAGATTGAACATTATGCTATATAAGAATTTTTCTGTTGGAGTTTTAAAACAATTGTTTAATTGATGTGTATGAGCATAGGTTTTTGCAGACTCGATTATATGTGGGGCCTGTGTGGGAGGGTCTTGTTTGTATGGGAGGGGCGACCACAGATGAGCAAACAAACAGCCTGTTGTCCCCCTGGGTGGAAAGCAGCTGTGCATCTAGACCTTTGTCTCCCTGCAGTGCCGCCAAGCTCCTGGACAAGACCCCGTTCTCGGTCAGTAACCCAAACCCGCTGCTTCCTTCGCCCGCGAGCCTCCAGCTGGCTCAGCTGCAAGCTCAGCTCACCCTCCACCGGCTAAAGCTGGCACAGACCGCCGTCACTAACAACACCGCGGCCGCCACGGTGCTGAACCAAGTCCTCTCCAAAGTGGCCATGTCCCAGCCTCTCTTCAACCAGTTGAGGCATCCGTCCATGATCAGCTCCCCCCATGGCCACACCGGGGTGCCCCAACACGCAGCAACCTTGCCCAGTGCCCGGTTTCCCTCTAATGCAATTGCCTTCTCGCCCCCGGGCCAGACACGAGGCCCAGGGCCCTCTGTGAGCCTTCCCAGCCAGCCCCCCAATGCCATCGTGATGCACCCTTTCAGCGGGGTCATGCCTCAGACCCCTGCCCAGCCAGCAGTCATCTTGGGCATTGGCAAGACTGCGCCCGCCCCTGCTGCAGCGGGATTCTATGAGTATGGCAAAGCCAACTCAGGCCAGGCATATGGCTCTGAAACTGATGGTCAGCCCAGTTTCCTGCCAGCCTCGGCCTCTACCTCGGGCAGCGTGACCTATGAAGGGCACTACAGCCACTCGGGGCAAGATGGCCAAGCCGCCTTTCCCAAGGACTTCTACGGACCCAACGCCCAAGGATCGCAGGTGGCAGGTGGATTTGCGGCTGAGCCGGCCGGGGGCTTGAAAGGCGAGGTAGGTCCGCTGCTGCAGGGTCCAAACAGCCAGTGGGAGAGCCCCCATGGATTCTCTGGCCAAAGCAAGCCCGATCTTACAGCAGTCCCCAACGTGTGGCCTCCAGCCCCCAGCCAGCCCTATGAGCTGTATGACCCCGAGGAACCCACCCAAGACAGGACCCCTCCTTCCTTCGGGGGTCGGCTCAACAACAGCAAACAGGGTTTCAGCGGAGCCTGGCGGCGGGCCACAGAGGAGAAGGCGACGCTGTCCGTGCGGCCCTTGCAGGCGCACGAGCTGAATGACTTTCACGGTGTGGCCCCCCTCCACCTGCCCCACGTCTGTAGCATCTGCGACAAGAAGGTGTTTGATTTGAAGGTGAGTCATCCAGGACCGGCTGGGAGCCACAGCTGGAGCCTTGTGGGCTCGCCACCACAGCCCAACCCTTGCTGCTCACGGGCCAGGAACTATGACATTTGGGGACTGGGTAACAGAATTTTGCCATCGGTACCCTTGACGAAAAGCCTAGGTATTAGAACCAGAAGGAATTTCAGAAATGTATCAGGGCCAGTCCCTTGCTTTAAGGCAAGTAAGAGATTCTTACCCATGGTTATAGGTGAGAGATGGGGGTGAGTGGAGGATCAAGTGACCCCACTTGGGTTATGGGAAAGAGACTCAGAAATTAGCCTCTGCCTCCTTGTCTACATTCCTTGAGAATGTATACTGTACTGAGTACAAAAGGGGGAAAGTGTTAGCAGAATCTTGAGTGGGGCAAGGGAGTAATTCTCAGGTGGGACCTAGACAAATTATTATAGAGGGGCCTCAGCTTCTGCATCTGCAAAATGGAGGTAGAGCCTTATTACACCTTTTCAGTGGTTGTAAAGTGCTTTGGGCCCCTGCAAACAAAAGTCCATGGTAGTATAAATTTTCCCCCAAGATGTATTGATGATGCAGTGAAATATTCCAAAGCAATAATAATTGCAGTTAGCATATATTAAACCCTTTCTCTGTGTCAGCTGTAACTCTCCAAGGTAGATACTATTATTATACTCATTTTACAGATGCAAAAACTGAGGCCCAGAGACGTGAAATGACTTGTCCAGGGCCCCATAGCCAGAAAGTGGTGGAGTGGAGATTCGAACGTGGGTCTGACCCTCCCAGAGCCTGTGCCTCTTATCACTGAGCTGTATGGCCTCTTGTCTCTCATCTTGTCTGCAGAGCACAGTAATCCTTGTTTAGCGGGCAACACACCACAGTGTGTCATTCCCCTCTGCTTGGGTTATGTCATGCAAACGCATCCCTGTCGCTTGGGTGGGCCATACCCTCTCACCTCCTGTCTCAGGAGGGGGCCGGCTAACGTGGGAGGTGATGGAGGACTTTGTCTCTCATAGTCTTTTCTAAGGCTTTGCAACACCCTGGGAGTCCACCTGCCAGATTCTCATATGGAAGTACATCGGAGGTGTGGTGGGACCAGGGGCCCCCTGAAAGGGGAAGAGGAAATCGGACTTGTGAATCTGGGCTCCTGTCCAAGATAGGCATGGGATGTGCAGGTGGAGGCCGATGATGATGATGATGATGATGATGACAACGGCTGGTTCGGGAGGCAGGAACGGGGGAGGAGCCTGGATGGGAGGGGAGCAGGGGAGGGAGAGGAGTCAGCAGGGCTGGTCCAGCATCTGGGCACTCTGCGCTCCCTGCCTTTAGGAGGAAGCCTGTACTCGTCCACTGCCTTCCCGGGGGTTCAGTTCTCCTTCGGTCATTTTTCTTTCCTTCTGGCCTAGGACTGGGAGCTGCATGTAAAAGGGAAACTACATGCTCAGAAATGCCTGCTCTTCTCTGAAAAGTAAGTGCTGTCCAGGAGGACAGGTTCGTGCATGCACTCAGCGTACATTCACTGAGCACTTACTGTGTGCCTTGCTTTGTTCTTGCCGGGGAAAGAGCAGAGGACAAAACAAGCAAATCCCTGTTCTCAAGGAGCTTTACACTTAATGGTGGGGTTGGGGGGGGGCGGTGTCAGATGATAAACTAGTGAACTCTAGAGCATCTCTGGTGGTAAATGCTAAGCAGAAAACGGCATCAGGGCAGGGGCAGGAAGTGTGTGTGTGTGTGTGTGTGTGTGTGTGTGTGTGTGTGTGTGCGTGCACTCATAGGGGCTGGTGGTGGGAAGGCCTTACTGAGGACACCCCAGGAGGGCATGGAATGAGCCGTGGCCATCTGGGGGATGTGCAGTCCCAGCAGAAGGAACAGCAAGTTTGAGGGCCCTGGCGTGGTCCAAGGATGCTCAGGCAGCATCACTGTGAGCAGTGCGGAGTACCTGGGGGGAGGAGCCCGGGAAGAAGTGGGGCCCCATCCTGAGCACTCGGGCTTGTGGAGAGGACTTTCACTTTTGATTTGAATGGGACTGGAGCCCTGGAGGGCTGAGCAGAGAAGGAATGTGCTCTGGCTTCACTGACTGGGACCCTGGCTGCCATGCTGAGAATAGGTGGTGGGGGCGAAGGCAGACTCGGGGAGACCAGTGAGGAGGGGGTTCCAGATATCCACACAGAAGAGAGGAGCCTGGGCCCAGGGATGTAGAACAGAGGATGGGGTTAAGTGTTTTGAAATGAGGTCACCCAAAAGGCCTCCCTTCCTTATTTATAGTAACCAAAAGGTAGAAGCGACCCAAATGTCCAGGCCAGATAAATAGATAAACACATGTGGTCTGTGTTTACAGTGGAATATTATTCAGCCTTCAAAAGGAAGGAATTTCTGACACAGGCAACAACATGGGTGAACCTTGAGGACGTTACTCTAAGTGAGATAAGCCAGTCACAAAAGGACAAATGCTGTGTGATTCCACTTACAGGAAGTACTGAGAGTAGTCAGATTCATAGAGACAGAAAGTAGAAGGGTGGCTGCCAGGGGCTGGGAGAAGGGGCTGGGGAGGTGGTACAGACTTTCAGTTTTGCAAGATGGGAAGAGTTCTTCGGGAGATGGAGGGTAGTGATGGTTGCCAAACAGTGTGAATGTACTTAATGCCACCGAACTGTACACTTAAAATTGGTTAAGATGGTAAGTTTTATGTTATGTGTATTTTACCACAATTTAAAAAAGTGATTTTAAAAAGGCATTTCTTTTCTGGCTCCCCATTTTTTTATTGTGATAAAACTCACATAAGACTCACCATTTTAACCATTTTAAGGTGTACAATTCAATGGTATTTAGCACATTCACAGGGTTTTGCAAATACTACCAGTCTCTAGTTCCAGAGCATTTTCATCACCCCCAGAGGAAACTTATACCCATTAGGCAGTCACTCCCCATTCCCCCTCCCTACCCCCAGCCCCTGGCAACCACTAATCTGCTTCCTATCTTCATGGATTTGCTTCTTCTGAACATTTAATATTTAATATGAATAGAATCATATAACATGTGACCTTCTGTGACTGGCTTTTTCACTTAGCATAATATTTTCAAGGTCCACCCACATTGTAGCCTTTTTATGGCTGAATAATATTCATATATATATATATAACATTTTGTTTATCCATTCATCTTTTGATCTATATTTGGGGTGTTTCTACCTTTTGGTTATTATGAATAGGGCTGCTGTGAACATCTCTGTTTGAACATTTATTTTCTACTATTTGGGGTCTAAGCCTTGGAGTGGAGTCTCTGGGTCACATGGCAATTCTTTGTTTAACTTATTCAGTAACTGGTTCCCCTTTTTCACCCCTCTCCAGCCCTGCTGTCCAGTGTGTACTCGGTTCGGCAGAGGGAACACTGTGTGCCTCTCCCAACAGCACAGCCGTTTATAACCCTGCTGGGAACGAAGGTGAGAAAGGGCCCACAGATCAGCAGCTTGAAGCAGAAATCAGTTTTCCAAAGGCTTCTTACTCCCAACCTTTATTTATTTATTTATCTAACATCTTTAGTGGAGTGTAATTGCTTTACAATGGTGTGTTAGCTTCTGCTGTATAACAAAGTGAATCAGCTATACGTATACATCTATCCCCACATCTCCTGCCTCTTGCGTCTCCCTCCCACCCTCCCTATCCCACCCCTCTAGGTGGTCACACAGCACTGAGCTGATCTCCCTGTGCTATGCGGCTGCTTCCCACTAGCTAGCTATTTTACATTTACTCCCCATCTTTAATAACCAAATGTCCCCGATGTGCCCTTGTGGACACATCTGTAAAGCAAACAGATCCCAAGATGCTAAAATGCACTGGGCCTGCTCTCTGGGCTCCTCAGTGTTTTCTACGTGCTTTAGACGTAAAGCTTTGCTGGTTATCAACATGCCCAGAAGTATAATAATCAGGCCAATCACTAATCACTGTGTTAAAATGGAATTTTCACTTTTGTCTTCCCACTTCTGTCCTAATAATGACTTTTTTGGGGGCTTAAACCAGTTATTTTATTACGTTTGCCTTACGACTTTTAAGCATTTATGAAAAAGAATGATTTATTTCAAGAAAGAAAAGCTAAATTTAATATTTTTTTAAAAGAACATTTGGTAAAAAATGTCATTTTTAGTTTTAAATAGGAGGAACATTACTCTTGCACATATCCATAAATAATGACTTTCGAAGGTCAAGGAAATGACTAGGTTTTCACCCAGTTTTGTGTAATTTACCATTTAGATTACTCCTCAAATCTTGGAACATCATATGCGGCCATTCCTGTGAGGTCATATACTCTGTCAAATCCCGCATTCCCTTCAGCTTCCCCAGGGACAAATGTGAGTACAGAAGCATTTTCTCCGCTGTCATTTGTCATCATCAACGCATTTGTATCACCTGCTCTGCCTGGGTGTAGAGATACAGAAGGGGCTGGGGTGAAGCTGGCACAGATGGGACTTAGTGCAGTGCAGGAAAGCAGAGGTCAAGAGTTGTTTAATTCAGGGTTTTCCCTGGTAGTCCAGAGGCTGGGGCTCCGCACTCCCAGTGCAGGGGGCCCGGGTTCGGTCCCTGGTCGGGAAACTGGATCCTGTGTGCCACAACTGGGAGTTTGCATGCCGCAACTGGAGATCCCACATGCCACAACTGGGACCCGGCACAGCCAAATAAATAAATAAATGGATGAATATTTTTTTAAAAATCGAGTTGTTTAATTCATTCCAGCTGGTGTTGAAACACATAGATTAAAAAGCTGACATAATTTCTTAAAATTGAAAGCACTCAAAGATTTTCTAGCATTCAGCACTGGTTTAGAAAAAAATAAGTATGAGGGTGTGTGTGTGTGTGTGTGTGTGTGTGTGTGTGTGTGTGTGTGTGTGCTGTGTGTTTTCTAAGACTTGGACATTTTATTGAAGTGGACCATTTCCTGTGAGTGGGTAATTCTGAAACTTGAACAGAAAGAGAAAATGTGTTTGAAAACTAAGGACCGTACACTAATGGTATTTTTGTCCCCTTGGGGAAATGGTGACATCTGCATAATATCAATACTTCGTTTTTAGTTGTGTTTGTGTTCCTTCCTCTCTACAACGGGCACTTTCATCCCCCATAGCTCTAAAGATTCATTCCTCCTTTTTCCAGCAATTGTGACAACTTGCTCTCCCCCCTCAGTTTTCCCCCTGCATGTAGCCTGGTCCCCCAGGAGCTGCCCAGCTTCTCTTCCTCCCTGGGAAATGCGGGGAAGGGGGTGGGAGCCGCAGAGCCCCCTGTAAAGCAAACTGTGTTTGGCTGAACCCTGCTCGAGGGTGTGTGTCTGTGTGGTTTTGCCTGTGCCTGCATTTTTTTTTTTTAAATGGTTTTTAGTATATTCACAGACTTGTGCAACCAACACCAGAACCAGGTTTAGAACATTTTCATCAACACAAGAGATAATCCCGCCCCCCGGTAAGCAGTCACTCCTCACTCCTGTCACCCCAGTCCCTGGTCACCACTGCTCTGCTTTCTGTCTCCATGGATTTACCTCTCTGGGTCATTTCATAGAAATGGAATCATTCAATATGTGTGTGCCTGCATTTTTCCAATTCGTGATGTGAGCAGCTGCAGGCTCTTTCTCTCTTCTTGCGCTCAGCAGAGCGGGTCTCCACGTGCCGTCCCCTCCACGTGTCTGTCGGGGCATTTGAGCAAAACTTAGGAAGAGCAAGCAGAGAAGTGTAGGTTTTAGACCCTGGGGGCTGAGTGAGTGGGGAGGTGAAGAGGCTCGTGATGAGAAGTGAGGCCTGTCTGGGCCGAGATTTCCCTTTGTTTGTGTCTGTTTAGTTGTGTTTCGGGGAGACGTTCTTCAAGGGGGAGCCCCTGTCTGCAAGCCCGTGTGTGAAGGAATGTTGTGGTTTCCCTCTGCAGTCTTCAGGCTGAGAGCCACGGCTGGTCAGGGACAGCTTGGGGTCAGTCCCAGGCGAGCAGAATGGCTGGGTTCAGTGAACCTGGCGTTTGTCTTGGAGTCAGACGCCCGATTACTTGACCTCATGTCCGATGGGGGCACTGGCTACTCCAGCACCACCCCAACCCCCCAGGGCCTGTTTCCCACACTGTGGACCGCGGAGCCAGCTCTGAGACCCCAGCACTGAGCGGAAAGGGGCTGTGACCCACACAGGGGAGGCAGGGGTGGGTGCCAGATGGGCCAGGGGTCTGGGCACAGGAGAGAGAACCCGTGTCAACTAAGTCCCTTTATGAAGGGGCAGGGGCTGAGGGGGCGAGGAGAGGCAAGGGCAGGAGGACTCTGTGTCTGTCTATGCCTCAGCTGCGTCCTCCGGCGCTGACCAGTGAACCAGAGGCCCTTTGCTGTGGATGTGGAGGCAAGAGGCCCTAAGTTCAAGTCCCAGTTCTGGATCCTGAAGCTGAGTGGCCTCGGGCAAATGGCTTTACTTCTCTGAGGCTCCATTTCCTTAAATGGGGAAAATACTCCCGTAATAATGACTTTTGAAGTTAGGTTTTCACTTGGCTTGTGATCCTTCTGATTATGCCTCTAATCTTGGAACATCTCATGTGGCCATTTGAGCACAGTCTCCTGATTCGATGCCCTTGTGAGGGTCAAATGAGACCGTGTAGGTGACAACGCTTTGTGAACCGTGCAGTGTGTAAGAAGTAATAATGGCTGTTATTGAGTAACGAGTCCATTTAGCCTGCTGTGGGGAAACCTATGCTAAGGCCAGCTCTGTCTGCCAGTCATGTGATTTGGGGCCGGTCTCAGTGTCAGCGTTCCTCCTGTGCGAATCTGTCTGGGAATCCCTGTAGTCGTATCTGCCCTCCCCACCCCGAGAGATGCTGAGAGAGGCTCCCACGGAAGGGCTTTACTTAGGTGAGGGGCAGGCACAAGCAATCTGCTGACTCGTGACCATTCATGAGTACAGTTTCCTCCAGACGCCTAGAGATGGGCATTCATCTGGCTTGAGCCCGAGAAGCAACACAAGAAACATTTTGCTTTCAGCATTGGCAGCAGCAGGAAGGTGATGGAGAGCCCAGACACTGTCAGATGGTGATCATAATAGCACCTTTACATAGTGCTCAACACATTCTTAGCATTTTTTGTATGTATTAGCTCATTTAATCCTCCAGACAACTCTGTGAGGGGAGGAAACTGAGGCACAGAGAGACTAAGTAACCTGCCTAAGGTCACACAGCTGGTAAGTGGCAGCACTGGGATTTGAACCCAGGGGACCCGGCTCTATCTAGAAGCCTCATTTTCAACCACTAAGTGCTGCTGCCCGTCTCTGAGGGTCTCTGAGTTCTCTCCCTTGTGATGATTCTCTCATTAGTAAGTTCCCCGCTCCCCCACTCCCACTCCACAAGCTGCTTGGCAGTCTCTGAGGCTGCCTTGGGGGTGATGAGGACTTCTCAGGCTTTGGCCAGCAGCAGCCATGGAGCAAAAGGTGAAAAGGCCATCAGACCCAGCAGCCGAATTCTTCTGTGTACCGTGACAGCGTCTCCCAAGATGAACCCGACATTTGGAGGCATTGCTGTACACCCATTGGAGGTGAAGAGCTCTCATCTGACTGGTTTTATCGTTACAAGCTCTGCGAAGCCTTGCTGGTCACGTGCGCTTCCCAAGGATAATCTGGGGGCCGAGGACACAGTTTGCCCCAGCCACTCCCTGCATCATCAGTGCCTGGATGGCCACAGCCTTCTGTCGGCTTCTGGTCCTCTTGTTGCCGTTTCTGGCGAATGCTATCGAATGTGGGTATGTCTCTTTAGAAAAACCTGAAATCCAAAAATACTGACCCCTGGAGAAAAGCCGAGAAATGAAGAGCTGATGAATCTGCCACGATGCTCTGCGAGGCTCCTTTAAGTAGCAGGAGAGCTCCTCAGAGAAATTATTGGGGTTTTTTCTGCCTACAAATGCTGACCTCCCAAGATAAGCAGATACATCAAGGGGTGGTTACTGTGTTACCAGAGTATGCTTTTCTGGGCTCCATGAGTGCCCGGCGAGCTCCTTTTGCATTCTATTGGTTCTTTCTGCTTACATATTTATGCTTTTTGTGAAAATTCAAACAGAAAAGAAATATTTAAGGAGGACAGTGAAATTCCTCCCACTTCCCCCTTCCAGCTACTGTAGAGAACCCATAAAGGCTTTGATGCCTTTTCCCGGGAAGTGTGTTCCAGTCCAGTGCCAGGGCTTTTTCTGCCTGATTCCGCTTACATGCGTCTTTTCAGAAACACATTCTGTTGAGTAAAAGCCAGAACAGCCAGGACTCAGCCGTTGTCATATCACTATTGTTTGTGGAGCAAAGAGCAGTTCTTCCTTCTAAAGCCCTCTGTTTTTAAGCAGGGGAACACAGTGACAAGGGGCTCCGTGTCATGACTGTGGCTTCAGAGGGTATCTGAACTGCCACGAAACCTATAACGACCACATGACCCATCTACCACCTCCCCCAAGCCCAGGCTTGGCTGAATTTACATTTGTCTCAACTCGGTGGGAATGCGAGCCCTTCGTTTCCATGTTTATTTCTGACAGAGATGGGGCACTGAAGTGACAGTTGTGTGCTGCATTTGCTGAGGGTGGGTGCTTTGTGTCTGTCCCCTCCAGCCCCAGGGTCCTCTAGCCCCAGGGTCCTGGGAGAGGAGCGTTCACTTTCTCTTAAGCTTCTGCCATTTGACAGAGCAGAGGCACTTTATCCTTTGCTGCCTGAGTTGTCATAAACAGAGTAATCAGGTTTCTAGAAGGGGCCATAGGGGCCTTCTCAGGCTGTAAATAGTTTTCTTGCGCCTGCCTGAGATGCACTTTGCCTGCTGGCTGTCCCCGTAAAACCACCTTGTAGTTTTCACAGCCACCTTGGAGTTTATTTAGTGCTGGTGCCTCAGATGGGGCCTCCCTGGCCTGGGACGATACACATTGTTTTTATGGTTTCTTTCTCACCAGGACCCTGCACACCAGAAAACGTGTATAAATAAGGAAACCGAGGCACAGGAAAATAGAAGTGTTTGTGAAAGACCAGAGGTTTAAGTCACAGGTTGTCCCTCAGATTGCTGGCTGTTTCTTGAACATCTATCTGTCCACCTTGGCCTTCTGGGTCCATGGCTCAGAGCACTCTGGTCTCCTGACCGCCAAAGAGCATGGAGAGTTCTTAACTGAAGTGGCACCCTCCCTCACCATTCCAGCTCTGTCCTCGCTCTTGTCCCCTGGGGAGGGGTCACCTTGTACATTTTCGAAGAGAGCAGAGAGTGGGGAAACAGGAGACCTGGGTGGGTTTTGTTTTCTGGGTTTTTTCCTTTTCTTTTTACAAATCCGAATTATTTTTTCTTGTTGCAAAAACAGTAAACTGATGTAAAAAATTTTAAACAGTAACAGAGATATAAAAAATAGAAAATCTAACCCTGCAGAGAAAGCCAAAGGTAAATGTCTTTGCCTATAGCTATCTATCTCTAGCTAGTGTATGTGTGCATGTTTATTTACTAAAAGTATATATTTGGGGGAAAGTCAGATTACCCCATATCATCTGTTGTGCAACTTGGTTTTTTTTCACTTCACATAAACTCTCAAGACATTTTAATTGATTTATAGACATCTTTTCACATCTGAACATAAAACACTATCAGATGTTGTAACACCATCTATTGTATATGTTTACCGTAATTTATCAAGTCTGCGATTTATTGGTTTTTCAGGGAGAGTTGTTATCACACATCTACCCCTGCTTCATTGCCCACAGATTAAGTTCCTTACCTTCTCCCAGGCATCAGTGTCTTCATACACATTGATGAGTGTGGACCAGATGACCTCCTGGTTTTAAGGTTCCGTGACTCTAAAGTTTACAGTAATGTTGAAGTTGCTCGGCACATGAGCCACCCAAGACCTGTAGGCAATCCGGCACCAATAAAAGTAGATTTTCTCTAAGTCAAAGCTAATATGCTTTATAAAATATTTGAAAGTATCAATAAAGACATCTGTTTCTATCCTCCAAGTTACACCAAGATCCATAGCTTTGGAACTCATACCCATTCACTCTCTGCATAGTATGTTCGAAATCAACACCATGAGAAATAAACATTTGCCCTGTGTCTGTCCTCAGGTTTGTTTAGCACAAACCCAGCAGAGGCCCACAGACTGAGTGCCAGAGTAAATTAGGTCACATCTAAAGGAGATCAGACTGGAGCAGAGAAAATTGTTTATTGAAGATCGAATCTACATTTCGTAGCTCTAAGAAGCACTTTGAGAGACTTCTCTCACCCCGCAGGCCTCTTGCCCTGAGCCACATTTTTATTGCAACTCTGTGAGTTATTTGAACTGGGGCTGTTCTTTGAACTCATCCGCAAAGCCTGTTCCCACCTGCATTGGAGGGCATTGAAAGGTCTCATAATCTTCCTACACAAGTCTGCTCTTTTCACATTTCCACCCATCTATAAAAGATTTGTGGGTGACTTGAGAGGTCTTGGACTCGGCTGCATGAACCATTAGAAGCAGCATCTGGTTTTAAATGAGTGACCCCAGCCTGTGAAAATGTACAGCCCAGGCGCCTGATTGCACGTCGGGGCATTTGGGTCATGCCGGTCTACGAGCTGACTGAAGCGTCCCCCGGGCTGGTGAAGGATGATTGTCCCCTTAGGTTAGTAATGAGGGCTTCAGTTACAGCCCAGATGCCTTAGCTCTCTTAGAGATTTGACCTTGGACTGGGAAGTTCCAAATGCACTGTCGCATGTGTGCCTCCCGAGAGCTCAGCAGGCAGACCATCAGGTGGGATGTTAGCGGAGCCCATCAACACCAGGTCTCACAATTCTCTCTAAACCCAGCTGCTCTCTGCCGCAGAGCACATCTTTTAAAATTTATTTTAGTAACTTTTAATTTTAATATAATTTAGACTTACAGAAAAGTTGCAAGAAAGGTATAAGGAACACTCCCCACCCATATACCGTTTGCCTAGATTTACTACTTTTTTTACATTTTGGCCCATTTACTTCATCATTCTCTCTCTGTGTCTCTTCTGTCTCTGTCTCTTTATCATCTGTCTATCCATCCATCTCTATCTTTATCTGTTCATCCATCCATCCATTCATCCATCCATCCATCCATCTAATGATCTATGCATATTTCTCCTGAACCATTGGAGACATGGTACCTCTTCACTCCTAACTACATCAGCATGAATTTCCTAAGAACACAGACTTTCTCTTACATAATCACAGTACAGTTACATTTTTTCCCAGTCCAGGAGCGTCATAGCACATCCTTTAACTGTTGGAGGAAAGAAGGAGACAAATATTTATTTATAGAAGCCTGCTGATGCCAGGCCTTGCACAAAGGCACTTTACATACATTGTGGCATTTTTGTCTTCTAAACGGTCCTGTGGAATCAATGTTTATTTTCCCTGGTTTATAGACAAACAAACTCAGGCTTGGAGAAATTCAGTAACTTGCCCACGGTAGTCACTGGGGAGCAGGGACACAGACCCAGGTCTGTCTGATATTCCCACTGGCCTGGCACTGGTGCCTGAAGACCGTGAGGCACACACCTGATGTGTGTCTGTCCTCAGAGAGGCAGCGGTCCCACCTGTCTTTCGTTTATCTCAGTATATGATCTCAACTCCTCTCGTTCATTCAGGGAGCAGCGTCTTTCTCAGGGCAGAGCACATTGGCAAGCTGTTCACTGCTTGGAGCTTATCTTCAGCCCTGTAAAGATGAAACCAGCAACAACACGTACAGGCCTGTCTGAACGATGGCCATGCTTGTGCACATATGCATGCTTGCTGAAATGGCTGATCACGCAGAGCGGGAGGACAAACATTACATTCATTGGGACAGGGAGTGGGAAAAACACAGACTTCCTGTTTTTGCCCAACACAGTTGGGGAAGCTTATCATTAACCTGGATCTTAGGGTTTAGCTTGGCAAGGCTTCTGAGAGGAGTGGAATTTTAGAACTTTGAGCCACATAAGCACGGATATTTTACGTCTGGAGAGGACTTAAGACGTATAGACTAACTTCCTCATTCCAGACACTGGAGAACTAAGGAAAGGAAAATTAGTTTGTCCTTGTCATGTACCTAATCGGTTGCTGAGCTGGAACTGAAACCCAGTCCTCTGTCTTCCAAGATCAGGTTCTTTCACTACGTCAGGAAGTCTTGTGCTTTTTACAGCCCAAACTGTTTTCAGTTATTACTCCTACCTCAAGCAGCACCTGTCCTGCATTTCATGTTTGGCAAGAGTACTGTATCTGCCAAAGCACTTACATTAGTGAGTAATTAACTAGCTCCCCATTTCTATGAATCGAAAAACACAGATACACCAGACTTTCTCATCAGGGTAAGGATCTAACCAAGATTAGCATCTCAGTAAAGAAACTCAAAGTATGATCTCAACTCAGGTTTTTTTGTTTGTTTGTTTGTTTTAAAATTTTTAAAAGTCTTTATTGAATTTGTTACAATATTGCTTCTGTTTTATGCTTTGGTGTTTTGGCCGCCGGGCATGTGGGATCTTAGCTCCCTGACCAGGGATCAAACCCACACCCCCTGCATTGGAAGGCGAAGTCTGAACCACTGGACCGCCAGGGAAGTCCCTCAACTCCGGTTTTTTAAATGTCAAAAATAACGATCCTTCCTTGATATATTATTACCTTCAAAGACCCTTCAGGACTTGGACTTCTTAGAGAACCCAGGTTGGGAATTAGCGTAAGGCATCATGCTGCCTGCTTCAAGGCACTCAGGATTGTCTGTGACCCCAGTGGACAGATTTTACTCTACAAGAGTACCACCTAGACTGTATTCTGCCTTCCTCTCACCCCTTCTCCCCCATCGTCCAGAGTTCCCATAGGACGTAAGGCAAATAATAGCCATGTTTATATGAACTGTTCAAGGATAGAGTGATTATACATATAACCCCACACCCTTTATGAATCAAATATGATTTTGAACCTAGTTGAGTTTAACAAAAAGATACTTTAGGTCAGTGACAGAAAGGAAAGTAGGCTGAACTATCCTAAATCAAATATTTGCAAAAGAATACCACACATAAAAAATGTTTCTAACTGGTTAAGATTTCTCACATGCCCTGATACCAGACACAACACAGATTTTTGATGGTCAAGATTTTCATTTCATGGGTCCCTTAGAAAATGATACACTGAAGGGAACTGGTTAAAGTGAAGAAGCTGCTTGTGGCCACTGGAGGTGCTTTGCCCCAAGGGGCCAGTATCTTGGCATACCTGTAACCCATCTGCAGTTCACCAGTGGAGAAACTCCAAATTAATATGATTAATTGGAAGATTACTAAAAATCTCATGAGTATTTTAAGTGACGACAAGAGTGTCAATAAAATCCAATTTCTATTGCTGATTAAAATCTTGGGAGGAAATAGAGCCAATGAAATGTACATTTTTTTCTATGTAAATAGATACTTTTTTTTTTAGTTTTTCAAAACGAACAACTTTCTATTGAAGTAGAGTTGATTTACATGTTGTATTAGTTTCAGGTGTACAGCAAAATGATTCAGTTATACATATATATGTCTATTCTTTTTCAGATTCTTTTCCATTATAGGTTATTACAAGATATTGAATATAGTTCCCTCTGCCATAGAGTAGGTCCTTGTTGTTTATTTGTTTTATATATATAGTAGTGTGTATCTGTTAATCTCAAACTCCTAATTTATCCCCCTCCCCCCTTTCCCCTTTGGTCACCATAAATTTGTTTTCTATGTCTGTGAGTCTATTTCTGTTTTGTAAATAAGTTCAGTTGTATCATTTTTTTTTAGATTGCACATATAAGTGATATCATATGATATTTGTCTTTCTCTGACTTACTTCACGTAGTGTCACAATCCTCTAGGTCCATGCATGTTGCTGCAGTGTACTTTTTAAATTTAAATGAAAATCTTAATTGAGACTCACTCATTTTAGCACCTTTCTAACTTGTCCGCAGTGTGACTTCATATTGTTCTTTGGTGACCAGCAGCGGTGAGGGTGTTTATTCCTCGGGAGGCATGCTCTGCTCTCAGCAGTAGTTGCTACACTTATGCTTGGATAAAAGCCTCTTGAGTTGCTCTTTCAGTCTGGAGGAGACGATGAGAGAGGCGCTGGCCCTCGTGCCCAGTCACTAGGCAACGGGACAGGCAAGGAGCAGGATCGGTCCAGAACTGCCCTGCGTGTCTGCTCTGTTGTCCAAGCACACATGAGCCCGGGCCGGCCACAGCAGAGTCACATGGGCAGAAACGTGCCTGGCTAAGAGGAACCAGCAGAGCACCCAGCCTCAGCCCTCCTGTTGATAAACTCAGAGGACTGGCCACTTTGCCCAGCCCGAGAGCTCAGTTGGGTCTGCATTTTTGTGTGGCCACTCACCCTAATGAGAGGCAAAGATCCTGCCTCTTAGCCCTCCTCCTGTCTTCCCTGGAGAAGGGCTCGGTCCTCCTTAGCCAGGCTCATACTCAAAGTCTCCCAGCTTATGGAGAGCACCGTTTGCACTTTAGGGAGGTGTGGGCATGCTCTGGGAGCTGCCTGGGCCACACACTGAAGACTGTTTCCCTTTGGGAAAGTGCTTGACCTCTGGACACTGCGGAGAGGGAGGTCTGAAAGGGCCACTTGGGTTTCTCCAATTCAGGGCTGAACCGTCCAAGGAAATTCTTATTGACTCTTATTGTCCTCAGCCCAGATGAGACAAACGAGGGCTTTTCATGGTAGAATTACCCAAGTATTAGCCCTTGTTAGGGATGAGACCTCAGACTTTCCCACTGTATTACTATAGTAGAGTAGGACCCACATCAAATGTAATTAGATGTTGAAGTTCACTTTATCATAGAAAGCAGATGGTGATTATGCAAATATGGGCTATGCTATTACTACGGGTTTAGAAAATTGCATCCTTCTCTTCCACATTGGGTTGGCTTATGGCTACTAATTCTTGAACCTCCTGGAGACTCCAGTCTGATTAAGGTTTGCACAGACCAGACACACTTCCTCCCTCCAGGAGCTTTGATTAGGCCCGGGTCTTCGTTTCTAAACTGTGTTCCTTAGAGATGCCTTTGGGACTGCTGGATGGGGGGGTGGCAACAGGGTGTTGGATCGCAAGGTTTGTCTAGAGCAGCACCTCTTTATTTGTTGAATATGTTGGGCTGGTGGGCAAGCTTTTGTTTGAAGAAAGGATTTCAAGACTAACAAAATTTTGGAAGCCACTGCCCTAAACCAAAGGTTGTCGCTGTGAATGTCTATGTATATGTATTAAGTTCACAAATCCTTTCTATATTCTTTTTTCTTTATTGGGTTTTTTAAAAATTATAAGTCAAACAATATGAGACATATAAGAAGTAGGTTAAACATCTCCCCCTTACTCCCTTCCAATTCTGCTCTTTGAAGATAACCAGTACTGATAGGTTGATATGTATTGCCCCCATACCTTTCTGTGTCTGTGCTGATATCCCTTAAAATGTTTTCATTGTGAAAAATTTCAAACATACAGAACAGTAGAGACAAGTGTAATTAACCCCTGTGTACTCATCCCCCAATTCCAATAATTATCAAAATTTTACATTTGCTTCATCTTTTTCTTAGATATTTTTGGGTTTTTGCTTTGTTTTACAAGAATATCATCATATTACACCTGTACTTGGCAACCTGCTTTTTACTTTATCTTAAACATTTTTTCCTGATCAGCTCATTTACCACCTTCTTTCAGTGGCTACATAGTTTTCCATTGTAGGTGTGAACCATCAATTACTCAATCATTATCCTATTCTTGGACATTCAGGCTGTTTCCAAAAATTTTTGCAATAAATTATAAATTTATTATAATAAATTAACTGCAATAAATGTCCTTGTACATAAGTATTTACATATTGGTGTATTTATTTCTGTAGGCTAGATTTCCAAAAGTGGGATGGCAGGATCCTGTGCTATATATATTTTAAGTTTTATTCAATATGCTAAAGTATCTTCTCAGAAGATTGTAGATACACAACCTCCCACCAGCAACATATGGATATGCCCATTTCCTTATCTCTTCGACAGCCCTGGATGTGATATCTCGTTAAAATTGTTACGAATCTTTTTTGTAAAGAGATGGCATAAAATCAATGTTTTATATCTCTCTGCAAATGGATTATTTTTCTGCATTCATTTTGTAAATTATAGTTTTTTGATCATTATTTGGGGGAACATAGCCAGTAGGAGCATCTGGAATAGATAGAGGGCAAGAAGGAAATGTCTTTTGAAGACCAAACCACTGCTCTCTGTTCCCGTTTGCGCAGCGGAAAACGGGTGCTGGCCGCGTGGTACACATCTGCAATCTGCCGGAGGGAAGCTGCACCGAGAATGACGTCATTAACCTGGGGCTGCCCTTTGGAAAGGTCACTAATTACATCCTCATGAAGTCTACTAATCAGGTAGGTCTGGGCACTTTCACACTGGTATGTACCAGATAGACCACACATTGGTGGAGGGGAACTATGTAATTTTTTTAAAAAGCAGCTGTTCATAACATAAAGGGGTAGTACACAGCTGGCCTACAGCTGGTACAGCACAGAGGTTTTCATTGATGGTGGTGTTTTGTTTCCTCGTGTTTCACCTTACCCTTCTTGTGATGGATCCAGGCCTTTGTGAGTTACCTAGAGGTGAGGATGTGCTTTGGAATGAGGTACTCATTATCACAGAAAGCTAACAGGTCCCTAAAACAGAAATCCATGAACTTGAGTCTTTTCACCGTGTTACCCACCCCGTGAGCTAATGCTACTGTCTTTTTTACTTTCTAAGTTTCTCATCTCTTGAGGGCGTGGATTTTTGAGCCAGCCAACAACTGACGGGGAACAGGTTATTTTCACTGATCCTTGGTTTTAGCAACTGAGGCTCTTGGTTCTCAGAGCAGAAGAGTAGGTGGGAATTAATGGACGCCTGGTGAATCTACGGAACTAAGAACCCTTAACGTATGAGGATTGACTGAGTCTTTGGGGGTTAATATGTTTGTCTTCATTTCTAAAGTCAAAGCGGGTAGTTTATACAGTGACTGGTCAGAAGTAAGAATATTTAGTCTTTTATTTTTAATAAATATTTTAACTTTAGGAATCAGAGGAACAGGCATAGGAGAAATTCTTTTCTTAATTAAGGCATGAACTTTGGAGACTCAGAGCCACCTTGGATCATCAGTGGTCTTCCTCTGTCAACCTGGGCTTAGACTACTCATTTAGTCTCTTCATTCCTCCTTCTCAGAATTCTATTTTGGGCAAATTTCCAAAATTCAGCTTGCAACATGAATGCAGTGAGATTCACTGAATTCGTTTTATTCCCATGTGACTGGTGAGAGCTCGAGGTGCTAAAATGCTTGCATGAAGAAACAGGCACTTAGAGTCAGACAGGGAAAGATAAATACTATATGATACCACTTATATTGTGGAATCTAAAATATACAACAAACTAATGAATATAACATAAAAGAAGCAGACTCACAGATATAGAGAAAAAACTAGTGGTTACAAGTGGGGCAGGGGAAGGGGCAATATAGGGATGGGCAAGTGGGAGGTACAAACTACTGGGTGTACGATAGGCTCAAGGATGTATTGTACAACACGGGAAATATAGCCAATATTTTGTAATAACTGTAAATGGAAAGTAACCTTTAAAAATTGTATAAAAATAAAAAATTTAAGAATTTTTAAAAAAAGAAAGAGGCACTTAGAAAGCTGAGTGGCGGAATTTGAAAGAACCCTGACTTTTTTTTTTTAACATCTTTATTGGAGTATAATTGCTTTACAATGTTGTGTTAGTTTCTGCTGTATAACAAAGTGAATCAGCTATACATATACATATATCCCCATATCCCCTCCCTCTTGAGTCTCCCTCCCACCCTCCCTATCCAACCCCTCTAGGTGGTCACAAAGCACCGAGCTGATCTCCCTGTGCTATTCGGCTGCTTCCCACTAGCTATCTGTTTTACGTTTGGTATATATGTCAATGCTACTCTCTCACTTCGTCCCAGCTTACCCTTCCCCCTCCCCATGTCCTCAAGTCCATTCTCTACATCTGCGTCTTTATTCCTGTCCAGCCCCTAGGTTCGTGAGAACCATTTTTTTTTTTTTTTTAGATTCCATATATATGTGTTAGCATATGGTATTTGTTTTTCTCTTCCTGACTTACTTCTCTCTGTATGACAGACTCTAGGTCCATCCACCTCACTACAAATAACTCAATTTCATTTCTTTTTATGGCTGAGTAATATTCCGTTGTATATACGTGCCACATCTTCTTTATCCATTCATCTGTCGATGGACACTTAGGTTGCTTCCATGTCCTGGCTATTGTAAATAGAGCTGCAATGAACATTGTGGTACATTACTCTTTTTTGAATTATGGTTTTCTCAGGGTATATGCCCAGTAGTGGGGTTGCTGGGTTGTATGGTAGTTCTATTTTTAGTTTTTTAAGGAACCTCCATACTGTTCTCCATAGTGGCTGTATCAATTTACATTCCCACCAACAGTGCAGGAGGGTTCCCTTTACTCCACACCCTCTCCAGCATTTATTGTTTGTAGACTTTTTGATGATGGCCATTCTGACCGGTGTGAGGTGATACCTCATTGTAGTTTTGGTTTGCATTTCTCTAATGATTAATGATGTTGAGCATTCTTTCATGTGTTTGTTGGCAATCTGTATATCTTCTTTGGAGAAATGTCTATTTAGGTCTTCTGCCCATTTTTGGATTGGGCTGGTTTTTTTTTTTGATATTGAGCTGCATGAGCTGCTTGTATATTTGGGAGATTAATCCTTTGTCAGTTGCTTCATTTGCAAATATTTTCTCCCATTCTGAGGGTTGACTTTTCATCTTGTTTATGGTTTCCTTTGCTGTGCAAAACCTTTTAAGTTTCATTAGGTCCCATTTGTTTATTTTTGTTTTTATTTCCATTTCTCTAGGAGGTGGGCCAAAAAGGATCTTGCTGTGATTTATGTCATAGAGTGTTCTGCCTATGTTTGCCTCTAAGAGTTTTATAGTGTCTGGCTTTACATTTTGGTCTTTAATCCATTTTGAATTTATTTTTGTGTATGGTGTTAGGGAGTGTTCTAATATTATTCTTTTACATGTAGCTGTCCAATTTTCCCAGCACCACTTATTGAAGAGGCTGTCTTTTCTCCATTGTATATTCTTGCCTCCTTTATCAAAGGTAAGGTGACCATATGTGTGTGGGTTTATCTCTGGGCTTTCTATCCTGTTCCATTGATCTATATTTCTATTTTTGTGCCAGTACCATACTATCTTGATTACTGTAGCTTTGTAGTATAGTCTGAAGCCCAGGAACCTGATTTCTCCTGCTCCGTTTTTCTTTCTCTTTCTCTTTTCTTTTTCTTTGGCTCTTCAGGGTCTTTTGTGTTTCCATACAAATTGTGAAATTTTTTGTTCTAGTTCTGTGAAAAATGCCATTGGTAGTTTGATAGGGATTGCATTGAGTCTGTAGATTGCTTTGGGTAGTATAGTCATTTTCACAATATTGATTCTTTCAATCCAAGAACATGGTATATCTCTCCATCTGTTTGTATGGTCTTTAATTTCTTTCATCAGTGTTTTATAGTTTTCTGCATATAGGTCTTTTGTCTCCTTAGGTAGGTTTATTCCTAGGTATTTTATTCTTTTTGTTGCAATGGTAAATGGGAGTGTTTCCTTAATTTCTCTTTCAGATTTTTCATCATTAGTATATAGGAATGCAAGAGACTTCTGTGCATTAATTTTGTATCCTGCTACTTTACCAAATTCATTGATTAGCTCTAGTAGTTTTCTGGTAGCATCTTTGGGATCCTCTATGTATAGTATCATGTCATCTGCAAACAGTGACCGTTCTACTTCTTCTTTTCTGGTTTGGATTCCTCTTATTTCTTTTTCTTCTCTGATTGCTGTGGCTAAAACTTCCAAAACTATGTTGAATAATAGCAGTGAGAGTGGGCAACCTTATCTTGTTCCTGATCTTAGAGTAAAAGAACCCTGACTTTTTGGTTTCCCATGCTTCTGCCATAGACTGTGACAGCACGGAGAAAGGCATGTCTGAAATTCAAAAGCAGATGTGAGGGAAGGAGGGAGGATGAGCTTGTTAAGCCCGTGCAGTTCAAGGAAATGGGAGATGAGGGCCCACAGCAAGGGCTCCCTTGCCACAGGCCATGTTTCCTTTTCAACACTGAGGGACCAGACCAGTGCAGCGTCAGTATAGTACAAATCCAACAAATCTAAGACAATAACAGTGATGAATCTGCCACAGCAGCTCCTGGGGTCAACTGACAGGTCAGCCAAAACAGGCTATTTAGAAACTCCCTATAGGCACCGATTGAGTGGAAAACCTGTTTCTTTGTAAGGGTTTTTATCAGAAAAGTTAAAGAGGAGAGGTGCTGTGGAAACGTAACTGAGGGTCTCCTCTCTCTCCAGCTCACAAAGACATGGCCTTCCTTCAAGCCTGGGGAGCCCCCGAGTTTTTTAGTGTATTTCTTTCTTTGCAAAGAAATTGAGAGCTCAGATACCCAGGGCTTGTGTCTGTCTCCTGTCATCGCCACCACCGATTAGCAAGTTTTTCAGGGATGAGCCCAAGGTCACTTGTGCAACAGACTCAGCTCCCCCACCCCCTTCCCTCAGGGGAACTGTGGGTTAATGGACCCTCCCATCCAGAGGGACTCCTGTGGCATGATGTAGCCCAGGATGGACATATGTAATTAAGAATAATGTTTGGTAACCATGGGGATCAGGAGAGGGGCCATCTTATAATGAGCTCTTTTGCTGAAGTTAATAAATAAGTCTCTTTGAACAGATGGGATCAAAGAAAGCTCTTCCTTGTACTGAATTTTTTCCTTTTTATTGACGTATAAAACACATACTCTAAAATGCACTAGTCTTAAGTGTACTCCATTAATTTTTTACATGTGCACACCTATGTATTTGCTATGTGGGTCAGGATATAGAACATTTCCAGAACTCCAGAAGGTTTCCTCATTTCCCTTCCCAGTCAATATCCCACCCCCAAGCCCGAGGGAAGCTCAACTCTGACTTTTACCACCATCAGTTTGTTTTGCCTAATTCTTGAACTTCATATACATGGAGTCATACCTTGAACAGAATTTTCTTTAAGACCATTCAAGTCAAGTCCAATGTCTGTCCTTCCTTTCTTTCCTAGGCCTTTTTAGAGATGGCTTACACAGAGGCTGCCCAGGCCATGGTCCAGTATTACCAAGAAAAATCTGCGATGATCAATGGTGAGAAGTTGCTCATTCGGATGTCCAAGAGATACAAGGAATTGCAGCTGAAGGTAAAGCATTCTCTCCTTCATTCAGTCATTCAACAAGCAACAGCTAAGTGTCTCCTCCTTGTCAGCCACTGGCCTAAGTGCTGGTGGGAAGGAGAGCACAGGAAAAGATCCAAAAATTACCCACTGCCTTTGAGGATATCACATGGAAAGGCAAACCCATTATAACATGGCAAGAAAAGTGCTCATTGAGGTAAGTACAAGATGCAAAGGGGTGCTTGGGGCAAGATGACTACCTACCTGGGACCCAAGGAGGATTTTAAGAGAAGTCTTGAAAGATGAAGAAAGAAGGGAAAGATGGTTGCTTTTCAGAGGTGAGAGTTCCAAGCATAAACCCCTGAATGAAACCCAGACAGGTCTTCAGTAACTTTTTCTTCATCTGTCGCCCCATTGATCTTATATTCTCTCCTCCACCCTCTCTATATTTATTGTCTTAAGCCCCATAGAAAGCCTTCTAAGCAGCACATGACTGAGTTGGCCATTGTCCGAACTCAGGATTGAATTGAGGTAATTCCAAACAGGGCTTTTGTTTTTGTTTCAGCTTGCTCTACCATTCTCTTCTTTTTTTCTTTCTTTTTTGTTTTATCACGAAGTATAACATACAGACAGAAAAGTGACTAATTTTGTATTGCACAGTTGAAAAAGTAATAATGGGTGAACTCCCATAAATCCCACAAAACCACCACCAAAGTCAAGAAATAGGACACGGACAGCACCAAGAAGACTTTGTAAGTCCCTTCTTGTGCTCAACCCCTCCCTCTCCACTCTCCTGACCCTGAGATAACCATTTCCTTGCTTTTCCTTATTATTCTACCCCCTCTCTATGCCTTTTTTAACATTATAGTTTTACCTATTTTTGAACTTTATGTGAATGGAATCATACTGTGTTCTTTCATTCTACGTTATGCCATCTATGTTGGGTGCATCTTTATTTTCATTGTTATATAAATTTCCATTGTATGACTATAAATTTGTTTAGCCATTCCACTGTTGATGGACATTTGGGTTCCAGTTTTAGGGTATTAGAGACACTGCTACCATGAACATTTTCAAACATGTTATCCCAGTACCCATGTACATGTGCATATAACCAGGAAAATGTACATAACTAGAAGTAGAATTGCTGGATCACAAGGCATGCTTACCCTCAACTGTACTAGATGATAGCATTCCTACTAGTAGTGTCTGAGAGTTTTCAATAGCTCACCTTCTTGCTAACACTTAGTCTTGTCCAACTTTCTAATTTTTGCCTCTCTGGGGAGAGTGTAATGGTTTATTATGATTTTATTTTTTATTTTCTATATTAATTGAGGTTGAGCAGTTTTTCATGTGTTTGTTGGTTATTCCATCTAGGTCTTCTCCAGTGGGAAATTTCTTT
Source organism: Balaenoptera acutorostrata (assembly GCF_949987535.1). Classification (NCBI taxonomy): domain Eukaryota; kingdom Metazoa; phylum Chordata; class Mammalia; order Artiodactyla; family Balaenopteridae; genus Balaenoptera; species Balaenoptera acutorostrata. The sequence continues at coordinate 19,597,384 of NC_080079.1, read as the reverse complement.
TTAAGCCATTTGCCCATGCTTTTCTTTTGGATTGTATCTTCCTATTGGTTTGCAGGAGTTCTCTTGGCTGGAGCCATTAGTCCGTTTGGATTTATTGTATTTAATGCCATATTTGTGGTTAAATCTAACTTCTTATTTTGTGCTTTCTACTGTCCTGTTTAATGGGATTTTCCAGTTGACTTCAGCTCATTCCATGTTTTGTTAGGGTCCATTTTGTTCAAGGCTCACAGCCCTTAATCTGCCTTCAAGGTTCAAGTCAGAAGACAAAGGCTCAGTGGTTGTTTCTAGCTAGGACTAGCATTCTGACAAGTCTACATATGTAGATCGGTAATATGTCAACCAGTTGTCAAAGTCCTGATTCTGCTTTGCTTGCATTATTGCTTCTGAAGTTCCTTTGCCAACAGTTCTGCTTCAGGCAGAACCTGGCACTTTTTTTCCAACTCAGGAAAGCCTGTTGCTTTTCTCAGACAAGTCAACGATCCCACCCCATTCCGTACCCAAAGTTCTTGTTCTCCTGGATTCTGCCCTGGGGGCTTAGAATTGAATTACTGCAGTGAATTCCCAGGGGAGCTTTGGTCTCCAAATGAGATGTTGTCATAAGGTTCTAATTAGGATTAACTGCAGTACTCTGCTTCTTAAAGTACCAAGGCGTTTGTAGTCCCTTATCAAGAGAGGTCCTTTGGGGTGGTGCAAAAACTGTGGGTTAAAGAGGTCAGATGGTCAAAGTTTGCATTCAGCAAATGTTCAGTGAGTGCTCACTGTGGGTAGGAACTGGGCCAGGCCCCACGGATTTGGAGGTAGCAAGTCTGGGGAGACAGAACACATAAACATAGAACCATCAACAGCCATGTGACCTACACTAGATTGCAGAGTGGTAGCGCCAGCCTAGCCTCTATGCCTTCCCTCTTTGATGACCTTGGGCAAATTGCTTAACCTCTGTGAACCTCAGTTTCCAGATCAGTAAAGTACTATACCTTGTGTTCTTTGATTTTAAGCATTTTTTTTTTCATAAATGGTCTCTTTGAGGCTCACAATCACCCTCCCCTATGAGGTGTGTAGGGTGGATAATAACAGTAATTAAAATAGTACAACAATAATAACAAGAATATGTACCTTTAATTGAGTCCTGGGTCAAGTAATGTGCCAAGCACTTTAATACATTATCTACTGCGATCCTGGCGTCAGTCCTGTCAGACAGGTATTATTATCTCAGTTTTACAGATGAGGAAACTGAGCCTCATAGAAGTTCAGTAACTTGCCCAAGATCATAGTTACTGGAAGAGCCGTGATTAAAACCTAGGACTGTTTTGGTTTTGCACTGTATTTGCATCTCTATATTGTGTTTTTATACTCTCTATTGTCCATGTGAAAAACAGAGAAATCAGGTAATTTGCTTACAGTCATCCAGTCAGTAAGCAGCAGAGATGGTATTCTAATAGAGCTTATCAAACTTCAGTGTGCATACAAATCGCTTATGGATCTCGTTAAAATTTCGGATTCAGTAGGTCTGAGGCGGGGTGGTGATTCTGCGTTTCTCACAAGCTCCCAGGAGATGCTGAAGCTTCTGGTCCTCAGAGCACACTTTGAGCAGCTAGAAAACACTGTTCCTGACCTTTAGTAAGGATTTTCTGCTTCCCAAGCAGTCACACTGCCTCTATGTGAAGGCATCTCAAGGCATGTTTCCACTGCATAGAAATATGTGCATTGTGGTCCCTATGTTGACCTGAATCAGCTAGAACTTTAGCATAATGGCTAAAGTAAAAAAAGGAATTTTTTCACTCATGTAACTGAAAAGACCAAGGAGTAGCCCTGGCTGCAGGCATGGCTGGATTCAGGGCCCGTATGCTATCATTAGGACTTGGTTTCTCTCCACTCTGCTTTCTGTTCGCTTGGCTTTGTCACTGGGGTCTCCCTGCGATGGCCCCTGACAGCCCCCGGCTCTCTCCTCTAGGTGGCGTGATGGCTTCAGTGATTCCGGCAGCTTTGGCTCCTCAGCCTCCCATTTCCTCCACCAAGAGAAAGCCAGAGTTTTTCCTAGTAGCTCCCACAGAAGTCCCGAGAGTCATTCCAATCAGGCTAGCTTTGGACACGTGCTCTTCCCTGAGCCAGTCTCTGGGGCCGTGCTGTGACTGGCCAGGCCTGTGTCACCTGCTAAGTCCTGGGAGCAGGCTGCAGAAGAGAGGATGGTTCCTGGGGAGGCAGACAGCAAAGCACTGTATCCACGTGTGGCACTGTATCCACATGTGTCTCTGGGCCAAAGGACTATCACATGGGGTCCCGCCAGGGCTTGCAGAGGTGGGGGAAATTTTGATGGGTCTCTGTCCTGTAACTTTACCTTTTGCTCACCAGGCAGAGTGGAGGGAGAAGAAGGAGAGATTTTTAAGGCATTTTCTCCTCTCCTCTCTTGAATATTTCCTCATGCCAGTAATCTTGTCTCACTCTTTGTGGCAGAGATTTTATTCCTCAGGGCGTTTGGGGCAGAAACTTTCACATAATAGGTGTCCAACAAATGTGTGAAATGAATGAGAAAGAAAATCTGAAGGAACAATAAAAAGTGAGTGTTTTCCTGCCAGCAGACCTGCGTGACAAGATTGGTTATTCTATAGCGACTTCCCCAGAGTCACAGTGTCTTACTGGCAGAAGGGAACTTGGAATAGTTTGAACCTGTGTGTTCCAGTCACTCCATCAGAGAACTGTCAGGGGAGTTTTCAAGTCCTCTTGCCCAGATGTTCTCATTTAGTGGATTGGGGTGGGACTGAAGCTCCCAGGTGGTTTGGGGACAGCGGGCCTGGTTTCAGAGCCACTGGTAAATTGCCAGCCTCCTAGCCACAGAGATGGTCCCTGGCCCTGGGAAGCAGTCTTGTGAGTGGTCCATGATGCTCTTGGTTAGGAAGAATAAATCAGCAAATGATGATTGAGGGTCTTTTCCATATAAGATGTGGTGCTGAGAGCTACAATGAATATGAGAATGGTCCTCACTTGGGGAAAGTTTGCTGTCTCACTTGTGATTATTTTCCCAATCACAGAACAGCCTCCTGGGGCCACTGTCAGCCCAGCGCCCCCTGAAGTTCCTTCTGTTCAGGTCGCACGGCCCCGGTGAGGCAGGGAATGGGGTTATTGATCGCAGCCGTTAGTGGCACAGGGCCCCGCACGGAATGAGCGCTCCACGATGACTGGCTGGAGAGATAGAGGGATGGGCTGACGAGAAAGATCATGACAATCTGCAAATACTATACGCTGGGGCTGGCAGAGTTAAACTGGGCAGATAAACAATTCTTGTGATTTCAACCTGAGTGCATACGTACGGAACTCCTAGAAGTTCAGTGGCAAAAGGCAGTGTGACTTGCTTGTGTAAAGGGAGAGATTCCTGAGTAGGGCCTTGAAGGATGAGGCAACTTAACGAAACAGAGAGGGGGTTTCTGGGCAGCAGTCGGGTGAGAAGAGACGTAGAGCCTGGAAAGCACACTCATGTCAGAAACAGTCAGGGCTGCTGGGACAGGATCTGGCTCTGACAAGTTCAGGGCTCATCTGGAAGGTTTCAGCATCTTCCTGGGACTCTGGAGACATGTAAAACAGCCACGGAGGGGTCCGAAGGCACGAAGCTCTCTAGCAGCTTCTTTTATGCTGGCCCAGCATCTGCCTCCCTCTGAGGGCACACTTCCCTGGGACTGTATGGGGCTTGAAAGCTCACCCTTGTCCTAAAGTAGCAAGATGTGTTGACCAAGAGCACTGTGGATGGTCCCCTGGGGACTTGTTGACAGTGGAAATGGATTCACCGTGGGGGGGGGGTTCAATATACCATTCTGTCTACTTTTGTGTGTGTTTGAAATGTTCTGCAATAAAAAGGTACCCCCAAACATCATCGCAGACCTACTCTGTTCTCTTCCATTTCCATTCCCCTGCAACGATTACAGCTTTATTGTACCTGCCTCCTTTATACCTTTAACCACAGGATAACGAGGCCAGGCCTGAAGAGGAAGATTGAGAGGATTTTCTTAGAGTGAAAAGTTGACTCTGTTATTTGAAAGTCTTTGGCCACTTCTGACTCCTTCTCAGATGGCAGCTGGCAGGGTGTTTGGGCCAGAGAGTGCCAACAATTTGGAATTATCACTTAAAAGAGAGAAACTGACCTGTGGTCCTCAGAGGGGGGTCACAGTGCCTGTGACCGCCAGCCCCAGCGTATAGTATTTGCAGATTGTCATGATCTTTCTCGTCAGCCCATCCCTCCATCTCTCCAGCCAGTCATCGTGGAGCGCTCATTCCATGCGGGGCCCTGTGCCACTAACGGCTGCGATCAATAACCCCATTCCCTGCCTCACTGGGGCCATGCAACCTGAACAGAAGGAACTTCAGGGGGCGCTGGGCTGACAGTGGCCCCAGGAGGCTGTTCTGTGATTGGGAAAATAAGGGGCAAGGAAATAGTTAAGCCCAGAAGAGGCTCTTCTAGCCCCCAAAGAACTCTGGATGCATCTCTTTGACCGCCGGGGGACCACATTGGGCCACTAGAGGATGTTTCCATCTGTGGTGTTTGATTGGCTGCTCTGCCCTCATCAGGGGGCACCCAGAGGGGAAGGGCCCGAGGGGCTGCTGTCTGTGGTGATGGAGGTGCAGAAGGCACCGTGAGCTCCTAGAACACCTCTGGCTCTGACGTTGGCCTGACCTGCCCGTCCCTGCAGGTCTCAACCCCACCACCCATGCTACCCCTGGGTAACCGGCAAAACCTCAGCTGCTCCCTGACCAGGCCCCCTGCTCTCACACCAGGCTCTCCTGGATCTGGACCGGAAGGAACAATCACGAGGGTTTGAGATTCCAGAGAGCAGAAGAAAAGTTTTGGGGACTTTGGGGACTCTTTTTTGCCACAGAAAGTCCCTGATCCAATCCCCTCAGGGAATTTGTGTGTTCTGAAAAGTCGCCATGGTATATTGTACCCGGTTTGGGGGCACATTCTTTAGCCTTCGCCTATTCCAGCTTGGCAGGGTGAGGACAGATTTGGGACTTGGGATGTGGCCTCCCCAGTGCCAGGAGATCTCATCACACGTCCCTGCACTTGATCCTGATGGCTCCCGCCGGCTTTCCCAAGCTGGCCAGCATGGAGGCAGTGCTGCAGTGGGTCTCCTGGGGACCAGCCATCCCAGGCGGGCCTCTCCCATGATGGTGCAGGAGGCAACTTCCACCTTGTGGCCCAAGGTGGGGAGGCAGGAGGAAGACCCACTCAGTGGAATCACCTCCACGTGAACCTTCTCGTTCTACCCACAGGTGGTGACCAACAACGCTGGCGGGAGGACAGATGGTCTCGGGTGGGGTGGAAGGAAGCATCCTGGGAAGTAGCCTTCTTCTCCGCCCAGGCCCACAGCCCCAGCTCTTTTCTTGCTTGGCCTTCGGTCTCTGCTTCTGGCCCAGTTTAAGCAGCTCAGGTGCCAGTTGACATTGCAGGGCTTGGGTTATCTGGTTACTTGTAGGTGACACTTCCATATGCTTACAGAGGGTCAACCTTTATAGCTACAGTCAGATGAAAGGGACCATTTGCCAAAAGTGTGAGGCTCCTTTCAGGTGGGTATCCTGACCAGTGCTCAGTTCCTGGGCCTTTTCTTGAACGGGGATTGACTGCCTTCTTGACCTCCTCCTTCTTCACGACCACTTCCTTCTCTTTGATGTTCTCTCCTCTTGCATTTCGAGTTGACAAGAGATCCCTCCCTGGCTTGAACATTTTACATCCTTTCCCTAAGTCCGAGCTCTGACGTCTCCCCTGAGACCACAGGCAGCTCCTCCTTTATTCTCTCCTGAACTGTTTTCCCAGCCCAAGCTTCAATCTTAACAATAACACAGATAAGCAGCTGCGCACTCAGAGGACTCACAGAATTCTAGTCCCGCCTAATCACAGAGCTCATTTCATATCTCTGGTCCTGGGTTTCACACCTATAAAATGAGATATTTGATGAGACCTAACATTTGTATAGCTCTAAGATTTCATGATCCTTTGTTAAGTACATAGGAAAAAAATTGAGGATAAAAAGAGCAGTTGATTAAGTTTCTTAATAAAATTCTTTGTCAAAAGTTGACATCACAGACTGAGGGTTTTTAGGTCTTTTTTTAACATCAGTATTATTAAGATGTAATTCACATACCATAAATTCAGCCTGTTCCATACATTTTAATTGAATGGATGAATTTTGTGTAGTCTTTTGGAAAATGCTTCCATCCTTTCTTCTGTGCTCATGAATTTCTTATTTTAATCATTTATTTTTTATTGTTTTGTTAACGTTTGGCCATTCTGGGTTTAGGAAAGGGCTTTGGTTGGGATTTGGGAGCTGGCTTGGTCCTGTCCTGGCACAGTCATTCCGTAGTAACTTCTGGGAAGGGCAGAGCCTTTGGGTGCCTGGCATCCTCAGCTGTGAAACCTGGCTCACAGCCTGCACTGCCCACCTTGCAGATTTACGTTGAGCACCAAATGACCCCTGCGGAGCCCCGCACTGAAGTCAGGAGTTGCAGGAAGTGTGGGGCATAGAAAGGACCTTGGAGTTAAAATGCCTGTTGTCAAGTCCTGATTTTCTAATGATCTCTGTGACCTTGAATGTGTTCCTAAACACAGCACAACCCCAGGAGTCACCCTAGAACACAATGAGGCTGGTGACTGGAGCTGTGCCAGGCAGAACTCTGCCTCAATGACCTCTCTGGGTCTCAGTTTCCTCAGGTGTAAAATGTGGAGGCTGCATATTAGTGATCTTCAAGTCTCTTTCCAAGTCATAATGCCTGCCTCCCTCCCGCCCTCTTTCCCTTCCTTCCTTTCACATTTTAGGTATTTTCTTTTATTCGGAAGGAGGTGGGAGGTGGGTATTAACAAATGCTGCTTTTTCCCAGCGTGTGGATGGTGAGCCTCAGGCTCCTTCCTTCCCAGCTCAGTGGATGCCACGTGCCCTGGACCACTCAGCCCCACCGCCATTCAGCATTATTCTCATACTCCTCATCCTCTGGATTAAACTTTTTCTTCCCCTAAAAAGGCACTTTCCCCCCTTTGGTGGACAGGGCAATGAACCCAAGTCCTAGCTGCTTCCTTCTGGTGTTTGCAAGGCCGTCTCTGGTCTGATGGTGACCCCTCTGACTTTGCCTAGAAACCTGGGAAAACCGTGGCTGCCATCATCCAGGACATCCATTCCCAGAGGGAGAGGGACATGTTCCGGGAAGCAGACAGGTGAGGCCCTGTCTTAGGTCTCAGGGCAGATTCTGGGTCATTGGAACATTCTGCCCTTTCTCATTCTTAGGGGTATTTGAGTCACTCTGTGCTCTACCCTTGCCTCTGCCCTGTCCATCAGCCTCTCTGGGCCCTCTATTTCCACGTGCCTGATGGAACGCATCAGTCCAGTCCAGTGCTCAGGTTAAACCTCAGAAAAGTTCAAGATGCTAAGCTTCCCCTTAGCTGCTCCTCCTTTGTTGTCAAGGAGTATAGGAGGCTGATCTATGGCTCTCAGGGGCAATGTACACTCTCTTAAAACAGCCTGAAAGTGTGTCTGTGTGTTGTGTGTGTTGTGCATGTGTGTTTGGTGTGTTTTGTGGTTGTATTGTGTGTGTGGTGTGTTGTATGTGTGTGTGTTGTGTTGTGTGTATGGTGTGTGTTGTGTGGTTGTACTGTGTGTGTTGTGTTTTGTGTGTGTGTGGTATGTGTTTGTATTGCGTGTTGTGTGGTTGTGTGTGTGGTGTGTGGTATGTGTGTGTGGTGTGTTCTGTGTGTTTGGTGTGTGTTGTTTGGCTGTATTGTGTGTGGTGTGTTTTTTGTGTGTGGTGTGTGTTTGGTGTGTTGTGTGGTTGTATTGTGTGTGTGGTGTGTGTAGTGTGGGGTGTGTGTGTGTGTTATGTGTGTTTGGTGTGTGTTGTGTTGTACTGTGTGTGTTGTGTTTTGTGTGTGTGTGGTATGTGTATTGTGTGGTTGTGTTGTGTGGTGTGTGTTGTGTTGTAGTGTGTCTATGGTGTGTGTATGTGGTACATGTGTGGGTGTATGTGTGTGGTGTGTATGTGTGTGTGGTGTGAGTGTATGTGTGGTGTGTGTTTGGTGTGTGGTGTGTTGTGTTTGGTGTGTGTTGTGTGGTTGCATTTTGTGTTGTATGTGTTTGGTGTGTGTTGTGTTGTGCGTGTGTGGTATGTGTATGTGGTACATGTGTGGGTGTATATGTGTGGTGTGGGTGTGTGTGTGTGGTGTGTGGTGTGGGTGTCTTCTGTTTAGAGCCAGCCCTTGATTTTTCTTGAGCTGAATGTAGGTGTAGAAACATCCATGACCTGACCAGTCATTTACTCTGCACATCGAGTGCAGTCACATTTCCAACTCATTTCTCCCAGCTGAAGTTGTGACCCTGCCAAGCCCAGGCTACAAGTTCACCACTGTCACTGCCCTATGGAGACAGTCCCTGCAGAGGCCACTGTGGGAAACAGCAGGAGTGGCACCTGGCCGGCACATTCTGTAGTTCTTACCCAGGGCTGCCGCAGATGGCACTCTAACCTCGCTGCAGAGGGCCCAGCCCAGGCCGCTTCCCCAGTGGAGGTCAAGGCTGGTCCCAGTGAGCCACGCCTCTTGTCCCCTGGTCAGTGAGGACTGCGTGATTTTCCTGTATTTGGGAACCAAATGAAAGTTGCCTGTCCTTTTAGAATGTCAGGTGGACGACTCAGTTGACCTGCTTAATAACAACCTGTGTGTGTGTGTGTGTGTGTGTGTGTGTGTGTGTGTGTGTGTGTATGTGTATCTTTGTATGTAGCTGTTCAGGTTTGGGATTTTTGTTCGTTTGTTTGTTTTTAATATTATGGTTTTTTGGGTTTTTAAAAGATGTGTGAAGCCACACCGTGACCCTGCAGTTCTGTGGTAGAGTCGGGGGGCAGGTGACCAAGAGGTCTTGCTCTGAACGCTATACGGGCTGGGGTCTCTTTCTGGGTTTCTGTTTCTTCGTCTGATACATGCGCAGGTCAGAGCTCTAAGGATTCTTCCAACCCCAAAATGCCTTCCTAGGAGAATGCAGCCCAAGAGGTGGACTTTATTTCGGTAGAGGCCAGGTGGAGGGGCGGCTTCAGTCTCATAGTCAAGAGGTCGGCTGACTGAACCCCGGGGTTAGCCAGTCTTGCCCACCAGGCTGGACCAGGGCAACCTGGCCCACAGCCACCCCAGCCCCAGGAGAGTCTCCTGCTCCCTGGGCGTAGCTCATTTCCAAGAGGAAGAGAGCTGGGGTGAGCCAAAACAGCCCAAGTTTTCATCCCAGTTCCTAGGAGCAGAATGAGTAAAGGGGCAGAAAGCCCCCAGGACCGTGCTCAGGGAAAACCCCTCCCAGAAGCCTGGAGGGAGGACGAGCTTGCTCCTGGACCTCTCTGTGCGCTCTGCGCAGTTGTGGTGAAGCGTGTATGGCCAGGTGGGGTCACGTGCACAGTATGTCTGTTGCAGAGACGGGGTGTATCTGGGGATGGAGGCTGAGGGAGGTGCAGATTCTAAAACGGCTCCTTTGCTCCTTCACAGATACGGCCCAGAAAGGCCGAGATCTCGAAGTCCGGTGAGCCGGTCATTGTCCCCGAGGTCCCACACTCCGAGCTTCACCTCCTGCAGCTCTTCTCACAGCCCTCTGGGCCCCTCTCGGGCCGACTGGGGCAACGGCCGGGACTCGTGGGAGCACTCTCCCTACGCCAGGAGGGAGGAAGAGCGAGGCCCGGTCCCCTGGAGGGAGAACGGGGAGGACAAGAGGGAGAGGACGGACACGTGGGCACATGACCGCAAACAGTATCCCCGGCAGCTGGACAAGGCCGAGTTAGATGAGCGACTGGAAGGAGGGAGGGGCTACCGAGAAAGGCACCCGAGGTCTGGGTCCCCCAACCCGCTCCACTCCGCGTCGGGATACAAAAGCCGAGAAGACGGCTACTACCGCAAAGAGTCCAAGGGCAAATCGGACAGGTATCTGAAGCAGCAGCAGGATGTCCCTGGGAGGTCCAGGAGGAAAAATGAGGCCAGGCTGCGGGAAGGCAGACACCCCCCGCCTGACGACTCGGGCAGGGAAGACGGGCTGGAACCGAAGGGCACCAAGTCGAAGCAGAGTGAGAAAACCAGAACCAAGAGACCTGATAGAGACCAAGAAGGAGCTGATAGGAAAGAAAGCAGAATGGCAGAGAATGAGGTAATGATGTAATCCCTTCCGCCAGGTAAGGAGAGGCAGGTCCCACGGGAGAATACTATTAATAGAATGGTGATGAACGTTTATTGAGTGAATGAAACGTTTACTGAATGTTTACTCTGTACCAGGCACTGTGCTAAACACTTTATCTCAATTTAATTCTCACGGCATGCCTATGAGGTAATACTAGTAATAATACTATCATTGCTATAGATGAGGAAACTGAGGCACAGAGAGTTTAAGTTAGTTGCCCAAGGACACACAGTCAGGAAATGGTGGAGCTGGAATGGTGATCTGGCTCCAAATCCCACAGCACCCTGCTACCTTTACTAGAAATTAGGCAGGGACGTGATGCAAAGTCCTTCTATTTTGTCTGTTTGTCTAGAGTGGAACGGCCCTGAGGTATTTGCACCCACAGACTGTGCCGGGGGAGATTAGACCTTTGATTCGCTCCATCCTCTCTCCTGCCAAAAGCGTCTACCAGTGTTGGGGCTTTGATGAGAGGTGGTAAAGGAGAAGCAGCCACCACCCATTCAGTGATACTGGGCACCCAGGGCTTGATGTATTTCTCTAGACCCAGTCCACAGTGTTTTCCTTCCACTGGAATAAAAATGCTCAGCAGCTGGCTGGCACCTTTCATCCAAGTGCTTCATCCAGGGCTCACAGCGTGCTGCACAACTTCAGTTCACACAGTGGGTCACAAGGAGGACTCTGGGTACCAGGTTTATACTCTAGTTTGGCTTGCACTTCCTTCTTGCCAGAGCCGCCTGCATTTAAATAGGAGTGGGATGGTGGAGGTTGGCGAGGAGGTGGGGGTGGCCTGCATAAAGAATCCAGTTAAAAAATCCTGCATGCATATTTTCTAGTCTGACCCAGGAGCTGTTGACAGTGACTAAGTCCAAATAAGAATCCCAGGCCTCAACTCCATGAACACTGAAGGGCTGTGCTTTGGCCACGACTTTATTCCTACATGCATTGCTGGGGGGTGTGCTAGGCACAGGGGTTCAAAGATGAGTAGGAAGTAGTCATGTTATGGCAGAGATTAAGTTCTAGTGGTGGAAGCCAACCTACAAAAATAATTTACATACAGTGGGGCCCCTGCTGGAGTTGAGTGGACAGTCAGCTCTGCACAGGAGAGAAGGAAAGCTGCACAGAGGAGGTGACATTTGAGCTGGACATCGGAAGTGGGGAAAAAAGCACTTTGGGAAGCAGCAAGGGCAAAAGTGAGAAAGGAAGACTTTTTTTATTGCTGATTTATAATATATTAGTTTCAGGTTTACAACGTAGTGATTTGCTATTTTATAGATTACACTCCATTTAAAGTTATTATAAAATATTGGCTATATTCCCCGTGCTTTACAATATATCCTTGTTGCTTACTTATTTTATACATAGCAGTTTATACCCCTTAATCCCCTACCCCTATCTTGCCCCTCCCACCTTCCCAGTCCCCACTGGTAACTACTCTTTTGTTCTCTGTATCTGTGAACTCTTTTCTGTTTTGTTATATTCATTCATTTGTTTTATTTTTTAGATTCCACGTATAAGTGATAACATACAGTACTTGTCTTTCTCTGTCTGACTTATTTCACTAAACATAATTCCCTCCAGGTCTATCTATGTTGTTGCAAATGGCGTTATTTCATTCTTTTTTATGGCCGAGTAATACTCCAGGTTCTTCATAACAGGGAAGACTGTTTTGAAGAATCTGGAGATACTCAACGTGGCTGCTTCTTTAGGGCATATTAAAGGGTAATGTTTTTAAGAAGTAAAATCATGGCTCTCATACAAACATAAAATGAATACCTGTCAAAGGTATCGTTTAACTCATTAATTAATGAGGGAACCAGTAAGATGTAAAAGGCTGTTCAGAGGAGAATCCAAAGAGCAGGCATATAGAGGCACTCAGTAATGCTGAGATGAATTTGCTAATAGATGTGAAACTGGCCTCTTCTGTGGGAATCAGTGGCACTTCCAGCAGATAAAGTTCCTTCGCATCTCTATGAACAAGAATCATTTGTACTATTATCCTATTTCGGCAATTTACAAAGTTGTGAAATAGCTCAGTTCAAGCTAATGAAAGGTGCAGACTCCGATAGAATCAGGTACCCTGGAAGGGTGCTGGACAAATGCCCAGCCTTACACTGGAAGGACTCCCAGCAGTCTTTTTTTGCCCATCTCAAAGTCTGCCACAACTTCCCCTGGCAGAGCAGGGGAAGCACAGGAGACAAGATTAGGGAAGTGGGTGGGGTGGGCCCATGAAGGACCTCTTGTGTGTACTTGAACTGGATCCAGAGGACCTGTGAACCAGTGGATGTTTTTAAGAAGAGTGTCTATGCTCAGAGGTGTCCAAGGGGCTGGTGATGGGTCAGTACCTTGAGAAAAGAAGGAAAGAGAGCAAGAGTTAGCAGGGCCTCAAGGCCTCATACACGTACCACTAGTCTGGAACCCTCTGTCCCCCATGGCAAAGGGGCGGAGCTGCCCCGTTGCCCTCCTACCCACACTTCTGAGACTCTTCTTTGGTAACTTCTCCTATTGTACCCACCCTGCTTTCACTGGTTTGCACAACATTGCTCATTCACGGTGACGCACGCTGTGGATCATCCCAAGAGCCCCTGCTGCAAAAAAAAGCTTCCCAGAAAGGCCCCGTGGGTTTCCCCACAATTCTGTCCTTCTCGTAGGTTCTGCCTCTAATAGCCCTAGAGCGGGGTCAGTAGGGACTTGTTGGGGTCCCCAACAGGTTGTTTCTGTGGGTTTGGAGCCAGGCAGCCCAATACCATTTGTTGGAATAACAGCAGAACAAAGAGTTTTCCTCACTGATCTCATCACAATCTTGAGAACAGCCTAGAACCCACAGGGTTGCCCCAGGAGTCCGAGAACAGGCGGCAACTAAACTTGGGGAATGAAGGCAGCAGGGCTGAGGACAGGGTCCCTGCCTTTCTTATGATATACCAGGCACCTCCCACCACAGGGCCTTTGCACGTGTTCCCCTACCCGGGAGCCCCTCCCCCACCAAAGTCCATGTGGCTCCCTGCTCACTGTCACAGTCTCCCAAGTTTATTCGTGGCCACCACATAAAATCACAACATCCCAACCCACTTCTTTTCCTTCCCTGCTTTCTTTTTCTCGGTGGCATCTGTTTCCTTCCGACCTATCCCCTAATGTCTTTATTTATTTTATTTAGAGTCTGTTCTCCCTCCCAACCCTCCCCTACCCCCATCCCCCATGTAACCTCCATGAGGGCAGGAATTTTTGTCTGCTGTGCTCACTGCCCTGCCCCCAGCTCCTAGATTAGGGCTTGGCCCAGAGTGGACATTCAATAAGTATTTGTTGAAGGAATGAATGACTGAACCCAGACTCTGGAGGTAGAGGCCTGGCTTCTGAGAACCAAGTCACACCCTGTTCTTCTCAGCCTCAGTTTTCTTGTTTGTGAAATGGGTGTGATCACAAGGCTGCTGTAGGACTTTAACAAGCTTGTGCTCACGGGGAACCCTGGGAGATTCTGGAGAGAGTGCCCAGTGCTGGGGAAGCCAGTGTGTGCGCTGCTCAGTGTTTCTGGGTGGCCACAGCCAGACATGAGGCCCAGCCCTGACCATGAGACCAGAGGTAAAAAAAAAGAAGTCAAGTCACTGAATAGGGAGTCTTGGAAAAGAAGCGCTCCCCCACTTTCCTGGAAGGGGCATCAGGGTTTACAGAACCAGGTGCCTAGAGAAGGGAAGCCAGGCAGCTGACACAGGCCAGACAGCATGATTGAAGCCGAGGTGGAGAGCTGGGACCGCGGTGGACCAAGCAGGAGGTACCTGTCTGTTGGGCAGCCACTGCTCAGCTCCATTCCGTGGCTGCCATTCAGCCACAGCTGCCCTGTGTCGTCAGATTTCCCACTTCTTAGAGCAAGACCAAAGTCCAGATGCAGGTATCTGTATGAAATTTCCCACGTTTTAGAAACTGTATAGAACAAAACGCGTCTGTGGGCCAGATGGAGCCCCAGGCGTCCCTAGAACGCAGCCCCCAGTATAAACAATCCATAGGAGACAGAAATAGCAAACCCACTTATGTTCAGTTCAAAGCCCAGACAGAGACCCAAGCATGCTGGGAGGCAGGTGTGTACTTGTCATTCACTCCACCCTCTCCTACCAGTCTCCATTCTTGTACTGACCAGTGTTCGTGGAGCACCTGGCACTGGGGCTGCAGTTGTGAGTCAAAGCTAAAATGACTCTTGATCTCGTAGAGCTCATGGTCTAATGAAAAACATGCTAATCAAATAATTCCTTAAATGAGTACCCGAGTGTGAGTGTGAAGTGCTAAGGAGATGGAGGATACAGTGCTGTTAGTGCCGGTAACCAGGGGTCCCCTAGCCTCCGGTTAGGAACCGGGCTGCACAGCAGGAGGTGAGCGGCGGGCAGGCGAGCAAAGCTTCACCTGCCGCTCCCCATCGCTCCCCGTCACTGGCGTTACCGCCTGAGCCATCCCCCGCGCCCCCAACCCTCCCCGACAATGGAAAAATTGTCTTCCACGAAACCAGTCCCTGGTGCCAAAAAGGTTGGGGACCGCTGCCTGTCACGAATCAGAGGCTCTCCTTGGTTAGGATGTGGCTGCTGGGGTTGAAAGGAAAGGTGGGTATTTACTGGGTGAAGCAAAGGGGAAGCGAACGAAATGTTCAAGCAAAAAGGTGCAGTGAGGATATGATAGATTTTGCATTTTGGAGTCATCATTCCTCATCGCCTCGGGGAGAATACACTTGAGTGGAGGCTACGGAGCAGAAGTGGAAGACCAGTTAGGAGGTGGTTTAACAGTAACCCCGGTCCTGTGGTGGCAGCCCTGCTTGCAGCAGCTGGGACCTAACACATCGGTCCCTGAGCTGGTTGGTGGCAGGGTGGGACGAGTGCCTTGGTTGCATTTGTCTGTTCCCTGTTAGCTGCTGTCACCTGGAAAGGATCCCAGGGCCAGGGGTGCACTGAAGGGCACCGCTCTGTCTCCTTTGCCTGCAGGGAGGGAGAGCAGGTCCGCCTGGCGGGGGGCTTTCGGCGGCCAGGCCGTCCCTGCCTCTCCCAGCTTGAACTGGAGGGAGTCTCTCTACTGTGTTGACCTGGGCGTGTGCTGCAGGAACTGCCTGGGAAGGGTAAGGGCTATTTATTTTGACAAGGGAGGGCCGTGGATAATTTATTCAGGAAGACAAAAATAAAGAAAAGGGGTCCCCTGTTGGTAGAAGCTCTGGGTTCTGAGGGCTAAAAAGGCATTTGGAGCTGCTTTGAGCTCAGGTCAGCTCAGAAGGCTGGAGCAGAGCTTCCGCTCCGAACACCGGAAAGAGCAAAGACTCGAGGATTTAAACTGTCTTTCCCTGTCCCATAACAACTGGTTAAACCCGTCAGCCCTGAGCTCCTGCCCCCGGCTGCCTCCTTGTTGGCAAAGACGGGTGTGTCTGCTCATAAGAAATCAGAGCGAGAGTGGTTTACTTTGAGCCAACCTCCGGCCAAAATTGTCGAGAAAATGCAGCTTGCTCCCAAGAATGCCCAGGAACAGTGATTGATTTGGTGGCCAAAGTTTGTCATGGGAGAATGTCCTCCTCAAACTTCTGAAATGGGGATTGGCAAACTTCTTCTACAAAACACCAGAGAGTAACTATTTTAGGCATATGGGCCAAGAGGCAAAATTGAGGATATTATGTAGGTAATATAATATAAGCATTTAACATGCAGCCATTTAGAGACATGAGAAGCATTGTTAATTCGCAGACTGTACAAAAAAGAGGAACTGGATCAGATTTGGCTTGAGGACTATAGTTGGCTGACCCCTGTTTTCAAGGCTGGTCAGAGACCCTAATTCTCAAAGGAAATATCTGCTTTCAGTTGTTCAATTTCCCAGACATGAGCACTAGCGTGTGAGGGACTTAATCTGAGGGAGGGAATAGGAGGAAGGAAGACGGGGCGGCATTGCTAGTTGGGGCTATAGCTCTAGGACAGAGATAAAGCAAAAGAGAGGTGAGAGGGGCCCTGATTGGGTGACAACACCCTTCCTACCCATAAGTGGCCTGGAGGTGATATTTTTTATGGCTAAGACTGATCTGTTGGTGAGATGTCACCATGATGGTTGTGAACCCCAGGGTCAGTTCCCCCTTGGCCCCTTTACTCACCCTCACTGTCTACAGATTTTACAGCTGCAAAAAGTACCCAGCTTGCCAGGGATGTCTGTCTCCCTAAAGCCCTGAGGCCAGCCGTGAAGACATTTCTGTGCCTCCGTTTGTGTGACCTTGGGCAAGTTACTTAACCTCTCTGAGCCTCAGTTTCCCCATCTATATAATGAAGATGATAATAGCACCTGCCTCTGAGGGGTTTTGTGAGGATGAAGGAAGTGATGTGTGTGAAACACATCCGACAGCGTTAGCTGTGCTCAATAGTGTTGTTTTCCTCTTGGCGTGCCCTCTGCCACTTCTCACTGTTGACTTGATTTGTTCTGCTCTTCCTTCGGTAAGGCTGAAAAAGAGGAACAGGACAGCGTGGAAGAGAGCCCCCTGCATCTGGGCAGGCAGGAGAAAGAAACAGAGTCCTTTGATGCAGAGAACACAAAGGCAAGGAAGGTAAACTTTGTCCCAGATGCTGGCAGCGTAGCCACATCAACACAACAGCCGTTGGGCCCCAAGTCACAGGCGTCCCCATCCTGCCGGGTGATGACCTGCTTGCTGCATGGGATGTGCCTGAGACCCCACCAGCGGGTCTGTGAAAGAAGCCAGCACTTCTTGGAGGAATGGCTTTGCCTGGGATCTTTGCACAGTCTTTATTGAGGAAATCTTTACCACATGCCTGGGCTCTGCCTCAGTCTTCAGTAACTTGGCTGCACTCATAAGAGAAAACATGTGCCCAAAAAAGACTCAGGCTTCAGAGCCAGGCTCCCAAAATAGGCAGCTGCCTTGGGAGGGGCTGGAGGAGGAAGGAGGCTTTGGGTACTGAAGCTGGGGCCCTGACCTCAGCAGGCCCTGACCCTGGGATTAACAAAACATCTACCGTGCTTGTAAAGATTATTTTACTTAATTAAAATGAAAAACCCAGTTACAGGGCTGGGGCTGCCACAGCAAAAAGAAGTGTCCTTGGAACTTGGCCAGCTTCGTGACTTTCCGGCCAGGAGAGGCGGAGAGATGAGTATCGCTGGCAGGGAAGCTGATCTCCTAAAGCTGGCTGCTGGGTCCCTGGGCTGCTGGGGACGCAACGGGAAAGTTTCGGGAGAGGCCAAGTTTGAGCCATGGCTACGGAGGGTTGCACCCTTGCTGGGAGAGGGTGTTTGGGGGAATTTTGCAGGGACTTTGCTGCAGTTAACATTTAGTGATGCCCTACATGCAAGGAAATAGCTCCAGCAAGTTGATGCATTTAGCGCTTACTACTCAATCATTCATTTGTTCAAAAACTATTTAGTTTTCAGAATTAAAAAAACATAAAATTTCCAGAAATTGATCAGAAAAAGATGAGCAGAGATTGATATCTATTAATAGGAAGCAGGCTAAATAACTTTGATTGGAATCCTACACGGGCATTAACAGTTAAGGTGTAGATGTAGATCCGATGATATAGAAACACCTCTAAGCCACATTACTGAATAAAAATGTGTTGCCCACAACTAAAAAAACAACAAAACAAAACAAAAGAAAAAAAACTATTTATTAAGCACCTACTATATACCAGGAGTTGAAATTCTTTGTCCACTTGGTGGGTTAAACATTAAGGGCTTATTCCAACTCCTGTGCTGTTTGGAGCCTCATCCTAGGGATAAATCAGTGATGAGAGACTTCAGTGGTTTACAGCTCCTAATTACCCAGTAAATGTTCCCAGGTAGGAGTAAGATTGCTCAGCATCTTTCTGGTTTGAGGGGTCCTGTGGTCAAGGTTTGCACCCTCTTCTGCTTAAATACCAAGACCCACTCCTCAGCCACCCTCTGACCTCCATTCCTCATTTGTATTCAGGAGCAAGATTCGGAAAGTGGAAGTGAGGCAGAGGGGGAGAGCTGGTACCCCACGAACATGGAGGAGCTGGTTACAGTGGACGAGGTGGGGGAGGAAGAAGATTTTATCATGGAACCGGACATCCCAGAACTGGAGGAAATTGTGCCCATCGAACAGAAGGACAAAATCTGTCCAGAAATATGTCCCTGTGTGACGACCACCTTAGACCTGGACTTAGCCAAAGAGTTCACCAAGGAGGGAGTCAAGACCATAGGTAATGAGGCTGCAGAAATCAGCCTCAAGTCGCCCAAAGCACTGCCTTCTGCTTCCATGAGCTGTCCCAGTGACATGGACGTGGAAACGCCTGGCCTAAATCTGGATGTTGAGCGGAAGCCAGCTGAATGCGAGACGGGCCTCTCACTGGAGGGTTCAGATTGCTGCGAGAAGCAGGCAGAGGGAGCAGAGAGCTCAGATGTTCGTCTGGCCCCCACACTCCAGCAAATGTCTTCCCCCAAGCCAGCAGAGGAGAGAGCCTGGCAGCCTGGCCCCTTTCTTGATGACTGTAAGGCCAGGGGGACCCTGGAAGATGGGGCTGGTGAAGGCAGCCCCTTGGAGGAGAAAGCCAGCCCCCTCACCGAAACAGACCTCCAAAGCCAGGCTTGCCAAGGAGTGTCGACCCAGGGTAACTACCTCCTTTTTCTCCTGTGCGGTTGGGTTGATCGGACCACTGCTTCCCTAGAGCAGTGTATGGGCATGTGCAGGCTGGAACGGACAGAAGTAAGGTTTCAGCCAGCCTGAAAGCTGGTGCAGAAGGCAAGCTTAACAGCCTGGCTAAATCGTTAGAGCTTTTAGGCAATTGGTGTAAA
Source organism: Balaenoptera acutorostrata (assembly GCF_949987535.1). Classification (NCBI taxonomy): domain Eukaryota; kingdom Metazoa; phylum Chordata; class Mammalia; order Artiodactyla; family Balaenopteridae; genus Balaenoptera; species Balaenoptera acutorostrata. Next base: position 19,578,458 of record NC_080079.1, on the reverse strand, counting down.
GGAAGTCGGATGGGAGGCCACACGTTTCTGAGAAGCAAACTCAGATAGGACGGACTTCTCTGAATTTACGGGATCCCAGATGGACTCTGCCAACTAAATTAGCAAATGTTTGGAGTTATCAAAGGAGCTTTGCTTCCTAAGGATCAGCAAGCAGCCTCTCTTGTCTGCACCACCGAGGACCACCCAGGCCGTTGTTTCTGTGAGGCCTGAGTGAGGGGGCGGGAGCGTGGGAGGCCGAGAAGGGAACGGGCAGAGGGAAAAATGAGGGGCTTATGAAGGGGCATGGCCGTTTCCCATTCTCACCACCTCAGACCCACTTTTCTCCAGCGTCTGACAGTGAAGCAAGACTTGTCCCGGGAGCTCCTCCACCTCCATTGGAGGTGATGTGTGTCTGTGCCTGGCACTATGACATCATGAAAGAGTTTAAAATAGGCTAAGCCCTGTTTTCTGTGCCAAGTGGAAACTAAAGATCCATCAAGGATGGTGGGGGAGGGGAGAGTAGTCCTCATTTTTCTCTCAATGAAAATAGCTAGAAATTCATTTTGCAGAAAGCCTGCAGTATTCCAGAGTTTGAAGTAAGGGGGATAAGAGTCGAGGGCAGAAAACACAGAGGAAAGGCTTAAAAATAAACATGTCAACCCAGTGCTCTGTGGTTGGCACGAGCTGGTAGGTGAGCTGGCGGCTTGGACTTCCCTCCATGTCAAGCTGACCTGAGCTGTTTTTCACCTGCGTGGATCTGAGTCTCCATGGAAACTCTGCTGTGAGCTGCCTTGTTGCTAGAGAAACGCTGAGGCCTGGGCTGTGTCTAGAGAAGGCAAGAATAAAGGAGCGAAGTGGTGTTCACCTTGCTCTGATTGAACCCCTTGTATTTTGCGGTATAGGTCTCGACATGCACTGGTGTTAATGGCTTGTTAGCTTAGCCAGTGTTTGGAGTTCATATTTAATAACACTGCTCGACAGGCTTGGGGTGAGAATGGCATTGCCTTTTCTGCCCGCCTCAGTGCTTCTGTGGACATCAGCACAATTTTTGCACTTCAATAATTCTTCTGCCTGCAGAGATGGAGTTGTTACTGAACCGGGGACACGGGGATGGATCATCCCAACTGAAGGCATCAGCAGCCCATCCCCCCACGGACCTGATGCAGCTGCTTGCCAAGTTTTCTTGCGTGTGGCATTCTTTTGGCAGCGGAAAAAGCTCTTTGTTATAGCACTTTGGTTCTAATTAGCAGCCCTGGCCTAGTCTCATGTTATTAAGCAGCACAAGGGACTGTTTCCCATCACACAGTGCAAGGAATACAATTGCAGGGATTCTTTGAGGCATGTTGTGTTTCATTATCACTTTGCCCTGGCTCATGTTTTGCAGATAACTCCAGGTACATGGAAATGAAATCTCTGGACGTGAGGTCACTGGAATATGCTGAAGTGGAGCTGAAACAGCCCCTTTCTTTGCCTTCCTGGGAACCTGAGGATGTGTTCAGAGAACTTAGCATTCCTCTAGGTGGGTGAAATACACAGTCCTTCCTGAGAATTTGGCTCCAGGAAACGATAGTCCTGTAATAACATCTAAGAGCTTGAGAGGGCTTTTTGTCATTTTGTTGTCTTTCGTGTCTGATGCAATTACCTAGATGTGTGTGCTGCCTTAAAGTTTCTTGAAATTTCAGTCTCCCATAGTAGACCAGATACCTCATGGGGCCAGACTTTGAACGGCACTGCCCTGGGAGCCAGAGCAGAGACTTGTTTTCCCTGTCAGGAAATGCTTTTTTCCTGACCACACAGCCCTTATTCAGCCAGGGAAGCAGAGACCAACAGCTGCCATAAAGCCAATAGCTGATTCACTTTGTTATATAGCAGAAACTAACACAACATTGTAAAGCAATTATACTCCAATAAAGATGTTAAAAAAAAAAAAAAAAAGAAAGAAAGAAATGCACCTCTTCTGCTAATGTCTTCCCTGCCCTCCTGGCCCCAGCCCTTCTCAAAACAACGCTGCATTGTTTTCTCTTTGAGAGACCAGCTTCTCTGAGCCATTGACGCTGAATAGACTGCGTCTGGGGCAGACCCTATATAGTTGATAGAAGAGCACTGAACAGAGACGTGGGCCCCTGTCCTTCCCATGCTGGGTAACTGCACATCCTCAAACAAGTCATACCCAGGAATGTTTTTGGGGTTTTTTTTCCAGTCACTGCAAGTCCTTTATGAACAAGTCAATCAGCCCCAGAGGGGCGAGTCAACATGGAGGCTCACCCTTTCCATCAGGTTTCCTTTTTTCCTTTTCATCTGCTTTTAAAAATTTCGTACTGTTTCCTGTCCTCCAAGTGTACCATTTAGTCAGCTTCGAAGAGCAAACTTTCTTTTTTTTTAAAGGATGAGTTTGCTGCATAGCGTCCAGTATGCTCCAGGACAAAAACTAAAAAAAGCAAATACACACTGACCTTCGAATGAACTAAGATGATTGCCAGAAGGCCCTGGGTTTTTTAATGCTGGAAAATAGTTGCAAAGGCTGCCTTTCAGGAAAAAGGTGCCAGACAGTTCATTTATGCATTCACTTAGTCAGCAGCCCCTCCTGGATAACGTGGCACTCTGTGAGACGCTCAGGGGGAACTGAGAAAGGGAACACAAGTCTCTTGGCATCTAGGAACTTAGAAATCTATATGACACACACAGGCAAAAATTAAGAATAAATTCTGCTACCTTATAATTCATGTTTTATTTTATTTTTTATTATAAAAAGTGTGAAAGATTATTATAACCAATTTTTAAACCATATGAAGTAAATATTAAATGTTGTATCTCTTCCCTCCAGTCTCTCCCCCTCGCCAGAGGTAGCCACTGTCATACCCACAGATAGTTTTTCTCCCACAAAAATAGGATCAAACTATACACATAATGTTGCGCAATTTGCTTTTATAATGTAACAGTGGGTCTTAGAGAGCTCTTCACATCAGTACATAGAGAATGCATTCTTCTTAACCACCGCAAATATTCCATCTTAAAAGCTGTACCATACGTTATCGATCCATTCCTCTACTGGTGAACATTATGTTTTCATTTTTTTTCCATTATTAAAATGCTATAATAGTTAGGCTTTTATCATTTACCATGTAGGCACCACTTCTAGTATTTTTCTCATTGAACTCTCAAAACACCTGTGAGGTAAATAATATTTTTATCCCTATATCACAGATAAGAAATGAGATGCAGGGTTACAAAGCTAACGAACAGCCCAGACTGGAGTCAGGATTCAAACCCCAGCTCTTTGACTCCCTGTGCCATGCTGCCTCTGAGCTTTGTTGCCTTCCAAACGCACTGTCACCTTTGTGTGTGAATCAGGGTTTCTGGAGGATAACGTTCTGGCCCGGGGGAGGGGGGATGTCCATATATATTTGTATTTCATATTTTCATAATTGCCACTAAATTGCTCCCCAAAAAGATTATACCAGTTTTCAGCGCTACCTCAAGTGAGAGTACTCATTCTCCACATCCTCGCCAACTTTGGATCTTATCAGTTTTTAATCTTTACCAACCTGTTAGGAGGAAAATGGTAGCTCATTTTATTTTTTAAAACACAGTTCTATTGAGGTATAATTGATGATAATGAAGTTCACATAAGGCACACAATTTGATGAATTTTGACACATGTACACACCTGTGAGACCATCACCACAACCAACGTAGTGAACATATTCTTCACCCCCCATATTTCCTGATACTCCTTTGTAATCCCTCGCTCCCACCCTCAGTCCCCAAGTAACCACTGCCCTCCTTCCTTTCACTAAATATTAGTTTGCATTCTAGAATTTTATATAAAGGGAATTATACAGTATGTACTCTTGTCACCTGGCTTTTTTCAACTCAATAATTATTCTGAGATTCATCTGAACTGTTGGGTGTATGGATAGTTGGTTTCTATTTATTGTTGAGGAGTATTGCATTGTGGTTATGGGTAGATCACATTTTGTTTATTCATTCAGCTGTTGATGGGCATTTGGGTTGTTTCTGGTGTGGGGCTATTACATATTGTACTTTTATTCTTGATTGTAGTCTCCGATTAGAATTTTTTTAACATCTTTATTGGAGTATAATTGCTTTACAATGTTGTGTTAGTTTCTGCTTTATAACAAAGTGAATCAGCTATACATATACATATATCCCCATATCCCCTCCCTCTTGAGTCTCCCTCCCACCCTCCCTATCTGACCCCTCTAGGTGGTCACAAAGCACCGAGCTGATCTCCCTGTGCTATGCAGCTCCTTCCCACTAGCTATCTATTTTACATTTGGGAGTGTATATATGTCAATGCTACTCTTACTTCGTCCCAGCTTACCCTTCCCCCTCCCCGAGTCCTCAAGTCCATTCTCTACGTCTACATCTTTATTCCTGTCCTACCCCTAGGTTCATCAGAACCATTTTTTTTAAGCTTCCATATATATGTCTTAGCATACAGTATTTGTTTTTCTCTTTCTGACTTACTTCTCTCTGTATGACAGACTCTAGGTCCATCCAGCTCGCTACAAATAACTCAATTTCGTTTCTATTTATGGCTAATATCCCATTGTATATATGTGCCACATCTTCTTTATCCATTCATCTGTTGAAGGACACTTAGGTTGCTTCCATGTCCTGGCTAGTGTAAATAATGCTGCAATGAACATTGTGGTACACAACTCTTTTTGAATTACGGTTTTCTCACGGTATATGCCCAGTAGTGGGATTGCTGGGTCCTATGGTAGTTCTATTTTTAGTTTTTTAAGGAACCTCCATACTGTTCTCCATAGTGGCTGTACCAATTTACATTCCCACCAACAATGCAAGAGGGTTCCCTTTTCTCTACACCCTCTCCAGCATTTATTGTTTGTAGACTTTTTGGTGATGGCCATTCTGACTGGTGTGAGGTGATACCTCATTGTAGTTTTGATTTGCATTTCTCTAATGATGGGTGATGTTGAGCATCTTTTCATGTGTTTGTTGGCAATCTGTATGTCTTCTTTGGAGAAATGTCTATTTAGGTCTTCTGACCATTTTTGGATTTTGATATTGAGCTGCATGAGCTGCTTGTATATTTGGGAGATTCATCCTTTGTCAGTTGCTTCGTTTGCAAATATTTTCTCCCATTCTGAGGGTTGTCTTTTTGTCTCGTTTATGGTTTCCTTTGCTCTGCAAAAGCTTTTAAGTTTCATTAGGTCCCATTCATTAATTTTTGTTTTTATTTCCATTTCTCTAGGAGGTGGGTCGGAAAGGATCTTGCTGTGATTTATGTCATAGAGTGTTCTGCCTATGTTTGCCTCTAAGAGTTTTATGCTGTCTGGCCTTAACATTTAGATCTTTAATCCATTCTGAGTTTATTTTTGTGGATGGTGTTAGGGAGTGTTCTAATTTCATTCTTTTACATGTAGCTGTCCAGTTTCCCAGCACCACTTATTGAAGAGGCTGTCTTTTCTCCATTGTATATTCTTGCCTCCTTTATCAAAGATAAGGTGACCATGTGTGCGTGGGTTTATCTCTGGGCTTTCTATCCTGTTCCATTGATCTATATTTCTATTTTTGTGCCAGTACCATACTATCTTGATTACTGTAGCTTTGTAGTATAGTCTGAAGCCCAGGAACCTGATTTCTCCTGCTCCGTTTTTCTTTCTCTTTCTCTTTTCTTTTTCTTTGGCTATTCAGGGTCTTTTGTGTTTCCATACAAATTGTAAAATGTTTTGTTCTAGTTCTGTTAAAAATGCCATTGGTAGTTTGATAGGGATTGCATTGAGTCTGTAGATTGCTTTGGGTAGTATAGTCATTTTCACAATGTTGATTCTTCCAATCCAAGAACATGGTATATCTCTCCATCTGTTTGTATCGTCTTTAATTTCTTTCATCAGTGTCTTATAGTTTTCTGCAGACAGGTCTTTTGTCTCCTTAGGTAGGTTTATTCCTAGGTATTTTATTCCTTTTGTTGCAGTGGTAAATGGGAGTGTTCCCTTAATTTCTCTTTCAGATATTTCATCATTAGTGTATAGGAATGCAAGAGATTTCTGTGCATTAATTTTGTATCCTGCTACTTTACCAAATTCATTGATTAGCTCTAGTAGTTTTCTGGTAGCATCTTTAGGATTCTCTATGTATAGCATCATGTCATCTGCAAACAGTGACAGTTTTACTTCTTCTTTTCTGATTTGGATTCCTTTTATTTCTTTTTTTTCTCTGATTGCCATGGCTAAAGCTTCCAAAACTATGTTGAATAATAGCAATGAGAGAGGGCAACGTTGTCTTGTTCCTGATCTTAGTGGAAATGGTTTCAATTTTTCACCATTGAGAATGATGTTGGCTGTGGGTTTATCATATATGGCCTGTATTATGTTGAGGTAGGTTCCCTCTATGCCTACTTTCTGTAGAGTTTTTATCATAAATGGGTGTTGAATTTTGTCAAAAGCTTTTTCTGCATCTATTGAGATTATCATATGGATTTTATCCTTCAATTTGTTAATATGGTGTATCACATTGATTGAATTATGTATATTGAAGAATCCTTGCATTCCTGGGATAAACCGCACTTGATCATTGTGTGTGATCCTTTTAATGTGCTATTGGATTCTGTTTGCTAGTATTTTGTTGAGGATTTTTGCATCTACGTTCATCAGTGATATTGGCCTGTAGTTTTCTTTTTTTGTGACATATTTCTCCGGTTTTGGTATCAGGGTGATGGTGGCCTCGTAGAATGAGTTTCAGAATGTTCCTCCCTCTGCTATATTTTGGAAGAGTTTGAGAAGGATAGGTGTTAGCTTTTCTCTAAATGTTTGATAAAATTCACCTGTGAAGCCATCTCTTCCTGGGCTTTTGTTTGTTGGAAGATTTTTAATCACAGTTTCAATTTCAGTGCTTATGATTGGTCTGTTCATATTTTCTATTGCTTCGTGGTTCAGCCTTGGAAGGTTGTACTTTTCTAAGAATTTGTCCATTTCTTCCAGGTTGTCCATTTTATTGGCATATAGTTGCTTGTAGTAATCTCTCATGATCCTTTGTATTTTTGCAGTGTCAGTTGTTATTTCTTTTTCATTTCTAATTCTGTTGATTTGAGTCTTCTCCATTTTTTTCTTGATGAGTCTGGCTAATGGTTTATCAATTTTGTTTATCTTCTCAAAGAACCAGCTTTTTAGTTTTATTGATCTTTGCTATCATTTCCTTCAGTTCTTTTTCATTTATTTCTGATCTGATCTTTATGATTTCTTTCCTTCTGCTAACTTTGGCTTTTTTTTTGTTCTTCTTTCTCTAATTGCTTTCAGTGTGAGTTTAGGTTGTTTATTTGAGATTTTTCTTGTTTCTTGAGGTCGGATTTTATTGCTATAAACTTCCCTCTTAGAACTGCTTTTGCTGTATCCCATAGATTTTGGGTCGTTGTGTTTTCATTGTCATTTGTTTCTAGGTATTTTTTGATTTCCTCTTTGATTTCTTCAGTGATCTCTTGGTTATTTAGTAGCGTATTGTTCAGCCTCCATATGTTTGTATTTTTTACAGTTTTTTTCCTGTAATTGATATCTAGTCTCATAGTGTAGCGGTCAGAAAAGATACTTGATACGATTTCAATTTTCCTAAATTTACCAAGGCTTGATTTGTGACGCAAGATATGATCTATCCTGGAGAATGTTCCATGTGCACTTGAGAAGAAAGTGTACTCTGTTGTTTTTGGATGGAATGTCCTATAAATATCAATTAAGTCTATCTGGTCTAATGTGTCATTTAAAGCTTGTGTTTCCTTATTTATTTTCATTCTGTATCATCTGTCCATTGGTGAAAGTGAAGTGTTAAAGTCCCTACTCTTACTGTGTTACTGTCGATTTCTCCTTTTATGGCTGTTAGCATTTGCCTTATGTATTGAGGTGCTCCTATGTTGGGTGCATAAATATTTACAATTGTTATATCTTCTTGGATTGATCCCTTGATCATTATGTAGTGTCCTTCTTTGTCTCTTATAATAGTCTTTATTTTAAAGTCTGTTTTGTCTGGTATGAGTATTGCTACTCCAGCTTTCTTTTGATTTCCATTTGCATGGAATGTCTTTTTCCATCCCCTCACTTTCAGTCTGTACATGTCCCTAGGTCTGAAGTGGGTCTCTTGTAGACAGCATATATATGGGTCTTGTTTTTGTATCCATTCAGCCAGTCTATGTCTTTTGGTTGGAGCATTTAATCCATTTACATTTAAGGTAATTATCGATATGTATGTTCTTATTAACATTTTCTTAATTGTTTTGGGTTTGTTTTTGTAGGTCTTTTCCTTCTCTTGTGTTTCCTGCCTAGAGACGTTCCTCTAGCATTTGTTGTAAAGCAGGTTTGGTCGTGCTAAATTCTCTTAACTTTTACTTGTCTGTAAAGGTTTTAATTTCTCTGTTGAATCTGAATGAGATGCTTGCTGGGTGGAGTAATCTTGGTTGTAGGTTTTTCCCTTTCATCACTTTAAATGTGTCCTGCCACTCCCTTTTGGCTTGCAGAGTTTCTGCTGAAAGATCAGCTGTTAATCTTATGGGGATTCCCTTGTATGTTATTTGTTGTTTTTCCCTTGCTGCTTTTAATATTTTTTCTTTGTATTTAATTTTTGATAGATTGATTAATATGTGTCTTGGCTTGTTTCTCCTTGGATTAATCCTGCATGGGACTCTGTGCTTCCTGGACTTGACTATTTCCTTTCCCACGTTAGGGAAGCTTTCAGCTATAATCTCTTCCAATATTTTCTCAGACCCTTTCTTTTCTCTTCTTCTTCTGGGACCCCTATTATTCGAATGTTGGTACATTTAGTGTTGTCCCATAGGTCTCTAAGACTGTCCTCAATTCTTTTCATTCTTTTTTCTTTATTTTGCTCTGTGGCAGTTATTTCCACTAGTTTATCTTCCAGGTCACTTATCCATTCTTCTGCCTCAGTTATTCTGCTATTGATTCCTTCTAGAGAATTTTTAATTTCATTTATTGTGTTGTTCATCATTGTTTGTTTGCTCTTTAGTTCTTCTAGATCCTTGTTAAACATTTCTTGTATTTTATCCATTCTATTTCTAAGATTTTGGATCATCTTTACTATCATTACTCTGAATTCTTTTTCAGGTAGACTGCATATTTCCTCCTCTTTTGTTTGGTCTGGTGTGTTTTTACATTGCTCCTTCATGTGCTGCGTATTTCTCTGTCTTCTCTTTTTGTTTAACTTACTGTGTTTGGGGTCTCCGTTTTGCAGGCTGCAGGTTCATAGTTCCCGTTGTTTTTGGTGTCTGCCCCCAGTGGGTAAGGTTGGTTCAGTGGGTTGTGTAGGCTTCCTGGTGGAGGGGACGGGTGCCTGTGTTCTGGTGGGTGGGGCTGGATCTTGTCCTTCTGGTGGGCAGGACCATGTCCAGTGGCGTGTTTTGGGGTGTCTGTGAACTTAGTATGACTTCAGGCAGCCTCTCTGCTAATGGGTGGGGTTGTGTTCCTGTCTTGCTAGTTGTTTGGCATGGGGCTTCCAGCATGGGAGCTTGCTGGCCATTGGGTGGAGCTGGGTCTTAGTGTTGAGACACAGATCTCTGGGAGAGCTCTCGCTGATTGATATTACATGGGGCTGGGAGGTCTCTGGTGGTCCAATCTCCTGGGCTCGGCTCTCCCATCTCTGAGGCTCAGGCCTGACACCCAGCTGGAACACCAAGACCCTGCCAGCCACACAGCTCGGAATAAAAGGAAGAAAAAATAGGAAGAAAAAAAAATGAACAGATAGAACCCCAAACAAAATGGTAAAAGCAAAACTAAACAGACAAAATCACACAAAGAATCATATACACACACACTCATAAAAAGAAAACAAACAAACAACAACAACAAAAAAACCCAAACAGTTAGAACCCTAGGACAAATGGTAAGAGCAAATCTAAACAGACAAAATAGCACAAAGAAACATATACATACACACTCACAAAAAGAGAAAAAAGGGAAAAAATAATAATAATTTTTTAAAAAAGAAGAGAGCAACCAAACCAATAAACAAATCTACCAATGCTGACAAGCACTAAAAACTAAACCTAGATGAACATAAAAACCAGAAACAAATCAGATGCAGAAAGCAAACCCCAAGTCTACAGTTGCTCCCAAAGTCCATCGCCTCAATTTTGGGAACATTTGTTGTCCATTCAGGTATTCCGCAGATGCGGGTTTCATCAAGTTGATTGTGGGCATTTAATCCACTGCTCCTGAGGCTGCACCGAGAAATTTCCCTTTCTCTTCTTTGTTCCCACAGCACCTGGGGTTCAGCTTTGGTTTGGCCCCGCCTCTGCATGTAGGCCGCCCTCAGGTGTCTGTTCCCTTTTGGGAAGTCTGAGGTCTTCTGCCAGCGTTCAGTAGGTGTTCTATAGGAGTTGTTCCACATGTAGATGTATTTGTGGGGAGGAAGGTGATCTCCACGTCTTACTCCTCCCCCATCTTGAAGGTCTCCCCTCTGATTAGCTTTGAGACCTATTGTCTCATCCATCTCAGTAAGGTGCATACGGTACTATTTTCTGCATTTGACAGGTGAGGAAACTGAAGCCCAGAGACTTTCTTACCTGAGATCACACAGCAGGCTCATGTCAGAACTGAGGATTCCTAATTGGAGACCCTCTTGTTCCTACAGTTCAGGCAGCACAGTGGAGGAAAGGCAATTGGGTGGAGTGGTTAAGAGCACAGACTGTGGAATCTGACTTCCTGGGTTCAAATCCCAGCTGGCTGTGGGACAAAAAGCTGCTTATTTAACCTCTCTCCTTGGCTTTCTTCATCTCTAAATAAGGGCTGGTAATAGACGCCTACCATGTAGGGTTATTTTGAGGATGAGTTGAATGAGTACTGGTAAGGTCTCAGTGTCTTCCAGTAGAACGTACTTAATACAGGTTGTCTATTGTTATTATTCATTTATGAAATAGTTATTGAGACCTACTATGCTTCCTCTCACTGGGGGCTACATAACCCTTCACCCTCCATGGTCTGTTCCTAGCAGAGAGAGTTCTGGGGGTGGAGGAACAACTCAGGCTTGGTCCCTGTGGAGAGCAGAGAGGCAGAATGAGGAGGAGAGGGGGGGCAGAGTCCTGCTGCTTAGGGGCTGGACTGGGCATGGGGGTGGGGAAGGGCACCCTATGTGTTTCAGGCCAGCTCTGGGTGACCCCAGCCAGTGTGAGCCTGCCAAGGCCTGCTCTTCCCAGAACCAAAGGGCATTGCCTGCAAAATGCAAGCTCCCCCGCCACCCATCCCAGGCTTTGCTGGGATGACAGAGTTGTAATTACCAGTGCCAGGAGCTATTATTAGAAGGCAGATGTAGCTTTAGTTATTGTACTTAGGAGAGGCTGAAAAATGGGAGGACCAGGTTGCTCCAGAACTCACTGGGGCTGTGGCAGTTTTTTCTTGACGCTGCTGCTTCCCCTGGCCCTCACATTCCAGAGGCATCCCGAGGCAGTGTTGGTATCCTAGTGCCCGTGCAACCGCCGGTTACTCAAGGGTGAGTTCCCAGGCGTTTGGGGATCCTGCCCCAGCTTCTCCTTCCTCAGAGCTGTCTCTGACCACCTGCCCAACGAGCCCCAGAGGCCAGTGGAGGCAGGGAGGAGAGTTGCTGGCAGCCGTGGAGTCTGGGTTCTCCAGGCGGCTCTGGTGAAAGGCTGGAGGGCCTTCTGGCCTCTGTGCAGAAAGGTTCAACACGTGTCTGGAAACTAATATTCTTTTAATGCTTTTTTTTAAAATTTATTTTTATTTATTTATTTTTGGCCACATTGGGTCTTCGTTACTGCACGCGGGCTTTCTCTAATGGCGACGAGCGGGGGCTACCCTTTGTTGCAGCACGCGGGCTTCTCACTACAGTGGCTTCTCTCGTTGCAGAGCATGGGCTCTAGGCACGCGGGCTTCAGTAGTTGCAGCACGTGGGCTCAGTAGTTGTGGCTCACAGGCTCTAGAGCGCAGGCTCGGTAGTTGTGGCACATGGGCTTAGTTGCTCCGCGGCATGTGGGATCTTCCCAGACCAGGGCTCGAACCCATGTCCCCTGCATTGGCAGGCGGCCACTGTGCCACCAGGGAAGCCCCCATGGAAACTAATATTTTTTGAGCACCAGGCAAAATGATAGGTGCTTCCCCATAACACCATTTGTGGTATTATTATTCCTGTTTCATAGATGAAGAAACTGATCTCAGAGAGGTTAAATAACATACCTGAGATCACACAATGTGAGTCAAAGAGCTAGGTCTATCTGACTCTAAATTCCATATTCCATTTTCTCTCCAGTATACTGTGGCTTCCGAGCTGTTTTGTTTTGTTTTGTTTTCCCCAGTGGAAGCCTTTGTTCAAGTGAAATCTCACTACAGATGGTAGCTGTGCTGCTGGGGTCGAAAGGGGCACTGCTGAGACCCTGCTTCACCCTCTGTGGTGGCTTCTGAGGCAGCTGCACCCTTTTTGGGGGGCCAAGAACAGGGACTAGGAGGCCTCTTGGGAAACCTGGAAGATTCTGGAGGCCTCAGCAGGGTCTGCAGTGAAAACCTCAAGGCTTCTTTCCTGGTTTTACCCAACTGGCCGATCCTGCAGGGTCTGGGACGGGACACAGGGAGAGGCTCTGATCACAGGCCTGCGTCTGCTCCACGTGGCCTCGGGTGGTGCTTCTCCTTTTCTGGTTGCCCGTCTCTTGTCTTGTGTGGGCCTCTGCTCCCCATAGAGCAGCAGCAAAGGGGAGAAGTGTTTTGCAGGAACAGAGGACAAAAGCAGGCCTTGCTTAATGCTCGTTTGCCAGCCACAGCCAGGAGCCAGGGCCCGGGGGAGGTGGAGGGGTGGGCTGGCCACACACAGGCAAAGCCAACGCTTTCCCATCCTTTGCAGTGAGGGTGGGAGGATGGTGGGGAGGGGAAGGACACTCGGCCTCCCCTTGGGCAGCTGGGATGCCCCCCCCCCCCGCCCAGGGACCACTGGAGACTGCTGAGGGCACGGCAGCGGGCTTGCTGTGTGGCAGTTAGAACCGGCTGAGGCCGCCCAGGCCCCAGACCACAGAGGAGCCATCAGTCAAGGCAGGCCGCAGGCAGGCCTCCCATGCTCCCTCCTCCCTCCAGGCCTGCCCCTCCACACTGATAAGTGGCTCTTTTGAAATGCAAAAAAAAAAAGTTATAATTACAAGTCTAAGCTGCTCCTCTATGACAGGGTCTCCTGTGCACTTAGCTCTGTCTGTCAGGAGGCAGGAGAAGGAAAGTGAAGCGAGGCCCAGGGTTGTGGTCACACGCAGTGCCTTGGCCTGTCCCCCTCTCTGCAAGAAGCTGCTCTGGCCCTGGTGTGCCGCTCCCAGCCCCGCTCTCCCTGCCGCCCCTTGGGGCCAGATCTCCAACCTTCCCCCACCCCCAGCAGAACCAACCAGACGGGCAGCAGCAAAGCCCAGCTGAAGTGTGTCAGCACACAGGGAGCGGCCCCAGTCTGAAGGCGGGATCTGGGTGTCCTGAGTGGCTAGCCCCTTTCCTTTAGTTCCGCAGTGGGTCCTGCTCATCATGGCCCTCACACCCTGTTCTTTAGCTGGTGCTTCACGATCAGGTGCCTGAGGAACCTGAGACCCAGGAGGGGTTCAGCCAGCTCTCGCCAGGCTACACAGATTCTTAGCCTCTGGTCTGTGCCTTCTCAGACCTGGGCTCTTTCCAGTCTGCTGTCTGTGTCTTCAAGAGGAGAACTGTGACCCTCAAACACCTTGGTGGAGGCTGGAGCGGCCACCGTCCCACTTCAGAGATGAATCCTCTGGGCTGTGACACTGTCACTTGTCTGGCTGTTGGGCCACCATTTCCCTTCCTCAGAATCAGAACGCCTCCCAGAATCCTGGCACTTTTATTTAACGCATCATAAATATAATGTTACTAATTAATGATTCAGGTGTAAAGACTGGAGAAAGATGGAAAAATGTTTATGCTAGATCATCACATGAAAAAAGGAGGAGATAGAATTACACTTAGGGTGTGATTAAAAATGTCCCCCTCCCCCCAAAAAAGGCTCTCTATATAGATAGTGTGGAAGAAAATATTTTGATTGGAATGACTCTGGGTGATTTTTCCTCACTTCTATCTTTAAAATTTTTCTTTAATGAACATAATTCGAAAATAAGCAAACAAAAATGAGAGCATTCTTGGGCTTCCCTGGTGGCACAGTGGTTAAGAATCCTCCTGCCAATGCAGGGGACATGGGTTCAAGCCCTGGTCCGGGAAGATCCCACGTGCCGCGGAGCAGCTAAGCCCGTGCGCCACAACTACTGAGCCTGCGCTCTAGAGCCCACGAGCCACAGCTACTGAGCCCGCGTGCCGCAACTACTGAAGCCCATGTGCCTAGAGCCCATGATCCGCAACAAGAGAAGCCACCGCAATGAGAAGCTCACACACCGCAACGAAGACACAACACAGCCAAAAATAAATTAATTAAATAAATTTTTTAAAAAACATTCACTTTATAAAAAAAAAAAAAAGAGAGCATTCTTCCAGAGTCCTGGCCACAACAGCTGCAGAGAGGGGTACAGTGTGGAGAAACAAAATCCACCCAGGGAAATGTAAGAAACCTCCTTCCTCCTCCTTTCCCTGGAAATAGGCTGAGTAGTAGAGCCTGGACCTACTTCCCAAAGGCAGTTGCAGAGCATATAATTGCTAAGCCCTCCATCACACTTCAGGGAGTACATCCCTCACATTCACAGCTGCCTGTGAATGAAGTTGATGCTATTTTCTTCGTGCCTGTTTCTCAAATGAGGAAACTGAGGCCTGAAGAAACTGGGTAACCAGCCAAAGTCAACAGTAATAGAGGGCTGGAGTGCATTGCTCCTGTTACCACCTGACTGCTGTCTGGACCCCGGGGGCCTCCCTCCACCTTCCTAATTGCCTACCTATCCACCTCCAATCCTTCTGCAGGGGTGGAGTTCGTGGTGCCCAGGACCGGCTTTTATTGCAAACTGTGTGGGCTGTTCTACACGAGCGAGGAGATGGCAAAGATGAGCCACTGTCGCAGTGCCGTCCACTACCGGAACTTACAGGTAACCGTTGGCCTTCCTTGCCTAGCGCCCGGGGAGGGTGTGGGGAGTGCGCCCTGGTCTCAGTTTCTGTGCGTTGCTGTCTCCTTCCATCTCATGGGAAACTCCTCCTGTTCTCTCAGTCCTGACTCTACCAGGTGGCTCCTTATGGTAGCAGCTTCCCACACGCTCTCAGAACATCTGTCTCCACCTTGGTACAAAGCATTCTGTTTGGCTTGGGTTTTTTTGTAACTGCCTCTCCCTCTAGACCGAATGACTCATTAGCGTTCACCTGGCCCCTGGTTGGGTCTGGTCCCTTTTCACCTGGATGTTCCAGATGCAGATATTTCTCTATGTTTCTCTTTACCTGTGCACTATCCTTGTTTGCTAGAATAAAACCCACTATTATGTTCTATTGAAATGTCCGTCCATACTGTAGCTATTATCACAGGCATACCAGGCATGGACCAGACACTATTCTAGGCACTGGGTAGACAACAACAAAAAAAGCAGACAGCAATCCCTGCCCTCATGGACCTTCCATTCTAGCGTAGGAGATAAGCAAAAAATAAAATAAGTACGTTTCATAGTATATTAACCATGGCATATAAAAAATACCCTATATACCATATTTTATCTAATCTAAGGTGCCATCGGTGGTAAGACACACCACTATTTTTTGATATCAACAAGGAAAAAAATGTTACAAATTAAACGGTGAGACTCCATCAACTGTAAAATGCATCTCAATTTCAGAACTGTTAATGTGTGGAAAAAACACTTCTTAAAATCACAAGATATAGCAATATATCCTATAATATATACCTATATAATATATAGCATATTAGAATGTGATTTTCATATAACTTCTGGTATAAGCTGGGGATTAGTAATGTAATACAAATCATGGAAGATCAGACACTCAGGGGTAAGTATATCAAGGCAACTCCTGTTTTTACTACAAGGAATCAAACTACATTTTTGAGGCACAAGGCCTTGACATTAGAAGACCCTTGTGGTAGCAGCATGCCCTAATTCCAGAGCAGGCATTACTATCAGTTTAATTGTTAAAGAATGGCTGCTCTGGTGGTTCTTAACCAGGGATGTGAACCAAAATCCCCTAGACAGTGTTTCAAAAGTATTTATACTACTTAGGCCAGGTGTTCAGTAGAATTTGAGAACTTTCTCAAATATGTAATTTGAGAAAGTTCTCCAAATGGTTTGAATGTGTACCCCAGTTAAGAAAACTCAGATATGGGCCAGTTCTCTTGTTTTATAATTGAGGAAAACTGGAGCCCAGAGAAGCCAAGGATTTGTCCAAGCCTTGCATTTGTCCAAGGCCATGTAGATGGTGAGTTACTAGGCCTGGGGCCAGATTGCCTGATTCTTAATCCCTTTCCTCTTTTCACTCTACTAAGCTAGTCTTGCAAACTGAGACCCATGTCATGGCCTGGGTCACCATCTGCAAGGGACTGTCCTTGGCTATGCCCAAACTCAGGTCATTTAAGCCTCTTGATTTCCCTCTGGAAAGCAGCTGTTCTATGACCAAGGAAGCCACGAGGTCTGGGGCCCAGGTCCCAGCCTCTCCTGGGGGCGGGCAGTGACTTGGCCAGGCCAAGGGTTCGGATTGGGCTACCCGGCGCCAGCCGAGGGCAGCTGTCTACCCTGAAGACATCATCGTCCCTCACCCCCAACAAGATTAAACCTCTAGAACGGCACGGCTGGACGGGGTCTTCAAGATCATCCGGTCCTGATTTTCCCAAACCTTGGTCTTCACACCAGCTGGAATCTTTTAAAAATGTAGCTTCTTGGACCTACCCTATACGTGCTTATTCATTCTCTCTGTAGCGTGGGGCCTGAGAATCTGCATTTTAAAAAGTCTTTCCAGCAGATTATGATACTTCAACATGAGAACCTGTGATCTCATCCGGCATTCTTGGCTGGATTGTGTAGCCCCCAAGGAGACACACAGCTCAAGGTCACCCAGGAAGGTAGGAAGAGTGAGTGCAGACTTGCCAGGGCCTTGAATTCTAAACCCTGTGTTTTTTGCAGGGCAGCCGACTGCACTGTGTTCTGGGCCTCTGGGCCAAACCCCCAGGCAGACTCGCCTCCCCACAGTAGACCATTCCTGTGGTCCCAGGCATGTCAGGTCCAGATGCTGGCTAAGCCCCTTACGCCCGCCAACTGCAGTTCAGGTTGCCCTGGCACACCTGTCCTGAAGATGGGAGCCTCCATCGCAGGCTACCCAGATAGGGTTTCTGCCTATCTGGGAAGTGGCCTTGACAGAATGTCTCTGTCCACACAGTCACACCCACTGCACCACACTCCATGTTACACTTGTGAAAAGGGAGGAATTCAGCCCCAAGTAGCAGGTGCTGGCTGACACCTAAGTCAGGCAACTTGTAAACCTAGCACCCCCGGGAGGCCTTGAGGTAGGAGTCAGGTTGTTCTTTGAGGCAGGGTAGAAGGAACCTTCATTTTCTCTCTGCAATCCCGGCTGTGCCCACTGGTGGTCATGCTCTGAGAGAACGCACCAGAGTGATCGGAATAGCAGGTGGAGTCAGTGCTAGATGGGAAAACTAGACGCCTGCTCAGTCCAGTTGGTGGTACACCCACCTGCTTGCCTTCCCTGAGACGAGGTGGAGGAGAAACCCGGCCCTCCATCAGCAGCCTAGCCTGGAGAGATCCACGGTCTGCCCTTCTCCCCGTCAGGCTCACCCACCACTCAAAGCCAACCACAGTCCCTCCTAGAGAGAGCAGGTCGACCCTGTCACCTCAAGCACATCATCTTGTCTGACCCTCAGAATCAACCCTGGAGAAGGAAGGAGGAAGATATCATTTCTCCCATTTAACAGTTTCGGGTCTGAAGCTGGGAAAAGATGAGTGACTTTCCCCAAATCAGACAGTTGGTGCCACTAATGATAAAGGGCAACATTGCTGAGTGTTTATTCCATGCCAGGCAGTGTGCTCAATCCTTTATGGTACCTCTCTTGGACTTCACAGCAACCTTATGCAGTAGTTACTATATTACTCACACTTTACAGTCGAAGATATTGGAGAACTTGCCTGCTGAGAGCTAGCATTTGAACCCGGGTCATCTGATGGCAAAGCCCACACACCTGACCACTGCAGGGGACTTAACCCTGCTGACTCGTAATGCTGTGCTCTCTGCACTGCCCTTGGCTGCCCCAGCCATCAGAGGATATGCAGCTGGGGCGCCAGGCATTTTCCGGTTCCACCTCACTGCGCTGAATCCAGAATCCCAGGAGCAGCCCGACAGGCTCGCCGAGCTGGGCTGGGGGCCAGCGGGAGCAGTGAGTGCTCTGGGGCAGGGCGGAGGTAGCCCCCCACCACGGAACCTCCGAGACACAGAGGCTGCCAGCCCGTCTGCTGGAGTCTCCAACGTAAGGCTGCGGTTTCTCTTTCACAGTCACTATAGGACAGAGCTGCTCCCCTCCCCACCCTTCCAGCCTCCCTCTCGTCCCTCTGCCTTTTACACGTGATGTGCTGCCTGGATACTAGAAACCTTTCTGGAAAAGAAGTAGAGTTGTTGTGAGCATTAAATGAGTTTATAGAAGAAAAGCAGTTAGAATAGCACTTGGTCTGGGATACGGCCTACGGATGTGTTTGCTATGGTTAGGATCTGTACTTTCTACCTTCTCTATGGGTCATTTGTAAACTAACATAAAGGGGGCGGAGCTCATCACTTAGCATGGGTCCTGGAGCCCTGGAAGAATCTGGGGAGGAAGAAGAGGGGTCCCACCCACTGGGCAAGGTGATAGGAGAGGGGGTCAAGGCACACACCCCCTTCCTCTCCTGGCAGCTCACCACTCTCTCTCCCCCCCCCCCACCCCCGTGTTTGTCCCACAGAAGTACTTGTCCCAGCTGGCCAAGGAGGGCCTGATGGAGACCGAGGGGGCAGGCAGCCCTCGGCCCGAGGACAGCGGAATCGTGCCACACTTTGAAAGGAAAAAGCTCTGACATCCCTGCCACTGCTGCAAGAGGGGAGAGGAGGGCATGAGAGGTGGGGCCTTCCTGCCCTCGGGGACAGGAACTAAGGCCAGAGAGGAAGGAAGACCAGGCAGGCCACGTGGCCTGGGTTTGTCCTCAGAGACTCATGAAATGCCCCTGAAGCGTCTGCCGGATTCCTCACCGCGGTGTGTCCAGTCTGCTGAGGGGCACCCACTCTCTTCCTGTCGACTCCTGTTTCCTTCAAACAGTCTTTCAGTTTGCTTCTCTCTCTTTCTCCCTCCCCATCCCCCTCTCCCTCCTGTGCCCAGGGTAATTTTCTTTTCATAAAATCCAACTTCTCAGGGATTTTCACAGTGTTCCGATTCTTGATGGGATAGGACAGGTCAAGCCAGGCTGAGTCTTCCAAAAAAAAAAAGATTTCACGGAGACTCCTGGGTTGAGAACCATGCCAGTGAACCTGGAGCAGTTTTTCTGCCTGGCATCCTGTGTGTGGGGAGCTGAGATGGGTCCTGCAGTCCTGGAGGGGGGAACCCTAGACAGTCAGTGGGCAGAAGCTGGGAGTTCCTCCAGCTGGACCACCTTTCTGAAAAGCCCTGATTTTCATAACTCTTTCATCCTCTCCATCGTACTAGAAGCCCACCAGATTCATGCCTTAAAATAAAATTTGAGGAGGAAAAGACCCCTTCGTTTTGGAAGCTCTGATAAGTTCCCCCCAAATGTATCTCCTTCCTCTTGATTTCAAGAGATGCCAGGGTTTGTTCTACTCTGGACATTGAATTTGGTCTAGACTCACTTTAAGTAAAAATGAAAACAGAAGCGTCTTCCCCCTCCAGTTAAAACAGCAGAAGGTCAGGGCTTCCGTTGAAGGTTGGCCTCCCAGCCGTAAATGGTTGGCTTGAGAGACACCAAAACGAGGAAGTGGCATCTGCCCTTGACTCGCCCTTTGGGGCCTACACTCTGGGCTCCAGCAGCCTCATAGCAGAATGGTTTTTAAATGGTCTCTTGGAGGCAGGGGACACAAATGAGAGAGAAGACTGCAGGACTGAGGAGCATTTGAGGGTTGCCAGGTGTTTGTAGGTGGACCCTTTCCAACTGGGCAGAAGGTCAAGGGCATCTCAGAGTTGACCCCGTGTGCAGACTTTGATATTAAATGTTATGCAGCACAGAGCTCCTTCCCACCAGGCTCTGTGATACTGAAAGGTCAGTGGCTTCAGGCCCCAGACAGAACAGGCTGCAGGGTCTGCCATCCATTGGAAGGGTCTGGGAAAAGGTGCTGGGGGGAAATGAGGCTCAGCTGCAGCCCTGGAGAAACCCTTGAGAAGGTCAGAGGGGAGCCTGGTGCTACTTCCTCAAGCTGAGACACTCGCCTGGAAGCAGCCGCCCCAGCTCAGCCCCTGGAAGACGGTTCCTGGTAGTTCTATTCCTGACCACAGGCAGGTAGACTAGGTTGAGATTGTGTGTTTTATTTTAATTTTTTGCTTTTTTTCTTTCAACGGTAGATAAGACTATACTGCGCATTCTGTCCTCTGCACTAAAGGCAGAAGGGTAGAGAGATTATCTGAGTTCGACACTGACGTTTTATCAGTGAGGAAACTGAGGCACAGAAAGGAAGGAAAAACAGAACATAAGAGGATCACGTGTAAACCTTGGGGCAAGTGGTCGCTGGCAAGGAGACAACTGTTGGGGACCTGTGAGAGGGAAGAGTTCAGGCGAGCACCAGAGGCACAGACCAGCTTGGACAGGTGTAGGGAGAAGCTGGAGGCAGCAGGGAGCCTGAACTTGGCATCAAGCAGCTGGGGGCCTCAGCAAGGTGAGTGTCTCAAAGAGAGTAGAGTTTGAAAGTGGTGACTCAGCCCAGACCTGGTCCCCTGGCTGACTCCTCTGTTTTTTTTACCTGGTGCTCTGGAAACCCACCTCCTCCATTTTTTGGAAACTTTTGACCCTGTGTGTCTTCCTTCCCACTGGTGGGAAGCCAGGGGACAGCTCTCTGGCCTCCTTACTGAACCTTGCTGGGAAAAACCTAAAGGCTAAAACTGCATTTTCAGAGATGCTGGCAGTCTTTTCTCCCAGCAAAGTGGAAGCTGACCCTGCCCGCTCATCCCCCCAAGCAGCGTTTCCATGGAAATCTGGATGGCTGTTCCAACAGCTGAATTCCCTAGTAACATAATGGCTCCCTTGCTGATAGACTGACCTTCCCCATATTTTAAAGCTGGAGAATGGCCCTGTGAAGGAGAGAGAAGAGGCTCTTTGCATTCAATCAGAACCTGTAGTTTAAAAAATCATCTAAGATCCTTTTTTTGTGTGTATATATATATTTATTTTTATTTATTTTTATACAATTCCATTGGCATAGTTTCACCCACTCTATAATTTGCACTTTTTATTCCTACGTGTGACATACACAACGCAGTATTAAAAGCAACCAGGAAAATATTGATTTTTTTTTTTAAAGCTTTTCTTCAATGTTTGTTAACCATTTCAAAATGTGTCCCCGAAAAGGTTGTTCAAGAGCAAATGCTGCCTTGAGCAACAAATTTATTTGTACCCCGGGTTAACATAACAAAAGGCCTGTATACTTTCTCTTTATCGTAAGCACCTGAAATAAAGTGTATCCACAGAGTATTCCCAAAGAATTTGGTAAATTTGATGTTGGTGTGCGCAGCAGCCGTTAGTATCAGGGTTTCCCTTGACACTCTGAGGCTGTGATCTGTTAGATTATACTTGAACTGGACCAGAGTTTGACTTTTGAGCTTATGAAAAAAAAACATTAGTTCGTTTAAGTTTGAACTTGTAAAGTATTGGAATTTGTTGAGTGTCTCATAAATCGTCACCACTTTTCCCGATCTGTATAACTGACAGCAAGTGTTTGTTTTTACAAAAGGAAAAAAAAAGATTTTTAATAAAGAGAATTTGAAAGCTCTTGAGTGAGTAGCCATCTGTCACACAGGGATCCCTCAACCTTTGGCTGGGGGATGCTCAGCGAGCACGGAAGTTGGGAGTTGGTCCCTCTCTGAATCTGGAATGTTTCTGAAGAGTTGAGAAAAGACACAAGAGGTTACACTCAGGCCTCTGGGGGGATCAGAGCTTCTCAGGGGTGAACCTCCAGGAGAGTTGAGTCTGGGAAAGTGGGGAGCTGCTGTTCTCCACGCCAGAAGGGTCAGATAGAAAAATTTCTTGGCCTCTTATACCCCCCGGCCCTTCTACCCAGTACTCTCGGATCTTCTAGTGGCCAAACTTTGTTGTCCTGCACCAGGGTCAGGCTGTTTCTAGAGGTTCCATCATGGTCAGGTGGTCAGCGCCTAGCTTGGGCACTTGTTAGCTCTGTGGCTTCTGAAGTCCCGCTTCCTTGGGTGTGAGGGCGGGTAATGGTATTAATCACCTCCCTGGTTGTTTCAGGGTTAAGATGATTGCTGGTCAAAGCACTTGCTATGCTGCATGGCCCTGAATCTTTTTTGTTCGGAGTCTGTGCTCAGGACAACAACCCTCCAATTTTCAGTGGTTCTTAAGTTCCTTCTCAACCATTTCTTCTAGCAAAACAATGCCAATCTCCTGGGACCAGTTAGCAAGTCCTTTGAATGGCCTGGAACCTTCTCTGGGCCTTCCCCTCCTGTTGGCAGTGCTCCTGAGTCAACGGGGAGGGGCTGGGCAGTCTGGCCCCAGAGGGCATAGTGAGCAGGGCTGCCTGTAATTAGTGGGAGCAGCTTTGTCCATCTGCGGTAAGTTCCCGTCAAGCCTGCTGCTGCCCGCCCCCTGCCCCCCCCCCCACCTATTGTGGCCATGGGAGGGCTGAGCTCAGGCCTCCAGTTCCCAACCGGGACGGGTGGAGAAACATCCTTCCCCGCAAGTGCTGGCTGCGCCCTAGCAGGCCAAGGCAGTGGGTGGGCCTGGAGCTCGTCCTGCTGCCCTAAGTTCAGGATCCAGAATGGCTGGCGGTACCCTTGGTGCCTAGTCCCAGCGCGTCCCTCCATGTGGCACAACTCTTGGGGGCACCACGCACGTTGTATTCTGTGAGATGCCCCTGCCCCCCGGAGCTGTGCAGTGGAGCCGTCCTGCCAGGGGGCCCCCTGAATTGCAGTTCCTTGCCATTCCTGGGGGCTCCCGTTTGCTCTCTTGTGTTCCTAAGGGCCTGAGAGCCAGGTTCTGAGCCAGTCTACCAGGCCGGAGCCCTGACATTCAGACCCACTCTCCAGGCTCCCTCCTTTCCCCAAGGATCAGCACCAGACTGCCCCAGCCTGACTCCGCCACGGCCCCAGACACTCGAGTTGCTCCTCAAAGCCCTCGCAGGCCAGGCCGCGTAGGTACTGACCTTGGCCCTCATCTGGCCTGAGATCTCTGTGCCCCTCTGAACATCAACAGCAACTGTTGACTGTCCCCCAAGGCAGTCATGGGACATCTGGGCTCACCCTCAACAGCTCCCCATTCTCCTTCCCCACCACACCGACCCTACAAAGCAGCCTAACCCAAGTGGATTTCCAAACATGTTAGAGCAGGATGGCCCCAGAGACCCCCAAGTCCTGGCCCTTCCTTTTACAGGTGAGAAAACAGGCCCAGAGAGGGGAAGTGACTTGCTTAAGGTAACACCACTTACTGCTATAAGGTAAGAATGGAATCCAGATCTCCTGGGTGGTCCTACTGGGAACACATGGGGAGTTTGGATTTTTTCAGCTAAATTATTTCATGAATTTTCTAGGTCTAGCCCTAGCTGGACTCCAGCAATCAGCAAGGACTCAAAACAAACTATTGGTTTTTGTGCTTTGCGTGGATCTGGATCACCTGGGGAATCTCATTAGAACTAGAGATTCCCGGCCCCCTGCGTGGAGATTCTGCCTCACTAGGTCATGGGGGCTGGGGGCGAGGCATGTGCATCTTAGCAAGCCTCGTGGGTGATTCAGTGCAGGTGGAGTACACCGCTTGCAAACGCTGCCCTAGATGTCAACCGGGGACTTCCCCAGCAGCTCCTGGAATAGAAGGGACATTTATTTTGCTGAGGGGAAGGACAGAACAGATGTGAATGGAAACCATTCAAGGTAGGGAAGACTCCAGTGTGGAAAAGGCTTCAAGATGGGAGACAGAGCGGGGAGGAGCGACGGTCTGGCCATGGCAGATGGAGATGGTGGGAGCTGGTGGTGGTAGGGGGCGGTCATCAGACTGGGTTTGGAGCATGTGTCAGGATTTTTTTCAGTTGAATTCATACTTACTGTGGTTAGGCAAAAGTCTTCCAATGGTCTCTTTACCCTGGTTAATGGCTGAACGCATTGTGATTATTAAGAAGACTCCTGGTGATAGGCTGGCCCCCTCAGGGCAGAGCATTGTGCAGTCAGCAGGCCTTTTGGAGTCACAGGCAGCAGGGGAATTCCCCAGGGCCTTGTCACTGCCAGCGGGGAACCCTGGGGTCACACCCACTCTCTCCCATGCTCCATGAGCCACCACGAATACCATTATTAGCCCTGCAGATTATTAAGCCTGTCTGCACGCCACACTCAGTGTGCACTCTGTAGGGACACTGTCTCCTAGCCTCTTTACAACGTTGAGAGACAGGCACCATTATTCTCCCATCTCACAGATGGGGAAAATGAGGCTCAGAAACACAAAGCGGTTTGCGCAGGGACAGGCAGCCAGTAAGTGGCAGAGTTGGGATTCAAACCCAGGTCCACCTGACTCTCAAACAATGCTTTTAACCACTATTCTCTACCGCCCGTCTCAGGGCTGGGGTCTTCTCTTGTTCCTGCTTCTTGCTGAAACCTCTAGACCCTGGGTGGGCCAGGAATAGCCAGTTTGGGAGGATTACAGAGCCAAATTTAGCTAGACTCAGGTGCTTATGACTGACCTCCTGATTGTTAAATTCCTGAAACTGATCTCCTCAACACATCCCCTCCTTAGAATGTAGCTAAAGAAAGGCCTCCACCCACGCACGGCAGGAAAACAGGCAGGAAGGCTGAAGGTGCCAGAGAAACACTGTTTCTTCCTTCTCTCTACCCAGGAGCTTTCACCCCGGGGAGCTGGATCCAGTGGGTGAGGGCCGGGTGCTGGGGGGTGCTGCTTCTGCTTCAGGGCCGGGAGGAAAGTGCCTTGTTTTGTGTTCCTGGGGAATTCAGGGGTATAAGGGCGTGATCAGAAGGGGATTTCCCACTGCCCCAAAATGCGGGCCAGGCTTTGCACTTTTAACCCTTCTTTCCTGAGGGGAACTTCATTGTTTATTTACCCACAGCCTCTTAACAGCAAGGAGCTGAGATAATATACAACACAGGCCATGTGTGACCAGATTAAGCCGAGGGAAGATTTTTAAGTGAGAATTCAGGAAACCTGGAGGCAGCAAGTGTTTGAGCAGTAAAGGCTGATGTGGTGGTGGTGAAGAAGCATGAAATGTGATTGGGAGCCTCCTGGGAGCCAAGGCAAAAAGGGGAAGCATGCTCCCTTACTTGGCACTCCTTCTTAGAATAGAGAGAGCATGCCAGTTAATCTGGGAAAATTGTTCTACTCGATTCCAGACTCTAGAAGAATTCTCCTTTGAGACCGAACGTGGTATGGGCAGAAGCACTAAGAGGCTTGGAGAATATCCTTAGGTAGCTGGCAGCCCAAAGTTGGAAAAGAACACAGTGGCGGCCACTCTGGAGGGGACATTAGGATGGTCCCTGCTCTGTGTGAAGTGGTTCCTGATGTCACAGTTAGGCCTCCCAAGCGTCCAAATGCCTGACCTTTGCTCATGCCTGCCTAGCCCACGTGAGCCAGTGTGCTGGTTTGAGTTGGTGTGTTTCAGCTTTTTTTCCAAACTTTTTCACATTTCTCTTGTTATTTGGCTGAGCTTCCAGGAGCCGTGTCCACAGGACAAGGGGGCCACTGTCATTGCTACCATCTGACTGCTCAGCGCACCCACCTGAGAACAGAGCACTCTGGGTGGGGACCCTGCCAGTCTGGGTTCCGGGAAAATCTCGAGGGCGTTTACTCTTTGGGGCTCCCGCATGGGCTGACCTCAGCCAAAAGGGAACCCAGCCATACTGGGAAGCACGGACCCCCTCAGGCTGAGCCTGGAAACCACCTCAAACCTGCCTGATAAGGACTAGCCCTGGGGAGGAGGGGCGCAGAGGACCCGCCTGTGAGCGCTCTCATGCTTGCTGCCGTCTACAAGGCCGGGAGGGAGGGAATTTTCTGGTTCAGGGGCCGCTCCCTGTGCCGGGCCTCAGGGCCTTGAGCCCCTGTGTCACATCCACAATGAACTCACTCAAGCTTGGGCAAATGTGGACCTCCCGCCACCTCAGTCTTCCCATCTGCACTTGATGTGTGTCTTGAGCTTGCCCGAGGTTGTTGAAGGGAAAGTGGGACTTGAGCGGGACTCGAGGTCAGTCACGAGCGGGGGGATGGTCGTCTCTGTCCTGCACTTCCCGCAGCCCCAGCGCTGTGTGCCACAGGCCTGCCGGGAGATCTGGTCCTGTTACCATCTTCCCATCCCCGCTGGGGCGGTCCCCCGTCGGCGGGGGACAGGTCCCTCTCAGGAGCAAACACGGGTGCGTCTGCGGGGCAGGCTGACTCCTGTGCCATCCTGGCCTCTGGGCTCTGGCTCCTCGTGTGCCTCCGCTGGCATCAGCTGAACCTACACACCGCCTGCCTCATCTCCACCTGCTGTCTCACCGCCACAGCCTCCACTTGTGGTCCGGCCATGCTCAGTGCCGCATCAGTCCCCAAATAGGCCCCTTCTCAGCCCCTCAGTTTTGCGCCTGGCCCTCCCACTGCGTGGATGCCCTTCTCCTTTCTCTCTATTTGGAAACTATGACTTTCTTTAGCATTCATTCTAAATAAGCGTTACCTCCTTTATGAAGCCTTCTTTGACCCTCTTTTTTCTCCCCACAGGTGTTACTTCTCCTGCACTGTGTCCCAGGACACAGTCCCACACCACACACACACACATGCACGCACACCTCGCTTTGATAGCCCGTATCAGGTTGCCTTGTGATCTGTTTATAGGTTTGTCTCTGCATGAGCCATTGAGTCTACAAGGGCAGGGAGTGCACTCTGCTGCCCTGTGCCCACCACAGAACAGGCACCAGTGACTGTTAGTTGAAGGGCTAAGCAGCCCCCTCGCGCATCCCTGGGGCTGGCTGCAGCAACAGGTGCCTGAGCCCCGGATCTCTGCCCAGCCGCCAGCTGCGCTGTAGGAACAGGGTGTGTCCTTGGAGTGGTGCCAGGGAGCACCCACCTCCCACCTCCCTGCCCTGGCCCTGTGCATCCTTCTGGGTTCCCACTTACCGAGGACTTGGAGGTGGCTCTGACAGTTGGTGACACAAACCCTGCTTGTGTTGCCCAAAGCTTGTCCTTTTAACAGATTTTTCTACAGCCACAGAGCTGGGCTTCCTGTGCCAGCTTCATTTCTCTGTGCCCCCAGGGGCATCCCCTCTCCAAACCCATCTGTCCTCACTCCACATCCCCACCTAGTGAGGCCCACCCAGTTCTCAGGGACCTTCCCAGGTAGAGCTGGGAACAAAGCACGGTTTATGACAGTTGTGTCAACACTGGGTAGGCGGCCTCAGTTCATCCTGCATCTTGGAAACCGCCTGCTGCCTGCTGCCCACACCTAATCAATGCCTCCTAAAGACCCAGGGGCTGCAGGGAGACTCTTCACACCCTTCTCTCCTAGCATCTGGAAAGCTAGGAGAGCAAGTGAGTGGGGATTTCACAGCTCTGGAAGAGAGAGACCTTGGTCTAGGCTGATTAGGCTGGTCTGATGATTAATAATTAAACGTGACCTGTTCCCAGCTAACACACACCAGAGCCAGGAATCAGCAGAGATCAGGGGCAGAGAAGGAGGCCTGGAAGCTCAGCATGGGCCCAGCTCCAACCCCCCGGGGGTTTGGGAGAGTCTTAGGGCTCCTCCTTCTCACCTACCTAAGGTCCTACAAGTCCACCTCCTAAACAAATATTTCCTGACTTTTCCCACAGGCTTCGAGCTCCGGGCAGGCCTTGGGCAATTCCTAGACTGCAGCCAGCCTGGGTGGCTCTGTCCGGGGGTGGAATTTGCAGATCAGATTGGACTTGGGCTCCACCTGTGTTGACACTTGATTTCCTCAACTCCATCTTGACTTCTGCAGCCTCTCCCCTTTCTTATTTATACTCCCGCTGCCCAGAGCTCTATGAAGGGCAGGGTACACTAGGCACTTTGTCTGATCCTGGCACGGGAAAAGCATTCAGCTCAGGGAGGTGGGAGCCAGTCAGCCGGGTTGCATTCTGCCCTCATCACTGGGGGCCTCCTGAGTTCTCCCAACAGTCCTTTTCTGGCCACAAGAACCCCAAGACTCTGGGTGCCTGCTGGGCAACTTGGAAGCTGAGGACCCACACACCAGGGCTCAGCTAGGTGGCCTAAGTGGGGCCCCCTCATTCCCTCCCCTGCTGCAGATCATCCTTCTAGCTTGTCCCCTATTTTTTCCAAGATCCTAAGGAAGCATGATCTCCTCCCCAGAGGCCACCTTCCCTCCCCACCCTTCCTCCTTCCTGCTCTGCATCTCCCCAGAGCTAAGAGGCCTTTCCCACCCAGTGGAGGCCACTCTTTTAGTACATTGTCCAGCCTTTTGTGGTTAGTTTTTTTTTTTTTTTTTTTATAGGGAGCATTTTCTTTTTTCAAATTTTTTATTTTATTTATTTTATTTATGGCTGTGTTGGGTCTTCGTTTCTGTGCGAGGGCTTTCTCTAGTTGTGGCAAGTGGGGGCCACTCTTCATCGCGGTGTGCGGGCCTCTCACCATCGCGGCCTCTCTTGCTGCGGAGCACAGGCTCCAGACGCGCAGGCTCAGTAATTGTGGCTCACGGGCCCAGTTGCTCCGTGGCATGTGGGATCTTCCCAGACCAGGACTCAAACCCGTGTGCCCTGCATTGGCAGGCAGATTCTCAACCACTGCGCCACCAGGGAAGCCCCTTGTGGTTAGTTTTTATTTGGACTGGGTGGGGAGAAGTGGGCTTTCCAGCCGCCGTGGTGCCCTGGCCTTAAGCCAGCCAGCCTAACCTCTCTCCCTGGGCCTCCTCAACCCAGGAAAGCGGGCAGTCATCCTCACCCCACCTTCCTCCCTCCTGGTGCTTTGTGAGGTGGGACAGAAAGGCGTCAGTCTGTTATTTAAGCACACGTGCGTATGTGCACATGTGTTTGTGCCTCCCTGCATGCATGTGTGATACATGTATGTGAAGCTTCTGAAGAACAGTGCTCACAGTTGGAGGTCTTAAAATCTGAGCCTTCCCAGGTTGCCCCACCTTAGGTAGCACTCCAAGCCTGCCCCTTGCTGCGGCCCAGGGCACCCACCTCTGTTTTAACCCACACTGAGATCTGCCTGTTCTCTCGCTCCTGGCCCAAGAATTATTTCTGTGGGATTAGTTAAAGCCTCTTTGCCTTTCCCCTTCCTTGCTAAAGAAAATTTTAACTGCCAAGCGTTTGCCCCTCCCTCTCTTTCTTATTAGCTAAAACAGGTCAATCTGCCAGGCTGGGGAAGAAACAGAGGAGTGGGCCTGGGGCGATGTCCTTTGAAGATGGCTGAGGCTGACTCTCAGAAGAGGGGAGGGAGGGAGGGAGAGAGAGCAGGAGGGAGAGGAGGAAAGAGGATGCACTCTCTGGGGAAGATGTCAGGGAGGTTTCATCATGTTTTGGTGGAGAGTAAAGAGTTTGGGGTGGAAAGAGAGGCTTCTGGGCAGCTGTAGGTATTTGAGAGTTGGAAACCAAAAGAAAGCAGGGATTTCAGGACACGTTGCCGTGGATTACAAATTTGATCTTAAAGTTCTTTGAGAGACCCAAATAATATTTTTCATCTTATCTAAGACAGCATCAATTATAAATTTTATCTTTATTTTTTGTACAACTAGGAAAGAAAAAACACTGCCAATTAAATTCTAACACATGTATTCTTATCAAATCGTTTGTTAGATGCAACCTGACTTTAAGGAATGTTAAAATGTGAAAAACTGTGTGTATTAAAATACATGAATACAGTACTTTTACTTTAGCTTCTTTAAAATGCAGCAACATGTTGGGGCTAGGCAGTGCCAGGCTCTTAAATTTATTCTGACTACAGTCCTGCATTTGTTAGTCCCCCCAACGCTAGCCCATCCCTTGGAGGGACACTGACTCTTTCACCCTATAACCTTCACAACATTTACTACGTGCGCCTGGCACGTCGTAGGAACCCATTTACTCAATTAAATTTTATGGAGCAATCATATATTCCCAGGGGGCTGCAGTTAGTTCCTCTCCTATACATCTTTTTCACTTAAGTGACAATCTGAGAGCTGAATAGACAGACACATACACACACACACACCACAGTCTGAACATCTGGATGACCAGGTGACCTGATTTCAGTCCTCCTTTGTATGTGTGGGTTTATGATATGGCCTTGGTGCCAGCAGCGTACCAATTGCTCTGATTATCCCAGGCTCTTGAGGAAAGTATAGATGGGGGCTTAGCACACAAAGAATGTGTTTGTGCCTGCTGAAGGGAGGAGGGGGTGGTTTTACAGTGGTTTTAAGAAAGAAATGTGGCAGTAATTGAGAGCACAGGGACAGATCACGTTGCCTACAGAGAAGAAAGGAGGTTTTATGGCAGTGCCCCAAAAGACTACCATCATTGAAGGGATGTGCAAAGGAGTCTGAGAAAAAGCAGCCGTAGAATTAGGAGGAAACCTGGGAGAATATGACATCAAGGAGACCCAAGTAAGAAAGTCTTTCAAAAGGGAAGTACTGGTCACCAGAGCTGAATGGTTGAATTGATAATCTATAACCCTGATAGATTATATTAGATGAGTGCCTCTGAGCATAAACAAGTAGAAGAGGCAGAGTATGAAATGGTAAATGGGAAACAGCCTAGACAGGTAGAATTGCATTTGAGCAAATGCCATTTTAGAACTGCGATGTCTTACAGGATATGACTTCCACTGACTTAAATTTTCTTCTTTTCTTCGGCCCAGTTGAGTTGGGGTTCTGTCACTTGCAAACAAGGGTTCTGACAATAGCCCCATCTGCCAGATGAGCTGGCCCAGGGTTCTCTGTCCTTGGCTTATGCCTAAACTGGACGCCCTCTGGACATTGTACTTTTTGTTGATTTTAATTGATAAATGTTTAATTTTTAAATGCCTACAAAATGTGACATATGTCAACCAGTCTCCTATAATTCAACCCACCTTGTATGTAGATATATACATTTTGTTTCAATGTGGAATTATTAGAATGTGGATTAGGACCTCTAAAGCCAGGGAACCCTTAAAACATCCACCAAATGATCCTCTTGATCTATCACCATTGACTTTCTCTTGGGCCTGTATACTTGCCCCCTACTCCATTTGCCCTGACACCATCCTCATCCCAGTACAAACTTTAATGTGCATATGAATCACTTAGGGATCTTTTAAAATGCGATAGGTCTGGGATGGTACCTGAGATTGTTCATTTTTAACAAGTTCCTAGGTGATACCCATACTTCTGGTCCGTGGGTAGCACTTGAAGTACTGAGGCAATAAACGCTTATTATTCTCAGGTTTGACATTCAGAATTTGTACTCTTTCCTGGAAGTCTCAAAGGTCCAGAATGTGCAGTGATTTGTCATTTTATTAATCCATGAACTTTAATTAGGCAAGCTTTGAAACTGACAAATAGTATAAGCTGCTTAGCCAGTGACAACCTGGTTAACAGCCTACCAACTGCATTTTAAAAAACCAAAGTAATGTATACACTTAACACAAAAAAATCAAATTGCACTAAAAGGCTTATTAAAGAAATGGCAGTTCCCTGTGTTGCCTGCTTACCCATCCACAACCTACAACCAGCTTCTAACCACTCCCCACTGTTTCAGCTATTTCTTCTATTTTCCTCCATCTTTCTCTCTTTCTCTTTCTTTCTTTCTTTCCTTCCTTCCTTCCTTCTTTCTTGCTGTGTTGGGTCTCTGTTGCTGCACACAGGCTTTCTCTAGTTGCGGCGAGCGGGGGCTACTCTTCGTTACGGTGCACGGGCATCTCCTTGTGGTGGCTTCTCTTGTTGCGGAGCACGGGCTCTAGGCGCGTGGGCTTCAGTAGTTGCGGCACGGGGGCTCAGTAGTTGTGACTCGTGGGCTCTAGAGCGCAGGCTCAGTAGTTGTGGTGCACGGGCTTAGTTGCTCTGCGGCATGTGGGATCTTCCCGGACCAGGGCTTGAACCCATGTCCCCTGCATTGGCAGTCAGATTCTTAACCGCTGCACCACCACGGAAGTCCTCCATGTTTCTAAATAATATGCATACAATGCATTCGCTCTTGATAAATGAGTTTTAGACACTCTCCACTGACTTCTTGGTATGGTAGAGGAGAATTTTAGTTTGCTTACACTACCCCTTCCCAACCACCCTCCCTCCCATTCTAAATTGATATTTGTGTTTTTATTATTATAGCTAAATAGATATGAATCACTCCCGAGCCAAGTAGAAAGCTGTGATCACACTGTCTTTCTTACACTTTTTTTTTTTGGTTAATAATTACCTCTTTTTGTTGTTGTCGTTAGTGTCCTTTGAACCCAGTTCTGTAAATAGAGTTAACCACAGGGTCAGTAATCTTTTGGTTTCCTTTCTTTTCTTTTCTTCTTCTTTTTTTTTTTGGCCTGGATCTTCTCTGTAGGACTCTTTCCCCACTTCTGTCTGTCACCCAGTTTCAGGAGGAACCAGTTACCCTCCAGACTTACCATGCAGCTGTTGTCCTTAGACTGTCACTGCCATCATCCTAGATGCCCTTTGCATCTCTCCTGTGTTGTATCTCTTACTTCCTGGAGCCCATACCTTTCTCTTTCTTTATTTACTTTTGTTTTCAGTAGAGCATATATTCAAATAATTCCTGAAAAGCATGGGAAGTAATAGTTTTGAGATTTTTCAGCTCTTGAAATGTCTTTATTCCACTCTCAAAATTGATTTGGAGCCTGGCCAGGTAGAGATTTCTGGGTGGAAAATCATTTTCATTTGGAATACTAAAAACATTGCTGCATTGTCTTCTAGTTTCCAGTGTTGCTTTTGAGAACTCCCATACCATTCTTATAATTGTTTCTTTGTGACCTGATTTTTCTTTCCCCTCTGGAAGTTTTTGGGGTCTTCTTTATATCCTCAGAGTTTTACACATCACTGTATTGTACCTTGGTGTGGTCCTTTTTTAAAAAAATTCATTCTGCTGGTTGCTTTCTACCCAGAGACTCACATGAATGTTGTGCTTCGACCTTCCCTAAGGCTATCTCTGCAGCTAGGTCAGTTTTCCCAGCTCCTGGGTACTGTGCTTGGCCTGTTTTATGAGAGAGAGCCAAGTGGCAGGTAGCTGAGTGATAGCCATATGAACCCTGTGTTACCCATGCTTTGCCCTATGGTTACAGAGATCAGGTCCACTGTCATAAAACTCTAGGGCCCCATGGATTGGTAGTCTATGTGAGTGGTCCCACTGAAGCTGTTCAGTGCACACCCTACATGGTCATACCCAGTGGTCCTAAGAGCCGTAGCTTTTCAAACTATGTTCCATTTGACTCTGCTGCCACAATATGCAACTCACAAAAAGGATGCCATAGTTAAATAATATTGGGAAGGCTGCATTTTATATATCCCTCTCTTGGAGATTCTCTGTGGAAATCTGCATACTAAAGGTTCTGAGGTCTTACAATAAAGTCACCTGGTTGACTTGACTTAATCCCTTCTTTCCCCAACTATTTTACCATGCAATCATTGTAATTCAAAGGATACTTAGTAATATGCCATGCAATACTGGACTTTAGCAAATGCCATTGAACAATACTGTGAACTCCATGAGAGCAGAAACTATGGAAAGTCTTATTTTCTGCAGTATGCCAGGGCCTAATACAGTGCCGGGCACATAGTAGACCCTAGAAAATTATTTGTTGAATAAATCAATGAATCAATGAATGATTGATGCTTTCACAAGTTCCTGATCTCCTTGGTACTATATGGACAAAAAGTGAGGTCCTTTTTTTTTTTTTTTTTTTTTTTTTTTTTTTAATTTTTTATTTATTTATTTATGGCTGTGTTGGGTCTTCGTTTCTGTGTGAGGGCTTTCTCTAGTTGTGGCAAGCGGGGGCCACTCTTCATCGCGGTGCGCGGGCCTCTCACTATCGCGGCCTCTCTTGTTGCGGAGCACAGGCTCCAAACGCGCAGGCTCAGTAATTGTGACTCACGGGCCCAGTTGCTCCGCGGCATGTGGGATCTTCCCAGACCAGGGCTCGAACCCGTGTCCCCTGCATTGGCAGGCAGATTCTCAACCACTGCGCCACCAGGGAAGCCCGTGAGGTCCTTTTAGTGCATTATTTATGTTGTTTTGCTAGCATTGAAGTCTGTGCTGTGGTCAGTTGTCTTTTCCAAATGATACGTTTTTCAGGATGCAATGAGATTTCAGGCATTTAGATTTGCTCCCTCTGTGCACGGGGCTGGGCAAGCACAACTGTTTCCCATTAACCCAGCCACTCTGAGGCCTCCCTTCTCTCTGTGGTTTGGGCTGGAGAAGAAGCACAAGCAGGCCCTTCCCAGCGGTTTTTTGTGTGGTTGGCAACGAGCTAACGCCAGCCTTGGAAAAGGAAGGGCATGCAGCCTCTCTGACTTCACTCTGTGATTCTGGGGCCCTTGGGCAATAACGAAACTCCCAGAACCCCTTCTGAGGAGTTGCCAGGCTCAGCCTGTGTGTTCCTTGAGAAGGAAAGGAGTGAAAGTGTCTCAGAAACCCTGAGGTCTAGGAAATGTAGGATTTGGGGGCTGAGGTAAGAGCGAGAATGAAAATATTCTCCTCGGTTTTACCCTCAAGTGTAAGAGTTAATAAACTACAGCCTGAAGCCAAACCCACCCCACTGCGGGGTGAAAAGAGCAATATTTTATGACACGTGAAAATCATATGAAATTCAACTTTCATTTTCAAAGATGAAATACATAAAATCTCATTACACATCAGCATTAACAGATGAATATTTGCAATAGCTTTTGAAGACAGAGGCACTGACTTTGAACTCCAATTAAGTGAAATGTTATTCCTCAAAAAAAGAATGTTATTCTTCTCATCGGGTGACCTGTATTATTAAAAAAAAACTGTACTCTATTATCATTATTATATTTTGAACTTCATCATTAAAAATATCATAGAAGTTTGTTTTCTCTTTTGCTTTTTAAGAGATACATAATAGTCCTGATTTTGCCTCTTGCCTGCAAAGCCTGAACTATTTACTCTCCGACCCTTTGCAGAAAGTTTTCTGACCCCTGCTTAAGCGGATTATCTGCTGTGTCGGGCTGACTTAAACTGTCACACGTGGCGGGGAGAAGGGAGTTTAAGTTGATTCATCCAGTTTTCATTCAATCAACAAATTCTCATGGGGACCTTGTAGGTACTAGGTCCTGAGTGTATAGAATTGGTGTTCAAAGTCATCTTTGTTCCTGCCATCAGGGAACTGACAATCCGGAGTCAGGTCATTGGAAATTTACCAGCCTGTGTGTGCCGGTCTATAGGATAAGTCAAAATGACACTGAACAACTCTGGAGTTTTAAATGTGTCAGCTTGTCAGTGGGTCACCTTGGCCAGGGCATGGCTGCCCAGAAGCGCTCTGAGAAGTTCCAGAAGGGTGTGTGAGGAAGGCAGGATCAGGTGAGCACCGTGAGGCCAGCAGGGGAGAAGCCAAGTCCAGGAAAGTCAACTAGGATAGGGTTGTTCTGTCCTATTGGTTCAGGCAAGAGGCCAGAGAGTTTAGCCAAAAGCAGCACCAGGGGATGAAAAACAAGGAGGTGAGCAGCGTCTGGAGCAAAGCTGCCTGTGCTGAGGGCTCTTTTATGTTCTCCGCAGAGTGTGGCTAAGAGGGTGGCCTTAGACTCCGTGGGCGCAGGGCTCCTGAGCACCGCAAGGACACGGGCGTTGTCCTCTTGGGAGGCTGAGCAATTCACAGACTCACTCCTTCCTTTAGGTCCAGAATTTCTCTTTTCTTCTGGCTGCAGGGTCCTTGCTGGGTCCACAAGTACGCACACTGAAGTGCTCGCCTTAGATGCTGCCGAATCACCTTCCTCCCAAAGTTGCACCAATTTACACTTGCACTCGCGGCGGACCAGAGTACTCACTTCTATGTACCCTTGCAAGCACTGGGTTCTAATAATTGGAAAAAATTCGCATTTCTTCCACAGCAGTGAGGTTGAACCTCTTTTAATGTTTATTGGCCACCTGCCTGTCTTCTGTGAATTCTTTGTTTATATTCTTTGCCCATATTTCCGTTTGGATGTTTGAGTTGTTCTTACTTGTAGGCACTCTTTGTACATTAAGCATGGACATCTGTTGGTAGGAAGAAAAAACACTGTATTTTGTGTTTTAAAATTTTTTTAATGTTTTTTTAAATTTTTATTTTATTTATTTTAAATTTTATTTATTTTAAATTTTATTTCTTTCTTTATTTATTTTTGGCTGTGTTGGGTCTTTGTTTCTGTGCGAGGGCTTTCTCTAGTTGTGGCAAGTGGGGCCCACTCTTCATTGTGGTGCGTGAGCCTCTCACTATCGTGCCCTCTCTTGTTGTGGGGCACAGGCTCCAGACATGCAGGCTCAGTAGTTGTGGCTCACGGGCCTAGTTGCTCCGCGGCATGTGGAATCTTCCCAGACCAGGGCTCGAACCCGTGTCCCCTGCATTGGCAGGCAGATTCTCAACCACTGTGCCACCAGGGAAGCCCTATTTATTTTTTATACAGCAGGTTCTTATTAGTTATCCGTTTTATACATATTAGTGTCTACATGTCAATCCCAATCTCCCAATTCATCACACCACCACCACCGCCCCACCACACTTTCCCCCCTTGGGGTCCATACGTTCATTCTCTATATCTAAAACACTATATTTTGAAGCACCTATGGGTGGCGGTGGGCCACCAGGAGCAGGTACTGAGGTGCCAGAAGTGTTTGTTTGACATTAGGGATATTAATCCTCTGTCTGTTAAATGCTGCAAATATTTTACCCAGTCTGCTATTTGCTTTTAAACTTTATCTACGCTGCCTCCTATGTAGGAGTTTTAAATGTTTAAATGTTTCAGTATTCAAACCTGTCTTTTTTTTCTTTCTGGCTTCTGGATTTCCTGCCTTGCTTAAGAAGTCTTCTCCATCCTCATATTACATAATTAGTCTACTCTCTTTTCTTGTAATGCTTTTATGGCTTCACTTATTTACATTCATATCTTTAATATTACAGGAATTTCTATCTGGAGTAGATGAGGAATTTATGTTCCCAGCATAGATGCTATGTTTCTGAGATTTTCTTCTCTCAACTCTCTGAATGCATTAAGGGACCCATAATTTTTTAAGTAAAAAAGCCCCATGTGCAGTGTGATCCTATTCATGCACTCATTTATATGAACAATTCTACAGCTTGTTAATGCTGGTTATTAATACAAATGTTAATATTGGTTATTTCTGTGTGATGGGATTGAAGATGCTTTTAATTTTTCTCTCTTCTCATCTGTATTTTCTTGTTTTGCTACATAAACAACTATTATCTGTGCACTGAAATGTATTTAAAGAAAGAAGTGTCAGGAAGAGTGCAGTTAACCTAATATCTCCCATTGACCTAGGCCCCATCCTTGAAAAGCAACAAGTCTATAAGCTTCTTGAGGGCAGCCCCATGTTTCTTGGGTGCCCCTCCCTTCCACGCATCTAGCATCGGGCCTGACCAGCAGCAGAAGTTGCAGCTCAATCGGTTAAATTTCTGTACAAGCCCACAGTGTCCACACAAATGTGAAGACAATGGCTTGGCTCGTTGAAAAAGATGTTTCTTCTGGACAGAAACTGTATTTCCTGGTTCCTCCCTCCCTCCTCCCACAGTGGGCTTGCCACATACCCTGGGAAGAGTCCACGCTCTAAACAGTAGCCAAGGCAAAACAAATTAACATTCCAGGCCAACTCTTCAACAAGCATGCTTGTTAGGATCATTCTAGACAGTCTTCAAGAACAATTCAAAACCAAGGGATTACCCCTCACTATCCCAATGGTTACTTTGGCTAGTGATTGATACCTTTTCAATAGTTTCTCCATTCCTATTATTTGATTTTTGATCCTTGGGCCAAACACTAGTGTGCAGAGAACATGTATGACTGTGCCCTCCAGAGCACTTGTGGAATATGTATGTCTTTCCCGATGTCTGATTGTTCAGGATATTGGAGAATTTCCCCTTTAAGCACCCAAACATTATTTATTTGAAACACTTGCAAGGAAATTCTTCTAAAATAATATTCTGTAAAGCCCTGCCTTGCTAAACAGTAGAAATAGAGTGCAGTCATTTGAAATGTCCTTGGAATGTCCTTGAAGGGTCAATTATCACACTAGGCTCCTAGGTGTGATGGCCTTTGGAGCTATTGACATGTGTAACCGTATTCGCTCGAGTACTACATGGCTTGGGTTGCTTTCAAGGATCTTGTTTCTGCCCCCAATTTTTTTTTCTCTTTCCTTGCTCTTTTGGTTGCCTTTTGTGTCTGTCAGTCATCAGCATGCCTATCTCTAGCAGACCAGCTCCCTGCTAATCAATTGTTTGTCATCTGTGGTCAGCCAGGAAGCCAGAAAACCAAGCATAGTCTCATCATATGTGAACTAAAAAAACATAGGCTCCAAGAGAGGGGCAAAGGCAAGTTTTCTCTGAGCAAAGAACGAGATAGACTGACAGGTGGATTAATTTCTTAATTTCTTTTGATTACTCCGGAGCCTTTGGGATTTGCTTCCTGGTTTTCACATTGATGAAAACATTAGTCCCACTTTACAGATGAGGAAACAAAATGCCACTGAGACAAGGTGACTTGGTCAAGGTCACAATGGTAGCTGAGAGGCAGAACAAGCACTAAAACCTGGGGGTCTTCCTCAGCCCCATGGGTGTCAGGCCCAGCCCTGGATGTGCTTTCTTTGATGAAGCAAGTGGCAGGATTCATCACTGCAGAATTCAGCATCGCCTCTTCTGTGTTTCCCACCAGAAGAGTGGGCCAGCTGTAGACCCTTGCCTCCCTGGGCGGCTTCACCAAACCTATGATCCATCAGGATCCCTTTTGCTAACGAAGCAGGCCCCTTCATCATTAGAAATGAGAGCCTGGAGAACAGCTGTGTTTACATCTTAAGGGCTAGTTGATCACTGCTCGGTCCTGGAGGGTATCGTTCCAGCTTATCGTCTCTAGATAGTGATGTGCTGAGCGCTGCACAATTCTGACCCAGATTGATATCAGCTGCAAAACACGTAGTTCTGAACACACGCACACGCACACGCACTTCTCAGGCAACGTAAGCCAATTGCAACTCAGTGACACATCCTTTCTTCAACAGGCTGACTCCTTCCCAGAAGGCTGTAAGCTGAGCCAAGGCAAGCTGGTAGGGCGGCAGAGGTCCCAGGACACTTTGTCTGTGGAGCCAGGACCGTTTCCCTGAGCTGGGTGCCGGCCTCCTGCCCCATATGCCTCATTCTCACGTCTTTCATGCAGGGAGGTGGCTGGGTAGGAGGGCACAGAGGAGAGAGTGGGCATCGGGCTGTGGAACATTCAAGACCAGGAACAAAGGGCAGCTTTTAACCCCTGCACATTTTATGCAAATCCTGAACTACTGTATTCAGGAAATAAAGCCCTTGTAGAAATGGTGGAACCTGAGCCTTTCTCTTTTAGAAATTCCACAGTCTGGTTGTTCCAGGTGGTAGAGGACTAATAAAACTCTCCGGTCGCCATGGCTCTGATCTGCCCCCTGCCCTAGTCAACAGCCTCTAACAGCTTCCAACAGTCTGGCCCCCTAAAGTCCAAACTACCATTCAAGACCCTTCGTGGACTAGCCACAGCTTTATCTCCCTCCCAGCCTAGAATCACCCTCTTTCTGCTCTCAGCCTTCATAGTCTTTTATCTGTACCCCTCCTAATGCACTTATCACTTTGCACTGCATATTATACTTGTTTTTATGGGTCTTATCACTCCTACTGGTCTAGTCTATGAGCTCCTGAAGGGTAGGGCCTATGCTTATCTTTGTACCCTGAGTCCTTAAAACGGTACAGATTGCTGTGGGGTGCTCAGTAAGAACTGTTGAGTTAAACTGAAAACTCTCCCCCAGGGCTGAGTTCACCTTGAGAGACACAACAAGACATCAAATTCTCCACTGTCCCATGAGCAGAAAGGACACCTTCAACCCAGCCTGATGGAGAGCATTTTAGACAGAAACCTCAAGGTCATGTGGCCCAACCCTTCCCTTGCATTTTAGAGACAGGGAGACTGAGACCCAAGCATAGGGCTAGGGGCAGTGGATATTATTTGTTTCATTTATAGCTGAGAGAGCTGAGGTTCAGCCAGCAGAAGCCACTTTCCCAAAGTCAGACAGGTAGAAGTTGGTAGAGCTGGGATTGACACCTGGGTCTGCCTGAGTCCAAAACCCATTTTCTGTTGTGAAGGGGCCCCCTGCCTCAGCCCCTGTACACCCAGCTGTCCTGCTGGTTTCCCAGAAAGGGGCTCTGGCTGACCAAGGCCAGGGAGGGTTTAGGCACTGAGGCAGGCAGCACCTGGCTCCAGTCTAGTCTGAGCTCTGTGGCTGGAGAAGCTGTTTATGAACTCTGCCTGTCCCAGACCTGGCAGCCCAGCCACCCCAGATGGGTCTTTTCACAGAAAACCCGTCGGGCAGGTACTAGAACATCACACAGAGCCTTTGTCCGGAGGGCGCAGTGTTTTCCAGTGAGAAGTTTGCCTTGGCCATGCTGATGGGGGCAAGGGAAGTAGAGGCCTCCAGCCTTCTGCCTTCAGGGTGCTGCTCCAAGAAGGCAAAGCGTGCTGCTCCCAGAGGGAGGAGGGCAGAGAGGATAAGAGAGAGCTTGGGCCAAGAGGGACCCAAGTAGAAACTTGGGAGGGAAACAGCATGGGTGGTATCAGGGCCGTGGAGTAGGAACTCCTCAAGGGCTCCAGTTGGGTTTTGTGTTGCCAGGCTGCAGTGGGCAGTGGAAGCAGTTCAGGCTTATAGGTCCTCAGGTTCAAATCCTGCCCCTTACTGCTTGGAAGGACTTGGGCAATTTTAAAAATCTCTCTGAGCCTCAATTTTCTTATCTGCTGTGTAAGGGGATAACAGAAGTTATTTCGCTGGCTGTGGTGAGGATCAGATGCCATGAAGTATACCCACGCACACAGTAGTCGCTCAATAAATGGTGGGGTCTATGAATTTTTGGAAACAGTGCCTCAGTTCCCAGGTTTATAAACTAATAAAAAGACAGAGCTATGGAGAACACCTGGGTTAGTGGTGTCACCTGACTGTTGACCGAGAAAAGGAAACGAAATCACCATGAGTAGACCCACATTTAGAGGAACTCTGCCCCAGAAACAGCTGGGGGGAAAGACGACCTGTTTCCATTTAGATAGCAGCCAATGGAAGAGCTGTGAAATTTGGAGTCGTTAATTCATGAATGTTTTAAACTTAGCAGGAGTATGTGTGTGGTGTATGATGTATATGTGTGTGGTATGTGTACACGGTTTGTACAGGTGTGTGTGGTGTATATGTGTGTGCGTGTGGTGTGTATGTGTATAGTATATGTACATGGTGTGTATAGGTGTGTGTGGTGTATATGTATGTGTGTGTGCTGTGTATGTGTATAGTATATGTACATGGTGTGTATAGGTGTGTGTGGTGTATGTGTGTGCGTGTGGTGTGTGTGTGTATAGTATAGATACATGGTGTGTATAGGTGTGTGTGGTGTATGTGTGTGCGTGTGGTGTGTATGTGTATAGTATATGTACATGGTGTGTATAGGTGTGTGTGGTGTATGTGTGTGCGTGTGGTGTGTATGTGTATAGTATATGTACATGGTGTGTATAGGTGTGTGTGGTGTATATGTCTGTGTATGTGTTTGGTGTGTATGTATGTGGTGTATGTGTATGTTGTGCATAGTGTGTGTGTTATCTCTAGAATAAGATTTCATCTTCTTACTGGAGACCTTGTCTTTCACCTTCAATAGTGCTCAATAGCGAAGGAAGGAAACATATTTATTATGTAAATGCTTAATCCTTTAGTATATGTTTTTGGCTTAAGTCTCCCAAAGGCTCCGGAAAATGAGGCTCAGAGAGGCCACTTGTCTAAGCTCAGCCATCTGGTAGGTGGCAGAGGCTAGCCCTAGACCCCGATCTGCCTGACAACAGTAGGTGTTGTCGACTTGACTCCTGAAAAGAAGAAACACCCAGATGCAAATCAAGTGAGGGTATTGTACGGTCTGATCTTCAGGCAGCTTTCTTGTGGTGTGTCACCCAAGTACCTGTGCTCTGCTCTGGCTCCCAGACCTGCAACTTCCTGAGCAGCACTTCAGCACTCTGGTTTTATTTTTGTCAGCTCCTCCTCTGAACTGTGCTCTCCCCAGTGAAGCAGGCTCAGTGAGAGCAGGAATAGCTCAGGGGCTGCCGGGCCCGGCCCCTGTGCTGAGACAGAAACATCAACCCTGCCCCAGCCCATCAGGTCAGCGTGTTCCTGGGACAGCTGGAGTGTTCTTCTGCACGTTCTGCCCAGATCCAGCGTGCCTGGCCTCCCAGGAGAGCTCTGGCTTCCTGCCGTTCTTGGAGGCCCCTACACATTGCCACAGTTCCCCTCCTTGGAACGTTCTCAGCAAAGCCAGGCTTTAGCTACAAGCATTGAAGGCAGCTTCTTGCAGTTTATTCTCCTGGCAACTCCCTGCAGACCCAGTGAGTGACAGGCAGGCATCTGCTGGGCCAAACCAGGAAGTGAAACTCCCACTGACAGCCTCAGACGGGCTCTTGTACAGAAAATCAAAATTGTATTAGTTCCTTTATTCTTTCGCCAGACATTTATTGACGATCCCCTACTCTGTGCCTGATGGAGGAGCAGGGTTTTAGCCCCTCAGGAGCCCATAGTCTATTGGGGAGCCAGTGTGAAAACAAAAAGCTGAGCCTGGGAGAACAGCATAAGACCAGACAGGCCTATCGTGGGAGGGATGGAGAAAGAAACGCTTCACTCAGCCCTGGCCCGGGCAAAACTTCTCACATTTTACCCGAGTCTGAAGGATCAGTCAGAATTCAATAAGTAAAAATAATATCAACATCAATCAAAGTATTATTATTAATTAGGTACTTACAATATGTCAGGCATCCTGCTGAGTACTTTACAAACATTATTTTTGAACAACAGCCCTAACACAATAGGTAATGTATGATCCAGGTGATTTTACAGGTGAGGAAACTGAGGGTCAGAGAAGATGAGATAACTTGCTCCAAACTAGGAAACACAAGAGCCAGTATTCGAACCCAGTTCTGCTGATTCCAGAACCTAGGCTGTTATACTTTTTAATATGTCCAAAAATTATAGGAATATAAGCAGGTATATGCTGAGAAATCTTGCCTCCATCCTGGACCCTGTATACCTCATCTCCCCTTAGCCCTTATAGATGTAAACAGTTATATTCATTTCTTGTATATCCTTTCTTTACATAAATATAAAGAAGTCAAATATTCATATTTCTCCCTCTTTCTTGTAACATAAATTGTCATATATTAACACTGATATTTACCTAATTCAGTCTTAGAGAATCTTCCATTGGAGTGTATAGCGATCTTCCCTGTTCTTCTTTTTTTTAATTTATTTTATTTCTTTGGCTGTGTTGGGTCATTGTTGCTGCGCGTGGGCTTTTCTCTAGCTGCGGCGAGCGGGGGCTACTCTTCATTGTGGTGCGCGGGCTTCTCATTGCGGTGGCTTCTCTTGTCGCGGAGCACGGGCTCTAGGCACGCAGGCTTCAGTAGTTGTGGTGCGTGGGCTCAGTAGTTGTGACTTGCGGGCTCTAGAGAAAGATTTATTTTTGAAAGATTCCCTATATGTGGCAAGAAACTGCACACAGCATAGCTTGCCTGGACATGTGGCCCCTCCTGGATACAAGGACACATACACTGCCACAGTGGTGGCTGGGGAAAGCCCTTCTGTGGAACAAGTTCCAACTTATCTCTGGCCCTGTTCCCTGCAGCCCAGGGCCCCTGCTTTTTATGACATCTTCCCTATGTTATGCCTGCAAAATTTTTATAGAGCTTCCGTTGCCTCGGATGCAGAAAGCATATGTAGTCTTAGTGCGTCACCCTGGGCTAATTCACTGATTGTGCAAGAGCCCAGGACCTTCACAGGTGGTACTTAGTGTTCCCAGGTCTCTAGTAGTCCCTGGGAAAGCTTGCCGTCAGGCTGTTACAGACTCAAACACCTTTGAAAGTGAGCTAGAGTCAGCACTCCTTTTCTCTGAGATAGGGGATTCTCCCAGAGGATAATAACGCCAGTGGGAATAACTTTAGTCCTTTGAAAAGAGGCGTTTGCTTTTAAGGTCATGCTTGGTGAAACCTTGCTGGCTTCAAAGAGGTAGTGCAGTTTCCAAAAAAACAGCCCCATCAAATGTGCATGGCCTCCTGTCAGCAGCCTTTTTGTTTACTAAGGTCTATGGCTGTGAGCTTCTCACATGCACTCATCACAGTGATAAAGCCGCCCCCACTTTGCAGTGTGTCTAGTGCTTAGATATTTAC
Source organism: Balaenoptera acutorostrata (assembly GCF_949987535.1). Lineage (NCBI taxonomy): Eukaryota > Metazoa > Chordata > Mammalia > Artiodactyla > Balaenopteridae > Balaenoptera > Balaenoptera acutorostrata. The sequence goes on along the minus strand of NC_080079.1, from coordinate 19,534,064 downwards.
TTTCTCTCTTTGAAGGATTCTTAAGAGACCGTGGCTTATCAGGATAGCAGGTACTACTGTACAGTCTCCTGGATGAAAATATGCATAATTGTAGAAAATGGCTATAAGCAGAATCCAAGACATCATATTGTATAGATCACAGCCCCAGAAAGAATCTGGGAGACATTTTAAGTTCTACACCTTTAGGGCAGTCAAATGGCCTAAAGTCACACATCCAATTAGTAGCAGAACTAGGATTGTAATCCAGGCCTCTTGCCTTCTAGCTCAGGTCCCATTCTACTGTATCACTGCTTTCCAGTGTGTATTTCATAAGATGTGAATAGACATTATGTAAAAAAGAGTGCCATGGTCAAGCAAGGTCGGCAAACATTGGGTTAAAGAAAATTAAATGAGTTTACTTATGCTAGGATTTCTCAGAACCTTTAAAACACCATTGTTTATTGTGATCCCACAACAGGGGAGACACTCAGGAGTTTTCTCCAAGTTACTTCATCTTTTGTGGTGGAACATCTGTGGAGCATATTTTGAGAGACAACATATACTGTCTTCTCTCAAGTAAGTTCAAGAGTTTTTAAAAGATAAATTTGTGGATATCGGAGCTATATCCTTTGTTTAAGAAACATGGTAGGTTCAGTTTAAGTAACTGACCCATTGAAGTCAACAAAATAGAAGGTAGCTGTCAAACCTGACTGGAGTGACTATTAGTATGTCCCAAAATGTCATTCCAGCCCTTTTTAGGACCACTGCTATCTCAAAAACCAATTTTATTTTGATTTGTTTCCTTGTTGTGGTTACTTTGAAGGTATTTTGATTCTGCACCTGGTTTGACGTACCAAGGAGAAGCCAGTGGCATTTCTTGGTGGAACATTCCCTCTGAAGATGAGCCTCAACATAATAGCATGCTGTATTCCAGAAGTTCTTGATCTTTTCTGGGATATGACTCTTTTGGGGGTCTTATTAAAAGAAGTTACAGACTCCTTGGGCCAGAAAATACATATTGCTAATAAAATTTGCAGAAAATTTTAGAAGGTTCTTGCACCCTTTGAAGCTCATCAATAAATCACTGACCTAGATTCACTGACCTCAAAGAGAACTTTCCAAAAACAAAACGCACACACGTGCACATACACATACACAACACAAGAAATGGTGGTAAGATTTTAAGTGGCCCCCTCAGGAGTTATTTTTTTTCTTTCTTTTGAATTCTTGGTTCTTGGAGGGTGCCTTGTCGCCTGTTAGTTCCTACTGAGATGCTGGCTTTGTCAGTTGTGCTGGAGGGCTGCCAATCACACTGTGTTAAATGTGGAGTTCGGGGATTTCCTGAGGCTGCTTTAAAATGTCAGTCCTAGTTTTTCTTTGTGGAAGCTGCCCTTTTCGGAGAGGAAAGGAAAGGAGAGGAGAGGAGAGGAAAGGAGAGGAAAGGAAGGAAAGAAAGAAAGAGAAGAAAGAAAGAAAAAGAAAGAAAAAAAGAAAGAAAGAAAGAAAGAGAGAAAGGGAGGGAGGGAGGGAGGGAGGAAGGAAGGGGGGAAGAAAGACGGAGGGAAGGAGGAAGAAAGAAAAAAGGAAGAAGGAAAGAGAGGAAGAGAGAAGAGAAAAGAAGGAAGGAAGGAATGGAGAAAGGAAAGAAGGGAGGAAAGAAGGAGGGAGGAAGGGAGGAAGGGAAGAAAGGAGGAAGAGTGAGGGCTGAAGGCCAAGACACTGCAGAGAACCATATTGAGAAAGGAAAGCTGCCCATAGCAAGGAGGGGTGCTGTGGCTGTCTATAACTTGCCTGGAGCCAGACCTCTTCTGCTTTCTGGGCCTCAGTTTCTTCATCTGTATTCTGAGCAAGTTGGTCTCACTAGGCAGTCTCCCAGGATCTTTTTCTGTCTCTGCCCTTATGTGGGGCTAACTTAATTTTATTATAAACATTTCATAATAAAAAGAAATATATGTCTTGGCTTAGCCCTTTTCTTTTCTTACTTTCCACCACTTTATTTCTTTTTTTTCCCAAAATAAATAGAGGTTTGATTCGTTCCCTTCATTAACTTCCTTTTCTTTGTGTGTCTCCCTCTGTCCAGCATTGACCTCTTAAGCCCACTCTCCACCCCCTCCAGCCTTCCCTGGTTGTGTTTCTTTGTAGATCAGCCTCTCTTAATCACCACCCATGACCACTCACTCTTATTTCCCAGGGTAAAAAGTCCACATCATTTCACACCAGGCTCCTTGGGCTCTACTGCCTCGTTTGGGAGGCAAGCGGGCATTCTGCGGATGCAGACTGGACGAGGGCGTAATGGCAGTTTATGTGCACTCAGGGCTCAGTGGAGAAGAGGGCATGAACTCTGAGAAGTGTGAAGCCTAGCTGAGGACCCAGTGTTCCAGAGAATGCAAAAAAAAAAAAAGAAAAAAAAAAGAAAAAGAAAAAGCCCCAGAGACACAACTGGAGGAGTTCTTCTCTACTCAGACCCAACACAATTAATTCGATGCAGGATGTGGCAGTTTTAGCAAGTGCTGGAAGCACTGGGCTGAATGGTCCCCTGATTGCACAGTTCTGAGGAGCTGGAGTTTTCACAGGCTTACAACTCAGGCCAGGTGCAGGAGATGTGTTATAATTTATGGACTCTTTGGGAAAAGATGATCTGCTGGAGCTTCTCAACCCTAATTTTGCTTGTTTCTAAACCCTCAGGTAGCAGGAGTGATTTGGTGGGGGGAAGAACAGAAAGATGAATGCACCAAGAAAACCCCTCAAAACTTGAATTGGGGAAGTAAAACCTCATTCGCCTTTCTTGGTACACACTATTTTTAAACATTGCATCTACTTCTTTGTGCTGTGCTTCACATTACTCTATGCTCTTTACTCTAGGAAAGAGATTCTTGAAAATGCCCCCATCAACAGCTTCTGAACATCATACAAAGCCTCCCAGGCCCTACGGCCCCTCCTTCCTCACTTCCAGTAAGTCCGCTTCCTTAAAATGGGTTCATCTGATAGCAGGAGGCTCTGGGGACCAGAAATGGGTTCATATATTTAACTTTTATCCAAGAGACTCAAAGTTGAGTGGCAGAGATAGTCCAGGCCAGGCCTGAGTGCCAGAGTATCTGGACTCTTCCTGTCAACATGCTCCCTCGCCTGTGCAAGGCTGAGACTGGGAACTCATTTGCACTTTGGCTCTGCTACTAACTAGCTGTATCGCTTTGGGCAACTCACTTAACTTCTCCCGGTCTCTGTTTCTCCATTTGTAAAATGAAGGGTTTGGACTAGAGATCCCCAAATTTCCTTTTAGTATAAAGTCCCATGGTTACCAGTGATCTACTCAAGTCTCATTTTCCTCACCTGTAAAGCAGAGAGAGTGACATCTGCTTGTCCACTTCACAGGGAGGGCGTGAAAGTATATGTGAAAGTGCTCAGTAATTGTTAAAACAACACAAATGTCAGCTACTGTCATCATTATTAGAATTCTTTATGCAGCTCTCTCTTTCTTCAGAGCATGCTTCATGTCTTTTACCATTTGTGCTAAAGAAGAATTCAGTGCCTTAAAGGAATTCCTAAAATTCAGTCCTTGGTTTGACTGAATAGGAGGCAAGATATCAGTTCAAGCAGATAAAGTTGTTGTAAGTGACGGTAGCATCTGAAAGTTCTTCGGAAGGAAGTGGGCTAAGGCATCCCTCAGTCCCCAGAGAGAGGTGGCCTCTTCTTGATCTCATTCACGGGCATGAACAGTGCTTACTAAGAAACTCATGTTCTCAAATGGGGTTTTGCCCAACAAATGAAAAGGGCTTAGAGAGTTCCACAGGCAATAGCAGTAATTTGAGGTGCTTATCTTTTGCCTAGCATCTGTGCATTTCTGAGTAACTTACCCACGTTAACTCATTAGCACTCCCAACCCTACACCGGGCTTTGGGATGGAGGGAGGTGATATTATCTGAGTTTTGCATTCAGAGAAAGCCCCTGGGTTGAGAGTGACAGTCCCTCTGTTCACACCTGGTAGAATTCTCCCCTGCCACCAGCAGCAGACCCTCTCATCTCTTGTCCCCCACTACCAGGACCCCAGAGGGGCCATCTCAGTGCCTTGCCCAGCATCATGGGGTGTCAGAAGTGAAATGGCTCTTTAAAGACTCCCTGCATAGATAGCTAGTGGGAAGCAGCCAGCATAGCACAGAGAGATCAGCTCCTGCTTTGTGACCACCTGGAGGGGTGGGATGGGGAGGGTGGGAGGGAGGGAGATGCAAGAGGGAAGAGATATGGGAACATATGTGTATGTATAACTGATTCACTTTGTTATAAAGCAGAAACTAACACACCATTGTAAAGCAATTATACTTCAATAAAGATGTTTAAAAAAAAAAAAAAAGACTCCCTGCAGGGCCAACGCCTTCACAGTGCAAGAAATGGAGATATCTGATCAACCCAGAGGGGAAGTGAAACACCCAAAGCAACACAGCTAGCTAGGGACATAGTCAATAACTTGCCTCAAGAGGAAAAGACTAGAAACCACCCTCTACCCTCACCCCGCCTCCATACACCCTAACAAATTAAACACTCTTTATGCACCTCTAGGTATCAACAGTGCTTAAACCTGAGGGGTTCTGGGGAAGACGAGGTACATAATGTCTCTCTGAACACACAGCACAGAGCTTCTGTTGCCACCTCTGAACAGTTATCTCATCCTGAGCCACAGCGGTGGCCCTTCATGGCCTAAGCTCCTGGAATAGGTCATTCTTAAGGGAAATGGAAGTAGTAATTCCATCATTCTGGAGAGGGGGAAGGGCTCTCTCCTTTTCTCATCCGACAGCTAAATTAACATAACCCATAGGCACAGGGTTTTAGGAAACAGAAAAGTCAGTTTGTGAGCAATTATAATGTGAAATGAAAAGGTACGTTGTGGCCCAGAAGCCTGGGCAGCTCTGTGCTTCAGACATCACCTACCCTAAGGTAGAACACAATGCCAAGAACACACGTGGATCAGCTCCGTGTTTTTCACAGAATTGGCACACAACAAATATTTGTGGATTGATTTGGTGGGCAAAAATTCTTGGCGCTTGGATACTTTTCCATTTTTCAGCTTATCCTTTTGATTTTTTTATTTTTAAAATGTTTAATAAAGGCACAGGTGGCCAGTGTTCAAAACAGCTGGAAGGAAAGTTGGTGACAGAGGCTGTCATCTGTATTTTTCAAAGTGGTTTCTGAGTAACACTGATTCTGTTACTTAGGTTCTGTGTTTAAGTCAGCTGGGGAAACACTACTGAGCTTCCTACTCTGGTCCCTCAAGATTCTCAAGGCACTCAGCTTATTAAAGATACTGAGAAGATCTGGGGCAACAAAACAAAACAAAAAACTGAAAACCAGTTTTAACTTTGTTTAAACAATTTATTTTCAAGTCAGTTTAATAATGGAACAATCCCTCCCCTGTTTAAAAAAATGATATCCATTAAAGTTCCACAAAATTCAGGTTCTCTGGAAAACATCCTGGGAACTACTAACAGAGGCCTATTTCTGAATTTTACTAGTGAAAAAACAGAGGTCCCGAGAGGGGCTGAAGTTCTTTCCGGTAGCTAGTGAGGGGAGCTAGGACTAGAACCTCATTTCCTGACTGCCTGGTCCAAACTGGGCAACCACATCCAACTAGAGGGGCATTCCCTAAGGTGGGTCCTGGGATGCCAGGCATCATGGGCAGTCTTTGAGATAATAGGTAAAAAGAATGTGAACATTTTACTTTATAATAGGTCCTTTTGGGTGTAATTTGCTTAAAGGTAGCGGTTGTTTTAGATGCTTTTAAAAATGGGTAATTTTATCCCACTCTTGTTATCTCATAGTTCTTGGGGTGCCTGCCCATTGCAGCCTGTGTGTGCCATAGGTTATGTGTTAAATGAGTAAATGAAAGAAGCTAGCAGGAGTCAGAAAGGGAAAATGGGGAGAAAGAACGGGATGGATGAAAAAAAGAAGCCAGGAGTCAATGATCAGTGGAGGATAGTGGCGCTCTGGCAGAGAAGGGAAAGGAGACAGTTGTAGGTGACGGAAAAAAACAACAAAACAAAATTGAATTTGACCAGGAAGCTTTGCTTTTAAAAAGTGACTCATGAAGCTAATTCAGAACCTGGCCATGCCAGGAGGCACCTGGCCAGGAGATGAGGATGAGCATCAACTGCTGAGAACCTTTGTGAACCTGGATCAAGTTGTATTTATTTCACTGGTACAATAAATGTGCAAGACATTTTCTTAAGCACTACAACAATAACAGATGAGTAAGACACAGGTCTTGCTGTCAACAAGGTGACAGTCTAATGGGGGAGAAGAGACAGGGACTCAGATAAAATGTCAGGTAGAATGTGATCAGTGCCTCTAGAGGTGCAACAAGCCAATACTGTGAGGAATCAGGGGACTGGCAGATCATATCAAGTAAGAGGCTTAAGGAGGACTGTGTGGGAGACCCATGAGGCATGGATAGGACTGCATCAAGAAGAGCTAAGAGGAGAGGCATTTCAAAGTGGTGGGGAAGCATATGGAACAGTGAGTGGTCCAAGTGGGTTCCAGTCACGGGGTGTGTGTGGACTGGGAGGGGTGTGGAGAGATATGGCTAGAAAGTCTTGAAGTCACACCATGGGGCTTTGAATGCCTGGCTGAGGTAATCCTCCAAGCAGGCAATGGGAAGCTAGAAACAGATTTTTGTTGTGTGTGTGTGTGTATGTGTGTGCGGGTGTGTAGGGAAATAATAGCATTAGAGATGATTCCCAGGCAGGATGACTGGCAGAAAGGGGTAAGCCAGGGGAAGGAGCTCACTTTGGTTCCAGAGAGACTAATTGACCATTCAGGTGTTGCACATCAGACAATTGGAAAATCCGGCCAGAGATACTGGCTAAGTCCTCTCCTGAGAGGACAGAGATAGCAGAAGGTTCTGGTTGTTAGGGAATAGGGAAACTAGGGAGAATGTGAGGGAAAGACTAGCCAAAGAGAACGCAGCCAGGAGGAAAAGATGCAGAGAACAGCCACGGGAGGCCAAAGGTTCAATGAAGAAATTATAGCCATGGTTGAAATCCTCAACCTTGGAGCCGGGAATGTGTGAGTTGTTTTTTTTTTAAACACCTTTATTGGAGTATAATTGCTTCACAATGTTGTGCTAGTTTCACCTGGGCAACAAAGTGAATCAGCCATATGCATACATATATCCCCATATCTCCTCCCTCTTGCGTCTCCCTCCCACCCTCCCTATCCCACCCCTCTAGGTGGTCACAAAGCACCGAGCTGATCTCCCTGTGCTATGCGGCTGCTTCCCACTAGCTATCTATTTTACATTTGGTAGTGTATATATGTCCATGCCACTCTCTCACTTTGTCCCAGCTTACCTTTCCCCATCCCCGTGTCCTTAAGTCCATTCTCTACATCTGCGGCTTTATTCCTGTCCTGCCCCTAGGTTCTTCATAACCTTTTTTTTTTTTTTTTAGATTCCATATACTTGTGTGAGTTTGAACCCCAGGGACCCGACTAGTCATACTTAGCAACGGGACTTCAAAGGGCTTTTGAGTCTGTTTCCTCATCTGTGAAATGGGAGTGATTTCAACCTCAAAGGACTGAGCACATTCGCAAATCTTCTTAGCATGGGGTTTGCACACAGTAGGAGCTAAGGAGTGAGCAGGGGCCAGCGAGAGAAGGAACTGTAGAGGTTAAGGGTATCCCCCTGAGGAGTGTCGGGAAATTGAGGCAGGGCCCCTCAGGAAGCCCAAAGCCTTTGCTTCCGCCGAGTTTCTGACCGGCCTGTGAGGGGAATGGGTGAGCGGCCTCAGCCTAGTCCGCAGCCCAATTCTCCCGCCGCACGTCCCAGCCTCCCCCCACTCCAGCTTCCCACCCCGCTCTTGCTCCCTCTCCAGCCAGGCCCCGGAGCCCGAAGCGCATGCGCCCTCCCGCGCCCTTGCCCAGCTTTCCACGTTACACTGCCCTCCCTTTCCCTCCGCAACTCCCGCTCTACCGCCACGATTGGCCAAAAGACCTCTTCGCCTCGGCCAATAAACGCCGACCTGTCGCCTCCGTGTTACTGGGTAGAACAAAACAAAAACAGAGCAAAACTGGCCAGAGACGCTTCGAGGCGGCTGCAGGGGCTGAGGTGCTGCGTCGGGGCCGGCGGACCAGGGACGTGGACAAGCGGCGGCGGCGGCCCAAGGGGTCAGTAGCGGCGGCGCGGGTCATGTGCTTGGGAGGACTGCGCCCTCTCCCGCAGCCACTGTCTCTCCTCGGAGGCAGCCGCTCGTTGGGAGGGGTTGGGGGCGTGGAGGCCGCGGCCGGGTCAGGTCCGGGCCGGCGGGGAGGGGGTCCACCGCCTCCTTGGAGCTCGGCAGGCCCAGCCGCCCCCGCCCCAACGCCCCGGGCTGCGGAGACCTGGCCCCGGTTCCCTCCTTCTGGGCCTGGGCCCAGAGCGTGGCGGCGCGGGCCCGCCGCCTCCCGGACCCCCTCCGGGCTTAGCGGGGCGCTCGCCCCCCAGAAGGCCGAGTTTTCATTTTCCTTTGAGGGTGGGCGTCTGGAGGCGGGTTTCTGGCCTGACTGAAATCCTGTGAGGAAGGTTTGCGCCCTCCCCGCCCCCTGGCCTCCTTGGGGGCCCCCCTGAAGATGCGGCCCCCGGCCCGTCTTCCCAGACCCGGCCCTCCGGCCGCCCCGGTCCAACATCCCCCGGGGGTCGGCCTGGGAGGGGGTCTGCGAGAGTCCCGGCCTGCGCGGCGGGAGTGGCTGCTGGGAGGCGGACACGTGCCCGCCGCCCCGGCCCTGCACGTACTTCGCGGCCCCCCTGGTCGGGTAAAGGGTCGCTTGTTTAGTTTAAATGAAATCTCCTGGAGAAAACAAAGGCAGGAAGGGAGCCCCCTTCTGTGAAACGCTTGCTGTGTAGGCTGCATTTGTCAGTTTGGTGCTGCAGTGTTCAAGGGGAGGGTTTTTGTTTTTCCAAGAGCTTCAAAACTGTCTGCAGACGTCAAAATCGCCTGTCTCCCTACGCCCTAGTGAGAACTGACCGCGTAGCTAGCAACTGTGTGATATCTACAGATGATTAAAATGATTAAAAATACACCTTCCTCTGGGGGAGAAAAAAGTCACCGCCTGTGTTTTCGTTGCATTTTCACTGTTAAGTTTTAGAATTTTGGCATTCTTGCTAATGTAAGGCTTTTTAGGAACCACCATTCACTTTTTTTAAAAAAAGGACCACTGCAGATGTGTTGTAAATTATTGGTATTTATACCCTTAACTTTCCTTTATTCCAGGTTTATTAAACTCCTTAATATCTCAGCAGGGGTCTTTGAGTTATATTTTGATTGGTTTTTCTGCTGTAGTTATGAGAAAGGAAACATGGTTGTTAGGAGTGCAAAAATAAATGATATTTTGATACTTTTCTTTCCTGCTCATTTTTGCATCATTGTGGTCGAATGCTTTTAGCAGATTTTGTTTTAAATGGCTAGTTAGCTAGGATTGTAGCCCTGGAATGAATACAAGTACTAGTTAATATATGGCCTAAACTTGACTCCAAAAAAATGTCGAAGTGGTTTATTTCAGGAAATAGATTTTTGGTGGGAGGTGGGGTGGGAAAGCCAGACTCTATCTTTTAGTAAATGTCTTGGCAATTGAATACTTCTGATGGTATGTTTCTGTGAAACACATTGGAAGAATGAAAACAATGTTTAATTTCAGCCTTTTGTCTAACTTACAGTTTTGTTTTCTTACTGAAAATTAATTTTATGGTTTAGTATGAAGGATGTGGAGTTTAGATTTTTTGCTTTACATTTAAGTTTGGGGCAAAAATTTTAAGGATTGTTAAGTAACTGGAAACCCTCATTACTTTGAAGAGAGTAAAAACACGGAACACATCTTTATCTTTCTGTAAACTCTTTTAAAACACCTGTGTTGATATCAAGTGTGCCTGAGTTCTTGAATGTGTTATCATTGCCAAAAGACCCAGACAGGACTTTTTCTTGTTGTTGTGATAATTATTTAATAAAAGCAAACTTGGTAAGTTATTTGTAGTCATTACCTGATAATTTTCTTTGCCTGTCGTTTGTGTAATAGTTTAGATATTATTTTTAGTGTTTGAAAAGCAGTATTTAAAAATTTGTTATAACAGTAGGAGTCTGTATTTTAGTAAGCTTCTCTCTGTTAACCCTAAAAAAGAGTCTTCCTGTGGGATATTGAAGTCTTGCGTTGAACTTGTGCAAACAGTAGTGGATTTAGAAGGTCTGGGTTCTAATCCTGGTTCTTCCAGTGAGCAGCTATCTCTCTTTGGAGAGGTCACCTACCTTCTCTGAATCTGTTTAGTTGTATGTGAAGTGGAGTTCCTACCTCAAGATTGTTCTGAGAGGTATGTGAAATAATGCATGTAAAATTCTTTTTGAATTATAAAGGGCTTTTAAAACATTAGTTATAATCATTTCCTTTATTAGCTAGGTTCTGCAGAAAGTATTCTCCTGAAGATTGTATGTGTATCAAGAATGAAAATGATTTTTTAAATGTAACTCCAGTTTAAAAATCTCACATACATATCATGTGACATTTTTCACTTTCCTATAACATGTAATTCATATACTGAAATAAAACAGATAAGGCATTTTCAGCCCTGGAGGATACTAAATGTTTAGGTTTGCAAACTATTTTTGTTTATATATCTTTATTTATCTCTATGTACTTATTTCTAAGGTTCATTTTTTTCCCCTAAATCTGAAGTTGGTAGGAGAAAGGAGAAGTTTTCTGGAGAAAAGGGGTATAAAACTTGTAAGATGTTAGAATGGTATATATTGAGGAATTTAAAAGTCAGTTTTCCCTTTGAGTTCCAGGAGGCGTCGTATCGTCTTTCTAAAATGACAACTGACAGTAGGTTATGTTATATAAAAACTAAATGCGTTTTTGTAGTTAATTAGTCATTCTTATTAATTTGTGCACTTTATATCTTAAAAAAAGGTCACACTGCTGGGGAAATGATTATAAATGGCTGGAAGGACTTATATCTAACCTGTGTTACTTAAACAGATAAATACTTAAACAGATAAATACTTAAGTATTCTAAACCACTATTTAAAAAATATTTCCAGAGAGATTCTGAAATAGCATTTGGTTACATCTTCTGGTAATAGTTTTTATGAAAATATATTTTGATAGTCTTTTTTTTTTTTTTTTTTTACAAATAACAGTTGATTTTTATCACTAATTGTCTAAATAAAAGGTAACTGATTTCATCAACCAGAACCTTCCAGCATTAATAATTTTTAAGCCATTTTGAAACCAAGGTCTAAAATATAGAGATGCTAATGTCATTGTACTTACTCTTTTCTTAAATAGGTAAGATTAAAAAAAAAAAAAAGAATGGGTTTTTCAGATTATAAAAGTAATTCTCTCATTATAGAAAATGCTGATTTAAAAAATTTCTCCTAAAGGGAACCCTCTTGCACTGTTGGTGGGAATGTAAATTGATACAGCCATTATGGAGAACAGTATGGAGGTTCCTTAAAAAACTAAAAATAGAACTACCATATGACCCAGCAGTCGCACTACTGGGCATATACCTTGAGAAAACCATAATTCAAAAAGAGTCGTGTACCACAATGTTCATTGAAGCTCTATTTACAATAACCAGGACATGGAAGCAACCTAAGTGTCCATCGACAGATGAATGGATAAAGAAGATGTGGCACATATATACAGTGGAATATTACTCAGCCATAAAAAGAAACAAAATTGAGTTATTTGTAGTGAGGTGGATGGACCTAGAATCTGTCACAGAGTGAAGTAAGACAGAAAGAGAAAAATACTGTATGCTAACACATATATATGGAATCTAAAAAAAAAAAAAAAAGGTTCTGAAGAACCTGGGGCAGGACAGGAATAAAGACGCAGATGTAGAGAATGGACTTGACACGGGGAGGGGCAAGGGTAAGCTGGGACGAAGTGAGAGAGTGGCATGGACATGTGTACACTACTAAATGTAAAATAGATAGCTAGTGGGAAGCAGCCGCATAGCACAGGGAGATCAGCTCGGTGCTTTGTGACCACCTAGAGGGGTGGGATAAGGAGGGTGGGAGGGAGATGCAAGAGGGAGGAGATACGGGGATATATGTATATGTATAGCTGATTCACTTTGTTATAAAGCAGAAACTAACACACCATTGTAAAGCAATTATACTCCAATAAAGATGTTAAAAAAAAATTCTCCTGATCTCAAAGTCTTACAACAGTAATTACAGATGCCTACGTGATGAAATGGCAGATTTATCTGCCTTCAGATATGTTTTAGTGTGAAAAATAAGACAATCATGTCTTTTTTTTAACCCAAACTGTGTTGTTTGCATTTTAGAGTACTAGTTCTTTTTTTTTTTTTTTTAGAGTACTAGTTCTTATAGTTCATTGGTAACGAACTAATCAATATCTATGTATAGCAGATTAATTATGAGGCCTGGTATTGCTAAAAAATTTGGAATGTGTATATATTCCTTTAACTTGAAATAAGCATGTATAGCAAACACATCTTTTTTTTTTTTAACATCTTTATTGGAGTATAATTGCTTTACAATGGTGTGTTAGTTTCTGCTTTATAACAAAGTGAATTAGCTATACATATACATATATCCCCATATCTCCTCCCTCTTGCATCTCCCTCCCACCCTCCTTATCCCACCCCTCTAGGTGGTCACAAAGCACCGAGCTGATCTCCCTGTGCTATGCGGCTGCTTCCCACTAGCTATATATTTTACATTTAGTAGTGTATACATGTCCATGCCACTCTCTCACTTCATCCCAGCTTACCCTTCCCCCTCCCTGTGTCCTCAAGTCCATTCTCTAGAAGGTCTGTGTCTTTATTCCTGTCCGACCCCTAGGTTCGTCAGAACCTTTTTTTTTTTTTTTGGATTCCATATATATGTGTTAGCATACGGTATTTTTTTCTCTTTCTGACTTACTTCTCTCTGTATGACAGACTCTAGGTCCATCCACCTCACTACAAATAACTCACTTTTGTTTCTTTCTGTGGCTGAGTAATATTCCATTGTATATATGTGCCACATCTTCTTTATCCATTCATCTGTCGATGGACACTTAGGTTGCTTCCATGTCCTGGCTATTGTAAATAGAGCTGCAATGAACATTGTGGTACATTACTCTTTTTTGAATTATGGTTTTCTCAGGGTGTATGTCCAGTAGTGGGATTGCTGGGTCGTACGGTAGCAAACATCTTTTAATTCCAAGTTAAAGGGGTGCTTTGGCACATTCAGAAATATAGGCTTTTTTTTTTTTTTTTGACACAGATAAACTTATCAAGAAGATTGAAACCAAATGTTAGGGGAAGCTCTTTGAAAGTAAAGTGAACACTTTAAAAAAAATGGAATTATGTAGTGATTTTTCTTTTTTAACAGTCTGAGAAGTAAATTGAATTTACATTAATTATATCAGTTTGGAAGACGTTGAAGCTTTTTTTTTTCTTTTTAAAGAAATACATCCCAGAGGAAGAGTTCCATTTGGTAATTTAATCAGTGCGAGTGAAATTAAGGAATGATGGATGTAGAAAACGAGCAGATACTGAATGTAAACCCTACAGGTAAATAATAATATCTTGAACCTTGACTGTATTGTGAGCAAGTTTCAGGCCATAACAAATTTTATGAAAACTTCTTTACTTTAAAAACCATCTTACTCATGCTATAAGAAAACAGGTCATATTTTCAAAATCAAGTTTGTGATTCTTATTTTTATGAAATTCATCACGTTGTATTTTTCTGCCTGTCCTTTCATATTTCATATGTTTATTCTCCACTATTCATAATAAACTCTGTGGTGTAGAAGGCGAGAAGAAGAGTGAACCTGCGCATTACTGTTCTCACGTGAGCTAGTTAGTGGTCTCTATAATATAAACTATTATTGGTATCTTTTATATCTTTCCTAACTAATAATTTATATATTACAAATTAACTGTATTTTCCCTGATTTTCCATAATGCTTCAGTAGTACATTATTATCATAAAAACGGTTTTGTGGAATAGATGTCCAAAAGCTAAATAACTTCAGATCACTTAAAATGTATATATAGTTTTCAGAATAATCTTTGTAGAGAGTTAATTAGGATTTTGAAATAGTGTCCATAGTGAGAACTTTTCATGTTGGTACACTTTAGATAATTCTTTGCTCTATGATTAATATTGAAAAAAAATCTCTGCAATTTAAATATGTTTAACGTATTTCATTTTTTAATACTACAACTTCATGTTTTCAGTGACTTTACTTCACTGTTGTGTCCAGTTACATAGTTTTCTTTGATCTGAATGCACACTTTTAAGTTGAACAGTCTTTGCTATTTTGTATTTACGAACCTGATTTAAAGTGTACTAGAAAATTATAGTTGAAAAAAATTACTACAATAATTAATGATTATTTTGGTGCTGCTTTATATACAGTAGCTGTATGAGTACTTGTTTTTTAGGATTATAAATTGGTATCACGTCCCTGCTTCATTGAGGTGAGAATGGTAATAATAATAAAATTTAAGAATATATTTCACAGATAGGTAATTGTTTCTTCTCTGCACTGTCTGGTATAGCCAGTAGTCACATATGGCTGTTGAGCACTTGAAATGTGACTTACCTGAATTGGGATGTATCGTAGGTACAAAATACATACCAGATTTCAAGAGACTTGGTATGAAAGAAAGCGATGAAATCCTCAGTAATTTTTTCTGTTGGTTACATGTTGAATTGATATAATGGATCTATTAGATTAAATAAAATATATTAAGATAAATTTCACTTGTTTCTTTTTAGTTTTTAATATGAATACTGAGAAATTTAAAATTACGTATTTGGCTTGCATTATATTTCTATTAGACGGCACAGCTCTAAGTTTTATACTTTTTGTTTTCTAACTATAACAAGTCCTTGTTCTAATCTTGTTCTTGATGCCTCTGCTGAGTACTTCCTTAAATACTTAAGTACTTGGATGAGCCTAAGACAGACCTTCTTTGCAATAAATGCTTCCTGTAACAAATAGTCCAAGTCAGACAGACTAGTGTACTAATTCCAACTTCTACTTTTACCAGCTCTGTTACTTGGGGAAAGTGGGTTATTTTCTTTGACCTTCTGTTCTTCGTGTATAAAGCTGGGATTATAAATACCCTCTTTATAGATTTATTGTTAGGATTAAGTGAGATACCATGCATGTGTGTCATGCCCATAGCACGTATTATGTATGTCACAAATGAAAATGAGCTAATATTGTTAATTATAATTATGTAACTCAGTGGACCAGTAGTTGAAAATGTGATCGTCTGGCACTATGGTGTAATATAAGTTGGGTTGGTTATTGAGATGTCAGAGAATTCAGAAAGAGGGAATTAGTACACAGTAGAAAACAATTTTGAAGTCACCAGATTCTGTACTCAGGGTTTTTATCTTTTTAATTTTGCTCTTCTTAAAGTCAGATCAGTAGTGGTTATGGAACCCCAAAACTTAGGTGAGTATGAATAGCAAAATATAAAAGAGCAATTGATACAAACATGGGTTAAAAATTATAAGACCTAATATATAAAATATATCTAGATGTGTCTACTGCTGTAGATACATAAATGTATATTTGAAAGGATATTAAAATAGTTGAAGAGAAGAAACTCAAGTGTAGGAAATACGATTGCTTGAATACTTGAATACTTTAGTACTCTGAGGGACATTTTAAAGCATTCTAAGAGAGGCCTTTATCTTCTGGATTAGTTGTGGCAGCTTACCTTAATTGTAGAATAATGAAAGCAATATGTTAGAGGTAGATGTTTAATGTTTTCTTCAATCATCCACTCTTATATGAAATGCCATCTGATTTGTCTGATCTCTGGTCTTTCCTTCCCTTTCCTCTTATTCTTTTCTCTCTTTATATTCGTTCCCTTGTTGCCTGTTTCCTTAGCTGTCACCACTCTGCAGTACTCTCACTTTGTATTTTCTATAGTTACAGTCGTCTAAGGTTCAAATGTGGGTTTGAATCCTGGCCACAGTCCTTTTTAGATATATAACTTTTTTATGAAACATCTTCTCTCTGAAAAATGAGGATAAACAGCTTCATTATAGAGCTTTATGAGGATTATAGACCATGTATGTAAAGTGCTTGGAACCTGATATAGTAGGTAACAGTACTGATGGTAATGATAGAAGAAGTAATACGACTACTATGACTACTGCTACTGTTGTTACTACTAGTCATAGTAGTTTAGTTATGATGATGTCCCAAACTGACCCTCCTAACACTGGCTTCCTTTCCTAGTCTAAAAACTTTTAAAACACTGTTTTATTCTTTATTCTCTTTGAAACCCCTTTATTTTTTCCTTGAAAGTGTCACCTTCTTATTTACCCCAAAGTTATTAACCTTGCCCTTTCCAGTTAGTTTGTGACTGAATACTGCAACATTTTGTTAGCTGGTCTCTCATTTTATAATTTCTCTTTTTTTCTAATATATCCTGTATTCCTCTGACAAACTAATTCCCCCATCATCTACCTATGATATCAAATCTCAGCTCTGACCATTTGAATGTGGGAGTGGTCAGCAGCTATTCTAGTGATTGGGGCAAGATCATGAAGGACCTAACATTGCAATGTCATGAGTTTACACTTTATTTCAACCCAATAGGAATACCTTCAAAGGGTTTTTAGTGGGAGAAATCAGTTTCCATGCAGTTTGGAGAAAGGTTTGAAGACTGAAGGCAGCAGACTACTTATGAGACTGCCAAAGTAATTTGGCTCTACTTAGTGTTTTGTTTTTTGATTACCACAGGGTTTGTTACTAACTTTCATACTTTTAGTCAAGAATTGTAAAGATTTTAACACATCTATGCTTCTTTTTATAGGTTGATTTAAAAAATTTTTAGTTTCTACATATTACCTTTAAAAAAAAACATGTTAAAGCCCATGCATATAGACTTGACACATCCTAATTATTAGGAATATTTAAAAACATTTGAGGGATTCAGCTCAGAGTTGAGTGAGCCATAATGAACAAAACTTGGGCCCGGGGATAACTAATTCAGTAGCTTTCTGACTTAAAAAGTTTTTGGAGTAATGCCGAGTGTCTCCATGTCATTTGATCTCCATTGACATTTGAGTTGATGGTATAAAGGATACTCTGCTAGGTGCTGAGGATACAAAAACTACAGTATAGGCATGGTTTCTCTTTTGAGGCTTATGACTTATTTGGAAAAGCAATGACTGTTATATGAAAAGAAATAAAGTGATTTCCATGATGTGGTAAATGAGCAGTGTATGAGTGTTATTGTGGCTAGAATTGTTAGGAAAGTTTTCATGGAGGAAGTAAGACTCCAGCTGTATATCCTAAAGGATTTTGGGAACTGAAAAGAGCAGTGAGGATGACATTCTAAACGGAGGACCTTTGGGAACTCCAAATGTTGCTGTCTTTCAGGGGATAATGTACAAATCTTACACAGTCTGGAAGATTTTCAGAGAATGGTAAGTAGTGTGAGTCAGGTTTGGAGAGATGAATTAGAACTTTGAGATGATGGCTTTCTTTGAAAGCAGTGAAGCATCAGCAGTTTGGCTCACTAATCGTATATGATCACGTATTTGCTAAATGCCTTTCACGCTCTTTGGATTAGTACTATTTTCTAAGTGTCCACAATTAATGATGAGATATTTGGCAAGTTATTTAAACAGTCTTAGCCTTAGTTTCCTTATCTGTATAAGTAATGTAGTAAATAGCTCTCAAACTTGTGGATAAATGACAAAGTGCCCAGCCTAGTGCCTGGTAAATAGGCATTCTATAAATATTAGTTTATCTACCTTCCCTAAAGATCCTTAGTCTTTTCTTACTATC
This sequence comes from Balaenoptera acutorostrata, assembly GCF_949987535.1. Taxonomy (NCBI): domain Eukaryota; kingdom Metazoa; phylum Chordata; class Mammalia; order Artiodactyla; family Balaenopteridae; genus Balaenoptera; species Balaenoptera acutorostrata. The sequence continues at coordinate 19,516,283 of NC_080079.1, read as the reverse complement.
TCCAACTGCTTGACTGTCTAAGCTCATAAAGTCTCAAAGGTTTTGTACTGTATTTGGTGTTTATATTAACATAGGTTTTATGATGTAAACACATGAAATAACATGCTTTCAGTAAAATTTTTCATTAACATTCAATCTCTTAGTTCATTTGGCATGATAATGTGAAAAGTACTACTAGTTAGTTGTCATGTATTGGACTGAGCTATATGAAATTGCCAATATGTGACTGTAACCTATAAAAATGATAATTTCATGTGATTCAACTTAGTATAACTTATGACTATAACTAGTATAGCAGTAGATGGTTAAAATACTTACTTAGAATTCTTTTCCTTCATTTTTTTTTAAGAGCCTGATAATTTAAGTGACTCTCTCTTTTCTGGCGATGAAGAAAATGCTGGGACTGAGGAAATAAAGAATGAGATAAATGGAAATTGGATTTCGGCATCCTCCATTAATGAAGCTAGAATTAATGCCAAGGCGAAAAGGCGGCTACGGAAAAACTCGTCCCGGGACTCTGGCAGAGGCGATTCCGTCAGTGATAACGGAAGTGAAGGCCTTAGAAGTGGAGTAACTGTACCAACCAGTCCAAAGGGAAGGTTGCTAGATAGGCGATCCAGATCTGGGAAAGGAAGGGGACTACCAAAGAAAGGTTAGTATATACCACGTCCAAAGACACAAATGGAAAAAATATTGTCTGATTCTTATACTACAGTTTCCTTGTTCTAAGAATGAGAGAAATTTAAACAATGATAATGTTTTATGGCTTGTGTATGTTTTTACATAGTAATAATCTGAGGACCGTACCACTTTTTCGTTTAAGTTGAACCTTTTTTTCTTGTTTTGAGTAGATTAGTTTTCTTGAGCAGTACTTTATCTCATATTTCCAGCAAAATACACAGCAGTGTTCTTCACAGTTGTGAATTGTGCATGTATTCTCTAATTCTGCTTGAAAGAAGTAGGGTCAGAAATTCATCATGTCTGTTATCTAATGAATCTAATTAATTATGTCCATTGTTAAGAATACATGATAAATATAATTTGATTGGTAATATCCGGGTCAGAATTTTAATAATTTTGTAGATCTGGTTCTGAGTTCTTTTCAGCTCTGTTTGTTTTGGGTACTGGAGTGCAATGGTCTTGTTTCACTGCTGTATCTCTAGTGCCTGGAGTAGTGACTAGCAATCTGGGTACTTAAATATTTGTTGAATGAGGGGCTGTCAGCCTCTGTCTGTAGTAGAATTTTGATGCAATTTGTTGAGATTTCACCAGCTTCTGAATGGTGGGAGCTTCAAATTATGGCCTAGGATACTTGTAAAATGTTTTTGTGCCCTGTCAGGAATTGTTATTCTTGTTGAATGGCTCTGCAACCATTGGCTGAGTCAAAATGAAACCTAGTTATCAGATTCTGTTTTGCTCTGGTGGCAAGAATTATACTCTATGTGTAAAATAAAAACCTCCCCCCCAAAACTGGTGATAACTGTACAAGTTCTTTAAAAATAATGCAATATATTGAGCTTATAAAAACATTTCAATAAGTTTATTTAGTAAAGCAACTTTGAAAGTTGGAATTGTTAAACTTCTGCTGGTGAATTTGTATGTAGAGAAGTAGAAATGATGATTAGTTCTGTTAATGCTTAAATAGCAATTAGTTATTTGTAACATATTTCTAGTTTTGAAGTATTTGTTTCTTTTTATATCTAAAGAGTATTTGACTTTAAAACATTTGATGGTGGTCAGTGTACTTCTTTGTTGAATAATTTCTCCCTTGTGGAGTTTTCTATGCCACATCTTACTGGTTCAACATATTTCTTTTTTGTTGTTGCTGTTCCCAAGATATGTCATATAGAATTTAGAGCTCCACTGCAGTATCACTTGCCTTGAGGTCACCACTACAGCTATTTTTCTGATTTTTTTGGTTTGTTTGTTTGTTTTTGCTTTTATTTTAAAGCATCTGCCTTTTTAGTTTTAACTTTGTAGGCTATTTCAACTTGCTTTTTTGGAAATAGGTTATAAACTAATATCTAATCATTACTGAAAAATCAGTGATCTGAATAAAAAGAGGTTTAACATATAATTCTCAACTGGCAAAATCACTAGCATAGAAATTAAAATACCGTTTTTTAACTGCTATTGAATTAACACCTGAACATCTAGAATTATTTCACATTTCAATTAAAATTTATGAACTATGGACATTATGCTCTTTCCTTTCTCAATTCTAAACTTTTTCAGGTGGTGCTGGAGGCAAAGGTGTCTGGGGTACACCTGGACAGGTATATGATGTGGAGGAGGTGGATGTGAAAGATCCTAACTATGATGATGACCAGGTGGGAAGTGTTTTACTTTCTGTAATATATATTTAAAATACTTAAAAACTTTTTGATCTCATGTTTGTAGTATACTCATATATTTGTCAAATCAGGTATTCTGTATCTATACGCTATACCATTCATATCATATATATAATTTTATAATGTGTGATTATAATTTGCGTGAGTATCTGATATGTATATAATATGAGTGTGTATATATGTGTGTACACATATTACACACATTAGTATGTATATCTAAATCATATATATATTTAGTCCTTTCAGACTGTTAGGTTAATTTTGGATTAGAAAACCAAGTTAACTGATAGTAATGTATGCATAATTTTCACTTGGTTTCTGAATTTAATTAGACATGGAAATATTTCTAAGGGAACATGAGAAATATATTTTAAAACCAGTAGGATTCAAGTACTATAAAATCTTTGCTAAATGTTCTAATTTTAATATATAGTCTTGAAAGACTTGAAAGTATGTTGTTAGACTGAAGCCAGTCACAAGTTGGCATATAAACATTTCAGGGCTTTTTTTTGCAGAGAAGGGGGGATAGAAGATTACTGGACATCTTATTCTTTTTGAAATTTCAGTTGAATAGTGCTTTTTCCTTAGAGATTTTTTGGTCACTACAACATTGATTTTTGTTATAAGGGCTTTTTTATTATCATAATACTAATCATGAAGGCTTTGGCTCCTGCTGTTTTGTTTTTTTTTTTAAGTGAAATTTTAATGAAAATACTAGGTGTTATAGGAAGCTTAAAGCTTTTTGGTCACTGAAGTATTGGTTTTGTGGGAGAGAGAAAAAAAATTAACAAGATATGGGGGATCAGAAGCAAGTCATATATTTGCTGTAGTTAGTGGTTTTAATCTGTATATTGGTTTATTGTATTCAGATTTTATAAAAGAACAGTGACATAGATTCTGTTTTTATATTATATAAGTGATCAAAGCATGTAGCATCTCTTTTTCTTGCCCTGAATGGGTATTACTAACCAGTTGGAGTATAAAATTGTGAAACAATTTCAGTTTATCTGAATATTTTGTTCTTTAATTTATAACTTTCTGCCCCTTCCCTTTCCAGGAAAACTGTGTTTATGAAACTGTAGTTTTGCCTTTGGATGAAACGGCATTTGAGAAGACTTTAACACCAATCATACAGGAATATTTTGAGCACGGAGATACTAATGAAGTTGCGGTAGGTTTAAATTTGCAAGCATAATTTATTTAATATAGAAGAGCAGACACTGTTAAAAGCAAAACATCATATCCAGAATGATCTTGGATCACTGAAAAAGTTTAAGCATTTTCTTATGCATAAATGAATTTCTAACTAAGAAATGGCCTAAAATTTTATTTAGACCACTTCTTACCTATTTGGGATCTGATGAGAGCTGTGTGCCATTTTCTTCTCTGAAAAGTGGCACAACACAATATTTTAATAATTTTTATAATTATAGCATTTTTATAATTGATAGTTTATAAAATATAATTTTAACAACTTCAAGGCATTTATGTACCTTCTAAAATGTCCTTAGGGATCTCATTAAAAATGCCTCAGTTCCATTTTTTTGACATTCATTTCAATGCTTAGGACTAGAATAAAGTTTATCTTTGTACTCTGTCCAGAAAAGAACACAGATACAAACGTTTGGAAGAGAATGCATACAGAAATCAAGAGAACAAATGTGTGGTGTTTTGTTTTTTTTTTTAATTTGTTTAATTAATTTATTTATTTAATTTTTGGCTGCTTTGGGTCTTGGTTGCTGTGCGCGGGCTTTCTCTAGTTGGGGTGAGCGGGGGCTGCTCTTTGTTGTGGTGCGTGGGCTTCTCATTGTGGTGGCTACTCTTGTTGTGGAGCACAGGCTCAAGGCACGTGGGCTTCAGTAGTTGTGGCACGCGGGCTTCAGTAGTTGTGACTCGCGGGCTCTAGAGCACAGGCTCAGTAGCTGTGGCCCACGGGCTTAGTTGCTCTGCGGCATGTGGGATCTTCCCGGACCAGGGCTCGAACCCATGTCCCCTGCATTGGCAGGTGGATTCTTAACCACTGCACCACCAGGGAAGCCCCACAAATGTGTTTTTGAAGCATAATTTGTATGGGAACATTTACTGTGTTATGAATTGTTTGTGAAGTAAATCTAAAAGGGTAGAATAAAATTATTGGTCTAGTTCAGTAGTTTAGTATTACTGACTTAAAGTAATAAAATTGCATCTCCATAGAAGACTTTTATAATTTAGATTATTTTAATTCAGACTGGGTTTTCTTGGTTTGTCTGATAATACGAGGTTTGATAGCTTTGAGTTTTTGTAGGAATAAAACCAAGTATTTGTCCAGCTTACCTAACTGGTGTCCTTGTTAGTAGTCGTTACTCTAAGTAACTGAGTTACAAGTTAGTCTCTATGGTCATACTGCCTATATTCCACTTCCAACCTAGGCACTCCTCTGGGTGCCCTCAGCAAATACTTAATTTTTCTGTGCTTTGGGTGTGGTGAGTATGATGATAATACCTCCCTCAAAGAGTATAAACTAAGGTGGCTGTTATAATTCCTGATATACTGTAAGTGGTCAGTAAGTATTAGCTGCTGCTATTATATTTTTTAAGAGAAAATTTTACTTTATCCCGGCATTTAAAACAATAATCCCACTTAAAAACAGTGGTTTAAGATCTCATTTTAAACTTTATATGAAAGTATAAATATTTGGGTGAAGAGAGTATAAACAGCTTATGATAATGTAAAATGAATTTCCCTACAAATGCTCATAAAACAATATTTCTAGAAGTAATAGAGTATAAGGCAGAGAGTTAGTTAACTCCTAACACCAAACTTAGCAATACTATGTAGTTTAATAAACTATTTTAGGTGTAATTCACATTCTTGAGTTTAGTGATGTTCAGACAGTTGAAGCTTGACTTAAAGTGGATCAGTATTTAATTTATATGTAGAAAAAGATGTATTTATCTTATCCCCAAATTTTGAGTGCTTCTCTGATTTTTTCCAGTCAAGGAGAGAGAAGGATATATGGGTAATATCTTGATTTTTTTCAAAAATAAAATAAAATTAAATTGAACTATAGGCAGTGACATACTTTTTTTTTTTTTTTGAATAGGAAATGCTAAGAGATTTAAATCTTGGCGAAATGAAAAGTGGAGTACCAGTGTTGGCAGTGTCATTGGCGTTGGAGGGAAAAGCTAGTCATAGAGAAATGACATCTAAGCTTCTTTCTGACCTTTGTGGGACAGTAATGAGCACAAATGATGTAGAAAAATCATTTGATAAATTGTTGAAAGATCTACCTGAATTAGCATTGGATACTCCTAGAGCACCACAGGTTTGTATGATTCTTCCTCTTGTTCATTCTCTCCGTCTACTTCACTTGCAAGTATAGAACTAATACATACTCCTAGGAAATTTTATTAGATGAAAGAAGAAAAACTGGCCCATATTCCCTGTCACACAAAGATAGCCCTCTAATGTTTTCGTGTATTTTTCCCTAGCTGTTTCTACCCCCACAACATAGTTTTCATCACACTGTAATTTTATATCTTACTTTTCCCCCCATGCTCTGTATAGTTTTTAGGTCATGTTTTTTTGCTGTCTGTATATTCTCTATTACATGTAGTTAAGCTGTTTCATGAGCTAGGATTTTTTAAAAATGTAGATTGTTATAATTGAGGATTGAGTTTGCTTCACTAATGTTTATTATAAAAATAATGATAAGATTGTTCCCTTTTGTAGCTTTGTGGGGAAATAATTAGAAAATTCATGATTTATGTATGCTTTTGTTTAGATTCTGTTCAAAGCCTTTTACTTTTATTAGATTTAATACATGCTGACACTATAATATGACTTTCTGGTTTGAAATTGAAAATGTGTGAAATCGTTGCTATTTACCTGAACAAAGTTTTAAAGCAAGGTAGGAGCACTTTACTTAAACATTAATTTAGGAATAGACTATAGGTAGGTTAACATAAATGCTGTTTCTGTTATACTTTCCTGTGACAGACAGTAAGTAGTCTGTGTCAGTGTTGAGCTGTGATTCAAACATGAATTTTTTTTCTTTTTATACCAATACCCATACTTTAAAAAAAAAACTGTACATAAGTTAATAGTCATTATAGAAGTTTTGAAGAATAAAGAAAAGCCAAAAGGAAGAAAGGCCAGCAAAAATAACCACTGTTAACTGTTAACATTTTGGTGTTTAAATCTTCCATTCTACTTTTTGTGGGTATATATCAGTATACGGTTTTTACATATCCTTACGTTTTTTGTTTTAATAAAAAGTGGAATCATACTGTATATGCTACTTGGTAAACTTGATTTTTCTTACACCATAAAATGTGGTAAACATATTTGGCCACACGGTGTACCGTCTTACATACATACTATTCAGCCACACAATTACTGTTAGACACTAAGTTGTTTCCAGTTTTTTTAAGAAATAATGCTATGAACATACTTTCAGATAAATATTTCTGCACAACTTTTCCCCCTCAGATAAATTCCTTTAATCAAACAGGTTTGAGAGACCATAGTCCAGTTTTTTTTCTTTCCAGAAGAGATGTTTCTCTTGACTATTAAGTCATTGACTTAGCAAGTATTTTTGATTATATGCTATGTTTCAAGCAGTGTACAACGTGTTGGGGATTCAGTAGTGAGCAAAACAGATGTTTTATGCCCCCATGGCTTTTAACTTGAAGGTTAAGATGTGGGAGTGTATGCCGGGCATAAACAGTAGGTGCTAAATAGGTGTTTTTTGAATACTCCAACATGTCTTAGGTATTGACTGTGTAGTTCAACCAGTCTTCATCATTTATGTTTTTAGAAATTGTGTCCTATAAAGCTTTATTTTAGATTTTTTTATATAGCTCTTTTTTTCTTTTTCTTATTATAGTTGGTGGGCCAGTTTATTGCTAGAGCTGTTGGAGATGGAATTTTATGTAATACCTATATTGATAGTTACAAAGGAACTGTAGATTGTGTACAGGCTAGGTAAGTAAATTAATTTTCCTACTTAGACTTTCAAAATAGGGGAAAGTTCTGCAGGATTCTTTTGAAATGACACTTGAATTAATCAGACTTTGTGGACACCTATTTGTCATTTTTGTGTACTCTTTACCGTTAAAACAAAATTGAGAGATTCTTGACATGATATAACAGAAAGAAGACAGTACTATAATGCAGAAGTTCTGGGTTTTAGCTAAACTGTTAGCTACCTTTATGTCAAGCCACTTTTCTCTCGGCCTCAGTTTCCTTATTTATAAAATGAAAGGATGGGACTTGGAATGTTTTTTAAGGTCCCTTTAGGTTTTAATATTCTGTAATTAATATTCTAATAAGATGGACAGTATTAACAAAGGAGCCCTATTTTCAATTTTATATTTATTTGCTATAGAAGTCTTAGGAAATAATGTTTTTCACTTTTGTTCTTTGGTATAATTATAAGCTAAATGTGATATTTGGGAGTTATGCTCTATGATTTTTCATAACTTCCTGGAAACTTAGACTTGGACTTAGCCATGTCTTAGGTTTTCACAGGTATAGATATTAATTTTCTAGGACTACTTCAGGTCAGAGTGGAATGATTGCGCTGGTGGAAAGGCATGGATCTATGTAAAAGTTAGTTTTGGGTGAAACGTTCCTTCTCAGGCTAGATCAGTAATTTTGAAATAACGTTATTAGACTTTTGTTGACCGAGAAATGGAAATGAGTGAGAGAATATTAATATGAGAAGCAACTTCTTTTGTTCCCAACTTTTTATCTTGAAAAATAGTTTTTTAAGAGACTTCTGAACTTTAGGTTGCTTTTATGTTATATGAAAACTTTTAGTGTATATGGGTTTTTTCCCCCAACTTCATCCATAATTTGGTCAATCTCAAGCATGTCCATATGTCAAAATTAACTTTTTTTTTTTTTTTTTGTAGAGCTGCTCTGGACAAGGCTACCGTGCTTCTGAGTATGTCTAAAGGTGGAAAGCGCAAGGACAGTGTTTGGGGCTCTGGAGGTGGGCAGCAGTCTCTTAACCACCTTGTTAAAGAGGTAACTACTGGGCATTGTCTTTAGCTTAATTTATATGTATTCTTTAGGGAAACAAACTCTGCCCTCTAGCTGGTATTTTTGTGGACAAAAATTAATTTCAGTTTTATAGCTGCAAATGGAAAATGGAATAATCCTTATATATTTGGCTTTATGCCCTTTTGCTGTAAATTATACAATAATTATATAGTCATTGTTAAATTTTTATGGTTTCTCTGACTTAAAAATAAGACTGTGTTAAGTTAAAGGGGCTTTCATGAAGTTAAAGGGGTTTTTGTGAAGAAGGCTGTGTAGGAACCTCAAAGGAATACCTAAAGTCTTTTTCTTGGAATTTAAAATTTTTCAAACTGTTGAAATAAGAGTTTGTGTTTTGTAGTTATTCAATAAATGTCCATTTTTATAAGAGCAGTTTGAAACTGGATGGTCTCAGATTGTAAGTTATGCATTATGAACACTAGAGTAGATCAGAGTGGTAGATTTTTGTAGGGAAGTTCACTACCTGTATGCATTCTTTAAAAGAAAAAGCAATTGGTTTTTGCATTAATACCAGATTTATTCTCTATGGATTTTTTCTTCTGGCAGCAAAGTGATATTCTATAATAAGAAACCAGAAAAAGTAGTTAATCCTATTTGAAGATTTTTAAGAAAATTAGAAGATTTATATAGTACATGTGCTTCTGATTTTTGAGTATAATCTTTCATGTGACTATAGTTTTGATATTTAATAAATATTTTAATGATATGTATACCAAGTTTGAGTGTTAAGGAGCTCAAAATATTGTTAGAGCTTTGACCAGTTTTGTTTTTATATATGTTAAGGTAGGTGAGTTGGTGTTTGTAATGTCATGATTGCAATATCTGTTTTTAAAAAATTTAAAAGTTATTACAAAAATTGAGGTATAAAAACAGTGGAAATACCAGAGCAGTTCAGCAAGAAAATGAAATAGAAGGCATCTAAGTTGGAAAAGAAGAAGTAAAACTATCTCTGTTCCCAGATGACATGATCTGTGTACAGAAAATCCAAGTGAATTCTCAAAAAAACAAAAACACCAAACTATTATAAACGAATTCAGCACAGTTGCAGGATACAAGATCAGTGTACAGAATTTAATTCTAGGTCTTCTGTACACTAGCAATGCAATGAATGGTCTGAAATGAAATTAAGAAACAATTGCATTTGTAATAGCATAAAAATTAAAATACAAAGGAATAAATTTAACAAAAGAAGTGCAAGTCTTGTGCACCAAAAACTGCAAAACACTGTTGAAAGAAATTAAATAAGGCCTAAATAAGTAGAAAGATATCCCATGTTTATGGACTGAAAGACTTAGTATTGTTAGGATGATAATGCTTCTCAAAATTAATATTTTGAGAAACTGCCAAACTGTTTTATGGTATTTGAATTATCACAACAAAAAAAAATGGTCACGATGAAAATTGAAATAAAACTACCAATATATGAGTTTGAGGTTGACATTATTTGGATATTCATTTATTTTACATGGAAGGATGAGTTGGACAGAGAGGACTTTTAGAAATATATACATGTATTTATAATATCGTTCTCAACAATGCATGGAACCCAGTGGGAAACATTTAAATACTTTAAGTTAATAACAAAGTTAAAAAACTAAGTGATGTAATTTAAATAATAAATATATTAGTTTATAATTATAAAGTGAAAATACTTTATTCAAGTAACATGCTTTAAATATTTATTTTCCTAAAGCATGATAATAGGAATTATTCATCAAGATGTATTCTGTTGATCAAATTTTACTATACTTTTAATGGAAATACATTGTAGAAGTTGGAAGTAGAACATACTTAAATGAGATTTCAATCAGCCAATATTCATTGAGTGTCTACTAGGTGCAAAGATGATTTTAACAGGCGATGTATAGGGGAGAACATTCCTTGTTGAAGTTCTTGTGCTGAAAAACTTTTCCTCTTTTTCTCTGGAGCCATAGATGTTCTTGTGCAACTTTCAACAGGAGAGTCAAGACTTGCCTCCTTAGCTATAACTGGAAGCTGAATTACTGACGAACGTTTTAAATAATGGGCCTCAAATCTTCAGTTGTAGAGAAAAGAGAAAACTGCTTTGGAAATCTTTGCCCTGTCTAGTAAAGCCCTATTATCTCTCATTTTTTGGCTCCCACTTAATGTCATGCTGATGGAAATGGGTTTGCTCCACTTTAAAAATTCATTTTGAGACTTTCAGTTAGTGCCCTCTAGTGGTATTTAAGGTCCCTTGTTTTACAGGGAGCATTGAAGCATTATGGTCACAACTCAGACCAAACACATCTTAAGTCTACTCATCGATCGCGATGGATTATTGAAACACACCGAAACACTGCATTCCCTTCATGACTATGAACCATTTAAAATTTGGGGATTTGCTTTTTAATTATTAAAAAATTTTGTTATGATAGTGTCATGTCAAGACTATTCTTAGACAACTGTTTGTGACCTATTTATCATGTACTATATTAAGATGAGGGTAAATAAATCCTTAGGCAAAACAGAATTTTTTAAAAATCAAGAATTCTAACACATCTTAATCTTTAAATCTAATAGATTGATATGCTGCTGAAAGAGTATTTACTCTCTGGAGACATATCTGAAGCTGAACATTGCCTTAAGGAACTGGAAGTACCTCATTTTCACCATGAGCTTGTATATGAAGTAAGATTACTTTGACGTTCCAAAAAGAATTATTAACTGTTCCTTTTTGCACCACAGTGACTTAATGCTTCTTTAATAACATACATTTTTGTTTTCTTTTAAAAATTTTAATGTTAAGGGGGAGAGGGTTTTACAATTTTTTTTTATCAAGGTATAATTTAGAGTAAAATACACTCTTTAGCTGTGCAGTTCAATGAATTTTTGACAAATGTATCAAGTCACATAACCACTATCTCAGCATATAGAACATTTCCATCACTTCCAAAAGTTTGGGGCTAACCTGTTCCCCTACCACTGTCATCTCCTGGTAACCACTGATCTAATGTTTGTCCCTATAGTTATGCCTTTCCCAGACTATCATCATATAAATGGAATCATACTGTGTGTCTGACCTTCTTCAGGTAGCATAATGCTTTTAAGATATGTCCATGTCATTTTATGTAACAGTAAATTCGCTTTTTAGTGCTGGGTGATATTCCATTGAATAGACCTACCATATTGTTTCCAGTTTGAGTGATTATTAAAAAAACCAGTCATAAATATTCACTCACAGGTTTTGTGTGGACATATCTTTTCATTTTTCTTGGGTAAATACCTAGGTGTTGAATTTCTGGATCATACAGTAAGAGTATTTTTAACTTCATAAAAACATTCATATTCATGATATGTACTTTCCAGATTTTTCCTTTATTTTATAATATCTTTATTAAAATAATGTTTTCATTCCAGAATATGCCCCCTCAACATATTGTGTTAGGTATTTGGCAATATGTTAACAAAATGCATTGGCTTTAATTTCTGTGTAGCATCTGTCATTTTATCTCAGATAATGATAATGCCAGGAGGTTTGAGTTAAATGAAAAGTACTTAGATAATGTTTAGCATTTCTAGATTTAAATCTTAGCCTTGCACGTCTCATCTGTGTGCTTTTGAGTGATTCATTTTAACTTTTAAAGTATTAGTTTCCTCATCTTTTATTTATTATTGATTTTTTCCACACACACACACACACACACACACTGTATTTTATTTTTACAAGAGATAAATAAACTGATGCCAAGCATTGTAAATGGATGACCACAACAAAAGCAACAATGATTGCAATTACCAAACACACTCATACTATGTCATAATACTGACATTCAGTCCAGTAATCCTCCACTGTAACAGCTCCTTTACTTTGCAATGATAATTGATTTGTATATTTTTTGCTTCCGAATCCTTGTGGGATTTTTTTTTTTTATTCAAACAGAAAGTCACAAAAATTATAATTATAATCATCCTCATCTATACATATATATACATATATATACATATTAGAGATGAGATCTGATAGATTTTAGGAGCACTGATAGATTTTAGGAGCAGTTTCTTATATGAAAATGAGCAATAATTCAATCATTTATTCAATTTTTAGGCCATTGTAATGGTTTTAGAGTCAACTGGAGAAAGTACATTTAAGATGATTTTGGACTTATTAAAATCTCTTTGGAAATCTTCTACCATTACTCTAGACCAAATGAAAAGAGTAAGTATAACATTATTTTGAACAATTTTTAGGCTTACATCTTAAATATATGTGATTGAATACAGATTACAAATTGTTAATGAAATTTTCTTTTAGGCTTGTGTAGTAATATTATGCCTATATGTATGTGTGTATATATATATATATATTTTTAATGGTACTGTTTATGTTTGAACCTTTTATAGCCATTTCCTGGAAAGTAATAAATACTCCAGTGTTTTTGAACCTGTATTTTGAAAAATGTGATGTGTGTGTGTTCTTCCTCAAGAGTTCTAAGATATGATAATTTCTTTTTTATATCTAGAGAGAAACATGAATTTCAAACAGATTTATAAAGTACTTAATTTATTCCTATTTAAAATTGTATGCATTATTATTAAATATTGGTGAGGTTCTTACTTGCCTTTTATTTTTTAAAAATGTAGTAAATGTATTATAGAGAAGTAGATGGGGAAGAAATGTGTCCAACGTCTAATGTCTACCTGAAGCTCTTTTGAGAGAACAGTTTTAAAGAAAATATTCTGTAAAAAATATACTTACTCTTCGTACTTTTCAAGGTTCGGATCTGACTGCAGTCTAATTATATGAACATTTGGCCTTAAATATAGATTGATAATAGTGATGGGTTGTATGGCATTATGTATTTTATATGGGCTAACAACTCTGTAATTCCATTGTTTTAGGGTTATGAGAGAATTTACAATGAAATTCCAGACATTAATCTGGATGTCCCACATTCATACTCTGTGCTTGAGCGATTTGTAGAAGAATGTTTTCAGGCTGGAATAATTTCCAGACAACTCAGAGATCTTTGTCCCTCAAGGTACTTTGTTTATTACTTTCTCAACATGAAATACTGGCTGAGGTGCTTGGGAGGGCTAAGCTAATTTTCTGTCATTCCAGCTGTGTCTGAAAAATAATAGTATCTTCCCTGAAGTCACTCATCAGTGAAAATCATCTGAATTTATGGAGAAACAAGGGTGAAGCTTATTTTGTTCTCTTGTAAATCTGTGTAGGACTACCTCATGAAGCCGCAGTTCATTGGAAGGAAAATAATTTTGTGGAGCAGTTCTGTGTACCAGGCTCTGTTCTAAGTGGTTTAAATATTATTTCAGAGTAGATATCACCAGTAAGATGAAAAAACTGAGGCTTACGGCAGTGTAATGTACCTTTTCTAAGGTCACGGTAGAAGCCAAGGATGAATCCAGACTTTTTCTGGCTTTTAAGATCTAGGTTCTTTCCTGTATTTCATGTGGGTTCCTTTTGCTCCCTCATAGAATGGAAAATTGGGACTGATTGGATTTTACTTCTCTAGAAAGTGTGTGTGTGATTCTTTTGGAGGTATTATATATGTGCTGCTAGGTTCAAACTCTTTAGGAGTTGATGAATTTTTTTTGTTATTAAAGCTTATAATGAAGTTTGTATTGTAATAGAAAAGTTTAGCAACAGCTAACCTTCTTGTCTGGGTCTGTTTTATATTTTAAGTTTTTGTAATTTTTATCTGAAGAAGTTTCAGTCTTTATGTATTTTTATGTAAGTGGACGGTGACAATTAAATCTCAGAAAATACTTACTGATAGTGTCCTTTGCTCTACAAAGTTTAGAAGCCATTAAGAGAGAAGAAAAAGATAATGGTGGAATATACATTTTTTTTTTAATAAATCTTTTTTTAAAGTTATACAATTTTTATTTATTTATGTATTTATTTATGGCTGTGTTGGGTCTTCGTTTCTGTGCGAGGGCTTTCTCTAGTTGCGGCAAGTGGGGGCCACTCTTCATCGCGGTGCGGGGACCGCTCTTCATCGCGGTGCGCGGGCCTCTCACTATCGCGGCCTCTCTTGTTGCGGAGCACAGGCTCCAGACGCGCAGGCTCAGTAGTTGTGGCTCACGGGCCTAGTTGCTCCGCGGCATGTGGGATCTTCCCAGACCAGGGCTCGAACCCGTGTCCCCTGCATTGGCAGGCAGATTCTCAACCACTGCGCCACCAGGGGAGCCCCTGGAATATACATTTTAATGGCTTTGATAAGAATGTTTGAAAATGTAGATCTCTACTTTGGTGATAGCATCATTGATGTACTGATGTGCCAAGTGGTATATACATCAGTAACAACTGTCAGCTTTGGCAAGGCTTTCTGCTACGTGCTGCTTCATTTCCAGCCTTGATCTCCTAATATTATAGTGTGAAGCCTTTATGTTCAGGAAAATATAGCTGGTTTACATTTAGACTTAGTATGAAAAGGGGTTAACACTTTGGCACTGGCTCTTTTAAAAAGTTTTTCAGCCTCTATTCAAAAGTCTAACTAGTTATATCTATTGTGGCTTTACTTTCAAGGATCATTTGAAGAGATGTCTAAACTTTCTGTGTATTCCATAGAACTTTCACTTTTTATCTCTATCCTTTTGCTTATTTGGATGGAGTGCACATTTGTGTGTGACCTTGAATGCCTGTTTGTATTGGTCTAGGGTCAGAGAATAATAAGGGCTAATCCTGCTCAAGCTCTGTTTAGCACTTACTGCTTGAGGCTGCTGTTCAACTATTCCTCTTGGGCTGTTGTCACTACATGTAGCTAGTGTGTGGTTACATTACAGAGGAAGGTCTCTTGAGTTTGAAATAGCAGAAATCTCAAAATGGGGCATATGGGACTTCCCTGAGGTCCAGTGGTAAAGAATCTGCCTTACAATGCAGGGGACGTGGGTTCAGTCCCTGGTCGGGGAACTAAGATCCCACATGCTGCGGGGCAACTAAGCCTGCACACCACAACTCCTGAACTCGGCGTGCCTCAACGAGAGCCTGCGTGCCGCAAGCTACGGAGCCCACGTGCTGTGGAGCCTGCGCGCCGTGACTGCAGAGCCCATGCACCCTGGAGCCTGCGCCCCACAGCTACAGAGCCAATGTGCCCCGGAGCCCACGAGTCACAACTAGAGAGAGTAAACCCGCATGCCACAATTAGAGAGAAGCCTGCATGCCGCAACTAGAGAGAAGTCCACATGCCGCAATGAAGACCCAGCACAGCCCAAAAAAAATAAAGAACATAAATAAATAAAATAAATATTTTTTTAAAAGGGGCATATACTGGAATTAATTGGACTTTGTTTTTCCACATTCAGGTTATGGCTTTTCTATATCTGAGAAAAAAATTAAAAAACATTTTTAAACATAGATATTTTGATAGGTTCTGTAGCTCTAGTTTGCATAATTCCCAGTCATGTTGGTGTTTCCTATTTGGTTCAGTGTTTAGCTTTCAAATAATATTAATGACATAGTAGAAATAAATACAGGCATACCTCATTTCATTGTGCTTTGCAGATGCTGTGTTTTTTACAAATTGAAGGTTTGTGGCAACCCAGCGTTGACAAGTCTATTGGTGCCATTTCCCTAACCAGCATTTGCTCACTTTGTCTGTGTTACATTTTGGTAACTCTCAGTATTTCTAACCCTCCACCAGCAAAAAGATTAATGACCTGTTAAAGGCTTGGATGATAATTAGCATTTTTCAGCAATAAAGTATTTTTTAATTTTGATATGTACATTGGGTTTTTAGACATAATGCTTATTGCACACTTAATAGGCCACAGTATTGTGTAAACATAATTTTATATTCAGGAAACCAAAAAATTCATGTGATTGCTTTAATGTGATATCACTTTATTGTGGTGATCTGGAACTGAACCCGCAATAATTTTGAGGCGTGTTTGTATTAAATTTCCAAATAGCATAATAATGTTTGCCTTATTTATATTATAACTTCTTTTTTACATGACTTCATTCGGACAGTGAACTTATTTCAATCATCAAGCTTTTATTTAACTAAAAACTGCTCAGATTAAGCAGGTCATTTGATATGTTCTAGGATATGTATCAGGGAAAGTCTTTTCAAAAGACTTAGAGGCATGCTGACTTTTAAAAATTTAAATGACAATACACCCCTTAAAATTTAATGAATAACCAAAAAAGATGAAGTTTTAAATTCTTTTAGTTGACTGTAGTCAGAATTTGTTTTCATGTTTATGTTTTTTTTTTAACATCTTTATTGGAGTATAATTGCTTTATTGGAGTATAATTGCTTTACAATGGTGTGTTAGTTTCTGCTTTATAACAAAGTGAATCAGTTACACATATTATTATATCCCCATATCTCTTCCCTCTTGCGTCTCCCTCCCTCCCACCCTCCCTATCCCACCCCTCTAGGTGGTCACAAAGCACCGAGCTGATCTCCCTGTGCTATTTGGCTGCTTCCCACTAGCTGTTAGTTTTACATTTGGTAGTGTATATATGTCCATGCCACTCTCTCACTTTGTCCCAGCTTACCCTTCCCCCTCCCCATGTCCTCAGGTCCATTCTCTAGTAGGTCTGCATCTTTATTCCCATCTTGCCCCTAGGTTCTTCATGACCTTTTTTTTTAGATTCCATATATATGTGTTAGCATACAGTATTTGTTTTTCTCTTTCTGACTTACTTCACTCTGTATGGTAGACTCTAGGTCCATCCACCTCACTACAAATAACTCAATTTCGTTTCTTTTTATGGCTGAGTAATATTCCATTGTATATATGTGCCACATCATCTTTATCCATTCATCTGTTGATGGACACTTGGGTTGCTTCCATGTCCTCGCTATTGTAAATAGAGCTGCAATGAACATTGTGGTACATGACTCTTTTTGAATTATGGTTTTCTCAGGGTATATGCCCAGTGGTGGGATTGCTGGGTTATATGGTAGTTTTATTTTTAGTTTTTTAAGGAACCTCCATACTGTTCTCCATAGTGGCTGTATCAATTTACATTCCCACCAATAGTGCAAGAGTGTTCCCTTTTCTCCACACCCTCTCCAGCATTTATTGTTTGTAGATTTTTTTGATGGCCATTCTGTCCGGTGTGAGATGATATCTCATTGTAGTTTTGATTTGCATTTCTCTAATGATTAATGAAGTTGAGCATTCTTTCATGTGTTTGTTGGCAGTCTGTATATCTTCTTTGGAGAAATGTCTATTTAGGTCTTCTGCCCATTTTTGGATTGGGTTGTTTGTCTTTTTGATATTGAGCTGCATGAGCTGCTTGTAAATTTTGGAGATTAATCCTTTGTCAGTTGCTTCGTTTGCAAATATTTTCTCCCATTCTGCGGGATGTCTTTTCGTCTTGTTTATGGTTTCCTTTGCTGTGCAAAAGCTTTTAAGATTCATTAGGTCCCATTTGTTTATTTTTGTTTTTATTTCCGTTTCTCTAGGATATGGGTCAAAAAGGATCTTGCTGTGACTTATGTCATAGAGTGTCTGCCTATGTTTTCCTCTAAGAGTTTGATAGTGTCTGGCCTTACATTTAGGTCTTCAATCCATTTTGAGTTTATTTTTGTGTATGGTGTTATGGAGTGTTCTAATTTCATTCTTTTACATGTAGCTGTCCAGTTTTCCCAGCACCACTTACTGAAGAGGCTGTCTTTTCTCCATTGTATATTCTTGTCTCCTTTATCAAAGATAAGGTGACCATGTGTGCGTGGGTTTATCTCTGGGCTTTCTATCCTGTTCCATTGATCTATATTTCTGTTTTTGTGGCAGTACCATACTGTCTTGATTACTGTAGCTTTGTAGTATAGTTTGAAGTCTGGGAGCCTGATTCCTCCAGCTGTTTTTCTTTCTCAAGATTGCTTTGGCTATTCGGGGTCTTTTGTGTTTCCATACAAATTGTGAAATTTTTTGTTCTAGTTCTGTGAAAAATGTCATTGGTAATTTGATAGGAATTGCATTGAATCTGTAGATTGCTTTGGAAATTAATGAATAACCAAAAAAGATGAAGTTTTAAATTCTTTTAGTTGATTGTAGTCAGAATTTGTATCTGTTTTCATGTTTGTGTTCTTTTCGTTGCAGGGGCAGAAAACGTTTTGTAAGTGAAGGAGATGGAGGTCGTCTTAAACCAGAGAGCTACTGAATATAAGAACTCTTGCAGTCTTAGATGTTATAAAAAATATATATATCTGAATTGTAAGAGTTGTTAGCACAGGTTTTTGGTTTTTTTTTTTTTAGCACTTGTTTTGGGTACAAGGCATTTCTGAAATTTTGTAAACTTACATTTAAGGGAAATTTTTAAAGGAAGTGTTTTTTCTTTTCTTTTTTTTTTTTGTGAGGGTGTAAAGGAGGGACAGAAAAGTAACCACTTCTTAAGTGGGATATTCTCATAAGCTACCTTTTTTATGTGCCATGTTTATGACCTAATCATTCCAAGTTTTGCATTGATGTCTGACTGCCACTCCTTTCTTTCAAGGACAGTGTTTTTGTAGTAAAATCACTGGTTTATACAGAGCTTTATTTAGGGGGTAAAGTTAAGCTGCTAAAACCCCATGTTGGCTGCTGCTGTTGAAATACTGTGCTTTGGGAGTAAAAAAAAAAAAAAAAATTTCTTTGTCTTAAAGAATTTTAAAAAAATGAGTTAGTTATGAGACTTATTCATCTTTCCAGGGAACATATTGCTCGGTCTTAAAGACTAGACAGTTAAGTAAATGGTGGCTGGAACATCTATTTTTCTACAAAACTGGATGAATGAACCCAGTTCTAGAAGAATGTATGACAAAATAAAACGTGAAGCCGTGTTGATTCTTTACTGGGAGTACATTTATTTTAGGGCTTTTAAAAAACATATTTCACACAACAAATTTTAAGTCATATAAAAGAGCATATCTGAACCTAGTGAATTTTAAACTTTGCTCCTAGAAAACTTTTCAAACAAGAGTACAGCAGTAAATAAATTATTTTAATAATATACTTGGTGGGAAATACTTGCACACTTAGCTGTTTTTGATCTTATCTAGGGCTTAATGAAATTTCTCAAACGTATATACCTTTCATAATTCTTAAGTTCTATTACCAAGTAATGCTTGTGTTACAAAAAATTATTCTTCAAAGACTCATAGTTTTTACATTTACCCAGTGTCTGAGAAAATAGTTACCAATAAATAACAATTATCTAAAGAATGATCACATTTCTGACCTCTTTTGCAAAGCCTGAATACTCAGCAAGGCCTCAAGGTCCATACTAATTTAAATTGTCTGATACTGACTGCAGCAAACCAACCAAGAATTATATTCAGAATTCACAAAGGTATTCTTAGAACATACCCATTACAGGTTTAGCTACAGTCTTTTAGAACGAAAACTTCCAATTTTATGTTCATATCTACTTAATGGGCTCTTTCAAGTCCATATTAATTTCCATTTTTAGGGTTTTAAAATTGTGTTTGATACCTGGAAGACGAAGGTGGCCAGGTAAGTCCTTAAAATCAGTATAATTAAAAGCTTAGGTAACTACTGGATAGGTGAGGGTTTCTTAAAAATTAAGTTTGTTTAAAAAATACAGTTTTGTCATTACTAGTAGGATCAGTTGGTCAGGCAAGATAGCCTTAAATGTGTCATGACACAAAATTCTTCAAATTCAGTTTTTAATAAACATTTACAGGCTTCTCTGTGCATTTACTCACTTGTGCCTAAGAATGTTATCTAGAAAAATGATAGTAACAGGAATGGTGAACAATAATTTGTTCTAAAAACTTGGGTTAAAAAAAAACCAAAATCTGGGTTCAGAGTTTTAAAATTGCTTCTGTTCAGTACAAACCAGAGTGTTTAAATTCACAATCCCAAGTTTTATTTAAATCTTGATTATTTTTATATTATGGGAATAAAATCTGTTTTATTAATACATACTGCTTTCAGCATACAGATGCAGGTTATTTTCTAGCTATTGTTAATAATAAGGAAGGTGTAGGGTGTTCTGCAGAAGTGCTAAGTTATCATTCAGTGACTTATTTGCGGTTGTTCCTTTTCTGCCATTTCCTGTTGGCGAATTGTATCCTGTGCTGCTTGCTGCATTTTCTCCAGTTTTTCCAGAGTCAGAGATTTTAGGGGTAAAAGTTTGGGTTTACACAGCACCATTGTGGTTATATCTTCTACAGACAACTGCCCTAAAGTTTAAAAAGAAATAAGAATTGGAGTGAGATAACACAGCTGTTTGGTGGTTTGGATTTGCAGCTAGAATTAAGGTCTAAAAACTTAATCCATTGACATTGTAAAATCTCTTGTTCTCATAGTTCCCCCCACAGCATATCTTCAGTATAAAAATATAAAAGCAACAATTACCCACAGCATATCTTCAATATAAAAATGTAAAAGCAACATTTAATACTAGGGAGTTCATAAGGTATTGAATTTTCTAAGATCCTAAGCTACAATGAGACAAATTTTTGTGTCAAACGTTTTATCTCAAAAAAATTGGGGGGAAATACAATGTACATAAAAATAGGAGGAGGAACAAGATGACACAGTAGAAGGACCTTGAGCTCACCCCCTCTCATGAGCACACCAAAATCACAACTAAATGCTGAACAACCGTCGATAAAAAAGACTGAAACCTATCAAAAAAGATATTGTACATCCAAAGACATAGGCAGAAGCCTAATGAGATGGCAGGAGGGGCACACTCACAATATAATCATATCCCATACCCTCCAGGGTGGTGACCCACAAACCAGAGAACAGTTACACTGCAGAAGTTCTCCCACAGGATTGAGAGTTCTGAGCCCCATGTCAGGCTCCCTAGCCTGGGGATCTGGCATTGGGAGGGGAGCCCTCAGAGCATTTGGCTTAGAAGGTCAGTGGCACTTGAATGCAGGAGCTCCACAGGACTGGGGCAAACAGACTCTCCACTCTTGGAGCACACACGGTATTGTGTGCCCTGGGACCCAGGGCAAAAGTGCAGTGACTTGATAGGAGCCTGGGCAAGATGTACCTGCTGGTCTTGGAGGGTCTGCTGGGGAGGTGTGAGGTGACGGGGGCTCTCAGGACATAAAGGCTGGTGGCAAACATATACAAGAGTATTCATCTGAAGGCTAACATCTTGCTTGGGACATTAGCAAAAACAATAGAGAAGATCAATGCGACTAAAAGCTGGTTCTCTGAAAAGATAAATGAAATTGATAAACCTTTAGCCAGACTCATCAAGAAAAAGGGAGAGGGCCCAAATCAATAGAACTAGAAAAAGGAGAAGTTACAAGCAACTATATGCCAATTAACTGGACAACCTAGAGGAAATGGACATTCTTAGAAAAGTACAATCTCCCAAGACTGAACCAGGAAGAAATAAAAATATAAACAGACCAATTATGAGCACTGAAATTGAATCTGTGATTAAAATACCCCTGAAAAAAGTCCAGGACCAGATGGCTTCACAGGTGAATTCTACCAAACATTCAGAGAAGAGTTAGCACCTATCCTTCTGAAACTCTTACAGAAAATTGCAGAGGAAGGAACACTTCCAAACTCCTTCTATGAGGCCACCATCACCCTGATACCAAAACCACAGGTATCACAAAGATACCACAAAGAAGGACAATTACAGGCCAGTATCACTGATGAGCATAGATGCAAAAATCCTCAGCAAAATACAAACTGAATCCAACAATATATTAAAAGGATCATACACCACGATCAAGTGGGATTTATCCCAGGGAAGCAAAGATTTTTCAATATTTGCAAATCAGTGTCATATACCACATCAACAAATTGAAGAATAAAAGCCACATGATCATCTCAATAGATGCAGAAAAAGCTTGTGATAAAATTTAACATCCATTTATGATAAAACTCTCCAGGAACTGGGCATACCTCAACATAATAAAGGCCACATATGACAAACCCACAGCTAACATACTCAACGGTGAAAAGCTGAAAGCATTCCTCTAAGGTCAGGAACAAGACAAGGATGCCCAATCTTGCCACTTTTATTCAACATAGTTTTGGAAG
Organism: Balaenoptera acutorostrata; assembly: GCF_949987535.1. Taxonomy (NCBI): domain Eukaryota; kingdom Metazoa; phylum Chordata; class Mammalia; order Artiodactyla; family Balaenopteridae; genus Balaenoptera; species Balaenoptera acutorostrata. Next base: position 19,493,925 of record NC_080079.1, on the reverse strand, counting down.
TCCTAGTCACAGCCATCAAGGAAGAAAAAGAAAAGGAATCCAAATTGGAAAAGCAGAAGCAAAGCTGTCACGGTTTGCAGATACTATACATAGGAAATTCTAAAGACACTACCAGAAAAATACTAGAGCTCATCAATGAATTCAGTAAAGTCGGAGGATATAAAATTAATACACAGAAATTTGTTGCATTTCTATACGCTGACAATGAAAGATCAGAAAGAGGAATTAAGGAAATAATCCCATTTACCATCACATCAAAAAGAATAAAATACCTAGGAAAATAAACCCATCTAGGGAGGCAAAAGACCTGAACTCTGAAAACTATAAGACAGTGATGAAAGAAATCGAAGATGACACAAACAGATGGAAAGATATACCATGTTCTTGAATTAGGAGAGTCATTATTGTCAAAATCACTATACTATGCAAGTCAATCTACAGAGTCAATGCAATCCTTATCAAATTAGCAATGGCATTTTTCACAGAACTAGAACATAAAATTTCACAATTTGTATGTAAACACAAAAGACCCCGAATAGCCAAAACAATCTTGAGAAAGAAGAATGGAGCTGGAGGAATCAGGTTCCCTGACATCAGACTATATGACAAAGCTACAGTAATCAAAACAGTATGGTATGGCACAAGAACAGACATACAGACCAATGGAACAGGATAGAAAGCCCAGAAATAAACCCACTCACCTATGGTCAATTAATCTACGACAAAGGAGTCAAGAATATACAACGGAGAAAAGACACTCTCTTCAGTAAGTGGTGCTGGGAAAACTAGACAGCTACAGGGAAAAGAAATGAAATTACAACATTCTCTAATGCCACACATAAAAATAAACTCAAAATGGATTAAAGACCTAAATGTAAGACCTGATTCTATAAAACTCCTAGAGGAAAACAGAACAGTCTTTGACATAAATAGCAGCAATATCTTTTTGGACCTGTCTCCTAGAGTAATGGAAATAAAAACAAAAATAAACAAATGGGACCTAATTAAAGGCTTTTGCACAGCAAAGGGAACCATAAACTAAACAAAAAGACAACCTACAGAATGGGAGAAAATGTTTGCAAATGATGAGACTGACAAGGGATTAATCGTCAAAATATACAAATACCGAATACAACTCAATATCAAAAAAACAAACAACCCAATCAAAAAATGGGCAAAAGATCTAAATAGACATTTCTCCACAGACATACGGATGGCCAATAGACACATGAAAAAATGATCAACTTCACTAATTATTACAGAAATGCAAATCAAAACTATAATGAGGTATCACCTCACACTGTTCAGAATGGCCATCATCAAAAAGTCTACAAATAATAAATGCTGGAGAGGGTGTGGAAAAAAAGGAACCCTCCTACACTGTTGGTGGAAATGTAAACTGGTACAGCCACTATGGAGAGCAGCATGGAGTTTCCTTAAGAAACTAAAAATAGAGCTACCATATGATCCTGCAATTCCACTCCTGGGCATATATCTGAAGAAAACCATAATTTGAAAAGATACATGCACCCCAATGTTCACTGCAGCACTATTTACAATAGCCAAGAACATAGAAGCAAACTAAATGTCCACTGACAGATGAATGGATAAAGAAGATGTGGTATATATATATGTGTGTGTGTGCGTGTATATATACATATATACATATATATATATATGTATGTATATGTATATATATACACGCACACACACACACAATGGAATATTACTCAACCATAAAAAAGAATGAAATAATGCCATTTGCAGCAATATGGATGGACCTAGAGACTTTCATACTAAGTGAAGTAAGTCAGACAGAGAAAGACAAATATCATATGATATTGCTTATATGTGGAATCTAAAAAACATGATACAAATAAACTTACATACAAAATGGAAATAGACCCACAGACACAGAAAACAAACTTATAGTTACCAAAGGGGAAAGGTGTGGGAGGGATAACTTAGGAGTTTGGAATAAACATATACACACTACTATATATAAAATAAACAACAAGGACCTACTGTATAACACAGGGAACTATACTAAATATTTTGTAATAACCTATAAGGGATAAGAATCTGAAAAAAAGTAGATATATATGTATGTATAACTGAATCACTTTGCTATACACCTGTAACACAACATTGTAAATCAACTATACCTCAATAAACAAAAGAAATGGAAATACAACAACAACAACAACAAATACGAAGTAAAGTATGGTATTAACATGAATACTCAAATTACTGAATGTTTAACTTAAACCTTCGGCTTTTGTTACATTGTTTGATTCAGGTTTCTTTTCCCCCACTTTCAGACCTTATTTAGTATTACGGTAAATTATGGTGCTATTTTTTTCCACTGGAAATTTCTTATTGTAATCTGCAATCTTGAGTGTAACAGAATTTCTACATTTAAAAAACAATCCAACTGTCATTTTACATCCTTTTACTGGTGGGGGCGGGGAAGCAATGGATTACTCCTTTACAACCTACTCATGACAAAAGCATAGTAAAAGTGGAGAGTATGTGTGGTGTATAGAACACAAAATAGTTTCAGATATGTAGCTATTGAGCCTGCTACATGACACTGCCTATTAGTTTTTAGGTTCCTACAATATTCTATGACCTACGTATTTGTGACTTAGATACCTTGTTTTGGAAGAACTTCCCGGAACATCGACTTCATTTCTGCCATATCTGAATTGTTGGATAGTTTCTTCCTTCAATGAGAAAACAATATTAGTATTATTCAAGAATGAATTCCCAAAGCATATTGCTTGAGATATTTCCATTGTAGTTTAAGAAGTAAAATCACAATTCCTATAGAAAATGAACTATCCTATCCTTGCATAATTTTCTCTTTAATTACCTGAGTCTTTTCATTGAAACAAGGTTGAGATAGTTCATATAAGCATGCAGATCTTGCCAACTTTCATTCATAAGTGGTGGTGGTAATTGGAAGGCTGCATGTTCTAAATTTTTCCCCTCCTAGTGAAAATTGGGCTTAAGTATTTAGGCAAAGGTAAATTATCCAATAGGTATCTATCCAGCTGAGGAAAACCAAAGGGATTTATGTGCAGCTGACAGCATCTCCCCTGAATGGTGGGTGATGTAAAAGACATGACCATTTGGGAGGTGGGGTAAGGCAGACTGTTAGGGAAAGGAGGAGGTAGTATGTAAATACTGCCTAACATCCCCACTTCTTTCAGTAACTAACAGCCAGTTTCTACTTTAATTCCTTTGCTATAATGACAAAAAGCATCTTAAGGATCAGTTACTGGCTACACAGCTGCAATTTGTAAGGAAGCAACACAAACAGGTGAAATTGGCTCTTGAATACCAGAAATGAGGTGTGCTCTCAGTTTATTATTTTCCTCTAATACAGAGATACTCTATGCTGAAGCACCAGTGAATACCCTCACGTGAGTATTTTGTTATGAATATCCCAGCATATATGTCATCTCTGGCTGATGACAACCGTTCCCAGTGTTACATCCCAGTTTATGCCATGTTATATATATTCAAGGTGTTCTGGACTGTAACTTGTAGCATGACCCCTTTCCAAACACAGATGCTTCTATAGACAGTCCCACCCATTTTGTGATATTTCGCCATACTGATGCAACTCACTGTATATCTTTCACAACATCACCACCACAGAAGAAAGATTATTTATAACGTGGTGATGCTGGCTTGGTGCCTGCCTTTACCACCCACTGCAAATTAGTTATAATCAAGTGAAGCTGCTTCTGGTCTTAGTTATTCCCATTACCACTACTTTGACATTCCTAAAAAAAGCTTCATACTCTCCATCCACCAAGCCTCTTCCCCTTCTTGTTCAAATTCCTGTTCTGAAAGATCTAAAGTTCCTGAGGAAGCTCTATCTGCTTTCCACAACTGTCATCGAAACTTACCCCTATACTGCTCTCTCTGGGAATGAAGATGAAGTAGGGAATGGACCAGGAATAAAGCAACTCATCACTACCTAGAATCTGAGATAAATGCAATATACAATTTACTCAGAATGCACAGCTTCTCCTTCTGACACATTCTTTCCTTCTTGTTACTTAGGCCTGCCAGTGGTAACTAGTGATCATTCCTTTTTTTTGTTTTTTTGTTGTTGTTGAAGGTTAGTAATCTCTGAATAGCCTGAATACAACTATAACAAACAACACTAGCCTCTCCGTTAAAGATAACACAATGAAAATATTCATTAGGCCCTTATTTGGTACAAATCTGACATGATATGCTACTGAAGGGGAAGATAGACATTATAAATGTTGATGAACATGAGAGAAATGCATAGCATCTAAGGGTTTTTATATCACCAATTTTTAATCACCAAAATGATAAAATGAACAAATACTTAAATCTTAGCTGTTTTAGAGTAGCAACTCATGTTACTCAGAATTTAATCACTATCTTTTGCTATCTCTTCTTTATACCTGTTTCACATCCAAAATCTGGCTTGCAGAAAACAATGAAGCTTGGTGCTCTACCAAACCTTAGTTCTCTGACTAAGCTTCCATTGTTACTGGAAAGGGTGTGGAGCCAAAGGCCTTGTAGGGAGTGGGTTGGGCCTGGTGTGGGGAAGATCAGTGCTGTCACTTGCCTGGGTGGAGTGTCTACTTTGCTAGGGTTGATTCTTGTTCCTAGGCCCCCCTAGGCATTGGCAGGAGAGGAACAGGAAGGGAGGGCTAAAATAAGCAAGGTGGTGGTTGGATGCCCAGCACTGCCAAGGCTTCACTGTCTTGATAATCAACTGCCCAGGGAGCCCAGCGTAGGAAGGAGCATTTATATCCTTCTCCAGGGAATCTGCTAATAGCCAAACATGGGTGTTTTGCCTGGTGTGATGCACCCTAAGGAGTTGTGGCTACCCCTAAGGGTACTTTCTAGTTGGTAAGGTAAGATGTGTGTCCCACCAGAGACAGATGGGCCAAAGAAAAAATACATCAGCTAGGGATGAAATTCATGTGTATTATTCAAGTGCCACATCATTCAATTCAATAAATATGTGAGTGTCTACCATGTGCCAGGCACCATTCATTAGTGAACAAAAGAGAAAAAAACCCTTGCTCTTTCAGAGCTTACAGTCTAGAGCATGGGGAGAGAAACAAATAACATAATGGTAGTAAGTGTTATAGAAAATAAAATAGTTTAAGGGGATTTAGGAGGGCTGGGTGTTGTGGTGGTTACAATTTGAACAGGAAAATCATTATGGCCTCATTAAGAAGGTGAAAATCATTGTGGTCTCATTTTGGTGTGTGTGTTGTATCTTTTGAGATTGCAAGAAAATCAGAAGCCTGATAGTATTCACAGTTAGGGAATGTATAGGGTAATGGGCACTCTGTATTGGTGGGCAGGTTTGTTGGTACAGCTTTTTTAGAGGGATAATTTATAGTATCTTTTAATATTTTGTAGTATCTACTAAAACTAAATATGCACATTTTCTTTGATCCAAACCTTCTACTAGTAATGATCACTAAAGAAACAAAGCATGAGTGTGTAAAGATATAAGAATAAGAATGTTCATTAGGGCACTGCATTCAGGCACATGTCACAGGTCAAATAAATTATGGAACCACCATACAATGGAGTACTACGACAGATTTTAAAATGATACAGATGGGCAAGCCATATTTTAAGAGAAAACATTAAATTGCAAAAGTAAAATAAAATTCCTACAGTAATAGAACCCAAACTTTTAATGCTTAGAGAATGCAGTGTCAATTTGTCACTTTTTGAAGCTTTTGGTCTGGGTAATTAGAAAATAATCTGCTGCTTCCCTTCCCCCCAGTTTCTTTAGTTTGTAATTTCTCCCAGAGATAATGGTTTTGACGGATAATGCATTTCAAAATCATGATAAAGGAACCAAACCTGTTGTAGCATTTGAGCTAGATGTCTAAAATTAACGCAAAAGATAGAGGGAAACCAAATCTTTGTCATGAAAAATTTTACTAAGTTGTTGGAGTGAGAGTTGAAAGGCCTTTATGTCTAGGCAGGATTAGTACTTTAAGTCAATCATATACATGTTGATAACATAAATTAGTCATACAACTTGGACAAGTTAGAAATCTCTGGGGAGATTTAGTTTGATAACCAAACTAGATTTACTTTGACAACCAAACTAAATTATGGGTGTGGGACTGGACAAGAGCACTAGAGTGTCCTTCTGAACCTTAAGAATGTGTTCAGTAGTCCTCAAATTTTATCCTTGCATAACCCTTTTGAAAAAACTAGGCAGAGAAATTAGGTACCCTTTTACACATTTCTAGATAGACATATAAATTTGTTATAAGTTTAAATAGTTACAAAGGATAAAATTTCCAGCATATTTAAAAATAACATTAATCCTTAAAAATATATATAATATAATCAAAATATCATAGCAATCTGATAGCTACCATCATCCATTAATAAAAAAATGAAGAACTTAAAAAAATTTTTTTTTTTAAGATCTAATTTTATTTTTTTGGCTGTGTTGGATCTTTGTTGCTGCACGCAAGCTTTCTCTAGTTGCGGTGAGCGGGGGCTACTCTTTGTTGTGGTGCGCGGGCTTCTCATGTGGTGGCTTCTCTTGTTGCGGAGCACAGGCTCTAGGCATGCAGGCTTCAGTAGTTGCGGCATGCGGGCTCTAGAGCGCAGGCTCAGTAGTTGTGGCGCACGGGCTTAGCTGCTCTGCGGCACGTGGGATCCTCCCAGACCATGGCTCGAACCTGTGTCCCCTGCATTGGCAGGCGGATTCTTATCCACTGCGGCACCAGGGAAGTCCCAGGAACTCTTTTTTAAGTCAGAAATTTTATATCTTTTTTTCTCCCTACATCTCTATTTCCATTCCACTTAATTTTATTTTAATGTATGTTTTCATGCTTGAACATATTTTAGTAATTATCCTACCATACTTCCCTGCCACAAAAATGTTTATAAATTTAAATGAAAAACTTAAAATATTTTGGATTGAGTTATTCCAATTATTAGTGAAAATCAATAAAAATAAACTACACATCGATAATATAATTACTGAGCATAAAGAATAAAGTTAATGGCTATATATCTATCTAACCTCCATGTGGCTTTTCTTTCTCTCACTCTCTCTCCTTAATTTGAGGATTCAGCATTCCAGTTGTCATGTTTGATATCACCCTAAAAAAAAAAATCTCTTAGTAGGAAAAAATACTGCTTTTTGTCTGTGGGTTTTGTTTTATAGCATTAGTCTTATTTTTAAAAGATGCTGCCACTGGAACTGTCAGATCTCAAGCTTAATCAGCAATAAAGCAACACTCGAAAAGCTTATAAGTTTTGTATATTTTTCATAGATTAGCTTATATGAGAACATACTGTTGAGACCAAGATCATGGGTTAAATAGCTAAACAGGACTGTTAGCTTTAAATTGTACTCTATTTTCATCTAGCCAGCTGGAAAATGTAGACTACAGTCAGATGGGGGCAGACAGAGAAGAGGAATAGATTACTCAAATCCAAATTCCATTCCTGGTAACTCAAAACATATACATATGGATCAGGAATATCAAAATGGAAACATACTGTGGATGCCAAAGCCAAGTCTTAGCTTCTAAAAATGCTCAGGCCAGGATTTGGATGTTTTAAAAACTCTCCTCCTAGGTCATACTAAAGTCTCCTTAGTCTACTATTTGATCTTTGACAGGAGCCCCAGAAGAGCCGTTCTGTGGGTCACGTGGTGTGCCTGCCACTTCTAGTCCACCATTAGCTTTTCATCATAATTCTTTTTTCCCTCCATTAATTTATCTAAACTTACCAGCTTATCCTAATTGTACAAAACCCCATTTTTAAATTCTGAAATTGAATGCTTCAGAGTATTCTAGGATCCCAAGTATTTTAAACAAGCTTCAACAGTATAATCCAATGTATGATTTAAAACAAAAGCTTATACTGGCATTTTTGTTTGTTTTCACTTTTTTTGGGTCAGTATATTCCATGTTTATACTTTAAATGGGTTGTACTCTGGCTAATTAGCTTTGTGATGTTGAAAACGTTTCCTAACCAATTGGAGGTTTGATTTTCTCATAAAAAACATGTTTAGTATCGGTCTTGAGTTGCAAGGTTCAAATGAAAAGTGAATGTAAAAGTGCTTAGAAATACAGTGTGACATTTATTATTCCATGTCTAATTTTCATATCTCTATAATAAAAAACTTGTAGATTTCCTGTTAAGTGCCTTCCCACACTTAAAAACCTTCTGAATCCTCATCACCACCACGGTACCTACAAAACAGCATGATCTATTTAAAGATGTTTTCCTTTAAAAATCTGTCTTACTTTTTTTTTTTTTAATTTATTTATTTTTGGCTGTGTCAGGTCTTCGTTTCTGTGTGAGGGCTTTCTCTAGTTGCGGCAAGTGGGGGCCCCTCTTCATCGCGGTGTGCGGGCCTCTCACTATCGTGGCCTCTCTTGTTGTGGAGCACAGGCTCCAGATACTGCATTGTGGCTCACGGGCCTAGTCGCTCTGCAGCACGTGGGATCTTCCCAGACCAGGGCTCGAACCCGTGTCCCCTGCATTGGCAGGCGGATTCTTAACCACTGTGCCACCAGGGAAGCACCCTTACTTATTTACTTTTAAAGAGCATGTGCTACCGGATTGTTCTTTTTCTTTTAAATTTAATTGATTATTTATTTTGGGCTGCATTGGGTCTTCGTTGCTGCGCGCCGGCTTTCCTCTAGTTGTGACGAGCGGGGGCTACTCTTCGTTGCGGTGCGCAGGCTTCTCATTGCAGTGGCTTCTCTTGTTGTGGAGCATGGGCTCTAGATGCACGCAGACTCCAGTAGCTGTGGCACATGGGCTCAGTAGTTGTGGCACACGGGCTTAGTTGCTCCATGGCATGTGGGATCTTCCTGGACCAGGGCTCGAGCCCGTGTCCCCTGCATTGGCAGGCAGATTCTTAAGCACTGCGCCACCAGGGAAATCCCATTTTTCTTAAATATATTAAAGATATGATAATAAAGAAAACTTATTTCCTAATATAATTCAAGGTTGAGAAAATGTGAACAAGTTTTTAAGTTGGTGGAAAAGAGTAAAAACCTTTTAAATTGCAATCAAGGAAATAGACACTTGGTGTACATAAGATTCTATCTTTAATTTTTGATGGAGGTGATAAGTGACTTGTTACCTTACTTAGAGAAGTAAATGCACCTGAAATATGGCAAAAAAGAAAACATTTCTAAAGCATTCTGAGATTTTCAACCAAAGTACCAATTGCGTTTTTATACAAGAAACACAGAGGTCATAAACTTGTAGCCCTTGGTGCTACCCAGTTAAATGTTTTGCTGGCTTGATTAATGTTTAAAAAGTATTTGAACCAATGTTTAAAAATCAGGAGATTTCACATGAAGTCCACATTTTAGTTCCTCTTGACAAATCTGGTAACACCAGGTCCATATCCCCAGATGACAAAATTTGGCTGGGGCTGGGAAGTGATGCCCCATTTAGATGAGCATGGGGAGTTCTCCAATCCCCACTGCCTATTGTTTCCCTTAACATTACCTGCCAGGCAACTACAGGCACCTGACTTCACAACTTCAGTAAAACAGAGCCACGCCAATATATTACATGCCAAACGATCCTCTTTTATCATTAATGGGCATTAAGAAGCAAAAATACAATCTCTGGGAACCGAGGGAGGCACTGGAAGCAACCTTGTTTATGTAGAATACAGTAAAGGATATTTTTCTTTTGTGCCGATTTATTAATTTCTTTTAAGTAAATTCAATCTCCCTACTGCAGGTTGTCGATGGGGGTGGCAGGAATGGTAGGAACAAAAATGAAAAAATTTATCTTTTGTCTTATGCAAGACTTGTGTGGTTGACTGATAGATGAAGTTTCAAACACATATTAGATTTCTGAACGTTAACTAACATGAGAAAAAGGTGAAAGAGGGAGTCCCAAAAGACGTGTTTTTCAGATACAAATTAGTAATGCTCACACTCACTCAAGTGGTTGACCACATGCTAGCAGACTGCTTAATTTGGATTGATAATGTTCAACCAGAGATGCCAAATAACATCATATGTCATGTAGTTGGAAACTATAGTAGATTCTATTTTGTTTTGCTCTCTGGCATCTGCTGGTAGAAAAACGTTGCAACATGTTCAATTTGGCTAATTAATCCAGACTCATGTGAATAACATGTGCAGTGTCTAGCTTCTGAAACATGCCTAGGCCTAAGAACAGGAACTGCTCTTCTTGGGTGAACCTGGATGATGCCATTGGTTCTGTTACATTCCAGTAGCAGACACTACTGTTAAGTTAGTAGAAAATGACATATCCTACTCATGCAGAATACCTTTTTCTAATAATTTGTTTTTTCAAAATTCAGTACTAGAAAGTGGTCCTAAAACGGTTAGCTACTAACCTTTAAAAAAGGGTTAAACCTTTTTAAAAAAACGTATCTGAAGAACTTTTTATATTCTCAGCATCAGAGATATATACCTACTTCAATAGTATGCAAAGAAAGGGAAATAAAGAATTGTTTGATACTTTACTATTTCTGAAAGCCTGAACCTCAGATCACCTATATCAAAATCCCCTGGACAATTATTAAAAATACAGATTTTTCGGGAGTCTTCCCCAGACTCATGAATCAGAATCTCTAATTTTTAATTAAGTTCCCCACATTAAAGTTGGAGAACCAACTTAAATTCATTCACTCATTCAATAAATAAATATTTAATGCCTACAATGTACTCAGATTGGACTGCTTTAGAAGCTACTAATAATAACTACCATACACTGACCATATACCATGTACTATACACTATGCTAAAGCATTTTATGTGTTTGACTCATTCTGTTCAACAATTCTAAGAGGTTTTACGGCTCCATTTAATAGATGATAAACAGAACGAGTGAACTGTCCAAAGTCACCAGCTAATGAATGTGCCTGTTCCTGAAACCCAGGTCTGATTCTAAAATCTGTGGTCTTAATCGGTACATTATTTTGCCTTATTTGAATCTGGAGTAAACTTAAAACTGTTTCATAGTCCCACCATGAGCAAATTTTCTTCTACACAAAAGAAGTGACTGAAGGAGTGCATTACTTAACTTTCAATATGAAGGCTAAAAGCATTCTATATCAATCTAAGAATTTTTGCCCTCCCAGAGCATTTTCTTCTGTCCCCTAAGTGCATTTTCTTCCTTCTGCTTATCTTTCATGATCAAATATAAGTCTAGGATAGAAGGAATACATAGCTTGGCAATCTGGGGAGTTTTCCTCTTGTGATTACGAAGTAAATTCTGCAAACCCTTCTCTATCCATTGGACACAGACTGTACCTAATGTACTAAGTACTAAGTATAATCTTGATTTTGCAATTTTTAATAAGCTTTGATGAATGCTACCGAAAGCCTATCACAGAAATTCCAGGACTAATTAGGACCTGCAAGAGTTTCAGGGAGAAAAATAACATTGCCGAAATTGGATGTGGCCAGATGGCCAGCAGTTGCCTCAGTCTCTGCTTTGATAACATCAAGATTCATCTGTATTTGAATTGCAGGGCCCACACATCTTTCATCAACCGTCCCTGGGGTGCCAGGAGTTGAAACTCATGAAACTATGCTGACATCTGTACACTTTGCTGAAGATTACATTGCATCAGCTCCAAGTGTAGGCAAAGTAGCAGCAACACTTTATTAAAAGGTAGACAGTCTATATTGCCATTGCAGGGCACTAACATACTCTACATAGACAGCAGGATTAAATGCCAAACTCTTCTTTGTAGGATATCATAGAAGGGTGGTATGTTGAGAAGTGGGATGGATTTAACAAGCAGCTCACGATATGGTAAAAGTAGCTTCATTTGAGAAGACTTAATTATGATTGGAAAAGTATGAATACTGTGAAGTATTCTTGCAAAAAATGTTAAATTGAATCTAATCACACCTCCAGACCAACTTCTGATTTACAAGAAATAAGAAAAAAGAAGATATTCAAAAAGACCCCTGGCCTGAACACTTCAAAATGACAATGTCACAAGGGAAAGAGATGGGGGAACTGTTCTAGATTAAGCCTAAAGAGTTACAATACCCAAATACAATACATAAACCATGACTGGATCTTGGTTTTTGTTTTTTTTTGCAAGGAGGAGAAGGTATAAAAGACATTCTTGGGTCAAATGGGAAAATGTACATACATTCAGACTGAATTTCAAAGACTACAGAATTATTAACTTCCTTAGTTGTGATAATGATGTTTTGCAGGAGAACTTTATAATTCTTCGGAAATACATGTTGGGAATTTTAGAGATGTCTGCTTAAAAATAGGTGTCTGCAACCTATTTCCAAATGTCTCAGTGACAATTAAAAAGTGTGTGAGAAGGAGTGAAATAAATATGGCCCGATGTTAACAACTGTTGGATCTAGGTGAAAGCTACATAAATGTTTATTGTATTCTTTAAACTTTTTAATGTATGAATATTTCTTTAATAAAATATGGGGGGTTAGAAATCATTTTGAAAAGACTTCAGAGGGGAAGCCTAAGAAAAGGTTGAGTAACAGGGACTATGCTGAATTTCTGATAAACTGAAGTTCCCTTAAACTTTGCTGGCAACATCTTGGGCATCCAGGAGACACCCAATATATTCCATCTTTCAGTATTTATCAAAATAATATCATGTGCAGGGTAAAGTAACAGGCAGATAAATCTGATACAAACCATTCTATTCAGGAGTAAATATGGTAGTGAAGCTAAGAACACAAACAGCTGTTATACAAAATAGTGGTTGTCATAAAAGAGGTACAAAAAGTGCTAGGTAAGCTCAGAGAAAATTACTTCCTGCTGGGGAGAATCTGGAAACACATCTCCAATTATAACTAGGACGTGGATACATAATCACAAAAGGTTGGTGCTTAAGTGATAAACCTTGTTAGAGAAAAGAATACATAGTTCATTTTGGCTGGAGCATGAGTACTAAGGATACAAAAAGAAACTGAGCAAAGAAGGTAGGTGTGCACCCTTGTTGTTGACTGGCCTGGATATAAACAATTTTCAGTTTACCTGAAAGTTCTCCTGATCCTTTTTCCCGCAGCTTTAGGCATCCAACCCGATATTACCAAGATGACTCACAGCTGTTGACTCAAAACCTACAGAAGGAACTACATGAGATAATGTGTGACAATTCTGGTAAAGAGCCATATAAAACTAATACGATATTTTTACGAATATTCACGAACATTAAGTTGTTTAATAAACCGCAGACATGCAGGATTAGGACAGTATACCTTCATCCAGAACTGCAGTCAGTGCTTACAAACCCCCACCAGAGGAGAAACAAAGAAAAGGGAGAAAATTCAGAATCTGAAGACAGGAAGTGCGGAAATAAGACTTAGAGGTGTTGCCGCGGTGGTGGGTAACCATCTCTTTCCTTTATAGCTGGGAGTGGAAAATGATTTCCTCAAGCTCCAGAATTCTCCTTCCTCAAAGGTCAGGGGGTGAAAGTACGTAACAGACTTTGCGGGGGCGTGGTCAGGAGCTCCACTTCGCCGGAGTTAGGGGCCGCACCCAGGCCCCTCCCGTCCCAGCTTGCAGCAGCGCGGCGACGGGAGCCGGTTGAGCCGCCTTACCCCACAGGGAGCCTCAAAGGGGCGGAGGGGGGTGGGGGGCGGGCCGCCGCCTGGCCAGTCCGGAAAGAAAACCTTCTTCCAGCGGAAGCGGTTCTGAGTCCGGCTAGCCTCAACTGCGCTTTGTCTCCCAGGGGCCGTTCGGCCTGCTCGGGCCTGACCCACGGTCCGGGACCAAGGGACACTCACCTCACTTCGTCACTGCTGTCGGAATGGGTACTCCCTGGGGCAAGGGGGGCGCAAGCTATTCCCATCCTTCTGCCATGACCCTATTCAGAAGTGTCAAAGGCAACTTCCGGGCAAGACAGGGGATTCCGGAGCCCTAAACTCTTGTCCACCTAGGTAAGTGACCAGACGTCCCAGCAGAATAAGGGCCAGGAAACCTGCTCCCTCTATCCCCGAACCCGGGCAGGTAGTCCGGAATATGAATTAACTTGTTTAACATGGGATGTCTGGTCACCTTTGGTTCTCTTTTGGGCCTACTTACAGATGCATCTCTTCCCAGACGGCTCAACTGTTGCCCAGGGCAACTATGAGATTGGGCGAAGGGAAAACTACGTCACACAGGAGACGGGAGGCCCGGAAACTCCCGTTGCCATTATCAGTTATGGCTGCCTTAGCGTCAACAGTAACTTCGGATTGAGAGTTGTCTCTCTACCCAGCTGGAGGCTCTCTCTGTGGCCCAGCTAGCCAGCGGCGCCCTGTGGGCGGGAGAGAGCGCGTTGAGGAGGGGAGGAAAGGAAAAGGGCGGAGAGAGGGAAGCTGGCGCCCATACCTCACTCTGATTGGATAGCGTCGCTGGCGACAGTGCCTCACTCTGATTGGGCAGCGTCGGTTGCCCTGGCTCCGCCTGTTTTTCTTCCCCAGCGATTGACGGGCCTGCACCGGAGGGGTGGGGCGGGCCGGTAGGAGCGAGAGTGTGTATAGGGGCGGGCGGGCGGGGCGGGGCGAGTGGGGGAGGGGCGAGCGGGGGGCGGCGGTTGGGCAGAGTCGCCTCCAAGGAGGAGGAGGAAGGAGGGCGAGCGAGGAGGATGGCGGAGTCGCGGTTCCTGACGGTAACTAGGGGCCGCTGAGGCGGGAGGGTGCCTGTTGGCTGGTTCTTCCTGCCTTCCTTCCTGCCCGTCGGGCGGTCGGGCGGGCTGTCGATAGGGGGAGGCCCCGCGCGTCCTGACAGGCGCGAGCCGGCGGGGCCGGGGTGAGGCCCGAGGGGCCGGGGCCCTGGGAGGCGCCGCCGCCGCCGCTTTCCTGGGTGCTGTCGCCGGGAGGGCCGGGCCCTAGTAGCCGGCTCTCGTGCGGGGCCCACAGCCGAGCGCCGAGAGCGAGCCGGCCGGCTGACAGCGTCCGGGGCCGGGCCTGCGGTGGCGGCGGGCGACCAGGACAGCGCCCGGGCGAGGACTAAACCGGCTCGAGAACCGGGGCCGGGGGCGCCCGGAGGACGGTTCTGCTCCACTGGGCTCCCGGGGTCACCGCGCCCAAGCTGCCGGGCTCCCCGTGGGCGTGTGAATCGTTGGCGGGGGCCCTGGCGCGGCGGTAGTGCTACGGGGTGGAGTCTTTCCTCGCCCCTTCCCCAAAGCCCACCGCGCTCTCCCCGTCTCCTCTCCGTTCCTTGAAGAGTGGTGAGTCGGCTTTGGGTGTGTTGCTTGGTGAAGCGAGTTGTGGGCATCCAGGACTGCTCTGTTGGACATGCCTAATGGCAACCTCTTTCCGCAGTAGGTTTTAGGGACAGAGGAAAAGTACTCTTCTTTCCCGGCCCCCCCCCCCCCCCCATGCTAGAGGCTTCAGGACAAAACGATTTTTCCCCAGCCCCTCAGTATCCATTGTTTTGTACCATCCCCCTCCCCCCTTTCCTAGGTAGAAGAATAATGACGCCAAGCCATTAATTGCTCCTTTTTTTAAAAAAAATCAACAGAGGGTTTGTGTAATTGTGTTAATATGGATGTACAAACAGGTGAAATGAATACCGTTTCGGTAGTTGAAAAGAAGATGCTTTTGAGTGTGTGTGTGTGTGTGTTTGAGCCTTCAACCCTTACAGTTGGTGATTTGATTTTCTTGTCTGTTGCTTTGTATTATAATGGGGGTGATGAGAATAAAAGAGGAAGCAATGTTTTGCAACCTACCCAAAAAAATGTTTTCTAAGTCTCTGGGGATGCTGAAGCAAAATTGGGTTGCAGATGTGGACTGTATAGTATTTGCCTCCCTCACGATAAGTACCAACAGTCTACATCTAAGCTTACACCTGTGCAATTTTGTACACTTCTTCATAAATGTCAGCACTTTCTCGTATCTGCTCAGAGTAATGTATAATTGTATCTAAAACTATTTTTTGTTGTGTTTTTTCAGAATCTTAGGTTACACTTGTGTAACTAAGTATTTTTTATCTAAATGTAGCATCAACACTGAAAGATTGTCTTAATTTTAAAAACCTCAGTTTATTAGTTGCTAACCTCTACCCTCAGCTTTACATACCATAGCTCTTGTAACTGTTTGTTACTATGTATTTGAAGAGACGTAGCTATTGGGTACAATTTGTAACATTCAATAAGCTTAGTTCATAGTTTGAATTTGTCAAGTGTTGATATTTTCTATGTGACAGTGACAAGAATTATTAGGAATAAGTATGTAAATGACCATTCCCAACATAAGGATCTTAGACTGTATGGGATAAATCTTTTAAATACTAATTTGGAAATCAGGTACACTGTAAAAGTTTTATTTAATTATGAATATGCATTTAAAAATAGACGGCAGAGAAATAAAGGCTTTGTCTTAAGTTTTGTAACTTTCAAATGGCTTAAATGTAACATAAAGCTGACATATAAAACTGTATTTTTGAAATGCCAGTTTGGAGATATGGACTTGGCCTATCTCTAAGGTTACTACTTTTCCCAAAGTGTTCAGTTTTTGAAGAAAACATTTATCTCAGGTTGGCACTTGTTTTCTGGTCTCTGATTGTTAATACAATTTTCAGGTGTTTAAGATTTTCTCTTATTTGTTATGAATTGTTATGGATTAAAGAGTGATATTAAGAAATACATTAATAACTTGCAGATGGATTTTTTTTTTTTTAGTTTTTAAACTACTGTATTCAGAAAGTTGATCAGAGCTGTGTTTTGATAATTGTAGCAAGTAAGACTCATACAACAACTTGTGAACTAGAAACCAGTCAGAAATTTGAAACATTCCACTTTTCAAAAGGAACACTAAAATTATAAATTCTTTTGTTATGCTTGCTGGAATTATACTTTTTAAATATTATTGTTTCTTCAGTGACTTGGGACAGGGCTTGTCCCATGTTCAAGAGAGATATAAACTGGAATTCTATGTGGAATGCTCATAGATGGCTTCTGAATAGCTGCTGGTATTTTTTTTGCCTTGGCTTATCTATATGGATTTTGAGGGGAAGCGTGAATAAAATTGAAATTCTTTGTTATCCAGACAGTTAAATTTCATTCATATTTGTTTTAAACATATGCTGGATTATCAATATTGTGTAATTTAATATTTCTGTAAGACGTGTTCTTTAAACAGTTTAAATAGCTTTTAGATTTTATATATCATTTTATGAGAAAAAATATCAAAATCTGTTGTGTTTTTTTACTAAAAAATATACACTAACCTTGACATGCGGATATAAGGATGAAGTTTTTTGGAGGTTGGAGATTAAATGAAAGACTATATCTTTATAGGATTCAGTTCACTATATCATTCATGTATCATTCATGAGTGAAAAAACGTAGAATCTATGCTTATAGTAATAAAAATCCCAAACAAGGCCAAAACACCCCCAAAACAATAAAAAACCCAGAAAAACAAGTTAACCCCAAGTCCTTCAGTGAGTTCTGAGGTCTATAGCTTGGGCTTGGTGGAAGTGTTTTTGAATTAGTTTATAAGATATCAATTAGGAGAGGAAACTTAGGTACAGAAATGTCAGAGTTTTATAAGACTAGTGGGGAATTAGTAAATACTTTGTTATAGATGAATTAGAAATTTAGCAGCAGAGTGATAAAGTACTTTTATGTGGTACTTGAGAAATGAGTACTGCAGCTACTAAATTGGTTGCTATTTTTGCTTATTGTTGGACTTACATTTCATGCATTACATATTATACATTAGGCATATTATAATTAATAATTTAAGGTTAAATCTTTAACCCGCTAAAGAATATATATGTAAAATTTGCTATTCCTGTCTTCTGAATTTTACTTGTATCAAAGTTGTGTGCTGTAGGTCTTTCTGGAAATATTTTTTTCTGTTAATGTAATAAAGTTTGTATTTTCCTAACTCTCTACACTGACTTTTAAAATATGAAAAATTTCTGAGTTACAAGGTGACCTATGGTGTGCTTGAACTTGATATAGAGTGCTCTGAAATCTAATTGTCAACCACTGCAGGTAGAAAAGAACATGCATAAGTCTAAGCAACTGATTTATGTTCTAAAATATGTAACTGCATTATTTTAAGGTAAACTAATGTTCCTTCTGTCTTTGGCATTTTCTCCTGATTCCCAGTTTTTTAGCACATTATCTTAAACTCAGCAAATCAAAGTTCTAACATGTGAAAAGAATATTCTAATTACAAAGGGCTCTTCAGCTTTTGAGATGTTGGTAACATATGTGCTTTTTGAGAAAGTATGATATTCCCATTATCAAGATTTAAAGAACTGATTAGATTATTTCACACTATATGTCTCATTCCAACTTTTCTAAAGATCAGAACTGATTGCAAAAAGTAGCTCATGCTGTAAAAGGTAAAGGTTCTTTTATCGGAAAGAATGAACATATTGCTTGAAGCTAAAACATTACAGGTGACCTTAAAAGAGGGTATAATTGGTCCCTATGTGAAATGAACCTGAAAGACTTTTATGAAGTATTTTGGCATGTCTATTTTGTAATGTTCATAGCACTGTGAACACACAATTTAAGCATTTTATTTGCCCTCAAACACGATTTATAAATCCTGAAAATTTAATTAAGTAATTTCACAGTTGACAGATACATCTTTTTTTTTTAGTTTTTCTGATGTCTTTGAGGCAAAGTGGAAATGACTTGTTCTGACACGGGTAATGTCTAGAATTTTGAGTTAGTTTCATCAGTTAAATTTGGGCTTTCTCAGTGTCCACTTTTGTGTTGTACAGCAGTCCTTCCTGCTTTCAGGACTTTCATAATTTTGCAGATAGTCTTTAAGTTAACTTTTAAATTTTGTTCTGTAAATATTTCTTACTAACTAGTTTCATACTCACTAATGTCATAGACCTTCTACTGAGTGCCATGTGTGTCCCATACTGTGAGGGTACAGGAATAAATATACTATGTTTCCTGCTTTCAGTAAGTTCATGGTTTGTTGCATGAACGGGACAAACAGTAAATTGTTTTACAGTATGACAAGCGCTTTGATAACAGTATACACTGAAGAACTCAGATGAGTTAAGATTCAGACTGCATGTGTAACTAGCAATGCTTACTGAAGGATACAACCTGAACTAACTCTTGAGGAATAAGTTGGATAGGTAGAGGGTAGAAAAAGCATAGAAGTTAAGACATGTTAAGGTCCATTTGGAGAACTGCAGGGAATAACAATTTGGAGTCCATGTATGACCTAATCTTTTAAGTGATACAGTAGGCTTTCATTAAAGTTATCATTTTTAGAGATTGCTCTGTCTTGTGTACCTCATTTAATTTGGGCCTTGAACTATGGATCTCCATTAATGTTGGGGAGCTGCTCCAAATTATTATTTAAAACTTTTAACTGTGTATATTTTCCATTAATATTTTAATTAAATACAAGAATATATCAGCCTAATGTGGAATAATTCTGAGAATTAGAACTTGGATAATGATAAAATGTTTCAAAATCATATTTAAATATATTTTTCTCAGCATGTATGCATCATGTTAAGGTAACATTTATGAATTTCCTTCCTTAGAACTCACGGTAAGGTTTTATTATACAAACATTTAAAATGCACTCTTCTGAGAACATTAAAAACAACTTCTTCTCATACTTAATTTCAAAGTGTCACTGTTTGCTTTAGGTAAATCAGACTGTATGATCAGCAGTTATATCCTGGTAGAAGTCTTTATATGGCTTTATATGATTTAAAAGTTCTCTGAACTTGAATATTAAGTAATTTTTCTTATAGTATGATTTAATACTTATTTGGGGGCACAGTGAGGGACCTTATTTGTCATTCCAAACTTCATTCCCCCCAAAGTGCCATAGTTTTCCCATTTTAAAACATTCTTGTGTTGCTTTTTTTTGTTTGTTTTGATCCTTCCTGTTATTTTCATTATAGAAATCTGAGAAATCCTTTTTAAATGTTCACGTTTTAGCAGTTACCTCATAAATATTATAACATCTCACTTATCTCAAGGTTATTTTTTAGGAAACTAAAACGTTTCTGGTATCATCTCTTTGGATACAACCCCGTGCTCTCTGCACCTGGCTAACTTCCTAATTGCCCTTCAGGCCTCCATATCATATCCTTTGGGAGGCCTTTGATCTCTAGTTAGGTTCTCCTGTTTTAAGGTCCCTTACCACACCTGTATTTCCTTTTTATAACACTAAATTATTTTTGTAATGATGTGTTTGTCTTTCTTTTTTGCTAGACTGTAAACTTCATGATGAGCATCAAGTATGTCTGCCACCTTTACTACCATTTCTCCAGTATACAATGTCTTGACTTCGTAGGCTCTTAATAGAAAATTAGTTTAAATTAATAGTCTAGGGCCCCCAAACAAACAAGCCACTGAAAAGGACAAAGAGTTGTCATAGTGCTTTTGCTCTTAAACACATTTCCTGCTCTTAGAATCCCCTAGGTCTTAATTGAGGGCTCTCTAAACTCTTATAATGTACAATTTAAAAAAGTTTGTTAACCAAATATAAAAAGGACTGGGGTACTCCTCGAGGCCACATGAAAGTTGAAAATAAGAGCAAGGGTAAAATACTTAAAAAGCAGATATAACACATTTAAAAGAGTATAGCAGTTTAAGGCAAATCTATGGGATAAACACTTGAAATCTTTTTAAGATGTCATTTGTTTTATATGGAGAACAGTGTAGCAAAAATGGTGATGTAAGATCATGACGAGATTAATTGCTGTTAGTAAATTTTGTTAAAGATGACACAGGAGCGTGTATTATATTTCAGAAAGGTTTCCATCTAAAATGATACAATTAAGAATTTTAATGGTTAATCTTTTGTTATTGGGAAGATTCGCTTAATGAGACGAAACGTAATAGGTATTGTAAGTATTTACTGAGTAAAACTAAGTTGAAGCAAATAATTGTCTGAAAGTACTGAATCAGTGCAGTATAATATTACTGCCTTAAAGTTTGTAGGTTTTATACCTACCATGTGTTTCTTTGTGTACTGAGGTATGAAATATGTAAAATTAAGTAACAACATGTTTTTATCAGTTTTGAATGAAAACATACCTGTTGCAATGATATGACAAAATGACATAAATATTTCCACAACTTTTAAACTGTTAAAGAGAGTAAGTTTTATTTATTTATTTATTTTTGGTATTTCTTGGTAACCTGGACTGGAAAAATTAGGTTGCAGGTCATAATTACTTCTTTGCTTGGGTGACCTGAAATAGATTATATTTAATTCAACTTTGTTTTTTATATCTTCTGGGATAAAGAATTTGATATTTCACTGAAGGGCTTTAGTTCTGGTTCATAAAAATTGCATTTTTTCTTAATTTTGTAATCTGTTGAATTCTCTGAGTATTATAAGGATAGGTAAAAGAGCTAGTTATTTGTTATTTGTTGTTAAAACAAATATTGGTTTATCTACCATGTGTTAATTACAGTTTTAAACTCATAGAAATGGGATGCTTATATACCAGGGAGCTTAAAATAGTAAGGTTTTATGGTTTAATCTTGAAAACAGTTATTTCTGTACTTTGGAAGTAGGGATTTGAAATTCTTAATACTAGAAATATGGCCTAGTTTCAGAACACCCACTAAGCAACTGTAGAAGCTCAGCATGTTAAATGGCTTGTAGTGCTGCAATATTTTTTAATTTTTCCCACCTCCTGTTATATAATAGCTTATAGTAGTACGCACAGAACATGAGTATTTAGGACAAGAACAAAGTGTATTGAAGCTCCAAAACATGTGAGACTGTGTCGGGCTTTGGGCAGTAAGGACCTAAAGGTGATCAAATATAATGATGGTCAGTGAGTGAGTGAGTGACATAAATCAGGTAGTAATGTTTTAGGTTGCAAATATGGCATGAAAAGCAAGAATTGCTTTGGGGCTTGAGAAAAATGACTTTTTAAAAATGGAGTCACTATTTTTGAAGCACAAACATTAAAAAAAATTCTATTAAAATTTAATATTTTTATTTAAAAAGTTTGACAACTGATGTAAACATTTCCATGATGCTTGTGTACAGGACTTAAATATTTCAGTGGAAATAATTTTAAACATTTCCCCTAGAATGTTGTGCAACCCAAACGTTGCAGCATTGTGTCAGACTGTGAGAACCAGATACTGAAACTGATTAGAAACTAAATATAAAGAATGAAATCTACTAGTTTATATCCATTGTTCAGGATAGTATATTGTAAAGGCATTTGATAAAACATACTTTTACCAGCTTATTTTGTTAATTAAAAAAGGGACTGAGTTGATCTACACTAATTATAATATCAAGCAAATGGATATTAAGAGTTAAATGTTTCAGTTTAAAGATTTTTGTGATGTGAAAAAGGAATGACTTAATAAATTTGCCTTAGAAGTCAGCTATATAATTTTTATAGAGTCAGCTCTGTCAACAGTGCTTTAATGCATAACTAATTATCTGCATACAAAAATATAAAAAACTTATCTGACCTTTTTTTAACAGGAGCTCACTTACGCCTGACATTTCCATACACACACACTGTGATAATTGATATAATAATAATGATCCTGTGGCAAGATCTTGAAGACTTTTGTTTTATCAAAGAAAGTTGAAATTGTTTCATATAATTGAAGTTTTGCTATATTATATTCAAATTCTTTGAAAATGAATGATCTGCAAATGTAGATTAATGTCTAAAAATAAAAATAATTTATTAATTGACATCTTTTTTCTGACCATACCATTATCCAGTTTTTATAACTAATAATTTGATAATATTTGAGTTGTTCTGAGAGTAATTGAAATTAAGTAAGGCCAAATAATGTTTTTTCTTTCTGGCATAATTTAAGTACTATATCACTTGCAACCTGCAAATTACTAAATGGGATTTACATCTTTGTGGTGTAAGAATATTTTTACATCACAGCTTCTGTAAAGTAGGTGGGAATCATATTTTGCAATTATAGTCACACAATAGTAGATAGTACATAGCAGTTGGAAACAGGTTAGTTTAATGTGTTAAATTACAAAAATAAATGTGTGGGGTTTTTTTTGATGTATATTCAAAACTATAAGCAAGGGATGCCTTTCAATATTTAGAGTAGCTTCTGATGGGAGAAATTCTTTATTAACCCTAGGTTAAATTGGGCCTGGCTGCTCAACGTATTTCTTTTGATCTTGTATGAGGAAGATTTTTTGCTTTGGGATATTTTTAAAAATGTAATACAGAGATAACAAGATTATATTTTTAAGGCCCAAAATGCATGGTGTAAATCCTATTTTAACAGCTGTTAGGACGACTAGATAAATAATTAGTTGAACATACGGTCTTCATCTAAATAATCTCAAAAATGGACTATGTGAATGTGAGAAAGGCTATTTGTTTTATAATAAAGGCAACTTACTAAATACTGATTCTTAAATGTAAGATACCTACCTTGAGACCACACTTCTAATCTTGCTATGTGTAGTAAATTTTTTTTTGTTTATATTTTTTTCTGACAGTTTCTGAAAAATAGTTTATTATTTATTTATTTATTTATTTTTGGCTGTGTTGGGTCTTCGTTTCTGTGCGAGGGCTTTCTCTAGTTGTGGCAAGCGGCGGCCACTCCTCATTGCGGTGCGCGGGCCTCTCACAGTCGCAGCCTTTCTTGTTGCGGAGCACAGGCTCCAGACGCGCAGGCTCAGTAGCTGTGGCTCACGGGCCCAGTTGCTCCGCGGCATGTGGGACCTTCCCAGACCAGGGCTCGAACCCGTGTCCCCTGCATTGGCAGGCAGATTCTCAACCACTGCGCCACCAGGGAAGCCCCTGAAAAATAGTTTATAGAATGAGTAATGGAAAGGATTTATAATCAGATAAGACCTAGTGAAAGAATGTGTGGGTTTATACATACAAAAACAAAGCAGTTAAATGTAATTAATTTTCAGCTTAAAAGTACTGAAAATCATTTGTTTTAAGTTGAAAATACTTTTTGAATACTGTAGTCACCTTAGTGCGTATAACCTAAGATAGCAATTACATTTTATCTCTTGTGCTTTACACTGATAATTAGGTAACCAACTTTTTGATTTATTGCCAATTAGCCCATGTTAAATGAAGAGTAAAGTGTATGTTAGGAATACTTAGGTTCTGTGTGACGATTTGAGTTCATTGGAAAGAAAGGCAGTTTAAACATATTCACAGGCAAATCTTTTTTTTGAGATCGTGTGGCATAAGAGTTTTTCAGATAAAGTTTGGTCAAGATACTTGACGTTTATTATTATATCTTAATCATATTGAGACATTTAAATCCCTTCTACCCCACCCCTGCCTTTTATTTTGCTGGAGAATCTTGCAATTTATATATATATAGTGAGTTGAAGTGTTATACAGGAGACCTGTAATCTCAATTATGGATTGATTTTTAGGTTGAGTAAACAGAAATTTTCAATTCTTTGCTTAAAACTTCTGTTTGCTCAGAATCAAAATTACGTAATAAGTCTTATTCTTTCCCATAAGAAAGAACACCAGATTTCTTGAAAAAAACTCATGTATTTGCTACTATATAAAATGTAGTCCTTCTCCACGTCAGTCCAAACTATTTCATCTTGCCTCTTTACCACAGGGGGGAAAAGCTGAATGAATGAATTTAGAGGTGCTATGAGTTGCACACTCTTGGCATGATTCTAATTAACATGGACTAATACAGAGCATTTTATTTCTTTATTTACAGTTATTTCTTTAGCCTCCATGAAAAGTATTCTCACCTCATGTTCACTCATGCTGTTTAAGGACGTGTTTTTCCATTTCTCTCTGAACAATAACATTCCCTTGAACATGTTAATTTTGGGTGCTTTCTTGATCTTTGGTCTTCCAGTTTTGAAGATTCCTTTTTTGACTTTTTTTTTTTTTTTAAATAAATTTATTTATTTATTTATTTATTTTTGGCTGTGTTGGGTCTTCGTTTCTGTGTGAGGGCTTTCTCTAGTTGCGGCGAGTGGGGGCCACTCTTTATCGCGGTGCGCGGGCCTCTCACTATCGCCGCCTCTCTTGTTGTGGAGCACAGGCTCCAGACGCGCAGGCTCAGTAGTTGTGGCTCACAGGCCCAGTTGCTCTGCGGCATGTGGGATCTTCCCAGACCAGGGCTTGAACCCGTGTCCCCTGCATTGGCAGGCGGATTCTCAACTACTGCGCCACCAGGAAAGACCTCCTTTTTTGACTTTTGAACTACAAAAATATATAGCTTTATGTGATTTGGAGGGGACAGTTTATTGTCCTTTAAAATACGTAAAAGAGTAAGGAGCATTTCAGATCTTTAAAAACAGGAAAATAGTTGAAATCTTGCCATTTTTAGGTATTCATTAAAAAATCTGAGTGATTTAATTTTAAGTAGAGTATAGGGAAACTATGCAATGAGACAAGGTTTTTATCTTTGCTTATTGTTCAACTGTCTTCAGCAAGTGTTTACTACATGCTTATTGAGTGCTTAATAAAAAGTTCATAGTATCTTTGAAGTTGTAAAGTACTTTAGAGTAAAAATTGTAAGGAGGCTGCTATTTAGTAGGGTAGATAAAGCCAAGTTAACAAATATTTATAATTCTTTCAGTAAATATAACTGCTAGGTATTATTTATAACTATTAGGATACAACTGTGAAAAAGACAGGAGGCTCCCTGTTTTCCTACTGCTTTAAGTGAGAGAGACAACTAACTTGACAAGTATGATACTGTGTGAAAAATATTCTAATAGGGGAAGTTTTAAATGGGAGCACGGTTGGGGGAGGCAGTATTCAGAAAGGCTTTTGAGTAGTCAAGAAAGGCTTCCCTGACTTCTGAACTGAGATCTGAAGGATACATGGAGTTAGCTCAGTGAAGAACTGTAAACCTGTTTCTGGTCGAATGAAATAGCTCATGCAAAGTCCTGGGGACAAGAGATAGCAGGACTTGCTATGGGATCTGAAAGAAGTTCATGTGACCAGAGGACAAGGTGGGGAATGTTGGAGTTATGGCAGGAGAAGTCAGGGGCCAGATCTTGAAAGGCTTGGTAGTTATTGCTAAGAATTTTGGATTTTATCCTGAGGGCTATGTTGGTGGGGCCACCCACTCTCCCCTCCAAGTGTTCTAAATTGGACAGTTGCTTGATTAGATTTGAATATTTGAATGATCACTCTAATTGCAGTGCAGTGATTAGGTTAGGAATGGGATGGGGAGTGCATGTTGTGAGACCAGTTACAAAGCTATTAGAGGAGAGTATTCAGTGTATCCCGGAACAGGGTAGTGGCAATGAGAATGAAGAGAAGTTGAAGAGTCAGGAGAAATTTTATGGGAAGAATGGGTAGGATTTAGTGATTGTTAGGACATGAAAGTTGAAGGAGAGAGAGGAGTCAGGATGACTCCAGGATTCCTGACTCCCTCCCACTCTTTTTAGTTGATTCCTCCTTAGATGTTATCTCTTTTAAGAAGAAGCCTGAGTCCCCCAAACTCCAAGGCTGGTTTAAGTGCCTTCTCTTTGTGCTTCAGCAGCTCTTACCACACTATGTTTTTGCCTTTTTCACTTGTTGGTGAGCTTACAGGTAAGGACTTTGCCTTGTTATTGTTGCATACTTAGCATCTTGCACAGTGCATAGCATTTAGTATGTATTAAATAAAATGTTGACTGGATGAAAATATAGTTTTTATATTTATAAAAATTGAAATATTCATAAGTGGAGGGAAAGACTGGTTTCTGAACTGCCAGTATTCAAAAACTTGGTTTATAACTTCAATGTGAATCAGATCACTCCAGGTACTTTTGAATATCTCTTGTAAAAACAATGTACATTACAATTCAAATCTGAAGTATTGGATATGTTTAGTTCCTCATGAGCTGTTGTAGACTAATTTAAATGGGCTTTGATTATGTTGAGCTCCTCTTGTATTATATATTCAGGTTTTCTTTATAAATACATTTTATTATCCTTTGTCAGGTTAAAAGTGAACATAACCAAACTATCATTTTCTGTTTCAAAATGAACATAGCTTTTTTCCCCCTCCCTGATTATAAAAGGAGGGAATGCTTATTGTATATATTAAAAAAATAATACAGAGATAAATAAAAGTGAAAGCCATCCTAATAACCAAGGGTAGACATTGCTATCATTTGATAGGTGTTTTTTAGACTTTAAGATTTTATATATATTTATATATATATATATTTATGAACAATATTAAGTTAAAAAGAAAAATCATCAAGAGAAAATATTATATATAATTACATGTATTTATATGTGTGTGTGTATATATATATACATACATACATACATATATATACATACACAGACACACATATATATATCTCCTTCATCGGAAGAATTCTGATAACTAGTATGTAAACAAATAACTCAATAGTAATGGGGTGCTAAACTTAAATTCCTACAGGAGATCAGGCAGGTAACATAAGTGAACTCAGTAAGGTTAATATATGAGATTGTTGAGTTGGAGAGCACTGGGTGGGCACAACTTCTATTTAGCACCAGTTGCTTTTTGTCATTAAGAAATGTTAACCCAGTGGTGCCCACTTTTTTTGAATTTTTTAAAATGAAAAGTAGAGGTCTGAATTTGTATGTGAAGCTTCCAATTATTAAATATTGGCACTTTAAGAAAAATTTAAACCACAATGTGTGTTAAACATAGTGTAGCTGTGGTCTGTTTTTTGTCTGAATACCACAAATAGTGAAAGAATGAAAAGATTTGTTCACCCTCACTAATCAAGGAAATATAGATAATATATCATTTTTCATACATCAGATTGACAAAGACGAGAACAAATAATAATTGGCAATATTGGGAGAGTATAAATTGATGCTGTCTCTTTGGAAGAAGACAGTTTGGAACTACCCATAAATATTTAAAATGCACATTAGTTTTGACGAAACAGTCTGCTTTCAGGAATCTACTTTATGGAAATACTGGTTCCTGTGTTTGAAGATTTATGTTCGTTGAAGCATTATTTGTACTGGCCAAAAAAAAAAAAAAGGCTAATAGAAGCAACCTAAATGTCAGTTGATATGAGAATGATTAAGTAAATTATGGTGTAGTCATACCACAAATTATAGCAATGAAAAGGAATGAAGTATATCTGTATTCTTGTATAGAAAGAGTCCATAATTTACTGTTTATCATTTATGAGCAAAGTTATAATTTTATACATAAATTTATACTGCATATGTATGCTGTCATTTTAAATGTCTAAATGATACTCCATTGTGTGGCACCATAATTTATTGAGACTACTGATGTACGTGTAGGTTATTTCTAATGTTTTGCTATTTATATGCACATTGCTGTGAACACTTTCTAACATTTGTATTTGTAGTGTTGTCTCCAAAGATAAATACCCTTTGTATATTATGTAGTAACATATTAAATATCTGAACTTTCATAGGTACTTTATTTTATTTATTTATTTATGGCTGTGTTGGGTCTTCGTTTCTGTGCGAGGGCTTTCTCTAGTTGCGGCAAGTGGGGGCCACTCTTCATCGCGGTGCGCGGGCCTCTCATCATCGCGGCCTCTCTCGTTGCGGAGCACAGGCTCCAGACGCGCAGGCTCAGCAATTGTGGCTCACGGGCCCAGTCGCTCCGCGGCATGTGGGATCCTCCCAGACCAGGGCTCGAACCCGTGTCCCCTGCATTGGCAGGCAGATTCTCAACCGCTGCGCCACCAGGGAAGCCCCTCATAGGTACTTTAAAGAAATACATTTGTCTCTGAGAGTTTGCTATTTATGACCTTTGATCTGAGTAAACGTACCTTAGGCATGGTGGTCAGAGAACTAATCAGAAAAATGGCATTGTGTTCAGTCATCCTAGATTCCTTAACATTTTTAAGGGTACTGATTTTTAAGTACTGATTTTTATCTGATCAGTATATGCTTATGATACAAAGTCCAGAAGATACAGACATATAAAGCAAATCTCTCTCCCACTCTGAAACCTCTTCTGCCTGGTTTCCCTTCCTAGGAAACCACTATCAGTTTTGTGTGTACCTCTACAGATAATTTATACATATATAAGCATATATTAGTATATTAATTTTTTTCATAAATGATAGCATACTATGCTGTTCTACAGCTGGTTTTTCTCACTTAACTATAACTAATCTAATACTTATGCAGTGCTTTGTATGTTCTAGGCCCTGTTCTAACAAGCATTTTGGTATTCATTATTAATCTTCATCACAACCTTGAGAGTTGTGATAATATTATTTATCCCCTTCTTACAGAGGAAGAAACTGAGGCCTAGAAACTTTAAGTAAAATGCTAATAAGTTGTGGAGCTGGAAGTTGAACTCCAACAGTCTCTCTGCAGAGTCCTTACTATTAGCCAGTATGCTTTACTATCTCAATTGTTTAATACCAGTACATGGTTGTTGCCCCATTCTTTTAAATAATTACATAATATTTCACTGAATAAAAAATAATTTATGTAACGAGGACCTTGGTGATGGATATTTAGGTTATTTGAATATATTGTTACATATAGTGCTACAGTGAATATTCTTGTGTCTATATAATGCCTATGTCATTTTGAACATATAGAATCTGCCTGTATTTCATTTTCATCCTTTCAAATTTGGGCGGGGTGGGGTGGATCTAGTATGCATAGTTATATTTTGTTTTGTGATCTACTATCAGACTTTTTCCTTTAATGAGTGTATTAATTCATCTATATTTATTATAGCTTTATGCTTATTTCCTCATCTTTTATAGCTAAGAGATTAAGACATAGATCAAGCTGTAACAATTGAAGTATACTTAAAGGTTTAAAGCAGTACAGTATAAAGGTGTAAGCGTACCTCAGTCCATTTCCTCTCACAGTTTTTGTTGGTTATATAAGAACATTGTTGGGATTGTAATATATACATTATATTCTGTAGCCATAAACATCTCTCTTTTTTTTAAAGTCTAAGGCCAATAATGAAACTTGTCCTTTTGTCAGTAGTTTTTCTTTTTTTTCTAACAGTTTTATTAAGATATAGTTGACATACAGCCCTGTATAAGTTTAAGGTGTACAGCATAATGATTTGACTTACGTACATCATAAAATGATTACCATAATAGATGTAGTGAACATCCATCATCTGATATAGATAAAAATTAAAGATTTGTACAAATTGAAGAAATAGAAAAACTTTCTTTTCCTTGTGATGAGAACTCTTAGGATTTACTCTCTTAACTTTCATATGTAACTTATAACAGTGTTAATTATATTTATCATGCTGTGCATTACATCCCTAGTACTTGTTTATCTTATAACTGGAAGTTTGTACCTTTTGACTGCCTTCATCTAATCTCCCCTCCCACTATGGTAACCACAAATCTATCTTTCTTTCAGGTTTTTTGGTTTGTTTTTAAGTATAATTGACCTACAGGACTGTGTTAGTTCTGGTACACAACATAGTGATTTGCTATTTCTGTACATTTCAAAATAATCATCATGATAAGTGTAGCTACCATCTGTCACCATACAAAGATATTACATAATTGTACTGTACATTATAATGTACATACTGTACATTTCAGACCCATAACTCATTTAATTTGTAACTGAAAGTTTGTACCTCTTAATCTCCCTCACCTATTTCTCTTCTCCTACACCCCTATAAGCAACCACCTGTCCTCTGTATCTATGACTCTGTTTCTGTTGTGTTATGTTTGTTCATTTGTTTTGTTTTTTAGATTCATATATAAGTGAAATCATATGGTATTTGTCTTTCTCTGACTTAATTCACTTAGCATAATATTCTCTAGGTCCATCCATGTTGTCATAAATGGTAAGATTTCATTCTTTTTTAAGACTGAGTGATATTCCATTGTATATACCACATTCGTTCACCTATTTGATGGACACCTAGGTTGTTTACGTATCTTGGCTATTATAAATAATGTTGCAGTGAACATAGGGATGCATATATCTTTTCAAATTAGTTTTCTTGTTTTCTTTGGGTAAATACCCAGGAGTGGAATTGTTGGATCACATGGTAGTTCTACTTTTAATTTTTTGAGGAACCTCCATACTGTTTTCCACAGTGGCTGTACCAACATACATTCCCTCCAACAGTGCACAAGGATTCCTTTTTCTCCACATCCTCTCCAACACTTGTTATTTTTTCTTTTTGATGACAGCCATTCTGAGAGGTGTGAGCTGATATCTCATTGTGGTTTTGATTTTCAGTTCCCTGATGATTAAAGATGTTGAATATCTTTTCATGTACCTGTTGGCCATCTGTGTCTTCTTTGGAAAAATATCTATTCATGTTCTCTGCCCATGTTTTTTTTTTTTTTTTTTTTTTTTTTTTATAAATTTATTGATTGATTGATTTTTTTGGGGTGTGTTGGGTCTTTGTTTCTGTGCGAGGGTTCCCTCTAGTCGTGGCAAGCGGGGGCCACTCTTCATCGCGGTGCGCGGGCCTCTCACTATCGCGGCCTCTCTTGTTGCGGAGCACAGGCTCCAGACGCGCAGGCTCAGCAGTTGTGGCTCACGGGCCCAGTTGGTCCGCGGCATGTGGGATCTTCCCAGACCAGGGCTCGAACCCGTGTCCCCTGCATTGGCAGGCAGATTCTCAACCACTGGGCCACCAGGGAAGCCCCTCTGCCCATGTTTTAATTAGGTTGTTTGTTTTACTGGCATTGAGTTGTATGAGTTCTTTATATATTTTGGATATTAACTCGTTATCAGATATATCATTTGCAAATATCTACTCTCATTCAGTAGGTGGCCTTTTCATTTTATTGATAGTCTCCTTCACTATGCAAAAGCTTTTAGTTTGATGTAGTCCCATTTGTTTGTTTTTGCTTTTGTTTCCCTTGCCTGAGGAGACATATACAAAAAAATACTTCTAAGACCGGTGTCAAAGAGTGTACATGCTTTCAGGTCTTATATTTAAGTTTTTAATCCATTTTAAATTTATTTTTGTATATGGTCTGAGAGTAGTCCAGTTTGATTCTTTTGCTTGTAGCTGTCCAGTTTTCCCAACAACACCGTTTATGGAAGAGGATGTCTTTTCCCCCTCTGTGTATTCTTGCCTCCTTTGTTGTAGATTAATTGACCATAAGTCCATGGGCTTAATTTCTGAGCTCTCCGTTTGTTTCCATTGATCTATGTGTCTGTTTTTGTGCCAGTACCATACAGTTTGGATTATTGTAGCTTTGTAGTATAGTTTGAAACCAGGTAGCATGATACCTTCAGCTTTGTTCTTAAGATTGTTTTGTTTTTTGGGGGTCTTTTGTGTTTTCATACAAATTTTAGAATTATTTATTCTAATTCTGTGAACAGTGCCATTGGTATTTTGATAGGAGTTGCGTTGAATCTGCCTTGGGTAGTATGGAAAAATATTAATTCCTCCAGTCCATGAGCATGGTGTATCTTTCCATCTGTTTGTATCATCTTTAGTTTCTTTCATCAGAGTCATATAGTTTTCTGGGTGCAGGTCTTTTTTTTTTTACCACGTTAATTAGATTTATTCCCAGGTATTTTATTCTTTTTGATGCTGTTGTAAATGGGATTTTCTTAATTTCTCTTTCTGATAGTTTAGTTAGTGTATAGAAATGCAGCAGACTTCTGTCTGTAAATATGGTATCTTGCAGCTTTATGGAATTCATTAATGGGTTCTAGTGGATTTTTTGATGATGTCTTTAGGATTTTCTATGTATAATATCATGTTATCTACAGACAGTGACAGTTTCACCACTTCCTTTCCAATTTGGATTCCTTTTATTTCTTTTTCTTTTCTGATTGTTGTGGCTAGGACTTCCTATAATATGTGAGTAAAAGCAGCAAGTCTTGTTCCTGGTCTTAGAAAAACTGATTTCAGCTTTCACTGTTGAGTATAATGTTAGGGTTGTCATAATGGCCTTTATTATGTTAGGATATGTTCCCTCTGTACCCACTTTGTTGAGAGTTTTTATTATAAATGGATGTTGGATTTTGTCACAAGCTTTTCTGCATCTTACTGAGATGGTCATATGATTTTTAGTCCCTAATTTCTGAATGTGGTGTATCACATTGATTGATTTGTGGATAATGAACCATCCTTGTACCCCTGGGAGAAATCCTGCTTGATCATGGTGTATGATCTTTTTAATATATTGTTGAATTTGGTCTGCTAATATTTCATTCATTGAGGATTTCTGCTTCTGTTCATCAGTGATATTGGGTGTAATCTTTTTTTTTTTTCAGTGTTTTTGTCTGGTTTTGGTATCAATGATGGCTGGCCTCATAGAATGAGTTTGGAAACATTCCTTCCTCTGCCATTTTTTGGGGTAGTTTTAGAAGGATATGTATTAACTCTTCTCTAAATGTTTGGTCATATTCACCTGTGAAGCTCTCTGGTCCTGGACTTTTGTTTGTTGGGGATTTTTTTGGTTAATGATTTGATTTCATTCTGGTAATTAGTCTGTTCATATTTTGTATTTCTCCCTGATTCAGTCTTGGGAGATTGTACATTTCTAGGAATTTGTCCTTTTCTTCTGTGTTGTCCATTTTATTGGTGTATGATTGTTCATAGTAATCTCTTGTGATCCTTTGTATTTTTGTAGTGTCAGTTGTAACTTCTTTTGCATTTCTGATTTTATTTATTTGGGCCCTCTCTTTGATGAGTCTGGCTAAATGCTTATCAATTTTGTTTTTCTTTTCAAGAACTCGCTTTTAGTTTCATTGATCTTTTCTATTGTTTTTTAGTTTCTACTTCATTTCTTTTTGCTCTGATCTTTATGATTTACTTTTTTGCTAACATTGGGTTATTTCTTCTTCTAGTTCCTTTAGGTGTAAGGTGAGGTTGTTTATTTGAGATTTTTAATGTTTCCTGAGGTATGCCTGTATCACTGTAAGCTTCCCTCTGAGAACTGCTTTTGCTATGTCCCATAGATTTTGGTTCATTGTATTTTTATTTTCATTTGTCTCTGGGTATTTATTTTATTTATTTCACCTTATTTCTTCAATGATCCATTGACTGTTTAGTAGCGTATTGTGTAGCCTCCATGTGTTTGTGTTTTTTGCAGTTTTTTTTCCTTGTTGTTGACTTCTAGTCTCATAGCCTTGTGATTGGGAAACTTGCTTGATACGATTTTATTCTTCTTAAATTTACTGTGACTTGTTTTGTAGCCTAGCTTGTGATGTATTCTAGAGAATGTTCCATATGTACTTGAAAAGAGTGTGTATTCTACTGCTTTTTGCATGGAATGTTCTCTATGTAGCTATTAAATCCATTTGGTCAAATGTGTCATTTAAGGCCAGTGTTTCCTTGTTGATTTTTCTGTCTGGATAATCTGTCCATTTATGTAAGTGGGGTGTTAAAGTCCCTTACTATTACTGTGTTAATGTCAGTTTCTTTCTTTATATCTATTAATATTTGCTTTATGTATTTAGCTGCTCTTTTGTTGGGTGCATATATGTATTTACAGTTGCTATAGCTTCTTGGATTCATCCTTTTATCGTCATGTAATGTCCTTTGTCTCTGGTCACAGTCTTTGTTTTAAAGTCTATTTTGTCTGCTATAAATATTGCTACCCTGATTTTCCATTTGTATGGTATACCTTTTTCCATTCCCTAGCTTTCAGTCTATGTGTGTCTTTAGACCTGAAACGAGTCTCTTGTAGGCAGCATATATATGGGTCTTGTTTTTGTATCCATTCAGCTACTCTGTGTCTTTTCTTTGGAGCATTTAGTCCATTTACATTAAAAGTATTTAGTGATAGGTATGTATCTGTTGCCATTTTGTTTGTTTTTGGGTTATTTTTGTAGTGCTTTTTGTTCCTTCTTTTGCTCTTTTGTGGTTTGGTGACTATCCGTAGTGTTATGTTTGGATACTTTCCTCTTTTTTGGGTGTGTATCTATTATAGATTTTTAGTTTGTAGTTACTATGAGGTTTATATTACAGCAATCTATACCTATGTATGTGAGTATTTTAAGTTTCTGATCTCAAGTTTGAATGCATTTTAACAACCTTCCATTTTTACTCCCCCCTCTCATTTACTGTTTTGATTGGTGTAAGATATTTTGTATCTTCTTGTTTTATATATCCCTTAACTACTTATTGTGGATATAGATGATTTTACTACTTTTGTCTTTTAACCTTCCTGCAAGCTTTATTGATTTACTACCTTTACTGTATATTTCCCTTTACCAATGAGATTTTTCCTTTTGTAATTTTCATATTTCTAGTTGTGGTCTTTAACCTTTCTTGTAAAGCTGGTTTTGTGGTGTTGAACTCTTTTAGCTTTTGCTTGTCCGTAAAACTTTTGATCTCTCTTCCAAATCTGAATGAAAGCCTTGTTGGGTAGAGTATTCTTCATTGTAGGTTTTATTCTTTCATCTCTTTAAATATATCATGCCATCCCCTTTTGGCTTGTGGAGTTTCTGTTGAAAAACAGCTGGTAGTCTTATGAGAGTTCCCTTGTACATAAATTGTTGCTTTTCCCTTGCTGCTTTTAATATTCTCCCTTAATCTTTAATTTTTGCCATTTTAATTACAATGTGTCTTGGTGTGGTCCTCTTTTGGTTGATCCTGTTTGCGACTGTCTGTGCTTTCTGGACCTGGATGTCTGTTTCTTTTCCCAGGTTAGGGAAGTTTCCAACTATTATGTCCTCAAATATGTTCTCTGTGCTACCCCCAACCCCCACCCCCTTCTGGGATCCCTATAATGTGAATGTTAGTATGCTTTATGTTGTCCTAGAGGTTTCTTAAACTGTCCTCATTTCTTTTTATTCTTTTTTCTTTCCAGCTTCAGTGATTTCCGCTACTCTGACTTTTGTTTGCTGCTCCATTTCTCTGTATCATCTAATCTACTGTTGATTCCTTCTAATATATTTGTTATTTCAGTTATCATATTCATCTGTGGTTGCTCTTCATATTTTCTGTCTCTTTGTTAAACTTCTCACTGTGTTTATCGATTCTTCTCTGGAGTTTTTTGAACATCTTTAAGATCATTACCTTGTACTCTTTATTGGGTAGATTCCATATCTCCACTTAGTTCTTATGGGGTTTTAACTTGTTCCTTCACTTGGGATATATTCCTCTGTCTCCCTCATTTTGCTTAATTTGCTACTTTTATTTCTGTGTATTAAGTAGATTGGTTATATTTCCTGATCTTGGAATAGTAGCCTTATATAGGAAATGTCTTATGGATCCCAATAGCACACTCCCCTCTGGTTACCAGAGCTATAAGTTCTAGGAATGTCTTCTTTGTGGGCTCTGTCGGTGCTTATGTTGTGGTGGGCTGCCTACTATGGGCACACTCAGGTATGGCTGGCCCCCAGTCTAGTTGGTTGCCAGGCCCCGCCTTTTGTGGAGGCTGCTGGCCACTGGTGGGTGGGACTGGGTCCTGGCACATTTGGCTACATGGCCAGAGGAGTCCTGGGGTGGTCCTGGCCTGTTGGTGGGTGGGCTGGGTCTTTACATGGCTGGCTGTGGGGCCACAATAGTTCTGGGACTGATGTTGGCCCACTGGTGAGTGGGGCTGAGGCCCAGGGGTTCCAGGGGCTTGTGCCTGCCCAACAGTGGATGAGGCTGAGTCCTGGTGCCAGTGCTGGCCTACTGGTACATGGAGCTGTGTCCTGGGGTCTCTGGCTCTGGGACCTCTGGGTCCCAGACTTGGTGTTAGGCCACTGGTGGGTGGTGCTGAGGCCCAGGAGGTCATAGTTTTTCTATGTGTCTTCTGGATGATAGAACTTTATAAACTAGTGTTTTCTTCAAGAGCAGTTCATAGGAACAATATTCCTTGAGTTCTTACATATTTAATAATATTTACCTGTTGTTTTTATACTGAACTATATTGTTAGACTCAGTATTAATTCTTGGTCAGATTTTTTGACCTTGAAGACTCTATACATATTGATCTGCTGTTTTTGCCATTGACTTCCTTCTCCTGTTCATTTTTAGGTAGCAGTGAGTTTGTGTAGATTCTCAAAGAATTCTCTTTGAATCCTTGAAGTACAATAGTCTTTTCCCCACCCCCGGGAAAACATGTACCCTTTTAAACTCTATGATTTCTTGTTCAGTTCTGATTCTCCTGTGTCTCAGTGATGCAAAATGAAATCTGTGAAAGCTTCCGATATGCCAAACAAGGGATTGTTGGCCTTGCCCTTCTGGCCATGCCAAGTACTTTAGAGAACTGAGGTATGATAATGTTGAGGTTTGAAGCTGCAAGCCTTCTCCCTTGCTTGCGACCGTCCAGCATCCCTCTTTAACCCATTGCATTCTCACATATGTGGTTAGGGATGTCTCCTAGTGTGCTTAAGGATGGAAGTGTAGTTTGTATTTCTGTTTCTCATTGTTTTCTTAGTTTTGAGATTTTTTTCAAGAGGAGAAAGAGGTCACATCATTTTTTACCCTGCCATTTTTAAACCAAAAATCATAAGGGCTGTAGGTCCAATTTTGTCAGAATTAAGATAATTTTTAAAGTACAAGGAATGGGGGTGGGTGGGATGAATTGGGAGATTGGGATTGCCATATATACCCTACTATGTATAAAATAGATAACTAATGAGAACCTACTATATAGCACAAGGAACTCTCTCTACTCAGTGCTCGCTGGTGACCTAAATGGGAAGGAAATCCAAAAAAGAGGGGTTATATGTATGTGTGTGTGTGTGTGTGTGTGTGTGTGTGTGTGTGTGTGTATGTAGCTAATTCACTTTGCGGTACAGCAGAAACTAACACAACATTGTAAAGCAACTGTACTCCAAAAAAAAAAAAAGTCTTAATAATATTTGGAGAAAATTAAGGTGGAATTCAGGAAATAGCAGGATGGTAACTTAGCTGTATTTTGTACTTTTAGGGTGAGGCAGGGAAGACCTGGGGCAAATGGACCACAGATTTAAAATAAAAGTGTGGATACAGGAATTATTCAAGCAAACTTGAAGAAATCTGCATATCTGTATAGAAAATCCTTGGCATTTGTGGATTTAATGGTCAGCATCTTATTCAATTATAGGTGATTTTCATACAGTCCCTTAAAAAGTATAATGTAGTAATTTGTCAAGTTTTGCTAGGGCAAGAATTTGAGTCTTAGGCACTACAAGAGGTATGAGTTTTAATTTAAACCTCCACCCCATGCTCACACTGAATGAGCTTTTTATTCATTAGCTCATATGTTACTCCATTGCATATACAGTATTCTCATTGAGATTCAAGTATACGTCTACTTTTTTTTGTTTTGGTTTTGTGGTACTTTATGATCTTTGGGAATTATATTTACCATGGTATTTGTAGATAGGAATTCCAAAGTTAACATGGCAGGTTTTTCTTGAATGTCAAG
Source organism: Balaenoptera acutorostrata (assembly GCF_949987535.1). Lineage (NCBI taxonomy): Eukaryota > Metazoa > Chordata > Mammalia > Artiodactyla > Balaenopteridae > Balaenoptera > Balaenoptera acutorostrata. Next base: position 19,455,709 of record NC_080079.1, on the reverse strand, counting down.
AAAGATATATATATATATATATATATATATATATATATATATATATGTGTGTGTGTGTGTGTGTGTTTGTGTGTGTGTGTGTGTGTGTGTGTGTATATATATATAGTGTTTATATTAGTAGCCTTCATTATGTGGTTAAATCATAGACTTTAGAGTTAAATGTTAACCTTAGAGGTCATTAAAGTTATTTTGTCAGTTGAAAAAAAAAAGTACAAGGAATAAAATATGTGCTGATGTAGTTTTCTGAAAGTTGAAAACAATTCATTTACAGAGGTTCTTTTAGATCAATTTTTTTTTTAATTAAAAAAACACAAACATTTGAGTTTGATTGTATTACTTAATTTATATTTCTGAAGCCTTGTACATTATAAAGCATTAAAAATGAGACTAGAAACTAATGCCTCTAGTTAGGAATTAGAGTGCTCTTTAGTTCTTTAGTTTATTTAGATGTTGATTCCTTTTTCAGTTGAATCTGAAAATTGAACTTTTGTACTTTAGTTGGTACCACTAGAATTTTTTATTTTAAGTCTTTTGGCATAATACATGCTAGTTCTGGAATAATCTGGTATTCTGAATGGCATCTTGTTTTTCAAGGGAAATGTCAATTATTTTCCTCACTTAATGACTCTATTAAAAGAAATATGTTTGAAAAATCTTGATAGCTAGTGGGCAAGCTTCTTCTGTTCTGTGATTTGAACATATATTCATTTGACCCAGTTCTGTTTTACCTACCCTTTGTCTACTAGCAGGAGCAGGGTGACAGCTCAGAGAAGGTAGGTATTTTTTCCACCCCATTCCTATGTGACTATGTGACTGAATATATTACTTTGTTAGCCCCAGATACAAAAGCTCATTCTAATACCCTTACAGAGAATTACAATGCCTGGTAGATTATTGGAGATTTCAGTTTTAAGTCTTTGTTACTCCAATTATTGATCCAGTGTTTTTTAAATATCAAATTTAAAAATAATTCTGTAAAGTTCTATCAGTGTTCTAATTTGTCTAAAAGTGACCTTTATTTACTGCTAAATATTTGTGCTTTTCACTTGAAACTATGAGATACAGATATTCCTCAGAAAAGGTTTCCTGATGCAAATAAATTGGGAAATCTCGTATATTATATTCTTCATTAAGAGTACATTATTATACAAGGTACTTCCCTAGTGGCGCAGAGGTTAAGAATCTGCCTGCCAATGCAGGGGATATAGGTTTGATTGCTGGTCCGGGAAGATCCCACATGCTGCGGAGCAACTAAGCCTGTGAGCCACAACTACTGAGCCTGTGCTCTAGAGCCTGCGAGCCGCAACTGCTGAGCACATGTGCCACAACTACTGAAGCCCACATGCTCTAAGGTCTGCATGCTGCAACTCCTGAGTCCGTGTGCTGCAACTACTGAAGCCCACGCGCCTAGAGCCCGAGCTCCACAGCAAGAGAAGCCACCGCGATGAGAAGCCCGTGCACCACAACGAAGAGTAGCCCCTGCTTGCCGCAACTAGAGAAAGCCCACACACAGCAACGAAGACACAACTCAGCCAAAAAAAAAAGAGTACATTATTATATTAAAACTAATAATTTCTGCTGTCAGACAGCAGAAACACATCTTATTCTAAACCTATTTGACCATGGAACTAGATGTTGTAGAAACACGTTTTGGGAAATGCTGAGACTGTATTACAGAACATATTGTGATTAATACATTGTAAGGGTATTTCAAAACATTTGCAGCTATGATTACCTATAGCCATGTGGACCAAGTAAGCTTTTTAATATATATAGATGGTAACTACTGTCCCAGAATGTAAATATAATCAGAACACACTTAATTTTGGAAGTATCTTTTCTGTAATTCTAAGGGTTTGGTTTTTGACCTGGACATTTTGTTAGAATGAATTTTCCAGTCTGAAGGTAATTCTTAAGTATCCTACTATGTATTGAACACCCAAAATTGGTCTTTGGAACTACTTTCTGTGAAGACTTAGCAGTAGGAGTTTTAGCGCTTTAAGGTACCTATGAGATCATGTATCTCCCCAAACTCATTTTTTCAGATAAACTGAGACCTAGAAATGTAAGGGAAGTAGAAATCACATTGTAATTAATCAAGGGATTTGGAACCCAAACCCACAGCTCCGGATCTTATGCTTTTTTTTTTTTTTAATTTCATTTGTTTTTCTATACTACTTTTAACCAAAATCCTTTAGAGACAGAAACTAGCTAGGTGATACCTACATTTAACATGAGAATACAGGGTAGAGACTGAGTTAGATTATAAGGTGGGTCAAATTTAATGTAGCTAGAACTCCTAAAGTCTCTGGACATCCAGTTCCCCCCTCATTTATCTGAATAATTCCCTTTATCCTAGACAAGAGAAAAATAGTTAAAAAATAAGCATGTACTCTTCTAAAAAAATTTATTGGAGTATAGTTGATTTACAATGTTGTGTTAGTTTCTGCTGTACAGCAAAGTGGATCAGTTATACGTGTACATACATCCACTCATTTTTAGATTCTTTTCCCATATCATTTCAGAGTGTTGAGTAGAGTTCCCTGTGCTGTACAGTAGGGTCTTATTAGGTATCTATTTTATATATAGTAGTGTGTATATGTCAAATCCCAACCTTTCAATTTATCCCTACCCCCTTCCCCCTTAGTAACAATAAGTTTGTTTTCTGCATCTGTGACTCTATTTCTGTTTTGTAAATAGGTTCATTTGTACCATTTTTTTAGATTCCACATATAAGCAATATCATAATATTTGTCTTTGACTTACTCAGTATGACAATCTCTAGGTCCATCCACGTCACTGCAAATGGCATTATTTTGTTCTTTTTTATGGCTGTGTAATATTCCATTTTATATGTGTGTGTGTGTGTATATATATATATATATGTATATATATATATATATATACACACCACATTTTCTTTATCCATTCCTCTGTTGATGGATATTTAGGTTGCTTGTATGTCCTGGCTATTGTAAATAGCACTGCAGTGAACATTGGGGTACGTGTATTTTTTGAATTATGGTTTTCTCTGGATATATGCCCAGGAGTGGGATTGCTGGATCATATGACAATATTACTGTAAGGGAATAGTCAGTGCTAGTTTTTAATGATTAGTGCATGGGCCAAGGATGCCTGAGTCAGGTTCTTTTCTAAATTGAGCTGTATCATCACTTAATAGTGGTCAGTTATTGAAACATTTATTTATATATTCTGTTAATGGAAAAGTTGGCCTAAATGGTTGTAGAGTTAAACTCTAAGGTACTGAATTCAAATTAATTTATAAAATATATTGTTTTTATCATACTTTTCAGAAAGATACCACTCAGTAGAAAATAATTGAACTCGTTGAACTTGAGGTTATATGAATTATGCATATAGACATATAATAATATATTATTGGAAGAAATTTACCTTTTAAATGCCATATTGCTAAGTAAACTACTAGTGTGATCTGTGTTGGGGGGGATAATTTTTTAAAGATAGATAGTTAGATTTTCTGTTTTGGCTTTTTTTATTCAGCATTTCTTCAGACTATAGAAAGCAGTCCTACCTTTTCAAGTCTTGTTCTGTCAGAAATTTTCCTTGGTTCATGTGTCGAATCCTGCTTATTTACATGATTATGTATAACCACTTAATGTATTCTGAAATAGTATATTTGTTAAGACAAGGGTTTTGGAGTCAGAACTATGTTAGTCTTGTGACTTAGCCAGTTATGGTCTGTGTGGTCTTTGACAAGTTGTTTGATTGCTCTTGAGCCTTAGTTTCCTTATCTATAAATGGACTTTATCTGCTTCAGAATTGTTGCAAGGACTTAATGAGATATGAGGTAAAAAGCATTTAGCACTGCTGCTACCTCTAGTCGTGTTATTGTCAGTTTCCCACCGTGCTATTGGGCAAATGATTTAACTTCCATAAACCTTGGTTAACTCATCTGTTAATGAGAATAACCCTCCTGGGGTGCCTGCTTCACAGAGGGTTACTTTGGAAATCAAAGGTAATCATGTGATCATAGTTGATAAACTTCTCAACCTATCTAAGCTGAGGTAACAAGTCTTACACCATTAGGACTGGGGAGGCAAAAGCAGAGGGAGTGGAGATTTGCTTTTTGGGAAAGGGTTTAGCTGAAGTCTTGATGACAGATCTGTCTTCCTTCAGTACTGCTAGACTGTGGCACATGCAGACACATAACTTCCTTTCCAGATAAGTCAGGCTCAGAATGCATATCTGTTTCATCACTATCCTCCATGTGGTGCTTGTAAGATCCTAGATGAAGAATTTGTGACAGAGTCCAAACTCTTTTAGCTCAGTATCCATGGCCCTTTATGATTTGCTCTCAACTTCCATTTCTTTACCTCATTCCCTGGCATTTCCTCTTCTTATCTCTCTCTCATAACCTCCAACTCCAGTGTCTTTTCCAGAGAGAGGGGTAAGCACTTAAATGAACAGTTTGAGAGTATATTCTTTTATTTTTTTCTGTGTTCCTACACAGATGTGTAACTCTCACATACATTTATATTTTTCTTCAAACAAACAAAAAGTGCCAAGTCAATCATATTATGAAGAAGCCACATTTTCAGAAAGTCTGTACTGGATTGTATGCCCATCAGCAGTCTGTGAGGGTGTAACTTTCTCTGTGTCCTCACCAGCATGGTTCTTTTTTATTTTTTAATCAATTTGATAGATATAACATTATTTCTCATTGTATTTGTTGAATAAATATTCTTCTAATAACTAGTGAATATGTCTTTCTAGATCTTTCAGACAGCCAGGAGAGGAACTCAAGGTTCATTTGAGCATTTGCTTCAAAATGAAAACATAACTTTGGACTCTATGAAATCCACTTGTCAAACATTGGGTTAGCATACTATCTTACCTCGTCTTTACCTTGAACTACAGCTTAGAAACCACCATCCCAAATTTGATGTTTCTCAATCCTTTGTGTATAAATGTATGTATGTATGTATTCACAGACCATATACATTCACAGACCTGAACTACAGCTTAGAAACCACCATCCCAAATTTGATGTTTCTCAATCCTTTGTGTATAAATGTATGAATGTATGTATTCACAGACCATATACATTAATTTGTATGTTTTGAAACTTTTACACATGGAACCATTCTTTACAATTCTGCAACTTATATTTTTTTGTCTTTTTTTAAAAAACTTTTAATTTTATATTGGAGTATAGTTGATTAACAATGTTGTGTTAGTTTCACATGTACAGTGAAGTGATTCAGTTATGCATATACACATACCTATTCTTTTTCAAATTCTTTTCCCATTTAGGTTGTTACATATTGAGCAGAGTTCCCTGTATATAGTAGGTCCTTGTTGGTTATCCATTTAAAATATAACACTGTGTACATGTCAGTCCCAAACTCCGTAACCATCCCTTCTCCCCACCCTTCCCCCCAGTAACCATTAGTTTGTTCTCTAAGTCTGTGAGTCTGTTTCTGTTCTGTAAATAAGTTCATTTGCATCTGTTTTTTAGATTCCACGTATAAGCAATATCATACGATATTTCACTTTGTCTCTCTGACTTCACTCAGTATGATAGTCTCTAGGTCCATCCAGGTTGTTGCAAATGACATTATTTCATTCTTTTTTTTTTTTTTAGTTATTTATGCTGGGGGGTTGGAATACTCATCTTTACTTTTTTTTTTTTTAATATATTTATTTATTTTTGGCTGTGTTGGATCTTTGTTTCTGTGCGAGGGCTTTCTCTAGTTGCGGCGAGCGGGGGCCACTCTTCGTCGCAGTGCATGGGCCTCTCACTATCGCGGCCTCTCTTGTTGCGGAGCACAGGCTCCAGACGCGCAGGCTCAGTAGTTGTGGCTCACGGGCCCAGTTGCTCCGCGGCATGTGGGATCTTCCCAGACCAGGGCTCGAACCCGTGTCCCCTGCATTGGCAGGCAGATTCTCAACCACTGTGCCACCAGGGAAGCCCATTATTTCATTCTTTTTTATGGCTGAGTAATATTCCATTGTATATATGTGCCACATTTTCTTTATCCATTCCTCTCTCAATGAACATTTAGGTTGCTTCCATATCTTGGCTATTGTAAACAATGTGGTAATGAACATCAGGATGCATGTATCCTTTTGGACCATGGTTTTTTCTGGATATATGCCCAGGAGTGGGATTGCAGGATCATATGGTAGCTCTGTTTTTAATTTTTAAGGAACCTCCATACTGTTCTCCATAGTGGCTGTACCAATTTACATTCCCACCAACAGTGTAGGAGGGTTTCCTTCTCTCCACACCCTCTCCAGCATTTACTGTTTGTGGATTTTTTGATAATAGCCATTCTGATTGGTGTGAGGTGATATCTCAATGTAGTTTTGACTTGCATTTCTCTAATAATTAGCGATGTTGAACATCTTTTCATGTGCCTCTTGGCCATCTGTATATCTTCTTTGGAGAAATATCTATTTAGGTCTTCTACCCACTTTTTGATTTGATTCCTTGTTTTGATGATATTAAGCCACATGAGCTGTTTGTAAATATTGGAGACTAATCCATTGTCCGTCACATCATTTGCAAATATTTTCTCGCGTTCTGTGGGTTGTCTTTTCATTTTATTTATGGTTTCCTTTGCTGTGTAAAAGCTTTTGAGTTTAATTAGGTCCCATTTGTTTATTTTTGTTTTTATTTCCATTACTCTGGGAGATGGATTGAAAAAGATATTGCTACAATTTATGTCAGAGAGTGTTCTGCCTATGTTTTCCTCTAAGAGTTTTATGGTGTTCAGTCTCACATTTAGGTCTTTAATCCATTTTGAGCTTGTTTTTGTGTATGGTGTTAAAAATGTTTGTAATTTCATTTTTTTAACACATAGCTGTCCAGTTTTCCCAGCACATTTATTGAAGAGATTGTCTTTACACATTGTACGGTCTTGTCTCCTTTGTCATAGATTAATTGACCATAGGTGCGTGGGTTTATCTGTGGGCTTTCTGTCCTGTTCCATTGATCTGTATTTCTATTTTTGTGCCAGTACCATACTGTTTTGATGACTATAGCTTTGTAGTATAGTCTGAAGTCAGGGAGCCTGATTCCTCCAACTCTGTTTTTCTTTTTCAAGATTGCTTTGGCTGTTCTGGGTCTTTTGTGTCTCCATACAAATTTTAAGATTTTTTTGTTCTAGTTCTATGAAAAATGCCAGTGGCATTTGATAGGGATTTCATTGAATCTGCAGATTGCCTTGGGTAATATAGTCATTTTGACAATACTGACTCTACCAATCCAAGAACATGGTGTATCTCTCCATCTGTTTGTGTCATCTTTGATTTCTTTCACCAGCATCTTATAGTTTTTGGAGTACAGGTCTTTGGTCTCCTTAGGTAGTTTATTCCTAGGTTTTTTATTCTTTTTGATGTGATGGTAAGTGGGATTGTTTCTTGAATTACTCTGTCTGATCTTTCATTGTTAGTGTATAGCAATGTAACAGGTTTCTGTATATTAGTTTTGTAACCTGCAACTTTACCAAATTCATCGATGAGCTCCAGTAGCTTTCTGGTAGCATCTTTAGGATTTTTGATGTATAGTATCATGTCATCTGCAAACAGTGAGAGTGTTAACTGCTTTTCCAATTTGGATAACTTTTTCTTCTCTGATTGCTGTAGCTAGGATTTCCAAAATCGTGCTGAATAGAAGTGGTGAGAGGACATCCTTGTCTTATTCCTGATCTTAGAGGAAATGCTTTTAGCTTTTCACCGTTGAGTATGATGTTAGCTGTAGGTTTGTCGTATATGGCCTTTATTATGTTGAGGTATGTTTCCTCTATGCCCACTTTCTGGAGAGTTTTTATCATAAATGGGTGCTAAAGTTTGTCAAAAGCTTTTTCCTGCATCTGTTGAGATGATCATATGGTTTTTATTCTTCAATTTGTTCATGTGGTGTATCACACTGATCGATTTGCGGATGTTGAAAAATCCCTGCATCCCTGGGATAAATCCCATTTCATCTTGTTGTATGATCCTTTTAATATATTGTTGGATTTGGATTGCTAGTATTCTGTTGAGGATATTTGCATCTGTGTTCATCAGTGATATTGGCCTAAAATTTTCTGTTCATGTGGTATCTTTGTCTGGTTTTGGTATCAGGGTGACGGTGGCATCATAGAATGAATTTGGGAGTTTTCATTCCTCTGCAGTTTTTTGGAACAGTTTCAGAAGGATAGGTGTTAGCTCTCCTCTAAATGTTTGATAGAATTCACCTGTGAAGCTATCGGGTCCTGGACTTTTGTTTGCTGGAAGTTTTTAAATCACAGTTTCAATTTCAGTGCTTGTGATTGGTCTGTTCATATTTTTTATTTCTTCCTGGTTCAGTCTTGGGAGATTGTACCTTCCTAAGAATTTGTCCATTTCTTCCAGGTTGTCCATTTTATTGGCATACAGTTGCTTGTAGTAGTCTCTTATGATCCTTTGCATTTCTGTGGTGTTAGTTGTAACTTCTTGTTCATTTTCAATTTTATTGATTTGAGTCCTCTTCCTTTTTTTTTTCTTGATGAGTCTGGCTAAAGGTTTATCAATTTTGTTTTTCTTTTCAAAGAACCAGCTTTTAGTTTCATTGATCTTTACTATTGTTCTCTTTGTCTCTATTTCATTTATTTCTGCTCTGGTCTTTATGATTTCTTCTAGTAACTTCAGGTTTTGGTGTTCTTTCTTCAGTTGCTTTAGGTGTAAGTTTAGGTTGTTTATTTGAGATTTTTCATGTTTCCTGAGGTAAGATTGTATTGCTATAAACTTCCCTCTTAGGACTGCTTTTGCTGCATCCCATAGGTTTTGGATGGTTGTGCTTTTGTTTTTATTTGTCTCTAGGTATTTTTTGTTTTCCTTTTTGATTTCTTCAGTGATCCATCGGTTGTTTAGTTGCATGTTGTTTAGCCACCACATGTTTGTGCTTTTTACATTTTTTTCTTATAGTTTATTTCTAATCTCGTAGCATCATGGTTGGAAAAGGTGCTTGATATGATTTCAATTTTCTTAAATTTACTGAGGCTTGCTTTTTTTTTTTTTTGGCTGTGTTGGGTCTTCGTTTCTGTGTGAGGGCTTTCTTTAGTTGTGGCAAGCGGGGGCCACTCTTCATCACGGTGCGTGGGCCTCTCACTGTTGCAGCCTCTCTTGTTGCGGAGCACAGGCTCCAGACGCGCAGGCTCAGTAGTTGTGGCTCACGGGCCCAGTTGCTCTGCGGCATGTGGGATCTTCCCAGACCAGGGCTCGAACCCATGTCCCCTGCATTGGCAGGCAGATTCTTAACCACTGTGCCACCAGGGAAGCCCGAGGCTTGCTTTTTGTGGCCCAGCATGTGGTCAGTCCTGGAGAATGTTCCTTGTGCACAGGAGAAGAACGTGTATTCTGTGGCATTTGGATAGAATGCTCTATAAATATCAATTAAGTCTATCTGGTCTGATGTGTCATTTAAGGCCTGTGTTTCCTTATTGATTTTCTGTCTGCATGATCTCTCCATTGATGAAAGTGGGGTGTTAAAGTCCCCCACTATTGTTGTGTTACTGTTGGTTTCTCCCTTTTTGGCTGTTAGTATTTGCCTTATTTATTGAGGTACTCCTATGTTGGGTGCATATATTTTTACAATTGTTATATCTTGTTGTTGGACTGATCTCTTGATCATTATGTAGTATCCTTCTTTGTCTCTTTAACAGTCTTTATTTTAAAGTCTATTTTGTCTGAAATGAGTATTGCTATTCCAGCTTTCTTTTGATTTCCATTTGCATATAGTACCTTCTTCCATCCCCTCACTTTCAGTCTGTAGGTGTCTCTAGGTCTGAAGTGGGTCTCTTGTAGACAGCATATATACAGGTCTTGTTTTTGTATCCATTCTTTGTTTTTTGGTTGGAGCATTTAATTCGTTTACATTTAAGGTAATTATTGATATGTATGTTCCTATTGCCATTTTCTTAATTGTTTTGGGTTTGTTTTTGTAGGTCTTTTTTCTTCCTTTTCTCTTTTGTTTTCTTCTCTTGTGGTTTGATGACCATCTTTAGTGTTGTGTTTGGGTTGCTTTTTCTTCTTTTGTGTGTGTATCTATTGTAGTTTTGGGGTTTGTTGTTTCCATGAGGTTTTGATATAGCAGTCTGTATATGTACAAGGTTTGTTAAAGTTGCTGGTCTCTTCCTGCCTAGAGAAGTTCCTCTAGCATTTATTGCAAAGCTGGTCTGGTGATGCTGAATTTTCTTAGTTTTTGCTTGTCTGTAAACCTTTTGATTTCTCTGTCAAATCTGAATGAGAGCCTTGCTACATAGAGTATTTTTGGTTGTAGGTTCTTCCCTTTCATCACTTTAAATATATTGTGCCACTCCCTTCGGCCCTGCAGAGTTTATGCTGAGAAATCAGCTGATAACCTTGTGTGAGTTCCCTTGTATGTTATTTGTTGTTTTCCCCTGTTGCTTTTAATATTTTTTGTTTTTAGTTTTTGTCATTTAGATTACTATGTGTCTTGGCATGTTCCTCCTTGGGTTTATACTGCCTGGTACTGTCTGTGCTTCCTGGACTTGGGTGACTGTTTCCTTTCCCATGTTAGAGATGTTTTCAGCTGTTATCTCTTCAAATATATTTTGAGGTCCTTTGTCTCACTCTTCTCCTTCTGGGACCCCTATAATGTAAATGTTGGTGTGTTTTAATGTTGTCCCAGAGGTCTCTTAGATTTTCTTCATTTCTTTTCATTCTTTTTTCTTTATTCTGTTCAGCAGTGATTTCTATCATTGTGTCTTCCAAGTCACTTATCCATTTTTCTGCCTCAGTTATTCTGCTATTGATACCTTCTAGTGTATTTTTCACTTCAGTTACTGTATTGTTAATCTGTTTGTTCTTTTGTTCTTTTAGGTCTTTGTTAAACATTTCTTGCATCTTCTTGATCCTTGCCTCCATTTTTTTCCCAAGATCCTGGATCATCTTCACTATCATTATTCTGAATTCTTTTTCTAGAAGGTTGCCTATCTCCACTTCACTTAGTTGTTTTTCTGGGGTTTTATCTTGTTCCTTCATGTGGGACATATTCCTCTGCTGTTTCATTTTGTCTAACTTTCTATGATTGTGGTTTTTGTTCCCCAGGCTGCAGGATTGTAGTTCTTCTTGCTTCTGCTGTGTGCCCTCTGGTGGATGAAGCTATCTAAGAGGTTTGTGCAAGCTTCCTGACTGGGGGGAAGAGGTGGTGGGTGGAGCTGGGTCTTGTCCCTCTGGTGGGTAGGGCTGTGCTCAGTAAAACTTTAACCCACTTGTCTGCTGATGGGTGTGGCTGTGTTCCCTTCCTGTTGGTTGTTTGGCCTGAGGCGACTGAGCACTGGTGCCTACAGGCTGTTTGGTGGGGCTCATGGTGGCCTCCAGGAGGTGAGGGTCTCAAGCCAATGAGTACTTCCCAGAACTGCTGCTGCCAGTGTCTTTGTCCCCACAGTGAGCCACAACCACCCTCTGCCTCTGCAGGAGATCCTCCAATACTAGCAGTTAGGTCTGGCCCAGTCTCTTAAGGGGTCACTGCTTTTTTCCCCTGGGTCCTGGTTCACACTAGACTTTGTGTGTGCCCTTCAGGAGTGGAGTTTCTGTTTTCCCCATTCCTTTGGAAGTCCTGTGATCAAATCCTGCTGGTCTTCAAAGCCAGATTCTCTGGCAACGACTCCTCCCGTTGCCAGACCCCCAGGCAACTGGGAAACCTGACATGGGGCTCAGATCTTTCACTCCAGTGGGAGAACTTCTGTGGTATAATTGTTTTCCAGTTTGTGGGTTGCCCACCCATGGGTATGGGATTTGATTTTATCGCGATTGCACCCCCACTATTGTCTTGTTGTGGCTTATTCTTTGTCTTTGGATGTAGGATATTTTTTTTGGTAGGTTCTAGCATTTTTTTGTGGATGGTTGTTCAACAGTTAGTTGTGATTCTGGTGTTCTTATAAAAAGGGGTGAGTGCACATCCTTCTACTCTGCTATCTTGAGCTAATTCTGGAAGGAATTTTCTGTTTTTTGTCTTTTTGTTTTTATTGTTTACCATCTCTTCTGAGATCTGTTTCTGTTGCTTCCTTTAGGTGTAGTGATTTATTTTTCCATTGGGTAGTGTAACCTTGCTGCAGTGGTTCCTTGTGCAAATATAGAAGTTTTCATACTGTAAATACCTAGAAGTAGAATTGATAGATCAAATGGGTTTACTTGGACATTTTCTAATTCATCAAATTTTTGCCAAGTTACTCTCCAAAGTCGTTTTGACAATTGATACTTTTACCAGCAGAGTGTGAATTCTCACAGCTCCACTTTCTCCCATGTTGGTTTTAGCAGACTTTTTCACCTAACCTGATGGCAGTTATAGCTTTTCATATTTCTCTAATTACTAGTGCTATTGAGTATTTAATGGCCTTTTAAATATCTTCTGTGAATTGCCTGCCCACTTCTTAGTGCAGTATTTGCCTTTTCTTAGAAATCTGCTAAGTTTTTTTATATTTTCTAGACTCAAATCCTTTTTTAGAAATGAGTTACAAAGATCTATTCCTAGTCTGTAGCCTGTTCTTTTATTTTGTTTCTATTATTTCTAATTAACCTTTTAAAAGTTGTTACATGATCACAAACTTAGAAGTTTGGAGTTCAGTAAAATAACCTGTTTTTCCCCAAATTAACTGAGAGTAAGTTGTTCATCTGATGCTCCATCATCCCTGAGTATTTTAGCAGCAGTTCTCTATCGTTTTGGCCTTAGAACAACTTCACAGTCTTAAAAAATTTAGAACTTCAGAACTTATTTATGTAAGGGTTATATTTACTCATATTTACGTATTAGAAATTAAAATCAAGGAATTTAAAAATTAATTTTTTAAAAGACATATTACATGTAACAAATAAAAATTTTTATGAAAAATAACTACTTTTCACAACAAGTGGATTTGTTTCACATTTTTTGCAGATTTCCTTAATGTCTTCCTTAACAGATAATGGCTGAATTCTCATAATTGCTTCAGTCTGTTGCAATATGTTATTTTGGCTGAAGAATATGAAGAAAATCAGTCCTCAAACATATATGTAGTTGGAATATTTTAATAGCCTTTTTAGGTAATTGAAGGTATTCAATGATAACTGGTTTAAAATGGCAGTGATAAATAATTTCTTGAAGATTAACTGCAATGTAGAATTTAAACCTATATTAATGAACTTTTTCCCCCTAACTTTTTCTTTAGAAATAATGATAGACTCATAGGAAGTTGCAAAAATAGCACTTCACTCAGCATCCCTTAATGTTAGCATCTCATATAATTGGAGTACAATATCAAAACCAGGAGATTGACATTGATGCTATACTGTTAACTGGACTATAAGACCATATTCGGTTTTTTGCCTTCTTTTAGGTGTTTTTGTGTGTGTCTGTGATTCTGCATGTTTTTATCCCACGTATAGATTCACAGTTAAGATATGGAATGATTTCATCACCTCAGAGGAACTCTCCCTCTCTACCTTGTCCTTATCCCCTGAAAATTCCTGTTCCATTCTCCATCTGTATAGTTTCATCAGTTCAAAAAATGTTGCATAAATGGAATTATAAAGTATGTAAACTTTTCAGATTGACTTTTTCATTAAGCTTAACAGCCTTGAGATCCAGCCAGGTTGTTGCATATATCAGTAGCTCATTCCTTTTTTTACTGAGTAGTGTTGCCTTGTGTGAATGTACCAGAGTTTAACCATTCACTCACCAAAGGACATTTGGATTGATTCCTTTTTTGGGTGTGTGTGGGGGATTACAAATAAATGGTATGAACATTGGTGTACAGGTTTTTTTAAAAAAATACTATTTATTTATTTGGCTGTGCAGGGTCTTAGTTGCGGCACGCCGGTTCTTCGTTGCCATGTGCAGGATCTTCATTGCTGCGTGCAGGATCTTTAGTTGTGGCGTGTGGGATCTTTTAGTTGCGGCATGTGGGATCTAGTTCCCTGACCAGGGATTGAACCCAGGCCCCCTGCATTGGGAGCACGGAGTATTTATTTATTTATATTTTTGGCTGCGTTTGGTCTTTGTTGCTGCCTGCGGGCTTTCTCTAGTTGCGGTGAGCAGGGGCTACTCTTCATTGAGGTGCGCGAGCTTCTCATTGCAGTGGCTTTTTTTGTTGAGTGTGGGCTCTAGGCGCGCGGGCTCAGTAGTTGTGGCGCGTGGACTTAGTTGCTTCTGCGGCATGTGGAATCTTTCCAGACCAGGGCTTGAACCCATGTCCCCTGCATTGGCAGGCAGACTCTTAACCACTAGGGAGTGCAGAGTCTTAATCACTGGACTGCCAGGGAAGTACAGGGTTTTTGTGTGAGCACAAGTTTTCATTTTTCTGAGGTAAATGCCAAAGAGTGAAATGCTGGATTATATGGTAGGTATGTGGTTAGTTATAAGTAATCACTAAACTGTTTTTTCAGAATTTTTGTATTCACCTCTGTTTTACCTTCCCACCAGCAGTATACAAGATATTTGACTTCTCTGCATTCTTGTCCGCGTTTGATGTTATCACTATTTTTTATTTATTTAAGGTGCTCTGACAGAGTGTAGTAATATTTCATTGTGGTTTTAATTTTCATTTCCCTAATAGCTAATGATGTTGAACATCTTACTTGTGCTATTTGCCATATGTATCTGCTCTTTGGTGAAATGTTTATGTCTCTCTTCTGCCCATTTTCCAGTTGGGTTGTTTTTTTAATGTTGAGTTTTGAGAGTTCTTTATGTGTTTAGATGTAAGACCTTTGTTGAATATGAGGTTTTCAAATATTTTCTCCCATAGCTTGTCTTTCCATCCTCTTAACAGGGTCTTTTGCAGTGCAAAATTTTAAATTTTTAATGAAGTTCAGTTTATCAATCTTTTTCTTTTATGGGTTGTACTTTTGGTGTCATGCCTGTGAGATCTTCACCTGGCTCTAGGTCCCAAAGATTTTCTCATTTCTTTACTTCTCCAACTTTTATAGGTTTACATTTTATATCTAAAAAAATCATAATTTTGAGTTAGCTTTTATTTAATTAATTTTTGTACAGTGTGAGATTTAGATTGAGGTTCTTTTTTTTTTTTTTTTTTGAGGTTCTTTTTTTATTTATCTCCTTCCTTCCTTCCTCCCTCCCTCCCTTCCTCCCTCCCTCCCTCCTCCTCCTCCTCCTCCTCCTCCTGTCCTCTCCCTCCTCTCCTCTCCTCTGCTCTTTTCTTTTCCTTTTGGCCTATGGACGTTCAGCTTTTCCAGTGCCAACCTGTGGACTTTTCATTCCATTAAAAAATGGTTCATTCATTTATCTTGTAATTTGAGTGGCTCTGTTACCCATTTGTGATTTTCGAATCATCGTAAATTAGTCAACTGGAAAATACTGGTTTATTGAGTTATGTTGATTCCCTAAACGTTGGCACACTTTATAGTACAATATTTAAAAAAATCCACATTTGTTAATAATGCCGCTGATCTCATCAGAAAAGTCTTTAAATATTGAGTAGCTTTTCAAGCTCATGATAGAGGATACGTGTTTTCTAAAGTTCTGATTTTTGTTTTTAACTCTAAGTTTGTCATTGGCAACAAATATTCTCAGTTGTTTTCTATGAAGTGATGGGCTCACTTGCTTCATTTTTGAGAAAATGTCTGCCAAATACCTGGGTCTGTAGAGCTATGTATTCTCCTTACCTGGCTCAGGTTTGATAGTCCATATCAGGCAACTTCTAGTAACACCTTCCTTGGCTTACAGGGGCTCTGACTTCCTTTGCTAGGGAATTGGACACCCTCTTGTGTGGACACTTTTCTCATCTGCTTGGGATTCTAATTCCCTTTGTGGTTTTTTCATAGATTATTTAGGAATGTGGTTTTTAATTTCTACATACTTGTGAATTTTTCAGATTTCTTTCTTCTGTTGATTTTTAATTTTATTACTTTGTGGTTGGAGAATGTATCTTCCATTTTACTTACAAACTTAAAGTTCTATGTTCCAAAATATAGTTTGTCCTAGAGAATGTTTTCTGTTCACTTGAGAAGAGTGTGAATATTCTGCTGTTGTTTGGTGGAGTATTGATAAATGTCTCTTAGGCCTAGTTGGCTTATAGTGTTGTTCAGGTGTTCTATTTCCTTGTTGATCTTCTGTCTGGTTCTACCCAGTATTGAAAGTAGCGTATTGAAGTCACTATTATTGTTGAATCATCTGTTTTCTTCCTTCAATTCTGTGAGTTTTTACTTAATATATTTTGATGCTCTATTAGGTGAATATGTGTTTGTAATTGTTTTATCTGCTTGATGGATTTACCCTTCTATTGTTATAAAATGTTCCTTGTCTTTAGTAATAATTTTTGTCTTAAAGTCTGTTTTGTCTGGTTAGTATTGGTGTGGTATACCTTTTTTCATCATTTTACTTTCCATCTATTCATGTGTTTTAATTTAAACTGTATCTCTTGTAGACAGCATACAGTTGGATCACTTTTTTTTTAATCCATTCTACAAACTAATGCCTTTTAATTTGAGGGTTTAATTTTATCTATTTACATTTAGTTATTGATAAGGTAGAATTTGCACCCTGCTACTTTGTTTTCTGTGTGTCACATCTTTTTTGTTTCTCTATTCCTCCATCACTGTCTTCTTCTGTGTTAGATATTTTTTAGAGTACTTTTAAAATTCTTTTGTCGTTTTTTAGTGGCTGTCCTACAATTAACATATTAAGTCATAAGAATCTAGTTTGGATTAAACCAAGTTAATTTCAACAGTCTACTTAAACTTTGTGCCTATATAGGTAGCTCCACTCCCCCCCCTTTTGCTGTTATTGTCATACAAAATTACATCTTCGTACATTGTGTGCCCATCAACACATTTATAATTATTGCTTTGTGCAGTTCCCTTAAATTGGATAGGGGAAAAAAGCTATGGGCAAGAAATACATTTATAGTGTCTTTTATATTTATTTTTGTGGTTACTTTTGCCAGTGCTCTTTCTTTATTTGTATTTGAGTTATTGTCTAGTGCCCTTTCATTTCAGCCTGAAGGACTCACTTTAGCATTTCTTGTAGGGCAGGTCTGCAACAAATTCTTTTAGTTTTTGCTTATCTGGGAATGTTTAAATTTTACCTTTATTGAAGGGTAGTTTTGCTGCATATAGAATTCTTGACAGTTTGTTTTTGTTTGTTTGGTTTTCCTTTCAGAACTTTGAATATGTCTTCCCACTGCCTTTGGCCTCCATATTTTCTGAAAAGAAATGACTTGTGGAAGTGACTGTTAATCTTCTTATGTCTCATACATGATGAGTCGCCTCTCTTGCTGCTTCCAAGATTTTTTTTTTGTCTTTGTCATTTAGCAGTTGGTAAGGATGTGCCTATGTGTAGATCTCTTTAAGTTTATTCTGCTTGGAGTTTGTTCAGCTTCTTGGAGGTGTAGGTTAATGTTTTTCTTCAAAACTTGGAAGGAAATTTTTGGCCCTTATTTCTTCCAGTGTTTCTGCCACCTTCTCTCATTGTCTCCTTCCAGGATTCTATTTATGTGTATTGTTATTTAAAATGTTTACTTGATGGTGTGCGTAGATCTCTGATACTCTTTCTTCATTCTTTATTCTTTCTATTTCTTCTATCTTTTTTCTTTCTATTCCTCAGTGGATAATATCAATTGACCTATTTTGAGTTCATTGTTTTTTCTGCTTGCTTATATCAGCTGTTGAACCTTTCTAGAGAATTTTTCATTTCTAGAGTTCAAAGTTATTGTACTTTGAACTCTAGAATTTTATTTTTTTAGTAACTTTTTTCCTCTTTATTCACATTCTCTGTTTGATGAGACATTTTTCTCTTGCCTTCCTTTAGTTCTATAGACATGTTTTCTTTTAGCTCATATTTAAAATAGCTGGCTTAAAGTCATTGTCTAGTAAGTCCAACATCTGAATTTCCTTAGGGACAGTTTCTGTTGTTTGCTTTTCTTCCTGTGTTTGGGCCATTCTTTCTTATTTCTTTGCCTATCTTGTAATTTTTTATTGAAAAACTATGTTTGGACATTTAAAATACTAAATGTACTTTTAAATAACGTGAGCATCTTAGATAGCATAAAAATGTCCAAATAACGGACACTTTAAATAACAAAATGTGGCAATTATGGAAATTAGATTTTGCCCCCTTTCTGGGGGTGTTTATTGTTCCTGCTTATTGTGGTTGCTGTTGGTTTAGTAACTTTTTGAACTAATTCTGTTTCGTGTGGCCACTGAAGTCACTATTTGGTTAGCTTAGTGGTTGGCTAATGATTGGGCAGAGATTTCTTTAAATGCCTGAAACCAGTAAATCTCCCAGTCTTTGCCAAAGAACTCTGTGTGTATTAG
Organism: Balaenoptera acutorostrata; assembly: GCF_949987535.1. Classification (NCBI taxonomy): domain Eukaryota; kingdom Metazoa; phylum Chordata; class Mammalia; order Artiodactyla; family Balaenopteridae; genus Balaenoptera; species Balaenoptera acutorostrata. The sequence continues at coordinate 19,437,430 of NC_080079.1, read as the reverse complement.
GGCATACCTTCAGCACTCATCCAGGCAGTTAACTGCCTTAGCTGTTGCTTCCTGCTTGTACACAGCTCCAAAGTTAGTTTGTCAAAAGTGATACCTTGGGGCCTTCTCAGGTCTTTGCTGAGCATACACACAGCTCTAGCCATGCACATAGCATTAAGCATGTACATAAGCTTCTAGATTCCCAGGAACGTGGGAGCTTTTCAAAGTTCCTATGATATCTCATTCTCGGATTTTCCTTTCAAGCTTTTTGATTAGTCTGTTTGCCCCAACTGTTGTTCACTGCCTTAAGCAGCTGTGAGGATAAAATACTCGCCTGTAATTGTTTTCAACAAACGTCTCTTGGGGAAAAGGTCTTTTGCTCTGAGTAAGTTCTGAGTCAAGTCAAATACAGATAGTGTTGCAAATGGGGTCTTTCCAGCAGCCACCAGACAGGTCAAATAGTGATAATTTGGAGGGGTTGTTGGTGAATGAAGCTTTGTATGAGCTCCAGCTTTGTTCTGTTCCGTCTGGTGTCTGCTAAGCTGAGCTGGGAATGTGGACTGTAATTTTTCAAGGCTGTCATGGATTTGGAGAGCAGGGGAAGGGACTAGGGCAAGTTAAAATGTCACAAAGCTTGTTGTTCTTACTGAGATGCTTGCTTTCTTTTTCTTTCTGTAAATGCATCCTGGGTGCAAGCTCTTGGCTAATTTTGAGAGTTCTGATAGAGTTTATTCCAACTGTTTTTGCCAGTTTTCTTGCTGTTTTCATGGAGGAGAGAATTTTCAGAGTTACTTACCATACTGTTTTCTCTGATGTCACCTCCACTTGGCTTTGACATCCTGTGCTGACAGGCCTCCATGTTTGGAAGTCCTCCTCCACTCCACCTCACCCAGACTTTGACTCCCCCTGCCAGACAACTCTGTGTGGATGACCTCTTCACCTTGCTTGGACTCGTAACTTTCCATGCCACCTACCCCTTAACCACCCACCCCTCCATGTAGACATGTTCCTCACCATTCTTAGATTCCAGTATCGCACACTGGTTTGTCACCACCTGTGGATGCTCTTCTCATCCCAATAAGACTCTGATTCTCCATGCTGAGCCATCTCCCTATGAGGATACCCATCCCCACCACACTTGAACTCTAATACCTCTTGTGGGTTGCCAGTACATGTTGATACCCATCCTGTCCTGCTCAGGCTCTGATACCCTATACTGAGCTGCCCCTTGTGGGATTGTCTTTCTCATCTCACCCAGGCTCTGAAATCTAAGATGCAGTGGATCTTCTATGCTTATACCCTCTTTAATCTGCTTGGGCTCTGACTCTTTCTGCTGTGGGACATTTTGATTTCTCACCTCCCATGATCACTCGGGTGGATGCCCAACTTGCTCTGCAACATTCAGTTGCTTTAGTATTGAATTGTTCAGGATGCAGAATAGATGTGCTTAATTTTTTGACACTCAACAGTGTTATTACAGTTTTACTAAAGAAATAAGAAAAACACAGATCCTAAAAGGAACAAAGAGAATATATAAAAGACAAGTATACTGCTGTTGTGAAAGTTAACAAGAATTTGAAGTGTAAAGATTTACTTAGGAACTTAAAATAAAACCGGTAATGTTTTTAAAAATCATGTTATATAGTGACAGACATTCATAAGAGCTCCTCCCAGGAGGAGGAGGCTAGATACCTAGCCTAATCAGAAGAATATAAGAAAGACTTTCTGGCGAAAGTGATTCCTAGAAGTCTCAAAAGATGTTTATGGGTTCATCTGGAAAGGTGGTGCCTGGAAAAGGAACAGGTGTGAATGGGGAAGACATACAAGCAGAGGAGGAAACAGCAAGAGTATAGGTATGGATACAGGAAGCAGTACCTTCTTTTCAGGAAACAGAATACTGATGAGGATAGTATATACAGGGTATGGCCAGGGAGACTAGGGAGTAAATGTGGAGAGGAGGAAAAGATCATCCCCACAGAAGGAGTAGTCCGAACAAAGATATGGTATATGAAAGCATTTTAAGCCTACTGTGTCAGTAGTATGGTAAGACTGGAATGGAGAGTGTATTAAGGGTACAAAAGGTAAACATGGAAAAGATAGATGGGAGCCTGATCATGGAGAAACCTAATGTGTGTTTATACATATGTGTAGGTATATGTATGTGTACTTATTTGTGTGTGTGTTCAGTAGGGGAGTGACTTCAAATCAGTGATTTAGCTTGAAGATGCTTAGTCTGGCATCACTGGTTGGGATGGAGAAGGGGTTGCTGTTTAGAATTTATAGTCAGGGAGATGAATTTGGAGTCTTACGTAATAGCCTAGTGAAAGTTAAGAATATGGTAAGAGTTGTGGGGATTGGGCACAATAAGAACTAACGGAGTTTGAGACGCTTGGGAATTGATCATTCGAGGAAGCCAGAGGGAAAAGAAATAGAAAAAGCTAAAACTTGGTGTAGAGATTGGATTATTGTTTAGGATTTAAAATTAAAACTATGAAGAGGTAATTGGTTTAAGAAATGCTGAGGTGGTCGAAGGAGAAATTAACAGCAAGCTCAGATCCAAAAGTGGGACTTGTGACCCAAGTTGTTAAGATGTTAAGAATTGATTGATTGGCAGCCCTGGAGTGTAAGAGTCTTACATTGTGAGGACACATGGGAAAATGACTGAGCCCTGAAGACAGTGAACACAGAGGAGAATGCAATACAGAACTCTAGTGGGTAGAGGGGAGAAGTGTTTGGAACTTTAGTGACTTGAGAATGGCATGAGAAAAGGCTAAGTTTATTTAAACCTTAGCCCTCATGTATAATATGGACAGCAGAGATTTGATATAATCAGTGGAAGGTTAAAAACTGAGAGGATAAACCAACATGAAGCCAGTGACTTATGATTAGAGGCTAGTTAGCACCAAAAGACTAAGAGTGTTCCATTTATGAGACTTTGTTCCCCTTACATAAAGGAAACAGCAAGCTATGGATTTCAGTATGTTGCTCCCTTTGTGTGTCAAGCAGGTTTCAGCTAAGGTTACTCACTATTTTGTTAGGTTTCCCAGAGATTTCTACTTGTTGTTATAGGATGAAAAAAATTAAGGAATATATGAATTGGAATGTTTTCATTTTAAAAAAATTGAGCATATCAGTTCATTGTAATTCAGCATTGTTCTTTTTTTCCTTCTGCATTAGTCTGCTTTGCTTACTTATTAGTACAATATGTTGCTAGTTAATTTTATCTTTTATGCATGGCATCATTAATTCAGGTGCCCAGTGAGAACTAGATAAAAGTTTATTTAGATGATGATAGTGTCCTTTTTATGTAAAAAACACTCACTGTTTTCTCTTTCCTCACATCTCCCTTGGGGTTTTCTTGGCAGTATTTCCTTTCAGGTCCAGAGTTTGGACAGAAGTTTTTGAATTCATAATTAGAATGTTTCCTTAATTCTAGGGAATAGTAATAAATGGATTAGAAATATGAGACAAAAAGTAATCTTTTCAAGTCAGTACTTGCAGGATATAAAAGATATTTTAGGATAATTGTTTTCAATTATATGAAAAAAATTTATTAAAATTCTCTGCCTTTCTGTTTCCTCTGTTTCTGTTTTTCAGTGTTCCCCAAACAAGTTGACAAACAGCTGTGACAGAAGCAATCTTAAAATAAACAAAAGTCTCTTAAGTTGAATAGTATATGTCATAATATCACTCAATGAAATCCTTTGTATCTTGTTATTGTAGTGGTAACTCTTGATAGGTGTGGGAAATGACACAATTCTATATTGTGCCTTCTATATTTTTCATTTTAGTTTTTGTTTTATTGAGGTATAAAAGGTATTTTGAAACTGATCATTTATATTTACTAAAGAGGAAGGAATTCTAAAAAATTATTATCTGGGTTTTTTCATTTGTTCTTTCATTTATGTGGTAAATGCTTAATGGGCATCTAGTATTGGCCAGGTTCTAGGCTCTGAATATACAGCTGTAAACCAAACAATCAGAAGTCCTTGCTTTCAGAGAGCTCACATTCTTGGGGGAGAGGGAGACAATAAACAAAATCAATCATTAAGTATATTTTTTGCCAGGTAGTGAGTGCTGCAAAGAAAAATAAAGCAGAGGAAGAAGAATAGGAAAGAGATATTTCTATTTTATATGTTGTAGTCAAGAATGAGATATTTAAGTAGGGAGCAAGCAATGTGGATATTTGGGAGAAAGGACTATATAGAGAGAGAAAGGACTAGAGCACGAAAGGCTCTTGAAGGTCAGAGTAAGAGCCTGGGAAACAATCAGATTTTTTAAAGTAAAAGAGTGACATAATCAGGCTTAACAGTTAAATGGATCATAGTGATTGCTAAGAGAACAGTCTGTTAAGGGGATAAAGATGGAACCTAGGAGGCCAGAAGGCTACAATCCAGGCAAGAGGTGATGAGGGCTTTTAAATGCGGAGGTAGTAAGAAGTGGTTGGATTCTTGGTAGATAGAGCAATGGTGTTTTCTGATGGATTGGATGTCAGATTGAGTGAAAGAAAAGTCAAGGAAGCCTCCACGGTTTTTGGCCTGAGCATTTGAAAGGATGCTCTTGCCATTTACTGAGATGGAGAAGAAGACTGAGGAGATGGGACACATTCAGGAGTTCAATTTAAGTCATCTTAATTTGAGATGGTTGTTACATATCCAAGTAGAGATGCCAAATAGGCAACTGGATACACAGATCTCTGGAGTTAAGGAAAAACATCCAGGTTGGAGATGGTATTTGAGCATTGAGAGCGTGTAGGTAGCATTAAAATAATGGGACTGGGTGAAATCATCTAGTCCCTACTAGAAAGTGAGTACAGACAGAGAAGAGATGTGAGTCCTGGGATTTTCTAATGTTTGGAGATTGGGAAGATGAGAAGGAACCAGCACAGGATACTGAGGAGTGCCAGTGAGATAACAAGGGAGAGTGGTATCCTGGAAGCCAATTGTAGAGTGTTTCAAGGAGAGAAGGATGAGCAGTCTTGTTAAATGCTGTCGATAGTTTTGAGTAAGACAAGGATGAGGAACTGACTGTTAGACTTAGCAGTGTGGAAATGCTGAAAGTTTTTTATTAATATGTCAAAATATAAACTGAAAAATATTGTCTGCTTTTATGTGAAGAGGAAAAGGAATATACTCATGTTTAGAACTAGAATTATTTGGGGCAGGAGTCCTTAGTAATAAGTTGGTTCAAAACAAATAAAATTTGTGATTTTCTGGTTCTGAGCCTACATGAAAAAAAAAGGCTGCTATAGCCTAAAATATGATCTAGCTAATAACATACAGCATTGACATTGTGTCCAAATCAGCATAACTTTTCTTAAGTTGTGAGCTCCCAGGGAACAAAAACTCTGTTTCCTCAATTCAGTTAATATAACACTTAACATGGTACCTAACTTTGTGGGAAGATACAAATAAGTGTGATTCTTGTAAATGATTTTAATAAGTTAAATTCATATGTATTTATATAGGAAAGAATTTATAATAATTTACTCAAGTAGCTGGATATAAGTGGAAATAACTTATCCATTAGATATGTATGTATGGTATAGTAGAATGCGGTAGCAGAAAGATTCCTAGAAAGTAAAGCTTTGGTTCATTCCTGCCTCTGCCACTCATTGACTCTGTGTTGAATAAGGAATCAAAGACTTGGCTATCTAGAATCATCTGTCAGTACCTAGTTAGGTGACAAGGAAATGTTTATGTTGGCATTAAAAGGATAGTAAAGTCATCTTCTGTGCAATGATTTCTTAAAACACTTTTCTCTTTGAAATTAAGTTTAAATATCTGATTTCATTCTTTTAATATAGGTTATATAGTCTTAGTTTGTAAACTATAAATAAGTTCTGAATTTATCCATACTATCAGGGATACTCTCTCCATTTGACTTAGTCATTTAGCTCATATTTATTCAGCATCTACTATATTCCAGATACTGATACAGATGCTAACAGTGTATCTGTGAAGAAGACAGACAAGGACTCTTTATCTTATGGAAGTCTTATGGAGTAAGACTTCTTTCAGGGGACCTCGGGGAAAAATAGAATTTTTTAACGAAGAAACACATTATCTGAGGTTATCTCTTGCTCTGTCTTCTGTAGTTTTTTGTTTCAACCAGTACTTAAGAGCAGATTCTTTCAGCATTGAAAAAGTTCCGCTCTCATTGAACTTACATGCCAGTTGGGGAGAGGGAAGAGTATAAAGACATATAAGAAATGAGTAAAATACTTTCGTATAATTTAGAGCTCATTGTCATGATAATCGTAGGCTATGACAAGAGTTATAAATAGTGGAAATAGGCTTATTAAGTATATGGGTAGCATGACGCTTAGATAAAAATTACTAAATTGAGGGCTTTGTAGAGTCACCTGTGTAGTTTCATCTACTGTCCATATGTGCCTAATTGCCTGAAGTGGCTTCTGTGGGCTCAGCAGGTTTTTACAAAATCCGTGACTTTAAAGACCACCCTGCTACACCAGGCTAGCCCTGGTCTGTTCACATAGAGAGGCAAGGGTCTGGAGAGAGAGAGCAGAAGCGTGCAAGGCCTCTTGCAGTCTAAATTGGTACAAAATTGTTTTTGTCACATTCTATAGGCTAATGAAAGTTCAAAAGGCCAGCTCAGGTTGAAGGCATGGAGAAACAGCTTCTAGCACCTAAGTTTTCCCTCGGGCCTTATTTTCTGTGAAACTCAGACTATGAGATTGTCTATCACGCTACAGTTTTTTTTTTTTTTCTTTAGCCAATGTCCTTGAATATGCTTAAATTTTTTTTGGTATAAGTACTATTAAGCTAGGATTAATAAAAATAAAACAATACAACACTGTAAATCAACTATATTCCAATAAAAAAATTTTTTTAATTACATATAGTCCCATTACCTCCACAATAAAACAGTCCATTATTTTCCAATTTTCTTTTCTAATGCTTTTCCATATATATAAAACATTTTTCAGTAATTCCTCCTTGACTACTTATCATAATATATTCTGCATTTTTTTCTTTTTTAACCTAACCCCAACATGATAGTCATTACCACTACTGAATTATCTTCAAAAATTTTCCTGTTAGTTTTATAATTTTGTGCAGTATATAAAAGAGATGAATTCTTTGATTTGTTCACTCAAAAAATATTTGTCATATGCCAGGCATCATTGTAGTCTTCTTAAATACAAATACGAATAAAATATGGAATTGACCTAAAAAAAACAAAAACAAAAACACCCTGCTTCTTCAGATACAACTGCTTGCAACTTGTGGTCTGTGGTACTTTTGCTAGTTTTATATCTTTGTGTTTCATCAAGAGCTCTTTGTCCTAAAGTTTCCCTCACTGCACTCCCACTTAAATTTTTTCTTTTTGCTTATAGTCCAGTCAGTTGAAATATGTACCTTCCCAAATCAAGTGATATCTATGAATGGGTATATTTTTTTTATCTTATACTGAACAAGATTGAGAGAATCTTTTCCCAGCCAATTTGAATTGCTTATTCACTTATTTTAAAAAATTTTGATTTTCAAAATATGCTTTTTTCAAATGTGCTTTTTAAACTTTCACTTATTTAAGAAAAGCCAGTATACTTCTTTGTAATCTACATATGGTAGATTTGTATCGTCCATTGTATTTTATTTTTTACATTTTTCTTTTGAAATAATTTTAGACTCATAGAATTTATAAAATTATTAGTACAGAGAGTTCTCCTGTACCCTTTACTTACTTTTCACCAATGATAACATCTTACATAACTGTAGTACAATTATCAAAACCAGGAAGTTGACGTTGGCACGATGCTGTTAATGAAACTACAGCTCTTGTTTGAGATTTCACCAGTTTTTCCATGCAGTCTTTTTTTGAGGGGTGGGGGTTCATAGTCCTATGAAATTTGATCACGTGTAGATTCTTATAACCACCAGTAACCACCACCACAAAGTACAGAACTATTTCATCACTTCAAAGAAGCTCCCACATGCTACTCCTTTATAGTCACACTCTCACCCTAGTCCTAAGCCATGATAACCACTGATTTGTTCCCATCACTGTACTTTTGTCACTTAAGAATATTGAACAGAATCAGGTAGTATGTAACCTTTTGATACTTTGTCACTAACCCCTAATGCCCTTGAGATTCACCCAAGATTTTGTGTGCAAGGATAGTTCGTTCCTTTTTATTGTTGAATAGTATTCCATTGTATGGATGTACCACAGTTTATCAGTTCACCCAGTAAAAGACGTTTGGGTTGTTTTCAGTTTGGAGGTATTACAAATAAAGCTGCTGTGAACATTTGTATACAAATTTTTGTGTGAACATAAGTTTTTACTTCCCTAGGACAAATATCTAGGGGTGCAATTGTTGGGTTGTGTGCTACAAGTGTATGTTTAACTATGAGAAACTGCCAAATTGTTTTCCATAGTGGCTCTACCGTTTTACATTCTTATCAGTTTCTCCACATTTTCATCAGCACTTGGTAACATCTGTATTTTTAAATTTAGCTCTTCTAATAGGTGTGTAGTTATATTTGCATTTTTCTAATGGCTGATGGTGTCCAACATCTTTACATGTGCTTATTTGTTATTTTTATCTTTGGTGGAGTGTCTCTACAAGTCTTTTGCCCTTTTTCTAATTGGATTGATTGTTTTCTTACTGATTAAAGGTGTCCTTTATGTATTCTTGGTACATTTTCTCCCAGGCTGTAGCCTGTCTTTTCGTTCTCTTAACTGAGTCATACACAGTGCAAAAGTTTTTAATTTTGATTAAGTCCAGTTTATCAATTTTTTCCCTTTAATGTTTGTGCTTTTGCTGTCTTATCTAATTAATTCCTTGCCTAACCATAGGTTATAAAGAGTTTCTCCTATGTTTTCTTCTAGAAGTTCTATAGTTTTTTTCACATTTAGATCTTTGATCCATTTTGAGTTAACTTTTTTTATAAGGTATGAGATTTAGGTCAAAGGTGTTTTTCTTGCTTATAGAGGTCCAGTTATTCCAACAGCATTTGTTGAGAGGCTGTTCTCCTCCATTGAGTTGCTTTTGCATGTTTGTCAAAAATCAACTGGACGTTGCGAAATGCTGGCGAAGATGTGGAGCAACAATGCTGGTGGGAATGCAAAATGGTATAGCTACTTTGGAAGGCAGTTTGGTAGTTTCTTACAAGACTAAACATACTCTTATGATACAACCCAGCAATCACTTTCCTTGGTATTTACCCAAATGAGTGGAAAGTTTATGTCTGAACAGAAACCTGCACAAGAATGTTTATAACAGCTTTATTAATAATTGCCAAAACTTGGAAGCAACCAAGATGATCTTCAGTAGGTGAATAGATAAATAAATTATGGGACATCCAGACAATGGAATATTGTGGAGCAGTAAAAAGCTATCCAGACCCAAAAAGAAATGGAGGAAACTTAAATGAAGGTCATTTTTTATTTCTTTCATCAGTGTTTTATAGTTTTAAGCACACATATTCCATATTATATATATACCTAAGTATTTAATTTTTTGGAGTGATTGCAAATGGTATTAATTTTGGTTTCCACTTGTTTGTTTCTAACAAAGAGAAATATGATTGATTTTTGTGTGTTGACCTTGTTTCCTTTGACCACGCTAAACTCTCTTATTAGTTCTATGAGTTTTTTTGAGAATCCCTGCAGTGTTCTACATAGATAATCATTTCATCTCCAAACAGGGACAGTTTTATTTCTTCCTTTGTAATCTGTATCCTGTTTCTTTTTCTTGCCTTATTGCACTGGTTAGTATTTTAAGTACTGTGTTCAACAGGAGTAGTAAAAGCTGTATTGATTTGTTTATATGTCATTGAAGATTTTTGCATCTCTGTTTCTGAGGGCTGTTGGCCTGTAGCTTGCTTGCTTGCTTTTTTTTTTTCCTTATTGTTGTATTGTCTTTATCTGGTTTTGGTATCAGGATAATGCTGGCTTCATAAAATGAGTACTTCCTGGAAGAGACTGTGTAGAATTGGTGTTATTTCTTTTTTAAACCTTTGTTAGAATTCTCCAGTGAAATCATTTGTGCCTAGCAATTTCCTTTTTGGAAAGTTTTAAACTATTAATTCAATTTCTTTAGCAATTATAGATAGGTCTATTTAGATGATCTGTTTAATCTTCTTTTTTTTAAACATAAATTTATTTATTTAATTTATTTTTGACTGTGTTGGGTCTTTGTTGCTGTGTGTGGGCTTTCTCCAGTTGCAGTGAGCGGGGGCTACTCATTGCGGTGGCTTCTCTTGTTGTGGAGCACGATCTCTAGGTGCGTGGGCTCAGTAGTTGTGGCACATGGGCTCTAGAGCGCAGGCTCAGTATTTGTGGCGCACAGACTTAGTTGCTCTGCGGCATGTGGGATCTTCCCGGACCAGGGCTCGAACCCGTGTTCCCTGCATTGGCAGGCGGACCCACAACCACTGCACCACCAGGGAAGTCCCGATTTGTTTAATCTTGGGTGAGTTTTGGTAATTTGTGGTTATCAAGGATTTGTTCTCTTACTATTCTTTTAATGTCTGTGGAGTATTTAACTATATTCTCTGTTTCATTCCTGATATTGGTAATTTGTGTTCCCTCTCTTTTTTTTCTTTGTCAAAGTTGCCAGATGTTTATCAATTCTGTTGATCTTTTTAAAGAATCAGCTTTTGGTTTTATTGATTTTTCTTTATTGCTTTTCAGTTTTCAATTTCATGGATTTCTGTTCTATATTGTATTTTCCTTCTGCTTGCTTCGTGTTCTTTTTGCCCTTCCTTTTCAAGTTTCTTGATGTGGGAACTTAGATTATTGGTCTGCAGTTTTTCTTCTTTTCTAATGTAATCTAATATAATCATTCAGTAATATGTATTTCCCTTTAAGTACCACTTAAGCTACATCTCATAAATTCTGGTATAGTTTTATTTTTATTCAGCTCAATATATAGTTTAATTTTCCTTGTTACTTTTTTTGACCCACGGATTATTTAGAAGTATGTTGTTTAATTTTCAGGTGTTTGGAGATTTTTGTTATCTTCCTATTAGTGATTTCTAGTTTAGTTCCATTATAGTAAGAGAACATACTTTGTATGATTTCAGTTCTTTCAAATTTAAGATTTTTTATGATCTAAGATAAAGTCTATCTTGGTGAATGTTGCATATGCCTTGAAAAGAGTATGTATTCTACTTTATCAAATGGAGTATTCTGCAAATGTCAATTAAATCCATTTGGTTTATGGTATTTGTTATCTTATATCCTTGCTAACTTTCTGTACTGTAGTTTGTCCATTGCTGAGAAGGGTTTTGAAATCCGTAGTTGTGGATTTGTGGATTTTTCTTAGTTCTATCAATTTTTACTATGTCTTTTGAAGCTCTGTTCTTTGGTGCATACACACTTAGGAAATGTTTTACCTTATTGGAGAAATGACCATTTTCTTTATGTAATCTAATCTCCCTCTTTGTCCCAGGTAGTTTTCTTTGCTCTGAATTTTATTTTGCTATTAATACATCCACCCAAACTTTCCTTGATGAGCGTTTGCATGGTATACCTTTTTCTATACTTTTAACCCTCCCCCTTTGTTATTAAATTTGAATTGAGTTTCTTATAGACGGTATATAGTTGGGTCATGTTTTTAAAAACTCATTCTGACAAATTCTGTCTTCTAATTGGTGTGTTGAGAATGTTTACGTTTAATGTAATTATTGCTATGTTTGGATTTAAATGTGCCAGTTCATAATTTTCTTTGGTGCCCTCTGTTTTTCTTTTTTCTCTTTTTTCTCTTTTCCTGTCTTACTCTGGGTTACTTGAACAAAGATTTCATTTTAATTTATCTGTAGTGTTTTTGAGTATACTTCTTTCTATATTTTTTCTTGTGATTGTTCTAGGAAATACAACATACATTCTTAAGTTATCATAGTCTACTAGTATCAACATTTTAGCACTTCAAATACAGTGTAGTAATCTTAGCATCACTCAGGTCCTTTCACTCTCATTCCCTTGTCATATACTTGTCTCAGTACCTCTATATACATTGACAACCACCTCAGAGATATATTCTTTGCTTTCAGCAGTCAAACATAATTTACAAAACTGAAGAGGAAAAGAATTACCAGTTATATTAATCCATATTATTACTCTTTCCATAGATCTTTCTTTATTCCCGATGTTCTAATTTTCATTCTGTTTCCTTTCTTGTCTGAAGGTTTTCCTTTGACAATTCTTTTAGAGCAGATCTGCTGGCATCAGATTCTCTTTGTTTTCCTTCATCTCAAAATGTCATTATATTTCCTTCATTCCTGAAGAATGCTTATGCTGAATGAAGAAGTCTTGGTTGACTTCTTTTTTTTTTCAACACTTGAAAAATATCACTTCCTTAGGCCTGTTTGATTTCTCATGAGAAATCCATTGTCATTCAAATCATTGTTCCCCTATAGGTTTATGTTGTTTTCTGGCTGCCTTAGTTTTCAGAAATTTGATTATCATATTCTGGGAATGAATTTCTTTGGGCTTTTCCTGTTTGGGATTTGCTCAGCTTTTTGTCTCTATAAGTCCACCCCCGCCTCCAATTTCAGAAGTTTCAGCCATTGTCTCTTTAAATAATTTTTCAGCCCTATATCCATTCTTCTCTCCTTCTGGGATTCTGAAGAAACAAATATTAGACGTTTTGTTTCTGTCCCACAGCTCACTGAGGATCTTTTGAGTTTTTAAAATCTATTTTCTTTCTGCTGTTCAGATTGGATCATTTCTACTGATCTTTCTTCAAATTCACTGAAGTTTCAATAATCTCCATTATCCTATTGAGCCCCTCCAGTGAGTTTTAAAATTTTATTTATTATATTATTTGGCTCTAAAATTTTCATTTGATTCTCGATTTACCTTTTATTTCTTTGTTGAGACTTTATAGTTATTTGTATGTTTTCAGAGTATATGTAGTTGTTGGAGCATTTTTTTTTTGGTTTTGTTTTTTTGAGAGCTGTTTTAGAATCCTTGTCAGATAATTCCAACATCTGTCATCTCATTGTTGGTGTCTGTTGATTGTCTTTTCCCGTTCAAGTTGTTATTTTCCTAGTTCTTGGTATGATGAGTAATTTTGGATTACATCCTGGACATTTTGAGACTTATAAAATTTTGATTTCTTTTTAAGTCTTCTATTTAGCAGTCAACCTGTTTTGTTTCAGAATACATGCCCTAACCCATTTTTGTGGGTTTTGGTTCCAATATAGTTTTCAAAGTCTTTTTAGGGGTATTCTGGTCTGCCCTGTTTGTATGCTACCCCAAGGCCAATCTGAAAAATAGGTGATATTCCACACTACAGTTCAGTTCTCAAAGCATTTGTTGTTTTGATTCTGGTTGGTTTCATGCTGAGCTTCTAGGGAGTGTGCTTGGGAATACACAGATTGAAAGAATCCCTTTCTCCAGCTCCCTCCTCTCCATAAGGAGTGGTGTGCTGCCTCTTTGCTAACATTTGCTTAGTGCACGGCAGGGGATGATCCACAGGATTCTTCCTCATAGTACAGCTTTTGCACCAGTGGGGAGGAAAAGGGCTACCACTTCTTGGCTGATATTTACTAAGTACAGGGTGGGATGGTCAACAGGGCTCTCCTCCGTAGTTTCCATGGCTGCAGTGCTGATGCCAAAGGGGATGTGTACTGCTTCTCTTCAAGTTAGTGCAGAGCTGGGTGGTTGGCAGAGTTTTACTCTGCAGTCTTTGTGGCCTCAGTGCCAGTTGGGAGGGGTGGGACATGACTTCTTATGTGGTGTTCAAGTGGAATAAGGAGGGTATAGTCAAGAGGGTTCCATCCTGCAGTGCTATTCTCTTCCTAGTCCTTTGACTAGAGACAGCAGACTTTTCTTGGACCTTGTTTTAGTCCATGCTTATTGGTGTTTTTGGGTTATGGGCTTCTCTACTGCCCAGGCCAGGATATATAGGAAATAAAAACAAAGCAAAACAAAAAACTCCTAGAGTACTCACCACCAACCAGGTCATCTGCAATCCAAGGTTCCTAACCAGTCTGCCTTCTTTTCTCTACCTTTCAGAATATTCTGCTAGTTGCTTCATGCATTTTGTCAGGGTTTTAAGTTGTAATTAATGTGAGGAACAAGGTAGAGTGGGCTTATTCCATCTTGTATGGAATCAGAAGTCTTGTTTATTGTAATTCAAGATTCAATATTGTAAAGCTTTCACGTCTGCATTTAAGGTAAGACTAAGGAATATATTTCGTATATATGGCCTATTGATGTGTTTTTTTAAGTAAATAATTATTAAATGTGATAATCGTCATTATAGTCTTATACCAAGAATAGATCTTATTAGGCTAGTGCTGTCTCACTTCCATCTCACCTCATCTTTTCAATCTTTGTGGATCATTTTGGTCAGTCATGTTACCAGTGAACCTTTTCTACTTCTAAGAACCCTTAATCCTTCTCACTATCAACTAAAAAAGCTACCTTTGCAGTTCCTAGAATCTGGTAATTAGCTGCAGATAGAGCAGTTTTACCGTAGTGATTAGGAATATAGGCAATGTACCACCTACATTGGAATCTTAGCTCTGCTACTTTTCCAGGATCACAAAGCTAGTTACTAAAAATATTTCTGTGCCTCAGTTGTCCCTGTGTGTAAAATAGAGAGAAGAATTTATCTCATAGAACTGTTATAATGTTTGTAAATTCCATACAATAGTGCTTGTACATAGAAAGCACTCAGACATTAGCTGCTGTTGTGACTTCTCCCACTTTTCAGCTCTTAAAAACATTTGCACTTTGGTGACTTGTATTACCTCTCCTGTTAGATTGTAAATTCCTTAGAGATAGAGCCCGCCTTGTTAATTTTTATAATTTTTCAATGGATCTTGCAAAGTAGAAGGTGTTCAATAAATATTTACTGTATCAAATCATAGGAAAATAGCAAAATTGTCAGTAAGATTGTTTTTCAGAGCCCATTTACTTAATATAAATTTATAACCTGAAGTAATATAATACTCTCTCTGTATTATATTTCAGGAATTCTAATGAATCATTGATTGACCAGCACCATTTTACCAGTTGGAATGAGTTATCAGAAATGGGCATAGTGCTTTTAGATCCAACATGTAACAGATGGCGATTACTTCTTCAAGCCAACACCTTTTTTGATTGTGTAGGATTTTTGTCTCTTCATCTTTGAATTCCAGTTTCTGTTGTTGGCAAATAAAAGGAGTTCATGTAGTTTTTGCCCAAGCTTGAGTCACCATGAGTAGTAGTTTAGGAAAAGAAAAAGACTCTAAAGAGAAAGATCCCAAAGCACCATCAGCCAAGGAAAGAGAAAAGGAGGCAAAAGCCTCTGGAGGTTTTGGGAAAGAGAGCAAAGAAAAAGAACCTAAGACCAAAGGGAAAGATGCCAAAGATGGAAAGAAGGACTCCAGTGCTGCCCAACCAGGGGTGGCATTTTCAGTTGATAATACGATCAAACGGCCAAATCCAGCACCTGGGACTAGAAAGAAATCTAGCAATGCAGAGGTGATTAAAGAGCTCAACAAATGCCGGGAAGAGAACTCAATGCGTTTGGACTTATCCAAGAGGTCTATACACATATTGCCATCATCAATCAAAGAGTTGACTCAATTAACAGAACTTTATTTATATAGCAACAAATTACAGTCCCTCCCAGCAGAAGTGGGCTGTCTAGTAAATCTCATGACACTTGCTCTAAGTGAAAATTCACTTACCAGTTTGCCTGACTCTCTTGATAACTTGAAGAAGCTGCGGATGCTTGATTTACGGCATAATAAACTGAGAGAAATTCCTTCAGTGGTGTATAGGCTGGATTCTCTTACCACTCTTTACCTTCGCTTTAATCGAATAACTACTGTGGAAAAAGACATCAAAAACCTGTCAAAACTCAGCATGCTTAGCATTCGAGAGAACAAAATCAAACAACTACCTGCTGAAATTGGTAAGAGGCCTTGGGTTACTATTATTGTTTGTAGTATTTGTTATGCTCAATAATTTTGTCCAGTGCTTTTCCATATCAGAAAATATCTGATACTTGCCTAAAAAACAGCTGGTTTCTAAGTTCTGTCTTCTTTATGGTTTACTTTAATCAGTTTTAGCGATATTAATAGTACACGGTTTGAGATTATTTTATAGACCTAGATAATTAGTTAGAATGTAGATGTAATTGGGCCTTTTTCACACAAATCTAATCTGCTTTCATTTTCATTGGAAAAAAGTAAATTTGAAGCAGAAAAAAAATTTTTGCCTAATTTTTTGTTACCCCCTGTTTTTAAAGTAGTTACAAGATATGATTATATAAGATGCTTTAAGACTGCATTTTCCCGTTCTCTGACATTTTCTTTTTTACCTGAAAAATGTTTGTTTAAATTCATATTATTTTTCTACCTAATTTACCACAAAAGATTGGCATATCAGAGCCTTGTGAAGAAGCAGGGTTGTAAGAAAGTTGAAAAAAAAATTTCATTTTGAAAGTACTTACATGTTCATTAAAAACAATCTAAGGATACAGAAAAGTAGAAAAGTCAGCGATAGTTAATGCCAACACTGTTAGTATTCTGGTAGATTTCATTCTTGTTTTTATATGTAAAGCTAAATTGTACTGAAAAAAGGGAACTGTTTTTAAAAGAATAGATAGTAGAATAAAAAATAGGAAATACACGTGTGTAAACAAGTCAGTAAAAAGTTGTTTTGATATTTTTAATTAAAAAAAAAATTTCAGCAACTTTTGGAATGTAGTAAACTGTTGACTTACCAATTTTGAGAAATTGATAAAGGTATTATCTTTGTGGGCCCTTTTTATGAGAGTTCGAAAAATTGACATAAAAATTGATTATACAGCTTTTAAAGGGAAGTTTCCCTTTTTTGTGTGAAAGACAAATTTATTCTGAATAAAACAGGTTAAATATATTGTTTGAGCATTGGTCTTACAGTGGGTGATGAAGGAAACTTTGTTTTTAGGCTGTGCAGCTTTGTAGAGATATAATATTCTCTGGGTGTTTTAAAAATTTTATTTAGCTTTGAGAAAGATACAGTTTAAATTTTAGGTATGGTGTTCTACTATATTTAGCTCTAACCAGACACTTAATTTAATTTTGGTTTAATTAAATGTATTTAGAAAATCCACAGTCGATTTTCTCAAGCAATGTACTTGTATTTATAAAGTGTGACACACTTATGAGATACTAAAATATGCCTAGGAATTCGAATGGATATGTTCCTTTCCATGTCTTCAGATAACAATGTGGTTGTTGAATGACATTTGATTTTTGTACCAGATTCAGTCAAAATTTGACCTGTTTGTATGACTCATTGTAGAATAGAATTATAAGCTGTTGGGGAAAGAAATGCTGAATTTTTATGTAGAAATATAAAATGTTATTTCCGGTCTTTGTACTTACTGTTGTTTTGTGCATGTGTTACACTCCATTCTAAAACGTTGGCTTTCATTCATATGAAAGTCTTTCTTTAAGGATTTTTTTTTTTTTCCTTCTGTAGAAGATGTTATCAAATTACCTGGGAATTAAGAACATGCATTTCTTAAGCAGGAAATTATTTCATAGGACTTTAAATTTACTTCACTTTGTTCTTGAGCAGATGGTTACAACATTTTTACTAAAAAGTGAATTTATTTTTAAAAATTGGCAGATTTTATTTAATTAAATGGTTGATTTTTGTGGCTGCCTAATCTTTGGAACTTTATTCCTAAATTTGTAATTTATAAAATAACCATTGAATTTGTTTTTTAATGAGCACCCTCCCACCATTAGTGACACTGAAGTTTTTGTGTTCTTGTAATTTCTGTATTTCTATAAAAATAGTAACTTCATAAATGTCATTTATTTTATTCCGAGGAGGGCATCAGATAGAAAGTAAACTGCTTTAAAAAATAAAACAATATTTCTTATAAGGAGTTAAAATTTATAAGGTTTAACTTATATGCATGGATTTGGGACAAACATTTTAGAAGTCTGCATTATCTGTTTCCTTATAGGGAAAAAGAAAATAAAGATCTAGTTAAACTAACATAATTGTAATAATAAGAGTAGCTGTTGTTTGAGCACAATATGTCATATAACATACACTGTTTTGTACATGTAACTTTACATCTAATATCTCATTAAATTCTTACAGTAATCCAATGAAATAGGTACTTCTCACCTCATTGTACTGAAAAAGGCACTGAAAATTTAGTGAGATTAGATAATTTACTAAAGATCATACAGCTAAGAAGATGGCAGAGTCAGAGTTTGAATCTAGGTCTCACTGTACTGCTCCCACTAGTCTAGACGAGTGGGTCTCATCCCATAGATTATGATTTACTGGTCTGGCAGGTCCAGGGGATCTGTACTTTTAACGAGTAAGTTGGGTTATTCCAAGTGTAGCTGCAGTTGAAAGCTATTGCAGTAGATTTATTTTTTTTGAGAGGGGACAGTGTTAACAGCTTAATTGAGATATAATTCACATACCATACGATTAATGCATTCGAAGTATACAATTCAGTGGTTTTTAGCATGTTCACAGAGTTGTTCACTATCACAAACACTTATGGGAGATTTTCATCACCCCAGAAAGAAACTCTGTTCTGTTTGGCAGTCACCCCACCCCACCCATGTTTTCTCCCAACTCCTTAGCCCTAGGCAAACACTAATCTACTTTCTTTTTCTGTAAATTTACCTATTCTGGACATTTCATATAAATGGAATCATAACATATATAGTCTTTGGTGGCTAGCTTTTTTCACTTAGCATAATATTTTCAAAATTCATCCAGGTCATAGCATCTATCAGTACATCATTCCTTTTTATTGCTGAATGATATTCCACTGTATGATTATACCACATTTTATTTATCCACTTATCAGTTGTTGAACATTTGGGTTGTTTTCACTTTCTGGCTATTATGAATAAAATTACTATGAACATTTGTGTACAAGTTTTTGTGTAGACATTTGTTTTCATTTCTCTTCAGTGTATACCTAGAAGTAGATTTACTGAGTCATATAGTAACTCTATGTTTAATCTTTTGAGGAACTACTGGACTATTTTCTTAAGTGGCTACACCATTTTACATTCCCATTAGCAGTGTATGAGGGTTCCAATTCCTCTATATCATCAACATTCTTGTGATTATCTGTCTTTTTTTATTACAGCCATTCCATGAGTGTGAAGTGGCATCTCATTGTTTTTTATTTATAGTTTCCTGATTATTATTGATTTGTTTTTAATTCTTGAAAGCTATCTTTTGTTACAAAGGAAAGACAGAAATAGTTATTTTCTGTGATGCAGATCTTGCTTTACTGCTTTTTTAATTACAAAAAAACCCCCAAAATCGTGAGCTCCTTTGAGAATGCTTACAAAATAAGACTCATGCACCAAGATCAAATAAAATGGAATTTGACATTTTTAAAAGTTATACATCTTTAATGCAATTTGACTTACTGCTGAAATTCATAACAAGAGAATTTACAATTCAAAATATGTGCTGATTATCATGTTAAACTTTCATTTATATGTATTAGATCCACATTATTATAGATAAATATATTAGATTTATATTATGCATATTAAGTGCTTATTCTTCTCTATTGTTTTTATGAGTATACCACTTTCAATCATGCCATCCAGTTTGTGTTCAGCAGTATATTTGAGGAATGTGAGAAATTAGAAGTTTGTGAAACATAGCCTAGTATTTAGTTTAAGTAACATATTTGGAATTTAGCAGCTGTGCTGTTGCCTTTATAGGGAAATTATATTAAAATCTGAATACCTGTTTAAGCATTAATAGCATCTTTATTAATGCCATGTGATTTGATACTAATGATGCATATTCACGTGGGTGAATACTGGCAGAAAGCAGTAAAAGGATACTGAAAGAAATACAAAGAGCCAGACATAATATATTAGAGAGCAGCCAAGAAAACTCTTCACTTGGTAATATTGATTTACTTTTTTCCTTTTGTACGATAAGTCATGGACAAATAAAATAAATGTCCTATCTTTTTGTGTTAAATAGATAGATGGAAACCTTAGTCATTGCTTTTTTAGATTAGTGTTTCATTCTTCCTGCCCATACCTCCTTTCACCATTTTTAATCTTGAAAGAGACTCTTCACTGAACACCAAGGCACTCAAGAAATCATGTTTTCAGAGGGAAAACAGTAAATAACCACTCACTTACCCCATCCTTCCCTGCACTCCCCCCCCCCCCCCCCGCCACAACTGGCCCGGTTCCGTTGAGTTTCATGTTAGAGATGTGCTTTTGTAAATTTTTTTGGGTGGCCTGAATAGATTAGAGTGAGGGTCATCAGGTTGTCAGTTTGAATAATTAATCACTTTACTTCAGGAAACTCTGAACAGTGAAGTTTTAAATGATTTTATTCTTCTAGAAAGAAATGATTACTCTTTGAAACCAGAAATAAACTCCATCTTTGTCTCTTACTAATATTCCTACAACTTTTCCTTCATTGAATTAAAGGCTAGTTTAAGACTGCTTCTCTTTAAAGTTTCCTCCTATTTATTATTCTTTATAAAAACAGCTAAGTTAGAGGGAATCTTAAAAAAATCTATTTGTCCTATAGTGTATGTTCAATAAAATGCTACATCATTTATATTGTATACAATTTTGTGTAAATTTGTCTTAGGAGAATGATCTGCTATGTTATGTATGCTTTTTGAGAACCCAGATCATTTTTACTCATTAAAAAAAAACAGCATTCAGATACATGAGAAATTAGAAACAGCAATTTTTTTAACCCATATGACTCATTAACATTTATTGAAAACAATCAATTTTCTACTGTATATACTATAGTACTGCAGTTATATTTTATGGCAAGTAATATATATAATGTGTATGTATGTATAATCAATATACATAAAAATACTAAGAACAGAATCAGCAATTTTTTTTTAAAGTTGAAGGACCTTAGAGATCTTATTTAATTCCCTATTATGTAATTTTCTGTGAATTTTTGCAGGTAATAAATGGTGGGTTTTCAGTAAATGTGGCTTGAAGTGAATTTTGTGAAGCCAAATACTATTACCCAATTTTTAATATTAACCCAAATTGTAATGCTTAGTTCCTAAAATTCTTGAAGTTCTCCTAGGACTGCCAGAGGTGCTGCAATTGCTTTCATGGTCCAGGTAACATTATTTAATGATCTCATTTGAGTGTTCTGTACAAGTGCTAATGAGTAACTTAGTTTGGCAGGAAAAAGAAATCAGGAAAGGGAGTTCATAGTTGTTAATAAATAACTTCTTTTCACTGGAAATCAGTAAGAAACCTTAGAGACCTAGAAACGAACTGTTAACTTAGTTGATTGTTATCAAATTGTCAGGTGTTTCACTAAACAGCAGAAACCTGGAAAAGTTACTCTTATTGCTAAAGGAGGAGGTAAGAGAACAGAGAAAAAAACAGCACTTCAACCATCTTAGAAGGATCTGATAGAACCAGAGAATACATTTGACTTCCCACACTGCTAAGGTGTAGGGAGGAGGGCAATCATTGTACTCTAATGATAGCATGCTATCCATTCAAAGAATATAGACACTGTTGTCCATGTTGCTTAGTTACAGAAGCACTTGCTCAGAAGAACTACTAAAGTTTTCTTTGCGATGAAAGGGAGAATTAAGGCTTTAAGACAAATTTATGCAAATATAATAGTGTATATTCTGACCTAAGTCCCTAGATCTATTCAAGCTTGTGTAATAAGTATTTCCAGCCCTTGTTAATTATGTAGTTTTACAAATGTATTTTAGTAAGATTTGATGTGATTTTTATAGAGCTAAGCTCTGAACGTTTGAAAAGTAACCCTATAAGTTCAGGAACAAGAGTTATTTTAAAAATGTAAATGTCCTTGATGTGAGTCAAATGATAATATAGGGAAGGCCACAGCTTATGAAATAAACCTAAATTATTTATTTACCAGTATTTGAGTGCCTGTTAATAGATACGTTTTAATAGGGCCTTTTTGTATGTTGCTAGGTTTAATTTACTAAAATTTAAAGATTTTTTGCATTTATATTCATCATGGATATTGATCTGTAATTTCTTTTTTTTCTTCTCTCTTTTTTTGTAATGGTTTGCTATCAGGGCAATGCTGGCTTCATATTGTGGAATGAGTTGGAAAGTGTTCCTGTTTTATGTTCTGGAAGAGTCTGTGAAGAATTAATATTGTGTCTTCAAATGTTTAGAAGAATTTATCAGTCTTGTAATCTGGGACTGGGGCTTTCTTGATAGGAAGGTTTTAAATGACTAATTTAATTAATAGGAAGTTATTTGGGTTTTCTGTTTCTTCTCAGTTGAACTTTGATTGTTTGAATCTGTCAAAGCATTTGTCTATTTTATTTGATCTGTTGAATTTTTTGGCATAAAGTTCATAATGGTTCTTTATTCTTCTTCTAAAGTTTGTAATATATATATTATCACATTCTTCTTTCATTCATTCCTGATATTGGCTTTATTGGTCTTTTCAAAAAAACTGCTTTTGGTTTTATTATTTTTTAAATTATCTTCCTTTTTTTTTGTTTTCTGCTCTTAACTAGTTCCTTATTACTTTAGGTTTAATATGTCCTTTGTCTTCTGTCTTAAGTTGTTAGATTGATTTTGTATCTTTCTTCTTTGCATTATGTAAGGACATTGATAGCTGTAAACCTCCCTCCAAGTACTGTATTAGCAGCAGCACATAAATTTTGATATGTTGTATTTTCATTATTATTTAGTTCAAAGTATTTTCCAAATATCTCTTGTTATTTTCTAATCCATGGATTATTTAACAGTACATTGTTCAATTTCCAGGTATTTCAGAGATGCTTTCATATTTGCTTTTTCCTTTTTTTACTTTTCGGCTACACCATGCGGCTTGTGGGATCCTAGTTCCCTGACCAGGGATCGAACCTGCACCCTCAGCAATGAAAGTGTGGAGTCCTAACCACTGGGACTGCCAGGGAATTCCCTATTTTTTGTTACTGATTTATAAAATATAGTTTGTCTTGGTAAATGTTCTATATGCAGTTGAAAAGAAGGTACATTTTGCTGTTATTTTTGGAGCAAGGTCAAATTGGTTGATGATGTTATTAATTTCTTGTATACCCTGATCGATTTTCTGTCTACTTTTTTCTTCAATTAGGAAGAAATGAGTGTTGAAATACCCAACTATAGTAGTAGATTTGTCTTTCTCCCATTAGTGCTATTATTTTTTGCTTCTTATATTTTGAAAGTTTGTTATTAGTTGTATATATACTTAGGATTTTTTTTTTCTGATGAGGCAGTTTATATCATGAAGCATCTGTCTTTATGGTAATATTTCTGGTAGTATCTCTTTTTCTAAATTCTGATTTTATTTGATATTGATATAGCCATATCTTTTTCCATCTTTTTACTTTTTGTGTCTTTATATGTATTTAAAATTGTTTCTTGTAGACATCATATGGTTAGGTCTTTTGTTTTATCCTGACAGTTTTTGCCTCAATTGAAGGGTTTAGACCATTTACATTTAATATAGTTATCAATATGATTGGTTTAAATTTATCAGCTGGCTGGCTGGCTATTTTCTATTTGTGTCATTTGTTTCCTTTTACCCCTCATTTCATGCCTTCTTTTGGATTATTTTTTTATAGATTCCACTCATCTCAACTGCTGCATATTAGTTATACATCTCTGATACCTTTTTTAAGTGTCTACTCTAATATTTACAGTATATATCATAACTTAATACAGTCTACGTTTATATAATATTATACCACTTTACATATATCCTAAGAACCTTACAACAGAACGCTTCTTTTTCTCCTGTTCTTTGTGCCATTATTGTCATACAATATATGACAATATACATTAGTCATATATATTACATTATTCATATATTATAAATCCCGTAATAATATATTGCCATTGTTTTTACTTTAAACTTTATCTTTTTTAAGCTTTCCATTTTGAACAAATTTTAGAGTTAAGGAAAAGTTGCAAAACAAATACTGAGGGTTCCTTGGTGAATCTTCCCCAAAACAATTATTACTATATTCTAATGATGATTTTTAAAAATTTCCCTTGTTCCTTTTGCATTTATTAATTGAAATCCTTCTATAAGGAGGAGCTGTCCTTTCTCTCCCATTTATTTATTTACTCAGTTATGTCAGTCTGGACTAATTTATTCTGTGGGTTCCAATCCAGTATTATTTTTATCAAATTTAAAAAACAGAGCATTAAGACCACCCAAGAAACTCTTGTTTCAATCACTATTCCCATCAAGGGTAACGCAGTATCTTGACTTCCACCAACATACACTAGCTTTTCTTGTTTTTTATAAGTGAAATTATTGTATATGTATGCTTTTGCGTTTGACTCCTTCCACTTCACATTATTCATCACATTGGTGTATGTAGTTAGAGAATATTCCTTCTCATTACTGCATAATATTTCATAGTGTGAATATACCATGATTTTATTTATTCATTCTATTGTTTTTGGTTGGACAATACCAAATGCTGGTGCAAACTCTCATTCATTACTGTGGGAATGCAAAGTGGTACAGACACTTTGGAAGACAGTGGCAGTTTCTTACAAAGCTAAACATAGTCTCACCATACAATCTATCAATCATGCTCCTGTTTACTCAGATGAGTTGAAAACTTATGTCTATGCAAAAAACTGTGCACAAAATGTTTTTAGCTGTTCTATTCATAATTGTTAAAAATTGGAAGTAACCAAGATGTCCTTCAGTAAATGAGTGAATAGTAAACTAGTACACCCATACAATGGAATATTTGTTCAGTGGTAAAAAAGAAATGAACTATCAAGCTACAAAAAGACATGGAGGGACCTTAAATGAATATTGCTAAATGAAAGAAGTCAATCTGGAAAAGCTACATATTATATGATTCCAACTATACAACATTCTGGAAAAGGCAAAAGTAAAAGCTCGATGGTTGCCAAGGGCCCCAGGAGAGAGATGGATCAATGAGTAGTGAAGCACAGGGGATTTTTAGAGCAGTGAAACTTCTGTATGATACTGTGATGATGGATACATGATATTATGCACTTATCAAAACCTATAGAACTGGACAACACAAAGAGTGGGTGGTGATGTAAAACATGGACTTCTAGTTAATAATAATAATGTATAAATGTTGGTTCATCAACTGTAACAAATGTACCACCTAATGCAGGATGTTAATAATAGTGGAAACTGGGGGGAGGTGGGGTATGTGGGAACTCTGTACTTTATGTGCAGTTTTTCTGTAAACCTGAAACTGCTCTAAAAACAAACAAAAAAAACTACTCTTACTACCCTCACCACTACCTCCTTAGTCAAAGCTGAAGTCCTTACCTTAGCCCACAAGACCCTGACTCCGAGCTACTTCATCTCCTATCACTTTCTTCCTTACTCATTATTCCAGCCACATTGGCTTTCTGTTGTGTTTTGAACTACTCTGTTGCCTCAGAGTCTTTGTGTTTGCTGTTCACTCAGCTTCCCCCAGATATTTCCATTGTTTCTTTCTTCTCCCATTATTCAGGTGTACACTCAAATGCTACTCCATTGGGGTTACTTTCCCCTTCTACTTACTATTAATACCTCTAATCTCCCCTTCCCCCCATCACATTCTTTTATCCTGCTTTATTTTCCTTTATAGCTTTTATATGTCCTCACCTTGGTTATATATTATTTGTTTGTTTTTTCCATATTAAAATATAAGTTCCATGAAGGCAGGAATTTTACCTCTTTTTTCCCTATTGTATCTTCAGTCCCTAGAATAGTGCCTAGTACATGGTAGGTGCTTAATAAGTATTTGTAGAATGGATCAATGAATGAAGTCTGTGTTCTCTCTGTAGGCAAATCTATGTAGGAAGTCAAACTTAAAAGATTGCTTACCAAGTATGGAATATGAGTCATAAGATGCATTGTATTAATGGCTCGTGTCATCAATATGATAACATGATGTGTTCATTTTCACTAAAAGATACATCTGCTCCACAGACAGGAAACTTCTATTTATGGGTCAAAAAATGCTCTTCCATATACAGTGTAGGAGAGACTGCTAGTATTTACCTCTTGAATCTCCCTTTTTTTTTCTCTTTGGATTAAAAAATGTATAAAAACAAGGAAAAATCACAAAATACAAATATATAAAGTAGAAAATAAAAACCACTCTTAAACCCAGCCAGAGACAAGTCACTGTTAAGACCTTGATTATTGTCCTTTAGAACCATCTGAGATGAACTTATATTTTGTTAATAATATTTGGATCATATAGTAAAATAAATGTTTAAAGTACTAACTGGACAGAGTATAGAAATAGTAAATAGTGTGAAAATAGTTTATGAACTCCTTAATATTTAATATTCTGTCTTTTGTGATTTGTAACACAAGCTCTTATCCTGGCACAGCATTGTCTAGTGCAGAATTTATAATATATTCAGAATTTTCAAATGTTTCTGATTATTTGAATATGAACAAGAAAAGCTTGGGCAGTTACGAGTGTTTGTTCTAAATAAGAGAGATCTTAAACTCCTTTTTTTTCTCCCCACACTAAAAATGTTTTGTCAGTTGCATTTAATAGGACATTTTGGATTAGTTTCGAAAATATTTTAGATTTTCCTGGAAACTATCTTTTATTAATTATAAACTTCCCTGAAGTTTTTTAGATCTTTTTCATTGGACTGAAGAAAATTCAAAGTTCCTAAGAGAAAATGTTTTGCATGGGTCCTTTAAAATGTATACGTGGATTTTGGGGAAAATCTAAAATAAGTTTCAAATTTAACTCAATAATATGTGTAATTTACTTGTGAGTTTATTGTATTTCATGGACTAAAATAAAATTTAAAAATCATGTTCCTTTTGTGTGCTGATGCTGTTAAAAAATTAAATCACATTTCCTGAGTTTTAAGCATTTTCATAACTTTTCGTAATTACTAGATTGTGAGAAAGTAGTATTAGTGTTATTAGATGACACTCTTCTTAATGTATCAGTGTTAACATGATTTCCTGACTTTGCAGAGGGTTGTATTGCTGGAGGATAATTTTCTGGAGAGAATATATACTCAAAATAATTCAGTTATTATATGGTGACTTATATAAATCAAAAAGGATTTAGGATTTAACTTAATTTGAGTCTAGATAATTATATTCTCTGCTTTTTAAAAACACTTAATTTTTAGTTTAATATTAGGTAGTCATATGTAAGTTCCTGTCCTAAGATATTGGTAATTCATCTGCTTCTGTGTTCAGAGGTGCCAAACTGGCATCCTGAACCCTGAAAAAAGCCCACAGATATGTTCGATAACACAGTGTTTTGTTCTGTTTCAACCTAAAAATTAGTTGTTAGTATTAGAACATTAGAAGATTTTATATGAAAATATGAATTTCCAGCTTCTTTTGACAAGCATGAGAATTGGACAATATTGAGCTTTCTCATCCCAACATTGCAGTGATTCTCAACCAGGGGCAGTTTTGGCAGTGTTACAAAAAAGGACATTTGTCAATGTCTAGAGATAGTTTTGATTGTCATGACTTGG
This sequence comes from Balaenoptera acutorostrata, assembly GCF_949987535.1. Lineage (NCBI taxonomy): Eukaryota > Metazoa > Chordata > Mammalia > Artiodactyla > Balaenopteridae > Balaenoptera > Balaenoptera acutorostrata. Next base: position 19,409,993 of record NC_080079.1, on the reverse strand, counting down.
TGGGGAGGTGCTATTAGCATCTTATGGGTAAAGGCCAGGGATGCTGCTTATGCACAGGACAGCCTCCTACAGCAAAGAATTATCTGGTCCAAAATATTTCAGTATTGAGGTTGAGAAGTCCTGTAGTGTAGCAATAATTGACCTGAGTTGAATCGTATCTGTTCTGAATAGGCTGAAGTTAGCCACGGTCTCCTCCCAACTTGCTTTATTTACTTGCTGGGACTCTATACACTTTTGAATTTGTGCATATTCCTTTAAAGTAGTGGGAGTTACTTTCATGGGAACTGAAACATCTTCAAGTATTATTAGAAAAGTTGCGGCGAATACAAAAAACATTTATTATTCTGGCCTGAAGAGTATTAGAATCCAAGTTTTATTTTCCCCAGTTATCATCATTTATTCTTTCAGTTGAACATTGTTCTATGTACTAAGCACTATACTAGATATGGAGGAGATGAGCAGCTGCTTACACTTTAAGGATTATTATGTCTTGGAGAATTGTTCTGTTTATCATTATGTAATGCTTTCTATATCTCTGATAATTTTCCTTGCTTTGAAGTTGACTTTGTCTGAAATCTATGTAGCTACTTCAGCTTTCTTTTGATTAACATTAGCATTGTATTTCTTTCTCCATCCCTTTATTTTTAATCCACCTGTGTCTGTAAAGTAGGTTTTTCGAAGACAATACTATTTAGTTGGGTCTCGTTTTTTAATCCACTCTGTTAGTCTCTTGTCTTTTATTTTGTGCATTCACATTCACATTTAAAGTATTTATTGATTTAGTTGGATTTTTTAAATTAATTTTTATTGGAGTATAGTTGCTTTGTAACATCAACTGTATTTGGAACTGTTTTCTATTAGTTGAACTTGTTCTTTTTTTTTTTTGTCTTTCACCATTTTTCTGCATTATCTCAGTTTAATTGAGCATTTTGTATTATTTCATTTTCTCTCCTTAACATATCATTTATACTTGTTTTAATTTTTTTTGTTTGTTTGTATGTATGTATGTATGCGTGTGATTGCCCTGGAGTTTGCAGTATGGATTTACAGCTAACATAAGTCCACCTTCAAATAACACTGTACCATTCAGGGGTAGTGTGGGTGCCTTATAACAGAATATTCCCAATTCCTCCCTCCTGTCCCTTGTAACACTGCTGTCATTCATTTCATTTATCCTTAATCTATAATCACCTGCTATATTGTTGCTGTTAATACTTTGAACAAATTGTTATCTGTTATATCAATTAAGAATAAGAAAATAAAAGATTTTATTTTGTCTTTATTTATTACTTCTCTAAAGTTCTTCCTTTCTTTATGTAGATTAAGTTTCTGACCTATATCATTTTCCTTCTTTCTGAAGAACTTATTTTAATATTTCTTGCAAGACAGGTCTACTGGCAGCAAATTCCCTCAATATCTGTTTGTCTGAGAAAGTCTTTATTTCTCCTTTGCTTTGAAGGATAATTTCATTGGATATAGACTTTTAGGTTGGTGATTTTTTTTTTTCTCTCAACACTTGAAATATTTCATTCCGTTCTCTTCTTGCTTGCATGGTTACTGAAGAGAAGCCCAATGTGTTCTTATCCTTATTCCTATATAGGTAAGGTGTTTTTTTTCCCCCCTCTATCTTCTTTCAGAAATTTCTCTTTGTCTTTGATTATCTGTATATTATTTTGAATATGATATGCCTAGGTGAAAATAGGAGGGGACTTTTATCTTCACCCTGAGAACCTGGGGTGGGCCTCCTGGAGGTAAAGCACAAGGATTCCAATTTCTCCACATCCTTGCCAATATTTGTTTTGTTTGTTTGTTTTGTTTTTTTGTTTGTTTTTGATTATAGCCATCTTCATGGGTATGAAGTGGTATCTCATCGTATTGATTTGCATTTTTTAATGATTAGTGATGTTGAGCATCTTTTCATGTGTTTATTGGCCATTTGCATATCTTTGGAGAAATGTCTGTTCCAGTTCTTTGTCCACTTTTAAATTGGGTGGTTTGTTTTTTTGTTCTTGAATTATGGGAGTTCTTTATACATTCTGGATATTAATCCCTTAGCAGATATGTGATTTGTAAATATTTCCTCCTATTCTGTGGGTTGTCTTTTCATTCTCTTGATAGTGTCCTTTGATACACATAAGTTTTAAATTTTGATGAAATCCAATTTACTTTCTCTTTTGTTGCTTATGTTTGTAATATGTGGCTTAATAATATGCCCTACACCCATTTTTCAGTTTTATGCACTTCATTTGCTTATCTTACTTTTTCAGTATTTCCAACCTCTGCCAAAAAAAAAAGGGAAATCATGAGAGAGCCAATATAACTTTTATAAATAAGTTTATGAAGACAGAAAAACACTAAGAATAATCTGAATTGCCAAATACAGTCCTTTCAACCAGAATGAGGAGAGAAATACCTTATTTTCTGTCCTTTTGAAGTACTAGTAAATTGAGAAGCAGTTTTGATTTATAAATCTCAATTTACATATTTATATAACATCAGAACATATGCTTATTTGAAAGCATACATATTTTGAGGTAAAGGTGACCCTCAAATTAAAATGTATCTGATATTATTGTGTTGAATTTGGTTTAAAAAATTAGTAAGCTCTTTTTGAAGTATGGAATATACAAATGTAAATGTGGTTAAATTGGTTACTTAAGTTAAAAAAATATATAATATTGGTTGGTAATGATTTACAACCACATTTTAACATTATCAGATGTCATTTTCCTTTTTTCTTTAGGTATAATTGACATATAACCTTATATTAGCTTCATAATTCAATATTTGTAAAATGTCATGTTCAAATAACAGCTTCAGATTTTGTGTTTGACTTTTACTTTTTCAGAAAAAGTATAGTTATGATATAGAAAATGTTTTTTCTTTCATTATTTAATATATTCTTTAAAAATTCTTATTAAATTTTTATGTTGGTCAATTTACAGGTGAATTATGTAACCTCATTACGCTGGATGTAGCTCACAATCAACTTGAACACCTTCCAAAGGAGATTGGAAACTGCACACAGATAACCAACCTTGACTTGCAGCACAATGAATTGCTAGACCTCCCAGATACTATAGGTATGAGAGGAGAAAGAAGATACTATTCATCATTTATAGCTACTTGGACATTAAAATCCATTTTGATAATAAAAAATTAAAATTCAACATTGTCAAAGTGGTAAAACTTCTAAAAGACAGTATTTTAAAATCATTTTTTATTTCCATTTCCAGGCAAAGAAAATAACTAAATTTTAGGAAATGATCTCAATTAAATTGTAAAGAAGATAGAATATTGAGTAATATGTATATGTTCTATAACTCTGCTTAAATTGCAGAATGGGTGCATTTTCTGTTTTGCTTATTTCAGAATGTTGCATGCTCTTGTATAGGGTGTGGTCCCTTCTTTGCTAAAATAGACCACACTGAAAAATAAAATCATTGCTGTTTAGTTTTTAAAACATGGCCAATGTATTTTAAAGTTTGTTCATCTTATTATTGAGGGACTAAAAGATGTCTCAGAGTGCAGAATGTGTTTTGAAAGTGCATAGCCAAAGAACAGAAAGTTGGATTGCACTTACCCTGATGTGTTCCATATTTATATATTCTTGTTTCTTTTTCTAAATGACCCCAAATTTATACAAACAGTAGAGGGAATTTTTACATTAAAAAAAATTACTCTGTACTAAGTTTATATAATTTTGGTAATGAATATTTACAAGGTTCTCTTACTAAATCATTTGAGGCCTATGATAATGTTATCTTTCTCCAGAAGGATTTTTGTTTGCTTCTCTCAGGTACCTAGGGTGACCACTTTATTCCATCTGTGTTCTAAGGTTTGTGATTTTTCTGGTCCCCCCCAAATGATTCAGAGGCAAGCTGCAGACTAATTGGAGGGTTGTTTTAATTCCGGTTTACCCCTTGTACTAGGGTGCAGCCCTGTAGGGTCCCAGTTGATATTGATTACTAGACTCCCCACCCTTGGCAGGCTCTAGATTTTGACTCTTGGCGGAAACATGCCTTAGCCTTTCAGCTGCATCTTCTAGTTAGGAAAGCACTCTCAGGACAAAATCTTCTCCAGTGTTTTGCTTGTTTCTGGGTTCCCACCTGGTTTCCAGCCTGGTTACTAGTCATTATCTTGTTAGCTTTCTGATTTTTGTTTTAGAAGTGTTTTTAGTTTTCTTCAATGGGAGGGTTGCTTGAATTATCTAGTCTACCACTACTTGAAACAGAAGCAGTTGTTATGGAATTTTTTAATAAGTTACAATAGACTGTCTTTGGTTCCATGACACCTGTTCACAGAAGAGTAATCTGAGACTTCTTCAGGATATAATAGCTAGCCATTAGAACCTATATCTTTCTGATTCTTGTCCCCTAGAGTCTAGAACAGACAGAAAAATACCACATAAATACAAAATAAATGAAAAAAAAAGTCATGGGAGACAGGACTAGAAGTTCTAGAAAGAGAATAGAGTAAGATAATGAAGAAGCTATAAAATATAATTTAATAATATTTCCCTGAACTTGACAAAAACCCAGATAATAAGATTGAAATTGCTTACCAAGAAGAAATAATGAAAAAACATACATTCTGGTAGAAGTTTTAAAAATTAGATTTACTTAATTATTTTTAACAAACAATACATTCATACATAATGTTATAAAACCTGTCTTTGTCTAGTTTCAGTTTCAGGGTAATCCTGGCCGTATATAATAAGTTGGGAAGTACTCCCTTCTCTTCAATTTTTGCAACAGTTTGTATAAAATTGACATATTTCTTCCTTTAATATTTGATAAAATTAATTGGTAAAGCCACCTGGGTCAGGATTTTTCTTTGTTGGAATGTTTTTGAAAACAATTTCAATTTCTTTGATAGACATAGGGCTATTTAGGTTATCACTTTCTTCTTCTTGAGAAAACTTGGTCATTTGTGTCTTTCAGAGAATGTGTCCATTTCATTTAAGTTGTCACATTTAATGAGCATAAAATTGTTCATAATATTCCCTTATTATTTCGATATCTATAGAATCTGTGGTAATGCCATTTCTCTCATTCCTGATATTGGTAATTTATATCTTCTCTCTTTTTTTTTTCCCTGATCAGTCTGGTTAGAGGTTTATCAATTTTATCAGTTTTATTGATTGTCTCAAAGTATTGATTTTTCTCTATTCTTTCCGTGGTTTTTGTTTCATTGATTTCCACTTTGACCTTTCTTCTTCCCTTTCATCTGCTTACTTTGAGTTTTATTTGTTCTTTTTCTAGCTTCTTATGGCGGAAGATTGGGATTATTGATTTGAGACCTTTCTTCTCATATAGGCATTTAGTGCTATAAATTTTGCCTTACATACTGCTTTAACAACATCCCACAAATTCTGACATCTTGTGTTTTCTTTTTTGTTTTGTTCAAAATACTTTCTAATTTACCCTTTTGTTTTCTGTGATCTGTGTGTTATTTATTTATTTATTTTTAAAAACTTTTATTATTTATTTATTTATTTATTTTTTGGCTGTGTTGGGTCTTCGTTTCTGTGCGAGGGCTTTCTCTAGTTGTGGCAAGCGGGGGCCACTCTTCATCGCGGTGCGCGGGCCTCTCACTATCGCGGCCTCTCTTGTTGCGGAGCACAGGCTCCAGTCGCGCAGGCTCAGTAGTTGTGGCTCATGGGCTTAGTTTCTCCGCGGCATGTGGGATCTTCCCAGACCAGGGCTTGAACCCGTGTCCCCTGCATTGGCAGGCAGATTCTCAACCACTGCGCCACCAGGGAAGCCCCCACTGTGTGTTATTTAAAAGTATGTTATTTAGTTCCCAACATCTGACAGTTTTCCAAGGGTTTTTCTGTTATTGATTTCTAATTTAATTCCATTGTGGTCAAGAACATACTTTGTGTGACTTGAATCATTTAAATGTATTGAGACTTATTTTATGGCTCAGTGTATGGTCTATCTTGATAAGTATTCCATGTACAATTGAATGTGTATTCTATTTTTGTTGAGTAGAGTAATGTAGTTGAGGCAATCAGTGAATTTATTCTACTACTTGCCCTTTTTGGTCTCTTTTCCTCCCAATTTTTATTAGCTTTATTGTTAGGACATGCAACATTTATGGTATGCCTTGTTATGCCAGTCTGTATTTTTATTTTAGTCATAATGTTCATCAACAATGCTGTTGCCATAATTGCCCAAGTCATTTCTTGGTTGGCTGAAGTCAATCTTGTAGTAGTTTTCTCAGAAATGGTTCATGAACACTAGTTCCCTAGTTCTTGTATGTTTGTAACCTTTATACTTAAAGAACAGTTTGATGGATATAAAAATCACTGGGTTCAACTACTTTTCCTTGAGCATTTTAGGCGAACTAGGAGGTAACTCTGTTGTCTTCTGGAATTGAATATAAAAAAAGTATGAGGCCAGTCTAATTTTTTTTTCCATTATAAGTGACTTAATCTTTGTGCCTGGCCACCCAAAGTGTTCTTTATTTCTAAAGTTCAAGAACTGTATTATATCCAGGGCCTATTTTCCTGGGATACTCTGAGCCAGTTCAACATATAGGTTTAATCTTTATTTCAGTATAGTTTTCTTAAATTACATATTGACATATTTACTTTGTGTTGTATGTTCTTACATTGAAATATGTCTAAATTTGCTTATTTTGAACAACCAACTAATTTTAATAGTAAAGGAGAAAAGAAAGAATAATGCATTTTAACATGATCACTTTTCGGTGGAATGAAACATGAAAGCACTTTAGAAAAGAAACTTCTTTTATAAAATTAAAGGCTTGCTCAGTCTTAGAAAAGTAAAGGTTGTTTACTCTAGCAAATCAGACAGGGGAACTGAAATTAAAGATGCTTGAAATGTTATAAAATTATGTCCTTATCACTCTCATTGAGGGATAATTATTGTATATTTCTTAGGATATTATAGATGCATATACTTTATTGTTCCTTGAGCATATCAGCCAAGTTCTAGCCTCAGGGTCTTTGTACTTCTCAGTTTCTCTGCTTAGAACTCTTTTCTCCTGAATATACACATAATTTCCTCTACTCTTTCAACTGATCATATGGATATATAGAGTTCTATAAAGGGCATGGTCATCAATCAGCCCTGTTTTTACTCTCAAATAATCTAACAATATTTTGTTGTTTAATATTTTATGCATGTGTCTGTTTCCCTGTCTTGTTAAATAACAATCAAAGAGGGATGCAATTAAAGTACTAAAATGAATAGTCTTGGCAAACAGAGATAGCATAGGTAGTGGAGGATGGTAAAATCATCCAGTTAGTAAGACTAGGGTCCTGTGGATTCACTTCCTCTGACAAAGGGTAACTTCTCCATGTATCCTTCTTTCTCCTGGCTTTCTTAATTTTACATTTCTTTTCTCTCTTCTATCAGAAGTAATTCTTCTGTATTTCAAGTGTGTTTATTAATATGAAAACATTTGACTTCATTATTAATCTCTACTAGTTGACATGTTATCTCAGAATAACACAAGTGCCTCACTTCTAGCACATTCTACACAGTCAGATTACAAATATGTATTGGAAATCAATGAGAACTGAAACATTAACAGTAATAAAAATTTAAATATCTCATTTATTTTTATATGCTTTGATAGTTGTCAGCAAACAAATACAGCTGCCATTCCAAGTAATAGAAAAGTGAATAAGTATTGTTTATTGAAAGTTTTTATAATATTGTAGTCATTTATCATATACCATGTTTATTAAAATAATTCTTTTGCCTTTCTCCATCCCTCTCATCCCCCATATTTTGACTGTATAGCAAAAGGTTGAGATTTGGTGAGAAATCGGAACATTTGGGTCTTGGTCTGTTACAAATCTCAGCAGTCATAATTGACCTTTGAGATTCTCCTTCTCATTTATTGGAGAAGAGCAATTCACCCCAAACCGTCAGTGGCAAACTTTTAGAATATAGTTCTCTTGATACTTTTCTTCTTTTTTCTGGTCTACTTCTTGAAAAGTATAACTTAAAATGAAAAACAACAACAAAAAATAACACCTATCCTGGAGAGTTGATGCTAGTCCCACAGAAGTTGCCCTGCTCTTTTCCCTGGTCTAAAGAAACTAGCCTGAAACTCACAATTGAAAAATCACATCTTCTATCGCCTTACAATCACTTTTCCAAAAATCACTTTAATTCTTTGCCTTTTCTTTTTCTTGTAAGTAGACCCAGATATTTTAAACCCTCTCTTTATTTAACACGAATACTCCTAGAGTAGTTATCACTCTTTGGCAGCACGCACTGCCATTTACTTGCAGGCTGAGCAGTGCCAGGATCACTGACAAATCAGGATGTGAAGACGAGGCAGAAGGAAATGGGAAGGGGGGCAGCTGGTTGCCGTTAAGTGAAAGAGTGCATAAAAACATATTTAGAGTTTCTCTGATTTAACCATTAATCTGCCCTGTTGAAGAGTATAAAGTATATTCTCTTCATGTAAATATTTTCTAATTCAAGAATCAGCTGTAAACTAAAGAAAATGTTAAGATTCATTATAGAAGTCGTTTTGTTTCAAGCTATGAACCTGATAGCTTGAAGCCTTCTGAGGTCTCAGGTGGTTTTATGAAATCAGGAAGAGGAGGGTCTGAAGTAGGAAAAAATATTTTATTTTCTATATCTTTTCAGAATGAGAGAAATAAGCAACAAGTCCTTGCCTTCAAGGCTGGAGCACAGAACAATTCACAGAGGTCTGTTTGTTGCAGTGGTCTCTGAAGATATGTTACAGTAATTATGGTTATATCAACAAGCAGAGTTTTAGTGATTCAATTTTAGGTAATTACAGTGCTGCTTACATATAACAACGTTACTAGTTTTTTTTTTTTTAATGGCATTCTTTTGGGTTTTTGACTTTTAAGAATTTTTGTATAACTTTTCAGTTTATTTTCAGTTTCTCAGTTTAATGTTTCTGGAAAAAATTGTACCTTTGACATTATTTCATCATTAGAACTTGTGTGCCTTTTCTACTGATTTTTTGCTACTTTGTTAAAATAAGATAAAGACTATTTGAGGTAGAGTCTTACTCAAAAGTTACACTAAATTAACCTAAAAATGCTGATTATATTTGCTGAAATTGAAAGCATCTAATTTTAACTCATAGCCATTTGATGTTTCCATATTTTAAAAATCTGACAGCATAAGAAAGCAAGCTGTCAGAGCAGAACACAGAGCAACTTACAGTCAAAATTAAGCACTTAGAAAACTGAGTGCCAGTGATTGGCAGTGATCAGCCTACATTTATACACAGAAGCTCGGCAATGTTGATTTTATTTCTTAGTCACAATGGCTCAATATTAAAGCAAGCTATGGCTTGATTTCTAGGTTGCAGTTTAGTTTGTGGTTAAAACCACTTATTGAAAGAGGTTAGAGTTGAAACCACTGCAGGGGGTGAATCACAGTAAATGCCAGACTTCTGATGTCAAGTTTTCTTCTGGCATAAGAAAGCATTGATATTTTATCCTTACTTTTTTTCACCTCTTTTGTTTTGCTGAGAGTAACGGACTTTGACAAAATGTGGATGACTCTTTGAACATGCCATGCTCTCAAGAAAGTGACAAGTGCTTTGCAAATGTTAGTTTCTTCATCAGCATAGCATATTCTCATAGGTTACAATTTTTAAAGTTCATTCTCTTCTACCCCACCTTCCCCTCCCCCCAAAAAAAGGAGAAAAGAAAAAAAAAAAAGTTTAGGAAAGTTGGAGGTATCATTTTTGTTTAAATAACCACTAGTTTTGATACTAGATAATTTCATGTGGCATTTTCACTACTTCGTTTTCATTTTGTAATTTTTATTTATTTTTAAATTAAAAATTTTTTTATTTTTTAGTTTTTTTGGCTGTGCCGCACGGCATGAGGGATCTTAGTTCCCTGACCAGGGATCAAACCTGTGCCCCCTGCAGTGGAAGCACCGAGTCCTAACCCCTGGACCACCAGGGAATTCCCCATTTTGTAATTTTTAACTTCTAGAAACCTGTTCTGACTTTAAAACTGAGAAGCTTATTTTGCTTTTGGAAGAGAAATTTCAGGAATGTGGTTCTATTTACTGGGTTTGTGAGCTGATAAACATTTAGAATTTGGTTACCATACTAATCTTTGTTACCAGAGAAAGTTTTTGGGTTTCATTGAGAATAAAAATTGGTTAAAATATTGTATTCACCTACTTTTCTACTGTAAACAGTTATTGAGGCATGTCGGTGGAGCAAAATTATGGGGACTTTCCGCTATTAATAAGCCCTTTCCTCTTGCAGATTTCATAGACCCCTTGGTAAATGCTTCTGCCATTTTATTACAATGGAACAACTTTCTTTCATAGGGAAAGCAGTGGTATGAAGGAGAGAAAGAGATGAGCTTCTTTACTTCCAGTTCTTTTTTAAGATTGAGCATCTTTTATCTTCAACTTTGTGTAGCAAATTAAAATTTTATCAGAAGATTTTGACATTCTTTGTAGTCAGACATTATCACTGCTTGCAGGAATATTTCCACCTTTACCAGCCTTGTAGCTATAGTGGCCATGGGCATGGGATAGACAAGGGATAAAATATTGATACCTTCCCTCCCTCCCCATTTTGAAAGGATATGAGTAAATGGCAGCTGTCCTTCAATTTTGGTGGGAATGAAATCGATATAGCCTAGTGGCACTGTCTATCAAGATTTAAAATATCTATATCTTTTGATACATCAGAAATATTTTCACATGTACGCACAGATATGTATTAGAATGTTCATTATAGAATTCCTTTTTAAAAATTAGAAACAAATGCTGTCAATTGGGGAATGATTAGATAATGGTACACATCGTAGAATACAATGGTTAAATAAAATGAAGTATATCTGAATTTACTCACCAGAAAATATTTCTGTGACCTGTTATATAGGGTGAAAAGTACGCAAAATGATCCCATTTATGTAAAACTAAACACGGAAACATTTAAAAAAATCCTGTATTTATGTATGTGTAAGTAAATGCTTACAGAAAGATCTCAATAGGTACATACTAGACTACAAACCATGGTTCTCTGGGGAAGAGAGTAAGTTGCATTTATATATTTTGTAATTAAAAAATTATTTGGTGGGATGGGAGGAGTGCAAAGAGTTGGAAATGATTAGTTCGTTCTCTGATATCTAAAAATGGGCTGCTTAGACATTGGGTGTCTCAGAAAAAATTATTGCAAATATTTGCAGAAGAACTAATTTGTACTCAGACCAGACAAATCTGATATGTATTTTAAAACCATGTCCAATTAACATCTGTGTTTCATAGGCTATTTTATAAGATGAGAATGGGTCAAAGAAAAAATCTTTTTATGAACCTTCCATATAATTTTAAGTTTTTGCATCTTGTTCCTAATGGAAAGGAGGACAAATAGTGAAATATTTTAGCTTCTATAATTATTAAGAAAGTATGAATGAATGCCTGCTGTTTGCTTAGCACTGAAACAAATTCTGTGTGGCGATAGAAGTACATAGCAACCTCCCTTAAAGGATTTTCAGTCTTTTGGGGGAGGTAACTAATCCATGAAACAACTAACAACATAAGACCAAATGTAAGTAAATGCCAGTGTATGATGAAAACAATGTGTGGCCATGAGTCCAGTTTATAGGGAGATCAATAAGGTCTTCATAGAATGGCCAGAGGAAGCTTCATGAACAAATATGCTGGACTCAGTATGGAATAAAAATGCATTCCATGAGCACAACAAGGACAGTCAAACAGCGTGGAAGCAAGAATGAACATATCATGCTTCTGTGTCAGGAGGAAACAAGCTCACTGGAGCAGAGTCGATGAAATTCACGAAAAATGATTACTTGATAAGGAGCCAACTGAGTTTGATTCTAGCTCTGCTGTTAAGTCACTTCGCATATCTTATGCTAAAGTCCGTGCTGAGTACTCTCAGATGGCTCTTATTGCTGCTTCTTGGGTATCTTTCTTATCTCTTGTCTTTTTTATCAGAATGGCTATCTAAAACTTCAAACTACCGTGCTCTGTTTTTCCACAGCTTAGCTCATATCCTCACTGTATGGAGAAAACGAGCCTCACAATGTAAAGTGTCCAAACATCTTGGTCTACATTAGTATAAAACTTCTCCAAAATGTAAAATATTCATTCAATAAAAGGCTGGTATAAAGATACCACAATTTTTAAAAGTAAAATGACTTTAGAATTATAGACTTTTTCTTTATCAAAAGGGTGTTTTAAAATTACAAAATTATAGAAAATTAGGGAAATTATAGACAAGTTGACAGAAAAAAATTTAATCTTCCATAATTCTATCATGCAGAGATAACTTAGTTTTTTTTTTTTGAATATTTTTCCCTCTTATCCTGTTTTTTTTTTTTTTAATTAATTTATTTAATTTATTTATTTATTTATTTTTGGCTGTGCTGGGTCTTCGGTTCGTGCGAGGGCTTTCTCTAGTTGCGGCAAGTGGGGGCCACTCTTCATCGCGGTGCGCGGGCCTTTCACCATCGCGGCCCCTCCCGCTGCGGGGCACAGGCTCCAGACGCGCAGGCTCAGCAGCTGTGGCTCACGGGCCCAGCCGCTCCGTGGCATGTGGGATCTTCCCAGACCAGGGCTCGAACCCGTGTCTCCTGCATTAGCAGGCAGATTCTCAACCACTGCGCCACCAGGGAAGCCCCCAACTGTTAGTTTTTATGTGTTTTTCCGCATTCTTTTTGCATGCATGTGTTTTTTACAATGTTGAGATAATACAAAACACATGATTTTGTTATCTGGCTTTTTTCATTTAATATCATAACTTAGTCTTTCACATCTTAAAGATTTTTGTAGCATAATTTTAATAGGTACAGAATGTAACAATATAGAAATACCATAGAATAAAATCATGTTTTGAAGATCTGTTAGGTATCAGTCATTGTGCTAAGTATCTTACACACATTGTATTTAATCCTTAGAGTAACCCTGTCGGATAGGTGGCATTTTCCCCACTTTATGAGTGAGGAGATAGACTGTTAAATAACTTGCCCAGGATCACATAGATAATATAATATCCTTTGTTTTTTGTATTACACTGTGGTGCCTTCAATTTAAATAATTATTCATCTATTCTTGAACATATAGGTTGTCCCCATTTTTTGCTGTTAGAAACATGACTATAATTAACATACTTCATCATAAAGCAGATTATTTTTTGCCAACCCAACTTCTAAGTAACATTTGTATCATATTCAATGTCACAGTGTATTGACAACAATAGTAAATATTATTCTTGCCCTTATTTCTGATCTCTAAATTCTCTGGAGCTTTGGAAAGTGACCCAGCCCTCTGCTTGTTTGTTTTTTCTCCCCTTCCAAATTTGATACATCTCACTGGAGTGTCATCAGAAAGATACTAGTGAAGCATCCTTAGTTAATTTAGGAAACACTTTAAAGGCAAAATTAACTTGTCTTTGCTAAGTCATAGTTTTTATTGTTGCTTTTTAATTCAGTTTTCTGCCTGTTGGAATCTTAATTAATCATAACTAGCAAACTCTCGGCCCACTTTCCAAGCACTGTTATAAGAAAGTAATATAAATTGAGCATAGCATACCTCTGTAATAGTTCTAATTGCAGGAATTGAAATGGTTGCTAAGGTTTTTTTCGCATTATAGTTGGCTAGACTTATGGTATAGAATTATCATAGTATTTTTTAAAATATTTACTTATTTGGCTGCACCCGGGTCTTCATTGTGGCATGTGGGATCTTTAGTTGCGGCATGTGGGATCTTTAGTTGTGGCATGCAGGATCTAGTTCCCTGACCAGGGATCGAACATGGACCCCCTGCACTGGGAGCGCAGAGTCTTAACCACTGGACCACCACGGAAGTCCCCAGAATATTTTTGATAGCAATACTAACTCTTGAAAATGTAAAGGGTAAAAATTAGCTCCATTTAGCCATTTCTTAGAACCTTGATCACTGTTTTTTTCAGCAAAAGGGAAGGATGAAAATGAGTATAACAGGATAAGGAATATGAGGCATGGTGACTGCCCTCCTAGGTTTTAAGGCTTAACTTATTCTATAAGCTAATATATATTTTCTGTAAATATTGGAGTAATGTTAGACATATCTAAGAAAGAAAATTATTCATACAACAACTTTTTGAAAAATGGTCAAAGCAAAAAGAAAGAAATGGAGAAACATCAGAAAGTTGCTGAAAGTTGAAAGGCATCAAAATATTTATCTCCAAAAAGTTAAGTGTGACACAGGCATCCACTTCTATACAGGCATACCTTGGAGACATTACAGATTCCATCCCAGACCAGCACAACAAAGCGAATATCACGATAAAGCATCACACAAATTTTTTGTTTCCCAGTGCATATAAAAGTTATGTTCATACAGTACTGTAGTCTATTAAGTGTGCAATAGCATTATGTCTAAAAAATGTACAAACCTTAATTAAAAATAGTTTATTGATAAAAAGTACTAACCATCATCTGAGCCTTAAGGGTCTTGCCTTGGTCCTCATGGCTGCTGACTGATCAGGGTGGTGGCTGCTGAAGGTTAGGTGGATGTGGCAGTTTCTTAAACCACATAAAGTTTGCTGCATTGACTGACTTTTCCTTTCCTGCAGCATGTAATGGTATGTAATAGCATTTTTCCCACAATAGAGCTTCTTTCAAAATTGGAGTCTGTTCTCTCAAACCCCTGCCGCTGCTTTATCAAAGAAAGCTTATGTAATATTCTAAATCCTTTGTTGTCATTTCAACAATCTTCACAGCATCTTTACCGAGAGTAGGTTCCACCTCCAGAAACCACTTTCTTTGTTCATCTGTAAGAAGCAGTGCCTCATCTGTTAAAAGTTTTATCATAAGATTGCAGCAATTCAGTCACATCTTCAGGCTCCACTTCTAATTCTAGAAGTCTAGAGAGTCAGCCTGTCTGAAGCTTTGAAGTCAAGCATTGAAGCCAAGCATAGACTTCTCTATAGCTGTGAAAGTTCTAAATGGCATCTTCAATATAAGGCTGTTTTTGTCTACATTGAAAACCTTGTTTAGTGTAGCCGCCTTCATTAATTATCTTAGCTGCGTCTTCTGGATGACTTGCTACAGCTTCTACTTAAGCACTTGCTGCTTCACCTTGTACTTTTATGTATGGAGAGCCATCCCTTTTCTTAAACCTCATGAACCAACCTCAGTTAGTTTCTAACTTTTCTTCTGCAGCTTTCTCACCTCTCTCAGCCTTCATAGAATTGAACAGAGTTAGGGCCTTGCTCTGAATTAGGCTTTGGCTTAAGGGAATGTAGTGGCTGGTTTGATCTTCTATCTGGACCACTAAAACGTTCTTTACTTCAGCAATAAGGCTGTTTTCCTTTTCTATCATTCACGTGTTCACTACAGTAGCTCTTTTAATTTCCTTCAAGAACTTTTCCTTTGCATTCACAACTTGACTGACTGGCTCAAGAGGCCTAGCTTTCAACCTAGCTGTCCACATGCCTTTCTCACTAAGCTTAATCATTTCTAGCTTTTTATTTAAAGTGCAAGACATGCGACTCTAATGTTCACTTGGTTAGAGGTCACTGTAGGGTTATTATTGGCCTAATTTCAATATTGTTGTATCTCAGGGGAGAGGGAGAGAGACAGGGAAGCAGCTGGTCAGTGGAGCAGACAGAATACACACAGCATTTATCAATTAAGTTCACCGTCTTAAATGGGTGCAGTTCGTGGCACCCCAAAACAATTACACTAGTAACATCAAAGATCACTGGTCATAGATCACCATAACAAGTATAGTAATAATGGAAAAGTTTGAAATATAGCAAAAATTACTAAAATGGGACACAGAGACATTAAGTGAGCAAATGATGTTGGAAAAATGGCACCAATAGACTTGTTCAATGCACGGTTGCCACAAACCTTCAATACGTAAAGTTGCAGTATCTGTGAAGCACAATAAAGAAATTACAGTAAAATGAAGTATGCCTATAATTTCTAATACTGGTAATACTGTTTAATTTAAAACTAGAGGCTACATTTAACATTTTAACCTAGCCCAACTAAAAATGTTATAGCAACAATTGCAATGTGGAATCAGAAAAGAAATTAACCAGTCATGGCAAAGAAATACATTGAACTAAATTCTCATTACTCTTATCTTTTTTGCTATCAAAATGAACTTATTTTCTGATGTACATTGTTTGGGGAATTAAATTTGATTTAAACCTTCTATGATAGCAGATATCATCATATTCATCCATGTAGCTTACATGTAGCTTGCCATGGGTCTTGGCAATAAAAGTAGAAAATGTCTATTTTTCTGCTTTGCTTATTTTAGGTATTCAATAGTGGCTGATATGCTCAAGCTGGATATGTTTAGATAATAAGACTATAACTTTCACTTTTGTTTGTAAAAAATTATTTTGAGAAATTTTTTTACCATCAGGTCAACTTTTTAGAGAAATTTTGGAATGTTTATATTTAAATTCATGGAAAATATTGAACCTTTCTGATCTCACAAAATAATTGTGCGTCTTATATTTTAAATAATACTGTTTTAGAAATTTGGAGATTTTTTCTTCAAAATTACATGTACATTTTTATATATAGCCACTTGTTCTATATTGGATCACCATCACACAGATACAAATGGGATTAACTATTATAAATTTAAAGTATTTACTACTTTGATATTATTCAATTAGGCCTTATCTAAAGGTTAATTTTTTATTAAAGTGTGACAATACTTTCCAATAATTGATTTTAAAGATTGACTTATAGCTGTGCATTTCATTATTTCTCTAAGAGGGCAGAAAAGTGGTTTCAATTTCATCCTAATTGACAGAGTGTAGTGTGCAGTTTCTTGGTACAAAAAGTTAAGGATCTTGCTGAAATAGTGCTTCAGAGTAATTCATAAATACTGGTTGATAGCCTGGGACAGTGACAGGCTTATCGGATTAAAAAAAATTCCATTTTTTTGTGTGTTCACAGGAAACCTGTCCAGTTTAAGTCGTCTTGGTCTGAGATACAACAGACTGTCAGCAATACCCAGATCATTGGCAAAATGCAGTGCACTTGAAGAATTAAATTTAGAGAACAATAACATTTCTACTTTACCAGAGGTAAGAGGTGGATTACAGTAAACTCTTGAAACAAGTCTGCAAGATAATGAAGGGAAAACTAGTCAATCTTGACAGCTGGGTAAATAATATGATGATTGAAATTGCTTAAATAATGGGTATGCTATGGACATATAGCCCACCACTAAGATAAAAATTCCAAAAAAGAAAGAGTAGATATGATTATAGGAACAGAAAGGAAGGTGGAAAATCAGTGTGCTACTTTCCGCTTTAGCACCATGTAAATCTTTCTCATGTCATTTGGGACTTGACAGTAAAAGCCATTAAGGAGAAGTTGTATGGCTGGTTTTAAAACTCAGCTTCCCCACCCAGTTCAGTTATAAAAGAAAAAAGATATTGTAGAAAGATGGTAAAAGAATGACTACATAGAATACACTACTTATTATCCAGGTTAATATGAGCTGCAACATGCCTGTGACCCAAATTATTATCCTGCTTATACAATAACATTAAAGCCTGTTTAGCATATACCAGTCACCAGAATCTGCTATTTTTTTTTTAAATTTATTTACTTATATTTATTTTTGGCTGTGTTGGGTCTTCGTTTCTGTGTGAGGGCTTTCTCCAGTTGTGGCGAGCGGGGGCCACTCTTCATCGCGGTGCGCGGGCCTCTCTCTGTCGCGGCCTCTCTTGTTGCGGAGCACAGGCTCCAGACACGCAGGCTCAGTAGTTGTGGCTCACGGGCTTAGTTGCTCCGCGGCATGTGGGATCTTCCCAGACCAGGGCTCGAACCCATGTGCCCCGCATTGGCAGGCAGATTCTTAACCACTGCGCCACCAGGGAAGCCCTGCTATTTTTTTAACACATTATTTTTAATTTGGGTTTTGTTGGTTCTGTTAGAAAAATATTTTCACTTCTTTTGCCTAGAGATTAATTGGGCAAGATGCAATATTCTTTTTTAAATTGTCTTTCTCAACTTTATTATTTTTTACTCTTGCCATTTCTTCTTTTGCTACCTGCTGTTTTAGCATACCCAACAACTAGTAAGTTTGCTTGTAGTTATTCAAGCATAATATCTTACTGTAGTATTCTAACAAGCAAAAGAATGGAATTGTGGAGTTATGGATTGATTGAACTTTGCAAAGTCTTTTTTTTCTAATAATTAAAACTATATAAGTAACCCTATTATGTTTAGATTATTACTAATTTTCCCAACTCTGTGTGTGTGTATGTGTATTTGAATTAAGAACAAAGGTGCTTTGGATGAATGTTTTTCAGATATATGCTTTGATTTATAATGAACAATTTGAGTAGGTGAAGCTCTAGGTTTGTAGCAATTAGTTTATCAAATAAATTTTTTTAATTGATTTGTTTCTTAGGCATACAAAGATAAAGTAGCATCTATTAATTTGGTTCCTATTAATCTAGATGCTTGTGTTTTCAGAAAAAACTTGGTCAGAGTACAAAAATGAGTTTCCCAGGATTGTAGTTTCTAGTCTGGACCAGTTTCACTAAAACTACTATGACAGTATATCACCTGTGGCAAAAGAGTACTATTGTTAGTAGTAGTTTAAGTGGGATAAGGATTAGAATCCACAGATTGTAGATATCGCCCTGACAGTTAGACTGTTTGGATTTTTTTTTTTTTTTCTCACACACACACACTGTATTTTATTTTTACAAGAGATAAATAGACTGACACCAAGCATTGTACATGGATGACCACAACAAAAGCAACAATGATTGCAATTACCAAACATGAAACACACTCATACTATGTCATAATATTGACATTCTAGACTGTTTGGATTTTTTAATTTCTGTGATGGTGGTAATTTACAGGCATCAGAATGGGTGAGGTTCTACTGTTTAACGTCATCCTCTTTCTAACAGTGATTCATATCCATAATAAGGGAATAATTAGCATATTAATTAGACCTTGTTGGGATTATTTTAGGATGTGATTTGTGAGCTTAAGTAAGACTGACTGCTTTTACAATGTCAATATGCCTAAATATAAAGACTGGGTGTATATCAGTTTCACCAAGTGAGAAATTTTAACATTTATTTACATATCCAGTCTTATTGTCACTGAAGGGAAACATAATTATTGGAAACCTCTTAGGATAAAGACATGTGCTAAGTACTTTCATATATAATATTTTGTTACTGAAATAAGTCAGGATTTATTTTTGATAAGAGAATTATAAAGAAGACAGCTCTGTTCAGTCTGGCTGTGGAAGAAAGGGTGTATGTGTATTTAAACAGGCCCGTTTTCAGATAGAGAAGCTATGGGGGAAATCCTTGATTGGCCTTGTTCAAATATTGGAAAATATTAAGTTTTATTTAAAAGTAGTCTATGTGCTTTGGAAGTAGTGTATTCTTAATGCAAATGTGTAATTATCTGCGTTTATAATCACAATAAGAAAAATAATAAAATCCATTAAACAGCACTTAGACGTTCAAGCTGGCAAGAAAAATCAGGAAAGTGGTTTTCACTGGGGGCTCATTATATTGCTGAAATCAGAGCTGGCAAAATGACTATATACTTTTCCATTTGAAGACTGTCTGAAAATGGACTAGTTTTAATGTAGACATAAACACAAAAGGAGAAAGAACTTAATGAATTTAAGCACATATACTCAAGGCATAAGGCTAGGAGCTCTACATGTATTATTCCATTTAAATCTTCACTATAATCCTACTAGTTATTGGGGTAGTCTCATCAAATAGGGAAATAAGACTTAAGAGAAGTCACGTTTTTGGCCAAATTTGTCACGCTTAAATACTTTTTCTGGAAATATGGTGAGAGATATATTATCTAATTAATTCACCAAAGATCACAGGGCTAGTAAGTAGAAGATGTGAGATGGGAACCCAGATGTGTCTGACTCTAAAGCAATGATAAACAACCCCAAAGCTTCATAGTATGACCTAAGAATGGAAAGGTTGGAGAGCTGCATTCTTGTTGCCCCTTTTCAAATATCCTCAGGTGTTAACATTTTTTCATAAAAGAATATCAATTCAATAAAGTAAGTCAGCTCTAAGAATAATAAAAATAACATTATTGCTGTGAGACTCAATAGAACTCCTTTATTTACAGTGAAGTAGGATGTAGACATTTTCCCCGAATTGACTGCCATGAAAGTTTTCTCTTTCTGTATTCTTTCTTTTTTCTGTGTATAGCAATTGACAAATGTTGAGTAGCTTATTCATGTTCATCATAAAGGACAAGTTTCAGTTCAGTTCACTAATTATAACTTCACTTATATAGTTATTTTTTTCCTTCAGTGGGCCTTGCAAATCACAGCTGACACTTCAGGTACTAAGTCTTCAGTTTCCTCATGGTAGATAGCCAAAATTTGAACATTATTTAAAACACACACCTCACAATGTTTGTATTCTCCTTGCTTGGGCCTTTACATCAATCCAGAATATTTTCTTCTGCTTCTCTGAGTATTAAAAAATTTTTTTCATCCCTTAAGATCTGGCACACTCTCAGCCTTCTTCCTGCTTTTCTAGTTATTCCAGTATTTCTTCTTTTCTTTGAATTTAAATAAAGAAGTGACTTAAAATTTGAGCACTTATTATAATGCGAGGTATTTTAAAGCTATTTATATATTTTTATTTCTTAAAAAAAACTCTATGATAGCCTATAAAATAAGGCATCATTAATTTACAAATGAATAAAACCAGTGTTCAGAGAAATAACTTGCCCAGAGTCACAAGCTACTAAAAGATAGGGCCAGGATATAAAACTATTTTATAGCCTGTACCAGTGTTTCTGAAACATTAATGAGCATACAAAGCACCTGGGAATCTTAAGACTCACATTATGATTCTCTAGGAGTGGGGCCTAAGAGTCCTCATTTCTAGCACGCTCTCAGGGGATTCTGATGCTGCTCTTCCTTGAGCCAGACTTTGAATAGCAAGAGCCTATTCTGTATACTTTGTTACTGATTATATACAGTTATATATTATTTTCTTTTTCCTGTCTGTGTGCTTTATTTCTCTTAGTGGGATTTAGTCTTCTTAATGGCAGAGATTCTTTTATAGTACCTAACACTGGTTACATGGTAGGAGACTGAAGTAAGAGGGAATATGGGATTATATGCTAAGTAAATACTTGTTTGGTAGATGTATATTCCCTCAGAAATTTACTGTATGGAAAAGCAATATATTATATAATATGAGGAAGTATATTATCTTCTGAGTTTAATATTCCTAAAAGGAACATTTAAATTACTGAATGACACCTTACTCTGTGCCAAGCATTATATTAACCTTAATAATAATTTAGAGATAGGTACTTAACTAAGACCTGGATAGGATTGATCACATAGCAGATGGCAGAGTCAGGACTCAGACCCAGGACTGTCTGATACCAACGTTTCCGCTTTTATAGAGGTCTAAAACTAGCCACTCATGAAGCACCTCTTACCCACAGACATATTTTCTTTACCCTGTAGAGTATTTTAAATAAATTAAAGCCAAAGAATAAAAATCGGAGATTTAATATAAGTAAATGAATTTCGTGTTTCTTTGTAAAGTCTGGAAATCTGACTACATTGGCTCCACATTCCTGCAAGGCAACAGTTAGCTAGAGCTGAGTAGTGAGTGACTTTCCTCTAGATGAGGCATCACAGAACCGGTCCATCCAGTCTCTGTCATTTGTTACCTGCAAGGCCCTTTGAGGCATTTGTTTGGGACTGCTGCTCTGTACTCTACAGAATAAGTCTTGTTACAGTTCTAATTCTTATGTTTATTTCATTTTTTTTTTTACAGAGTCTTTTATCAAGTCTTGTGAAACTGAATAGTTTGACCTTAGCTAGAAACTGCTTCCAGTTATATCCAGTAGGTGGTCCATCTCAGTTTTCCACCATCTATTCCCTCAACATGGAACACAATCGAATCAACAAAATCCCATTTGGAATTTTCTCCAGAGCAAAAGTATTAAGTAAGCTGAATATGAAGGTAAGCCTCTATTTGTATGAGGGGAAAATAACTACTATGACTAGTACTTCTAATATTTATGGTTTATCTATCAGAATGGGTACTTGCTTCTTGCTGATGGGAATCTAAACTGATAATAAGGATACTTCAGGACAATTTGTGTTAGACAACAAATAGCTTAGAACCATGCAATATCCTTAGCAATTTGAATAATCATGAATATCCATAACAGCATAGTTGTAGGGATATTTATTGCAGAGCTTTTCATTTAACTGGTACCAACTTATTGAAATTAATAGGGATTTCATTTCTTAAAAGTACTATATCTTCAGTGAAATAATATGAAGCAATTACAAATAATACTCTAGTTTAGAAGAATATTAAATACCAGTTGAAATAATATCAATTTATTAAGTAGGAAAAAGTTAAGCATGAAAAGATTCTGTTTGTACACATTGTTTTTAAAAGCTGTTTTTAATGTGTTCAATTACATATTAAATATCTATAGATTTATATGCATACATATAGCCAGTGTTTACTAAAATATACTGTTTATCTTTGAATATCAGAATTATTTATGGGTGATCTCTTTTTTTTATCTTTTTCTTTTTATTGAGGTATAATTGACCTCCAACATTATATTAGTTTCAGATGTACAACATAATGATTCAATATTTGTATATATTGTTAAATGATCACCCCAGTAGGTCTAGTTAAAATCCATCACCATACATAGTTACAGAATGTTTTTTTCTTGTGGTGAGAACTTTTAAGATTTACTCTCTCATCAACTTTCAAATATGCAATACAATATTATTAACTATAATCACCATGCTGTACTTTTGACTCTTCATCCATTTCATCTACCCTCTACCCCCTGCCTCTGGCAACCACCAATATGTTCTTTTTCTCTCTGAGCTTGGTTTTTGTTATTGCTGTTGTTTGTTTTTTTTTTTAGATTCCACATATAAGTGAGATCATACGGTATTTTTCTTTCTTTGTCTGACTTATTTCATTTAGCATAATGCCCTCAAAGTCCATCCATGTCCTCACAAATGGCAAGATTTTTATACTTTTTTATGACTGGATAGTATTCCATTGAATATATATACCACATCTTTTTTATCCATTGATTCATTGGTGGACACTTAGGTTGTTTCCATATCTTGGCTGTTGTAAATAATGTTGCAGTGAACATAAGGTGCATATTTCTTTTTGAGTTAGTGTTTCTGTTTTCTTTGGGTAAATACATTGGAGTAGAAATGCTGGATCATATGGTAATTCTCTTTTTAATTTTTTGAGGAACCTCCATACTGTTTTCCATAGGGACTGCACCAATTTACATTCCCACCAACAGTGCAGAAGGATTCCTTTTTCTCCACATTCTCACCAACACTTGTTGTTTCTTGTCTTTTTGATAATAGCCATTCTGACAGCAGTGAAGTGATATCTCATTATGGTTTTGATTTGCATTTCCCTGATAATTAGTGATATTGAGTACATTTTCATGTACCTGTTGGCCATCTGTATGTCTTCTTTGGAAAAATGTCTGTTCAGATCCTGTGCTCATTTTTTAATTGGATTGTTTGGGTTTTTTTTTGCTGTTGAGTTGTATGAGTTCTTTATATATTTTGGATGTTAACCCCTTGTCAGATAGATGATTTGCAAATATTTTCTCCTAACGGGTGATTTTTAGTTTCTTTTTACTTGCCTGTATTCTCTACAGTGAATGAGTTTCACATTTGTAATCAGAAAAGGGAATTTTATTGCAAAAGGAGGAAAGAAATGAAAAATGATTTGTCCAGTGATTGAATTTGTAGTGAACAAACTTTAGGCCCACAGGTAATAATTATTGGCCACATAACTAATTCATGGCTGAGGTAGGAATCCAGGAAGCCTAGATTTCCTGCTTTCAGGTATAGTGTTCTTTATATTGTATCATACTACATCCTTTTGTCTTTGATGAACCATTTCAAAATAATTGTGGTTCTTTAAACTACAGTCTAATTGTATAATTTTTAATTCTTTGTATACTTCTTCATAAGTATATGTATCTTTTATAATTGTTTGGAAGTATATAATAAGTAAACCAGTGGAAGTTCAAAATAGTCTTATAATCTTAAACAAGTAAAATATACTCTTAACGAGTCTGGTTATATGAGGTTTACCAGTGGTAATGGCATGAGTTCTGAATGTTCAATTTGTAATACGAGGCTTAGACAGCAGTCCAGGTATTCATTTGGTTAAACATTTTCTTTAAAATAAATTTATTCATTTATTTATTTTTGGCTGCATTGGGTCTTCGTTGCTGCACGCGGGCTTTCTCTAGTTGCAGCGAGCGGGGGCTACTCTTTGATGTGGTGCGCGGGCTTCTCATTGCAGTGGCTTCTCTTGTTGTGGAGCATGGGCTCTAGGTGCACAGGCTTCAGTAGTTGCAGCACGTGAGCTCAGTAGTTGTGGCTCACAGGCTCTAGAGCACAGACTCAGTAGTTGTGGCACACGGGCTTAGTTGCTCCGCAGCATGTGGGATCTTCCCGGACCAGGGCTCAAACCCTTGTCCACTGCATTGGCAGGCGGATTCTTAACCACTGCGCCACCAGGGAAGTCCCATTTGGTTAAACATTTTTATGGATATTATGTTATTGTAATATGTTAGCTTGGAAAAGCTTGCTGTTTTCAGTGAAATGATAAAAACTTTGCATAGAGCTTTGAAATTAATTTTTCTTCAAAATTGAGACAAATGGTTAACAAAACTTTTTCTTGAAAGAAGTCAAAATGATGCCTGACATTCTCCTCCTCACATAAGCATCAGTAGTAAATTTTTTTAATGAAAATACTTTATCGTGCTAATAACTATCCGTAGTTTGGGCATAGGTAGATAAGAAGTTTAAATAGGTAATAAGTTTAAATATTATAATAAAAGAAAAACTTGGCTTTCAAATGGATGTTCTCTACTTGAGATTTCTCTTACGGATAATTTTGTGTAAAATGAGATCAGTAATTAATGTACATTGCAGAAAAAATTTTAAATACAGATGAACAAAAAAGGAGATAAAATTTTAAAATTCCACTGCTGTTAATAAATCGGCATATATCATTGATACCCAGCTGGGACAGGGAATACTGATGGTCCCATCTCAGTACCAAAATACCCCGAGCACACAACAGTGTGGTAAGAGTTGTTTTATAAGTGAATATGAGGAAGCGGGGAAAAAAACTAGTGAATCACTGGCATGTATTTCACTATTTTTTCTGTGTATAGCTATATCTAATTTTTAAATAAAATTAGAATCACTGTGTTTCATCATTTGTTTTTATTATTTAATGATAAGTATGTTTTTACCATCTTCTCGTATGGATTTTTAAAGTAAAATCATGGATACTTAGTGTTTTAATGATTTAATTTGCTGTCTTATTACAACTTTTTTCCTCTCCTACTTTATTGTTCAGCATCTCTAGAATTGCTGAGCTTATCTGGATTCCTTGTCGGCTATAGTTAGATATTTCTTCTTCCACTGTGCTCATGAACATTCAGATTTTATTCAGTGATTTCTATACATTACTGTGAAGTGAGGAAAACATTATATTTATCACTGGGACCTTTGAAATCTCAATTGTTCATCTGTATAGTGTATTTTTCCATATCCAACACAGATAATCGCATAGGGAACAAACTTCTAGTTTAGACTTAAAAATAAAAACCTAATTACTGTTTGAAGAACTTTGGAGGCTTAGAGTTTTTGTTCCTTTTCTTTTCTTTCTACTGGGTGGGCCAAAGGGTTCGTTCAGTTTTTTCCGTAAGATGGCTCTAGTAGCACTTAATTGTCTTTAACTTCATTCAAAACAATTTTGTTAGATTGTATGTGACAGCTGTCATATCAGCGTGCATTTAAAGAAAGACTTATCAAAATTGGTGAATCTTTGTGTAGCCATTTTAATATTGAAGATGGAAGAAAAAAGCAACATTTTTGGCATATTATGCTTTATTATTTCAAGAAAGGTAAAAACGCAACTGAAATACAAAAAAAAGATTTGTTCAGTGTATGGAGAAGGTGCCGTGACTGATTGAACCTGTCAAAAGTGGTTTGCGAAGTTTCATGCCGGAGGTTTCTTGCTGGACGATGCTCCACGGTCAGGTAGACCAGTTGAAGTTGATAACGATCAAATTGAAACAATAATTGAGAACAATGAACGTTATATTATGCGGGAGATAGCTGACATACTCAGAATATCCAGATCACGCATTGAAAATAATTTGCACCAGCTTGGTTATGTTAATCGCTTTGATGTTTGGGTTCCACATAAGTTAGGCGAAAAAACCTTCTTGACCGTATTTCCACATGCGATTCTCTACTGAAACGTAATGAAAATGTTCCCTTTTTAAAACAAATTGTGACGGGTGATGAAAAGTGGATACTGTACAGCAGTGTGGAATGGAAGAGGTCATGGGACAAGTGAAATGAACCACCACCAACCACACCAAAGGCTGGTCTTCATCCAAAGAAGATGATGTTGTGTATATGGTGGGATTGGAAGGGAGTCCTCTATTATGAGCTCCTTTTGGAAAACCAAATGATTAATTCCAACAAGTACTGCTCCCAAGTAGACCCACTGAAAGCGGCACTTGACGAAAAGCGTCTAGAATTAGTCAACAGAAAACGCATAATCTTCCATCAGGATAACGCAAGACTGCGTGTTTCTTTGATGACCAGGCAAAAGCTGTTACAGCTTGGCTGGGAAGTTCTGATTAATCTGCTGTATTCACCAGACATTGCACCTTTGGGTTCCCATTTATTTCGGTCTTTACAGAATTCTCTTAATGGGAAAAATTTCAATTCCCTGGAAGACTGTAAAAGGCACCTGGACCAGTTCTTTGCTCAAAAAGATAAAAAGTTTTGGGAAGATGGAATTATGAAGTTGCCTGAAAAATGGCAGAACGTAGTGGAACGAAAGGGTGAATACGTTGTTCAATAAAGTTCTTGGTGAAAATGAAAAAATGTGTCTTTTAATTTTACTTAGAAAACCAAAGGCGCTTTTTGGCCCATCCAATATATTTAGACATCAAAAAAGGGAATGACTTTTTCTGTTTAAGAATTCTCTTTCTATAGGGAGGTACATATGGAGCTTTGTTTTTGTGGTTTTACCTTGAATGCTTCTTTTTGTCGTTGTCAGGACAATCAGTTGACATCACTTCCCTTGGATTTTGGAACTTGGACCAGTATGGTAGAATTGAATTTAGCTACAAATCAGCTCACAAAGATCCCTGAGGATGTGTCTGGTCTTGTTTCTCTTGAGGTGAGTATAAAAGAGCATCTAGAACTCCTTAGACTCTTCCACAGTTTTCTCACTCGTGAAGTTTCCAATTAAACAATTTCTAAGTGGGTGAAGATCATAATTACTGGGGTTGGCCAAAACATTCGTTTGGGTTTTTCTGTAAGATGATACGGAAAAACCCGAACAAACCTTTTGGCCAACCCAATAGAAATGTTAGTGCTCTTGGGACTTCCCTGGCAGTCCAGTGGTTAAAACCTTGTGCTTCCAATGCAGGGGGCATGGGTTCCATCCCTGGTCTGGGAACTAAGATCCCACATGCCATGCAGCATGGCCATAAATAAATAGATAAAGTCCAGATTTAATCAGTTAAGAAAAAGAAAAGAAAAAAAAAAAAGAAATGTTAAGTGCTCTCTTAAACATGCAGCCCTATTAGTATGATGAAGTATTGACTTAATCTGGGCTCAATGCTTTTGAATTACTCTTGCCCACTAAAAGTTGGTAGGTTTGAATGCTATAAAGTATCTTTGAAAGAAAGGGTCTCTAAAACTTAGCATCTTTTAGAACATAGTTTTTTTCTTAGCTCTGTTTAAGAATGCTGCACCATTGTCCTCTAAAATAATTATGGGTTCCTCAGATGGGAATTCAGAACCCTTCATGTAATTCTGACCTACTTTTCCATCCTGAATACCCACCTCCTCTTTTATTTACTAACTAAATTTATTTTCTTTGTTGGCAATGTGTGCATATTTCTAGCTCTGTACCTTTAGTCTTATTGCTCCCAATATCTAGTATGCTCTCTTCTCATCCCCTTAAATTTTTCTTTTAAAATTATTTCTCATAATTAAAGATCCATCTTCCTGTCACCTCCTCAGTCAAGGATGATTTCTCCTGCCTCTTGAGTTCCTAACATTTTCACCCTTTGATGAAAAAGTTTACTAATAGTAAATAAGTATTTCTAAAAATGTCCTCTGTATTCATGTTTTTAAAAAATCTAATTTCTATATTCTTTTATTATTGTATTTAGTAAGGTGAAATAGTATGGTGTAGTGGTTAACAGCAGGAGCTTTGAAGCCAAACAGATCTGGGTACAGTTCCACTTTAACTCTCTCTATTTATGGATTTAACATGCCCAAGCTTCAGTTTCCTCAGCTGTGAAATGGGGATGATAGTATTCTCCTCATAAAGTTTTAGTTAGGATTAAATGCAATAATGCACATTTTTCATTTAGTATAGTGCAATGCAAATAGTAGTAAACTCAATAAATGATAGCTCAATAAATGATATCATTTTCTTGGTCTTACTGAATCTGTTTACTTCACTATGTGTAGTATAACTTAGGGAGAAATAAGTGGGCATAAAAAATTAGCCAGAACTTTATATGGATCTTTCCATTTAGTGCTCTTTTCACTATCCCTGTACCCAGTATTTTTTCCCCACCTAACCCTCCCCCATTGTATCTTCTCTGGGAATAAGGACTATTATCTTCTTCAACCTTTTTTTTTTTCCTTCTTCAGGATATTGCAGGATGCCTTGCAATGTAATAAATTTTCTACAAATAATAACTATAGTGGATTGATACGGGCAGTTTAGAAGTCAGTTGTTGTCTCCCTTAAATGATGGTTTGTAAGGAGTTTTGAATAATTGATTTCCTATTAGATACATATTTGTAACTATTCAGTATCAAAATACCATTAACTGTATGAATCTTAGTGCAAGTAGTTAATAATTTTATATTTTTTGTAATTTAGTTAAAATTAAATTCTTTTGCTTTTATTAGTTTTGTCTTAATCAAACTATTTTGTTTCCAGTAACTATGGTGATTTTTTTTTAGAATAGTAAGTTTAATGTCTTGTTATATAATTAAACATTACCCTCAATATTCACTGTTTAGAAAATTAGCATTGCTTAATAAATTTTAAGCCACGCAATGATAATATATAATTCTGTTTTGTGAGCTGTCAAACATTATCAAAAATTTCTCTTTAGGTTCTGATATTATCAAACAATCTTCTAAAGAAGCTTCCCCATGGTCTTGGAAACCTTAGGAAGTTAAGAGAGTTGGATCTAGAGGAGAACAAATTAGAATCCTTGCCAAATGAAATTGCTTATCTGAAGGATTTACAGGTAAAACATTATCCTGATGATTTTATAGGCATATAATTAAAGTTTTTGGAATGCATTCCAAATTGCACATTATTCTTGGACCAGATAGATTTTCCTGTTATAGCATTAGGGCTGAATTTTATGTTCATGTAACCTATCTGCTTTTGTCTTCCTAACAAATGATATTTTTTGAAAGAAAAACTTATTTAGTGATTCTTATATTATCCAATCTAATTTCCATGTTTATTTTATTGGTTTAGTAGTTTAGATATAGTTTTTTAAAATTTACATCAGTTATAGGAAATATGTATGTAACCATCTTTTATTTTGTTAATCTTTTAGAAATTAGTCTTGACAAACAACCAATTAACCACTCTTCCGAGAGGTATTGGTCACCTTACCAATCTTACACATCTAGGCCTTGGAGAGAACCTACTTACTCATCTTCCTGAGGAAATTGGTATGAACCCTTTGGATACTTGACTTTGTGGTAATAATTTGCTTTTGTGTGTTCAAGCAGTATTTCAGATAAATATAACAAATCTACTATTTTTTTCATCTTAATCAGGTTACATCAGGCTCAAGATTTTTTTATAGAACACCAGTAGTGGTTGGTTGGTTGGTTGGTTTTGATTAGGTTTCCTCATGGGGTATTAGGGTTAATATTATATTTGACAATGTTTTAGCATACTTATATTTCAGTAGATTTAACCTCAATTTAGAAGAGTTATTTTTCTTCCAAATTTAAAAATTACACAAGCTTGAATTAAATTAGTAGTGTCTTATGCCGAAAGAACCTTCCCTTGTGAGGTTTTAGGATTGATATTAATATTTGAGAGTACTTTAGAATTTTCTAAGTGTTTTCATATCCATTATTTCATACTATCAATGTAAACACCTTAAATTTTAGGCAGTGTAAATTGCCTCATTTTACAAAGAGGATTAATTGATTAAGGTCACATAGTAATTCTAAAATTAGTAATCCCATGTATTATATTCTCCCATCTATACCATGCTGTTTCAGAGGCACTATAGATTAGTGGTTAAGAATGGTTTTGGAGTAAAATAAGACAATTCAAAATCTGGCTCTGCTGCTTATTGGTTTTGTGGCTTGGATAAGGTACAGAAACTCCCTACGCTTCAAGTTTCCTACCTGTAAAATAAGGATAATAGTAACTTCTCACAGAGTTGCTCTGCATAATAAATAAAATCTTAAATGTGAACAAATCCATTACCTAGTAACTGTTGTTTTTCATTAGTTTTCTACATACCACTATCAAATAATTATAAATTTTAAAGTTTAAAAATTGGAAACACATAAGGCAGCTATACACTTTTATTTCTAGTATGTTTATCCACCTGGCCTCATGCAATTGCTTGAAACATTTGCCTAGAAAGTATGAGTATCCTAAGACAGTCTAAGAAAAAATTTTAAAAGATTACATAAATTGATTTTTGGCTTACTGTCAAATATGTAATAACTCTCTTAGCGAAAGATTTATACAAAGTAACAAAAACCTTTCACATGAGAAATTTATTACTAAGAGAGATTATCACATTTTCTCCAAGAGGAAAGTGAATATAGGTACTGACTGTATAATAAACTTACCTCTGGAATTTTGAAAAAATACACATGAATGCCAAGCTATCCCAAACAGAGTCTCTGGAGATGTAGTATATGTTTTTTCAAAAAAACTCCAAGCTTGAAAACCAACCATAAAGGAAGAGATTCTGATTTAATTGGTTTAGAGCGTGACCTGGACATCATGGTTTTTTTAATCTTCCCAGTTTATGTGAATATGTGGGAACGTTTGAGATCCACAGTTGTAGAAAGTTTTAAAACTAAGAGAAGAGAGTAAAAGGAAATGTGTGTTCAGTATGCATAATACCCAGGATAAGGATCATGCCCAGTTGAACTTTTTAAATAGTAATTAATTTTCTTAAAAAATAATAATTTTGTTTTTTAAAACAGGTACACTGGAGAATCTAGAAGAGCTGTATTTGAATGACAACCCCAACCTGCATAGCCTTCCCTTTGAGCTGGCTCTTTGCAGCAAGCTTTCAATCATGAGTATTGAGAACTGTCCACTCAGCCATCTTCCACCTCAGATTGTTGCTGGGGGTCCTTCTTTCATCATTCAGTTCCTAAAGATGCAGGGTCCATATCGTGCCATGGTCTGACACAAATCTGCTGGTCCCACACACTGTTCGAAAATAGACTGCCATTAATGTTTCATATCTATATCTGTATCTATTTATGTAGATATTGATATATTTGGCAGATTTATAAAGACTGCGTTATGTGTTTCTGCTAATAGAGGAATCATAGCCATTTAGATTTTTTTAAATTCTGTACAAAAGGCTTATATAAGTTTTCTTTGCTGAACTTGATGGATGTTTTCTGTTGTGTAATATGATATGCCAGTTTGCTTAAAACATTAGCCAACAAATTATGAAGTTATTAAATTTAAGGGCCAGAGGTAGTATAGTTAGATATACTTTCTCTTAGCAAAAATCCTGGGCAAACAATTTTGTTGCAACTTTTCATATATATTTTCCCCTTACCAATTGTCAGATCTTTATAGTATTATAGGCCCTGAAGGTATAATTTTTCTTTAACTTATTTTGAAATTTGAGATTTGAATTTTATATATTGTTTACAGTCAGAGTAAATCACTGGATTTTTTTTTTTTTTTGGTTTTGATTTGCTCTGTTTTGATCAGTGAACTCTAGAGTTTATATCCTCTGCTAAAGAATTTGCATCAGCTGATTTAAATATTAAAAGATAATTGCTTGTTGAAACAACTGGCAAAGTGAAAAGATACAGTCAGAAATTCTAGAATTCCTTTAATTATGTTTCTCTGATCAATTGTGAAGCAAAATATCTGAAGTGAGTCTTTGGGTTGTTGGGGGAGGGTATTGAGACCTTTTCTAGTATAAATATCTTAAGTTTGGGGGAACAGAAACTTGTAGTGTAAAGGAGTTTTCATTCCTGAAAGTTGCAGATCCACAAAAACTAACAGAATAATTTGGCAAAAAAAGACAAAGATACACATAAACACACATTCTATATATGTATATACAATGCTATATAGATATGTATTTATTATATCATAAACTACGATAGGTAACTTTAAGGATTTCTCCCTAGCCTTGTACAATGAAATGAATGTTTTTCTTTGAACACTGCAATATATATATGTTTCAAGGTTATTTAACAGTGTACTATGGTTTTATATCTTGACTTGCCTTGTACATCTTTCAGTTCTGGAATATCTGCGTCTAAGCACAATATCTTCACACTGTGCTATATTGCTGCTGAACTAAATGCACTTTTCCCCACATGTGGAGTACTGGCTTCAAACAATTCAGTTCAGTACCATTGATTTCAATCTCATCTTTCCTTTTTTGGTAGTTAATACAGTTATGGAAAAGAGCACATTGCATAGAAGCCATTGATAGTTCAGTGGAAGTTCTGTAAGATACACATGTGCTATTTGGTATATTTTCTTTTGCTTTACTGCTTTTAAGGCTAGCAGTATTGTAAGTGTGTGCCCCTTATTACAGTATGCTTACTTTTGATAGTGTCAGTCTAGTCGATTTAATTATTGAAGAGACTCACAGAGCAAGTGCATTCTAGATATCATCCTAAAAAACACTTCCCATATAATGAATAACTATTATGTATAATTACATATTGCTGCTTGGTTTTCTTTTCTTTTTTTTTTCCATTTAGATGGGCATTGTATTTTAAATAAAACCATTTTTGAAGTAAGGTTATAACATTAAGATAGAAATTTGGAGTGTTGTTTTGCTTTTCCTGGCACTCAAAATCAGGACTAAGTTTGAGGTTCAACCTGTAGTCGTAATTGGCAATTTTTTAAGGAGCAACTAAGAAATGGAAGGCAGGTAAAGATATAAAACCGTAGAATGCTTAAATGTGCTGTAAAACTATTGTAGATGTCACTGGATTTTACCAAGTAATATCCTTTCTTCTTTTTTTCCATCTACTGTGGCTTTTCAGTTAAAGTTGTGTTTATAAAAGGAATTTGTTTATTACAGCTCTACCTAGAGCTTGTGTGTATGTGTGGTTTTTAAAAATCTCATATCCAGGTGTGTTTATATCTTAAGATAATGGAACTTGAACTTTAAAGGCAGTAACCTAATGTCTTTTTTTTTTTTTTGAAAAAAATATGGGTATTGTTTCTTAAAAATGAAAATAGATATGGTTTTTAAAACATTTTGGTTCCCCTACCTTCATTTATGTTAGTTTGTAGCAGAAATGCAAAGTGATCACAGTCCTACATGTAGAAGTGATATAACAGGCAAACCATCTATAGCTGAGGAATTACATATATTTTTTTAAGATGCATAAAACGTGTCACATGTATGGCTGCCGCCTTGCAAGAACTCATGAATTTCATTACTTCTAACACAGAACTAAAATGGACTCTAATTTCCCAATTATCCTGTGCGATCAGGATATTTAATATTTAAGTAGTTTGAATATAGTAAGGGATATTGTTGAATGACTACATGTGAGCTAATATTTTCCTAAAACTGCAGTGGGACTAATCGCCATGTCCAACAATTGTCCTTTTTTTTTTTTTTTTTAAATTTGGTTTCTCTGTGAGGCTCAGTAAATAAAAAATGTCATAGAATGTTACACTGCAAAAACATTGCTCTAAACTTTGCTTTTTGTTAATATATATAGTAGCAAACTGACAATGTCAAACAATCCTTTTGTGGTAGTTTAATACTTTTAAAATCCCAAATGATTATTTCATACAGAAAGAATCGGGAGATGCTAAGTAATTTATGGATTTGACAGATACAAATGCAAACAATAGAAGATAGAAACTCTTGCAGGAGAAAATACACATAAAATATTCATTTGTACTTTTAGTAAAAGGTGGATAATGCAATTGAAGTGAGCTCTATAAATGTAATTACGTATTTCTAATTTATCTCACTGTAAAGCCTGAATCATTTAAAGTAGATAAACTGTTATACATCACAATTTATCTAGTCTTTCTCTGATAACTTTCGTTATAACTTTTGCTTTTCATCTCAGTTATTGCTAAGCCATGCATAAATAGCGAGTCCAAATTTCAGCTTGCAGAATTTGTAATTGTTCATCAGTAAGAAAGGGTCGTGGTTAAAGTGTATAAAGTGGTACACTTTGAAATGGAAAGGGGGCTATCAATTGTTGTGTTGGGCCAGTAGCCATACATCAGAACTGTCTGGAAAACCAGGATATATGGTTATTCTTGCATGATTAAAAATTAGATGAAAGCAAATGACACAACCCAAAATAAGCAAAAGAATACATTCCTGAAATTTTCAAATTTAACTAAAATAAATAACTTGTGAAGAAAGATTTCCTTCTGCCTATACCAGAAGAAGATGGTATACCACATATCTTTAGCTAGAACTTTTCTCTTGCCTTATTCTTTTGGTTGGTTTAGCCTTTAAGAGCCAATTTGGGGAACTGGAATACACATGACAATCTTTGGTTAATTATCAAATCTCAGAATTTAAATATGCAAGAGTTGTAATACTGATTTGGTATCTAAGGGAGTATCTTGAATGCTGTTATATTACAAAAATATTATGAGAATGTTTTATAAAACATCTCAGTACTCTGTTATTGAATAGAATGCCTTCTTAAACCTGACAACACTAATTCTAAGGAAACATTTGTGGGTTTTTTAACTTTGAAATATAAGTTAAAATATAAATAAGGTTTGAATTTTTTTTTTTAACTTTTAAAACTGAAGTTGGTCCTTAGTACCTTTTGAAAAACTTTCTCTTTACACACTTGTTATCCTGTTGATAGCATACATTCTAAATGTAAACTGTTTTGAATGTAAATACTTGTTAGTGATTAAGACTTCAACTGGCTAGTAGTTTATAGTGTTTCAGACTGGGGGCTTTTTAAAGTTTGGTAGGAGGAATAGTGTCCACTATTGAAAGTAGTATGGGCAGGGCTATCACGTACGGGTTTTGCAGGTTGTGTAGCATACGACAACACTACATGTTCGGGGGATTTAGTCACATCATAGATTTGCATATTTATTATGACAGTTTTTCAGCAGATGGCAGTAAAGTGCTTTGTTATAACAAAATCATGATATTATGTCAAGTTTCTGATACATGGAAGTAAAGAGTCTTGAGGAAGGAGCATTTTCCCTCCTCATTTGCACAAATGGCACTAGGTGGGATAGTGGAGAGAATTTGATCTTCATGCAAATTATTAGAGCTCCATCCTAACAATCCTAATAACAAATAATATTTAAATGACATTAAAATCAGTTTATTTGTTATAGATACTACTAAAAAGGATCTTACTCTAAAAATCTAATTAGAGCCTGTAGGTGCTTTATCAGTGACCATTATTATTTAGATTTCATATGTTATCTAATTTACCTTTTATCATTACTGGTATTATTTATATGGTGAATTTAACCTTCCACTGGTCTGATCAGGCTTAATATACAAATAACATTTGCATTAGTCATCTATACCACTTTTTTCATGATTTTGTAGAAATTATTTTTCAATAAGTCTAGCTAGCTAGCTAGCACATAAAACCTTATTCCACTACCAAAGGGAATGTTTCATATATGGCTCAAAACATTTATTTTAATATTAGTCTTTAATAGAGAAGTATACTGATGTATATTTTTTCCTCATTTCGTACCTCAAAACTCATTTTTAACAGAGTTCAGAAAGTTACCTTGTAATTAAGAATGAAACAAAGTATTTTATATGATGATGATGTCTTTTGATTATATTTTAATCTGCATACCAGAACTTGTTTTTAATTAGATACATAATAATTTGCATAGTACACAGTTTACAGGGAATAGACAGAACACTACAAAAATGATACCTGAGAACAATATTTAACAGTTCTGACTTTTCTCCTAGTAAAAATCAGCCTTCCACTGATGTTTAACATGGTTTGTGCTATTCTGAGTTACGATTCAAGGCTAAAAGGTATAAACAGCCTTCAGAAAATGTACTTCTAACCTGATTTATACTGTTGATTATTTTGACTACATAAAAATTACCTTTTTTAGTCAGTCATTAGTAGTAAGGTATTCAATATAAATAATGTATTTTTTAATGTTTTGCCATTGAATCTTTTAAAAAGTTCCAATCCTATGTGTAACTGAACTTGGACATGAAATCAGTCTTTGCAATGTCGTTGAACCACAAGAATGTGGAACTAAGAGAAATGACTCTTCACTACCATTTAATCTTCTGGAAAACTTTAAAAAAGCAAATGGCATGCATAAGGTATACAAAAACAGATGCACAAAAAATGCAACAAAGTATTTTGTGTGGTGAATAGTGACCTTCAACATTATTATTTTGTTCATATTTACTGTTTATAAAATTCCAAACTTACAGGATTTTGGGGGATTTTTAAAAAACAATTAGAGTATATAATGAATATATCCTGTAATGAAGACTGTCCTATAATGGAGACATTGAATTATTAGAGGTAATTCCCCATTCTCTGAGCCTTCATTGAAGAAAACGCTTTTTGTTTTGTTTGTAACCTTTCATAAGAAAGTCTGCCGTTTAAGATGTCTTGGTAACTAAAGGTGGAAATTGAGTACAGGATTCCTAGAAAAAGAAAGTTTTAATATTGGCTAATAAAGACCATTAAGTTGTGTTTTCAAATGTTCATGAGAACAAAAACTATAAGGGTAAAAGAGACCTAACCCAGTGGGAACTATTTAATTGGCTGAAGAAAACTTACCAGTGCAGGTAACAAATATTAGTCCTGTTCACAATGTGATTAACTGTCATCTTTCCTCTTAACATTCTATGATACGTGTTGAATATTTTTAAAACATCACTCTGGCAATCTTGAGAAGAATGGAGTGGAGGGAATCAAAACTAGGAGCCAAGTGGCCACATGGGAGGCTGTTGGTGTGATCCAGGTGAGAGATGACAGTGTCTTTGATTGGGATTGTAGCATTGGGGATGGAAAGCAATAAACATTTAAGGGAGTCTTAGGAAGAAAGTTTAGGAAGACTTGATGAATGGTTGGAAAAAGTGAGAGAATCAAAGGTTACTTCCAGGACTATGGCTTAAGCACCTGCATGTATTGGCTAAACTGTGGTACTTTGCAGGAGGACCAGGTTCTTTTAGTTGTTTGGTTGTGAGGGAAAGATGTGTTCTAGTACCTGTGGGACATTAAGTGGAGATGTCAAGTAAGCAATTAGATACTTAAATCTGGTGCTTTGAAGTTAGGCCTGAAAACTGATGGTTATTGAAGCAAGAATTTCCTAGGGAGAACATGTAGAATGGGAAGAGGGTGGAATATTGATGAACTCCAACATTTAGCTTTTGCAGAGAAAGGGAAGAATCTGCAGATATTGAGAAGTGGCTGTAGTAAAACTGTGAAGGAAACAAGGAATATGGTATTTTGGAAATAGAATAGTCAATTTCATTCAGAGTTTAGTTTTTCTAACCTCTCAATGTATTCTGCTTCAATATCATTTTACTTTCTATGCCCATTTTTCTAGGACTCTGCACTGTCTGAAATAGTTGCCACTAACTAGCCACATGTGGCTAGTTAGATTAATTAAAAATTTAATTTCTCAGTCACACTAGTCACATATGTGTATGTGAGTACATATATATGAATATGAGAAAGAGAGCACGATGGTGAAAACATAAGTGAGCTTTATGTTTTTAAACTCAGGCAGGTGACTGATTTGTAAAGAAGTTCTCTGGGTTTTCTTGATTTGGAGGGTTGTTATGTGTTGCTCAGTTTTATTATAGGTTCCATGCCTTTTAACTAGCACTATTACTTGGTGCAAAGCAATGTTTATCATATATCTTGTCAAACACACACTACAGACGCAAAATTTTGCCTTTGAGGAGATAACAGTCTAATGAATTTCACACCTATTTGAGTAATCTGCTTTAAAAAAAAATTAAGAATAGCTGATTTCATTGAGAGTTCAGTTTTTCTAACCTCCAGAGCAACTCCTGTTACTGTTTAACAAAGGCCATCCCAAGGCAATTGAGAACACTAATTGTGTTATTAAAGGTACTGATAGACTGGTTTAGAGAGATTAAAATATTAACATAACGAGTTATGAAGGAACCTGGGTTTGGAGTGATTACCATTTTCCCCCCAAATGTTTGGTGATTTCTTTTTCCTTCCTTGAACATCAGCATAGATGCAAGTAATCTACACATTTTGACCTTTGATGTCAACTTCAAAAGAACCCTGTACAGTCAAGAATTCTAAGTAACTCCTAATTCGGATTGCAGAAGCAAAGTTTTTCTAGTTTTATGCTTTTGTACAGTATTAACTTATTCTGTTACTCTTCCCAAGATAATTAGTCTTACCACATTCATTAGATGCTACCATAGATGAGATATCTGAGTATTAAGATTTATTTTTTCATTTTATATGCATACACACACATACACACAACACTCACTTTTTGTCGAGATTACATTTCTCCAGCTTGAATACCATGTAGTAAATACCAGCTTTTTAAAATATTCTAAAATATACAAATAATTCTTTCAAGGGAAGTCTTTAAAACAAGTTCTAAGGTCAAAAAGGAAATTGCCTTGGCAGTTATTTTATAACTTTTTTCTACAATATACTATTATTTCTCCAACAGTGAATTTTAAAATAATTTGAATTACTACAATTCCATGGGCTATGAATTTTATTGAGGATTCAATTTTATTAAGGATTCGGTTTACTTCTGTATCTTAACAACATTGATAATCATTTTTCCTACTTTCTTGCTTTTGGTTATGTTTAGCTTTAAGGATCAATTGTGTATTACTCTAAGTAAGCTAGTTTCATTATTCCCTTGCTGTTCTTTTGGTTTTTATGTAAATCTGACTCCATTATCTTTATTTTCAAGATTAGAGAATATCCAGGGTAATTAAATGTTATACACTGATGAGTATCATGTCAACATTGAAATTAGAGCCTGCGTCTTCTGACTCCTTAGTCGGTATTCTTCCTTCTCGACTCCCAATAAACCACGTCATCTGCACGGCCCCAATAGAAATAGGCTACTCAAGTGAAAGCTGATAAAGTGAGGCCTGATTTAAACAGGTTAACCAGGTGAAAGCCAAATCAAATTTTTCCTCTGTTAAGAATCTGCTAATTTGAAAAATCATACATTGTAACAGCCATAATTTTGAACAATTTAGATTGAGTTCCCCACTTCTTTCCTTCTCATCCTTTTAAACCAAATGCAAGATACAGAGTGTCAGACTTAAGTCTATAATGTGTAATTTATGTACTTAACTGCTACTGTTTTTGTGTGGGTAATCTTTCATCTTGATTATAGGTGAAATATTACTAATGAAATATTTGTTTTGGTCAAAGGATCAATGATTTTAGAATTGGGGATTCAAAGACATCACATGGACCATTCCCTTTCAGGTAGATAAGACATTACTTATTTTAAAGATAAACCAAACCAAAGAGGTTGTTAAGTCAACTAATAAGTAGTGCAGTGGAACTGGAGACTACCTCTACTAGTGCAGTGTTCTTTTGACTCAATCATGCTGACTTTGTGATGTTGTATGCTTAGCTGTGAACACATTCTCCTTACTAAAGATTCAGCTTTGGGAGAGAGATGTTTGGAGCTGTGTGAGTAGTAATTAAGAAAGGTGGCTTCCTGGCTAGCCATCCTGATCAGTTTAAATGAATCCAAGGGAACAATGGAGTGACAGGTGTTGCAACTAGATTTCATTTGCTTCCAAGACCATTGAATCCAGGTGGGCTGCAAGGTATAAATCCAAATTAAAGTTATCACAGTTATCTTTTGTGGTATGGCTGATAGAGGGTTCTGCATTGAAGTTCATTTGTTTTTCTGTATCCTAGACTTGGATATGAAGAAATGGTGGGCGTTCATTCAGCAAATATTTGAGCACTCACTAACACGCCAGGCACTGAGCTAGGTGCAGGATATATTAGTGAACAAAACACCACAGTAAATGAAACTTACATTCTAGTGGAGTAAGGCAAGTGATTAACATAATAAAACATCCGGTCTATTAGAGGGTGATAAATGCTATAGAAAACAACAACAAAAACAAAAACAAAATTCTAGTTTCTAGTCCTGCATGTAAGGAGCTTGGGAGTTGTCACTATGTCCTAACAACAAATGGAAAGCTAAACAAACTGAAAACAACTCTTAACTAGATTTGTCAGAGAATTGAGGTCACAGGGAAAATTGCTGCCCCCCAGATTGGAGAGGTGAGTGGATACAGATAATCACAATTACCGAAGCAGAAACTGATGAGCATAAGTTTCCATGGAAACCAGTGCTGGGGTAGGAAACCTAAACTGTAATTAATAATTGCTGATGGTTCAGCATGGACAAGTCTTGAATTAAAAACTTGCTGTGGCCCAGTCTAAAGGGGTCCCCACACTTATTTTGAGTTTCTACCTCCAGAAGCTCTTAACAGGTTCTCACAGTGAAGATTGGAGAAGAATCTCTTCATACTTCTAGCATGGGGAGGTAAAAAGTAGCCATTTTGAAATATACTGAGAGCATTTCTGTTCCTAAAAAGCCTTGCCCTCAAGAGAAACTATTTTACCAGAGCCTAACCTCGGGGGTTTTATCAGGGCCTGACTGTTCTTGGGGAAGAGAAATATCCAACTATAGGTCCCTCCAGCTCTCCATGTGTGGGAATGGAAATATCTAACTCTAGCCTTCCTGTCCCACTGAAGGTGGTGGGGCAGTGGGGAGTAGAACTAAGTATTTATTTCTTGGTCACAGCCTAGGAGCAAAAGCACAAAGATGTGCCTATGCATAAGGCTATGGAGCACTTCCCTTTCCCCCAACCTCTTAGCACCACATCACTGAAGGCGTATCTACATCAGTTCCTTTTACCCAATATGTCATGTCTAGCTTTCAACAAAATGTTATAAGGCATCCTAAAAGAACTACTTGAAGAGACAGAGTAATCATCAGAACCAGATTCAGATATCACAGGGATGCTGGAATCATCAGACCAGGAATTTAAAATAATGACTAATATGCTAAAGACTCTAATGGAAAAAGTACACAATGTGCAAGAAACAAGGGGTAATATAAGCATAGATGGAAATTTTAAGAATTTTAAAATGCTAGAAATGAAAAACCATAACAGAAATGAAGAATGCCTTTGATGGGTTCAGTAGATGACACTGCTGAGGAAAGAATCAGTGAGCTTGAAGATAATGTCAGTAGAAATATTTCAAATGAAAAGCAAAGAGAAATAAGATCAGAAAAAAACCCCCAAAAAACCAAGAACTATGGGACAGGGACATCCCTGGTGGTCCAGTGGTGACGAATCCACCTTACAATGCAGGGGATGCAGGTTTGATCCCTGGTTGGGGAACTAGGATCCCACATGCCGCGGGGCAACTAAGCCCTCATGCCACAGCTACTGAGCTTATGCACCTCAACTAGCACTCACGTGCCACAAACTACAGAGCCCACACACTCTGGAACCCATGTGCCACAACTACAGAGCCCATGCGCCCTGGAGACTGTGCACCACAGCTAGAGAGAGAAAACCTGCAAGCCACAACTAGAGAGAAGACCTCGTGCCACAATGAAGAGCCCATGCACCGCAATGAAAGATCCCACGTGCCTCAATGAAGATCCCGTGCCATAACTAAGGCCCGATGCAGCCAAAAATAAATAAAGTAAATAATAAATAAATCTTAAAAAAAAAGAACTATGGGACATCTACAAAAAGTTTGATGTACATGTAATGGGAATACCAGAAGGAGAAGAAAGAGAGGAATGATGTTTGAGCAATAATGACAGAATTTCCCAAATTTAATGTCAGATGCCAAAGTACAGATCCAGGGACCTGAAAGAATACCAAACAGGATAAATACCCTCAAATCTATACCTAGGCATAGCACATTCAAATGACAGAAAAATCAAAAGTAAAAGAAAATTTGAAAGAAGCCAGAGGGAAAAAACACCTTACGCATGGAGGAGCAAGGAGAAGAATTTCATCAGACTTGTTTTCAAAACCATGCAAGAAGAGGGTGGAGTAAAATATTTTGCGTGTTGAGAGGAAGAAAAAAAAAACCAACCTAGAGTGCTGTACCCTGTGAAATTATCCTTCAGAAAGACTTCCTTACACAACTAAAATTTAGGGAATTTGTCACCAATGGACTTGGCTTGCAAGAATTGCTAAAAGAAATTCTTAAGAAAGAAGGAAAGTGATATAGGTGAGAAACTTAATCTACATAAAGGAAGAGCATTAAGGAATAAATGAAGGTAAAATCTTCCATTTTTCTTAACTGATTTAACATAATTGTTCAAAATAATAATAATATATTTGGTGACTATAGATTATGGATAAATGAAATGGCATCAATGTTATACATAAAGGATGAGAGAGAGGAATTGGAAATATTCTACTATAAAGTGCTTGCCCTACCCATTAAGTGACATAAGTATTATTTGAAAGTGAACTTGGATTAGTGATAAATGTATATTGCAAACTCTAGGTCAACCACTAAAAAAAGTTAAAATATACTTAATATGTTAAGAGGAGAGAAAATAGAATCATAAAATGCTCCATTCAAAGGACAGAAGGCAGAAAAATTATGGAAGACAAAAAAAGAGAACAAGGGTAATGAAGTTAGATATTAATTCAACTATATCAGTGATCACTTCAAGCACCAATGAAAAGAGATTGACACAGTAGATAAAAAAACAAGACCAAATATGTTGCCTCCAAGAAGCACACTTTAAATATAAAGATACATATATATTAAAAGCAAAAGAATGGAGAAAGATATACCATGCTAACACTGAACAAAGTTGGAGTAGCTATATTAATTTCAGACAAAACAAACTTAAGAGCAAAGAAAATTATCAGA
The DNA here is from genome assembly GCF_949987535.1 of Balaenoptera acutorostrata. Lineage (NCBI taxonomy): Eukaryota > Metazoa > Chordata > Mammalia > Artiodactyla > Balaenopteridae > Balaenoptera > Balaenoptera acutorostrata. The sequence goes on along the minus strand of NC_080079.1, from coordinate 19,366,737 downwards.
GGTAAAGAGGCATTACAAAATGATTAAAAGATCAATTCTCTAAGAAGACCTAATTCTTAATGTGTGGATGCCTAACAACAGAGCATCAAAATATGTGAGACAAAAACTGATAGAACTGACTATAAGGAGAAATAGATCAATCCACTATTACTGTTGGAAACTTCAATACCCTTCTATCTCTAAGGGATAGATCCAGCAGTTAGAAAATCAATAAGGACATAGTTAAACTCAATAGCACCACCAATCAACTGATCTAATTGACATCTATAGATTATTTTATGCAACACTACATGAAGAGAAGGCTTTATGCACTGATATGGAGTCACTTGCAGGAGATAACTTGTTCAGTTAAAAAATGGAAGTGGATATTGCATATATACTACCTTTTGTTTAGAAATAAGGGGAAAGAGGAAAAATAAATATATGTTTATCTTTATAGAAGGAAGACGATTAAGTTTGTTCAAGTGGTGGTGTATTACAGACTGGAAGGGATAAAGGTGGGAATGACACTTCTCTGAGTATAACTTTTTGGTATAGCTTTGACTTTTGGAAGCATAGTCAGCACATTCACAATATAAAATATGCAAGGACTGGAATGGGAAATTGAAAAACCCGAAAACTGGAAGCAAATGTACAAACTCAATTGTATTTGACTGTATTCCCTCAGTCTTTGGGGATGCAGGATAGGGGAGAACTGCTTATAATTTCTGAATTCTTTTAAAAAAATTTAGGTGAAATTCATGTAACATAAAATTAACCATTTTAAAGTGAATATTTCAAAGTGGTCTTTAGTACATTCATTATGTGTAACCACTACCTCCATCTGGTTCCAACAATTTTTATCACCCCCAAAGAAAACCTCATACCCCAAAGCAGTCATTCCCTATTTCTCCCTTCTCCCAGACTCTGGCGACCAGAAATCTGCTATCTGCCTCAGTGAATTTACCAATTCTGGATATTGCATATAAATGGAATCATATAATATGTGAATTCTGTGTCTGGCTTCTTTCATTTAGCCTACTGTTATCTCTGAAATCTTTTGAGGAACTTGATTTTCTTTTTTGTAGTGGTGTAGGTGAAGTGATCCTGAAATTATTTTATATGTATTATAAAATTGAGCAAATGGATGGGAGCCAGGATTCTCACTATGAAAGAAGGGTCATACACATTTGGAATGGGGAGAGCAAGAAAGAACCCTGTGGGGAGGGACTGACACTGGAAATAACAATGTAAACTCATGATTTCCAAAATATGTACATGTGCACATGTATGTGTGTGTGTGTGTGTGTGTATCTAAGTGTGTGTATGTGTATATACATTTGTATATTTCTTAGCTCTGTCCACTGGAAGGACCTAGAAGCAGACACCCCAGGAGCAAAGAGTACTCCTCGTATCCAGATCTTTGTTTCTATTACCCCACTAACAGAATCCAGGGCTCCTCAGAGAAATGGCTGATTCCAAGGCTGCAGAATCCTTGAAACATCTTGTTAAGTAAGAGCAAGAAAGTGCTCCCCAAATTGATGGGAGCATGTCACAATGACAGAGAAGACAGCTTGAAGGACTGGCCAAATCTGGGATTATTTGGACACCAAAATAAGAGCAGTATTTGATTATAAATCATGAAAAAAATAGGAAACCATGAATCCATATTAGTGATAGATACATAAACAGGGAAGAAGTGAGGGTTCTGTGCAATGTGGTAAATGAAGAGGCAGTGCTGAGAAAATAATTTTGCAACCATCACAGTAAAAAATGATTCAAGCAAATATCAATGATGATAATTTTTTATTTTATATTTTATATTTTGGCCTCGCTGCATGTGGGATCTTAGTTCCCGGACCAGGGATCAAACCTGCGCCCCCTGCAGTGGAAATGCAGAGTCTTAACCACTGGACCACCAGGGAAGTCCCATCAATGGATGTTCAATCTAGGGGAGAAATTTTGATGAGGAGCAGGACATTTGCATGACCAAAAAGTGGGTCCCCACAGATTGCTCATTAGTTGCAAGGGGGAAAATCATAGTTATTTTTTTTTAAATCCAATAAACATCTTAGCTAGGTGATTAAAATTAACATCACCAATGAGGGGCAGATGGATATGAAGTTACTCTGGATGTGATACACTAAGAAGGATACAATGTCACACATATTAGTATTCCTGCTGGGAATGTATAACTGGAATCTAATCAGGAGGACATCAGACAGACCCAAAATGAGGAATCTTCTATTAAAAAACAAAATAAAACTCTGTTCTTCAAAAATGTCAATGTTATAAGAGACAAAGGCTGTAGAAGTAATCTGTTGGCGGCTACTATAAAGACATGACAAGTACAATAAGTCCCCTACATACTAACGAGTTCCATTCTGAGAGCCCGTTCGTTAAGTCCAATTTGTTGGTAAGTCCAACAAAGTTAGCCTAGGTACCCAATTAACACAATCGGCTATATAGTACTGTACTGTAATAGGTTTATAATACTTTTCACACAAATACATAACAAACATAAACATTTTTAATCTTACAGTACAGTACAACGGCTGGCATACAAGGGCTGCCATCAAGGGAACAGGCAAGAAGAGTTACTGACTGGAGGAAGGAGAGGAGGTGGGAGATGGTAGAGCTGAAGGATCGTCAGCAATAGGAGATGGAGGGCAAGCTGCAATTTCACTCACGCCTGATGTTGATGGAACACATGTTCTCATCTTTGAAAATTTACAACTTGAAGGTTCGTATGTAGGGGACCTACTGTAAATGCATCCTAGACTGGCTTCTGTATTGGAGAAAAAATGCTGTTGGGTCAATCGACAAAATTGAAATACAAAGGGAGATTGATAAAATAATGTACCAACGGAAATTGATAACTGTCCTCTGATGATGTAAAAGAACATTTCTATTCTTAGGAAATAAACACTGAAGTATCTAGAGGTGAAGTTCCATGATACTTGCAACTTAACCTCAGGTAGTTCTGAAAAGTAATATTGTGTAATTGTGTGTGTGTGTGTTTGAGACACACGCATATATACGCACATAGAAAGTATATGATAAAGCAATTGGGATAAAATAGGGGAATCTGGGTAAAGGGCATATGAATCTTCTTTACATTATTCTTATAACATTTTTTGTAAGTTTGAAGTTATTTTAAACAGTTTTTGTAAAAAATTATTTGGTTATTGCCTGACATATACAAAAAACTAGTTTAGCTAGATCAAAAAATAAATAATTTTCATTTATTTCTTATTAGAAACCAAAATATTCAAAGTCTGGGAAGATAAAAGCCTTTTAATACTTGACAAACATCTCTTTAAGGCACAGCCAGGAAATCCTTACCTCTGCTTCCTTTAACCTAATATCACGTTGAGGTGATGTTTCTTTTGCCAGAGAGTTTTAAGAATTTCCATTAGCTTAGAAATATTGTGCTATAATTACTCTGTCTTCACACTTTATTCACCCTCAGTTCAAAATTTGGCTTTCAACATCAATAGACCAAGAAGTGAAGAGCGACCATTAAGAGAAAATGAACCTGCCCTGTCTCTTCGCAGCCAACAGGTATCATTATCCTGTGTCGTGTCATTGGTCATTTTGGTTAGAGGTTGATCAATTTTATGTATCTGTTCAAATAACCAGCTTTTGGTTTTATAGATATTTTCTCCATAGTTGTCCTGTTTTTAATTGATTTCTGCCCTTCATTTTTCCTTCCTTGTTTGTTTTGGGTTTAATTTACTTCATGCATTCATTCACTTAGTATTGAGGTATAAATTAACATATAACATTTTATTAGCCTCAGGTATACAACATAATGATTCAATATTTGTGTATATTGCAAAATGATCACTACAATACATCTAGTTAACATCCATCACCATATATAGTTACAAATTATTTTTTCTTGTGAGAACTTTTAAGATTTAGTCTCTTAGTGACTTTCAAATATGCAATACAGTATTATTAACTATAGTCATCATGCTGTACACTATATCCCCATGACTTATTTATTTTATAACTGGAAGTTTGTACCCTTTGCCCTTTAGCCATTTTGCTCACCCCTTATTCCCCACCTCTGGCAACCACCAATCTGTTCTCTGTATCTATGAACTTGGTTTTTGGTTTTCTTTTTGTTTGTTTGGTTGAATTTTCTTTAGATTCCACATGTACAAGTGAGATCATATGGTATTTGTCTTTCTCTGTCTGACGTATTTCACTTAGCATAATGCTCTAAGGGTCCATCCATGCTGTCATAAATGGCAGGATTTCTTTCTTTTTTATGGCCGAGTAATATTCCATTGATATATATGTACCACATTTTCTTTATCCATTGATCTACTAATGGACACAGGTTGTTTCCATATCTTGGCTATTGTAAATCATGCTTCCATATCTTGGCTATTGTAAGTAAAGCTGCAATGAACGTGAGGGTGCATGTATCTTTTTGAGTTAGTGTTTTACCCAGAGGTGGCATTGCTGAATCATATGGTAGTTCTATTTTTCATTTTTTGAGGAACCTCCATACTGTTTTCCATAGTGGCTGCACTAATTTATGTTCCCATCAATAGTGCACAAGGGTTCCCTTTCTTGTCTTTTTGATAATAGCCATTCTAACAGGTGTGAGGTGGTACCTCATTGTGGTTTTGATTTGCATTTCCCTGATGATCAGTGATTTTGAGCACCTTATCTTGTACCTGCTGGCCATCTGTATGTCTTCTTTGGAAAAAATGTCTATTCATATCCTCTGCCCATTTTAAAAAATTAGATTATTTATTTATATTTTTGTGATTGAGTTGTGTGGATTCTTTATATATTTTGGATATTAACCCCTTATCAGATACATGATTTGCAAGTATATTCTCCCATTCTGTAGGTTGCCTTTTCATTTTGTTGATGGTTTTACTTTGCTGTGCCGAAGCTTTTTAGTTTTATGTAGTCTCAAGGCAAGGGACTTCCACCCCCTCCCTTGCCATTCACACACACAAAAAGGAATAAATACTTGTTAAAACTCATTAAAGTCACGTTTCCCCAGTTTTATTTTGTTTTTAATTCTTATTTCTCATACCAATTTAAAAAATTTATTTATTTGTTTTTGGCTTCATTGGGTCTTCATTGCTGCGCACGGGCTTTCTCTAGTTGCGGCGAGCGGGGGCTACTCTTCGTTGCGGTGCACAGGCTTCTCACTGCAGTGGCTTCTTTTGTTGTGGAGCAGGGGCTCTAGGTGCACAGGCTTCAGTAGTTGTGGCACATGGGCTTAGTAGTTGTGGCACACGGGCTTAGTTGCTCCGCAGCATGTGGGATCTTCCTGGACCAGGGAGCGAACCCGTGTCCCCTGCATTGGCAGGTGGATTCTTAACCACTGCGCCACCAGGGAAGTCCCTCTCATGCCAATTTATTAACTAACTATCAAACTTTAAGTGGGCAGATCTTAGGATCTCTTTGCATCTGTCTGAGGAAGAATCAGATTAATAAAGAAGAAAGTTTTGCCAAATAAACAAATGTACTTAATGCATGTCAAGCATTTATTAAATACTGAACACTGTGTTATGTATTTTCCGTGTATTTGTTCATTTAACACTCACTTAAGAGCCTGCATGAGGGGCTTACTACTATTTTCTCCATTTGCATATGAGAAAACCAAGGTCCAGAAGGTTAAGTAAGTTAATACTGTTACTAAGTGACAGAAGCAGGACCAGAGCCCAGGTTTATCTTATTCCAAAGCTCAAATTCCTAATGACCCCACTCTAATGCCTCCCAGGAGCTGGCAGGCACCCCTCCCTTTAGAAGGGAGAAGACTGTGCCTTGCTTGTGTCATTAACTAGGGAGACTGGAAAAAAGAAATCATTTCCAGGGAGCAGAATGACCAGATTACCTTTTATACAGTGTGTGTGCGTGTGTGTGTGTGTGTGTGTGTGTGTTTCAGGCATGGGGTCTCCATGGTTTCTTTGCATAAATGTGAAGGATGATTCACCTTACCTAATTAGGTTAATGAATGTTAGTTTAAAAGTTATTAATGTTGGTGACAGATATCTCCTTTACACCCAAGGGCCAGTGGCTGTAGCTCACCTGTGTGCCACAAATAGCCGTCACTCGCCATAACTGATTGAAGGTTTGCTTTTTCTTATGCTTCTGGACAAAGCAGGCAAGGTGATTCACCTGGATGTGGTGGGAAAGGGCCCTTATTTGTGAGAACTGACCTGGAAAACTCAGGAGGTGATGGTAAGTTTCATGTGTGTGCACAGCTCTCAGCAGTCACATTTTAGGGGAAACACACATACGTCCTGCAAGGTCGGCAGCAGCAAAGAGCCAGAAGGGAGCCCAACCTTTCCTGGCATCCTTAAGGTAGAGTTGATCCTGGCACAGACTGCTGTCTTTTGGCTCTTGGCCGGAGGCCCTTGCAGGGGCAGAAGACACTTGGCTTCATCTTCCAGGTGAGGGCAGGATGGGCTAGCACCTTGGAAAAAAGATGAAGGTGGCGCTAGGACTTCACACTTGTTTTCATGGGAAAAGCAGGATGGATCTGCCAGTCAGTGACGAGAAACATGGAAGGTGGTAAGTAAGGCAGCTCCTTCCAACAACACTCTTGGAGGTGATGCTTTTCTTTTGGCTTACATTCACCTTCAGGAACAATGTGCTTGCAAAGAGCTCCAGCACTGGTAGCAAGAAAGTGGAGGAATTAAATTATAGCTCAGAGGAAGCAATAGATATTTTTCTGGTGACTGCACCCCCTCCCTGCCCCCGCCCCTGTGTCAGCAATGCAGTGACTTGACAGATGTTTGTAGTTTACTGCAGCATTTGGTTCCAGCTGTGTGTGGGGCATGGGAGGCAGTGGGAACATTGTCCCACCTGCTCATAACCGCTCATCATCTGCTCTGTTAAGCACAGAGTCTTAACCACTGGACCACTGGGGAAGTCCACAGACTTTTTGATGATGGTCATTCTGACTGGTGTGAGGTGATACCTCACTGCAGTTTTGATTTGCATTTCTCTGATAATTAGTGATGTTGAACATTTTTCTTGTGCCTTTTGGCCATCAGTATGTCTTCTTTGGAGAAATGTCTATTTAGATCTTCTGCTCATTTTTTGATTGGGTTGTTTGTTTTTTTGACATAGAGTTTCATGAGCTGTTTATATATTTTGGAGATTAATCCCTTGTTGGTCACTTCGTTTGCAAATATTTTCTCCCATTCTGTGGGTTGTCTTCTCGTTTTGTTTATGGTTTCCTTTGCTGTGCAAAAGCTTGTAAGTTTAATTAGGTCCCATTTGTTTATTTTTGTCTTTATTTTCATTACTCTAGGAGGTGGATCAAAAAAGGTATTGCTGCGATTTATGTCAAAGAGTGTTCTGCCTATGTTTTCTTCTAAGAGTTTTATAGTGCCTGGCCTTATGTAGATCTAAGTCTTTGATCCATTTGGAATTTATTTTTGTGTATGGTGTTAGAGAATGTTCTAATTTCATTCTTTTACATATGGCTGTCCAGTTTTCTCAGCACCACTTATTTAAGAAACTGTCTTTTCTCCATTGTATATTCTTGCCTCCTTTGTCATAGATTAATTGACCACAGGTATGTGGGTTTATTTCTGGGCTTTCTATCCTATTCCATTGATCTATATGTCTGTTTTTGTGCCAGTACCATACTGTTTTGATTACTGTAGCTTTGTAGTATAGTCTGAAGACAGGGAGCCTGACTCTTACAGCTCTGTTTTTCTTTCTCAGGATTGGCTAGTTGGGGTCTTTTGTCATGAACATATTTTTTTTGCATATATCTTTTCTAATTAATGTTTTCATTTTCTTTAGTTATATACTCAGGAGTAGAATTGCTGGATCACATGGTAGTCTGTTTTTAAGTTTTGAGGAATCTCCATGCTGTTTTCCACCATGGCTGCACCAATTTACATTCCCACCAACAGTGCACAAGGGTTCCCTTTTCTCTGCATCCTCACCAACACTTGTTATTTGTGATCTTTTTTGATGATAGCCATTCTGACAGGTGTGAGGTGATATCTCATTGTGGTTTTGATTTGCATTTCTCTGATGATTAGCAATGTTGAGCATCTTTTCATATGCCTGTTGGCCGTTTCTATGTCTTCTTTGGGAAAATGTCTATTCAGATCCTCTGTAGTATCTACTTTTATTAATAGTAGAAATAATAGTGGACACCCATTTGTGTGCCCAGGAGTGACTTCTCCTCAGGCCAGTAATGCCAACCTCCATATTTACAGTGGCTCTCAACTGTTTGTTGTGCCTCATGTGCCTGGAGGGTTGTGACACCCTCCTGGCTGTCCCAGAAGAATCAGGATAGTTATTCTCAATTTGGAGCCCATTCTTGGTAGCTCAGGCTGGCTTGATAAAAGTTCCCAGGTCATTTGGACACCCCCTTCTTGCCCCCACCAAGGCAATTGCTCATCACTCCTGCCCCCACTGAGATTTATTACTTAGAGCAGTGAGTCTTAACTGAGCACGCATATTAGCATCTCCCACAGAGCTTTGTTAAAATACACACTCTTCATCCCATTGCAGACCTGATGAATCATAATTACCCTGGTGGAGCACCACTAAGTGTATTTCACCTTCCCAGGCAATGCTGATATACAGGCCTGGTTAAGAATTATTGTCTTTGTGGATATCTCTCTGCTCAATGCTGTATCACTCAGCAAGCACAACACTAAATCTTCTAGCAATAAATAAATAAATAAATAAATAATGGCATCCACACAGCTTTTTTTTTTTTTTTTTTTTTTAATTTTATTTATGGCTGTGTCGGGTGTTCGTTTCTGTGCGAGGGCTTTCTCTAGTTGTGGCGAGCAGGGGCCACTCTTCATCGTGGTGCACAGGCCTCTCACTGTCACGGCCTCTCTTGTTGCAGAGCACAGGCTCCAGACGCGCAGGCTCAGTAATTGCGGCTCATGGGTCTGGTTGCTCCGCGGCATGTGGGATCTTCTCAGACCAGGGCTCGAACCCATGTACCCTGCATTGGCAGGCAGATTCTCAACCACTGCGCCACCAGGGAAGCCCCACACAGCTTTTTAAAGCTCAGAGATACTGACCATGAGTGTCAAACTAAGGAGGCAGAGCCTTTGGTGATAAGATACTTGTATCAAGAGGAAGAACTCTGCATATAAGAGGGCTCTGTATATAGCCCTGGATGTGTTGCATACTAGGAACTTAACAAAAGGCAGCTATTGTTATTATTAATAATTGTGGTGTATTGGCCTCCGAGACCCTAGCTCTTTGAAAAGCCTGTTTCCATTTTAGGAGAAAAGTTTCCAAACCCAGGAATTAAGAAAATGACTGGCTGTTTGGGAAGCATTCAGAAAATGTGACAAGAGGTGTCATACACAGGCTAGCAGTAGAGATTCCAAGAAAGGAAAACACTGTGGCCTCTGTTTTCATTTCCCTTTTTGCTTCTGAAATGAGATAGGAAGGAGAGATGTGTGTCAGCAGCTGGTGTGGAGATGGGAGTTGATGGCCTCTCAAAACTCAGTCCCTAAGGTCTGGGAACAACACAGTGAAGTCCAGATTGCCATGGGCTTTGGTTTTTGGCTCTCTTAGCATTCATACTTGAGGTTTGGGGCTCCTAGTTTCTGTGCAAAGGTGAGTGTAACCACATTTCCAACTGAGCCTAGTGCAATGTCTCTGCCCCCTGACAGAATATACAGAGCTGAGAATTGGTTAGAAGATGGAAAAGAATGGACTCAACAGAGGGAGGAAATTCTGCCTTAACTTTCTTTAGATGCTCCAGAAAAGGGGATTAGAAAGGCTCTTCAGAATTAAGACTGGAAAGGGAGGTCATCCCACTGGAGCAAAAATCGGGAGATAAACGTACTCAAGTCATACAAGACACCTGTGAAGTACTTTGAAAAGTACAGACTTCAGGACTATCTACATCAAGAGCAACAGCATCAATCACTGTATCACTGGCCTGTATCACTGGTGGGGGCTGTAGACATCAGCTGGTGTTGAGGGTGATGCTCAAGGTCCTTAATCTAGTCCTCGGCCCCTGAGCCCGAACCCTGCCGGGCAGAGAGGCAATCTGCTCAATCCTTGGAACTTCCAGCTTAGTTGACTACATAAGGTATTTTGGTTTAGTAGGTCCTTAAATAAGACAATTTTTCTTTAGGTCGAACCTTCTCCTGCTGACAGTTCCTATCCTCCTGGGCTTCACCCTTAAACTGCCTGCTGTTTATTTGAAAAGTGCAGCTAGCACAATGCAAGCTGGTACTCTAGCAGCCGTTAAAATCTATCTCAGGACATCTAGCAGGCAGAGGAAAACTGCACTCACCCCCACTCCATGCTATTCCTATCAGAGAGGACATAGAAAATATTCTCTCTTCTCTTGGCCGGCATCCTCCCCTTACTGAAAGACGCCGCGTGTGTGCATCCGAAATGGAGGTGTGGAGGGGGGTGGAGTCTAGCTTTCCGGCCTCAACAAAGACACAATGGTTCAGAGAAGGCCAGAGCAGAGCAACCAGCCAGGCAGAATCCAGGTCTCTCGGATCTGCGGGAAGGGTGGGCTGCCCTGTGCCAGTCGGGGTGGGGGGGGGGGGGGTGCCAGTCCTGGGCTCTGTTGCCTGCAGCGCCCTTCCTGATGTGACTTTATCAGACCAATCCTCACTCTCGCTGGGGGAGACGGTACACACACAAGAGTGTATGCTTTAGGAAGATTTCTGCAACATGACAAAGTGCAATTAGAAATCTGGGTTCTTTTTTCCTGAGCTTGGACACAAATTTGTCCTGAGATGGGAGAAGGCTCTGTAGGCAAAGGACTGCAGGGGCGGGAGTAGGGTACAGGCGCTGGCCTGTAGCTTCGCAGCGGTGACGGCAAGCGGCCGGCAGGTGTCAGTGCGCCCTCGCTCTGCCGCCGCGCGCGGACTCCGCTCCAGGACCCCTCCTCACCGCGGTCTAGGGGGCGCGGTTCAGATCCGGCCTGCTAGTGTCTCTCAGACAGCTCTGCAGCTGGGACTACAAGTGGCCGTTTCTCCCCAGAGCGGAGCTCTGAACTCTGGCGGGGCCCGCTCCCCGGGGGATGCTTCCCATTTCGCCCCAGGGGTTGGATCCTGACGTGCGCCTTCCTCTCTCACCAGCCCCACTCGCCCCGCCGCCAGGAGCACTTGCTGAAAAGTGTGGCCCGGCCCAGGGCGGGGCTGCTCCGGATGCGACCCGTACCGGTGGTTGCTTCTCCCGATTCGGCCGGGGGTCCCCCACCCTTTCCTCCCGAGTCCCACTCAGCTCGATGTGGGCACTCCCGGGTGCCCGACGCGTTCTGCTCGGCGGTCCCAGAGATGCTTGGCCAATTCCCAGCAGGGACCGCTCCCCACTCCCCGGGCACTCTCTTTAAATCCCTCGGTTAAGGTACCCGCCTCCCCAAAGGGCCAGTTTTGCCAGGGGGCCGGGGTTCCAGTGGGTCCAGCGCCCGGCGCGGGCTCCAGACCCGCGGAGGGGAGGCGCAAGGGGCGGGGGAGGGTCGGCTTCCCACGTGGGGGTGACGCCGGCTGCTCGGCAACGCCGGCTTGATCCTGGGGCTATAAAACGAGTCCACCGTGAGCGCCACGGAGAAGCATCGGCCCCAGCTTCCGTGCAGACGCCCAGCAGCCGGCGCGCCGCCGCCCGGCCACCCCCAGCACCTTCTCCCCCAAGACCTGCGCTCCTGCCCCAACTCACGCTGCCCTCGGACCCCAGCTGTCCCGTTGCGCTCAGCGCCCGAAGCTCGCCGGGCCGACGCCCAGGAGACCCCCTGCCTCGGCCGCGGCTCCTGGAGGGCCGATCGCCCACCCGCCCGGGCCCGCCTGAGGACGGGGGCGCCTTCATGCGGCCCGCACACCCCTCACCCCGCCGCCGCCTCCGAGCTCCGCGCGCTGCGCCCCAGCCCCTGCAGGGCACGCAACTTTGGAAGTCCCGCGGCGCTCCGAGAGGCGGCAGAGTCCGCACCCTGGCCCCAGCCCGGGCCTCGCCAGCCCCGCAGCGTCTGGGGGAAGCGAGAGAGTCGGTAATCGCTTCGGGGATGTAAGGAGACAGACATAGGACCCCAAGCCAGCATCAGCACCCCTCGGCTGCCTCTCGGGGTGGGGGCGGGCCCCGCAGACGGTAAGACCTCTTGCTTTCGCTCAGGCTCAAGAGTCAAAGATATAGATAGAGATATATTTAATTTCCTGTTATCCTTCCAAGTCATCAGGCCACCGATGATTTTTGTTCTCTCTTCTTGAAGAATAAACCTCTTTCCTCATCGGCTCGACCTACTCTCTCCCGCCGCTTAGAAATAAAACTTGGCTGTGCTTAGGAGCTGGGAGCTTGAAGGCGCCGACCCCGAGCGCTCGAAGCGCGGGCCGGGCGCGGTTCGCGGGAGCCGGGCCCATGGGCCGTTAGCGGTCCCCCAGCTCGGGCTCGGCCTCCCAGAGGCCGCTTCTCCATGTGAGGCGCGGCGGGGCGAGCGGGGCGCAGGAGGAAGAGGAGGACCAACGGGCACCGGCCGGAAGGCAGCTGGCAGCAGGCCTAGGCGAGCGGGCACCCGCGTTCATGTTCCGCCAGGAGCAGCCGCTGGCCGAAGGCAGCTTCGCGCCCATGGGCTCCCTGCAGCCGGACGCGAGCAACGCTAGCTGGAACGGGACCGAAGCCCCAGGGGGTGGCGCCCGGGCCACCCCCTACTCCCTGCAGGTGACGCTGACGCTGGTGTGCCTGGCCGGCCTGCTCATGCTGTTCACGGTGTTCGGTAACGTGCTTGTCATCATTGCCGTGTTCACAAGCCGCGCGCTCAAGGCGCCCCAGAACCTCTTCCTGGTGTCTCTGGCCTCGGCCGACATCCTGGTGGCCACGCTTGTCATCCCTTTCTCGCTGGCCAACGAGGTCATGGGCTACTGGTACTTCGGCAAGGCGTGGTGTGAGATCTACCTGGCGCTCGACGTGCTCTTCTGCACGTCGTCCATCGTGCACCTGTGCGCCATCAGCCTGGATCGTTACTGGTCCATCACCCAGGCCATAGAGTACAACCTGAAGCGCACGCCACGCCGCATCAAGGCCATCATCGTCACCGTGTGGGTCATCTCGGCCGTCATCTCCTTCCCGCCGCTCATCTCCATCGAGAAGAAGGGAGGCACTGGTGGCCAGCAGCCGGCCGAACCGCGCTGCGAGATCAATGACCAGAAGTGGTACGTCATCTCGTCGTGCATCGGCTCCTTCTTCGCGCCCTGCCTCATCATGATCCTGGTCTACGTGCGCATTTACCAGATCGCCAAGCGCCGCACCCGCGTGCCGCCCAGTCGCAGGGGTCCTGATGCCGCCGCCAAGCTGCCGGGGGGCGCCAAGCGCAGACCCAACGGCTTGGGCCCGGAGCGCGGCGTGGGCCCCGTGGGCGCCGAGGCGGAGTCGCTGCCGGCCCAGCTCAACGGTGCCCCGGGGGAGCCCACGCCGGCAGGGCCGCGGGACGCCGACGCGCTGGACCTCGAGGAGAGCTCCTCGTCCGAGCACGCCGATCGGCCCCCGGAGACCCGCAGGTCCGAGCGCGGCCCCCGGGCCAAGGGTAAGGCCCGGGCGATCCAGGTGAAGCCCGGGGACAGCCTGCCGCGGCGCGGGCCAGGGGCGACGGGGCCGGGGGCACCCGCGGCCGGGCACGGGGAGGAGCGCGTCGGAGGCGCCAAGGCGTCGCGCTGGCGCGGGCGGCAGAACCGCGAGAAGCGCTTCACCTTCGTGTTGGCGGTGGTCATCGGCGTGTTCGTGGCGTGCTGGTTCCCTTTCTTCTTCACCTACACGCTCACGGCCGTCGGCTGCTCGGTGCCGCGCACGCTCTTCAAGTTCTTTTTCTGGTTCGGCTACTGCAACAGCTCGCTGAACCCGGTCATCTACACCATCTTCAATCACGACTTCCGCCGCGCCTTCAAGAAGATCCTTTGCCGGGTGGACAGGAAGCGGATCGTGTGAGCGCGGAGTCCGCGCCCCGCGAACAGACTCGCGCAGACAGCGGCCGCTGGGATCCAGGGGCGCGTCTACGCAGTCCCAGCTCTTCGAACCCGGGTCCTGCCTATTCCTAGTTTCTTGGCCCGAGGGTTGCTCTGCGGCGCCCTGACGGCATCTGCACTCTCCTACCAGAGAAAAGTACTGGCTGGGGGTGGGTGGGGGACCGTGGGGGCACACGCCCCCCCCAATTGTTCTTAGGGCCGCTCCTCACTCGGAGCATCTTCCTGGGTTCTTGGGCGGGCCCCCAAATCAGTATTGTTTCCTAAAAGTATTTTCACCTCCCCTGGGTCCAGCTCTCACCGTGGTTCAGAGCAAGCAGGAGAGCCCAGAGGGGATGGCTCACAAAGGGTTAATAGATGGGGGTACCCAGCCCTGGCTCTCCTCCTCCCCCGACTCTATTTTTAAACAAAAGCTCAGGGCAGCCCTGCCCGCCCTCCCATCCCCCCCTTGTAAATATACACTATTTTTGATAGTACACGTTGTCCGCAATGTCGCTTGGCTTTTGATGTTGTCATCCTGGCTGTTGGAGATGCTCTCCAGGCAGACACATTGTGGCTAGCTCAGGGCAAGCCTCTTTGCAATGTGAGCCCTTTTCTGTTGTCATTACCTCCCTCTGTGTCCTTTTCACCAGCAACTGGTGACTGTCCCTTGGGACTGGACCTGCTTTGAGATTTCCTGAGGGGGAAAAGATTTCTGTCCATTTTTTCCCCTGTGCCTAACAGCATAATTGCCTTTTCCTATGTAAATATTACAATAATGGAGCAAGACAGAAGTAAATGAACCTTTCTGCCTTGCAGCAGCCCTGTGTATAAAGCCATTATCCTCTGATGCATCGTTCTTCGCCCAGTACCTCACTTTAAAACCTTCTCTTTCCAGTGTCCCCTCCCTCCTTTCCTCGGGGGCCACTGCTTGAAAAATATGTATGTTTCCATCTTGTATGTATGTGCACCCCTCCCTCCCCCAAAGTGCTGACTGTGGGGAATCTTTTACCTGCTGTTTTTAGACACGGAGAAGTGGAAATTATGTGGAAGAAGCAAACCTGATACAATTTGCCCAAGGTAAACAGTTTGAAGAGACAAATGGGCCTGCCAAACTGTACAGTTCCTGCCCCAAGAGCTCTTAGTTATCAAAGTGTTGTCCATTTTTTCCTCCCTGTTTTTCTGGTTGAGATCAAGTCATTAATGAACTCCCAAAGTCAAGGGAGGAGGGTGGAGACCTTGTTTACATCCAAGTTTCCCCATGTTTTAGACAGAGACTCTTTAAGGCCTGTGCTCTTATTTCACTACAGAAAAACTAATGTCAGCACATGTTGCTAATGACAGTGGAATTTTTTTTTTAAATAAAAAGTTTACAGATCAAATGTGAAATAAATATGAATTAAATGGTCTGTCTGTTATCTGAGTTTTCAAAAGCATTAAGACTCTGAGAATGTCTGAATTTATGTATATTGGAAATTCAAAGATACCTATGTATTATAAAACACCTTTAAAAGTACAAGCAATAACAAAGCTGCCATTTACCATGTGTTTCTCCTGTGCTAGACATGATGGTAAGTCTGTAATAAGCTCCGTTTCATTTAATCGTCCCCCAAACCCCATGAGGTAGGTACTATTATGATCCCCATTTAACAGGTGAGGAAACTGAGTCTCAGAGGACAAGTGATTTGCTCAAGGTTAACCACAGTGGTGGGAGTGCACTGCATGCAGCATCATCAGGTTCTAGGGTCTGTACTCTTCACCCTGGAGCCTTGCCGGAGTTACGTCCCTGACACTTTGCAGAACGCTCCCAGAAGTGAGGTCTCTACACAAGGTGTGCTGTATCCACAGAGCATGGGATATATCCCAAGTGTGGAGATATACACAAAGTGTGTATGTGCTGTAAAGTGTCTTTATGCCCTAAAGTGTGTTATGCCTCAAAGTGTATATATCCCCCAAGTATGGTACGTGCACAAAGTGTGCCATATACTCCAAAATGTGGACCACACCTTACAGTGTGATGATCCACAACATGTGGTATATAGCCCATAGTAGGTCTATGCACCAAGTGTGGTATAAACACCTAGAGGGAACCACGTATTAGTTGGTGGCTTGCATTGTCTCTGGCAGAAGGCTGGGGTCCTTCCTGTTGCATTCCTGTAATATCAAGTTCTGTCCTGATGTCCAGGAGGGCTTAAGACCCCTGCCCTGTGGTTACGGGTATGGCACTTTGAAGCTGGAAGTGTCCTTAGAGATCCAGGAATCCAGCCCCTCATCTTCCCAGAGGAAGTGACTGCTTAGGGTTCCCACAGCTCTGGGTGACATTCAGTTAGAAGCAGCTGACCAAGAGCGGAATAGTTCTTGGATGTGTATAATCAGACGCTGCGCTGGTGAAGGAGAGACACTGCCCCAGGAGCTGGGTTTGAGGGGCAGTCAGAAGTGACAGGTCACGGTTTGGGGGAAGATGGGTTTGTAAGGCCAGCTGCCTACAACACAGGTGCAGCCCAGCTCTGGACGCCCCCAGAAGCAGGGCTTCAGCTCTCCTCCAGGTGTTCCCTCTGGGCAGCACCTGCAGCATCTCCTTATCTTATTAGGGAGGGTAGAACCCTGAGTAGTTATCTGGGCTTTGAGGGGCCTGGGAGAAGGAAGACCATGGTTCTGAGGGGTTTTGTTAGAGGTGGGAAGGAGTTTCCACCATCATCGGGTCCTCTGATCCTGAAGAGAGGATGGTGGGCAGGCCCTTGGCTCCAGCGACCCTTGCCTGGAAGGGAGGCAGAAGCCATGGCCTTTGGCACCAAGGCTGCCTGGTCTCGGGCTGTGCCCTGCTCCCCCACCCCCAACTGCAGCCTCCTTGTCCCTCCCTGCTCAAGGCACCCATTGCCCCAAAGGCAAACAGTGCCAGACAGTAGGCCACCCTGGCAGGTCCCCAGGAACTGGGCTGTGTGTCCCAGACACGGGGCAGATACAAACACTGCTTGCTATTAACTCTCTGTTCTGCTCCGTCTTCAGGGAAGTGGCCCTGCTCCCTGGCAAAGGGGGAAGTGTGGGCATTGGTGCCACAGAGGGCAGGCCTCTGGTGTCATATCCGCCCCCCCTCCATTTCAGCTGCAGAGAAGCCTCAGAGATGGATGGGGCCTGGGGAAAGTGGGGGAGAGAGGGCTGGAGCCCAGGCTAGGATGCTGGGGGCATCCCTGTTTGTTCACTGCAGAGGGCTCAAGCCACAGTCTAAAAGGTCTGGGGTGGGGAGGGGATTTGAGGACGATAAATGGCTCACTCGGGCTCTCAGCCTAAAAATCAGGAGATGAGACGGTCACCCTACAGCTTCCTGTCCATACCTGATCCTGATTATCTGGGCCTGTCACTGCGGTGGAGTCTCCTATTTTATGTGACTTTGGTTGGGGCATCAAAAACCACTGGCTGTGGGGTCTGAAGTGTGTCTTGCCAGATACACTCCCACAAGGTGCCTGGAGTTGGGGGAGGGGTGGCATTGTTTGAGCCTGGCCGCCGGTGCTACGTCCTCCCTGCAAGTCTTTGTTCAATTCCTTCTATGCTAAAGGGCTGGAGAAGAGAAAGACAAGAAAGTGGCTTAGGCTTTCCCCTCTCTATGATTCTATAATAGAATCGCATCAGAGTTTTAGAGCTAGAAGGGTCCACCTACATCCTCAGCTCCTATATTGTGTGGTGGGGGGGACTGAGACCCTGAAAAGCAGGCTGGCTCTGTGGCTTCCTGGGGGTCCCTCGAGTCTGCTCCTCCCCATGACTCTCTGCCTGATGCCACAGATATCCAACAGGAATTCATCTTGCTGTCGGACATGGTGAGTTGCTACAAACCCCGAACACCCTGCCAGGCACTCTTCCATCCATGTGTGTGCCCTGCAGAGCCCAGCCCTCGTCCCTGGGAAGCTAGCAGAGATTAGGGCCTGCTCTGCACCCAGCAATCCTGAAGGCGCTGTAAGGAGACAGGATGTGTCTGCGTGAGGCATTAAGTAGCCATGTAACAGCGATAGTTGGGGGCAGCAGTGGACATTGAGCGTCCACTGAGGGTAACGTGCCTCTTTCTGGACCATGAGCATGCGGTGGGGTAGAGGTCGCTGTGGCTGCAGGAGCTCAGAGATGCCCAGGGAGCAGGGGCAGGAAGGCAGATCTGGTTCTAGCAGCTGAGCCCCATGAAGCAGTGCCAGGCCTAGGCGGTGCCCCGAGGCCTAGGTCAGGCCCCAGATTTCCTTTCTCCAACCCCATCCCTGGGGACAGCCTGGCAAGTGTCTGTTCCCATTTGGGGACACACATCAGGAAGCCCGCCTCCCCAGCTCCAGCAGAGTAGCAGGATCCATGTACCCAGAGCCAGGGCTCAACATCACCCTCACCTGCAGGCCTCTGCCCTGGGCCCTGCCACCCCGCCACGGTGGGCCCGGAGTCTGGGATGCAGGAAAGAGTGCCTTCCCCAGCAGAGAGCACACTTGAGAGGGAAGCCCTGTGAATTCACTGAGTGCAGTCACAAGCACCAGGGTCTATTTTGGAAATAGCATCCATCTCTTTGATTACCAGAAGTCCTGGGGGTTAAAGTTAAACAGAAAAGGAAACGGCCTATTGGAAAGAGCATTAGAAGCCTGGGTTATAGTACCAGCTTTGCCTTTTACCAGCAGTGTGACCTTGGGCAAAGCCCTTTCTGAGCCCCCAAGTCTTCATTATAAAATGAAAATCGTTGGTCTGGATCCGTGTTATTTAAAAGTCTGTTCTGTTGAATTTATGTAACTATAAAATCAATCTCAATCTCTCTCTTTCTCTCTCCCATCTATCATCTGCCTCTCTGTCTGTCTGTCTGTCTATCCATCTACATCATCTAGCTGATGAAATGCTGGGTTAAGTGACCTTTAACAAGTATCTTTTCTTTAGGACCTCTCAGAACCTTGGCTATGCCAGAGTGGATTGTGATTCTCAAGAGGGGATGATATGGTGTGCTATGTTTCCCAAACTCCCTGGGCTGCAGAATTTCATTTTTCACAGAGCACCTCAGTGAATTGTGTTTGCTGGAACACTTGTTGGATCTTGCTGGGCCAAGGGATCTCACCGGGCTTTTCTGTTGATGGGTTTTGAGCTTCTATGAAATCAGCTCTGCTCTCTCCTCTCCCTGCTTTAGGTGAGGCCCACTGGCTAGAGAACGAATGTTCTTCTTGGGGACAGCCAGCTCTAAGAGTCATTGGCTTTACTGATGCTTGGGGTAAAAGTGAGTTTGGTGTGTTTTTTGAATGTGGGCTCTGCCTCTGTGTGTGTGTGTAAACATGTGAATGTGTGTGTGTGTGTACATGTGTGAAAAGTGGATGTGAATGTGTCTGTGTCTGTGAATGGATGTGTGTGTGTGTGAACAGGTACAAGGTTGAAACGGATATTTCGCTCACCAGGATCTGGGGAGGAAGCAGCAGGGGAGTGGAGGGTGGATGTGTAGGTACTGGATGAAGAGGTCACAAGGGGTATGAAGGGCAGAGCAGGGTTGTGTCGTCAATCCTAATTATAAAAGCCCCCTCCAGCTTGTGAGGTGGCTCCTCCTCCCCGCCCCCCGTGCTGCAATCCCACGCCCCTATCAGGCAGCGGAGCTGAGTCACGAGGAGGAGGCTGGGAGGACGGGGTCGGGCGTTTTGGAGAAGCTGACACGGGTTCTGTAGCAGTTTACTTAGCAGCCGGGCTGTGCTGTTCTCCGTGGAGGGGGGAGTCTGACCCCAGGGAGTTCAGGAGGGTGTGGGAGCCCAGGTGGGAGTGGCCTGTAAGGCTCTTTCCAGTCTGCTCAAGGGCAGGAACTTGGGGCCTCTTTGGAATCTGCATCTGAGAAAAACAAGATGGTGCACTGAGAAGGGGTGAGTGAAGAGAGATTAAGAAGGAACTATTTACAAGGTGCAGCTGGGTTAAATCCGACAAGGGGAGGTGAAGCACTCTGGTGGGAGCTGTCAGGGGTGAGGGGAGGGAGCTGTAACTCAAACCGTTAGAACTGCAGTTTGGAGGGAGGATGGCTGGAAGGTGCTGTTGGTCGAGGGTCATTGTAGCCCACGGGCAGGGAGAGAGCCCGGGGGTCAACACCTCCTCCACTGCCGCGCCACCCCTGCGCCCGCGCCTGCTGGTGTGTGCCCGCAGCCAGGACCCGAGAGCATGGCAGAGACAAAGAGGAAGGCAGCAGCTCCTGGGGACCGCCTTCCAGGGCTTGGAGCAGGTGGGCAACGGCAGGGGCAGGTGGGCACTACCCAGCGCAGGACCCACCACCTGAGAAAGGCTGAGCGATGTCGCTGCTTTTCAGGATGAGCTGGAGGGAGGTCAGTGCCTAGTTCCTTCAGTTTGTCCATGGCCAGCTGTGTGGGCCACTGGGCAGGTGTCGAAGAAAAACTCAGGCCCTCCTTCCTCCTGGACTTCGTGGATGGGAGGGCGTGTATTGGGGTCGTTATGAGCGTGGCCTGACTGTGCACACACACAGATATACAGACATGCACAGACACACAGACACAGACGCACACACCTGCCAGCTGGTGCGTCAGGTGAGAGAGAACCCCAGACACCCTGTGGCTGGCTCTTGGCCAAAGTTCTCTAGACTGTCTTCACGTCTGTGGCTCAGGCCCAGCTTCGGAGGCCAAGAAGCAGATGCTGAGCTGCCCGGAAGGGATGACCCAGGACGCTGGGGCCTGGGTGAGGAGTGGTGGGACTGCCCAGCTCAGTGACCCCATCTGTCCCCTGGGTACACTAGGGATTGGGCTGCTCCTTACTCGGCCCCCGTGGACGCCCCTTAGCCTTCCTTCCCAGCATAGACGCACCTTCAGGATTCTTTTTCATGCATTGGCCCCAGAGGAGGCACTGAGAGTTTTAATGCATGATAGATTCCTTTCTTCATTCATTCATTCATTCCCTCAACAACTATTTCTTGGAGCTGTCCCCAAACTCATATCCCTGACAGCACTCTATTCGTGTTTGGTGAGGGAGGTAGAGTGGTGAACACGATAACTAGGATCTTTACCCTGCGGAGCTTCTTCTTCTGTGGGGCAGTCAGATATTAAGTGGGAACCGAGGAGTGGTAAGCAGGTTGACGAGGGTGAGACAGTGGATGACAGGGACTCCGCGTGCGGGGAACTGGCCTGGGCTAAGGTGTCAGGGGAGGGGCTGGGGAAGTGACAGCCGGATGAGAACTGAAGGCTGGGCAGGAATAGGTCTGGCGAAGGGACTGCAGATGAGAGGGGGAGAAGCAGATGTTCAAGCAACTAAACGAAGTCCATTTTGGTTGGAGCATGTGTTGTGAGAGGCCGAAAGGAGGGCGGAGAGGCTGGAGGAGGTTGGGGCCAGATCATGCAGCCACCTGGAAAGATTTATCTTGAGGGCAATGGGGAGCCCCTGGAGGGATTTTTAGCAGAGGATGAACGTGATCAGATTTTTTGTTTGTTTGGAACAATATTCTGGCTGCTGCATGGAGACTGACGGGCTGGGGTGTGTCGGGAGCAGGAACCTGGAGATGACAGGGGCCTGGAAAGTCTAGCGCCCCTGCCTCCCCCAAGGTCACTCAAAGGCAGTGCCAGTCTCCGTGCAGACCGAGATATTGGGATTGCAGAGGTGCCCTTGCTTGCAAAGTACTGTACACCACCGCCCCTACCCTCTGTGAATTTCCATCTCTAGAGGGTGGTTCCGGGCTCAGAGCTTCCTGTTCCCGTTGACACGAAAACATCTTGAAGCGTTGACTCCGTCGTTTTGGTGGTCTGTAGACCTAACTGGTCGTGCGACCTGGTCTGACTCGCTGCCCATTTTGAACCTCAGCTGCTTTATCTTTATGACGGTCAGGGAGAATTAGAGGAGACCACGAGAACAACAGGCTGTGTGCTCTACTGAGCCTCCCAAAGGCTCGTTGGCAATGCAAGAGCACGAGAGTTGGAGACCCTCAGCAGCTCATGGATTCCACTTGGGATCAGAAAATCTGATAACCCACAAAGCTGGGACTCGCCCCACTTACTCCTGCACCCGGCTTAACCAGGACCCTCCAGGAGAAAAGGCCCCCGTTTGCAAGGAGTTCAGGAAACCTGTAACTCGGCACACCTGTCTGTTCTGCCTGCTGCCAGGCGCTCTCAGCTGCAGACCCATGGCTCCTGCGCGCCTCTTCCTCTGACTCTACACCTGCTTGTTTGCTTAAAACCCAATCCCTAGGCTTTTAATACGTGCTTATTTGTCAGCGAGCTCTCTCTCCCAGGAGTTCCCAGAGAACGTGTCCAGGTCTTGGAGGGAGTGGCTGGCATTTCTGAGAAGGACATTTTAAAGTTAAGACTTGGGAGTCAGAAGACCTGATTGCAATCCTGGTTCTATCACATCGCTTTGATTTTAACCTTGAACAGATGATCAAGCCTCATTTTCCCCACCGGTAACTTGGAGATAATGGTTCCTAGCGTTTTAGTGAGTTGCCCAGGCCGGTGCTCGCATAGGGCAGAGACCAGTACTGTTAGTCTTTTCTGCTCCAGTTTGGAAGCTGGAGGCTTCGTTTTGCTCAGGAAGCTGCTCTGGGCTGAGTCAGGCTGGGCTGGCCAGTTTGGGTGGGGCCAGCATCACGCCCTTAGAACCGCTGTTTTAGGGAGATTTGTGATGGCGATTTGAACTGTTAGGCTGTTAGCTTTCTCTCTTTCCAGCCGGATGAAAGGAAGACCTTGTGTTCTTTCTTAGAGCCAGAGGGTGGGACTGGATGAACTCCAAGACCCAGACCAGACCCATGGTGACCACGATGGTTTCTCTTGAAGCAACCTTGAAACAGAGGCCTCCTGATGGCCAGGTCGGTGCTCTTGCCTGCCTTGCTGCACACCAGGCTGTTTTTACTGTGTCCTGATGATAACACTCTTGTTCTTGCCTCCATAACTCTGCTTCTCCTACATGGGGAATGCCACACCACTCTTCCCCGGCTGCCTAGAAAAATCATACCCAAACTTTAAAGCCAAGCTGCACCACAACACTCTTGAATGTTAATAGTGGGAAGAACCTGGGATCTGGCATCAATTATTCCAGGACTTAAACCTTGGGTCTGACTCCCTGTCACCTTCCCTCCCTGTCCCTGAAGGTGGCAAATGGGGGTGCATGGGGAGGGGTACCACGCTTCTACTCAGAGGGGCTGCTCCTGGGCTTGCCCCTGCCCAAGCCCATCCTCCAAGGCTCTGAGGGAACGTCTTTTCACCACTCCTTCCTCTTGCTCAAATGGCTTGAGGCTGAGGACTGGTGTCTTCACCAACTCTACTGTACCCACTTCATGGGGGAACTTTTGTCAGAAGAGTTTCAGACATAAACCAAGAGGAAAACATGAGAAATGTGGATATTTTGCTTTTGGAAAGTTCTCTCCCCTTTCAGCTACCCTTAGCCTACAAGCTCTCCCAAGCTCTCCAGCACCTGGGTAAGAGGAGCTTGGATTTTGGTGTTAGAAGTGGGGTCACACCGTGGCTCCATCTCTGGCTGTCTAGATGACCTTGGACAAGTTGTTTCATTCTCCAGAACCTCAAAGTCCTTCTCTGAAAAATAGGTAAAGTATTACCTTTTTCCACGGTGTCATGGCTGCATGGGTATCATGTCATATCCACATGTTCATCATGTTTTATCCGTGAGAGTTTAAGTTCCACAAGGGGAGGGACTTTGTTACCTGCTGAATCTCAGGCATCTACAACCCATAGTAGGTACCCAGTAAACATTTGTTAGATAATGAGTGAATGACGCTTAGTGTGATGGAGTACACCCAGGGCAGTAGACATGACCATTGAGAACCAGGTTAAAACACAGAATGGTGAGTGCAAAAGTGAAGGCATGGTGTCAAGTGGGAAAAGGAAAGCCTAAAGCAGGTGCACATACTATGTGATGCTCCCCACATGTACCTGCCCACTGGGTAGGACAGAACAGGGGGTGTGCTGTCCAGCAGAGAAGAACCTGTCTCCAGGTGGATGAAGTCCCGTCTCCTAAAGGTATTTAAGCAGGGGTCGATTTCGTCAAATGTTTCTTCTCTGGGCTCAGGTTGAATCAACCGAATTCGCAGGTCTTCTGACCTCCAAGAACTGCGGTTCTGTTGTGCTTTGGTGCCTGAAATGACTAGAGAATGAAGGCAGGTGTTCCAGGGTATGTGGACAGACTTAAAGGCTGTAGAGGTCCCAAGGGGACTGACATGAGCACAGGCTGGAGGGCCATGGAGGGATCCCCAGAGAGAATACTTCTGTGCAGGGCCTTGAGGGCATAGGGGAGTATGTGTGTGTACCTATCTATCTACCTACTTACCTATCTATCTATTATCTTCCTACCTGCCTATCTATCTATTATCTACCTACCTGCCTATCTATCTATTATCTTCCTACCTACCTATCTATTATCTACCTACCTGCCTATCTATCTATTATCTTCCTACCTACCTATCTATTATCTACCTACCTGCCTATCTATCTATTATCTACCTACCTGCCTATCTATCTATTATCTTCTTACCTACCTATCTATGTAGATTAATTTTAGAGAATTGCTCACACAATTGTGGAGGCTGGCAAGTTCAACATCTATAGGCTAGGCTGGCAGGCTGGAGGCCCAGCGAAGAGCTGCAGTTTGAGTCCAAAGGTGGTCTGCTGGCAGAATCCCCTCTTGCTTGGGGGAGGGGGTCAGTCTTTTTCCAGTAAGGCCCCCAGCGGAGAGGATGAGGTGCACCCACATTATGGAGGTCAATCTGCCTTACTTAAAGTCTACCTATTTAAATGTTAATCTCATCTAAATAAAAACCACCTTCTCAGAAACATCTTGAATAATGTTTAATCAAATATCTGGGTATTGTGGCCTAGCCATTTCATTCTTCAAATACAGATATGTATATACATATGTATAAAATTAACTGTCATAGATAGGTTTAAGACAGAGCCCTGATCTAGGAGTTTGTCTGTACTCAGGACATTGGAGTTGGTTGGGGCAGGTTTTCCTGTCCCAGCTTTTAACCCAAACACAAAAGGTAGTCTCGGCTCATTAAGACTGGCCCTGACTCAGCAGGGAAGGACCAGAAAGGGCTCAGAACTAATGACCTCACATGACTCAGTGCTTCACAGCCCTGATGATCCTTTGTGGGTGCAGCAAAGACACCAGCCTTTATTTTGCTCCCTGGGTGACTCAACTGCTCCCTGCCGCTCTCCATGGAGACTGTGAGAGGAGAGCCTCAAAGTCAAGGTCACGCTGGGACTGCATTAGTAGCCGCTCTGGGTTCTGTGTCGTGTGGCCTGGACCTGGCAGGATCTGGGCCTCCTTATCATCAAGCTTGCTCAACCTTCAAGCAGCTCTGGCTGTACTCACTGTTCATAGTATTGGTCCTGAACCACTCACTGCAACTCACTTGCCTACGCCATCGTGTCTGACTCCTGGCTGTCCTGGTGGCCAGCGTGGTCACTGACTGTCTTGTAATTTGTTGGGTTTTGGTTTTGGCACGTGCTCTTGTCTTCTGGGTCTTGGCTCCTCTTGGTGATAATGATGATGATTGTGATGATGATACTCGCTCAGTAATAGTGATGTCTGCTCTCTGTCCCAGCAACACATGGAGAAGGTCTCAGGCATGCCTCCCTGACCCAGTCCCTGGGGCCTTACTAGGAGGGTGACAGGGATGACTTATACTCTGCTGGGCTCACCTTTGCAGATGAGGCTAGACAGTTCCCCTGGTGGGGGGCGGGGGTGGACCATGGGAGCAAAGTGGAGGGGGGCAGTAGATGTAGGGTGCTTTTTCTAGGCTCCACCTCCAAGATCTTCATGGGGTCATACACTTTGTTTGACCTTCTGCATATCCCAGGTTCACGGCAGCACCCCCAGGACTCTCCCCTGCACCAGGCAGAGGGAACAGAGGTGACGGTTTCTGCCTGTAGCTCATCAAGGTCACATATATGATGGAGTCCATGAGTGAAAGTTGATCCAGTTGCTGTAGGTCCTGTGGTGAGCATTGAGCTTTGCCCCCGCCCCCCTTCCCCAGCCTCCATTCCCTCTCCAATTGGAGGGGCCATAACCACCCCTCCAATCTGCCTTTGGATGCTTTCCTCTCAGTCCATGTAGCTGGGGTGGGCCTCAAGGTGACCATCTGAGCTAAACCCCAGCCAGTAACCCGCCAGTGTAACCCCCTCCCTGACCGCAGTGATTGGGTCGTCGTCCTAGTCCCTTCAGTCTACTGTAACACAGACTATGTATCACAGACCGAGTGGTTTATAAACAACAGAAATTTATTGCTTACAGTTCTGGAGGCTGGAAAGTCCAAGATCAGGGTGCCAGCATGGTTGGGTGAGGACCCTCTTCTGGGTTGAAGAGTTGTATCCTCAGGTGGCAGAAGGGGCAAGAGAATCTTCAGGGTCCTTTTTATAAGAACACTAATCTCATTCATGAGGGCTCATGCCCTAAGCACCTCCCAAATGCCCCACCCCCTAATACCATCACATTGGGGGTTAGGATTTAAACATACAAATTTTGAGTGGACGTAAACATTCAGACCACAGCAGTCATGGTCCCATCCCTGGATCCATCAGAGCCAGAAGACTTTTGTTGGCTTTGTTGAGAGAGAGGCAGGTGTACTTTCCCACTGGACCTGCTGAGTTTATCTATTGCCTGGGTTCACCATGGTAGATGGCAGAGTCTGAAGGGATGGAGTGTTGGTGACATCAATTTAGCCCCCAATCCAGATGTATGTGAAGTAAGCTCTGCCTCTAGACTTAAAAAAATTTTTTTTCATGAGCAAATTAATTCCCTTGCTTTTATTTAAGCCAATCTCAATTGGGTTTTCTGTCATTTGCAACCAAGAAAATCCTGATGGATACAGCCCTGTGACCTTTGGGTCAAAGTCACCTCGTCAATATTCTCAAAGGCTGCATGATTTTGAAGTGAGTTTAGTTGTTTCGCTTCTTTAGTCGGGTGTCACTTGGTCCTTGTGTTATGATTAGCTGTCTAATCCGAACTGTGTTGACATTGCTTTTGGTTTTCAACAGCCTCAGACTGTTCTTTGAACTTGTCTGAAAGTTGGAAACCCATAACTCACTTGTACTATGGGAGCCAACAGGTTGAATGTATAGGATTAGTTGGTGCAACTCCTTGGATGAGTGGAGAGGAACTTGCAACTGGAATTCTTTTCTGCTGTGGATAGGAGGTGAAAGATTCCTGGTCATCTGGGCTTCCACTCCCAGGATCCAACTTATCCTTCATGTGTTTCTAAAGAGGACAGAGCAGTTGTTCTCACAACAGTTTCCTGGCTGAGCAAATACTACAACATGGCCATCAGCACCAAAGGCAACCGAGCTTATGACCCAAATCCTGACTGTCCCTGAATGGGAGCTATTGCCACCCAGTGATTTATTTCATGGCTAAGCCTTCCAGGAAATGGATTTAGAGGTTGTTGGAATGCATATATATTTTTGTGTGTTGAGTTTTGGGGATATTCTTTGATCTAGTTGGCAAAATGAAACCATATGAGTTGAGAGCATGCACCATTTGGGCTTCCAGCTTTCTGCATTTACATTCTGCCTCTTTTCACATTTTTATAGATGTTCAGCCTTCAAAACTGTGCAACGGTGATTGGGCACGAATCCTATAAGTGCCAATAATATCTGCAAATCAGCTCTGTGTGAATGTGGGTCCAGTGAAAAATGAGGGAGCACTGTGGTCAAGAATATGTACACAGGGTCTGCAGACCTGTGTTCCTTACAAGCTATGTGATTCCAGAAAAAGAGGAATGTCTGGGGACCACATTTCTCTCATCTTTCCAAGATAAGCTGGGGTGTCACCAACTCTCCAAATTCCTTCAGGTTTTTTTCTCACTTAGGATCTTTCTTTGTTGCTTCCACCATGTACAGGGATGAATTCTGGATATTTGTCTTGCCATATGATTTGATGTTTTTTGGGGGTGGGGCGGGGTTGGTCAATGTGAGCCTTTCCTTTCTCTCAAGCTAGCCTGAAACTGCTGGGTAGGTCAAGACTGTGCTTTACTTCTCTACAAATCCACCTCTCCTTCTCCCCCAACCCCCAGCGTCTATCGCAGGGCCCTGCATATAGAGGGTGTTTGGCATGGCCTTTTGCCCCCAGGCCTTTGCTGTCAGGGGTGTGGGGAGTGGTCAGTGAATGTGAGGGAAGAGTCTGAGGGCAGAAGTTGGGTATAGGAGGGGAGGTACAGGTGGAGTAGACAGAAGAGGGAGGAAGTGGCCAGTGAAAGATGGAGGCTAAAGGCCTGCTCTGTTGTCCAATCTGTGTTCAGGTGCTTCATAGCTGCACTGAGCCTCAATAGAGTCAGCCTGGATTCATGGCTTGAGGCAGAAGCAAAAGTGACCACAGCCACTTACATGAGGTGGATTGACTTGCAGGTCTGGTGTCCTTCCCCTGGGCCAGCCCTTCCCGTGGGCCAGCCCTGTTGGGTGGTCTGTGTCCTGACCCATGACCTGTGACTGACATGGAAGGGCTAGAGGCCAAAGAGCTGTGGGCGAAGGGCTGGCCCTGGCCCTTCTTCCACAGAGAGCATGGAAGGCATCTGGGGCTGTTTCTGATCCTCTCCTGTCTGCAGTCTTATCCTAAGGATCTCATGGCTGCAGGAATCTTGAAAGTCCCAGCCCTGGTCTCAGAGTGGCTGCATTGATAGTAGGGCCTTCATCCCTACTATCTCAGCCCCAGGATGACCACTACCCACTCCGTGGGAGCCACCCCTTACCCACTGGCCTTGCACATCGACTCTGTGTTTGATTGTTGACCAGGAAAGAAATTTAAGCTCCCCAGAGGAGCAGCCTTACCCTCCCCCTCCAACCTGAGATGGCCTGGGGGTCTCTTGGATGCTGGATCCCAGACTCACTTGTGGGCATGTGTGCATGTGTGTTTGTGTCTGTGTGTATGGAGGGAGAGAGAGAGACAGACAGACAGACGGACTGATTGAGGACTGGACAGGAATAGGGGGCAGAGACAAGTGGAAAGTCACAGAAAGGACTTCCTCTCTCTCTGCTGCCCTGGCCCCCGGCCCTGTGGATGGTGACTGTCCTGGCATGAGGAAGCTGTGGTGGGAGTGAAGTACAGAGGGTCCAGGCTCTTGCGGGACCCCTCGCTTCCCGCAGTGGGCAGTGTGCTTCAGGGAGAGGAAACACATGAAGAGCAGCCTCTCCTTGGTTACCCAGTGTGTGGACAAAAATGGGCATCTGGGCCTGGCTTCTGAGCCAAGGCCCTGGGGCCATGTGAAGGCCGATCCTCCCACTTACTGTCTCTGTGGCTTGGATACATCATCTTCCTTTACACTGCCTTGACTTCCCCATCTGTAAAACAGGTATCCTACCACCACCTCCATAGGTAAGTCAAATGAGACCATGGATGAGGCAGCGCTTTGCAAACTGTAATGTTCCTGCTGTAGTGATGATGGGCAGGGCAGACGCCAGGGCACGGGAACCCCGCACTGCTGTGCTGTGGGTCTGCAGAGGGCCAGGAGGGACAGCAGAGGCTGTTCCGAGGAAGGCAGTTTGGTCCCCACAAGAATCTTGGATCTTTGTCCTTTTGCACAGGGGCACGAGAAACCAGGAGCTCAGTGTGGTTTTGGGGTGGTGAGTGTAGGTGGCTGAAGTGGACGGAAAAACAGGCCGAGGGACCACTTCCCTCCTTGCCTCCAATTTATCCGGTCTCTTGCCCCTGTTCTCGGAGCTGATGCCTTTGCCGACTGCAGCAGCAACTACGGGGGCCCTTGGACCTTCAAGTGTAATCTTTTAATGGAGGTGGTGTTTGGGGACTCAGGAAGAAAAGCAGCCCTCTGGCATTGTCTCGGTCTTGGCTGCCCCTAAAAATACGATGTGATACGGCTAATGAGAAAGCACAGCAGGGCTGGCTCGGCATGACCTAATATAGCCTGGCATTTGAGCCCAAACCAGGACAGAAATGGGGACTGGTAATTGAAAGCACAAGATGTCTCTCCGATGGGGCGGAAGGGAGCCTGCTGTGATCTCCGCAGCAGGGCACACTGTGGGGGTCTGAGCAGAGGCCCCCAGGGGCTCTCCTGGATTTCCCAGTGTGGTGGGGTGAGGGCCCAGCTGAGACCACCCTGCAGCCTCTTGCCCCCTCTTTGGCAGACGGCTCAGCATCAGGTTGACTGGCCCAATTAGCTCTTGTGGGGAGGATCAGTGTGCCCGTGCCACCAGGGTCATCATAAATTCCATCCCTCCAACACTTTGGAGAGTGGCACGGACCAGCCTGCCCTGCCCCCAGCCCTGTGGACATCTGGATAGCCTGGTTTGGGCCCTCCAACGATCTCTGAGAGACTCTGGCCCAACCCTCCCATCTCAAACGATGGATTGATGCCAACCTTCAGTGTGGAAACATGGCAGCAACACCAAAGCCTTGCTCCTTCTCTGTCTCCCTCCTTCTACATAGATGTGGTCCCATGGGTCAGCCGCGAAGCCAAAGGGCTCAGATGCTGCTCTGTGTTGACTTGTGACTCAGGTCTGGGAAGAGGAGTTGACAGAACGTGAGAGGGAGAACCAAGACTGTGAGTGACCAACTCATTCCTGTTTGCCTGAGACTTTCCTGGTCTTGGCACTGAAAGTCCTGAATCCCAGGAAATCTCTCAGTCCCGTGAAAGCCAGGGTGGTTGGTCACCCTACTGCATTACCCTCGCGCCCCTACCAGCTCATTGTGGGAGTCCAGCACGCTCACTGGCATCCCAGGAGACCCAGCCAAGGTCACAGGGCTGCCAACCGGGAGAGCAAGGAGTTGAATCCAGGCCCTCTGCCTGCAAGTTAGGGATGGAAGTGGTGGTGATAGAGCAGAAAGAGGGCGTAGAGGGGGTATTGGTCACCCTCGGGGGATTAAAGGCTCAGGGCTATGAGACTTAAAGAAGGGAAAAACTTAATCTCTGCTCTTAAGAATCTGACACTCTGGTTAGAAAAATGCAGCAGGCTGGCCTGTTGCTGCCTGGCTGAGGTGCCACTCTGTGCCTCCCACCTACACACACACACACACACACACACAAACACACACACACATGCACACACGCACGCACATACCAGGGGACAATAGATAAAAGATATGGCTTATGGAGATTGTATTACTCTCACTTCCCTTAAAGAATTTATTAGTTCAACAAATATTTATTGAATATTTGTTCTTTTTTTAAAAAATTTTATTTATTATTATTTTTATATATTTTTTATTTTTGGCTGTGTTGGGTCTTCATTTCTGTGCGAGGGCTTTCTCTAGTTGCGGCGAGCGGGGGCCACTCTTCATCGCGGTGCGCGGGCCTCTCACTGTCGCAGCCTCTCTCGTTGCGGAGCACAGGCTCCAGACACGCAGGCTCAGTAGTTGTGGCTCACGGGCCTAGTTGCTCTGTGGCATGTGGGATCCTCCCAGACCAGGGCTCGAACCCGTGTCCCCTGCATTGGCAGGCAGATTCTCAACCACTGCGCCACCAGGGAAGCCCCTGAATATTTGTTCTTAAACATGTTGTTCCCTCTGTCTGGAACACTCTTCCTTTCCCTCCTCCTTTATCTCTGCCCCATCCCTGCAGCCCAATTCCATCCATTCTTCTGGCCTCAGCTTAATATATCATATTTAGTGAACACTTAGTATGAAGCACTTTGCACTGAATAACTCACTTAATCCCAGTGAATATGGTATGAAGCTATTATACCCAGTTCACAGGTGAGGAAACTGGCTGGTTAACTGGCTTGCCCAAGGACACATGGATCTTGGGGTGCAGCCTGGCTTGTGCTTTTCCTGGAAGGAAGGCTTTCCCAATCCCCACTTCCCTGCTCCCGAAGCCCTCTGGTTCTTCCCTGTTGGGACACTGGTCACAGAGCCATGAAACGCCTAGTCTCATCTGTTTCTTCCACGAGACAGTTCCTGGAGGGCTGGGATCCTCCTTGCTCCATCTCTAGTTCTAGGCATTTAAAAAGAGCTTAGTAAGTACCTGTTGAATGGATGGATGGATGGATAGATGGATGGATAGATGATTTACTTCAATGGCTGAAGGAGCTCTGAGGCTGAGGTCCTCAGTGAAAGCTCTCGTTTTGTCCCCATGGGGCACCGCACACAACGTTGAGTCACTGGGCTCTTGAGGTCACAGGATAACCACAGCTCTCCTGTCTGGGGTGACACTATAACTGTGAGATTAGAGAACAAACTGATTTGTAAACACTAAGACAAACTTGGACTATGTTTTTGAAATAGAGTGAGATATTTTTGTGAATTCTTAGGATAAAACTGAGATTTGGAGGGAACTTCATACTTGTGGAGGCCTTGACAGGCAATTCTCAGATATCGCTCCCCTCCCCACTCCAACCTTCCACTGCAATTTCTCCTCTGCTCTTCGGGGTGCTTTGGCGGAAAAAATTTGAGTAGCGCTACTCAGAGGGGTGGCTGGAACTCAGGGCTTGGGGCGGCGTGACTCAGTGTTGGGGAGAGGCGAGGCCATTCTGGGGAGAGCACAGCATGAGAAAGACGTGGAGATGGGAGCAAGGTGCATCTCTGCTGGCCCCCGGGAGCTGGGTGAACAGTGTGTCACCGTCACCACGACCATCACGGTGAGTGGCCTTGGCTTTGAGCTCGCCAGTAGCTGTTGAAATAAAGGCTTCATAGCCACATCCTGAAGTACCACTACAGCCTCTTGGAAAACCTCACACTATTTTTAGTCCTTTTAGCTCAAGAAAATGCCATCTCTTTTCCTCCCCACAAGCCAATTCATTGTTGATCTTGCCTGGGTCTTAAAACCTCGTTCTACTTTTCAGCTCAGGGAGACCAATCAGCCGTGGGGTGGAGTTTCTCTGTCCATTTCTGTTTTCATATCTTGTGTCACTCGTTCACATGGGAAAAATCCAACCATTTCCCCACACTGGGGCCCCGTGTAACCTGCTTTCTCAAGTAGGCATGTGATTGTTTTGAATCACTTAGGGGGGCAGACGTGAATGAAGGAACATCAGGATTTAGGGTTCAAGGTGCCTGAAGTTGGTACAACTAGGGCTTGACACAGAGCTTGTTTATTTCAGAAAGCATTTCCAAGGAGAAGAGGAGGAACCAGTGCCTTCTAGGCTGTGAGGAGCAAAGAGGGGTGATTTTCTCCACTGGAGGAGTTCACTCTAATTCATCAGGAACCAGGAGACGCTCAGCAGTCAGTCCTCTGCAGTTTACAAAATGCTTTTCTTGAGTTGCCTGCTTATATGTGTGCTTCTGCAATAAGGAACTGAACACAAGGCTGTGGGCAAACAGATGATGGAGGGGCTGAGTCTGTCTGGAGGGATCAGGGAAGACTTCACAGAGGAAGTGACATGTTAGCTGGCTCTTAAAGGCTGAGAAGAAAGGGGGACATGTTCCAGGCAGAGGGAACAGCATGTGCAACGCAAGGAGGTATGAAAGGGCGCGTGCTGAGGAGACCAGGGAGCCAAGTTGGGTCCAGAATTGGAAGGGCCACGTGTTTTGCTGGAGGCAGCAGGGAGCTGTCAGTGTCTATTTTGTAGGACACTCACTCTGGAAGCTGAGTAGAGGCTAGACCATTCTGGAGTGTGTAGGGGGCTGTGCTGGGCACAGCATGTTGGACCCCAGTGTGAGACGACTGACCTTTTATTTTAAAGGTCATATGGTTACAGACTGGACAGGCCAGGGTGGGGAGATTTAATTTAATCCCCCAAATAGGGGATAGCACAAGTGCCACCTCTCCTCTCTTCCATGTCCATGTCCATGGCAGGCATTGCTACTCAACCACAGCATCATCCTCATCCTACAATTGAGGAAACAGATAGGGATGGAAATGTGGGCCCAGGACCCTGACAAGTTAAGAAGCAGCAGAGCCAGGACTAGGGTCTACAACCAGAGGGAGTAGTGACAGATGTGGCGAGCTTGAGGTTCAGACAAACATGGGTATGTATCCAGGTTTTTCCATTTACTCGTTGAATGTCTGCTCCATCACTTATCTTCTCTGAGCCTCAGTTTCCTCAGCTGTAATATGGGGATTGTTATATCTCTTCACAGGTTGGCTGGAAAGAGATACAGAAATGTTATGTGTGAGTTCAGAGCCAGGTAGGTATTAAGTGCTCAGTAAATGGTAACTATTAGTAATATGAATAATATTATTATTTCTCATGGCTAATATACTATCTCTATATGTCTTGCCCAATCTTCTCCCCCTCCTCTCACCACAGGGTCCCTATCTTTTCTGTCTTTCAACAGGCTGCCAAGGAAGCTGGGTGGGAACTACTAATTCTTTAGTCATGGCACAGACAGACATAGACCTGCTTTAGATGTCTCTGGTTTGTTCTAGATGGGCCAAGAGACATCTTTTGTCCTTTCAGCAGTGAAGGGGAATGAGGAAAGGCAGCCGCAATGGTCCGGGGTCTGACCTGGTGTCATCTCGATAATTGTTGTCATTTGTGGATATGTG
The DNA here is from genome assembly GCF_949987535.1 of Balaenoptera acutorostrata. Taxonomy (NCBI): domain Eukaryota; kingdom Metazoa; phylum Chordata; class Mammalia; order Artiodactyla; family Balaenopteridae; genus Balaenoptera; species Balaenoptera acutorostrata. The sequence goes on along the minus strand of NC_080079.1, from coordinate 19,332,480 downwards.
GTTTCTGAGGGAATCCTCTTGGGACCTTAGCAGTATTAATCTGTGACCAGCCAGGAAGCTGCCTGGAGCCCCATCTGTAGGGGACATAAAAATCCCACTGGAAATTTAATATGTTGAAGAATATTTAATGGAGTTGCTTTCAGAGCAGGTCCTATGATGTTGGAAGATTTTTGGATAAGTTGTTTGGGATAGCGGATGGCCTCTCACTGGTGTGTGCTGAGAACACAAGATGGTCCCTAGATAGGGTGGAGACACCTCTCTGATGAGCTTTCAGTTTGCTGAGTACGTTTGGGGCCAGAACTGAATGGTTTGGGGCGTTGGAGGAAAGGCTGAGGACCACCATCCCAGGTTTTCTCTAATCGCCTCCGAATTCAGGAGGAATTAGTTTTTAAGGGGTACCTAATTATTTGCCAGCCTGGGGCAGCAACATCCTTTGGTCAGCTCTGCTTGGTACCTGCCAGGGCAGCACAGGCCTTGGGCTTCAAGGGACAGCTGTTGTGGGCACCATGGAGGGCCCTCCATGGAAACCTAGGAACCCCCTTTCCATGGAATACTGGGGTCTCTCTGTCATGGGTCTGGGCAGAAGCAGGAAAGCTGGAAAGAGAAGAAAGTGGGAGGTATCAGGCATGCAATTCTTCTGCTTTTATGCCATTCAGGAGCGTGTCCAACCCCAGCCTGTATCAGGCAGATGTCAGTATTAGGCAGATGTTGCGGGAACTTTCCGACTGGATGCCCAGCTGCTGGGTCTGATCCAGTCACACTGAGAGGAGAGAGAGCCCATCAGGAATGCAGCTGGCCCAGGAGGTGGGGTGCTCGGCAGTGAGTGTGTGTCACGAAGGTCATTGACCCAGGGGCCGAGGCTGGAGGAAGACTGACCCAGTTCCTCCCAGTCCCACTTCTACAGGATCTGCTCATCATTTCAGGGGCCTGTGGGGTGACCGTGGGCTGAAGTGTTGGCCCAGCTCCGCTCCTCCACGTGACAAAGCATCACACTTTACTTCACAGTGAAAGCTCCCTGCCACCCGGTTAGAGCGAGTGATGGCTCCAAGCGTCTTGCCCTCCCCACGGGCTAGGAGAGCCATCCAGCTGGATGTCAACTCCCCTTGCCTGACACTCCCTGGAGATGGTGAGCTGAGGCCCAGGCGACAGCTGGTGTGTGCTGAGCCCCCGCTGTGTGCCATGTACCCTATTAGGTGGCCCCTATTGCCTATGGTCTTTAATCCTCCTGACCAGCCTGCAAAGTCAGTGTTAGAGCCCCCATTTTACAGAGGAGGAAACTGAGGCCCAGGTTAAGGATGCAGCCCCGAGTTGGCCAGGGACTCTGCCCTGGTCTGGAAGGAGCTGCCCATAGGCATCCTGCAGCTCTCATGGCTACAACAAATGAGGTTTCTATTCTGCAGCCCAGCCCTGCCTGTGGGTCCTGGTGGGGTTTGCAGCGGTCCATTCCTCCGTGGGCCAGGGAATGCAGGACTCAGAGATGCTGGCTGCTTTTAGGTGTGGAGGGCTATGTTCCTAAGCCCAGCCAGGTGACAGGTTCTCAGCCCGTTAGGGACCAGCCCAGGCTTTGTACATCGAGGTGATGGGGAAGCCAATAGCTGTTTGTTTGGGTGCCCAGCAAGGCAAGAGGGTGCATGCCCAGAGGGGTGGGGCGAGACACCTTCTCACAGCACCTTGCAGGCTCTTCTAAAGCTGCGGATTTGGGGGTTTGGGACTCCAGGGGCCAGTATCACGTTCCTTCTGCTTCTTGGGGTGGGGCTGAGGAGGCGTGAGAAGGAGAGGCAGACTCTGGGCAAGGGCCAAGGGCAGAGAAGGGAGGATCAAGCTCGTCCCGTTTGCTTGTCAAAGGCCACAGGAAAGCTGACCGGCAGCTCCCCGCTGCCTCCAGCAAAACCTGTGGCCCTTCCAATTCTGGACCCAACCTGGCTCCCTGGTTTCCTCAGCACGCGCCCTTTCATACGTCCTTGCATTGCACATGCTGTTCCCTCCGCCTGGAACATGTCCCCCTTTCTTCTCAGCCTTTAAGAGCCAGCTAACATGTCACTTCCTCTGTGAAGTCTTCCCTGATCCCTCCAGACAGACTCAGCCCCTCCATCATCTGTTTGCCCACAGCCTTGTGTTCAGTTCCCTATTGCAGAAGCACACATATAAGCAGGCAACTCAGGATGCACAAGCTGTTTCCTTATTAGCCCGTCAGGCTCCACAGGGCGGGGACCGTTCTGAGACGTTGCCACGTGGCACTGTCCCTGGCTCACGGAAAGGTCTGGGTGAAGGTTTATGGAGTGAATTCTGACGTGAGGATGAAGGCACTCCAGGCTGTGCTGTAAAGTGACTTGAATTTCTAGTCCCATTTGTTCCAGCCTGCCAAGGACGTGGCTTAAATCACCTTCGACGTAATGAGAGAAGAGGGGAAGAGCGGTGATTAAATGTGCTTGATAAGACTTCTCTATTTCGTGTTTGGAATAAAAGAGGGAAGGCTGAGAAAAAAGTGCTTGTTTCCTGTGCTCACGTCTCAGCTGAGCTGGCCTGCCAGGCAGGGCTGTGTCTCGAGTCCTCTCCTGGTGAGCCCGGGGCTGGGAAGGTGGCACCGAGCCGGGTGCTGTGATGGAGGGCAGTAGCAGGTGTGGCTGTGGGACAGAGGTGGGAGGGGCCGATGCCGCTGGCCGGGGGAGGGTGGGGGGTGGCAGGGCTGGCAGCACAGAGGAGGGGCGGCCCGACTGAGGCTTGCGGGAAGAGGGGGGAGGTTTGTCAGGTGGGGATGCCCTTCCAGGTAAGGAACTGCGCGTGAAGGGGCTGGGGCCGCATGCGCAGAAGGCCGCCATACCGCGGGCTCCGCGCTGCGTAGGGGACGTTCCGCTGCATCCCGCCTCAGCCAGATCCCAGCTCCGCGAAGCAGAGCCCCATCCTGTGCTCAGCACAGGTCTTGGCCACTGTGGAGGAAGCAGCGTGGAATGTTCATTGATGCACTGGTTTTCCTTTCTTGGGGGGCCTTTTGACTTAATGTGTGTGTCTGTGCAGCATGTGGCATCTTTTGGAGGTGAGTGGGCCGTGGCCCCATGTCATCCTCACACCTGGCTTCTCTGACTTACTAGAAGGGCAGGGAGGGAGGGCGACTCGTCCCAAAGCCGCAGTCTTAGCCCATCTCCCATCCCACCTTAGAACACGGCAGGCAGACTTGGAGGGCTGCAGCCAGGGAGGGTAGGGGGTCCACCGGCATCTTGGAGCTGAGCCCGAGTAGAGAAGAGAAACAGCTCAGGCACTGTGAGTGTTTCTGGGACCTTTCCTTCATCTGCCCGCACACGGCTGGGCTGGCTGACGCCTCACAGGTCCTGGGCTGGCCCTCACGGCCCCTCCCCCGAGGAGGCGCAGTGGCTGTTGCACTTATGTCCTTGTCATCTTCCTCCGCTGACCCCGACGGAAGCCATGCTGGGCACCTGGCACCACGCTCTGGCTTTTACCCCGAGGGCCTGCCCTCCGAGTGCTCAGGGCTCAGGAAAGAGATGGGACCAACAGGGAGAGTCAACTAATGCACAATTTGGAAACGATCCGATGGTCTGGGAAGCAGATACACCCTCAGGAAGTTATGCAAAATGAGTTTCAGTCATAAATTGTGCTTGGCCTGACTCAAATGTTTGCCATGCCCTGTTCCCCCAACTTATGCCTCAAAGTGGCGCTGTCCAATAGAAATACACTGTGAGCCACCTATGTAATTTAAAAATTTCTAGTAGCCACACTAAGAAGTAAACAGAAACAGGTGAAATTAATTTTAATAATATTTTTTTAATTCAACATATCCAAAATATTATCATTTTAATATGTAATCAATACAAAAATTGTTAATGAGATATTTTACATCCTTTTTCTCACACTTTGCAGTGTATTTTGCACTCACAGCGCATCCTGATTCAAACTGGCTGCATTCGAGTGCTCAGTAGCTGTGTGTCATTAGCAGCTTTCGTATTGGATGCCAGAGTCTCAAAGGCTTAAGCAAGTCATTTAGCCTCTGCGTCTCAGTTTCCTCATCTGACAAATGAAGATGATGACAGTACCTGGAGATAATACACACAAAGGACTTAGAACAGCCCTGGGCTCGGAAAGCTTTCAGTACCTGTTCATTCATTGGATTATTATTGGTTTATCTAAGGTGTGCTCAGGGTGCTGAACCTGAAAGAGACTCGGACCCTGGACAGGAAAGAGGGGGGTGACATGGTAGACACCAGCCGTGGGGTCCACTCCAGGTGTCCCCTGTTCCCTGTGGGCCCTGTACTCTGAGCACCTCACCTCTGGTTCCACTGCTCTTCCACGTGTCTGTGTGGACCACTGCCTCACGCCCTTTGGGTTTGGCTTTGGAAGCAACCTCCCTTAAACTTGGCTCCTGTGTCTACCTTGGTAGTGGCTCCTGCTAACCCTTGTCTCCGGGTCCCTGCCCTCTGGCTCTCTAGGACTCCCAACACCTCCATGGGCAACAAGCCACTGGAGCGAAGATGCCAGGGGCGCCGGGATGCTTCCTGAAGGAGAGCCCGAACCTCCCACGTCCGGGCACCACTCTGTTAGCTGGTTTGGTCCTGGGATCTGGTTCTCTAGTTCCGGATGACTTCTGTTGAGCAGCTACATCCTGGGCTACAAAAAGCCTGAGCTGTAGGAATTATTCCTTATTGACAGGTGAGGAAAGTGAGGCCCAGAGAGTCTGGGCAGCCTGTCCAAGGGCACAGTGGTGAGTGCTGGCCTCAGCTCAGAAGCCAGTTCTCCTGACCCCTTTGCCACTCTAAGGAGAAAGGCCGGCAGTGAGGGGCAGGGCCTCCCGTGGGGCATTTCGCCATTTGGTGGGCTTTTCCACTCTGGCACACAATTCTTTTCCTTGTCATTTGTGAAGAGGGCACTCCAAAGTTGGCCCTAGATTTTTCTGTTGTTTCTTGTCTGGAGAAAGTTGGGGATCTAGAGGTCATTCTGCATCCACAGCCGCCTCAGTCTCTTTTATTAGAGGCTGGCAGGGCTTTTGCCAATGCATTTCTCTCGGAAACTTTGTGAGTTTTCTGGGTATTGGATTCCAATCAACTCCATGTATCAAAAACCACACTCACAGTTCTTTTTAAGGCAGATCATGCCTTCTAGACTCAGAGAATTTTTTAATTGGATTTTTTGCATAGGTAAGGTAGTCACGTGGTTAAAAGTTAAAGGCTGACAGTGAAAACTCTCCCTCCCACCTCAGTCCCTGTTCTGTGCAGTTCGTGCCCCCTCTTAATAGGCGACCACTTTTATATGTTTCCCTTGTAAGTTTTAGTTTCTTTCGAAAATCCAAGTAAACTGAAAGAAAAAACCCTCTCCCCAGTTTTCTACACCCAAAGTAGCGTATTATAAACACCCTTCTTCATTTTTCTCCTTATCATTATATAGCTTGGAGTTCTTTCTGTGTCAGTACATAAAAAGCTTCCTCATTCTTCTTTTTTCCCGAACAGCTGCACTATACTTCATTGGGTGGACATACAGAATGCCGTAATTTACTTAGTGAGTCCCTAGTGATGAACATTTGGCTGTTCCCCATCTTCTTCTGCTATAATAAATTATTCTGCAGTGAATAATCTTATAAATATGTCGCTTCACATGTTTGCAAGTCTATGTGTAGGATGAGTTCCTAGATGTGGGGTTACTGGGTTAAGGGGTACATACATTTGTAATTTTGATAGATATTGCCAAATTGCCCTCCATGGGGGTTCTCCTGCAAGTAGTGTATGAGAGAGCTTGTTTCTCCAACGGAGCAGATAGTTAAATTTTGGCTTTTGGCCAACTTCCTAGATAAACAATATTATCTCAGGGTACTTTCCATTTGTATTTTCCTTATTATGAATAAAGTCGAGTATCATTTCTTACATTTAAGGGCCATTTGTGTTTCCTTTTCTGAGAACTGTCTACTCACATCCATTGTCTTACTGTCCTCTTATTAGCAGTCTGTAAGAGTTTATACATTTTAGAGAGATTAGCCTTCCATCTGTGATATGGGTTATAAATATTTCCTCCCAAATTTTCATTGCTTATCATTTTCCCCTGCAGAAGTTTTAACTTTTTTTTAGTCCAATTGATCAGTCTTTTCTTGTATGACTTCTGGAATTTGAGTCTTGGTTAGAAATGTCTACCCATGGCTGTATAGAAATTCTGCTGTTTTCTTCCAATCATTTTATGGTTTCATATATTTTTAGTTTTCAGTCTTTGATCCATTTGGAGTTTCTCCAAGTGTATGGTGTGGGGTATGGATCCAATTTTATTTTTCTCCAGATGGCCACCCAGTTGGCCCCATACCGTTTTATTGATTCATCCATATTTCTCTCACTGATCTGAGATGTCACATTTATCACATACTCAATTCCATACATAGCTGGGTCTATTTCTCACATTTTTATTCTGTTCTATTGGGATATTTGTCTGGGTATATGCTGTGACACACTGATTTAATTATTGGGAATATATGGCATGTTCTTTTTCATAGCTCTTCTTTTTCAGACTTTCTATGGATATTTTGGTTTGTTTATTTTTCTCTTTGAATGTTAGAGTCTGATTGTCTACTTCTGCACCTTCCTCCACAAATTCTGTTGGTGTTTTATAAACCAGTGGTTAGGGTACAGGTTCTGGAGTGAGACTGCCTGTGTTCAAATCCCTGTTGCCACTTACTCTGTGAGTTTGGGCAAGTTTCTTAATTTTTTAAAGCCTCACTTTCCCCATTGTATATTTCATAAGAAACTGTATCATGAGAACCTTCACGTAAAGAACACAGCTAACGCATTTCATTTACTGTGTACCAGGTATGATACAATGATTATTTCTGATGTTATTCTTATAATCATCATCAGAATATCTCCATGACAAAGTGTGTCCACATCAAAGTAGCCATATCTCGATGTCATGTGTCACTGGTGGGTGACAGAGGAAGCGGGCTCTAGCAGCTCCTGTGTGGCTGTGAGATTGGGGTGATGAGGGTGGAGGGCCTTGGGTAGGTTCTTACCAGGGGTTCTTCAAAACCCCTGTGCCCTGATATTTAATATATTGCAGTTTCTGGGGGCTGGGAGTATTGTTGGCTGGACTTCTAAGTCTCAGCAAACAACTCCCCTCTTTTCTCCTCCCTCCCTTTCTCAGCTCCTCCCTCCAGCACAGAGAGAGCGGCCTGAATAATAACAAGAACGATGATAATAACAACGTTTGCCAGACGTCTCTTACCATGAATCCTCCCAACAACCTGGAAGCTGAAGCTGGGAAGGCATCTAAATCCTCTTGGCCGTTCCATATTTGTCAGGGTTTTTTTCCATCAGTATGCATCTTCCAACAATTACTGTTGGGCCGGAGTTCTGCATCTTTTTCTTGCTACTTGGAGATGACCAGGTTCTGCCACGTGAAGAGCTGCAGGCAAGTGTACGAAAGCATCACACCTGTTTCTATGAGCTCGGAGAGCTCCTTGGTCTGTCCTTGGTGCTGGGACAGCTCCATGCATGAAACCACTCCAGGTGGAGGAAACAGTGTTTGGATGGCAGGACCTGCCACCCTTCTAGGCAAATTAGGTGACAGACCCCTCCATTAGCTAGGGAATGGGGCATACAAGACCAAAGGGAACACTAGTCCTCTGCTAGGTGGCTGGGTTTCCGAATTCTTGAATCCTGTTTATGCAAAGACAGTCTTTCGAGCTGGCCCCGTTCCTTGAACCCCTGTCATTTCACCCATGGCAAGTATATCTGATCTCCTTTAGGTCAGGCTACAGACCCTATGGTGCAAATTTAGAAAAGGATATTTGAAGCCCTCGGTAGCACCTTCTTAGAGTGTGAATTCCAGACAGGGAACTGCAATTATTGACTAATTGCCTCAGAGTGAAGATGAAAGTAAATTTATATACACGTATACATTTACTTCACATTGTTTATACATAAGTATTTTAAAGTAAGTAATAGATGACATAATAGGGACTTATTTTAACCCTGACTTCACACATGGGGAAACTAAGCCTCAGGAAGTAGAAGCAACTTGCCCAAGGTCACGTAGCCACTGATTGGGGTACCAGGATTAGAACCCAGGGCTCCACCAGCCCAAAGTCTAGTCCTCTGCCCTATCCAGCTTTTCCTGAACAAAACTCAGAGTCCTTGGGATCCTCCATCTGGAATGGCCTCCATAGAGTCTGGGTGAGGGCTCTGGCTTAGGGTGGCTTTAGACCCTCGGTTCCAGGGCCTAAAGGAACTGGTGGGAAGGGGCCAGGGCCCAGGCCCTGGAATCAGCTCTGCCACTTCCAGCTGCGTGACCTTGGGCAGATTACTGCATTTCCCTGAGCCTCAGGTTTCCCTTCTGTGCAGTGTGAGTGATAATTCCAACGTCACACAGTGTGTATGAAGAGCTTAATTCAGGGCCCAGTACTTACTAGATGTGGAACAACTTTTGCAGTCATTGTAAGGAATAGAACTCCCAGCTTGAACTGGTTTAATCGTGAAAGGTGATGTTTGGTTCATGTAACCAGAAAGCCTGGAGGTGGGTAAGTTGCAGGATTGGTTGATCCAGGGCTTCAGTGATGTCACCAGGGACCCAGCTTCTTTCCATCTCTCTGTCACAGTGACTGCCGGCTGCCTCAGGCTTCATAGCTGGGCTTACAGGCCAAGACAGAGTCTCAGGGATCCTTCTGACTGGATGGGCTTTGGTCACATGTGCTCCTTCAGATCAATGACTCTGACCAGGAGATAGAATGTACTGATTGGCTTAGCCCATTTGGGGCCTACCCCTTGAGCTGTAGGTTTCAATTCCTGCAAAGCACGTGGTGTGTGTGTGTAAAGGGTGGCCATCCCAGTGTCAATCTGGGTTTGGTTGGGAAGAGGAAAAGAGGGCTGGGAGATGAGTGGGCAGCCAACAAGCATCCTTAATGGTTTTCTTTTTTCCCTTTTCCTCCACCCCAGCAAGTATAAAGAAAACTGCCCCCTCCCATGACATCATTGCTGCCCTGTGGTGGACCTGGGCACCAAGATTTCTTCTCTGCCCCACAGATGGCCAGGACTCACTCCCGTCCTGTGTTGTTCTCATTTTGGACACCCCAAGCCTGTCCAAATGGGCCCTCTGTGAGGTTTCTCCAGGAAGCCTTCCAGAGGCTTCCAGACATCACAAATGGGAACCTCCCTACACTGCGGCCTCACAAATGGGCATCCAGGAATACTCTGCCTGCCATGCTTTCTAACTGCCTTGTGGTGACTGACTCCCCACTAAGTGAGTGGGTGTGCAGGAGCCCTCACCCTGATCATGTCCCCTGACTGCACTCCTGGTCCTTCACCCGGCAGGTGTCATCCCAGCCGTGGGCTGAGCCATTCCTAACCAGGGTGGAGTGTGGAGGGAAGCACTGTGGCCTCCACATGGAGAACAGGGCTGGGCATTGATCTTGCAGCCCTAAATCCTCTTGCCTTTTTCCACCTCAGGGCCTTTGCACTTGCTGCACCGTCTACCTGAAAATCTCTTCCCAGAGCTGGCTCTTTCACATCCATTAGATCCTTGTGAATATGTCACCACTTTGACGAGGACTTCCTTGATCACCTTTCTAAAGCTGGACTCTATAATTCTTTATCTCAGCTCTCGTGTTAACGTCACAGAACTGTCCATGATGTGCAGTTATTTCATGCATTTGTTTGGGTCCAACTCTCCCAGTACAAGAAAGCTCTTCCATGGAGGCAGGGGCCATAGTTGTCATGTTCACCCTTATATCCCCAGTGCTTAGCACAGGGCCCAGGGCAGATGAGATAATTAATTTTGTGGAATGAATGAATGAACATATATGTAAAGAAGCAAGGGAATGAATGTCTGTTCTGGAATCTGGCGTGAACTCAGGTATCCAAGGGTCTATCCAGCTGCCCCTTACTTCTTTCATTGTCTCTGCTGTTGGTTTCCTGTGGCTTCTGTTCGGGTCCCATGAACCTCCCTGGCTGGGCCTGGAGCCACGCCCTGAGTCATAGCCTACACTATGCTTGTCAGAACTCTGAGACCCCAAGCTTGTCAGAACTGTGAGACCATGTGGTTCTGAGGGTGTGATGGGGGACAGAGGGCTTCCCTTCCTCCATCTCATGCTGCCTGCAGGGCATTGTTTCCTCCCTGAGCTCACCCTGGAGGCCAGACCAGCCCCCATTCACCAGTTCGTCCCTCCTCCTCCTCAATACGGCCCAACCCCCAGCGGGTTTCCAGGTTCAGGTCTCACACTAAGTCAGCTTAGCCCTCCCTTTCTTCCTCTTTTCTCTCCTCCCTCGAGAGCCTCATCCTTGCCTAGTCACCCCACTTCCCCGCCTGGTGGGACGGGGCCAGGGATGGAAGCAGCCACAGCCCATGCCGAGTGCTCTCTGTGTTGGTTCACGGGCTGTGGGCTTATCTGTGAACAAGCCCTCTGAGGTAAGGGCTCTTCTTCTCCCCATTTCACAGATGAGAAAATTGAGTCAAGACAGGTTGGCCGTGAGCTCTGTTTGTTGGCCAGGGCTCATTTTGACTAGTAAGTCCATGGGCCAGGCCTCGGCATCCAAGGGCACTCGTGTGAGTGGCCTGCTGCTGGTGGGGGCAGCGGGGCTCCCTGGAGCTGCTGAAGGGGGCGGGATCAAGCCCCACGGGTGATCCTTCCATGTGGACGCCCACCTGTTAGCCCAATACTCCAGACCTCTCTTCTCCCAAGGGAGTGGGTGGGAGGAAAGCAGACAGGATTTAGCTGATGAACGAGCTTGGGAGAAGAAACAGGTCGTGAGAACCTTCATCATTTCCTCTTGCCTGAGTCTCCATTGTTGCCATTGTTGTTGTTGTTGTTTTAAAGAAGGATTTTTTTAAAAAATTGAAGAATAGTTGATTTACAAGGTTGTGTTAATTACTGCTGTTCAGTAAAGTGATTCAGTTATACATATATATGCATTCTTTTTTAAAAATTCTTTTCCATTATGGTTTATCATAGGATATTGAATATAGCTCTCCGGGCTATACAGTAGGACCTTGTTGTTTATCCATTCTATGCCATTTGCAGCAACTAGAGATTATCATACTAAGTGAAGCAAGTCAGAGGGAGAAAGTCCCCGTTGTTTTTGGTCCTGCTAAGCGTTAGGGAGATGGCAGTTCCCCTCCCCCACCCCGCCCACAGTAGGGCTGGAGGGTCCAGGGCTGCCTGGGGCTGGGTAGGTGATTTGTCTAATTCTGGGGTTCAGTATTAGGAGGCCCAGGTGCTTGCAGCTCTCAGCCACGATTCCCCCAAATCGGCTTTCTCAGCCATCAAGGTGATATTTTGGTCTCCTCTCCTGCCCACTCCTCTCTCTTCGTCATTTGTTAGGCTCTGGTAGGGACGAGGGACCGTGTATTGGGCCCCCTCCAGCCCTAACCCCAGAGCACTGAGCGGGGGCAGAAGGTGGTCCGTGGGGCTCTGTGAGCACATCCTCGGCTGCCCCAGGGGGTGTATTGGTGCCACCCCAGAAGCCCCCCAGGGCAGTGGAACCATTTTGGAGCATAGTCTACTACTAGGTAAGAGAAGATGAGGGATTTGGAGTAGACTTGCAGGGAAAATATAAGATGCCCAGTTAAATTTGAATTTCAGATAAACAAATGAATAATTTTTTAGGATAAGTATGTCCCCAATATAGTACAGGACATACTTATCCTAGAAAAATTATTCCTTGTTTACCCGAAGTTTAAATTTAACTGGGCGTCATGTATTTTTATTTGCTAACCTTAGTTTTATTTGGCAACCCTAGTTTGGATAGGCTCTGGATGTTTCTCAAGCTGGATGTGGGGACAGGAGGGGAGATGGGATCCCTGAATCTCTTAGAAGGCCTGCAGCTGCCGGTAACAGAACTCTGAGCAGATGGACTCGGGCGTACGGACATTTATTACTGCTCATAATAAGAAGTCCAGAGGCAGGGAGGTATACCCCTGCCCCCTGAGCTCCAGCTGCACCGGCTCTGAGTTTCTCTCAGCTCTGCCTCCAGGATGGCGCCCCTCAGGGTCACCGGATGGATGCAGTATCTCCAGGTGACATATCCATGTTGTTGCCATCTGGTGGCCATCACCCACCTGCAAGGAGACCTTGCCCACTGGCCCTCCAGCAGGCTTACATCTCATTGGCCAGAATCACATGTCCAAGCCCAAAGGACCACCATGACTGGCTGAAAGCAATCAGACTCACCTCTTAGGGCGTGGTCTCTTCAGGAGCCTCTCACAGAGGAGAGGGTGGGTACCTGCACTAGTACGTGGGGTTCTCCAGGGTCTGAGGTCACCCGCTGCTCCGTGGAAGGGGGACAGCATGTGCGAGAGCAGCTTCCAGGGCTCTCTCCTCTGGCTGCTTCCCCTGATCCCTGCATGTGTGTGTCTTGCTCTCCAAGTCAGTGTTTCTCTGAGCACCCCTGGATCCCAGGTGCATGGACTTGGTGTCCCTGTGCTTCACATGCTCACCCCTGCCTTTCCTGGGACCCCACCTCACCAGGAACGACCCATATGCTCTTGTCATCTCTACCCTATCCCCTGGGAGCACTTCTCCACTGGTCTGTAAGCACCTCTCTGACGGATGGGGTGCTAGTCCTGTGTCCCCGCTGAAGCATCCCCGGGAACCCTGCAGATCTTTGCTGCATCTGTGAGAGGCCCCTGTGGCCCTTTCCACCGCAGCCTCAGATGATGGGCATTGGTGCATTCATCCTGCTCCCTCCCTCCCTCTGCAGACTGAGTGCCCCGTTCTCCCCTGTAAGGGGCACAGAGCCTGGCACACAACAGGTGCCTGACTGTTAACCGAGTTGTCTGAAGAGGCCCAGTGCCAGGAACCCGGGCCGGCTGGGGGTTAGTGCCCAGGACCACAGTCGCCTGTAGGCCTTTCTCAATGGGTTGGTCAAGCAGTCAGTGGAGCCTGCTGGGGCCAATTGTGACAGGTGTGGGTCCAACTCCCTTCTGGACTCACTGCAAGAAGCCCCTGCAGAGGAGGCCCTTTAACTGAGGACAGGGAGGGCATCAGGCAGAGAGACGTTAGAACATTCAGGCTAAAGCTGCTTGGGCCTGATAGACATAGGAGCAAGGCCTACTGGGAGGTCTCCCCCCACCGTCCCCTGGGCTGAAGGAGCTGTGACTTTGAAGCGGCTTCAGCTGCATGAGCCGTGGGCTCCCTGAACTCAGCAGAGCTCTTGTCTTCCCCGGGAGAGCTCAGGTGGGGATGTCCCCATCTCCCTGGCCTTGGCTCCTGCTGACACAGGAGAGGGGGTGCCAGGACACAGCTGCCTCCACCCCTGGAATCCACTTTAGGACAGACCTGGGAGCTGGTGAGTATTTCTGACAGAACCTAGCTTGATTCAGTTTGATGGGCATTTAGTCAGAGGCCGCTCTGTGCCATGCTTGGGGGCCAGGGTATCTCCAATGAGGTGTGACTCCCACGTTGATTCAGTATGGAATGCCAAGGAGCGGGCTAAGTGTTTTATGTGCTTTAATCTCTTTTTAATCTCATGACATCCCTGCGAGGCAGGTATTATTCTTATTCTCATTCCCATTTTACAGATGAAGAAACTGAGGTTCTGAGAGACTTAGTTACCTCACAAGTACACAGGTAGTGAGCACCAGGGCCAGGATTTGAAGTTAGGACTATCTGCCTGACCCCCAAATCTGTCCTTGGCCTTGAGTGACTCACTGTTCCCGCAGGAAGAATAAATGAGCCCCCATCCCCAAGGGGTAGGAGGACATGGAGGGCTGTTCCTTCCCATGTTGGGGCAAAGAGTCTCCCTAGATGGTCCAACGCCCAACCCAGCAGCTGGGCCCAGGTACCCACCCCTCCCTGCTGTGGTTCTGCCCTTTTCATCCTATTTCTCTCCCAGGCTTTCTTCTCTTGTACCGGGAGGGGTGGGTGGGGGGGGCAGGAGGTGAGGATATACGGCTGCATGGAGCCACAGGGGTTTGGGGAAGCAGTGGTTTGTCTCTCAGGAGGCTTTGCTCAGCATGGAGGGAATTATCAGCCACGTGCATGAGGCGAGCAGCACGTGGCCGGTGAGTCCTGGGGGCACATCCAGAAAGCATAGAATGACGAGCAAAATATTCCACAGCTGGTCACTGGCTATTGGGCAGACCACACCCCCAGTGTGCCAGACATTAACCCTTTGGTTGCTAGACTGTGGGCGTCCGGGGGTCCTAGGGTAGGGGCTGGGGCAGAGGGTACTGAGGGAACTGTCTTGACTGGTATAGACAAGGCGTTCCAACGTCTGACCAAGCAATGTGGCTGCCAGAGCATCCTGGCAACATGGCAGCCCTGGTCTGGGAGGCCGCAGGAGGACAGGCCCGTGGTTTCATGGGGGGCGGGGGATGGGCTATTTGGACACGCTGCTTCTCTGGCCAGCACATGTACTGATTCTTTTTCCTATTTTCCTCCCAAAGGGCCTGGTAATGGAATTGAAGAAATCTGAATGAATTGTCTGAGGCATCATGACTAAGCTTGCAATGTGCAAAGTGTCCCCTGGGAGAGGCCCTTGGATAGCAGGGCTCTAGTGCCAGGATTGCGCGTTGGAGACCATTCTCAGGGAGAGCCACTGATGTCAGCTGCTCCAAGTTCGAGAAGTGCTTGGAGGGTTTGAGGAATTGTCCCATGGATTTGTGACACCAGCCTCGTGGCCTGGGACTAAGGGGTGGTGGTGCAGTTTGCTGGCCCAGCTCTGGGGGCGGATGGATTTCTCAGTCCACGCAGCATGCTTCACTTTTGGACAGCTTTGATTACTCTCAAGTCCTGTTATTGATCCCATCTTGACTTCCCAGGAAGCTCCATCTCTTGGTCTTTGTTTTTTTTTTTTTTTTTTTTTAATTAATTAATTAATTTATTTATGGCTGTGTTGGGTCTTCGTTTCTGTGCGAGGGCTTTCTCTAGTTGTGGCAAGTGGGGGCCACTCCTCATCGTGGTGCGCAGGCCTCTCACTGTCGCGGCCTCTCTTATTGAGGAGCACAGGCTTCAGACGTGCAGGCTCAGTAATTGTGGCTCACGGGCCCAGTTGCTCCGCGGCATGTGGGATCTTCCCAGACCAGGGCTCGAACCCGTGTCCCCTGCATTGGCAGGCAGATTCTCAACCACTGCGCCACCAGGGAAGCCCTCTTGGTCTTTGTTTAACCTTCTGGAGCCTTGCAGGATAATTCTCACTTCATTTCCACGAACACTCTTTTTCAAGTGTGTTCAGGGAACCCTTAATCATTTCTTTTTCTGCCTTCACTCCCCCTCTGCCTCCTTCCTACATCTATTTTTCTCCAGGGAGAATGTTCTCAATTTTATTAATGGTTCTTCCTGTGGTTTTATGTCTAGGTCCCTTTACCATGCACATCAATGGATATGGGATTTATTTATATCTTACTTGACATGGACTCTTTAAAAATCTGGTGCGCATAGTATATTAATGGTAGTAGCCAACAGCTTTTACTGGGCTTGAACTCTGTGCCACTATACTTCGTGTTCATTTTCTCTTTAATTTCACAATGACCTTTTAAAGTTGATACTATTATTAGCCACCACTTTATAGATGAGGATACTGAGATTCATGCAGGGTAAGTACCACAGTTACTCAGAGTTACATAGCAAGTAAGGGGGTAGAGCTGGGCCTGGACCTGGGAATCTAATCCCAGGGCCTGTGCTCTTAACCCCTCCACCCTGTTCCTCAAAGTGTGGCCTTCAGACTGGCAGCAGGCAGTGCCTGGGGCCTTGTGAGAAACGCTGAATCTCAGGCCCCCACCCGGGATCCCTGGTGATTCACATGCACATTCGAATCAGGACAGCTCTGGTCTAGCCTCCCTGAAAGCAAACAGGTCCCTTGACTTCTACTGATGCTGCCTGAGACCACATTTGAGTTGGTAGTCACAGGCCCTCTACCCTAGTTGACCTTGCCCTCAAGCTCACCTTTGTCGTGCTTAGGCCCTTCCCTCAGGAAGCACGATTTGTTAGAATGAAGATATGATGGTTAATTTTATGTGTCAAATTTGCTAGGCCTTGGGACCCAGATATTTGATCTAACATTATTCTACATGTTTCTATGATTTTTTTTTTTTTTTTAGATGAGACTATCATTTAAATCAACAGACTTTGAGTAAAGCAGATTGGCCTCAATAACATGGGTGAGCCTCTTCCTGCCCCCTCTGCTCCAGAAGATGGAGTGTCTCTACTCTTCAGAAGTTCATCCATCCAGATAGGGGGCAGATGTGAACAGGTAACTAACAGCTCAAGACCGAAATGCCAGTATGGAGCAGAGGAGATTGGTCACCGGTCTGGGTGTGCATCTGCCCCAGGAAAGCTGGTGGAGTTTTCTGGGAGCTGCCCCACTAGGTAGGTAGAGCTTGTTGCTCTCTGCACTTTGGGGAGAGAAATAGGATTCTCTCAACTCAGTTGAATTAAACAAGCATTTGTTGAGTGCATATTGTCCATGAGGTGTTGGGTCCGTAAAGACGAGCAGACTTGTCTCTGCCTTTGAAGGTTTCTGAGTCTGATGAGTGAGGCGGATGGGTGATCAGCACATGGGTGCTGCACGGGGTGGGGGGGAAGGCAGACATGTCTTGGTTCATCAGCTGATGAGGTGAGACTTCCATGGTGGTCCTGAATTGTGCCTGGGCTGGCTTGGCTTTGGGATAGGAATGTTTGAGAGCTCTGCCTTCTGTCGTGCCACCTCTCTCACTTCCTATTCAAAAGGGGTGTTCTGCCATGTGGCCGTTACGTGAGCAACCGGGGACTGGAAACCTGCCAGTGTAGAGACTTTCCAGTCTGTTCTGTATATGTTGTACGGCAGAAGCTCACAGGGCTCGGACACCTTTGTCTCTGAGAGTGTGAGGAGTGGGCATGGGGGAGTGTCTTAGGGACATGCATTGTGGGATTGTGGCTCTTTTCCTTTGGGGAGGTGTGAGTGGACGTCAGGGTCCTAGCTTCCAGCCCTCCAAATGGATACTTTTCAAACCCTAAACCTGTGCCTTGATGGTATAATAATGAAAATAGCTAAAATTGATTGAGCTCTTCCACGTGCCAGGCACTATGCTAAGTGCTCTCCAAGCATTCTCTGGATGCATTTGTACCTTATTCAACCTTATGAAGTAGGTCCAGGAGGAAACTGAAGCTTTACAGGACTAAGGGACTTGCCCAAGATCACACAGTTCCTACGCGGCAGAGCCAGAATGTCCCTCAGCCCTGTCTGCCGGTGGAATGTTACCTGGGCATGTAGGTGCTGAAAGGTGCTGGCTTCCAGGTCTGCATCATTCACTGCCCTGTAGGATCTAAACCTCTTGTCTGCACATATGATGGACTCGTTGACCTTTATCATTGCCACTCAGGCTCTCCTCTGATATACAGAATGTGCAGGAAGCCAGAGCAGATCTCTGCAGAGCAGCCCAACTCAAATAATCCCCCTGAAATGTAAACAGGATGGAAGGAGGCTGGGGACCGAGAACAGCATGAGACCTGACTGCCCAGGCTTCCCTCCCCTCTCCCCACAAGGGCAAGAAAAAGAATCAGAGGGCAAGCAGTGTTGATATCAGACATGGTGGGTGAGATGGCACTCATCCTTCAAAGCACAGACACTCTTCTCTGAAACACAACACTGTTATTATTTGCTTTTGGTTTGACCTGTTCTGGTAGGAAGCAGGATGTAATTCAGTCGACTCTCTGGTTCACATCCTACTCAGCTGGGTGTGGTGTCCACTGGGGAATGACAAGGGATCCATTCAGCCATTCATAATATGTGAGAACTCCACAGTTACCAAAATCCTTTCATGTTTTATACGGTCTTCAGAATAACCTTATGTGGGAGGAACTCATCATCTCTGGTTTAGAGATAAGGAAACTGAGGCTCAGAGATGTCAAGTCACTTATCCCAAATCACCAACCTAAGATGAGTCTGGAGGTTTATTTCACAAACATTCATGGAGTCCTGGCCAGCTCCAGGCCCTGTGTTAGGGGACTGGGGATACAGAGATGAGCCCAACCCTGTCGTCCAGGGGACCTGGGCACAGATGGCAATGTTGATACATTTCCCAGTTTGCTGCCTCTGTCTTAACAAGTCAAACCATTTTCTGAGTACCAACTCTGTGCTAGGCACTCTGGTGGGTACCCAAGGGGCCCTTGCTCATCTTCATCACTCCTGCCCTCCAGGAGCTTACCGTTTCCTCACAGAGATAAGAAGTGCGTGTGAAACAGTAACCAATGCCATTAGGCCAAGTCAGTGTTGCTGGGGAAGATGTAAAATTTCAAGAAGAGGTCAGCTGGCTCCAGCTGCGGTTGGCAGGGGGCGGATCCCTAGAGTTGTCAGAAAGGAGGTGGGATTTAAGCTGTTTTCTGCAGGAAGAATAGTCCATGTTCAGTTAGGGAGGACATGGAACAGAATTTTAAGGAGGAACATCATAACCTTGGTGGTAGGAAAGCAGAAAACTTGTTCTGGAGACACAGAGGCCAGTCCGGTGCAGCCAAGGGGAGAAGAGAAAGGCACTATGGGTCTTCATGCAAGAGAAAAGAGAGATGTGTTGAGTTATAGAAGGAAGCCCTCAAGTGGGTCCTGTAGAGGGGAGAGAGGAGACTGGGAAAGCAGATGTTAATGGAGGATCTTCTTCTCAAGGCTACGGGGCTTAGCACTAGTGTCATCTGCCCTCACAGTCTTGGCTTCTGCTTCGGGCTGTGTTGTCCTAAGATTACAGTTTATTCTTTACCACGGTCTTCAGGATATCTCTGACTCCCCTTGCAGTGGGGAAGGACACCCAGGATCTGGGTCAGGTAGCATGAACACACACCCAGAGCCTGCACAATCAGGCCCATGCTGACTTCTCTGAATCCACCTCCCATCACACCTCCTGCCACTGCACACTTGACTCAGTAAGCCTTCACCACACTGGCCTTCTGTCCATCCATCCAGCACACTGATCTCTTCCTGCCACATGGCCTTTGCACTTGCTGTTCCCTCTGCCTGGAATGTTCTTCTTTTAGCTTGGCACAGATCTGGCTCCTTCTGACCCTTCACTTCTGATTTCAGGTGTCTCCTCTCAGAGTGGCCTTCCCTGAGCGCTCCGTCTAAAGTAGGTCTCTCTCCACCTCCCAGTTACTCTGTGACATCACACTGTTGTTCATTACCTTGACAGTACTTATTACCTGCTGTAACTTCCTCACTTATTATCTGTTTATCCCCTCTATAAGATCTGTGAGGGCATGGACCTCCCACCCAGAATATGCCTGACATAGTAGATACTCAATTGACATTTATCGAATTGATGAATGAGCACTACTTCTCCCCAATCTGCTTTGACCATGATAAGAAAGTGTAAAGGGTGGACCAGGCTTTGGAGGCGGGGGGAGCTG
The DNA here is from genome assembly GCF_949987535.1 of Balaenoptera acutorostrata. Lineage (NCBI taxonomy): Eukaryota > Metazoa > Chordata > Mammalia > Artiodactyla > Balaenopteridae > Balaenoptera > Balaenoptera acutorostrata. The sequence goes on along the minus strand of NC_080079.1, from coordinate 19,313,198 downwards.
TGGACCTCCTGGAATTATGGGCAAGCTTCTATATTGCATTCTTTTTCCTGGGAAGTAGGTGGGTGGTAATCCTTAGTGTTCTTTACCAAATACTTCTGACTCTCTCTCTTCTGGGTACAGGGTAGGACTGCACTTCTTTGGCTTCTTTGAAATGAGGCATTGCCCTGGGACTTGTTTTGGCCTTTGAAATGTGAATGGAAGTGACATAGGTCACTTCTGAGCAGACGCTGTAAGTGCCAATGTGTGAGTCACTGTGTGCCAGTATGGTCATGGACTTTTACTTGTATGTTGAGATGGAACCTCCTTCAGGCTGAGTCTCTGAATGACCATAATAAGAAAAGCCCCGCTGACCCATGCTGGACATGTAGCAGGAACAGGAAGTAAACTTTGGTTGTGTTAAGCCACGAAGATTCTGGAATTGGTTGTTACCACAGCACAGCCTTGCCCATCCTGACTGCTAAAGAGCCTTTAGTTTTCATTGGGTTCTCTGAGGGGTCTCGTAGCCAAACAAGGTCAAGAATCACTGGCTCGGGGGTCAGCTAGAAAGGTGTGGAAGGGCAGGGAAGCTCATATTTATTACATGCCCCATTATGTGCCAGACACTTTGCTGAGTGCTTCGCACGTGTCATGGTGTTTAATCTCCAACAACCTTGTTAGGTAGCTAGTGTGAGCCCCCTTTTATAGACGAAACAGGCTCAGAGAGTTTAGGGCATTGCTACTCAAATGGTCTGCAGACCAGTAGCATCTACATTTCTAACCAGTAGTAGAGCTTGTTAGAAATGCAGAATTTCAGGTCCCTCCCCAGTCCTACTATATCAAAATCTATGTTTTAACAATAGCTCACCAGGTGATTTGTGTGCACATTAAAATTTGAGACACACTGATTTGGGGGACTTGCTTGATGTTGTCTAGCTAGCTCATGGCAGATATAGATAAGGGATCAAGGCAGCCATCATTCAAGAGATGGGGATGGCTCTACCCTCCACACCCACGTTAGGAGAGTAGGGACCAGGATGTGAAAAACTTGGGTCAGGCACCTGGATCTCGCTCCCAGCCCGTGTTCATCGGCTCCCTGGCAGGCACATCTTCAAATAGTTTGAGTGGTTTATGCTAAACAAAGCTATTTATTGATTTACAAAGCCACCCAGACTGTGTCCAGGGCGTATGTTCCTTCCAGATGTGGATTACTGAGTGAACGCGGATGGTGGGCTGGGAGTGGGGTCAGACATATTGTCCATGGTGGGGAAGTCTCACTCCCAGCACACGGAATGTGACTGGAGACCCAGGATAACTCCTTGATAATGGCAGCCACGTGTCTTGGACCTCTGCATGTGGCCGAGTTGGGCCCCCTTGGCTTTGAGCTTGGTGCCTGTCTGGACCATGAAGTGCCCTGACTCCCTAGCACTGAACCCTCCAGAAGATCTCACACGGTGCCTGGGTCCGGGCTCTGCCTACAGGGGCTGAGCCTTGCTGCTCTGTTATGACGTTATAGACGAGGAAGCAACCAGGGAACTGTGCCAGGAGAAAGATTGCTGCTCCCTGGGTCCATGGCCAGGGCTGGGCATCTGGGAAAGGCAGATTTCTGTGGCCCATGGCCTCTGGCACCCTTATCAGTTGGTGGCATTCGTCTCTTTGGAGCCACGATGGAGTTGCTGAGGAAATCGGAGCTCTTGGGTAGAGGAGCATACTTTGGCTTCTTTACTGGAATTATGAGATAGTCATCAGCTCTCCTCCAGATATTTAGATTTTCCGTGAAAAAGGCACAGTTCTCTGTCCCTTGGTTATGATCTGGTTATCCATTCAGCTAAGTGAGAAATTTCATATTACAGAGAGATCAATTAATTCAACAAACATACATTGGGTTATCTGTTGAGTGTCAAGTACTGGGAATACAAAAAAGCACTTTTGCATTTGGTTAGGCTCTGGACTAGTTCAGATATAAAGAAGAAAGCAATAGGGCGGAGACAGGACTTCACTTTGCTGTGTTGTAGATGACTGAGGAGCCTGTAGAGCATTCCCTGGGCCCACAGGGGAGGAGATGACAGTGCAGGGCAGGGGCTTAGAGTACTGGCTGAGGACTTAGATGTGGGTCCCAGTTCTGGCTCCACCATGGGCTCCCTCAGGACCACATCTGTTAGACACAGAGAGCAATATACCTGGTGGTGGGGAGGGAAGGAGACCATTGCCATTGATTGAGCTCTTCTTATAAGCCAAATGTTGGACTTAGGCACAAGGATTATTGGAAGTTTGAATCAGTCAGTGCTTAGGGGATGTTGGCGGGGAGGGCATGACCGTTTGAGAATCTCATGTATGAGCCGGGAATGAGTCGCCCAGGGCCCCAGAGCCAGCTGGTGGCAGAGTTGCCTCCACCTCCCAGGCCTCTGGTCTCTTTCCGCATTGACTGGGCACTTGTCCCATTTTCCCAAGCTGGGCTCGTTTTTTCATTCTGGTATGGAAATGTGGCTGCAGGGGGGCTGAATGTAGCAGAGAGGCGCACGCAGGACCATCGCCAACTCCCTTCCCATAGATAAATGGAGCCTGGACCTCCATTTGGCAATCAGCAGAAAAACAAATTAAAACAGAGCAGCTCTCATCTCCTTTTCCCCCCTCATCCCACTCTGACAGATTTATTTTGGAAAGCGACAGGAGGCTAATGGAATCACTTAATTTTCCTGATTATAAATTACCCCCAAGTGTGACAATTAAACGTTTCACAACAAACAGTTTCCTTCTGCATAAGCTTCCTCACAGGCTCCTCCCCCTCTGACAGCCCTAGCCCCACCCCTGCCCCGTCCTGGCCCCCGCTCTGCCCTGAGCTGGCCTGGCCTCTCTGGTGAGTCATTTTTATTTCCGGGCTTTGGGATCCTGACCAGGTAATAGCAACAGCAGGAGGACCTGATAAGATTGTGGGAAAGAAAAGAAAGTGTGATGAGAGAATCAAGCAGATCCTGTGATGCATGATTAACGTACAATTGACTGTGGAATGCACAGCTGTTGGATATTTTCAAGGCAACTGACTCCATAAGACCGAGAAAATACCCAGGGCTCATACACTACAAGGTCTGGCCTCGGTGTTAGTTACAGACAGTAGGCAAGAGTCAGCCCTGCTCTCCCCCAGGCCTGGAGGATGGGAACAGGGTGTCTGGTGGTCCTTTCAATGTCTGCAGCCCTGGGAAGGAAACCCTGGCAAAACATCCCGTGTTCTGATGGTTTCCTCTTGTGTTACCCACGTGGCCTTGTGGGCTCCAGCCCTGGGCTCAGCTCACTTGGGATCCAAGATGGACAAGACACATGAGCCTGGCACCTAAATGCAGTCCAGAGGGGCCTCAAATGTATGCCCATCTCTTCTAAGGACAGAGGCAGGGGAAAGCGCTGTCCTAGGTTGGGGGACTTTAGAGAGGCACCCACCTCTAATTAGGAAAATGAGGAAGGCTTCGTGGATGGTGGGTGAAAGGCACGCCATGAATTGAGTCTTTAAAAAATGTCATTTATGAGGGTAGCTGAGAGGAGCTACAAATTTGCTTTCTTGCATAGTCAGCCTACATCTTTGTGTCTCAGTCCCATCACTTACAAAGAAGAGATAATAGTTCCTGTTTCGCTTGAAAATTAAATGAGATAATGTCTGCCCAGCGTATAGTACATGCTGGACCTGCTGCAAGTGCTTGAGGGCAGGCAGCTGCTCTGATGCTCTTAGACAGGGTTATTCAGTCAGCTGAGTGGTTGGTGGGCAACTTGCCCTGAGCCCAAGATTTCCCTTCAGTCCTTTCTTCCATTCTTCTGCCTGAGAATCTTTACCCGTTTGTGCTAGAATTGCTTGTCGGGGAGGGCGTGGCCTTAGCTGCCCAGGAGGGCTGGGAGAGGGGGGACAGCTCACCATGGCTCCTCCTCCTTGTGGGATCCATGCACCCCCGCCTCCCCCCACCCCCATTCTTTCCTGCCTCCTTCAAGGATCCACCCCTTACCTGGGGTGCTCATCCTGCCTGCTTTTGGCCAGCAAAAACAAGGTGCCTCTAGGGCTCTGCCCCAGCTCATTTGGGAATAAATTTCAGTCTGTTTCAAAAGTCCAGCTTTCAGTTAATGGAATTTAGCTGGAACCTGGTGGGTAATCCAATAACCACAGACATGGAGGATGAAAGCTGCACTGGCCTTGCGCTTGTTCAGGAAACCTATGGAATTAACTGGGCGGGAAGACAGTGTTATTTACTCACCAAGCCCTCTGTTTGGCATGTGGCTCAGGTGAGAAACTTGAGAGGCTTGTATGGCTGGAGCCGAGCTGTCGAATATCATAGCAGAACATAATCAGTGCAGTTTAGGTCTGAAAAGGCCCCAGAGGGAAAGCAGTCCAAGAGTCTCCTTCACAAGTGAGGGGACCCATGCTCCGAGGCTTAGAGAGGGTAGTATTAAGCCTTCCCAGTTGGTTTTTCTTTCTGTAAGTTGAGTGCCTGCTTTAAGCTTGGATTGTTCAGGCATCCACTTCAAAGATGGCTATCTGGAATAAACATGTTGAATAAACACACTACCAGCCACAGGACTAGACCCAGGCCACATTCCCCCACCCCTGACAAGTTCCTTTGTTTCAGAGATCTTTGGTTGGTTTAGATGACTGACCGGTTGCCCGCTTCTTTTTTTCTTTTCTTTCTGAGCTTTAATTCCCACTCTTATGTTTTTTGTTTTTTTTTTAAATTTTTATTTATTTATTTATTTATGGCTGCGTTGGGTCTTCGTTTCTGTGCGAGGGCTTTCTCTCTAGTTGCGGCAAGCGGGGGCCACTCTTCATCGCGGTGCGTGGGCCTCTCACTATCGCGGCCACTCTTGTTGCGGAGCACAGGCTCCAGACGCACAGGCTCAGTAGTTGTGGCCCACGGGCCCAGTTGCTCCGCGGCATGTGGGATCTTCCCAGACCAGGGCTCGAATCCGTGTCCCCTGCATTGGCAGGCAAACTCTCAACCACTGCGCCACCAGGGAAGCCCACCCCACTCTTATGTTTTAAATTCACCAATAAAGAGTGAACCCCACCCTCAACCCCAGTAGAAGCAGAACCCCAGGCTCCCTGACCTCACCCTCCACGAGACCTGGCTGTGTGGCCCCCGGTGTGCTGCGTACCTTCTAGGGCTTGTGAGTAATGAACCCTCTGTTTCAAAGTTTCCTGATGGTTATTGCTGAGGGCGTCTTGCAGTCATAATAAGCACCACAGGGGTGGTCCAGCCACAACATGGGTCCTGAAAGGGGAACCCGGGCCCAGGAGAGTGCCCCCTGGCATTTCTAGCATCACTGTCCATAGGCTGAGACTGGCACAAAACAGAAAGGTGCCCTTGGTTCTCTGCAATGTCCAGCGTTCTGTTCTTTCCTTTGGGGCCAGTGAACTCATGCCTTAACTGCAGCTACCTGCAGCATGTGACCTGCGCACCCTTGAAAGGAAAAGTGTTCTGTTGCTGTGTTACTGTGTGTCCCATAGCAACAAATATTTGTTGAGAGAGCAGATTTGTATTTGCTCTTTCAATTTAAACTATTGTCTCCAGAAAACCCAATGACAATGTAAATATGATTTCTGGGAAAGGTAGCCTGTTAAGCTATTAAGTCTATATCACCAGTTTGTTGAATTAGTTCTGGCCACCTAACTGGATTCTGAGGAGCCCCAGCTGGTCATTTGGTGACCGGATACAGAAGCTCAGAATAGGATGATAGGGTGGGTTTGTTTTTGGTTAAGGACCTGCCAGGGAGTGTCAGGCTCCAGAATGAATGGGCTCCTTCAACATTTTGCCAGCCCTGTTGGCAGGGTTTTGGATATTCACGAGGAGGAATTGAAAAGACTATCCCTTCAGGATCCTTCCAAATGCAGGTCTCCAGAAAGGCACTGATGTTGGGATGTTTCCCCCATTGCCAGTTTGCCAGCTACTGTACTGAAACAATTAAGGAGAAATTGAGAACCATCCCAATCACTGCGTCACAGATATGTATTCCATATATATTTTAAAGTTTTAAAAAATTGTGATAAAATAGACACAGCATAAAATTTACTGTTTTAACCACATTTAAGTGTAGAATTCAGTGGTATCAAGTACATTCACAAGGTTGTACAGCCATCATCACTGTCTAGCTCCAGAACTTTTCATCATCCCAAACAGAAATTCTGCACCCATTAAACAAAAATCCCCCATTGCCTCTTCCTCCTTACCCCTCATAACCACCATTCTACTTTCTGTCTGTATGAATTTGGCTATTCTAGTTGCCTCATATAAGTAGAACCATACAAAATTTGTCCTTTTATGTCTGGCTTATTTCACTTAGCATAACGTCTTCAAGGTTCATCCATGTTGTAGCACTGTATCAGAATTTCCTTCCTTTTTAAGGCTGAGTAATATTCCATTGTATGCATATACCACATATTGTTTAACCATTCATCTTTTGGTGGACATTTGGGTTGTATCCACCTTTTGGCTACTGTGAATGACGCTGCTATGAACATTGGTGTATAAGTATCTAAGTTCCTGGTTTTAATCCTTTTGGGTATATTATATCCAGAAGTGGAGTTGCTGGATTATACGGTACTTCTATGTTTAACTTTTTGAGGAACTGTCATGGTGTTTTCCACAGTGGCTGTACCATTCTAAAGTCCCACTAGCAATGTACAAGGATTCCAATTTTTCCATATACTCACCAACACTTGTTATTTTCCAATTTTTTGTTGATTAATTGCCATATGAATGGGTGCATCCAAATATTTTTTAAGTCGCTCTTTCTTTGGTCACAACTATGAACAAGAACAAGAGCCAACATACCCTTTGATTTTTAAAGATAGTAACTGTTTGACTCCAACAAATAAGCAACACACTATGAGATGCAGCATGCATACTGACATATAGCCAAGTGAAGCCAACATATAATTTAATAATGTGCATGGCATAAAACTGGGCACAAATGGTAAGTGCTTTCCATAAGGGGAGTACTTTGTCAGATTTTATAGAGCCAAAATAAACTGGGTGTTTCTCTGAATTTGTCCCCAGTATCACACTCACTGTCTGGGGTGTGTGTGTATGTGATGGTTTTCCCTGATGCTTTCTCTTAGTCCCACCTCTAGTCCAATTGGATAAAGTACCTTTTCTTCCAAGGACTCAGTCTTTCCGTTCTGTTTTCTACTCTTCCTTCATCCTCTTGTATTGGATGCTGGTAGATGGATAGGAATACAATTCTGTGTCCTGAAGTTGAGGGTCATGAAAGAAGTTGAGCAAAGCCACAGAGCCAAGTTCATACCCTACAGATGTCCATGGACCACCCCATCAGGCCTATGCTAGATACCTTCTGATGTATTGATTTTGTGGCATCCCCACAACAAGGCAAGGGAAATCATCCCTATTTTACAGATGAGGACACTGTTTCCCAGAGAGGCAAGTGATTTGTCCAAAGTCACCCACCTGCTAAGCGGCAGAGCTAAAACTTAAACCTGGGTCTTCTGACTGAATGCTTTTCTTCCTTGCAACACCACCTCTTCCTTCATAACTGAGGTGGTTGAACCAGAGGTGTGTGGACAGTTGACTTCCAAGCTGGCACTATGGGAGAGCTGCTTTACACCATAAATAATCATCATAATGCATGTATTTACCAGGGTGCCTACTGCATATGCTGCCCCTGTGAACAAAGGCTTCCATGTGCCTGCAAGAGCAATAAATCAACCTTTGAATGGTCCTTGTGCTTTTGCCATCTCATAGCAGATTGGCTGTATGAGGAAGGTAGTTATATCTGAGACCTCTAAGAAAGCCTTTTGATTGACACTGGTTATTTATGAGAACAGTGCAAGAAAATCCTCCATCGAGGGTCCTAAGTTTTCTCAGTTACACAGGCTGTGTTGCTGGGATCTTAATGAGCTTGAGGATGATGATGACGAGGATGAGGGAGCTACTATTTATTAAGACCAAACAAAATTCTGGTTTGCTGGAGTGATTTTTTTCACTAACATTGAAAGTTATTTATTGATTTATTTACTCAGTACTTGACATGTGCAGGTACTAGGGATACAAAGATGGAAGATTACCAGGACATGACCCCAACCTTGAGCAGTTCACTATCCATGACTAACAGTGGAGACAGACACATAAACCTTTAATTAACACACGATGTAAGAAGTGCTGCAGTAGAGAGGTATTCAAAAGGACCGTGGTTACAGGGCTGGAGTAACAATGACCTCTCTCCACAGAAATCATTGAAGGCTCTACTAAGCAGGGGACATTAGAGTTGGGTATGAGTAGCATCTTGCAATACGCAGGAATGGAAGGTTAGTGTGTGAGGTGTTAAGACTGGTAATTTGGCCTGAGGCAACTTGATAGGATTCATGTAGGACACGCTCAGGTATTGGACTTTTACCTATTGGCATTAAGGACTTATTGAAGGAAGGATTTTAAATGAGCTACTAAAAGCACAGGGCTCCCTTCTGCCTCTCATGCTCTAACAAATCTTTCCCAGGTTGCCAGGACAACTGGTAAACCCAATGTCTCTGAACATGTGCGCATCGTAAGCATTCTATAAACCACAAAATGATTTCCAAATTACCTACAAGCTACTTTTGGATTTTTAAAAAAAATTTCTGAGGGCTCTTTCAAGTTTGGCGGTTTCAAAACTCTTTCCAGCCCTTCACCTCAAAAGTCTCCCTGCCAAGTGGATTATGCCTTTCTCGTTGGGCTGTTTTTAGGGATTAATGAGCTCATTGCCATAATGTGCTTGGCACACAAGACAGCGATAGCTGGGATTTCATTGAGCTAACTTGCAATTTCACAGATGAGGAAACTCAGCCATGAGGACGATGAATGCCCTGAACAAGGTCTCACAGCTTGTCATCTGGAGCCAGGATTTAAACCCAGTATGCCAGACTGCAGGATCCTGTTCTTAACCGTGACACCATTCTCCCCGCCAAAAGAATCCCTAAGTACAGCTCAGTAATTCACAATCTGCAGGAAGAGTCTTAAAGTTTACCAGAAAACACTGAATAGTGGAGAGAAAAGGAATATGGAGTTAGATCACAGGTTTAAATCCTGACGTCACAAATTTTGAGTAATTAGACCAGGCAAGTCACTATACCTCTCTTTGCCTTAATTTTCCCATTTCTAACATGAAGTTAGGACTTACCTTGAGGTATTATTGTAATTATTAGAGACAGTATACATAGAACACACAGAATGGACCTGGTTCATAGCAGATGCATAGTACATGAAGGCGATTCCTACTACTAAGGATGACAATAATGTAATTATAATGAGTTATAATGAGTTTCTTTCATAGAGATCTTTTCCTAACCTCAGACTTCAGAATATTAGGTAGGTAAGTGTTTAATAATGGTTGTTGGAAATGATGGTAAAACCATTCTTTTTCACAGGGAATCAGAGCACAGGAAACACAAGCCAAGGCACACCAAGGCCATGTACTTGGTTTTATGCTGTATGCAAAGCATAAAGGAGCAGGAGGTGGTGGTCTTTCCTCTCTGTATGAGCCGATAATCTCCCTCACAACAGCTGTCCACCCACCCACCCCTCTACTACCCTTACATGCTTGTTTCAGAAGTGTGGGAGAGAAAGAAAAGAAAGTGCTCTGTGGTAGGAATGTGGATTGGTTCAGCCACAGTGCAAAACAGTATGGCGATTTCTCAGAAAACTAAAAATAGAACTACCATGTGACCCAGCAATTCCAGTCCTGGGTATATAACTGAAAAACACCAAAACACTAATTTGAAAAGATACATGCACCCCAAAATTCATAGCAGCATTATTTATAATTGCCAAGATATGGAAGCAGCCTAAGTGTCCATCAACAGATGAATGGCTAAAGAAGATGTGATATAGATATACACAATGGATTACTAATCAGCCGTAACAAAGAATGATATCTTGCCATTTGCAGCAACATGGATGGACTTGGAGGGTCTTATGCTAGGTGAAATAAGTCACACAGAGAAAGACAGATACTGTATGTTATCACTTATATGTGGGATCTAAAAAATACAACAAACTAGTAAATATAATAAAAAAGATGCAGACTAACAGATATAGAGAACAGATCAGTGGTTACCGGTGGGGAGGGACGACATAGAGGTGGGGGAGTGAGAGGTGCAAACTATTAGGTATAAAATAAGCTACAAGGATATATTGTACAACACAGGGAATATAGTCAATATTTTATAATAACTATAACCTTTAAAAATTGTGAATCACTCTATTGTACAACTGTAACTTGTATAATATTGTACGTCAACTATAATTCAATAAAAGAAAAAGAAAGTGCTGAGTAAGCACTTGAGAGTGGGCATATTTTCCACTAATGAAAGCTGGGGAGACATCAAGAGGTGGGGCTTTAGCCAGACCCGGAAGGACAGGAAGGGCAGGTGGAGATGCTGGGAAGCGGAGACCGGTTGGGCAGGCAGGGGGCGTGGGAGAATCGGGGGAGGACAGCAAGTGGGCGCCCTTTGCATCTTCACTGGAGACTGTGGCACCTAGGGAGAGGGCAGCAAGTGGCCCTGAAGGGTCCTGGAGGGCAATGAAGAGAGACAAGGGGCTGTGCTGAGGCCACGTGGCTGTGAGTCATGGAGATGAGTAATGAGGGCATCCGTGTGGAGCCAGCTCAGGGGTTTTCAGGATAAACACACAGAGGTGCTTCACGGAGGCTGACAGAACCTGCCCCTAATGCATCCAGGGGATCCTAAGTGCTTTAGCATATTCTCTGATGAATAATTTCTCCAACTCTAACCACGTTAGGGACACACGCGGCCACGGCTCGGTGTTCTGTCTGTCAGATGTCGTTGCCATTTAAGTGAGTGATGCAGAATGGGTCGCCCACAGTGCCTGGGTCTGTGGAGGAAGCAGGCAGCCAGGAGAGCTGGCCCCAGAGGTTTTATTTCTTCGGCTCTGTAATCAGATTTGAGGCAGAATGTTTTTCTGTGGCTCCTCCACGTAATCTCTCTGTTTTGATTCCATCTCCCCTCCTCTGCCATTCTGCTCCCTGTCGGTCTTGAGGGTTGACATGGTAAATTGCTGTGTCTCTCATCCTTCCAGACCCACTGCCCAGGCAGGATTAGAGAGGAGAAATGACCCCCCAGTGGCCCGTCCTCAATTCTGTGTCCGTGGGGAGGGGAGGAGGGAAGAGAAAGCATGCTTATCAAATTTCCCAAAGGTACACAGCCAGAAAGCTAACGTGTCCCTGGCAGCATGGGGTCGAAAGGACCCTAACAGGCTGGAAGTCAGAAATGAATGAAATTCTGCTGGGATAAATGCAAAAGATGGCATTTAGTTCCCAAAAGTCAACTATATAAGATCAGGGGAAAATTCCCTGGACTTATTTTTTGTGAAAGACTTAACATGGACTAATTGTGTGATAGAGCTTCTTAAAACACTGAATGTAATCTTAGGTTAAATACAAAATTTTACGATTAGAAAAGAAACTCATATTCGTCCCCCCCAAAAATTAGAAAATTACAGAGGGCAGAGAGAGAGATGGTAGTGGTGCATAATTACCCTTAATTCTAGCTCTCACAGTTATCTGTTAACCCATTGGGTTATAACCTATTTTTTTCCCCTAGGCAAATACACACACACACACACATGTATATATAAATATATAGTTTTTAAAAGAACATAGTTTAGAAAACTGGCTTAATAGCTCACTATTATAAACAACTTCCACAGTTATATATTTTTCTGCAACACCATTTTCATTTTCTTTTTTTAAAAAAAATTTATTTTAAAGTATAGTTGATTTACAATGTTGTGTTAATTTCTGCTGTACAGCAAAGTGATTCAGTTATACATATGTATACATTCTTTTTCATATTCTTTTATCAGAGGATACTGAATATAGTCCCCTGTGCTATACAGTAGGACCTTGTTGTTTATCCATCCTATCTATAATAGTTGCAACACCATTTTCAGGTATTGCAAGCATTCTAAGGATTTACCAAATTTATTTACAAAATTTTATTTTGTACAGTTTTCCTCTCAATTTTTCTCTAATACATTGAATGCTGGAATGAACAGCCTTGGACATAAATTTTTGTGCACACTCTTGAGTATTTCTTTAATATGAAGTCCTAGAAGTGGAAGTTCTAGGATTTAAAGGATTATGAACATTTTAAAGGGTTTTATTTTGTTGTTTTTGATGCATATGACCAAACTGTTCCCTAGCTGTGCCACTAATGTACCTGTGTTTCCCCACATTCTCCCTAGTACTGGGTACCACGAATTTAAAATAACTTGCCAGATTGATAAGTGAAATGTGGTATCTTATTTTAATTTGTTTGTTTTGGATTATTAGTGAGGTTAAATATTTTTTCTTTCATATTTGGCATTTTTAATCTCTTTTTACAAATGCCTGTGTTTTTTGCCCATTTTATTTCTGTCGGTATTATCTTTTGTTTACTGACTTTAAACGTTTTTAATGTTAAGGCTATTCGCTCTTTATCTGCCCCTCCAGGTTGCAAATATTTCTTTTCAGTTTGCTTCTTGCCTGTGAGTTAGTGTATGCATATTTCAAATTTTTATATTGCCAAATCCATAAAATTTTTATTTTGTAATCCATCAAAAATTTTATTCAGTTTTTCCTTTTGTGTCATATCTAGAAAAATCTCTCCTGACCTAAGATTATAGGTTCACCTATATATTTTTCCCAATACCTTTTAGGTTTTGTTTTTACACTTAAATCCTCATAATTTAATTACAATGCAGTTTAAACTAATATCCAAATCAAAGGATTTAAGTTATCAGGAGGAAGATTTTGATTCACTATGTGAGTGAAATTTCTAATGACTTAAAAGTGGACAAAAAGAGAAGAGATTGACAACTGCGGAAATAAGCTAATCTCATAGCTTGACTTTCTACCGGGTTTTAAGAATTGCCTGGCATTCTCTAAGTGCTCAATTAACATTTGCTGAAAGAGCGATAGTACGAGAGACCTTCGTGGCGCCTTTCAACGCTGCTTCTCTGACTTGGTTTGGTTTCCAGCTCATGCCATCTCCACAGATCCTTCCAGAATTGGAGATTTTGCCTCTCAGGGGTGAAGCAGACAAGAGGACGGGATGACACGGAGAGAGCTAATTCCAGGGGGGTCTCCTTTTCAAATTTCAACCTCCACATGTTGAGTAAAGATTTGAGGGTTCATCTCTGTTTGTTGGTCACTAGGATGGGAGTGAAATAAGTAGGCGAGCCAGTCCTTAGTCAAAGGGATTTACAAGCAGATTGGGCAGGTGAAGCAGGTACCCGTGAGGACTGAAGGAAAAGCACGTGTGCCATCAAGGAAGAGGGCTGTAGGAATGAAGGGGGAGGGGGGATGCTGCTACAGGGTCTTGAAAACAGCCAAGATGCATTTTATGAGTTGTGTCCAGAGGTTGCTCCAAGTGGTTCTCTCCTGAATGACTCTTCTAAGAAGCTCTCTGTTCAGAAAACTGAAGAAATCACAAGAGGTAAGAGTTTCTTTTCTACTTTTTCAAATGACTCAGTGACTCAGGGGAGAAGAAAATGTACATACTTTTTAAAATGATAAGTGAAACATGAGTACACATAATGTCTATACACACACCTGCATACAAAACCCGTGTGTGTGTACATGTGCATATATACCTGTCTGATGCTTGATTTATTGTTATATTTTTTCTCAATAAAGATACTGTACGTTCTAGATTATACCAGCCCAGGGTAAAAGTAGGGTCTTGATGATAGTGACAAATAAGAATTTCTGTCTCTACCTCATGTGTTCTATGGAGACGCCAGCATCCCTTAAAGAACTCATGAACACGTCTGCTACCTCCTGGTAACCCAAGGCATCTGCCATCTCTGCCACTCTGGTTTTCCCATCTCAGGGATGCCAAGAGTGGCGGCTCTGCCTCCTGTCTTCTGGCTGCCCCTGCTGAGCCGTCTGTGCCCGGCTGACCAACACCAGGAGGCAGAGGATGATGTCTGCATCCGGGGGCTGCCTTCGGTAGCACCTGAGTCTGCCCAGGGTTCCAGCAGTTTTCATTTTAATGGTTCTGTAATTTTACCTTCCGTGGCCAAGATTCACGTGAATCTTTGGGGATTGGGCAGGGGGATGATTTGATGGGCGGCTGTATGGGAAGCCCCTTCCCATCCTGACACTGGCTTATTCTGTTTGGAGAGGATGTGGGCAACTCTGCAGCTCTTCTCCTTTCCTGGACTCCTTGTTTCTTCAGGCAAAGTCTTCTTGCCCTGATGTGCCTGAAGTCTAGGATGAACATAGTTTATCGGACACGCTTACCCACTGAGGACTCGCGTGATGGATTTCCAAATGGGCTCCAAAGCCAGCTGCTTTGGTTTGTACCATTTATTAGCTGGGTGATCCCAGCCACATGGCTTCACCTCTTTGGGCCTTGTTACTCATCTGTAAAGTGGAGATAATAGTACCTACATCATAATATTGCTATGGAGAGTCTCTGAGTTAATATAAATGAAATGGTTTAAAAAAGTGCTAGGTAGATGGTAAGCACCTAGGTCAAAAAACAACAACTGTTATTTTAACTTCAGGCTCATTCTCCTGTTTTTTAGATTATGCTTGATTGGAAAGTTCTAATCGACATAGACTCCTCATGGACTTCAAAGGGTTGAAAGATGAAAACAGAGGAAAGCCAATCAAATAGTGCTGATCATCACATCTACCCAGGTTTGGGGCTACTTTTGAGGACCAATGGCTTGGCTAGACCAACTTTCCTTCTTGCTTTCCTGTGTCCTTCCTTAAATAATTTTTGGACAGAACAGACTTGTTTCATGTTCTCACTGAGCTCCAGTTCTTATAGAGAAGGAATAAAAGGGGAGAAAATAATTGGGAGAATGGGAGAGAAAAGAGATTCATAGGGTGGGCAGTGGTGTTGGGCATACAAGTTTTGGAGTCTGACAAAGACTGTCCTTGTCATCTCTAGTGTGACCTTAATTGCTTAACTATTTAGAACTCAAGATCTTTACAAGGGGGTTACTATCTACCTATCTTATGGGGTGGGGGTGAGGATTAAAGGAGAGAACTTATATGGTAGCTACTCAATAAATATTAATTTCATACCTCCCTCCTGTCCTTACCCTAACAAGATAAAGCCAAGGTCATAAGTTGCCTGCCCATGACATAGACCTTGGAAGAATTCAGAAGCCTTCAAAAGATTATTTTAAGAGAGTTTATCTAGCAACACTCATTCCGTAATGTTTTCCCTTAATAGATTTTTTTTTTTTTTTTTTTTGTCTCTTAAAGCAGGGGGCTTGTCTGAAGCAGGTACAGGTGAAATCTGCCAATGGTAGCTGGATCCAAAGATGGCAGTTCCATCACTTGGAAACTGACTTCTTCTGACTGCTGGTGTTGTGAAATGATGTGGGCAATTGACACATGTTGTCACTTTCCATCTGCTCCTCCCTCTCCCCCCCTTCGTTGGTATTTTTGGAAGAATGGTTAAGTACATCAACCTTCAAAAAAAAAAGTAATTATTAAATCTTTCTTGTCATCAAGATGTAGTGGGGTTGTGTGTCATGCATAACTCTTGGCAGTGTCTAAATCTGGATTTTAGAAACAAGATGAATTTTTTCCTTGGCCTTTCTTTTCCTTTTAAAAAAGTTCAGCTTCTGCAGGAGCCTCATGGTTACTTTCCAGAGCTTGACTTGATTTAATCGGTAACAAAAT
This sequence comes from Balaenoptera acutorostrata, assembly GCF_949987535.1. Classification (NCBI taxonomy): domain Eukaryota; kingdom Metazoa; phylum Chordata; class Mammalia; order Artiodactyla; family Balaenopteridae; genus Balaenoptera; species Balaenoptera acutorostrata. The sequence goes on along the minus strand of NC_080079.1, from coordinate 19,297,556 downwards.
GACTTTCCCATTTTGAACAGCTCTGCCGAGGTCCACCAAACCACACGGAGCTGGGTGGTGACTACAATGAGCTTTGCCACTTACAAAAAATAGTTTTTTGGTTTATTAACTTTTTATGTCTGGAGCCTAAAATATGGAGCTTCAGCAATATGCTCACGTGAGCCTGCTGGCTGGTTGGGCTGCTGGATGAATGAAATGGTGCTTAAGGGGGTTACTATGGAGAAGTAACTACCGCCATTATTGAATAAGCTCACCCTGTGTGAGCAACTGGAGAAGTACTTTAGGTGCCTTATTTCCACTGAGACGCTCCAAAACCACAGCTAGTATTTATCGAGTGTTTACTGTGCATCAAGTTGCGCTCAGTGATTTTATAGCATCTCATTTGATCTTCATATCTTCCTAGGAAGTGTAATTACCTAGTGAGGATGCAAGTGAGAGTGACTTGACTCAGCTCTCTTCAATTTCCAAGCTAGTTTTATTGGATGATGAAACTGAAAAAAAAAAAAAAGTCTTTGGGATAAATCTGGATAGCTTTAGGCCTGGCTGTATCCAGGTGCTCAAATGATATGATCAGATCTCTCTCTCCTCATACTGCTTTGCCTTCCTTCATATTGACTTTGTTCTCAGCAGAAACTCTCTACGAGGTAGATGGCCACCAGTGGCTCTGGCTTATATCCTCCCAGCGTAGAGACCCAAGTAGAAAGAAAGTGCTTTTGCTCAGTGGCTCCAGCAGCCACTCTGAGTGTACTGCATTTGGCTGCATGCTCCAAAGGTAGTCTTCAAACCTGAACCAGGGAGGTAGACTAGATTGAGTGGCCAGAGCTGGGTCATGTGCTTATACCAAGTCCTTTGAGGGGAGGAGTAAGGTCCACCCCATCCATAGCATATGGACTGATACTGGGAAGGGATGGTATTCCCAAAGCAAATTGGGGCCCTTTAATCCAAAGAAGACAAAATATCAGGCATCCACCACGGTTCTATTATTGGGTCCATTTCATAGATGAAGAGACTGAGGGTCAGAGAATTTGTATAATTTAAGATCTCTCCACTGGGAAGTGCCGGAACTGGAATTTGAACCCTCAGTCCGTCTTCCTTCCATTATTTGGCCTATTTGGGGCCTGACCAAATCTATTACAGTCCCTGACTCAGGAGCACCTCTTGCGTCTTTCCGCAGGCTTGGCTTCCTACAGGTTAGTGGTGAGCAACTAGAGCCAGTTGTCAAACAAGAAGTAATCCAGTTACACAGGTGGAAGATTAGAAAAAAGCTCTGCTGTGTGCTGTGAATCTGATTACTGTACATGATGAATCTGCCCCCAAAGAACCTTGGCAGAGCGGACAGGCACAGAGCGAGTTCCTTGGGAAGTAGGGAAGGTGCATGAACTTGCCACCCTAATATGTCACTAGGGAACCTTCTGCTGGGCTCTGTTCTCGGGTGCAGAAGAAACATGAGGCAGGTGGGCTGATTCTGCTGTCCTCGCGGTTGGGGTTGGCAACTCCCTGCGGTTGAACCAAGACCACTTGCTCCGGACACTGAGCAATCACCAGGAAGGAGATCTGTGGGCTCCCAGACCACCCTTCCACAACCTGCAGTGTTGTATCTGCAAGTGTTGGATGGGAACTTCTGGTTGCACAGGAGAGGATTCAGATGGGATATACACAGCTGTAGCATTAAATTCCAGAGAGCACATGGTGAGAAGTGTATTCCGTCCCCTGTTCTCTATCAGTCCTTCTGATCCGCATCTCCCCAAGACTTTGTCCTTGACGTAGACACATCCCAGCATCAAATCACCACTCTCTCATTTCTTTCTAACACTAGCAGGATGGGCCTCACGCTCAGAGCCTTTGGCAGGCAATAGCATCCAGCTGGAATTCCATGGCATTGCTTTTGTTTTTATTGTATTTATCTTTATGGTTTCTTTCCATTATGGCAGGTGGCACTGGTTTTCTACTTATGATAGGCACATATATTTTGTGCACAAAATACATTTCTTTCAGTAAAAGACGGTGAGTGGGTTGAAAGAAAACGTTCTTAATTAGATGTGACATATGTATCAGTCAGGGTTCAACCAAATAAACAGAGGCAGTAGGAGATATGTATGGAGATTTATTGCAAGGGGCTCACATAGGTGTGGGTCTGGCTAGGTGAGTTTGAAATCCATAGGTGGGTGGTCGGAGAGGGCAGGCTGGGCTGAATCTGCTTCCACAGGGGGAATTCCTTCTGCTTCTGGGAAACCTCAGCTCTCAAGATGTCTGAACTAATTGAATCGATCCATCCAGATCATCTGGGATAATCTCCCTTACTTAAAGTCAACTGATTACGGACTTTAATCATATCTACAGATGCTTTCACCTAGATTAGTGTTTGATTGAGTAACTGGGGCTGTTGCTTTGCCAGGTTAACACACAGGATTTTCCACTAGATAGCAGCACAGGTGACACAGCCTAGTGGGGGTTGTGAAGGAGGTAAGTCAATGATGCGCAGTTAGTACCTGAACTAAGCAGGTGGGGCAAATGGCTAGGATATTTAAGTCCTGATGAGGGAGCAGGGCGTTCAAGCCGGAAGTGAGACTTTCTGGGCTTGGTGATGGTATTTTAGCCATGTGGGGGTTGGCAGGAGCGGTGGGAGGTGGTGCAGGGAGAGCAGGGCACAGCAGCCTGCCTTTTGGGCCACCTTCTCTTAAGCACATTTTCTATGGGACCAGCTTCTGTTTGCCTCTCTTTTCCTAAGTTCGCCTGTTCAGCTTAAGAGAGGTAAGTTTGGTCTTTTTTTTTTTAACATCTTTATTGGAGTATAATTGCTTTACAATGGTGTGTTAGTTTCTGCTTTATAACAAAGCGAATCAGCTATACATATACATATATCCCCATATCTCCTCCCTCTTGCGTCTCCCTCCCACCCTCCCTATCCCACCCCTCTAGGTGGTCACAAAGCACGGAGCTGATCTCCCTGTGCGATACGGCTGCTTCCCACTAGCTGTCTGATACTTGGTAGCGTATATATGTCCATGCCACTCTCTCGCGTGGGTTTCTTCTCAGAAAAAGTCTGCAGGCCCGGTGTGGGGCTGCTGAGGGCCACCTGAGAGGCAGCGTCGGCTGGAGAGCTGCGCCGGAGCCTCCGCCTCTCTCCGGGGACCAGGCTGCGTCCCCGGCCGGGCAGCGCCGAGGGAGCCACCAGACCGCGGCTCCCAAGGGGACTCGCACCGCGACTCCCAGGCACCGAGGGCAGAGTCAGGGGGAACAGCGCTCCGAGGTAGTCGGTCCTCTCTGGGCAGCTGTAGGCGTCCGATGGCCGGCCAGGCGGAGTCCACGTGACGCCGGGGGCCACGGGCAGGAGCGTGGCTGCCGCCAGGCCGCCGTCCCGCTCCTGAGGGTGGGGGGTGAGCATCGTGTGCGCGGGCGGGAGCCGCGCGGCCCCTGGCGGGGAGATGCAGAGCGCCCTGCAGGGAGAGCCAGCCGGAGCTCTTCCCTGGAGCCTCCACCGCCTGCGCCCGCCGGTGCTCGTGCCCACCTACGCGTACAGCCTGCACGGGGAGCTCGAGCCGGGGGTGGTGATGCGCAAGCGCTTCTGCGCCGGCGGGGAGGCCGCGGCCGTGGACTGCGTGGCCGGCTGCGCTCTGTGCTTGGACGTGACCGCCAGGGACATGCAGGAAGAGTGCAAGAAGAAGGGGCTGCCTGGGACTCAGGCCAAGAGCTCCGCGGCCTCCTGCCCCGTCAGAGTGTTGGTGCCCAAAGAGAAGACTCCTGACCCTCAAAACCTGAAGCTCTGGCTCAAGGTCAATGGCTAATTCAGGCAGGCGGGTGAAATATCCTTCATGATTTTTTTCCATCCCCCTACATCATCAGCTACGTTTAGAAGATAATGACCTTGGAAGAAGGAGATGTTATCTTGACCGGGACGCCAAAGGGAGTGGGACCCGTTAAAGGAAACACTGAGATCCAGGCGGTGTACAGGGGGTCATCAGTGTGAGATTTAAGGTGGAAAGGCCAGAATATTGAGTCTATACAAAACACCCTAACTTCTTAACAGAAGTTCCAGGGGAAAAGGGAACAAGACAAAAGCAAGAAAAGGTTATTTAATTAAGTGTGATAATACTTTAATAAGAAACCAATCTTTAAAAATGACTGGATTGCTATGCCTCAACTCAAGGAAAAACCTAATCTAGAAGAGCTGGGCCGGAAATGGAAATGAGAAACAGTGTCTTCTAGGAATCAACAAACCAAATGTTCAGAAGACTTACTTTCCTTTCCTAGAGCTGGACTGGATAAGACTTTTCACTAGGTCATTCTGGGACCAGGTGTTCAAGACTTAAAATCTGCAAAGAAAGCAGAAAAGCACGTTTCATCAGTGTTTCCCAAATTTCCTTGATCATTAAAATCATCTGGAGGTATTTGTAAAATTAAAATTTCCAAATTACTGGCCCATCCCAGGCCCCATGTATTAGTTAATGGAATTAATCTCTAGCACTCCAAGTGATTCTTAAAATGGAAATGTGGGAAAACACTACATAGTCAGTTAATTAAAAGTTTTATTTAATAAGTGAGCAATTATTGAAGACCTCACTCATTTGCTTAGGGGGTGTATTCTGGCCCATAGATTCTGGTTTCGGGATAATTTTGAAACTATTGTTTCCCAAATAAATACCCTGTCTTTTGTTTGCTCTGCCCCCACCCCCCAAAAAAAGAAAAAAAAAAGTCTGCAAAAGGGTAGGACTCCAATCATATAACCAGGTGGTGACTGTGATTCTCATAAAGCCTCCCCTCATCACCAGTGACACCCCTTTACTAAACTCTTCACTGTCAGATGGACTTCATCTTTGAAGCTCCGAGGTGGCCCCATCCAGTGATAATGGTCATTGAATTGGAAATGTAATTACATGATTATTAATCAAATTTTTTTCCTCCAGATTGAAGAAACAACTGAAAAAGTCCATGGGGAACTTCTTCTTGTTGTGGCAATTGGAAAAGGTTGTGGAACTTGCACTTAGATGAGAAGATTGATTCCAGGTGAGTTTCCTGGGGATGCGAGGGGAGGGGAGGGCAGTTGGTTTCATTTTTTAAAGACCAGAATTTTCTGTTTCCTTTGGAGGCCTTAATTAAGTTTCTGGACCATGAGCCGTGCCTTCATAGAACACAGAACTGATCAGATTTCCCGTGCTTGACCCATGGAGCAGTGATGGTAAGTGAACATCTTTGCTAACATTCTGAGATTGACATTGTGACAAGTGAAGTGTGGCCTGGAAATCTCTCTTCCATCACTGTGAATGTACAGCATTTGTCATGGTAATTGCCCTGGTCTAGTCCTCCTCCCAGAGCTTCAGAAGCAGGAGTTCCCCCTCTGGTGACCAGAGGAAGGACTGGATCACTTGGATCACTTTCTAACATTAGCCACAAAGCGATGGGTGGGTTTGGGTACCTGTTTCATGTTCACTGGTATCTGAAAGGCAAATCATATTCTGGGGATCCCTAGGGGAAAATTGTCTTACTTAAGTCTGTTGAGATAAGAGGAAAAAGCATATTGCAACTTTCTTTTCCGTGGCCTAAAGTCTTCAAGTTTGCAGATGACATCCAGCCAGGTAAATAGGTCTCATTTCAAGGGCCAACCTCACCTGAGTGGTGGGGGCTGCCTGAGGGCAGGGAGGATGCCAGGCCTTCCCTAGGCCCAAAGGGGAAAGTCCTGAGACTGTTACTGATGTCTGTCATGGGTGGTGGGCATGGGGGTAAGAGTGGCCCGGGGACGAAACCACAGAATGTAAAGATTAATATTTAGATTAAGGTAGAATTTCTGTGCCTTTTTCCCCTCACTTAGATTGTAAACTACTTGAGGGCAGGGTTTGGGAGTCGTTCATTTATAGTGCAGGTGACTGCTTCTTTTGGACAGCCTCTTCTCTTGCCCTCTGCATGCTTTAAACACGGAGCAACTCTATCATGCCCACCTCCCTCCAGAAGCCCCTCTCTGCCCCTGCCAAGGCTATCCACAGGCATCGGGGAGGGGATTTTACTGAATGTCTTGTCCAAAGACAAGGAGTTCCCTTGCTCACTCTCCGTGTGACTCTCCTCCGGATTATTTTAGGACTTGGGCTTGGCTGCATGGAGTGCTAGCTTGACTCGCAGGGCTTAATCCCATGGGAGTTAATTTTTCTCTTATAACAAGGATTCTGGAGGTGGGCTTCCCACGGGCAGCAGCTCCACCTTGGTGGAGGTTTTCCTGGTTTCCTCTGTCTTTGTGCTCTGCCATCTCTAGCACATGGCTTTCATCCTCAGGCTTATCATCTCACGGTAGCGAGAGGACTGCTTCCCCTGCAGGCCTCAGGTCCCTATTCCGGAGGAAGGAGGAGAAGAGAGGAGGGCATCAGGCACGTTGCCAGTTGAGCCGGTCCCTTTTTTATCAACATCCAGCAGGTTTCTGCTTCCATGCTTCCATCTCAGCAGCCAGAATTGGGTCACATGGCCGCTTCCGGCTGCACAGGAGTCTAGAGTGTTTCTGGGTTTCAGCAGGAAGGGCAGAGCACACCCTGGCAGGCAACCAGCCAGGATAGGCACAGCCTCCCAGCCACCTCCTCATCTTGCCTTTGTGGCCTGAAGACATTCCCCACACCTCCAGCCATGTTGGTTCCAGACTCCCCACCCCAAATATTCCCCCACTCTGGGGGCTCATGGAGGTGCCCTGCTCAGATCTCCCCACTCCGGGGGCTCATGGAGGTGCCCTGCTCAGATCTCCCCACTCCGGGGGCTCATGGAGGTGCCCTGCTCAGATCTCCTTGCTGGGGCACGGGGAGCACAGCAGTTGCACAGCCTCAGCTGCCTGCCTTTGGATTCCCCGCCATGTTCATGGTGAGACCACATTTCCCCTGGGTCCACCCAGCCCCTGACTGAGTGCAGCAGGGTCACTAGAGTTGGCCATTCCTCCTCAGCGTGGGACTCTTCTAACAGACAACCTTTTCTCAGAGCCTTTCCATCGGCCTGGCCAAGGCTTTCCCGGAGCTGCCCTGAAGTCTAATTTTCCCTCCCCCCTCCCTCCTCCCCCCCACACCCCCTCCTCTCCTGGGGGTTAGGCCTGCATCATGGTCTGAAGGCTCTTCTCTCCCCTCCTGCTTCCTGCCCTTTTATCCTTTACAGGCATTTTCCCTAAATAAACCTCTGCTCATCTAACGCTGTCTTGTTGTCTGCTTCTCGGAAGGCTGACACTGACTTGCCGCCTTCCCACATATTCAGAGCCTTTCCCTTATCTGGAGAAATTTCACTCTCTGTGATCTCCAGTTTGCAGTGAGAGGCATAGTTTTCCTTGTAACCTCTTCATTACCCCTTGACTTCTAAAGAAGGTAGTGCCCGTGGTGGATTCTTCGTTTGAATTCTTTTACGAATATTTCCCTTGCCACAAAATGAATCAGTCACACTTATTGAGAGTTAGTTATGCGCCAGGTCTCGGTTTAGGTGCTGGGGGAGACTAAGATTTATCAGTCTGGGTCCCTGCCCTGCTGGCGTTCGCAGGCTAGTGGATTTAGGGAAGAGCCTTGCTTTTTCATTGGAAGGGGGTGTGCCCTGTCCACCTGCAGTCTCTCTAAACCCTGGGGTCCTATCCAGCATTTCTACCTCGAGCCTCTCTGCCACTTTCCTGGCAAATTACAGAAGAAACAAAGCAGCTGTTGCCCCTGCGACCAGTGCATCAAAAGTCCAGGTAACACGGGCTTGGTGTAACCATGGCAACCTTAATGGGGCACAATGACCCAGCATAAATCCAGCCCCGAGCTCACTGTAAAATGTGAGGGAGCTCTGTCTCCACTCCAGACCGTTTGGAGGGAAAGGTGCCTTGCTCTCCGTGCGTGCCTAATAGGTTTCCCTAATAAAACAGCAGGAGGAGCAGGTGATGGTACCCTCAGAGTGAAGAAGAGCAGGAAGCCCTATTGTTAGTGCAGGATGGTTTTCCGTGGCCTGTGAACTGGGTTGATATATTCATCTGGCCATTTATTTACATGCTCTGGATCTGTCTTGGGCTTGCTAAATAAAGCCAGATGGGCGCTCCAGCCGTGGAAGGAACATGGGACATCTTATACGCAAATATGCATGTACATGTGCACACAGTGCCATGCATGTGGATGAGGCAGAACCGCCTTGTGCATGATTCCTTACATCTGTCTGTTGTCTCTTTTCACCTTGTATGGCTGGGAATGGCTCCACTGCTATGCCTACTGATGCCAGTGATACATTTTCTGCTCCCTTTGCTGAAACCCGCCTTCTTCATAGCCTCCAGGTTTTGCCCCAGGTGTCATGTGCTCAGAGTGGCCCTCCCTGGCTATTGTAGCAAGCACCCAGCCCCCAGTGACCCTCTCTTCCATCACTCTGTCTCCCCCATAGTCCTTAACCTTTTCTCCATCTAACCTTGCTCATTTGTGTGCTGTTTTTTTTTCTTAATAGATCTTTATTGGAGTATAATTGCTTCACAATACTGTGTTAGTTTCTGTTGTACAACAAAGTGCATCAGCCATATGCATACATATATCCCCATATCCCCTCCCTCTCGAGCCTCCCTCCCACCCTCCCTATCCCACGTCTCTAGGTCATTGCAAAGCACCGAGCCGATCTCCCTGTGCTATGCCGCTGCTTCCCACTAGCTAACTATTTTATATTCGGTAGTGTATATATGTTGATGCTACTATCACTTCGCCCCAGTTTCCCCCTCCCCCGCCTTGTCCTCAAGTCCATTCTCTATGTCTACGTCTTTATTCCTGCCCTGCCACTAGGTCCATCCGTACCTTTTTTTTTTTTTTTTTAGATTCCATATATATGTGTTAGCATACGGTATTTGTTTTTCTCTTTGAAAAAGGAACCCTCCTGCACTGTTGGTGGGAATGTAAATTGATACAACCACTATGGAGAACAGTATGGAGGTTCCTTAAAAAACTAAAAATAGAGCTGGTTTGTTTTTGTTCTCTATCCCCACTTGCATGTCACTTGTGTATCTATCGTGTTTTATCTCCTGAGCATCTAGCAAAGGGCCTGGCACAAAGTAGGTGCTCAATAAATACCCATTGAATGACCAATTGAATGCTTTTTCCAGGCCCTTGGTATCCAATAGTGGCAGCAGTATTGGGAATCCATAACCAGGGCAGTACAGGGAAGACCCCAATCTTGAAGGACTTTTTTGCTCCTTTTTCTGGAAGCTCCCCTTCTTGCCCCTCCAGGTGCCATGACCTTTAGATGTAGTTTGGCTGTAGACAGGCTGTCAGTTCTCACCTGTTGGAGAGAGAGCAAGAGCTCTACTCTTGGGAGGCAGGGAATCAGTGATTGAGGGGAGGTGGGGGGAGGGCTATGGAAAGGGGGTGGCTCCACTCTCCATCTTTTGGTGTTTATGCATATTTCCGAATCTTTATCCTATTGTATTATTAAAAAGGACTCTGGGCTAAGCACAGCAAGCTGGGAGGTCTCAAGTAGAACCAGACAGATGTCTCTATTTAACTCATAAGCTGATTACATCCTGCTGTGTCTCAAAAATTAAAATGAAAAATAAAAACTCCTCAACCCCTGCCTCTTCAGACTTCATTTGACAAGACACGAGTCATGCTCCTTTGGTAATAGCCGTACCAAAGGAAAGGATGGAAAGGCTTATTTCTACTGTTACTCTGCTGGGTGTTGATTTCCTTCCACAGTTGCAGTCCTGACAGGGGATAATCAAGGTTATTGACTGTTTGAATGGCTTAGGGCTGGAAGATAATTTATAAATGGAATTGACACCCTCCTGTTTAGCATGATGCTGGTGATACAACCCTGTGACCAGGGCCTGGGTTAAATGCCCCATGGCAGAAGTTTTGGGGAGAAGACAATGGGATTGTCTCACATTCCTTTGACCAGTGACTACAGCTGTAGAATGACATTTGTACCAGTCCCAGTGATGCTGAATGTTTGAGCCTGACCATTGCCTTCTCCCTGATTAGAGAGGCCAGCGTGCAGGCAATCTACCTGGAGAGCTGGGAAGTCCACTCCATCAGGATGGATGGGGAGGGGCTGGCAGCCTCTTGAGCAGCACCTTTGCCAGCCTGCTCTTGCCCTTTGCCACCTCTCCACCTGCATCCAGTTGTTACGGCTGGATGGTAATGGCTTGGTCCCTTGGTGAGGACTGCTCCCTCCTTTGGGCTGAGCTCTCCGGCTCTTGAGAGTTCCAAAGGCTTTACTCTGCCACTCACTCCCCTGTGCTTGTGGTCCTGGAACAGACAGACTTGATTGGTCCTTGCTGAGGCTGATGTGATGAACTCTCAGCCTCTGTCCCCAATCATGTCATTTTCTAGGTGCTTTGGAGTTATTGAGTGGTTTCTTTTTCTGGCTTTACTTGTCCCTTCAGCGACGATCTTCACTTTCCTCCTCTTCTGGCAGCCAAAGTCTTTTGATGTCAAGCCTACTTTCCCGAAATCTGATGAAAGGCACAGAAGCTGAACTGTCACCCAGGGTCAGGGATCAGGTGATATTTTGCTTGCTCCCCCAGTGACTCTTCCTGTTCTTCCAGCAAACAATTTTGGAATCGTTTAATTGCTCACAGCCCATCTGAATTCTCCTGGTGTGAACAGGGCTGTATTCTTGATCACATTAAGGCATTTAAAATGGACTTCAGGGATTTCCCAGTGAGCACCTACTTTGTCTCATTGCCAGGGGCAAGGGTCTCCTTTGCTCCCCATTGAAGGGTGAGATTAATTTTCTCTGCAACGTCTTTAAGCCTCAGGGGTGGTGAAATTGTGATGGTTGGCTCTGTACTGGGAAACCTTGAGAAGACTTATGGGCTTGAAGTATAGAGGTGAGACCATAGAGGGGGGAGAAGCCATTGGCATGTGAGATTGACAGTTGATGAGCTGCATCCACACACACGTCCTTGGGAACATAATTCTTATGGTTCTGATGTTTACTGCCAACAAAGTTGACCAAAGAGAATCAAGTGTGTAGTGTCAGGTATTGGACATTGGAGTTAGGTGAAGGCAGAGAAAATCTCTGTGCGAGATCTCTGAGGTTGGATTTGTGTGGCGGGCATTATTCAGTTTAGCTTCAAGATAATGGTGTTTTTAGGAAGAAAAAAGGAAGAAATATAGCCTAAACGTGTCCAGTGTACCAACAAATATTCTGATGCTTAATTAAAATATATTTTTTATTAATTGAGCTCCTACTGTTTCTTAAAGAACTTTGCATGTATTATCTCCAATCATTACAAAAGCCATTCAGGCTGGTGGAATTATCTCCACCTTACAGGTAGGACCCAACACATTGAACAGGTCCAAGGGGATGTCTTGATGCCAGCCTTGCCCATCTGAGCAAAAGGCACCGCTCTCCCCTTGTAGAAGCTGCAAAATTGGCTGTTGTCCCAAATTTCCTCCCCCTTACCCTGACCTTCAGTCCATGAGTGTGTGTCAATTCCACCTCATACCTGGGACTTGTACATTTCTCTAGTTCCACTTTTACTAGCCTCCTCCAGATCTGCATGGTCTTCTGAGTTTGTCTCTTGCCCCTCCAAATGTCTTCTCCACTCAGCGTCAGAGCAGTCTTTTTTTTTTTTTTTTTTTAATTTATTTATTTATTTATTTATTTATTTATTTATTTATTTATTTATTTTTGGCTGTGCTGGGTCTTCGGTTCGTGCGAGGGCTTTCTCTAGTTGCGGCAAGTGGGGGCCACTCTTCATCGCGGTGCGGGGACCGCTCTTCATCGCGGTGCGCAGGCCTTTCACTATCGCGGCCCCTCCCGTTGCGGGGCACAGGCTCCAGACGCGCAGGCTCAGCAGCTGTGGCTCACGGGCCCAGCTGCTCCGTGGCATGTGGGATCTTCCCAGACCAGGGCTCGAACCCGTGTCCCCTGCATTAGCAGGCAGATTCTCAACCACTGCGCCACCAGGGAAGCCCCCAGAGCAGTCTTTACAAAACACAAACCACCCATGGTACTTGACTGCTTAAGATTCTTCAATGACTCGCCATTCCCAGCCCGCCCCTTCTGCCCCATCCTGTCTGGTTTCCTTCTCACCCATCTCCCATTACACCCCCCTTCCAGTCTCTGAAGCACGCCCCCATGTAGAGTCTTCCTGCGTTGGTTTCCCCTGCCTCAAGCACTCTGCATCCTCCTTCTCCCACGTCAGTACCTCTTATTCTTCAGGTCCTGTCAGAAGCCTTGTTGGGCTCCCTTGTTATTCTCCATCAGTGGATTCATTTTCATTTCCTCAGATTCAGAATGGGGCTGTGAAATCTGCATTTTCACAAGCTCCCTTGACCCCATGATTCTAATGCAGGTGGTCTATACTTCCATGGAAAACGTAAGGGCAGTTTTCTTACATGCTGCTACAGCTCAAGACAATTTTTTGAAAAATGCATGCAGAAAAGGAGTCCTCTTTGGGCAGTGCCCATAGAAAAGCCAAGTGAGATAAGAGACTTTCTATGTCCTTGATAATATGTAGAAGGTATTGTGAAAACCAAAGCATTATGTTACTCTGCTTGACCCTCCAGTTGGACACCAGGCTTGACCCCCAATGTTTTTTAGACACTTCCCCAAGGCCTCATTCTTTAAACCTCAACAGGTAAAAGTAGCCATGTACTACTTTTAGGGTATGTACGTAAAGATAGTTGCAAAAGTAGTTTGGATAGCAGCTGTATATTAGGAGTGTTTGATCTCTCAGGGTGACAGCTGTGGCGGGGTTGCTGGTTGTGGAATGGATGTGTTTGGATGTTTGTCATGTGGTCTCATTACCCTCAGCAGCTCTGAGCCCAGGTAACATTGGACTGGTGTGAACCCTGCTGCACAGACTTTCCAATCTGGCAGCTGTTTGGACATTTCTTATTTTCAGTTGACAGATTCGATGCTGTCCCACAGCAATGAATTCTAGAACTACACTGATGCCACCAAAGATTTGGAAAATTTTTAGTGTCCCCAAAGGACCCGTGCAATTTTTGGAAGAGGGAAAAAAAAAGGTTATTAAAAGAAGATTATCACACAAAAAGTGAAATAGACACCAGGGATTTCTTCAGTTCTTTGCTTATTCCTGTTATTTGGAATCCAGGAAAATGGTGATTTGCCATAGGGAGTTGAGTTTTCTGAACACGGTCTTGATTTTTAATTGATGCCTTTCCTTCAGATGGTTCCATTTTTGTCAAGTTTTATGTGTAAGCCTAAGCTTGGATTTTTTGGATTTCCTTATTAAAGTAATGAGGAAGAAAGAAAATATATTGATATTTATACGTACACAAATGCACATACTTCTTCAAAAACAACAAATGCACATACTTCTTCAAAAACAACAAATGCACATACTTCTTCAAAAACAACTTTCCTTCAAGTCATCTAGGAAACTGTTTTTCCTGTATTCCAAACATAAAGGAGAAATTTGTTCAAAAAAGAACCAACTGTCCTTCCCACTGATTCTCCCTCTTTATTTCCCATCTGTGCTCCCAAGGACCTTTACTGAGTGTTTTTCTTTGCATCTCTCTTGTTCACAGTTGCATATATAGAAAGTAGGATATCATCTGGTATAGTCTCTGCCCTCACTGAGCTTACAGTTTGGGAATTGGGGTGAGGGAGGGGGAGATAGGCATTTAATAAATTATTTAAAAAATGATTACGTTTTCATAAATATTATGAAAAAATACAAGATGCTGTGAGAGCTCTTTATAGAGGGTCAGGAAAGCTTCCTTGAGAAGGTGCCATTTAAGCTGAGACTGAGGGATGATGAGGAGTTGGCTGAGTGACATTGAATAGGGGCCGAGCATTCCATGCAGATATCAACAAGCAGCATGTGCAAAGGCTCTGGGGCAGGAGACACAGTGCATTTGAGCAAACAAAAGAAGGCCAATATGTTATGGGAGAGATTTGCAGGGGTCAGACCTATGCAGGCCTCTGTAAACCAAAGCCAAATCTGTGTACTTAATTCTAAAAGCAGTAGGAAGCCATGGGAGTGTTTATGCAATGGTTTGTGTTTTTAAAAGCGCGTTCTACTGTTGAAGCTAATTAAAGAGAGTCAAGAGTGAGGAGTGGGAAGACCGGCCAGGAGGCCATTATAGCTGAGTCATGAGATCATGGTGGTTTGAAAGGGTAGTGAGTTTGGAGAGTAAAGAATATATTGGAGAAATATCCAGCAGGTAAAATTCATGATTGAGGGAGAAGGAGGTGTCAGAATGACTCCAGCATTTCTTCTTTGAACATACAGAAATGCCGTTTTCTGAGACGGGGAACCTGGAGACGGTTGGAGGTGGGGAAGAAGGCCAGTTTGGTTCTGCACCTGTGGAGCTGAAGCTGCTTTGTCACCCAGGTGGAGCTGTCGAGAAGGCAGGTGATGTGTGAGACTGTGCTTGGAACACAGATCTGTCCCAGAAAGATACATTTTGGAAATTTCACCATTTGCTAGAACAAGTTTTTCTTGACTCTGAATGTCCCTTGCCTAGAGAACATTACCACTTCAGCTGCAATGCGGGATTCACAAAAATGCCAAACACTTGTTCCACCAGCTTGGACTTTGAGTAACAGGTGTCTGAAACCCCTTCAAAGTGGACGACAGAGAGAGAGAGAGAGAGGGTGAAAGAGACCCTGACACATACAATTAACCATCACCATCGGATACTAGAGTCTACAGAGCTGGGGCAGCAGGCAGTGGTCACAAGGCACCGTGGTACCAGGGCTTGTCATCAGCTAGGGAGCGGATGAAGACAACCCATCTGAAGTCTCATCTAGAGAGTGATCCACAGGTTCCAAAATTCAATGGAGATTCAGGTAAGCAAGCTCCAAGGAAAGAGAAGAATGATACCAGAGATGAGCAGGGAAAAGCCCTGAGTCAAGGATTCAGAGAGGCTGGTAGGGGAAATTAATAGAAACCAGCCTGTGAAATGCCCAGGATACGGGTCATAAATACATGATGCTGGGACGGTGGCAGGTCCATGCCTCCTAAAAACTCTCCCGGGAGGAAAAAATTTTAACTGTTTGCAACTCTAATAGATTTTCAAGATGATATGAAACCGCTACATAAATGGTGAAATGTGGCTCCTAGTTGTATTTGTGTTGCCGCAGTGTAAAAAGCGCATTCCTCCCGCTGCATCAAAATAGCAAAACAGAGAAGAAAAGGAAGGGCTTTTGTTTGGACACTGGAAAGGATCTTTCACTGGCTGACTCTATCCAACAGTCACAAGTCACATTTTCTTTTACTCTCTCTCTCCCCTCCCCACCCCCGATCCTTCTCCCTACATAACCCCCTCCCCCAACCTCCCTCTTCACTCCTTCTGCCATGTGAGTTAACATTTCTGGAAGATTCTGGAATAATTAGGTGGAGTCATAAGTGACAGAGAAATAGCTGTGTTATGGTGCAAAGGTGAGAAATCACGGTTAAAGACCGCGACGTGTGTGATGGTGGGGGGCACTGTTAGTCTTGGTACAGACTGAGACAGCCTTCTGCTTCCCCTGCCTCTCCCCCAAGAGCTTCTTATTTGTTTATTTAGAGAAGGTGGGTGCCCGGGTGAGAGAAGGTGAGTGTACTTAACTGTAAAGTGTGTTCATATTGACTCAGTGCATCAGTTCATTTTTCTTTTTCTTTTTTTTTCAGTTACAAAATTATGAGACCCCGGTTAGATTCTCAAAGCTGTGTTTTCCTGGCCACGTTGTCTTGGGTGAGTCACTTAATCTTCCTGATCCTCAGTTTACTGAAAATCTGAGATGACAGTGATAATCCCTGTCCTACCTTTGTGACGACTTTTAAAAATTAAGGATTAAATGACACATGTAAATTCTTTATAAAGTAATTAGTTATTGTTATTACCCTTGATATGAATTTGAATTCAGTTGCATATACAATAGAACTATAGAAATATGGGTTAAAAAATGTAAGAAAGCAATGCAATGAAAACTAAGGAGGGCAACTGCATATAGCAGAAATTTGAGGCCAAAGAGTTTTTTTTTTTTTTAATTTTTATTTATTTATTTATTTTTATTTTTGGCTGTGTTGGGTCTTCATTTCTGTGTGAGGGCTTTCTCTAGTTGCGGCAAGCGGGGGCCACTCTTCATCGCGGTGCGCGGGCCTCTCACTATCACGGCCTCTCTTGTTGCGGAGCACAGGCTCCAGACGCGCAGGCTCAGTAGTTGTGGCTCACGGGCCTAGCTGCTCCGCAGCATGTGGGATCCTCCCGGACCAGGGCCCGAACCTGTGTCTCCTGCATTGGCAGGCAGATTCTCAACCACTGCGCCACCAGGGAAGCCCGAGAGTTCTTATCAGCACTGAGTGTTGAACTTCCTAGCAAACGAGGCATAAAGGGAGATTAGCTAGTAAACGATGCTTAGTATTTCAGCAGGAGTCATCAAATTTTTACCAGAAATTACAGCTGGTAATTCTATCCCCTACTTCTAGCTTAGGGTAGGCTCAAAATATTTGCTGAATTGAACAAATTCAAATAAGACCTTGCCTTTAGCCTAGCAGGGAGGAGTTTGTCATGTGTATCCTTGTATATTAAGGGACCACATACAACACAAGGGGCCAGTTTCCAAAAGCTGCTTTAGCAGTGGAACAGAAATTGTATTCTTAGGACCATTTCTTTTATTGACTCCCATTGTTTGGTCAGTCAACAATCATTTCTGGGGCACTGTTTGCTACGGACACTGCACCAGTTCTCTGCAGAGGGAAAGGAAAGCTGTAAGGACCCAACCTTTCAACTTCTAGAATGTAACCCAGAAAAATACTCCCTTGTGGGCACAAAGAGATATACACAAAAATGTTTACAGTGGTATTGTTTGTGTAACAAGGAAAATGGGTATAATGCAGAAGTCCTTCCGTAGAGGAGTAGGTAAGTAAACTATAGGACCTCCCAAAGATGGAGTACTGTGCAGCTGTTCAAATGAATAAGGCAGAGCCACGTGCTTCATGAGGGAAGTGTGCTCCTGTCTTATGCTACTTAGTGGTAAAAGCAATTTGCAAAACAGCATGTAGACAATGGTTTCATCTTCAGGAAAAACTATAATTATTAATAATGTATATTTTTTGATACACAAATTGTTGACAAAATACGCAGCAAACTGGCACGTGGTTATCTTGTGACAGAAAGATTCTGGGGGAAGTTTCATTGCCTACACTCTCTATTTCTCTGAGATGTGAATTTTATATTGCCTTGTATTACATGTGTTATCAGAAGGAGCAATAAGGATACTAAGTACTGTGCAGGGAGCTGTGGATAACATGATGTATAAGTTATTGTCTCCACCCATGTAAAGGTCAAAGTCCAGTAGGGGAGAAAGCCACTGAAGGAATTATGCCATCATGTGAGCCCTGCAGTGACAGAACTGTGTCTAGGGGGCACAGGTGCCATGGGGAGGGGCAGGGTGGGGGAAAGGGTGATTGGAAGGGCATTGTAGGGAAGTTGATCCTGAGCATGGTCTGGAAAAATACCCAGAGTGACCATGACCAGGAAGCTACATCAACAAGTGCCAAGTGAGGATTCAAAATGGTCACCAGCATATTGGTAGCTCAGGAAGTATCTCCGTTCCTGGGACATTCTGACTCATGAAATGCCACAGGAGGCCAGACAATGGAGGGGACACTTTAAAGACAGATGTTCTAAGGGAGTCACAGAGGGTCAACTCAAGTTTTCCACAGGCCAGTCACATGGTTCTGCGCATTCTCCCAGTTGAAAGAACTTGGCATTAAATCAGAGCTTAGTTTGTGATCTAAGGATGAATTTAGATAATCCTAATTAATCCCCAATTCCTGCATCACATTGTTCTTAAATCTTGACTTTATAGTCCAGAGGCAAGACCCAAGTGTCATCAGAGCAAATATTTATTCTGAGATGAAATCACCAAGATACTTTGATTGATAGCAGGGTGAAGGACAGGGCCTCAAGTTTCTTACTGACAGAAAGAACATGTTTTCCCAATGTCTTCACATTTGTTTATCCCATGAAGGGCTTTGGCGGACACATTGGTGACCTGCCTCTGTTTTCTCTGGTCTTTAGAGTTGGTCTTCCTGGCACTGCATCTCCCCAGAAAGCTGCTTGTTAGACTTTGGCATCCTGACTTGGTGAGGTGGTTAGGAAACACAGTTCAGGTTCCCAATGTGAGCTGTCTCTCTCCAACCCTATTCTCGTGCAGAAGAACTAGAGATGGAAAAGGAGAGAGAGAAATGGGAAAGGTGGGACGACTGAGGCAAGGACTGCTGGCCAAAAGGAGCTGTACTAACCAGAGACTTACATCCCGGCTGATTGGGGATCTTTATTTCCTCCCAGTTTTGTTTCCACTGGCTGACCCCATACACAGCCTCTTGGATGCCATTTGATCAGTAAAGTGTGTGTTGGACGGTGCTCATATCTCTCTTGTTAACCTATATACATGCCTTTTAGGGGCATGTATATAACTTTTTGTCCCCCAGTAAACTTATTAATGCGTATAACCTACATTTAGAAAGGTACACAAATCATAAATGTATCACGTGATGAATATTCACAAACTGAACATACCTGTCAAATCAGCTCCAGATCAAAACACAGAAGAATATTATCAACACCTTGGATGCCACCTGCCCTCCTGACACAGGTTACCCACAGTTCTGACTTATAATGCCTTAGATCAGTTTTACCTGTTTTTGAACTTCAAATTATACTTCTGTGTGTTTCTGATTTATTTGGTTCAACATCATGCAATTGTATTTTTATGAATACTCATCTTACTCTTGATGGACATCCTGGTTATTTGAATTTTCGGGTATTATTATGGTATGATGAACTTTCTTGTACGTGTGTTTAGGTGAACATATGTACCCATATCTGCTGGGTATATTCTTGGGAGTAAAGTTGCTGGGTTGTAGGAATGCATATGTTCAATTTTAGCAGCTACTGCTAAATGGTTTTTCAACATAGTTGTACTAATTTGTACTCTTACCAGCAACAGTGTTTAAGAGTCTCAGTTGATTTACATCCTTTCCCATGCTTGGCATGCTTTGCCTTTTTCATTGTAACCATTCTGGTGGGGGCATGGCGGTATCTGTAGCTTTTTAATCTTGCTTTTCCCTGATGACTAACTGAAACCAATCACCTTTTCATCTACGTTAGCTAATTTGGATATTCTCTTTTGTGAAGCACCTGTTCAAGTCTTTGGCCTATTTTTTTATTGGGCTGTCTTTTACTTAATGATTACAGGATTTCTTTATATATTTTGGATGAGTCTTTTGTTAGATAAGTGTATTGCAAATACATATATCTGTGGCTTTAAAAAAAATCTCTTAATGATATCTTCTGATGAATGAAAGTTCTCAATTGCAATGTAGCGTAATTTATCAATCTTTTCCGCTCTGGCTAGTGCCTTTTTAAAAAAAATATTTTAAAATATTTATTTATTTATTTTTTGGCTGCAGCTGGTCTTAGTTGTGGCATGCGGGATCTTTCGTTGTGGCATGTGGGCTCTTCGTTGCAGCGCACAGGCTTCTCTCTAGTTGTGGCCCGCAGGCTCATTAGTTGTGGCACGTGGGCCTAGTTGCCCCACAGCATGTGGGATCTTAGTTCCCTGACCAGAGATCAAACCAGCGTCCCCTGCATTGCAAGACAGATTCTTAACCACTGGACCACCAGGGAAGTCCCTTGGCTAGTGCTTTTTGTGATACTGGTTAAGACATCTTTGTCTAGTCTAATGTAATAAAAATATTCTCTGTGTTTTCTTATAAAAATCTTATGTTTTTACCTTCAGCATTTAGGCCAACTGTTCATCTAAAACTGATATTTGTGAGTGGTGTGTGGTAGGGGTCATGTTTCCCCATATGGATATCCAATTGAATTAGCGCCCGTAATTTAAAAGAATGGCCTTTCCTACTGCGCTGCGTATTCACTTTTGTTATAGCCCAGATGACTGCATCTTTGTGTGTTTATGTCCCTAGACTCTCTTCTGTGTCTTTGGTCAGTTTGTCCATATGCCAATACCACCACACTGTCTTAATTACCGAAGGTTTGACTTCCGGTAATATAAGTCCTTGGTTGGTATTCTTCAAGATTTTTTAGTTGCACATTTCCATATAGATTTAGAATCACTTGTCAATTTCCAAAGGAAAACCTGCTGGAATTTTGAGTGAGATTACTCACAACTGGTAGATCAATTTGGAATTTGACATCTTTTCGACATTGGCTCTTCCAGTTCACAAACATGATATAGCCCTCCATTTATCTGAGTTTTCTTTACCTATTTCATAATGTGTTGTAGTGTTCAATGTAGAGATCTTCTTTTGTTTCATTTTTCATTGCATTTTCTCTTTTATTGGTCAGTTGTCCTAGGAGTTCATCCGTTTTATTAATCTTTCAAAGTTGAACTTTTGGATTTGCTGATTGAAGCCATATTTTCCCCCCTTTTTCCTTTTGCAGTAATTCTAGATTTACAAGAAGAATTGTGAAGATAGTACAGAGAGATCTCACATATTTTCCCCTCAGTTTCCTCTAATGTTAACATGTTATATAACCATGGTACGTTTTTTACAACTGAAAAATTATTGTTGGCACAATACCATTAACTATATTGTAGACATTTTTTCATATCCCCCAAGTTTTTCCACAAGTATCCTTTTTTTTTCCCCCTGTTCCTGGATCCAATCCAAGATACCACCTTACATTCATTTGTCATGTCTTTCTAGTCTCCTCCAGCCTTTGACAGTGTTTTTGGGTTTTCCTTGTCTTTCGTGACCTTGATACTTTTGATGAATGCTGATGAGGTATTTTGTAGAGTGTTTCTCAATTTGGTTTTGTCTGCTATTTTCTCATAATTAGACTAAGGTTATAGATATTGGGGAAGGATACCTCAGAAATGATAACTCATTACATCAGATTGTGGGTTACATGATGTCAGTAAGACAAGACGCTGGTGTTATTAACTTTGATCACTTCGTGAAGGTAGTGTCTGCCAGGTTTCTATACTGTAAAATTGCTATTTTTCCCTTTCCATACTTTGTCCATTAGAAGTGAGCCACTAAGTCCAGCTGTCACTCAAGGTGAAGGAAAGTAAACTCCACCTTCTAAAGGGAGAAGTATCAAAGAATTTGTGGACGTATTAAGATTTCCACAGTAGTTAACAAATATTTTAGGAGACATACTTTGAGGCTATGCAAATATCCTGTTTCTCCTTAAAATTTCACCCATTAATTTTAACACTCATTAAAGGATATTGTCTGCAGCAACTATGACTGTAGTGTTCTAATAGTGTTTTTCTATTTCTCTCATTCCTTATGTTTTTTTACATTGGAATTTTTCTGTAGTACACGATTGTTAACTCTAGGTACAATATTGTCCAGCAGTTCTCTAGAACTGATTCATCTTGCTTGACTGAAACATTTTGCCCAATGACTAGTACCTCCCTGTTTCCTCCTCCCCCAGCTCCTGCAGCTACCATTTCATTTTTTGATTCTATGATATTTGACTATTTTACATACCTCATGTAAGTGGAATTGTACAGTATTTGTCTTTCGGTAATTGGCTTATCTCTCTCTCTCTCTTTTTTTTTTTTTTAATTTTTTTTTATTTATTAATTTATTAATTTATTTATGGCTGTGTTGGATCTTCGTTTCTGTGCGAGGGCTTTCTCTAGTTGCGGCAAGCGGGGGCCACTCTTCATCGCGGTGCGCGGGCCTCTCTATCGCGGCCTCTCCCATTGCGGAGCACAGGCTCCAGACGCGCAGGCTCAGTAATTGTGGCTCACGGGCCCAGTCGCTCCGCGGCATGTGGGATCTTCCCAGACCAGGGCTCGAACCCGTGTCCCCTGCATTGGCAGGCAGATTCTCAACCACTGCGCCACCAGGGAAGCCCGCTCTTTTTTTTTTAAAGCAGTTTCTTACTTTATAGAACTGTGAGATGCTTCAGGCCCTTTATTGGGAAATGGTGTTTAGAAACCAAGATCTGGGTATTAGCTGTGCTTCATTGCCACTGGGATGTCATTGATTCTAGGCTTTCTGAGTGGGCAGAGCTAGGAAATGATATATACAGCATACACATACACACAGACACACACTTACTCTTCCATATCTACATTTATTTCTGTGTTCATTTGTACATGTGTTTGAATAAATCATGAGTTTCTACTGATATCTCTGACTCAAATCCAGCAGGGCTCATTTTAGACACCCCCCCCGCCGTGGTTTATCTTCTTTCTCTCATAGTGAAAAACATGGTTCTCATTATGTTCAATGTATTTATTTATTGTTCAATCCTAGTATATAAGTAGTTTTAGACTTGTTAACCTATGCCCCTGTGAGAAACAAATTTACCAACTATAATACTCTGCCTTTATGTCTTTAGCATTACAGTATCTAGATAAAACCCTGTTTTCCTAGAGGTTGTGTCATAAATTAGCTTCATTTGTCACACATGTAAAGTTTAATCAGGAAAAACTTATGTGATCTTGGTGGAGCAGATTATGAATCCAGTAATATATTGGAAAGGAGGTTAGGCAAGGCCTCTCCTTTTCTCAAGATTCGGACGAGCTGGAAATAGACACAAGTTGCCAAATGGGAATTGGGTCTAGTATCACATTCAATACTGATGAAGATGCATTGCAGAATACAGTGGGACAGCTTCCTCTCAAGGGGAAGTCGCAGCTCTTCTGAGGCAGAGGTAGACAACAGTGGATCTGACTTGCAGTGGGATAGGATGAGTGGAAGGTGGGGAGAGGTCTGTCAGGGTGAGGAAGAATTCAGACTTTACTTAGAGAGTAAGAGACTAGAAGGAGAGGGACAGGCAGAGAAGGAGGTCAGTTCTACTTTGAAGTGCTGGTGGGTTACAAGGACTAATTGTATATCAGGCTCTCCAGGAGGTGAAAGGGTGTAGTGAACAGAAGCAGGTGTATTCATTCCAGGACTGGAGCCATCTGGAGTAGAGTGGGAATCTCTTTCCTTAAGTGGCAAACCTGGGTAGGAGGTGTTCCCTCTCTGAGTTACTTTACCTGATCAACAGACTTTAGGGAAGACAGTTCTGTCTTTCCTTGGAGAGCAAGGTGCTGAAATTCTTCTGAAATAAACACAGAAGTGGTAATTTTTAAAATAAGGTTTTGATTTTCTGATTATGACTATATCTTGTGCTCATTAAAAATATTTAGAAAATATAAAATATAAAGAATAAAATTAAACAACTATAATCTAAATGTCCAAGAAAAAGAAATGTTAACATTTTGGGGTATTCTTTTCTGTTTTTATTTTTCCTCATTTATTTTTATTTTTTCAAAGAAATGGCTTTTGGTTTCATAGATTTTTCTCTTTTTTTGTCAGCTCTGTTTCATTAATTTTTGTTCTTTATCTCATTTCTTCTACTTATTTTGGACTTTTGTGTTTTTTTCTAGCTTTTAATATGGAAATTTAGACCTTTTATTTTAGATTGTGTTTCTTTTCTTGGATACATCTTTAAATTTCCCTCTAAGGACTGCTTTGCTGTATTGCACAGATTTTGATACATTGGTTTTTCTTTTCATCCTGTTCAAAATATTTTCTAGTTTCCTTGGTAATTTCTTCTTTGGCCCAGGGGTTATTTACAAGTCCATTTACTTAATTTCTAAATAATTGAAGATTTTCCATATTTTCTCTTGTTTATTACTAACTTAACTTCATTGTGGTCAGAAAACCTACTCTGCATGTTTCAGTCATTTTAAACTTATTGAAATTTATTTTATGGCCCAGAAGATTACTTGTCTCAGTGAAATTTCCATGAGCACTTGGGAACAAAGTGTATTTTATTGTTCTTGGGTGTAGTGTCTATAGTAAATTAGGTTAAGTTGTTGCAAGGTGTTCAAATCTTTTATATACATTACTGATTTTTTTGCTACTTTAATTAATGAGAGGACTATTAATATCTCTAACTATAATTTTAAATTTGTCCGTTTTTCCTTTTGGTTTGTTAAGTTATTCGAAGCTTTGTGTAATTTGAAGGTTTCTTATTTAGTACATAGGCATTTAGGATTATGTCTTCTTGATTAAAGACATAATTCTTGAATTTGAGGAAAGCAGATTGCCCTTCATAATGTGGGTGAACCTCATCCAATCAATTGAAAGTCTTAATAGAACAAAGACTGACCTCCTTCTCTCCTGTGAGAAGGAATTCTTACAGGAGATGGCCTTAAACTTGAACTGCAACATTGACTCTTCCTTGGGTCTCTAGGCTGCCAGCGCATCTTGCAGATCTTGGACTTTCCAGCCTCCATAATTATGCAAGGCAGTTCCTTAAAATCAATCCCTATCTATCTATCTCAAATTGGTTCTGTTTCTCTGTAGAACTCTGACTAATACAATTACATTCAGTAAATTTTTCCCTTTTGATATATTTTTCATGTCTAGAGGTTCCATTTGGTTCTCTTTTTCATGTTTTTAATATCTGCACTTATTATGCTCATGTTATTCTTTATTCTTGAGCATGTTTCTGATAGATGTTTAAAAAATCTTACCTGCTATTTCCATCATTTCTGGATCTGTTTCATTTGATTGATTTTTCTCCAGTTGAGTCACATGGCCTTTCCTTTTGTGCATGCTCCCCTGATGTCTCTTCCTTTACTTATGAAGATCCTAGTCATATTGGATTAGGGCTTATGACCTCATTTAAGCTTAATTACCTCTTAAAAGGCTCTATCTCCAAATACAGTCACATTGAGAGGGCTTAAGGCTTCAGCATATGAATTTTGGGGGGATACAATTCAGTCTGTAACATTGTTGTTGCTTCGTTTTGTTTTCCCTTAATGAGTGTCATTTAATGGGGCTTTGTTCTGGCAGGGAGTTATGTTGCTTGGGGAACAGCCTGATTCTTTCAGAGCTTGTTTTCAGTTTTGTTAGGGCAATTCCATAGAAGCCTTTACTCTAGATCTGGTTAGCCCCACTGCTAGGGCATGGTCCTTCTGGACTCTCTACTGAGTGGTGATCAATGATGAGTCACTACCCTGGCTGGTCAGAACGTAAGTTTCTTTCAGTCCTTTCAGCTGTCAAAGTGTTCAGCTTACAAATCCCTGGCCATTATATTCCTGGCTCTGTGGAGTTTCACCCTATTAATGCACACCTTAATACTGGGCAACAAAGTGAAGGGGACTCTGAGGAGTTTTCTGAAACTCTCTCTGCCTAGCTCTCTCCTCTCTAGAATTTTGCCTCTACAAAGTCCAGCTGTCCCAGCCCACTCAAATTCAGATGTCTGTATCCGCAATCCATCAAGATTGTCCGCCTGCTTGGGACTCTCCTCCCTTTCTGTGGTCTATAAAGTTCCTCTGGTCAAGAGCTAGGGCAAAAACAGGGCTGATCTTGTTTTCCTTTTTTCAAAGATCATAGCCCTGCAATGACTGTCGTTCAATATTTGGAAACCATTGTTTGTATATTTTTCCAACTACCTAGTTGCTTACAGTAAAAGGAGATATGTATTCCCAGTTACACTATCAAGGCGTATTTATTTATTCCCACATATTTAAGACCTATGAAAGAAACAGAAAATATTAAAAAAAACCCCAATGGTGTCTAGATTTTGTATCTCTTTGTTTCAGTTATTTTGTCTCAAAACCATTTCCCTCATCATTAAAAACTCCTTAGGATACTGTGTTAATTGGATGCTGTATGTTTGGACTGAAGAACACAGCCAGGGACTTGGCCTCAGTCCTGATGAGGCATTGGCAGACGGGGAAAGGGGCCACTGGGCTGTGGCAGGTAGGACACTGGGGCCCTGGGGCTCCATGAGGACAAATGTGGTGTCCTCCCTTACAGCTGCACTTTTATCCATTCTCTCAGATCATATCCTGACTTTTCATCTTACCAAATAAATACCTCCGGTTTTAGATAAGTATCTTGCTGTCCAGGCAGCTGGGTGTAAACCGGAAAAGCACGGCCTTTAGATGTCAGACATATTTAGCCTTGAGGCTCTCAGCTTCTTTACTCAATAATTAAGTGCTCTTGGGAAAGCTGTGGTACCTCAGCAGAGCCTCTGTTTGCTCACCTGTAAGACAGGGAATCAGGATAATGACCTCACTGGGCTATTATCAGGTCTAATTGAGATAATATCCTCAAGAGCACTGGGTATCATGTCTGATACAGGATAGGTTTTCTCTAGTTACCTATAGGGTTTCTTTATAAAATCAGATATAAAGCTATGAGCTGGGTGTGTTCGGGCCTAAGGTGAGCTGCAGGGGACTTGAGGACCTGAACGACTCTCTATATCATTTCTTGCCTCTCTTTGTTCACGGACCAGAAAATAAAACCAGGCAGATGATCTCTACCAAGGTTATCATCAAATTCATGGCTGTGAGAGTCTAGCCAGGTGAGGCTTATCTTTATCTGACAGTTTTCAGAACTGGCTGCTCAGGCAGCAGTTTCGGTCCCTCACACAGCCTGGGACGCCAGTTGTCCTGCCTTTCATAGTGGCTGCCAGCAGCTATGCCCAGGACGGGCTGTGGTGGCAGCTACACATATGAGAACAATAGGGATCATTACAGAACAGTCTGCGTTTGGGTTATAGGCAATTAGGGGCTAGACCTTTACAAAAGACTTTTCGTTCACCCAAAACAAGAAACTCAAATTTCATCTATTGTTCTTCTTCTTTGCCTTATCTTTTAGCTAGTTTCTTTCCTTTCATCATTTCTGCTGCTCTAATACGTGTGTGTCTTTTGTTTCTTCCTCCTGGAATGCCCATGGCTCCATCCTTGTCTGGCTACCCTGATTCATCCTTCAGAACATGGCCCCTGATTGGCTCACATTTCCCTCCTTGACACTTGCTCTCATCCTGGCTCTTACTATACTACTTAGTCATTCCGTGTTTGTTCATATATATTTGCTGGCACCTAGCCAGGCATGTTTTTGAATAGCTGAGGAAATAGGGAAGATGGTTAATCAGTTAATCTGATAAATAAAATTAATAGAGGTCAGAGGGATGACACAACTTGTTTCGTACCCACCACCATCTAGGAGGGAATTGTCCAAGAAGAGAGTTCCTTCACATTATAGGAAAGTCACATTTGAGATGGTCACAGACGTGTGGCAACATGAGAAGATTCTGAAGGTTCTCCAGAATCTGCTTGAGGCCTGTCCTTTGCTTGCTTGTTCCTTCATCCACTCATTCAATATTTATTAATGTGTATGTGTGCCAGGCACAGTTCTAGATGCTGGAAATACCACTGGTGAACAAAACAGAAAAAAAAAATCCCTGTCTGCATGGAGCTTATACTTTTAGTCAGGGGCAAATGATAATGAAAGAAGGGCTCTAATAAGCCAGGTGGCAATAAGTCCAATGAAGAGGAATAAGGCTTCATTAGGGAGAGGGGGATGGGAGGAACTACTTTAGTTGGAATGACCAGGGAACCTTTCTTTGAGAACATTTGAATAGAGACCTGGATGAAGTGAGGAGTCAGGCATTCATATTCTGGGGAAAACAGTGTTCTAGGTAGAAGGAGGAGCAATGAGAAGGCCCTGGGGTGGGACCAGGCTTGATAGCAGTTAATCATCCTATTTTTCTCAATGGTAAGATGAGCACAGAACTTTCATTTTGTATTTTATCCTTTTGCATTATAGCTCTCACAAGATAAACCAAATAATGTCATAGGTCCACTTCACTATATATAGTGGGCATATTCCGGAAAAAGTGAGCATATCTATGTGAATTTTTGTAATTAAATTCCATTCTAAAGGCACACAAGGATCTTGTCCTTTTAAGGGACCCCATGGCTAATTCTTTTAATAGGGTGAATAATCATCCTTAGAGGATCCCTTAGGTTCTTCTCATTTTAAAAATCCTATGGTTTTATGTCTCTACAGAGGCTGAACTTTCATATATTTTCATGAAGGTGGAGAAAACACAGCACGAAGTACATATAAATGGCAGCCAGCAGTTAGTCAGGCAGGTAAAATTTCATTGGAAGAGACTGAAGTTTTTTTTTTCCCTGAAATGTAAGGCTTATCAATCTCTACCTTCCTTCCCCTGTTATGCAAAGGTGGCAAATTTGGGCATAAAGGAAGTAGAGATTAGAAGTCAGATGACTGGGAAAAAAGACTATAAAGTAGCTGTTTCCTAAATCTCTATTTAAAAAGAGCAAGCCCGCATTTCTTCTCTTAAGGGAAGTAACTCCTTTTGAATTTCAGTTTGTGTGGGCTGTTATGATAAGAGCAAGTAAGGATGGTCCAGTTCCAAATTTTCTTCAGTTTCCCAGTATCATCTTGGTTATTGTAAACAAACAAATGAGGCATAACTGAATCATGCAGAGAGTGTGTGTGTGTGTGTGTGTGTGTGTGTGCATGCATGTGTGTGTGTGTGTGGAGGAGGGGTTGACAAGTGAATTTTTTACAAGTCTCTGTGTAAAGGTCCAGGTTGGGCATGGTGAGTACACTTAAGAGGGCAGGGATGACATTGGCAATGTGGCTCGTACTGGAGATGTTTTTGGTGAATAGATTGTTTGCTTGGGTACCCAACTAGTATGTCACGTGACAGCCTCACATGCTTTTTAAACTATTTATTCAAAATGATTTATTAGCTACTAAAGAAAAAAAGGGAAAAGAGATCAATTACGTATTATTCACAAACAGAGTAATTTTCTGGCTCAAACAAGGAGCCGGTCCTCAACAAAGCGAGTGCAGAAGTTTCATCCTCCAGCCATTCAAGGGTCTTCCCGAGCCACCAGCACCCGCCCAGCTCATTGGTGCTGCGTGGACTTCTTTTGCAGCCTACTTTGCTTGACTGTGGATGGGAGGGAAGACTCTTTTCTTTTGTCCTCCTCTTTTTACCATTAGTGAGTCAGCAGCAATGCTGGTTCTGAAGACAGTTTCCTATGCTGCGTACGTTTCCCAGCTCTTTACAAAGGGAGCAGTTTAATCTTGATTTTGTTGTGGTTTCTAAACCTTGGGAGGTATAGGCAGTTACACACTTTGGCACCGAAAGTGAACAGAGGCGTATAATGCTGAGGGTAACTCCCACCAGCAGAGCCGTTTGTTTGGTATCTATAAAGTGCCTCACTGCAATCCTATAGGTATCATCTTCATCCCCGCTCTCAGTGTGACAGGGGAACAAGTGAAGGTCTGTCTGGAATTACCTTTGGGTGAAGTTCTTAGCCTCGCCCTCCTCCTAAAACATCTTCCGAGCTCTGTCTTTCCTTCGAGTTGACATAGATCTTGTCTGGCCCACTAGTCTGTTGCTCTTCCAATCCAAATTTTGGGTGGAATTTTTCCATGTTTGTGATTATCTTTAGATGGTAAAGGCCACTTACTCATTTAGCCAAAAATAGATACCTATGGCTGCTCTGGGCCAAGCACTGCTCCTGTGTCTGGCTGTGTGGATTCCCATGGTCATGGCAGAGCTTCTTATCAATCTAGGGTCCACTTACCTCTGGCAATTTCATAGACGGACACTGTACCTCCAATAGTGCCTGATTCATTGCTCATGTGCTAGTGCTGGTGGGAACACAGAGGCTTTTAGGTCCAGTGGGCTTGCAATGAATGTTGATATTGATAAGGCAGGTGGAGATGGGATGGATGTCAAAGATCAGAGAAAGACATTAAGGTCACTTCGTGCACTTTTATTCATTCCTCTCATATCCTCAAGGTCAAGGTCTCTCTCTCCCCCTGCTCCTCTCTTTCTCTCAAACCATATTGAATGGTTTGGCAGAGAACTCCCTCGCAGTTTGAACTCTGACAAAGAGCTTTTATATCAGGGCTTTTTTAAAAAGCAAATTAAACAGAACCCAACAAAGTTTTTTAAAAGTATTTTTTCTCAACATTTTATTATGGAACTAAAAGTTTTGTGAGAGATTAAAAGCAAAATAATCATATATGGACCTCATTGTATGTATTTGACCTAGTCCTGGAAGATGGCATGTAAACCAAAATTTTGTAACTCAAGTTCTATTTTAAGTCCACCCTGAACAGTTGTTATTTAAAGAAATCCTGTAAAAAGAATAACCAGGACCCCCTGAAATTTAGAGCTCGTGGAGGCAGCAGGTGTTTTCTTTGAAGGAGGGTGGGAACATGGCTCTTACAGCCATCTTGGTTTAGCCCCAGACGGTTGTGTGGCCTGAGAATCATGATTTTATTCTTAGGGAACTTGGGGAATCAGGAAAGGAGAGAGAACGCATCAAAAGTTATTCAGAGAATGGACAATGGCTTCATTTTTCTCCCGTGGGAAAAATTGACTCCCTGTTCCTCCCTTCCCAGAAAGGATTCAGGGAAATGGCCTCAGTTCGTTCTGAAATGGCTGGAAGGAGAGTGGGGCATGGCCTGCTTTCACAATAACCAGTCACTGGACAGGGGATCATTTCTCAGGAACCCCAGGATGCAACATTATAGGGAAAGGGGGGATTTCTACTCCTGCAGGGAAGCATTCCTAAGGATGTAATTGTAATATTTTGTTTAGAAAAGAGGCAAGATCATTTGTTTGAATATCTGGATTGGCTATAGGAACTCCATAATTTGCATTTGTTGGGGCATTTTGTGGGTTGTTATCTTAAAGAAACAAAGAAAAATTTGGTTTCAAACCCAACGTTCCACAAGGAAATGGAAATTTCACTGTTCCTTTCTGACATAAAAGGTCATCTTGTTGTTTATCTACAAAGCCAGGGGAAATTGGCTGTTGAGTATTTTGCGTTTGGAAACACTGGCCCAAATTCAAAGAAGTCTGATGCTTTCTCCCCTCCCTGCCCTGTTTTTATTTAACGATGCTGAACTCATGAATCACTGGGTGAAAGCTTGAAATACAGCTCCTTCTGTTTCAGAAGATGAGGGCTTTAGTGCAAAAGGAGGAACCCAAAGTCAAGGATGCCTTAGAATGCCTAAGAATGTAGACACTGAGAACGTAGCTGCTATAAAGTTCCTGGTTTCTGGGTTACAGGATACACTGTACTCTCTTGTACTTGATGAAGTCACTATAAAAACCTTTGGCAAGATGGGGATCTCAGGCCCATCCTGAAGTTTACTGCAAAGCCTCAGAATAGTTACCCTTCAAGCAGGGTAGTGACATAATTGGCCAAATGCAAAATGAAAATGTGGGGTCCTTTGTTAAAAGGAAAAAAAAAAAAAGTACAGTTAAAGGGTTAAAACATAAACCTTTTCCTTTAAAAATATGTTATTACTTACAAAACATAATGGTGTAATTGTGATATATCAGTAACAACAATTATAAATAGTAAAAAATAGGTTTGTTGCCATAATTTTATATACTACAATAAAAAATAATACCTTATCAATGTGATATCTTGATTGACCATAAGATTTTTCTGGCTCTCTTTTCTGGAAATCCATTTGTCAGGTTTATGAAAATTTATACCTTTAGCAATTTCATTTTCAATTGATATAATTGAAAGCAGCATGAGTTGCTCTTTGCAAGTGCAAGATCACAAATAAGTGTTGATAATTTTAAATTTTGAGATGGATCTTTCTGCTGATGTAACTGTTACTGGGAGTTAAGGGTATCTTATTGGCTATAATAGCATTAGGATAAATTTCTAAAAAATTATTTTGAAATATAGACCGGTATATCTAGAGCTGATGATTCTGGCCTAACAGGTTTTCTAAAAAGATTTAACTCTTCATACAAATTAGTTTTGTGTAAATTCGGATTTAATTTTAAATGTAAATTTTCAGAGTGTCATTTTAATGTTTTCTCTGACATTTCCTGTAACTTGTAAAGATTCCATGAGCAACTGAGAGTGGCTTCACAATTCATATATATTTCAAAATGCTTGTTTAGGTCATCTATTGTCTTTCTTCATACAAGGATGAATTAATTTAAAAACTGTCCTTCTTTTAAAATTGGTTACTTTAAAGTTTCATATGAAAATGTTCTTTTCCGTGGAATGTGACAACCTTTAAATTCAATTTCTATTTCTAAGCCTGTGGATATTTGCTTTGCAATGTTGCAGTTTTCAAAACTGGATTCTTTGAAGAATCCTAATAACTCGTGGATATGCTTTATTGCAATGTCCATGTGTACATTTTTCTTTTGTGATAATTTACTGACAAAGTTTATTGCCTAAGCCCCAGCAGTTCCTGTCCTGGCACTCAGGACAGGGAGTTCATATTTATGCAGATGTCACAGGACTGGGCTCTGAGGACTGACAGGTGAGCAGGCCTCCTACTTCCTGGGCTGTTGCAGCCGCTCTTGCTGCTGTTGCTGCCCTTACCATCCCCACCTGGGCTCAGGTCCCAGCCCTGGCTTCCCCCACAGGGTCCCATGACATCCTGGATGCCCCTGGCCTGTATTGCTGCCTGGTGTACATCCTCTCTGCTCGTATGTACCCTCCATTGTCACATCAGACTTCACTTACAAAACGCACATTCAGCGATAAAATTATTAAGAATTTCAAGACAGCAACCGTACAGCATAAACCAAGTATGGGGTCCCTTCTGGGAGCGAGTCCCTCTGTGGGTGCACAGGTCACATACACATGAAGCCTGCCCCTCCCGGGCTAGAGAATGTGGCCAATTGAAGGAATGCAGGTTACCGACCACATGCAGCCTAGCTTAGTTTCTGGTGGATTACCTTCAGAGTTCAGGAAGATAGAACT
This sequence comes from Balaenoptera acutorostrata, assembly GCF_949987535.1. Taxonomy (NCBI): domain Eukaryota; kingdom Metazoa; phylum Chordata; class Mammalia; order Artiodactyla; family Balaenopteridae; genus Balaenoptera; species Balaenoptera acutorostrata. Next base: position 19,265,114 of record NC_080079.1, on the reverse strand, counting down.
CCAGGAAGTTCTCCCTCATGTCTAACCTCAGCCTCAACAAGGCCATTTTTTATTTATTTTTTCCTTTCTGCAAACATTTTACCGTTCACATTTATCAAAGCCTCTCATTAGTTCACGTAATGAACCAAGGTTCACCTGAGTACAGACTAGCACCTGTTTTCACATGTGGGGACACTGATTTCTTATATCCCTAGCCTTCCTTAGAGACCATGAGGTTTCACAATTAGAAGGGGCTTTACACCTCCCCTAATCCAGTGGGTCACCAACCTGGTTCATCATCAGAGTCCCCCGCAGGATTGTAAAAATGTGATACTCCCTGTTCCTAGCCCTAGAGATTCGGATTCAGGACATCCAGGATGAGGCCCAGGCAACTGCATTTTACCAAGTGTTAGCTGGGGATTCTGATGGGCAGCCTGGTTTGGGAATAGCTGATGATTTTCCTGATTAGGAATTTGTTCAAGGCTCCGCAGTTTTATTCCCTTCTTTGTCCCTGACTCCAGGGCTCATCTCATTCTTCCTGTAATTTGTCTTGCTTTATCTGACTCAGCAGCACAAGCCCCTTCTGCTGTGTTTTCCCATCTTCAGTCACATAGTTGTAAAACGGAAGAGGCCAGAGGCCACTCTCTCTGGACACTCCTTTTATGTTAAATCCTTTCTGTAGCTCTGTGAAGTCACCTTCAACCAACATAACAAGGAAGGTACCAGGTTGCCAGGTCCTTGACAAGCTGGCACCCCACAAGCTGGGAGCGTGTGTGAGTGCGTGTGAGTGCTCAGGTGTACGTGCGTGTGTGAGAGTGTATGCTTGAGCGGGCTCGGCGATGATAATGGTGGAGGAGATTAATCCGGGTGGACTTTAAGTGCTAGGGTATTTCAGACTAGAAATACCAAACCCGACGAGGGATTTGATCAAGGCCTAAGCCTCATGAATGGTTCAGAAGGGTCAGCAAGGACTAGCTTATCTAATTCATGAATATACCTTTTGAGGCATAAAAGAGGTAGTTTTAACAACTTGTACCATTTAAGATAGTCTCTGTTTCACTGCAATAATAACCCCCAAATCTTAGTGGCTGTAACAACTCACAGCACACGTCCACTGCACATCTTTGGGGAACCTAGAACTTGTCTCTTCTTTCTGAGACTCAGGCTGATGGAGCAACCTCTCCCCAACACTGCAGTTTTCCAGCAGAGGGAACGTCCCACTCAGCAAAAAATGCCCCGGCCTGCAAATGACGCATCATCTCTGCTCACAACTCTTTGGCCAGAGCTAGTCACGTGGGCCATAGAACAGAGACAATGAGACCATACAGAAATGAGAACTGTTGAGCACTCTACAAGTTCAATTACTCTTTTGAGGTATTTTAAAGAAGGTACCGCTTTATCTAGCAGAGCGTAAGCATCTGACCTAAGGAGTGGGAGAGTCCAGAAATAGGCCATCTTAGAAGATGAGATGTATTCATGGATAATAGATCCCCACCATTGAAAGTTGGAGGAGCCACTCTGGGAGGATCTGGCTGAGATGAAAATGTTTCATGTTGTTTTCTCTCATTGTATCAGAGATCCAGGTGGTAAAACGGGCTTTCTTCCTGGTTCATTTCCTGGGCATTTTTCTAATCCATGTTCTTCTCATGCCTCCATGTAGATCTTGATGGTGAAGAGGGAGATTGGTGGGTATGATTATACGTCACAGAGCTTAGAGGTGGCTGAATGGGAGTTGTTTTTCTAGTCCTCCCATAATTCTGTGTTGTCCTAGATCTTAATCTTACCCCTTAGCCACCTTGCCTCCTGTTTCAGTGTTTGATTCCCTATTATGTGATTGCTTTGGACAAAAAGTTCAAATTAAACTGGAGGTCCTCATTTTATCAGGACTTGGGACTTAGGGAGAACTTTGAAGTTATTACAAGTGGATGAGAAACTGTGGGTCCCAACACGGGACAGCCACGTATGATCAAAGTGTTTTATGTTTTTGAGTTTTAGAAGCTGTGGAAAGTAAAGGATAGATGTAAAATAACAACAACAAAACTCTGGACATCCTAGAACTTGGAGAAGATATTCAACTTTTAGGAAAACAAGTTGATTTTTCATTGACATATTGTATCTGAAGAATTGCAATGTTGTCAAGAGTTCTTGCTTTGGAGTCAGACATACATGGATTGAAGGCCCAGCTGCAATAGTCAGAGTTCTCCAGAGAAACAGATCCAATAGCCCAATAGGCTCTCTCCCTCGCTCTCTCTCTCTCTCTCTCACATCTCCATCAGTCTTGGTACATCTCATATATCAACTCCTTCTAATATGGAGATTTATTAGAAGGAGTTGACTCCCATAATTTTGGAGGCTGAGAAGTCTCAAGATCTGTAGTCAGCAAGCTGGAGAGCTAGGAGAGCCCATGATGTATTGACATGTTCTGGTCTGAAAGCCAGTAGGATTGAGACCCAAGAAGAGCCAGTGTTTCAGTCTGAGTCTAAAGGCTGGAAAAGACCAAATGTCCCAGGTCAATCTGTCAGGAAGGAGGAGTTTTCTCTTTGCCTTTTTCTTCTATCCAGGTCTTCAGTTGATAGGCTGAGGCCACCCACATTAGGGAGGACAACCTGCTTTACTCAGTCTACTGATTCAGATGTTACTCTCACATCCAGAAACTCCCTCACACACATACACACACAGATAATGTTTGGCCAACTCTCAGGGCCTGACTGTGGTCCAGTCAAGTGGATACAGAAAATTAACAACCACAGCAGCTCTGTTACTTAAGAGCTGTGTGAACTTGAGCAAGTTACCTAGCAACCTTTTGCTTCATTTTCCTGCTCTGTAAAGTGGGATAATTAAAGTGTTTGCTCATAGGCTTGTCTTGTGGTGTGAATGAGAATACATAACAGTCCGTGAAAACGTACTGAGTGCTTAGGGTATACCTGGCACTGTGCTATTGCTGCTGTTACCATCACCATCATCATCCCCAAGAAGAAACTTGATGATAGGTCTTCTCTCATCCAGGGTGAGTTGAGAGAGGCAGGGTGAGGGGGGTCTGTGGAACAGTATAATTGTTCTCTGGTATCATAATTTCATGGTTGGTTGTCACATATGCTGCTTTAAACTTTTTGTTTCCTTTTCTTCCTTTTAAATGTTAGTCTCTGTTTCGAGAACCATTTCAGTCTACACGTTTGTGATTTATTTACTGTGAACACATTGCTCAGTAATTAGGAAGTGCCATTTTAAAACATATGGACTTTCTGAGCCTCTTTAAGGGAAGTAGAGCAGAGAGGTGTCTGCAGGCAGCAAACTACTTTGCCCAATGGTGACTGTTGGCCCAGAGGCTAATAATTCAGGAGGTTCAAGGGAGTTCCAAGCTAGGCACACACAAAGCCTTCTTCTCATCTTTATTTGCTGTTAAGTAAAGTGATATTTATATTTAATATGCCTGACAAACTCCGTCACTTCTTTTGTATGCAGGTTTATCGAGGCATCATTTTTACATACAGCAAAATTCACTCTTGTAAAGTTTACAATTTGATGAGTTTTGACAAATGACTATCATCCTGTGGCCCCCAAAACAATAAAGATACATAACATTTTTATTACTTTGACAAAGTTGCTGTGGCCCTTTGCAATCAGTCCCCTCTCCACATTCCGAGCTCCGTCACCACGGATTTGTTTCTGTCCCTATTGTCTTATCTTTTGTGAAATGTGATGTATGTGGGATCCTATGGTATGGAAATTCTCCTGTCTCGCTTCTGTCGTTTAACATAATGCTTTTGAGATTCATCCCTGTTGTTGCATGCATCAGTAGTTCTCTTTTTTTTTTAAAACTTTAGGTTTATTTATTTATTTATTTATTTATGGCTGTGTTGGGTCTTCGTTTCTGTGCGGGGGCTTTCTCTAGTTGCGGCAAGCGGGGGCCACTCTTCATCGCGGTGCGCTGGCCTCTCACTGTCGTGGCCTCTCTTGTTGCAGAGCACAGGCTCCAGACGCGCAGGCTCAGTAGTTGTGGCTCACGGGCCTAGTTGCTCCGCGGCATGTGGGATCCTCCCAGACCAGGGCTCGAACCCGTGTCCCCTGCATTGGCAGGCAGAGTCTCAACCGCTGTGCCACCAGGGAAGCCCAGTAGTTCTCTTTTTAATTGCTGAGCTGTAGTCCACTGTAGTGATAAACTAAAATTTGTTAATCCATTTTCTAGATGAAGGACAGTGGTTTGCAGTTTTCAGCTATTATAAATAAACTGCTATGAGCATTCACATACAGGTTTCTGAATGAACATAGATTTTTATTTCTCTTGGGTAAATAACTAGTAATGGGATTTCTGGGTTGTATGGTAAGTATATGTTGAACATTGTAAGAAATTGCCATATTATTTTCTAAAGTGGCTGTATCATTTTGCATTTCCACTAGCAATGTATGAGAATTCCAGTTGCTCCACACTCTTGTTAACACTTGGTATGGTCAGTCCTTCTAATTTTGGCTACAAGTGAGGGATGTGAGCATCTTTTCATGTGCTTATTGACTATTTGTAAACATATTTTTGTAAACTGTTTAAATTATTTGCCCATTTTTACTCCTTTTTTTCTTATTGAGTTTTTTGTTTTTAATTTATTATTTATTTTTGGCTGTGTTGGGTCTTCGTTTCTGTGCGAGGGCTTTCTCTAGTTGCGGCAAGCGGGGGCCACTCTTCATCGCGATGCACGGGCCTCTCACTATCACGGCCTCTCTTGTTGTGGAGCACAGGCTCCAGACGCGCAGGCTCAGTAGTTGTGGCTCACGGGCCTAGTTGCTCCGCGGCATGTGGGATCTTCTCAGACCAGGGCTCGAACCCGTGTCCCCTGCATTGGCAGGCAGATTCTCAACCACTGCGCCACCAGGGAAGCCCTCTTATTGAGTTTTTAAAATATATATTCTGTATTCATTTTTGGGGTCAGATATGTGTTTTTCAAACATTTTCACCCAATATGATGCTATTCTTTTAATTTTCATAAGTCTTTTGAAGAACAGAAGTTTTTAATTTTGGTGAAGTCTAGTTTATTATATTTTTCTTTTATGGTTCATATATTTTTTCGTCCTATCGAGGAAGTCTTGAGTAATCCAAAGTCATAAAATTTTGTCTTGCTTTCTTCAAGAAATGTAATTGTTTTAGCTCTTGTAATTGTCTGTGTATACGGAGTGACATAAGGGTTAGGAATATTTCTTTTATTCTATCTGTCTGTCTGCCGATTAATAGCCAACTGTTCAAGCACCATTTGTTGAAAAGAGTCTCCTTTCTCCATTGACTTCCTTTCTCATGGAATCTTTGTTGAGAATCAATTGGACTCTCTTTGCTTTATTCATCTATATGTTTATTCTTATACCATTACCGCACTTCTGATTTCTGTGGCTCCACAGTAAGTCTTGAAATGTGTTAATGTGTATGCTCCACCTTTGTTACTCTTTTTCAAAATTATTTTGGCTATTCTAAGTCCTTGCATTTCCATATAAATTTGGAATCAGCTTGCCAATTTCTAAACAAAATCCCATTGGGATTTTGGCTGGCATAACATTTAACCTACAGGTTAATTTGTTGAGAAATGACATCTAAACAATATCGATCTTCTAATCCATGTATTTCAGTCTTCTTTATCTTAGTAAAGCTTGTAGTTCTCAGTGTACAGATATTGCAAATATTTTGTTGTATTTATTCCTAAATTCTTTTTTGTTTAATGCTATTGTAATGGCATTTAAACATTTCAATTTCCAACTGTTTGTTGTTAATATATAGAAATAAATTTTTTTGGCCATCCTTACTCTTTTAGCTTATGTAGGCCTTTGCTTTTAAAATGAGTTTCTCAATGTGTAGTTAGATCTTACTTATTTTTATCCGATTTGACAATCTGTCTTATAATTGGACTGTTTAGATTATTTACATTTAATTTGTAATAGTACATTACTATTTACATTTAATGTTATTATTCATATGATTGGACTTAAAGCTACTGTCTTGCTATTTGTTTTCTATTTGTCCCATCTGTTATTTCTCATATTTTCATAAATATAGGCTATATAAATATATATTTCAGTCCTAAATTGTTTTGCATATATAATGACCTTTGCTTATTGTCCTCTGAGATCTAGGGCTTTTATGGCATGTTGAATGAGGAGAAATAGCTTTGGTATCAGTTAGCTTATGTTTGAATCCTAGCTTTGCTGTGAACTTGGGAGAACTACTAAGCAACTTTGTCTTAATTTTTTCATCTCTACAATGAGGACAGTAACAGCCCCCTCCCTACTCATAGTGTTCCATGAGGATGAAAAGAGGTAATGCATGCAAATTGTGTAACAGAGGGAGCTCATAGTAAGTGCTCAATATATAGAAACCGTTTTTCAACCTTCAATTACATCAGAAACATGACTTCATATTTTATGCAATCTTTATAACTGTCATTCTTATGGCTGGACAATAGTCTATGATGCAAATACAAACCACTATGACCAACTCACTTTCATTTGGTTTGACAGGTTATTTCCAGTTTGGGGCCATTCTAGATAATACTACAATAGTTAATGTCTTTTTTCCATAAAATATCCTTTTTTGTTTTAGTTTACCGATTTCCTTTAGAAAAATCCTTGGAATGGTATTTCTGGATAAAGGATATGAACCCTGACATGGTTCTTGCTATATATCCAAGCATACCTTTGGGAGTCACAGTAGGGACCGGAAAAAGATGTCACCCTCCGACTCTGATTCTCATGGGAACCAGAAGATATTCCTCGCTCATGTCCCTTTGAAAGAGGCACCTTCATTTTTGTCTCTTCCTCTGTTGAGTGAACCGTCTTCGCCTTTCCTACTCATCCTAATGGCTCATTACTCACACCTGTCATCCATTTCAGTGGTTCTGCAAAATTGCAAGGCTCATTTTCATGTCGGTTGTCTCTGCTTGGAGCCCCTCAAGAAGAAAAACAGCCTGTTGTTGATGGTGGAATGTCTGCTTTGCAGCTCTCTCCTTATTTGGCTCAGCTGGAAGTGTACATTCTCTGGGAGGGGGTCCTTCCTGAGCTGCTTAGAAGTTTTCAAGCTGGAGAGAGAAGCGGGTCCTGGTGTCCCCTGCCTAAGAGACCTGATTTCTCGTGCAGATGCTGTTGCTTGAGGATAAAAAATAGGGAGAAGAGCTCACCTTTCCCATAGTGTCAGCTCCCATGGCTGCTCCCACCGCACGATCTGTCTATTCCTTTTTCCTGTCTTCTCCTCTCAGGAACTCACTCTCTGAGCAGTCTCACTGTTTCACTAGAGTCTAGATTAGAGGAAACAAACATACACACACAAACATGTGGTTTCCAATTAGGCCAAGAAGTCGAGTTCTGAGGGAGAATTCTGCAGCTATATCCAGGTAGGACAGGAAGGTTGCCAAGTTTACAGAAGTCGGATGTTTGGCAGGAGGTCATGGTGAGCTAGGCTATACTCTGAGCCTAGAGCCTTTCTTTATGCTCCCTCAGAGGGTGTCTTGGACCCCAGGCATCGATCAAACAGTGGCAGTACTGAGACTGTCCATTTGCTGTACAACTCAACTTGGTTCTAAGTTGAGAATGTTTCAGGTGGGCAATATTTAAATTTGGACACACTGAGTTCAGTCCCACATTATTTAATGTATCAATACGTCCATTCATTCGGTCTCCCAGGTCAGCTCTCTGCTGCCCCGTGGGCTCACCTGGAGAGCCACAGAGGCTTAGGGCAAAGGCTTCAACCTGCATCCTCTTAAATCTAGCCAGCCTTAGATCAACCAGCTCTTCTTCAATTCTCCTCTTTTCACCTCAACTCCTGTTGATTTTTCAAGTCTTTTATCCCCGCCCATCAGCAGTCTGGGGTGAGGGTCAGCTTCCTACCTCTGTCACTTCTCAGATTCCTCTTTATCAGGATAATGTAAAGTGTTCCATCCCTTCGGTATTAGATACACCTGTCACACACCTGCTTTTTCACGTTGGCTCCTTAAAATCCTACTTCCACATGTATATTTCTCTAAGGTAACGGGTGGCTGTGGATGTGAAAGGGGATGTAGAGATGAGGGGAGGGGAGCCTCCAAGGAGGTGAATTTATTGGCTTTGAATCCACACTAGAAAAGTGAGTGATGGGGAGGGAGGTGGTTATTACAGAGAAAGTGATATACTCAAGTAATACACTCTGAATTAAAAATGAACATCCTGTGGAGAGAAATCCAAGCTCATTAGTGGTTTATAAAGTTACCTTGCTCTACCTGTCTTAATGATTGCTCTTCAGTTCATGCCAAAGTCGTAACGTAGGAGTCTTATTGTAGGGAAACCACATTTGTATGTGTGTGCCTCTAAGGGGCCTGGAACATCACAAATGCATTTTTTTTCAATTATGAAAACAAGTTGGAGTCACAGTCAGAGGCGCTATGCCTGAGTTTATGAGTTCCGACTCCCCTGTGGGAGTGGCAGTGACACCAGCCGAGACCCCATGTCTCTTGTCCATGATGATACCTCTTAGCCTTTTCCCTCCCAGGCTCTGGGCAATTTGTGCTCAGAAAGCAAGCCAGGATAAAAGGGTTTCTGAGAGAGAACCCAGGAGAGTACCTTGCCTTGATTTAAATATTGATAGAACTTCCTGAGCACCCAGAAGGAAAAGGAGGGATAAAGAGGCTTTTCCAGAATGCACATTCTTCTGTGCAATGAAGTAGCTTGCTTTCATCCATCTTCCAGACCCTCTTGTTATATTATTTTCCTGGGAAGAAGGTTTTAGGTAGTGTGGTGTTGACCTAGTCCATAGGCAGATAAATACACACTTAAGGTGTCAGCCAGACAGAGGCATCCCAATGAGGACTTCATGTGTATTTTGTTTCATAGCCATATCCACAAACATATATATGATACAGATAGATTTTAAAACAAAACAAAATGTGCATGTATGATATAGATTTAAAATAAAACAATGTACATGAATATTTATATCCACACACATTTACATGATAGAGTGACATGCGGGGGTGGTAATTAGGGCTTCAGAAGTGTTTTTTATTGACATGTAGTTGATTTACCATGTTGTGTTAGTTTCTTCTGTACAACAAAGTGATTCAGTTATACATGTGTATACATCCTTTTTTTATATTCTTTTATATTTTTGTATTCTTTTTCCATTCATTCATTCCATATTGAATATAGCTCCCTGTGCTATACAGTAGAACCTTGTTATTTATCCATTTTATATATAATAGTGTGCATCTAATAACCCCAAACTCCCAATCCACTCCTCCCTCACCTTCCTTCTCCTTGGCAACCACAGGTCTGTTCTCTACGTCTGTGAGTTTGTTTCTGTTTTGTAGATAGGTTCATTTGTGTCATGTTTTAGATTCCACATGTAAGTGATATCATATGGTATTTGTCTTTCTCTTTCTGACTTACTTCACTTAGTATGGTAACCTCTAAGTCCATCCGTGTTGCGTCAAACGGCATTATTTCATTCTTTTTTTATGACTGCGTAGTATCCCATTGTATATATATATGCACCGCATCTTCTCTATCCATTCATCTGTCGATGGGCATTTAGGTTGTTTTCATGTCTTGGCTATTGTGAATAGCGCTGCTATGAACATAGGGGTACATGTATATTTTAGAATTAGAGTTTTGTCTAGATATATGTAGGGCCTCAGAGTTTTAATTAGACCCTGAGGAGGTTGGGACCTTGCCTACTTTTATGAAACCCAGACCCTGGGGTACGTACCAAGACTACTTGTGGCCTCCTTTTCCCTGGAATTACTGAATAAGGAGGGGGAAATGAATCTTTCTGGGAAGGTTTGGTCTTTTCAAGATGTACTGGAAGGTTCAGGGTGGTGTGACAAGCAGCTTGGGACTTCTTTGTCACTCACAGCGTGGAGGCATAGTTGCTGCAACAGTGGTCCTCAGTTTGGGTCCAGCTGGGTGCAAATGTGACGGTAAGCATGGGGAGTTTGGGATCACTCTGCATGGTTTGATGATTTTTGTATTCCCAGGAAATTTACTAATTTTGAACAGTTCCAGAAATGAATTCATTTTCACTCTTCAGGAAAATATATAGGATGTGAACTTTGGAGCCAGGAAGTTATGAATTAGACTCTTAGCTCTTGCACTGATCAGCTGTGTGATCTTGAAAGTTACTTAAGCTCTCTGGGCTTTAGCTTCCTTGTCTGTAAAATGGGGCATAAAATGGACCACTTCATGGAGCAGTTTGGAGGATGCTCAAGAAATGTTTTGTTCCTTCCTTCTTCCCTCCTTGCTCTGTGAATTCCTTCCTCCTTTCTCTTTTTCCATCCTTCCTCAGGTTCTGCTGCTTTCCCATACTGCACCTTGGTATGTTTTTTGGGAAGGATCCAAAAACTCGATTGGAGGAGGAGCACAGACCGAGCTCATGGGTGGGGCTGGCTGGGGGCGGGGGTGCTCTGTGCATGGGAAGGGCTGGCAGACAGGGGTGTCCAGGACAGGAAGAGTGAGTGCCGGACCTGGAGGCCTGCAGCCTACCAAAGGCAGAAGGCCTGGCCGTGTACCCCACTTCTTGTTAACAGAGAAACAGGAACCTCCTGGAAGATATTACATACCTGACACGAGTCACGGTCAGGTACTTCAGATGACTTTTACTTTTGGTGATTGCAGTGGGTGCTCAGAGTAGGGAGGGCTCTAGGAGTGGGTTGGGGAGGTGTGGAGTCCATAGTAAGACCCAGCAGGCTCACATTTAAGGTGATCGCCTGGGGCACTTGAGGGAGTTAGGATGGGACGAGGCCCTTTCTGATGGGGTGGGGCTTTTCCTTTTAGTTTTCTAAGCCTTAGGTTCTGACTTACTTCTCACCTTTGCTCAACCTTGCTTCAAATCCAGAAAATGCACTGGAAATGCGGATAGCATTTGAGTCACTTGAGTGTTATCCTGATTATTCTTTTCCAGGGCTAATATGGATATTTTTCTAAAGTATGCTTAAAAGAGAATGAATGTGTGTGCTGCCTAAATTAATTTATTGTGAAAACAAAAACACTTCATTCTCCACATTCCTTCAAACACTTGATCTTTCCTCTAGTTTTCTGGCCCTCGTCCTTCATGACCCATCTCTTTTCTGGGAACTTTTTCCTGGCTTAGAATCCTAGCCTTGCCCTGCATGAGGCAAAGGGAGGCCATACTCAGATCACTTTGGAGGAGCCAAGGGGAAGACCTACCCTATCCATTGAAACCCCAGGGATGCACGCCAAGTTCCTGAGCAGAGACTCGGTTTCTTAACATGTCCATCTGAAAATAGTTTTCCTGTCATAAAGTGAGTCCCAAGGGGATTGTCAAACTGTCCAAGGAAACTAAATAAATATAGACATATGCAGATTAAAATTTTGTATTATCTATGTGATCCACTATATGGTTCCAGTTTAGCTTGGTGACTTTTGAAAATGAGTCATTTAATGTTAGCTATGTTCCCAGATCCTTCTCAAACCTTCTCCCACCACCTCTCCAGCCTTGCTGGAGCCCAAGTCGGGCCTGGCGTACAATAGGTCTGTCTTGGAAGCAGTTAGGGCTCTGGGTTAAGGGTTTGCTGGTGCCGCCCTTTCACCTGGCTTCTTGGCTGATTGGATGTTGCTTGGGTCAGGATATTGTGGTTTTTGTAGATCATTCTCTCTTCTCCCCTTCTTATTCATTTTAAATTATTTTACTTATTCTTCCAGCATTTATCAGTTGCTTGCTGTGTCCCAAACACGGTGCTCAGCCCTAGATGAAAGGGGGATCTGAAATGGAATATGGTTCTTGGCCCCTGTCCAGGGCTTTGCAGTCATGCAAACAGATAAGCCATGTTCCCCATTAAGGTAAATAATACAGGGTAGATAATAACAGGTGACACTTACTGAGTTCTCAGTATTTGCTAGACTCTGTGTTAATTGACTTTCATATATTATTGCCTTCAATTTCTCTAACACTTGGAGCATACATTTCCCCATCTCACAGATGAGGAAGCTGAGGCTAGAGGAGGTGAACAGCTGCCCCAGGTCCTAGTGCCAGAGTCAGGATTTGAACTCAGATCCATCCAACTCCAAACCTTAAAAGGTAAAAAGTGGTAAGTGCCATAATAGTGAGAATGCTCTCATTTCTCAGTTTCTCATCCATAAACTGGGGATCGTCTCCCTGCCGTCCTCCCCGCAGGGCTGTTGAGATGTTAAAAGTGCACATGAGAAAATGCCTTGAAGTATTCTAAGAGCCACGTTGGAGCCAGGTGGTTTCTATATGTTTTTTGTTCTGCAGCTGCTTTGGAGAAAAGGCTTTAACATCTCTGGACCCGCATGACCAACACTGTGACTGTGGGTGATGTCATGGGCCTCTGCCTGTGGTGTCCAGCTTGGGGCATAAAGAAGCATGAACTTGACAATGGTGGCACCAAGGCCAAAGCCACTGTCAGGGCTGGCAATAGCAATGTGTCTTTGGGGCACTTGGAATGTGCTCACCCTTTCCCAAGTAGGATTGTCCCCCCTGCCCCAGCTTTACTGAGATATAATTGACATACAGTATTGTATAAGTTTAAAGTGCACAATGTGTTGATTTGATACAGATATATACTATAATATGATTAACACTGTAGCTTAGCTAACACCTCCATCACGTCACATAAGTACCATTTCTTTTTTGTGGTGAGAACATTCCAGATCTACTCTCTCAGCAGCTTTCAAGGGTATAACATAGTACTGTTAACTCTGTGCACTCGATACCCTGTCTTTGGACCTTGGCCACCAGGGCCCCTCCCCTGGGCCCTGACTTGGGAGGGCCCTGCTCTGGCTGGCTTTCCGCCGTGCCTTCCCCAGGAGGGGAGGTGTCTGTGGAACAGACCCGATGGAACATGCCCATTGAAAGCCTTCATCCCCTCGAGTACTGGGAACCCTAGAATTTCCTGCCCACTTGGGCAGGCGTCTTCCCTGAATCCATATTCCCGAGGTCAGACCATGCTGCTAGTTTGCACAACCCTAGGCCCAGAGGGTCTGGGGGTGTGGGGCAGTGTTTTCAGTGCGTGTGGATGAAGCTTCAAATATGTCTGCACTTGATCCTAGTGCAAGATCCTAGGGCTGTAGCATAGAACCTGGCTGGAAAGTGAAGGGCAGTGAACTGCGGGCCAGGGGGCCTCTGCTGGTGCTTTGCACAAAATGTTAGGGGTGAGCTTGTGCCAGGCACTTTCCTGCATTATTCCCTGTAAACCAGCCCATGTGGTGTGCACTCCACCATCTGCAGATGGAGAAGCTGGGGCTCACATAGCTTAAGTGACTTGTTCAGGGTCATGGACCTGGGCTTCTAACTCAAGGGTCTTTCCAAAGCTCAGCTTATAAACCACCACCTGACATCCACAAGCATTGGAGTCACTTTGAGGTGCTGGTTAAAAATGCAGATTGCTGGACTTCTCCCCACACTGATGCATCAGGATCTCTAAGGTGGAGATCTGCTAGGAGATCTGTTTTTAAATGGTCTCCTTGTAGGACTCTTTGCTCACTAGCAGGGATCAAGTCCAGACCTGCCCTATCCTAGCCTTATGACCTTGACGAAGTACATCAGCCTCGTTGTGCCTCTGACACCTCCTCTGTCAGTGGGGATAACAGCACCTGCTCTTGCAAGGACTGCAATGAAAAGAGACTGTGTGTGTTATGCATTTGGCATGGGATAGGTGCTTCGACAGGGTGAGTTGAATATCTCGCCCTTCTTTTGATCTTTCTACCCAACTGGAGTCTCACCCTTCCCACAGGTTTATTACGTTGGTTCTACTTTCCCAGGGCCAAATTATCAGGAGTATCTCCTAAATTAATTTGTTTCTGAGATCTTAGCTACTAAGAGTTTATGGTTTAATAACCCCTTCCTTGGCTATTGGCAGAGGACAGGAGACTCTTGGAGATGAAAAAACATTCAGCATCCATGGGTCTGGCTCCCTGACATGGACTTCTGTGCTCTGCCAGGGGTAGGGGAGAAAGCCACAGCTTTTCATCGAAAGAGAGGCACCACATAGGAAGCTGCTAAGTGTGGCCGCTTCCTGGGCTAGCTTCTGTGACCTCCTGAAAACACCTGTCACTCGGAACCCTGCATCTGTGTTCTTGGGTCTCTGGTGTAGTTTAGCTCCTCTTCTCTCTGGTTTCCCCTGTCTTGATTTTTCTGCACTGGAAAGTGGAGGAAAAAAAGAAAAAAGGTACCTCCCTTCAGATGGGCTGTGTTCTGATTCCATGAACAGAACCCACCCTTGGAGGACCACAGAGGAGGTGTTAGAGTCTGACAAATGCCAGGAGAAATTGATCACAGGGAAGGTAAGATGCCAGGGAATCGCTTGCTGTCCCTCCTGGGGAGACACCCAGACAGACAAGCTGTCAGGAAGGGCCTGCACTGCTTGTACCATGCAGCTGTGGTCAGGAGAGGAGGGAGCTGCCTTTATAACCCTTTGTCTCTTTCACACCCTCAGCATGTGCTGTGTGGTCCTAGGTGTTGTGAAGGTGCCGCTGTGGTCTCCGGCCCCAGAAGCCCCAGGCTCACTGAGGAGGCCAGGCACAGGACTCAGGAAACACTCAGCGGCGCCAGACATAAGCGTCCGCCAGGGCGCAGGACACCCAGAGGGAGGAGTTCTGCCCCTAGGCTCAGAGCAGCTTCCTTCAGCAGCTGCGCCTGACTGGCCATGAGGGTGGGCTGCTTCTGTTTCTTTCTTTCTTTTTTTTTTTTTTTTTTAAATCTTATTTATTTATTTATATTTATTTTTGGCTGTGTTGGGTCTTCGTTTCTGTGCGAGGGCTTTCTCTAGTCGTGGCAAGCGGGACCCACTCTTCATCGCGGTGCGCGGGCCTCTCACTATTGCGGCCTCTCTTGTTGTGGAGCACAAGCTCCAGACGCGCAGGCTCAGTAGTTGTGGCTCACGGGCCCAGTTGCTTCGCGGCATGTGGGATCTTCCCAGACCAGGGCTCGAACCCGTGTCCCCTGCATTGGCAGGCGGATTCTCAACCACTGCGCCACCGGGGAAGCCCTCTTTTTTTTTTTTTTTTTTAATAAATTTATTTATTTTATTTTATTTTTGGCTGCATTGGGTCTTCGTTGCTGTGCACAGGCTTCTCATTGCGGTGGCTTCTCTTGTTGCGGAGCACGGGCTCTAGGTGCGCGGGCTTCAGTAGTTGTGGCTCGTGGGCTCAGTAGTTGTGGCTCGCGGGCTCAGTAGTTGTGGCTCACGGGCTCTAGAGCACAGGCTCAGTAGTTGTGGCTCACGGGCGTAGTTGCTCCACGGCATGTGGGATCTTCCCGGACCAGGGCTCGAACCCGTGTCCCCTGCATTGGCAGGCGGACTCCCAACCACTGTGCCACCAGGGAAGCCCCTGCTTCTGTTTTTTAAAGCACGTTCACATCTTCATCTCAGAGTGAGGTGAGTCCAACAGATGTTGCAATAAAATGCTGACTCTATTCTCTTAACACCAGCAGGGCTCCTTCTGGTGCCAGGTGAGCTAGGCAGCTGCCGTAGTGAGTACTGTTATTGTTGTTTCTGCTTTTTTATCCTTTTTGGTGAGAGGCTCTTGAAAGTCATCAGACACCACGCTCCCAGGTGGGGTAACCATCACACAGGTTTGGCCAGGAAGAAGCTGCTGTAGCTCCCTTTGAATCCCTTTGACGCCTAAATGTCACTGTGGTCCCCTCTTGGGGAGATGGCTATCTCCATATAGACCTGGGGAGAGCCCTCCCTTCCTCCTGTTGACCTGCCCCAGTCTGTCACACCCTTGCTTCTGGCAGGGCCGGGCCCGCTCACGCCTTCGCCCACGTAGCTCCTTCCGGGCTGGTAATGCTGCTTCCTCCTGCAGTGCCCCACCTGCTGAATGCCAGCTCATCTTCAGGCCCTTCAAGTCACGGCTGTCCCCCTGCTCCTCTGTGCAGCGTCCCCAGGGAAGGCAGAGGGGCTCCTTCTTCTGTGCTCCTAGCACACCGGGGTGCACACCTTCCTCACGGCAATCCCTGTGGGCCTCCACTGTGGTTTGTGCATCAATTTTCCCACCAGACTCTAAACAATCCTAAGGGCACGGGCTGGGCCTTGTTCGGCACTGTTCTTTCACCTGGCTTCCGGCGCAGGCCTGGCCCCTGCTGACTCAGCACATGTTTGTTGAATGACTGAAGGATTGTGAGGTGAAACAGCACCAGACTTAGAATCAAGGGATGTGGGGGGCCTCTAGAGCTGACTTGAGGGGGCCAAATAGCTGTGAGACCTTGCCCCAAATGGCCTCACCTGTGTGAGACAACATTCACAAAAGCACGTGGGAAAGTACAGATAAGAGGCCAAAGTTCCCGGAGAGTTGTCTTTATTTCCTGGTAAGCCTGTGACATTATGGAGAACAGCCAGGAGACATGCTTTTAATCATGAATAAAAACATGCAAGAGTTGGCCTCGTTCCAAATACAAAGTCCTTAAAGCCAGTAATTTAGTTTAATCATCCACTTAAATCGAATATAGGGTTCTGTAAAAGACACTCAAGGCCTGAGATTTTGGTCGCGGCCCTCCCCTTGTTCAGCTGTGCGACTTTGGGAAATGCGTCTGGGACTCACTTTCCCCGAACACACTTGCCTATTACTTGCAAAATGTAATTATCAAGAGCTCTTGCCCTGCTGGCCTCACAGGGAGGCTGTGAGGACCAAGGGAGATAATGATTTTTCCCAGGGAGAGCACCTGGGATGTCGTAAGGTAGAAACAGGAGGGTCGGTGCAGGGGATGCTGCTGGTGCCCCGCGCAGGTGCCCCCGGAACCAGTGACGGTGAGTGTTGGCCGTGAGGGGGCACAGTTGTGCCCTTCCTGTGCCCTCGGAGGAATGGGTGCCTCCTCGCAGAGAGCTGACCACCCTCCTGGGCTCCTGCAGCCCACAGGCCTGGTGGACGACGCAAAGCTACAAAAGAAAGGCCGGCTGCCTCGCTTCAGGAGAGGCGTCTGATGCAATCGGTGCCTTGACTTCCCTTCCTGAGTCCCTTGGGAACCCCAGACAGCCCCTTTTAAATGAGTTGCTATCCTAATCATTATGTTAGTTCTCCAGAGAAGACCATCTAATCTCTGTGTATCAAATATCAAAGTCACTACAAGAACTAGAATGACCAGTATGTCTGGCTTGCTCTTCAGAGCCCCAGGGGCCTGGAGGGATGCCCCAGGGATTGCAGGTGCTTGTGGGAAGAAGAGGGAGGCCCAGAGGGTGTGTAGGCTTCCCTGCACAGATCCAGCTCCTCATGCTGACGATGCGTTCGGGAGCTGTGGCTCAGAGAGGTGAAGTGTTTGGTCGAGGTCACATGGCTAGTCAGAAGCAGAGCAGCATCTAGAACCCAGGTTCCCTTAATCCAAGATTAACGCCCTTTCCACTGCATGTCTTTACCTGCTAGAGCCCTGCTGGGAAACACAATTCCTCTTGGATGGTTGGATGAGGGGACTTTATAGAGCAAAGGGCAGTGTTATGAGAATCCACAAGGGATGTTGAGGTACCCAGAGTCAAGCAGGAGCAGGAAGCTTCCACCATCCCTGGGTTTGAAGTATCAAGGGGAGAGAATGGTCTCTTGGAACCCAACGAGAGCTGTGAGTGGAGAAGTGGCCGCCTGGCAGGGGCTGAAGTGTGGAGGGAGCAGCCCCTGCCCACGATGTGGCCCAAAGCAGGGAGGGGGGAGGCGAAGGATGATCTGGCAGCCCATCCATCGGGTGAGCCTATTGGAAGGCAGCCGCAGGCCCTGGTGATGCAGTTCCTGGGCAGAGAAGAGCGGAAAATGGAACTGAGGAGACAGAACGACCAGCACACCCTAACTACACAGTCATGCCATCTGCCCAGGGTAGCGGCTGAACAGTGACAGGACAAGACCTCAGCATATTTCAAGGCAGGCTTCCTGGCCCTTTGTGTACTTGGCGGTGAGTTTAGTACTTGTGAACATGCTCCATGTTCCCTGAGCCCCAGAGCTGTCTACTGTTCTGAGAGGGACTTGTCTTTCTGAGGGACGAGGGAAGCAAAGTTTCCTTGGTGGAGGATGAGAGAATGAGTGATGGGACAGAATCCTCTGGACGACTCCGTGAGAACCGCACCAGGTTCTAGAGTGGCCAGCCTCTGCAGAGTTGGCATCAGTGATTCATGGGCGTGCACCTGAAGGCTTCGGACAAACCTTGAAACTGGGTTTTGCTAACAAAGCCCCACCCCACCATGACAGGCAGATTTTGCAGATTCGGAGGCTCAGCATCTGCACACTGTCTCAATGAAGAACTTTATTCAAAGCTGGGCTATTCATTGTGGTCTTGTGTGTCCTAGAGAGAAAGGCTCACTTCTGCAGGAATAATTTTTATGATGCATAAAACAGTCTTTTCTTACAAATTCTTACCCCCGAGGAGCAGAGCCTCTCCTTGGCAGGAGCTCTGTAGGGAATGCCCAGGGGACCAGGCAACACGCCAGTTATTTTTAAGTCAAGCATATTCACACTGATTTCAAGGACAGTGTGCTCTTGTTGACTGAATAAGCATGATCCTGCATAAGCAATGATTGACTAGAAGGCTGGGCTGCAAGGTGGAATGGGGAACGTGCAACATGCTGTCCACCCACCCCAGAACCCAACATGACAAAAGGAAAGTGATGCACATTAAATATGTGATTCTCTGCTTCGTATGGTCATGCCCAGAACATCTGCCACCACAGATTGTTGGCTGTTTGCCTTTCCACGCTCTTTCAGGCCAGCTTCCTATGTTGAGGTTCTCCCTGGGTGTTGTTAGTAATGTTTTATTTTCTGATTGTGGGGTAAGGAGCGCTGTGCCTCTGAACCTCATTGCCTGCAGATTCTTGTGGGTGCAGCTAAGACAGTTGATGGTCTCCAAGCAGTTCTTCTCAGGGATCCTTGGGAAAGTCCTGTCCTCTCTGCTCCGAGCTCTTCTATTAGGTCTTTAGAAAGCCTGTTTAACTTCTAGGTATTCCCAACTTAAGTGGGCTGTGCGAACAAAAATCCGCCTAAAAGGAGCTGGTCTTCTAATTTTCCTCATCAGTGTTAGTAAAACCTGGTAGAGAAGCTGAGACATGGGAGTCAAACTTACGTGAGTATCTGGACAAGCTCTGAGTGCCTCTACCTTTTAGCATTTGGCACAGGGAGACTGCTTGTCAGCTACTTCCTTTTCATTCCTCTTCTCTTCAGCAAATATTTCTTTTTTTTTTAACATCTTTATCAGAGTATAATTGCTTTACAGTGTTGTGTTAGTTTCTGCTGTATAACAAAGTGAATCAGCTATATGCATAAGTATATCCCCATATCCCCTCTCTCTTACATCTCCCTCCCACTCTCCTTATCTCACCCCTCTAGGTGGTCACAAAGCACTGAGCTGATCTCCCTGTGCTATGCAGCTGCTTCCCACTAGCTATCTATTTTACATTTGGTAGTGTATATATGTCAATGCTACTCTCTTACTTCATCCCAGCTTACCCTTCCCCCTCCCCGTGTCCTCAAGTCCATTCTCTATGTCTGTGTCTTTATTCCTGTCCTGCCCCTAGGTTCATTAGAACCATTTTTTTTTTTAGATTCCATATATATGTGTTAGCATACAGTATTTGTTTTTCTCTTTCTGACTTACTTCACTCGTATGACAGACTCTAGGTCCATCCACCTCACTACAAATAACTCAATTTCGTTTCTTTTTATGGCAGAGTAATATTCCACTGTATATATGTGCCACATCTTCTTTATCCATTCATCTGTCAATGGACACTTAGGTTGCTTCCATGTCCTGACTGTTGTAAATAGAGCTGCAATGAACATTGTGGTACATGACTCTTTTTGAATTATGGTTTTCTCAGAGTATATGCCCAGTAGTGGGATTGCTGGGTCATATGGTAGTTCTATTTTAGTTTTTTAAGGAACCTTCATACTGTTCTCCATAGTGGCTGTACCAATTTACATTCCCACCAACAGTGCAAGAGGGTTCCCTTTTCTCCACACCCTCTCCAGCATTTATTGTTTGTAGATTTTTTGATGATGGCCATTCTGACCGGTGTGAGGTGATACCTCATTGTAGTTTTGATTTGCATTTCTCTAATGATTAGTGACGTTGAGCATCCTTTCATGTGTTTTTTGGCAATCTGTATATCTTCTTTGGAGAAATGTCTATTTAGGTCTTTGGCCCATTTTTGGATTGGGTTGTTTGTTTTTTTGTTATTGAGCTGCATGAGCTGCTTGTAAATCTTGGAGATTAATCCTTTGTCAGTTGCTTCATTTGCAAATATTTTCTCCCATTCTGAGGGTTGTCTTTTGGTCTTGTTTATGGTTTCCTTTGCTGTGCAAAAGCTTTTAAGTTTCATTAGGTCCCATTTGTTTATTTTTGTTTATATTTCCATTTCTCTAGGAGGTGGGTCAAAAAGGATCTTGCTGTGATTTATGTCATAGAGTGTTCTGCCTATGTTTTCCTCTGAGTTTTTTTTTTTTTTTTTTAGTTTTTTTTTTTTTTACTTGATTTTATTTATTTATTTATTTATTTATTTATTTTTGGCTGTGTTGGGTCTTCGGTTCGTGCGAGGGCTTTCTCCAGTTGCGGCAAGTGGGGGCCACTCTTCATCGCGGTGCGGGGACCGCTCTTCATCGCAGTGCGCGGGCCTTTCTCTATCGCGGCCCCTCCCGTCGCGGGGCACAGGCTCCAGACGCGCAGGCTCAGCAATTGTGGCTCACGGGCCCAGCTGCTCCGTGGCATGTGGGATCTTCCCAGACCAGGGCTCGAACCCGTGTCCCCTGCATTAGCAGGCAGATTCTCAACCACTGCGCCACCAGGGAAGCCCCTTCCTCTGAGTTTTATAGTGTCCAGTCTTACATCTAGGTCTCTAATCCATTTTGAGTTTATTTTTGTGTATCGTGTTAGGGAGTGTTCTAATTCCATTCTTTTACATGTAGCTGTCCAGTTTTCCCAGCACCATTTATTGAAGAGGCTGTCTTTTCTCCATTGTATGTTCTTAACTCCTTTGTCAAAGATAAGGTGACCATAAGTGCATGGGTTTATCTCCGGCCTTTCTATCTTGTTCCATTGATCTATATTTCTGTTTTTGTGTCAGTACCATACTGTCTTGATTACTGTAGCTTTGTAGTATAGTCTGAAGTCCAGGAGCCTGATTCCTCCAGCTCTGTTTTTCTTTCTCAAGATTGTTTTGGCTATTCGGGGTCTTTTGTGTTTCCATACAAATTGTGCAATTTTTTGTTCTAGTTTTGTGAAAAATGCCATTGGTAGTTTGATAGGGATTGCATTGAATCTGTAGATTGCTTTGGGTAGTATAGTCATTTTCACAATGTTGATTCTTCCAATCCAAGAACACAGTCTGTCTCTCCATCTGTTTGTATCATCTTTAATTTCTTTCATCAGTGTCTTATAGTTTTCTGCATAAAGGTCTTTTGTCTCCTTAGGTAAGTTTATTCCTAGGTATTTTATTCTTTTTGTTGCAATGGTAAATGGTAGTATTTCCTTAATTTCACTGTCAGATTTTTCATCATTAGTGTATAGGAATGTAAGAGATTTCTGTGCGTTAATTTTGTATCCTGCTACTTTACCGAATTCATTGATTAGCTCTAGTAGTTTTCTGGTAGCATCTTTAGGATTCTCTATGTATAGTATCATGTCATCTGCAAACAGTGACAGTTTTACTTCTTCTTTTCTGATTTGGATTTCTTCTATTTCTTTTTCTTCTCTGATAGCTGTGGCTAAAACTTCCAAAACTATGTTGAATAATAGTGGTGAGAGTGGACAGCCTTGTCTTGTTCCTGATCTTAGGGGAAATGGTTTCAGTTTTTCACCATTGAGAATGATGTTGGCTGTGGGTTTGTCATATATGGCCTTTATTATGTTGAGGTAGGTTCCCTCTATGCCTACTTTCTGGAGTGTTTTTTTTTTTTTTTTAATTATTTATTTATTTATTTATTTATTTATTTTTGGCTGTGTTGGGTCTTCGTTTCTGTGCGAGGGCTTTCTCCAGTTGCGGCAAGCAGAGGTCACTCTTCATCGCAGTGCGCGGGCCTCTCATTATCGCGGACTCTCTTGTTGCGGAGCACAGGCTCCAGACACGCAGGCTCAGTAATTGTGGCTCACGGGCCTAGTTGCTCCGCGGCATGTGGGATCTTCCCAGACCAGGGCTCGAACCCGTGTCCCCTTCATTGGCAGGCAGATTCTCAACCACTGCGCCACCAGGGAAGCCCCTGGAGCGTTTTTATCATAAATGGGTGTTGAATTTTGTCCAAAGCTTTTTCTGCATCTATTGAGATCATCATATGGTTTTTCTCCTTCAATTTGTTAATATGGTGTATCACATTGATTGGTTTGCATATATTGAAGAATCCTTGCATTCCTGGGATAAACCCCACTTGATCATGGTGTATGGTCCTTTTAATGTGTTGTTGGATTCTGTTTGCTAGTATTTTGTTGAGGATTTTTGCATCTATGTTCATCAGTGATATTGGCCTGTAGTTTTCTTTTTTTGTGACATCTTTATCTGGTTTTGGTATCAGGGTGATGGTGGCCTCGTAGAATGAGTTTGGGAGTGTTCCTCCCTCTGCTATATTTTGGAAGAGTTTGAGAAGGATAGGTGTTAGCTCTTCTCTAAATGTTTGATAGAATTCACCTGTGAAGCCATCTGGTCCTGGGCATTTTTTTGTTGGAAGATTTTTAATCACAGTTCAATTTCAGTGCTTGTGATTGGTCTGTTTATATTTTCTATTTCTTCCTGGTTCAGTCTCAGAAGGTTGTGCTCTTCTAAGAATTTGTCCATTTCTTCCAGGTTGTCCATTTTATTGGCATATAGTTGCTTGTAGTAGTCTCTCATAATCCTTTGTATTTCTGCAGTGTCAGTTGTTACTTCTCCTTTTTCATTTCTAATCCTATTGATTTAAGTCTTCTCCCTTTTTTTCTTGATGTGTCTGGCTAATGGTTTATCAATTTTGTTTATCTTCTCAAAGAACCAGCTTTTACTTTTATGGATCTTTGTTATCATTTCCTTCATTTTTTTTTCATTTATTTCTGATCTGATCTTTATGATTTCTTTCCTTCTGCTAACTTTGGGGTTTTTTTTGTTCTTCTTTCTCTAATTGCTTTAGGAGTAAGGTTGTTTATTTGAGTTGTTTCTTGTTTCTTGAGGTAGGATTGTATTGCTATAAACTTCCCTCTTAGACCTGCTTTTGCTGCATCCCATAGGTTTTGGGTCATTGTGCTTTCAGTGTCATTTGTTTCTAGGTATTTTTTGATCTCCTCTTTGATTTCTTCAGTGATCTCTTGGTTATTTAGTAGCGTATTGTTTAGCCTCCACGTGTTTGTATTTTTTACAGTTTTTTTCCTGTAGTTGATATCTAGTCTCATAGTGTTGTGGTCGGATAAGATACTTGATACGATTTCAATTTTCTTAAGTTTACCAAGGCTTGATTTGTGACCCAAGATATGGTGTATCCTGGAGAATGTTCCATGAGCACTTGAGAAAAAAGTGTATTCTGTTGTTTTTGGATGGTTGTTTTGGATGTTTTTGGATGTTTTTGGATGTCCTATAAATATCAATTAAGTCCATCTTGTTTAATGTGTCATTTAAAGCTTGTGTTTCCTTATTTATTTTCATTTTGGATGATCTGTCCATTGATGAAAGTGGGGTGCTAAAGTCCCCTACTATGATTGTGTTACTGTCGATTTCCTCTTTTATGGCTGTTAGCATTTGCCTTATGTATTGAGGTGCTCCTATGTTGGGTGCATAAATATTTACAATTGTTATATCTTCTTGGATTGATCCCTTGATCATTATGTAGTGTCCTTCTTTGTCTCTTGTAATAGTCTTTATTTTAAAGTCTATTTTGTCTGATATGAGAATTGCTACTCCAGCTTTCTTTTGATTTCCATTTGCATGGAGTATCTTTTTCCATCCCCTCACTTTCAGTCTGTATGTGTCCCTAGGTCTGAAGTGGGTCTCTTGTAGACAGTATATGCATGGGTCTTGTATCCATTCAGCCAATCTATGTCTTTTGGCTGGAGCATTTAATCCATTTACATTTAAGGTAATTATTGATATGTATGTTCCTATTACCATTTTCTTAATTGTTTTGGGTTTGTTTTTGTAGATCTTTTCCTTCTCTTGTGTTTCCTGCCTAGAGAAGTTCCTTTAGCATTTATTGTAAAGTTGGTTTGGTGGTGCTGAATTCTCTTAACTTTTGCTTATCTGTAAATGTTTTAAATTTCTCCATCGAATCTGAATGAGATCCTTCCTGGGTAGAGTAATCTTGGTTATAGGTTTTTCCCTTTCATCACTTTAAATATGTCCTGCCAATTCCTTCTGGCTTGCAGTTTCTGCTAAAAAATCAGCTGTTAACCTTATGGGGATTCCCTTGTATATTATCTGTTGCTTTTCCCTTGCTGCTTTTAATATGTTTTCTTTATGTTTAATTTTTGATAGTTTGAGTAATATCTGTCTCGGTGTGTTTCTCTTTGGGTTTATCCTTTATGGTACTCTCTGTGCTTCCTGGTCTTGATTGACTATTTCCTTTACCATGTTATGGAAGTTTTTGACTATAATGTCTTCAAATATTTTCTCAGACCCTTTCTTTTTCTCTTCTTCTTCTGGGACCCCTATAATTTGAATGTTGGTGCATTTAATGTTGTCCCAGAGGTCTCTGAGACTGTCCTTAATTCTTTTCATTCTTTTTTCTTTATTCTGCTCCCTGGCAGTTATTTCCACCATTTTATCTTCCAGCTCACATATCCGTTCTTCTTCCTCAGTTATTCTGCTATTGATTCCCTCTGGAGTATTTTTAATTTCAGTAACTGTATTGTTCATCACTGTTTGTTTGCTCTTTAGTTCTTCTAGATCCTTGTTAAATGTTTCTTGTGTTTTCTCCATTCTTTTTCTGAGATTTTGGATCATCTTTCCTATCATTACTCTGAATTCTTTTTCAGGTAGGTTGTTGTCTATTTTGTCTTCATTTATTTGGTCTTGTAGGTTTTACCTTGCTCCTTCATCTGTAACATATTTTTTTGTTGTTTCTTTTTTTTTTGATGCGTGGTGCTGTATTCCTGTCTTACTGGTTGTTTGGCCTGAGACGTCCAGCACTGGAGTTTGCAGGCAGTTGGATAGAGCTGGGTCTTGGTGCTGAGATGAGGACCTCCGGGAGGCCTCACTCTGACTGATATTCCCTGGGGTCTGAGGTTCTCTGTTAGTCCAGCGGTTTGGACTCGGAGCTCCTACCACAGGAGCTTAGGCCCAACCTCTGGCCTGGGAACCAAGATCCCACCATCTTCGTGGCATAGGAAAAAAAAAAAAAAAAAAAAGAGCAGTACAATATCAAAGAATAAAAATAAAATAAAAATAAATTTAAAATAAAATTAAATAAATAAAAATAAAAATAAAATTAGATAAAAAATATATTAGGAAAAATAAAACTATAATTGAAACAACTGCAACAAGGTAAAACCAAAACAGAAAACAGAAAAAAAAAAAAGGCGGGGGGGTGGGGAACAAGCCAAAAGGAGAGATCACTAACAAAATATAAAGGATAAAATAAAATTAGAAAAGTAAAAGATTTATTAGGAAAAATAAAAATATAAAAGAATCAACAACAGTGAATCAACAAGGTAAAACAGAACCCCAATCTAAAAGAGGAAAAAAGAAAAGAAAAAGAAAAAATAAGCCTTAGCTATGGGGGCGGAGTTTAGGTGGAGGTGGACCTCTGGCAGGGGCAGGGTTTTGGGTGGGGCAGGACCTAGGCGGGTTGGGGGGTGACGTTTGAGCATAGAGTGGGGTCTAGGCAGGGTGACGTTCAAGCGTGGGGCGAGGCCTCTGCTTAGCACCTGGCAAAAGGGGAGAGGCAGCAAGTGGAAAGGGGGGCCTCTGGAGTGTGGAGTTTGGAGGTAAGGCCCTGGGTGAGGTTTAGGCCTTACCTAAACCTGTGTGGGTGGGGTTTAGGCCCAGCCCTTCGGAGGGGGTCTCAGAGGGGGGTCTCCGAGTGTAGAGGTGGGGCCCTGGGTGGGAGTGCAGGGGCAGGGCTTGGGCTCTGCGCGGCAGGAGGGAGGCTCCGAGGGCAGAGGATTAGGCCTGCGAGCCCAACAGGCTTCCTGGGGCTTAAGGGGACAGGGAAAGCACTGGCCCCCTTCCCTTCCATTCCTTCACGTCCCTCCTGCACTGTCTCCCCCAGGGTCTCCCCCAACCCGTTGGATCCCTAACTATGGGTGGGCCCCACTGGGTGTAGGAACTCCTCCCCTCCCCCAGCCGCCCCTCAGGTGTGCCGGTTCTGGAGGTCCAGCCTTTACTTTTGCTCCCCCTTCCCTCCCTCCCACTCCCTTAGGACCTGCATGGCTGGAGGGGGCCTAGGTGGGCCGAGGATCAGGCCCGGGATCCCAACAAGTTCCTGGGGGTCCAAGTGGGCAGGGGAAACCTGTACATGCTCCCTTTTGATCCTCTGCCCTCCACGTGGTTCCCCAATTTCCCCCTTCGGGTGTGGGATCCCTTCCCCTCCCCCAGCCACCCCTCAGGGGTACCAGTCCCCTGCCGCCTCCACTTCTCCTCCCCCTTCACTCCCCCCAAGCCCCACATCCTACCTGGTCGCTGGGGGTTCCTCCCGTCCCCTTAGGTGTCCGTGGTCCCCCACCGGTGCGTGGTAGGTGCCCTAGTTGTGAGGAGATGTGAATTCTGCGTCCTCCTAGTATGCCATCTTGACTCCACCTCTCCAACAAATATTTCTTGAGAAACTATTGTGTGTGAGGCAATGCATTAGGCACTGGGGGTATGGCTCTAAAGGAGGACAAAAAATTTCGTCCTCAAGGGGTATGTAAGTGTAGCTTTGAACTTCAATTTAGTGCAGTCTTTTGGTCCATCCATCCATCTTTCACCCATTATCCATCCATATATTTGCTTCATATTGCCTTGCATCACCACATAGTTCCATGTGGCTACAAGGGCTACAGAGAGATGCTAAGCCCTGTGTCCTTATTCATAATTTAGCTAACAGGTCGGGCATGGCTGTGGCCTCTGCTGCACTACAAGAATGGAGATATTGTTAGTAAAATTGGGAGTGTAAGGCTTCTCTCGTGATGGGAAGGATGTAGAATGTCAGTTGAAAGAGAGGACATGTCCTGTGGCTCATGGCTCTTCTCTGGTACCTCTTGATGTTTAAATTTATGATCTTTTATTCACTCATGTGTGCATTCATCTGATAAATGTTGATTAAACACCTGCCATGTACTAAGTACCAGGGATATAGAGATGGATAAGAAGTGACCTGTGCCTTCAAAGAGTCACAGGCTGGAGGATTAAACTAATGCTCAGTAAATCTTGAGCTTGAGGTTAGAATCTGCCCCCTACATGTTACCCAATCCCAACCTATTTGACAGTTTGAAAAGGGGTGCTATTTTTGTCCTCCTGACTCTTTTTTCCAGAAAGTTAGGCCAGGCTTATCACATGCCCCAGTCAGGGCTATGACTGAGGATTCAAGCAGATGCACACTTGGGATCCCTTGGTGACAGGGTTGATGGTAATCGAATGTTCATGCAGACTTGGGCTGGGTGTGGAAATCTAAGACAGTGTGGCTTAGGGTTTTTTAGCTGGTGTTCTGGAGCCAAGACCACCCAAGCAAAAGCACAGCCCTTTTTGAACTAGTTGGATGACCTCAGGCAAAGTTACTTACCCCTTTGTGTCTCTGTTTCCTCCTAAATAGATTTAGTCCCTAAATCATAGGTGGACATGTTCTGTGTGGAACTGTGGTGGTGGGTACATGACAGTGCACTGATCAAAATCATAGAGCTACACTCTACAAAGAATATATTTTACTGTATGTAAATTAAAAAAAATCAACCAGGATGTGTGTGTTGGCGGGGAGAGTAGGAATGCAGATGAGAGCAAATGAATCTAACTGTATTTAAAATGAATCACATAAGCACACTGGGGGGTCTGGAGATGAAAGGAGATGACAGAAGTTACCTGTCATACACGGGAGAAACCTTGTATACTTTAGTAAAAAAGGCGAAAAGAATTGCACACAAACATGATACTCTAATTGGTAAATTTGTTTCTCACAAGGGTATGGCTTAGCAATTCTGAAACTACTTAAATTTATCCTGCTTGTGACTAATGCTTTTTCAATCTGAGGAATCTCTTTAATCCCAGGAAATTCCCTACTGTCATATCATTGGATATAGCCTTTCTCCCATGATCTTTCTTCCTTACTTCTCGCTCTTCCATGCCCTCTAACTTCTCCTTCATAGTCCCCATCTCGCATCTCTCTCTCTGGCATCCTGAGTAAGTTTTCCAGATGAAATGTCCATTCACTAATTCCTTCTTCAGTTGATCTGCCAGCAGTGTAACTGGTCACTCCCGTTTCAGCCTCTCTCCGCCTTTCCAGTGCGCTCTCCCACCAGCCTCTTACTTGCATTCTCTCCTCAGCTCCTTCAGAGAAGCCGTGCTTTCTGCCTTGAGACCTTTGTGCATGCTGTTTCCTCTGCCTGGAAAACCCCGCTCCCCCAGCCTCCTTCCGGCTGATTCCTGCTCGTTCTTCATTTTCAGCAACCTCACTCTGAGACTCTGGGGAGCTTGCCTCATAGCCAGATGAGCTACTCCCTGCTGCATTTGTTCAGCGACCCCTCTGATTTCACTTAGGTGACACTCCATTGACATTTTTTTCTCAAAATCTTGTTTTCCTCTTGGTGGGAAACTCTTGAGGGGCTGCATCTACCCCGTGTTGCCAGTACCCGGCTGTGACACGGGCACATAGCAGGGCTCAGTCCGTATTTGTTGAGTACAGGGATTAGTGCTGGCAGTTCTGATGAGCATCTGGTCAAAATGGATTCTGTCCTTTGGGTGGCTTTAGTTCTACTGTCTCCTCAGCTGCCTTTCTCTCTCTTCCCCCTTCTCTCCTCCTTCCCAACTTCCTTCTAATCATGGCAGAGTTGGAGATCCTGGCATGATTCGGGAGTGTCCTTACTTCCCACCTCAAGCCCTCCTAGTTTCAACCTTCTTCTGCGCATACTTGGATGCAACAGCGGGAAGGAAACAGATCCAGTCTCACAGGCTAAGTCCCTGGGTCACCCGTGAATGTGCCCCCAGATGTCCTCTTCTTCTCTTGTCCTGGGAGCCAAAATACTTCTGGTAAATGATCCTGCCACTGAACACTGCTGAGTGATCAAGCCCTCAGTATATCCAGGAGGCAGGAGGCGTGGCTTATTTTTGATCTCCACGTGGCTTCTTCTGAGTCCATCTCATTCTAATCTTCAAAGGAGGATGGCATTTATTGAAACAGGGCTGAAATCTACAGAGAGACTTGCTGAGGGAGTCACGTGCAGCCCCACGGTGTTGTCACCTGTCTTACCTGTGTCACCTCACTTGAGCTGACAACCTGTCCCTTCCGGCCCTGGTAGCCTGGGCTGGGGGGGCTCCATTCACTAGGGAGCTGAGCTCTTGTAGCAGCCACGCTAACGGCTTGCTCCTGTTTGCCAACACCCAGCTGACATGCTAAGCAGGAAAGTTGGCCAGTTTATTTACCTGCAAGGAGATTCAATCCACATCAGTGTCTAACTTGGGCTTGGCTTTCACCTCAGTGAATCACTGAGTGGGGCTAGTAGGGGCCCATGCAGGGATTTGGCTGCTTTTTCTTTTCTATGTCTAATAGCTCTTTTGGTTCAGGTGTAGCTACTGAGCACTGCAAAGCCCCCATAAAGATGGTTATTACAGAAACATCCAGGAAATATTGTTAATTCACTTGCACCAGCAGAGACCTATTGAGCAGCACCAAATGGTGTTGATTAGCAGAGACAGGAACAAACATGATTAGAAACCACCCAGGAGGGAGGCAGAAGCAAGCGCTCCAGACTGCGTCCGGATGAGCAGGCATCCTGTGAATTCTCAGAGTGACCCATGCCCCAGCTGGCCGTGGGGCCTGCCCTCCTCTCGGCTCACGTTGGGTTCCTCTAAAAATAGACCCTGAGATGAGGATTTGGTGCAAGCAGTTCATCTGGGAGGTGATCTCAGGAACCACCATGAAGGAGTTGGGGAAGTGAGCTAGGGGACGGAGGAAACCCAACGAGGGGTCAGCTATTGAGTCGGAACCGCTGTGGCCTGCTGGGGCTCAGTCCTGTTGGAGAAACTCTGGGAAATTGTGTGGAACACACCTTGGACTTGGTCTTGCCCCTCACACCGCGGGGAGAGAGAATGGGGATATTTGTCACGAACTCCTGTACTTTATTGGTTGAGAGTTGCACCTGGGATGTTGGCTCCCTGGCATGCGCAGCTTCCTTGAGCCTGGTTGAGCAAGGTCCCAAGGCAGAGCATATCCCCAGGTAGAGACACAGCCACTATGGGAATCATCTGCAGGTGGCCCAGGGGCTGGAGCATGGGCGTGGCCAGGTCTGCTCCTCCTCTAACTACAGAGAGCACAGTGGTTTCTGGTTAACTGCAAACCCAAACCTCTTCATTTAAAAATAAGATCTGATGGGCCTCAGTGGGAACGTGATCATTAGAAAGCTTCAGAATGTGGAAAACGGCTTTCAGGGGCATTTCCAGTTTCTCCCAGGAGGAGTGGTGTGGAGTATGGTGGCGGGACATCGTGGCCACCTTGCCAGGCCTGGCATCACACAGCGTGGGGACGCACATCCCAGCTCCTCTGTGAAGCCTCTGTGACCAGCCTGGTCAGTGACTGTTCTCTTCCAACCCACTGTGGTTCTTACCACCTACAGTGTCACTGGGAATTTATGTTTTTCTTTTCTTGTGCATACCTGGTTTCCCCAACTAGGAGGCAAGGCTCTTGGGGACCAGAGTCCTGACTTACACCACTCTACTCTAGACTGTGAGACCTTTGAGCTATTGGCAGTGTGAGCCCCACAGAGTTACATACCGTAAGCCAGCTCACTGGGTTACTGGGCAATATGTTTTCCTTCCTGGGACTGGAAGGAAAGAGCCCTTGATTCTAGAGAGCAGTAAAATGTGACTTTTACTGAAATGTGTTTAAGGGCCAACATGCCAGGCACCATTTGGAGACTGTGACCTGTATTAACTCCTTTAATGTTTACCAAGCCCCCATTTTGTAGATGTGAAAACTGGGGCATAGACAAGTTAAAAAACGTGCCCTAGGTCTCTCACGGGAAAGCCCTTACCTGCACTCTGGAGCCAGATTCTTTCTTGCCACTGTGCTACGTGGCTCCCGCGGTGAGGAGGGCAGGAAAGTTGGCTGACGTCAGTTACCTTGCTCACCCCTGGAGGGTTTCTGGGAGCCCAAGCCAGGGGCGGCTGCTGGGCTTCAAGACAGCCTGGAGCAAGAGCCTGAAACGCACCACGAGATGAAGCGAGTTGCCTCAGTCTGGCTTATTCCTGCTTCTCACCGTGTCTTCTTCCCTTTTCCCTCTCTCAGCAGCTTAAGTCCCTCTAGACACGCGTCAAAATGTTTTTGCCATTTAAGCACCAACTGAGATGGGCCATGGGAGCTGTGTTCCAATCCCAGGGGAGGGAGTCTGTCTGTTGCACCCTCATGCAGTCTACCGCGCCTGGGGGTGGGGTGCCGGAGCACTAAGCCCACTCTCCACTCCGTCAGTGTTTCTGCCCTTCCACGTACCCCTCGAAGATGGCCATTCAGCGGTCACTGTCCTGAAGAAGGATGTGGAAGTGTTGTCAACCAGCTGGGTTCTACTCTGTTTTCTTTTCGCTGCCGCTTTCGCTTCCAGTTTCTGGGGCCCTCTACTCTGGTGCAGCCCTGCTTGATGCCAGCTGGAAGCCTCAGTGCCTCCGGGAAGCAGAGAGAGGATGGAGGAAGGGGGACCCTGATGTCGTCTTTGGTTTCTCTGGACCATGTGTGCCGAGGGCGCCTCGGAAGGGATGGGAAGTGGGTGGAAGAACGTGCTCTCTGGACTCAATGGTTCTCAGTCCCGCCGGGGGTGATTCCTCTGAAAATGCTGATTTCCTTTGGTGTAGGTGTGGTTCAGGCATCAAAAATCTTTAATGCTACCCTGGTGATTCTAATGTGTATCGAGGATTGAGAAACTCTATCTTGGCTCTAGTTTGTGGTTGTGAAAGAGAGTGCGAGATCCCAAGCTGAGCTCCAAGGATCAGCTTCCAGAGAAAATGGCTTGTCTTTTTGTTTCTCTCATTATCCCTTATCTTCTGACTTCACACGAGGTCCCACGTGGAATCAGCATTCTACTACCACTGTCGGCATCAGTGGATGAATCGTTCTCTACCTCCAGTCCTTCAGGGCCTTCTAATGCAGGGTATGTAAGGCAATTTTGGGGGCTGGAGCAGTTTTGCATTGATGCCAGGTCTGCCCAGACATCCTCTGCTAGAACGAGTGTCTGTGTGAGTGCCCACCACTGGAGGATTAGGTCCCTGTGTAAATCACTTTGAAGGTACAGATCTTTCCTTTAATTAAGAAGTTGCTTCTCGCCCTCCAGGGAGCTGTGGATGCCTCACTGGCATTCTGCCTGGGAAATGAGAGAAGAGTGATGCATTGGGAGGCCATCAGGAGTGACTTGGCAATGTCTCTGGCTCTGTACCCCACTCCTCCTTTTGGAAGGCGGTTCTAACATGGTGGTCAGCGTCCAGGCAGAAAAGCTGACTCAGGGCTTAGGTGAGGGCCTTTCAGAAGATGTTCAGGTTCAGGGCTAGAGTGCACAGATGCTTGTGGTAGGCCTCCGGTTGAATTAGGACTATGCTTCCAGCCCCCCTGAATCTCAGATTAGATTAGATTTTAGGGGAAGACTGAGATATCTCCCTTTTCCTCATTCTTCTCTGAGCCTTATACTTAAGGGTTCTCTTTTGTTGGTTTAAGTACAGTGTGGTAGGTTGCTTCCACAGTGCAGGAGGCTGAAAGTCCTGCCAAATTGTCGAATTGCTTCAATAAAATTTGGAGGTGATACTGTCTTACAGATCTCTCTGATGTTTGGCATGTTTTCCCCATGGAATATTGGCTCTCAGTCTCAATGGCTATACTGGTTGGGTCTCTTTCACAAAAACAAAAACAACAGAACAAAACATATCTAGAAACCCATATCTAACTAGTTTGAGGAAAAGGGGAGATTTCTGTCCAGGTGCTAAGTCTTGGCTGGATCTAGGGCTCAAATGAAGCATCAAAGCCCCCCATTCTCTCCACCTCTGGATTCTGCTCTCCTTAGCATATTGCCTTTATCCTCAGGCAAGGTTTCTCTGTTTGGAAGGAGAGATGGCTACTGGCATTCACAAGCTGGCATCTTCCAAGTTCACAATCCAATAGTTCTGTCAGTATCTGTATTTCCATTCTCAGGCATTATTCTAATCAGCTCTGCTAGAGTGCTATGCCCATCCTGGAGTTAACCATTGAGGTTGGGGGAAGGTACACTCCACGAATCCTGGTACAATGCCCACCTCACCAAGAAGTGCGCCCAACCCCAAATGTGTGGAATAGGTTTGCTAAGGGGAGAGGAGTTCTATCACCAGATGTAAAGGGAGAAGGGGATGCAGGAACCATGAAGGCAATGACTTTCCGCCACAGCAGCCAAGTTTGTTTTTCTTTTGGCCCACAGGGTAGTGTTGTGGGCTCTGTTTACACTTTCTCCTACCATTGTGACGTTATTTAATTGCTTCAGCTGTATAATTGGCAGAATTGGTTAATGCGCCTCGTTCTGTGGCTGCATAACCAGCCTGAATGCTCTCTTTTCTTCCTCCCATTCCTCTCTGCCCCACCCCCACCCCTGCATGAGTCACCACTAGTGTTTTTCCAGGACTATACAGCTTTGGAAGGGATAATTCCATACTCGTATCGGAAGATGATGAGATCAATTTGTTGAAGAGCTGAGGCCGGCATCCATCTGGGCCTCCTTGGAGGATTCTGTGTTCTGTAGGAGAAGGATAATCTGGTTAGAGATAACTTAGGAAAGACAATGGGATGAGGATGGCTCTTGGTTTTGATAGAAAGGGCACTTTCCATGCCTGCCAGGGTGAAGCACGTTGAGTTATCGCAGCATGAGAAACTTGGTTTGGAGGTATCCTGTGTCTTTGGGCTCACTGAACAATGACCTGGCCACTGGCATGGTGGAGGGAAGAATAGAAATCATTGTTCTTACTTGTAAAGGATGCTTAGTCTACTTGTGGGGGCTTGGAATATCAGCATGAAGCATCAGTGGCTGATGAGAGGCTACGCATGGTTATGTCTAAGCTATGCTTTGAGTTAGAAATGAAGAGACAAAGATTAGAGAGGGATAGAACAGTCAGGGAAGGATTCCTGGATGTGATCTTTGCAGCATGGATTGGAATTGACAAAGTAGCAGGAAGAGGCGTGCCAGAAGAAGGAAGTGCTGTAAGTCACACCACAGAGGAAGAAATGGATGTGTGTAGGGGCCAGGTTGGGAAGCATCCTGGTGGGAGGCACAGAGGCATAGTGCAGAGAAGACTGGGTAATAAAGAGCCTAGAATGTGCTGGCTTCAGCCAAAAGTCTAAGATTACCTTCCTGGCTCAGCCACGCTAGAGGCTTGGTCTTTGTTCTGCATGCCTTCAATCTTGGCTTTCCTTGATTCCATTTGTATCAGATATTAGGTAAATTTCCAGTGCTGGTTACTACTTATGGGAAGTGTAGCTCCTCCATGAGGTTAAAGACCAGGCAGTTGAATGACTTCCTATGGGCTCTGGGCTGTCCAGGGTCTATTTCTAGGGGAAATCCCCTAAGGGAATCTCCCACAAGGGTCTCTCATGGGCAAAACAGAAATGAAGAGGCTTTGGAACTCAAGTTTATTAGTAGACTACTGTTTGCTGGAAGTTAGGTAAGGCACAAGACACAGCAACAGTGGCTAACAATCTGGAAATTACCAAGTACTTGGCAGTTTAATTGAATAATCATTTACTAAGCCCTTCCTATGTGTTGGGCTAAACAGTGCAGGGGAAACAAAGGTATTACCCTACCCTGCCTTACCATCTACTAGGGTCTTTAATGGAGAAGAAATGGGGCACAGTAGCAAACGTGGGCTTGGTGGTCAGACAGACCTGACTTTGAATCCTGATCCTGCTAATTACTACCTGTGTGACCTTGGACAAGCTGCAAAAACTTCCCTAAACCAAGATTTTTTATCTGTAAAATTGACTAACACGTGTTCTTCATGGTTTTGTGAGGATTACAGATAACATATGCAGTTAAGCTGCCTGGCTCATAGTAAGTACTAAATAACTATCAGCCACCAGTATGATTTGGGTGGAAATCAGTACAGCATCCTTAGCTGGGCTGAAATGATCCCTGTAGAGAATAATGAAGAGGAACCTGAAACTACTTTCTTGGTCAAGCTTTATAGCTCAGAGCATTTTTCATTGGAAATACAAACACATTTGTGTTTCCTGGTCAACTAATAATTATACCATTGAAAGAATATCTTCTAAAAGGCTGGGATATGGGCAAATCTCAAATTATAAAATTTTATGGAGGATAATGAAGTAAATACCATTTCTTTAGCATCCTCTCACCAACCATGACTGTATTCTGTCCCAGGTTCCTGGCATTATTGCCTCATTTGTACATTTAATAAATGTTCATGGAGTGATTACTATGTGCTGGGCACTAAGTATTAGATTTTTGATCCTCCATAATAGGCATAGAGAGGTTAAGTTACTCACCAACAGTCAACAGAGCTGACAGTGATGGAGCCGGATGCAAACCCTGGCAGTATGATGCTAGAATCCAGCTCTCAGCCATGAAATGGACTGCCCATTCCCATGGAGGTCTGCTTCCAGATGTTGGCTGATGCCACTGTAAAATGGAAACCCTCCTAAACATGCTTATATTTTCACAGGGAATTCTTGAGGGTAAGCAAGGCTCCACGAAATAAATTTCCAACAGTGAAATGATAGGATATAATGTTGTTTATTAGTGGACAAATTTGTCTCCTGAACACCCCCTAGGGGCACCTCTGCAAATGGCAGTTCTAGCCCCGGTGGTCTAAGAACCCCCATGATCACTCATGGGCAAAACAGTAGTCAATTCAAGGATTCCTGGGAAAGAGTCGGAGACTACCTTGAAAGCAGAAGTAGTTTTTAGTTGAAAGGGTCTTTAGACAGTATCTAGCTCAAACTTCTTTCCAGTACAAGATTCACTGAGATTGGCCAGGAAGGCTATAGCATTCTGTTCTCTAGTTGAACACTGCCTCTGATAGACAGCTCACTACAGATGCCATTCTGTCACTGGACAGCTCCAGTTGTTAGCAAATTTCTTCTCTTGAATCAAAATCTGCCTCCTCCTAACGCCCACCAATATGTTCCAGTTTTTCTGATAGAACAAATTTATTTCTTCTTTTGGATGATGAAGTGGTAGGGAGAAAGTGTGTTACTGTTGGCATCTGATGGAGGGTTGGCAGGAACTCCCTAACTTTCAGCCAATCATTCGACTCACTTACTCATAGATCTGTGGGTTCTGACCTCTGTACCTCTCTCTCCAGGGGAGAGACGCTAGTGCCTTGGATCCCAGATTCCCTCCCCCTACTTCCTCAGGAATCTTTATCTACCAGTTATCTTTCTCATCTTTAACCTCTCCTTTTCAATTGGCTCAATGCAGCCAGCATTTAAATATATTTAAGTTTTTCCATCTTAACAACAAAAATAAAAGTCCTCAGAGTGTCCTCAGCCCACTCCTCTGGTGTTTCCTTCCTTGCACAGCTAAACATAAAAGAGTTATATCTGTTTACTCTTCTAATCCCTCACCTTCCAGTTTCTCTTCAACCTACTTTAAATTGGCTTCACTGTCACCCTCTCTGGGGTGAAAGGCTAGCCAGATGGAGGTCACCTAAGATCTTTGTCATTAAATTTTGTAGACACTTCTCAAGTCTAATTTTATGTGATCTCTGTATTCTTTGACACCATGGACCACTCTTCAGGGAAACATTCTCTTCATTTTGTTTTCCTGACACACATTCCTATGTATGCACCTCCTATCTGTCTCCCCACTACTTATTAATGACTTTGAAAATTCATATTCCAGAGAAGCAAATATTGGGTTCATTGGAGTCTTTCCTTGGATCTCTTTTGACTAGGATTGTTCATACTCAGTCACATGCCTTTGATGACCACCTGTATCTGATAATTCTAACATCTCTATATTGAGTTCAGATGTGTCTCTTGAGTTCCAGATCTATAGTCAATTGTCCACTTAGCATTTCCAGATGGATATTCCACAAATTCCCTCAACTCTATACATACAAAATTGAATTTGACATTTTTTTCCTTCAAATTTGTATCTTCTCTGGTGTTCTCAACTCAATATTTGTTAACACCATCTTACCTATTGTCCAACCAGAAACTTTGGGGTTATCTTTGACATTCACTTCTTTTTTCTCCATATAAACCACATGTTCCTCAGCCACATCTTGCTTATCTTAATGCCTAAATATTTCTTGAAACCACAATCTTCTCCCTAGCTCCTCTGTCGCTACTTTTATCTAGTCTATTATATTTTGCCTAGGTTAATGCACCAACCTAGTTTCCTATTTCCCCCTCCATTCCTTGCACTGAGGTCAGCATGACCTTCCTAAGCATCAAACGTGTTGACATTATTCCTCTGCCTAAAATCCTTCAATCACCCCACATTCCTCTCAAGATGAAGTTCTACTATGTTTGTGTTCAGTGATCTGAGGTGGTGGTGGGTTGTGTTGTTGGCAGAGGATCTCAATCAATAGGTGGAGTTCAGTCCAGTGAGGTTGGGGAGTGTTGCAGAACATGCAGAGATTAAGAATGGGTGTGGTTGTAAAGGCATAAATTGGGACTATATAACCAGAAGAACAGTGATAAGGAGTGGGACAAGGGCAGAAGCCATGGGCAGATCAAAAGGCAAGACCCTTTGGGTGCCCAGGCTATAGTAGCCATTGAAGCAGCACCAGGGACAGCTCCAATGCCTTGATTCCCTTGTAGCAGCCGCCACCCTTTTCAAAATCTGAGAGTTCATCTTTAATTTCTTTCATCAGTGTCTTATAGTTTTCTGCATACAGGTCTTTTTTCTCCTTAAGTAGGTTTATTCCTAGGTATTTTATTCTTTTTGTTGCAGTGGTAAATGGGAGTGTTTCCTTAATTTCTCTTTCAGAATTTTCATCATTAGTGTATAGGAATGCAAGAGATTTCTGTGGATTAACTTTGTATCCTGCTACTTTACCAAATTCATTGATTAGCTCTAGTAGTTTTCTGGTAGCATCTTTAGGATTCTCTATGTATAGTATCATGTCATCTGCAAACAGTAACAGCTTTACTTCTTCTTTTCCGATTTGGATTCCTTTTATTTCTTTTTCTTCTCTGATTGTTGTGGGGAAAACTTCCAAAAAAACTATATTGAATATTAGTGGTGAGAGTGGACAACCTTGTCTTGTTCCTGATCTTACAGGAAATGGTTTCAGTTTTTCACCATTGAGAACGATGTTGGCTATGGGTTTGTCATATATGGCCTTAAGCCCAGAGATAAACCCACGCACATGTGGTCACCTTATTTTTGATAAGGGAGGCAAGAATATACAATGGAGAAAAGACAGCCTCTTCAGTAAGTGGTGCTGGGAAAACTGGACAGCTACATGTAAAAGAATGAAATTAGAACACTCCCTAACACCATACACAAAAATAAACTCAAAATGGATTAGAGACCTAGATGTAAGGCCAGACACTATAAAACTCAGAGGAAAACATAGGCAGAACACTCTATGACATAAACCACAGCAAGATCCTTTTTGACCCACCTCCTAGAGAAATGGAAATATAAACAAAAATAAACAAATGGGACCTAATGAAACTTAAAAGCTTTTGCCCAGCAACGGAAACCATAAACAAGACGAAAAGACAACCCTCAGAATGGGAGAAAATATTTGCCAGTGAAGCAACTGACAAAGGATTAATCTCCAAAATTTACAAGCAGCTCATGCAGCTCAATATCAAAGAAACAAACAACCCAATGCAAAAATGGGCAAAAGACCTAAATAGACATTTCTCCAAGGAAGATATACAGATTGCCAACAAACAAATGAAAAGATGCTCAACATCACCAATCATTAGAGAAATGCAAATCAAAACTACAATGAGGTATCACCTCACACCTGTCAGAATGGCCATCATCAAAAAATCTACAAACAATAAATGTTGGCGAGGGTGTGGAGAAGAGGGAACCCTCTTGCACTGTTGGTGGGAATGTAAATTGATACAGCCACTTTGGAGAACAGTATGGAGGTTCCTTAAAAAACTAAAAATAGAACTAGCATACAACC
The DNA here is from genome assembly GCF_949987535.1 of Balaenoptera acutorostrata. Taxonomy (NCBI): domain Eukaryota; kingdom Metazoa; phylum Chordata; class Mammalia; order Artiodactyla; family Balaenopteridae; genus Balaenoptera; species Balaenoptera acutorostrata. The sequence goes on along the minus strand of NC_080079.1, from coordinate 19,226,007 downwards.
CAGCAATCCCACTACTGGGCATATACCCTGAAAAAAACATAATTCAAAAAGTCATGTACCACAATGTTCATTGCAGCTCTATTTACAATAGCCCGGACATGGAAGCAACCTAAGTGTCCATCGACAGATGAATGGATAAAGAAGATGTGGCACATATATACAATGGAATATTACTCAGCCATAAAAAGAAACGAAATTGAGTTATTTGTAGTGAGGTGGATGGACCTAGAATCTGTCAGACTCATGACCTAGAGTCTGTGAAGTAAGTCAGAAAGAGAAAAACAAATACCATATGCTAACACATACATATGGAATCTAAAAAAAAAAAAAAGTTCTAAAGAACCTAGGGGCAGGACAGGAATAAAGACGCAGATGTAGAGAATGGACTTGAGGACACGGGGAGGGGGGAAGGGTAAGCTGGGATGAAGTGAGAGAGTGGCATGGACATATATACACTACCAAATGTAAAACAGATAGCTAGTGGGAAGCAGCTGCATAGCACAGGGAGATCAGCTTGGTGCTCTGTGACCACCTAGAAAGGTGGGATAGGGAGGGTGGGAGGGAGACGCAAGAGGGAGGAGATATGGGGATATATGTATATGTATAGCTGATTCACTGTGTTATACAGCAGAAACTAATACACCATTGTAAAGCAATTATACCCCAATAAAGATGTTAAAAAAAAGAAGGCATTTTCCAAGTGAGTTGACAATCATACTGTTATTCAAATATTCAATAAATATGTATTGAGTAGATACTAAAAAAAAAAATCTGAGAGTTCATACTTTATTAACTGTTTGGGCTCTTTGATGCTAGGAGGACAGACTGACTAGTAGATTGAATTCTGATTCTCAGATAGGCTGCATCCTTGTCCTTTCAGAACTCTCCAAAATTTGAGAGAAGTCAACCCCATAGTTCTGGGTGCATGGTCAGGTAAGGGAATATGGGGAATGATTCCTTCTTGTCCTTAGGGCGTATCTGTGAGAATCAGGACACTGATACTTTCAGAGTTTTGACTAGAGCCTTGGTATGGCTCCATTTTTGTTTCCCTCAGTAGCAGATTCCCCTGCTCCTGACTCCAGAGAGTGTGTCAGCTTCATCCTGCACCAATTGGGTTTTCTTCCTCCTACAGTTGTGAAACGGTGTGATGGAGCATTCCAAGCAGATGCTCAGCGCTCTCTCCCCGGAGTCCTCTCAGGGACGTGCTCTACCGGGGTACCTTCAGGAAAGGAAATGGAGAAAAATCCCTGAGATGTGCTCTCCAGTGTTGCCTTCCTCAGGAAGCCACTGTGGTCTCTGTTCAACGGCCAGCCCTTCCATACTTCTCTTCCAAGCTGCTCTTTTCCTAGATATCAAGGCCCTTCCTCTGGAAGATTCCAGGGGAGATAGAAATGGGACTGGGGAAAATCAAACTCTGTTTCTAGTCAGCATGAAAAATAAATGAGCTTACTGGGGAAACTGCTGACTGCACAGAACTCAGGGACAGGTCCCAGGTATTTTAAAGATATTATAAAGAAAGTGAATTCAAATTTTAACATTGTGTCTCTTAGGCTTAGTCAGAAAATATGTTTCTGCCTCCTGGGGAAAGAAACATTTTTCTTGCTGGCATAGTAATGGTGAAGATATTATCCTTTTCAGTGGTGACGAGAAACTGAGAAGTATTTTGTGGGGGAGAGGATGGCAAATACATTTTCTCAAAGACCAGACTAATTCCCTGAAGTCGGGAGGCTCTCGTGGTTCGATTTCTTCAAGACTCTTTATGTTCAAGGGAAGTTAAAGGCATTCATTAGTTCCACTCGAATATTTGATAATGACAGGCGCCCAGGATGGAAAGTGGGCTGGATCAACTTCACTGGGAAGCTGTCCTCTGAGATGAAAGCCCGATGCTGTGGTGAGAGTTGCTGAAACTTCTCCAGCAGGCAGATGAGGCCAGCCTGGGAGAGGAGGAGAAGAAATTCTTAGAAAACTAGCCAAAGTCTCTACAAGGTATCCACTTGGGCCCCAAGTTGGATCCTGAGATACCCTGTGCTATTAAGAGTGGGAACTGGAGAGAAGGGTTTAAAACTCATTGTGCATTGGGTGGTAGGGAGAGGGAAGTGGGGAGGGCACACATCTGTTAGTTGCTAAGACAGCTGGCACCTGATATCACAGCTCTCTGCAGAGCTCCGCTAACCCTGCTGCAAAAGCTAACAATTCGTAAGTGTAGGAATCCAAGCAGGAGCCCTGGGAAGAACTGGAGGGAGGCCCAGACTCACATAAAAGCCTCCATGATCCATGACGCTACTAGGGGAATTTTTATAACTTGAGAAACATTTATCACCCATCTTCCCTTACGAAATTTCAGCATGATGGACTGCGTATTGAGTTGATGCTGGTTGTTTGGGGCCGGTTGCTTGGTTTTCAGAATCTGGGGAGACCAAGAGATTACTCTGGAATTTATAAGGGAAGTTTGTCATGATTCTCTGTGTACTCTGATAGTTCCACACATCTCAAGTTTTTCCAAATTTGTAAATGGAAACTCCTGATATGGAGGTATGGGTCTGGAGGTGAAGGTTATGGACTTTGGAATGAAACATGGTTTGGGGTGGAATACTGGCTTTGCTTCTTCCTAACAGGGTGACGTGGGACATTTCACCTCTCTGAGCCCCAGTTCTCTGTATGTAAAATGGAGGTGTGGCCCACATCAAAGCACTGCTGTAAGGATTCAGTGACGATGGATGTAGAGCCCCCAAGGTAGCGCTTGGAACATAGCAGGCACATGATACTCACTAGCTGTGTGAAAAGGAGGCTGGAATTTTGGTTTGATCCCTTCTAAGTGCCACAGCTCCAGGAAGACGTTATAGCCTATGTCTTACTGAGTATATTGGTTGGGAGCTTTGACTCTGGGTTCAAACATATTTGCATTCAAATCCCAGCTTCATTACTTAGTAGCTGGGTAACATCCCTAAGCCTCAGTTTTTCATGTGTTGAAGAGGATAAAGTACCTTGAACATCACTGAATCATTGTGGGAATTAAATAGTCCATAAAGAATGCTTTGCAGAGTGCTTTGCCCAAAGAAAGTGTTCTAAAATTTAACTTTTTTATATTGTTATTTTGTAATTATTACTTCAGTGGGTTTGTTCTGTCATGGGTTAGCTTAGCCTCCCAGAAAGAGGGAAGATACGACATAGCTGTATCAGTTAACTGAATGTACTTGCTTCCAGGAGCTTCCCCCCCACCCCAACCCCAGGGTGATGTTTTTCCTTTTATTTTAAATCTCACCACATTTTTTTAGACTTTAAATTTGGCAAACTTTTCTTTTGTTAGGTACCTTTGTTAACCCAGCTAGTTTTATCTGGGTGGATCAGCTAGTTTTATCAGTTAGTATAGCTTCTAATTGAATGGTAATTCCCTAATCTCTACATTTAGCCCTGAGCCTGTCCCTGAAGGGGTGAGGAAGGGATGAATGCATTCAACTGGTATTGGCCTTGAAAAGTCTTAACCTTTATTATTCTTGGGATTTGGGGCCCAGGGAGGTGTGGGATCAGAATTTAAATTAACCCCAAAATTGGTGTTAAAGTCAGAGCAGTTGGAGCACATTGTAGCTGGTCTAAGGGAACCCAGTGGAAAGAAGGCAAGCTCACATTTGGTACTTTACCATTTAATTCCCCAAAGGTAAAAAAGGTGTTCAGTTTCATCACGGGTATCCTGATAAGCTTTCTCTCAGTGTCAAGGCTGATTTTCCAGGAATGGTCAGGGGCACAGGTTTGTGGTTCCCCTTGGCCTGCCCTGGGTCACATTTGGGCCACAAAATGGAAGTTAGTGCTCATGCTTCAGGCCAGAGATGCATGCCTGTTGGAGCCCTGTTGGAGGGGTAAGATGGCTGATGGGTTTCCTCTCATATAAATGAATTATCTCCTATCAAGGAATCCAACACGTACTTGGACGTCCACTGCTGTGTAGTAGTGTGTCCTAGCTATGGAGACCACAAATGAGGGAGTGTTCCAGCCTCTGGGAGTGTTCCTCTGGGAGGCCATTTGGTCTTGTAGTTATTTTCTAGAGAATTTGAATTCCCTAGGAGAGTTCGCTTAAGCCCATCAAAATCTCTATGCCTCTGCCCTCAGTGAAACGCCAGGAGTCAGTCAAGGTTGCCAAATGATGAGTGGTAAGAATTTATTGAGATGACCTCTCTTTCTCTTCCAAATCATCCTCTTTGCCAAGGCATTCTTGGCAAAGCAATGATTCCCAAACTAGTTCACAAAATATTAATCCTATGAGATGATTCATCAAAAGACATCCTGAGATGAACACATTTGGGGAACGCTGTTGTATGCTAGTCTCCCTTGCAGAAGTGAGTTGTGTAACTTTGGTGGGGTTTCTGGGGGCAGTATTGAGCAGCCTTTGCTATCTGGCTGTGTTTTCTTTGTGCCTAAGATAGATAGACTTATAGGGTAGTAGGAGAAGGGTTTCTGAGTCTTCCCTGCCAGGCAGCTTCCTATGGGCTTTATTGATGCTTATGAAATAAGTGCCATGTTCCCATCCTTGTGCTTAGGAGCTATCACCTGGTGGCTTATTTTGTTCCCAAGCAGAGAAAAGTAGAGGTTTAAAAGGGAACAGCGTGGGCAGTGCATGCACATGTAGACAAACTTATTCACAGATGTATATGCATCTTGTCTTTGGGATACAAGGCGCTGGAATAGTCTATAAGCTTCTTATTGTGGGGTGGGGAGAGGCTGAATTAGATTGTATTTGCTGTTTAAAAACCTAAGTAAGTTTGAACTGTTCTTCCATTGAAATCACATGTATATTTATCAGATGTGTGCTTTTCAACAAGACTGGAGTGTATTTGGTTACTTCCCCTGGAAAGCAATTGTTACCACACATTTGTAACAGGCTCTCTCTCCAGCAACCCCCTTTGTCACATTAATTCAGCCCACAGCCACGATCAAGCAAAAGGAAAATTCTAGTTACAAAGCAGAGGTGGGTTTTTTTTCCCTAAGTAATGTACAGCATACATAAAGGACAGGTTTGCAGATGTAGGTAATGCTGATCAATTCTTGGGTTGGAAAATATACCTTTTTACGTACTTGGAGACAATCTAAACCAAACCTCCACAGAGGCAGTAAGTCATGTATAGACCCACTCATTTCTCCTAATAGACAAGGTGCAGGTTGTTGCCAGAAATGTGGGCTTCTATGAAATAAACATCTTGACTTCTTAATTTTAGCATGAGACAGCTGCAGCTGCCATGATATACTTCTGTAAAAATCCTAAGCTCCACGGGACTCCAGAAGACAAGGTGAAGATGACAACAGCCAACCCCAGTTTTGCCCCCCTCCAAGCAAGTGGATGTTTCTGATTGACAGTTGCATAGAAAGATGGAGAGTACTGTAATTAAGACCATCCAGTATGGGGCTAGAGGGCATGTAACAGGCAGTTGTGATATAATACATGTTAGAATGGCATAGGTGGGAAAAGGACCAGTTTGAACTAAAGGGGGAGAGGGTGAAATATTTATTTAGTCTTTTCCAAGGGTCTGGCAGGAATTCAGGCACTTCGCACATATTAACCCTTTTAAGCCTCAGGATAGTCCCACGGGACTGGTATTATTATCACGATAGGATGTCCACTAAGCCTGGAAGACCAGGTGAATATACGTAATGTCATTAAGGACATTCAATCTGCAAAGTGATAAACTATTTTTTTCCTCTGTTTTCTAACTTTATGGAACTCCATATTTTGCTGATGCAGAAAGTGGAGTTCAGCTGGGAATGGGGTTGCTGGGAGTGGAACCCGAGCTTGCCTGATTTCAAAGGCCAGGTTAGCTCGGGTGCACCCCATGGCCATGACCATGAATCTGACCTGCCTGGCAGATGGCACAGCATTTGGCAAACAGGAATGGATGAAGTCAGGTTCAAGACAGTCAGCTAAGGCAGGGAAAGCAGCAGGTCTCACAGCGGTAGGAAAACAATTCTGGAGTCCACGGGTCAGAAGAGTCAACAGTGGTGGCACTAGGAAGCAGGTGATGCTGAAGCTGAGTATTTGCTTCGGGTCCTGTGCCTCCCGGGAGGGGAAGGCTGCAAAGAAATGAGAGGCTGGAAGGGAAAGCCTGACCCCAGCAGGAATCACTGCAGGCGGACAGGCTGAGTGGGAAATGAGCCCTTCCCAGCATGAGCATGGCTGGCTTGGTAGAGGAGGGTTGTCTGTGGCCTCCACACACACAGTAATTGCAGGCCCTAGAAAGGCAACCAGGATGAATGAGTGGACTGTTCAAGTTAGATTTAAGACTGAAGGTGCGAGAAAGTTGGCTGCCTTCTATTCCAGAAAAGAAAGGGGAGAATTGCCAGGCTTAGCCCAAAATCCCTTTAGAGAGTGCTCTGATAGAAAAATAAAATCCCGTGATCCCCTGAAAGCACCTGGAAAACTCCATTCAGATTTAGAACTAACAATTGGCTGGATGTTTGCACAGGTCGGACCCCAGGCATGGGTTTTAGCTATCATTTCCTGCTTGCAGCATCTTATTTTTCACCATTCTCTCGCTTTGGTGGCTTTTAAAAACCCAACCACTGTTTATGCTTGGAAAAAAAATTAGTTGAAGGGAATCTGAATGCTGCTCCCTCCTGGAGGCCTTGCCAGAATTCCAAATGAGCCGCTCCCGCCCTGAGGCTCAGTTGCAAACCAGAGGCCAGTGCCAAACCGAGAGGCCGCAGAGCCTGGGCCCGGAACTTCTGTGCCACGGAGCAAGCCAGCCCTTTGCCAAGGCAAGGAAAAATCGGGAAGGCCCATTTGGTTTCTTCCTACCTCAATGATTTGGGGATTTTGTGCTTAGAGATGATAGTGTATGATGTGTCAAGTAAAGTGATTGTTAGAAAAGGACGAGGTTGTGAAAGGTTCTCAGTTTTAAGCTGATGTTGAGCGGCAGGATACTTATCCATCTCCAGATAGTTCATTTACTCTTATTTTTCTTCACTGCATTGATCACAGTTTGGAATCGTATAGTTGTTTCTCGAATAACCTGTGTGTTATCACCTTCCACGAGGACAGGTTCTGCCTCTGCTTTGCTCATTGCTGTAGCCTCATGTTCTAGCACAGAGCACACATAGCTATCTGAGGAAGGTATGAATGAACGAGCATCGGGACTGGGCAGGGCTGAGCTGGGCTCTGAGCACAGGCCCTGGGATGGTCCACGGTCTGTCTCCATCAGCGGAAGGATAGGCAAGGCCAGGGTGCTTTCGGATGTGTCATGTGAATGTGGGGAAACAAGGCAGCATGTGTTGGCCAGGGTGCAGAGGACAGGGAGGTCACTGAGGACGGGGGTGGTCAGGGAAGCCTTGACAGAGGTGACAGCCTCAAGTGTGCTCTTGAAGTCCTGGTTAGCAGAGGGCACCTGGGGGACCTGATAGCATGAGGGAAGGCAAGCCCACGCCATACAGAAGAGCACACAGTGGATGTGAGTGAGGATGGACCAAACCACCAGGAGTTTGAAACGTTATCTTGGAGATGGTAGCAAGGGGGGATGGCATGGAGAAAGCACTTTATATGGTACTTAACAACAACAATAATAGTAATAATAATTTAACACTTATTGAGCTCTTACTATATCTCCGGCCCTAGTCTAAACATTTTACATTAATTCTTCTAAATCATACTTCAAGCCCGTGAGTTGGAAACTACTTCCTCATTTTCTAAAAGAGGAAACTGAGGCATAGAGAAGTTAGGCATGTCAGCGTAGAGTGTGCTTGACAGCAACCCCAGTGTCATTACCGTCACCCAGCCTATCTCCCGACTCTTGTCTGGGCTTAACCCTAGTTCAGGTGGGGACGGTTTAACAACAACTCTCCCACCCTCCCAATCAAGCCTTCATGCAGGTGATGGTATTCTTTAAGTTTTTCATCCTCACTACTGCCATTTTTGACACGTGTTCCTTGCTTTACCCCTAGGTGACCCTTAATAGAGTCACTTTGGGGTCCTAGAACCAGAAGTTGGTGAGGTGGGCAGATTTTGGAATCTGAAGGGCTGGCTTCTGGGCCTTCCCTACTCTACCCTTTACTACAATGGTCCCCAACCATTTTGGCATCAGGGACCGGTTTCATGGAAGACAGTTTTTCCATGGACTGGGCAGGGGGCGGCATGGTTTCAGGATGATTCAAGCGCATTACATTTATTGTGCCCTTTATTTCTATTATTATTACATTGTAATATATAATGAAATAATTCTACAACTCACCATAATGCAGAATCAGTGGGAGCCCTGAGCTTGTTTTCACTCGCCACTCACTGATAGGGTTTTGATATGAGTCTGCAAGCGATTTATTATGGTCTCCATGCAGTCAAACCTCTCTGCTAATGATAATCTGTATTTGCAGCCGCTCCCCGGCACTAGCATCACGGCCTCAGCTCCACCTCAGATCATCAGGCATTAGATTCTCATAAGGAGCGCGCAACCTAGATGCCTTGCATGCACAGTTCACAGTAGGGTTCGAGCTCCTATGAGAATCTAATGCCGCCACTGATCTGACAGGAGGTGGAGCTCAGGTGGGAATGTGAGCGATGGGGAGCAGCTGTGAATACAGATGAAGCTTTGCTCCCCGCCGCTCACCTCCTGTTGTGCGGCCTGGCTCCTAACAGGTCCGTGGCCCGGGGGTTGGGGACACCTGCTTTACTAGATGTGTGACCTCAGAGAAAGTCCCCTAATCCTTACAGTGCTGGGGGGTGACTGTCATCACCTCCTTTCACAGAGCAGGGAACTGAAGCTCAGAGAGGGGGCACATACATGTGCGGCAGCCAGCCTAGGGCTTGAATTATGTGCTAGAGATGCTGAAAAAAGGGGCAGTTGTTTGAGTTCTTCGGTTTTAGGTAGTGAAGGAAGTTCCGTTTACAGCACTGTGCTTTCTTGTACAAGTATCCCAATTTTAGGTGAGCCATCAGGAAAAGGCAAATCAACAGCACGGAATGCTGTTGTGCTGCTATTGTGCCAGCCGGAGAGCTGAATGCGGAGTGTGAAAAGCCACCATGAGCTCCCTGTGGCCACCAACGGCGGACGAAGAGGCTGGGGTGTGTGTGGCAGGACTGAAGGACGGATAATCAAGCAAAAATGTTGCTGTGGTTACAGCCTAGAAAATAAAAGCTCTGCGTGCCAAACAGACGCCTCTTAAAGTTCACTTGGAATTTATAACCCGATGAAACAGGTGTTCTTGAAATTTAATTGAAGACCGAAACATTGTTCAAATTGTCCTCCAGTGGTTAGGAGCTGCCAACATAGGCATTTGCACTGCTTGGGGATGGCGGAGCTGGCATAGTCCGGGCACAAACTCTGTGGTTGTGGACTGATAGTCCACTGCTTGCACTCACAAGACTGCTGTGTCCTGAGTGTGGCTTTCTCTTCAAGTGTGAAGACGGTGCAGCGCTGGGATGAGGATGCGGAGAGAGCGGCACTTGCCTCCGGAGCGAAATGTAAGGGGGTGCCAAAAGACTCAAAAATCAAGAAGAGTAGTATTTTAAAGCAATATTTTAAAAAATCAAAATTAGAGAAAAAAATCGTGTTGAGCAAAATATCGAAATTTTAAATAAAGGCAGGATCTGAATTGCACCAAGCTACGCCCTAAACTCCGCTTTTGACTTCCTATATTTGGGTGGGTGGAGACTGTGACTCTGCAGCCCTGTGGGGTTCTGAGAGTGGCGATGGCTTCTAGACTGTTACCATGGTCTCCTGCCAAAGGAACAGTCCCTCCCTCACTCCCCCTCAGTCAACAGACACTTATGAAGCACCTACTCTGCTAGGCTTACTCTGGGCTCTGGTCCTCTGCATGAGGACTCTGAGATAAACAGGACACAGTCTCTGCTTGGTGGGTAAGACAGCAGGTGCCCCCTGATCACTGAGGGCACTGGGGGTTCTCCTTTTGTCCTGATAGGTCTTATTTTCTCAGCAAGACTCCAAGCTGTTTGTGGCTGGCGACAGATCAGGATACAGAGGCGCTATGGGATTGTGGGCAAGAGGCAGGGTATGGAGGCTGAGAGCCTCATTCTGAATCCGCATTTGCCACTTACTGCTTATGCTTGGGAAAGACGCTTACGTGTTTTTTTAAAGACTTTATTTTTTAGAGCAGTTTTAGGTTTACAGCACAGTTGAGAGCAAGGAACAGAGATTTCCCACGTACCGCCACATAGGCACAGCCTCCCTCGGGGGTTTACACTTTTCAAGCCTCGATCTTCTTCCCTTTGAATGAGGGTAGTGTAGTCCTCACCTCCAGGGTGGTTGTGCAGATGTAGATGAGATGATACAGGGAGTGTTCAGCACAGGGTTTGGCATGTGATGAGTGCTCACAAGCGACGGAGGGAATCATTTGAAAGGCATGAGGGGAGCAAAGACGACACAGCCTCGCATGAAGCAGTACAAAGGGGCAGAACAGGTTGAAAACATCTTTCCTGAGGCTCCTGTGGCCAGCGGTGCTTTGGAGTCACTTACAAGGCTCCTGGTGGCAGTAAGAGATGAGGCACGTCTCACTCTTCCCAAGTCTCGCAGGATTAACTTACTGCATATCCTGATTTAATTGTCTGTGCTTGTCATGCTGTCTCCCAGTTGTAGACGTATTAGCAACAGGTATAATCTTACTGTTTTATTATTAGACACTGATCATGGATAATGCACTTGGTTTATATCGGTTTTATGAACTCAGAACATGAACCATAGTAGCTGATGCTGGGAACTTGATAAGCTGTTTTCAGCTGACCACTACTCCGTGTATGTGATTGGAACAGGCTGGGCGTTGCTGAGTTCTGATTGGCTGAGCTGCTGATAGACCAAAGGCTGTGATAATGGTTCTTGCAGTGAAATAATATTTCCTAGGCTTTATGCCTATAGAATACATGTTTAAAAAGAAACTTTTTTATTGCAATATAATTCAGAAAAATCCAAAAATTATAGATGTATAGTTTCATGAATTTTACTAATTCAGTAAACTCAGGAAACTAGCGCTCAGATCAAGAAATGTAACATCACCCCCAGCTCAGAAGCCCCTCCTGTCCTTGCCACACGCCCTTCCTGTCATTCCTGCTTTCTTCCTCTAGGAGTAATGACTATCCTGACTTCTAGAAGCATTAGACTTGCCTGCTTTTGTAATTTATGTAAATGAAATCATAAAGTAAGTATTCATGTCTGGCTTTTTTTTTTTTTTTTGCTCAACATATGTTTGTGAGATTCATTCATAGTGTTACTAGTTATAAATCTTTTACTCTCATTTCTGTATAGTATTCCCACAGTACAGTTATCTCACTATGTATTTATTCTGCTATTGATGGAAGTTTGGGTAGTTTATACTTTTGGGCTATTAAAAATGGTGCTGTTGACAGACATATAGAACAATGGAATAGAACAAAAAACCCAGAAATAAACCCTTACATATATGGTCAAATGATTTTCGAGAAGACCATTCAATAGGGAAGGGATAGTCTTTCAACAAGTGGTACTGGGAAAACTAGATGTACACATTGAAAAGAATGAAGTTGGATGCTTCCCTTACACCATATACAAAAATTAACTCAAATGGACTAAAGACCTAAATGTAAGAGCTAAAACCATAAAACTCTTCAAAGAAAATGTAGGGGAAAACTTCATAACGTTGGATTTAGCAATGATTTCTTGGATATGACACTAAAAGCACAGGCAACAAAAGAAAAAAATAGATAAACTGGACTAAATTAAAATTTAAAACTTTTGTGTCTCTAAGGACACTATCAACAGAGTGAAAAGGCAACACATGGAATGGGAGAAAATATTTGCAAATTATATATCTGCTCAGGGGTTAATATCCAAATATCCAGAATATATAAAGAACTCCTACAATTCAACAACAAAAAACCCAAACAACTCAATTAACAAATGGGCAAAGGACTTGAATAGACATTTCTTCAAAGAAGATATACAAATGGCCGATAAACACATGAAAGATGCTCAACGTCATTAACCATTAGGGAAATGCAAATCAAAACTGCAATGACATATACTTCATACTCATTAGGATGGCTATACTAAGAAAAAACCAGAAAATAACAAGTGTTGGAATGTGGAAAAACTGGAACCCTTTTGGTGGTAGGAAGATAAAATGGTGCTTCCACTATGAAAAACAATACTAAGATTCCTCAAAAAATTAAAAATGGAATTACTATATGATCCAGTAATTCTGTTTTTGGGTATATACCCCAAAGAACTGAAAGCAGAGAACAAAACAGATATTTTTGTACACTCGTGTTCATAGCATCGTTATTCACAATAGCCAAAAGGTAGAAGCAACCCAAATGTCCACTGATGGATGAACGGATAAAGAAAATATGGTATATGCAGACAATGGAATATTATTCAGCCTTAAAAAGTATGAAAAGTCTGACACATAAACCTTGAAAACATTATGCTAAGTGCAATAAGCCAGTCACAAAAGAACAAATACTGTATGATTCTACTTATGTGAGGCACCAAGAGTAGTCAAATTCATAGAGACAGAGGGTAGAATGGTGGTTGCTAGAGGCTGGGAGAGGAAGAAATGGGGAGTTATCTGGGTACAGAGTTTCAGTTTGGGAAGATGAAAAAAGTTCTAGAGATGAATGATGGTAATGGTTGCACAATAATGTGTATATGCTTAATGCCACCAAACTGTGCACTTAAAAATGGATAACAAGTCAATTTTATGTTATGTACATTCTACCACAATTTAAGATAAGTAAAAAGTAATGGTGCTGTTATTAACATTCTAATATATACCTTTTGATTAACAATATACTTTTGTGTGAATTACTGGGTCATACAGCATGCATATGTTCAGCTTTAGTTAAGTAGTAATGTACACCTCTCCCCTTGCAGAATCATGCGAGAGTTCCTCTTGCATCACATCCTAGCCAACACTCTCTCAAAGAGAGAACTCTCTCTCTTTGTTACTCTGACCATTTGGGTGATGTGTAGTGTTATATCCTGGATTTAATTTAATGACATTGAGCCCTATTTAGTCTCTTTTTTGAACTATCCACGTCCTTGCCCATTTTTTTTTCCTATTGGGTTCTTTTTCTCATAATGTACATAAATTTTTTATTTATCCTAGGTGTCTGATTATTATCTAGCATGTTGGATTCTGAAAATAAAATTCCCCCAACCACTCAAATGTATAAATTTTCATTGTACCGTTTATGAAAATTGAACTTATATGAGTGAAGCTAGATTTTCCAGAATCTCTTTGTTAGTTTTGTTTTGTTTTTGTTTTTGGTGGTGTATTCTAGTTTGAGCCTTTACCAGTGGAGGCCCTAAGCCATCACTTGCTGGATGGCTGGTTTTGGTTAGTGTGCCAACCCCAGCTACCCAGGACAGGGTCAGCACATAAACAGAGTGAGCTAAGGAGGAGTGACTTAGGGATATAAGACTCTGACCTGAACACTCAGTTGAGTCTGTTAGGACTGTACACAGCAAATATTTAGCCTTGATGGGCTGCAGTGGGTCTGCGAAACATCAAAAATTATATACTGAATGGTATGTTTGGGGGTCTGTGCATTTTTTGAGGAGAAGGTCAAACTTTTCCTTCTATTCCCAGAGGGAGGGGTGTCTGAGGCCTCTGAAAGGGTGGGCATCCATCCTTGGTTCAACACGAGGCTAGTCTTCTTGGCTCATTCTCAGTCATCTTCTGTTTCCTACTTCCTCTCCTGCCTGTCTTTACTTGAGGCAAACTCAGTTATTTTAATATTAACCCAGTTGCCCTATGAAGGTTGTCTGGAAGGTTTTCTGGAAGGTTTTGAGCCCTGTCTTCCCCTCACTGTGGATAAGCTGTGGTAGGCTGAATAATGGCCCACAGAGGTATCCAGGTCCTAATCCCTAGCACCTGTGCACGTTACTTTATATGGCAAAAGGGACTTTGCAGATGTGGTTAAGTTAGGAATCTTGAGATGGGGACCCACCTGTACCCAAAAGGTAATCACAAGCGTCCTTACAAGAGGGAGGCAGGGGAAGATCTGCCTGTAGAAGAAAGAGGCAATGTGACCATGGGAGTGAGATGCTCTGCTGCTGGCTCTGAAGATGGAGGAAGGAGCCATGAGCCAAGGGGTGCAGGCTACCTTTATTTTTATTTCATTTTCTATTGAAGTATAGTCGATTTACAGTGTTGTGTGAATCTCTGCTGCACAGCAAAGCGATTCAGGTATACATATATACATATATATATATATATATATATATATATATATATATATATATATATATATTCTTTTTAAAAAATATTCTTTTCCATTATGGTTTATCATAGGATATTGAATATAGTTCCCTGTGCTCTGCAGTGGGACTTTGTTATTTATCCATCCTGTATATGATAGTTTGCATCTGCTCATCCCAGCCTCCCACTCCATCCCTCTCCCCCACCACCACCCCCTTGGCAACCACCAGTCCGTTCTCTATGTGAGTCTGTTTCTCTTCGTAGATAGGTTCATTTGTATCATTTTTTTTTTAGATTCCACATATAAGTGATATCATATGATATCCACATCTTTATCCATTCATCTGTTGATGGACATTTAGGTTGTTTCCATGTCTTGGCTATTGCCAGTAGTGCTGCTGTGAACATAGCGGGTACATGTATCTTTTTGGACTAGAGTTTTGTCTGGACATATTAGGTTGCCTTTGCAAGTGGGAAAAAGGCAACTGGTTCTCCCCTAGAGTCTCCAGAAGGAGCCAGCCCGGCTGGCATCTTGACTTAGCCCAGTGAAATGGATTCTAGACTAGAAATTAAGAGGATATATTTACATTGTTTTAAGCCACTTAGTTTGTGATAAATCTGTTACGGCAGCAATAGGAAACTCATACATGGGCTTATTAAATTATTCACCCATGGGGATAATCCACATGGACTACTGGTGAATAGGCTCTGTTTAAGATTGATTTTGAATAAATAGTGTGAAATACATCACTAGACTGTGGGTCTTGTTTTAGGAAAGGCTGCATGAAGCCCTGAGAGGCATTTAGTGGTGATGTTATGCCTTGGCTCCCCCAGGAAGAGGTCTGCTGTGGAGGAAAGGGAGCGCTGGGCTACTGGGCACAGGTTTGGAGTCCTGGGTTCTGTTCTATTTGGGTAATCTTGGGTAGTTCAGATCACCTCTCAGGTTGACAGTTCCTCCTTTGTGAATCCAAGAAACCCTCTCTTGGGGTTGAATGACCAGGAAGGGTGTCATGTGGGATCTGTTTTCCTGGCTTTTAGCCTGGTGACCTTCAGAGAGACTGGAGGTCAGCCTTCTGCCCCAGGCCCAGGAGTACATTTCTTGCCCCAGAATTCCAGACTCCCCTTGATTGAGCCTTCCATTCCTGGAGCTGGTGGCCCCTGGGTAATTGCCATTCTGATTTGGGCTTTGGTTCCTAAGAGTCGGTAGCAGTGTAGCACAGAGGTTAAGAGTTGGGACTTAAGACTCAAAATTGTTCTAGGTTCAAATTTTACTTCCCCACCTGTTATTTTGTGGTCTCTTAAAGTCACTTCATATTCAGTTTCAGGTTTCTCATGTGGAGGTAATAAATGTATCTAAATATTTAAAAAATATATAACAAAAGTGGAGATAATAAACATATTTTTAAGGAAAATTAAATGAATAATACATTTCAAACACTTAACCCTAAATGAATGATAGATGACCATCATTACTTTTATTATGGATGCAGCTCGTGTCTCTACTTTTTTGGGGGAGGGGTACTCCTTCTGCCTTGAGAGCCACCCAGCTCACTCCTCACTCCATGTGGCCTCAGTGGCAGGGCCAGCAGCAGTCTGAAAGGTAAGCAGTGGCAGGGTACACAGCAGTAAGATATCTAGTTACCCAGGTGACCCTAATTCTCCAAGGACGCCTCGCCAGGTCCCCTCCATCACTTGCCAGGGGCCAGGGAGCCACTTTTGGCTTGCCTCACAGCTGTGCCTGTCCAGAGCTGCCCTGAGAATGGCGCGTTCAGGACTGTGGTCCCCAAAGTCATCTGTTCCTTGTCTCGAGCCAGTTGAAAGCCCTCTCCCGCAGCCAGGCTGTGTTTCTGGAGCCAGCGCTCACAGAACCTCACCTTAATTGGACGTCTCATTATCCCATTTCTCAGACCGAGAAGGGCTCATGTGTCACCAGGGCGAGCTCAGCCAGGGAAAGGGGCATTAATCCACAGACAAGGCAGGGCAAGCTGATCAGCTGGTGGAGAGGGAGTGAACAGAGAGAGGGAGAGGGCCCGGCTCTGAGGTCCCAAGCCTTGCAAATGACTATCAGGAAACTCATTATTTCATTTAGAAATTAATTTCTTCCTGGGAGGAAAATCACTCTTGACGTGTTTATTTCCTCCGTAATGAAGGCAGGCTTACTGCAGCTCCCCCCCTCACTTGCCACCCCCATGTTTGCTGCTGCCAAAGTATTTGGAAAAGCAGAAGATGTGTATGTGGGATGCAGCCCGCCTACAGGGGACCCTGAAGGCCAGCAGCTCAGGCGGCCAGCTGGCTGGGGACAACCCACCTGACTGGGGACAACCCACCTGGCTGGGCTGAATGGCGGGCAGGGGGCAGCCACGCGACAAGAGCTCTGCCCTCGCACACGTGGCCACTGCCAGGGAGACTTGGCAAATCCTTTTCACTCTGCCCCTCGGAAGAGCCCTGGCAGTGAGACAGACAGGCAGCTTTGAGCCTCATTTTGCAGATGACCAGGCAGAGCTAACCAGATGGACCTCACCTTGCCCAGGCTCCTGCTGAGGCCACCGCACAGTGGAAACTGGGACCCAGGTGATAAGGTTCCCTCTCCGTTACTTGGAGAATGCTTTCCTGATGTATCTGGCAAACTTTTTTTTTTAATGGGAAATTTCAGTTATGTGCAACAAGAAAGAGAATAGTGTATTGAAGTTCCCTGTGCCCATCACCCAGATTTATCAGTATTCAACCATTCTTTTTTTTTTTTTTTAAATTTATTTATTTTGGCTGTGTTGGGTCTTTGTTTCTGTGCGAGGGCTTTCTCTAGTTGCGGCAAGCGGGGGCCACTCTTCATCGCGGTGCGCGGGCCTCTTACTGTTGTGGCCTCTCTTGTTGCCGAGCACAAGCTCCAGACGCGCAGGCTCAGTAGTTGTGGCTCACGGGCTTAGTTGCTCCGCGGCATGTGGGATCTTCCCAGACCAGGGCTCGAACCCGTGTCCCCTGCATTGGCAGGCAGATTCTCAACCACTGCGCCACCAGGGAAGCCCCTCAACCATTCTTTTTACCTATCCCCTCACTTTTTGTTTTTACTGGAATATTTTAAAGCAGATTTTGACATCATGTCGTATCACCCACAAATAATTCAGTATGTATTTCTAACTAGCAAAGACTTAAACATAATCACAATGTCATTATCACAGCACTCAGAATTACCAGGAATTGCTAAAGATCATCTAACCCTGTCGGTATTCATTTCTCTGATTTACAAAAGGATTATTTTTGGGGTTGGTTATTTTAAAAATACATAATTTAAAACTGACAATGAAGTTGCAAGAATAGTGCAAGTAACTCTCATTATACCCTTTGCCTGAATTTGCCAAATGCTTACATTCTGCTCTATTTGATTTACTACTTATATACATATTTCTGAATTATGTGAGAGTATATTGCAGATCATATCCCTTTACTAGTAAACACTTCAGTGTGCATTTTCTGAAAGCAAAGACATTTTCTTATATAACTACAGTATAATTATCAAGAGCCAGAAAGTTACCACTGACATAATACTATTATCTACCCTCAGTCCACATAAATTTGGCAATTTTCCCAATAATTCTTTTTATAGTTAAGTCTTTTCTTCCAGCCCAGGCCCAATCCAGGATCACCGATTTAGTTGTTGTGTCCCTGTAGTCTTTTTCATATGGAAAAGTTCCTCAATCTATCTTTGTCTTTCTTGACCTTGTCATGTTTTTTAAGGGTACAGGCCAGTTATTTTGTAGAATATCCCAATTTGGGTTTGTCTGAAGTTTCCTTACGATTAGTTTTAAGTTATGCCTTTTCGACAGTAATGCCAAAGCAGTGATGTGTTGGTCTCAGTGCATCATATCAGGAGGATCTTGGTGATGTTGACTTTGATCATTTGGTTAAGATTCATATGGTTAAGATAGTGTCCCCAGGTTTCTCCATTGTACAGTTAATTAATAAGTAACTAGTGGGGAGCTCCTTGTTCTTTGAGCACTTCCTTAACTTTTGGTGCAACAAGGTGTTCTAGGATCCCCTGTGTTTTCCCTGTTCTAGATCTGGATTCAGCTTTTTCAAAAAGTTCTTACTTTTTTTAATGGAGAATAGTATTCAGAAGCTAAGCTCTGGATGCAAGGTGTGCTCACTGCTACTGTTATTCCTTTGGTGATGCCTCAGTGGACAGAGATAGGAAATACATATATACACGTCTTTTATTTATAAAACCAGAAAGTATTAAAATTATATTAAAACCTATAAATTAGCATTGATGCCTCTAGTCCCAATCAGTACATAATTTTACTTGTTCCCCTTTCCACATTTGTATCTCCATCCTCCAATCCTAAGAAACCTGGCCCTCAATGTATGTTATCCTCAAAGTATTTACTTATTTGTTCAAGCCTAGAATATACAGAAAGTGGTTTTAGAATTGTTAATACCACTATGAAAAGAAAACCTCTTGACTACAGTTAGCATTTGTTTATAGTTCTTTTTAAAAAACTACTTAGTGACATTTGCAAATCTTAAGTGTACATTTCCGCATGTGTTGACAAATGCATACTCTCTTGTAATCCACATTCCTATCAAGATATATAACATTCCCATCACCTTAGAAAGTTGTCAACTTTTATCCCAGTCAACTTTCCTTCAGAGGCAATCACTTTCCTTACTTTTTTCGCCATAAATTAGTTTTGCCTATTCTAGAACTTCATATAAAGGGAATCATATTATGTTGGTTTATGTTTAGATTCTCCATTTACATAATATCTGTGAGATCTACCCATGTTATGTATATAGTAATTCATTCGTTTTTGTTAAGAACTAGTATTCCATTGTATGAATATACCACCCTCTGTTTAAATCCATTCTTCTGTTGATGGGCATCTCCCCAACCCCCCGGTGCCAACTTTTTGGCTATTATGAATAATGTCTATGAACTTCCTTGTACACGTCTTTCTTGTGAATATATGTTTTCATTTATCTTGGGTAAATAACTAGGGATGGAATTTCTAGGTCATAAGTTAGGTAAATGTTTAACTTTCACCTTGTTAACTAAGAAACTGATAAACTCAAAAGAGAGTTTTTTCCTGAGTCACTCTGCAGTTAGTTACATAGGGTCTCAAAAAGGTCTACATATTGCATTTGGTTTTCATATCTCTGTCAGACTCTCTTACCCATCTCTCCCACCCCTTATCCCATTTTATTTGTTGGAGGTACTAGAACATTTGGCTTGCAAGATATTCCACATTCTGGATTTGGTTGATTACTTTACTTTCTCATTATGTCATTTAGCTTGTTACTCTATTCCTGGTATTTCCTGTTATCTTGCAGCTGTATCTAGAGATTGAGCAGATTCAGGTTCTTTTTTTTTTTTTTTTTTTTTTGAAAGGAGCATTTCATAGGTTCACAGGTGGAGCTATATGTTTTGTATTGTAATACATCAGGAAGCATATAATGTGTGCTTCTCCCATTTTTAGTGTTGCAAAGATAGACTTGTGTGTTTAAGTGATGTCAGCCTGATCTCTCCATTGTGATGTTCTCCATCAACCTTACAGCTAATGAATTTTAGCATCCATTCATAGTTATTGCCTAAATCTGTTATTTCAATGGGGTTGCCAAATGGTGATATTCAAATTTCACCACTCCTTCTGACTTTATTACCTGGGATTTTTCTGTATGGAAGAACTTTGCCCCAGTAATCTTTTCATTACTCTGAAACAGAATTCATACAGAAAAGGCAAAGTAAGTGTTTGATCTTTTCACTTTATCAAATTTTAGAGTAATAAGTTGGTGCCTTAGCAACCTCCAGTGGTGATGAATGAGATTATTTTTTTTTTAATTAATTTATTTTTGGCTGTGTTTTGGGTCTTCATTTCTGTGCGAGGGCTTTCTCTAGTTGTGGCGAGTGGGGGCCACTCTTCATCGCGGTGCGCGGGCCTCTCACTGTCGCGGCCTCTTGTTGCGGAGCACAGGCTCCAGACGCGCAGGCTCAGTAGTTGTGGCTCACGGGCCCAGTTGCTCCGCGGCATGTGGGATCCTCCCAGACCAGGGCTCGAACCCGTGTCCCCTGCATTGGCAGGCAGACTCTCAACCACTGCGCCACCAAAGAAGCCCTATGTTCTTTTTTAGTATCACGACGAACTCATGAATTTTTATATATTTGATATGTTTCAATCCAGTGCAGTCATTATTTCTTTTTCTCACATGATGTCATCTTAGGCCACTATGTGTCTTTGATTTGGCTCCTATGACCTTTTGGCATGACTCTATTTGTCTTTGATAGCTTCTTTGCCTTCCTGGTACAAGATACCTTAGGCTAATCTTGTGTTTTTCCAACCTCAGACTTAGATTCAGTCATTTCTATGAGAAGTCCTGGTGCCTTTTTGTGGGTAATGATATTTAGAGAGTGCAGTCTGGGCCCTAGTGTTGCTCATTGCCACTGGGCTGTCATTGCTTCTACGCCTTTTCAGTGGACAGAACTAGGAAATACTTATTTTTAGAAACAGAAAAAATATGAGTACATACTGATATTTTCCATTCAAATTTAACTTTATGGGGTCTTTAATTTCTTTGATTTATACTTCTTTATTTTCAACATTTTGATTCCTAGTGATGTCCAATTGATTACTTGCTACAAAATACATGTAACACTTTAAAAATAAAAATATGCATATTAGTACTGCATGCAATTCTTCTGCTCCATGTGGTGTCAATGCTATTTTTGTGGTGGCTGGGCTTGACTGGGCTGGGCTGGCCAGGAGGAGCTAAGACAACTCACTTACGTGCCAGGTGCCTTGGCAAGGATGGCTGGAAATGTGGGCTCAGCTGGGCCCTCCTCTTTCTCCAAGTGGTTTCAGGGCGATGCGGTGGTCTCTCTAGCAGGGTAGTAGGACTTCCTACATGATGGTTTAGGGTTCTAAGAGAGTAAAGGGGAAGCTGACAGTCCATTCAAAGGCTGGAGTCTGACTGATCGAGTGTCATTTCCACCATATTCTATTGTTCAAAGTAGTCGTAAGCCAGCCCAGATTCAAAAGGAAGGAAAAGAGGTCACAACTCTGGACGAAAGGAGTGTGAAAGAATTCATAGCTATCTTTAAACCACTACACTCCCTGCCCTTTCAAATCACATACTCCAAAGAGCATTCTGCGCCTTTTGTCACTGAAGAATATAACCAGGAAAGTATTCTATATCCTCTTTTATACTACATGATCCTCCATTATATGGAAATTTCATTGTTTTTTCAACAAACCCCCAGTTGATGAGCATAGATCTTGTTTCTAATCTTGTCATGACAAAAAATGCCCCAATAAATATTTTTATACACCATCATTTTGTATTTTTGACAGTAATGATTCCTAGAGGTGTAATCGTGAGGTGAAAGGATAGATGCATATGTGATTTTGCTAGACATTGCCAGATTCTCCTCCATAAAAGTTGTACCGGCAATCTAGCAATGTATGAAGTGCCCATTTCACCATAACCTCACCAACAGATAGAGTGTTGTCAAACTTATTAAATTTTTGCCAGTTTAATAGGTGAGAAATAGTATTTCAGTTTTTTTCTTTTTCTGGTATCCCTGAAGTTCATTAGGTCTGACATACAAAGAGTATGTACAGTGAACTAATTTTAGTGTAAAGTTTGATATACTTTTATTTACATACACATCTGTAACTATCATCATGATCAAGATATATTTCCAGAACCTGGAAGCCTTCTTTCTGCTCTTTCTCAGTCAACAGTGCTGCTAGAACTAACTAGTATTCTGATTTTTAGCACCATGGATACCTTTTCCTCATATAAATAAATCACACAGCATGATTTTATTTCTGGCTTCTTTCACTGAGCATCTGTGAGATTCATCCATGTGGTTATATGTAGCATGTTGGTTATTTTCTACTACTGTGTAATATCTCACTGTATGATTAAATAAATTATAGGTATTCTGTGGATGGGCACTTAGGTTTTCCAGTTTTTTTGGGGGGGGGTGCTTTTTTGAGTAACACTAGTATGAGAATTTTTGTCCATGTCATTTTTGGACATCTACACTTACTTCTCTTGGGTATTTATTTAAAAGTGGAATTTCTGGATCATGGGGTAGACTCATGTTATCTTTAGCTGACACTGCCAAATAGTTTCCCAACATAGTTGTACCAATTTATGCCTGATCAGCAGCCTATGAGAGCTCTCATTGATCCACATCCTTGCCAAAACTTATTAGTCTTTTAAAATATTAGCCATTCTGGTGGGTATGTAATGATGGTTCATTATGATTTATATTTGTATTTCCTTAATGACTAGTGGTGTTAAGTACAATACCATTTCATAGTCATTTGAATATCTTCTTTTGTGAAATGCCTGTTAAAAGTTTTTTTTTTCCATTTTATATTAGATTGTTTTGCCTCTTAGTTATTTTAGGAATTCTTTTTATATTCTAGATATGACTCTTTTGTCATATGTATGTAGTTTTATTTGCTCTTATTTTGAACAAGGTCAAATATCTTTATTTAATAAAAGGTTTTGGGTTGTTGGTTCATATACTTTATTTTAAATTTGGTTGTTAGTCTTTTTCTTCTTAATTTTAGATTTTCATATATTTGGAATATTAGTCTTTTGTCTATGATATTCATTGTAATAGTTTCCCTGCTTGCCATTTTCTTAACTTTATAGGATATTTTTGTTGTTATGCAAAACCTTTTAAAAAAAAAGGTATATATCTTTCCTTTTATTGCTTTTAGGTTTTGAGTCATAGCTAGGACAGATTTTCCTTAATTTAATTTAATTTAATTTAATTTTGCTGTGCCGGGTCTTAGTTGCAGCATGCAGGATCTTCATTGCCCCGTGCAGGATCTTCGTTGCGGCATGCAGGATCTTTTAGTTGTGGCATGTGAATGCTTAGTTGCAGCCTGTGGGATCTAGTTCCCTGACCAGGGATCAAACCTGGGCCCCCTGCAGTGGGAGCACAGAGTCTTAGCCACTGGACCACCAGGGAAGTCCCTTCCCCATTTATTTTTTAAAAACTTTTAAGTCTCTACTCTGGAATTTATCCTAAAACTTTAAAAAAAATTATTTATGTATTTATTTATTTTTGGCTGTGTTGGGTCTCCGTTTCTGTGCGAGGGCTTTCTCTAGTTGCGGTGAGTGGGGGCCACTCTTCATCGCGGTGCACAGGCCTCTCACTGTCGTGGCCTCTCTTGTTGCAGAGCACAGGCTCCAGACGCGCAGGCTCAGTAGTGGCTCACGGGTCTAGTTGCTCCACGGCATGTGGGATCTTCCCAGACCAGGGCTCGAACCCGTGTCCCCTGCATTGGCAGGCAGATTCTCAACCACTGTGCCACCAGGGAAGCCCCTATCCTAAAACTTTTAAATCTCTACTCCGTTTGGAATTTGAGAAATGAATAGTGTGGTTTTTTCCATATGGTCACCTAGTAGTCTCAACATCATTTATTAAAACTTTATCTTTTACCATTTATTTGAGATACTGCCGTCATC
The DNA here is from genome assembly GCF_949987535.1 of Balaenoptera acutorostrata. Taxonomy (NCBI): domain Eukaryota; kingdom Metazoa; phylum Chordata; class Mammalia; order Artiodactyla; family Balaenopteridae; genus Balaenoptera; species Balaenoptera acutorostrata. The sequence continues at coordinate 19,202,361 of NC_080079.1, read as the reverse complement.
ATGTATTAAATTGCCATATATGCTTAGATCTATTTTGGGGTTTTCTGTTGGATCATTGGTCTGCCTATCAATGATGTAATAGCACAGTTTTATTCATAAAGGCTTTATAATATGTTTTAATATCCAGTAGGTCTAGCCCTTACCTCACCATTATTCTTTGTTTTGGGGAGCTTTCTTGGATATTCTTGCTTTTTTATTCTTCCATATGAACATTATTTTCAACTTGTTTAGCTTCAGAAAAACAAAACTTAATTGAATCTTTATTGGGATCACAATAAATGTCCTTATGATGCTGAGTGTTCCTGTCTAAGAACATGTCTATTGGTTCAAACAAATTTTGTGTTTTCAGGAGTATTTTATGGGTTTCCTCATACAGGTTATGCACATTTCTTGTGAGGTTAATGCCTAGGTTTTTTTTTAATCTTACTTTTTAACCCCCTTTGCTATTGTGAATGGGGTTTTATCTTCTCTTCCCTTATATCTTCTAAATGGTTATTCTGTCGCTTTCTGCAATAGGTATCAATCAAGGTCCAGTCAGAAGACAGAAATAGTAACAATTATTTTAACACAGATTATTTCATACAACTAATTGCTAACTGATATAAAGGTGTTAAGTGGGTAACTGAAAAGATGAAAAGAATACACCAAGGTGTCACAGAGGAAGGCACTTCAGGAAGTGGCTACTGCTCATAAGGCTGGTAAAAAGGGAAGAGGATGAAGTTATTAAATCTAGAGGTTTGGGGTGGGGTCCTGCAGAGCTGACACTTGGACTTTGAGGGAGGGGTCTGTTGGGCCAGTGCTGGCCTCTCCAAGGTCAGAGAAAGGGCCTATGGGAAGTGAACTTCTGAGGAGAGGACATGAACTGGCTGGAGCTGGTGTCTCTGAAGGGTACATGATGAGGCTGGTTCTGTAATTCTTAAGAGAAGCTGAAAATTGGATCCCACTGCTGCTACTAGAGTGAGGGCTCATTGCTTGGAGACATTCACAGGAATAGGAAGTAGGCAGGAAGCCAACAGGAAAAAGCGAGTCCCTTCTCCCTCCTCCAGCCTTGTGGTCTCCCTCTAGGGCCCCCTACTGTTAAAGCCACACAGAAAAATCTGTCCAAATCTGTAGTACTGACACTTAATAAGGAGATCTCACAGGTTTACATGACCTGTAAGATCTAGTAATAATAAATTCATTATTCATTTAACTGACAAAACTGAAATTGGGTTTGTAGAATCCCATTTCTGCTTCACAAAGCTGAGTATACATGGGTGGGTTTGGAGCTGAAGGACAATACTTTAATAGCTGGCAAAGTGTGTTAATTTTCTATTTGGTTATTTTATTAAATTCTTTTAATATTTATTAGTAGTTTTACCCATGATTGAGTTTTATCATTTGCAAGTAGAGGTATTTTTACCTACTTCCAACTTTTACTGCTGAATTTTGATCTTGGTTCCTAAAATGTCTCAATCACAATGACTAGGAAATCTAAGTCACACTGCTCTTGGAATAAATTCTCTCCTTTCTTGGAATGACTTTGAGGGAGGGGGTTGTATCAGAGGAGAAAGCTTTTCTTTGTGGCTCTCTTTGCTGAGTGCTTATAAAAACCCAGCACAGCACTGACTGCTGTTTCTTGGCTGTGCCCAGGACACCAGAGGTGCCTAATGAATGCTAAATACTGATGAGATAACTGTGTAGGTTTGCTTGTTCATCCACTCTTCCTTTTTCTGACCTGGTTACACCCACTCTCCCTTCTTCTGACATATCATCAATGAAGACACTCTATCCATGTCACTATAGTGATTGGTTCAGGGATTATCATGTGACCTAAGCTAGCCAATGAGGCTCAATCTCAGAATTTTTGCTGAAGCTAATGGGAAGAATCTCTCTCTCTCTCTTTCTTGGGTCTCCTCAGTTATTTGCTTCTAAACCTGGTGATTTTTTTTTTTTTCCATTTTGGTTTATGACAGCATATTATGAGTAAGTTCCCTGTGCTCCACAGTAGGACCTTGTTGTTTGTTTTATATATGGTAGTTTGTATCTGCTAATCCCAAACTCCTAATTTATCCCTCTCCCAAGCCTTTTCCCCTTTGGTAACCATAAGTTTGTTTTCTATGTCTGTGAGTCTCTTTCTGTTTTGTAAATAAGTTCATGTGTCATATTTTAGATTCCATGTATGTGATATCATACAGTATTTGTCTTCCCCTGTCTGACTTAGTATGATAATCTCTAGTTGCATCCATGTTGCTGCAAATGGCTTATTTCATTCTTTTTATAGCTGAGTAATCTATTGTGTATATGTACCACATCTTCTTTATCCATTCATCTGTTAATGGACATTTATGCTGCTTCCATGTCTTGGCTATTGTAAACAGTGCTGTTATGAAAATTGGGGTGCATTATCTTTTCAAATTAGAGTTTTATCCAGATATACGCCCAGGAATGGGATTGCTGGAGCATATGGCAACTCTATTTTTAGTTTTTTATGGAAGTGCCATACTGTTCTCCATAGTGACTGTACCAATTTACACTCCCACCAACAATGTAGGAGGGTTCCCTTTCCCCCACACCCTCTCCAGCATGTTATGTATTTGTAGACTTTTTAATGATGGCCACTCTAGTGTGATGTGGTACCTCACTATAGTTTTGATTTGCATTTCTCTAATAATTGGCAATGTTGAGGATCTTTTCACATGCCTATTGGACACCTGTATATCTTCTTTGGAGAAATGTCTACTTAGGTCTTCTGCCCCTTTTTTGACTGGGTTGTTTTTTTGTTTTATGAGCTGTTTGTATGTATTTTGGAAATTAAGCCCTTGTCAGTTGCATTGTGCAAATATTTTCTCCCATTCTGCAGGCTGTCTTTTTGTTTTGTTTATGGTTTCCTTTGCTGTACAAAAGCTTATAAGTTGGATTAGGTCCATTTGTTTATTTTTGCTTTTATTTCTAAGGGAGACTGACCTAAGAAAACATGGGTATGATTTATGTCAGAGAATGTTTTGCCTATGTTCTCTTCTAGGAGTTTTATGCTATCATATCTTATATTTAAGTCTTTAAGCCATTTAGAGTTTATTTTTGTGTATGGTGTGAGGATATGCTCTAACTTCATTGATTTACATGCACTGTCCAACTTTCCCAATTCCACTTGCTGAAGAGACTGTCTTTTCTCCATTGTATATTCTTGCCTCCTTTGTTGAAGATAAATTGATCATAGGTGTGTAGGTTTATTTCTGGGCTCTCTCTTCTGTTCCATTGATCCACATGTCTGTTTTGGAGCCAATACCATGCCATTTTGATTACTGTAGCTTTGTAGTATTGTCTGAAGTCTAGGAGGGTTATTGTTCTAGTTCTGTGAAAAATGTCATGGGTAATTTGATAGGGATAGCATTAAATCTGTAGATTGTTTTGGGTAGTATGGCCATTTAAACAATATTCTTCCAATCCAAGAGCATGGGATTTCGTTCCATTTCTTTGAATCATCTTCAGTTTCCTCTATCAATGTTTTATAGTTCTCAGCATGTAAGTCTTTCACTTCACCTCCTTGGTCAGGTTTATTCCTAATTATATATATTTTTTGATGTGATTTTAAAAGGTATTTTTAACTTTCCCTTTCTGATATTAAACAGATTTCTGTATGTAAATCTTGCATCCCCCTACCTTGCTGAATTTATCAGTTCTAGTAGTTTTTGTGTGGAATCTTTAGGGTTTTCTATATATAGTATCATGCCATCTACAGATAATGACAATTTTACCTCTTCTCTTCCAATTTGGGTATCTTTTACTTCTTTTTCTTGTCTGATTGCTGTGGCTAGGACTTCCAGTACTGTGTTGAATAGAAGTGGTAGAGTGGGCATTCTTGTCTTGTTCCAGATTTTAGCAGGAAGGCTTTCAACTTCTTACCATTAAGTATTATATTGGCTGTAGGTTTGTCATAAATAGCTTTTATTATGTTGAGGTATGTTCCCTCTATACCCACTTTGGTAAGAGTTTTTTATCATGAATGGATGTTGAATTTTATCAAATGCTTTTTCTGCATCTATTGAGATGATCATGTAGCTTTTGTCTTTTCTTTTGTTGATGTGGTATATCATATTGATTGATTTGTCTATGTGGAACCATCCTTGTGAGCCTGGGGTAAATCCAGACAGGAAGCAAGTATTAAGTTGAAGTCTAAACATTGGGCTGTTGAGGGCACAGAAGGCATGTGTCTGTGTGTGTGTAATACAAGGTGGTCCCATGAGAGAAGTTGAGAAGAGATGACTGTTGGGCTGAGCCTTTAGGAATGAATAATAGATTAACCATAGAGGATCAGTTCAGCTCAGGTTGATCATTTGATGAGCAAATATGATCAGCATTGTTGTAAACCCCTTCCCTGCAAGAGACAAGTCAAGTATAAGAAACCCTGTGGGAGATGATGAAGAGCAGCGTTATTTCACTGGTCAGTGTGATTGGTCCCAAGGCAGTGCCATCTGACAGGGCAGACAACCAGAGGTGGAGGCCGCAATGTTTGCAGGCAAGGAGGCAGAACCATCTTAGAACATTGGGTGACTTGCTCAAGGACATGCCGCATAGTTAGAGAAGTGCTCTGAATAGAGCTTCAGGATTGCAGTGCTTTCCTCCTGCTACCTTGCATCCCTGGGAAATTCATCGGGTATATAAGGAAAGTGGGATGGTTAAGGCACAGGGTGGATGTGTGTGCAAATGAATTCTTTCTTTTTGGCAACTTCAGGGAAGGTGCAAAGGAGCTGACAGATAAAGCTGTGGGAAATTGATTGAAACTTTCTCACGTTGCATGATTATTATTACTATTAATCAAGGTAAAACCTTACTGTGTGCTGACAGTGTAGCTAGCACAGTGCCCAACATAAACATGGATGCAGTCTTCATTTAAAAAAAAAAAAAGACAGTAATTTATAAAGCAGCAGGAGGAGAAGACAGATCACCTAAGTGAGGCAGGGCAGGTTTCATTTTGTTTCTTCTTAGGGCCTTCTCACAACTGAGAGGCTGTGCACTAATTGCAGTGACCTCCGGCTTCTATAATTTGCATGATGTTTGTCTGCTAAGGACATATTTTGCTCAAAAATCATTCCAGCTGTACTCACATTCTTTCTATTTTGTACCATCTCCCTTTTAGATCAGAAATAAAAACATTTGTCATACTTTGCAAAACTTTCATTATAAGAACTGAGAAGAAAAATAATAAAAGGGGGATGCTCTCAAGAGAAACACTTGGAAGAGAACATAATATATCAGCCAAATAGGAGGAATTGCAGGAAATGGCCTTCTAGCTTACAACTGTGTCAGACATGGGGAAAAAAGAATAAGCCAGGTTGATTAAAACAACTTATCACCTTTAAAAAAAAAATCAGGATGATGAAGTCTGGGCATATAAATTATACCTCCACCCAGCCAGCCAGGAGAGCACAGCAGTGAGACTGCTTGGATGGAATCCTCCAGGATATCACTATAATCTTTATACCCCTTTCTTATCTCTTGCCTTCTTTTTGCAGTTGATGTTTGTTTACTTCAGTAAGTGAGAGCTTTTTATTTTTTTCTCCCTTCTTTTTGTTATTTCCAGCCCTTAAAGCTGACCTTAAATGTGGGCCTCCTGGGCTCAGTCGAATGATGAAGGCATAGAAACTGCTCTGTTGCTGGTCTTACTACATGAAACCTTAACCACTTGGGCACTTACATAGTAGACATTGATTATTCACTTGTCAACTATTGTGTGAGTTGAATTTAAATTTATAAACATCCTTGGGGGGCACCTACAAAGTGTCAGGCATCAGGGATGCTGTGATTAAAAAAATGATGCATGTCTTCAACTTACTTATAATCTAATGGAGGAAAGATTATGCAAACAACAGAGTGAGCTTACACAGTGCCCATAGTGCGTCAGATACTTGGCTGACATCAGATATATTTGTGGACATGCTCTCCCTTCTTTAAGTGTCCTGAAAGATGGAAGGAACCATTACAGAGGAACAGGACCAAGGAGGGGTGTGGTCAACTCCACCTGGGTGAATGTGGGAAGATTTCATTTATGAGGTTGGCCTGAACTGAGAGGGAATTTACCAGGTGGGCAAGGGAAGGAATGAGGAAATGAGATGAGTGATGAAGGCACAGGGGAGAGAAGCAGCAGAGTGTATCAGGGAGGTAGCCAGAGGTTTGGAATGACTGGAGTGCAGAGTTCAGGGTTGGGAGCTGGCAAGAAACAAGCCTGAAAGGGAAGGCAGCTATGCTCTTACTTCTAAGCTGTTTAGCTGTGGCTGCAAGGAACTTCTGTATCATGGAAGGGTGGCTGCGAGGGGCCCAGAGTTTATGGGTGAATTAAATGGTTAATGTTTGGGGCTTGGAGAGCCATCTCCCTTTAAAGCAGAAAGTCTGAACAATGCCAACAAGAGATGACTTGGGGAGTTCTTACTGCCCAACAGAAGCTGATAGAAAATGCTAATCAGGTTGGATCAGCCCCAAGATTTTAGGTTTTGGGCTGGCCTTACCCATAAGGAAGGGCAGCCACACGGGCTGCAATCAATTGCTGGAAGCCAGGGAAACCCCACCCTTGCGACTGTCTCCATGATTGTCCCTTTCAGCTCACCAAATCCTGACTTGCCATTTGGAAATAACACAGAGAGAGAGACAGAGAGACAGAGAGAGACAGAGAGAATGACTTATGCAGTCAGACCATACAGCAAGTGGGCAAGTGGAGCCTTGTTGGGGAATAAGACTGAAGCTAAAAGAACTGAACAGTTATAATGGTGGTTATTAAAACAGCTACCATTTGTTGAGCACCTATGGTGTGCCACGCACTCTACAGGGTACTTTGATACTTTTTGGCTGTTATCAGCAGAGCATGTAAGATTGGTATTATTATTCCCATTCTAGAGATGAGGAAACTGAAGCTCAAAGAGATGACGTCACTTGCCCAAGATCCGGGAAAGTTCTAAAGGGACAAGGGAGTGGTTTGTGTTGTGCTCACCATTGCGACCCCAGAGTCTATCATATGTTAGGTGCTGAATGTATACTTGATGGTGAATGAATGGACAGTCATACAGCTAGAAGTGCCCAAGGTGGGTTTGGAATCCAAGCCTGTGGGATTCAGGAGCAATTCTTTCCACCGTCCTCCACTGTCACAGAGCAGAAGGCAGCAGAGTGTCACTGCCAGAATCAGTGTGGTAACAGCAAATGGTTGAGGAGATCCAAAGAGAGAGAATTTGCTGTGGCCCTGAAGTGGTCAAAGAAGGTGTCATGAAACAGTAGGGTTTTAGCAGGGCTCTGAAGGTCAAAATTTGGGTGGTTGGAGGGAAAGTTCAGTCTATCCTGGGTGGCTTGAGAGGCAGAGTTATGTCACAGTAAATAGCTCAGCCCCTGGGGTCAAACTTTCCAGGGTTCAAATTCTGACTCTGCATCTAGGAGGTTGTGTGATGCTGGGCCAACCTCTTTGTGCCTTAGTTTTCTCATGGGCAGCTGGGAGCAGTTCCAGATAATCCATGCAAATGACTTTTCACACAGTGCCTGGCAGACAATAATAGTTGGATAAATATTTGCTGTCATTAGACCAGAGCAAAGCACTTCTTCCATTTGGAGTGAAGAGAAGAGTGGGGAAGACAGGATGGGATCAGAATACCCTGGGTCTAGAAAGCAGAGTAACGAATCTGAATTTTATTTTCTACTTAAAAAAACTGAATGATTCTGACAAGGACTAAATTGTTGCTGATTTGGTGTCATTCCTCACTTATTGTGAATTGAAAAGTTGGCCTTTTGCAGAAAGAGCTTGAGTGGCCCAAGCTACTGGATAATTTCTATGTTACTGATTTTATGTCCAGGAGTGTGGTGTTTCTCTGGGGGCTTGCATGACAACCTTTGCTGAGGCCCAGTAAATGGAGGCCAACCTGTTAGCAAAAGCAAAACCTAAAAAGCCCAATAAAAAGTAGATGGGCTGGGGGTTGAGAAGATGGCGGAAGAGTAAGACGCGGAGATCACCTTCCTTCCCACAGATACAGTAGAAATACATCTACACGTGGAACTGCTCCTACAGAACACCCACTGAACGCTGGCAGAAAACGTCCGACCTCCAAAAAGGCAAGAAACTCCCCCTGTACTTGGGTAGGGCAAAAGAAAAAAGAAATAACAGAGACAAAAGAATAGGGACGGCACCTGCACCACTGGGAGGGAGCCGTGAAGGAGGAAAGGTTTCCACGCACTAGGAGCCCCTTCGCGGGCGGAGACTGCGGGTGGCGGAGGGGGAAGCTTCAGAGCCACGGAGGAGAGCGCAGCCACAGAGGTGCGGAGGGCAAAGCGGAGAGGTTCCCGCACGGAGGAGCAGTGCCGACCAGCACTCACCAGCCCGAGAGCCTTGTCTGCTCACCCGCCGGGGCGGGCGGGGCTGGGAGCTGAGGCTCGGCTTCGGTCGGATCGCAGGGAGAGGACTGGGGCTGGCGGCGTGAAGACAGCCTGAAGGGGTTAGCGCACCACAGCTAGCCGGGAGGGAGTCCGGGAAAAAGTCTGCAGCTGCCGAAGAGGCAAGAGACTTTTTCTTGCCTCTTTGTTTCCTGGCGGGCAAGGAGAGGGGATTCAGAGCGCCGCCTAAACGAGCTCCAGAGAAGGGCGTGAGCCGCGGCGATCAGCGCGGATCCCACAGCAACAGGGGCGCAGAGGGAAAAACGGAGAGACTCCCGCACAGAGGCTCGGCGCCGAGCAGCGCTCACCAGCCCGAGAGGCTTGTCTGCTCACCCGCCGGGGCGGGCGGGGCTGGGAGCTGAGGCTCGGCTTCGGTCGGATCGCAGGGAGAGGACTGGGGTTGGCGGTCGGATCGCAGGGAGAGGACTGGGGTTGGCGGCGTGAACAGAGCCTGAAGGGGTTAGTGCACCACAGCTAGCCCAGAGGGAGTCCGGGAAAAAGTTTGCAGCTGCCGAAGAAGCAAGAGACTTTTTCTTGCCTCTTTGTTTCGCTGTGCGCAAGGAGAGGGGATTCAGAGCGCCGCCTAAACGAACTCCAGAGAAGGGCGCGAGCCGCGGCGATCAGCGTGGACCCCAGAGACGGGCGTGAGACGCTGGGGCTGCTGCTGCCGCCTCCAAAAAGCCTGTGTGCGAGCACAGGTCACTCTCCACACCGCCCCTCCCAGTAGCCTGTGCAGCCCGCCACTGCCGGGGTCCCGGGATCCGGGGACAACATCCCCGGGAGAACGCACTGCACTGCGCGCCTCGAGCTGGTGCAACATCACGCCGGCCTCGGCCGCCGCAGGCTCGCCCCGCCTCCTCCGTATCGCTCCCTCCCCGCGGCCTGGGTGAGCCAGAGCCCCCGAAGCAGCTGCTCCTTTAACCCCGTCCTGTCTGGGCGGGGAACAGACGCCCTCAGGCGACCTACACGCAGAGGCGGGTCCAAATCCAAAGCTGAACCCCAGGAGCTGTGCGAACAGGGAGGAGAAGGGGAAATCTCTCCCGGCAGCCTCAGAAGCAGCGGATTAAAACTCCACAAACAACTTGATGCGCCTGCATCTGCTGAACACCTGAATAGACAACGAATCAGCCCAAATTCAGGAGGGGGACTCTGGGAGCAGGAGAGATTAATTTTCCCCCTTTTCCTTTTTTTTTGTGAGTGTATATGTATATGCTTCTGGGTGAGATTTTGTCTGTATAGCTTTGCTTTACAATAGCTTTATTTTACTTCACTATATTATAGCCTCTTTCTTTCTTTCTTTCTTTCTTTCTATTTTTTCTCCCTTTTACTCTGAGCCGTGTGGACGAAAGGCTCTTGGTGCTCCAGCCAGGCATCAGGGCCGTGCCTCTGAGGTGGGAGAGCCAACTTCAGAACACTGGTCCACAAGAGACCTCCCAGCTCCACGTAATACCAAACGGCAAAAATCTCCCAGAGATCTCCATCTCAACATCAAGACCCAGCTTCACTCAATGACCAGCAAGCTACAGTGCTGGACACCCTATGCCAAACAACTAGCTAGACAGGAACACAACCCCATCCATTAGCAGAGAGGCTGCCTAAAATCATAATAAGGCCACAGACACCCCAAAATACACCACCAGACGTGGACGTGCCCACCAGAAAGACAAGATCTAGCCTCATCCACCAGAACTCAGGCACTAGTTCCCTCCACCAGGAAGCCTACACAACCCACTGAACCAACCTTAGCCGCTGGGGACAGATACCCAAAACAACGGGAACTACGAACCTGCAGCCTGTGAAAAGGAGACCCCAAACACAGTAAGATAGGCAAAATGAGACGACAGAAAAACACACAGCAGATGAAGGAGCAGGCACAAAACACACTGGACTTAACAAATGAAGAGGAAATAGGTAGTCTACCTGAAGAAGAATTCAGAATAATGATAGTAAGGATGATCCAAAATCTTGGAAATAGAATACACAAAATGCAAGAAACATTTAACAAGGATGTAGAAGAACTAAAGAGGAACCAAGCAATGATGAAAAACACAATAAATGAAATTAAAAATACTCTAGATGGGATCAATAGTAGAATAACTGAGGCAGAAGAAAGGATAAGTGACCTGGAGGATAAAATGGTGGAAATAACTACTACAGAGCAGGATAAAGAAAAAAGAATGAAAAGAACTGAGGACAGTCTCAGGGACCTCTGGGACAACATTAAACGCGCCAACATTCGAATTATAGGGGTACCAGAAGAAGAAGAGAAAAAGAAAGGGACTGAGAAAATTTTTGAAGAGATTATAGTTGAAAACTTCCCTAATATGGGAAAGGAAATAGTTAATCAAGTCCTGGAAGCACGGAGTCCCATACAGGATAAACCCAAGGAGGAACACGCCAAGACACATATTAATCAAACTGTCAAAAATTAAATATAAGGAAAACATATTAAAGGCAGCAAGGGAAAAAAAAAACAAATAACACACAAGGGAATCCCCATAAGGTTAACATCTGATCTATCAGCAGAAACTCTGCAAGCCAGAAGGGAGTGGCAGGATATACTTAAAGTGATGAAGGAGAAAAACCTACAACCAAGATTACTCTACCCAGCAAGGATCTCATTCAGATTCGATGGAGAAATTAAAACCTTTACAGACAAGCAAAAGCTGAGAGAGTTCAGCACCACCAAACCAGCTTTACAACAAATGCTAAAGGAAATTCTCTAGGCAAGAAACACAAGAGAAGGAAAACACCTACAATAACAAACCCAATACATTTAAGAAAATGGGAATAGGAACATACATATCGATAATTACCTTGAATGTAAATGGATTAAATGCTCCCACCAAAAGACACAGGCTGGCTGAATGGATACAAAAACAAGACCCATATATATGCTGTCTACAAGAGACCCACTTCAGACCTAGAGACACATACAGACTGAAAGTGAGGGGATGGAAAAAGATATTCCATGCAAATGGAAATCAAAAGAAAGCTGGAGTAGCAATTCTCATATCAGACAAAATAGACTTTAAAATAAAGACTATTACAAGAGACAAAGAAGGACACTATATAATGATCAAGGGATCGATCCAAGAGGAAGGTATAACAATTGTAAATATTTATGCACCCAACATAGGAGCACCTCAATACATAAGGCAAATACTAACAGCCATGAAAGGGGAAATTGACAGCAACACAATCATAGTAGGGGACTTTAACACCCCACTTTCACCAATGGACAGATCATCCAAAATGAAAATAAATAAGGAAACACAAGCTTTAAATGATACATTAAACAATATGGACTTAATCGATATTTATAGGACATTCCACCCAAAAACAACAGAATACACATTTTTCTCAAGTGCTCATGGAACATTCTCCAGGATAGATCATATCTTGGGTCACAAATCAAGCCTTGGTAAATTTAAGAAAATTGAAATCGTATCAAGTATCTTTTCCGACCACAACGCTATGAGACTAGATATCAATTACAGGAAAAGATCTGTAAAAAATACAAACACATGGAGGCTACACAATACATTACTTAATAATGAAGTGATTACTGAAGAAATCAAAGGGGAAATCAAAAAATATCTAGAAACAAATGACAATGGAGACACGACGACCCAAAACCTATGGGACGCAGCAAAAGCAGTGCTAAGAGGGACGTTTATAGCAATACAAGCCTACCTGAAGAAACAGGAAACATCTTGAATAAACAACCTAACCTTGCACCTAAAGCAATTAGAGAAAGAAGAACAAAAAAACCCCAAAGCCAGCAGAAGGAAAGAAATTATAAAGATCAGGTCAGAAATAAATGAAAAAGAAATGAAGGAAACAATAGCAAAAATCAATGAAACTAAAAGCTGGTTCTTTGAGAAGATAAACAAAATTGATAAACCATTAGCCAGACTCATCAAGAGAAAAAGGGAGAAGACTCAGATCAATAGAATTAGAAATGAAAAAGGAGAAGTAACCACTGACACTGCAGAAATACAAAAGATCATGAGAGATTACTACAAGCAACTATATGCCAATAAAATGGACAACCTGGAAGAAATGGACAGATTCTTAGAAATGCACAAACTGCCGAGACTGAACCAGGAAGAAATAGAAAATATGAACAAGCCAATCACAAGCACTGAAATTGAAACTGTGATTAAAAACCTTCCAACAAACAAAAGCCCAGGACCAGATGGCTTCACAGGTGAATTCTATCAAACATTTAGAGAAGAGCTAACACCTATCCTTCTCAAACTCTTCCAAAATATTGCAGAGGGAGGAACACTCCCAAACTCATTCTACGAGGCCACCATCACCCTGATACCAAAACCAGACAAAGATGTCACAAAGAAAGAAAACTACAGGCCAATATCACTGATGAACATAGATGCAAAAATCCTCAACAAAATACTAGCAAACAGAATCCAACAGCACATTAAAAGGATCATACACCATGATCAAGTGGGGTTTATCCCAGGAATGCAAGGATTCTTCAATATACGCAAATCAATCAATGTGATACACCATATTAACAAATTGAAGGAGAAAAACCATATGATCATCTCAATAGATGCAGAGAAAGCTTTCGACAAAATTCAACACCCATTTATGATAAAAGCCCTGCAGAAAGTAGGCATAGAGGGAACTTTCCTCAACATAATAAAGGCCATATATGACAAACCCACAGCCAACATCGTCCTCAATGGTGAAAAACTGAAACCATTTCCACTAAGATCAGGAACAAGACAAGGTTGCCCACTCTCACCACTATTATTCAACATAGTTCTGGAAGTCCTAGCCACAGCAATCAGAGAAGACAAAGAAATAAAAGGAATCCAAATCGGAAAAGAAGAAGTAAAGCTGTCACTATTTGCAGATGACATGATACTATACATAGAGAATCCTAAAGATGCTACCAGAAAACTCCTAGAGCTAATCAATGAATTTGGTAAAGTAGCAGGATACAAAATTAATGCACAGAAATCTCTTGCATTTCTATACACTAATGACGAAAAATCTGAAAGTGAAATTAAGAAAACACTCCCGTTTACCATTGCAACAAAAAGAATAAAATATCTAGGAATAAACCCACCTAAGGAGACAAAAGACCTGTATGCAGAAAATTATGACACTGATGAAAGAAATTAAAGACGATACAAATAGATGGAGAGATATACCATGTTCCTGGATTGGAAGAATCAACATTGTGAAAATGACTCTACTACCCAAAGCAATCTACAGATTCAATGCAATCCCTATCAAACTACCACTGGCATTTTTCACATAACTAGAACAAAAAATGTCACAATTTGTATGGAAACACAAAAGACCCCGAATAGCCAAAGCAATCTTGAGAACGAAAAATGGAGCTGGGGGAATCAGGCTCCCTGACTTCAGACTATATTACAAAGCTTCAGTAATCAAGACAGTTTGGTACTGGCACAAAAACAGAAATATAGATCAATGGAACAGGATAGAAAGCCCAGAGATAAACCCACGCACATATGGTCAACTTATCTTTGATAAAGGAGGCAAGCATATACAGTGGAGAAAAGACAGCCTCTTCAATAAGTGGTGCTGGGAAAATTGGACAGGAACATGTAAAAGTATGAAATTAGAACGCTCCCTGACACCATGCACAAAAATAAACTCAAAATGGATTAAAGACCTAAGTGTAAGGGCAGACACTATCAAACTCTTAGAGGAAAACATAGGCAGAACACTCTATGACATACATCACAGCAAGATTCTTTTTGACCCAGCTCCCAGAGAAATGGAAATAAGAACACAAATAAACAAATGGGACCTAATGAAACTTAAAAGCTTTTGCACAGCAAAAGAAACCATAAACAAGACCAAAAGACAACCCACAGAATGGGAGAAAATATTTGCAAATGAAGCAACTGACAAAGGATTAATCTCCAAGATTTACAAGCAGCTCATACAGCTCAATAACAAAAAAACGAACAACCCAATCCAAAAATGGGCAGAAGATCTAAATAGACATTTCTCCAAAGAAGATATACAGATGGCCTACAGACACATGAAAGAATGCTCAACATCATTAATCATTAGAGAAATGCAAATCAAAACTACAATGAGATATCATCTCACACCGGTCAGAATGGCCATCATCAAAAAATCTAGAAACAATAAATGCTGGAGAGGGTGTGGAGGAAAGGGAACACTCTTGCACTGTTGGTGGGAATGTAAATTGATACAGCCACTATGGAGAACAGTATGGAGGTTCCTTAAAAAACTACAAATAGAACTACCATACGACCCAGCAATCCCACTACTGGGCATATACCCTGAGAAAACCATAGGTCAAAAAGAGTCATGTACCAAAATGTTCATTGCAGCTCTATTTACAATAGCCAGGACATGGAAGCAACCTAAATGTCCATCGACAGATGAATGGATAAAGAAGATGTGGCACATATATACAATGGAATATTACTCAGCCATAAAAAGAAATGAAATGGAGGTATTTGTAATGAGGTGGATGGAGTTAGAGTCTGTCATACAGAGTGAAGTAAGTCAGAAAGAGAAAAACAAATACTGTATGCTAACACATATATACGGAATCTAAGGGGGGAAAAAAAAAAAAAGGCCATGAAGAACCTAGTGGCAAGACGGGAATAAAGACACAGACCTACTAGAGAATGGACTTGAGGATATGGGGAGGGGGTGGGGTGAGATGTGACAGGGTAAGAGAGTGTCATGGACATATATACACTACCAAATGTAAAATAGATAACTAGTGGGAAGCAGCCGCATAGCACAGGGAGATCAGCTCAGTGCTTTGTGACCACCTAGAGGGGTGGGATGGGGAGGGTGGGAGGGAGGGAGATGCAAGAGGGAAGAGAAATGGGAACATATTGTATATGTATAACTGATTCACTTTGTTATAAAGCAGAAGCTAACACACTATTGTAAGGCAATTATACTTCAATAAAGATGTTAAAAAAAAAAAAAAAAGTAGATGGGCTAATAAACCAACCTCCTGCCTAGAGAAAGGTAAACCCTATAAACTGAGGAAACCCTGAAACCAGCTCCAGCCCTGTCACTAAAACCACTGCACTGAGAGATGGCTGCAATATTCTCAGCCTTTTTGCATGTTAATGCCTGAAAAAATGCAATAATCAAGTTTGCAGATGTGAAATTTACTTAGGAGGCAGCCAATTTGCTGTGATCATTGGCTTGGGATGCTGGCACTTGGCAAAATTTTGCAAGTGGATAAAGATGCCAGCCTTTATCCCATATGATAGATCAGCATTGAATTAAGATGTTCAGTGAGCATTCTTCATCCACTGCTTTAGAATAGTTTATAAGATGGTGTCCTGTTATTTCTACTGCATGTTGATACATCAGATTGTTTAATTATTCCAGACAATTTATCTCTGTTCTTTCACCCATACCCATCTTTCCTCAGCCCCTCCCCACGACTGCTTCCTTCAGAAGGTTGAAACCCAGAAGATAATTGTCAGAACAAACATAGCCCAAAGAAATCTGCATGAGACATCCCAAAGGCCATGATCTTGGCAGGTTGTGGCATTAAAAGGTACATATTTGAAAACTGCTGTTAGTCTTATTAAGACAATTTTTCCCATTTAGGCCTTTACCGAGAGAGGTGGAAAAGTTAAGATGGTTCAGTAAAGGATGGTAGAGAAAGAACTGTTTAAAGGAGTTATGATGGTTTAAAGCACAGAGGAGAAGCTTGGAAACAACATATGAGTTAAGTTATGAAGTCTTCTAAGAAGAATGATAAAGGTAACCTGTTGTCTAAGGTAGGTAGCAGAGTAATGGAAATACAGAATGGGTTTGGTGAAATCAAGAAGAGCTGGGTTCCCATCTAGAATCCATCACATATAATTGTGGAACATCAGATGTGCTACTTGGCTTATTTGGCCCTCAGTTTCATTATCTATGAAATAGGGATTGTGATTTCACACTAGAAACTCTGGTCTGAAAAGCCAGGTGCAAGGCCTCTGCATGAAGCCCCCTGTGAGCAAGTGAAATTTGACAAAGCACAAAGAAAAAAAAAAAATCTGTCTTAGAACTGTGACTATTTTCAAGGTAACTGGTTTACTCTGTGGAACACTGCCTTTGGGGCAAAACAAGAAAGAAGCAGACGCTACCTGAGTTCATTGTCCCTGGAGATGGACCAAACAGAAAAGCAAGCAGTGTTAGTACATCTGAGGGTGACCTCAGGAAACTCAAAATACATCTTCCCCAATCCTAGCAGCAGAAGTAAGCCTCTTTGGTGGAGATGGTGGAGTGGAAGGACCTTGGACTCACCTCCTCTCATGAGCACACCAAAAAACACAACTTACTGCTGAACAGCCATTGATAAAAAAGACTGGAATCTGCCGAAAAAGATACTCTGCATCCAAGGGTATAAAGAAGAGACCACAACAAGATGGTAGGTGGGGCACACTTGCAATATAATGAAATCCCATACCCCCTGGGTGGGCAATCCACAAACTAGAGAATTATATTGCAGAAGTTCTCTCATAGGAGTGAGAGTTCTGAGCCCCATGCCAGGCTCCCCAGCTTTGAAGGCCAGGGGGGCTTGACTGCAGGAGCACCACAGGACTGTGGGAAGTGGAGACTCCACTCCTGGAGGGCACACACAAGGTCTCATGCATACCAGGCCCAGAACAAATGCAGTGACTTCACAGGAGCCTCGACTGGACCTACCTGCTGGTCTTGAAGGGTCTCCTGGGGAGGTGAGGTGTGGCTGTGGCTCTCCCTGGGGATGTGGACACTGGTGGTGGATATTTCAGGGAGTGTTCAGCTACGTGAACTCTTGAAGAGGCAGACATCTTGCCTGGGTCATCAGCACCATAGCTGGCCCCACCCATCAGCAGACAGGCTGCCTAAAAACTTCCTGAGCCCACAGCTGCCTCTAGACACACCCCTTGCCATGGCCCTGCCCACCAGATGGCCAAGACCCAACTCCACCCACCAGTGGGCAGGCACCAGTTCCTCCCACCAGGAAGCTTGGACAAGCCTCTAGACCAGCCTCACCCACAGGGGGCAGACACAAGAATCAAGAATACTAGAAGCTGGCAGCCTGTGGAACTCAGTCTGCAAACACAGAGATTTAGACAAAATGAGATGGCAGAGGAATATTTTCCAGACAAAGGAACAAGATAAAACTCCAGAAGAACAACTAAGTGAAGTGGAGACAGGCAATCATCTATCTGAGAAAGACTTCAGAGTAATCATCATAAAGATGATCCAAAAGAATGAATGCACAGCGCAAGAAGTTACAGAAAATTTTTAACTAAGAATTAGAAATATAAAGAACAACCAGAGTTGAAGAATACAATATTTGAAATGAAAAATACAATAGAAGGAATCAATAGCAGAATAAATGAGGCAGAAGAGCAGAAAATGGAGCTGGAAGACAGAGTGGTGGAAATCACTGCTGTGGAACAGAATAAAGAAAAAGAATGAAAAGAATTGAGGACAGTTTAAGAGACCTCTGGGACAACATTAAATGCGCCAACATTCGCATTACAGGGGTCCCAGAAGGAGAAGAGAGAGAGAAAGGGCCTGAGAAAATATTTGAAGAGATAATAGCTGAAAACTTCTCTAATATGGGAAAGGAAACAGTCACCGAAGTCCAGGAAGTGCAGAAAGTCCCAGGCAGGATCAACATGATGAAACACATGGTAATGAAATTGACAAAAATTAAAGACAAAAGAAAAGCAACAAATAACATACAAAGGAACCCCCATAAAGTTATCAGCTGATTTTTCAGCAGAAACTCTGCAGGCCAGAAGGGCATGGCATGGTATATTTAAAGTGATGAAAGGAAAAAACCTATAACCAAGAATATTCTACCCAGCAAGGCTCTTGTTCAGATTTGACGGAGAAATCAAAAGCTTTACAGACAAGCAAAATCTAAAAGAATCCAGCACCACCAAACCAGCTTTACAACAAATGCTAAAGAACTTCTCTAGGCAGAAAAGAAAAGACCACAAGTAGAAACAAGAAAATTACAAAATGGGAAAACTCCCCTTTAAAGGTAAACATACAGTAAAGGTAGGAAATCATCCACACACAAATATGATATCCTAAACCAATAATCATGAGAGGAGGAGAGTACAAATGCAGGATATTTTAAATGCATTTGAAATTAAGAGATCAGCAACTTAAAACAATCCTGTATATTTATAGACTGCTATATCAAAACTTCATGGTAACCACAAACCAAAAATCTGTAATAGATACACACACAAATAAGAAAAAGCAATCCAAACAGAACGTTAAAGATAGTCATCAAATCACAAGAGAACAAAAGAGGAAAGGAAGAAAAAAGGCCTACAAAAACAAATAGAAAACAATTAACAAAATGGCAATGAGAACATACATAT
The DNA here is from genome assembly GCF_949987535.1 of Balaenoptera acutorostrata. Classification (NCBI taxonomy): domain Eukaryota; kingdom Metazoa; phylum Chordata; class Mammalia; order Artiodactyla; family Balaenopteridae; genus Balaenoptera; species Balaenoptera acutorostrata. The sequence continues at coordinate 19,183,579 of NC_080079.1, read as the reverse complement.
CGATAATTACCTTAAATGTAAACAGATTAAATGCTCCAACCAAAAGCCACAGACTGGCTGAATGGATACAAAAACAAGACCCATATATATGTTGTCTACAAGAGACCCACTTCAGATCTAGAGACACATACAGACTGTAGTGTGGGGATGGAAAAAGGTATTCTGTGCAAATAGAAATCAAAAGAAAGCTGGAGACAAAGAAGGACACTACCTAACGATCAAGGGGTCAATCCAAGAAGATATAACAATTGTAAATATACATGCACCCAACACAGGAGCACCTCAGTATATAAGGCAAACGTTAACAGACATAAAAGGAGAAACTGACAGTAACACAATAATAATGGGTGACTTTAACAGCCCACTCGCATCAATGGACAGCTAATCCAGACAGAAAATCAATAAGGAAACACAGGCCTTAAATGATGCATTAGACCAAATGGACTTAATTGATATTTATAGAGCATTCCATTGGACAGCAGCAGAATACACGTTCTTTTCAAGAGCACATGGAACATTCTCAAAGATGGATCACATGTGGACCACAAAGCAAGCCTTGGTAAACTGAAGAAAATTGAAATCATATCAACCATCTTTTCCAACCACAATATCCTGAGGTTAGCAGTCAACTACAAGGAAAAAAAATGCAAAAAGACACAAACACTTGGAGGCTAAACAATATGAAATGGGATTGTAACACTGATTTTGTGGTACTGTTCTGAAGAATGAAATTATGTTGAGTGCATAGGACAGTGCTTGGCAGATCATAGGTACACACTAAATTATAGTTAACAAAAATAACTGATGTAAGTAACGTTCTGTTGCGAGAAAGCCAAGTTAAATAAAACATGCTGTCTTTGCAACTTGCTAGACAGAACATGCTGTGTTGCAACTTGCAACAGCCTGACAGAAGCTGGAATGTGGGATGTATTTGGGATGCAGAGGCATGAATATTGTACTGAGCTGTCAGTGACTATCAGAAGCCAGGCTGGGGAAGATAAAAAAAATCGTTCCTGGGAAGGCACCAGACAGGTTGTCTTTAGTCTCTGTGGGGACTCACCAAGTCCAATAACCTTGGCCCAAACCTCGATGACTGTTGCCATAGAAACCAGCACATGTGCCCAGCGGGAGTTCATTTCTCAAAGCTTCCAGCCCATGCCAACAGAGCATGGCTCCAGAGGTGAGAGAGCTGCTCTTTATCCCTGAGTGAAGGTCCTGGCACCTGGCAAATAGTTGAATCAGCTCAATTTGTGAAGCCCTAGGAGCTCTGTCCCAGAGGAACCACAGGACCAAAAAATCCTGCCATGGTCACCTTCCCATCCCTAAATGATCAACACTCACCTGAAAAAAGAAAATCCAAACATCACCATCTCAGATTGGTTGACAACCTGTAAGACATAATTTTCCAAGGAAAGCAAAGGGCCTGCATTTTTTTTAATACCATGCAGTGGTTTGCCCTGAAACAGTTTCTCACAGTTTCCTTTTCCCAGGAAACATCTATGTATCTCAGGGAACGCCCAGCTCTGTTCTTGGCTCTTTGGTTTTTACCTTCTTCTAGGGGACCCAGAAGCCCATCAGAGTTCCTCGTATAAATGGAAAGTGGCTTTCCACTTTACGATATAAAAATTGTATGAAATTCAATACGGGTTTTTCTTTTGCCTTTCCCACAAATTGTAAAAAATGGCTAAATCCATACTAAGGCAAGTTTCATTCCTTGGGTACTAAGTTTATATATCACATTTTTCAACTTGGGGAACAGTTTAAAAGCTGAGCCTTTATATCCGTCTAACAAAGGAAGAAGAAAGAGAAATGCTTTTGACCAAAGTGCTTTCTGCCCAGGTTTGACATCGGGTGGGCTGATGGCCAGCTGGGACGGCAGGGACTGGAGAAATTTAACCAGTGAGAAGATTGGAGAATAAGTACAGAACTGAATTTTTGAGTTAAAAAATGACTTCTTAGGCTATTATCCCGTGGTTTGCTGGAATTTCAGTTGTGCATCCACAGAAGATCTATAAAGTTTGGTATGTGTGCATCAGCACAGATACTGAGATGCTCTGAGAAACTTCTTTGATGGAGGGTACAAGACTGTAGACCCCTGAAACTTTAAGTCATAGTTCATGCATTGACACTTTTCCTTTTCCCAATTAGCACCCCCCCCCCCCAATAACAAGCTGTAGGGGTAGAGAAGAGTTAGTCCTAGAAAATTCTGTTTACAATATCTTTCTAATTTAAGACAAGTTAATTTTCTATAGATTCAGACCTTGAGCTTCATGTGCCTGAATTTGGGGGGTGCCCATGCTCATTCAATAGTTCCAGCATTAAGTAAAGGTCAGTTCTGTACTTCCCTGAAGAGGGAGGCAACATATAGTTGGGAGAAAGGTTCTCTGGGCCAATCTCTCAGGGACCTTCTGCAGCACCCAGGAGAACAGGTATGTGGAGCCAGGTATGTGGTGGTCCCTCCCCCTCTGCCCTCCCTCAGAGCTTGTTGTCTCTCCAGGACAGTGGACCACATCCTTTGCTTCTAGGACAGAGGTTCTCAAATTTGAGAAGACATCAGAATCCCCGGGGGTGGGAAAAACTTGTCAACAATGCAGTTTTCCAGGTTCCCAGAGGTTTTAATTCAGTTGATCTGAGGTGGACACAGCTCGTTGTAAGTATTAAAAAATGACATCATTAAAAACTAACATTACTATGTACTTTGTGCATTATGTGCCCTTCCACATATGTAAGTACATACATATGCTTTATCATACATAATTAATTCACAATTATACATCCCATATGTATAAGCATGTACATCAGCCTATTGATCTTACATAACACATTATATAGTCCAATTCACGTTAGATTCCAGTCCCTACGAATATTCAAACATATAAGAGGAGATAAGTCGTAACAAGGTGAGCATCCTGGAAAGTGTGATGAATCAAAGTGTAGCTTAAAGAAAAGCACCTAGTTTACACCCAGGAGATTTCATACTGCATGAACACTCGGTGCTAAAACTACCCCACCAAACTCAACTATCATAAGTAAATAAAACATTCATCCAACATCTAAAGTATAGGAGATAAGCGAGAAGGGTGGTGGAGCAGAAGACCTGGAGCTCACCTTCTCCTGCACGAACACCAGAATCACAGCTAACTGCTGATCAGTAACAGAGACCGGAACCTACCAAAAGGGAATTCTACGTACAAAGACAAGAAATCACAACAAGATGGGAGGAGGGGCACATTCACTATATGATCAAATCCCATACATCCCCAGGTGGGGGACCCACAAACTTGAGAATAATTATATTGCAGCAGTTCTCCCATGGGAGTGAGAGTTCTGAGCGCCACGTCAGGCTCCCCAGCCTGGGGGTCTGGCATCAGGAGGAGGAGCCCCCAGAGCATTTGGCTTTGAAGGCCAATGAGGCTTTATCGCAGGAGCTCCACAGGACTGGGGGAAACAGAGACTCCACTCTTGGGGGATGCACACAAGGTCATGTGCACACCAGGACATAGGGCAAAAGCAGTGACTTCATAGTGACTTCCAATACCAGCAATACCAGCCTGCTGGTATTGGAGGGTCTCCTGGGGAGGCAGGAGGCAGCTGTGCCTTTCTCTTGGGACATAAAGGCTGGTGGCAAACATATACAAGAGCATGCATCTGAAGGCTGACATCTTGCTTGGGACATTAGCAAAAACAATAGAAAAGATCAATGAAACTAAAAGCTGGTTCTTTGAAAAGATAAACAAAATTGATAAACCTTTAGTCAGGCTCATCAAGAATAAAAGGGAGAGGGTCCAAATCAATAAAATCAGAAATGAAAAAGGAGAAGTTACACCCAACACCACAGAAATACAAAAGACTGTAAGAGACTACTACAAGCAACTATATGCCAATAAAATGGACAACCTAGAAGAAATGGACAAATTCTTAGAAAGGTACACTCTCCCAAGACTGAACCAGGAAGAAATAGAAAATATGAACAGACCAAATGCAAATATTGAAATTGAATCTGTGATTTAAAAATTCCCAACAAACAAAAGTCCAGGACCAGATGGTTTCACAGGTGAATTCTATCAAACATTCAGAGAAGAGATAACACCTATCCTTTTGAAACTATTCCAAAAAAATCTGCAGAGAAACGAACACTTCCAACCTCATTCTATGAGGCCACCATCACCCTGATACCAAAACCAGACAAAGATAACCACAAAAACAGAAAATTACAGGCCAATATCACTGATGAACACAGATGCAAAAATCCTCAACAACATACTAGCAAACTGAAGCCAACAGTATATTAAAAGGATCATACACCATGATGAAGTGGAATTTATCCCAGGGATGCAACGATTTTTCAATACCTGCAATTCAGTCAGTGTGATACACCACATTCATAAATTGAACACCAAAGCAATCTTGAGAAAGAAAAACGGAGCTGCAGGAATCAGGCTCCCTGACTTTAGACTGTACTACAAAGCTACAGTCATCAAAACAGTATGGTACTGGCACAAAAAGAGAAATATGGATCAATGAAACAGGATAGAAAGCCCAGAAATGAACCCACGCTCCTATGGTCAATTAATCTATGACAAAGGAGGCAAGAATATACAATGGAGAAAAGACAGTCTCTTCAATAAGTGGTGCTGGGAAAACTGAACAGCTACATGTAAAAGAATGAAATTAGAACATTTTCTAACACCATACACAAAAATAAACTCAAAATGGATTAAAGACCTAAATGTAAGACTGGGTACTATAAAACTCCTAGAGGAAAACATAAGCAGAACACTCTTTGATGTAAATCACAGAGTGTCTTTTTGGACCTGTCTCCTGCAGTAATGGAAATAAAAATGAAAATAAACAAATGGGACCTAATTAAACTTAAAAGCTTTTGTACAGTAAAGGAAACCATAAACAAAACAAAAAGACAATCTACAGAATGGGAGAAAATATTTGCAAATGATGAGACTGACAAGGGATTAATCTGCAAAATATACAAACAGCTCATACAGCTCAATATCAAAAAAACAAACAACCCAATCAAAAAATGGGCAGAAGATCTAAAAAGCCATTTCTCCAAATAAGACATACACATGGCCAAAAGGCACATGAAAAGATGCTCAGCATTGCCAATTATTAGAGAAATGCAAATCAAAACTACAATGAGTTATCACCTCACACCAGTCAGAATGGACATCATCAAAAAGTCTAGAAATAACAAATGCTGCAGAGGGTGTGGAGAAAAGGGAACCCTCCTACAATGCTGGTGAGAATGTAAGTTGGTACAACCACTATAGAGAACAATATGGGGGTTCCTTAAAAACTAAAATTAGAGCTACCATATGATCCTGCAATCCCACTCTGGAGAAAACCATGATTCAAAAAGATACATGCACCCCAATGTTCATAGCAGCACTATTTACAATAGCCAAGACATGGAAACAACCTAAATGTCCATTGACAAATGAATGGGTAAAGAAGATGTGGTATATATATACAATGGAATATTACTCAGCCATAAAAAAGAATGAAATAATGCCATTTACAGCAACATGGATGGGCCTAGAGATTATCATATTAAGTTACGTAAGCCAGACAAAGACAAATATATGATATCACTTATGTGGAATCTTAAAAAAAATGATACAAATGAACTTATTTACAAAACAGAAATAGACTCAGAGACACAGAAAACAAATTTATGGTTACCAAAGTGGGGGCGGGGGAGGGATAAATTAGGAGTTTGGGATTAAAATATACACACCACTATATATAAAATAGATAACCAACAAGGACCTACTATATAGCACAGGGAACTATACTCAATAACCTATAATGGAAGGGAAAGTAAAAAAAAAAAGTATATATTTATATATATATATATGTATAACTGAGTCACTTTGCTGTACACCTGAAACTAACACAACATTGTAAATCAACTATATTTCAATCAAAATTAAAAACAATAAATAAAGTATAGGAGATAGAAATTTAAATCAGGGGCTATAGATAAGGTACCATAAGGGAATGATGAAAAAATCATTAAAAGTACCAAAAAGCAAAGTTTACCTCTTTTAGCTTTTGCATAATGGTTTAACTAGAAAACTTTAACATAGAGAACTTAAGTTAAATAATCTGAAATCAGATGAGTTATTTATGAACAGTTTACAGGAACAAACTCATCTATATGGCAAAAGAGTAGGAAGATTTATGAGTAGAGGTGACAAACCTAACAAGCCTGGTGATAGCTGGTTGTCCAGAAAAGAATTTTAGTTCAACTTGAAATATTACTTTAAAAACATAACTTTTAACATAATTGTAAAAGTTATGCAAAAAAGGTACAGCTTTTAGTTACGGGATACAAATTTCCCGAGAGAGTAAGCATTAACAATACCATAGTTGGCTTAAAGGCAGCCACCAATTAAGAAAGCATTCAAGGTCAACCACACATTCATCTTAATACTAACAGTAAACAAACCAACTCCTAATTTAATATTGGACTAATCTATTAATTAACAGAAGTACAATAATACTGTCAATATGAGTAACAAGAAATGTCTCTCCTTGCATAAGCTTACATCAGAACGGATAACCTACTGATAGTTAACATTAAGATAAACCTAAACACGGGACTTCCTTGGTGGTCCAGTGGTTAATAATCTACCTTCCAACGCAAGGAATGCAGGTTCAATCCCTGGTTGGGGAACTAAGATCCCACATGCCGTGGGGCAACTACGGAGCCTGCGTACCACAACTAGAGAGCCTGCGTGCCACAACTATTGAGCCTGCATGCTAAATAAATAAATAATAAATAAACCTAAACAAATACCTGATTATTTATTAAAACATTTGTCAACCCAACACAGGCACACATTTAAGGAGAGATTAACAAAAGTAAAAGGAACTAGGCAATCACAAACCTTGCCTGTTTATTAAAAACATTACTTGTAGCACTTCTAGTATTAGAGGCACTGCCTGCCCAGTGACATCTGTTTAATAGTCAGGGTATTTTGACTGTGCAAAGGTGGCATAATCATTTTTTCTGTAAATAAGGACTTGTGTGATTGGTCACACGAGGGTTTTCCTGTCTCTTTTAATCAGTGAAATTGACCTTGCCCTGAAGAGGTGGGAATAACGTATAAGATGAGAAGACCCTATGGAGCTTTAGTTAATTAACTAATCCAAAAAAATAATAACTGAACTTTAACGGATAACATAGCTTTTAATGGATTAATGATTTTGGTGGGGGTGACCTTGGAGAGTAAAACCACCTTTGAGTGATTAAAACTTAGACCAACTAGTCAAAATGCTTTACATCTATTGACCTAAAACATTGATCAACAGAACAAGTTATCCCAGGGATAACAGCATAATCCTGTTCTAGAGTTCATATTGATAATAGGGTTTACGAACTTGATGCTGGATCAGGACATCCCAATGGTATAACTGCTATTAATGGTTTGTTTGTTCAACAATTAAAGTCCTACGTGATCTGAGCTCAGACTGGAGTAATCCCAGTTGATTTCTATCTATTATAGATTTCTCCCAGTATGAGAGGACAAGAGAAATAAGGCCTACTTTACAAAATGTCTTCAAACTAAATGATTATATAATCTACATTCAATTAATTTATACATACCCTACTGTAGAACAGTGTCTGTTAGGGTGACAGAGCATGGTAACTGCATAAAACTTAAACCTTTATCTACAGTGGTTCAAGTCCTCTTCCTAAGAATATGTTTATAATCAACGTTCTTTCACTAATTACCCAATTTCGCTCACCACAGCATTCCTCACTTTAACTGAATGGAAAATCCTAGGCTATCTGCAAATCCCAAAAGGGCCAAACATCATCAGCCTCTATGGATTATTACAACCCATTGCTGATGCAGTCAAATTATTTATTAAAGAACCACTACAACCATCAATCTCATCAATTTATATGTTTACTATTGCACCAATGCTAGCCTTAACCCTGGCTGTCACATTATGAATTCCTCTTAACATACCTTATCCACTAATTAATATGAACCTAGGCATACTATTTATACTAGCTATATCAAGCCTAGCCGTTTATTCCATCCTCTGCTCTAACTGAGCTTCAGATTCAAAATATGCATTAATCGGAGCTCTATGGGCAGTAGCACAATCTCATATGAAGTAACATTAGCAATTATTCTGTTACTATTCCTACAGATAAATGGATCATTATACTTTCAACAGTAATTATTACACAAGAACACCTGACTATTTTTCACATCCTGACCCCTAGCCAGAAATTGTTTTATCTCTACTCTAGCAGAAACCAGCGGAGCCCCACTGGATTTAACAGAAGGAGAATTAAAACTTGTATTCAGCTTCTGTGTAGAAAATGTAACAGGCCCGTTCACCCTATTCTTTCTAGCAGAATATGTCAAATCATTATAGTAAGTATTTTCACAACCATCTATTTTTAGGAGCATTTCACAATCCCTACATGCCAGAATTATATACAGCCAATGTCATCATTAAAACACTCCTGTTTTGATTACTGTAGCTTTATAGTACAGTCTGAAGTCAGGGAGCCTGATTCCTGCAGCTTTGTTTTTCTTTCTAAAGATTGCTTTTGCTATTTCAGGTTGTTTGTATTTCCAGACAAATTTTAAGAATTTTTTGCTCTAGCTCTGCAATAAATGCCATTGGTAATTTGATAGGGATTGCACTGAATCTGTAGATTGCCTTGGGTAGTATAGTCATTTTGACAATAAACTTAAAAGCTTTTGCACAGCAAAGGAAACCATAAACAAAACGAAAAGACAACCCACAGAATGGGAGAAAATATTTGCCAATGAGGGATTAATCTCCAAAATACACAAACAGCTCATGCAGCTAAATATAAAAAAAACCAAACCCAATAAAAAAATGGGCAGAAGACCTAAATAGACATTTCTCCAAAGAAGACATACAGATGACCAAGAGCATGTGAGAAAATGCTCAACATCACTAATTATTAGAGAAATGCAAGTCAAAACTACGAGGTATCACCTAACACCCAGTCAGAATGGCCACCATCAAAAAGTCTACAAACAGTAAATGCTGGAGAAGGTGTGGAGAAAAGGGAACCATCCTACACTGTTGGTGGGAATGTAAATTGGTACAGCCAATTTACATTTTTTATGGAAAACAGTATGGAAGTTCCTTAAAAAACTAAAAATAGAGCTACCATATGATCCTGCAATCCCATTCCTTGGCATATATCTGGAGAAAACCATAATTCAAAAAGATACATGCACCCCAACCATCAATGCAGCACCATTTACAATAGCCAAGACATGGAATCAACCTAAATGTCCACTGACAGATGAATGGATAGAGAAGATGTGGTATATATATATACAATGGAATATTACTCAGCCGTTAAAAAGAATGAAATAATGCCATTTGCAGCAACATGGATGAACCCAGAGATGATCAAAGTGAAGTAAGTCAGAGACAGATAAATATCATACGATATCACATATATGTGGAATCTTAAAAAAATGATACAAATGAACTTATTTACGAAACAGACAGACTCACAGACATAGAAAACAAACTTACAGTTACCAAAGGGGAAGGGGGGGAGGATAAATTAGGAGTTTGAGATTAACATATAGCCACTACTTTATATAACATAGATAGCCAACAAGGACCTACTGTATAGCACAGGGAACTCTACTCAATACTCTGTAATAACCTATACGGGAAAAGAATCTGAAAAAGAATAGGTATATGTATAATAACTGAATCACTTTGCTGTACACCTGAAACACAATGCTGTAAATCAACTATACTCCAATACAAAACAAAAATTTTTTAAATAAAAATAATTAAAACAAACCAAAAAATCACTCCTAACAGTCTCCTTTCTATGAGTTCAAATATCCTATCCACAATTTTGATATGATCAACTTACTTATCTCTTATAAAATTTTTTTTTTTTACCACTAATACTAGCCCTATCTATATGAGAGGTTTCTCTACCTGTCATCACATCAGGCATCCCGCCACAAACATAAGAAACATGTCTTACAAAAGAGTTACTTTGATAGAGTAAATAATAGAGGTTTAAACCCTCTTATTCCTAGAATCATAGGAATTGAACCTACCCTTAAGAATTTTACTTTCTTCATACTACCACATTATAGTACATTTTATAGTAAGGTCTGCTAAGTAAGCTATCAGGCCCACACCCCAAGAATGTTGGTTTATATCCTTCCAGTACTAATAAGCCCTATTGTTTTCACTTTCATTCTACGGACCGTCATCTCAGGAACCACAGTTGTAGTAACAAGCTCACACTGGTTAATGTTATCCCCATTCTAATAAAAAAATTAACCCATAAGCTATAGAAACATCCAACAAATATTTTCTAAAACAACCCACTGCACCAATACTACTATAATGGCTATAATTATTAATCCAATATACTATGGTCAATGAACATTACAAAAATCTTTAATCCAAAGCATCCACCATCCTAATAATAGCCCTTGTCACAAAATTAGGGCTTTCCCCATTTCACTTCTGAGTGCCTGAAGTAACACAAGACGTTCCATGAACAGCAGACCTGATGCTAGTAACGTGACAAACTTGCACCCCTATCAGTTTTATACCAAGTCTCACGAACCATAACCCTAAACATACTATTAATCATAGCTATATTATGAATCATAATTGGAGGCTGAGGGGGACTCAACCAAACTCAACTACAAAAATTATAGCCTGTTCATTCATCAATGGCCCATATAGGATGAATAACTGCTATTATAATGTATAATTCAACCACAGAAATTCTAAACATACTAATTTATATCATAATAACACTATCTTCTTACCATTTATGGCCAGCTTATGTACCAGAAACTATCATTATCACACACATGAAAGAAAACAGTTTCCATCACAATCCTTATCCTCACCATTAAAGGATCATTAGGAGGTCTCCCACCACTATCAAGGTTTTTACCCAAATGAATAATTACTAAGAGATAAAAAAACGATAACATTCTACCAACACTAACAGCCATCAGAGCACTACTTAACATATATTTCTACATGCAGCTGACGTACTCCACATCACCAACTATATTCCCTTCAATAAACAACACAAAATGACAATTCAAACATACAAAACAAATAACCTTCCTATCATTACTAATTGTAATATCCACACTATTACTACCTGTAACACACATTTCTATCAGTGCTGGGCTAGGAATTTAGGTTAGTTTAGACCAAGAGCTTTCAAAACCGTAAGCAAGTATAATTTACTTAATTCCTGAAAATAAGTATTGCAAGACTCTATCCTACATCAATTGAATGCAAATAAAACATTTTAATTAAGCTAAATCCTCACTAGGTTGATGGGCTTCCACCCCACGAAATCTTAGTTAACAGGGAAATACTGTAGTCACCTGGCTTCAATCTATTGAATACTTCTCCCACCTTGAAAAAAAAAAAAAAAAAAAATATGGGAGAAGCACAGGCAGAATTGAAGCTGCTTCTTTGAATTCAATTTGTTGATTGAACACAGGGCTTGGCAAAAAGGGGTCTCAATCTCTCTCTTTAGATTTATAGTCTAATGCTAACTCAGTCATTTTACTTATGTTCATAAACTGCTGATCATTTTCAACAAAGCACAAAGATATCGGCGACTTTATATTTACTATTTGATGCTTGAGCTGGAATAGTAGGCAACACCTTAAGTCTATTAATCCATGTTGAGCTATGCTAACCTGGAGCGCTACTTGGAGATGACCAAATCTGTAATGTAGCCATAACAGCCCCTGCATTTGTAATAATTTTCTGTATAGTTGTACCCATTATGATTGGAGGGTTCAGAAATTGACTTGTCCCACTAATAACTGGGGCACCTGATATAGCATTTCCCTGAAAAGTAAGAGAAGCTTTCGACTACTTCCCCCATCATTCTTACTCCTACTCCTATCATCAACAGTAGAAGCTGGTTCTGGTACTGGTTGAAGTGTATATCCACTTCTAGCCAGCAGTCTGGCCCACACAGGAGCCTCTGTTGACCTAACCATTTTCTCCTTACGTTTAGCAGATGTCTCTTCAATTCTTGGTGCTATTAATTTTATCACTATGACAACTACAAATTGGCACTTGCCATCTACCTCTACAAGGATTAAATTATGAGCCGCAGCAGCTGGTGACCTTTAATACCTGAAAGGAGTTCGGGGTGAAGATCAGGAATGAGGCACTCTATGCCCTGGGAAAAACTGGCAGAACAGGTCTTCAGATAGTTAGATATTTTCAGAAGATTTTATGAGCCCAATTCTTGCATCTCCTCGTATTTAGAAAAGCACTAAAATCCTTCATGGGTGACTTCGCTCCTTGTGACTAGCAGAATCCTTCTGCAAAAAAATATGTGCCTGATTGCACATACTCCCCCTGCACCAAAATCACATATATACTGACCTTCCCCCTACCTCTTTGGAGCGGTTTCTCAGAGCTATCTAAAATGCTGTCTCCCCAGCTATAGTCCTCATTTTGCCCCAAAATAAAACTTAACACAAAACTCTCATGTTGTGCGTTTTTTTCAGTCAACAACTATAATCTTTACTATAAAACCAGCAGACATATCTCAATACCAAACACCCTTATTTGTTTGATCTGCCCTAATTCTAGCCATGTTACTATCATTGTCACTCTCAGTTCTAGCAGCCGAAATTACCATATTGTTAACAGAAAGAAATACAAACACTACTTTCTTTGGCCCTGCAGGAGGAGACCCAATCCTATACCAACACCTATTTTGATTCTTTGGTCACCCTGAAGTCTGTTACTTGTAGCCTACCAGGGTTTGGAATAATCTCACATATTACATACTATTTAGGACAAAAAGAGCCTTTCGCATATATGGGAATAGTGTGAGTCATGTCCACTGGCTTTTTAGGACTTATCTTGTGGACCCATCATATGTTTACAGTAGGGATAGATGTCAACCCATGAACATACTTTACATCAGCTAAAGTAATTATTTCTATCCCGACAGGAGTAAAAGTATTTAGCTGATTAGCAACTCTTCATGGAGGTAATATTACATGATCTCCCACTCTATTATGAGCTTTAGGCTTTTTCTTTTTACAGTAGGTTGTGTGACAGGAACGGTCTTAGCTAATTCATCCCTGGACATTGTCCTCCATGGTACATGTGCTATGAAGTAGCACACTTCCATTATGTAATGTCAATGGGAGCAGTGTTCACTATTTTTTTGGGGGGGGGGTTCACTATTTATTTATGACAAACATTCCACATCCAGGCTCCTCTCTAGGCAGAAGTTCTTTGAGATGATGCCATCCGCCTTGGCTAGTCGGAGAATGGAGTCATCTGACTCACCCATCCTGCGAATGGCCCCGCAGATAGCGTAGGTTTTAAACTGGCTGTTGAACCTGCCTGTCACCTTGTCAACCTCGGCCACGTTCATCTGGACGGACGCATGGTCCTTGGCGCCGATGACGCGGTTGCCGGCGGAGCATTTCCGCAGCATGTACAGGCCCACGAGCTCGCCGGCATCGTTCTGCATATTGAGGGAGTGTCTGGTGGCACCACAATGAGCGTGAGCGCAGAAAAAAAAAAGCAGCAGTGTTCACTATTATAGGAGGCTTCATGCACTGATTTCCACTATTCTCAGGTTATACACTTAACTCAACATGAGCAAAAATTCCCTTCATCATTATATTTGTAGTAGTAAATATGATCTTCTTCCCGCAGCACTTTCTTGGCCTTTCAGGGTTGTCACTACATTACTCCAACTACGCTGATGCACACACAACATGAAATCCTTCATCTATAGGCTCATTCATCTCATTAACAGCAGTAATGCTAATAATCTTTATAATTTGAGAAGCTCTTGCATTCAAATGAGACGTCTCAGTAGAGTAACAACTACTAACCTAGAATGGTTCCATGGATGCTGTCCACCATATCCTATGTTTGAAGATCCTACTTATGTAAATTTAAAATAAGGAAGGAAGGAATCGAATTCTTTTCAACCAGTTTCAAGCCAACACCATGACAGTTATGTCTTTCTCAATAAATGAGATACAAATAAGCTATGTAACTTCATCAAAGTTAAATCATAGGCAAAAATCTTGTATATCACTACGGCACATCCATTTCAACCAGCCTCTCAAGGTGCAACGTTACCTGTCATGGAAGAACTTTTACATTTTCATGATCACACATTAATAACCATTTTTAAAACAGAACTTAACTAATATTGACAACTGACTCATACACGTACACCAGATGCACAAGACAATTTGAACCATTTACCAGTCATCATTATAATTGCCCTGTCATCACTACGAATCCTTTTCATGATACATGAAATCAATAACCCTTCCCTAACCGTAAAAACTATGGGCCATCAATGATACTGAAGCTACGAATACACAGATTATCAAGATTTTAATTTTGACTCCTCTACAATTCCCACATCAGATCTACAACCAGCAGAATTATGACTAATAGAAGTCAACAACCAAGTAGCATAGAGCTAGTCATCGAATATTAGTTTCAACTGAAAATGTTTTACACTCATGAGCTATACCTTCTTCAGGCCTAAAAACAGCTGCTATCCCAGGGCGCCTAAATTAAAGAACTCTAATCTCGACAGGACCAGGCCTATGCTGTGGACAATAATCAGGAGAAGCTGTTTTCCTGTGTTCAAAGACAGGACAGAGGGAGACGCCTGAGACGTGGGGTGAATTCAGAGCCCACGGTGGATGCGCTCTCCAAGCTCCAGGATAGGAATGGGGCCTCTGGGGTCCCAGGCCACCCGCCACACCCTCCTGAGCGGGATCTTGGGAACATTCCGTGTCGGTGATGAGGTGGTCTGAGCACTAGTCATGGCCCTGATGCTGTGTCCTATGAGGGCCCCATGCTCTTGGGATCATGCCCCACACTGTGGGTCTGCCCTGTAGGGTCCTTCCTGCCGCAGGAGCAGAGACCACCCAGCAAGCAGCCCCCTCCCCAACAGGCAGGAAGAGGGCAGGGGAGCAGGGCACCAGAGGAATCTCACTCAGACACCAGCATCCCAGGGGTGCCAGCGGGGACAGCCATGACACAGATGAGGCACAGCTCAAGGGACGGGACCAGAGGGCCCCACAGGCGACTGGTCAGGTCCCAGCTCATCTGTGCCCCGGACACCCTGTCCCTAAATGCAGATTCTTCAGATGCAAACAGGCAGACCTTCAGACTGAAAGTCAGCTCTTCCAAAATGACCCATCAGCAAACACTGCAGGATTCCACTCAAATGGGGGCCCTAGAGTCGACAACTCATGGACCAAAGTGGACGGCAGTGCTGGGGCTGCAGGAGGGGGTGGGCAGTGAAACTTTCATGGTTGTGGAATTTTGGTTTTACAAGATGAAAAGTTCTAGGGAAGGTGGTGATGGCTCCACAACAAGGTGAATGTACCTGATGCCTTGGAAATGTGCACTTAAAATGGTGACGATGGTAAAGGGTGTGTGATGTGTGTTTTATTTCACTTAATATAAATTTTTAAAGTGATGTCTTGTTAATTGAGATTCCAATTCGACTCCCCTTTACACAAATGTGTGAGGCCCAAGCACCGTCCTCCACCTCTGGGGCCACCATTGTACCCTCACATGGCACGTGGGGGGACCATTCTTAGGGGCCTAGTCTGTGCTACCTGAGCTGTGTCCAGGGGAACCCAGACAGCGGTGATCCCCATGGCTTAGACATGATACATGATATGCTGTGATATTAATATGATGCCACCAAGGGCTGTCACTCAGCAGAACACGGAGCAGCAACCCGCTCAAAGGTACCTGTCTCCCTATGAACGTGACAAGATTAAGAGAAGAAAAGGGTCCATAGGTTAATCAGGGCAACAGCCTCAATTAAGCTGTTAGAAATCTCAGAAGGGACGAGACACACTGCGGGCAAAGAGCAGATATGGGGTCTCCCGCTGCACACGAGACTGACCCATACAGATGGAGTGAGACCCACACAATCCCCAGACCCCACACCTGGGGACACACAACCACAGTCTCCAGGGTGACCTCACCTCCCCAGACCCTGCACCTGGGTCACACGTCCACACTCATCAGGGTGACCCCACCTCCTCGGACCCCACACCTTGGGGTCACAGGTCCCCTTGGTCAGGACACCATGGCTGTGCTGGCTGGGCCCCCAACGTGGGAAGGAGCTGGGTCCCCGGGCCCTCCTGGGACTGTAGAAAGAAGTGTAGGATCCATCTCCTCCCCCCAAGCCAGTCCCAGAGAAGTCAGTCCCCTCCTCTTTTCGTTTGGGTTCCATGTGATTTTCATGTTTTTAAAACTTTCATGCTAAAGTTGAACACACTACCTTGGTTCGGACAGGCTCGGCCCTTGCCTCTCTCTCTGAGGTGTTGAGAAAACTCACGAGACAGCAGCACTGAAAGAGGAGGGGCAGGTCCAGACTCTGCTGAGCAGAGATGGTCGGCTGGAAGGCGATCACAGGGGCACGTCTCATCTGCTGCCCATCGGCCTTAAGCCGCGATCCACGTGCCCAGCAATCAACTCACCAGGTAACCCTGCCTCTCTCCTCACCCTGTGCGTGCTGGTGAACTGGAATAATTACCACAGAGCCCACCTGAGGAGTCTCCATGAGCCCCAGGTAAGGTGAACCTCACAGGGGTAAGGCCCAAGGCCCCTAGCACAGCACTGACCCCGGGGAGGGCCATGAACCACACTCAGAGCAGAGGCTGTTACCCAGACAAGCCCGCCTCAGCTCCAGACCCCAGACATCTGAGCACTGACATTCAGACACAGGCACGGAGCTTCCCAGAACTGAGGCCAGGCCTGGTGTCTACCTAGAGCTCCACATCCCCCCTGAGGCTCCCAGGACTGAGGCCAGGCCTTGTCTCTACCCAGGTCTCCACGTCCCCCCTGAGGCTCCCAGGACTGAGGCCAGGCCTTGTCTCTACCCAGGTCTCCACGTCCCCCCTGAGGCTCCCAGGACTGAGGCCACGCCTTGTCTCTACCCAGGTCTCCACGTCCGCCCTGAAGCTCCCAGGACTGAGGCCAGGCCTTGTCTCTACCCAGGTCTCCACGTCCGCCCTGAAGCTCCCAGGACTGAGGCCAGGCCTTGTCTCTACCCAGGTCTCCACGTCCGCCCTGAAGCTCCCAGGACTGAGGCCAGGCCTGGTCTCTACCCAGGTCTCCACATCCACCCTGAGGCTCCCAGGACTGAGGCCAGGCCTGGTGTCTACCCAGGTCTCCACGTCCCCCCTGAGGCTCCCAGGACTGAGGCCAGGCCTGGTGTCTACCCAGGTCTCCACATCCACCCTGAAGCTCCCAGGACTGAGGCCAGGCCTTGTCTCTACCCAGGTCTCCACGTCCGCCCTGAAGCTCCCAGGACTGAGGCCAGGCCTTGTCTCTACCCAGGTCTCCACGTCTGCCCTGAAGCTCCCAGGACTGAGGCCAGGCCTTGTCTCTACCCAGGTCTCCACGTCCGCCCTGAGGCTCCCAGGACTGAGGCCAGGCCTGGTGTCTACCCAGGTCTCCACGTCCCCCCTGAAGCTCCCAAGGCTGAGGCCAGGCCTTGTCTCTACCCAGGTCTCCACGTCCCCCCTGAAGCTCCCAGGACTGAGGCCAGGCCTTGTCTCTACCCAGGTCTCCACGTCTGCCCTGAAGCTCCCAGGACTGAGGCCAGGCCTGGTGTCTACCCAGGTCTCCACGTCCGCCCTGAGGCTCCCAGGGCTGAGGCCAGGCCTTGTCTCTACCCAGGTCTCCACATCCGCCCTGAAGCTCCCAGGGCTGAGGCCAGGCCTGGTCTCTAGCCAGGTCTCCACGTCCTAGTGCACACAGAACACAGTCAGGTCTAAATGTTCTCACTGCAGACAGCATATGGTCAGATCTAAGCATACTCAGTATAGACAGAACACGGGACGGTCTAAATCTACCGTGTAGACAGAACTTGGCCAGCTTTAAACTAGCTTAGGGCTGCTCTCCCAGGAGGCACAGGTCACACACGTGGGGTCTCTCATCTCTGGACAGGGGCTCACCCTCTTGTGGGAACCAGGATATACATATCTAGGAAAATGTCAGACTCCACACTTCACCCACATCAGGAAACTGAACAAAATCTTTCTGTCATCAAACATTTCAACGTATGAAACAAAAACGATACCAATTTCTCTGGCCACGTGATGGCCAGGATCCTGGAGTAAGCCAGGAACTTCTTGTAGTGTGGCCCGGTCTCCTGCAAGGACAGACCAGCAGTGGCCTGATTCCAGTGCCCCGGGCTCCTCTCGGGAGGCGGCCGCACTGGAAGCCCAGGCAGGACAGTCCATCCCGCCCTCTGATTTCAGGTGGTGCGCATTCAGGGCAGCCGAGAGCACCACGCTCAGGTCCTGCTTCCCAGCAGCAGGGAGGGCTCATGGCTCCTGGGAAGGTGGCTTCGTGCACCAGGGATGATGCCCAGAGCGTGTACCTCGCTGTCTCTGAAGGAAGAACAGGGGGAAGAGGTTGGGACACAGAGGCCATCCAAGTGGAGAACGAATGGATAAACCCTCCTGTCTGGGTGTCGGGACCCTCCCAGGAAAGAGGCGCTAGCCCCATCCAAGTTGGGGCCACACTGAGCGATGGGAACACAGGAGGCCAGGGCAACAGGAGGGGTGCGCCCTGGCCCTGGCCGGGCTCTCCAACTGTGACTTGTAGCTTAAAGGGGACCTGGGGCAGATGACTGAATGTAATGGGGGCCTAAGGTGGACCCTGAATGGGACTTAATGAAGGTGTGAAGGACGTTACTGAGACAGTTACAGCAATCAGAAGACAGACTCTGTGTTAGGACATTCTGCTCCACTTATTTAAATGCCCGAGATCCATGACCTTTACATGGCTACACAGGATCATCTGAGCAGATGTGTGCTGACGTATTTGGGGCCCAATTCAGCCTGTAATCAACTTGCAAGTGGTTCCGGCAAACACACACAGGTGTACACACATGCGTGCACAGGCACACACACTAACATATGCACGTGCACAGCACAAATATATGCATACACTAGCATATGAACACACATACACATGCATACATAGCACACATATGCCCATGCACACACTAACGTGTGTGTGCAAATGCACAGATGCCCTTACACACACACATGTGCAGCACATGTATACACACAGGCACATGCACAGGCATAGCACACACACAGGGAATAAAGTAAATACTATAAAGTATTAATTCCCGAAAACGAGTGAAGCGCATATGTATTTTTCCCTTTTTCTTAGCTTTGATGTTTTTCAAAATAAAAAGTTTAAGATAAAGTTAATGGTAAATAACTTTTGATTCATAGGACTTTCTGAAGTTATTCCACAAACATTTATGATGTGAGAAATTAATGTACATATTACTTGTGTCCACTGAGGGATGAATAGAGAAGCAAACCATGGTCCACCCATACAATGGAATGTTCTTCAGCCTAAAAAGGAAGGCAGTTCTGACACAGGCTGCAGTAGGGATGAACCTTGAGGGCATTATGTTCAGTGACGTAAGCCAGACACAAAAGAACAAATAATGTTTGATTCCACTCATACAAGGCCCCTAGAGAAGTCAGATCCATAGAGACAGAAAGTAGGATGGTGGGTTCCAGAGGTTGAGGGAGGGGAATCGGGAGTTAGTGTGTTTAATGGGAACAGTTTCAGTTTTGCAAGATGAAAAAGTTTGGAGATGGATGGTGGTCATGATTACACAACAGTATGAATTACTTCATGACCTTGAAATGTGCACTAAAATGGTTAAGACGGTAAATTTTATGTTACGTGTATTTGACCACAATTTTTAAAACTTTAAAAACAAACAACAGGAAATAGTCCATGAATGCAACAAGATGCACAACTTTGCTAATAACCCAGAAAAACTATGCATACACGTACCAGACTGGCAAACATTAAAGACACTGTATCAAATATCAGCAGGATGTGGAGCAATGGAAAGCCTAATACACGGCGAGGATGCACCCACTTCTGAAACAATCTGGCCTCAGGTAGTGAAATCCGCGCACACAGGGACCCACAGTGCTGCTCCCAGTTAAATACACACCCACGAGCGCTGCACCAGGACACACAGACATGGACTACATAGCCACAGCAGCCAAAGCCAAAACCAACCTGAAGGCCATCACAATTGGATACAGAAATGAACTATGCACGCTCATACGAAGCAATATTCCACAGCAATTGTTTTAATTTAATATTATTAAAAGCTATAAAAATGATTTAAAAAAACTATATCCACAAGATGAAAGAGTCTCATGGACACAATGTTGAGCCACCACGAGCAACAAAGCCACATGCGCAGTAAACCTGTGTACAGAGCTGGGAACTAGGCAGAGCTGGGCTGCGTTATTTATGGATGTGTGCCTGGGGGTAAACTCTGAGGACAAGATTACTGTCACAGGATTGGGAGAACAGCTGCCGCAGCGTGGGGAGGAAGCTTGACAAGGGAAGGGTTCTCCTGGGTGCCCACTCATCATGTTCTATCCCTTGATCTTTATGATTATTCTTTACATGTATATGTAACAAAATTCTTTTCTTTCTTTTTTTTTCCTTTGGCTACACCGCATGGCTTATGGAATCTTAGTTCCCCGACCAGGGATTGAACCTGTGCCCTCAGCAGTGAAAGCGCGAGTCCTAACCACTGGACCACCAGGGAATTCCTTACATGTATGTAACATAATTCTTAATATTAAAGTTTATCATTTTTGTTTATAAAGAACGGTGGCGGTGAGAGGGGCAAGATGGCGGAAGAGTAAGACGCGGAGATCACCTTCCTTCCCACAGATACAGCAGAAATACATCTACACGTGGAACTGCTCCTACAGAACACCCACTGAACGCTGGCAGAAGATGTCAGACCTCCGAAAAGGCAAGAAAATCCCCACGTACTTGGGTAGGGCAAAAGAAAAAAGAAATAACAGAGACAAAAGAATAGGGACGGGACCTGCACCAGTGGGAGGGAGCCGTGAAGGAGGAAACGTTTCCACACACTAGGAAGCCCCTTCGTGGGCAGAGACTGCGGGTGGCAGAGGGGGGAAGCTTCAGAGCCATGGAGGAGAGCGCAGCTTTGCAGAGGGCAAAGCGGAGAGATTCCCGCACGGAGGATCGGTGCTGAGTAGCACTCACCAGCCCGAGAGGCTTGTCTGCTCAGCCGCCAGGGTGGGCGGGGGCTGGGAGCTGAGGCTCAGGCTTCAGTGCTAGCCGGGAGGGAGTCCAGGGAAGAAGTCTGCAGCTGCCAAAGAGGCAAGAGACTTTTTCTTGCCTCTTTGTTTCACGGCGCGCAAGGAGAGGGGATTCAGAGCACCGCCTAAACGAACTCCAGAGACGGGTGCGAGCCGCGGCTATCAGCGCGGACCCCAGAGGCGGGCGCGAACCGTGGCTATCAGCACGGATCCCACAGCAACAGGGGCGCAGAGGGAAAAGCGGAGAGATTCCCGCACAGAGGCTCAGCGCCGAGCAGCGCTCACCAGCCCGAGAGGCTTGTCTGCTCCCCCACCGGGGCGGGCGGGGGCTGGGAGCTGAGGCTCGGGCTTCGGTCGGATCGCAGGGAGAGGACTGGGGTTGGCGGCGTGAACACAGCCTGAAGGGGCTAGTGCGCCACAGCTAGCCGGGAGGGAGTCCGGGAAAAAGTCTGCAGCTGCCGAAGAAGCAAGAGACTTTTTCTTGCCTCTTTGTTTTGCGGCGCGCAAGGAGAGGGGATTCAGAGCACCGCCGAAACGAACTCCAGAGACGGACGCGAACCGCGGCTATCAGCGCGGACCCCAGAGGCGGGCGTGAGCCGCGGCTAACAGCGTGGACCCCAGAGACAGGCGCGAGCCGCGGTTATCAGCATGGACCCCAGAGGTGGGCAGGACATGCTAAGGCTGCTGCTGCCGCCACCAAGAAGCCTGTGTGTGAGTACAGGTCACTCTCCACACCGTCCCTCCCAGGAGCCTGTGCAGCCCGCCACTGCCAGGGTCCCGTGATCCAGGGACAACATCCCCGGGAGAACGCATGGCGCGCCTCAGGCTGCTACAATGTCACGCTAGCCTCTGCCGCCGCAGGCTCGCCCCGCCTCCTCCATACCGCTCCCTCCTCCCAGCCTGAGTGAGCCAGAGCCCCCGAATCAACTGCTCCTTTAACCCCGTCCTGTCTGGGTGGGGAACAGACGCCCTCAGGCGACCTACATGCAGAGGCGGGTCCAAATCCAAAGCTGAACCCCGGGAAGTTTTCCGAACAAAGAAGAGAAAGGGAAATCTCTCCCAGCAGCCTCAGGAGCAGCGGATTAAAGCTCCACAATCAACCTGATGTGCCTGCATCTGCTGAACACCTGAATAGACAACGAATCACCCCAAATTCAGGAGGTGGACTTTGGGAGCAGGAGATATTAATTCTTCCCCTTTTCCTTTTTTTGTGAGAGTATATGTGTATGCTACTGGGTGAGATTTTGTCTGTACAGCTTTGCTTTCACCATTAGTCCTAGGGTTAGGTCCGTCCGTGGTTTTTTTTTTTTTTTACTTAAAATTTTTTTTTCCTAATAAATGTTTTCTTAATAATTTTTTCCTTATTTTCTATTTTTAGAAATTAAAAAAAATTTTTAATAAGTTTTTTCATATTTTTTATTTTAAAAAATTAAAAATTTTTTTTCTTAATTTTTTTCTTAATTTTTTTATTTTTACTATAAAAAATTAATAAATCTATTTTTAAAAATTAAAAAGTTTTTTTCTGAATACATTTATTCTTAATAATTTTTTCTTATTTTTTATTATAATAGCTTTATTTTATTTTATTTTATCCTCTTTCTTTCTTTCTTTCTATTTTTTTCTCCCTTTTATTCTGAGCCGTGTGGATGAAAGGCTCTTGGTGCTCCAGCCAGGCATGAGGGCTGTGCCTCTGAGGTGGGAGAGCCAACTTCAGGACACTGGTCCACAAGAGACCTCCCAGCTTCACGTAATACCAAACAGCGAAAATCTCTCAGGGATCTCCATCTGAACATCAAGACCCAGCTTCACTCAACGACCAGCAAGCTACAGTGCTGGACACCCTATGCCAAACAACTAGCAAGACAGGAACACAGCCCCATCCATTAGCAGAGAGGCTGCCTAAAATCATAATAAGGCCACAGACACCCCAAAATACACCACCAGACGTGGACGTGCCCACCAGAAAGACAAGATCCAACCTCATCCACCAGAACACAGGCACTAGTCCCCTCGACCAGGAAGCCTACACAACCCACTGAACGAACCTTAGCCACTGGGGACAGATACCAAAAACAAAGGGAACTACGAACCTGCAGCCTGTGAAAAGGAGACCCCAAACACAGTAAGATAAGCAAAATGAGAAGACAAAAAAAACACACAGCAGGTGAAGGAGCAGGGTCAAAACACACCAGACCTAACAAATGAAGAGGAAATAGGCAGTCTACCTGAAAAAGAATTCAGAATAATAATAGTAAAGATGATCCAAAATCTTGGAAATAGAATAGACAAAATGCAAGAAACATTTAACAAGGATGTAGAAGAACTAAAGAGGAACCAAGCAACGATGAAAAACACAATAAATGAAATTAAAAATACTCTAGATGGGATCAATAGCAGAATAACTGAGGCAGAAGAACGGATAAGTGACCTGGAAGATAAAATAGTGGAAATAACTACTGCAGAGCAGAATAAAGAAAAAAGAATGAAAAGAACTGAGGACAGTCTCACAGACCTCTGGGACAACATTAAACGCACCAACATTCGAATTATAGGGGTCCCAGAAGAAGAAGAGAAAAAGAAAGGGACTGAGAAAATATTTGAAGAGATTATAGTTGAAAACTTCCCTAATATGGGAAAGGAAATAGTTAATCAAGTCCTGGAAGCACAGAGAGTCCCATACAGGATAAATCCAAGGAGAAACATGCCAAGACACATATTAATCAAACTATCAAAAGTTAAATATAAAGAAAACATATTAAAAGCAGCAAGGGAAAAACAACAAATAACACACAAGGGAATCCCCATAAGGTTAACAGCTGATCTTTCAGCAGAAACTCTGCAAGCCAGAAGGGAGTGGCAGGATATACTTAAAGTCATGAAGGAGAAAAACCTACAACCAAGGTTACTCTACCCAGCAAGGATCTCATTCAGACTTGATGGAGAAATTAAAACCTTTACAGACAAGCAAAAGCTGAGAGAGTTCAGCACCACCAAACCAGCTTTACAACAAATGCTAAAGGAACTTCTCTAGGCAAGAAACACAAGAGAAGGAAAACACCTACAATAACAAACACAAAATATTTAAGAAAATGGGAATAGGAACATACATATCGATAATTACCTTAAATGTAAATGGATTAAATGCTCCCACCAAAAGACACAGGCTGGCTGAATGGTTACAAAAGCAAGACCCATATATATGCTGTCTACAAGAGACCCACTTCAGACCTAGAGACACATACAGACTGAAAGTGAGGGGATGGAAAAAGATATTCCATGCAAATGGAAATCAAAAGAAAGCTGGAGTAGCAATTCTCATATCAGACAAAATGGACTTTAAAATAAAGACTATTACAA
The DNA here is from genome assembly GCF_949987535.1 of Balaenoptera acutorostrata. Classification (NCBI taxonomy): domain Eukaryota; kingdom Metazoa; phylum Chordata; class Mammalia; order Artiodactyla; family Balaenopteridae; genus Balaenoptera; species Balaenoptera acutorostrata. Next base: position 19,158,995 of record NC_080079.1, on the reverse strand, counting down.
GAGACAAAAAAGGACACTATATAATGATCAAGGTATCGACCCAAGAAGAAGATATAACAATTGTAAATATTTATGCACCCAACATAGGAGCACCTCAGTACATAAGGCAAATGCTAACAGCCATAAAAGGGGAAATCGACAGTAACACAATCATAGTAGGGGACTTTAACACCCCACTTTCACCAATGGACAGATCATCCAAAATGAAAATAAATAAGGAAACACAAGCTTTAAATGATACATTAAACAAGATGGACTTAATTGATATTTATAGGACATTCCACCCCAAAACAACAGAATACACATTTTTCTCAAGTGCTCATGGAACATTCTCCTGGATAGATCATATCTTGGGTCACAAATCAAGCCTTGGTAAATTTAAGAAAATTGAAATCATATCAAGTATCTTTTCCAACCACAACGCTATGAGACTAGATATCAATTACAGGAAAAGATCTGTAAAAAATACAAACACATGGAGGCTACACAATACACTACTTAATAATGAAGTGATCACTGAAGAAATCAAAGGGGAAATCAAAAAATACCTAGAAACAAATGACAATGGAGATACGACGACCCAAAACCTATGGGACGCAGCAAAAGCAGTGCTAAGAGGAAAGTTTATTGCAATACAAGCCTACCTCAAGAAACAGGAAACATCTCGAATAAACAACCTAACCTTGCACCTAAAGCAATTAGAGAAACAAGAACAAAAAAACCCCAAAGCCAGCAGAATGAAAGAAATCATAAAGCTTAGGTCAGAAATAAATGAAAAAGAAATGAAGGAAACAATAGCAAAGATCAATAAAACTAAAAGCTGGTTCTTTGAGAAGATAAACAAAATTGATAAACCATTAACCAGACTCATCAAGAGAAAAAGGGAGAAGACTCAGATCAATAGAATTAGAAATGAAAAAGGAGAAGTAACCACTGACACTGCAGAAATACAAAAGATCATGAGAGATTACTACAAGCAACTCTATGCCAATAAAATGGACAACCTGGAAGAAATGGACAGATTCTTAGAAATGCACAAACTGCCGAGACTGAACCAGGAAGAAATAGAAAATATGAACAGACCAATCACAAGCACTGAAATTGAAACTGTGATTAAAAACCTTCCAACAAACAAAAGCCCAGGACCAGATGGCTTCACAGGCGAATTCTATCAAACATTTAGAGAAGAGCTAACACCTATCCTTCTCAAACTCTTCCAAAATATTGCAGAGGGAGGAACACTCCCCAACTCATTCTACGAGGCCACCATCACCCTGATACCAAAACCAGACAAAGATGTCACAAAAAAGAAAACTACAGGCCAATATCACTGATGAACATAGATGCAAAAATCCTCAACAAAATACTAGCAAACAGAATCCAACAGCACATTAAAAGGATCATACACCACGATCAAGTGGGGTTTATCCCAGGAATGCAAGGATTCTTCAACATACGCAAATCAATCAATGTGATACACCATATTAACAAATTGAAGGAGAAAAACCATATGATCATCTCAATAGATGCAGAGAAAGCTTTCGACAAAATTCAACACCCATTTATGATAAAAGCCCTGCAGAAAGTAGGCATAGAGGGAACTTTCCTCAACATAATAAAGGCCATATATGACAAACCCACAGCCAACATCGTCCTCAATGGTGAAAAACTGAAACCATTTCCACTAAGATCAGGAACAAGACAAGGTTGCCCACTCTCACCACTATTATTCAACATAGTTTTGGAAGTGTTAGCCACAGCAATCAGAGAAGAAAAAGAAATAAAAGGAATCCAAATCGGAAAAGAAGAAGTAAAGCTGTCACTGTTTGCAGATGACATGATAGTATACATAGAGAATCCTAAAACTGCCACCAGAAAACTACTAGAGCTAATCAATGAATTTGGTAAAGTAGCAGGATACAAAATTAATGCACAGAAATCTCTTGCATTCCTATATACTAATGATGAAAAATCTGAAAGTGAAATTAAGAAAACACTCCCATTTACCATTGCAACAAAAAGAATAAAATATCTAGGAATAAACCCACCTAAGGAGACAAAAGACCTGTATGCAGAAAATTATAAGACACTGATGAAAGAAATTAAAGATGATACAAATAGATGGAGAGATATACCATGTTCTTGGATTGGCAGAATCAACATTGTGAAAATGACTCTACTACCCAAAGCAATCTACAGATTCAATGCAATCCCTATCAAACTACCACTGGCATTTTTCACAGAACTAGAACAAAAAATTTCACAATTTGTATGGAGACACGAAAGACCCCGAATAGCCAAAGCAATCTTGAGAACGAAAAATGGAGCTGGAGGAATCAGGCTCCCTGACTTCAGACTATATTACAAAGCTACAGTAATCAAGACAGTTTGGTACTGGCACAAAAACAGAAATATAGATCAATGGAACAGGATAGAAAGCCCAGAGATAAACCCACGCACATATGGTCACCTTATCTTTGATAAAGGAGGCAAGCATATACAGTGGAGAAAAGACAGCCTCTTCAATAAGTGGTGCTGGGAAAATTGGACAGGTACATGTAAAAGTATGAAATTAGAACACTCCCTGACACCATACACAAAAATAAACTCAAAATGGATTAAGGACCTAAGTGTAAAGCCAGACACTATCAAACTCTTAGAAGAAAACATAGGCAGAACACTCTATGACATAAATCACAGCAAGATCCTTTTTGACCCAGCTCCTAGAGAAATGGAAATAAAAACACAAATAAACAAATGGGACCTAATGAAACTTAAAAGCTTTTGCATAGCAAAGGAAACCATAAATAAGACCAAAAGACAACCCTCAGAATGGGAGAAAATATTTGCAAATGAAGCAACTGACAAAGGATTAATCTCCAAGATTTACAAGCAGCTCATGCAGCTCAATAACAAAAAAACAAACAACCCAATCCAAAAATGGGCAGAAGACCTAAATAGACATTTCTCCAAAGAAGATATACAGATGGTCAACAGACACATGAAAGAATGCTCAACATCATTAATCATTAGAGAAATGCAAATCAAAACTACAATGAGGTATATCATCTCACACCGGTCAGAATGGCCATCATCAAAAAATCTACAAACAATAAATGCTGGAGAGGGTGTGGAGAAAAGGGAACACTCTTGCACTGTTGGTGGGAATGTAAATTGATACAGCCACTATGGAGAACAGTATGGAGGTTCCTTAAAAAACTAAAAATAGAACTACCATACGACCCAGCAATCCCACTACTGGGCATATACGCTGAGAAAACCATAATTCAAAAAGAGTCATGTACCAAAATGTTCATTGCAGCTCTATTTACAATAGCCAGGACATGGAAGCAACCTAAGTGTCCATCGACAGATGAATGGATAAAGAAGATGTGGCACATATATACAATGGAATATTACTCAGCCATAAAAAGAAATGAAATGGAGGTATTTGTAATGAGGTGGATGGAGTTAGAGTGTGTCATACAGAGTGAAGTAAGTCAGAAAGAGAAAAACAAATACAGTATGCTAACACATATATATGGAATCTAAGGAAAAAAAAAAAAGGTCATGAAGAACCTAGTGGCAAGATGGGAATAAAGACACAGACCTACTAAAGAATGGACTTGAGGATATGGGGAGGGGGAGGGGTGAGATGTGACAGGGTGAGAGAGTGTCATGGACATATATACACTACCAAATGTAAAATAGATAGCTAGTGGGAAGCAGCCGCATAGCACAGGGAGATCAGCACAGTGCTCTGTGACCGCCTGGTGGGGTGGGATGGGGAGGGTGGGAGGGAGGGAGATGCAGGAGGGTGGAGATATGGGAACGTGTGTATATGTGTAGCTGATTCACTTTGTTATAAGGCAGAAACTAACACACCATTGTGAAGCAATTATACTTCAATAAAGATGTTAAAAAAATAAATAAATAAAATAAAAAATAAAAAGATAATCAATTAAAGAAATACCAATAAAAAATTCCAATAGCCAGTAAAACCCTTGGAACTTTGTTTAAAAGGAAAAAAAAAGATCTGATTACCAGGACTATGAAAATATCATCATGGCCAGAAAGATTTTAACACTGTACTCTACCTGGATCCAATTAAAAAGGAACATCTCAACTTTCTGAAGATTCTTTATCATGATTGTGGTGTTGATTACATGACTGTATACATTGTGAAAAATTAATGTGCATCCTTAAATTTGGTGAATTTTACTTTAAATAAATTATCCCTCAATGAAGTTAATTTTTAAAAAGAAAAAAAAAAAAAATAAAGAACGGGGGCCTCCCCAACAAAGTAGAAGGAGGCCTGCTTCTCCCAGGGAAGCAAAGGAGGATGGTTTTTACCAGTGAAATCTCGATGCCGTGGCTTCTTCAACCATCAAGCCAGATGGCAACTCCCGTGAATGGGGCATTGGGGCCATGACACTCAGAAGGAGGCTCTGGGACCTCAGTCCTGGGTCACTGCCTCTGAGGAGCCCACCCCTCCTGGTCAAACCTCTCGGTCATCCTGTGCATGACGCCCTTGCTTTGGTTGCTCTGGCACAGTTTGGCTGTCAACATTGCTGGGAGAGAAAGAAGAAATGTGCAGATGAAAGAAGCGGGGTTCAAGCTGACCCACCTCCTGCTACGGAGATGACGCCACCGTTTCTAAGAGAGGACGGCGGGGCCACAAAATCCAGCCTCACTGGCTGAGGTCTAACCATGCTAGGGCCCACGTGTCTGATACCATGGGGAGAATTTCATGAGGTGCCCCCAGACTGCCTGGTTGGACGTAATGGGGCTTTCAGACACGCAGGTTCTGTCTGACCCCACAAAACTGGAGGCCTCCAGGTTTTCACCTTTGATAACTTCGTTGAGATTTAATTCCCACACCACGCAATTCATCCATTTTAAGTTTAAAGCTCAGCGGTGTTTTATATATTCACAGGGTTGTGCAACCATCGACACAATCCATTTTAGAACATTTCCACTGTCTCCTCCAAACGCCCACCCCTTAGAGGTCACCCCTCATCTCCCACAGCCCCGACATAACTAATCCACTTTCTGTCCCTATGGATTTGCCTGTTCTGGATGTCTCGTATAAATGGAGCAACACACGAATCGTCCTTCTGTGTCCGGCTTCTCTCGCTGAGCATCATGTTTTTGAGGTTCATCCATGTTATAGCCTATGTCAGTGCTTCACTCCTTTTCATGGCTGAGTAATATTCACTCCCTCTGCTTTTAACTCTACAATTAATTATGACTCCCTGCCCACACTGCATAGGGCCGATGAGAAGTTTACCTTCCATTATTCTTGGGGCATAACCTGCACTTTTAACCAACACCCAGAGGTCCTGCGCAGAGGCCGAAAGCCCAGCCCTACCTGGTGCACAGACGCTCCATGTGCCCAGATCCCAGGAGGAAGGGCAAGATGGGCCTGCACGTTTAGGGGGCCAGCGCCCTACGGTCTCATGTGAAAATACCTCGCTGGCCAGCATCCTGCGAGCGCTGTCCCCAGGGCACCACGCGGGGAGCACAGAAGGGTCAGGGGTCATGGCACCACCTTTATTCAGGCCCATTCATGGCAGCTGTCTACTTGGGAAGGACTGAGGCTCCAGGGGAGGGTCCTTCCTGCCTCCTCCAGCTTCTGGGGGCTCCAAGAGTCCCTGGACTTGCGGTTGCATCCCTCCCACCTCTGTCTCCGTCTTCATGTGGCTTCTCCTCTGTGTGTCTCCCCTCATCTTATAAAGACACAGTCACACAGGATTAGGGCCACCCTAATGCCCTTGTATTACCTACTTACAAAACCAGGTCCTACTTCCAAATGAGGTCACGTCCTGAGGCCCTGGGGTCAAGCTGTGGATGTCTCTTTCCCTGGGGGGGTACACAATCCCCCTTCACTCTGAAATAACAGATCCCATAGGACTGGTGTCCTTATCAGAAGACGATATCAGGACACAGAGACACAAGGTGCACACCCAGGACCACACGAGTTGACCAAGCCTCTCCTCAAGCATATCTCACCCAGGTCCCATCCCTGGCTTCAACCTTGGCCCCATCCTTGCTGGGCCTGCACAGCTCAGTCTCAGCAAGAATCCTGCTGAGTCCATGGAGAAATGACGGCACCAGAACACACCACCCCAGAATGTGCTTCTTTGGCATGTGGGTAACTTTGATCTAAAGGCTACTGAGAACCAGCAGATGTAAGAAAAGCTCTAGATCAGGGCACAAGCTTTCCTCCTGCAAAGGAAATTCACATTTACAGAGGAGATGCCCACTGAACAAACCTCACTAAACACCCTTATTCACCATGGTTTCCTGGCTGCCTTTCTGAAACTTACTCCCCTGAAAAGAAGCCCAAGCCTCTTTCTTTGAAGAGTCCAAGATGGGTGACAAGCCCAAGCTCTATTCACCCTTGGGGTGATCATCACTGGTTGCCCCCGTGCGTATGTGTGACACCATGAATGCTTCTGTGAACCAACATCATCCTAATGAACTCGTGTGTGCCTTTCTCTTGTTGATCTGTCCTTGGCCAGTCTTGTGCATGGGGCCCCAGCCGGAGAAGGGGCAGAGGAGAAGATGTTCTTTCCTCCTCTGCAGAGGACCCTCCCTCGATATCTGGTCACCCCAGATACCAGGTCACCCCAGATATCTGATGAGCTCCTCATCCCCCACCTCCCCTAGGTAATGCCTGGTCGCAAGGATTCCGGTAGGTCAGTTTGGTAAGAACCTCCGCTGACCCCTGATGTCTACTCTTAGCAAGTGTCTGTCGTGACCCCCTCATTCTGCTCATCAATTGTAAACCCCCTGCCCTAGGGGAATTCAGGATGGAGTCCGGTTCTATACAGGGGCTTTTTTTTCCCCCATTGCAATAGCTCCTGAATAAAATCTGTTTTTGCTGCTTTCATCACCGTCTGGCTCAGGTTCTAATGGAAAGAGGACACAGGAGGAGGAGGAGATGTCTGTCTACACGCCAAGGAGGGAGACCTCAGGAGAAACAACTCTGCCCACACCTTGAACTCCGAGCTCTAGCCTCCAGAAGCCGTGAGACAATAAATGTCTGTTGTTTAACCACCCGGTCTGTGGTGTTTGTTACAGCAGCTCCAGGAAACTCAGACACCATTCTCTATGGAGAAGTGGTGAAGAGCTGGGTTTGCAGCTGAGCTCCACCAGTCACCCCAGCATCCATGCCTCGATTTCTCACCTGTAAAATGGGATTGGTAATAGTGCCCATCTCACAGGGTTGTAGGGTGGATTCCGTGAGCTAAAGCATGTGAGGAGCTCAGAACTCAGGTTCATGATAACCATGCAGTGTGATGGTCATCACCCCGACATTTTGGACCCTCTCCTCCGAGGGGGAAGAGTTCCCTCTAGTCTGGAGGAGGCCCGTGCACCAGGACCATCTCCAGCTGTTAGAAACTCTCTGTATATAGCTGAAGAGGATCAGAATTTGCCACCCCAAACGTACCACTTTGGCATAAGGGTCATTTTGAGCCAAAGGCAATTGAGAAGCAGCGAAAAGAAAAACTCTGCCCTTCCCCATGTGCCTTATCCCTTTGTGAGGATGTCCCTCTCCCTCTCCCGTACCAGGAAGGGGAGAAGAAATCTTATCATCTGAGAAGGTTCCGACTTCAGTCTGCAGAACAAACCTCACTAAATCATCTTTGTCTTCCATTATTTCCCATTTCTTTACCGCCCCACAGCTTACTGCCATCAGAAGCTGAAACCTGTTTTCCTTTGTCCTGTCACTTCTCTACTAACTTATCACACTTGGTTAAAATGGCACATAAGTCTTTAAGTCTGTCTCTTTGGGTCGCCACTTCTTTTTTGTGAAGGGCTCTGTACACAGACATAATAAACCTTTTGCTCCTGTTAATCTGTCGTTTGTCAGTTTAATTTGCTGATCCCTGGTACAGAACATAAGTGGGTAGAGGAAAAGTTTTTCCACCCCTACACGGCATTGAGCACACCAACAGCCAACCCTCCTTGGTTCTTGCTCTGCCTCAGCAGCAGCAGAGACCATACCTCTCCCCATCTATGAGAGATACTCAACTAGCACCCCGCCTCCATCTTCCCTCACAGCCTGTCCTGTGGCTCTCTCCGCTCACGCCCTGTCTCATAAATGCCCACCCCCTAGGAGTGAGCATGGGATCACAGACCACTGGGGGCATGTGACACTCAGACAGCAGGTGTCCAGGTGGCTGGAGCTAGACTCCGCCACGCAGCACACATGGGAGTGATTGCATCCTGGTACCATCCAGCTACAAAGGCCCACACATTCCCCCACACAGGTCTCAGGCCAGGGCTCAGAGCCCCAAACCCCACCCTCAGGACTCTGCGGTGTGGGACGACTGCACCACAGGGCCCCCAGGTGGCAGTGTGGTCAGCTCTGACACAGGGACACACACCTCTGCTGTCCTTATTAGGAGAACAGGGGTGGGTCTGCACCCCTCCCAACCACCCACCCTGTCACACCCCCTTCGCAGCCAAATGGAGTACTGACCCTCCTAGATCCTATTCCAGTTGGGCCAGGTCTCAACGATTCCAGACCGAGGGGCTCAGGTGACTCCTGGGATCTCACAGGGATTCCCCATTTTGCTTTTGAAGGGAAAACCACTCAGTTTCAAATGAAGGAAACCAGAACTCATCAACCCAAAATGTGCCCATTTGGCATAAGGGTTATTCTGAGCGGAAGGCCACTGAAAACCAGCAGATGCAGGAAAAGCTTTAAGAACAGGGTACATCCAATAAAGATGTTTAAAAAAAAAAAAGAACAGGGCACAAGCTTTTCTCTGTAGAGGAAATTCACCTTTATAAAGGAAATGCCCACTTGTAGGGACCTCTCCTTCTCCCATAGCTGGAAGAGGAGGCATCTTAACAGTTCTCATCAATGGACACAGCACTGACTTGAATCTGCATCACAAATGCCACTAAACACCCTTGTTCACCAGGCTTTCCTGGCTGTCTTTCCATAACTTACTCTCCCCAAACCCCTTTCCTTTGTCCAGTCCAAGATGGTATTTAAGTCCTCAATTCTCTCACCACGCATGGCTGGGAAACAGGAGCTGAGCAAACATCCACAAAAGCATTCGTGAGGCCCCAGGTTCTCTGGAATCTACACCAGAGTCCTGTCTACTAGTATATTTTGTGAATTGTGTACTACACAGCCTGTATATCAGTTTAGCTAATAAACATATATGCCCATATACGCACCTTTTGGGGGAGCCCATTGACAATAGAGGATTGTGTGTTATCTGTTATTACATGATATCAGCACATTATCATCTTTGCTATCTGTGTACCACTGTCCTTCACATCAGCTTTTAAACTGTGCACACATGCTGGTTCTTTTCCCTGGAGAGCCAGGTCCTGACCATTGGCCAGCAGGCCCCTGCCCTTGACCCTGTCACCACCCCTGATGGAACGTGGACCCTGAAACATCAGCTGGACTTGCACCCAAGACATAAGTGTCCAGGGGTATGGATATTCTAGACTTTCACCTCAATTCCACGACTTGCCGAATTGGATAAACAGCCATTTTGCACACTCGGATGTCACTGAGGGCAGCCGGCAGAGCTCCTACGAGACGGAGGAGGAGGAACACGGCGTGTCCAACCGGCAGGTCCACAGTTACGGCTGTGGTGAAGCCAGGCGTGGTTCTCACAAGAGAACCAGACAAGGATGCTGTGCTCTAGCACGGCCGCATCTGGGCACCATCACTGCGGGAGGGAGGATCACCTTAAGAGACCTCAGCCTCACTCAGGCCTGAGTGAATGAAGGAATGAACAAATGAAGGAAGGAAAGGGCAGTGACCCAGCAGGGGGTCCACAGGGACCCCAGCCCCTTTGCCAGAGAAATTCCAGAGTCACTCCCAATAGGGAGCTCGCCTGACACTTGCATTGCAGGCCCCTGACACATACTCCTTGACCCCAACCACGAGTTTGTTGAGTGAATGAACAAACGTCACCCCCAGATACAGTCACAGGAGCCCCTACCTTTAAGGTCACCCCCGTACCTTATAGGCACACAGACACTTCTACCTACAAGATTCAGCATTCCTCCAAGAAAACGGAGCTAAAACATGAACCTGAAAATGGAGAGATCCCCCTTCCCTGTACCTACCTCGTACCTCCCCTAGGCCCACCGATCTGTTCACATCCTCAGGGGCGCACACCTAGTCACTCTGCCTGTGACTAATATCAGCCGTAGCTGTTCCAGAAGTGGGAGTGGTGGTGGTCATTGCTCCATTACTAGCATATTGCTTAGCAATTTTAATCCTCGACAAAGTAAAATAATTCCTGGGGCCTCATCTACATTGAGACAGAAAAGAAAACACCCATCCACAGTACAGACAAATTCACAAACCAGGCTGGGGAACTCGGTTCCTACACAGCCCACCTGGGACTCAACACTGGGCAGTGTAAGAGCAAATCTAAATTCAAACCTCGTGTCTTAATTCCCCCTTGAGAATAAGGGAAGACTCCCCCACCGCTTCCCCTTTCTTAAGACATTTGCTTTAGAAAATATGGGGGTCCCTTCTCTGTCTCTTTGAAGTGTATGAACATCTTTTAAAGGCTGAACACGCCTCTGACACTATCACAGCTCAGAATGTTTCCTGCAGGTCTGGGCATATCTCTGAAATGTGATGGAGAAGGAAATGCCCATCTCCTGGCTCCTGGGAGTAGAGGCCTGGCTCCAAGCACAGAACCATCTCCTTCATGAAAAAATCAGTGACTTTTTATCCAGGAACATGGGCGGAGTGGGTGGTCTCCGCTCAGCCCACAAAGGGTGAGACTCTTCCATCTCTGTAGCCTCTCAGTGGGCCACCCGTAATGCCGCCTGTGATGCGCGCCCCACTGTGCTTTCACGCTGGTTCCAGAGTAAATGGTGTTTTCTCTCCTGTGTGGAGTGTCCCCTCCCTCCCGTCATAGCTCAGGGTCCGAGTGCCCCTCCCTCCTCTCACAGCCCAGGGTCTGGGTGTTCCCTCCTTCTCCTCACGGGCCGAGGGTCCTTGGGGGTGGGATGGGGTTAAGGCACTGGAACCTTGCTTACTGGGTACTGAGCACCCCTTACCCCAACACTGAAGGGAGCCCTGCTTTAACCACAATCACCCATTTCCAAGGAGACAGAAACTGTGATTGGTGAGCAGAGCTGTGTCTCCCAAACATGCTGAGGCCTTGGTGGTTCAGAAGCCTCCCTCCGCTGCAGAGCCCGGGTCTTTACCTGTCTCCCTGCCTGGACCCTAAACTTGCTCTTGAGCCTCTGTGCCTTGGCTTCCCCACCGGTGAGAGGGACAAAGGCCCTCTCGACAATGTTAAAGGTGACTGAGGGTCCAAACCCCCTCACCCTCTGTGTCTGGGCAACGACTTCCTGCGAAGACCCTTCCCCACAAAGACTCAGCTGAGACTCAGGAGCCCCTGTTTCCTGACCAGGCCACACAGACCCAGTCCCTCCCTGGGCTTATCAGCCAGGAGCTGACCTGCTCCTTCCCGGTGATCAGTCAGAAGAAGGGCTGTTTACCCACGTGTTCCCCTCCTCCCCAGCCCGAACCGTGGCCACTGCCCGCCCCCTGGGTGGAAGCCCTGCTCAGGGCACCTCCTGAGTCAGGGCCTCTGATCCATGTGCCGTCGGGCCACCTTTCACGCCAACCCCATGCCTGGGCCTCTTTATACTTGTGTTTACTTGTCTCCATGGAGAAACCTCCTTTGCCCCAACTCTCCAGATGCTTGCAGACTTTGTCGGGAGTTATTCCTATTGCCATAGTCCCCCCTTTATAGCAAAAGTCCTCCTCTGTTTTTATATCCTCCCTCCAAAGTAACAGTACCCCCTTTATAGTAATAGTCCTCCTCAATTGTTATATCTCACCGCTACAGTAACAGTCCCCCCACAGAGTAATAATACTCCTCTGTTGCCATAGTCCCCTCTCTATAGAAACAGTCCACCCTCTAGAGTAAGTCTTCCTCTCCTGTCTTAGTCCACCCCCCCACTGTAGTAGTCACTCCCCCTAGTAGTATACTCTCATCCCCTTGTAATAGTCCTCCTTCCTCCTTGCAATAATTCTTTTGAAATAAAAGTCACTGCAAAGGTGACACAGAGCAAAACACTTCTTGCAGGGCCGGTGTGAGTGGTATAGAGGCACCTGTGGATGTGTGTCCCTCATCACGTAGGGCACCTGTTGGTGTGTCTGTGACATCATTGTGGGGACACCTGCGGGTGTGCGTCTGCATCCCCATCACAGAGGAGACCTGTGCCCCAAACACAAGTCACATGACGCTAAGAGTGTCCTGTCCACTCCTGTCCCCATGTCCCCAGGCCTCTGTTTCATCAGAATCTGGATCACTTTGTAACAAGTCCCTCATCGTCCCATTTGCCCTCATCTAAGATGGTGGTGAGTTCATCCATGGTGAGAGGAAAATCGTCCCACCACCATCAACACCAATCCTGTACTTGCTAGGCACTCGTCTCCTCCCAGGTGCACAGGTGTGGGTCACTCGTCCTCTCCCTTGACAGCAGACCCCGCTCTTTGGTTTCCAAGTCCAGATTCAGGTGTGCTCAGCACTAGGGCAAACCCAGAACCGCCCAGGGCGATCCCCACTCCCCAGGTGCAGCTCCAACCTCGAGCCCTGGCACAGCACCCTTGGGAGTAAGCCGCGTGCACCTGTGCACCCTGAAGCCTTTCCCCACTGAGCACTTCCTCAGCTGGATCCACTCCACCCTTTGCCTTCTCAGTCAACATGGGGCTCAGGTGAGCACTAGGAGAGACTTTCACAAAACACACAAGTTTAGGATGAGTTAAGGCTCCAGTCCCACTGACCCACCCTGGCCAGGTGAGACCCCTGAGCCACCTACCTGTGACTAGGCAGGCAGGCTTCTTCCGTCCCCATGCACAACTGCAGGTGGCGACACACACAGTAGACACTCAGGAAACAGTTCTCAGGTGAATGAACGGATGGACGTGCACACAGCCGGCAAACCCCCCTGACATTCCTGTTCTCCTCCTTCCCCGGCCCTGAACGCTCAGAGGGCTCTCCAAATGCTTTCTGGGCTCTCTAAATGCTCACCAGGCCCCTGAACACTCACTAGGCCCCCCCGAGGGCTCGCTGGGCTCCCCAAACACTCTCCAGGCCCCCCCAAATGCTAGCTGAGCTCCCCAAATGCTTGGTGGGGTCCTCATACACTCAGTGGGCTCCCCAAACATTCTCCAGGCCCCCCAAGTGCTCTACAGGCTCCCAAATGCTCAACAGTCTCCCCGAGTGCTCACTGGGTCTCCTGAATTCTCACCGGCCCCCCAAATGCTCACTGAGCCCCCCAAAAGCTCACGCATACCAACTCGCCCAGATGGCCCTGTCGCCATAGCATAAGGACAGGACAGGAGACCTCAGTCAACAAGTTCTTCCCCAACCCCAACCTGACCTGCCTACTCGGCCAGCGGCCCGGGAGACGGCGGGCTTGTTACAGCTCCGGAAGCTGCAGTCCAGGGGCTCCTGCGGGCTCAGGGCTCTGACCCAGCGGGGCTCCCACCCTCTGTGGAGCGGACACGGGAGTCTGCGAGTGGACGCTTCCCCCGCGGCCCCGGCCCTCCAGGCCCTCCTGTTGCCCCTCCAGCCCCTCCTGCTGCCCCTCCAGCCGCTGGGGCCTGGCAAGGAAGGAGGAGCTGGGGCCTGGGGGAGCGTGGACCACCCTCGACTCCCGCCCCACCCGGAGACTCTGAATTCAGACAGGCAGGGAGTCCTCACCGCGACCTCTGAGTCCAGCAGTTTCCGGCGTCAGCTCCGAGCTCCTCTCGCGTCTCTTCCCGCGGGAGCCTCGGGCTCATCCTCAAACACTCTGAGCCCTGATTGGACGTGAAACACCCACTCCTGTGAGGGTGTGGGAGGAGCCACCTCCCGGAGCTGCCCGGCCCAAACCCCAGCAGGGCAGCAAGCCCCGAGCTCCAGAGGGAGCCTCTCTGTGGGGACAGCACTGCCACACTTGGGGTCCATAACCTGCTGGGACCAGACCCTTACAGGGGATGTGAGGTCATCTCGACTGTGACCATGGCCTCCAGTGGTCAGATGATGGGATATGAAGACATTCTGAGTGTGACCTTGGCGTCCAGTAGTCAGTGGACTGGATGTGAGGATGTCCTGAGTGTGACCTCGGGGGCTAGTGGTCAGAGGATGCAGATGTGAGGACATCCTGGCTGTGACCCCAGGGTCCAGTGGTCAGGGGACGGAGACATGAGGACATCCTGAATGTGACCATGGAGCCCAGTGGTCAGAGGACTGGATGTGAGGATGACCTGACTGCCTGGCTGAGCTCTGGCCGCTGTCCAGCATTGGAGTCACTGGACCCCAGGGCTGGAGCAGACAAGACTCTCACCCCAGGGCTCCATTGCATCGTGCTCGCAGCGCCCACGCCTGTGATCTCTGGGCACGTTGGTCAGCAGACGATCAAGTCCCCCACTGAAGTGTCCGGCCCTCCCACCCTGAATGGCCTGGTCCCAGCCTCAACCAGCGTGTGTGGCCTCAGTGGGTGGAAGTGGATCCCCAAGGTACGTCCACACCTGCAGACCCACCTACCCCGACGCTGGCCCTGAGGTGACTACAGCCCAGGAGGGTCAGTCCCTTACCCTCCCCCATCCCTATCTGCTCCTCTTGGTCAGAGGTCCACTCAGTGAAGTGCCTTGTCCACCCGCATCCCCCCCATACCGGCTGGAGGTCAACAGAGCAGAGTAGGGTGGTTCAGAGGGCTGATTGGGGTGAATTCTCCAGGTGGCCTCTCTCCCCCTCCGTTCAGAACCCTCGTCCCTGGGGGTTGGGGAACTCGGGGACGGGGACATGAGGACATCCTAAATGTGACCATGGGGCCTATGGCTGCAGGTGGACTTGGGGCCAGCTGTTCTGTTATGGGGATGACCACTCAGCCTCCAAATAGCATCCAGCTGGCTCCTCTTTCCCTCCCTCCATCCGAACTCAGGCCCCATCGGCTCCCTCCCTCCTTCCCTCCACCTCCCACCCCTCGCATTTCCTGCCCCCTCCTCCCTCTGGTCTCCCTCCCTCCTCCCTGCCTGCAGCCCCTCCCTGGCCCCATGTGCTCCTCTCTGCCCTCCTCCACAGCCCAGAGCCCCAGGTAGAGCTTGTTAAATGGGGCCTGGGCCACCTCCACACTGCCTCCTTCCCGTCTGGGCAGGGCTTCCTGACAGCCAGCCTTCACTCACCTCCCCCAGGTGTGGTCTCCTCCTGCCCTTCACCCTCCTGCCGCCAGGGCAGATCACGGCCCAAAGTTGTCCAAATCCCCAGAACCTGTGACTTCATCAGGCTCCATGGCAGAGGGGAATCAGATTACAGCTGGTTAAATGTCATTTTATTTTATTTATTTATTTTTTAAAATTATTTATTTATTTATTTATGGCTGTGTTGGGTCTTCGTTTCTGTGCGAGGGCTTTCTCTAGTTGCGGCAAGCGGCGGCCACTCTTCATCGCGGTGCGCGGGCCTCTCATTATCGCGGCCTCTCTTGTTGCGGAGCACAGCTTCCAGACGCGCAGGCTCAGTAGTTGTGGCTCACGGGCCTAGTTGCTCTGTGGCATGTGGGATCTTCCCAGACCAGGGCTCGAACCCGTGTCCCCTGCGTTGGCAGGCAGATTCTCAATGTCATTTTAACTAGCTCCCCAAGTGGTTCACAGGTCACAGTCTGAGTGTTCCTAAAGATTTCTCACGCTGAAAAAATTCCATCTTCCTCCATGTGAACTAGCTGTACCAGAAATGACATTTCCTAAAGTGATGCACTTGTTGTGTTCTTTACTTTGGCCTTGTCCTGTCTTGACTTCCACATACTCAGAAATGAGCTCCTCTTCGTCTCATGTCTCCAACGTGTGGAGGAAAGAGACTGGGATGTGAGCCAGCTCATTAGCAGTTAAATATTAGCCTCTTAGGATTTGTGAGCCCCTGGCCTCAGCTTTCACACCTGTACACAAGGAGTTACAGATCACACCCTGATCTGTTGTGGGCTGAAATGAAATAGTGTGCGTGCGTGTGTGTGTGTGTGTGCATGTGTTCCAACACACCACCTAGTACATCGAGGGCTCACCTGACATGTTCTAGGAGTTCAGGAACCATCTGGACTATGTCCTGTGGAATCCATCCGCACACTGCTCCCATCCTGGGTGGCTGAGATTCATTGAGGAGGTAACCCAATGAACTTTTTCTTTTGACTTTAAAACTCTCCACTTATTCTGTAAAAGCATACAATAGGGACAAATCCACATCTGTACTGAACAAAGCATTGGCCTTTTTGCAAACACTTGTTGCTACTCTTAGGACAGACAGACATACAAATCAAACTTGCCGTTTCTGTTTATTAATGATATCTGAGCCTCCAATCCTAAATAATAAGTGAATAAGTAAATGAATAAATAAAGCAGGCTTGTTTAGGTTTTGCACGCCAACAGGTAGTGGATTAAAGAAGAAGGGGAGGGAGAGACATCTCTTTTGAGAGTGCTTCCCAGCAGAAATGCCAAAGAGGTATACATGAAAGCAGTCACTGTTTACCCCAATGTGGCGAGCTTAAGTATTATAGTACTATGACACAGAGGGGGGAGAGAGAGAAAGAGCAAGGGAGAACCTTAAAAAAATAAGGCAGCTTTGTGGAATTTAATCTGTCTTGTTGCATCTCAGCCCAACTCAGTCCAGTTCCTGTGATGGCCAAGAGTGATGAACTGAATATCTTCTAGAGACAAAGATAATTATGTCCCTGGGCCTGGTTATAGAATGCCTCCTCCACCAGAGCAGTGAGACCTGACATTTGGATGGGATGTTTTCCCACATGGTTTAACGCCATTGAAAGAATGGCCCCGTGTGTCAGGTCCTAGAGCCCTCATTCATCCAATTAACATCTTCCACTGGACACCTTCTCTGGGCCAGTGCTGATACTGAGGTCTCAACGATGAGGAAGAAGCAGTCCCAGCCCTCAAGGAGCTCCTGATCTAAAGAGATAAGAACAGTGTGGTGTGGCTCTGCCTAAGAGCAGCCCGTCTCCCGTCCCCCAACTACTACTCAGGAGAAGCCCCGTGAGAGCTACCATGCGGCAGCAGCTGTCAGCAAGAAGGCTGTAGACATACTCCAGTGTTCTCAATGTGCTCGTATTTGTTCATTATTTCAGGCCTTCCCCCCACACATCAAGGGCTAATCTGTGCGGGGGGGACACGGTGGTGAAAGAGGCAGACCGACTGGGGTTCTGTTCCCAAAGAGCTCACATTCTAGGGGCAGAACATGGCTTCCCCAAATGAAGAGGGGGGAGGAAGACACCCCCTCACTGTTTCTTCTGACCCTCAATGTAGGTGAGGCATCAGATGCTAGCTATTGTAGGAATCCATTTACCCTTAATGAGCTATTTATTCAGTAGTTTGCAAATGAACATCCACTCCTTTGCTTTGCTTGCACACATATGAATACCTGCCTGGGGCTGATACAGGTTCCCTCACTGTCCCAGATCTGGGATCAACAGGCTCCGTGAAAAAGCAACAGAGTTTAGGTTAAAGGGAAAGTTCTAAGTTAAAGGGAGACCTTGGATCTCAGCCAAAAACCCTGAGCCTGGCAGAGAGAGGCCAGTTAACTGACATCATTCAATGAACAAATGTTCATTGGTTTACATACTATTTATCTGGCACTTAGAACTGTACAAAAGTTTGTTGGTGATACTGACGTTTGTTGGTAACAATAAAATTAAATTGTTTTTGCCTCCAGAGAGTTTAGGATCCAGATGAGCAGGACATTGCCACGGGGAAGGGTTGAGTGATGACGCAAAGCAGTGGCAGAACAAAAAACAACATTCCAGGTGGTGGCAGCTCTCAGAAAGGCGTGATGCCTGTGTGCTGTGGCATTTGGGGGTTTTTGAGTTGGTGCGACTCCTGGTGGGACGCGAAGGATGGGTAGCTCTCAAAGAGGGGCAGGGCAAGCAGGTAAAGGTCATTTGAGTGAGCAATAGTGTGATTTAGTGATAAGGAAGGAGAGAGAGAAGAGTAGAGGCTGGTGGGAGTGGAGGGTCTGGGAGAGTTGGGTACCCTCCTGGAGTGTGGAGAAGAAAGGGCCTTCCAAGGTCAGTTGCCATGACCCTTGCACTTGACCTTGGAGCAGAGTAAGATATCCAGTGGTTGCTCCAGGTAGGGGCATCTGGACCAGGTCTGCATCCCTGTGTCTTGATCCATCAGCCCATAGTGTCCTCATGGATGGGTACTGCCTCGGGAGCTGGGGTACAGTTGGAGCCAGCCTGGAGGGGGAGAGCCTTGGATAGCAGGATGAGGCTTTGACTTGTATCCTGGATGCAATAGGAAGCCACTGAAGGTCTCTGAGCAGGAAGCTATGTTATAATACTGATGTTTCATTAAGAATGATTGGCAAGTCAGTGTTGAAAATTCCCCATTAGACATTTTCTGCCTCAAAGCCACTCTATGGTCGCCCTGTCACCTGGGGGTTTTCCTTTTTTCCCTCCTTCTTTTGTGTCAAGGCGCATCAACTTCTCTCCTCCTCTCTCCCTCTTCAGGATTTCCTCCTCAGGAAGTTCAGGTTTCTTGCTTTTTTTATGCAGAGTAATTTCTTGGTCACCTTTGTGTCTTGAACTTGCTCTGGGAGCCTTACCCTTGACCCTCAAGCAGGTTCACAAGGTGTTTCTTCAGCATAAATGCAGCGTTTGCCCCTGAAAGATTTCGGTGAATAGAATATTCTCCATCTATCTCTCTATATTATATGCAGTACCAAATTTTATGCCTGAATTGTTGTATTATTGGTAAAATCTCTGATGGGTAAAAGACCCCTGCCCCAGGACTGGTTTTCCTTCATCAAGGACTCCAGTCTGTAATTTGTCCCATAGCTCTTTCACTTAAAATCTGTGGCCACAGAAATCAGAAATGAGTTGATGAGACAAAGAATGAGAGATTGCCTTGGGTATAAATGCAGATGCTTATTGTGGGGCTTGGGGATATGCTTTCTAAACAGTGGGTTGGATGTCGGCTTGATTTGGGGTGTGAGCTGGTTGATATTGCAAAAGTATGGGATAACGTGGAGAAGGGGGCTGAGTCTGGCAGGGTTGTGTGTGTGTGTGTGTGTGTGTATACATAGTCTTTTGGGTCTCTGGGCTCACAGGTCTGCCAGCATTTCCCGTCAGCAAGTGACTACAAAAACAAAGAGGAGCTTGGATCTTGCTTAGCAGAAGACAAAAATCCTTACAGAAAAGTCCTGGCCTGGTCGCCTCTCTGTCTATATTGGAAAGAATATTGATTCTGGCAAAATTTTGCTCGGTCTGCAGAAGTGTTAGTTCAATAACCTACCTCCAAGATTCTTGCCAAAGCCAAGAATTTGAGTTTCACTATTATTTAATAGAGTTTCAAGATAGCATTAAAAAGAAAGATTTGCCTGTGTTGGTGGCTGAAGAAGGCTTGCTTATTTCCCTTTCTGTATTTATTTATTTTATTCTTTGCACATAGACACTGATTATAAAAAATAGCACTAAGGTTGTTAAAAACCAGCCTTCCTCAGCCTGCTCAGAGAGTTGCCCTTATTTCCAATTATCCAACTCACTGGCTGCTAAAGTATTGCTCCTTCAGTGCTACAGACAAGAGGAATTAGTTACAGAGGCAAATTGCGTTGTTGCATTTCTCTCCTGAGCCATCATTCATGTGGAGGGGCATAGTGCTTGGACCCTTATTCAAAGTGTACATGCAGGCTCTCTCCCATTCTGGGTCCTGCGTGAACTGCCTATCCATCACCTAAACGAGAGCCAGCAACACGCTCTCACCATCATTTCTGTGGTCCACATACCCTCACATTTTGATGAACCACCACAACTTCTAATTATTTAATATTCCAAATTACATAGTGCCCCAAATGCTTTTGCAACTCAGAGCACCTTGTAGGATGTAATGCTCCAAATTATCAGAACGTTTTAAAATGGCAGTGAATATTTGGAAGAAGAATTCTCTTTGCTGTCACTCAGATCTGGGTTTGAGTCTTGCCTCTGCCACTTATCAATTCTATTGAATGTCTGTTTTCTCATCTGCAAAAGGGGAAGGATGCTTATCTTAGAGGTGATACAAGGGCTGGATGAAATAACTCATAAATCACATTGCTTGGTATCTGGTACCTAGCAGGACCTCAACTAGTTTCCCTCCTTGATTCAGGTGGATTCCACTCAATCGACCCTACTTACTGAGCGTCTACTGTACGCCAGACACAGAGTGGGGCCCTGGGGATACAGTGACAAATAAGATGTAGATCCACTCTCTGGAGTCTTGCATCACTGATGAAGCGCAGTAGTGTATGCAGTTAACTGTTTAAAGTAAAACCGTCATGGGAATTCCCTGGTGGTCCAGTGATGAGGACTCCGCACTTCCACTGCAGGGGGCATGGGTTCAGTCCCTGGTCAGGGAACTAAGATCCCGAAAACCGCATGGTGCGGCCTAAAATAAAATAAAATAAAATAGTAAAACTGTCATGAAACTTCTCCCTCTCCTGACCAGGCTGGCCCTGTAGGGAGCCAGGTTGCTGGGGAAGCAAGGTAAAGCTTAAAAGCCAATTTAGTGTCCTCTTTACCCAGGCGCCTTTTGGTCTTGATTTTGTCCCCATCTTGCTGTGGGAGCTAGAATAATCCCTTCCTCATATCTAGCCTCTAGAGTCTTGGGGGTAGAAGTCTCAGAGCTTTGCAAGGCATGAAAGACAAACGATTACAACTACAGTCGTCCAAAATAGTTAATTTTTAATCTAAATGGATTTTTTTGGAAAAGAGTTTTAGGTCTAGAATTTTTCCTAAAGGTTGAGGTTTGGGAATTCTGTGAATCTCCAGAGGTGGCACACTCTCTTGGCATCATACCTTATCTCGCCTAATGCTGTGTATCAGGCTCTGGGTTATATCCATGCCAGGTTGGGTAGCCCCCTGAGTGTGCATCTTTTGATCTGTAAGATGGAAGAGATGATGGACAGGCCCAGGAGGGAACTTCTAGCTCTAGGAATCCAGCAGTCCACACATTTCAAAAATCTCCATTTGTTCAGTATGTGAATGGAGACGGGATGGTGCCTGGGGTAGGTGTGTGAGATTCAGTAGGAGAAGGAGCAGGCTGGTTGAAAGCAGGAAGGATGCTGTGTGCATCCTCATGGAGACATCCTATGGGGGTGCTAAAGCCCCCCCACCATCCCTTTAGCCTCGAGCTAGTTTTTACTCCCCAGCATTATTCTTGCTCGTGACATCATAACCGTATTGCCTGGGATCCCCCAGAGGATGGAGCAAAGTAACCAAGCAGATATGGGGAGTTCACATTTTCATGAACTGAGAGGTTGCAAAAGAAGGAAGGAAATAACCAGTTTGTTTGACTATCTGGCCACGTAAGAGAGAAAGGATAAGCCCAAGTAGAGGGAAAGATGAGCAATGGCTTATGATACTGCATTGGTACAGACCCTGAAATAAACAAGCACAAGCACCATTTAGGCAAAGTTATCTTTGGCATTATCCTGACTTGGTGGTGTTGCTTTTTAAGCGGGCTCTTCTGAATAGCTAAGAAAAGAGGCCCGGAAGGATATTAGTATGTAAGCTGCTAGGATGAAGCTTAGCTGCTGTCAGTGGTTTCTTGTGCCTTTTGACCTTGATTTTGGCACTCACTGGCTGTGGGAACTTGAACCTTCCTCCATGATGGCCGCTGGAGTCTCGGGGTCAGAAATTTCAGAGCTGACAATGGCAAGAAAGACTGAGCAGCTACCATGCATTAAAAACAGACACGAACTTTCCTTCAATGAGATAGACAAGCATTTGTGTCAGCTGCAGGGAGCTTCTCCTTCAGAAGTAAGTATAGCCTCAGCCAGTCCAAGTCATGGATTTTCTAAAATTAGCGTTTGATTTGGAATGGTTACTAGGATCTGTGTGGCTAGGTAGCCAGGATGGTCCCTACTTCCTCCTCCTCCTCTGGCCATCACCTCCCTTTTCCTGCTTTGCCTCCTTTTCCTCCTTCTTGCCTTCTCCTTTCCCCTTCTCTTCCTTCCCCTCTCCCACTCTTTTTTTTTTTTTAATTTTTATTTATTATTTATTTATCTGTTTATGGCTGTGTTGGGTCTTCGTTTCTGTGCGAGGGCTTTCTCTAGTTGCGGCAAGTGGGGGCCACTCTTCATCGCAGTGCGCGGGCCTCTCACTATCGCGGCCTCTCTTGTTGCGGAGCACAGGCTCCAGACGCGCAGGCTCAGTAGTTGTGGCTCACGGGCCTAGTCGCTCCGCGGCATGTGGGATCTTCCCAGACCAGGGCTCGAACCCGTGTCCCCTGCATTGGCAGGCAGATTCTCAACCACTGTGCCACCAGGGAAGCCCCCCTCTCCCACTCTTTGAAAAGAAGCTCAAAGCTTTCTCCTGGGCTCTGCCACATGTTCACACAGCCTCCCAGAGGTCCCTAGAGGGATCCTGCCTCAGTTGCTCAGTGGAAACCTGTTCATGAATAATACCCTTTATTAGTTTTATTCCCTTCCCTGACTCACTTCCCCACTCCTTGTATGGGGCTTCCTGGAATTTCCTTTCGATAAACTACTGGCTTCCAAATTCTTGTCTTGGGGTCTGCTTTTGGGGGAACCTGAGCTTAAACCTACAGATTCTTACACAAAAGGTAGCACTCTGTACCCACTGTTCTGTACTTTCCTTTTGCTCATTAACAAAATATCATGGTACTTGTATCATGCCAGTATGTTTGTTTATTTAGGGTTCCATCATAGGGCACACATACATACTCCAACCTCTACAGAACTTCACATTTCATTTTCTAGACAATTCTACTTTTTTAGACTCTTAAAGAATCTTACAGACTCTTTTTGTTGTTGTTTCTTGAATTACAAATGCTTATGTGCTAGGTTGGGCCCTGGGGTGTGAAAAACACAGGCTCTGGGTGATCCAGGACTGGCGTCAAGTTCAGCTCTCCCATTCCAGCTACATGACCTTGGACAGGTTACCTAAGCTCCCTGAGCCTCACTTTCTTCTCTGTAAAATGTAGAGAGTAATGCCTACCTACCTCAGAGCACATGAGATAAAAAATAAGGCGATGGCTGTGAAATACCAGGCCCGTGATAATTGCTGCATGATGGCGATCTCCATCAGACCTCTGACCCCAGCCCTCATGGGGTTCCCAATATGTTGTAGCATGTGTCACCTTGCTCTGTAGCTGCTGAATCTATCTGGACTGTTGTGGGACACAGAGGAGGAAGGGTAGAAGGGATTAGATTCCACTGAAAGCATCAGGCAGGGCGTCCCAGGGGAGGTGACATTTGAGCTGGGTCTTTGGGTGATTAAGATTTCACTAAGACAAGGAAAAGGGAAGACAGACACTTCGGGCGTTTTTCTGGGTAATTTCAGCTCACCTGGATGGAGGTGAAAGGGCTCAGGAAGTTCCGCTTAGGGCATTCACTGCAGGAGGCTGGGCACTTTGCTTATATTAATTGCTTGAGCACTAATCCTCCATGTCATCAGGTGGTTCAGACACAACACTGGCCTTGGTACCTCAGACGGGTCAGTCCTCAGTCCAGTGGTGTCAGCTCTTTTGTTCCTTCAGTCCCTGAGGTCTGCAGAGAACTTGGAGTCTCCTATTTCACCCTAGTCTTTAGGGCAGAAGTTGCAGCCTGTACATTTAGAGGGTTGGCCAATAAGTTCGTTCAGAATTTTTCATAAGATGTTGCGGAAAAACCCAAATGAACGTATTGGCCAATCCAATATTTTATTTACAGCATCATCTGAGAAGGGAAGATCTGGCAAAGCCCTGTCCATGTTCCCATATGCCAGTGGGCCACCAGCACCCTGGAGGAGCCGTCCCCCTTGTCAGGCAGGACCTGAGCTCTCCTGCTTGCGCCAGGCCACCATCCCTCCTCAACGCTGAGCCAGGGGCTCCTTGCTCTTTACCACTGTGCTGGCACTTTTTTTTTGATAATAGAGGAATATTCCTCTGTATCCATGTCTCTAGCAAAAAACTGCTTGGCCCAGTCCCACTGTTCGCTTTCCTGGCCTCGGGGTGGAGTGGTCAGTTTTCTGTATTTGCAAATGGGCTGTGGAGAAGCAGCTCCATTTTAAAGAGCCCTTTGATTTCTTTCCTCTTTAGGAGGAACTTTTTAAAAGAATTGCCTTCTCTCTCTTTGAATCAGGACTCAGTCCCAGTCTCACAGAAGAGACTTCATTCTCGTTGCTGATAACACAGTGTGTCAGGCTGGCTTTTCTATCTCCTCCCTCTAGACCTTGTCTATCCCCACCTACATTGCTGTGCCAAATGGTGTTTCCCTTAAGAGTGAAGGTAATTCTAAGTGGTCCAAGGAGTGTCTTCTAGAACGTGTGGTAAAAACACTCTTCCTCCAAGAACCAATTGCTTTTTGCTCCCATGGTACCAGACCTGTAAGTGTGGCAACTACTCTTTAAAACTAAATCACTTCTCTGGGTCCATTAAGCTCCCTCCTGAGAGGGCATAAGTCCTCGGGGTGGTTTTGTGGCCAGTCACACCTCAGGAGTCACTGTCTTGACTGATGGAGGTAAAACTTGCTTCACTTGTTGTGAGGTCGCCCAGACAAATGAGGTGAAGTTGACTCAATTGGAGACCAAAATCTAGGCTGTCCAATTGAAGCGAATGGGTCAGAAGTGAGAGAGCTGAGACATAGTGCTTCACCTCGCCCGTTCTGGGCCTCCCCTCTTCCAGGCAGCAGGCAGTCGGTGAGGTGGCCTCTGTCTTTGGAAACACCAGGGAAGTGGCTCCTGGGATCAGGGGGGGATTCTCTAGAGGATACTTGGGCATTTTTCTGGTATCTGGGAGATCAGTAGACAGTTTTTACACCTTTAGAATTTTCTGGGAAGGGAGGAGTTATGCTTGTGACCCTGGGAATAGGCTTGACCTCTTGGCGGAGGCCACAGCTCCACCCAAAGTACAGAGCTAACTCAGGGTAGAAATCAGTCCCTGGGGTTCCGCACAAAGCTGGGCCCCATAGGCGAAGCTGTCAATCAATCTGGAAGCAGAAGAGTCACCCGCGGCCCTTCTTAAACATGCAGGTTTCTGGGCCCCAGTTGCTAACATTTTGATTTGAAAAGTCCTAAGTGGGACCCTGGAATCTGTATTTTAAAAAGTACTGGGCAATTCTGTTGCAGGTGCACGCCAGATCACACTTTTGCAGAACCCCAACTCAGTGTTTCTCAAAAGCCATTTCATAAATTTTTTTTCAACTAGTCGTTAGGGAAGTGCTTAAGGATTTATGAGTATGTCCTCAAAGCGTGGACTTCGGCACTGCTTCAAGAGACAGGCTTATTATTTTGGATTTAACACAATGGGATTATAA
Source organism: Balaenoptera acutorostrata (assembly GCF_949987535.1). NCBI lineage: Eukaryota > Metazoa > Chordata > Mammalia > Artiodactyla > Balaenopteridae > Balaenoptera > Balaenoptera acutorostrata. The sequence continues at coordinate 19,133,706 of NC_080079.1, read as the reverse complement.
ATTATTCATTCCCAGTTGAAAAAAGGAACTTGACTCAACTTTTGGGGGCTGAATGCCGCATACAGAGCGCTTATGCTAGTTCTATAAAAATGGAATTCAGTTTCCATCGAGGCACGTGTGCTGCTGCCTGTTTTCCCTTAACTTGCAGGTCACTCTGCGCTGCTGGCTGAGTACCTGCAGAGAGGTCGCTGTGGGGCAAAGTTGGCCATTCTTGCCTTCCCTGTACATGGGCCCAGGTCATTGGTTCCCAAATGTTGGTATGCAAATGATCCCCTGAAGAGATTATTAAAAATGTATGGTCCGAAAGTTCTAGTTCACTAGAGTCAAGTGAGGCCCAAGAATCCACATTTTTAAAAAAGAATTTATTGAAGAATTGTTGATTCACAATGTTGTGTCAATTTCTGCTGTACAGCAAAGTGACTCAGTTTTACATATATATATTCTTTTTTATATTCTTTTCCATTATGGTTTATCATAGGATATTGAATATAGTTCCCTGTGCTATACAGTAGGATCTTGTTGTTTATCCATCCTGTATATAATAGTTTGCATCTGCTGATCCCAACTTCCCAATCCTTCCCTTCCCCACCCCCTCCTCCCCTTGGCAACCACAAGTCTGTTCTCTACGTCTGTGAGCCTATTTCTGTTTTGTAGATATGTTCATTTGTGTCATATTTTAGATTCCACATAGAAGTGATATCTTATGGTATTTGTCTTTCTCTCTCTGACTTACTTTGCTTAGTATGATAATCTCTAGGTCCATCCAAAGAATCTACATTTTAAGCAGCATCCCTGATGGAACATTACTCTGCCATAACTCTGGGAGGGGGGCATCCTTGGGGCACCTAGTTGTTTATCTATTGGGCATTCTAGACACACTGTCTGGGGCCTAAAAGCATTTCTGGGCCTGACAGAAATGTTTGAAACCATAGTTTGGAGCCAAAACAGTGTTGGCTCCAAAATAGGAAGAGACGACTACAAAATCAAAATTGTTTACCAAATATAACATGCCAACTCTATTCATTATTAACTTTAGTATTCATAAAAATTTCATGACATTTGAGAACAATTTGTAGGCGAGATTTTTTTTTTTCACTTCACAAGAATTCCTGAATAGGCATGATAATCATTAAGCCGCCTTAGTCAATGGTAAATGACTTGTAACCAAATGTCAAAGGCAAAATTGTGAAAATCACCTTCAAGATATTTTTGTGGCAAGTACTTATTTATAGTCACGTGTATACTTATGTTTATTACAGGAAGTTGCTATGATTTAATTAATAGATTTGATGTGAAGCCGGGATGGGTCCTTCAGAAGTGAAGATACTTAGGTCGTATAATAAAAGGTCTGCAATGTCCTTAAGGATACATTTAGGATTTTTCTGGTCTTTGGGTCACTGAGTTTATAGTAACCCATTTACTTGTGAAGTAGACAGAGCCGTAATGCCCATTTTACAGAGGAGGAAGTCAAGTGGTTTACTGATTTACCCAAGGACAAAGAGGCAGTAAATAACAGAATTCAAACCTAAGTATTAGTACTAAAAATTTAGTATATCTTATACTTCAGTGTCAGGAACCATACCTCCAAGCACCCTACATACTGCTGTCCTGGGAGGGCTAGATCTTTGCATCCATGGGGAACTAATCATAACAGTACAAGGCAATTTGGAGACTCTTGACCAGAGTAGAATTGAATTTCATATTTTGGGTCAGAAAGAAACATATTGACAATAATCTTTATGTGTAAATGAAGCCAGCTGGCAGAGAGCTGGCTTTGGAGTCATGATAGTACAGCTATTTCTGCTGAAGATAAGGAGGGTGGGGAGCAGGGCTATTACTTGGTATATCTCTGGATCTGCTTTTTTAGCACATTAAAATTCTGGCAATCTTGAAGGGTTATTCCAATAAAGCCAGGGCAAGATAGAACATGGGTCTTATCACAAAAGCAGCAGGGTTGCTTAGAGGATAAGCAATCAAAATAGAAAAGAACCAGCTGACTGTGGAGTCTGTGCTTCTGACCAGACTGCAGATATCACTCTCCCCCAAAACTTCAGCAGAGAGTCTGGGCTCTTAACATTCACCCACGGTGGTCTCCCTACTACCACTGCTCATGTTTGTCGTACTACCATTTTCTCTGGAGCTTGAAAAACTTTTTAAAAAGGGCTTGAAGGAAGAGAGGTATTGATCATGTTATTTTTCTCCATCTGTGAGCAATGAGAAATACATGTTCATTGCAGAAAAATGACAAAGCATGGGTAAGCCAAAGGGAGGATAAAATCTCTGAAATTTCCCCGTCTAGCATATCTGCCATTAATATCTTAATGTATATCATTCTGGAGTTTTTTTCTGTGTAAAGACATGTCTCTTGGTACTACAATGGGAGCACTTCTATTTCATAATGCTTTTCCTCCACATGACACGTTGTGAATGTTGTACCATATAAACAGACACACATCTGTGGATACAGTTCTTGTTTGATTCACAATCTTTATTATAGGGCTGTACCACAAGTTTATCAACATCCTATTATTAGGGAGTTCAGCTGTTTCTAAATTTTTACAGTGATAAACAATGCTGCAGTGAACATCATTTTGCATACACCTCTTATTGTTCTTAAGGAGGAAGAATTGCTCAGTACGTTTGCATAGTTAAGGCCCTATAGAGAAACATAGAGAACTAAAAGAAAGTGGGCATTTTAGCTCTGAATGTTCAGCAAAGCACTTTTCCTTGGCAGAAAACTCTGATAGGTTGGCAGTCTGTGTCAAGAAACGTGAAAGGTCTGAAATTTCACTCTATTTGCAAGATTAGAAGTTAGCTTGCCATAGATTCATGGAGGCTGGCTGAAGAGATGAGACTCCTGGGTCAGAAACAAAGGATGGTTTATTACTCATAGTAATAACAGTAACCCAAATATCAGCGTTTTCACCAGTTTCCTGAGCCCCGATTCCCACAGTGTCACATGAAGGGAGCCTGATGACAGCTGCACACACAGTGGAGCGTGTTATAGCAACAGAACCCCAAAGTTAGGCAACCCAAATGTTTATTATTCTGGACAGTAAGCAAACCTACCCTCTGCTATGGAGGGACAGAAACTATCTCTATTTTCCAAGGCTGTTCACTATACAAATATCCTTGAAAAGATAGTCTAGGACAAGGGTAGTCAATGCCTGTCTTCCCAAGACGTTCAGAAATGTGATAAACCCACAGACTCATGGAGAATTGTTTCCCAATATTCTGTCTATCTGCAGGTAGGAAACTTACAAGGATTTTTGGTACAAAGTGTAATATTAGCAATTACACATATGTTTTGGACTGAAAGTCTGTGTCCCCCCAAAATTCATATGTTGAAATCCTAACTTCTAATGCGATGATATTAGGAGACGGTATTAGGAGATGGGGGTCTTTAGGAGGTGATTAGGCCATGAGAGTTAAGCCCTCATGAATGGGATTAGTGTCCTTATGATAGAGACTCCAGAAAGCTTTCTTGCCCCCTTCTGCCATATAAGGACATACCAAGAACACAGCCATTTATGAACCAGGAAGAGGGCTGTCATCAGATCTAATCTGCCAGAGCTTTGATTTTAGACCAGGGGTCCCCAACCCCCCGGGCCGTGGGCTGGTACCTGTCTGTTGCCTGTTAGGAACCGGGCTGCACGGCAGGAGGTGAGTGGCGGGCGGGCGAGCGAGACTGCATCTGCCGCTCCCCATCTCTCCCCATCACTCGTGTTACTGCCTGAACCATCCCCCGCCAACCCCCATCCATGGAAAAAGTGTCTTCCAGGAAACTGGTCCCTGGTGCCAAAAAGGTTGGGAACTGCTGTTTTAGACTTCTCAGTCTCCAGAACTGTGAGAGACAAATGTTTGCAAATGTTGTCTATGGTATATTTATTACAATCATCCAAATGGAGATATTTATATCTATCTATCATCTATCTATCTATCTATCTATCTATCTATCTATCTATCTATCTTCATTATGAGATATGGGATGATGGAGGCTGACAGAAGTACTAAATAGATAACTTTATCCAAAACAGATATCTAAAATTCTCCCTGAGAGGTCAAGCCAGTCTCCTGCCTTCACCAAGAATATCTTTTCCATCTATTATTTCCATCTATTCTCTTGCTAGTACCAGTTTGTGCCAGGTCACAGTTCTGGAATAATAAAAGAATGAGAATACATCTTACTCTCAAATATACCATATCAGTGCTAAGATCATTCTTAAGCTTGATCCAGCAGTGAAGTATCTGAAATTCATGGTACATTTTGGAACATCACGAAATATACTACTTTGTGATATATTGAGTTTAATAAGTCAGATATCTTTGAGTAAAAAAAAGTAGTAAAAAATATACCCATGTCTTAAAAAAATTATGGGATAAAGCTTTTAAATTGAGAAAATATCATACTTTAACTTAATCATATGTGACCTGCAAGATTGCCTGATTTTAGTAGTGGATTATCTCTATATACTCATGGAATATTGGTGTTACATGGGCCCTTAGATTGAGAAACTCTGATTCCTGTGATCACCTTAGGCTAATCACATCTGTTGTTTTCATCTATATCAGGATGCAGCCCCTATTAGGACCCAGGTTCCCCAACTCCCAGCACACTACCTTTAGTACAGCACCACACTGCCTGACCCAACTGCTCTCCATCACCCTTCCTGATAAGAAGGTTCTTCTAAGGTCTCAATTAATCACTTAAGTCTTAACAAATATTTTTTTACTCGTTCTTCTGGTATTATAGGAGGACATCTTCCTTACACAGAATCACAAAACAAAACAAAAAGCATACAGAAACAAAATAAAACACAAAACAAAAAAAAACAAACAGATTTTTGTGTGATTTTTTTCTCTTTAAAGATGAAGACTCATGGCATATGAATACTCGCATGACTTTCCTCCCTCCTGCCCTACATTTCTCCATAACCCTCCCTGCCCTCTCTCTTTTACACATCTTTTGGCAAGAGGTAGTCTTGATTTTTTTTTTAAATCCATCTTCCCTTTATGATTTTTTTTCCTCTTAAGGGTTCTATTTGATTTCTGCCTCTGTGGGATGAAGATTTATTTCAGCCCTTCAGATTCCTTGGATTTGGTCCCATATCTCTTCAGATGGATGATGATGGACCTTTCAATTATCATAAACTAGTCAACTAGCCTCTTCATTCCAACTTCTTCATTTTTATTGCTGACTACATATTTGGCAATAAATGCTGTTGGAATTTTCAAAACATGGTCACAAATTCTTAGAACTTCTCTCATTGAGAGACGGGATCTGTGTCCCTTATTCTTAAATCTGGGCACTCCTGCACCTGCTTTGACAATTCAGTCCACTGTAAGTACAGCTATGTGACTTCCCAGCCTAGGTCATGAAAGGCTTTAGGCTTCTGGGAATGCTTGTTCCTGGAGTCCTGGGCTGCCCTGGAAAAAATCCAACCCTCAGACTGTCATGCTAGAGAGGCTAGAAATAGCTTTTCTTGTAGTCAGCCTCAGCCAAACCTGCCTTCCACCATTAGAGCCCAAGCTCCAGTCATCAGAGTGAAGAAGCTCTCTTGGAATTGAATCCTCCTAACCTCCAGCTGTTGAGGCCCCCATAGTCCTATGAATCATCTCAGCTAAGGACTCAGACACTGGGGACCAGAGAAGGGCCAACACTGCTGTGCCATTTCCTAATTCCTGACCCATAGCATCCTTGAACATATAAGATCAGTGTTGTTTTATAGCACTAAGTTCTGGGTGGTTTGTTATATGACACTAGACAGTTAGAACATACTGTGGTACCTAGAAGTGGGGTGCCACTGTAACCAAAACCTAAAACAAAACCTAAAAGAGGAGCATTGGTACTGGATGACCAGTCCAGAGTGGGTGGACTCTGGAAGGGCCTTGAGGAACTTGTTAGCAGAAGCCTGACAGACTTGTGGAGGCTGATGTGAGGACTGGAAGGAAAGTATGCACAATGTTACTGAAATCTGAAACACAAAGGGGCCTTGCTTTGTAGTGGCAGAAAGTTGGTCAACACTGTGACCTGTGATAATGCGGGAATCGATAATGTACTTAATGGACTCGATATGACTAAGGAGAATTCTAGGCAGAATGTTGGAAGGGCCACTTGGCTTCTTTGTTATGCTTCTAATCAAATCAAATGTGGGTGGAGAAAGATGACTTAAAGAATAAACTGTTCAGTTTTTGAATGGAATTTGTAGCAAACATAAAAGACTCTGGACAGTTTTTCCACCCAGAGAAATGTTCTCAAACAAAGACCCCCATGGGAAAATTTAAATCTAGGCCACTGTCAGGAAAATGTGGTCTCAGGGTAAAGATGAAGTCAAGAAGGTGACTGTAAAACCCTCCCTTTTTGGGTAAGACTTCAGAATGGTTTAACATGATGCCTCATAGACACTTTCAAATAGACAAAAATCTGCTAAGGACTTTAAGGATGTGTCTCACAGACCCTAAGAATATTAATGGCTTTGTCCCACAGTGACGTTATAGGGAGCCCAGGAAAGAGAAATGTTTATCTTGAAGATACGTGTGGATGTATCTTCTGTTTAATGGAGTAGATTTTAAATTGATCATAGGAGACCCATAAAGTTTTTAACGGAATCATACCAGATTGGATTGAAAGGGAATGAAAAAGTACAAAATGAAAAGAGACCTTTGCCCCTTCACTCCACAACTCTATAGGCAGGAGGCAGATGGAGAAACTACTCAGCTATAGACAAAGGCAGCTTTGATGGACAAGACGGATGACTCAGAGGACAGAGTCAAAAGCTCGGGGAAATCTCTCCCAAAGAGCAGGACTGAGCCCTGGAAAAGGAACTGGTGACGTGTGCCTGGCTGGATTGCAGAATTGCCATGGACTGATCAGTGATGGCTGTGTGTCTCTAGTTTTCCCCCTATTTGAACAAGAGTGTCTATATTCATTACCTCATGCCTGTTTCACCATTATGTGTGTGTTGGTGGGGGAGCGTGGAGCATATAACTAGTCTCTTTTGTTAACAGGTTTTCAGGTCAAGAGAAGCTATAGCCAAGGCACTGAACTTGAAGAGCCTCATTTGCATGTGACCCTGATTTAGAAGATAATATTCAGTACCTTGAGCTTGAGCATGATGCAATAATGGGATGAAACTCTGAGGAGGTCTTACGAGGGGGCTGAGTGTATTTTGCATGTGGGAAGAATGTAAATAATTTGTGGTTAGAGCTAGAACTGCAGTGATTTGAAAACACGGCTGAAAATTCTTTCTCACTCCTCTCATTGAGAGGTAGTGTCTACGTCTATGTCTCTGAATCTGAGTAGGCTTATGACAGCTTTGACAAATAGAATGCAGCAGAAGAGATAGCTTCTGAGTCCAGGTCATAATCATCCATGCAGTTTCCTCCTTGTACTGCTGGGAACATTTGCTCTTGGAACCCTCAGCTTCCATGTAGAACTTCCAACTACCCTGAGATATCTGGCAAGGCCACATGTAGGCTGGCAAGGCCACATATAGGCACTCTGGTCAACAGTTCCAGCTTATCTGGTCCTTTCACCATCTCAACTCAGGTTACAGACATGTGAATGAAAAAGCAATCATAGAGGAGGATTTCTGTCTCAACTGTTCTAGCCCCAGCTGTTCTAGACTCCTCTGGCCATTGAGCCAGCAAAGCTGAAGGCTCAAACACCATGGAGCGAAAATAACTTTTCCTTCTGTGCTCTTTTCAAATTCCCGACTCATAGAATCTGTGAGCATCATACGATTATTATTGTAGGTCATTAAACCTTGATGCAGTTTACTATGCAGCAGCAGATAACTGGCACAATGCTGTATCATTTAATTTCTTGCTCTTAATTTCCAAACATGTCAGGTGGTATAAGAGCCTAAGGGTTGTACTTGGAGAGAAGAGGTCTGGACCAAAGGGATTCCTTGGAGGAAACTAGGGCGAGCCTTTTGCTTGGCTCATGGATGGATGAAGAGACTTGGGCATCTAGAGGGACTTGCCAAGTATCAAAGGAGAATAGAGTCTCCCAATTATGGGCAAAGACAAGGAAATGCCCAAGGCTGCCTTCCACTCCAGATTCAGTGAGGTGCTGGGGGGGAGAATGTGTCTTTGGGTGAATGGTGGCCTTAGAAGAAAATCCCTCGCTGTAAGGGTGAGAAAGGTAACTTACGGTAGGAAGCATGGCGTTAAGATTTTGCTGGGGCATTAAGCAGTGCAGAAAAAAGCTTTGATCCTTAACAGAAAGGAAGTTCATGGGGACAGTAACCCAAGACCTTCCTTATCAGGAATCTGGGACATTTGCTCTTATGACCCTTCATGTTGTATATCTTTAATTTTTATTTTATTTTATTTTTTACTTTGACTTCAATATCTTTCTTAAGAGTAATGACTTTTAGTACCACCGTTGAAAGTCTAAGGTTCTCAGATATAAAACTGTCCTCTTTTGAATTCTTTGGTACATGAAATGGGAGCATCTCAGCATATTAGGCTTGATAACAAGCAGTCATCCCTGCAGGAGATCTGGGTAGGCTGGGCTTTTTCCTACTGCTGTAAGGTCTAGAAATCCTGTGGAAAAAAATACACTCTTTCTGGTTTTCAGAGCAGGGGTTGGTCCTTGACTTATCTGATGAGATAGTTTGTCTTTGAGCAGACACTTGATTTGACAAAGGCACGTGGTGACGTTGGTTCTACTTAAATGACTTGGTCGATATTAACTGAGAAGATTTTATTCTGTGCCAAGCATTGCTCCAGGCTCCGCCTTAAGAAAAAAAGAAGTGGTCTGAACCCTGGTTAAACCGTTAGTTGCATGATGAAAAAATTTAAGTCCTCTAAGCTTGGTTTGCTCTCTTGCTTGTAATAATGCCCCTTTTACAAGTTTCTTGTAAAGATCAATTGAAATCAAAGAAGAATAAATGGAATAAGATTTATAAAACACTTGTACATTCCTTAACTCATCAGGAGAGGATGGTATCTTATCCAGCCGTTTATTAATTCAACAAACTTTTACTGCATCCCTCCTAGTACTTAGCATAGAGCAGAAGCTCAATCTACATTTGCTAAATGGATGAATATACGCAAGAGTAATAGCTGTTAGTATTTACCTGTAAGATTTGGCTGCATAGCCTTCAGTCCAGCTGGAGCAGAGGCTGGTGTGAGACTCCCTTGCTGCTGTTGCAGAGCTGAGGCAAGTGGTATGCCTGGGGACCATGGTTGTCTCTGTGGGATGAGATGACCCACATAGCAAGGCAAGGTGAGTAGAGGTGTGAGGTTGGGATATTCATTTTGGGAGGTTCTGCTTCCTTAAGCCAGTGGGTGGACATAGGAAAGGGCCCCTAGGGGTGATGATAGCCCATGGTTCTTCCACCTTCCCTCCCTGCTATGCTGGCCTTGTTGGTTCTTTGGTTGTCACACCGCTGGGTCAGGACTGTGCCAACCTCCAGGAAAATGGAGATTGTCAGGTTTCCCTTACTGAGATGACCAACCCACTCACTCCTTGCCAGTCCCAGATTCACTGGATTGGAGGGTAGTTGGTAGGGGGAGGGAGCCAAGGAGAGAAAGTGGAGGAGATGAAAAGAAAGGGAACAAATGTTGGAAAAAGAAAAGGGAAAGAGGGAGGTTTTCTCCAGGAAATGTGCGATTCAGGTAATCTAGATGTTGGCTACTGCCTTCTGCCTCTCAGAGATCTGGATAAACTTTCTTTGAATCCCAAGGTGGCTGAAAACTTTCCCCTGGATAACAGAGAGCCCCACACCCTGCTTGTGCAGGCTTCTCTCTGCTGTGGAGTGTCTGTGCCCCAGGATGCAGACTCCACCTGGTGCACTGTTGCCAATAAAAAATTCAGCCACAAACAAATTGCACCTCTCCAGTGAAGGTGTCGGCTTCACAGGCTCGGTTGCTCTGAGGAGCAGCACACGGTGCTGGGTACCCACGTCTGCGACCTCTTGGCTGCAGCTCCTTCCTTCTCACTCTGGTCCCATAACCTCTCTCTGCCCACCACCTTCTGCATGGGGGAGTCAGGCCCCAATCTAAATGCATTTCTTGTAGAAAACAGCTCTGCAGTCTGCCTTCCTCTGGCTCCTCTTGGAAATCTGAGAAATAAAACTGTGAGGAACAATGAGTCCAATCAAGAGAGATTTGGTGTCATTTGAGTGCAGCTGTAACAGCCATTCCTGTCTTTCCCCTTTAGCCCCTGGAGTGTGGTTTGCCTCCAAAGACACGGAGACACCCACCCCATGGTCTCATTGAGTACCTCCTCTGGGCTCGGCTCCAGGCACAAAAAGAAGTGAAGACGTCTGAGTGAGGAGGTAGACACACGTCTCAAGTGAGTTAATAGCGCAGACTCTGGAGGGCACCTCCCAGTCACGGCTAACAGCTCTGCAGAGGAAGCCAGGAGGGTCTTACATTCATCCAGGGCCTCAGGGTTAGACTCTGATGTCATTGCCACGTGTTTCTACATGTAATCCTTGAGCTACTCTGGTAAGACTATAAGAAAACATTCATCACATAATATTAAAATTACATCCCTTGATCTGTTGACAACTTGTGAAACATAAGCATTTAAAATATGTTATAATTTTGTAACTATGGTACAATATTTCTTCATTTTCCGCACTCTGAGAGCTGCAAACCAAAAACCAAATACATATGGCTTAGCCTTCTCTTTCCTCTGAAAGACCACGACAAGTGGCAATTTCTATGTGTTCAGAAACTTAGAAGGAGCCTGAGAAGTCCGTGGGGCTGGTATCCGCTTTATGTTCTGCTCACTGGTTGTGTATATAGCGGAAGAAACAGCAAAGGCAAACCTCGTATCTCCAAAATGAGGTTTGTAAGGATCACAGAGCTGTCACAAAGCTGAAATGGCAGGCAAGTGGGTGCTCCCATATTATTTTTGGCTATCAACCATGGCAGTTCCGTTAGAGGCTGCTGGAAATACATGCTGAGCTGGGAGAGTCGGCAGAGAAGGGATCAGCTCGTGTTGCCCAGATCTGGCTTGAGAACTGAGAAACGATTACCCTTTCATGGCCATTCCACCAGGCTGCTGTGTTCTTGCTGTCTTAGTCAATGGTTCCCTTGTTGCCATAATTTCTGCTTTAAATGGCCACTCTGCAGCCTTGTTCCTTTGTTCCCTCTGCAGGTTTTGCAAGCTGCACGAACCTGCCATTACATAACGATTTATACACTTTGCCTTGTATCTGCAAAAAAACAAGAGCCTGATGGAAGAAGCAGGATAGCAAGTGATCTGGTCCGCTCAATGTGACTGGAAGAAGAATAAATAAAACTTTAAAAGTTTGCACATTGACAGAGTCGTAGCTGTAATGGATACTGTCAGGAAGAGGCAGTCCTGTGCTACCCTGTTATTAATGCTCCCCCAGGAGAGAAGGGCTTCCTTCCAGCAGTGTATCACTTTCTGAGATGCACGGAGGGAAAATTGGCAAAGGACACCATGTCCATGTTTCCTTAAAGGAGAGACTGTGAAAGTTTCTACTGAAATTTTCCTTTCCTTCTGGGTATCTGTCCACCAGGACTTGAATGAACCTATGGCATCCAAGTCCTCCCACAGGAGTTGGCTTTGACGATGCTTCTTTCTTTAGAATAGTGGCTGTGTCTAATTCTTTATGTCCGCAAGATCTAGTACAGTGTCTGGAGCTTGGTAAGCACTCACTCCCTGTTTGTGGATTGATTGAGTGATAGAATGGGAGGAAGAAATGAATGCATGCCATTTAGGGCTGAAGAAAGAATGGGCTTCTAAGAACTATCATCTCTCTCCTCCTTCCTCCAAAGGGGTCATTTAAGTTGAACATTCACCAGATGCCACCAGATCAAGTTTTTGTGCTTGTTGAGCAGATGCAGAGCTGTGACCAATGGTGTCAGTCAGCCTTCCTAGGAGATAATGGCAAACGACGAGCATTTATGGTTCCTTTGAAGTACATAGTCAATGGCTTCATTAGTCATGAGCATTTGAAGTTTACCAGGAATAGTCTCAGAAGTTTCTGTAGAACATTTGAGAATTTACTATGTGCCAAGCACTCTTCTAAGCATTTCGGTCACAATTGCTTAGTTAATCCTTCTTCTTTTCTTATGAGGTAGAGTCTAATGTTACTCTCAGTTCTACAGAGAGGCAAAGGCTGAGAGCTTTGTCTTAGATGACAGGTTTTGTAAATAGCGTCACTGAGACTGGAACCAATATATTTATGGCATCTCAAAGCCTCAGGCTGAGCTGGAAAGAGGTATTAAGTTGTGAAGACTCTTAGGATATTCCCACATAGCCAAGATGGGGAGTGAGTGGAACAGAAAGAGGCATGTCACACCATCTGTGGTCCTGGGGGTGCTGAGGTTCTGGAGAAGCTTTATTGAGCCACTGTATTTAGTAAGTAAACTATAAATCACGGTGAACCCTCTGAGATTAACCACTTTGGTTAAAAAAGGGAAATGCTTTAGTGAAGCAGATGAAGTGAAAAATTGAGAGAACTCATCAAATAAATCATCTGATCACAGAAAGAATGTAATATACTAGTAGGTCTGGAATAGATAGGGGAGATCATCTAGTTCAGTGGTTCCCAGATGTTTTGATTTCACAGGCCAGTCAAAAGAATGTTTGGGGCTGATTGAGTTGACAAGTTTAAATTTTGTTAGAAAGAATATATACACATATACATATTTCTACAAAGCAACTGTGTACCATCACTAGCATTTCTTAAAAGGAAGGGCACTTTAATTTCAAAAAGTTTAGAAAGATGAAAGATTCAGAACAAAGGATCTATTCTCTTAAGAAAAGAGACTTGGTGACTTTATGTTGGCATTTAAAGAGAAATGATATCCATCCTTTTTTCACTTCCAGGGTGCTCTCAGTTACAAAGCATACCATCAAGTTAAATGCAATAAAAAGGGTGCATCTGATTTTGGAAACACTGAAGTAAAATAAGTTTTGTTTTCTTCTAAAAAAATTAATGCTATCTTTCCTCAATTCTTTGATATCATGTGGCATGCTTTTGTTGATGTTTTGAAGCTTCCATATCCAATGGTGCACTGAGAAACTAGATCTCAAATTTGGGTAGTTTGTCGAAAGTCAGTTTCACATAGAGATGCTAAGGAAAATGGACTCCATATTGTTCAGTTATTTTCACTCCGTTTGTAATGTTCTGGGTGATCTGAGAGAAATGTGAGAGCAGCCCTCAGCTCTCCAGTCTCTGTTCCTCCCTTGCAGGCATGTAGAGCGAAGGTCTCTGTGCTGACCTCTGGGTCTGTGGAAAATGACTGCGGTTAGTTCCCTGTGCTATGCAGTAGGACCTTGTTGTTTATCTATTTTATATAAAGTGGTATGTATCTGTTAATCTCAAGCTCCTAATTTATCCCTCTCCCCCAACCCTTTTCCCCTTTGGTAACCATAGGTTTGTTTTCTATGTCTGTGAGTCTGTTTCTGTTTTGTAGATGGGTTCATTTGTATTGTATTTTTTTTAGATTCCACATATAAATGATATCATATGATATTTGTCTTTCTCTATCTGATTTACTTCACTTAGTATGATAATCTCTAGGTCCATCCATGTTGCTGCAAATGGCATTATTTCATTCTTTTTTTATGACTGAGTGATATTCCACTGTATATATGTACCACATCTTTATCCATGTTATCTGTCGATGGACATTTAGATTGCTTCCACGTCTTGGCTACTTTAAATAGTGCTGCTATGAATACTGGGGTTCATGTATCTTTTTTTTTTTTTTTAATTTTATTTTTATTTTATTTTATTTTTATTTATGGCTGTGTTGGGTCTTCGTTTCTGTGCGAGGGCTTTCTCTAGTTGCGGCAAGTGGGGGCCACTCTTCATTGCGGTGCACGGGCCTCTCACTATCGCGGCCTCTCTCATTGCGGAGCACAGGCTCCAGACGCGCAGGCTCAGTAATTGTGGCTCATGGGCCCAGCCGCTCCGCGGCATGTGGGATCCTCCCAGACCGGGGCTTGAACCCATGTCCCCTGCATTGGCAGGCAGATTCTCAACCACTGAGCCACCAGGGAAGCCCCTCATGTATCTTTCTGAATTAGAGTTTTCTCTGGATATATGCCCAGGAGTGGGAATTGCTGGATCATATGGTAACTCTATTTTTAGTTTTTTAAGGAACCTCCGTATTGTTTTCCATAGTGGCTACACCAATTTACATTCCCACCAACAGTGTAGGAGGATTCCCCAAAAGGCTCTCTTTTTGATAGTTTTTTTTCCCTAATATGGTGATATGTTCTGTTCCCTAGAAATATACTTCCTATTCTTAACTTTTGCCTTGGCTGCAAGGAAGCTCAGAGGTTAATTTATTGTTTGATCAATGTAATTAAATTAGCCATGGTTTTTGATTAATTTTTTTCTCCCCTCCTCTCTTCAAGTTTTAAAATGTATATTTAATGATCTTAATTTTAGTTTTCCATTTATTATATAGAACTATTTTATTTAAAACTATCTCAAATTCTCTTGAGAAGTGGGCAGAGTGGCCATTTTAATAAAGAATAAGTCTACAATCTTCTCTTCCACAGTTTTGGAGCAGTGAGGGAAATGTTAAGTAAAACTTTCAATCTCTCTACACATAGACATATATATGTATGTATATAATTCTTTGAATACTTATGACTCATTGATAATCAAAAAGTGTTGACTATTTTTCTTCTTACTATGCTTTTCTTTTTCTTATTTCTTTTTAGTAGCATGGACCCTCATAAATCACAGAAGGTATTGATGAGAGTTCTTCAACTCTCCTCAATATTTAAAGGAAGTTTAACTGAAATAGCCCATGAAATCTAACTGTGGATAAGTATGCAAACTAAAATTTTTCTTTGCTTTTGGCTGAAATTACAGCAGCTCAGTGTGGTAACAGCTCATGCTGATTAGGTTGTTTAATTTGCAGTCAGACATGTCTTTGATGTAGAAAAACCCAGGAAATAAATTGTTAATTAATAATAGTATATTTGGAAGTCTAAACTCTCAAAGCCTAGTGTTCATGGAGAAAAAAAATAGAAGGGGCTTGTTGCAGTGAAGATGTTGGGCATGTGGATGTTCGCTCTGCTTCTGGTCATCTTAGAGGGTGGGGGCAGCGCTAGGTGATACCACGGATTGGATTCTTCCTCTGCAGCTCCCACTGAAGGGGCTTCCATTTTCAGTCTGAATTGAAATAATTTTCATTTGAAATGCAGCAGCAGTCTTGTACCTTAATCTAATGGGGCTCCCTATTTCTGTGATTTATTATTCTGCCTTCCTCCTGTTTGCTAATTCCTCAGGTTGGCCACTGGGGATGGATCTATTAATTCATTGGGCCGATGGATTCCATGCATTAACATGGAGGCCCTGGGATGGAGGAGAGTGTGATGCTGGTCGTGTGCCTTGGACATTGGCTAAGAGGCTCGACTGGCCACCTGTCTTCCACTTTGGATAGAACAGCTGTTATTGGACTGGATAACTGCCTCCTTATCCCAGGACTGCTTTTAAGGGAAGAGTACTAGACACAGATCAGAAGTGTTAGATTTGAGTTCTGGCTTTGCTATATAACAGCTCTCTGACCTTGAGAAAGACTTGGAACCTCTCTGAGCCTTGGTTTCCTCATCAGTAAAATTAGAATACTTGATCTTGTCACATCATGGGATAATTGTGAAATTCAACCAAGATATTTACTAACTGTAAAGTGCTATAGCATGGTAGTAGGCATTTATCTGTCTTCCCAGACCAACCTCTCTGCCTTGGGAAAAGCATGATCCTTCTTTTGGGGGAATTGCTTTTCCTTATCTCTCACTCTGACATGTGGTCCAAAAGGACCTGACATCTTGGAAGATAAATCCTTTTCTCTGGGCACAGGGATTGGTCTAAAGATAGGCATTTCTCCTCTATCAATTACCTATGGCTGCATAGCAAACCACCCCCAAACTTAGTGATTTGATATAACAATGGCATTATTTTCACGATTCAGTGGGTTACCCGGGTGGTTCTTGTGCTGGTCTCAAATACATTCTGTCATGTTGCTAAAGTCAGCTGATGGCTTGAGTGGGGCTAAAGGCTCCATGATGTCTTCACCATATATTTAAGGGCTTGGTGTTGGCCAGTTTCTGGGCCAATCCTGGGTTTCCTTTCATGGCAGTGGGAGCACTCTATGAGGACAAAAATGGAAGCTCATGGTCTCTTGATGCCAAAAGTTGGACATCAAACAACATTACTTCTACTGTATTTTGGACAGAGTAAATCACGGGGCTAGCTTAGATTTAAGATGAAAGGAAATATACTTTACCTCTTAATGGAGGGAACGACAAAATCATATTGCAAGGGGTTTTGTGTATAGGAATGGAAGGAATCACTGCAGTAATATTTGCAAATCATCTACCACATTATTAAAGCTGGAAAAACTTGGGGCCAAGACTCACTGGCAGCCATTGTTCCAGCCTTGGGAAGGAATTAGCGTGAAGTAGTTGAGAATGAAACTGACTTCTGGAGAGAAGCAGAAACAAGAGCTGGAGGGCTCTGAAAGGATCAGAGCCTTTAAGACTGTTTTATGCCTGTTCTTGCCGTTTGGATCACATGAGCAAATTAATCCTCTTCCCCTCTCTCCTAATCTAGTTTAAGTTGGGTTTTTGTCATGTGTTCTCCGGAAGACCAGCTGAATAATACTTATTCCTTTCCCTTTGCTTGCTTCCCCTGGAGAAAGGATGAAAAGATGGAGAGTAGAGATCTATGAGTTTTAAATTAATTATGTACATGGGCACAGCAGCCCTCCCTTTCCACACTCCATCCTCCGCCAGCTCAAAACTGAATAGGCTGGCAACTTCCTTGCCACCATTATTCACTCTTTTTTTTTTTTTTTTTAAGCACGTAACTGGTCTGCTTATTATGGAACAGCAATCAACAATGAATCAACATTTTTTTTCAAGTGGGAAAATAACATCATGTGTCTTAGTGTCTTGGGGATTCCATTTTCCTCCTACCTATATATTATGAAACCTTTAAATTGGATAAGAGTAATATTCACTCTTATTCTGAGGATTAAAGTGACCGTGAGCTCCCAGCAAGCGGCATTCTGGTGAGAGAGAAGCTTTTGAATGGCACCATCGGAAGAACGAGAGAGCATACACACGCAGGTTCCTTCATCTCTTCTCAACAACGATCTTAAAGTTTGGACCTGGAGAAGCTCTGGTAGCATCTGTGTCAACAGTATGACAGAATCTATAACCTTGTTGCCAGTTTGGATTAACTACTTATAGCAATGAACAAGCCAGACTTGATCTCAGAGAGCTCTCAACAAATCAATTCCAGCCCCTCCCTCCTCTGGGGTCATCTTTTCAGGATACATGGGTTGGTTGTCTTTTGAGACTGTAGATTTGAAAACCTTGAAATCCTGTGCTCCAGAAATGAAAAGCAAACTGCAATCTTTCATAACCAACAGAGGAGAGGATGATCATTGTCTGCAGTTAGCCATTCAACTTACCGCATATACCTTTTCATCTTCAGACTTCTTTTGTTTTAGGTAAAATGTCATTATCCAATTATCTTAGCAAACCTCTCCCCAAGAATTTGACCTTTTCAGTATTCTATAATTTAATTCTCTAACCACATTACCTTTTCAAAGCGTTTCTTTGGTCCAACTCATAAACAGTAAATATTTCTAAGCACAACGTCTTCGGCTTGACCTTGGAAAGTGTCCCTGTTTCTTGGAACAGGGTCACCAAGAGCTCCCGTGTAGTGGAGGTGATACTGGGATCTCCTCTTGGGTTGGCCTTTGGAAGCCTTTTTCTCTAGAAGACAGAGGAAAATGGTCTAATGGGATGTTTTATTTTTCCCTTTATGAGCCTTTGTCCTTAAACACGTTTCCTAAGCCACTTCCCACTGGATTAGAAGGGATGAAAGATGATTGGGAACTAATGTTGTGTTGCAGGGTTTAAGCTCTGGATTCAGACAGACTTGAGTTTGACTGCTAACCTTGCCATTTATCATCCACATAACAATAGGCAACTCACTTAACTTCTTTGATCCCCAGTGTCCTCATCTGTAAAATGGAGATAATAATACCTCCTAGGATTGTAGTGAAATTAAATGAGAAAACGTAAGTAAAGTATTTGGCACTTTTCCTGGAACATACTAAGTGTCCAATAAATGTTATCCATTATTATTGCAGTATTTAATTTATATAATTTTATTAGATACAATTTAATTTATCTAAGGAGGTTTGTATGCTGTCATGGGGCAGAAGAATCAGCCTGGATGTTTAATGTAATTCTTAAATCTTAAGGCAGTCTCTACTTTTCCAGAGTGAGCAGTAATGTAACTTTCAGAAATGTTTTTATTAGCAGGTCATTTATATTGAGAAACTGAAGACAATTGTCCTAATGTTGGACTTTGAAAAGTTCGTCCACATTTTGTTAAGAAGAAATGGCCATTGAGAAGGCCTGGTCATTTTCTACTTTAAATCAAAATAGAGAGGGATATTTATAGGGTTTTGGATAATTATCAAAGTCATCTGAATTAGTCATGGTGTTGGATAAATGTCCATATTCTTTTTTTAAAATTAATTTTCATTAGAGTATAGTTGCTTTACAATGTTGTGTTATCCATATTCTTAAGATGAATATTTAAGAGCAAATAAAACTTCCCTATCTTCTGAGTTAACTGCCTAGCAGATTTGTATGGGGAGTATAGAATATGCTTTGGGGTTTAGGCCTAATTTTTGAGAATGTCTCTTTAAAGACATAGCATATTGTGCTGAACTCAACTGCATTAACTCCAAATTAATGCACTATCGCAAGTCCTAGAGCTAAGAAAAACATATATCCCAGTTTGCATAGAACAGACCTAATGAACATAATTGCCCCAACAACATTATTAATAGCACTCATTTCATTTTTAAAAGTGTGCTGATTTAGGTAACAAATTATATGGTCACACTGTCTAAATCCTCATGGTCTATCTACCTTTAAAATGTTTCAGTTTTTTATTTTTATGGACCAAATTATCATTACCACATTCATATTCTCAACTCTTAGAGATAGGAAGATATTTGTCTGTCATGATGAAATGGCATTTGTCCTTTTATGAGACAATGGTAAATACATAAGCCATTGGATTTCTCTCTTTGCCTTGGCTGCCAGGCAGCTCGAAGCTAATTGGGAGCTCAGTTGTAGGACCTTCCTTAGCCTAGGATTTTTCAAGCAATTATTCCCTTACTTGGCACTGTTACTTGGTTTTTGTTTTAATTTTTATTGTGTTTGGGATTCCCCCTGCCCCCCGTGGATGGTTTCAAATCATTTTTAGAAATAAGTAGAATATAAAAATTGAAAAATGGAAAATGTTGCGAATGTTTTATTTGTAATATTTAAAGTCTCATGCAAATTCATATTAATACACAGGGCTGGATTGATTAAACACAAGGATTCCCATGTGGCTATCTAGAGCTCCCTTTTCTACATGGTCACACATGACAAAGTGTGATAGTTTTTTCTCATGCTGTGGTAGACTGTATCATTTGGCCCTAATGCTTTATCCCTTCCTGTATTCATGACTTTCCCCAGGTAACTGCAGTGGGTGTGGGACAATAATCTTGGCTTGGTCCTGACCTCACTTTGGGCTGGTTGATTCTCTGTGTGGGTATTGACAGAACTGAACAGTAAGAGCTGCACCCTTGGAGTCGAAGCATGGGAACCTTGAGCAGGTTTAGCAGCGAAGGAGGGATTTCTCTTCCCTCAAAGAACCATAGCAGCCTGTGAGGGAACGTCTACCACAGCAAGGAATCTTAGCACCAATGGGCAAGCACGGCACTGCATGGGTCTGGTTTCCAACAGTGACACCCTGTGGCAAGAAGAAGCTATACCAGTGGTGACTCAGGTCCAACTATCTCCCTTTAGATACAGACTGGAAAGATCACTTTTGGACTATGTAAATTCCAAGGGAGAACATCTTAAAGGAGGAAGACGCACACACCACATTTCCTACTAATAATACAGGTGAAGGATTAAATTATTAATTGTAAAAACAAGAGACGTGACCATATCTGCCCGCTTGTGGAACAGTTCACCCCAGTTTTACTGTCAGCCTCGATGTGTATGGGATGGAAGGATGAGGAAGAAAGTACGCATCTTAATGTATGATATGGATTGGGGATGAGATGGGGCTAATAAGGAAATGCTTTTGGGGAAAGGTGAGCCCTGAATTCTGATTTAAGGCCCACTAAGTTCAGAAAAAGTGTAATCTAGACCCGGGTGGCATTTATCATGGAGCCCTGCCCTGCTGTGCTGATTTGCACTCTGAGTCGCGGTGGCAGGAGCTGCTTAATGAGACATGAGACAAGTGTGATGCAAAGGAGAGATCAATGACCAGTTAGTCACATAGATGCAGACAGCTTTGGAAGGTGAGCTAAAGCCATACAAACTTGCAACCCAGATTTTAGTCCAGAAGTATTGTGTTAGAGCAATTTTAAGCAGATGCCTTCTGTGGATTTTTTTTTTAAATGAAACAGAGATATCCCCTAGAGGGCATTTCAGATTCTTATTTCTTGTTTTACTTCCCAGGAAATAGAGACATAAGGGAAAAATTCCCTGGGAGGGAAATATAATTTGGTGATAGTTGTTTATTTGCTTCACTTAAGATTCAGCAAAACCAGGACTGACCCAGCTCTACCCTGTCCTACAGCTTTCCTCCTTTGGCTGTATCAATTTCCCTTTGTTTTCCTTTGGAGCTGAGCTGGAGGAAGCAGTAACCTCGCTTTGTTTTGCTGCCTCACACTTTGTGCTGACATCAATCACTTGCTCGACAGAACATTTATTTTACCTGTTTATCTCTGAGTTGAGCATCTGTTTTGTTTTTGTTTTTTCCTTTTAATGGATTCTCAAAGCCCTTCTGAATTTATCCTCTCATACATAAACTGAACATTGGAAAAGTTGCTCTTTAGTAATCTATAAAGATAGCAGATATCTATGCCCAATATCTACTTTCTTACAGAAACATTTCTCCATAGTTCAAACTTGAACATCAGTCCCAGGTCACTTGGAAAACATCTCCAGCCATGATAATCATTGACGAACAAAAAAATTGGCATGCAAATAAAATATTGGAACACCCGTGAAACCAAATCCATTTCTAAGTTTGTACTTAATGATCGACAGCAACAGTAACAACAAATGTAGCTTTTGTGCAGTGTCAGTTTTTGTTAAAGGCGGCGAGTGTACACAGGGGCTGTGTGATGTGGGTTAATTTGAATCTCGTTGGCTATTTACTAACTGAGTGACCTTGGGCAAATTTCTTAGCCTTTCTTGTGCCTGATATATAATGTGGAGCTACTAACAATGGTTCACATTTATGGGGCACTTTACTGAGTGTCAGACCATGCTACAAGCTCTTTACATTTATTCACTTAATAATTCTCCCAACAACACTTGAGGTAGGTGCTGTTCTGTCCATCCTCATTTTATCAATGGGAAAACCAAAGCACAAAGATGCTCATTAACTTGCCTAATGTCACAGAGCTGGAAAGCAGGGGAGCTAGGATGTGAAAACAGGAGGTCTGACTCTAGGGGCAATGTACTGCTCTGATGATCATTGTAATAATAACGCACCTTGTTAACACCTTGGGTTGTTGAGAGAAGAAAAGGAGACTTGTGTCTATAGAGCACACACCACACTGGATCTGGCCAAATGTTCTTTGGTGTTGTGAAGGCTAGACCATTCAAACCCCTAGAGGACCACCCACTGCCCAAATTTGAACTTGAACTTTTGAATTTGGGGTTCAGCTCAAATGGCTCTGGTTATTCTGGTGATTTTTTAAATCATTTTGAAAAGGAAATTCTGGAACAAAACCAGAGTTACCTACTGTAATCCCCACATCAAGGAAACTGGTATAAATGAGAATAGGATGATTACCAAGGAATTAGCTGGTGAGTGATGGTCAGCTGCTGTCCACTTTGTGACATTGAGAAAGCTGGACTTGAACGTGCCATCCCCGACCTTTGAACTTCTGCCCATCCCCTTTGCCCTCTTTGTCTTGAGAGCCCTCCCTTCTCTGTTCTTGGAATTGACATCACATCAGTAGAGAGCTGGAATCACATTTCATTTCCTTTCGCTTCCTCTGGTGCTCTGATCGCAGTGAAGCACTGCAGCCCCAGAAGAGACAGAATTTAATCTGTTTTTATTAACAAAGTCAGATCATATGTAAATGAATTTCCTGAAGAACCATTTAATTAGAAGAGGTTTGTTCCCCCCATTAGGTGGATCCCTGATGGAGGAAGACCTTGGAAATGCCCCACACCTCTATTAAAGTTCCCACATGCAGGATGCAGGAGGGTGTCCATTTTGGAATTAAAATTGTAACCCGGGTCTGGCCTAATTCTCCACAGGGGAGACTTCCTGAAGGACATAGAAGACTAGAGCTGAAGGGACCCCTGGCGTTAGCCGTTATGCTCCCAGTGAATTGGAGGTTCTTGCCTCATTGCAGAAAGAATTCAGAGACGAGACAGGGAGGTCAAGAGAGTAAAGTGAGGATGTATTTAAGCAAGAATACACTCTCAGAGGGAGAGCGGGCAGACAGGTGAGTAGCTGCTTGGGTTTCTTTGGCAAGCTGGTTATGAGGGGCATACAAATGAAGGGGCAGAATATTCATTGGGGAGGAGGGTTTTGGGGGTTGTATTCCCTGATGTTCACCCCAGCTCTACCTTCCCAAGGGGAGAAGGGATTTTTGTCCTTATTTAGCTTTTATTGGAAGTGTCATGGCATTGGTGCACGATAGATACTTCCTATCTGCCAGGCTAATTTCATTGTAATTCCCGCCTTTCCCCACATT
This sequence comes from Balaenoptera acutorostrata, assembly GCF_949987535.1. Classification (NCBI taxonomy): domain Eukaryota; kingdom Metazoa; phylum Chordata; class Mammalia; order Artiodactyla; family Balaenopteridae; genus Balaenoptera; species Balaenoptera acutorostrata. Next base: position 19,110,933 of record NC_080079.1, on the reverse strand, counting down.
TCTTTGTGTGCCTACAGGACACACATCACCCAAAATGTGAGGTTTCCTGTCAGTCTGGAGGTTCCTACTTTTCTTTGTCTGACCGTGGACCTCCGCTGTTTACAAGATGCATGATTTCCTGCCCCCTGGCCTGTGCCCCCCTTTCTTTGCTCATATCTAGCTACCTGCCTGCTGTAACAGTTACAGCTTCCTTAACACGGCAGAAATGGACACTGAGGCCTGTGTCTTCTGAGAAGATTCCTGAGTGATGTTGGTGTCTTAAGGAAGTGACCAAAAGACTTAGTTACTTGATGAAATTTGCTGCCTTCATTTTTCTGTGTGTGTTTGTGGGTATTTCAGCTGTGGGTACTGCATGAATTACTATTTACTTAACATGTATCCAAAATGTTGTTATTACATAGCCCTTATGTAGGGGACATTTATTGTTTTATGTGCCCAGTACTCCTGGCACCTACTTCTTCTGATTACTGCTCCTCTCAGCCCCCAGCCCCCCACAGGAGGAGTCATCTTATTAGCTGGCTGGATCCTTTTGTGCACAGTTTATTGAACCAGTGGCAGACACATGACCCAAGTTGGGCCAGCAAGTTCTTTCGTGTTAAGGCCAGAAAATTAATAAAACTGCATCTCTGGTAGGTGAAACTACATGGTGAAAAGTCTGGGTGCTGTTGGCTGCCATGTATTGCATCACATGCAGAAAACTGGTTGGAGGGAAAGAGCAAAGGTTGACACATACAGAGAGAAGCAGAATGGAGAGAAGTCATGAGGATGTCTGAGTCTTTAGACATCCTTTAGATGGTATCTCTGTCCTTCCTTCTTCTAGTTTACTCTCTCATTGGATTCCTTGAAGCCCCCAAACCCCTTTTTTGCTTAATCAAATTAAATTCATGTTACTTGTGGCCAGAAGAATCCTAATATACCTAGGAAAGCAGGAAGTGTCTTTTCATCCAAGGGGCTCCAGCTAGGCCAGAGGCTGGAGTAGAAGGATTGAGAAGACAGGAAAAAACTTCCAGAGGGAATGACATTGGAATAGTGTGGAAGAGGCATTCAGACAGCTGAGCACAGAAGATAACTTAATGCTTGCCCAAGGAGGAGGGTGATTGATAGACACGCTAGTATAGAACAGAGGACTTTCGAAGGCATCACCAGAGGCATATGGTGCCTCTGGCTGTGTGGGCACAGTTATTTACAGCAAAACCTTATTTCTTCTTATAAAGCTCCAAAGGAAACCCTTTGGGTATTGTTCAGGGGAGTTGTCCATACTGGGTGGATCACACATCATTTGCTATCACTCCCTGGGTGTCTACATTAGGTTAATCACGTAAGTACACATTCATACCAGAATATTGTCCATGAACAAGGCTAGTAAATATTTGAGAAAAAAAATTGCTACAACCTATCTCTGTACAATGTGAAAATTGATTTTAAGCCCAGCATGCTCACCTCTAGGTCTCCAATACCTACATAGCCAGTACATATCACAGGCTGTGAAGTGAGATGTCTGAAAACTGTGGCATTTAAGACTTTTTTCTCTAAAGCAACTCTTCCACTGAAATCTGCTCTTCATCCGAGCTGGCAGAGTTGACACTTATTAATTATTTCAGTTCCTGATGCTCCCTGGGGATGTATAAGAATCCAGGGGGAGTGGCCAAGATGGCAGAGTAGGAGGACCCTGAGCCCACCTCCTCCCACGGGCACATCAAAAATACAACTGTTTACAGGGCAACTAACTGGGCAATCCACACGCTGGAGGATAATCACAATTGCAGATGCTCTCCCCAGGGAATGAGGGGTCTCAGTCCCACATTGGGATCCTCACCTGGGGTCCTGCACTGGGAAGATGAACCTCCAAAGTCTGGCTTTGAAGGCCAGTGGGGCTTGTGCATGGGAAGGCCAGTGGGGCTTGTGCATGGGAAAGCCAGAGGGCTGCAGGAAACAGAGATCCACTTTTAAAGGGTACATGCAAAATCACACACGCTCTGAGACACAGTGAAGAGGCACTAATTCGGAAGGAGCCTGGGTCAGACACAGTTGCTGATCTTGGAGAGCCTCCTAGAGAGGCAGAAGGAAACTGGGACTCTCCCTGGGACATAGATGCTGGCTGCAGCCATTTGGGGAGCTCATTCTACCATGAGGGCACTGGTGCTGGACACTGCACTGGAGTCTTCTCTCTAGCCTGTTAGTGCTGAGGCTTACCTGCCCACCAGCTGGATAGTCCCAAGACCCCTCCAGGCCGGGCAGCCAGCCATGCCAGGACCTGACCCCACCTACCAGGGGCCTGCAGCCTCTACATGAGGCTTACCAGCATACCTACAGTAGTTGGCCATGCCACAACAGAAGGGCACATTCAGCCCACATAGGGGGCACCCCGAGATCATATAGCTCTGGTGACCAGAGGGGAGTGTGCTGCTGGGCCCTAATAAGATGTATCCTACATAAGGCCACTTCTCCAAGATCGGGAAATGTAACTGACCTACCTAATTATAGACATAAACATAGAGAATTAGGCAAAATGAGGTGACAGAGGAATATGGTCCAAACAAAGAAGACAAAATCTCAGAAAAAGAATTAAATGAAAAGGAGGTAAGCAATATACATGAGGGAGAGTTCAAGGTAATCATCATAAAGATGCTCAACGAACACAGGAGAAGAACAGATAAACAGAAGTTTAACAAAAAGTTAGAAAATATAAAGAGAAACAAAACAGAGCCGAATTATATAATAACTGAAATTAAAAATACACCAGAAGGAAGCAAGAGTAGAGTAGATGATACAGAAGAATGGATCAGCAAACTGGAAGACTATTAGTGGAAATTACTTAGCTGAACAGAATAAAAGGAAAAAGAAGAATTAAAAAAAATAAGGACAGTTTAAGAGACCTAAGTGAAAGAAGTCAGAGGAAGACAAATACCTTATGATTTTACTTATATGTGGAATCTAAAAAACAAAATAAATCAACAAACATAACAAAACAGAAACAGAGTCGTAGATACAGAGAACAAACTCAGGTCTGAGTCATCTTTATAATATGTTACTCACATGGTAAATGAATAATTTTGGATGAATCTCTTAACCTAAGATATTAGTATCTTCCCTGTAAACGGAGCTTAGGATACTTAACTTGCAGGGTTGTATGAGCTGAATGAGATAGTAACATTTTTCGTGATACCCAGCTACACCCCAGGGTGATTAAATCGTACTCTCAAGGTGGGATCCAGGCATCAGTGCTTTTAAAGCTCCCAGAGAATTCCCATGTGCAGCCAAGGTTGAGACCCACTGATTCATGGGGGTTCACCTCATGACAGACATTGTTTTAAGCATTTTATTCATATCACTGTTACTCATTTTGACTGGCAATTCACATAGCCTGAAACCAAAATGCCAGAGAATATTCATAAGTGAAACCACACGTGCTCAAATTTTCTTTGCCTGGACAGAACTATCAGGTTGCCCCCTCTTCTTTTAGTTTCAACTATCACCTGAATTTTTGCCTTGATTCCTCCTTTCTTCCCTTTGTGTGGAGATCTGCTAGGCAACTTCTATAGGGTAACCATTTTCCTGCCAATACTCATGGGTGAGTTGCCAGGGAAACCTCAAGGCAAGAGAGAGGGCACGGTGAGACCCACTGAGTTCCTCAAGGTTTAGAAGACGGCTGCTGGCATCCTTGGGAGCCATTTCGGCAACGGTCTAACCTTCTTTGCCTCTCCCAGAGCCTGTGGAGAACTTCCACAGCGGTTCCCACAATTACACGGGCCTCCTGGGGACTTCCCTCATTCAAAGCCAAAACCCAAGGGAAGCTCCACTCAGCAGCAAACCAACAGTGGCATCTGCTAACCACAGACCTGCCCTTTGGGGCTCCTACTTGGCCTCTCTCTTGGCCATTATGTTCCTCATGCAAATATTTTCTTAGCTGCAGGCCCAGAGACTGACCTTTCCCATATCACAGGACATCTTCATCAAAGCGATGAGACCAGAGATTCGAACGTTTGAAACTGGTGGAAATGAGAAAGGAGGGGGTGTTTGCTTGTTTCCTTTGTCAGGTCCTCTGTTTTGCTTTATTTGGTTTCATAAGAGAAACACTTCTAACTTACCCTAATGATGCTTGGCCTCTTTGCATGACATTTCCTGGTCATTCTTGGCAGCGGTCCTCTCACTTGTAGAAGCACTAGTTAGCGGAGGGCCGCAACGTGTGGTCTGGGACCATTAGCATCAGAATTACTGGAGCTATGGGAGGCTTGTTAAAAATACAGATTCTTGGGACTTCCCTGGCGGTCCAGTGGTTAAGACTTCGCCTTCCAATGCAGGGGGTATGGGTTCGATCCCTGGTCGGGGAGCTGAGTTCCCACACGACTCGTGGCCAAAAACCCAAAACATAAAACAGAAGCAATATTCAATAAAGACTTTAGAAATGGTTCACATCAAAAAAAAAAATCTTAAAAAAAAAGCAGCAGATTCTTGAGGTCCACTCCAGACTTAACAGATACAGAACTTCTATAAGTGGGGCTCAAGAGGTTGAATTTTTAACCAGCACCCTATGTGATTCTGAGGTGCAATAAAGCTTGAGAATCATTGGTTTTAAACTCAGTATTCTTAACTTTGTGCGAAATTTTAGCACTTGAGTTTATATTATCTTTCTTCATTTTCTCTTTGAAGAAAGGTGTTCCATGCATGAGGCAATAAATATATAAGGTTCCTGAGGGCTTGCATCCCCCATTGCATCCAGCTCAGCACCAATCCACAAAAGATGCTTGGTATAAACTATCCTGGATCGACTATAGTTGCAGCTCGAAAAAAGAACACGATTAGTGCCAATTTCCATTTGATGGCCCAGTGCTTGGAAAGTGCTGGGCTGAGGCCAGGTCAAGGGACTAGCACCCTCTAATGATGCCAAGAACAAAGTTTCCTTCTTAAAGGAAATTTTTTTTTTTTTTTGGCTGAGTTGTGTCTTTTGCTGCTGCGCGTGGGCTTTCTCTAGCTGTGGCGAGTGGGGGCTACTCTTCGTTGAGGTGCGCAGGCTTCTCATTGCGGTGGCTTCTCTCGTTGCAGAGCACGGACTCTAGGCGTGACGGTTTCAGTAGTTGTGGCTTGCGGGCTCTAGAGCGTGGGCTCAGTAGTTGTGGTGCATGGGCTTAGTTGCTCGTGGGATCTTCCTGGACCAGGGTTCGAACCCGTGTCCCCTGCACTGGCAGGTGGATTCTTAACCACTGCGCCACCAGGGAAGCCCTTAAAGGAGATTTTTATAAAACAGATTAAGGACTGCAGGTATATTGGACCTGGGGCTGCATCCAAGGTCTGGCTTAGCCTTACTTTAGCCAAAATGGTTGAATTCTCATAATTTCTGATACATTTTAGAAAATGAATTGTAATTAGGGTCTCTTTTTCTTCCATTGTTTTCTGTGGCTGCCTTTGAATTCAAATTACCCCGAATAAAAATAGCTACAGTCACCCTGAGATGGAAAATGAAATCTATTAGCTCAGCAGATTTTCTTGGTGTTAGTTACTGACCGTGATAAGTTACAGTTTATGGTCAAGGTATAATTCTAGTTCTGGGCTTGTCAGCTGGATCAATATAGTTGAGTTAACAGTTGCAGAGAACTGTCTTGCACAGCTGTTGTGAACTGCTGCCTGATTTACTCACCTGATTCTGCTCTGGGATTGCTCAGGGTGAAAGAGGTAAAGCATTGTTTTACCTGAATCTTCCCCTGATTTTTGCATATTGTCTTTTCTTGCTAGCTGTTAGCTCTGCAGCTGGTCCCCTTGAAGGCTGAGCCCCGACCTCTTTTTAAAGAGTGTTTAGTCTCTCTGAACCTCTGTTTTTGCAGATGGAGCCCATCTTAGAAGATTTCCATACGTTTTTTTTTTTTTTTGAGTGTGGCTTCTTTCACTTGGCATAATACATCTGAGATCATCTGTGTGATCTGTATCAGCAGTTCATTCCTTTTCACTGCTGAGTAGTATTCCATGGTAAGGAAGTAATATAGTTTGCTTTTCCATTTACTCACTGAAGATATTCGGATTGTTTCCAGATTTTGTTGTTAAGTATTTGCCATAAAGATTTGTGTATCGATTTTTGTGTAAACTTCATTTTCCTTTGAGAGTGGGATTCTTGAGGAGCATTTCTGAGGGTGAGTTCTTTGGAGAGTTCTGTGTTGAGTGCTTCTCCCATTAACTGAAGTCATAGAGTGAGGATTCAGCAGGACCACTTGGAGAGCTTGATATTTGTATGTGCAGTTAGGGGGATAAAATTGACTGGTGTTTGGTGCGAGTGGTTGGCTGATACATGAGTGAGAAAGGCTGTGATAAGGTCCCTTGGTTGTTAGTGTTTCTTGGAACACCACTACCCTTTTTCTTTGTTCAAAGTAAGTCCTGTTTCAAATGGAAAGTGTGACCTCTCAGGGCTGTCAGTGCTCTTGCTTACTCTATCTCAGGTATAATGTGTTTACCTCATATTCACTTTGAGTCTTGCTAAACTCCCAAGCATCTTGGGTCCACTGGATTTCTGTGCTTGTGGGGCACTGAGATACTATATGCAAATGGCAAGAAAGGGTGGGCATGCATTCTGCGTGTATCTTCTTGATTCATTCGCATGCTCCGTGGTCCCAGTGGATGGAGGAAACTCCATATTTCCAACTACAGAGATCGTGGATGCTGAGATGTGACCAAGGGGCTTCAGTGGCTGTTGTGTCTTTGAAGAAATGAATCAAGTGTGGATCCACGTTTAACCTGTGCATCCAATCTTTTTTCTTCCATCTTTCTTTTACAATGTTTATTATAGACTTGACTTGTGCTGAGAATGTGGGATAGAGCATCCTCTTGGTTTCTTGGGACAAAAAAGATTTCTCTGAGGCCTGGTATGGAAAGCCCAAGGCTTGGGTTCAAATATTGCTCACACATTGTGCAGTCTTGGGCAAGTCAATTCTGAGTTTCACTTCTTCCTTTTAATATGGGAATTAAACAATTTTTATGTATAGGGCATTCGTGAGCATTCACACAAGGGAAATAAACTTGGCACAAGGGAAATAAACTTGGCACGATAACTGTTCAAATCCTGGGGACAGTCAACTGCAGGGTGTACGCCTTGCATCTGCTCCTTCTCCTTTCCCTTGCTGGGCCCTTCTCCCCACTGTGCCCTGCAGACCTGGCCCCTCAGTTGCCCCGGCCTCTACAGAGAAGGGACTTTGCAGACGTAATCTGCTCGGTAGGGCTGGAGGTGAGTGTGTGTGTGTCTTGATGTGGCAGCGTGCAATGAACTTCATCAACAATTAGGAAAACCTTTATGTAGATCAAAGAAGTGTTGATGGAAATTATTTGGTGCTTTGAAGACCCACTCCCTACCCGCACGCCCCCTTTGACTCTGCTATTGTTGCCACCTCTGCAAAGCACTGGGCTAGGAGTCAGGTGACCTGCTTCAGCTCTCTCTCTCGCTCTGCAATTCTTGTTTCATGTCTTTGAGCAAGTCATATTGCCTCCTTGTTTATCCATTTTTTTATTCCTTACCTGATTACTGGAAATTTCTAAAGTGGAGCTGGTAGTGTTGTCAAATTTGAAAAAAAAACAATATGGAACGCTTCACAAATTTGCGTGTCATCCTTGCGCAGGGGCCATGATAATCTTCTCTGTATCGTTCCAATTTTAGTATATGTGCTGCCGAAGAGAGCAGCATATAGCCTCTTTGAACTTCAGTTTCCTTATCTGTAAAATTTTGGTTAAAGAGTGCTTATTCTACCTACTTGCCAGGGAATTTGGAAGCTGTAACATGCTGTATCAACATAAAACATTATTATTACCATTATCTAACACGTTGTATGATTTCAATTTAGTGTTTTATCTTGCTCAAGAATGACAGCTCCCTCCCCCATCTTTTAAAAGTGGACTAGAGATAATAAATCCAAAGGAGTGAATTTCTAATTGTAAAATTTCTAGTACTGTGGCCCTAGGATAGTCTTGCTATTTGAGAGTAGGGAGAACTTCCTGGTATCCCTAAAACAAGTGTAATTTAGGCAGTTGAGTATTTTGCTTACATCTCAGGCTGCCTCTGATTCCCACTCCTGAAGGCTCACTTCAGGCCTGTGGGTGGCTTAGAAATTTGTTTTAGAAACAAGGTTTATGTGTCAATTGCACTTCCTCTGTGGTTCTCTTATTGTCTATTTCTGACAATATTTGCATGAAACCAGATATTTGATTTCAAGAACATCTGTTTTTACAATTCATTTCCCACCTGAATCTACAGTGTTCCGCCTGGGCTGGAAGAGCTTCTCTGCTCAGCGAGATTTGGGATGCGGGCAGCAGGGGGAGGGGAGGCTTGGTGGAGATATTTACGAATACAAACAAGTTTGCCGGGGCATCCAGCCTCAGAGGAAGATGTGATGAGTGTGGAAGCCTTGGGTTAGTAACTAGTGCTGTTTAGCCCAATTTTTCAAATGGGCCGTATTCTTTTAAACATTAGGACTTAAAATGATTTCGCTGTTTTGGTTAGAAATCTTTCTCAAATGTGGGGCTCCTCCTTACCTCCCAAATCGGAGCATGTGGAATTCATTGAGCTCTTATTGCCTGCTAGGCTTTGTTTTTTGTCCTCTAAATGGAAAACATGGAGTCTGATCCCTAAATGTCAACACATGCACTGTATTATACTGTTTGTGATGCTTTTTGGGTTGATTAAGGTCAAAGAGCTTTGTTCTTGTACTAAATGGCCGTAAGGCCTGAGGATGTGAAGGAGTGGCTGAAAAAGGAGGTCTGTGGCTGGTCTAGTGAGAATTTAATGCCTCCCCTTCCCTTTCTTGTATAATTCTCAAGGCTATGACCTTTGAGAGTATTACACCTTTTAGATACAAAGTTGCAGAACAGAGAGTAACGTTTGTTTTTATAGTGGTTTATAGGAACATGGTGACCTGACCTGCATGGACAGCAGTGAGAGCAAAGGATCCAACACCAAGAAATATGCAGCAAATAACCGTGCCTCTCCCTCACCTTTCCTGTAAAAGGGAAAGGGGTGCTTGACATGAGCTGGGCCACCGACAAGCAGGGGGTCCTGCCTGCATCCCCGGGTTCCCTGGCCTGGTCTAAAATCCTCACAGCGGCAGGAAATCACTGAAAGGCCTTAAGCAGGGGCACGAGTGATCAGATTTGTATCTCCAAAGGTCTCTCAGACTGCAGATGGAGAACGAAGTGGAGGGGTGCTGAGGAGGCGCGTGAGTACAGTGGTCCAGGCGGGGGACGGGGGTGTGCGAACACCCTTGTGATCTTGCATCTGCCCTGCTTGCCTCTCAGGATTGTTCTGCGTGCTTTCTCCCTTCTAACTGCTGCCTGTGTCCTGCCTTGCCGGGTTCTGCTCAGATCCTTAAGTCAGACTTGCCCCTCTGTTTTCCCATAGAAACTCTCTTCTACCTATTAAGCACTTCCCCTCACCTTGCCTTGAGTCTGAGCAATCCTGCATTCCCGGTGGATTATCATTTCCTTGAGGGCTGGGCACAGTCTCATTTGTTTTTGTGTTTCCTGTAGAAGCCAGCTCAAACATGGGGGTGTGTTAGATTATACATTGTTCTATAAATGTTAAGTGGCATTTGAAAATACAGGAGGCAATGGGTAAATCTGCTGTTGAATAAATGAATGAATGGATGGATGGTGAATGAATTGGTGGAGTTAGTGAGGGAATTTTTGTGAAGTGGTTCTTGATAAGATCCTATAAGCCAGACCCTCAAGTTAGAATTGTGTGTAAACTTAAATTGCCTAGATGGGAATTCTTTGTATTTTAGTATATTGGATTCAGGAGTTCCATTTTGTGGTTGCCCTGAAGCCATTTTGGTTTCCTTCCTGGTTCTCAGCTATGCTCTTGGTGGATGAAACTGTTAGAGAACCGAATGCATCTATTTTGGAGATAGACGAGGGAGATTTTGAAAGACACCTGTTATCAGGTTACTCCTGGGACTGCTCTTGCTTGCAGAGTTAAAGCTGCATGATGCCACTTCAGGGAACTCTGGAGGGACTCCTACCTTCTCCTCAAAATAATCCTTCTGCTGGTACCCAACGCAAGTCCGTGTGCCTGATGCACAGTGAGGCCAAATAATAGGGAAACGCCAGAGTTTGGAGCAGAGAAAGGTTTATTGCAGGACCCTGCAAGGAGACGGGTGGCTTATGCCTTAGAAACCCCAAACTCCTTCCTCCAAGGCTTTCAGCAAAGCCCTTTTACAGGAAAGGTGAGGGAGAGGCAGGGTTAGTTGTTGCATATTTCTTGGTGTTGGATCTTATTTGTTGCATATTTCTTGGTGTTGGATCCTTTGCTCTCACCGCTGTCCATGCAGGTCAGGTCACCATGTTCCTATAAACCTCCATAAAAACAAATGTTACTCTCTGTTTTGCAACATTTTATCTAAAAGTTGTAATACTCTCAAAGGTCATAGCCTTGAGAATTATACAAGAAAGGGAAGGGGAGGCATTAAATTCTGTCTCCAGGCCTCCTTGCTGCTTTTAACATTTTACGAATTACTCCTCATTTTACTTGTTCGAGGTCCCAAGTCTCGACTTTCACCCTCGGAGATCCAGACCCTGGCTAAGAGGAGGGGATCCCTGTGTGGGCCGGTTGCCCTGCCAGGGAGCGCTGGTCCAGCACCCAGTCTGTGCCCTCCCACCAGTGCCCAGGCCCAGCCGAAGAGGCAGATATCAGCTGGGGGTGCCCTCAGGGCCAGGTGCCCGGACCCTGCCCAGCTGTCATCACTGAGAGAGCCAGGCGCCCAGGTCCCAGCCGGCCCTCAGGCTCCTCAGGCCGTGCAAACTGGGGGCTGGGTTCGAGGACTGCACGCGACCCAGGGTGACTGCTGCCGTGGGAACAAGCGAGATGCTGACCATTGGCTGAGCGGGACCCATAAGGGCCAAGTGCTACAGAGGAACGGTGCCCGCCCTGCCCCTGGTACACTCCCTTTTCATGGAGGCCTTCTTTAGTGGGGTCTACAGTTTTATAGCCACAGCCTAATGTTCCTGGAAGAGGTCACACTCTGCCTCAAATGGGTTTCCTACCAAGGTACGAATGACTGTTGGCAAATCTTTTCTTGAGAGAATTGAGGGTCCAGGGGGGTGGTGGGGAGAGTGGAAGGGAGAAAGGGGAGGTTGGGGAGTGTGGACAAGCTCCCTGGATTGATCATCATGTCTGGTTTTCCACTTTACATGGTGTTTCAGTCAGGATTGTTTAGGTCAGGGGTCAGCGAATGTTTTCTGTAAGGGGCAGAACAGTGAGTATTTTAGGCCGTGTGGACCGTTCCGTATGTGTCACAACTACTCAGCCCTGCCCTTAGTGTGTGAAAGCAGCCATAGGCAATACAGAAATGAAGTTGGGGGTGGTGAGGGGGACAAGGGGAGCTGTGTTCCAGTAGAACTATTTACAAAAACAGGCTCTGTGAGCTGATTTTGTCCTGCCAGCCATGGTTTGTTGACCCTAGTCTAGGTCATTTTTAATTGAAAAGACAAAAGCAAAGCTCGTAGCTCATGGATTAACACATAAAAGGATTATTTCTGGCTTATACTAAATGTCTAGTGTAAGTCAAAAGAGTGCTCTCATGGTCATTCAGGGACTCAGAATGACAAAGTGTCCATCTTAACAGAGCTTCTACAATCACCTTGGCAACGAGAAGACAGATGGTTGCACTGCATCCTGGCTCTTGAAGTTGTTGCTTCAAAGAGACATGTGTCACTTATATTCAATTTTCATTGGGCAATGCAAGTCACATGGTCACATCTAATTTTAAAGGGATAAGGAAGTGCAATCTTAAGGGCACAGAGGAACCCTAACCAGAATTCTGGGCTGGGTGATTTGCACTAATGAGAACCACACATGGGGAGATCAGAGTTCACAAGGATGCCTCTATTCTCTTCTCACTCCAACAGAAGGGGCAACTGTGGCTTCCTGCCCCTCATTCAGCATCCTCAGGTCAGCATGTCTCCCAGCAGCCTGGCCTGAGTCAGCATTTCCATACCATTCCCACCGCCTACTGGATACTTAGGGTGGTGCCTCTACTCACATCTCATCCAAGCCAAAGCTCATCTGGTATTTCTGATTACCAGAGCCTGTTAGGATTGGAAGATGAGTTACTCTAGCTGAATGAACTAGCCTGTTGAAGATCTTCACTTTCCGGTTTCTTAAAGATGCCTCCCAACTCAAGTTCTCAAGTTCTAGACTCCGTAGGAGGAATTTTTTTGGCTTGGCTGGCCTTTTAGTAGTTCTCCAAGAAATAGTCTGAAAAAGAAATTTTTATGTATATTAATCACGTATTAAGCAATGTTTGGGCAACCTTTTATTACCTGGGACTAGACTTCCTGTCCTGGTTCATTTCCTACTGCTTCCCATACTTCACTGTACACTTCAGCCAAGCCACGCTCTGAAAGGAACAATGTGGTTACACGTCTTCACGTTATTGCCCATGCTGCTCCCTCGGCCTAGAAGGCCAACCCTTGGGTTGATCACCAGACCTAGGTCAGTTTTGTTAATAATGTTCCAGATCTTGGGTGGGTAGTGAGTTCACTAGTCTTCATTGTGTTATTAAAATCAATCAATAACTCCAGTAGAAAAGGGCTATCATCAGCCAATGATGAGAGTGTGTTATGAATTAAGGATTGTGATTAATCCAGTTCTGGGAACCTGAGGTCAAATAAATAAATAGATAAAATCCTATTGAGCAGGGGTTGGCAAACTATGGCCTGAGGGTCAGATTTGACCCGTCACCTTTTCTGCAAGTAAAGTTTTGTTGGAACACAGCTACACTCATTTGTGTATCACTTATGGGGTTTTCACACTGCAATGGCAGGGCTGAGTAGCTGTGATAGAGACTCAATAGCCCATACAGCCTAAAATATCTACTTTTTGGACTTCTGCAGAAAATGTTTGCTGACGTGTGCTGTTGGTACGGTATGGTGAGCACTGGATCCTAGCCGTGGGGTCAGCACAAGAAAACGTTGTCACCTGAGCGCATTGGGGTTGAAGAGATATTTCTAGTGAGAAGGGATTATGCAAGAGTTTCCCTAGGAGAGGTCACCTTGAGTTCTGTTTCTGTCTCTGGTATTTTATTTACTAGTAACAGAATCCCAAATCAAACTGACTTAAGCAAAAATGGGGGAGTGGGGTGGTGGGTGGAGGCAGAGCAATTGGCAAATGTAACCAAAATTCAGAAAAGGCAGGGGTGCAGCTGACCTGAAGGTTGGTTTGCTTCTGGGAGTTGGAGGCACTTAGTCTCTTGCTCACTAGTTTTCATGTCTGTGTTTCTCTATGGATTGTTTCATTTTCTGTTGCAAATGGACTAGGGGGCAGGGAAAATGCCGCTGGGGGGCTTTGAACTTGCATCTTCAGATTTTGGGCTGGAGGAAAATGCTTCCAGCTTCCAATTACAAAAATTACAGGGCAAAGGACATGGAAGCAACCTAAGTGTCCAGCAATAGATGAATGGATAAAGAAGATGTGGCACACATATACAATGGAATATTACTCAGCCATAAAAAGAAACGAAACTGAGTTATTTGTAGTGAGGTGGAGGGACCTAGAGACTGTCATACAGAGTGAAGTAAGTCAGAAAGAGAAAAACAAAACCTGTATGCTAACACATATATATGGAATCTAAAAAAAAAATTTGTTCTGAAGAACCTAGAGGTAGGACAGGAATAAAGACATAGATGTAGAGAATGGACTTGAGGACACGGGGAGGGGGAAGGGTAAGCTGGGACGAAGTGAGAGAGTGGCATGGACATATATACACTACCAAATGTAAAATAGATAGCTAGTGGGAAGCAGCTGCATAGCACAGGGAGATCAGCTCGGTGCTTTGTGACCACCTAGAGGGGTGGGATAGGGAGCGTGGGAGGGAGGGAGATGCAAGAGGGAAGAGATATGGGGATATATGTATATGTATAGCTGATTCACTTTGTTATAAAGCAGAAACTAACACACCATTGTAAAGCAATTATACTCCAATAAAGATGTTAAAAAAAAAATCATAGGGCAAGACTCTAATTGGTGGGTTTGGATTTTATGCCCACCTCTTGGACCAGTCACTGAGGCCAAGCCTGAGAGATACTGTGTTTGGCCTGGCAGTACTTATATGCCCACTTTGGTGATGTGGGGAGCAGACGTTTTACCAGAAGACATGACCATTGGGAAAACTGTTGTAAATTGCTTCTCCAGTATGTCTTTTCTACAGCTGGGTATTCATGGTATTGATGGGCAGGGGCCAATGGATCAAGGCATTTCTAGATATACATTGTTTGCAAACAAATGAAGGAATAAGTGATTTGAAACACTATCCATTGGTTCTGAGACTTTTTAAAAGAGAATAATTAGTTGATATTTAGTAAATTTACGGAGATATGCAAACACCACCACAATGCAATTCTAGAACATTTCCATCACCCCAAAACATCCCCTTTACCCATTTGTTTCCATCTCCAGCTCTAGGCAACCACAATTCTGATTTCTCTGTATGGATTTGCCTTTTTTGGACATTCATATTAAGTGGAACCATGCAATATGTGGTCTTTTGTATCTGGCTTCTCACATTTAGTATAATGTTTTTGAGGTTCATACATGTCATAGCATGTGTCAGTGTTCTGTTTTTCTTTATTGCTAAAAAATATGCCATCGCATTGATATACTACATTTTTTTCCATCATTTGATGGCCATTTGAGTTGTTTCCAGGTTTTGCTATTCCAAATAATGCTGCTATGAACATTTGCCTGAAAGTCTTTGTGTGGATAGTTGCTTTTATTTCTTTTGGGTAGATAGAAAACCTCTGTGACTTCTTAAATTTCTTTTTTTTTTTTCCTTTAAGTAGTTCTTTTACATCTAGTAGTTTCTGAAAATATATAGGGTCAGTTCCAATTTGATCTGGTTCACTGGTTTAAAAAAACTTTCAATTCAATTAGAAAGTTAATATTTGGATTCGCTGTGGGATTTAGCAAATGAGTACATTCATTTCTAGTTTCTGATTCATGTTCCACTTTAGTTCCTGTCCCTAATGGCAACTTAAAAGTCTGTAGCAGATTCTGTGCTGGAAATAAAGGCAGATTAGTGTACAAGGAGAAAACTCATCGCTGTATTAAACTCAAGCTTTGCAGTTAAATTGTCTTCTCTCCTTCATCCTCCAACCCACATCCCCACAACCATCCTTGGGTATAAGATTTTATTCATTTCATAAAATGTCCCACAGTCATCTCTAGAAGGTTGTGGATTACTGCCCTAGAGGCCGCTAGGAGCAGGTTCTCAGTGTGTGTGAGACAGTGATTCAAGCTTCCAGAGCATAATTCTGTCTGGCTGCAAGGGCAGGGGTGTCTCCTACAGGAATACAATTGTACCTCTGGGAAACAAGAGGCAAGGTCAGGACTGGTCCTTTCTTCTCTTTGACCTGTTGCCCTTCAGACATTGATCTTATTTTAATGCAAGCTCCAGCATTTAAGGGTGATTTCCTATACTAGTGAAAATGTATTTACAGGTAAAGGAGAGATGATTGTAAAAATCTCACCTATGTCTGGCAGCTTTTGGTTTTGAACTACAGAGGTATCTGCTATGTATGACCTATCTTTCAAGTAATTGCATTCCTTTTTGGGTTCTGGGATAACTTAAAATGGAGAGTTGGCAAATGATCTAAGAAATTATATTCGTGTTAACTGAGAGCCAACTGGCAAACTGGTTCATTGTATAACGCTGAGAGTCACTCTTTCAGCTAAACTTTCCCACTGTCCTTCTAAACGTCTACCCTGTCCCCACATATCACCATAATGCAGGATGAGAGGGGAAGATCAGAAAGAGAATTATTGGGAGAGATGGTTTCTTGTGCTTGCTGCAATGACCTTGGCCTTTTGACCTTGGAGTTCCCCATCCACCTTCTCCTTGTGAACTCCTGGCATCTCAGTATCTGAGCATAAACACCAAAGAACAGACATCTTGGCTGTGGACTTCTCCTTTTCTAGAACTAATATTTCAGTAGTCAAATATCCAAGGTTACCCAACATCTGCCTATCGAATAGGGGAGAAGAGGAGATAGCGGTACTAATTCAATGGTTCTGTTCATTAAATAGGGAAAGGCAAGCTAGGGCATTATAGGATTGCTTAATCCAGAGTGCCATGGAGCAGGGACAATTTATGACCTTGGAGAAGCTGTGATCTTGAAGCCCAGAATCTTCCCCTAATTCTACTAAAGCCATTCTAACTATACTGTGTTCCACCTCGGCATGTTCCTGTGAGACAGTACACAGAGCACTTTCCAGATTTTATAGAAGACGCAACAAGGTTAGTCATGTGAAAGTGACTAAAATCCATGTGACCCAACACTTTGGTTCAACATTCTTTCCTCTTCTCCGAAGACTGCTTATCCATTATCCCAAATGAAATTTTTATTTTTGTTTCTAAGAGTTCGAGGGGCCAGGGAGCTGGACAAGTAGAGCATTTGAATCAATTCCAGTCTATTACTAGAGCTTTCCCACCTGGCCCTGGGATCCTGGGAAGAAATAACATTGGTCTATTTGCACACAGTCCCCTGAGAAAGCCTGCTGTTAGTTTTGACACTGCAAGGAGAGGGCAGTTGAAGTTTTTTATCTTCCTGTTTGTTCTTTTTTTGGCTGGCATCCATTACCCTTCTGGTAACAGCAGGCTTGTTTTCCTCTGGGGAACACTCTGCCTGGAGTCTAGGTCCATGTGGTCTGAATGTTGTTAATTAGGCTCCCTGCTCTTAAGTGATCCTAAGACTCAGGTGTGGCCAATAAGAGCTTTTCACTCCCCTCCTGGATCAAAGTTTAGGAAATGGGCATATGACCTAATTTGAACCAATGAGAATCAGGTAGAACTTTTGCTTTAACTGTGAAAAAATAGAGGTTCCTATTTTCTGTTGGGTTGGCTGCCAGAATTTTCCAGATTTGTATTCTCACAACTTCATCCTGCCACCACGATGGAAGAGTCTGTCTGATAATGGAGCAGAGAAAAACAAAGTTGAGAGACGGTAAGAAACCAGATCCTGATTCCTTCTCCTCGTTACTATTATTATTATTTTACTTTTTATTGAAGTATAACATAAGTACAACAGACTGCACTAATCTTAAGAGGCCAACTCAGTATATCTTGACATATTTGGAAATATGTATACATTTGTGTTACCACCACCAGATCACAGCGTAGACTATTTCAAGAGCCTGGTTCTCTCATGCCCCTTCCCAGATAACAACTTGCCAGAGAGATCCAGGAGTCCATACATTCTCAATGGGGTGATACCAACCAAGGGGATGAGAACTGGTTCTTGGGGGAGGGAGGCAAAAAACCCTTAGCTATTACAATGGTTTGTGTCCTGCCAAAGGGCCACAGTATATAAACAGCTATGCAATATACCTGTGATATTAACATTTAATGAGGGAGGTGTTTTAGGGAGAAAATGTCTAAAAAGGCTCCTTGTCACAGGGGTTGGGGGGACAATAAAGGATAAAAAGACTAAGATACACTGCACTAATCTGATTCTATAACTGCTGATTTATTGTGCCTGTGCTTGAACTTCATAAAATGCAATCATACTGTATATGGCTGGAGTTTGGACCCATCGATGGCTGGCTTCTTTTGTTCAGCATATTATTGTGAGCTTCATCTGCGTTGTTGCACGTACCAGTTGTTTGTTCCTTTTTGTTTACTGCTGAATTATTTTATTGCATATATGCTACAATTTGTTGATCTGTTCATCTCTTTTTTTTTTTTTTTTTAAGGATTTTCTTATTTATTTATTTATTTATTTATTTATTTATTTTTGGCTGTGTTGGGTCTTCGGTTCGTGCGAGGGCCTTCTCCAGTTGCGGCAAGCGGGGGCCACTCTTCATCGCGGTGCGGGAACCGCTCTTCATCGCGGTGCGCGGGCCTTTCTCTATCGCGGCCCCTCCCGTCACGGGGCACAGGCTCCAGACGCGCAGGCTCAGCAATTGTGACTCACGGGCCCAGCTGCTCCGTGGCATGTGGGATCTTCCCAGACCAGGGCTCGAACCCGTGTCCCCTGCATTAGCAGGCAGACTCTCAACCACTGCGCCACCAGGGAAGCCCTGATCTGTTCATCTCTTGAGAGATATTTGGGTTGCTTCTAGTTTTTGGCTATTGTGGATGCAGCTGCTATAAACACTATGTTTTCTTTCCTCTTGGGTAAATGCCTAGAAGTGACGGTGCTGGATCACAGAGTAAGCATATGTTAAACTTTACTAGATAGTGCCAGTTTTCCAAAGTGGTAGTACCGGTGTCCTGCAGCAGTATATGAGAGAGTTCCAGTTCCACATCCTCCTAACAGTTGGTATTTTCAGTCTTTTTAATTTGAATCATTCCGGAGGGCGAGTATTGGCAATATCATTGTGTTTTAAATTTGCCTTTCTTTGATGTTGAACACCATTTCATAAGTCTTTTGGCCATATGGAGATCCCCTTTTGTGAACTGTTTTTTCATGACTTCTGCCTGTTTTATCTGGATTGCTTGCCTTTTTCTTACTGGATTGTCAGATACATGTATTGAAATTATCTTTTTCCAAGCTATGGTTTGCTTTTAATTCTCCTGGTGGTTACTCTTGATGAATAAAAGTTCTTAGTTTGTTGAGGTCCAATTTTGTTGTGTTTAAGAAATCTTTGCCTATTCCAGGGTGATAAGGAGTTCTTCTGTGTCTTTTCTAGAAGTTCTATGCATTTTTCTTTTCCACTTAGGCCTATTCTTGAATTAATATTTATATATGACATAAATAGGGATTACGGTTAAAGTGTTTTTTTCCATTTGAATATCTAATTGCTCAAGTGCTATCCATTACAAAAAAACCCAACCATTCCCCCATTAAATTGAAGTTATGTCTTTATTATAAATCAAGTGACTATATGTGGTCTGTTTCTGGATTGTCTATTTCATTCCATTGGTCCATTTATCTAACCCTGAAATAGCATGTTAATATAAGGGCGTTTTTAAGAAGTCTTGCAATTAGGTAGGGTAAGTCCTCCAAATTTCTTCTTCTTCAAAACTATTTAGGTTATTTTAGACTTCACGCATTTTAATATAAGTTTTATAATAAGCTTGTCAATTTCCACAAAAACTTGAGATTTTGATTGGAATTAAATCTGTAGATGTATTAGGAAGAACTGACATCTCAAAAATACTGATTCTCACAGTTCATGAAAATGGTATATTTTCTCTGTTTAAGTTTTTAATTTCTCTTGGCAATGTTTTGCTGCTTTCAGTGTAGAGAATTATGCACACTTCTTTATTCTTAGACATCTGGTATTTTAAAATGCGACTGTAAATGGTATTTATTTTTAAGATTTTAGTTCCCAAATTTTTGTTGTTAATGTATAGCTATTGATTTTGGTATATTGACCTCACTCATGCAACATTGCTAAATTTACTTATAAATTCTAATGATGTGTTTGTAGATTCTGTGGGAACTTTTACATATCCAATTATATCATTGGCATAAAATGATACTTATATTTCTTTCCTTCCAATTTTATACTTTTAATGTCTTTTTGTTGCTTTCTTGCACTAGCTAGAATTTCTAATACAATCCTGAATACACAGGGTGATAGCATATATCCTTATCTTGCTTCTGATATCAGGGGAAATTTAAAAATATTTCATCCTTAAATATGATATTAGGTAAAACATTTTAACTTTGAGAGATAATTTACAAACAATAAACTGCATCCATTTGAAGTACACAATACAATGGGTTTAACCATTGTGAAACCACCTCTATGATAAAAAAAAAATGACCATTTCCATCACCTCCAAAAATTTGTTGGTAGGCAGAATTCTAAGCATGATCTCCAGTGGAGCTCATCCTAGTAAAAATCCCCTCCCCTTTGAGTGTGGATGGAACCTGTGAATATTATGAGATGTCATTCCCGTGACTATATATGTTATATGGCAAAAGGGAGACCATTCAACTTGGCCTAACTTAAAAAGCAGAGCATTTTCTCTGTCTGGGAGAAGCAGAGAGATTTAAAGCATGAGACGGACTTGACCTGCCTTTGCTAGTTTAAAGATGGAGGACCCACATGAGAAGGTAGTTTTATGAAGCTTAGAGTGACCTCTGACTAACAGCCAGCAAGGAATCAGGGACTTCATTCCTACAAACACAAGAACATTCCAACGACCTGACTAAGCTTGGAAGCAGATTCTTCCACAGGACTTCCAGAGAAAAGCCCAACTCCGCCTTGATTTTGGCTTTATGAAACCCTCAGCAGAGAACCCAGTTGAGCCTGCTTAGACGTCTGACCGAAAGAACAATGGTGAGAAATTAAAAGAGTGTTGTTTTAAGCTGCTGTGTTTGTGGTAACTTAGTAGGTAGCGGTAAAAAACGAAAACACATTTTGATACCTGGAAGTGGGTGCTGCCATAACAAATACCTAAAATGTGGAATCAGGCAGATGTTGGAAGAATTTTAAGGAGCATAATAGAAAAAGCCTAGATTACCTTGAGAAGGCTTCTAGTAGAAATATTACACAGTAACAGGTATTGAGAATGAAACATGTTATTGGAAACTAGAGGAAGGGAAATCCTGCTATATAGTGGCAGAAAGCTTTGCAGAATTGTCTCCCACTGTTACGTGGAAAGCAAAACTTAAAATCACGAACTTAGACATTTAGCTGAGGTTTCCCAGCAAAATGTTAAAGGTACAGCCTAATTTCTTCTTGCTGCTTCTCGAAAAATGTGAGAAGAGAGAGAGAAATTGAGTGAAGAACTGTTGACAAAAAGGAACAAGACTTGATAATTGGGAAATTGTCAGGTGGTAAAATGCGATACAGTGTAAAAATGGCTGCTGCAAGCATGACATAGAGAAAAGACTGAGGATGTAGTTATTCAAACTTTTGCTGAAACCTCAGAAAGATCAAAAGATAAGAGTATTCAGCTACACAAAAGACCCTTCCAAGAGATTATACATCTTCTAAATCAAACCAGAAGACTTCTAGGACACTTAAAAACATTGTTCCTCCACCATCTTAGTAGAAGCCAGAGAAGAAATTCTACCTGTGAATGACAGCTTTAGCTATGAAGTTGTGGAACTATGGAGTTTCATCCTGCCTGAGGATCTGTGTGATGAGATCTCACTCCTGGGAATGTGTTATGTTATATGGAATAATTTACCTTAAAATAAGGAGATTATCCAGGTGAGCCTAATTTAATCACAGGATCCCTTAAAAACAGAGAGGTTTCTCTGGCTGGTGGTAGAAGAGGAAGGCAGAGGAGAAGTCAGAAAGATTCAAAGCATGAGGACTCGATGCTCTTGCTGGCTTTGAAGATGTAAGGGGGCCATATGAGAAGAAATGAGGGCAGCCTTTAGGACATGAGTGGTTCCTACCTAACAGCCAGAAAGAAAATGGGGACCTCATTCCTACAGCCACAAAGAACTGGATTCTTCCAGCAACCTGAATGCACTTGGAAGCACATACTTCCTCCTGCCTGCCCCCCTGCCCTCTACACACACGCATGACCTGCAGGTAAGAGGCCAATATAGCTGATACCTTGATTTTGGTCTTGTGAGACCTGGAAAAAACAACCAGTCAAATCCACCTGGACTTACGATCCTCCAAATTGTGACAGAAAATTTTCACTGCTAATATTGTGGTGTTTGTTACACAGCAAAAGAAAACCAATAAAGCTAGTCTTTTAAATTTTAGCCATTTTCGTGGGTATATAGTGGTTATCACTTTTTGACTTTAATTTTAATTTCCCTAATGATTAATGATGTCAAGCATCTCTTCATATGCTTATTCTCTATCTGTATGTTTTCTTTGGTGAAATAGCTGTTCAAATCTATTGCTCATTTTTTAATTGGATAGTTTGTTTTCTTATCCAGTTGTAAGTGTTCTTTATATATTTCTGGATATAAGTCCTCTGAGAGATATATGTGTTGTGTTTTCTGTGGGTCGCCATTCTGCCTTCTTAATGTTATTTTTTCAAATAGCAAAATTTTACAAATTTTAATAAAGTTCAATTTATCAATTTTGTTTTTTAAGGTTCATGGTTTTTCTGTCTTGCTAAGAAATATTTTCCAGTCCCCCAAGGTTGCAAATATTTTCTCCTTTGTCTTCTTCTAGGAGTTTTATAATTTACTTTTTCTGTGTATGATGTCATGTGAGGGACAATATTCATTTTTTTCCCATTTAGACATCTACTTGTTCCAGCACCATTTGTTAAAAGGTTTTTCTTTTGTCCATTGAATTTCCTTGGTATCCTTGATGAAAATCAATTGACCATATTATGTATGGGTCTATTTCTTGACTCTATCGAGTTCTGTTTGTATATACATACACACATTTATATTTAATTTTGCAAATACCACATTGTCTTGATTACTATAATGTTACAGAAAGTCTTAAAATTAGGTAGTGAAAGACCTCCAATTTTGTTCTTTAAAAAAATTGCTTTGGTTATTTTAGGACAACATCTTACCAATTTCTACAAGAAAACCTGTTAGAATATTGATTGGGATTGTATTGAATTTATAGGTCAATTTGAGAATACTTGACATCTTTATAGCATTGAGTCATTCAACTCATGAATATGATATTATACCTCTCCATTTATTTAGATCTTTAATTTCTCTCCAAATTTTTTCTTTTTTAGTCTTCATTGTATAGGTTTTGTACAATGTTTGTTAAATGTATTTTGTATTTTAAAATGTCTATTGTTTATGGAATAGTTTTCTTAATGTCACTTAATGATCATTCATTGCTACATATAGAAAGATTACAAAGATATTTTGTATGACACTGATCTTGCTAAAGTCACTTATTTGTCCTAGTAACTTTTTTGAAAATTCTTTAGAATTTCTAAATATAATCATGCAATCTGCAAATAAAGAAAATTTTACTTCTTCCTTTTCAGTCTGTGCCTTTAAACTCTTTTTCTGGCCTCATACTTGCTATGATAACCATGCCAGTGTTGAAAGAAGTAGACACCCTGCCATTTTCTTGATCTTAGACAAAATAATTTAGTCTTTTTACACTAACTACAAGTGTTTTTGTTTGTTTGCTTTCTCTTGTTTTGTTCTTGTTTTTGGTAGATGCTGATTACTCATTTGGAAAATTCCTTTCAATTCTTAGTTGACTGAGGGTTTTATCAGGGATGGCTATTGAATTTTGTCAAGTGCTTTTGCTTCATTGGTTGAGATTATCTATTTTTTTTGATCTGTTAACATGTTGAATTCTATCAATTGCTTTTTGAATGTTAAATCAATGTTGCATTCATGAGATAAATCCCACCTAGTCATGATATATTATCCTATTAATATATTGCTATATTCAAACTGGTAAAATTCCATTTAAGATTTTGGCATCTATGTTTGTGAGGGATATTGGTCTCTAGTTTTATTTTCTTATAATGTCTTTATCTGGTTTGCTGTCATTGTTATGCTGGCCTCATAAAATGAGGTACAAGTATTCCCTCCTATTTTATGGAAGAATTCTTATTAAGTTGATTTCATTTCTTCTTTAGATGTTTGGTAGAATCCTCCATAATGTCAACTGGGACTGGTGTTTTCTTTGTTAGAAAGGTTTAAACTACACATTCCATTTCTTTAAAAGATATGGGACTATTTATGCCTTCCATTTCTTCTTGAGTGAGTTTTCTAGTTTCTATCTTCTTTTTTCCCATGATAAATTTGGCCAGACGTTTATCAATTTTACTGATATTTTTTGGTTTCATTAATTTTCTCTATTGTTTTTCTATTTTCAATTTTATTTAATCTCTAACCTTGTCTTTATTATTTTTCTTCTTCTGATTTATTAGAATTTAATTTGTTCTTCTAGTTTCCTAAGGTGGAATCTTAGATTATTGACTTGAGACTTTTTAACATAAGCGTTAAATGCTATGTTTAACGCTTTTAAACATAAGCATTAATGCTCTGTTTCCCTTTAAGCACTGCGTGAGCTGTATTCTGTAAGTTTTGATATATTATGTTTTCACTTTCACTCAATCAAAAATATTTCCTAATTTTCCTTGTGATTTCTTCTTTGACCCATAAGTTAAAAAGAAGCATATTGTTTAATTGTCAATGATTTAGGGGTTTTCCAGGTATCATTTTGCTATTGATTTCTAGTTAAATTTTTTAATGATTAGTGAACATAGAGAACATTTTGTATGATTCAGTTTTCCTTATATGCTTTTTTATGGCCCACATTATTATCTACCTAGGTGAATGTTTCTTGAACACTTGAAAATAATGTGTATTCTGCTACAGCTGGATGGAGTATTCTATAATTATAAGTTAGGTCAAACTGGTTGGTAGTGTTTGTTCAAGTTTTCTATGTGCTTACTGATTTTTTGTTTTCTTGACCTATCAGTTCCTAAAACAGGAGTGTTAAAGTCTCTAGGAATAGTTGTGGATTTATATATTTATCCTTTTTATTCTATAAGTTTTGCTTCTTGTATTTTAAAGTTCTGTTATTAGATACATGCACTTTTACAATTGTTACAGCTTCTTGATTAATTGAATTCTTTATCATTATGAAATGGTCTTTATCTCTGGTAATATTTTTTTTGTTGTGAAGTTTACTTTTCTGTTATTAATAAAACTACTCTGAATGCTTTCCCACTAAATCTGGCCCCACAGATTCCCAGATACCTATAAATCTTATTTTCAAAAATAACTTCATGTGTAAATTATCACTTCGGTATTGATCCTCAAATAAATCAAAACAAATTCAAAAGGAAAATTTAGGAAGAGGGGAGGATACTCTTGTCTAATAATTTTAGACACAAACACCAATTCATACTAAGCCCATGAATAAATGTGAGAAATAGACAAACTTTTGGCAGTAGTACACCAAAAAGCTTCTCTTTTTCTCTAATAATGTAAAGAGAGATCAGCCTACTGATATGTTTCATATTAAATTTGAATTTGTCTGTAATGACCATCACTTTCTGTGTGCATCAGCATTCCCTCCATGGCTTTTATTATACACCACACTCCAGTGATTTGAGATGTGGCATTTTGCCAGTAAATTGGCCAAGATCCTAAATCATACAATTCCTGTGATCTTTGGTCTATGAAAACTCAGCATCCCACAAAGACCTGGTATATTCCACTGGACAGCAATGAGCTAGGATGAGTTAAGCAGTGTGGCAATTGCTCTATTTCTATAGATGACTAGTTATAAAGCTTGACTTAAGAATGGTTTTGCTTGTTTCTTCTGATTGTTTCCTGATGTGGGTGGTGAAGCTGGAGCTGACTGGAGTGGATGTGGGGTGGATGGGATCAAGTATTGGGTTAAATAGATGTATTCATCAATGTGAAGGGGTTATTGGCTATAACGGATGGTTCTGCAGTAGATGTTACATAGCCTTACTACTGCTATTTTCCAAGCATCAACTTTTTATGGACAATTGTGGTTTTTAGCTATCTGCTACTGACTCAGGCAGTGGGAAAACTTGTATCAAGTTGGTTGGAGCACCTCTTTAGTTTCTCTCCTAATCCTCTCCATTCTTCAGAACCCACCTCTATTTTCTGAGATGCCTCTCCTGACTACTTTAGTCTTCATCAGTCTCAAATGTTCTCTGATATTATTGGACATTCCATAATTCAGCATCAATTATGCATGACCTTCTGCACTGTAGTTTTGAGCACTTGCTCCCACAAATATAACAAGAGCTAATTGATTGTTGAGATCAACTCCTACAAGTAAAAGTGCCCATAATTTCTGTTGAATGAGTGAATGAGTCAAAATTTGGGATGTTGGGTTTGGGGAGAATTTTGTGTTTCTGCTATATATGAGAAACTGTCTGTAATAATTGGTTTATATATCAATATATACCAAGTGAAATTTCTTATAGTTATTGATTGTTTCCTGGACCACAAGAGTTTAACTCAGAAATATTCCAGAAAAATCAGGGCATAACATCTTTCTACATACCTCACCTGTATTTGCCACAGGACAAAATACTTTGTAGTGATGATATACTTTAGTTTTCCATTTTTTACTATATTTGGGCTCTAAGTTAGGGGACATGGTAGCTGCTAATTCAACTATAAGGGAACCTCCTTATTGAAGATAGTATAACATCACCAAGACATTACCAAGTCTCAGAATCTGAAAACTTAATACAGTGATTTCAAATCTGGCTCATCATCAAAATCACCTGCATAACTTTGTAAACAGTTAAATATCCATGATCAGAGACTCTATTCAATACATTTGAGAGGGAACCTGGAAACTGAGTTTTGAAAAGTGCCCAGATAGTTCTGTTGATCAGCCAAGCTTGGGAATCTCCAACCGCTGGCTAGTCCTGTGATCAGAGCCTAGCCAAGGTGAGCCGCACTGTTGCATCAGCCAGACATTTGCTCCTTTGAAGGAGAGCAGCAGTGTGGACATGACCCAGTTGCCCCTGTTGGTGGCTGCACAGCTAAGGATGCAGAATTTGTCTATGTTACAAATTTTATCTAGATGGTCGATTCTGTGAGTGATCAGTGCTAGGCTTCATTTCACGTTCCAAGGCTTTGTGGCTCTTTTTTTTTTTTTTTTAAAGCAGTTTTACAGAAAAGTTTTTTTTTTTTTTTTAATTTTTAATTTTTTTTGGTTGCATTGGGTCTTCGTTGCTGTGTACTGGCTTTCTCTAGTTGCGGCGAGCGGGGGCTACTCTTCATTGTGGTGCACGGGCTTCTCATTGCGGTGGCTTCTCTTGTTGTGGACCACGGGCTCTAGGCACACGGGCTCAGTAGTTGTGGCACATGGGCCCAGTTGCTCCACGGCATGTGGGATCTTCCCGGACCAGGGCTCGAACCCATGTCCCCTGCATTGGCAGGCGGATTCTTAAGCAGTGAGCCACCAGGGAAGCCCAAGGCTTTGTGGCTCTTGATGTAAGAATAAAGGAAGAAAAATTCCAATAAAAATGTCTAATAAAAAAAGGCAACCAAGCAAAAACTTTTAAAAATGATTTTTTCATGAATGTATATAAGGTGAGAAAGTAATCATTTACATGTGCTATCTAGGACAGGTAAAAAAAAAAAAGCAGGCATTGGTATTTTTGAAAGGACATTTTTTTGTAGCCCTTTGTCAATTATCCATGTGAATTCAGGCTTCAATCTTAAGAAGGGTTGGTGGCCCTCATCTAGCTTTAGCCCCAGGCACTGGTACCTGAGTTGAAGGAGAACTGGGAGCTCTCACTGGCTGAGCTGTGCTGAAAGGATTCTTCCTGCGTTGTTTCAGTTCCTCCAGCTTCCTAATGAACTAAAGCCATCCTTCTGGGCTGCAGAGGAATGGCTAATCTGATGCCCCAATCAGACGAAGAGTTTCAGTATCATTGGCATCTGCCCCTTGGGAACTCTGGCAAATAATAATCCTTTGAGCTGGCCCCGAAAGATAGGTGAACACTGCCTTGAAGGGCAGATCTGCAGGGTTGTCATAAGGGATTTTTTTCTTTGTGGCATTGGCATTGTACTCCACACAGCATCATAGAGCACCTAGCTCCACTTGGAACTACATCAAAACAGTGTTCTTCAAAGAGAGTCCTGTGGAACACCTTCTTTTTTCAGCTAAAAAGATCAGGATCTGTGAGAGGATAGCCCCCAGGTGAATGCCCCTGTGACTGTGTTATGTACAACATTCTAATTCCAGAATTTAGCACAAAGCTTGGTTAGAGTAGCAGCTCAATGCACTAGACCAGTGATTCTCAATCAGGGATGATTCTGCTCCCCAGAGGACTTTGGCAAAGTCTGGAGACATTTCTGGTTGTCACAGCCGAGGAGTGGAGGAGGAGTGTGCCACTGGCACCTAGTAGCGAGAGGCAGGGATGCAGCTAAACATCTTACAATGGCCTTCACAAACCTGGGCGTGCTGCACTTACCTGTCAAGAGTGGTGCGTTCCCTCCAATGCCTTTGGTGGATGCTGTTACAAATTGGATGTGCCGGTTTTCACGGTGCAGCTAGGAATAATTAGGGAGTCAAACCTGCCCCAGCGAACTGCTGGCCACCTGGAAAAGGCCTCACAGGGGAGGCCTGTACAGCAGGAGCTCAGGGGCAGGGCGGCTGGGCTGGCTCTAGGAGTGTCTCAGGGGTGGGGCCACTCTGTGACAGAGGCGTCCATGCATGTAGGGCAGTCTTTCAGAAACTTTGCTCATCTTTTAATTTCTTCTTTGGTAAAGCTAACTGGCCTCTACTAATATCTCAGATTTCTCACTGCTCTGGTTCTCTGAAGATCAAAGATATAAAAAATTAAGAGAGAAAGAAGCACCTGACAAATTTGGACAGGTGTCAGACCTTGTTCACATATACTTTATCGGTTTATAAAAATGGCAAATGTCCATTATATAAAAGATTCAAGCAATGCTGACAAGTGAAAAAAGGCTACAAAACTCCTCAAATACCACCACCCAGAAATAATCAGTGAGCATCATTACAGATGTCGCCTCCTGATTCTGTGTGGGCAGAGGGACGTGAGCGAGAGAGAGACAGAATGTTACAGAAAGAAGGGTAATGAGATGGATGGATGGGGACAGAGGAGCAAAGAAACTTGCTGTAGGTGACACAGCTGGCTCTGATTCTGGTCACCATGGGATCCAATCCAGTGTTAAAAGCTGATTTTAAAAAAGTAAAATCATGATGACTCTCATTCAGATATAAAATAAACATGTGTTAAAGATCGTATTTAACTCATCACTAATAAGGGAACTGGAAAGACATTGTAAGTGGTTCAAAGAGAAATCCAAAGAACAGACACATTGATAGATCAGGAAAGTGGGTGTAGGGAGGAGTGGGACTTGTCCTTCTACCAGAAAAACCTCTGATTACACGTCTACAGAAAAAAGTTTTTTGCATTGATTGATGTTATGCACAACTTACAGAGTTGTAAAATTGCTCAGAGGCAATGAAAGACTAGAACCAGATAATCCTGAGAGGTATGAGCCAAACAATGCATAAGTTTCCTTTGGAGACATCCAGTAATCTATTCTGTTTTTTCTAAATTTACTTATACGCAGATGTTCTTACTTTAAGACCCAGATGTCTTCTGAGGTTTCTATTTCTTACTCTTGCCAAAAGGAAAAGGAGTTTTTGAGCACTGCAGGTACAGCTGCAAGAGTCAGAAAGAGCTAAAAGATCTTTGTGCATTTATACTTTTCATCCTTTATTTTAAAAATCATATGCTTTATTCGAATAAATGAAAAAAATCCAAAAATATGTAAATAAAGTATAATAATTTCTGCACTCCTCCCCTCATTCCTCCCATAGCCACTGCCTCTGGAGGTAACCAATACAATTTGTTATATATTCATTTATATTATATATTCATTATGTTTCACAATAACACATAAACATTTAGACACATGTAGGAATTTTGGTTGTGAAAGGTTACACAAGTGGTAACATACTATATATATATATATATATATATATAACTGTATCTAGCTTCTCTCATTTAAAATAATACATTGAGGCTATCTCAGATACACAGATATTGAGCGAATGCATGCATGTAAATAGCTGTAGGACATGCTGTGACATGGATGCCAGTCTCCCAGGCTCTGATTCCTGGAACTGAGTGAGGAAGAAATGCAGACAGTTGTGGAATAGGAGAGAAGCTGTCCTTGCAGTGGGCATGGTGGGGAGCGGGGAAGGAGCACAGCCTTGGGCCAGGATAGAGGCACAGTCATTGCCCAGGTACAATGCACATCAGCACTCTCCAATCATGCTGGTGTTTCACAGTCAGGGTGTGAGTGGGGAGCACCATTCATTCATTTTAAAGAAAATAATTATTTCCTTAGTAACAAAAGCCAAAGAATTTTCAAAGAAAATTGATATATTTACTATTGGGAAAAGCAGTTTCCCTACCCCACCTTCTAAGAAATACTGAGAGTCTATCACAGCAATCTTAGGACATCGGAGGAGTGCTTGCTACATATAGCAGATTAAACATTCCTATTCTATGAAATAATGTCATTTGCAGCATCATGGATGGATCTAGATATTATCATACAAAGTGAAGTAAGTCAGAAGGGGAAAGACCAATAACCAGATGATATCACTTATATGTAGAATCTAAAATATGACACAAATGAACTTATCTATGAAACAGAAACAGACTAACAGACATAGAGAACAGACTTGTGGTTGCCAAGGCGGAGGGGAGGTGGGGGATGGATGGGTTGGGAGTTTGGGGTTAGCAGATGCAAACTATTATATATAGGATGGATAAACAACAAGGTCCTACTGTATAGCACAGGGAACTATATTCAATATCCTATGATAAACCATAATGGAAAAGAATATGGAAAAGAATGTATATATATATATATATATATATGTATAACTGAATCACTTTGTTGTACAGCAGAAATTAACACAACATTGTAAATCAACTACACTTCAAATTTTAAAAAACATTCCTATTCTATAGAAAACCCCAACATTAAAAAAATAAAACTGAAAGTTGTTTGTGTGTTAAAAATTAGCGATCAGAAAGAAACTCCTCATTACTAATACAAATTTATGTTATCTGGAGCCAAGAAAAAAAATGTTTGGTGATTGAGTGGGAAAGAAAAGGAGTGTAAAAAAACCATTTCTGAAAGGGAATGCTATGAGATTTACTCGTGTAAGACTCCTTCCTAACTAGAAGGAGGCAAACCCTTAAAGCATTGTGAGCTTGTTAACCTGGAGGACACGGAAACCAAGAGCCCTGAGAGGAGGGAAGGTCAGCAAGGCGGGCCTTAAGCCAAAGGTCACCTGAACTGCCTTTCCTATGTGTCCCCAGGCCTCAGACCGGCAGTTTTAAAAAGCCAGCTCCTTTATACTTTCAGTGGTACACTCTGTCCACACTGGCCTTTCGTTCAATCAATCAATACATGTTTTATTGATCATTTCCTATGTGCCAAGAGCTAAAGGGGTTACAACTTCCAGGTACGATAAGCTTCTTTTTTTTTAAAGACACCAATTGTACTTGAACATTTGTTACTTTATTTTTTTTTATTTTTTTTTATTTTTGGCTCTGTTGGGTCTTCGTTTCTGTGCGAGGGCTTTCTCTGGTTGCGGCGAGCGGGGGCCACTCTTCATCGCGGTGCGCGGGCCTCTCGCTGTTGCGGCCTCTCTTGTTGCGGAGCACAGGCTCCAGACGCGCAGGCTCAGTAGTTGTGGCTCACGGGCCTAGTTGCTCCGCGGCATGTGGGATCTTCCCAGACCAGGGCTCGAACCTGTGTCCCCTGCATTAGCAGGCAGATTCTCAACCACTGCGCCACCAGGGAAGCCCCGATATGCTTCTTAAAGGTAGAAACCATCTCGTTGAAGACAAAGAGCATAAAAGTAGAAATAATATACAAGGCAGCATGTAAAGAATTTTTAATAGCGAAGTCTTAGCACTTGTTGAAAAGTTTGGAGGTTTTCAGCTGAGAGGAATTCTGAGAGGTAGAGAAAAGCGTTTCTCACGCACCAGGAGCTTAATACACGTGTGAGGTTTAGAAGGAGAGACTCCTTTGAAATTGGGCGCTCAGAAAGGTGTCAGTGAGGCAATAAGGTGTCATAGGAATAAAAATAGCAGTAACTATGATCGTGGTAGGAATGACAATAAAAGGGACTTCTGCTTATTAAGCACATCATTTCACTAGATGATGAAATTAGATATTTTGATTATTCCCATTTTAGAGATGAGAAAAACAGAGGCTTAAATCAATTTAGGGAACAAGTGAGACTATGGTAGAGTGACTAGAAACCACAGGCTTAGCCCCCAGGAACACACCCGTAATTGAGAAAGTTACTATCACTCATTGCAATGGTGGGAGCACACACACCATGGGGAACTGTGGGGTGTCTCAAGAAGGGGTGTTAGAACTATTGCTGGATTTGGGATTTAGATGGGTAAAGTTGGAAGTGGATTCTCTCTTGATCGAGCAATTCTATAATCAATTAATAAATCTTAGCTAGAAGGAGGGCAGACCAGAGAGGATAAAGTTATAATTGGTAGGAAAGTAGCAGCCACTCATTCAGCCAAGGGCAGGAGGGGTGTTTGATGTTTTGCTTGTGTAGTGACATCTGAGTGGATATTCTGTGAGACTGTGGCCAGGAGGAGGAAAACATGATTTCGCTCTAAGCATCAGCATTCCTAATATCATTAAGGCTCAGCTATGAGTTGCCAGATGTTAGGGGCTGCCTTTTCCTTTGCAACACGTGATTAGTTCCGGCAAGGGGCTGAGCCAGTTGACTTCACTTTCATTGTCTGTAAACTAGAGCTGTGAGAATTAAATGTCACGCAGACAAAGGACCTGACACCTAGCCCACGGAAGGCTCTCCATCACTGGGTTATTTCTGGGGGCGGAAGACCAAAGATAGTGAGAGGATGGATGGGATTTCCCATCACTCAGGAGATGGGGGAAGGGCATCTGATTGTGCCATGGCAGGAGTACCGGCA
Source organism: Balaenoptera acutorostrata (assembly GCF_949987535.1). NCBI lineage: Eukaryota > Metazoa > Chordata > Mammalia > Artiodactyla > Balaenopteridae > Balaenoptera > Balaenoptera acutorostrata. Next base: position 19,078,579 of record NC_080079.1, on the reverse strand, counting down.
GGGATGTGGGGACAATGTAGTTTCCCTTGAAATTCCCATGAATTGGCTAGACTGACCTTTCAACTTCTTTTGGCCCTTAGGAGCTCTGTTCAGTCAGGGTCATTTTTTTTTTTTTCAGAAAAGGGCAAAGACATCCTTACGATTTCCCCAGCAACATTTCCCTTTGTTTTTCTGGGCATAGAGAGAACAGCATCAGCCTCTGGAGAAAAACTGTTTTACAAGAAAAGGTGCTTTTGTTTTTTTCTTTCCATTGCAGATATTGGTGAAATAAAGCTGAGCTCATCATTTAATCTTTTCCTTTTATACAGTTATAGACATTTGTTTCTTAGGATTGTAGAAAGCCCTGATGCAGCAAAAATGTATGCTGCATAATTAAGTTCCAGCACATCAGGTGATGACTGAAGCTCAGCTATAGTTGCAAGGAAATAATTTTTTTTCAAACCTGAAGATAAGAAGTAGAAATAGCTGTCCAATTTTAAAGTGGATCTTATATGTTTCTAATGAGTAAACTAATAAACAGCACTGGTATATGATTTGTTTGGACATTTCTAGTTAACAGTGAGCGCATGGTATGGAATATCCTCCAAGTGACTCTCAGGTAGGTGGGGAAGGGTCTCCTTCTACTGTTTAAGGGTGGGCACATTTCATTAGAGCTGCTGTTATGGTGTCAGGGAAAATAGGGCATTTTGCCCTTTTAAAGGCAATTGCTGTTCTTACAAATGATATCATTAGAGGAAATGACAGTGTTTAGCAACGTAAGCAAAATGAGAACTGCAAAAAAATGCAGCATGCTTCTGGATGACAAATTTTCCTTTATAAAGAGAGAAGATGGAGAACTTGAAACATGAAAATACCTGCACAACCGAAGAGAAAACCCTAGAAAAATTTCAGTTTCACCCTTACAAGATGATATCTAGACCGATCTAGGTGAATTAAAAAAAAGGAGAAAGGGAGGCTTTTCTGGAGGCTTTAGGTTCTTTTACATCGTGGGACTCACAGATTGTTCAGGATATGATTTTGTGCTCTTCCAGATAGACTAACTTGGCCAAGAAACTTGCCGAAGGCTAGATTTCTCATCCGAGAATGGTGATAATAGGTTTCTTATCACGTTCTTGCTGTCATTAAAGGAAATCTGAGATTTGGGGTCTGTTTGTCTCTAGAAAAGTTTCCTTTTCTTCATTTTTGGTTGCATCCAGCACTTCTTCATCTTCAAAGATTCACATACACTTCATACCATGTAAGCTCAGTGATTGATATTACACTTATGGAAATTAAAATCCAAAGAAGATAACCAAATTTTAACCAGGATTGACCAAATTGTATCTGTGTACGATGCCAAGATTTAGTCCCTCTAGCTTCTCACTTTTCTCTATTTACATATCATATTTATTAATGTTTAATTATGTTGCACATTTTAAATTAGTTTTCCTGTGATTTATAGTTAGAACCCAGAATCAATCTAATGATTACAGACTTACTTGGAACTTGATTGATTCTCTTTTTCACATTTTTATGGAGTCCCTGTGCTAGGCAGGCTCTAAGGAGGGAGCACAGTGTAACATTAAGTCGATTTGCAATCAGGTAGGGCTGGATGAATACACGTTAGCAGCTGTATTAGTTGGGCCCTTTTTGGTCGCAAGTGACAGAAACTTAACTCTGTCTCTTACCTACCATATGCCCCCAGCTCTGTGGGAGGCACAGAGTGCAATAGGGCTGCAAGGACCACTGGAACTCAGACCCAAAATGTGCTGGTGAGAACAGTGGAAGGACCACGGGCTTCGGAGGCAGACAGCCTTGGGTTCAAATCCAGCATCTGCACTGCTCACCACCTGTGTGAGCTCAGCATGGTAAAGAAGTCTCCCATGTTCAGTTCCCCCTGAAAAATGGAGGTCATAGGTATGTCCTTGTGAGGTGGGCATTCAGTGAGATGAGACAGATCTCTGGGGTTAAAGGATGGAGGGCCAGAGGCCTGGGAAGGCAGGCAGTGCCCAATCTTCTTTCTGCTGTAAAAACAGCAGCATTGGGGATGGAGGACAAACTCAAGGTCACACCTCCCCACTCACTTTGTTCTGTTTTGGTTTTTGATCCAGCTTCTCAACAGCCATGAGGTTTTACTCTCTTGTTGGAGGGGGAATGATTCCTTAACCTGGAGGTTCCAGCTAATAGTAGGAGGGGTGGGAAAAGCCATCTTCATAGAGAATGAGAAAACACTACTAGACCAAGGTGGCCACATGGAGGAAAGTGTGCTGACTCCACCAAATAGGTGTAATTATTTCACCCCCAAATGGGCAAAGATATAAATGGACAAAATATACCTTAGAAGAGATAGATGCAATAGTATCTAGCATCTAGAGTTGGAAATTGAGAATTAATTTCCTTGAAAATACTTTCAATCTTCAGGGGACAAATCTCCCTAGGCTTTTAAGCATAAAGATAGAATAAAATATTTCCAATTATTTTGTAAGAAAAAATAATAACTAATATAATTGGAAAGAGCAAATGAAAAGATTTTTTATATATGTATAGATATTAATATTTTATTAATATAAGATATAATATTTTACTTGGGATTTGATTTGGGCATATGTAAACATCATAGCAAATAGAATCCAGTAGTATATTAAGAGAAAAATCACCATGACAAGGTAAGGTTCATTTTAGGACTGCATTAATTATTTAATATTAGGAAATCAGTATAATTTAGTTGGTTAATAGCAAAGAAAAAAAAACAGTGTAATTGATCATCTTGATAGATGCTTAAAAAGCATTTGATAAAAATTAACATTCATGCCTGACACAAAACCTCTCAATAAAATGTCAATAAATAGATATGCTCATAGTATTAAACATGTATTTATAATCCATGGCTAGCCTCATACTCAGTGGTAAAACTCCCATTGAAGTCAGAAACACAAAAACAATGTTCATTGTCATAACTATTACCTGGCAGTGTTTTTTTCCAGACGTGCCAATTCTATTAGAAAAAGAAATAAAATGAATAGAGGAGATAATATCATGATTTGCAGAGTGTGAAATACTATGAAGCCATTAAAAGGACAGTACATTCTCCATATACTGACTCATAAAGATGTCTACTCCATATTGGGGGAAAATATAGGATACGAACAGTAAGTAGGATATGATGTCATTTTTGTAAAAGCAGAGTATATGAGTATATGTAGGGAGGTGAAAACATAGAAAACACTCATGAATTGTATTTAGCAAATATTAACTCTTTTCCTTCTGAGTGATGGGCTAACAGGACACTCTCATTTCCTTCCCTGTGCCTTTTGGGAATTGCTTGACTTTTTAATTTTTAATAAATAATTTGCCCAAGGTCAAATGCAGTTTGACTTTAAATCCTATGCTTTTAACCACTCCTCTATTACTCTTATTATTAGAAAAAAAGTCATTGTCATTTCCAAAACACAAACATAAGTTTTATGTATATAATACACATATATATGAAAACTTTAAAATCATGACATAATAGGATATCTAGCACACGGTCAATAAATTATATTTATTAACTTCTCTAAACTCTCCTTACCTTAAATATGAACAGGGACTATGCTTATTCAGCTTTGTATCCCCTAGCAATAAGCAGGTGCCCTTCACAGAGTATTAATATGAAACAGACATATTTTATACATGTAAATATAATACACACTAGGAATTTGGATCACACTGTACAACGAGCAGTGGAGCCTCCTGAGAAACACCCGTGACCTTCCTCTATGATGAGAAGCCATGCTGGCCTGCGGCCTCTACGGGGACCAAGTTACAGCCACTGGCAGGGGTCCAAGGAGTTGTGGATTCAGGGCATGCTGTTGAGTGCGAGAAGCCCATTGAGAGATGACTTTCCGATGCAGAAAGATGTGCATTTCCTCTTCCCAGAAATCTGGCCCCTGCAGAAGCCTGAACAAAGAGCTCAGCTTTCTGCTCAGGGCCATCCTTCAGGGAGGTTGTGAGGAGGAGGAGGAGGCTATGGCGAGCCTGTGGGGTAGGTGAAGGCTACTTACAAGACTCAGCGGGCACCGACAGACCTGACAGCCCTAGCTGAGCTGTCTGGAAAATACAGGGGTTCAGTTTTCCTCAGCTAGAATACAGCACCTTGTGTTTTTTCCACGTTCTGGTTTCTGAACTCAGAGAACATGAAGAAAGGCTCATATTGCCATGAGTACTGGCCGTGGAGGGAACTAGATGTCCCAACAAATGGGTCCTGTCATGTGGTGCTGGGATGGATGTTGCCAAATCTCCCTGCAGGTGCCCTTTCTGCCTTGGATGGGGGAGGCTCCTAGAGCTTCTCCCCTCCTTTGTACTACACCCATCACCCCCCCCCCCCAATCTCTGCTCAGGACTCTGTGTGGTCCTGCGCTGACTATGGGGAATGGATTAAACTCCTCTCTCAAATTAGCTCTCAGGTACCCAACTCTCTCTTTACGAGTTACTTTTCCCTTTTATTGGATGTAGGCTTTGGGTTCTTCCCCTTAAATCTATTTATCTCATCTCTCACTCCCACCTCCTCATAGTTTCCATGATCTAGGTCTCCAGTGTTGTGAGGAAGAACTAAGTGATTGAGGACCCAAAACTCCTTCATTAGGTGGGGAAGATTGAGAATAACTCAGTGTGTCTCCCCCCGCCATGGGTATTTTCACATTTGCACTGAGCTCTGGCTTAACTTGAGGAACTAATTGGTAAGGAAGGAATTACAGGCAGGCTGCTGGGGTAGATGGATAAATGGGCAGTTTTCATTAGCATTTTTCTAATCAATGAAATAAGTGACCACAATGTACATTCTACCATATGGAGGACACATACAAATCACATTTGTGCCTTCAAGGAAGTAGCAACTCACAACACAGGGACATAGATCATAAACATATAGATTAAAAGTATAGTCACACAAGGATTTAAAAAAATGATAAAATATCATAAGGTGTGGCATAAGATGTGCTTAGCCAATCAGGGAATAAGATGAACTGGAAATAGTACTCTCTGAGCATCTGTTGTGTGCCAGACACTATACCAAGCACTTTCATATATTCCTTCTACTTACTCCTTCCCAAACTCTTTGTTAGGTTTTATTATTTTTATTATGAATTCGAGAAAACTGAGGTTCAGAGATGTGAAGTAAATTGTGTTGAAAGTCACCCTGACTGGAAGCTTCTGTGAGATCATGAGCTTCTCAGCAGGGGTCAGGGATGAGGTTGGCTTGTCCATCTTTTAGAAACACAAGGCTAGAGAAGGGAAGCATGTTCCTAGGCCCACCTTCATCAGAAATACCTGAAGGTTTTCTGAATAAACAGATTTCTGGGCCTCACCAGAGAGCCATTAAATCAGAATTTCTGGGAGTGAGATACAAAATCTGAATTTTTGAGAAATGTAAAAAATAAAAAAGAGGATAAAGAATAATATATCTTAACCTTGTTGTGATTATTGAGAATTGACAAATGAAAATATCTTTTTAACAGTGAGGTTTATTGAAGTATAATTTAATGCAGTAAAACTTACCATTTCTGGATGAGCAGTTCTATTAATTTTGGCAAACACAGAATTATGTAACCAGCAACATACTGGAGACTATAGTTGATATCCATCACACCATTAAGTATGATGTTAACTATAGTTTTTTGTAGATACTCTTTATTGAGTTGAGGAAGTTGTCTCTTATTCCTAATTTGCCAAGTGTTATTATCATTAATATATTTAAAATTTTGTCAAACATTTTTTCTGCATCTATTGAGATGATCTTTTTTTTTCTTTTTTACACTGTTAACATGTTGAAGTACATTGATTTATGAATGTTGAACCAACCTTGCATTCTCAGGATAAAGCTTACTTACCATGACGTGTTATTATTTTCATAAAGTGCTAGGTTTGATTTACTAATAGTTTAAGAATTTTGCATCCACGTTCACAAGGACTGTTGATTTGTAATTTTATTTTTTTGTTGTGTTCTGTCTGAGAGTTATGATAAATGCTAATGATAAAGTGATAACATTTTGTGATAATTGCTTCTTTTTTTTTCCAATAAAGCCAAACTTATTAAGTATTTATCAATAGGCTTCTTTGTACTCTGGCTTCTGGCTGATTTTGGCCAACAGGATGCCTTGGCAGAGACAGGAAGGAAAGAGGAGAATAGTCTGGTGCATTTATTTTTACCTGCTTTCCTCCCTGGCAGACCTTGGCATCTTTATACCTAAGACCACAGCTCTTGCCAGGAAGTTGTCTCTATATAGCTCTCTCTCTGGATTCTAGAAATTGTTCTCTCACCTTCCTTCTTTGGACTGGAGTAGAAAGCAGTTCCCTTTTCTTGTTAGCCTTGGTATTGCACCTTGTAGTCTTCCCGTAACCTGGGACACCTTTGTAAATTACTCCTTAAAAACCTCAGTAGCCCTCTTTGTGTGGTCTATTTGATTTCTGCTGAGACCCTGGCTGATATATACTTCACCAGCTTTCAATCCTTATATCCTATTATTTGGACTTACAGATACCTTTTAGTTTCACTGAAAATTAAGTTTCTGTTTCTTGATTGTTTGGGGGGATTTTTTAAGAAGAGAAGGGGGCAGAAAGTACTTCGCTTGAAGAGAAGCTTTTGAGACCATATATTGAGTGAGTTACTCTTCCACACTGGAGCGTAACAAGTATTGTCCATGTTTGGTTTAAAGATGGCAGAGTCACATAATCCATGACCCCTCTCTTTCCCACATGCCAAGAAGAATGAATCACTGCCTCTTCAGCGTTCCCAGATTACCTTGAACATGACCGTATTGCAAGTGCTCCCTATGTCTCGAAGGCAAGAGGCACATCTCCTTTGCCTTTGTGTCCCCAGAGAATAGCGTAGCGATGAGAAATAGAGCTAGTCCTCTGGTTACAAAGGCCCACTCTCAAAGGGTGACTAACGATCCAAGGAGATTAAGATAGCAAATGCTGCGCTTCTGTGTGTGGGAGTGTGTACGTGTACACGTGTGTGTGCATCCAGTCTCTAAGCTTTTGGCACATGCCTTGCAGACTTTGTACCAAAGTCACACAGAATTGAGGCCTTGAAACTTTTCTGAGGACGTGTGGACCCACAATGACTGGTGTTTGCTGAGTATATAATGCCTCCTAATCCTCAAATGAGGAAACTGTAGAACGCAGAGGAACATCCCACAAGGGTATTTAGTGTGTAGCTATTTAAGACATAGGATTATCATATTTTTTCATTAATTAACATAAACATTAATAACAAAAAAATGATCATAGTATTTTTTAAATCTTCTCCATCTCTTTTCTTCACCCTATTTTCCCCCATATTTCCACTTAGATCATTTCAAAGTTTTCAGGTCACTAAAATAAAAATTTTTTAAAAAAATTTATTTATTTAGTTTTTATTTATTTTTGGCTGCATTGGGTCTTCGTTGCTGTGTACGGGCTTTCTCTAGCTGCGGCGAGCGGGGGCTACTGTTCGTTGCAGTGTGCGGGCCTCTCATTGTGGTGGCTTCTCTTGTTGTGGGCACACGCTCCAGGTACGTGGGCTTCAGTAGTTGTAGCTTGCGGGCTCCAGAGCGCAGGCCCAGTAGTTGTGGCGAACGGGCTTAGTTGCTCTGCAACGTGTGGGATCCTCCGGGACCAGGACTCGAACCCATGTCCCCTGCACTGACAGGTAGATTCCTAACCACTGCGCCACCAGGGAAGCCCTAAAATATAAATTTTAATTACTTGTGTGTGTGTGTAAGCCTTGCTGTATGTTCATAACTTTCTCTTCTCTTACTTTTGTTCTTTTTCTCTTGTTTCTAACTCTCATTGTACGTGGCATCTTTTCTTTCAAATTTGAATCGTTTAATCTTCTGTGGGCCAGGCAACTTGTTAACAAGCCAGTTAGCACAATGTGCTACACAAATGTCAATAAGCCTTGGAGACAGAAGGATTAGATGTATGACACAAAATGGTCTCTGTTCTAGTTGGATACTGCTCAAATTTTCACATGTATCAGAAGTCTCCTGAGGATATTATAAAATGCAGATTCCTATTTAGTTGGCTTCTGGTAGACCTGTTATTCCTCATTTCTAACAAGCACTCAGTGACCCTAATGTTGCTAATTTACAGATCACACTTTAAGTACAAAGTTAGGCTCTTGGGGATCAGCACAAATTTAGTCATTAGTTATAGGGGACATTATTGTTAAGTTTTAATGTATATTTTAAAATGCTATTGGTTCATGGTCCCCTTTGAAAAGTGTTGGCTTCCTGACAGATGAATCAATTAGAAGGATCTAAGCAAAATATGACTCAGCTGCCATTTAAAAAGCAGAACTCTGTGAAACATGTGTGAGGAATAAATGTTGGGCCGAGGGAGAATCCTTTCAACAAGAAAAACAGACACAGCTTGCCATCAGTCTACTTCAGGTGTGTTAGAAACAACTTTAGGAGAACGTGAAGATTGTGATAATTCTCTCCGGTTTCTACTCAAAACCTCAAGTGCTTTAGGATATAATCTTGGTGTCATTTATCTTCTAGAGAGTGTAGGGAGAAAACTTTGTAGTTGTCTTCTGGGATTTTGCTTAGTGGTTTGGAATGATGAGAATTGTCCAGCATGCTTTGCGACTGTTGACCAATCTGCAAGAGGATAGCTTTTCTTTTCACTTATACTTTCTCAGGCTCCGCTGTGTCTTAGGATTGTTCTGGTTCCCTTCTTCAAAGGTACTTTATGGGAAGTTGATTTAGGCAAGGGGTGAAAATTCGGTATTATTTTTGCCAGTTCAGATTGATTGTTAGTGGCCGAAGGATTACTGTGTTAAAAAGGATTCTAAAAGGATTGTGTTAAGATTCATAAATGTGGTCTGCTAAGAGAGTAGGAGTGAGGCATGTGCGTCAGATATTTGCCATTTCTAACCCACCCTTAGAAGGCAGAAGACTCCTTGAAAGGCTGGCTAGTGGGACATTGGATCATTAGCCTTAAGCCCTATAACCACTAGAATCAGCCCCGCATGCTGTTTCCCCCATTCCTTGTTTTCAGTGCCATTGCCCCTGCATTTGTGGATAATGTGCAAGTTTTGGCATGATGAGTTTTTTTTAATTACCCAGTCAGATATGATTTTGTTGGATGTCTTCTCATTTTTATTGTCTATCCTATGCCATGAGCATTTCTAAAAAGGCAGTAGTGTCCTAAGTAAGAGAGCAGCAAGATTTGTTAGTTGGTCTCGCTGGCGTTCTTTTTAAATAATCAGGCAGTCTGCTCTCTGAAGCTTGTCTTCCCAGCTGGGAAACTGTCACTTGTCACTCTTGGGTTGATCACTAGAGAACAGCTTGTCTTGCTGTACTCTGGACTGTCATGTGATCGCTAAGTCCTCTGGTCTTGAGGCTCTGCTGACTGTAAGGAAGTTTTATGTGGTACCTCCATCCTTTCAATAAAATCCCCTTTACAAGACTGAAGCTAAGGTGTCTTATTACACTCAGCTGGGACCTTTTTTTTGCAGGATTGATTTTTCATTAGCCTAAGAACAATGACAAGCCAGTGTTAACATGGGTCAACCCAGAAATGAGCTCTGGGTTTGCTGGCCTTCAGTCAGTGGTTTTGTTCAGTGGGAATTGAACTGGTTTATTTGGATAGTTCTGGGTCTGAGTTCTGCCACATCTCTTTCTAATTGGCGACCTTGAGAAAGTCTTCGGCCTTCTGAGCCTTCATTTTCTCACCTGCAAATTGGAGACAATAATAAGTACCTCCTTGAGGTGGTATGAATATCCTGTGTATTCAGGATCTAGCACAATGTTTTTCACATTCTTAATGCAATAGATACTCATTCAATGTCCTTTTCTCTTTTTTACCCCCTTGTGTTTGATGTAAGGTCTTATTGTGTTTTGTTTTGATTTGATTTTCTTTTGATCTTAATAATTCAAGTGTTCTGGGGTTTTGTTACCCTGGGATTTTCTAGGTAAAAATCAAGTGTCAAGAGAATTGAGAAGAGAATGAGGTATTAGTGACACGAGGGCTCAGGGACCAGTTGAATAGAGAGGTGGGCAGAGTCCAGAAGTGTCCAGATTTAGTGAGTCTTTAAGGAATTGCCAGATTATTAGACACGGTGCTTCATTTATTCAGAGGCAACTGAAACATGGCAGGGGAAAAAGTACCATGGAAATGTTTAGAAATATGTTTTCCAAACAAGGCTGGACTCAAGCCAAGCTGGGATCTAGGTGATATTTCATTCATTCATTGATTCATTCATCCATTGAATCATTCATGTCCCAGACATTTACTTAGCACTTTGGGTGTGCTAGTCACTACATCAATCCATGCTTCAAAGAGCTCGTGGTAGAGCGGTGGAATGGTAATTATATAACACTTGATGCCTGTCTCTATTTAACTAAAGCAATGAAGATAAAGCTAATTTTATTAAATATCTTAAGACCAGCCCTCTCTTTTCAGTATTTGTCCCCCACCCCAATCCATCCTCCCTTCTTCTGGGGCATTAAAAAAGGGTACCCGGGGGGCTTCCCTGGTGGCGCAGTGGTTGAGAATCTGCCTGCCTAATGCAGGGGACACGGGTTCGAGCCCTGGCCTGGGAAGATCCCACATGCTGCGGAGCGACTAGGCCCGTGAGCCACAATTGCTGAGCCTGCGCGTCTGGAGCCTATGCTCCGCAACAAGAGAGGCCGCAATAGTGAGAGGCCCGCGCACCGCGATGAAGAGTGGCCCCCGCTCGCCGCAACTAGAGAGAGCCCTCGCACAGAAACAAAGACCCAACACAGCCAAAAATAAAATAAAAAAAAAAAAAAAAAAAAAAGGGTACCCGGAGAAAGATGGGATGTCCCACTTTCACTTGCAGCTTGCTGTCACTGAGTTTTCCCCATTGGAATTTGAGCAAAAATGGGTGTCCTGTGCTTAAAAAGAAATCCTTTGCTATGAATCTCCCCTCTTTCTTCTCTGTCTGCAATGCCAGACAACCTTGGAAGGCTTTGTCGAGGATAACAGAACCTCCCTGCTTGCCTGCTTTCAGGGATGACTTGACGGAAGAGCGCTGGCCACCTGCCCTGGGCTGGCACAGGAGAAAGCAATGATCTTCCAAGTACTTTAAGCCCCTGAATTTGGGGATCTCTTCATTATATCTTCTATTGTAACAAATTAAGTAGTCATGAGTTTTTTGAGGTTCTGAAATAACTCAAAATGATACGAATGTCACTGATCTAGCAGAAACTTAGAAGATTTTGTTGGCCACATGAGATTCCTGAAGATATAGGAGTCTGACACATTCTGGATCCAATCTCAGCTCTGGAACACTTCTGTATCTAAGATTTTATACAACCCCAAAGGAAAATAAATTCTCAAGTCTTCAGACATCAAAGAGTCAAGATCCAATCCTTTTTCCAGGGCCTTACCTCCTTTGCTAGTCTAAGATTTGCAAAAATCAATGAGGAAGCAAGTGAGCAAGTATCTGTATTTTACATATGAATGGATCAGGTTTCCCTTGGTGGTAGTGGGGAGTGCTGGAGATATGATTTGGGGGCAACAATGGAAGCAATGGGAAAGCTCGGGTCTGACCCTTCAAAATCATGCTTGAGAAGATAGTGCCAGAAAAAAAAGGAGGGGATATTCTTCAAGGTCATCTTGTACACTTAATCCAAGCATCCTTGGACCTACCTAGAGGACAAGGACCTTATCTAGAGGTCAAGCAGCCTCATCCTAGCTCCATTCAGCTGAAACCTCCTCTGTACCTTGTATCGTCAGAGTCAGCCTTTCTATGGTTCTCAGAGATCAATGGCCAGTATAATCTACACGAATGGGAGAAGACCCTCCCCTCTTACTCATGAGTAATGAGTTCATTTACTCATTCATTAATCATGTAGTTACTGAACACTTATTTTATGCCAGGGAGATTGTAGATGTGTATTTTAGTGGGTATGTAGCTGAGAGGACTAGAATGTGCAAGAGGCACGATACAGGTGCAAGGAAGGTAGTAAACGCAGCTGGAATCAACACAGGCACCGCAGAAGGCAGCTGTCTCCTGTCACTCAGCTGCCTTTGTCTACTGTGATAAGGGCATGTGATTAATTACACACAGAGACCGTATGTATGTTCCCTCACTTGCTAATTGCAATTAGTCGCAGGAGCACTGAACATACTGCTTTTCCTGAATGTCAGGACATTTCACTGGATTCCCCCTGGTTCTCTGAGAAGCCACAATTAACTTTACTAATTATTCCCTTCACCACATGTGCTTCACTTAATGTAGAACCAAACTAATGAATGTTAATCTTTTAAAAACTTTTTTTTTTTCTAAAAGCCATCTTGGCTGCCATCCAATTAACACCAACAGTGGCTCCTTAGACAAAACCACGAATATCATCATGTCCGTCCAAGGCTGTTGGGAGAGGGGAAGTCAACTTCAGTTTCAAGAATTTGTTCATTTCTTCTCCAGGGAGGGAGAGGCTCTCTGCTCTGGTAAAAAGCCATGTGGTACTTTTGGGTGGGTATGCTTTGAAAGATTTTCTAACTGGCCAAGCAAGCGTCTCTGCAACGACCCTTCCATAGCACCCGGTAGTGGTGGAGAGTTGGCAAACCAGAGATGTGTACCAAGGACTAGGCTAGGAATGCAGGACAACTTAAAAATGCACAAAATCCTGCTCTGACGCCGGCAATACACCTAGAGTTGAGCAGGGTGCTTTCCTGTCTTTATGATCTAGGTAGCTTCTTCCTCCTTACGCTCCTATGATTTTTCTCAAGATTTCTGTGAATCTGTGTGTGTGTGTGTGTGTGTGTTTGTGTGTGTGTGTAAGGGAAGGCTTACTTGCTCATGGCTTTTCCTACATCCGTGTATCTTGCCTCTTCCCCACATTGTGTTGATTCAGGTGTGAAACTCAGCAGCTTCTTTGATTTTCACACACACACACACACACACACACACACACACACACACATGCACTTTCCCAAAGCATTCATGAGAATTTGAGGGCAAGATAGTAGATGAATTTACATCACACCCCCACCCCCCAAACAAGCTCAAATGGAGGAGCTGGCATCACTATTTGAAGACATCCTTTAGGCACACCTCTCCACGGAGTTCTTCACCCCATCGAGTTCCAGCTGAGTCCACCTGGAGAGAAACAACGCATTTTGCTCTGTCTGCTGCAGAGCATTTTCATCGTTCTCCTCTGGAACCTTGATGATTCTTCTGCCTGTCAACTACAAATTGGCATTTTCTATTGGCACTTGCCATCTACCTCTACAAGGATGAAATCATTTGCTGCTGCAGCTGCTGACTTTCAACACCCCCTGAAAGGAGTTCAGGTGGAGAGCAGAAATGAGGCACTCTGTGCTCTGGGAAAAACTGGCAGAACAGGGCTTCAGATAGTTAGATATTTTCAGGAGCCACTTTTATGAGCCCAATTCTATCTCCTCACATCTAGAAAAGCACTAAAATCCTTCATGGTGACGTCTGCTCCTCGTCAAATAACACATAAAAAATATGTGCTTGAATGCATGTATTCCCCCTTCACCAAAATCACATGTATACTGACCTTCCCCCCTGCTTCTTTGGAGCAGTTTCTCAGAGCTATCTGGGAAGCTGTCTCCCAGGCTATAGTCCTCATTTTGCCCCAGATAAAACTTAACTCGCAACTCTCACGTTTTGCACTTTTTTAAGTCGACATGCCTCAAGCATACCCATCAATGTTTTTTTTTAAAGATCAGGAGGAAGAGGGAGAGGTAAGAGAGAATTCCTGTTGAAACAGGAATTATTGTGCGAGCTGCTACGACAATACTTCTTTTTACGTCAGCATCACCGCAATGCGTTCTAATTACTACTTAAAATACCTGGCACTCCAGTGAGCTTTTTAATACGCCACCGTTATTGAGTGTTGCTGTAAGCTTGTGAGCCAGGCAGGGCAGCCGTGTCTCATCGCCACATTTTGCAGGTTAGAAAACTGAGCCTCCAGGTGGTGAATGCCCAAATGGGCATAGCTTGTTTTTGGTAAAATGTTCTTTCTGCCTTATCTGGCTCTAAGATGGCTGTTTTTGGGGGGTATAGGAGGGATCAGGAAGTGGTGAACCATTTAACCTGGGACCTTCTCTCTCTCATTCCACTCCAAATTCCATCTTGCTTTGAGGCAATGCTCCGAGGTACATGGAGCAGAATGTGGGAATAGCCAACCTGCATTGGGTTATTTGCAATGTTTCTCGACTTTGACACTATGGAAATTTTATGCAAGATAATTCTTTGTTGTCGGTGAAGGGAGATGTAGTATGATGTTTAGCAGTATCCCTGGCCTCTACCCACAAGACGCCAATAGAATCCCTGCTCCCAATCCTGTGACAATCAAAAATTTCTCCAGATATCACCAAGTGTCCCCTAGGGAGACAAAATCACCTGCGGTTGGGAACCACTGAGGTATTGTCACACACCCATTGTCATGGTGGTTTGTCTTCATGACCTGTACCATGGATAATCGATCACGTTGAGCATCTCAGAGGAGAGGTGCGAATCATGCAAGGCATATGGTAAAGAAAAAGGATGTGAACCTCGTGTTCCCTTTTCACTGGAAAGAGGACATGTGCCTTCACTCTGCTGAAGACAAAGGAAGATAAATATGTCACCCCTCTCCACAGCAAGAGCTCTTCTGATGGAGCATTGCTGCTGATGGCTCCGACTTTTACTACAAACGGCCCGAGCAGTGCCAAGAACCACACGTCAGTCCATTTAAGGAAAAGACGGCGTATTTGAACAGCTTGACACTGTGAAGGCATAAATTGTTGGGAGAGACAAATGTGAGCTGGAGAGATTTGTAGATGTGGCAGACGGTAACCCTGGTATTTCATGTTAATTGTTGTGCTCAGGCAGGAGACCTCCTGTGATTTACATTCTGGAGCAGGGGGATGACGGACTGAGCCAGACAGCTTGTCACCTCCGGAGAAGACGAGTGGGGATGTGACAGCAACCTTGGAAGCTCTCATTTGTTCCAGAGCATCAGGGCTGCTGTCACGCGCCTGGGGGGAGGCCAAGCGGGAAGAGTGGAGGCCTGTACCCAGTAGCTGAATGGAAGAATTGAAAACTAGGTGGCAAAATCCCTTCCATCCAAGGGCTCAGAAGTGATGTGCAAATAAGCAGGGGGAGGGCACCAGACAGACACTGGGGTTGGGTTTGTCTAGCCCGTCCTGCAAGTGGGAACCCTGCGTACTTTGTTGTGCGTGGGTGGAGTTGGGAGGGGCAGTTTGAGACTTCAGAAGGAACAGAGGGTGTTTGTCCAGACCAGGAAAAGCTTTGATCAGTACAGAAGTGTGGATTTAATCTCTGCTCACCTGGTACAGCTGATGAGGAAACAGGAAAAGGTCACGTTGTCTCCCCTGAGTCAGTCTGTTCCTTTACTTTAGTCTTTCCAGATGCTCTTTGCCCAGAAGCTATTGCTCCTTTCTCCAAACTGCAGGAATGAGCTAAGACCCTTCTGCACTGAGGGAAGCTCAGTCAGACCGGGCTAACTGCAGACTCAAGCAGAATCACGGTGGGTCCTGGGCACAGGGGCTCTGGAAGCCAGCCAGAAGCAGTAGGAAGAGATGTTTACTGGTCAGTGTGTGGTCAGGACTGGACCCAGGAGCCATCAGGGTTGTCAGACCCTTAGGAAGAGATGTGGTCAGGGAAGTGGTGGCATTGACGGGGCAAGGTGCCTTCGTTGGGCAGCATAATGTCAGCCTGGCCAAAGCTGGAGCCACGTTTCCAGAATCTTCTTCACTGTGAGGTTCGGGGTCAGAGTGGGCCCAAGGGGACTTTGTGTGGACTTGGAAGGTGGTGGTGAAGCAGTAGCCATTCCTCCCAGAAGGTGATCATGGTCATCCATGGTGACAGATGGACACCCAGGTGCCCTGTGGGTCCTGGCTTGGCTTGTTCTCCACTCTGTGCCCAGCTTGTCCTACCGAACAATGGCCTCTGACCAGTAGCGGCCCAAGTCCACCACAGGTGTGCGGCCTTGACCCACAAAGACAGCAGCTCCGTAGACTGTCCAGAAGCCCCCTGCCAGGTCCTCCTCCGTGGCCGGGTGGCCTGGCCTCTACACCTCCCCATTAGCTCCAGTTTGTCCACCTGCGCCAGGTGGCCCTCAAGGGGGCTGGTCAGTTACTATCTCTTTGATTTTCTGACTCCTTCCAAACTTCACTTTACTGGCTTCTCCCACATTTTCACCTCATTCCTTTCATAAAACTCTTATCTCTGTACTGCTTAAAGTGCATTGTTTTTCCCACTGGGCCGGATTGACACAGCGGGGAGGGATCCTCTGAAGTCTGGTGGCCTTTTTGTGGGAGTCAAACAGTCGCCCATACACGGTTGTCCCTCAGTATCCCTGGGGGGATTTGTTCCAGGAACCCCACAGATACCAAAATCCGCAGGTACTCAAGCCCCTTATATAAAATGGTGTCGTATTTGCATATAATCTGCACACACTCCCATAGACTTTGTCACCTCTACGTTACTTAAAATATCTAATCCTGTGTAAATGATATGTGAATAGTTGTAAATGCTATGTAAATAGTTGCCAGATTGCGGCAAGCTCAAGTTTTGCTTTTTGGAACTTCCTGGAATTTTATTTTTTGGACTGTTTTCAATCTGTTGTGGGTTGTATCTGTGGATACAGAACCTATGGACGTGGGAGGCTGAGTGAACTCCAAGGAGACCAGACTGCCTGAAAAGTGAGTATGGTGCAGACCAGGAAATATTTCATAAGGAAAAATGATCCCAACATTTATTCATTCATTCATTCATTTATTCATTCATTCTCTTCATCAATAGAAAGGAGAGGGCTGTGCCAGGGAATGTGCTAGAAGTACAGTGGTAACTGGTGACTAAAACAGAAATGGCTGCTTTCCTCAGAGTGTTTAGAGTTTAAAGCAGATGGCAGAAAATTAAATAATTAGCATGTGATTATAAATTATAGTTTATCACACGGCACCTATCACAAACAGCATGAGGCAATAGAACATAGTATAGCTGAAAGTGAGACCTATTTAAATAAGGGCGCCTGGGAAGACCCCTCTGAAGAGTTGAGGTTTAGGCCAAATCTTGTAACAGAAGATGGTTGCATCCACAGGAAGAGTGTTTGTTCTCTGCTGAGGGAACAGTCTGAGTGAAGGCCCTGAGCTAGGACAGAGGCACATGACAGAGTCGTGGGAGAACAGCGAGGACATTTTGTGTAATTGTGACCAGCTCTTTGACTGCAAAATACCAGCTTCAAGCCAGAACAGAGTGAGGCCTGAGACCCCCCAGAACTCCGGCAAGCAGTTGGTGTGGACCCACAGGAAACCAGAACGTGGAGCTGAGGGTCAGGGAGAGGAGAGAATGTTCATGAAGAAGGAGTCAGGACCGTGATCCAGACCAGGGCTGCCACTGGTCCATACGGTGCCTTGGTGTGAAGCAGAAAGAGACGCGCCTTCCTCTGAGAGACAGAACCCGGGGCTGGGGTTCTTGGCTTGGCCAGTGGAGCCAAGGCTGGATTTCAACTCCCACTTCGGCAGGGCCCAGCCTGCATCACCACATGCAACACCTGATGGGGATAATGAGTTTGTGCTCAGCTGCCTGAGGCCAGAAGGATTTCTGAAACTCTTGCTAAAGAGGGATTTGGTGAGTAAGTATCCCACATCTGACTCTATGGGAAGCAGCTAGCTGCCCGTGTACCTAAGCTAAGTGCTAAGTCAACTGGCACTTCTCATGGTGCTATTGTTCATCTCATTGAATTTCTTTCGTCATTTCAGAGGCTTTGGGGGCACTATAAATCTGATGTGCAAAAACAAGATAAGTTCCCTCCCCCTCCCCCTCCCCCTCCCCCTATTAAGAGCTTCATGCTAGGCCTCCAGGGGCACATACGCAGCTGGGATGACCTCTGGTTGGGGTGAACCTGTCAGTTTCTATAGTGGGGAAAAGAGGTGAAAGGGGGGGACTAACGTTTATTGACCCTTACGACATACCTGGATGTTAGACATTTTACCTACACTTGTGATTTAACTCACATAACTATTCATGAAGCAGGTATTTCCAACCACATATGACATGGGAAGATCTATTAGCTAACTTGTCCCCATCTCTGTAAGTAAGTGCAGTAATGGGATTTGGTCCCAGTTCTGTCTCATCAGGACTCTGTGTGAAGAAAGTAAGAGCAGATGCCTTTGGAGTTGCTGTAAGCAAAACAGTTTGGAAATAGACTCAGGTGGTGGTGGGCCTCTGATGTTGGCTAGATTCCTTTATCCACCTGTGCCAGTGAGGTATCTGAATTTCTCTGGGGTGAGGAATCCTGGGAGAGGAAATGTGCCGATCAATGTACTATAACTGACACTTGATTAGCCAGGAAGCCAATACCTAAAAGAGAGGAATTTTCTCCGAAAGCAGCCTTTGTTTGCTCTCCCCTGATCATATCAGGCTTATTGTCAGTGTTTCTGATGTGCTCTTGGGACATTGGTGCCTGTCAGGGAGGAGAGCCACGTAAGAATCCGAGTGTCACCTTCGGAACAATCGCTGGGACTGTACAATATAATCATTCCCAATTGATGTTGAACTTGGACCTTGAGCACATGACCTATGACTGAATTCAGTTTCTTGACCTTATTTATGAGAAGAAAAAAAGGAGGCCATGTGTCTGAGCAGAATTCTTGAGCTGGAAAGACCTCAGCACTGCCCAGATCACTGTCATCTAAGTTATCAAGAAGAGATAAAACACCTGCTCTCTGTGTGCAGGTGCTGAACCATCAGAAGGGATGCCCTCACCTCCCTGAGCTGGCCCAGAGCTGGCTTTTTGACTTTATGTTGGTTTTGGTTGCTTTCTCTGTCTGTGACTGTCTCCAGGGGAGGAATCTGAAACTAGGGCTTCCTTGCTTCTGGGCACACAACCTCAAGTTTGAGAAGCAAAATGTCATAATGTCATTGTGTGTGTGTGTGTGTGTGTGTGTGTGTGTGTGTGTGTGAAGGTGGTGTGCACATATAGGAGAGAACCATCAATCTACTTCGATCCAAAAGAAATCTGGGGGAGATACAAATCAAATGTCCACGTGCTCCTTGTCTGTTTTAATAACTCCTATCCAGATGTCAGCAGATTTAAAAGGCTGCCCAACTGGTGAAAAGTTGTGCTTTATTTGCCAATCACTACATATGGGTGAGGCCAGACATTCTCACTTTTATTTGTCCTTCCCTAAAGTTTTGAAAAAAATACTTACCTGCCGAGTGCTACCTCCTCGGAGGATTCTTAAGCTAGAAGCAAGCACCCAGGCATGAGGAAAGCTTCATGTCCATTTTGCTGGTCATTCAGATAAACGTTACGGCCCAGGGAAAGTGTTGAGTCATGTTATTTCCTTTTGGTGACTTGAAACATGACAGTGAGGAAGGAGTGATTTACCCAAGTTATAGCAGGTTGGCAGGTACAGGGGAATAGAGCTTGACTTAGGAGACAAAACAGAGAAGTAGATTTTATCTTAACTGTAATTGCTTCTAGACATGACAACTTTTACCTGGCACCTGATCAATATTAGAGACCTATAGTTGGCCTGATGCTACCAACTGAGAGAGACCTCCCTTTGCTGCCTAAGATAATGTAGTCGCCTACCTGTGGTCCTTTCCTAGCTCCCTGTGCCCTGCACTCTGAAGAGTATTGGTCACAGTGATAGAACCCAACTCAACCTAAACTACTCAATAAAGGGGACGACCCATGTACTAGGCAGTTCGGGGATGATTGGATTTAAGAGACCAAATCCAATTAGGTTTTAGGATACTCAGTCCATCTGTTAGAATCTGTCTGCTTCTTCCACGTTTCTCTACAGGCTCTCCCCACTAGGTGGTCCATGATAGCTTCACATTTACATCCCACCAGTTGGACGATCCTAGCAGAAAGGGTCTTCTTTCCCAATATAATAGTACCCATGGCTCTGAAGAGGCTGACTCGGGATGGTGTACACACCTGAAACAGAAGCAATTTCTGTGGTGGGTGAGGCTATATCCTCATTGGCCAAGCCTGGGTTCCCAGACTACTAGAATCTGAGAGCAGAGCTCCTCCGATGACAGGGAATATGAATGGGGGAGGAGGTGCAGTTATCAGAAGGGAAGATGGAGCCCAGGCAGACAAAACTATTAGTGTTTACTATATCATTTTTCATAATTTGTCATTTTGTATTTTGAAAAGACAGACAAAAATATCTGTGACCTCCAACAAGTCTGTAAGTTCCATTTTTCCATTGAGCCCCTCCTCGTGCTGGAAAGAAGTTTCTGGCTTGGGTGTTACCTCCCAGAAACTCCATATCCTCTCTCATCACACTCTTCAAGATCCTCTAGTCCTTCTGGTATCTCAAGATCTTCTGGAGGTCCTGCCTAAATCTTTCTTGCTCTCTGTTGACCTCATATTCTGTATTCCCATTGGAAATGGAGAGTAGCCAACAGTATTGCTCCGTCAGCTGATAGTCAGGTCTCAAAGTCTTTCTTTACCTATAGATCTTCAGGTTATATAAGTCTGATTCTATAAACTATTTCATAGAACTACAGTTTTGTTTTTTTTTTGTGAGCCATGTATGGAATTTTTAACTTTCTAGTTGCCACACCAAAAAAGTAAAAAGAAATAGGTGGAATTAATTTTAATAGTATATCTTATTCATTCCAAACAACCAAAATACCATAATTTTGACATGTAGCAAATACAAAACTTTTTTTGTTTTTTAACATCTTTATTGGAGTATAATTGCTTTACAATCGTGTGTTAGTTTCTGCTTTATAACAAAGTGAATCAGTTATACATATACATATATCCCCATATCTCGTCCCTCTTGCATCTCCCTCCCTCCCACGCTCCCTATCCCACCCCTCTAGGTGGTCACAAAGCACCGAGCTGATCTCCCTGTGCTATGCGGCTGCTTCCCACTAGCTATTGGTTTTACATTTGGTAGTGTATATACGTACATGCCACTCTCTCACTTTGTCCCAGCTTACCCTTCCCCCTCCCCATGTCCTCAAGTCCATTCTCTAGTAGGTCTGCGTCTTTATTCGTGTCTTGCCCCTAGGTTCTTCATGACCATTTTTTTTTTAGATTCCATATATATGTGTTAGCATACGGTATTTGTTTTTCTCTTTCTGACTTACTTCACTCTGTATGACAGACTCTAGGTCCATCCACCTCGCTACAAATAACTCAATTTCGTTTCTTTTTATGGCTGAGTAATATTCCATTGTGTATATGTGCTACATCTTCTTTAAGAACTACAGTTTTTCATAGAGTGGTAAGGGAAGACCTTATGAGCAAGTCACAGTTGTACAGAGATAGGAAGAAAGTGTATTAGACAGGGTCTCTGCAAGAAATAGTTGGCCAGCTCAAAGAGTATCTTAAGAAAGTTTAATGAAAAGACAGTTTACAATGATGAGGATACAGTTAAAGGAACATAAGAGAGATGGTGAAGCCATCAAAGACTATGACCAGCAGGAAATGATTACACCCCAAATCTTGAATGTGGTTTATGACAGTTGTAGCCATAGGAGAGGGTTTGCTTGGCATGAGCTGTGGCCTTGAATGGGGATCATAGCCACTGCCAAACTGTGGCCGGCAAGGAGGGAGCTGAGGGAAGAAATACCCCAACTTTCTTTCTTCCCAGCTTCTAATTCTTTCCAGTGCTTTCCATTGGTCAACCCAATCAGAAACCAAAAGGCAAAGGAGCCTGGCCGACACTGTCCACAGAGGCCAGACTCCTGAGGCTGAGCAATAGACATTGGAGAGTGGATGTGGAGGGGACAGAGAACAGAGAATATCCAGCACAGGACTCGATCAAGCTGGCTCTGTCCGAGAGAGAACACGTTCAATGGTTCTAAGAACTGAGTGTACCTGGACACTTTGAGGAATGGCAAGAGGGTTGAGTGGCTGGAGGGGGATGAGTGGAGGAGGAATTATGTTTGAAGATTCAGAAGATGTTCTTGACTTTGACAGTGTCTCCAATGAAAACCGATATACAGCACAATGAATCCAACCATTGCTACCTGGAATGTTACAACTGGTAGAGATTTTGACTTGTTGGAAGGGTGCATCAACACAGTTTTACTGCATCACCCTTCATTTTTAAATTGCCGACTGCTGTGTGTGTGTGGCAGGGTGGTGAGGCAGGGAGGCTTATGACTCTAGCTGGAATTACCTCCTTCTGTTCAGCTCCAGCTGATCAGGAAGGCAGAGGGCCAGGAAGAGACAGTTGGACCACATCAACTCACTGTATGGCTGTTTCCAAACAGGGGAGCTAAGACTCTCATGGAATAGAGAGTGGGAAGAAAACTGTAGGGAGGCCGGCCTTGAGACCTAAACTTCATTTTTTCCTGGTCTCTAACAGCTCTGCATCTACAGTATCTCTTGCCTGTTAGTTTCTAGTCCAGGCATGCCAGGAGCAGTCATTTCCGTAAGAGGTAGTTGATTCCTTCCTCTTATCCTAATCAGGTATGTATTTCTTCCCTTTCCTAAGAAATACACAGAAACTTGGCAGATTTCCATGTCAGTGGCTATTTAAACCTTTTTTCTGTTGTGTACACACCAATGTCTTCTGCACACCTGTGTTTCTTACCTCATAGACAGTGAGCTTCTCAAGAAAGAGGCAATATTTGGAACTGACTAGAATCTACCCCCTGTTTTCAGTGCCAGGTTTAGAAGCCATTGGCTTCTTAACAGGAAGTGACATGTTTTGGATGCATTTCTAGGAAGTCAGTATCAGTAGGCTGAACAGGGAGTGATTGGAAAATGATTTGTGGTGGAGATCAGCATTATGCTCCACTGTGGAAGATAAATAGGATTTTGATAGATAAAGGGGAGAGGAAGAGGTATTTTGGGCTGGTGTGATAGAATGAGCAAAGGCTTGGAATTGGGGAGGATTGTGATTTATTGGAAGAAAAGTGTGTAGCTGGAGTACAGGCCATGTGCTAATGAGAAATAGAAGGGAAAGCTGGAGGCCAGTGTTGAGGACTTTCTGCTCCTCTTCCCACTAAGTGGAGGACTTAGCATCAGGATGGGAGTTGGGGCTTGGCTAGGACTTAACTGGGGTGGGTCTGTGATGTCAGTATATAGCAAAGGGGCAACCCAAGGTGGTGTCCTGAGCAGAAGAAAAGCAGAGAACCACAGAGGTGGTCTGAACAAAGTAAGAGATCAAATGAGCTTCTCTAATATAGGCTCTGTCCGTGGGGTTGGTACAAAGAAGCCTCTGATCTTCGGGGGAAAGAAAAAAGCTGGTTCTGAAGCAAAGAAGAGAAGGGTAAGATAAAATGGGTAAGGTGGGGGAGTGGAGGGTAAGACTGAGGGAGTTCATTTAGAAGGACACATGGGGGAGGGCAGAACCAGGAGGGGTTTCTGAGGCTATGATGACGAACAATGGGATTCTTTTCATGGGGGGCCTGGGAGGGCCTAAGGCGGTCACAGTCCCCTGCCCCCCACCCCACCCCGAACAAGCTCCCCTCAAGGGCTCCTGGCCCTTTGTCAGCCCTGAACGCCAGGCTAAATGTTGTGGGCTTGATCTCAGTGATATGTACGTGGTGGATGTATCCAAACATGGCATTCCTCCCTTGGGGAGTTTCTCTTCTCACACCATTCCCAAGTTGAAGCTTTGTCTGCTAATTCCAGATGCACGGATGAAAAAGGGAGATATTTAGTAAGACCATTGGTGGGGATCTGGAAGAAGAAGCATGCTACTCACTATAGAGCAGAATCATTTTTTTTTAATAGTATAATGTAATGTGTATGTAAAGGTGGAGCACAGGCAAAGAGGAGACATTGTGAAATTGGCAGATACTTGGACCCATCCGCAGAATCACTGAATGTAACACCTACAGATTACAGAGCAAAATCTTAATAAAATTCCCTTTAGACTTTCCCATTAGTTCCCTATATATCCATCCTAGTTTCTGTCTCTAGCAACCACCTTATTTTCCCTCTTTTCCTTCCTCTTGCCAGACTCTATAAATCCCTTCCTAGCCCTAAGCAATCAGACCTTGCTTTCTGTGATCATGACCCATTGAGCCAAACAAAAGTGAAAAAGGAGTGCCAGTTTTTGCCTCAAGTATGTTCCTTAGAGGACCTCATTGTCCAAGTCTAAGCAACTTATAAGGATAGTCACTCCACAAAACAGGGCTCTTTACAGGGAGGAATTCTTTCCCTCAGTACTATCACACCGGCTCTCCTGGATGAGGCCACCAGAAGTTGAGCACACAAGGGTATATGTCAGGATGAGTCTAGCAGCCCCAGCGTGGGATGGGAGGGTAAAGGGATGTCAGGGAAGGTCACGTGATGAAACAAAGGGAAGATTGCTGCCACCATCCCAGGGGGCAGCGGGGAGGTAGGGTCTGGACAGAAACACAGTAACTGTTCATTGGGTGCCTGCCACAGCACAGGGCCCTGAGACTACAGCAATGAATCAGATCATCCCATTGCCCCGCAGGAGCTCAGAGAAGAGGAGGACATGGAGCTGCAACCATGGCTGGTCCTCGGGGCGGACAGTGTCCTTGTACCAAGTCTGTGCCTTTAAGAGTACGTGGAAGTGGACAGCTGAGTAGGGCCTTGAGGTTGGGGATGGGTAGTCCTGTAGGAACGCTGCAAAAGAAGGAAGAAAATGGAAGAAAGAAAAATACGTAGCTTCTGGCTGCAGGATAAAACTGCACACCCCGTCTTCATTTCGGGAGGGAAAGTCCAAATATGACTTATGGCTTTAAACAACATGCGGATTTCTGCCAAGCACCTCCCCCTTGTGATTTTTGTTTTTTAAATATTTCAAGAGCACGTTGTCATCCCAGATTGTCATTTCCAAATTGGCAATGGGAGTGATTATGATAACAAAGTATTTTGATCAGAGGCAATTTGCGAAGGGCTTTAAAAATCCCCATGACTCTCTAGATCCTGCCTCCTCCTTGGCTCGTCCCAGTGCCAACACACAAGACAACTCAGCAGACCTTTTAATCGTGACAGTCTTTGTGGTGGTTTGTTTCATTGCTTTTTAATGGACTTGTTCTTATAGTTAATACTGGTGAAGGGGGCTGGTCATATCAGCCTAGTTCTTGGAATAGAAAATGGGCATCTCTGAGGCTGAGGCCTCTGTGGCTCAGTCTCTAGAAGTTTGGCGTAAATTTCCACATTGTAAAGCCCTGTTTATTGGGTTGAACATACATCTTTAGTGATACTGCTTTAAGTAGTCACTACTTCTGAGGTCTGCCACCCTCAGTGGTCACTGTACATCCGCAGCAGGCGAGCCTAAGTCACGCAGCTGTTTGAAGACATTTGTTGATGCCTGTCCTAATACCATAGACAGACTACAGCAGTTGACCTTTTACGAGGTTTCAGACAGAAGCAGGGGTGCCTCAGAATTAACGTGGTGCTTCCTTCTCTCTTGTGTTTTTCATGCTTCGGAGTCTAGGACCTATCACTCAGATGTCAGCTGAGGCCTCTTGCCCCTTCAGGATCTGGTGAAATTCCACAGCCTTGTGGGGCAACTGCGGCCTCCTGCTTTCTTGTGCTTCTCTCTGTCACCACCTATGGGCTATCCCTATTTCAGTTGCTAGAACGGAGAACTCAACTTCTCCAAAAAATCTGCTCTGATCTAAGGTTTTATCTGTCTATTCTTCATTGTATTTTTCGGTAGACTTTACGGATGCGCAACAGGGAGGAGTTCTTCTCATGGAGCACCTGGCCATCTATACTCTCCTAGGTTTTTCTCTCCTGTTCTTTCTCCCTGTTTCTTCTCTAGTGCAAAAGCCTCCCTGTTCTCCTGAATCAGAAGTGCCACACTCATCGAGCTCCTTGAGACCTCAGCTTCAACTACAAGTAGTTTGCCAAGGAATTTTTTTTTTGAATTTTATTTTATTTTATTTTTATACAGCAGGTTCTTATTAGTTATCTATTTTATACATATTAGTGTATATATGTCAATCCCAATTTTTTTCTGGACAAATGCACACTGTCCCTCAAAGGAATCCCGGTAGTTTTGATTTCCTCAATTTTGCTACAGCTATTAGAGTAAAAGGATAGGGCATGCAGTGGAGGACTTAACAGAACTCTGACAGAGAGGGGTCAATGCTCATCTATTGATTAGTAAGTGTGAATCACAAGTTAGTCCAATTTGACTCCCATCCTCATCCCTTCCTAGGAGTACCCTGAAGCCAAAATAAACTTTTTCACTCTTCCGTTTCATCCCTGCCTGCCCCAGTACATGCTGTTTATGTTCATCCTTCCTCTTCATCTGGAAAATTCTTTAAGATCCAGTTCCAAGGGTCTTGGAACTCATTGGAGTAGGTTGCATTCTTCTCACTGTTCTCTTAACATGTGGTACAGACTCTACCATGGCCTTGACTTGATTGAATTTGTTTTTCTTGTTTGCTATCTGCCTTCTCACATGACATAAGCTCCTTGAGAAAAGAGACTGTCAATATACATCCTTGTGTCCTTAGTTCCTAGACCAATACTGGGCAAACATAGGGGTTCAACAGATGTTTGTTGAATGAATTAGAGCTTGCATCATGTCTATAGTGGGACAGAAAGATGGAATCCATATGTTTTTGGACTAAGGGGTCAAATATCTTTGAGTTACTATATTCTCCCAATTTTTAAACAGTAGACTGAAAAAGTCATGTCATAGATTTATGCATTACACTTGGAAAAAATATCTCTCTTGTTTCCCACTTCCCCAGATTGTTCTCTGCTTTGCAAGTAACTTTCTAGAAGTTCAGCTGGAGGAAAGGATTGCCCTGGGGGAAATTCCTGAAGGACTTTCTGAAAAGCTAGAGAGATAGAGACTGGTTGAAGGCACGAGGCCAATGAACTACGTGCTAAGTTGTTGGGAAGGGTTTGGCAGGAGTTGTCTTTACGAATAGATAAAAGAGGGAATTGCCTTTTCACCATTCTTAATAATATCTCAAGGTCTTTTTAGGAACATAATATAGCTATGATTCCTGCAGATGGCAATTATATGACATATTTGGTTCTGTTCTCTCCTGTCTTGGCCTGTCTTCCATGGCAAACATCAATAAGTGATCATGAAACTCTTCTCACCTGAGCCATTCAGAGACTTCAGGATCCTTCTCAAGACAGGATTTCAGACAGTCATTGCCAGTTAATCTGATCTGATGCACAATCCATGTGCCTAGACTCTACACTGGCCACAGCCATGGATGACTCACCTCTCATCCTCTAGACGTCCAGGGCATTTTCTCATTCTCATCTCACATCCAGTCTCTGGCTAGGGGCTTTGCAGAACCTCCTGCTTAACTACCGTCAGATATATAAGTCCTATGATGGGCCATGTGCAGTTTGAAAAAGTGTTCTTGTTCCTTTCCTCATTCTCATGTGGGCATCTACCTTCTGAGGGTTAAAAAAGGGTGTAGAAATGAATCCTGGCTCTGTCTCTTCTATTTTATATCCTTCTGTTTTATACCTTAACCTCACTGCAACCTTGTGAAGAAGGTATTATGATTGTATCTCACACATTCAGAAAAGAAAAGTTTCAAAGTTAACATAAGCAAGTGCCTGACACAGGGCCCATAATATTGGTGCTCAGTCTACATTAGGATAAAGACAGCTGGGAGGGGAACTCATTGAAGCAGATGCTGTCCTTACACGTAGGCATCTACGTGAAAAAAAAGAAAACAAACAAAAAGTCAAAACCAAGCTCTATCAATCTAAACCGAATTAAACCAAACCCAAACACAACAACGGCAACAAAAACCCTGGCAGCCAAGTCTCTTTGCAGCTATATATTATCCAGTGAGACCGAAGGGGACTTTTCTTGCTATTCTCCTCCTCTGCCCTCTGCCACTGAGCAGAAGACCTTCTGTTCTCTGTAGCTAATCATTAATCAGCACATACCTTCAAGTTTCATCTCTCTAATTTTCTGTCTCCCAGTTATCCAAAGAAATAATTTGGCCAAGCAATGAAGGCAGGCATGTTTGCTAACAAAAGGATATTTCTGCTTCTGCGTAATAGAAATGAATATTCTGTGAAATATCAAGTAAGCAGTCATCGTGGCAATTTGTGACCTGGAGCCCCTCGGGTTCTCAGTGAATCTCTGGTGTTTAATTATGTTGAGGGTTTCCAGAATCAGCCTCTAGTAGTTTCCTCTGAAAACACCTTCAACCACTTTATGGCATCTAAGTAGAGGGATTAGAGTAATAACAGTTCAAAGAGCTGATGGGAGCCTGCGATAATGAGCCAAGACCGGGTCCAGGACTCAGGGCTTGGTTTAAGTACTGAGGGTCACGTAGATTAAATTTCCATTAGCACCATGGAGTGTTTGTTGTATGAGAGAGGATAGCTACTTCAGACAATGTGCCCCAGAGCAGTGCTTCAGCATCTGCAGAGGCCTGGGCTCCTCAACGATGATTCCCTGGAAGGAGGAGGCAGGCCATCGCTAACTGGCCTAAAGAGTCTATTGTGTGAGTGGGTACCCGAGGCACCTCTGAACAGTCCATTTGTCACTCTCCTTTTTGTGATTCTGAGGAATATCTTCTGATTTATTAATAAAATTAATGATGAAGATGATGATTACTGCTCACCTTTACTGAACATGTTCCACAGCGCATGGCATGGCATGTGGCAAGAATTTTAAGCACCATGACCTTTGCTCCATAAGGAGGTACAATTTTTATTCATATGTTACAGATATTTGAGCTTGAGGTTCAGGTAAGATGATCACTTGCCCAGGGCCTTCCAGCTAGGAAGGTGTGTAGAGGTAGGGTTCGAACCCAGGTCTGTCTGACCCAAGTCCATGTTCTAAACTGTTAGGTTACACTCTTTCCTTTTTGACAGAATGGGATTAATCATCCACGGACCGTGTGAGGACACAGGGAGCAGTGTAGCTGGGCTCTGATGTGGCTGAGAACCATTGTATTAGCAATGGGTGAAAAACAATCTAATTCGCTGTGTTGAGCTGGTGGGAAAAGTTTTGGGGCTTTAACACGTGTCTCGTGTCTTACTATTCTGTGACATGACTTTGTGTCATTCAGACGTAGGGGGAAATGATGATCTGTTTTGATGCCTGACGTGGCTCTGTTTTACAACCACAATCCATTGAAAGTGGCAAAGATCTGAGAAATCATTCACTCAAGTGTTCACCTCCCATAGTCGAGAAAAATGTGGTGCATGCCTTGTCCAAGATCAGGCAGGTCAATACAGGTAAGAGTTGTAACCAGACCCAACCTGGTCTGTTTAGATCATTCCAATACTCTGTTTAAGATGTCAGGTACACTGCCCCTCTGAATCAAAGGCAACTCACAATATTATGGCATTACTGTGGCAGACTTGGGAAAATTCATTCAGAATTTAAGAAAATGAGAGGGATATAGGGAAGGCAACATGGTTAGTGGAAGGAAACTTGGAATGAGGTGCTTGCTCATTTTTAAATTTATTCTTTCATTTATTTATTTAACTCACAAGTACTGTTTGGAAATACTGATTCTAGAGCCAGTTCTAGTGCTAGTTGTGTCATTTATGCTGAGCCTCTGTTTCCTCACCCAATACATGAGAGTATTAAAATTCATCAAATAATTTAAATACAGAAAAAATTTGATCTCATTGGTGACCATAGAAATGCAATTTTACCCACTACTGATTCGCCATTTTTGTTTTTACCTGTCGAAACAGCAAAAACATATAGAAGATAATGCCTAATGCTAATGAGGATGTGATAGAAAAGGCAGTCTCAAATCCACATTGGTATAAATTTTCAGAAAGGAATGTAATGGATTAGTAAGAGCTATTGAAACTCCTTGACCCAGTGATTCCATTTCTGAGAATCAATTCTAAGTACATTCTAAGAAGGAATCTATGTACACAATGATGTTCAATGATGTTTTTAATATTACACGAAATGGAGACACAAACTAACTGCTAAATCAAATGGATAATAGTTAAATAAATTACGGTCTATCCACACTGTGAAATGTTAGGCAGCCAATAAACAAAATGACTATCATGAGGTTTCCATAGTAACACGGAAAATATTTGATGTAATGTTAATTGAAAAAAAGAAAATACTCATTATTACCATACAGATGAGGAAAGAGCTTCATAGAAAAAAATAATCAAGGGCTCCAAAGTATTGTGGTGGGGTGGATTAATGGGTTGTTTCTTTTTTATTCCTAACGTTTTTATTGGAGTATAATTGCTTTACAATGGTGTGTTAGTTTCTACTTTATAACAAAGTGAATCAGTTATACATATACATATATCCCCATATCTCTTCCCTCTTGCGTCTCCCTCCCTCCCAACCCTCCCTATCCCACCCTTCTAGCTGGTCACAAAGCACTGAGCTGATCTCCCTGTGCTATGGGACTGTTTCCCACTAGCTATTTTACATTTGGGAGTGTATATATATGTCCATGCCACTCTCTCACTTTGTCCCAGCTTACCCTTCCCCCTCCCCGTGTCCTCAAGTCCATTCTCTAGTAGGTCTGCGTCTTTATTCGTGTCTTGCCCCTAGGTTCTTCATGACCATTTTTTTTTGATTCCATATATATGTGTTAGCATACGGTATTTGTTTTTCTCTTTCTGACTTAATTCATTCTGTATGACAGACTCTAGGTCCAGCCACCTCACTACAAATAACTCAATTTCCTTCCTTTTTATGGCTGAGTAATATTCCATTGTATATATGTGCCACATCTTCTTTATCCATTCATCTGTCAATGGACACTTAGGTTGCTTCCATGTCCTGGCTATTGTAAATAGAGCTGCAAAACATTGTGGTACATGACTCTTTTTGAATTATGGTTTTCTCAGGGTATATGCCCAGTAGTGGGATTGCTGGGTCATATGGTAGTTCTATTTTTAGTTTTTTAAGGAACCTCCATACTGGTCTCCATAGTGGCTGTATCAATTTACATTCCCACCAACACTGCAAGAGGGTTCCCTTTTCTCCACACCCTCTCCAGCATTTATTGTTTGTAGATTTTTGATGATGGCCATTCTGACCAGTGTGAGATATCACATTGTACTCTTGATTTGCATTTCTCTAATGATTAATGATGTTGAGCATTCTTTCAT
This sequence comes from Balaenoptera acutorostrata, assembly GCF_949987535.1. Classification (NCBI taxonomy): domain Eukaryota; kingdom Metazoa; phylum Chordata; class Mammalia; order Artiodactyla; family Balaenopteridae; genus Balaenoptera; species Balaenoptera acutorostrata. The sequence continues at coordinate 19,047,611 of NC_080079.1, read as the reverse complement.
GTGTTTGCTGGCAATCTGTATATCTTCTTTGGAGAAATGTCTATTTAGGTCTTCTGCCCATTTTTGGATTGGGTTGTTTGTTTTTTGATATTGAGCTGCATGAGCTGCTTGTAAATTTTGGAGATTAATCCTTTGTCAGTTGCTTCATTTGCAAGTATTTTCTCCCATTCTGAGGGTTGTCTTTTCATCTTGTTTATGGTTTCCTTTGCTGTGCAAAAGCTTTTAAGTTTCATTAGGTCCCATTTGTTTATTTTTGTTTTTATTTCCATTTCTCTAGGAGCTGGGTCAAAAAGGATCTTGCTGTGATTTATGTCATAGAGTGTTCTGCCCATGTTTTCCTCTAAGAGTTTGATAGTGTCTGGCCTTACATTTAGGTCTTTAATCCATTTTGAGTTTATTTTTGTGTATGGTGTTAGGGAGTGTTCTAATTTCATTCTTTTACATGTAGCTGTCCAGTTTTCCCAGCACCACTTATTGAAGAGACTGTCTTTTCTCCATTGTATATCCTTGTCTCCTTTGTCATAGATCAGTTGATCATAGGTGTGTGGGTTTATCTCTGGGCTTTCTATCCTGTTCCATTGATCTATATTTCTATTTTTGTAACAGTACCATACTGTCTCGATTACTGTAGCTTTGAAGTATAATCTGAAATCCGGGAGCCTGATTCCTCCAGCTCCATTTTTCTTTCTCAAGATTGCTTTGGCTATTCGGGGTCTTTTGTGTTTCCATACAAATTGTGAAATTTCTTGTTCTAGTTCCGTGAAAAATGCCAGTGGTAGTTTGATAGGGATTGCATTGAATCTGTTGATTGCTTTGGGTAGTAGAGTCATTTTCACAATGTTGATTCTTCCAATCCAAGAACATGGTATATCTCTCCATCTATTTGTATCATCTTTAATTTCTTTCATCAGTGTCTTATAATTTTCTGCATACAGGTCATTTGTCTCCTTAGGTAGGTTTATTCCTAGGTATTTTATTCTTTTTGTTGCAATGGTAAATGGGAGTGTTTTCTTAATTTCACTTTCAGATTTTTCATCATTAGTGTATAGGAATGCAAGTGATTTCTGTGCATTAATTTTGTATCCTGCTACTTTACCAAATTCATTGATTAGCTCTAGTAGTTTTCTGGTGGCTTTTTTAGGATTCTCTATGTATAGTATCATGTCATCTGCAAACATGACAGCTTTACTTCTTTTCCAATTTGGATTCCTTTTATTTCTTTTTCTTCTCTGACTGCTGTGGCTAAAACTTCCAAAACTATGTTGAATAATAGTGGTGACAGTGGACAACCTTGTCTTGTTCCTGATCTTAGTGAAAATGGTTTCAGTTTTTCACCATTGAGGATGATGTTGGCTGTGGGTTTTTCATATATGGCCTTTATTATGTTGAGGTAAGTTCCCTCTTTGCCTACTTTCTGGAGGGTTTTTATCATAAATGGGTGTTGAAATTTGTTGAAAGCTTTCTCTGCATCTATTGAGATGATCATATGGTTTTTCGCCTTCAATTTGTTAATATGGTGTATCACGTTGATTTGCATATATTGAAGAATCCTTGCATTCCTGGGATAAACCCCACTTGATCATGGTGTATGATCCTTTTAATGTGCTGTTGGATTCTGTTTGCTAGTATTTTGTTGAGGATTTTTAAATGTATGTTCATCAGTGATATTGGTCTGTAGTTTTCTTTCTCTGTGACGTCTTTGTCTGGTTTTGGTATCAGGGTGATGGTGGCCTCGTAGAATGTGTTTGGGAGTGTTCCTCCCTCTGCTATATTTTGGAAGAGTTTGAGAAGGATAGGTGTTAGCTCTTCTCTAAATGTTTGTTAGAATTTGCCTGTGAAGCCATCTAGTCCTGGGCTTTTGTTTGTTGGAAGATTTTTAATCACAGTTTCAATTTCAGTGCTTGTGATTGGTCTGTTCATATTTTCTATTTCTTCCTGGTTCAGTCTAGGAAGGTTGTGCATTTCTAAGAATTTGTCCATTTCTTCCAGGTTGTCCATTTTATTGGCATATTGTTGCTTGTGGTAGCCTCTCATGATCCTTTGTATTTCTGTAGTGTCAGTTGTTACTTCCGCTTTTTCATTTCTAATTCTATTGATTTGAGTCTTCTCCCTTTTCTTCTTGATGAGTCTGGTTAATGGTTTATCAATTTTGTTTATCTTCTCAAAGAACCAGTTTTTAGTTTTATTGATCTTTGCTCTCATTTCATTCATTTCTTTTTCATTTATTTCTGATCTGATCTTTATGATTTCTTTCCTTCTGCTAACTTTGGGGTTTTTTTGTTCTTCTTTCTCTAATTGCTTTAGGTGTAAGGTTAGGTTGTTTATTTGAGATGTTTCTTGTTTCTTAAGGTAGGATTGTATTGCTAAAAACTTCCTTCTTAGAACTGCTTTTGCTGCATCCCATAGGTTTTGGGTCGTTGTGATTTCATTGTCATTTGTTTCTAGGTATTTTTTGATTTCCCCTTTGATTTCTTCAGTGATCTCTTGGCTACTTAGTAATGTATTGTTTAGCCTCCATGTGTTTGTATTTTTTACAGATTTTTTTCCTGTAATTGATATCTAGTCTCAAAGCATTGTGGTCAGAAAAGCTACTTGATATGATATCAATTTTCTTAAATTTACCAAGGTTGATTTGTGACCCAAGATATCTATCCTGGAGAATGTACCATGAGCACTTGAGAAGAAAGTGTACTCTGTTGTTTTTGGATGGAATGTCCTATAAATATCAATTAAGTCCATCTTGTTTAATGTATCATTTAAAGCTTGTGTTTCCTTATTTATTTTCATTTTGGATGATCTGTCCATTGGTGAAAGTGGGGTGTTAAAGTCCCCTAATATGATTGTGTTACTGTTGATTTCCCCTTTTACAGCTGTTAGTATTTGCCTTATGTATTGAGGTGCTCCTATGTTGGGTGCATAAATATTTACAATTGTTATATCTTCTTCTTGAATCGATCCCTTGATCATTATCTAGTGTCCTTCTTTGTCTCTTGTAATACTCTTTGTTTTAAAGTCTGTTTTGTCTGATATGAGAATTGCTACTCCAGCTTTCTTTTGATTTCCATTTGCTTGGAATATCTTTTTCCATCCCCTCACTTTCAGTCTGTATGTGTCCCTAGGTCTGAAGTGGGTCTCTTCTAGACAGCATATATACAGGTCTTGTTTTTGTATCCATTCAGCCAGTCTATGTCTTTTGGTTCGAGCATTTAATCCATTTACATTAAAGGTAATTATCGATATGTATGTTCCTATTACCATTTTCTTAATTGTTTTGGGTTTATTGTTGTAGGTCTTTTCCTTCTCTTGTGTTTCCTGCCTAGAGAAGTTCCTTTAGCATTTGTTGTAAAGCTGGTTTGGTTGTGCTGAATTCTCTTAGCTTTTGCTTGTCTGTAAAGGTTTTAATTTCTCCATCAAATCTGAAGGAGATCCTTGCTGGATAGGGTAATCTTGATTGTAGGTTTTTCCCTTTCATCACTTTAAATATGTCCTGCCACTCCCTTCTGGCTTGCAGAGTTTCTGCTGAAAGATCAGCTGTTAACCTTATGGGGATTCCCTTGTATGTTATTTGTTGTTTTTCCCTTGCTGCTTTTAATATTTTTTCTTTGTATTTAATTTTTGATAGTTTGATATGTGTCTTGGTGTGTTTCTCCTTGGATTTATCCTGTATGAGACTCTTTGTGCTTCCTGGACTTGATTAACTATTTCTTTACCCATATTAGGGACGTTTTCAACTATAATCTCTTCAAACATTTTCTCAGTCCCTTTCTTTTTCTCTTCTTCTTCTGGGACCCCTGTAATTTGAATGTTCGTGCATTTAATATTGTCCCAGAGGTCTCTGAGACTGTCCTCAATTCTTTTCATTCTTTTTTCTTTATTCTGCTCTGCGGTAGCTATTTCCACTGTTTTATCTTCCAGGTCACTTATCCGTTCTTCTGCCTCAGTTATTCTGCTATTGATTCCTTCTAGAGAATTTTTAATTTCATTTATTGTGTTGTTCATGATTGTTTGTTTGCTCTTTAGTTCTTCTAGGTCCTTGTTAAACGTTTCTTGTATTTTCTCCATTCTATTTCCAAGATTATGAATCATCTTTACTATCATTATTCTGAATTCTTTTTCAGGTAGACTGCCTATTTCGTCTTCATTTGTTAGGTCTGGTGGATTTTTACCTTGCTCCTTCATCTGCTGCATATTTCCCTGTCTTCTCATTTTGCTTAACTTACTGTGTTTGGGGTCTCCTTTTCGTAGGCTGCAGGTTTGTAGTTCCCATTGTTTTTGGTGTCTGCCCCCAGTGGCTAAGGTTGGTTCAGTGGGTTGTGTAGGGTTCCTGGTGGAGGGGACTAGTGCCTGTGTTCTGGTGGATGAGGCTGGATCTTGTCTTTCTGGTGGGCAGGTCCACATCTGGTGGTGTGTTTTGGGGTGTCATTGACCTTATTATGATTTTAGGCAGCCTCTCTGCTAATGGGTGGGGCTGTGTTCCTGTCTTGCTAGTTGTTTGGCATATTGTGTTCAGCACTGTAGCTTGCTGGTCGTTGAGTGGAGCTGGGTCTTGGTGTTGAGATGGAGATCTCTGGGAGATTTTCGCTGTTTGGTATTACATGCAGCTGGGAGGTCTCTGGTGGACCAATGTCCTGAACTTGGCTCTCCCACCTCGGAGGCACAGCCCTGATGCCTGGCTGGAGCACCAAGAGCCTGTCTTTCACATGGCTCAGAATAAAATGGAGAAAAAAAGAAAGATAGAAAGAAAAAGATAAAATAAAATAAAATAAGATAAAATAAAAAAGTTATTAAAAAAATAATTATTTAAAAAAATTTTTAAGTAATTAAAAAAAAAGAAAGAAAGAAAGAACAACCAAACCCGAAAACAAATTCACCAATGATAACATGTGCTAAAAACTATACTAAAAACAAACAAACAAACAAAAAACAGACAGACAGAACCCTAGGACAAATGGTAAAAGGAAATCTATACAGACAAAATCACACACAGAAGCATACACATACACACTCACAAAAAGAGAAAAAGGGGGAAAAAAAAAATCTTTGCTCCCAAAGTCCACCTCCTCAACTGGGGATGATTCGTTGTCTATTCAGGTATTCCACAGATGCAGGGTACATCAACCTGATTGTGGAGATTTACTCCACTGATCCTGAGACTGCTGGGAGAGATTTCCCTTTCTCTTCTTTGTTCGCACAGCTCCCGGGGTTCAGCTTTGGATTTGGACCCGCCTCTGCGTGTAGGTCGCCTGAGGGCATCTGTTCCCCGCCCAGACAGGATGGGGTTAAAGGAGCAGCTGCTTCGGGGGCTCTGGCTCACTCAGGCCGGGGGGAGGGAGGGGTACAGATGCTGGTCGAGCCTATGGGAGCAGTGGCCGGCATGATGTTGCAGCAGCCTGAGGTGCGCCATGCGTTCTCCCGGGGAAGTTGTCCCTGGATCACGGGACCATGGCAGTGGCGGGCTGCACCGGCTCCCAGGAGGGGCGGTGTGGAGAGTGACCTGTGCTCGCACACAGGCTTCTTGGTGGCGGCAGCAGCAGCCTTAGCATCTCATGCCCATCTCTGGGGTCCGCGCTGATCGCCGCGGCTCGCGCCCATCTCCGGAGCTTGTTTAGGCGGCGCTCTGAATCCCCTCTCCTCGCACACCAGGAAACAAAGAGGCAAGAAAAAGTCTCTTGCCTCTTTGGCAGCTCCAGTCCTTTTCCTGGACTCCCTCCCAGCCAGCTGGGGCGCACTAGCCCCCTTCAGGCTGTGATCACGTCGCCAACCCCAGTCCTCTCCCTGCGATCCGACCGAAACCAGAGCCTCAGCTCCCAGCCCCCGCCCGCCCCGGCGGGTGAGCAGACAAGCCTCTCGGGCTGGTGAGTGCTGCTCTGCACTGATCCTCTGTGCGGGAATCTCTCTGCTTTGCCCTCCACACCCCGGTTGCTGTGCTCTCCTCCGTGGCTCCGAAGCTCCCCCCTCTGCCACCCCCATCTCCGCCTGCGAAGGGGCTTCTAGTGTGTGGAAACCTTTCCTCCTTCACAGCTCCCTCCCACTGGTGCAGGTCCCATCCCTATTCTTTTGTCTCTGTTTTTTCTTTCTTTTTTTTTTTTGCCCTACCCAGGTACGTGGGGAGTTTCTTGCCTTTTGGGAGGTCTGAGGTCTTCTGCCAACGTTCAGTGGGAGCTGTTCCACATGTAGATGTGTTTCTGATGTATTTGTGGGGAGGAAAGTGATCTCCACGTATTACTCTTCCGCCAACTGGCCCTTTCTTGGGATGTAGGGAACATGCAAAGTTTTATATTTAAGGGATTTGGGAAGCTGGTTGGTTGGGAATTGGTCATTTCCCTCACTTTTGTCTTCTAATAACTGCCTTTGGTTCTATATAAAAATAAAAAGATGGGATCATTATGTGTGCACTTAGGAGCAATGGAAGAATCTGTATGATGTTATATGTTTAGAGTTGTCCTACATCTTGCGTTTCCTGAAGCTTTTGATGTGTGGAGGATTTGAATGGTTATTCTCTTGGTGCCAGAAAATTTATAATATCTCTATGTATTTCTAGAAGCAGATGTATAAAAGTTTCCTGGGAGCAAAATGGTTCTTTCAAAATGAATGTTGGATGATACATGTGTAAGTGAATCAGACAGATATCGATTAAATGTCCTTCCAACACAAAACAAATGGACCAGATGTGTCAAGGGTTCTGCCACATCCCAGCATTTGATATCCCCCAATGACATTCAATTGCTGATTTCCAGCAAAGGCTTGAAAGGTGGAAATTTTGCTTGGAAATGTTTTAGTGGAATTAGGAGTGAGGCAGAAAGACAAAGAGTCAGCTCTGAGGCAAAGAGAAGCTTCCAGCCCTTTTCTTCATATCCATGGAGATATTATGCAAAAAAAGGAAAACAAAAAGGTGAACTTGGAAAAATTCTGTGTCATATGTGCTTATTTCCCTCCATTCTGGTGAGATAGCATGAAAGAGACCCAACTGCTTTAAGACCAAATGTGGAAACCAAGTCAAGTTTCATTAAGAGGAACTTCAGAGGGAACCCTGACCTTCTGTAAATGTAGTAATTCGGACAATGAATTTCACAGAGTTTTATACAGTGGGAATCTCTCTCTGTCTGAAACGTTATATCATACTTTTCTGGTTTTACAGACCAATGGGTCCCCTTGAACACATGCTTCAATTCATCTGAGAGTGACACTTTTTCAAACTCTCTTGCTTACTTGTAGCAAGTTGAAGAATTACCAACAGTGGTGGCAACTCTCTTGTATTCTATCTCTGGGAATACTCTTATCAGTTGTGTGATAGTTTTGAGCATCCCATCCAGGCACTCATGGACCATGGTGACCAATTCCCAGGCTTGATAAGGAAAAGTTGAAGAGAGGCCAAGACACGTGGTTCCTGAAGGTGGTGGTGGAGGTGAGGGGGCATGCCACCTGAAGATTGGTCTTGAATGGAGATAGGATAGCACTTGATTCTGGAATGAGTATTTATGAGTGCCTTTGAAGCTTGGGTAATTTGGGTGGGGGGAACGTTGCAAATGTGGGGCTCCACATCACCTGCTTTCATATATATTCAGCATCACCTTTAAGTTGTATCCATTTCTAGCCACATTGTTGAAGCCTATCTTGGCCAACATCACTCAGCTTGGTAGCAGAGAGCTAAGAACTTGAGGAGTGACTCCTGCGATTTCTGCTCTAATCTGCTTTAGCTTGACCGAGGAATGCCATTTATGCCATGGTGAGACTTAGAGGTTTGGGAACTCAGATATACAAGGTAAGGTTTTTTGTTTCTTTTATTGCTGGACAGAGGCCATGTCAAAGTCCGCTGGAGACAAAACCAGCTCTTCCACTGTTCCTGACAGAATTGTCAACTTGTTCCTTAGGATTTATATCACTCAACAGCATTTGGAGAATATGACATTGTTAATTCTGATGGACTCCTCTTAAAACATCTTGGGTCAGGTGCCTTTGGTATCGAGTTGATCAATGGAGCCTTGATTCCTGGCTCCACTACTGCAGCAAACATTCTTGACACCTATTAATTTGGAGGATATAAAAATCTTGTTATCATGAATTTGCTGCTAAGTAATTGACAGCTGCCATCCTATCCTTTCCACTCCCTGGTAAACATATTCACTGGTTGACCCAATCTGAGCATGATTAGGAAATAGACGGCTTTTCCTTCAATGTTTCCAACCAGGAAAATTATCCTCATATCAAATTAGTCTACTGCTCTCTGATGAAATAGAGAAAAACCCACTGCCTTGGTAGGGATTAGTGGATCTGAGCAGTGGCTGCTCAAACCACCATGCTGTGCTGAATTCTTCCCAGCCTGTTCTCACCAGATCACATGGTTACAGCAGAAAGTGAGCAAACATTGGAAGAGAAGGAAGCACAGTGCATATAGGAGACTCCTCTCATTCCAAAGACACAACTTTTCTGAGCCAGGTTAATGCCTTTTTTTTATTGTCTCTCTTGGCAGAGCCTGACCTATACTCTGATGAGGAACCTGAAAGCTAGAACAAGAACCAAGGAAATCCTTCATCTCCATCGTTACTTGTCAGGGAAGCTTTAATCTGTCCACAATAGGATGATAGGATGGTGCTGAGTTCTGATGCAGGAAGCAGATTGAAGTCAGGACCTGCAGAAAAAGCAAAGGCCGGGGGCTGAGCTGATGTTACCTGGGAACAAATTTTCAAAAGGAAGACTCCTTCAGTATTTTGTCCTTGTCTTCATTTTAATGATGAGGAAACTGACCAGGGGAAGCTGATTTAGAGCTTTTTTCCTCCATATAACAGAACAGGGCATGGTTTGGTAGGTGCAGGGTGGGGACATTGTAGCAATGCTACTTACCCAACCTCTGTATTCAATCTTATCTCCCATTTCATCCCCCCTTCCCGTCACTGATCTGTTTTCCATTTTGTAAATGGAATAGCAACCAGTCCAATAGGGCAGAGTGATATGAGAGGCACAAGCCCTCATGTGACACATAAATAACTGACCAGACATGACATTTCAAATACAGTGTAATCTTTTGGAAAGCTGGTTTCAAAGGTTAAAGCTAAAACACCTTGTACATCAGGCCATCATAATATCTCACGATTGAACACAATTCATGTACAGTCTTCCCCAAGTATTCAATGACTGGAATGTCTGATTTTATCACACTCATAAAATACAATGTGGTGCTTAGGATGTCCTGGAACCAGAGGGGCTGGTTTGGAGTCCCAGCTTCACCAACTTATTAGCTGTGTGGTATGGGCTGGGTTATCTCACTTTGCTCTCTTGTAATATGAAAACAATCTTCACAAACAAACGTGAAGTAGTCACTGTTGATGAGTAAGATAGTGTGGGCAATCATTAGTGTTAAGTAGTTAGATAGTGTGCTTAGCACAGACACAATGTCAATTTATGATAAACAAATAATTAGTAAATGCCTGCTGTAAGCAAGATCTTGCGTTAGGCATAAAACTTACCTCTCAGATTTATCAAAGTTTATCTTGAAAGAAATTAAGGCTTTTGGTGCCACTGTTGACATGCCCAGCTAGTCAACCAGAAAACCAGATAAAAGCGCTCTAATATTTACAACAAATTCAAGCTAAATCGTGAATGAAGAGTTTTCTATGTGAGCAATTTCTCCAACATCTGCGAAAGTTTTGAGTTTATTGACTATTCCTTGGATGCCCTTCCAAATGACAAATTTTGGTGTCAAAATTACTGTTTATTTCTGGTGGCGTGAAATTCCACACCTAACTCCCATCCAAAGGTACATCTGTCTCTGTCTTCTTTATGTCCGTCTGTTCTCCTCTTAGTGATGCTTGCATTAGGATGATGCTTTTTGTAAAATTGGACTTGTAATAGATGCTGGAGTGAGAGATGGGTCACAAAACAAAATTAGGCTCATTTTTGGGTGCATTTAAGTGCTAACTACTGCCCCAAATGGTAAATTACAAAAAATGATCATTGGACCCTGAGGAGTTAATGGATTTCCTACCTCAAATTGCTAGACAGTTACATGAGTGAGGGTGATTTTCCTAGTGTTAAAACTGTTCCCTGGGGGTAATTTTAGGCACCTTGGGAAGCTGCATTAACTACTTTTGGCCACTAGACAGCTATTGCTAAGTGGGCACTTAAGTGTTCACATGACTATAAATTGGTGCCCCAGTAAGAATAATTAGCAAAGATCTTTGTGGTGATAAAGGTCTGGGAAGTTTTACTGGAAGAAATATCCTGACTATATAATTCCCTTGAAAATGAACCTTTCCAGAAGATAAAACTTGCAGATATGGAATGGCTTGCTACTGCTGTTAATTTTTATAAGACCCTGCTAGAAAATCAGGCTTTATGGATGTTAAAGACATTTTGTGAGTATTAACATCATGCTTATCCACAGTACTGTCAAATAGGGAGTGGACGTTAGCATGTTGCTTTACAAGCAGAAGGCTGCAGGACTTCATGGGAGGAGCTGAAAATTTAGAATCAAGAAAACCTGAACTTTAATTGGGCTTGGCTACTTCCTACTCATGTGGCCTTAAGCAGTTCATTTTCTCTCTTTGGGCTGCAATTCTATTGTTTGTACAACAGTGGGATTGGATTAGATCAGGGATGGCACATTCTTGGCAAGGATGCTACCTTCACCTCAATCTGCACCCTTAACAGACTTTGCTGATTGGTCAGAGCAAGATTTCAGGCTGAGCATCAGAGGCCTCCGCTCAATGTGACCTCTCTCCATAGGTCAACCGCAATGTTGACCCACCACGTAGGCATCTGTAATGGGATCAAGGGAAGGTTACATGAGATGCTGAAATGACATGCCCAGGTAATTATGGGTTGAATTTTTCCGGCTTCACAACTGAATTTCAATATGCATTATGCCACCAGAGGCAGAATGAGTAGTGGTCAAGTGGGTGGATCCTATGTTCAAAGGATGATTGTGAGGTTTAGCTAAGGTAAGGCATGTAAAATATTTAACACAGTGACTTCAAAATTCCTAAATGCTTAGTAAAAGCTGGCAATTAATATCCAACCCTTGTTTTCTGATGGGATAGTTAGGAGTTAATGAAGAAAATATTAGCTCAGATAATTGCAACCCCTTTCAAAGAGTTCTGGCACCTTGCTAATGACCTTGCATCCCAGAAGCCCCCTTCCAAAAGTTGCTCTCACAGCACTCTGAGCTTTCATTAGTGGCTATTGATTGACAGGAACCTTGGAAATTAGTTTGTTTTATTTTTGGAAAGCAAACTTTTGGTGTAGCCTTATTTGTATAACCTATCCCCCAGATCCTGCATCTTAGTCACATTCAAGACCCACATCTGTAGATTTTTGTCCTACCCAAAAACATAAAATGGTAACAATGTAAAACTGCAAGGAAAGTGACTTGCATTTGGGGATATTGGGTGGTCTTCTGCCTGAATGATCCTCCATTGTTCTGAAGTAGTTCTTCCTACTTTTTCTTTTAGCTTGAGCTGGGGACCAAGACTGGAACCCCTTCCTTCTTGTGGTTCTAAAAATTCTTACCCTAATTTCTTTCCTGCCAGAAAGAGTGCACACTTATGTACCCGGTCAAATTATGTGTCAAATAGGGCTATTTGTGAGCCGTCACCATGGAACTCATTTAGTGGACATCCTAAGAACATCTCCCATTGAATTTGATCATTTTCATTCCACAGGCACAGACTTTATTTACTTCTTACATAGAGAGACAAAGACCCATTCATGAAGCCAGATGATATCCCTGGGCCCTCCCCCCTGCTCACAGCCAGCCAGACCCTAAGGAGTCCGGATGTTCCCCCAATAACCAGCACCAGCAGATCAGACATACATTTGACATTACAGAGATGCCATCATACATTTAGGGAGAGGTTAAACTCTTCCAAGACAAAGGGTTTACACTGGGGCTCCATTCATAGGTGAGGAAATGCAGGGGAACACAGGGAAGGCTGTGTGGTTGAATCCTGGAGCCCACGAAAAAAGAATCTTCTCCAGATAAACTTGACTCTAAACTGCTGGTGCTTCAGCGGGGATCCCAGAGGAGTCCCCCAATCCTGACCGAAGTTATTTCCAATCAGAGATGCTTTTGCCCACTGACCCGGCCGTGGTTGCCCTACCCCTGTCCAAGCCCCTGCCTCCTGAGTTCCAGTCCTCTTTCATGAAGTATCACTAAGCTGACCCTGAATAAAACATCCTATATTTAGGGCAATGAGAATGGCTACAGAGCAGCAGGGTTTTTTGTTTTGTTTTGTTTTTATTTTTAAATTTTCTCGAATAAGAGACACACTGCGCTCACTGGAGGGTGGAGTATTTCCATAGAGACCTATTTGCCTGCTACCTCACGTAATGAGAAGTAAAATTCCTGACATCTTAACCCCAGAATTCATGCACTTTTTATTCATTTGCCAGATGGATTCTTTTTCCATAACTCTAAGTAGGTTCATTTTGCCATGGATGTAGTTTACAGTCAACACCTTCTGTGGCACATGCTTGATTTGGGAGTCAATATTTTTTGGTTTAGACATGTACATTGAGATTTCTACGGAAATCCTCACGTCTATCTTTCTACCAATTTGCATTATTTATTTTCTTACCTTGAATTTACCCAATAGCTCTCTATTTATTCAACACATATTTATTGAGTAACTACTATGTGCAAGGCATTGTTGTAGGTGCTGAGGATAGGGCAGAAAACTAAACAGAAAAAACAAGAGCAAAATCATGTTCCCTCCGTTACGGTGTTTTGCAGAAGGAGAATGGACTCCCAAGTCAAATTTTGGTTTGGATGTCGAGGCTGATAGTGCCCTACACACACCAAGAGGTTATGAAAAGGCTTATTATTTATATCACGAGACATTGGGAATATCGGGAAAGCTCTCAGACAGGTCCAAGAGTGGCTGGAGACAACCAGGAAAGGAGACTGGCTTGGAATTCTTAGGATGGTTAGGGAATGGGGCTGGGGTAAGGATTCCCATGCTAGAGTAGGGGCTTGAGTGATTTGAACCTTCCCTCAGCCCCAAAGTAGGAAATACCCAGGCTTTCTTATCAGCTTGCCCAGATGTGGGGCAGAAAGTGAAGAGAAAGGGATGAGGCTTAAAAACTGTCAGCAGTCAAACATCAGAAAATGGAGTCAAGGGGACTTCCCTGGAGGTCCAGTGGTTAAGGCTTTGTGCTTCCAATGCAGGCGGCACAGGTTTGATCCCTGGTCGGGGAATTAAGGTCCCACATGCTGTGTGGCGAGACCAAAACATAAAAAAAATTAAAAAAAAAATGGAGTCAAACTCTGGCTTACATTCTTAAAAAAATTTTTTTTAATTGTAGTACAACATACACATAGTAAGTGCACAAATCTCAAGCAGACAGCTTATGAGTTTTTGAATACATATAGATGTATGTAACCATTATCCAGAAGAGATATAGAATGTTTCCAGCATGCAGATGGTTCCTCTGTGACCCTTTCCAGTCATACCTTTCCCCCAAGATATAAACACTATTCTGACTTCTATCATGCAAGATTAGTTTTTCCTGTTCTTGCAATTTTTATAAATGGAATCATAGTATGTACATATGCAGTGCTGCCTTGGTCTGGAGTCAGGTGACTATATATATGTGGATCTGGTTCTGAACTTTCTATTCTGTTCTATTCTTGTACCAATATGACACTGTCTTAATTACTATAGCTTTATAATAGTCTCAGTATTTGGTAATGGAAGTCCTCCAACTTTGTTCTTCTTCACGATTGTTTTCTATACCCGCTGCCTTTCAACAGAAACATTTTAGAATCAACTCAATTTATGTGCACGCACACACGCACACACACACACACACACGCACATACATCTTGATGGGCTTTTGATTGGGATTGCATTGAATCTACACATCAATATGAGAAGAATTGACATCTTCCAATCCATATTGAGAATTTAAATCTATTAATATAAAATATTTTCCCACTTATTTAGGTCTTTTAAAATTTCTCTCAACACAATGTGTTAATTTTCACTCTAGAGGTTTTTCACCTCTATAATTAGATCTATCCCTATGTATTTAATTTTTAAATACTATTGTAATGAATACTTATAATTTTCTTCTAATTATCCTAAATATATATAAATATAATACATTATATATAATTGATTTTGTTATTGACCTTGAATCCAGCAACCTTTATAAATTCCCTTATTAACAATAATAGTTTGTATATAGTTTTGAATTTTTGATGCACAATCATATGTGAAAAATGACAATATTTCTTTTAAATTTCTAATATTGGTATCTTTACGTTATTTTTCTTGTTTCATAGTGTTGCTAGGAACCTCTTGTGCAATGTCAAAAGATGTGGTAATAGTGGACATCCTTTTCTTTCTCCTAACCTCAGGGAGAGATACTTCCATATTTCACCATTATAGTGTTGGTTATAGATATTTTGTAGATATCTTTTAATAGATTAAAGAGTTTTTTGCTTTGTCTAACTTGCTATGAGCTTTTTTCCTTAATCTCAAACAGATGTTGAATTTTATCAAATGCCTTTTCTGCTTCTGTTGAGAGGACATAAAGTTCGTCTCCTTTATTAATGTGGTGCTTTACAGTGACTGATTACCAAATATTAAAGTAGCTTTGCTTTTCTGGGATGACCCCACTTCATCATGATGTATTTGTAGGGGATCAGATATGCCACCCCAAAATGTGTCACTCTGCATAAAGACCATTTTGAGCTGAAGGCAATAGAGAAAAAAGCAGACAGAGGAGGAGCTCTCTGCCTTCCCCTTATCTGCCTGAAAAGCGGGGCATAAATTCTCCTTGTGAAGGTCCTACCCACCCTTTCCTGTACCAGGAAGGGAAGAACACGCTTATCACCTGAGATGAGATAGTATCAAGAAGAGTCTATATGAGGGAGTTCCCGGCAGTCCAATGGTTAGGACTCGGTGCTTTCACTGCTGTGGCCAGGGTTCAATTCCTGATGGGGGAAATATGATCCCGCAAGCTGTGTAGTGCAGCCAAAAACAAAAAACAAAACAAAACAAAAAAAAGAAGCATCTACATGAACAAACATTACTAAATAACCCTTATCTACCATTAGTATCCCCCATATATTTACCTTCCCACCCTTAAAAGTCCAGAAGCCCCTTTCCTTTGTCTTGTCACTTCTCTACAAATTTATTGTCCTCTGTCAGAATGGTATAAAAGCCTCCAAGTCTAGTGGCTTCTTTGGGACTTTTTGATTTTTCCTATGAAGTTTCCTCCCCTCCCCATCCCCAATCTTGTTGCCACATAATACATTTTACATCAAATGTGTATGCTTTTCTCTTGTTAATCTGCTTTTTGTCAGAAAACATTTTCTCTCCTACATATTACACTTCTGTAAATTGCTAGATTCAGTTTGCTCATATTTTGTTTAGAATTTCTACGCCTGTGTTTATGAGAAATATAATTTTCCTTTCTTATAATGTCTTTGACAGGTTCTGTTATCAGGGTTTTCCTGGCCTCAGGAAACAAGCTGGGAAGAGTTTTTCTCTCTCTTTTTAAAGTTTGTATTTGATTGGTATGATTTCTTTCTTAAATGTTTGGATTTACATTCTTTATTACCACACAACCCTGTGAATTTCCCCGTTGTAAGAGATACCTCTGTGTATCCTATTTCAAGCTCATCACTCGGGGTTTGCTTTCTAGTTGCTGCTGAGATGCTTAAATATACTTGCTTAGGGACTGGTTGACAAGTCCTGCTCCTGACCCTGAAGACTGGAAAGTGTTTATGTTTCGGTAAACACCATTATGAGTGATGAAAGGATGATCGCAAATGTATTTTGTGTCTACTGTAAACTTATGATGACACAGCCTGAAATCAAAATCTGGGAGACTTGGAGTCATTTATAAACACACGTCATAGGAAAATGTCAATGGTATAAGCATTAAAAAAGATCTCTAAGCCAATACATTAGGCTGTGGTGGAAGTGGAATGGAAATATGACTCCAAGGAAATAAACCAATGGTAAAATTTCTGTCTATTAAAAAAAGAGATTGTTCAGGTACTTTCTAAATAGATGATGCTGAGGCCCCAGATCACTGTGGTATTTAATCCCATCAAATGGATTTTATTTGTATTTTTTTTAAAGAACTTTATTTTATTTTTATTTATTTATTTTTGGCTGCATTGGGTCTTCATTGCTGTGCATGGGCTTTCTGTAGTTGTGGCGAGCAGGGGCTACTACTACTCGTTGGGGTGCGTGGGCTTCTCATTGCAGTGGCTTCTCTTGTTGCAGAGCACAGGCTCTAGGGACACAGGCTTCAGTAGTTGTGGCACGCGGGCTCAGTAGTTGTGGCTTGTGGGCTCTAGAGCTCAGGCTTAGTAGTTGTGGTGCACAGGCTTAGTTGTTCTGCAGCATGTGGGATCTTCCCGGATCAGGGCTTGAACCCGTGTCCCCTGCATTGGCAGGTGGATTCTTATCCACTGCGCTACCAGGGAAGTCCCATCAAATGGATTTTAAAAAGCAATCCAATAGTTTTATTTGAAGATATCAATACTTGCAACATGCTGGAAAATGCATTCTTTGTTACTATTCAAACATATAATGACAAATTTTAGAAGTCACCTTAAATGTGTGAAGTTTTTTGCTTACAGAACTTCTAATAGAATTTGGAAAGAGTTTTGAATAATAGCCTAAACAGAATTGGGATTCTGGGGAAGAAGTGAGGAAAGAATTCTGAGTATGCCGCCAACAGTGTCCACCACATACATCTCCCAGAGAAGCATGTAGTAGATCACTCTGGAAGTTCTCATACTGTTTTTGCCCAGTGGGGCTCTTGATTTTGTTTGGCTTCAATGTATTCACCTAACTCCAAGTACAATAGAATGTATGTACCAAAAAAGATCTTTCAAGGAAAACATCCTGATCCAATGTATATAAGAACATCTAATTCTGAGACAAGGGGAGCCTATAAACATCTCAAAATATAATATTGCTCTTCGATTAAAAAAAAAACAAAGGAAAAATATGTGCATGTGTTTAAGATTATGTGTGTGAAAGCATAAACATATCTCAAAAGATAACATCTAACTGCCATTTTCTCTGGCTGTTATTCTTTTTTTCTCTTTCTAAATTAACATACTGTAAAGTTAACTTTATTTTGGTGTAGAGTTTTATGAATGTTAACACATGGATGGAGTCATCTCACCCCATTGCTATCAAGATACAGAACAGTTCCATCATGCCTAAAAAATTCCCTCCTGCTGCCCCTTTGTAGACATGCCCTTCCTCCAACCCTCACACCTGGCAACCACTCTCTGTTGTCTGTCCCTATAGTTTTGCTTTCTCTAAAATATCAGGTAAGTAAATCATGCAATATGTCACCTTTTGAGACAGGCTTCTTCCACTTAGCAAAGTGCCTTGAACATTCACCTATATTGTTGTATTTATATTTTTTTCTGAGTAATACACATTTTATGGATATACCAGAATTAGTTTATCCGTTCACCCATTGAAGCACATTTGGTTGGGCTGGCAGTTTTAAATACAACTGCTGTAAATATTTATGCACAGGTTTTTGTGTGAATATAAGTTTTTTTTCTCTAATGGAACAAACTAGGAGTGGGGCTTCCTAGTTCATGTGGTAAGTGTATGCTTTATTTGATAAGAAACTGCCAAATGGTTTATCAGAGTGGCTGTACAATATTTGGTAGAGCAATTTATGAGTGTTTTAGTTGCTCTGCTTCCTTTCCAGCACTTGGTATTGTCAGTTTTGTTTTTTTTAAACCCTTCTCATATGTGAGAAGTGGTATCTTGTTGTGGTCTTAATTTGCATTTCTTTAATGGCCAATAACATTGAACATCTTTTCATGTGCTTATTTGCCATCAGTATGTCTTCTTTGGTGAAGAGTCTATTCAAATTTCATGAAAGAGGGCTTCCCTGGTGGCGCAGTGGTTAAGAATCCACCTGCCAGGGGGCTTCCCTGGTGGCGCAGTGGTTGAGAATCTGCCTGCTAATGCAGGGCACACGGGTTCGAGCCCTGGTCTGGGAAGATCCCACATGCCGTGGAGCAACTAGGCCCGTGAGCCACAACTACTGAGCCTGCGCATCTGGAGCCCGTGCTCCGCAACAAGAGAGGCCGCAATAGTGAGAGGCCCACGCACCGTGATGAAGAGTGGCCCCCGCTTGCCACAACTAGAGAAAGCCCTCGCACAGAAACGAAGACGCAACACAGCCAAAAATAAATTAATTAATTAATTAAAAAAAAAAAGTAACAAATGTTCAAGTACAATTGGTGTCTTAAAAAAAAAAAAAAAAGAATCCACCTGCCAATGCAGGGGACATGGGTTCGAGCCCTGGTCTGGGAAGATCCCACATGCCATGGAGCAACTAGGCCCGTGAGCCACAACTACTGAGCCTGCGCATCTGGAGCCCGTGCTCCGCAACAAGAGAGGCCGCAATAGTGAGAGGCCCACGCACCGTGATGAAGAGTGGCCCCCGCTTGCCACAACTAGAGAAAGCCCTCGCACAGAAACGAAGACGCAACACAGCCAAAAATAAATAAATTAATTAATTAAAAAAAAAAAGTAACAAATGTTCAAGTACAATTGGTGTCTTAAAAAAAAAAAAAAAAGAATCCACCTGCCAATGCAGGGGACATGGGTTCGAGCCCTGGTCTGGGAAGATCCCACATGCCGTGGAGCAACTAAGCCCATGCACCACAACTACTGAGCCTGTGCTCTAGAGCCTGTGAGCCACAACTACTGGGCCCGCGTGCCACAACTACTGAAGCCCGCACACCTAGAGCCCGTGCTCTGCAACGAGAGAAGCCACCGCAATGAGAAGCCTGCACACCGCAACAAAGAGCAGCCCCTGCTTGCTGCAACTAGAGAAAGCCAGCGTGCAGCAATGAAGACCCAATGCAGCCAAAAATAAATTAAAAAAAAAAAAAGTAAAAAAAAATTTTGTGAAAGACTGTTGCATGGAGCACAGTTTGGGAAACTAAATCAGAGCAGAAGATGATAGGTACCACGAAGCAGAGCAAGCCACCATATTTCACATAAAGATCTCATTACATTGGTCCTAAATACACTAGAATTTCCTCCAGACCTACTTTTGTGGGTCCGTTTTATGAAATTGGTATTTAGATTCAGGGAGACGAGTGGAAATGGGTAGGGAGAAAATATAAATGACAAATCAAGTTATACATACTGACATTTGTATAATTATAAGAGTAACCTCTAGTAAGTGCATTATCTGCTTTTATCTTCATTTTACTAGTGAAAAATATTGAGGCATGCTTTAAGACTTTCATCAGCTTTAGGGAAAATTTATGACTTTTGGCATTTGCTTGGGAGATGGGGT
Source organism: Balaenoptera acutorostrata (assembly GCF_949987535.1). NCBI lineage: Eukaryota > Metazoa > Chordata > Mammalia > Artiodactyla > Balaenopteridae > Balaenoptera > Balaenoptera acutorostrata. The sequence goes on along the minus strand of NC_080079.1, from coordinate 19,028,303 downwards.
GGGGAGTCAGCTGGGAATGGTTCTGAGAGCAGATTTGGAAACTGAACTTAGATGCTTGATCTTGTTTGGTATTTCATGTATTGTTAGTCATCATCTTTGCAGGTGGGAGCCCTGGGCAGTCCATTTAGGTCTGCTGTATCCACTAGGTACCATGGGCACTGTGTCAAAGAGCTAAGCATTTACAAGACCTAAAGAAAGCTTGAAATGTGGAAAAGTGATTGTCTCCAGAATAAAGAAAAAAAAAAAAAAAAAGAGAGAGAGCTGAGAAATCAACAATAAGCATTTAGATGACTAAATATTGTAACATCAGGTCAACTCGAACTCCACTCAACTCTTGTATACTTTTTTGTACACAAAATTATATTTAATGTAGGACGGTAAAACATTTTAACACTTTTGATATTCTGTGAAGCGGGGCCTCCAAAAATGAGTTCCCAGATCCTTAAATTCATTTTGAACTTTGTATTTCAGGGTCAAAGATCCTTAGAGTTGAGAGAAGGGAACCACCCTCTTTCCCTCAGAGCTACTTGTTTGAGGCAAGGTATTTGTATCAATTAAGGTGGGCTAACCACTGAAACAAACGACTGCCTAATATCAGTCCTTCAACACAATAAAAGTTTATTTCCCATTCCTGTGATGGTCCAACAGAGGTATGTCTTGTTAGAGAGCTCTTGTGGGTAACTTCCTTTTGAGTGACAAATTAGGGACCAGACTCCATCTGTCTTGTGACCCCACCTCCTCTGGTCCTTGGGGTCTCTCTTTTCAGGGGAAATAGAGTGTGGAAGAACATCAGAGGGATTTTAGGGGTTAGGCCTAGAAGTGGCATGGCTTGGTTCTGCCCATATTTCAAGGGCCCAAACTCAGTCCTGTGGCCCTGCCTACCTGAAATGCCGAGGCTTCAGTCCAGCTGTTTGTGGATAGAGGAAGAAAACAGGCTGCGGTGGACACGTAGAATTCTCTGCTTTGCTGTTCGTCAGCATTTGTAAATGTAGTTTATCTTCTGATCTCTTATGTCTCCTAGCCTCATGAGAAAGTGTTGACTTCCTTCCTTGATAAGAGACCTTGGTATTTGAGAAGAAAACAATTGTGTTGGTTTTATTTCCTTTTGGACCTCTCTGTGGTATTTTCATGTTTTCTATTTCCAGCTTGTTCTAGTTAGCTTCTAGCGCTCTAGTTGACTGCTAAGTGCAGAACCTCCTTTAACCATTGCAGTAATGTAAGGTTTCCATGGCCTTCTGTTTTTCATGCCCTTAACTCAGAGGCTGAACTTAGAAGTAGCAGAGACTTACTCCAAGCATGGGGAGAATTAGGAAAATCAACTCTATCTACTCTAGCCCCAAAAGACAGGCTTTGGGAAATAGTTTGGGAGGTCCATGCAAGTATTAGACTGAGGAAACACTTACCAGGTGAAGTCCACGTCGTCATTTAGGAATGGCCTTGAGCACAGAAATTAGTCTCTTTGCCCTTCAGTTATCTCCTTTGTAAAATAGCTACTGTAGCTTCCACCTCCTAGGGTTTTGGGAAAGATTAAACAAGATAATGCAAATAAAATGCTTAGCATATTATTGGGCACATAGTAAATGCACACTTTCCCCTAAAAAATGGGATCTGCTTTTTACCAGTCAGGTTTCTTGTTTTCAAGCCTTAGAAACTGAGTTTGGAATGGTTTAAGCAGAAAGATATATAGCTACCTCACAGAATTTCCAGAAGTGGTGATGAATCAGGCTCATATGCCACACACCCCAGAGCAATGCCCCAGATATACTTCAGAATGGTTCTTGGGATAGCTGTGTCACTGCCACTGCTTCCCTTTATTACCACAGCATAGGACCCTGGATGGTGGCCTTAGAAGTGGTGCTGATGCTGTGTCTAGAAACCACAATCATGGCTGCCACTGCCACTACCTGTCACCAAACTGGATTCTGAGCAGTCCGAGCTGCATCATGCCACCAGCCTCCTTTTGAGTGACAAATTAGGGACCAATTCAAAGTTGAGGTCGCATGTCCATGCCCAAGATGCAAAGGAGTCTGGGAAAGTGAATATTTGACATTTTCAGATTCGATGGGAGGTGTTCCTCACCCAGGCCTAGACCTTTCTTCTTTTTGCCAGTCCCTGCCTCTGAGACCCCAGTCTGCCTCTAACCTATGACCTTATGGCTGTGACCCTATTGCAGTAGTAATAGTAAGCACTCAATAACTGTGGATGATGTGCCAGGCACTGTGCCAAGCATTTTGTATGCATTAAACCTACTCACTTTATACCCATTTTACAGAGGATAAGACTGAGGCTCAGAGAAGTCAGATGAAATTCTGGTTTAAAGATGACAGCATAAAGTCAGTAATTCCCCCTTTTTCTTCCTGGAAAGTATCCATAAGCAATAGAGAGTGAAAACATGACAACTTTATTTTTGGTGATGCTAGGAGATAGCTAAAACTTTGCATTCTGTGAATATTTGCAGCTGCTTTTCTCTACTGGTTTAGGAGAATTTTTACCTATATAGAAACCTACATATCAACTTGGGGACAAAAAGGATTATGTTTAGCCAGGAGCATGGCCCCAGCTCTGCCCTCACACAAACCTCCACCCATTAGCTGGTCCGAGAAAATCTTCCCTTCTTTGGAGACAGATAACAAAAAAAGAAATAAGCATAAAATCCATACAAAAATAGCACAAAGACAAAAATGGAAAAACTAGAACAAACTATGGCAGAAATCAGAAGCATTACCAGAGAGTTGATACAAATTGTGACCAAAACTTTAACCAGAGAGAGAAAAACATATGCTGTCAAAACTCAGGAAAGAAGTATGTGTGTGTATATGTATGTGGGGGAGAGGAGACTTAAATCATCATAGACATGAAGAAGAAACTGGAGAAAACACGAGGGAGAATAGACTGCTAAAAACATGATAAAGGATGTAGATAGTAGAAATAAGAAAAATAAACAATGTTAAGTTGAAATAGAGGAGTAAAGCAAATTAGAGAAAAATGATAGATGGTGGACAGGCAAATTAAGTCCGACATACGTACAATTCTCCTCCCCTCCAAGGAATAAAAAGGAAATAATTGCCAGAACAAATATCTACAGATACAATTCAAAAAAACCTTCCCTGAAATAAAACTTGAATTTACATAATGATAGGACAAACCCTGAAGGAACACAACTTTGGCAAAATTATAGAAACAAAAGGAAGACATAGATAAAAGGAACTAAAAAAAATACTGGGGGCTTCCCTGGTGGCGCAGTGGTTGAGAATCTGCCTGCCAATGCAGGGGACACGGGTTCGAGCCCTGGTCTGGGAAGATCCCACATACCGCGGAGCAACTGGGCCCGTGGGTCACAACTACTGAGCCTGCGCGTCTGGAGCCTGTGCTCCACAACGAGAGGCCGCGATAGTCAGAGGCCCGCGCACCGCGATGAAGAGTGGCCCCCACTTGCCGCAACTAGAGAAAGCCCTCGCACGAAAACGAAGACCCAACATAACTAAAAATAAATAAATAAATAAATTTATTAACAAAAAAAAAATTGTGTGTGTGCGCGCGTGCGTGTGTGTGTGTTGCTATTGTTGGTTGAAGGGTATAGGGAGACAGCTGTATCACAGGGCAGACATCAGCCAGAGAGGCAGAAGGGAGAGCAGACTGAGAGAAAGCTTTTGAGTTTGACTCTTTTTTTTTTTTTTTAATTTTATTTATTTATTTATTTATTTATGGCTGTGTTGGGTCTTCGTTTCTGTGCAAGGGCTTTCTCTAGTTGCGGCAAGCGGGGGCCACTCCTCATCGCGGTGCGCGGGCCTGTCACCATCGCGGCCTCTCCTGTTGCGGAGCACAGGCTCCAATCATGCAGGCTCAGCAGTTGTGGCTCACGGGCCTAGTTGCTCCGCGGCATGTGGGATCTTCCCAGACCAGGGCTCGAACCCGTGTCCCCTGCATTGGCAGGCAGATTCTCAACCACTGCACCACCAGGGAAGCCCTGAGTTTGACTCTTGATCTTGCCTCTCTCCAGGATTATTTTGAAGCAGATAGGAATCCTGGACAGTCACCAGTTGATGACATTAACATCACTGTTGTCAACAATGGGTAATGATGAGGCAATAAAAAAGTCCTGCTGGGGTTGAGGAGATGGAGAAAAGTTGTGAGCTGACTGCCTTCCCTTGGGCAGTCTCTCCTTCCCCCCCTCCTTCTCTTGGCACCCTGGATGAGTGGGTTAAAGTCTAAGGATAAGCCGTTTCCCAATACTGTTTGTCTTTACTGAGTTTAAAAGAGAATCTATGATCAGAGGAAATGCTTGATTTTAGAAAAGCAACAAATAGTGACAGTGATTCTCCAGTGCTTGGAGCTCTCTTTGTCTTCTCTCTCCTTAACTTCATAGACTAGAGTTAGGACTTCAGCTCTTCCCTTCTGTACATGCCTGGAGAGAGCAGTTGCTACCCCAGGAGATGTGAGCTTGCAAGCTAAAATAACCAGATATTCACAGAAGATAATCACTATAAAGAAAGACAACACTTGGAATGACGTATACCAACCAAAACAGAATCATCGGAATGGATGCCTGTCTTCAGAGCAAGTGCTCTTAGTGGCCAGGTGTACCAATGAGTGTGTATCTGCTGCACCCTCCCCACGGCAACTGACTGCCTGGACATCGGGGTGCAGCAGGCCCTGGACACCTGTCTCTGTCCCCCATCCCACCTGATACCCTCAGTATGTTGTCTTTCATTTACAACGCTTTCTGGTGACTCTTTGCCCAGACGGATATGAGATGGGCTTTACTCTGTGCTTGCCCCACTATCACTACCTGCTGCCAGGAAAGCAGATTCTCATCACCTGCCCTGCTTTGTTGTGGAGTCTAGGGCAAGGCTGTTCTCCTTTTACCTCTTCCCATGGTACTGCCTGGCCTTGTCACCACCCATCATCCTCCAGTCTTGAGAGACAACAGTCTTGTCTGCCAAGAACATGAGCTTCTTTTAAATCAGGTCAGTGCCAGCTGAGGTAAAGCCTGTGTCACACTAAATAAATCTGAAGCCACATAGCGACATGAAATAAAAAGCATTTCTCTTGCCTAAAACAAAGCAAATCCCCAGCAAATGCTGGAACTGAGCATCTTCCTAGACATAATTCTGGTGGTAGGAGATCAGTAAACCCAAGCCAAGAATGAGGGTCTCTTCCTACTTTCCCTATTTTCCTTCTCTTCCTTTTTGTCTGGTAGCCCTTGGTGCAGAGGCTGGTCTGGTGGGTGAGCACAGAGTATGTGGCCATCTGGTCACCAAAAGAGTAAAGTCACGACAAAGTTTTGGGGCTGTCATCAGAGAGGGGGTAATCTGGGGAAAGCCACACCCATATGTCCAGGCAGACAGGTGGCATCAGCAGGGGTGCAGAAGGTAAGCATTCTTTTATAAAACTTGCCCTTCTAGGAAATTCAGTCCCGGATACCTCCTCAGCTCTAGGCTTTAGAAATTGGAATTCACTCTTGAACAGGCTGGTTTCTTTCTGCAGAACTTAAGCAGAGCTCATTTGATCAAATGATGTTTCATGAATCTCTGAGGTCTTTTACGTGGAGAGTGGGTCACTGTGATGAAGAAAAGATGTTTAAGGGAGTCCAGGAAAAGATCAGCTGATGGATACAGTGATAAATTACAGGGGTGAGTGCTGGACACTTTTTAAAGCTTGTCATGAATTAATTCTTGGAGCTGGTGTGAGATTTTTTAAAAAATTTTTATTGGAATATAGTTGCTTTACAATATTGTGTTAGTTTCTCGTACAGCAATGTGCATCAGCTATACTTATGCATATATCCCCTCTTTTTTGGATTTCCTTCCCATTTAGGTCACCACAGAGCATCGAGTAGAGTTCCCTGAGCTATACAGTAGGTTCTTATTAGTTATCTATTTTATACGTAGTATCAATAGTGTATATGTGTCAATCTCAGTCTCCCTGTTCATCCCACCCGTGCCCTTTCCCCCTTGGTGCGAGATTGGTGACATTTCCAGAGAGTCTAATTTGAAGTTGATTGGGTGTCTCACATCCTTTGAAGATAGGCTCTTCTCTTAAAATGTTAAAAAATAAAGCACAGAGGAACTTACCCAGCGAGACTGGCAAAACAGTCTGGCTGCTGACACGTCCCTCTGACATCACTCAGGAAGAGCAATGTGTCTGTTTGAATTGGTTTTGAGATGCAGACAGTGCAATGGCTAAATTGTCAGCTGGCAAATTGGATAAGCCTGTGATTCTGCCTCTTGGGAAAGATGACATACATTTTAGTATGTCTAAGACTTGTTTTTTAAAATCCTCCGTGCATTTAAAATATCAAGTTGGCAGGGCTGCTGTGATTGGTTAAAAAGAAAAGATTCACTGGGAAGCCAGCTCACCTTCCCACCTGACATGACCTAGGCTATCAGAACCTTGTGCTATGACCCACCAGGCATGCCTAGTTCTCAGATGCCCAGTATCATGATAGATTATAACACATGCAGTCCATGGCTGTTCCAGACTTTTCTCTTCTCTAAAGGCCCAGGACCACTACAAGGGCAGATGCAGCTTTTGGTGTTCCTGGGGCGAGGGGGAAGAGAATAACTGAATTACCGTTTCCTACTCAGAATAATATTCTCAATGCCACAGGCCAGAATCAGTTCTCAGCATTCATTTGTCCAGTTGAGCAGTTTCATGATGACAACATTCTGTCACTCTTGAAGGCTTTTAACCAATTTGGTGAGAGGATGGAAACATTTTAAATAAACTTTTGTTTTGTAATAACTTTAGATTTATAGAAAAATTGCAAAGAAAGCACAGAATTCCTGTATATCCTTCACCCAGATTTTCCTAATGTAGTCTCTTACATAGCTGTGGCTCCTTTGTCAAAACTAAGAGGTGATTACTGATATATATTACTATTGACTAAACTCCAGACTTTATTTGGATTTCACCTGTCTTTCTACTAATGTCCCTTTTGTGTTTCAGGATAACACATTGCTTTTATGTCGGATGTCTCCGTAATCTCCTCTGGTCCTTACCAGTTCTCAGTCTTCCCTTGTTTTTTTAAATGACCTTAACATTTTTGAAGAATAATTGTTGGGTATTTTATATGATGGCCCTTCATTTGGGTTTCTATGATGTTGGCCTCATGTATAGACTAGGACTATGAATTTTGGAGGAAGACTATCACGGAGGTAAAGTGCCCTTCTCATCACATCATATCAGGGGGTACATGCCAACAACATGATTTATCGGTGAGATGGCAACTTTGATCACTTACTTAGGATGATATTTTCCAGGACGCTGCATTGGAAAGTTCTTATTTTTTGCTTTCCGTAGTCTGTTCTTTGGAAGTGAATCACTAAGTCCAGCCCATGTTCAATGTTGGGAAGGAAATAAAACTTCACTTTCTGGATAGGGGAGTATCTACATGGAATTAGATAAAGAAGATATGCCCCCTATTTATTTATTTATTCAATTATTTACATTAGCATGGACTCTATTATATAGTATATATTTATTTTATACTTTGAGTTATGAACCAATACTATTTATTGGATCATATTTTGTTGCTTGAATTGTTCCAGGTTTAGCTCCTATGTTCCTTTGACACGCTCCCATTCTCTTTTTTTTTTTTTTTTAACACTTCCTTGCTTTCTGGCACATAAGATGCTCCAGGCTCATGTTGTATTTTATCTATCCCAACCCTAGAATCAGTCATTTCTCCAAGGAGCTGGGCTTCCTTTTATTGGAGAACGGTACTAGAAACCAAGATCTAGGCACAGGTGTGCTTGTTGCACTTAGACTGTCACTGCTTCTAGGCCCTGTCAAGGACAGAGCTAGGAAACTTAGGTATGTGTACTAACCATTGTATACATACGTATCCATAATTGTTTCTGTGTGTGTCCATCTGTATATATATTAAGCTACACATGAGTTCACAGTGGCATCTGGCAAATCAAATACTAGAACATTCATGCTCTCCTTTCCCTCTTACTTATTTGTAATGTCTTTCTCTGACAATAAGAAACATAGCTCAGAATATGAAAGATTTTGATAGCTGTCATACTTTTAATTATTTGTATGTGGAAGAATTTTGATTCTCCTGCATATATCTGAGTATTAATAAGGAAATTCAAAGCAACGCTGCCACTGGTTCATTCTAAACTTCTGGCTCCATAGGAAAATGATAATCCACATACATATTGATGATTGGAGGTACTAATGAAGTACATTGTGCCCTCTGAAACACCATAGAAAAGTTCATACTCTGTTCAGTGGAATCTTCAGCATATACTGTTGTTTTCAACTTCTCTACAAATTTAGTAAACTCTCAGGGGATGTGTGAAAATGTCCAGCATGGTAGAAAGCAGGTGTAGCATGGTAGAAAGCAGGTGTAAATATTAAGTGAGTCTCCAATTATTTTTTTAACAGTTTTGTTGGCATGCAGTAAACTGCACATATTTAAAGTGTAGAATTTGATGTTTTCACATGTGTATACACCTGTGAAACTATCACCACAATCAAGATAATAAGCGTATCTTTTATTTCAAACATTTTCTGATGGCCTGTGATAAATTTTAGCAAGGAGGTGCATCTGCAAATACAAAATCTGTGAAGAATGAAGATCGACAGTGTTTTTCCATCTTTACCAATACCACCCTGTCTTTGATTATTATATCTTTATATTAAGTCTTAAAATCAGGTAGTGTTAGTTCTCCTATTTTGTTCTTTTTCAAAGTTTTTCGCTATAAATTTCCCTCTAAGTGCTGCTTTAGCAGTATCCCACAAATTTTTATGTGTTGTGTTTTATTTTCCTTTAGTTTAAAATAAGGTTTAATTTCCTTTTTGATTTCTTCTTTGATCTATAGGTTTTCTAGAAGTGTGTTATTTAGTTTCTGAATATTTGAAGATTTTCTAGAGATCATTCATTTATTGATCTTTTATTTAATTTGATTGTGTTCAGAAGATATACTTAATAGGACTTAAATCTTTTATACTGATTGAGGCTTCATGTACACTCAAGAAGAATGTGTACTCTGCTGTTACTGGGTGGAAAATTCTGTAAATGTAGATTAAGTCAGGTTAATTGATAGTGTTGTTCAAATCTTTATCTTTACTGAGTTTGTCTGATTAGTCTATCCATTATTGAGAAAAGGATATTGAACAAAATCCCTAAATTGAACTATATCAACTAAAATTGTATATTTGTCTATTTTATTTTACAGTCTATCAGTTTTTGCTTCGTATGTTTTGAAGCTCTGTTACTAGGTACATCAGTGTTTAGGATAGTTGTACTCTTGATTAACTGATCTTTTAATCATTAGGAAATGACCTTATTTATCCCTGGTAATATTCTTTGCTCTAAAATCTACTTTGTCAGATATTAATGTGGATACATCAGCTTTCTTTTGATTAGTGCTAGCATGATATATCATCTCCCATCTTTGTACTATGCCATAAAAACTATTTGTATATTTATATTTGAAGTTCATTTCCTGAAGGCAGAGTATATTTGGGTCTTGCCTTTTTTTAAAAATTAAATCAGACAATCTCTACCTTTGAAGTGTGATATTTAGAGTATTTCCATTTAATGTGATTATTGTTATGACTAGGTTGAAATCTATCATCTTGCCATTTGTTTTCTTTTTTTAAAAAATTTATTTATTTTATTTATTTATTTTTGGCTGTGTTGGGTCTTCGTTGCTGCGCATGGGCTTTCTCTAGTTGTGGCGAGTGGGGGCTACCCTTCGTTGCGGTGCGTGGGCTTCTCATTGCAGTGGCTTCTCTTGTTGTGGAGCACGGGCTCTAGGTGCACGGGCTCAGTAGTTGTGGCACACGGGCTCAGTAGTTGTGGCTTGTGGGCTCTAGAGCACGGGCTCAGTAGTTGTGGCGCACGGGCTTAGTTGCTCCGTGGCATATGGGATCTTCCCGGACCAGGACTCGAACCCGTGTCACCTGCATTGGCAGGAGGATTCTTAACCACTGTGCCACCAGGGAAGTCCATTGTCATTTGTTTTTTACTTATCTATCTGTTCTTCATTATCTTTTTTCTCTGTTTCTTCTTTTTGATTAATTAAATTTTTTTTTTAATCCTCATGGAGGCCATTTTTTTAAATCAATTAATTGATTAATTTATGGCTGTGTTGGGTCTTCGTTTCTGTGAGAGGGCCCTCTCTAGTTGTGGCAAGAGGGGGCCACTCTTCATCGCTGTGCGCAGGCCTCTCACTATCGCGGCCTCTCTCGTTGCGGAGCACAGGCTCCAGACGCGCAGGCTCAGTCGTTGTGGCTCACGGGCCCAGTTGCTCTGTGGCATCTGGGATCTTCCCAGACCAGGGCTCGAACCCGTGTCCCCTGCATTGGCAGGCAGATTCTCAACCACTGCGCCACCAGGGAAGCCCCTACGATACGTCTTCCACCAATGCTTGTTGTAAAAAAATACTGGCGTCCAAGTGCCAGCCACAGAGGGTGCTCCACCTCAGAGCCCACTATGAGGTCATGAGTTGGGGAACTCTGGGTCCCAATAATTGTGCCAGAATTCACTGGCTAGGAACAGGGCAAGGGCTGTTGTGCTCTGCTGTGTTCTGTTTTGAAACCCAGAGCAGCTGGAGGAAGAAACAGGGAGAGGAGGCTGGCAAGATGTTTGAAGTTCCTGCCAGCAGTAGACCCGATACCCCTCCCTTGAGGTCATCAGATGCAGCAGATTAGCGTCCTGGGGAAAAAAGACAAATGTCCTCCCAATTTTAGGAAGAACTCTTTATTTCTAGCTATTTACACTTAAAGGTTCTTTCTTAACCAGAATAACACCATGGTATTTACCTTTAAGTTATTTATCTTTTTAAATGCAGAATTGTAAGGAAGAAAATAAAAGTCACGGGTACAGAAAGAGACTAGATACAATAAATGTTACTAGTGGTTATCTGTGAGAGAAATTATCATTCTTTAAATATACCTGGGATCATGCTTTATTTATATAAAAATTTTAATCTTGTTTTATTCATTTCGCACATCATTAGCTTTCTTCTCATGTCCTTAAGTATTCTTCATGAGCCTAATTTTCATTGACAGCCCCATGATTACTTTAAATTATTTATATCATAATTTGCTACCTTATTTCTAAGTTAGACATCTAGATTCTTTCCAGTGTTACGTTTCACTGAGTGCCTGGTAGCTGTGATGGTGGTTTTGTTTTCCTGGTGGTCACTGGAAGGTCCCCAATGTGTTAATCATCCTAAGGCCATCTTGAATAGCCATTCCATGTATTTGGAATTTTGAAATACATGGACAAATTTTCATGTATTTATTGTGTAATGATATTATGTGAGCACTTGGGAAACTCCCCCAGGAGGTCATTATGACTGAACAATGGTCCAAGAGCATTTTAAACATAGTCTTTGGTGCATTTATGCTTTCCAGGAAAGAATCGCCCTCCCCCAACTAAGTTTTCTGAATTAATGCAGTTCTCTAGGGAAGCCTATGGGGAAACATGATCTCTTGTTTAATGATGTGTCGTCAGCTCACTTAACGCTGATTTCCGCATCACCCAACAGAGGTTTGGAAGTAATATTCTCTTGCTTTTGTGTGTTTTCCTGTGGATTATTCCTGTGGAATAATAGTGTTAACACCTCCAGGAGAGTTGACTTCCAAGCCTGAAGTGGGGACTGTCATTATTTAAAACATCATGATTATGAAAATCTATTCAAACTTTCCTCTCTGGCAAAGTTTGTTACCGTCTTTTTTTTTTTTTTTTTTTTAAATTTATTTATTTATTTATTTTTGGCTGTGTTGGGTCTTCGTTTCTGTGCGAGGGCTTTCTGTAGTTGTGGCAAGTGGGGGCCACTCTTCATCGCGGTGCGCAGGCCTCTCACTATCGCGGCCTCTCTTGTTGTGGAGCACAGGCTCCAGACGCACAGGCTCAGCAATCGTGGCTCACGGGCCCAGGTGCTCCGCGGCATGTGGGATCTTCCCAGACCAGGGCTCGAACCTGTGTGCCCTGCATTGGCAGGCAGATTCTCAACCACTGCGCCACCAGGGAAGCCCTGTTACCGTCTTTTTAATTCATTCAGTGCCTATCCTTACCACCACACCCCAATAGAGTAGGCTGGTAAAGTTACTGCAGTATTTTTTAAAAATGAGATTGAGACAGGGTGGAGAGGTAAGGAGATTTTTTTTTTTTAATAAATAGTTTTATTTGTTGTGATTATTGCTCTTTTTTTTGTTAAATTTTTTGGCTGTGTTGGGTCTTCGTTTCTGTGCGAGGGCTTTCTCTAGTTGCGGCAAGCGGGGGCCACTCTTCATCGCGGTGCGCGGGCCTCTCACTGTCACGGCCTCTCTTGTTGCGGAGCACAGGCTCCAGACACGCAGGCTCAGTAGTTGTGGCTCACGGGCCCAGCCGCTCCACGGCATGTGGGATCTTCCCAAACCAGGGCTCGAACCCGTGTCCCCTGCATTGGCAGGCGGACTCTCAACCACTGCACCACCAGGGAAGCCCAGGAGATTTTTAAGGAGACAGCTATGAAAGAGGCCAGGTTCAGCTGAGGTGCCCATCAGCCTGGTCCTTTGGCTTTGCTGCCAGCATCCCTCTGTCCTTTCATGCTTCTCTGGTTTCCTGGGCTTGCCTTCCATGGAGAAGCACTTTGTTCTTTGGATTTTCTCTATACCTTATAATCTCAAATGGAAATTATGGAGCATTTTGAGACCTTGGAGCCAATGATGGAACCAAGAGGTGACTTGGGAGTGCTTTGGCTCCTCCTTCATCTCCAAAGTCATCCTCAATACTAATAATTCTATTGGTGAGAAAACAACAGCAACGACATGGACAAATAGCATTTTCTTTGCTGTAAAGTCTCTTTAGAAATTTTGCCATTCTGATCTGTATCATATGCTGTGAGTAACATGATTGTGCTTGCTGTGTAAACACAGCTTCCAGACAACTGTTTGCCAAGCAGCATGCCACCACCAAGCCCCTCCTGTGTACAAATTCTGGATCTGCTTAAAGAAGTGACTTTTAGTTGACTTTTGGGTTATGGATCCCTTTGAGACTCTGATGAAAGCTGTGGATCCTCTGCTAGGAAAAAGTGCAGAGATCCTACATTTGACACACAATTTCATGGGGTTTACTTTAGTCCTGAAGCTGGTTAAAACAAAGCAAAACAAAACAAAACAAAAGAGCAAAAATCCTTCTGAACAGACCCAAACACTCTCTAGAAAAGAAAACAAAGTCTGCAGAAATAAATGGTTGGTTTGGGTCTCTTTAGCAAGTATGTGACAGACCTGGGACTAGACCTCAAGTTACTAAATACTGATTCCTCCAAATTTTAGTGACTTGCTTTTTTAGTGTAGCCAGGGGTGATAATCAAAATATTGACCAAGCACTATAGCTTGGGAATACTGATCTGATGAATCAATTGATTTTCTCTGTCACCTCGGGGCTTTGTTGAAAGGTGTATGTTCCCTGAGATGGGAAAAGGCCTGGGAACCAGCCAAAGACTTAACCATGAGGAGAGGTTTCTAAGTACAGCAGCAGGCTGATGTGGCAGGCAGGGCCTGATCTGCCCCTGGCAGCAACTTGGTTCTCTGCCCACAGGAGGAGCGGTCCTCCAAGACTGAATGTGAAACGAGGCCATCGGTGTGCTGACAGCCTGACCACCAGCAACGTGAGCTCAGGGATGGTTCCTTGAGTGATGCGCAGTTTGAGGTTTGCTGGGAGACAGAGCAATTGATTCTGGTTTCCTAGGCAAGTGCTTCACATTAGACAGTTGAGTGCTGGGTGTGGTTTCAAGTGGAACGATGCAACATCATCAGCCTTGACAATCAGCAATGTGGACAATGCTGACGGGGCCAGTGGCGTGCTTTTGCATAATCTCTTTCTTCGCAAGATGTTTCCCTGCAAGCAAGATTTCCCATCTTCTTTGAGTCAGCGAATGTTAAATCTCTGGTGGGACTCAGAGCTCATCTAATGCAAATCCGCTCCCACTTGCCCTGCCTATCTGCCCCTTCTGACCCCATTTATGGAAACAGGGTGCCAGAGAGGAAAAGTGATGGACTCAAGAGGTGTACAAATTTAGTACTGAAACTCAGTTCTACTGCTCCAAGCCCAGTGTCATTCATAATATTACTTGTTTATTGGGACTTTAAAACAAAATACCGGCTTCCCTGGTGGCGCAGTGGTTGAGAGTCTGCCTGCCAATGCAGGGGACACGGGTTCGAGCCCTGGTCTGGGAAGATCCCACATGCCGCGGAGCAACTAGGCCCGTGAGCCACAACTGCTGAGCCTGCGCGTCTGGAGCCTGTGCTCCGCAACAAGAGAGGCCGCGATAGTGAGAGGCCCGCGCACCGCGATGAAGAGTGGCCCCCGCTTGCCACAACTAGAGAAAGCCCTCGCACAGAAACGAAGACCCAACACAGCCAAAAATAAATAAATAAACTTATAAAAAAAAAAAAAAAAACAACAAAATACCATCTTTATAAAGATTTTTTTCTTTAGCAATTTCCTAAAATATGTTTTCTTCTATTGCCCTATATAGTTTACGGTAAACCATACTATCGAATGTCTCAAGTCAAGACAGATTCAGTGGGGCAGTACCCTTGCAGGGAAGTCAAAACTGCCTCCTGCAAACAAACCTTCTAAAGTGAATTTTCCTGAATCTGCTATGAGCAAAATTGTTTGGGGTTGGACATGAGCAAAGGTCCGGTACCATGAGATCTCATCTCAGCAATGCCGCAGAGGATCATTCCATGGCCAGGGTCACAATGTGTCCCGTGATACATGCAACTCTGTGGGATTCCAAAGCCTTTGACTGTAGCATTTCATTGCCTTAACCTTTCCAAAATGGCAAAAGAGACATTTCCTGCACCTAAGTGTTTCTCCAGGCAAACATTAGCTTGCAGTGTTTTATTCTCACTTACCCTCCAAAGAAGTCTGTTATTGAAACTTTGGAAACAAAGATAAATGAGACTTTCCTCCAATCCATTTTCTGCAGTTCCCTTAATTGCTAAATTACCCCATGCTGTTTGTCTTTCTACGATATTTCTATGCTCCAGTTGAGCTCTGGAATAGGTAAGAATGTCTGGGTTGTGTCAACAGGATTATCACAAATCCTCTTTCTAATAGGTCTGCATGCATTGGCATACATCAAAGTACTACATTCAACTGCTGGAGTCTCCATATTCATGAATATCTGCATATAAAAACTAGGATTTTATTTGCATATGGATTAAAACATGATGTAGGTTTTCCTATAGTTTATGTTCCCTAAAGTAGAGGTATAAATGGGCCATGTTTTCTTTGCACTTTTATTTTTACTTAGGTTTTAAAGCATAGTTTATTTTTTATTTACATTTTCCTGATTATAAAAATAGTATGTGCTTATTGTGAACATGGGAAAATGCAAAATAATAATAAAAACAAAAACATCTTCCACAATCTTACCACCTAATTGATGTACCTACATTAGGACAGGCTTTTCCCCCAGAAGTTGTCAGCATACTATGTATACAATTTTATCCTTTTCTTTAAATTGAACATGACCATGTTTGCATTTTACAATGTTTTCAGACATTTTAAGATGCTCTTTATATACTGTTTTTAAGGGCTGCATTATGTTCCATCACATAGGTGCATCATAGTTATCTAGGGGCTATTTAGAGAGTTTCCTCCTATTATTATTTTTATGTATGTATGTATGTATGTATTTATTTATTTATTTATTTATTTATTTATTTATTTATGGCTGTGTTGGGTCTTCGTTTCGGTGCGAGGGCTTTCTCTAGTTGCGGCGAGTGGGGGCCACTCTTCATCGCGGTGCGCGGGCCTCTCACTATCGTGGCCTCTCTTGTTGCGGAGCACAGGCTCCAGATGCGCAGGCTCAGCAATTGTGGCTCACGGACCTAGTCGCTCCGCGGCATGTGGGATCTTCCCAGACCAGGGCTCGAACCCGTGTCCCCTGCATTGGCAGGCAGATTCTCAACCACTGCGCCACAAGGGAAGCCCCCTCCTCTTATTTTTATTGTTTTTGATGCTGTAGATAACACTGCTTTGAAGATTTTTGTGCAGTAAGTGTTGAGTAATTGCCCTCAAATACTTTATCAGAAGTGGCATTACTGGTTCAAAGGTTTTTGTTTTTGTTTTTTTAAGGTTCTTGACACAAATGACTGGTTTTCCATCTAAAATAGTCTAACCGATCAACACTCTCTCTAGCGCACTATGAGAATGTTATTACATCCCAACTTCAGCCTCTCTGATACATATATATCTTATATTTATATCTTATACATACATATCTTACATACAAGAGTGGTTTCTCATTGTTACGTAAGCTTAAACATCTTTGATTACAAATGAGATCATATTTTTTCCATATGGTTCTAGCTAATTGTATTTATTTTTCTGTAAGCTCTCTTTCCCAGTCATTTCATGAGTTGTAGTTTAAGACTGAAGCAGAGTACCCGAGAATGCCATTATACGAGGCTTGTCTGTAGAAATCATAACAGAACTACAAAGACACAAATGCTTTTCTTCATATCAGGTGGACTCTGCCAGTCCTCCTTAGAGATGCATGAGCTTGGGGCATTTTCTTATATTTAAGCTGATGTAAATTTTTCTGCTTATGACTTGGGGAACAAGTTTTAAATGAACCCCTACAGAAATGCCAAATGTCAGTTACCAGCAGTGGGGCTCATTTGGGATAATTGAAATAATGTCTGTCATTACCCTGGGGGTCGTTCCAAGAAGTGGATGAGAGCTCGAGATGAGGTCTAGCATGGTGGAGGTGGTCCTGGGCATTATCCACTCAACATATGCCTGTAATGCGATGTCTGCACCTGAGGGTTAGGTTTAATTGGTAACTTCCTCCTCCTCCTCTGCTTCTTTGTCGAAAGACAAATCAACTTGGGACATTTGAATGGTGCCTTCTCTGAGGAATCCTGTTCAGTGTTCTCTCTGAGAAATAAAAGCTCCACCTTGTGGGGCTTAAGTGACTGGAGATATTTGACACTTGGCATTTCCCAGCTTCATGAAAAGGAATCAAAGAGATGAGGGTGAGAAGTGCTCATTGTTTCCACAGCCACCATCACCTCAGGGGAGCAGCACTCTTCCCAACTGTGTGTGTGTGTGTGTGTGTGTGTGTGTGTGTGTGTGTCTTCTTAGTTGAATGAGTTCAACTGTTTTGGACCCAAAAAGTGAAATTATTCAATATTAAAATCTTGAAAGTTGATGTGGTCACGTCATCATCTCATTGCATTCTGACCCATCCTGAGTTAAAAGCAAGTGTGCCTGCCTGTTGTACTTACACTGCCAAGACCTGACCTAGCTGTTTGCCATTTACATGGTCTTAAGACAACTGAGGCCTGGGAGGACAAGGAATTTGCCCAGCCCTAAAGAGAAGTTGAACTATTGGTCTCTAGATTTCTTTGCAATGCATTTTTGTAGACCCTTAGACTCTCTGACCTGCCCTCAGAAGGAGGCATCCTTTGAATTGTTTTTGCATCTTAGGATCTCATCTGCTTGTAATTTGTTGCCTAGTCCCCTTGTGACCTAGGTCATTGCATATCTGAGATGGATGGCCGCGTTAGGGGTTTAATCGGTGACTTGGGAGCATTTTTCCTCTTTATGAAGCCAACAGGCCCGTGCAAAGACCAGCTCCCAGGTTTTCTTTATTAGTTACACATGCTAACCATTGTGCTGACCCAGATAGAGTTACTGTCTTTTTTTGACCCCAACCCAGAGCTGTATATTTGGGAGCCCTGCAGAGCTTCTCATGTGATTCTAGTTTAGATTGATGCCCCACATAAAAAGAAGTTGAGATGTCCATTTACCAGCAGGAAGTCCTGGGAACTGGACCCCCCTAAAAAGCTCAGACCACAGAGCCAAGTCAAAAACAAGACAAGGAATTCGTGTGTACTTACAGCTAGAAGCCATCATGTGCATGAGTGGTTTCTTCTGGGATAGGCGGTAGATTAAAGCAAACAGCGCAACTGAAAAGCAAAATGCTAAAAACCAAAAATTCCCAAGACATCCTTTAAAGCATGGAATGAATTTGGAAAACAAAATTCATTCATTCATTCATTCATTCAACAAAGGGTTATTGATGCCCTCAGATGCCAGTCAGCAAGTGGGCAGACACTAAGAACAGAGAGGCAAGACGGTGGCATGTTTGGACTTAGCCCAGGAATCACAGATTTAAGATAGGTTGCAAAAGAAAAGAATAAGCAGGAGAAGGGACACCTGGCTAGTTTGATGGTGAAAGAGAGCAGATTCCCAGATATAAGATACATGTATTAGTTTCCTATTGTGTCACAAATCGCTGCCGCTGCAAACTGTCACCAACTTAGTGGCTTAAAACAACACAAATTTATTCTCTTATAGTTCTGGAGGTCAGAAGTCCTAAGATGGGTCCACAGGGCTGCATTTCTTCTGGAGGCTCTAGGAGAGAGTCAGGTTCTTTGCCTTTTCCAGCTTTTAGAGGCCACCTGCATTCGTTGGCTCATGACCCATACTCCACCTTCAAAGCCAGCAGCATAGCGTCTTCCAATCTCTCTCTTTCTCCTTCCGCTTCCCTCATTACATTGCTCTCTGTTTTATAAGGACCCTTGTGATTACATTGAGTCCATCTGGATAATCCAGGATCATCTCTCATCTCAAGATCCTTAATCCCATCTGCAAAGTCCCTTTTGCCATATGAGAAACATACTCACAGGTTCTGAGGGTTAGGACATAGTCATTCTAGGGGGCCGTCATTTAACCTACTGTAACATGATAGCAAGGAAATTGTATATGTTCGGACATGATACAGATTATCGTTTGCAGTTGCTTGTTTCTGGGGTAGGGACAGGGAGAGGTAGTGACTCCTCTCACTCTGCATCTTGGTGTCCTCTTCCCCCACCACCACCTCCGTGCCCCAAGAGAGAACACACATGGGTGGTTATTTCCAATAAGATTGCAGAAAGGAGAATGACAAGTAAAGAGATGAAAGACAGGAAGAACTCCTGATTTATAATCCTTCTCATTGGAAATATCTCCAGTCAATGAACGCAGTTTCAGGCAGACCCACATTAATAAGGTCCAAGTTAGTGACCTTGTAGAAGAGGGCAGCATGCTGACTGTAGAAAGATGGGCCTTTTCTTCACAGTATTGCCTTTTGGTCTTACTCTGCCGGCCCTGAGGTACAGGGGTGAGGGAGTGAGACAGTTAGGTCTCTTGCCATCTGATCTGTGAGGTCCCTCCCATAACACCACACATGCACACACATACACAAACATGCATATGCACAGGCACACAGACACACACACGCACACACACACATAATCATGTGTACACATTCACATTTACATACATACACATGGGGGTTCTTTCTCTATAATTTTTAATTAATAGACTTTTTTGAGCAGTTTCAGGTTTACAGGAAAAATGAGTAGAAAGTTCCAATATACTCCTTCATCTTCTCCCCAACTTCCCCTATTAACATATGCGCATATGTGTGGCACATTTGTTAAAACTGATGAGCCAATATTGATATATTATTATTGTCTAAAGTCAAAAACTTATACTGAGTCACGCTTTGTGCTATGCATTCTATGGATTTTTGACAAATGTATAATGACATGTATCCACCATTACAATATTATTCAGAATAGGTTTACTGCCATAAAAATCCCCCTAAGCAAGAGGGAAGAGATATGGGAACATATGTATATGTATAACTGATTCACTTTGTTATAAAGCAGAAACTAACACACCATTGTAAAGCAATTATACTCCAATAAAGATGTTAAAAAAAAAAGTCTAAAAAAAAAAATCCCCCTAAACATCCCCAATGCTCTACCTCTATCATTTAAAATTTTTCTGTGAATTTTAGGAATATTTTAGTCTCTTTTGCACTAATCATTGTGTGGCTCCTTCAAAGACCCTATAGTCTAGTGTTCTTGGGTGTGCGGTACCTTGTCTTGGTCCTATATGGGATTAGCTCAGAGGAGAAGCTTTTTCCCTGGAGCCAGTGGTGGGCCAGAGGCAACTCACCAAGACCTGTGAGACTCCATTGTACGCATCTCTTTCCAACTCTGAGTTCAGTGAGGTCAAGACGATAGTCTCAAATCTGCCAGGATAGAGGTATTTACACCCTGGAAATCAGCAAATACAACAAATCAAGTTTTTTCCCCACCAAGAGAGCCAGACATTAAACATTGACCAGCACACCACTTCCTAGAGTTCTCCCATCACCCTTCTTCATGGCTGGGAAATGGTGACACTACAGCACTTGCCTGGGATCCGGAGAAGGAAGCCGTAGGTTGGGCATGGCTGGGTCAACTCAGTAGTTTGTGTCCTCGATGACTTTGTAGGGCAAAGGCCATCCTGCAAACCCTAGACTGCTCAGCTGTTTACTTACATGAGAGAGAAAGATAAACTTGTATCTTTTCTGAACTACTCTATTGTGGGATCTTTTTTTAATAGCAGCTTGTCTTGTACCCATTTAATACAACCTGCTTATTTCTTGCCTGTTTACTACTGTTCAACACTTCCTTACCTACCCCCACCCCAGGTTTAGAATGAGACTATACATACAAGATGCATCTATTCTTACCCTCTGTAATCCATTTTCCAAATAGAAGTATGAGTGATCTTTTGTCAGATCATGTCAGTCTTTCAGTTAAAGCCTTCCTCTGGCTTCTCATTGGACTTAGAATAAAGCCCAGACTCTGTACCATGATATTGCCCCTTTCTACTCCATCAGTCTTGTCTTAGGTCTTCTCCCCCTCACTACCAGGTTCCATTATGCTGGGCTGCCTTCTGTTCACTGAACATGCCAAGACTGTCTACCTGTGGCACCTTTGCATTCACCATTCCCTCCACTAAGAATGATGGCTGATTCCTTATCACTTAGTTATCAGCTCTTGGAAGTCTTCCCCTCTCATTGCTTTTTTTTTTTTTTAACATCTTTATTAGAGTATAATTGCTTTACAATGAATGGTGTGTTCTCATTGCTTTTTGTTTTTGCACCTGATTTTATTGCTTTATAGCATTTATCATCACCTGAAAGGATCTTGTTTATTGATTGGGTTACTTGTTGATAATCTGTCTCTCCCCAGCTAGAACTTAAGATCCGTGAAGGTAGGCATTCTTCTGTTTGATTCACTTTTAGGCACCATGGGTATGCTGGTGTACAACCACTGTGGATGCTCATTTATCAAGTGAACACATGTTTATCCAACAGAGCAGAATCAGCCTTGTTTCTTTTCTGTCCTCAAAGGGCTTATGATCAATATGCAGGTGCCCTTGAAGCCAGTCTGCCAGCCCCATTAGACCACTTCCACATGGCACAATCGTGGGACAGTCTGCAGGGACAAACTCCACTTTACAAATCAAGAATTAATTACAACACCAAAGCAACCCAATGCATTTACATAAAATAATTAAGTTTAACTTAATTTCCAGCTAGACTGTAGTGCTTTTTCTCCCCCTTTGGAGATTTTCCACTTCATGAGAAGGTAAAACAGAATAATTGTTCAGATTTTCATCAAGAAGTTTGTTGGAAACCAGGAATGGTTCTGCAGCTATTGATGTCAGAGTGGGGAGGGAGAGAGGAGAATGATTTTTCTGAGCCCATATCTAGCCCAACTCTGTTGACTTCTTCCAAGTGTCTTTCTTGGTGATGCTGAAGGGGTCTTCTTGCTTTCATCAGCTAGAAATGGGAGCTGATCAGCTAGAATGTGGAACTGCTGGCAGCTATTTCAAAGAAAACTCATCTTACATCTAAGACTTCCACTGAAACCTACAGGGCCAGGCTTTGAAAAAAGTGAAATGTCTTTAGAAATCTCTGCACTGTCTTTATTCCAGGGTTACTGCCAGTCTCTGGCACTCCAGGCTCAGATGCACAGGGAAACCTCCCCTTCTCCTGAATCAATGGTGCCTTTTCCATTAGATGGAAGATCCCCACAAAATGTGCAAAGAAATTGCCTCTTGCTCTGTTGACTTCTCTCAGGAAAGGGAAACTTTCCCCAGCCCTCTCTGAAGCTGTCACTGAGAACAGGACTGGAGGGGTGGATTTGCCAAACGGCTGTCAGAGCTGACACTGAAGGCAGCGTCAGCAGGGAGCCTGAGTTGCCTTTGGTGACATGATCTTTTCTCCTGCGCATCCCCTCGGGTTCCCTTCAACTCTTCTGAACCAATGACACAGATCTCAAGCTCCAAGAAACAGCTAAATTACTCACCAGCTGATTCTTCTAGTAATTGGTGAGAATGAGTGGGAGATGTCTTTTTAGGGCCTGCCTGAACCCACTTATGGAAATAGGAGGCAGGTGTATGGAGTTTGATTCAAGGTGGGCTTACTCAGGGAGGAGTTTGCCATGAGCAACATTGACATGTAAATTTCTCTCCTTTCTTACCAGCTCCTCAGCATAGACCTGTTTCTCTCACTGGGCAAACCAGTGAAAAGGGCTCTTATGAGAAGGAACCAAGGAATGGGAGAGTCCACTGTTTAGAAACCTCAAAATAAGTGCTCTAACTTTGAATATTCATATTGATGATTTATGTTACTGTTTGCAATAGAAAGTCACTGAAAATAATAATGCAACAGTGTTTTATAAATATTTAGACATTTCAGACAGAAGTCTATCCCAGCTTAGTATTCTAAGTTGGGGATGGTAAGCCCTTGGTATTGGGTTTCACTTCCTCTGCCTCTGCCAGAGCAGACATTGCTGAATGATCACAGCATTCTTTCTGGTTGAACTGAAATGCAGTGGGAGAATCTTTCTGAGCACAATGTTCTCAGCAGCCCCTATAATTGATCAGAAATGTCATGCAAAATGAAACCCATTTGCCATCCCTGTTCCTAGTTAATGAGGTCTACTCTATGTGTGTGAGCCCAGGTGCCACCTGGGATGGCCTCAACTGAAATGCTCTCATGTTTTTAATTTCAGTTCCAGACTCATTTTTTTCTTTGGAGACAGTCTCCTGCCCAAAGTGAATCAGCCTTCTTGTTCTTCCTTCTCATCAGCGTTTCTCTCTGGGCTCACTTGAGTGTGGATCAAAGGGCAGCTGTGAAACCTTGTTGGGAGCACCTCTTCCTGTGGCCTTTAAAAGTCAAGTCCCGAAAGAAATGGGTCCTCCCAAAGACAAGAGCATTGGAGGCTGGGTCTGGACCCAGCTTCCTTAAGGAATCTGTGGTGCATAAATCTGGCCTGGAGCCATTTTCTATAAGGTTCTCACTGCAGTGTCCCATGACTGATCTTATTTCAGGGAAGTGTCTGTGTTCTCTAGCAAATTACAAGGAAGGTCTAGTTCCTGAAATCACCCAAAGGCCAATTAAGGTTTCTTGGGGCCTTTTCCCTCAGCTGAAATGTCATCATAAATGACTCCAGTGCAGTGGAGGGCTGATGTTTTATAAGCCAATACCATGTTTGGAGTGATTAAAATCTTCATCTCAGTCACCTGCCTGACCAACGACTAATAGCCATGAAACAAAAGGATTAGAGTCCATTCATATCCATTAAGAAAATGACTGGAAACACTACTAGTTTGGGCTCAATGGGGCTTAATCTGATTTCAGGAAGAAAGAAGAGATGTACAGTTAAAGGAGAGAGGACAGGCAGAAAAGAAATCCAAATGAGAATTTTCCCCAGAGCCCAAGGCCTTTTTGCTTTGTTTCTTTCCATGAGGATGAAATAATTGTCAAGTTCTCCCTACTATGGTCGACTCTGAAAGGGTAGAGAGGAAGGAGAAAACACTAGCAACGCCTGTCCTTGGAATTTGTAGGCTAGTAGGGGAGAAATACCACATATTGAGGAAGCAGCCAGAGAATTGGCAAATTCATGTCAGCATGAATTTAACATCTTTAACATCTTCTAGGTGCCTGGCACTCTTGGAGAAAGAAGAGAAGGAAAATGAATAGCGATAGTTGACATTTACATGGGTCTTACTATGGGCTTTGCATTAAATGGTTTACATATTAACTCAGTCTTCACAACAACCCTATGATGTGTATACCACTACTATCCCCATTTTGCAGATGAGGAAACTGAGGCCCAAAGAAGTGAAGAAAAGTCACGCAGTCAGCAAGTGGAGGAGCTGGGATTTGCCCATGGATAATCTGACCCTATAATCTGAGGTTTTAAACATTATTCTATGTTGCCTGCCAAGGAGATGGGGTATTCCCCACCCTTGAGGATTTTCATTTTCCTTGGGACTATTGGGCCTGGGTCTGTCGAACAGTTAGGCTAGAGGCAGAGGATGGAACCATGGAGGCAGGGAGTACAGAATGATGTCTCCAGGAAGGGGAGGGGTCTGAACTGACCTTTGGACATAGATGTGCATACATGAAAGGAGTCTCTGCACAGAGAAGTAGAGAAGGTTCTAGACCAGGAAAAGAACAGGAGCAGAGGTGACCAAGAGCATAGCTGCAGTTAATGGCTAAATGGTTTGCAGCTGCCCAAGGAAGAGGACTCATTAGATCAAAGGCTGCTGTTCACGTGGACAGGGGTCATGGCGCTGAGCACTGGGGATGGAGCAAAGACTTGGAATCTGACAGATTAGGTTTAAATTTTGATTATGCCACATGATCCTCAAGTGACCTTAAGCAAATTACCTAACGTCTATTAGTGGAACTTCTATTTCAGTTTCACCAAATGCAAGATAGGAAGAAGGGCTATAGAAGAATAAGGAGAATCATGTGCCTTGTAAAGAATTCACTTATTTATTTCTTTAAAAATATTCACTGAGTACCAATTACATGCCATATGTTGGGCTAGATGTTGGAACAATAAACAAAAGAAACATGAGGGCTGCCTTCCTGGAGCTTGCCTTCTAACTGGGGAAGCAATAATAAATAAGCAGACAAAATAATTTCAGGTTACCAGAAATAACTTCAGGGGGTTGAAGAAAACACAGGGTTAGGGCTGCGTGGAGTTAATGGCTTTGACCGTGCCAAGGACAGTGTGTGTCAGGTAGGAAGCAATTGATACAT
Organism: Balaenoptera acutorostrata; assembly: GCF_949987535.1. NCBI lineage: Eukaryota > Metazoa > Chordata > Mammalia > Artiodactyla > Balaenopteridae > Balaenoptera > Balaenoptera acutorostrata. The sequence continues at coordinate 19,003,386 of NC_080079.1, read as the reverse complement.
GGGAGCTTTCATTTTACGTAATATCAGGTGGAATTCAACATATGAGAGGAGCCCATGGTGTCAAATACTCTTTGCTGCCTACCCAGCAGGTATTTCTCTTTTCTTTCTTGCTTACAGGCCCCAATTTAATCTATGATTCATCTTCCAGCATAGGGAAGAATCCCAGCCAATCATGGCAATCCCACTCACTTTGCCAGGGGCTGGTTTAAGGGAAATTATGTGACTCGGTTCTGGCTGAGATGTGAGGGGGCTTCTGGGTGAGACTCCTCCTTGCTCTAAAGATGACCAACCAAACAAAAGGCATATAGAGAAAACAAGCTGTGCTCTCTCCTCCTGATGCTTGCATATGAATGTTGAAAATGCAGTAGGCTTCCTGGGGCCATGAAGGAGCTGGCCTAGAGGGCAAGCCAGCATGCTGAGTGTAGCAGAGAAGAAAGGGGAAAGAATATGGGTTTATAATGCTTGTTAGGAGGGACACTGAATTCATTGCCTCGGAGCAACCCCTTACCTCTTAGGTAAGATAATGCTGTGGTACTTACTGTTCAAGGCATTTGGGGTTGGATTTTCAGCAACCAGAGCTGACGGATAGAGGCACAACATAGTGACAATGAGGGGTCTTAGGAGCAGGCTTCTGGTTCTTCCTCAGGGTTGGTGTGGTGATAATAGGAGAGGAAGAGAGTTAGACTCTGTTATTGATGTGCAGCTTTGGAAGATCCAGCCCCAGATTTAGCAAAACGACCCTGAAAGTCAAGTAGGGAAGTCCTTCCTGATCCCGTGGCCTGCCAGAGTGTCTCCTGAGGACACTGTTCTTCAAGTGTGGGCATGCCTACTCCTGGGACCCCCACAGGCAAGGTGCTGAAGGCACAGGAAGCCCAGGGTGGATGTGCTACATCTTCAAGAAACTACCACTTCCTACAAATATGTGGGAAGAAGCTCCAGAACGGACCTTTATAAAGATAGGGATCATAGTATATTCACTGCTCTTCCCCCAGTGCCCAGAACAAGTCCCAACAAAGAATAGGGACTCAACAAATATCTGTGGAATTAATAAAGAAGTGAATTGAAATAAACATGGATATGTTTTAGAACTGCACAAGCATGGCATGAATTTTTAAAATCCAAACAGGTAAGTATACCAAGAGTGTGTCTTTATATTTTCTATCACTAATGACATTTGTTGAAAATATTTAAGGAGCTCTCGCCTGGGAATATCCAACTGGACTTTAATTTGAGCATTACCACATATCATTAAGACCATGTCTTAATCCTCTTTCCTGGAGCACGTTTCTACACGGACAGTACCCAGTTCTCCAGGACAGCTGAGGGTTTTCCAGGAGCCAAATTAGCATCCTTCATCCAGGATAACTAGAAGGAAATAGGCTCTTGAATGGCACAGCTGGGTGGCCTTTGCTGGTGCAATTGTTCTCACCTAATCTGGTCTCCCAGCGCTTAGAGACTCACCCTCTATCCTGCAAAGCCTGGCCAGAAGCCCGTTCAGTTTTCCTCGCTGCCTTGGCCCACAGTGAGCTGACTCACATATCTCATAATCCGCATAATGTATTTCTTATCTATCATAGGCATTAAAACATCAAGTGGCAGCACAGGACAAAACCTGGCAGAGCCAACATCCTGCTTCCCCAACAGAATGTACACTCTACCAGGCAGAGGTCACGCCTTCTGCTTTTTCATACATCTCTGGGTCAAGTCCTGGTGATCTCACTTACTACTATATTCTTAAAGCTTTTTGAGCCTCAGTTTCTTCAGCTGTAAAACGTGTACTACACTAATAGTTCCTTCAAAGGGTTACTGTAACTATTAATGGGGAAAAAAAATGTAAAGCGTCTCCTACAACATCTAATACTAGTTGGCAATCAAAGGTTACTTTCCTGTTATTAGGCTGTGGTACGTGCTCCATCCCTGTTCAGGGATTTATTGAATAATCCATCCTCTGGTAGCTGAGAGCAGACTCTGCTCTCTCGCTTCATTGGGACGGTGGTTTGAAACATAGAGGTTCTCAAACCCGCTCTGAAATTGTCATGGAGGAGAAGGCAGTGGTTTCAGGAATGGAAACCCAAGCGTAGCTGGGCCAGCCTCTGCTCTCTGAGGTGCTCACCAGCCGCCGGATTGACAAGAGCCACAGGACAAGCAGGAGGCGAAGCGCACAGCTCTCAGGGTGTCGGAGCTGGCAAAGTCTGCACCTGAGCGGTGTCCTGTGGAAAGTGAGGTTACCAGGAGCCCACGGAGGGTCACGGGACGGAGATGCCTGAGAGCCACCAGCCCTCTGGAGGGAACGTGGCTGACCCACAGAAGGCAGTTCTTTCTCTTTGATTGACCTTTGTTACTGATCTCACTATGAGAGTGTTTCAGTAAGGATCAGGCAGGAGACTCATGCTGGTTCCGATTCGGCTGTCTCCCCCGAGACACAAATAAAACTACTGAGATGCCAACAGTCAGGAAGTCATTTACTCTTCTCTCACTTCTCCAGCCTGGGCCAGTGGTGACCACCAAGGTATTGACCGTTGCCGAAGTCCAGTTGCATCAAGCCTACGTAGAGGATGAAGGCGGGGGATGGACCACTGATGCTGGGTGATTCGTTAGAGGCCCCTGATGCCACCTCCTCATTGTACAGAGGGGGAAACTGAGGTCCACAGAGAAGACAGCACTTGTACTGTCACATGGCCTATGGATGTTGAATTTGAATCTGATTCTCCATCTTATGCTCTTTCCAGCCCTAAATGTAGTTAGAAGCCCACTTCTGCTCTGGAAGACAGAAAATGGCCTCTGACCATAAGAGCTGATCTTATACAACCAACCCAAGAAAAACAGAAGGCTTCAGCATGTCTTTGGCCTGGATCCACAGAGATCCTAGGCCAGGAATGGATGGCTGGATTAACTCTTACTACCTTCCCAGCCTTAGCCCTTTGGAGCTTTCTTGTAACCCGTGAGGTTTGTAAACCCACACATTTGATTCTCTCCTGTAACGTGGTTTTCACAGGAACATGGGCCAGAAAGAGGTTCACACGGAGGGTTTAATTAATACTAGAAATAATGATAATAATCTGATCGTTAACATGCCATGCTCACAGGGTCAAATGCTGTTCTATGTCCTTTGTGCATATTAACTCATTTAATCCTCACCACAATCCTGTCCAATCAGTTTATAAAGGAGGAAACTGAGGCATAAGAAGTAATGAGCCGGGCTTCCCTGGTGGCGCAGTGGTTGAGAATCTGCCTGCCAATGCAGGGCACACGGGTTCGAGCCCTGGTCTGGGAGGATCCCACATGCCGCGGAGCAACTAGGCCCGTGAGCCACAATTACTGAGCCTGCGCGTCTGGAGCCTGTGCTCCGCAACAAGAGAGGCCGCGATAATGAGAGGCCCGTGCACCGCGATGAAGAGTGGCCCCCACTTGCCGCAACTAGGGAAAGCCCTCGCACAGAAACGAAGACCCAACACAGCCATAAATAAATAAATAAATAAATAAAATTAAAAAGAAAAAAAAAAAAAAAGAAATAATGAGCCCAAGATCACTCAGCTCGTCAACCTTAGAGCCGGGATTTGAATTTAGCAAGTCTGACCTCGGAGCCCCTGCTTTCTCCCATGATGCCTTACTGACCCAGTTGCAGCAAGGGCCACTTTAGAACATGGCGGCGCTGTGATTATTATTTTTTAAACCATCGATTACAAATTCTGTCTCCCTGTCCTCAGGAGCTCGAGGTGGAATGGGCTCAGAAAGGCAGCAACTTCCCTCCCCTATGTCCCACCCCACCCCTCACCCCCTCACAGCCGGAGGTAGTCACCTGCCCCAGCACCGCACTCTTAGACGCTCGCCTGCAAAGGCAGACGAAGTCAATACTGAATTGAGCTTTCATATTCCCTTTGGGTAAAATTTGCAGATTCTCACTTGTACGGTGAAAAATCGCCATTTGATCTCTCTCAACTCTATGAATCTTGCCAACTGGTCTCCGGAAACCACTCAGGTGACAGGAAATAAATAAAAGGGAGCCCACTCTTTCTCTCCAGAGGAGGGGTTAGGAGGAGGGAATAATTCATCAAGGTCTCCATCCCACCACACACACACACACACACATACCCACACACCCACACACACACCCAGCACTCCACTCTGCCAGAGGAGCATTCACATTGCCTCTGAATTATGTGCCTTTGATTAATTTCTAAGGAAAAAGATCAGCTTTGCCAGAGCTTATGTTGTGTTTTCTCTAAATCAGGGCAAATAACATTACTTCTCCCAATGTTGCTATTAGAATGAGATATATATTTACCTAGAGAGGCTGCTCCTGAGAGAGATGCAGTGAAAAGTTTATGCTACAGACAGAATAATCTGCCCTGCTGAATGTGATTTGCTGCAGAGGGCTGTTTGGGGTTTGGATAAATGAGAAAGATAAACACGATGACTGCTGGTGGTTTTCAGTAACCTGATTACTGCGTGGGAATAGATCTCTCTCCCTCTTTCTGTGTCTCTCATCCTCTCAGCTTGTGAATGAGCCAAAACCCAAAATTTTCCAAAATAGAGGACTGAGCTGGTGAGGCCCTGATATGTGCCCACATCCAGGTCGTCCCACGTGTCTATGGGCACACATGCACGCACTTAACACACACAGCACACGTGCACAGGCATGCGCACACAGTGGCATTTGGACCTCAGCTTGGGCAGCCTGGTGGGCAGAGGGGTAAGACGTTTCCCACCATGGTCATCTTTCCTCCAGCCAGAGATAGTGCACATTGGGCCCTAAAGGAACTACCAATATACTGGCAGGAAGCAGTTTGTCCCACAAGATAAAGCTGTGAAATTCAGACCAAGTAAAAGGAAATTCAGCTATAAACCCCTTAGGTGCTTGGAGTTTTACTACTTGTGGTTTTAGGCTATGGAATAAAAGTATTCCATGGGTGTAGCTGGCTTTGCATTACTCCTGTGTATTTTGTGGATCAGAGTCAGAATTGGAAAGAGGAATCAGGAATTCAAGATTCAGGCTCTATCCTCTGTTTGTTTAACATTTGTGAAGCTCTCACTTATGAAAAAGGCTGTCCTGGGTCTCCGAGGAGGAATCAAATATAGTCCTTGCTCAGGGAACATCAACGCATGACCCCAAGTAGACTGAACATAAGCCCAGTAGGTAAGTAAGAGGTACCAAGTGAGAGGCACAGAGGGAAGTTGCTGCGAGAGGCATCACTTCTGACTGTGGAAGGAGGCGAGGGGACTGGCACCTCGCCCTCGAGTCATGTCGTGGAGGAGACGTAAGATTTGGACAGAAGCTGGTGGAGGAGGGAAAGCCTTTCTGGCAGAGAGAATAGCATAATTAAAGATGGAGAGAGAGGAAAGTGGGGGACATGTTTGGCGATAACAAACAGGCTATTCTAGGGCATTGGGCACATGTGTGGATGTAGAAGAGAGGCAAGTGGGTGGAAAATAAAATATCTTTTCTGTGTTCTCTTTGCTCCCTGTCTTCAACCACTTCCTCTTCAGTGCAGTGTGATCATTCTGCAGGTTGCTGATCTGAAACCCCATTTTCCAGGAAGCAGTCGCTCTCACCAGGTATCAGTAAGGGCTCTGTGCTCAGGACAGAGCATCAAAGTGAAAGGTTCTGGAGGACGCCTCGGGGAAGAAACACATCTTCTACCTGCCTCCCTGCTGCGTTTGCACAAGTTATTTCTTCTGCCTGAACTCTTCCTCCTTTCCCATCACGATTTGTCTAAATTCACACTCATCCTCCAAGATGCAACCCGAATGCACGTTTCACAGGAAGTTCTTCCTTCCTATCCCCAGCCAGAAGCAACTACTCTTTCTCTGGAACCTTGAAATCCTGTGTTCCTCTGGGATGTTATTGGAACTCTCCTGTCAACAGTGGAAAATCCCAACTGATTAGTTGTACCCCAGGTTCCAATTCTGTATGGTCTCTGTGTGTCTATTCCTGTACAAAGTTCTTATTATGGATCTGAAGTCAACAGCCAAACTGGGCTTAATCAGCATGAACTGTCTAAAACAGAGAAGATTGAAGGGTCAAATGTTAAATCAGCTTTGAAACTTTGAATCAGCTCATCAAAAAAGTGGCCAACAGCGTGAGAGCAAGACAGCATTATTCCAGCGCCTCTGCTCAGGGTCTGGGAAGGGGCCAGTCAGTTCTAAAGCCCAGCATCCTCCAGGGAGGCATTGAGAAAAGGACGCACCACCACCCGGAATACAAGACGTCCTCAGGTGCCCCTATCATTGGATTAGAAGGCACAGCATCTATGGCCCCAGACTGGGTGCTTCCAGCTGCCTCAAAACCAGACGAATCATATTCTCTCTCCCCAGACCTGGCTTCCTCTCTTGCTTCCAACAGCAACCCCACGCATATAGTTGTGCAGTTCAGAAAACCAGAAGGCATCCTCAGCCCCTTCTCTCTTTCATCCTCCTTTTCTAGTCTGCCATCTAGTCTTGTGATTTTCTGTACATCATTTAACTCCATGCTTTCTTTCCACCTTTTTCTACATTGCCCAACCAAGCCATGATCACCCCTTCCTGGGTAATTGCAGTAGCTCCTAACTCTTTACCCCGTGCTGTCTGGCCTCCCTCATGTCCATTCCCACACGTCAGCTAGTTTGATGTCAAATCTACAGCTGCTTCCCAGCCAGCCAGGGACTTCCACTGCTGTCAGCTGGGGTCTAGTCATGCAGCCTGGGAGGTCATGGCAAGGAATTTGAAACCATTTCACCTCTGCAGTCTCATCTTACCTGACTCTCGACTTGTCTCTCTGAACTTCAGATGTCATGGCCTCTCCCCACAGCATTTGCAGATTGCCTTTCTCTCTGCCTAACACGTGCACCCTCCTAGTTTTAGTTTTAGCTTTAGCTTTGCTTAGTTTTCAGTGTAATTGTCATTTCCTCAGGGAGGTCTTCCTGTATCCAACAGACTGGACCATGTCCTTCTCTGATGGGCTCTGAAGTACCCTGTGCTTCTTGCTCAGCACTCTTTTTTTAAAAAAAATTATTTTATTTAATTTATTTATTTTTGGCTGCGTTGGGTCTTTGTTGCTGCGCGTGGGCTTTCTCTAGTTGCTGTGAGAGGGGGCTACTCTTCGTTGCGGTGCGCAGGCTTCTCATTGCGGTGGCTTCTCTTTTTGCAAAGCACGGGCTCTAGGCCGTGGGCTTCAGTAGCTGTGGCTCGTGGGCTCTAGAGCGCAGGCTCAGTAGTTGTGGCGCACGGGCTTAGTTGCTCCGTGGCACGTGGGATCTTCCTGGACCAGGGCTCAGAACCCGTGTCCCCTGCATTGGCAGGTAGATTCTTAACCCCTGCGCCACCAGGGAAGCCCTCGCTCAGCACTCTTAGCACTGTTTATAATTAGACATCAAGCAGTGACAAAACTATATCTTTCCTACTGAACAGAAACTGCCTCAGGAATTGAAGGTACTGTGGCTGATTTCTCATTATTGTATTCTTGGGAGATGGCAGAGTTCTGAGCACCTAGAGGTGTTAATGCATATTTATTGTGAATGAATGAATTTGTTGATAAATTAATAAGCAAATGAACCACACGGCTATAAGTAAGGACCAGAAGCAGCTAGTCCCTGGGAAAACTTCTTTATAAGTCTAACAGTAAGGCTGGTCTCTGATTTGTTTTCTTTTTTCTAGAGCTCTCCTGGCCAGCAGAATGTCACTACTGCAAAGAATATGTACATGTCAAGCCCTGGACAAGGGACTGGCTCCAATTTGGGGGGTGTGGGGTCATCTTTTGGGAACAAACCCCTCCCTGGATATTGGGACCTGCATTTTGTGTGTCCTGCCTCAGACTACTAACCTCTCTTCTGAGAAACCTTCCCATGTTTATATCAGTGAAGTCTAAGAGAGTTGTGGCCAACTTTCAGTATTATGAGCTTTCTAGATTTTGCCTTAGAAAATGGCCTTCTAACTTGTCTTCTTGGCTTCAGTTTCTACAAATACCAACCACCCTGATACTAATGCCATTTGCATTCTCCTAAAGCAGAACCTTCAATCTGTCATTCTCTTGAACAAAACCCAACAGTGTCCCCTCTACCTATAGGGTGGAGCCCAAGGGGTATGACTGAGAACAATTTAATCTTCATCTAAAGTATGCTTTTCTTCAAATATAAAATGATCTTTAAGGTACTTCCCAGCCTCATAATGTTATAATTCTGACCCATGAGTGTGGCACTTAGGGCTCTTTCTGGCCTCATCCTACTTCCCCAATCCAGTTGTAGCCAACCCTGGATCCCAAAACACACCTACTGCTGGGGGTGGTGTGAGGGAGGGGGGATGTCTCTTCTCCCTTCTGGTCCTACAACTTCCCATGTTCATCTTTCCCTGGCAGAATTACCAAGGCATAATTCAAATAAATCCTTGATGTGTGCTTCTATTACATGATATCAGGCCTCTGCATTGGTTAGGATAGGCTAAGTTATGCTGCAGTAACAAATATACCTCAAATTGTAGTGTCTTAACACAGAGCAAAGGTTTTTTTCTCCTCCATGGTACACATCCAGTGCAGTTCAGCAGGAGGCTCTTCTCCTCAAAGAAACCTAGGAACGTAGGCTGACAAAGGCTCCATAATCTAGAATGTTTCTGGGGAAAAAAAGAACAGGTAGAAAGTTGATGTGCTCTTCTTGTTTTGGTCCAGAAGTGATACTCATCACCTCCACTCACAACATATTGTCCAAAACGAGTCACAGAGCTCTGCTTAAATGCAGAGGGGCAAGGAGATGTGGGTAGCATCTAGATATTCCATGATCAGTAAATGCTTCTGCCAAGGCAAGTAAAACATTAGTGCATACTAAATTCTCAATAAAGGTCTGCTCGTCATGGGGTGCAGTGCCAATTGATTTTCTTTCGATTCTGAACACAAACAATGTTTTATGCCTGGAGATCTTTTTTTTTTTTTTAATGCTGTTATTGATGGCATTTGGTTTTTTTTTACATTATTTAATTTATTTTTATTTATTTATTTATTTATTTATTTATTTATTTATTTATTTATTTATTTTTGGCTGTGTTGGGTCTTCGTTTCTGTGCGAGGGCTTTCTCTAGTTGCGGCAAGCGGGGGCCACTCTTCATTGCGGTGTGCAGGCCTCTCACTATCACGGCCTCTCTTGTTGCAGAGCACAGGCTCCAGACGCGCAGGCTCAGTAATCGTGGCTCACGGGCCTAGTTGCTCCGTGGCATGTGGGATCTTCCCAGACCAGGGCTCAAACCCATGTCCCCTGCATTGGCAGGCAGAATCTCAACCACTGCACCACCAGGGAAGCCCTGGAGATCTTATTAATTGACTGAAGGCCAGACTTTGGCGTTGCCTTGATATTAGCTCTGTGTTATGTTTGTCTCACTTTCCTTACTAGAAGATAAATGGCTTTAAAGCAGGGGCCCTTTCCATTATTAATAAATAACTTCCTCAAGCAGCAGGGTTAGAGGAAAGAGCTCTGGGTATGAGTGGAGCTTTATCTATGGCAAACTGCATGATCTTGGGCTAATTATTTAACCTCTGAAAACAGAATAACCTTGAATTTCAGAGCAAGGGTACAGAACTTCCTTTGGTCACCCACTATATGTACAACTCTGGGAAACAATCTCTCAAAGCCTCATTTTCTCATCTGCACAATGGAGATAATAAAGTATCTACCTTATAGGGTTGTTGTAAAAACAATGTGTGCAGACTTCTTGCCTGGTGCCTGGCACAGGTTAAGCACTTCGTGTTAGCGCTTAGTGAACCCTGGTTTCCTCAACTATAAAACCAGCATAATGACACCCTCCATGCTTATCCCATGGTATCTTTTGGGCACCAAATCAAAATGAGCAGAAGTTAAAAGCACATTGTAAGGTGTCACATACTATTAGGTGTTTCTGCTGTTATTAGGCAATGCAGATATAAAAGAAACAGACCTCTAATGCAGGTTTGGGCACAGAGTAGGTGACTAGCAGATATTTAGTGAAATGAACTAAATATAATCAGTAAGAACAGGCGGCTTTTCTAATTGTTTGGCACCAGATATACCCCCATGAATATTCCTGTTTGCATTTCCGGTGGAAAGTTCTCAGCACACTTCCAGGCACATACAGGGGTGTCCCTCCTGGTAGCTCAGGGTGTCCTCCGTGGCCTGGGAAACTTCAGCTCCCTCCCTCATATGCCCCATCCATCATGCTTCTTTCCCCCTGTGCAGGTGGTAGTTGAACCAGTGGCCCTGCTGCTTGCTTGGTTGCATTCGTATCATCGGAGAGAAACTAGAGAGAGCTAGTTGCACTTGGAAAGGGGAAGTGATCCATTCTCTCTCCGGTCCTACTCATTTTTCACTTTAAGACAAGACAGAAGGAATCATATTTCTTTCTGAAGTCTTTATTTTCCTTGTTAACTGCCTGGCTGGGCAGGGTTTAACACTGGCATGCTCATTTGGTCAACCCTGTTTCTGTTCCTTTATTAACCCTGGCTCGGTGTTGGACAGTTGAAGTTCTGGCGCCTTCAAGATTGGAGCTCTCAGGTACAGTCACCAGCCCAGGACCAGTACGTTGGTTTGGAATCTTGTCTTCTCATTAGTTTGATGAACCTTCACCACTCATCCTACAAGGAACTGCGAGGGACGTAGAAAAGCGTTAGCGGTGGCTGGGGGATGGCATCATGGGGAGGGACGTGGGTAAGAGTGTGGTCGCTGGAGTCCGATTTCCTGGGTAGGAAGTGTGGCTCCATCAACTGTGGACGTTTCTGTACCTACTTACGCTCAAGGGTCCCAGGTTGCTCATATTGTTGAAATAATGAATATAAAGCACTTGGCTTAGTGCCTGGAAGGAAGGAGATAGGCAATCAATTCTCACATTGATAATGATTATTCCGTGTTAGACTGTGGATTGAAGAGCACCTGTTATGTGCCAGGAGCTGTTCTGAATGCTTGGAATGCATCAGGGAACAAAACAAAAATTGCTGTCCTCATGGAGCTTGCATGACAAGGATGACGATAAAGATGATGATAAAGATAATGACGATACTGAAGACGGTTCCTGTCGTCTGGGAGCTTAAAATCTATTGGGGGAAATAAAATGAATCCCCATGTAGCCATGGCCTTACCCTGTGACACCTGCAGCCCAATGAATTTCTCTCGTACTGCACAGTAGGATCGTTGGGGGTCCACAGAACGCTCTATTCATCTCTGGACCTCCACTGCCTAGTTTTCTGAGTGTACTAGTGAGTCTCTTGTATTAAATTTTCAGCCTCACGACAGGGTGTGGCCTGTCATGGGTGAGAAGGATGGCTCAGGGAGGCCCTGTTAAACCAGAGAAAATATGACAGGATGATGGAGGACAGAGATCATTCGTTTATTCATCCATTCATTCAGAAGTATTTCTCAAGCACCTAGGAGGTGGCAGGAACTGTGTGAAACACTGTGAGGGGCACAGAGATGAATGAGGCACTGTACCGGGTCACACTTCACCAGAGCCAATGGTATGCATGGGTGGCTATTTCCCTACGGTCATTGTGAGGAATCTCATGCCTGCATTTCCAGCCTTCATCCCCTTCCTCTGCAGTGGGAGGAGGCAAATGGCTGCAACTGAGGGAAGTGTGTTTGGGCAGAGAACCACCCACTGGAACACAGCCTAAGGAAAACCAGAGGAAACTGTTCTGTCCTCCACGGTCTGACTGGGAACAGCATTAGCAACGTCAGCGTCTCTAGAGAAGAAAATCAATTACGTGAATAACTGAACTGTAAGTCAGTGAGAAAGTTTCCACACCCGAGTCAATACCTTCTACAGCCAATGCTTTGAGAGTTCGTCATGACAAGAGAAGGTTGATGTTGCAGCGATTTGCGGATTAGTTGGTCACCCTTAGATGCTGTATTTGTTTCACTCCTGGTGTCACCTTGTCAAGGCCCTGCTGTTAAAGACAGGATGAGTTCTCTGGGATGGAGATGACCTCCTGAGTGATGGGCATGTGAAGAAGGAGGAGAAGGAGGAAGAAGAAGAAGAGATAATGACACTTTAATAGCACTGTCTATTCTGAGGGCTGTTATATGTGGTCCTCCAAACAACCAGTAGAGTGGACAGGAAAGGTATGTATCTCTTAGTTTCAGTTTCCTCAGTTGTAAAATGGGACAAGAGACTTAGCCAAGGTCTTAAAACGAGTAAGTGTCAGAGAGGAGTCTAAAACCCAGGACTCCAGGATCCAAGTTTAGTGCCTTTCCCGCCATACCAGCCAGCTCACTACTTGTGACATAGACTTGAGTAAAGAAACTTCTGGATGAGTAGATAGTTTCTCTAGAACACTAGTTCCTTAACAATGTTAAAGGTATTACGCACACACACACTCACACACACACACACACACACACACACACAGAGGCATTTCTGTCAAATAAGTCAGTGGTCACTAGAATGAGGAAAGGTAAATGGGCTTCATTGCTGCAGGACTTCTCAGTGCCTTGATAGGCTCAAGGGACTCCTCGAGACTATTCAAAACAGGGAGAAAGGATACAATTCCATTCCATTCCATGCTTTCTTCATGGATTACTTGTAAGGACTAGTTTTCTAAGAAACATGCTTACAGAAACCCTGCTTTGATTTATAATTTTCTTCTTTTTTTTTTTTTTGAAAAATTAAAAAAAATTAATTTATTTTTGGCTGCGTTGGGTCTTGGATGCTGTGTGCGGGCTTTCTCTAGTTGGGGCGAGCGGGGGCTACTCTTCGTTGCAGTGTGCAGGCTTCTCATTGTGGTGGCTTCTCTTGTTGTGGAGCATGGGCTCTAGGCACGTGGGCTTCAGTAGTTGTGGCATGCAGGCTCAGAAGCTGTGGCTCGCAGGCTCAGAAGCTGTGGCTTGCAGGCTCTAGAGCACAGGCTCAGTAGTCGTGGCGCACGGGCTTAGTTGCTCTGTGGCATGTGGGATCTTCCCGGAACAGGGCTTGAACCATTGTCCCCTGCATTGGCAGGCGGATTCTTATCCACTGTGCCACCAGGGAAGTCCCTGTAATTTTCTTCTTTAGTTCCCTCTAAAAACCTCAGAGAGACACCTGTATGAACCAAGGGAGACTCAGGGGATGGTAGCCCAGTGATTAGCAGCAAATTTGTTTCTGGCCTGGGTGACCTTCACATCCAGCCCTCTGTTCTTACACAGGTCTGTACTTCAAAGGCCTCATATCCCCAGGAAAGGGCTGACCTGGTGGTCAGGGGGCTCTGCCACCACCCTGAGGTGTGACCTTAGGCAAGTCAAGTTCCCACTTTGGACCTCAGATTCCTGTCCTGTAAAGAGTGCATGAGTCTCACCAGGACACTTTGTTAAGATGCAGAATCTTGAGTCCCACCCCAGAGGTTGCCATTCAGTACGTTTGGGGTGAGGCTTTGGAATCTGTATTTGTAATTGTCATGCCAGGTGATTTTGGTGTGAAAGCCTGTCTACACTAGGGCCCTGAAGAGATTTATTCAAACCAGTGAGGAGCACAGAGAGACCTCTGAACATATGGAAGAGATGAGGAAGTCAGCCTTACACATCAAGTGATGTCAGGTATACACATCCAGCTTACCGCCTACCTTTCTGAGAAGATGGCCATCCCCCATCTACATCTTCTTCTTACCTGGGATTTACTATTCTCTTTTTATTCATCTCTAGTTGGTAATTACTTACAAACAGCTCTCTTGGGGAGTGGGGAGGAATCCCTTTGTTTATCTACATTTCACTCCCTATTACAAGGCGTTAAAAAAAACCCATAAATTGTATCACACTTTTAAGTGTATATGCTGGAAATACCACCACGGTGGTAAAAACCCATTTATAATATGCTTAAAACCTGTTTTGAAATGATGGGTTCTAGAAGAGAAGTTGGCCCTTTAGAAAAGTTTTTCTGCTACACTGAGAGTTACATAATCCCAAGCTCTGTTTGGAGGCGAGCTGCCAAGAGTTTGGGCTGCTAAAAGAACAATTATTTTCCAGTTTCACTTCAAACCAGACATGGATAAGAAACTTTAAAATTAGGAAGATTTTCAAGTGAACATAAATTACTTTGGTAATCAAATGTAAGTTATTATAAAAGGTTTAGAGAAATGAAGTAGGATTGGGAGTCTGAGAGTATTGAAATCCTTCCCCCACTGGCAAACTGGCAGAGGAAGTTCAGATAATGAAAAAAATGTGGTGGCAGTTCCCACTCCTGACACCAAGATGGTTGTCCTTCCCAGTTTTCACTGCTGTCAGAGGGAGAGGCAGTAGAAACAAGCCGAAGGTGTACAGATATACTTAGTGTCTTGGGCTTATTTTCTAGTTACTTGTGCTCATATTGTATACAGGCTTTTTACCTTACTTTTCCACGTGACATTATAACACAGCAGCTTACCCAAGTTGCTACAAATCCTTATAACATCATATATAAAATTTCATTGTTTTCCATCACACTAGTACACTCTAAATTCATTTAGCCATTACCCTTTTATTGGACATTTTGGTGATTTCTATTTTTTTCTCTTGTAGAAAAAAACCAAATTGCAATGAACCTTCAGTGCAGAAAGAGTTTTCTGTATTTAGAATTATTCCCTTAGGAGAGATTCTAATATAGATTGAATTCTGGTAACACAGCAGTGTAATTGTCCTCAATTTTTCTTTATTTTTTCAAAATGCTTGGAAGAGCTTTCGAAGACAAGCTGGTCTGAAATTACCTCCTGGGAGGGGTCTGATTTCAAAATAAAGATTTATGAAAAGAAAAAATCTATGCAAGTCTAGATATAAAATCAGAATGCTACTAACTACTAATTGATCATATTTATGGTTTAATAAGAAAACTATGAATGGAGTTCTGTGTGTTTAATTCTTTAAAGCTTCTTTTGCGTATATATCATCTTTTCACTCATCTGAGTTGAAAGCATCACCTGAATGTTTAGCCACAAATTCTAATTCATGGTAGTAACAGTGATATATTTCAATATATTCATGTTAGACATGAAAATACTCTGAAAAATTTTCATGTTGCTGTTGTACCCATCAGGAGAGTTATTGGGCTATTATTTGACCGTTGTTCAAAATGAAGAAGCAAAACACAGCTTGGAGGAGGGACTTGTTTTTTAGTTCACAAGGCTAAGTAGAGGCAACACTGATGCCTGGGGCTGTGTTTCCTGATTCCCAGACCTGTGGTTAATGGGAATGCTTTTATCACACGAATGTAAATCAGTCTTCATCCCTCCATTTATCTCTATGTGCAATAAGTGGCATAATGATTGTACCTAAGAGGGGGTCAATACCTAGATGCTGGAAATAAAGGGATTAAAAAAATGATTCTCTGTTCTCAAGAAACTACCATTATAATGGGAGAATCATAAATGCCAGTAGATTACCTACAATTTGAGTATGTGTAACTCTGTTATGCAGTTAAATATTGAGGGCGCACAAAAGGGACGTAACTAACAAGCAGAGAAGTTGGGGAAGGCTTCTCCAAAGCAAGGACATCTGAAATCATCCTTAAAGGAAAAATATGTTTACAAGTCAGGGATTAGGTGTGTGTATTGGGGAAGGACATTCAAAGCGGAGGGCGCAGGAGGAGCCTAAGCAGAGAAGCATTAAGGGTCATAGACTCTTCTAGGAAAGGTGACATCAATTCAGTGCCATTGGGTCTGGAGGCTTGGAGGGTGGATGAATGGGCGACAAGGCAGGAGGCACCGGGCAGTAGAGGATGTGCAGGTCATTGTGAGAAGCTTGGACTGAGAGGACCGGGCACCGGGCAAAGGGAGTCAAGAGTGTCTTGCAGGTTACGTCGTGTGTGTGTGTGTGTGTGTGTGTGTGTGTGTTTGAGAGAGAGAGACAGACAGAGATAGAAAGAGAGAGAGAAGGACTTCCCTGGCGGTCTAGTGGTTAAGGCTCCGACACATGTAGACGGGAGGTCATTTACGAGGCCTTTGCAAGGAGGCAGGTGAAGGATGAAGATCCAGCTAAGGCAGCGATAGCCAGGCTGGAGAGAAGAGGCCACATGTAAGTGATATTGACAGAATCAAGCTTTAATTAAATGCGGGGACTAAAAAAGAATCAGCTACTTAGGATAATTTTAAGACTTCCAGTTAGGGAAAGTGGGGGAAAAGTAGAGCTGGAAGATGCAAGAAAGAGAATCAGTTGGAGGGAAGAAGGATAAGAAAGTGAGTTAGGTTTGGGATGTTTGGAGGGAATCCAGGTAAAGGCGCGGCAGTCGGAGATGTGAACGGGGCAGTTAGAGCAGGGCACAGAGATTTGGAAGTTGGAGCAAATGTAGTTTGGTGTAGTTGAAGAAGGAGTGGGTGGGGTCATCCAGAGAGGACAGGCAGAGGGAATAAGAAAACAGGAAGGAACCACACCTGGGAAATGCTGACCTTTGCTAAAAGGACCCAGCAATGGAGCCTGAGAAGGAAGGGGAGAAGAGGCAAGAAAAAGCAGCGATTTGGAAACAAAGGGAGAAAAACCTGTTGTTTCTCTGCCTGAAAATTTCCTACTGGAAAGAGGGTCACTATAACCCAGTTAGGACTCTTTTTCCAGCAAGTGCTAAACTGGACAGGACACAGGGCCCACAACCTGCCCTGGGGAACCCAGGATGAGTGTCGTCCTACCTTGACAAGAGCAGACTGAGGTAGCCGG
The DNA here is from genome assembly GCF_949987535.1 of Balaenoptera acutorostrata. Taxonomy (NCBI): domain Eukaryota; kingdom Metazoa; phylum Chordata; class Mammalia; order Artiodactyla; family Balaenopteridae; genus Balaenoptera; species Balaenoptera acutorostrata. The sequence continues at coordinate 18,986,818 of NC_080079.1, read as the reverse complement.
GGTTGCCCTGGGGAAAGCGTCTCAGGGAGCTGCTGCAGAACTTATTTGTCCTCATTTTCTAAAGCAGGTTGGGGGGAAAGATTAAAGAAGGAAAGAAAATAACCACACATGGTCACTGGCTCCCTGATTGGTGCTACATTTATTTCATCTCCTTTAATGATTTCACCACCCCTACAAGGGAGATGGAGGTGGTATGTGATTGGGGAACCTCTTCTTCATCCTATGTTTCAGGTTCCATCACAGACCTTTCCAGTCTCTCTTTCACACTCCCATCCCCAAGAAGCTGCTTCCTTTTTCCAATTGGTTGGGTGCTAAGGGTCTGCACATCCATTGGTCCATCATTCTTTTCCCAGGTGGTTTAAGACCATAGAGTCCCTGTTTCCTCTTCTTGTTCTGGAAGTGAGCTGATCCTCTGTCTGATCCCCACTATTCTCTTCTTTGTTGCCAAGAGTAACCTTTGGGGAAGGTAGATGGTTATGACTATCTGTTTTGCCTAAATTTGGTTCAGTTTTTGGAAAAGGGAAAAATATTAGAAATATTAAGAATTACTGGCTGTGGATTCAGGCTGCATTCCCGAATCCAGATGTCCCAAATCCAGTTATTAAGGTGATGTTGACAAACCTCCCCCCCCCCACAATTTGACTCATGGCTATTTTTTATTTTATTCAGATTCTTATTTGGAGGAGGAGAAAAGCGTTATTTATTAACCTGTTCAAATCCCAACATATGCTCATTTTACATATGAGGAAATTGAACTCACTCACTTATAAATGTCAGAGCAGGAGTTAAAGCAGAGTTTAAACCCAGAGAGTCAACCCAAACTCCTTGTCGTATTTCTGTTTCTCCATGCTGCCTCTTCAGGTTGACATTATGCTGACAAAAAGAAAAAAAAGTCTCACAGTCAAATTATGTGATCCCACTTACAATGATTCACTTAAGCCAGCTTTTGATGTCCTGCCTGCTCCCAGGCTATCAATTCAGGAAGTGCTCTCTGGTCTATTCCCACGAGGTGTATTCTGAGATGGTCTTCTCATCGGCTGTGCTGGGAAAGAACTGACTATTGACACGGCAGACACTCTTCCTTTCCCTAAAGATTCCACTTCTTTGGATGATGCCAACTTTCCTAATGGGGAACAGGAAAAGGGTCCAGTTTCTCTGCAGGACCATTCAAGCATTTTCCCAGGGCAGGATGATCCTTGGGAAAGTTACAGGAATTTCCCTGCAGGTTCTATCGTGCTCTAGGCTGCAGAGAATTCTTGCCTGTTTTTCTCTCACCCTAACCATCACCTCAGCAACCCCTCCCTGCCCCCTAACCAAGCAAGGGCATGCATGTGAGAATGCCTTGCACTTACTCCCAAAGTAAGACTGTATTGCTTCATTGGTCCTAACAACCGCTCTGCGGGTTCATTTTCCCAAGTGAGGAAACTGAGTCATGGAGAAGTGATGAGCAGTGTCCCAGACATAGATGGTAACCAGATATAGATGGGGACTAAGCTAGTGTAAAACATGGGTCTGGGTCTCTCTTCTTCTGGAGCTCTTTACCCTATAAGAGTGAGTATATGTATTTAAAAAATTATATCTCAACATATAAAAAAGGAAAAAAAGTAGAAATGACTTGGAAAGAGTAGAAACTGGGAGGTCCTCATACTCGGCTTCCCCTTTACTTCCTGTGGTCTCCTCCAAACCCCTTCTACAGCATGCACTGGTGCAGATTAGATTCTGAGTATGTATTTTCTGATTTTAAAGTCTGGATGTTTGGACCAAGAAAAAAAAAGTCTTAAGACTGAGACTTGTGGTATGCTGGAAATGTATTTAGACCAGTCTCACCAATTTTGGGTTCAAAACACTATCTTCTGGCCTTAATTGAGGCAAAGTAGTGTAGTGTGAAAAGTATGGGATTTGGAATTAAAAGACCCAAGTACAAATCATGGCTCTGCCACTTACCTACCATGTGGCTTTTAAAAACATTTTTTTATTGAAGTATAGTTGATTTACAGTGTTGTGTAATTTCTGTTGTACAGCAAAGTGATTCAGTTACACATATACATTCTTTTTTTTAATATTCTTTTCCATTACGGTTTATCATAGGGTATTGAATATGGTTCTCTGTGCTATACAGCAGGACCTTGTTGTTTATCCATTCTATACATAACAGCTTACTTCTGCTAACCCCAACCTCTCACTCCATCCCTCCCTCAGCCCCCTCCCCCTTGGCAACCACAAGTCTGTTCTCTATGTCTGTGAGCCTGTTTGCTGTGTGGCTTTGATGGATCACATAATCTCTGAGTCTCAGCATTCTCACTGGTGAAATGGGCTTACATCCCCTCAACCTCACAGAGCCATGGTGAAGAGCATGACAGGACACATGTGAAAGCTTTTAAAAATGTTATTTATTTACATGTGTGTGTTATTTGCTGTTGTTATGGCCACTTCTGTCCTTTGAAGTGGCTGAGTTGCAGATATTTACAGGTGCCACCTTTCATTAAGTAGAAGCTAGCAACATTAAATTGGCATTCTAGTTTACATTTTCCAAGGAAACCTTGGAAAATAGTTAACAGCGGCCACAAGCAGGTGGAGGAGGTTAATGGGTATAAAGAAGCTGTCGCTGACCAAAGAAAAGAATCTGTTGGGTTTCCATGGTTACTGCCTTTTGGCTATTCAGAAATCAGAAGTACTCTCAACATCTTTGAGGCAGCAATGAGGTTCACAACTGAAATGAGGTGGCAAAACCCACCAAGTATAGACATTTTTTTTTTGGCTGCGTTGGGTCTTCGTTGCTGTGTGCGGGCTTTCTCTAGTTGCGGTGAGCGGAGGCTACTCTTCGTTGTGGTGCGCGGGCTTCTCATTGCGGTGGCTTCTCTTGTTGCGGAGCACGGACTCTGGGCACGCAGGCTCAGTAGTAGTGGCACACGGACTTAGTTGCTCTGCGGCATGTGGGATCTTCCAGGACCAGGGATCGAACCCGTGTCCCCTGCATTGGCAGGCAGATTCTTAACCACTGCACCACCAGGGAAGTCCCTAGACATTTAAAAATATCCAAATTCACCCTGTGAGTTGTCATCTGTAAAAGATACATGCTTTGAGAGCTGTGAGACACCTTGAATTTGGGACTGAAATGACACACAGCTGGTAACTTGTTGATGGGACAATATTGAGATGGGCTTGGCCACTGCAGAGACTCAATCAGTGGGTCTCAAAAGCCTTCTGGGCACAGGTGCTACCTTCCTACTTAGATCATGGTGAGGGCTCTAAGGATGGAGATGTGGTTGGAGATTTGGGTAAGGAGTAAGGCATGGTCGGTGAGCTGCTGAACAGATATGAACTTGGGAAGCTCCTACTCATTCTGACACATTCTTTTACTTTGCTAAATCTTTAAAAAATAATCGAAAGTCAACAACCTCCAGCCAATATGATGTCACAGTTGTACATCTTGTTAAGAAAATTTGAATATACATAAGCCAAAAACCAGTGAATAACTCTGCACACTCTCTGCACTGCTTTGAGAATTAGATCAGTGTCACATCAAAAAATATTTTTATTTTAAAATAATAAAATTTAAAGTAATAAAAATTTAAAATATAAAAATAATAAAATAAGACATTTTAAAATAAAAGAAATCGTGGATGAAATCCCCCTGTTCCTCCCATGCAGCTGGAGCATAGGAGAAAGGTGTTGACCTGGAATTTTATATGAGATGATCAATGTAACTTTTTAATTTTATTTCTAATGGCTATATTTTTCTTGGCTCACTTCCATTTTGCAAACGCTTGAAGTACAGTACGTTTGATGTGGAGGTAATAGGTAAGGATTCAGTTAGATTTAAAATCTACATTGTAGATTCCTTGGCATCTTGGCACTTGTTCAAATGAAAATGTATGGCAAAATGTGTTTTTCAAAGTGAGCTTTTGAAGGAACAGAGACCTGAAATGTAACGTATCTTGTGGAGAACAAATGGTTTAACAACTTTGCAAATTAATAAAATAAATTTGTTTCTTGATTATTAGGGGCTCCTCATTAGGATGGTTAAAAAAAGAAAAGGGGAAAGAAAAAAAGAAATCTCAAACCATCTACAGATGCAGGCAGACAGGTCAACTTTGGACTCTCTGAAACTATTTTAATATATTACTATTCAAAGCATGATAGGAGGACCAGCCGCAAAGAATCACCCAGAGTTTTGTTAGAAATGCTGGATCTTAGGTCCCACCCCAGACCTTCTGGACCAGAAGCTTCATTTAGCAAGATACCTAGGTGACTTCTATGAACATTACGGTTTCCTTGGCTTTGGTACTTTCAGTTCTCAGGACTGAACTTTGGGAGCAATCCTAAACTAGATGCCAGACTAGACCTCTTGAGTCCTAAGGAGCCAGACCACTGATGTTCGGAATGATGGTTTAGTTCCCAAACACACGGGAGACATAGTTCTGTGAGGGACCAACTGTCCTTTTGTATAAACGACTGCCTCTGGCCCAGGGCTGTGGGTGAATCAGAGCATGTGATTTATTGGACATATATTTAGAAAGAAAATGGTTGCCAAAAGAAGGAGTGCATGGGACTTCCCTGGTGGCACAGTGGTTAGGAATCTGCCTGCCAATGCAGGGGACACGGGTTCGATCCCTGGTTTGGGAAGATCCCACATGGCATGGAGCAACTAAGCCCATGTGCCACAACTACTGAGCCTGTGCTCTAGAGCCTGTGAGCCACAACTACTGAGCCCAAGTGCCACAACTGCTAAAAACCATGTGCCTAGAGCCCATGCTCTGCAACAAGAGAAGCCACCACAATGGGAAGCCCGCATGCCGCAAGGAAGAGTCTTCCCTGCTCGCTGCAACTAGAGAAAGTCCACATGCAGCAACAAAGACCCAATGCATCCTAAATAAATAAATAAGAACAACCTTTCTTTGGCTTAAAAAAAAAAAAAAGAGAAGAAACATGAAGAAACAATATCACTCATATCTGTTTTTAATTATAAAGTAATATTGCTGGTTTACAGGCTTTCTAGACTCCTTAGGGTATTCTATTGCCAATCTGAGGGGGTTTTTTCTTTTTACATATTTAGAAGCTATTTAATAGAAATGTTGCTGCATGGGAACAAAAATATTATTCTCACAAAATGTTCCCATTCAATCAGTTGCCACATATTTTTGTTCCATGCGACGCTTCATAAACTAACAGTATCTGTAGGCAATGCAATTGACATAGCATCAGAGGAGTAGATTTATATGTTTAAAGCAGGTATATGATTTCATGTCCAGGGATTTATTTTTAGACAAAAGATCCTTGATTTAAAAAAAATTTTTTTAACATCTTTATTGGAGTATAATTGCTTTACAATGGTTAGTTTCTGCTATATAACAAAGTAAATCAGCTATATGTATACATATATCCTCATGTCCCCTCCCTCTTGTGTCTCCCTCCCACCTTCCCTATCCCACTCCTCTAGGTGGTCGCAAAGCACCGAGCTGATGTCCCCTTGCAATGCAGCTGCTTCCCACTAGCTATCTATTTTACATTTGGTAGTGTATATATGTCAATGCTGCTCTCTCACTTCGTCCCAGCTTACCCTCGCCCCTCCCTGTGTCCTCAAGTCCATTCTCTACGTCTGCATCTTTATTCCTGTCCTGACCCTAGGTTCATTGGAACCATTTTTTTTCTTTTTTTAAGATTCCATAGATATGTGTTACCATACGGTATTTGTTTTTCTCTTTCTGACTTACTTCTCTCTGTATGACAGACTCTAGGTCCAACCATCTCACTACAAATAACTCAATATTGGGTTTTTTTATGGTTGAGTAATATTCCATTGTATATATGTGCCACATCTTCTTTATCCATTCATCTGTTGATGGACACATAGGTTGCTTCCATGTCCCGGCTATTGTAAATAGAGCTGCAATGAACATTGTGTATGTGACTCTTTTTGAATTATGGTTTTCTCAGGGTATATGCCCAGTAGTGGGATTGCTGGGTCGTATGGTAGTCCTATTTTTAGTTTTTTAAGGAACCTCCATACTGTTCTCCATAGTGGCTGTATCAATTTACATTCCCACCAACAGTGCAAGAGGGTTCCCTTTTCTCCACACCCTCTCCAGCATTTATTGTTTGTAGATTTTTTGATGATGGCCATTCTGACTGGTGTGAGATGATACCTCACTGTAGTTTTGATTTGCATTTCTCTAATGATTAGTGATGTTGAACATCTTTTCATATTTTTGTTGGCAATCTGTATATCTTCCTTGAAGACATGTCTATTTAGATCTTTTGCCCATTTTTGGATTGGGTTGTTTGTTTTTTTGATATTGAGCTGCATGAGCTGCTTGTATAGTTTGGAGACTAATCCTTTGTCAGTTACTTCGTTTGCAAATATTTTCTCCCATTCTGAGGGTTGTCTTTTCATCTGGATTATGGTTTCCTTTGCTATGCAAAAGCTTTTAAGTTTCATTAGGTCCCATTTGTTTATTTTTGTTTTTATTTCCATCTCTCCAAGAGGTGGGTCAAAAAGAATCTTGCTGTGATTTATGTCAAATAGTGTTCTTCCTATGTTTTCCTCTAAGAGTTTTATAGTGTCTGGCCTTACATTTAGGTCTTTAATCCATTTTGAATTTATTTTTGTGTATGGTGTTAGGGAGTGTTCTAATTTCATTCTTTTGCATGTAACTGTCCAGTTTTCCCAGCACCACTTATTGAAGAGGCTGTCTTTTCTCCATTGTATATTCTTGCCTCCTTTATCAAAGATAAGGTGACCATATGTGCGTCATTTATCTCTGAGCTTTCTATCCTGTTCCATTGATCTATATTTCTGTTTTTGTGCCAGTACCATACTGTCTTAATTACTGTAGTATAGTCTGAAGTCAGGGAGCCTGATTCCTCCAGCTTCATTTTTCTTTCTCAAGATTGTTTTGGCTATTCGGGGTCTTTTGTGTTTCCATATAAATTGTGCAATTTTTTGTTCTAGTTCTGTGAAAAATGCCATTGGTAGTTTGATAGGGATTGCATTGAAACTGTAGATTGCTTTATAGTTATTTTCCCAATGTTGATCCTTCCAATCCAAGAACGTGGTATATCTCTCCATCAGTTTGTATCATCTTTAATTTCTTTCATCAGTATCTTATACTTTTCTACACACAGGTCTTTGTCTCCTTGGGTAGGTTTATTCCTAGGTATTTTATTCTTTTTGTTGCAATGGTAAATGGGAGTGTTTCCTTAATTTCTCTTTCAGATTTTTCATCATTAGTGTATAGGAATGCAAGAGATTTCTGTGCATTAATTTTGTATCCTGCTACTTTACCAAATTCATTGATTAGCTCTAGTAGTTTTCTGGTAGCATCCTTAGGATTCTCTATGTATAGTATCATACATACACAGTATCATCATCTGCGCACAGTGACAGCTTTACTTCTTTTCCGATTTGGATTCCTTTTATTTCTTTTTCTTCTCTAATTGCTGTGGCTAAAACTTCCAAAACTATGTTGATAATAGTAGTGAGAGTGGAAAACCTTGTCTTGTTCCTGATCTTAGAGGAAATGGTTTCAGTTTTTCACCATTGAGAACGATGTTGGCTGTGGGTGTGTCATATATGGCCTTTATTATGTTGAGGTAAGTTCCCTCTATGCCTACTTTCTGGAGGTTTTTATCATAAATGGGTGTTGAATTCTGTCAAAAGCTTTTTCTGCAAATATTGAGATCATCATATGGATTTTCTTCTTCAATTTGTTAATATGGTGTATCACATTGATTGATTTGCGTATATTGAAGAATCCTTGAATTCCTGGGATAAACCCCACTTGATCATGGTGTATGATCCTTTTAATGTGCTGTTGATTCTGTTTGCTCGTATTTTGTTGAGGGTTTTTGCATGTATGTTCATCAGTGATATTGGTCTGTAGTTTTCTTTCTTTGTGACATCTTTGTCTGGTTTTGGTATCAGGGTGATGGTGGCCTCGTGTAATGAGTTTGGGAGTGTTCCTCCGTCTGCTATATTTTGGAAGAGTTTGAGAAGCATAGGTGTTAGCTCTTCTCTAAATGTTTGATAGAATTCGCCTGTGAAGCCATCTGGTCCTGGGCTTTTGCTTGTTGGAAGATTTTTAGTCACAGTTTCAATTTCAGTGCTTGTGTTTGGTCTGTTTATATTTTCTGTTTCTTCCTGGTTCAGTCTCAGAAGGTTGTGCTTTTCTAAGTATTTTTCCATTTCTTCCAGATTGTCCATTTTATTGGCATAGAGTTGCTTGTAGTAATCTCTCATGATCCTTTGTATTTGTTCAGTGTCAGTTGTTACTTCTCCTTTTTCATTTCTAATTCTATTGATTTGAGTCTTCTGCCTTTTTTTCTTGATGAGTCTGGCTAATGGTTTATCAATTCTGTTTATCTTCTCAGAGAACCAGCTTTTAGTTTTATTGATCTTTGCTATGGTTTCCTTCATTTCTTTTTCATTTATTTCTGATCTGATCTTTATGATTTCTTTCCTTCTGCCAACTTTGGGGTTTTTTTGTTCTTCTTTCTCTAATTGCTTTAGGTGTAAGGTTAGGTTGTTTATTTGAGATGTTTGTTGTTTATTGAGATAGGATTGTATTGCTATAAACTTCCCTCTTAGAAGTGCTTTTGCTACATCCCATAGGTTTTGGGTCATCATGTTTTCATTGTCATTTGTTTCTAGGTATTTTTTGTTTTCCTCTTTGATTTCTTCAGTGATCTCTTGGTTATTTAGTAGTGTATTGTTTAGCCTCCATGTGTTTGTATTTTTTACAGATTTTTTACTGTAATTGATATCTAATCTCATAGCATTGTTGTCGGAAAAGATACTTGATGTGATTTCAATTTTCTTAAATTTACCAAGGCTTGATTTGTGGCCCAAGATATGATCTATCCTGGAGAATGTTCCATGAGCACTTGAGAAGAAAGTGTATTCTGTTGTTTTTGGATGGAATGTCTTATAAATATCAATTAAGTCCATCTTGTTTAATGTATCATTTAAAGCTTGTGTTTCCTTATTTATTTTCATTTTGGTTGATCTGGCCATTGGTGAAAGTGGGGTGTTAAAGTCCCCTACTATGATTGTGTTAGTGTCGATTTCCCCTTTTATGGCTGTTAGCATTTGCCTTATGTATTTAGGTGCTCCTATGTTGGGTGCATAAATATTTACAATTGTTTTATCTTCTTCTTGGATTGATCCCTTGATCATTATGTAGTGTCCTTCTTTGTCTCTTGTAATACTCTTTGTTTTAAAGTCTGTTTTGTCTGGTATGAGAATTGCTACTCCAGCTTTCTTTTGATTTCCATTTGCATGGAATATCTTTTTCCATCCCCTCACTTTCAGTCTGTATGTGTCCCTAGGTCTGAAGTAGGTCTCTTGTAGATAGCATATAGATGGATCTTGTTCTTGTATCCATTCAACCAGTCTATGTCTTTTGGTTGGAGCATTTAATCCATTTACATTTAAGGTAATTATCTATATGTATGTTCCTATTACCATTTTCTTAATTGTTTGGGGTTTGTTACTGTAGGTCTTTTCCTTCTCTTGTGTTTCCTGCCTAGAGAAGTTCCTTTAGCATTTGTTGGAAAGCTGGTTTGGTGCTGCTGAATTCTCTTAACTTTTGCGTGTCTGTAAAGGTTTTAATTTCTCCATCGACTCTGAAGGAGATCCTTGCTCGGTAGAGTAATCTTGGCTGTAGGTTTTTCCATTTCATCACTTTAAATATGTCCTGCCACTCCCTTTTGGCTTGCAGAGTTTCTGCTGAAAGATCAGCTGTTAACCTTATGGGGATTCCCTTGTATGTTATTTGTTGACTTTCCCTTGCTGCTTTTAATATTTTTTCTTTGTATTTAATTTTTGATAGTTTGATTAATATGTGTCTTGGCATGTTTCTCCTTGTATTTATCCTATGTGGGACTCTCTGCGCTTTCTGGACTTGATTGACTATTTCCTTTCCCATGTTAGGGAAGTTTTCAACTATAATCTCTTCAAATATTTTCTCAGACCCTTTCTTTTTCTCTTCTTCTTCTGGGACCCCGATGATTCTAATGTTGGTGCATTTAATGTTGTCCCAGCGGTGTCTGAGGCTGTCCTCAGTTCTTTTCATTCTTTTTTCTGTATTCTGTTCTGCAGTAGTTATTTCCACTATTTTATCTTACAGGTCAGTTATCTGTTCTTCTGCCTCAGTTATTCTGCTTCTGACTCCTTCTAGAGAATTTTTAATTTCATTTATTGTGTTGTTCATCATTGTTTGTTTTCTCTTTAGTTCTTCTAGGTCCTTGTTAAATGTTTCTTGTATTTTCTCCATTCTATTTCCAAGATCTGGATCATCTTTACTATCATTACTCTGAATTCTTTTTCAGGTAGACTGCCTATTTCCTCTTCCTTTGTTTGGTCTGGTGTGTTTTTACCTTGCTCCTTCATCTGCTGCATATTTCTCTGTCTTCTCATTTTGCTTAACTTACTGTGTTTGGGGTTTCCTTTATGCAGGTTGCAGGTTTGTAGTTCCCATTGTTTTTGGTGTCTGCCCCCAGTGGGTAAGGTTGGTTCAGTGGGTTGTGTAGGGTTCCTGGTGGAGGGGACTTGTACCTGTGTTCTGGTGGGTGGGGCTGGATCTTGTCTTTCTGGTGGGCAGGGCTGCAGTCGGTGGTGTGTTTTGGGGTGTCTGTGAACTTATTATGATTTTATGCAGCCTCTCTGATAATGGGTGGGGTTGTGTTCCTGTCTTGCTAGTTGTTTGGCATGGGCCATCCAGCGCTGGAGCTTGCTGGCTGTTGGGTGGAGGTGGGTCTTAGCGTTGAGACGGACATCTCTGGGAGAGCTCTCGCTGATTGATATTATGTGGGGCTGGGAGGTCTCTGGTGGTCCAATGTCCTGAACTCGGCTCTCCTACCTCAGCGGCTCAGGCCTGACACCAGCCCAGAGCACCAAGACCGTGTCAGCCACACAGCTCAGAAGAAAAAGAAAGAAAAAATATAGATAAATAAAAATAAAATAATTAAAATTAAAAAAATTATTAAAATAAAAAAATTAAAAAGTAATAAAAAAAAGAGACGAGAGCAACCAAACCAGTAAACAAATCCACCAATGATAACAAGTGCTAAAAACTATACTAAGATAAACATAAAAATCAGAAACAAGTCAGTTGCAGACAGCGAACCCCAAGTCTACAGTTGCTCCTGAAGTCCACCGCCTGAAATTTGGGTTGATTTGTTGTCTATTCAGGTATTCCACAGATGCACAGTTCCTCAAGTTGATTGTGGGGATTTAATTCGCCACTCCTGAGGCTGCTGGGAGAGATTTCCCTTTCTCTTCTTTGTTCACACAGCTCCTGGGATTCAGCTTTGGTTTTGGCCCCGCCTCTGGGTGTAGTTCTCCCTCAGGCTTCTGTTCCTGCCCAGAAAGGACGGGGTTAAAGGAGCAGCTGATTAGAGGGCTCTGGCTCACTCAGGCTAGGCGGGGAGGGAGGGGTACGGAATGCGGGGTGAGCCTGTGGTGGCAGAGGCCAGTGTGACTTTGCAACAGCCTGAGGTGTACCATGTGTTCTCCTGGGGAAGTTGTCCCTGGATCACAGGACCCTGGCACTGGCGGGCTGCACAGGCTCCCGGGAGGGGAGGTATGGATAGTGACCTGTGCTTGCACACAGGCCTCTTGGTGGCTGCGGCAGCAGCATTAGCATTTCATGCCCGTTTCTGGTGTCTGAGCTGATAGCCGTGGCTTGCACCCGTCTCTAGAGCTCATATAGGCGGTGCTCTGCCTTCTGTGGGCAGACAGGAAAGGAATCCCCTCTCCTCGCGCACCCTGAAACAATGGTCTCTTGCTTCTTAGGCAGGTCCAGACTTTTTCCCTGACTCCCTCCCGGCTAGCCATGGCGCACTAGCCCCCTTCAGGCTGTGTTCACGCAGCCAACCCCAGTCCTCTCCCTGGGATCCAACCTCCAAAGCTGGAGCCTCAGCTCCCAGCCCCCACCCACCCCGGCGGGTGAGCAGACAAGCGTCTCAGGCTGGTGAGTGGTGGTTGGCACCGATCCTCTGTGTGGGAATCTCTCCACTTTGCCCTCCACACCCCTGTTGCTGCGCTCTCCTCTGTGGCTCCGAAGCTTCCCCCCTCCACCACCTGCAGTCTCCGCCCGTGAAGGGGCTTCCTAGTGTGTGGAAACTTTTCCTCCCTCACAGCTCCCTCCCAGAGGTGAGGTCCTGTCCCTATTCTTTTGTCTCTGTTTTTCCTTTTTTCTTTTGGCCTACCCAGGTACATGGGGAGTTTCTTGCCTTTTGGGAAGTCTGAGGTCTTCTGCCAGTGTTCAGTAGGTGTTCTGTAGGAGTTGTTCCACATGTAGATGTATTTTTGATGTATTTGTGGGGCAGAAGGTGATCTCCATATCTTACTCCTCCACCATCTTGAAAGTCCCCCAATCATTGATGTTTAATTTTTAAAAAACATACAGTGTTAAAGAGGAGTTCAAACTAAATTCCCCAAAAAAGACTGCAGAGGAAGTAAATTTATTCATTCACTTTATTCACTCATCAAATTTACTGATTTTTTTACTGGAGATACAAAGATGAATAAAACATTGTCCATGGCACTGAAGAACTCACCCTCTAGTGGCAGAGAAAGTAAGAAGACACCACAAGGTGATGAGAGCTTTCAGAGAGTACATGTGTGTGCTCTGGGAGCACACAGTAGGGGTTCTTAGTGAAACTGATGGGTGGGGCAGGAGCTGAGGGAAGTCTTCACGGAAAAGGTGACCTCTAGGTGGAAGCCATGAAGCTACTCCCTCAATTCCTTCAAGTCTTTTCTCTGTATCAGTGAAGTTATCTGACCATCTGTATCAAGAGCAATAGTCACTCCAAACACTGTCTTCCTCCCCACCCTTTTACCCTGCTTTGTATCCTCCATGGCACTTATTACCACCCATAGTAGCCAGCCTTCAAGCAGACCGAAGATCCCTCTATCCTGGTATCCATGCCCCCAGGTAGTCCCCTCCCGTATTTGATCATGGTTAAGAACGATATGGCAGAGGCAAAGCTATGCCGCTTCCAAGGTTAGGTTATAAAGGATACCGTGGCTTCCATCTTGACCACTCTTTCTCCTGGGTCACTCATTCCAAGGGAAGCCAGGTGCCAGGTTGTGAATAGATCTCCGGGGAGGTCCACATGGTGAGCAACAGAGCCTCATGATGATGCCACATGAGTGAACTCGGAAGCAGATCCCCCAAAGCCAGACACATCTTCAGATCCACCCTCATGACAACTTGACTACAACCTCATGAGAGACCCTAAGCCAAATCACCCAACAGTCTCCTGACTCTCAGAAGCTATGAGATAATATATCTTTGTTGTTTTAAGGTACTAAATTTGAGGTAATTTGTTACACAGGAATATCTAACTAATATGCCATTATAAGTTTACTTATTTACTTATTGTCTCTCTTCCTCCGTAGGCTGTGACCTACGTGAGGAGAATCACTTTGCTTTGTTCACTGCTATACCTCTAGTGCATGGAACCCAACCTAGATCACAGTAGGTGCAGAGTATACGTTTGTTAAATGAATGACCAAAACCTGCTGATGCTCATTCTAGTGATTTGAATGAGGATTCATCATGTTTCTATGTATATGGGAGGTCCTCAGGATGGGAAGAACTAGCTTTATTTCTCTTCTGATCTAACTGGTTGGGTGTTTTGTAAGTGAGGAACCCCACAACTAATAGAAAGAACCCAATCAAGCTCTCCAGAGAACAAAAGCGGAGGCATGATTTCAGCTTTCATATTTCACATGTTTTCATTCAGTGACAATGCACAGGATAACTGACTTTTCCTATTTGGGTTCTCTTCGAAGCCAGTGACAGCAAACCACTGTTGGGACTGGCCATCAACACAAGGTGGTAATGGAGCACCAGAGCTAGCTGCTTCCAGGGAAATATGGTCCCTGAATTATGAGCCAAAACAGACTCCATGGAAACCAGAATCCAATCCCTCTCCTCTAACTGCCCAGCCTTGGGTCTGGTAGGGCTAGCGAGTGCCAGAGTTCCTCAAAGTTGGGGGAACGCATGGGTCAAATCTAAGCCATAACTGTGGGAACCCAAAGGCCAAGAGTCCAAAGGAAAACATGGAAACTAAAGAAGCAGGGTGATAATGGGCAAATTGAACTGACTAGGGACTGGGGCAAAACAAAAGCAAACCAGGAATGCCTAGGACAGTCCTAAATCCAAACGTTCCATAGTCAGTAGTTCTTAACACTGTCTTCCCAATAGAATCACCTGGAGCAAACAGTTCTGGTTATTAATGCTTATTTCTTACCTCAAATTCACCCTTCTATGCTTCACTTTGAAATGCTAGGACTGGGATTCAGCCAACAGTATTACTCCTTTATCAGCTCTGCCAACAGGGGGCGGTAAAGGAGACTGAAATGGTGGACTATGCAGAAAGGATTTTGCTCCATCCCCTTTGCTTTCTGTTCCTATCAGTGTCACCCTGGCCACAGCAGTTGGTTCTAGTAGCAAAAACTGGTTTCAGTTTCCAGTTTTGCCACAATCCCAGAACCATTTGTATCTGAGATACAAGCTCTAGCAAACCAGATACAAGCTCTTCTGAAGTCTGGGTTTCATTCAGCTCCAGGGGATTCTTCCTCTGAGCTCAGACACCAGCAACAAGTGACAGCACCCACTCCTCCCAGAAGTCAGAGTCTCAGCACTGCAGGGACCCTCCTCTACACTCTAAGTTTTAATAGCCCTGACTTCATTCCTTTGTTTCCCCCACCTGTAGCGGTAGTAGCTGCTTCCTGCATTCCTCAATAACTGGTTAAATTTTTAAAAAATTATTTTAATTAAGTTCTTTGTTTCTGGTTTTTGCGTCCTGAAAGGACCCTGATTGTAGGCACATAAAAATATATACAGTCATCTGGATTCTCCCATAACCAAATGTTGATTTAATTCGTCTGCTGTGATCAGGCACAGGGCACCTTAAAAGTCCACAGGTGACTTTAAAGTACAGACAGGGAAGGGAACCACTATACTAGAGTGTTCTTGTGGACCTCTGTGGAATGGTCCAGCTGACTTAAAGATAGAGGGTCAAAGCAAGACTCTGAACTGTCCCCATTCTAAACAATTCCTTCAGCTGCCTATACTCATGTTTAGCAGAAACCACCTTCTTTTTAATTTGATTGAGTCCACTCATCCATGGAAGAGTAAGTGTCCTTTGGCTAGTCACACATCCTACTCCTTAGCAGATGGTACCAACCACCTGGAGGGGTTCCACCCTTTGGTTTCCATATTCAGAATGTCCCTGGACTTGAAAAATACCTCTGGATATCCCATTCTGTGTGGAATCAGCTGAGGCAGGAAATTACTAAATGACTGTTTCCCTGTAACTAAAAGCAAAACAAGAGACAGCTCTTGGGTATATGTAAAAGTCCCAATGTTCACAGCAGCATTATTTACAGTTGCCAAGATATGGAAGCAACCAAAGTGCCCATCAACAGATGAATGGATAAAGAAGATGTGGTATACATACACAATGGAATACTACTTAGCCATAAAAAAGAATGAAATTTTGCCATTTGTAGCAACATGGATGGACTTGGAGGGCATTATGCTAAATGAAATAAGTCAGACACACAAAGACAAATACTGTATGATATCACTTACATGTGGAACCTAAAAAATAAGACAAACTAGTGAGTACAACAAAAAAGAAGCGGACTCACAGATATAGAGAACAAACTACTGGTTACCAGTGGGGAGGGGGAGAAGGGCCAATATAGGGGTAGGGCAGTAAGAGGTGCAAACTATTAAGAATAAAATAAGCTACAAGGATATATTGTACAACACAGGGAATATAGCCAATATTTTGTAATAGCTGTAAATGGTTGAGTAAACTTTAAAAAAAAAAGGTCTTTAGAAAAAAACAGCAACAAACTTGCATTAGCATTCAGAGAATATCCATCTTACATAGGTTCTTTGTGTGCAAATTCAATTCCCTAGCTCCTGATTTTCATTAAATAGTTCATGTGTGTGGGGAATATTGTCAACATTACGAATGGGGTTTCTGTTTAATTCCTTTATATAATTTATCACCAAATAAACTCCCAGAAAGGCATTCTGACCAACTGGATGGGACCTCACAAAGAAGGATGGGTTGTTTCTGCAAAGGGAATGATTTCAATTTCCAACAAGCAGGAGCTTGGGAATGTCTGGATCTGGTGACTTGGCAGGAAGAATTATAGAATGCAGTTAAAAGGATGTTCCCAGCACAAAAGTTCCCTGTTTCAGGTTTCTGCATAATGTATCTCCTTGAGTCAGACAGGGAGATGTACGTCATGAAAATTACCACCTTCCCTCTGAATGAACTTTTGTCTGCTTGGCTGTCTTGCACCAGACCATGGAATGATGCTGATCTCAGATGGCATACATCTCAACAGATAGGAAGAGCATCCCCCCGCCTCACCCTTTCTCAAATAACCATATAACAGTTCAGAATAAAAGGCAATGAAAGGGAATAAACAGACTCACAGGAAATTGGTAAAATAACAAAAGATGTGCATACACACAGACTCTAAATCATGCCATGTGACACATTTTTTGACCGGCTTCTGCTCTCATCTCTCAGGGAGAAGCCTAGACCCGGCACCTGTTCTACTTGTTATTTCTTTAAGCAAATGAGATTTGAGGTATAATAGACTATAAAAGAAGTGTGTTTAAGCAAAACCACTTACAGCCTTTCAAGTACTTCTAGTTTCTGTTATTGAGAGAAACTTGGGAAAAATACTATCCAGTAAAGGAAAAAAGTCTTGAAATGAATTGGGGATAGGAGGACATTTCTTTGATCTTCAAAAAGCTTTCTTTGGTTTGTTTGTGGTTTGGGAGAAGTAGCCTTAAGTAGGGTAAGGTTGTAGATTTCTAGAGATAGGAAGAGTGGCTGAACAAATCATTGATTTGAACTGTTGCTTTGGTGCCATGAATGTCAAATTAATCAGGAAAGCTTCCACCATGTTCTACTACTCAGAAACCTTCAATGACTCTTAAGTACCCACAGGAAAAATCCTTGGATTTGGATCCCACCACAATTTTGTACCAACTTCCTTTTTTCATTTTGGTCACTTGGAGCTATGCCATGAAAATGTTCCATTTTAGCCTAAGGATTCATGTCTTGCATTAATAATCAGGAGCACTCTTTTTCATATCTCAGCGTCCCGTGTAGTAGTAACTGTGCCATCTTGGATGAGTTCCTCTGCCTCCTAACCATCCATCCCCTCCTCTGTAAACTGAGAATGATAGTAAGATAGGTCTCATAAGGTCATTGTAAGGAATGCATGTAGGTGACCAGTAGGCCCAGTCTGTATGCGGGACTCGGTGCTAAAATGGGAAAACCCCCACACGCTGGGATGAGTTGGTCACTCTATACAACTTATTGTAAATGAAACATTTGGCACTGTGCCTGGTGCATAATAAATGTGATGATAGCAATCATTATATATATTTACTTCCTCTTTTCTAAACATGGCTTGTATTCCGCCTCTCCAGGCCTTTGTCCCCTCCCTCCCCCCTGCGCCCCATGCCTGCCATTGGCATCTCTTATCATCTCTCCTTTGCTTATCAAAATCCTATTCATCTCATTTCCCTGACCAGACTGGACACTAGTGAGGGTGGGGCCGTCTTACTTAGACTTGTGTTTCCTGCAGCTCTTGGCAGAGTGCCTGCCACGTGGTCAGGGTATGACCCATACATGTTTGTTGGTATATTAACTAATGTCTATTCTTCACCTTAGGAAAAAATTCACATCGGTAACTATATCAAATGAGCAGAAAACACACTTGCCTGGAAGGTATTTGTTGCCTAAGAAGTAAACTCATGCCACAGTGGAAAGATCTAACGTCAAAGTATCAAGTAATAAATTTATAGTTGCTGTATATTCACTTTCACAATTGCTATTGAGATGTTTCAATATTTCCTCAACCATCACACTTAAAAGGGACAGACAGGGGCTTCCCTGGTGGCGCAGTGGTTGAGAATCTGCCTGCCAATGCAGGGGACACGGGTTCGAGCCCTGGTCTGGGAAGATCCCACATGCCGCGGAGCAACTAGGCCCGTGAGCCATAATTACTGAGCCTGCGCGTCTGGAGCCTGTGCTCCGCAGCAACAGAGGCCGCGATAATGAGAGGCCCGCGCACCGCGATTAAGAGTGGCCCCACTTGCTGCAACTAGAGAAAGCCCTCGCACGGAAACGAAGACCCAACACAGCCATAAATAAATAAATAAATAAATAAATAATTAAAAAAAAAAAGATTAAAAAAAAAAAAAAAGGGACAGACATATCATTCAGAGGAAGCAGACTTTCTTTTTAGTTCCTTGTAAAATAGGTCAAGGGGTTTTTGTCGGCATCACCAGGAGAAATTCTGACACTGCAGGGTCATGCTTTTGCACTCAGTGGAATGTTTTAGAATGTTCTTTTTGGAAGAGATTGTATTTTGCTATTTCCTTTGTGTAAATATAACACTTAATTACCAACACAAAGAAACTATTCTCTGAGAACTAAATTGCTTATTAACAAAAGATTTGAAATGGACTTGAATTTCAAAAGGAAATAGAAGAAATTGAAGACGTATCTTTAAACAATAATTACACAGTTGAAAATCATGTACTGGACATAATTTTGCAGATTCAATTTCCTTGTTATTAGAGGAAAGATGGAAGATTAATCTTATAAATTGAAAGGTGTCTGGATTTGTTTTTTTCAAAACTTGACTTAAAATGTGATACTTCAAATTTGGGAGTTGTGGTCCTTATTCCACATCTCAGCTGGCAATTGTTTGGAGAGACAAGTCCACTTCTATGGTGACAGTCTCAGAAAAGTTTAAGAGCAAACAATCCTTTTATTTTACTTATGTCTTTCCATCCATTACAATTGGATCCCTGTGGAATGCTGATTATTCAATTTTCAGAATCATGCTTATTATATTTTCCATCTCATTTCAGAGTTCATCGAATCTGAGACCCAACCATAATATGCAGAAGCAATTGCTATTGTTTTCTCCCATTAATGCAAGCATATGTTATTCTCCTCTGCTCCGATTCTTAAAATACAATTCACGTTAATAAGATCTCTAAGTCTGAATCCAGAGTGACTGACGGGCTCTGAATGTGATATAGAGGGATGGCAATTCATATGAACAGGCCTAGGGGAAGAAGAGTTTAAGGTCATCATGGTTTTGTCCCACTGGGGCAAGACAACCGGGTCATACAGGCTTGCAAAGCTTATTTAATACCAAACATTTCCTCAAAGGAGGCAGGTAGCCACAGGCTCCCCGGGCCCAGGAATCCTGATTAGAGAGTCTGTAGCAGTCATCAGCCACAGAAGATCTAAATAACCAGGGCCTTCTACGATCTGGAACAACACCCCACTCCCCTCCATCCCCACCCCTGCCCAGCCGCATACACATGCACCCATGCTCTATTTCAAGATAAAGAGGTAAAGCAGAGGAAATCAAATAAAACAAAACAAAAGAACAAGAAAACCCCACGTAATAAAAAAAAAGAACAAATTTTTGTTACGCTGAATTAAACAGACATTTAGTGTAATTGACACATTTTTCAATAATGTATGGCAGGATTGAGTCTTTGATAGCAAAAGAGGTGTTACAGAATACTGGTTAAGAATATGGGCTTTACAGTTGGACAAACCTGGTTTTAAACCAGGTCCTGCCACTAATTAGCTCTGTGGTCTCGTGAACTAAGAAGTAGACTCTGCATTCAAAGATTTAAACTGATTGCACATTTCTGCCATTGCTTTTTTTTAAACCATTATTTAAAAAATAATTTTTAGCTTTTCAAAATTATTCTTTAAAATGGTAATTAATTACCTTCAATCCAACTAATTCTATACAACTATTATTTTCATTTTTGCCTCCTCTTTCAATTTGTATTCATCTACAGAGTTATACTGATATGGTTGCAATCACAATTCCCATATTATTTGGTAATTTTTCTCTCACTTGATACTTTAGCTTAAACATTTTCCATGTATTTGAATCTTTCTAATAATCATTTCAATGAATGCATTATCTTTCTTCATAGTCCACACACCATAATTTACTTAACAATTCCAGAATGCTGCACGTAGAGATTGCTTCCAATTTCTTCTTGCATTGTATTGATAATGTTGTTAACTAACATCTTTATGCATACTGCTTTTTTTTCCCCCTGATGAGTTATTGACTCAAAGGGGAAAAAAAGCCCTCATGTATTCTGAAACTGACTGCTGGAGTCTGTGAAACAATATTTACATCCTTGAAATATGGCTTTGTGTAAGCTGCAGAGTTCCCTTCAGTTTCCAGCTAGAAAGGAAGGCTTGAGACCCAGTTCTCATCAGCTGTCCCTTTTGAAGAGACCTTTTGAAAAACTGTCCAGTGGCACTTGGGCAAGCCCATTTATTTTAGCGTTCCTCTTTTTTCTTTTAAACACTGTGTTACAGGAGTTTGAGGGCAGAGTAACTAACTTTTAGATAATCAGGTCCTCATAATGCCAAATCCAGGAGGCAAGACAGAGTAACCGCCCTCCACCATGTCAGTCCCTTACAAACCCGTGTTTTCCTATAATAGTGCTGCCTGAATAACCACCCATTTATATCCAAAGCAAAGAGAGAGCCATTTCTGTTTAAATGCAGTACATCGGACACTGCAAATATGACACTCCAAATCAGAAAGAACTATGAACAATTTCAACCACATTTAGAAACACCCTTTTTAACAGTGTGGCAAATGTTGCCAATTTCAGGCCCAGGGTAGTAAGTCCCTAAAGTCTGTATTGTTTTAAGCTAAAAGTCAAAAATTAATTGAGTGATTTTCATTTTTATGGGAAACGAGTTATTACAAAATGCAAAAAAAATCAAATTAAATGAAATTCCAGCCGCACCTACAACGATGCTTTAAAGTAGAAAGTCTAGAAGTCTGATGCTATTTACCAAAGGCATCACCAGGCTTGGGCGGCTGAGCAAGTGTAGACTGAAAATGTCTCACGAAGCGCAATTTAGGTCATTTTTATTCATTGTGTTATGCAGAGTCATAGACCTCAGAAAAACACACTAATAAAACATCAAGCTCAACTTAATGGTCTCCCCTCATTCGGCACCATAATGATAAATGAAATGCCATTAGCATAAGGCAAGTCCATTTGTTGTAGTCTGTGGAGCCCAGGACTGTGACAGAATTGGAATGCAGAGAATTGACTCTTCACAGTTCAAAGAAAAAATAGACCGTGTTTCGTAACCCCACGCCAAAGCCCAGATGGAAGTCCAAGCTCTGAGAAGGATCGGGGTCCCCAGGCTGTGAACACGGAGTGCTCAGACCGAGGTACGTGGACCGGAGTGTTGCTTAGAAAGATTTTTTAAAGTAGCGTTTGAGAAAGACCAGAAAAGCAGAAAGCTGGATGCTTCCAAGGGAGTCTCCCTTGCTCTGCAAAGATCCTTTATTCAGTCATTATAAAAACACCTTGTGTTACGTTCCTACCATGGGCCAGGTATGCTGCTGAGCCCTGGGAATACAGATAGATAGAAGATAGACAAGATCCTGCTCTTGTAAACTCTCCAGGAGAGTTTACATCCTTGAGGAAGACATTAGGATAAACAAGATAAAAAATGACATTTTTATAACACTTTTCACTGCCTGGAATTATTTAACAGGATAAGGGATGGGTAGGCTTGTTAGATTTAGCAAATAAAAATATAGGAAACCCAGTTAAATTTGAATTTCAGATAAACAGCAAATACTTTTTATTCAGTGTAAGTATGTCCCAAATGTTGCATGGCATGTGCTTACACTAAAAATGATTCATTATTTATCTGAAATTCAAATTTAACTGAGCATCTTGTATTTTATTTGACAACTCAAGGAGTGGGTAGTTGGGTGAGTGCAATGTGAAATAGGATGGTCAGGGAAGGTCTCTAGTCCAAGACCTTTTCAAGTTGTGAGGAGCCTGCCTTTTAAATGTCTATGTGATAATAACAAATAGCAAACACACATACAGAACTTGCTTATGTCAGGCACTGCTCCAGGTACTTTACATATTATTACCTTAGTTAATCTTCACAACACTGTTTGACAGATAAGAAAACTGAGGAACAGACAGGGTAACTAACTCACCCAAGGTCAGTTTAGTAAGTCCACCATTGGAAGCATTCCTTTCTTCCTTCCTGTCTGTCTGTCTTTCTTTCTTTCTTTCTTTCTTTCTTTCTTTCTTTCTGTGACAATTTAGCTATAAGGCTATTCTTTTTTTAAAAATTAGTATAGTTGATTTACAATATTATGTAAGTTTTAGGTGTACAACATAGTGATTCACAATTTTTAAACATTAAACTCTGTGTATAGTTATTATAAAATATTGGCTATATTCCCCATGCTGTACAATATATCCTTATAACTTGTTTATTTTATACATAGTAGTTTGTACTTCTTAATCTGCTATCCGCATCCTGCCCCTCCCTTCTCTACTCTCCCCACTGGTAGCCACTAGTTTGTACTCTATATTTGTGAGTCTGATTCCTTTTTGTTATATTCACTACTTTGTTTTATTTTTTAGATTCCACATATAAATGATATCATACAATATTTGTCTTTCTACTTCTGACTTATTTCACTAATCATAATACCCTTAAAGTCCATATATGTATATCACATCTTCTTTATCCATTCGTCTGTTGCTGTACACTTCCATATCTTGGCTATTGTAAATAATGCTCCTATGAATATCAGGGTGCATGTATCTTTTAAAATAGTGTTTTCATTTTCTTTGGATATATACCCAGGAGTGGTATTGCTAGATCTTTTGGTAATTCTATTTTTAGTTTATTGAGGACCCTCCATACTGTTTTTTTTTTTTACTCCTTTATTTATTTATTTATTTATTTTTGGCTGTGTTGGGTCTTCGTTTCTGTGCGAGGGCTTTCTCTAGTTGTGGCAAGTGGGGGCCACTCTTCATCGCGGTGCGCGGGCCTCTCACTATCCTGACCTCTCTTGCTGCGGAGCACAGGCTCCAGACGCGCAGGCTCAGTAGTTGTGGCTCACGGGCTTAATTGCTCCGCGGCATGTGGGATCTTCCCAGACCAGGGCTCGAACCCATGTCCCCTGCATTGGCAGGCAGATTCTCAACCACTGCGCCACCAGGGAAGCCCCCATACTGTTTTTTACAGTGGCTGCAGCAATTTACATTCTCTGGTGGCGCAGTGGTTAAGAATCCGCCTGCTAATGCAGGGGACATGGGTTCGAGCCTTTGTCCAGGAAGATCCCACATGCCGCAGAGCAACTAAGCCCATGCGCCACAACTACTGAGCCTGTGCTCTAGAGTCCACATGCCACAACTACTGAAGCCAACAATGTACAAGTGTTCCTTTTCCTTCACATTCTGACCAACATTTGTGATCTTTTTTTTTTTTTTAATTTTTATTTATTTATTTATTTAATTTATGGCTGTGTTGGGTCTTCGTTTCTGTGCGAGGGCTTTCTCCAGCTGTGGCAAGCAGGGGCCACTCCCCATCGCAGTGTGCGGGCCTCTCACCGTCGCGGCCTCCCCCGTCGCGGAGCACAGGCTCCAGACGTGCAGGCTCAGTAATTGCGGCTCACGGGCCCAGTTGCTCCGCGGCATGTGGGATCTTCCCAGACCAGGGCTCGAACCCGTGTCCCCTGCATTGGCAGGCAGATTCTCAACCGCTGCGCCACCAGGGAAGCCCCCTGATCTTTTTGATGATAGCCATTCTGACAGACGTGAGGTGATATCTCAGTGGTTTTGATTTGCATTCCTCTGATGATTAGGGATGTTGAACATTTTTTCATATGCCTATAGGTCATTTGTATGTCTTCTTCGGAAAAAAGTCTATTCAGGTCTTCTGCCCATTTTTTAATCTGGTTGTTTGTTTTTTGGATGTTGAGTTGTATGAGCTGTTTATATATTTTGGATATTAACCCCTTATCAGTCATATCATTAGCAAATATTTTCTCCCATTCAGTAGGTGGTCTTTTTGTTTTGTCAATGGTTTCCTTTGCTGTGCAAAAGCTTTTAAGTTTAATTAGGTCCCATTTGCTTATTTTTGCTTTTGTTCCCTTTGCCTTAGGAGACAGATCCAAAAAAAAATATTGCTACGATTTACATCAAAGAGTGTTCTGCCTATGTTTTCTTCTAGAGGTTTTATGGCTTATGGGCTTAGATTGAGGTCTTTAATCCATTTTGAATTTATTTTTGAATATGGTGTTAGAAAATGTTTTAGGAATTAACCTGCCTAAGGAGGTAAAAGACCTATACTTGGAAAACTGTAAGACGCTGATGAAAGAAATTGAAGATGACACAAACAGATGGAAAAATATACTGTATTCTTGGATTGGAAGAATTAATATTGTTAAAATGACCATATTACCCAAAGCAATTTATAGATTCAATGCAATCCCTATCAAAATACCATGACATTTTTCACAGAACTAGAACAAATAATTTTAAAATTTGTATGGAAACACAAAAGACCCCAAATAGCCAAAACAATCTTGAGGAAGAAAAACAGAGCTGGAGGAATCAGGCTCCTGACTTCAGATTACACTACAAAGCTACAGTAATCAAAACAATATGATAGGGGCTTCCCTGGTGGCGCAGTGGTTGAGAGTCTGCCTGCCAGTGCGGGGGACGCGGGTTCGAGCCCTGGTCTGGGAGGATCCCACGTGCCGCGGAGCGACTACGCCCGTGAGCCACAATTGCTGAGCCTGCGCGTCTGGAGCCTGTGCTCCGCAACGGGAGAGGCCGCTACAGTGGGAGGCCCGCGCACCGTGATGAGGAGTGGCCCCCACTTGCCGCAGCTAGAGAAAGCCCTCGCACAGAAACGAAGACCCAACACAGCCATAAATGAATGAATAAATAAATGAATAAATAAAAATTTGAAAAAAAATGGTTAAGATGGTAAATTTAAAAAAAAAAAAAAAAAAAAAAAAAACAATATGATACTGGCACAAAAACAGACACATAGATCAGTGGAACAGAATAGCCCAGAAATAAACCCACACACTTATGGTCAATTAATCTATGACACAGGAGGCAAGAATAGACAATGGAAAAAAGACAGTTTCTTCAATAAGTGGTGCTGGGAAAACTGGACAACTACATGTAAAAGAATGAAATTGGAAGCATTTCATTTTACCAAAATCATGGAGGTTTTTCAAGACACTCTTCATTCCAGCCAGCCGAGGAAGAGACTGTCTTCTCCCCATTAATAAACACTTCCTGCTCCTGCTGATGACATCTGTAGGGTTATTTAACAAACTAATAGCACTTTTTATTTAAAATCACTTTCATATGCATTTTTCTTGGACCACCATCTAAACCCTACGAATTAAACTTTATCATTTTCTTCAGTTTACAGATGAAGAAACTGAGGCTTGGAGAAGTTAAGTCACACACGTGATCGTGATCCCATGGTAATAAGCAACAGAACCAAGGCTTGACCTTAGATCTGTAAGATCATCCTGCTGGCATCAAGCCTGCATCTACCAGGTGCTCAATAAATACAATTTGAATTGCATTGAATATAGTGTGCTTATAGTGTAAACACCTGACAATTAGCTTTTTTGATTGTAATGTAAGCACATGATATCAAGCCTTTGGTTGCCAAGCAACCACTTCAAAGACATCTGTCTGGAAAAAAACACATTGCCACCTACACAACTAGATAAAAAGCCAAGCCGCCAGGTCTGTGAAGTTCTCCTTTTAGAGAGCCCTGGCTGACCTAGATAAGTGACCTTTTGACTGCCTGCTTTTCCCTTCCTGTGCTTCAATTCCCGATCTTATGTTTTAAATTCACCAATAAAGAGTGAACCCACGAAACCCTAGGCACCCCAGCCTCGACCCCAATAAAGGCAGGACCCAAGGTTCACACTCTTTTTCTCTCTACCCACGACCTCACTGTGTGGCCTTGGGCGTGTCCTGTACCTTCCAGGACTTGTGAGTAGTTAACCTTGTCTTTTCAAAGCTTCCTGATTGTTGTTGCTGAGGTGTATCTTGCTATCATAATAAGAGCCACAAGGGTTGGTCCAGCCACAACACTGGCTCTGGTTGGGGAAGTGCCTTTGGGGGCTCCCACAGGTAGTATGGGGCCGAGGTGAGTGCCCACAGTCATTTCTAGCCAATAGCATCACTATCAATAGGCTGAGACCGACATAAAACAGTGCTTCAACAGCCCTTCGCTAGGTGTTTTCTTTGCAGAGGGGCTGGGTATCTCTTTGCAGAGAATATGGTGTTGGCCCCGTGAAGACCAGTTGCTCAAATGACTTCACAAACTCAGATGCAGGTGGTCCAAAGGGCTGGATGCCCAGACCTCCCACAGAAGTTTAAACATGTTAGGGCAGAAGTGGTACTGTTACTAGTTTTATACACATGTGAATAATGTAATCCCCTGCCCTTTCTCAACCAAATGACTTTAGGGCTGCGAAGTATGGTGCCGAGAAAATCACCCAGATGTGAGGCTGGATTTATGTCCATCATTAGCCCAACTCCTAAGGTGATGAGATCTGTGATGATTGTAGCCCTTTCCCATTTGCCTCCACAGATGTCAGCCTTGGTCTCATGTGGGATGGATTAGCTTTTTGGTCACTGAGGAAAATGCCCTTGATTTGGTGTGGCCTTTCTGGGTAAACCCCTTTTTGCAGAAGAGCCATTTTCTTTGTTTCCCTATTGGATTGAGTCAGTGGCTGGATTTCTTTCCCTCAGGGGCCACTGTGATTTCAGCAGCCTAAGGAGGTCTTCTCCCCAGGGCAGCAGTACTGTTCTTGGCCAGATGTGGATGAATGAAGAGTCTGAGGGAAGTCTGTGGAGTGGTTGGGGCAGAAGGTGGGACCCCGGGCCTTTAGAGGGGGTGGGATCAGTGATTCATAGATAGCGAAATGGGGTTGAAAATCCAAAGTTCCCTACCCCTGCCTGCCCCTACTCTACATCCTGTGGGTTGAATTGCAATGTGTGGGATCCTTTATTCTAAGAACCACAATGATAATTGCTTTCTCTTGCACAGATCCTGTTCCATCGATCATCTGGTGTGGTCCCCACAAAAGCTCTGGGGCGAGCAGGGGTGGGGTGCTGACCCATAACCACATGAGATGAGGATTCTGAGGGACAGGAAAGTCACGAGACTTGCCCAAGGCCTTGCAGTACGTAGATCACAGACAGTGTTCAAAGGTAACTGTTCTAACTCCCAGTTCAGTGCTGTTCATTTCTACTTTAAAAAGGTGATTGCAGGTATGTGGACAGGGGACGATTGTCTCAGGTCACACGCTCACGCCTGCACTACAGAACCACCCGGCACTCCCCACAAGCAAGCCCTTCCCCCCTTTATGAGTTCTCTGTGCAAGTGGCACCAAGCTCTCACCCCAAATCACTCCCCCTTTCCTGCCCCCAGCCCCAGTCTTGGATTTTGAAGCTCTTATGGTACCTCCATTCCGGAAAGCTTGGTCAACCAGCCCCAGGGTGGCAATCTTGGTTGCATCTTCCTCATGGAGAGAAACTCCCCACCCCCGTTCTGATCTGCAGTGTGGTGGACACTTCTTTTCTGCAGGGATGGTGGACAGAAATGCCAGATGCTTGATGAGTGGTGGGCATCTCTTGTAAAAGGTAAAGGATGCTGGCTGGGTCTGCTTTGAATAAGTGTTTACTGTTGATTTAGAAAAGCAGCACGGGCTAAAAATGCAAACATTTGGGGTGTGAGCCATAGGCCAGTGCAGAAAAAAGAGGCAAAGACTTGAGGTCATGTTCAGGCATTTATCAGAAATATGAAATGTCAGGTAACACTGCATTAGCTGCTGAGGGCAGAGGGAGGAAAAGAGAAACGAATCAGAAGACTACGAGGGTAGAAAAAGCATTAGCTTTAGAGTAACAGAGACTTAGGTTTGCGTTGAGGCTCTGCAGCATATTGGCTGTGTCATACAAGTCACCTGACCTTTCTCATGTGGGTTTATCCTCATTTTACAGATAATTGTTATGAATATTCATTCACTCAACAAATACACTGAGTGTCTACTATATGCCAGGCTCTGCTCGATGAAGCAAAATACAAAGAGAAGATACCTCCTTCAGAGAGCTTACATTCTAGGCAGGAGAGACAGACTAAAGAAAAACAGGAAATTATCAGGCATTGGTGGGATACAAAAATTAAAAGGCTGATGTGATAGAGAATGGCTGGGAGGTCAAGAAAGGCTTTTCTGAAGAGTCAACATTAAGAAAGCTGCCATCTAGGCCGAGGTCTGTGGAGTAAGTGCTAGGCAGTCAACAGCTAATGCAAAGACCCTGGGGCTGCAGAAGCCTTAGGGGGCGGCAGGGTGCAGCAGGAGGGCAGGGCAGGGCTTTGGGGCATGAGGTCAGAGCAAGGGGTTTGGACTAGATTCTAAGTGTGATGGTAGCTGTTGGAGTGTCTTGACTAGGAGCGTAACCTGATCTGATTTGCATTTTTAAAAAGATCTCTCTGGCCACTGTGTGAAGAACAGATCATAAGCAGCAGAGGCAGAGAGCCTGACTGGGAGGTGATTGCATGGTGGTGACTTGGTCGTGGTTGTGAAGATGGAAAAAAATGGACAGATCACATTTGGAAGATCAAGTCCCCAGGACATGCTGATGCATTGGATGTGATAGTTGAAAGCAGAGAGATCAAGGATGAAATCTGAGTTTTTTAGTTTAAACAATTGACAATTGATGATGCCATGCATTGAGGAAATAATGTATGTAAAAGCAGTCCCGAGCCGCAGTTCATATCCATGTGGATGACTGAGTGAGTGGGCTGAGTATCAGGGGCAGGGAGGAGACCAGACACACCCGAAAGGAAAAGCTACCCAGGTGCCATGAGAATACATGTAGAGACGCCTGCCTCAGGCTGGCTGAATATGCCTACTTATTACTGCGGCCATGCTCCATTCCCTACAGCCCAGGACATTAGGCAAAATTCTATGGGGAACTGGGAAATGACCTGATTAATGAGAAGCAGGAGGGGGAGGGGGGTTTCTGGCGCTAAGGGTCCAGCAGAACATAGCCATGCACATAAATAATGTTAGGTGGAGGCTTTCCCGGTACAAAGCAGACGATCTCTGCGCCTGTATGGCTAACTCACACCCTTCTAGTGGCGATAGGAAAACGCCGAGCTCCAAATGGAGGAAAGCAGTCACATGACTCTGGGTCATACTTCCAGGTCCTCCTTCCATCTGAGCCCTGCTCTGAGGTGCAGCGGAGCAGCCCGTGGAAGCACATCAGAGTCAGAGGCTGGACTCATCCGGAGAGACTGACCTTCCAGCCCCAGCTCGGCTCTGTGCTGGGCAAAGTATTAGATGTTTACATCTTTTCTCACATTCAGTCTTCACTACAACACTGTGAGATGAATGTTATTATCCCCACTTTATTAATAAGCAAACTAAGCCTCAGAGAGGTCAATTCATTTAGCCAAGGTCACACAGCCTGAGTGCACGGTTTTACTCTCATGGAGTTTCCAGCGGATCATCCTGTCTTATTCCTTATTGAATCCCCGAGGTCTTGCACACAGCAGGGACTCAGTAAACATTTGTTGAATGGATAAATAGTGGCCCCAAAGCTTGTGTTTGATCACAAAGCCACACTGTTCCCTTTGAAGTGTAGATTGAAAAACTGCCTTCATCCCAAGTTTCTCTATGTGATAATGAGATAAATCTGCTCCCTGAAAGTCCAACTCACAGGTCTTAGAAATGTTTAGAAAGACAGACTGCCTGGGGGCTCATTCTCACTCGTCTCCCCCCCCCACCCAGGTGAGTCACTCAGGGGTGATAAGGTCTTACGAGACAGGCAGGTTGAGCTCACTAGTTTCCAGAACTCACCAGGAGATTGGCACCTGCAGCCTTGGTGTTTATATTCGGATTACATTTGATGGCACGCTGAATTGGCGACTAATTACAGCATGCCCAAATAAGGTACTTTAATTGTAGCTTCTTTAATTCCAAGGAGAGCTCCGCTTGGAAAACAGGAGGATGCATCAGATACAGATCTGCTTGCTCTGATACCTAAGCATGGCTTGAAAAACGAATTACCAGGAAAGTCAGTGGTTTATTCCATCAGCTTCTGATAGGACACTGCTTTGTAACTGCTGGGGAAGCTTCCCAAGGGAGGGTCTGCTTGCAATCTTTGCAGCCTGATTACTAAAGCTGGTGGCCCGGCCAAACCTGTGGGCACACGTGGGTGTGCCGGGAGGCTGACCCTGGCCTGGGTTCAGCCTCCTTGCTTCTTCTCTCTGGGAACAGCTGCCCAGCTGTCATGGACATTTCTGGAGAGCTTTGCTCAGTCAGCTTGAAAGGCAGACCCTGTGCTGTTTTCTGGTGGAAATCATTTCCTGATCTCTGCCACCTCTTGAACTGTACAAATCCAATTCAGAGCTTTTTGAATGAAGCCTTCCTGGCATTTACAGATCCTTTGACCAGTCTTCTGTGTTTATGTAATGAAATTCCTCCTGTCCCCCAGCTGCTAGGCTATGAATGTTTCAAGGAAAACTAGGTCAGTTTGGTGGTAAAGTTGATTGTTGGTAAATATCTTACTTAAATCACTTTTAACTCTTTCTACAAGATGAATTTGGGAAGGCCATGAATTTCAGCCACTTTTTTTTTTTTTTCCATAGTTGTCTTAAGACCCGAAATCAGTTACGTTTAGATTTACATTGAAGACAAAAAAGTCTTTCCACAGCCCTGGCTCCTTGTCCCCTACTCTTTAATGTAATATTTCCTCCAAGCAGAATTATTTTGGAGCTCTCTTGGGACTTTGCTACCTGTCACTATGGTTGTAATGCCAGTAATGAGAAAACCTTACCTACAATGTCAGACAATTTCAGGTAAGTGATCTCACTCCCTCCTTATAACCAGCTCCGAAAGGCAGGCAAGGCAGCTATTGATACTCTCATATTGCAGCTGAGCTCAGAGAGGTGAAATCATGGCCAAGTCATCCAGTCAAGACAAGGGTCTGCGTTACCAAATGCCATCCCAAGACTCTTTTCTACAACGCCTGTCAAAACCTTGTTTTAAAAACAGTACACTGTTTCTCAGCAGCCCACGGTGTGTGCACCTCAAGCCAATGTTCAGAGAAGGCCTCCAGCTGATTCTTTGTGTTTCATTTTCAAACATGTATATTGGGTGAGAACCTAGACCCATTTAAATGAACAAATATCTATTAAGTGCCTATGTGTGCCTGGCTCTGTGATGGCATTCAGGGCATAGAGAGACGGTTGAGAGAGTAGAAAGAATATCACCTATGGATTTAGATTCTGGACAGACCTAATTCAAATCACAGCACTTCCGGAGACTTTGAACAAGCTACTTAAACATTCAAAACCTTACCATTAAATGAGATAATGTAAGGTGGCCAGCACCTTGGAAGTGCTAAATTAATGGTAGCAATGCTTTATGCACAACATCTCTTTAATCCTTACAATACTCCTTATGAGGTAGATATTATTCTTATCCCCATTCCATAGATTGGTAAACTGGGGTGATCGGCCAATGGTTATACAACTGCATTTTGCCCCCAAACACAGCTGGGGCTCTTAATCACTGTCATGAACTGCTTCTTGTGATTAAGACAGGGACTGTCCTCTTGTGCTTGTTGTAGGTATATGACACTGTGGCATAAGTTGGATTAGGGGGAGGGATCTCTGTCATTTAGACTCATTCCTGCCACATACTGGTTGGGAATAGAGGGTGAAGGAAAGAAACAATATTTGTCACATTCACTGACTCCTGTTTACTGACTGTATGCTGATGCTGGTACAGCTGGCCTTCCATATCTGCAGGGTTCCGAATCCACGGATTCAACCAACTGTGGATTGAAAATATTAACTAACAAAAGTCCAGAAAGTTCCAAAAAGCTAAACTGGAATTTACTGCACACTGGCAACTATTTACATAGTATTTACATTGTATTTACAATTATTTACATAGCATTTACATTGTATTCGTTATTATAAGTAATGAAGAGATAAAGTATAGGATAGGTTATACGCAAATGCTAGACCATTTTATATAAGAGACTTGAGCATCAGCGGATGTTGGTATCTGAGCTGGGTCCTGGAATCAGTTCCCCATGGATACTGAGGGAAGACTGTATAATGATTAAAATACAGCTTCACTTGAAAACAGGCCTGAATTCAGAGCTCCTTTTGTTGTTGTGTGTTTTTCAAGTAATAGACTGAAATCCCAACTATCTCCTGAAGGGTGGTTGAAAATTCCGACATTAAAACCCAGGCCTTCTTGCTAAGAAAGACTGAGAACCACTGTCCCAGGGCACTTCTTTTTCAGGTGAACCATCTAGACGGGGAGCTGTTACCTTCTGGGAGAATCACAGGTGCCTTTGAGAATCTGATAAAATTTGTGTGTGAGAATTCTCTCCACACACAAAAAGGCTATATGCACACACGCACACACAGCTTTTCGTACAATTTCAGGTAGTTCACAGATATCTCCCCTCCCCCAACTCCCCAGGCCATTTCCAGACTGGAATTTGGAGTCCGCAGGTCTGGAGTTGAATCTGAGTTATCACTTGCTTAACTTGTCTGAGGTTCAGCAGCCTCATCTATCCATCTGGGTAGGAGTGAGGATGAAAGTAGGTGACCCCCAAGAAGAGTCCGATGCCCCTTACCTGCTTAATATGCACCAGCCCAGCACCCGGACAGCTAGACAGGAAAACAACCAAAGAACTAATGCCAAAAGGCCACTCCCATGCAAAAGGGAGACTCCCATCCCCAAATGAGCTCCCACTCCCTGAGTAAGTGCCATTTAACTGCTCATTGTTTAGGCTTTTTTCATTACCCTCAATAATACACACTTTGTGGTGCCCTTGCGTGAGTGTGGGCAGGGCTATTGGAGCGACCTGTAAATGTGAATGGCTCCTTGGACCAGCTTCCCTCTGGCTAATTGCTGGTGGGGATTGATGAGCCAGCAGACCCCCACCCGCCTTTCCAAGCTGAGCTGAAGCTGCCACGCTGTGCATCCAACCCTACTTGGTCCTGCCCATTTCCCCTGAGGCAGGGAAACTGCCCACCCTGTTGCCTGGGCTACACCTTGATTTAGAGCCTAGGAGGGCACTTTGCAAGGGAGGGTGGGGGAAAGATCACCACCCCGTGGGCTCTGAGGGCTTTAATACCTTGCTAGAAAAACTGTGGTCTGTAGACCATGGGGGCTTATTAGAAATGCAGAAACTCCGGTCCCACTCCAGGCTTAGAATTTGCATTTAATAAGATCCCTGGGGGTGATTCCTGTGTGCGAGAAATCTTGGGAAGCATGGAGGAACAAGGCTCTAATAAAGGAAGTCCCTCCCCCCACGCTTCCCCAGGCACTCGGAGAACTTCAAATGTCCCTTGGGGAAGATTTGACTCTAAAAATAATGCAGTAGGAATAATGAGTACCAACACGTTTCCTGTGTTAATTCTGTACAATCCACAAAGCACTTGGGTGCCTGCCGGACTGTTACGTGCTTTTATTGCAGCTCCATCCTCCTTGCTAAAATCCATCCCGCCTCTATTTTCCTGGATGACATCTGTTTTAAGAAGAAAACACTTGTGAGTTTGAATCCCGGCTCTACCATTCACCGATTTCATAACCTTTTGTAAGCTCCTTATCCCTCTAAGTCTCCGGATTCCCATCTACAATGGGAATGATGATAATTACCTTCTTCCTCGCAGAACTATTGTTAGGATGAAATAGGAAAATACACATGTGACACTTAGCTCAACACCTGGCCTCTGGTGAATCCTTGATAAATGGCAGTTCCATGGTTTTGTTTCTCTGGTTGCTATTCTTTGTGTAAATTCCCACAAGACCCAGCTCTGCAAGGGCAAAAGCTGAGGTTGTCTTCTAACTGCCCAGCATGCTGTAGGTTTCTTAAAATGGAATGAAAGCTTGATCTTCACAACACCTAGCAAGGTGAGCCAGGCAATATTTTCCCCATGATATGCCTTAATAGTCACAAGAACCCTGAGAGCTAAGTTTTATTTCTCCCAGTTTGTAGATGGTAACCTGGGGGTTCTGCGATGGTAGGAAATTTGCCTGGCGTCACACAGCTAGCTACCATCTCAGGCCATGTGTCCCCCTTAATTCTTTAAGGAAAAGAATTTATCATCTACCCAAGTCCAACTTGCTACCCTGAAAACCTCTCTACAGAATATTGTTTCCCAAATTCTAGCCTTTGACCCGCCGCTTGCACCATCTGGGGCCTGTCTGATTACCACCCATGCTATTTATTTTCTACTTTACCATATCAACTCACTTTTTTTACTTAAACAAATGTATTTTAAAATGAAACAGTGGAAATCTAGCATCACTTTCCAATAATAGACAGTAACAATAACAGTACATACAATGCAAACAAAACAATGTTTTTTAATTCTAGGCGGACACTGTTGCCGGCAAAAGACTGCGCCCGAGGGAGGCCTTCGTTGTCTTCCTCCAAAGTGAGATTAATAAGTGATGGTTAGTGCCTTAGACGTCCTTGACATCTAAGTTTGCTTTTTGACATAATTAGAAGGATTGGGAAACAAAGAACAAAGCAGTGAAAAGGAAATGCACTTATCACCATGTGATTCAGTGCGATTTAATGCTCTTAAGGTATCAATAAATCATTTCATATGCCCCCAGGAGTTCCATTGCCTGGGAAACACCATTTTAGTACATGCTATGCCATTAGATGCTATTGTTACCCGATAGCATCTATGGTTATCCAGTAGCATCTAATGACATCAAGAGAGGTGTCTTCCAAGAGAGTGACATACCCCAACTCCACGGGGACTGAAGGTCCTGCACTCGGGACTCTCCCAGACCTTGCTCTGTGTATCTCTTTATTTGGCTGTTCATCTATATCCTTTATCATATCTTTTAATAAACTGGTAAACATAAAAAAACCCAAAACACAAAAAGAGAGAGATATGTCTTGATTTCCCAAGCAGTCAGTCTAGCACACAGATCACGGAATCTGGAACAAACTGCCTGGTCTTCTATCCCAGCTTAGACACTTAATAACCATTGACCTCGGAGATGTTACTTTACCTCATTTGCCTCAGTTTTCTCATCTGTAAAAAGAGGACACTGATTGTAACTATCGCAAATAAATGTTGTGAGGAGTAAATGCAGAGTGAAGTCCTTTAAACAGTGTAAGTGCCATATAAATAAATACTAGTTCTGTTGCTGCTGCCACTTCTGCCGCTGCTGATGTTTTGATGTGCTGGGGCCAGAAGATAGCAAGTAAGTCCTTGCCTATGATTCATGTCATAACTCTTCACCTGCTTGAGGAGTACTGTCCAGGTTTCTTCCCCTCCTGAGTCCCCAGGCTAAACAGTCTCCAGTGCTGGTGTCTCCTCGAAAAGAGAGGAGCTGGGAGGGAAGGGTTCCAAAGGATGGCGATGTCTCTCGG
The DNA here is from genome assembly GCF_949987535.1 of Balaenoptera acutorostrata. Taxonomy (NCBI): domain Eukaryota; kingdom Metazoa; phylum Chordata; class Mammalia; order Artiodactyla; family Balaenopteridae; genus Balaenoptera; species Balaenoptera acutorostrata. The sequence continues at coordinate 18,951,446 of NC_080079.1, read as the reverse complement.
GAGGGAGCTTCTGCTGAGTACCAGGCACCTGGGCATGCTGGCTATGGACTCTCTCCCATAAACCTGTGCTGTTGGTGCTATTCTCCAAATAGTTCCTGTTCCCTGCCTTCCATGAACAAGATAAGAAATTAGGTGTATCCGTAAGAAATTAGGTGTAGCCATGTGAACGTGATTTTCTGTGGCCAGTGAAATGTAAGTAGAAGTGGTGAGTGTCAGAAGAGGCAGAAACTTTCAGAGCTAGGGGGTGAGTCGCTACCTCCCCTTTTCCCTGCTTCAGTGACCATGGGAGTATGGAGTTCTAGAGTAACTATGACTTGAGTGAGAGCTCCCAGCCAACACATAATGGAAAGTGTGGCAGAGAAAAAAAACTTTATTGTTTTAAGCCACTAAAATGTTAATACTCCAGCAAAAACTACCCTATCCTGGCTGAGAAAAATCCCTAGGTGCTGACACATCTAGCAAGAATTTGCTGTCCTTGAATCCAAACTAGAGCCTGAGTCCAGATTTCAATTGGGGGGTGGGGTGGGGCATGTAGTACCTATAACCACCCTGACTTTTTTACCTCTGTCTCACTTCTTCTCCCCGATCAGGATCTAATAAAGAAAGTGAGGAACTTGGACTCAGAACCCTTCCTCAGCTGCCATCTCCTTGCAGAAACTTGAGAAACTGTTTCCCCTCTGGATCTGTTTCTTGCTGAACCTCTGATTCTTGCTGAATCTCAGGGAAAGAGAGAACACCGTAGTCATTGTCTCAGCCTCCTTTTTGCCATCTGAATCTCCTTTACCTCATCTCCTTATCTAGCTTGTGCCTGAGAAATTCTAGAGACAGGAAATTTACCAGCCTCATCACTAATGAACATAAATCTGGGCTATGAGATGTGTGACTTCCTATGCTATTGGACTGAGCACTTGACTTATCTGAAAGGTGAATGATTTTGAAGATCCTTACTTTGTACGTTGATCATATAATTTATCATTCTAACCAGGACATGTTTAAGAGTGAAAGGGAGTAATAGTAACAATTATGCTGGAACAATAGTTTTAAAATGGAACTCTCTTGGGCAAACCTGGATGGACGGTCACTTGGCTTCTATGATTCTATGGCCACCAGCAAATGGCACAAATTAAATTCCATGGGTAAGACTGGGTCCTATCTTTGGTGACTAACCATGACTTCTGGTCTACCCCTCCCCAAAACTGTCGACAACCAGTCTCCTTTGGATAATCTCCCCTTTTCTAACCAACTCTCCTGTGAGAATTTTAGTCCCAAAGCCATTTCCGAGGGAAAGCATGTACATATAGCTATCATTTCAAGCAATTTCCCCCATAGGCGCTTCATATTCCTAACTACTATCTTGATCAGATGCATATTTAATGCCTTCTGATGGAGACACAGATGCAAACTGCTCAACCCTTCCTGGAGCTTTAGAATGCTGCCAGGTCCCAGTACAGTTGCTGTGAGAACTACCGGAATGCCTGAAGCTACACTCTGTGTCCCCACAAGACCCGGACTCTCAGGAAACTTACTCACAAGGTAATAGAAGAAGACGCAGTGCTTATTAAGTTTCCTTCTGCAGGCTGTTTGATTGCATTTCTGCCCTGGGCATAGGCTTATTTGCATAGCTGACTTATAGCTTTAATTTGAGTATTACAGTTACTTCACATAAACCATTACCTTGGTCTCTCTTTGGATTTTTCTTTTTTTAACAACCCACTCAATACCACATGAAACTCAATGAGGCCAGGAGCATCTAATATGAGAAGATTAACCTTCCTCTTTCCAGTGGGACAGATGAATATGGAAGGTGGAGAACAGAGAATGAACAAACTGCTAAGTTTCAGAAATGCTTGTTTGATTCCTACTCCAGGGCAGTCTGACAGTGACACACAAGCCAAGCACATTCAGCTTTAAGAATCTTTGATAATTGTGGTTTGTTTTTATTGCTGCTTCTCTAAGGGACACTTTCTCTTAAATGTGCCTCTTCTCTTTGTTTCCAAAAAAATAGCTAAAATTTACTGAATGCATGCTGTATGCCAAGCACTGAAATACTTAATCAGATTAGAATAGCACAAAAGACAACCTTGTCCCGGCCCTCAGGGAGATTATACTCTTGCCAGACAAGTCAGACATCAAGAAAGAATCATACATTTAATTAATTAATTAATTATTAATTTATTAATTAATAATTAATTATTTATGCCAAACATCTACTTTTTCCAGTCCTTCAGAGGTCAGAGCCTCAGTATATAGTGTGCGTGTGTGTGTGTGTGTATCATATGGTAACCAAAGAGAGGTCTCTTTTTTTTTTTGGCCGTGCTACGTGTCTTGCGGGATCTTAGTTCCCTGACCAGGGATCGAACCCACGCCCTTGGCAGTGAAAGTGCGGAGTCCTAACCACTGGACCGCCAGGGAATTCCCAGAGAGGTCTTGATCTCACATCTCTTCTATGTGGGGCACTTGGAAGTTGTTTTTTAACATATGATATTCTGCTTGGTTTCTCCCAGGTCTACTGTGGGACCCTGCTCAATTTACAGCTCTTCCTTTGGAACTGGGAGAAATGTCTCATTCATAGGAGGCTATGCCCTCTCGATGTATATTAGAGACCAGATTATCCTTTTGCTGTGCTGAGTCTTTTCAATCTTCCAGTTTACATTGGTATGGGTTTTTTTTACTGAAGATTTTCCTGAACATCTATTTTTAGATGATAAAAAAATACGGTATTATGGCTATTTAGATGGCTTGTGACAGATCAATACTCTCACCAAGAATGATAGGAAAAGTTGGATAAACTTTTTAAATATAATCTATTTGAAAACACTTGGGAGATTCTAAGGTTACAAGAACTTGAGAGGTCAAGATGCAGGAATGTGAGTCTGACATAGTTATTCCCTTGAGCCATTTACCATTTTTTAAAAAGCTTGTTGCGGGGTGGGGAGAGAGAGAAGGCTTAAGGAACATAGCAGAATGTAGCTGAAAAGCTAAGTGGCACTTTCAGCAATCTAACATTACAAAAGAGATAACAAATTGAAGTTCAAGACCCTCTAAGGGTGAGGAATCAAGGAAAATACCCAAGGACTCTTCAAGAACTGCAAGATAAAAGTAGCATTGAATCAAAGCTAGACTAAGCCTTACAAAGTCTAAAACTGAGCCTCACAGAAGTAAAACCCCTCACTGGATTGAGGTATTATGCCCCTACTCTAGCTACCTGCCAAGAGGATAGGGTGAATATATTCGCAGTCAACTGGAAGGAATTTTAGTAGAAAGCATTCATTCAGAGCATAGAAAAATAAAGCATAAAAATGGAATAAGAGACATATAGGGCATGGCATATAGTCTAACATTCATGTAATTCAATGCACAAAAAGGCAGAAAGGAGAAAATGGGGGCAGAAACAATATTTAAAGGGAGAATGACAGAGAATTTATCAAAGTTGATTAAAGACATCAAGCCATAGTTTCAAGAATCTCTACTAACCCCAAGCAGGATAAAATTAAATGAAAGCACATATTATAGTTACAAGACAGTGAAAAACTGCTGAAGACTAAAGGAAACAGAAAATATTAAATGTGATCAGGAAAAAAAATCACCTTTTAGGATCAACAATGAATGCATGACAGCTAAGGTCTCTACTGAAACAATGGAAGCCCCCCAAAACAGAATATTTTCATCTTGTTCCTTTGTCTGGAACATATTTTTCTTCTGTCTCACTTTTTTCTAAATTTCTATTTGTATTTTTACGTTATGTGGAAGGTTAGTCATGTTTCTCCACGTTGGAGAAGGGGCCCTCTGTAGGGGACGTCCTACGTGTCCCAGCAGTACACTCCCTCTCGTCACCCAAGGGCCAGGATCCAGCTGGTCCCAGGGTAGGTTCTGGTCTGCGTTTGCAGACTCGGTTCCTCCGGCTGCCGGATTCTACTGAATAATTTTCTTCCTTCTGGTTTCTGCCCCCTGGTGGGGAAGGCTGGAAGCTTGTGCAGGCTTCCTGGTGGGAGCGGCCAGGGCCTGCCCACTGGTGGGTGGAGCTGCACCCTGGCTCTGGCGGGGAGGGCCGTGTCAAGGGGCGTGTCTAGAGAGCTGTCTCGGGAAGTCTTTAGGCAGCCTGTCTGCGGATGCGTGCGGCTGTGTTCCCACCCTTTTGGTTGTTTGGCCTGAGGCTTCCCAGCACTGGAGCCTACAGTGGGCGTTGGCTGGGGCCGGGTTCTGGCCCCCAAATGGCGGCCTCCAGGGAAGCTCATGCTGATGATTATTACCCAGTACCTCTGCCGCCAGTGTCTTTGTCCCCACAGTGAGCCACAGGAGACCCCCTGCCTCTCCAGGAGACCCTCCAAGACCAGCAGGTAGGTCTGGCCCAGGTTTATATGCGGTCAGTGCTTTTGCCGTGGGTCTCAGTGTGCCTGAGAACTTGTGTGCGCCCTCCAAGAGTGGAGTCTCTGTTTCCCCCAGTCCTGGGGAGCTCCTGTGCTCAGGCCCCATTGGCCTTTAAAGCCGAATGCTCTGGGGGCTCCTCCTCCTGAGGCCAGACCCCCAGGCTGGGGAGCCTGACATGGGGCTCAGAACTCTCTTGTGGGAGGACTTCTGCAAATAATTGTTCTCTAGGTTGTGGGTCGCCCACCTGGGGGGCATGGGGTTTGATTATATTGTGAGTGCACTCCTCCTGCTGTCTCATTGGGTTTCTTCTTTATGTCTTTGGATGTAGAGTATCTTTTTTGGTAGGTTCCAGTCTTTTTAATCGATGGCTGTTCAGCAGTTAGTTGTGATTTTGGTGCGCTCGTGAGAGGTGAGCTCAAGCCTTCTACCCTGCCATCTTGTCCCAGTGGAAGAATCTGAGGTTCGGGCAGGAGCAAGGAATAGAGCAGGTGAAACCACACAACTCAGATTGGGACTTGAGCCCACTGTCTTTTAATTGAAATTACACACCTGATCTCAGGACTTAATGAAGCTCAGGTTCTTTATGTCTTGTTGCAGAAACAAGTCGGTAAGAAACAAAGTGATAAGTAAGAAATGGATTTATTTAGAGAGATACACATTCCAGAGACAGAATGCGGCTCATAGGTGAGAACGGCTTTGGGAGGAATACACTCCACAGAGTGTGGGCCATCTCAGAAGGCAGGAGGCCCCAAGATACAGGGTGATTAGTTTTTGTGGGCTGGGTAATTTCATAGGCTAATGAGTGGGAGGATTATTCCAACTATTTCGGGGAAGGGGCAAGGGTTTCCAGGAATTGGCCACTGCCCACTTTTTGGCCTTTTATGGTTAGCCTTGGAACTGTCAGGGCACCTGTGGATGTGTCGTTTAGCATGCTAATGTATTACAATGAGTGTATAATGAGACTCAAGGTCTACTGGAAGTTGAGTCTTCTGCCACCTTGGGCCTAATTGGTTCTAACCAGTTACGTCGTATCCTCAATGCTATGTCATTCTTTTAAAGGTTGTGCCCTGCTGCCATCTTCCCTCTTGTTTCACAGGTAATATCTGGATATTGCTTGACACTTTACAGACTGTTCTCAATGGATTTCCCTTCTTTGCTGAGCTTCAAATCTTCCAAGATCTTGGCAGCTGGGAAGTGAAAGGCAGAGGGAGGGAGCACGGGGCATGAGCAGCACCTGGGTGTGTGCCCACAGGGGTGGCTGCCTGAGGGACCCGGTGATGCAGGACAGGCCAAATTAAAGGTCCAGGTTCTTGTTCTACCTGTCTAAATGAATTTGGACAGGGAATGCAAAGGAGTAACATACAGAGACTGAGACATAGAGAGAAGCAAAGAAGCAATTTATTAAAGGGTCAAAGTGAAAGTATGCACTCAGAGAAGAGTATGGGCAACCTTGCCAATGAGGAGCACCTCTAGGGGTTTTCTGACCCCCTTTTTATTTCATTTTAATTCCTTGACCGGGTGGAGGTTTCTTAGATTAGGGGTGGAATATTCATTAATGGGAAGGTGGAGGCAGGGGTATGATTTCACCTGTTTACATCAGCTTCCTTTCTTGAGCGCTGGGCTCCTGAAGCCATTGCACATGCACTCTAAAAGCTATTTTCCCTTAAATTTTCCTTTACTAGTCAAACGCCACACGTGGAAGGCCTTACAGCAATCATTGCAGCCTGGGAAGTTCTGTTGCTCATGCTCGGCCATGCTCTGCCGGTTTTATGGCCAGGGTTCCCTATTCAGGTGTCTCAAGTTTAATCTATGTTCTTGTTGCTGACGCCATTCCTCCATGTTCATGATCTCATTAAGTGCAAAACAAGGGGGTGGCTTTGCCTTTTGCCTAATGTCTATGTATGAGAAGGCTGTCCTTGGGTCTAGCCCTGTCTTTCCTGCCTTACTGGGACCAGAATAATACTTTCAAAGTGCTAAGGGAAAATAACTGCCAACCTAAAATTCAATATCCAGCAAAAGTATCCTTACAAAGTGAATGGAAAATTAAGACGTTAACCTTAACAAACAAAAAGAGCCAAAAAAAAAAAAAAGTTTCCAACATACTTAAAAAAAACTAGATGAAATGTGTAGTAAATATAAGAAGCCAAGGATAATTAGAATCTCTAAACTAGAGTAACCACTCAAAGATGACAAAAGAATGCACAACCAAGAAGCTAATAGAGGAGGGAAATGGAATTAACAAATGCTTGGTTAATCCTAAAAAATGTAAGAAAGGGAAGAAAAAGACATAAAACAGGTAGAAAAGATGATAAATATAAATCCAAATATATCAGTAATTATGTATAATGCTATAATGTTATAATAATAAATCATTCATTATATTATGTTATATATATTAAAATAAGTGATATAGACTCATCAGAAAAACAAAGAATGTCAGACTGATAAAAACAAAACCAAACTTAACTATATGTTGTGTACTAGAGACATACCTTAAATATAAGGACATAACTTAAAGGATGGAAATTTTATATATATGTGCATATATATATACATAATATATAAAATGGGTGTAACTCTACTTATATCAGACAAATAGGTTGTCAGATAAGAAGGCATCCAAAATACAGTTGACCCTTGAACAACATGGGTTTGAGCTGTGTAGATCCACTTATATGTGGATTTTTTCACTAAATCTGTACTACAGTACTACACAATCTGTGGTTCGTTGAATCTGTGGAAACAGAGCTATGGATAAAGGTCATGTTTTCAACTGCATGGAAGGTTGGGACCACTAACCCCTGTGTTCCTTAAGGATCAGCTGTATACAAAGAGCTCTTAAAACTCAACAATAAGAAGAAAAAAATCCAATTTTTAAAAAATGAGCAAAATATCTGAACAGACACTTTACCAAACTAGATATACAGAGGGCAAATAAGCATATGAAAAGATGCTTAACATGATATGTCATAAGGGAATCAGAAATTAAAACAGTGAGACACTACTACATACCTGTTAGAATAGCTAAAATCCAAAGCACTGACAACACCAAATGCCAGGGAGGATGTGGAGCAATAGGAATTGATGATGAGAATGAAAAAAATGTTATTTTTAAAAAAAACATAGTCTTATACATTTCAGAAGTTGTGCTCCTAGATATTTACCTAAATGAGTTGAAAACTTATATCCACACAAATATCTGCACATGAATAGCAGCTTTATTCATAATTGCCCCAAACTGGAAGTGACCAAGATGTTAGACTGATAAAAACAATCTATTCAGTAGGTAAATAAAGTGTGGTACATCCATTCAATAGAATATTATTTAGCAATAAAAATAAATTAGCTAGCAAGCCACACCTTAAATGCACACTGCTAAGTGAAAGAAGCCAGTATGAAAAGGTGCCAGCATGGTTGGATTCTGGTGATAATTCTCTTCCTGGCTTGCAGATGGCTGACTTCCTGCTGTGTCCTCACATGGTGGAGAGAGAACTTGGGTATCTCTTCCTCTTCATATAAGGGCACCAGTTCTATCAGAACACATCTTATAGCCTCATTTAACCTTAACTACCTCTTTAAGGCTGTATCTCCAATACACTCACATGGGGGTTATAGCTTCAACCCATGAATTTGAGGAGGACACAATTTAGTTCACAGCATCTGCATATTTCGTGAGTTAGCAATTCCACTCCTCAAACGTACCCAGTAGAAATGTGGCACCAAAACACTCACGCACTTAAGTATGTTCATAACAGTAGTTTTCATATTAGTTACAAGTTGGAAACAACCAAATAGTGCATAAATAGTAGTGCCATTAAATTATTTGTGGTCATTGCTGCAGTGGTATTCTACACAGTAATTAGAATGAATGAACTACTGCTACAGGCAACAACATAGACGAATCTCACAAATAAAATGTTCAATAAAGGAAACCTGACCCAAAAGAAAACGATAGTTCCACTTATACAGTGTTCAAAAACAGAAAAAAATTAATCTGTGGTGGTAGAAGTTAGAATAATTATTATCATGTTTTAGAACTCTAAAGATATGATTCAATTGAATCATGATTTCCATAGTTTCCATTACATAGGCAGCTGTAAAATTTAATACTCCTTTGGAGTTAATGCTTTTTTCTCTTTCTACTTTTAAGATTTTCTCTGTTTTTCATTTTTGACAATTTGACTTTGATGTTCCTCACCTGTCCACTATGCTGTTCTGTTTTTTAAAAAATAATTCCTTAGTTTGTCCTGTTTTTCCTTTCTTCCAGTTAAATAACCCTGTCTTCTCTAGATCCAGTATTCTCTTAAATCTACTCATCAAGTTTCCAATTTTATGTCCATTTGATTCTTTTTTAATAGATTCCAATTCTCTGATGAAATTATCTACCTTTTTTCAGTTTTTCTTTATACTTTTGAATATATTAATAATAGTTATTTTGAAGTCTTTGCTCACACTCATAGAGTAGATCCTCATTATTTGTGGATTTCTTTTGTGAATCTGCTTACTTTCTAAAATTTATCTGTAACCCCCAAATCAATACTCACAGCACTTTCATAGTCATTTGTGGATATGTGCAGAGGGTGAAAAGTTTGATTCACTTGGTGCACACATTCCCAGCTAAAGTAGAAAAAGTCAATGCTCTGCCTTCTTGTTTCACCTCTCATACTGTAAACAAGTGTGCTTTTTGTGGTTTATTTGCTATGTTTTTTGCATTTTTGTGCTTTATTTGGCGACGTAGCTATTTCACGTGGCCCCCAAGCATAATGTTAAGGTGCTGTTTAGTGTTTCTAAGTTCAAGAAGGCTGTGATGTACCTCATGGAGAAAATAGGTATGTGATACAAACTTTGGGCACGAGTTTTAGTGCTACAGGTTGTGAGTTCAGTGTTAATAAATCAACAATATGATACATCTGGGAAAAGAAAGAGGGAATTTGGTAATCCATATGTGAAGCCACTCCAGAAACTGCTAAATAACATTGATAGTACATGATGAAGCTACGGAAAAGAAGCTAAAATTGTGGACTCAAAAGTATAGTGAGCAGCACTATTGTGACACTGAATACCAGTGAAATTTATTGTCACATTACTCAGGGTCAGGAAAATGTGAAATAGCTACTCCTGGTGGCTCACACATTTCAACACGCTATATGGTATGAAAAATGTCAAACTTGTGGGCAAGGCAGGTTCTGCAGATAAGGAGGCTGTGGAAGAATTTTAAGACACTTGCTAATTGTTATATAGGAAAAGAGTGACATGGAAGAGCAGGTTTTCAATGCCAGTGAGGCTGGCTTGTTTTATAAGGCTATTGTCCATCAAACCTATATAATGCAAATGGCATTTTGGTTGAAAAAAATTACCAGAGGCTGGAAAGGAACCTATCCGCATATTTTCACTTGGAGAAACTGTTCAGTATTCAGTACTCAGTGTTCATGGCAACTTTATGGAACAGAGCTACTACACGTAATGAGAATTGATTGTTTCTGAATCCTCTGTGGATCTGCTTTTATCATTTGTTTTCCCCCTTGGCTATGTTACATGGTTCTGTTTCTACATGCACAGTAAATTTTAATTAAATACCTTAAAATACTGTAGAGTTCCAGATGATGTTATCTTCCACAGGTAAATTTACCCTATCCTTTGATAGGCAAATAGTGCCCATCAAAGGGGCTAATCTGGACTTCCCTGGTGGCACAGTGGTTAAGAATCCTCCTGCCATTGCAGGGGATACGGGTTCGATCCCTGGCCCAGGAAAATCCCACATGCCACGGAGCAACTAAGCCCATGTGCCACAACTACTGAGCTCATACTCTAGAGCCCGTGAGCTGCAACTACTGAGCTCTCGTGCTGCAACTACTGAAGCCTGCACACCTAGAGCCCATGCTCTACAACAAGAGAAGCCACCGCAATGAGAAGCCCGCGCACCGCAATGAAGAGTAGCCCCTGCTCGCTGCAACTAGAGAAAGGCTGCACACAGCAACGAAGACCTGACACAGCTAAAAAAACAAAACCAAAAAAAAAAATGGGGGGGTTGCTAATCTCCTTAATCCAGTCATAGGTGCATGGTTCAGGCTGGGTCACAGTTTTGTTAAGTCCAAGTTTCAGTCTGATTCCTTCTTGTTGTGGCCATCAGGAATTTCAGTTGAGAGCCTGACTTTCCTTCAACTCAGTAACAGCAGAAAATTTTGCTCCAATCTCTGGAGATTTGTGGCTTGGCATTTTGATTCCCCACCTTTGAAGCTTCAGAATTTGGCAAATATACTGACAAGGAGACTGGTAATATGTTCGAGGCTCCTCAAGTCTTAAATTTTGTCACTTCAGCCTAATATAACTGCCAAGACTTGCTGTGCTACTTTATCTGTCCCACAGAAGTGGCCCTCTGCCAGAGGTTAAGCCTGGATTTGCAGACTTATAGGGGCCCAGGTCAGCAAGTGCCCCGGGAAAAGCAGTTGCAGGTAATCAGTGTTGCCTCACCAGGGCTGCCATAACAAAGCACCACAGACTGGGTGGCTTAAATAACATAAATCTTTTTTATCACAATTCTGGAGGCTGTAGCCTCAGATGAAGCTCTGCCTCAGATGAAGGTGTCAGCAGTGTTGGTTTCTTCTGAGGCCGCGCTCCTTGGCATGTAGAGGGCTGCCTTCTCACTGTGTCTCCACATGGTCTTCCCTCTGAACATGTCTGTGTCTTAATTTCCTCTTCTTACAAAAACACCAGTCACATTGGATTAGGGCCCCCTAATGGCCTCATTTTAACTTAATCACCTATTTAAAGACCCTATATCCAAATACAGTCACATTCTATGGTACTGGAGGCTAGGACTTGAATATATGAATTTTAGGGGGACATAGTTCAGCTCATAGCAAGGACTTTCTACTCCTGTCCATAGTTCTCAGGACCCTTCCTCATAATGACTTTTTGTCTCTTAGGCAGTGACAGGCTATGGGAAATTCCACTGTACTTTTCTGATTTGGGGCTCAGGCCTTTCTACTCTTGCTCTATGCAGCTTCAAGATTCAGCAAATGTCTTAAGAGAAAAATGTCATGTGTTTGAAGCCCCTGAGTGTTCCATTTTTGTCACTCTCTCCCTGTGTCTGCCAGAAGCTCTGTCCCACCATTTTTTCTGCACTTGTCTCAGCATCAGTGCTCTTCCCAGGCCAAGTACAAATTAGCAGCCTCTGGCCCATACCCAGAATTTGCAAATGCCTTCAGGGGCAGCTGCAAAGCCTAGCTCACCTGTGCTGTTTTACCCCTTGGAATCTCACTCTTTCCAGTCCTCATGCTTTCTGCAGCTCTCTGATGCCTTTAAATGCATGGCTTTTGCAACTAGCCTATCAAGTTTTTCTTATTTTCCATGGGAATGATGGTTTGTACGAATTTTTCTATCCTTTCAGGAGGCCAGGTCAGTGGTTTCCTTTAAGGAAGGGATGGGTTGTGACTGGTAGGTGATACGCAAATAGTCTCTGACTTAACCTGGGAGTTGAAGTTACAGAGGTATATTCATTTTAATAAAAATCATTGAGTTGTATACTTAGGTAAATACGTTCTGCCATGTATATTATATTTCCAATAAAATGTGTATTTTTTAAAAAGGCAAAGACAACACACAAAAGGAAAACATAAAGTTATGTGCTGAATACAATTTTTTCAAAACTCAGTGGAGAAGTAGCTTTTGAGGCAACGCCTTCCTAAAGGGGTTCCGGTTCTTCAGTCAGTTTCTCTGCCCTTGGATTCCTACTCTTTCTCTATCTTTCCCTGTGAGGAACTCCACCTCCCTTAATGTGAGGTGATCTGCAACCCAGTTCCCTCTGTCTTATTCTCATTGTACAATTTCCGAAGGCTGAGTCCTTGTGTCAGGAATGGTGTCCTAGAAATTTGGCAGGACAAATGGAGATAGATACCTGTTGACATTCCAGTATGGGGAAGGAAATTGGAGGCTCTAGGTCTCACAGGCTTGGGTGGAGGCAGATCATATCCTCCTGCACGGTTTTCCTGACAAGATGTTTTGCAGATACATCTGCTTAATTAACTTAGTACGTGTTGATCCGTGCGCATACCTACATCTCTGAGGACATTATTAGTTCTCAAGGACAGTACATTCTCAAGCCATGAAAGGAAGAAAGTAACTTCTCCAGTACCTGTAAGCTGCATAGCCTTTCCTTTCCCGTAAAGTTAGTAAATCCAATTATTATTCTTTCCTCCTTCCAGATTGAGACCTTTGGGGCCTGCTGGAATAAGAAAGACAACAAATGCCCCTTCATAAAGGCGCTCTCAGTTACACAAAGAAAAACTGTGAAATGCCTAATCCAGAAAGAGGTCTTTTCCCCCCACTCAGTCTCCATTTGGGGAAAGGGGTGAGGTTTAGTTACAACTGTAGTAAGTGCAGCACAAGAGAAATATGAAGTGTCATGAGAGTGAATTAAAAGGGGTGCATTAGTAGGAGACTGTCATGTTGGGCCCATTTGTGACCTCCATCTCTGCTCCCATGGCCACTGTTCATGTGCCCGTCAACCCAGTTCAGGGGTGGTTGAAGTAGAAGTCTGGCTGATGTCAGTGGCTGAGTCATTTAGTCTACTTGGATGCTCGGGGCCCCTTCTGTGGTGTATGCTTTCTGGTTGGCTTTAATGTGAGATGCAGATTTCTTTGGGTCCACACCAATAGGTCCATCCACATATCTCTACTATGAACATCCTTATTTTTTTTTTTTAATTAAGTAATTATTTGTTTTTGGCTGCGTTGGGTCTTCGTTGCTGTGTGCGGGCTTTCTCTAGTTACAGAGAGCGGGGGCTACTCTTCGTTGTGGTGCACGGGCTTCTCATTGCGGTGGCTTCTCTTGTTGTGGAGCACGGGCTCTAGGCATGTGGGCTTCAGTAGTTGTGGCTCCCGGGCTCTAGAGCGCAGGCTCAGTAGTTGTGGCACACGGGCTTAGTTGCTCCATGGCATGTGGGATCTTCCTGGACCAGGGCTCGAGCCGGTGTCTCCTACATTGGCAGGCGGATTCTTAACCACTGTGCCACCAGGGAAGCCCCATCCTTTTTTGTGTGTGCGTTACAATGACATAAGAAAATATATTTTATATTTTGTTTTTTATGCTATTTTTTTGAATTTTATATTTTTAATACAGCAGGTTTTTATTAGTTATCTATTTTATACATATTAGTGTATATATGTCAATCACAATCTCCCAGTTCATCGCCCCCCACTTCCCCGCTGCTTTCCCCCCTTGGTGTTCATACGTTTTTTCTCTACATCTGTGTCTCTATTTCTGCCTTGCAAACCGGTTCATCTGTACCATTTTTCTAGATTCCACATATATGCGTTAATATATGATATTTGTTTTTCTCTTTCTGACTTAACTTCACTCTGTATGACAGTCTCTACATCCATCCACGTCTCTTGGACATCCTTATTATCAATCTTTCTGATTTTTTCCTTCCATGCTTCTGAGCAGCCATCCAAGAAATATATTCTCACCTTGAGCTACTTCTTTTTCCACACAAAGTAGATAACCAAGTACACTGATCACAGTTTCACCCAATGAGATTTTCACACTTCACTGTCTTTCAAGGCCACTCCTGCAGTGTAGCCATTGCCCATTATTTGCATGCACCCACATACCAAGTTGACCCACCTGTATTCTAAGCTTGGGTTTTAGCTGGCTGTATAGGTCCTTCTCTATGGCCATAAGTGCAGCTCAAGGGGTCACTCATCCAACTGTGGTGGGTAACGTGGGGCTTTGGACTACCTGCCTGTGAAGATTGTTTGTACCCCTTCTCCTGTTCTGTCTGACTCAAACCCAGATGTATCATTCCTATATTATAGATGGACTACTACTGCGTCTGAGTCTATGACTTGTTGCGTCTAGCATAATCTAGCTCAGAGTGGACAGTTATGGACACATGGTCATTTGATGCCCCATGGTCAACCATTCCTTCTCTACCAGGACCCAATAACGTGAGAGGAGAAGTTTCTCCTAATGTATATAAGTTTCACTGCAGATGTCATGGCCATGCTCCCAAACCCCAGGGGCTTGAATTGTGGTTTTCCCACTGGTGCCTTCTATAAAATCCACACAGGATCATTTCCCCCCCTGTAGATGCATCTGATCCCACAGGGTCTGTGAAGCCACATGGCTCAATTTACAGGAATGTTTGTATTGCAGCCTGGATGTGCTGCAGGGCTCTTTCCTGCTCTGGCTCCACTCAAAGCTGGCATCTTTCCATGTCATCCAGTATACAACTGGAGCAATGTGCCTACGTACAGAATGTATTTCCTCCAGAAATCAAAGAGGTCTACTGGATGCTGTGCTTCTTTGTGGTAGGTGATATAAGATGAAGCCATTTGTCTTTTACTTTGAGGGGATATCCTAGTATACTCCTGACCAGTAGACACCCAGAAACATTTATGAAATGGAAGATCCCTGAAATTCATAGGGTTTATCTCCCATCATCCCTAGCAATGTATCTTACCATTGCCGCTAACACTGGTACCACTTCTCACTTGTACTGCTCAATCAACATGATGACATCAATGTAATAGATCAATGTGACATTCTGTAGGATATCCCCAAAGTCCAGATCTCTTTGGACTGTATTATTACAGAGGGAAAGAGAGTTAATATAGGCTTAGGGCAAAACTGTAAATGAGTATCATTGTCTGTCCTTCCTCTGCAGAAGATAAGAACTTCCTTTAAACTACCAAAAAGGCCCTCTGGCTCTCCCACTCAGTCATTAGCTATTTTTTGACCACTTTTAGTTTCTCTTCATCCGCTGCAGGGCATCAGTACAACTTACTGGCGTCTAGCCAACTCTGCTGTCCTTGTAGGCAGTGGTTTCCCCCATGTCTTTGAAGTGCCTGAATTATCACACTGGCAAGGGCATCCTTCTCCATCAAGATGTTTTCTCAGGTTGCCTCGGTGAATCTTCTGCAGTTAGGCCACCACCTTGTGCCAGGGACTATTTGTATCTCATGTCCCACTCAGGATGAGATCCTCATTACAAGCTGGGTAGTGAATGTGCCCATCCGCAAGCTTTCTTGGGGATGAGATTTGTTGGAAGAAACAACTGTGCAGGCTAAAGAAGAAAGGAGCAGCAGAGGGCAGATTAAGACTTCAGACCATGGTACAGGGCTGACATCTGAGAAAGGAGAGGGGAGAAAGGAGGATTAAGACAAAAGAGTGTTAGACAGTGAAGTTCTGGCCAGACCCATGAGGAGTCCCTAAGCAAGGTTGCCCATTAGAAGAATCCTTGCCTAAGGCCATGCAGCCAGTAATCTTGAAGTTGAGATTTGAGCTTGGAGTCTCCAAAGTCCACGCTGTTCTCATTCCATACCTTATAGCATACCATAGCTGCTATAAGTTTTTATCCACTAGTTAGAACGGGCAGTTCTCTGACATTTAGGGCTTCTCCCTGTGGTTTCCACAGGGACTGGACTCAAGGTTGTATCTTTTTTCAAGTTCTCTAGTGTCCATCAAATCCTGGATCCTGTGGATTAACCAGCTCTGCCATGTATTCAGCTCTCCTGGTCTCCTGCAGTCCGGAGGCTCTAGAAAATTTAGAAAAAGAAGGTTGAGAAACATGAGAATGGTTCAACCCCAGGCTAGTGATAAGGACTGAGCTGACTCTGAGGAAAAGAAATAATATGGAACTTGAGTTTATATTCTCTATTCCAACACACACACAGATACGCATTCCTATAAACATCTCCGCTCATTCTTTACTCAGTGAAGTTAGGCTCTGGCAACATTCTGAGTGAGGGTAGGTGGTTCTATAGGGTCTAAAGGTTCTAAATCTCTCAGCACCCCTGTAGGATGGAAATGATGTTTTCAAAATCACAAAATAGTTACAGATGTGGAAATTGGGGTACAAATTAGACATATTAAGTAACTTGCCAAATTCACCCAGCTACTCAGTGATGGATCTAAGTTCTAGCACAAGTGAAATAATCATCAATAAAGTGAACCCAGCACCTACTGTCCTAAGACTGTCTCCCTTCGTATTCACTGCACACTTCATGGAAGGTGGTCTTATAGAGAGGAAGAAGCATAAACTTTGGAGTTAGGCAGGCGTGGGTTCTAAATGACTGTCAATTTCCAAACATGTGTCCTCGGGCAAGTTAAGTTCTCTGCTCTCAATGACCTCACTTGTAAAAGCGAGTTAATTATACCTAATCTATAAGATTGACAAAATATTTAAATTTGTGCATGCAAAGGCAGCTAGTACAGGCTGAGCATGTGGTAGGAGCTTAACAGTATTCACTCCCCTCTTTGGAAGAGATTGTTTTGATGGACAGATCCCCCTCCTCAGTCTCCCAAGGCAGTGAGCAGCTTATCAACAGAGGCCTTCCCTGACCTCATTTCTCAAGGTGCCTCAGTGAATCTGAGAAACTGAGGCCTCACTGTGTGTCAGCCTCGAGGTTGCCATTTGGAAGGCAGTTGTATCAGTAGCTATTAATTTCCTCATTCCTGGCTTTCCTGTTAATTATTCTGAAAATGGACTCACATTCTGTCAACAAGACTGCTTGTGAAATGGTAGCCATTTTTCATCCTTAATAAAGTCTCCTTCCTGCCTTCTCCCTTCTGTTTCACAGTTGAAAACATCTTAATCCTGGAGAATTGAAAGAATATGGGAAAACAGAAAGTAGAGAGCTCCTTTCTCCACTCCCTCTAATCATAGTTACCCCCCAAAAGAGGAACTGACCTCTCCTTTATCCCCGGGTTGCAGGGACTTAACATTCTCTGCCTTGTTCGATCTTCACACCAAAGTTCCATGTCAGCTCTGATTAGGTTATTCCCACTTTGGACGTGAAGAAACTGATGCTGAGAGAGGTTACCTCCTTTGACCAAGATCACACAGTAAATTTTATCAGAGTCAGTATTTGAGCCCAATCTGTTGGATATTAAAATCCATGCGTGTGTTAGATATGTGTCATTTCAGCTTCAAATCACACACACACACACTTCTGCACACACAAGTTACTACCTCCTGTTTCTGGTCTATTATATAGAGAAGAAAGCACCCCCCTTCTCTGTCAGCTTCTGTTCTCCATGCTTGAAGCCACTGTCTCCCACTGATTCCAGTAAATGCTCAGGGAACAGTAGTTGTGAATTAGCCTTATTTCTTTGTAGACAAGAAAGGTGTTGTGTTAAATACAATCTAAAGCATTTTCCAGGTCAGTGGGCTAGCTCAAAAACACTAATAACATTATTTTAGGATGATTAGAAGAATCAAAAGCTCTTTGTGGGTGGAGACCACATCATTTACTTTCTCTGGATCCCCACAGAGCTGAGCCCTCATGAATTAATGAAATAAAAGACAATAAATCAGGGAGCATCATGGCGCTGAGAAAGTTCTTCGCAGAAGATGAGGGGACTCATCTCACCTCTGCCACTGAGTTGCATGTGACTTGGCTTCACTGAGCCCCAGTTTTCTCATCTCTAGAATGAAAAGTTGAGCAGGACAGCCCTCCAGGTCTCTTAGTCTCTGTCTATGCCATTCAGCCATGCCTTTGGGACTATGATGTCTTCTAGCCGTGTCTCTATGCTTGGGGACAGGCTACTGCATGAGTATGCATCTCTCTCACCAGTCATTCCCATCGGAGGGCAAAAACCCCTTTCCTTTTTTCCCTTTTCTGATAGTGCAAATTTTAGAGGCTAGAGGAGCCTCTTCCCCCATTTTCTCTTTTTGCAAATAAATAGGTTCTTCTATACAAAGAAGATGAAGTCTACTCATTTTGAAACATCTTCCCCAAAGATAACAATATATATTACTTTTCCTAAATATTTCAGAATCCTATTTCTGAGTGGGATTCTGAAGGTTACTGCCAAGTAAGCCTTCCTTCAAAGAACTCTAATGGGCAAGGTTGAGTCAATACTGCTTCAATCAGAGTAAAGTCTATTTTGGGGTTCGACTGCAGAGGAAAAAGATGTTGAGAGGCAACCCTTAGTTTTCCTTGTAGTTTCAGTTCTGAAGGTGAAGGAATTTATTGCTGGTGTCTTGAGGCCATCTTTGTCACAGCTGAGAATCAACTTCCTGACCAGTTAAATGAGCTTTAATTACTAGGAAAGAATGCAAATGTCTCTTAAGTGCATCTAACTGTTTAAAGAGCCTTTGATCAGAGATAGAGCCAAACTCTAAAAAAGAATGCAATATATCAAACACCTCTTCTTCCTGAAGGGGAGAATAAGTGATGATTCCTGATATACATCATGAAGGTGTTCTCTAAATGGTAATGAGGCATCACTAGGTAAATGCTGGCTGGAATTATTGGGAAACAAAACATTTCCATGCAGTCCAATCCAAGGGCATGGATGACTTCAGGGAAGAGAGACTAATCTGAAGACAGGGGTACCAAATATACCTAGTAAGGATAAAGTGCTGGGGAAGAAATTCCAGATTTGGTTAGATCTGTGAGCCTCAGACTGGGTAGAGGCTGAGAATATCATGCCATTTCCCTGAACAAGCAGAGAAAGATGCTTCTACTTAATCTCCTACTTTATTGTTCTTGTCCCAATCTTTTGCCAACGTACCATGAAGAAGAGTAACAGTAGAAGAATCTGGCATGACGTTCCTGTCAATATAGGAGCCAAACACAGGAGGCTCACTGTGTGAAAGGAAGGCCCTTGCCCCAGGATGGCTCTAGGACCCAGTGTCTTGTGCAGGATGCAACCTGCACAACCATGCATGGCAGCCCTGGATCTTCACAGTCCCTCAGAGGTGCCATGTTTCTCTTGAATTAGAAACTTATACCAGCCTGGAGCACTCTCTACCCCTCCTCCTGTCCTGCTGCACATTCACCTCTCAAGCGTCTGCTTAGACATCACCTCCTTGAGCTGCGGCCTGGATTAGATGCCTAGCTTAGGTGTCCGCACCTTACCACTTGTAACTGATTGCAATTGCCTATTCCTTGGATCTTCCCTGTGAGTTGGGAGTGTTTAGAGACCACTGATGGTGTGCTTCTCTCTCTTCAGGGCTATCCACAGGGCTGGGCACAGAGGGGACACCTGGTAAATGTTTGTTGCAAATTGAAGGGAAAGGGGAGGGGAGGAGGGAGGGAGAAAAAGAAAAGGAAGTAAAGGGGAGACAGAGAGAAAGGAAGAGAGAATGAGAAAAAGGAAAGAGGATGTGGGAGGGGGAGAGAGAGACAAGAGACAAGTAAAAAGGAAGAGAGCAAAGGAAAAGGAGAGAAAGAGGAGGGAGAAATGGGGAGAGAGAAAGAATAAAAAGAACTTGGTTGCCCAGGAGGTGATGCGGGGCTTCCCTGCAGGCCCTGCCTGTCTCAATGGCCTTCTCCTTCACCCCTTCTTACCTTCATCATCACACCCCGTTTAATTAAAGTCTGTGTCTCCAACAGAACTAGTTTGGGCCAAACCTTTTCACCTCCGGGAAATGTGGCAAGCCAGCGCCCTGCTTCTCTCCTCTCCCAGAACTATGTGCTGGGGTTTCCATCAACAATGCCAATGTCCAAACTGGGGCAGTGGGCTCAAGCCAGCTGAGAGCCCTGGTCATGAGGGTCTCCTCATTCGAGTTTAGCAAGATCTCTCTAATCCATGGAGAGCTAGGAGGCTGCTGCAGACTGTGTGGGCTGCAGAGTCAATTGTTTTCCAAGCTTATTGAAAGCAATTCCTTGGGGAAATATCCTCTTTCTGCCAGAGTTGGGCCTCACTCTGGGGTCTCCTGTTTAGTGGTACGTTTTGGAAAAGGGTTTAGGGTGGGGGTTTCCTATCAGGCTGATGAAAGAGAAATTCTCTTGGTCGCTGGGGGGTTGAGAATTACATTTAAGTTTTCATTTAAACTTGGGACTATTCAGCTGCAACAGCATTAGCTGGGGAGCTTGTTTAAAATGAGCAGTCCCGGGTTCCCAACTCCATAGATTCTGATTCAGTGGGTTTGGAGAGGGCCCTGGGATTCTGCCTATTGAACAGCCATCCTCCTCCTGCTTAAGGCTCATGCAGGGCCTCGGGGCCTTAGGGAGGGCCTGGCCCCGGGGTTGGGGGGGGCGGCGGGGGAGGCTGTGGTCTGGGAGCTCTCAGCGCAGTGACAACTCGGTGGCTGACTTGGGTTCCACAGGAGCAGGAAAGGGGCTGGTGGAATCTCCAGCCACGTAGTGTCTGGGGAGGGTACACCGACCATTTTTCACTCGGTGGGTTTAGAGTTCTCTGTCTGCGCCCTAGTGTTCTCTTCTTCTCTGGGACTGTTCCTTCTTGGAGAGACACTGCCTCTGGGAATTGGGCCACACCACGTCCCCCTTACCTTCTAAAGCGACGTCACGGGCCGGAGGCGTGGTCGGATGCAGCCGCCTCCCCCTGCGGCCACAGATGGAGGTGTGTAAAGTAACAGCTCCACGCTGAGCCGGCTTCTCCCAGGGAAGCTCACAGCTAGTTAGACGCTTTGCTGGAGAAGCGGGGGAAGGTGGTCGGGGGCTAAGATGCTGAAGATCCCTCTGGTGGTGCCTGAATGTGCACCGGCAAGGGCAGGCTGAGCGGCGGGGCGGAGGTGGCAGAGAAGGGTGGGAGGGAAGCAGGAGCTGAATCCCTGCATCCTTATCCTCTCTCAGCGGCTAATTAGCTGTGGGACGTGGGACCATGGCTTCCATTTGCTCCTGCAAAGTGAAGAACCCGCGCCCGGTGAACGCTCAGTGTTGAGTTCCTTTATTCCCCACACGTGTGTTCTGAGTGCTTTTTGCTGTTGCTTGTTTTCTCCTATCCCACATGCTCCTCCCCTCCGCCTTTGTTTCCTGTTTCCCAGAGACTGCCATTGAATTAGTGAGTTCTTTTAAAAAATAACTCTTGAGAAGTCGTGTGCCCTTCCGCAGACAGAGTATTTAGTCAGTTCTTTATTGCTTCCCCTCTTTACAAAAACCAAGTGAGGTGACAGAGAAACCCGATCAACCGTAAGACCTTGACTCTGGCAAAGAGAGCAGAACATGCTTTCAAGGCACTACCTGCGTGGTCTGCACCGTTCCTCCAATGTGTCTTCCTCTCTGTCTGCTCCTGCCGCCTGGGCCTCCTCCCTACCTCTGGCCTCAGTATTTTCACTTGCTTCCCTCTCCTCTTCCAATGGCACCAAGGTTATCCGGCTCTCTTGGTTCAGTTGGCTCTTAGCTCAAAGGTTTCCTTTTTAGAGAGCCCTTCCTTGATGTCCGCGTCTTAACAGTTCTCTCATTGCTCTAGATTCTCCTACCCTGCTTCATTTTTCCTTCAGTGCACTTGAACTTGTGATTCTCAAAGCCCATTAGAACCATTTGGGAAGCTGGTTAATCATGTGGATTCCCAAGCTTCAGTCCTTGATTTTATTGGTCTGTGGTGGAGGCTCTGGTAGTTTTTTGCAAAGCTCTCCAGGTAATTCTTATGTGGAAACGGGGCTGAGAACTTCTAAGCACTGTTTCTGGTTTCTGTTTGTTTTTGTTTTTGAGATATAATTGACATATTAGCTTCAGGTGTACAACATAATGTTTTGATATTTGTATATATTGTGGAATCATCACAATATGTCTAGTAGTGTGTGTCACCATGCATGGTTACAATTTTTTTTCTTGTGATAAACATTGTTATATATTTGCTGTTTGTCTCAACTATTCCAGTACACAGTAGATTGCAATAAAAATGGCCACAAATACTTCCCCAAACTGTAACCATGTCGTTTGCAATGTATCTTTGAAGCATCTTCCATCAAGAGATGGAGTATCCCTTTCAGCTGGGCTGGCCTTGTGACTGCCTTTGACCCACAGAATGTTACAGACATGACGCTGTGGAACTTCTGAGGGTAACCTACTGGAGGAAGGGCAGACAGAAGCCCTCTAGACCAAGCAGCTGGTAGCTAGCACCCCCTTCCAGATGGAAGTCAAGCCGTCTTAGACTATTCTGTCCTACTTGAGGTACGAAACGACTACAGTCGCGTGAGTGACCCCAGATGAGACAAGCAGAACAGCCCAGCTGAGCCTGACCCAAATTGCTAACCTGTAGAATTTAGAGAAAATAGTTATTGCTTTAAGCCATTAAGTTTTGGTGCTACTTGTTATGGAGCAATAGATAATTAATACAGAACGTAAGCTTCATAAGGGCAGAGACTTTGTGGTTTTGATGTTGTTATTGTTGTTTTTTCAGTACCCTATCCCCATTAGCTAGTTCAGAGCCTACACAGGCACATGGCAGGTGCTCAATAAATATTTTCTAAATGGATCAATGATATCTGATAGGGCTTTACAAAGAGCTGTTTTGCACTTTGCTAAGAGTCCAGTTGGCAACATGGGACACTTCCCTCAGTACTTAGAGTCAACTAGTGAGAAAGAATATGACTCCTCTCTCCTCTCCCAAGAAATCTCTTAAACTGCTACAGTGAGACTCTTCTTTCTCAGTAGGTCATTTCAGAAGAAGGTTGTTTAGCATAAATCTTTGCTGATTCGGGAAACCTGTTTTCTTTTTAAGTCCTCAGATTAAACATTCCTTAGTTCAGAGGTATTACAGAAATTGACTGCTTCCTCCAGTCTTTTCCCTGAGAAGAGCATCAAGGTAACCAAGGGTGTGAGGACCCCGTCCTGAGCAGGTGGTCCGGTTGGTGGTGGAGCTGGGGGCAGTGGAGAACAAGGTAAATACTGAAAAACTGGTAACTGGCTGGTGACACTCATTTAGTTCCAGTTCCTGTTATAAGCAGACTGGGTGTTTTGGTAATAAGCCATATTCAAAAGCCAAAGGGCTGTCATTATAAGTCCCAGTGGGAAGAGAGACTAAGAGAGGGATGATGGGGTGACCTAACCTAGAATTGTGTGCTGAGCCAGTGAGCTGGGTTCCCTGGGAAGCAGACCCTGAACCTGGGATTCGGGTGATCTCAGGAAGCACAAGTAGGGAAGTAGGGATGTGAGAGAGGAAAGGGAATAAAAAAGGACGTGTTAAGGAGTAGATTACTGTGTGGGCAACTGTAGTTCAATCCTGCAGGGAACGCTGGCGCATGGTGGAGACTGTGCTTCAGGCTCTCCCTGCTCCGGGAAGCAAGGAAGCTGGGGGCGACATCTACCTACTTCAGGCTGTTCTGTGTAGGAGCCTCCCCTGCACCTCTGGCCAGAGTGATCCCTTAGGTAGAGCATGATGGGGCTGAACACGGTGAGCTCGGGGGGCGTGAGTGGAACAGTGACAGCCTTGGCTGTAAGGACAGCTGTTTCCAAAAGAGTCCATCCTGAGCAGCACAGCTCCTGAAGGAAACCAGGTAGCTGGTGGGTGGGATCTGCCGGCCCTGGGAAGTGTTCATCCAAGCTTTTGCCCCAGTCTTCCCCCGATGGCTACTTTCCCTTCCTTCTCAAGGTACCAATTCTGCCCCAGGGTTCTAGTCCTCAGGTCTTTAGAGCTGTCTTAGGGTGGCAGCACTGGGGAAGAGTGGATTTAGGAGGACGCAGTGGCATCATCATATCTGATCTCACCGCCAGCACTTATTGAGCGCCACCTGTGTGCTAAACAAGGATCATGTCATTTAATTCTCAAAAACATCATGAGAGGGATGTTGTCATGAGACATATTTTGAAATCTGAGAGAACAGGCACAAGGAGACAGAATAATTTGCCCAAATCCCACAATTAGATCAATTCAAATCCCAGCTCTGTCCCCGGATCCCACCACACTCTTAACGTTGCCAGATATTGCCTCCTGTAATAACAGGCGATAACAAAAACCAGGAAAATAACACAAAAAGTTAGAGGTCAGACGTGAATTTGTATCCTGGGGCACTCTCTGAGTATCTGATGACTTTGATCAAGTCATTCAGCTTCTCTGAAACTTAGTTTTCTCATCTATAAAATGGACTTAAGAATGTATCCCGGTGGGACGTGTGGGAGGGGTAAATGACAACGTGTGTTTTGGTGGCTGGCACTAGGAGGCCCTCTACAAAAGTGTCCTCTCTTCATCCTGCTATGGCTCAGCCTTTGGTCAAGGAAACAGCTTTCTTATTCTCGGTGGTGCTTTGGGGGGCACCCCAAGTCTTGCCCTGATTTTGTGCTGCTTTGCGTTTCTTTGTGCTCAGAGTTCACGTAGATCTTACTTCCTAGCTAGGTGGTGAGCTGCTTGAGGCAGGAAACTAAGTTTGGCCTCAAGTTATTGTTGTCCTTGTATTCTCTAGAACATGGGGCTAGTGCCAGGACCCAGTTAGTGCTTGATAATGACTGCTGATGCTTCTTTTGGTTAATAAGAACATTAAATAAGAAGAATTTTGAATATAGAGAAATGTACAGACAACGTGATTCAGGTATCTCCGGAGGGCATTTTCTATCAATGCTGAGCTCCGTACTAGCCCTCAACCTAAGTGTTTGGGGCTTGTGATCAGCAGTAAGGACTGTCACCAAGCTGGACTCTTGTCATAAAGTTTAGTCTTTGCCATCAACTTAATGAGTTTCCCCAGTTATCCTAGAGCCAGCAGCTTCGTCAGTAGGGGTACTACAATAATATGGATAGCAAGCAACATTTTTTGAGCGCACTATGGTAAATACTTTATAGATAATGCCTTGTTTAATGCATACCCAAATCCTAAGATATAGGCAGTATTATCACAGTTGAGGCAACTGAGGTACAAAGAGGGTAGGTAACTGGCCCAAAGTCACCCAACTGGGAAGGGGTAGAGCTTGATTTGAAATATGTCTTTCCTACAGTTTTTTTTTTGTGGGCTCTGCTGATATTGGGCTCTTAAACTCTTCCTTTTCCATTCTTCTATAGCTACCCAACCTCCTCCCCTCCTGTTGGGTGACACATTCAATCCTATAGGTGAAAATGCGAGCTTGCAGAACTGGTAGGTATTCAGGCTTCTTAGGATGACTTTGCAGATCTTTGATCAGAACCGTTGGGTCAGCTACTAACTGACATTATTGTATATTCATTTATTTGCTTCTTTTCTGTCTCTCCTTATTAGAACGTGAGCTCCAGAAAATGGGTTCACCACTATATCCCACTGTGTAGAACAGTTCCTGCTACACAGTAGGTACTCCATAAATATTTGTTCAGTGGATGAATCCATTGTTTGTTGACTTCATAGCTTAATTATCACAGAAGCCATCTTGTTTCTAAGCCATTTGGAGGCACCGCACTCCTCCCTATTCTCTTCCTGCAAATACACCTCATCACTACACTGTATCCTCATGAGATTATTGTGCTTAACTGGTGAGATCATATATGTGAAACCATAAAGCACTTTAGATGTGTAATCCTCATAAAAGGGTCCTTATACGGCCCATGCTGTATGGAGCTGTGATCTGAGAACCCAGTCCAACACATAGAGTATTATAAAATACTCTATTTGTGTACAAGTAAAATTGTACACAAGTACAATTTTTACTTGTATCCCTTGAAGAACATTAAAGTTGATCCAATTCATAATCTATAGCAATGTTTCTGGAAAGTGTCTTGTCTCTCCTTCTTAAGTCTTTCCCACTTGCTGTTGCTCTGGTAACCCCAAAGTCTCTCTTCATGTCCAGCCCATTTGGCTTTTCTCTTTTCTTCCTCCCTCACCCCTCCCAGGGCTCTATTATGTGGACTGTCTGAACCCAGTTGTCTAAATCTTCTGATCTTTCCTCTAGCTTCTCTGTCACTTACAAGCTGTGTAACACCAGGAATGCAACAGACTGTTTATGCATCCGCTTTCTTGTATATAAGGTGGGCATTTAATCCTGTGAGGAAAGTACTATGATGATTACTGAGTTCAACCTTATAAAATGCTTAAAACAGTGCCTAGACATGAAAAGATGCTCAACATTGCTAATCATTAGAGAAATCAAAACTACAATGAGCTATCACCTCATTGTAGTCAGAATAGCCATCATCAAAAAGTCTACAAATCATAAATGCTGAAGAGGGTGTGAAGAAAAGGGAACCCTCCTACACTGTCAGTGGGAATGTAAATTGGTATAGCCACTATGGAGAACAGTATGGAAGTTCCTTAAAAAACTAAAAATAGAGCTACCATATGATCCAGCAATCCCACCCTTGGGCATATATCTGGAGAAAACTCTAATTTGAAAAGATACATGCACCCCAATGTTCATTGCAGCACTATTTACAATAGTCAAGACATGGAAGCAACCTAAGTGTCCATAGACAGATGAATGGATAAAGAGGATGTGGTACATATATATACAATGGAATATTATTCAGCCATAAAAAGGAATGAAATATTGCCATTTGCAGCAACATGGATAGATGTAGAGATTACTATACGAAGTGAAGTAAGTCACAGAGAAAGACAAATACCATATAATATCACTTATATGTGCAATCTAAAAAAATGATACAAATGAACTTATTTACAAAACAGAAACAGACTCACAGACATAGAGAACAAACTTATGGTTACCAAAGGGGAAAAGGGAGGGGGGCATAAATTAGGAGTTTGGGATTAACAGATACGCACTACTACATATAAAATAGATAAACAACAAGGTCCTACTGTATAGCACAGGGAACTATATTCAATATCTTATAATAACCTATAATGGAAAAGAATCTAAAAAAATGTATATATATATAACTGAATCACTTTGCTGACACCAGAAACTAACACAACATTGTAAACCAACTATACTTCAATAAAGTAAAAACAAACAGTGCCTGGTACACAGTAAACACTCAATAATCTTAGCTGCTTTTGTTATTATTACTAGCAGTAGTAGTAGCAGTAACACCTAACTCCTAATTGCACACCACTAAGTATCTGAGAATCAACTGACTAAAATGGAAACTCTGGAGACAGCCAAGGGAAGGTATGAATCTTAGTGGACAAGGTCAAATATCTCTCTTTTTGTTTCATATATATATGGGAAAGTGATGTATAGGAAGAGGTGGAGAAAGTGGAAACTTCATTACAAAATCCTGCACCTGTCAACCAGACGCCAAATATTATAAGCATTTAGATATTAGAAGAATTCTCTTTGCACTGCAGTCCATGGTACCTATTTTCAGTTTTGTCTATTCTTAAAATGATGCCTCTTTTTTTGAACCAGCCATCTTCAAGTATTTTAAATTTTCATCTGACACCACCTTGAGACTCCCTGCTTGTACTGTCTGACCTCTTTTGATTTTCTTCTCCTGTTTTTATAGCTTTACCACAGATCACAGTGTTAAGTCTCTCAGAGACTCTTCTGAAGGTCTCTTCTTGGCAATTTTCTTGCTACGTGATGCCAAAAACATCTTTGTAAGCCCTCTGTGGCATTGGGGAGAGGCAGGATGAGGCCAGTTCAGTCTGTTTTCTTTTCATGTATGTTTCGCATTCCAGCAATGACAGGGCACGGGGTGAACTGCACGGAGATAATTGCTGGAACTGGGGCAGCTGCCTGGGTCCTCAGCTCTCCGACCACACCCGTGAAGCCCACCAGAGAACTGGTGCGATTGCTGTGTGCATGAGGGAGGGCAGGGCTAAGAGACCTAATTTGGTCTGAGCCCAGGGTGGAGACTAGATGAAGCCTAATTTGGAAAGGGCTATAATTGAGTCTGTCTGGGCTCTGTTTGCAATGTATAAATTGGAAGCAATTTAATAAAATTTAGCATTTCAGGTTTAAAAGATATAGTCAGGAAAGGGGCTCGGATTTTTGCGTTATAAGCCTTGAATATCCTTTTTCTCTATTTATACGTTTTCTTTTTCCTATCATATTTTTCTCATAACACAAATATGATCTGATTTAGAAAGAAGGGGTCCTGATTTAAGAAAATCCAAACTTACAAATAAGGTAAAATCAGGAAGTGTTGATTTGCTTCTTCATTTTAGTCTAGATTTTAAAAAGGCTCTTTTAAAGTTGTGAGCTCTCCTGGGTGCCTTGCCTATCTGTCTCAGAGCATTAACTTTCTGCTCAAGTCTTGCAGGAGTTTGGGTGATGTGGAGGAAAGAACGGAGAAACTGAAAGCCAAGGCAGTGGGAACCACTGCCAACAGAAGCTCAAGGTGAAATAAAGATGCAAATGTGTCTGAATTTTAACTTAATGCAAAAGGGAAACACAACAAGCTCCCAGGGGGAATTGAACACACATCCTTGTTAGCCTTGAAAGGAGAGGCACAACCTTAAGGCTGGTCCCTGCTAATCTGGTAAACTTTCAGAGACACGTTGTCTGGAGGTCTGGGAAGCAGGTGGGAGCAGATGGAGGGGATGAAGGTAGAGAGATAGTTCTTGGTGAAGTGACCCAAGGACACCCAACTAAATCCCTATCCAGGGTCATCAACATAATGGGCAATACCATCCCTCCTTAACTTGACAATTTCCCAGGTATCTCCTGACCCTTTCACTGCATTGTCACGCCCAAGAGGCAATAGAGGGATGTGGGTTAAAAACTCAGGTTCTGTAGCCTGTCAATCTGGATTTGAGTCCTGCATACATAGATTACAGTTTGTATCACCTTGGGCAAGTCATTGGTAAAATGGAGACACTAAATACCTCACACTGTTCTTTTGAGCCTATAAAGCACTTACCACAGAGCCTGGTACCGGGTAAATGCCACCATTATTACTTTTATTATTGCTATTATTATTATTAATTTTCCCTGGAACACATAAGAGGATTTCTCTTTGAAGAGTGGAAGTTTCCACGACTGTTTCTAAGTACGGAAACAGTACTTGCGATCCATTTACCTCAGCTGGTGCTCATGCATCCCTGGAAATCTGAGCTGCAAAACCCTATTTCCTCAGTCTGCATCTGCAGACTGAGTTAGTTTAGTTAGTTAGTTTAGTTTAGGTTTAGTCTTTTGCAGGAAGAGGATCTCTGCTGAGATAATGGTGCCTTCGCTGCCACCAGATGAGAAGCAGGTGACTCACCCCTAGTCATCGGCTGCTCACTCACTTTCACCAAAGAGGAGCTGGGCACCTTGCACATAGTCTGCCCCATGATGGGGCCGGGCCAGGGAGTGAGCTCAGTGGGGTCAGAGCTGAACTTGGGAAGCCCAGCCTAGGAGGAGCCACTTCTTGTCCACAAGCTGAGTTCTCCACGTGTGTTCCCACCTCTGCTTGTGTCTGCACTAGAGTCAGACAGATGAGGCCACAAGTCCACTTCCTAGATCTTTGCAAGTCATGAGCTCATCTGTGAAATGAAGGTAATAATGTCATTTACCTTAATGGCTTGTAATGAATATCAAATAAGATCTGGAGCAATGTAAAAATTCAGTTAATAGTAATAATTATTGTGTTGGTCCTTTGGCTTAGAATTCCCCTTCCCCTCCCTCCTTCCCATCCTCCCTGTCTGGCTTGTCCTCCCCGGATGACACTGGTCACAGTGAACACCTCTCCCCTCACTTCATTCCATTCTCTCTGTGTCTCTCATCAGTACGTGTGGAACTTATGGCAAAAGTACTCTTGTCTATTGCTTTTACTATTGTAAACATTATCAAAATTTATATTGTGAAAATATTCATTAAGTAATGAATTCGTTCATTTATTCAAAAATATGTATTGAATATCAGCTGTATATGCACACGTCCATATGCTGATGATCTGGCAATAAACAAAACAGGTAAAGCCCCACCTTCATGGTACTTGTTATAGAGGATGAGATAGACACATGCACACACATATAAAAGTGTCTGCAAAATAGGTGTACAGTTTAAAGAATAAGAATAAGGCAGGCCACTAATTTGAAAAGATACAGTATTCATAGCAGCACTATTTATAATAGCCAAGATATGGAAGCAACCCCCATGTCCATCAACAGACAAATGGATAAAGATGTGGTATATATATTCAATGGAATATTACTCAGCCATAAAAAAGAATGAAATAATGCCATTTGCAGCAACATGGATGGACCTAGAGAATATTATGTTTAGTGAAGTAAGTCAGACAGAGAAATATAAATACTTTATGATATCACTTATATGTGGAATCTAAAAAGTAATACAAATGAATGTGTATAGAAAAACAGAAACAGACTCACAGATACAGAGAACAAACTAGTGGTTACCAGAGGGCAGAGGGCAGAGGGGAGGGGCAAATTAGGGGTATAAGATTAAGGATAGAAACTACTATATATAAAATGGATAAGCAACAAAAATATATTGTACAGCACAGGGAATTATATCCATTATCTTATAATAACTTTTAGTGGAGAATAATCTGTAAAAATACTGAATCACTATTCTGTATACCTGAAACTAACATAATACTATAAAGCAACTATACTTCAATAAAAAGAGAGAGAGAGAGAGAGAGAATAAGACAGACCACTTGGCACCTGCCCCTCAAGTGAAGACATAGAATGTTTTTCCCCTAGAAGGACCTATGTGTCCCTTCTCAGTCGCACCCTGCTCTAGTTCCCCCAAGCCCAGAGGGACCAATCATCCTGGTTAGTATGTTAATCATGTCCATGCTTTACCTTACAGTTTTACCACCTACATATTGAACACTCGATGCTATTTTAATTCAGTTTTGCATGTTCCAGTGTCATCTGGATGTATTATATGCATTTTTCCTGTGACTTCTTTCACTCTACATTATGCTTTGGAGTTGATCTTCACTGATACCTGGGGTTGTAGTTGACTCAGTTGTCACTGCTGGGTAGTGTACCATGTATTGCTTTCCCACACTGAATGTGTACATTCTATTATTGATACATATTTGGGTTATTTCATTTAAAAACATCGCTTTCATGCTGCATTGGCCATTCTTGAAACTGTCTCCTGGTTCCACAGGTAAGAGTTCTTGCAGGAGTGGAAATTCGGGGTTGTTTTTCATCTACTTGAAAATTTCTAGAGGATGGGGCCTCTTCCTTTGGGTCCTTATTGCTGCCTCTCACAGGGAGGATGGTCAAAGTTGGTTTAAAGGACAAGGATAAGTGGATGCATGCAGTTCAAATCTGTGTTGTTCAAGGGTCAACTATAATTCAAATAGTTTAAAGACAAAATGAAGTTCCCAAGTATCTCAAAGTCACTATCGTTGGTAGGAAGCTGTGGGAATAAGAAAAACAGCTGAAGGAAAACCTATTTCTTGCTGATATGCCAGCATAGGTTACCAGGCTAAATCAGGAGCAGGTTTACATACATCCACTGATTCCTTACTGTTGGGCTACTCAAAAAGATCTTCATGTTTCTCTAGGTCAAGAAGGGCAACACCAGGAATCCCTTTCCATCCTGACACCCAGAGGGAGAGCCTCAGGGTCCCTCATGCCCCGGGTACTAGACTGGGGTTTCGGGCACCAGCAGTGGCAGCAGACTGCAGGCTTCAGGCAGCTCAGAGGCAACCAAGCCATCTGTGCAGCCAGGCAATAAGGAAGGGATTACAGGGATTGATGGGCTGTGCAGAGAAGGCCTCTGGCAGAACAAAGTGGGATCTAGAGACCTCGCCAGGTCACGCAGAGCATCTCACATCTGTGATCCAGGTCAGACAGGGCTGCCAAAGTTTGCTGTTGTCATGGCCGTGCCAGCACAGAGGAAAGGAGCCTGGCTTGCTGGCTGCCTGCGCCCAGTGGAGTATCCCATCCTGAGGTTTAGGGCTGCTAAACTCTAAAGTCTTCGTTGCCCTTTCAGAGAGGCCAGCGAATCCTTTCCTCCCTGGAATGGGATTTCTTCAGGGGAACTGTGTCCCTGGTGTCTCACCGTAGGTGACATCCCCTGACCAGGCTAGCAAGAAGACTGCATGTTGGCTCAGAGGGATTTTTTTTCCCACTTCGGAGCTTAGAGGATAAGGTCAGAAAAGCCCTTCTTGATCTCAGAGTATCTTGGGAGCATCACAGATGGGATATCTTGGCCTCACAGTTGCTCTTTAAGCATTTGCCCCGTTTGGAATAAGCAACAACAGAACAGCTTGGCTTTCAAAGGACAGCCGAAGCCTGGTGGAGAGGTTCTCCAGATGGTGGCAAAGCAGCAGCAGCGATCCCAGCATGGGGCTCTGGGGGCTCAAGCAGCTTGGATATGCCAGATCACAGCGCATCAGGAAATCCAACCTCCTGTTGCCTCTGCTCTCTGGAAAGTCTGGATGAGTTCTCCCTTTAGGATGGAGGAGCTTCTCCTCTGGAGCCTTCTGAGGCAGCTGTAGAGAGGATGGTGATACTTACTTCATCAGATGATCCAGGAAAAATCATCTTCAATGAGAGAGGGAGCACTGCTGCTCAGCTTCAAGGCCTCCTTGGCCTTTGGGTCTGCTGTCTGTGGTGTCTCCCTTACTCCCAGAGCTCTGCTTAACAGGGCTTGACTCCCTCAGTCCAGGATTGCCCTCCCCCAACCTCTCCCCCACTATGAGGCACCAGTGAGGACCTCAGCATCCAAACTCCCAAGCCTTCTCACTCCAGGGAAAAGCCCTAGCATGATGCCCTGAGGCTGGTCCTGCAGGAGCAGTTAATGCGCGTTGGCATCCTTAGTCTTGTGTGTTTGACCTTGGGGAGTAGGTGGAGCGTGATCTTGGTGGTTACAGAGCAAGGTGAGAATCCTGGCGGTGCCACCTCCTAACGATGTGTCTTGGGCAAGTCACTCAGTGGTGCAATAGAAAAAGACTCATGAGCTTCTTAAGTTGTTGTGAGGATTGAATGAGATTTTTCTAGAGAGAGAATGGGAGAAAGAGAGAGAGAACAAGCTAAGCACAATGCCTAAGTGCCTAGTTGGTAGTAAGTATTTGAGTAGAGGAAGCCATTATTATTCTGATGGAAAATGCTTAAGTGCACAAGTTTTTCAAAGGTTTTAAATAATTTCAAGAGAACTCTAGGTTAAGAAGTCTGAGTACAGATCATCAGATCCAATGACTTTATTTTTTTAGATTAGGAAAGCGTGGCTAAACCCCAAGAGAAGTGACCTCTCCCCATGGTTGCTTAGCCACTTAGGAGCAGAGCCAGAGCAGGGACTGGGACTCCGGTCTCCAGTGCTCTCTCTCTGGCTGTTTGCCTTACAAGGACCCAAACAGGCCTCACGGTATCACCTACCATCTGCTAAATGAGAGTGGTTGGCAAGAGATTCTCCTTACACTGCAGGGAACAGGAAATTGCTCAATTCATTTTCTTGTAGACAGTGGTGAAAATCTCATTCAGGAGAAAAATGGGAGTGTGTGGGCGATCAATCTGATGCTCCCCTGATATTGTTAGTCCTTGTAGAGGACAGCCTCAGTGTAATGCTTTCAGCTCCTTTGGGCTCCATTAGTGCTGGACATCTTCTCTTTGTCCCTCCAGATCTGCTCTCCATCGTCCCTACCCTATTCTCTGCCCCTGGAGGCTGACCTGTGTGGACCACACCAACAGGCTTCCTTGCCCTTTGGCTTATGGTTCAGTTCAACCAATCGGGAGCCCCAGCAGGAAATCAGAGAGAGGAAGGAAAGTGAGAAAAGTGAATGACTCCTGCTTCTCTCTGTGTGAAGTCGCCCCCATCTAGCCATGCCACTCCACACAAGGTCACTGCTCCTTACATGGTGACCTTTCCTAGATGACTCTCTCCTGCAGGACTAACGTAACTCTTCCTCCCCTTGTCCCTTTGGACTTCTTAGGGGTGGTGACTCTCTTTTCTTATTAACCTTGGGATGTTGTACCATCCTTTGTGGTTTTCTTATAGCCTGTCCATGTCTTTGTAAGTACTCCCTTTGTAAATGAACTATCCTTGGAATTATCCTGAGTGTACCCTCTACGTTATTTTGGGACTCTAGCTGATATACTGGTCATCACCTTGTGTCCAACTAAGATCCAGCTACAGTCCCCCAGGTGATGACCTGTGTTGGTTAGGAAGAAAATTCCATATAAAATAACACTTGTCTTTCCGAATGTGCCTCCATTCTCGCTGTATCTTCCTTGTTTAGCCCTCTTAGGAAGCTGGCTAGAGCTTTGTTGATGATTGGAATGGGGTCTGATTTATCTTCCATGCTGTGGGAAAAGAACATGATATCAGAAGTGACAGGTAAAGGTGAATAGAGTGGGGGGTTTGGTCATCTGGTCAACCTCAGGCTCTTTTATCTTGTGAATTTCATGGGGCTCCTTTTGGGTTCTTGACATGAGCTGAGCTTCACAAAAGCAACCTGAAAAGCCATTAAGGACAGTGGCTTTATAACCTAACCCTAACCCTAAACCCAATCTCGGTAGTTAAGAAAACTGAGTCCTCAAGATACGAAGACACGATCAGTTAAAATATAAACCCTCATTATAGTTGGTAGAGTGAGTTGATGGTGAGTCAAGAAGCTAACCTTGAATCTACAATCATTGAACTTTTTGTTCTTACTCTACATTTTCTTGCTTTTGTCCTCCATGAAAAACTAGATGGTAGGCTCTTTGAGGACAAGAAATATGTTTTTAAAAACGAATTAATTAATTTTTGTATTTACAAGTATTTGGCACCTGCTATGTGTCAGACACTAATCTGGACACTGGAGAGGCAATGGTTACTAAGAAAGATATGATCACTATAGTTAAAGGATATACAGTCTAACCCAAGGCAAACTATGGCTGTAGGCTGGCTGGCTGTTTTGCTAATAAAGTCTTATTGGAACACAGAAATGCCCATTTGTTTACTAGTGTCTATGGCTGCTTTTGAGCTACAAGGCAGAGTTGTGTATTGCAACAGAGATTTTATATCTTGCCAAGCCTGTAATATTCACTGCTTAGCCTTTTATAGAAAGTTTGCTGACTCCTGGCCTACCCATCTACCTTCCCAGTACCCGGTGAAGAGGTAGCCACACTTTTTTTCTCAACAAATACTTCATGGTTAGATTAACAGATTATTCACAGCTGAAAGCATCACCATTGTTCAGATAGTAGGAAATAATCCTTAGTGGATTATTTTTAATCTTTGCTTCTTAAAAAATTTGCTGAAATTTCTAGATGTTGTTGACATATGAACAATTTTCTTGCCTTTTTTTGGTGGATCAGTGTGAATTCAATACACCTATGCAACTGCGCAAGAAGTTTCAAAGGGGAAAATATTCTTATGCATGGGGTGGGTGGGAAGGATTGAATAGAACCTTGATTGCTACCATTCCAGAATGTGTCATCTGGTTTTCTGCTGCTCTTAGCCTTCTCTAAATGCACTTGTGCTGTGAAATTTTTTTCAACTTTTTGTTCATAAATGCTCAAAGAAAAGCAATGAACTCAGAAGTCCCTCTTAACCATTTCCTTCTCATTGGTATTTAAGAACACAAATGTGTGGCTGGGGGATTCTCTGGGATTGTGGCACAGTTAGAAGGAAGAAGGTAAAAGCCAGTGTCCTTGGCATGGTCTGGCAGGGTCCATTCTCTGTGCGACATCTCTGAATAACACCTAGATTAACATTTAAATAGGTGCAAGGTGTTCTCTTTGACTCCTTGTAGGTTTAGGATGTTTATCTTGTTCTGGGAACTGTGTATTGTACTGAGTATTATTAAAATTTGAAAAGAAAAGAAATGTAACTGATTCTCCAAATGAATAGTTGTTTTTAAAATTAAAATTAGAATACTAATGAAAGAAGCTGTGGCATTCCCTAAAGATAAGGGAAGGGCAATGTTGTAGATAATCTAGGAAAAATAAAGGAAAAAAATAAACAAGGATAGGTCTAGGCACATTGTAGGAAAAGCTGACAATTCTTATTTTGAATTACTCAGTGCCTAGAACTGGCTTATACATACTCTTCTGGAGCACGAACACAAAATATTGTGAATGGAAATTTCTCCAGTCCAAGAAAGACTTATGACCTCTGATCATTTCAGTTATTATTTAGTATGATCAATTCAATTCCGAAGGAATTTACAAAGGTCCTCCTGTGTTCTAGGCACTGTGATCATCCTAAGAAAATATAATAATGATGCAGTTAATAATTTAATTGCCATACATAGTATAAATGGGCTGTAAAATCCAGTGAAAGGTGGGATTAATGAGAGACGGAAATAATGCAGAAAATGTTTTGGTACTGGATTAGGTATTAGAATAATAAGAGAGGAGGCTATTTCAGCAGATAGGACTTAGTTGAACAGTTATATGTGGTTGGATTATAGAAAACCAGCTCCTAGTAAGGAGGTAGGAAAGGTCACCCAAGATTTTAAATAGTGTGATATTGTAGACAATGGGGAGCCATTAAGGTTCTGAGGAGTGGATTGGGATGCGTGTAGCTTCTCTCTAAGATTGAGATGGTAGCTGTGTATTTGATGGCTTGCAGAGATGAGAAATTGGAGGTGGGGAGGCCACTTAGATGCAGATTACAATACTTCAGGTGGGGACAAATGTGATTATAGAAATGAACTTTCTATGGAGATACCCTAGGCAGGCTTGGCACCTGTCAGAATATGAGTGAGAAGGAGATAAGAGTACATGACTAAGTGTCTGATTATGTGGAAGTGATTTACAGAGAGGGCTTCGATATGGAAAGACATGTAGTAATGTGTGTCCCAATCAGATTGCAGCTAAGACAGACACACTAATGAAGATAAATTAGTTAAAAAATAAACACATTTCCAGACCTTCTCTACCTGATCTATGTCTGCTAGGCTCTTTAGGACCTAATTCAAGAATGCCCCCCTTCCAAGAAGAATTCTCTAGCCGCAGAACAGATCTTGCTTGCATTTTTTAAAGCAATTAAAGTATAAGCAATTGTAGAAAAAGGGCAATGTCTTTTTTTTTTAAATTTTTATTTATTTATTTATTTATTTATGGCTGTGTTGGATCTTCGTTTCTGTGCGAGGGCTTCCTCCAGTTGCAGCAAGTGGGGGCCACTCTTCATCGCGGTGCGCGGGCCTCTCACCGTCGCGGCCTCTCTTGTTGCGGAGCACAGGCTCCAGAAGCGCAGGCTCAGTAATTGTGGCTCACGGGACCAGCCGCTCCGCGGCATGTGTGATCTTCCCAGACCAGGGCTCGAACCCGTGTCCCCTGCATTGGCAGGCAGATTCCCAACCACTGCGCCACCAGGGAAGCCCAGGGCAATGTCTTTTATGCCTTTGTTATTCACTAAATATTCTAGTATAGTGCCAGGCCTGCAATGAGTGATACTATGTGGGTGCAGAATAAATCACCCAGATAGACAACTTATGAAACAATAGGTCATATACACATCAAAGCTAGCTGCCTAGAATGGTGAGATGTGGAGAGCAGAGGTTTTCTGGGGTCAGGGAGATAACTGTCAGATCTATCTGGACATAGCTCAGGGGAGTTCTTAAAAAAATTCAAGAGTCATAACAATGGTGGAAGAACGATTCTTAGGGGATTGGGAATGGTGCCTGGAGGGGTTCATGCAATGATGACATTGGGGTGCTTTAAAGCTGCATAAAGTTGAAGTGCTGACAGATTTGAAATGTAGAAAGAAACAACACAAATGGGTTCAATTCTGGTGATTTTAATCAAAGGGGAATGATGTTTATTTATCCGTGGGTTAATGGGAAAATAATTTGGAACATTAAGAAGTGGTAGAATATGTTAATTGGGGCTCTCTTCACGAAGTGCTTTTGGGGGGCTCTATAAAGGATGTGACTAAAGATTGGGAGACTTTCCAAAATTAATTATTTTCCAATACTGCCTGTGAGACTAAAGCCACCCCTCCACACACACACATGATTGCCTTCATTTGTGGGATACAAACTATACAAAGACTACTAACCTTAGACTGTAACCTTAGCACACATATCACTTAATGTTGAAATATTAGAAGCATTCTTATTAAAATCAGGAATAAGAGAAGTATGGCTATTCAGATTGCTACTATTCAACGTTATACTGGAAGTTCTAGACAATACAATAATGGAAAATAAGCAATAACTACTAAAAAGAGATACAACTGATATTTGGAATTGATATGAAAACCTAAGTAGTTGTCAGATATTTTGAATCTTCTATTAGAACTCAAGAAACTTCAGCAAGTTCAGTGGATACTATCCATCTATCATCTATCTAAATATCTATTTCTGTACATTAGTGATAGAAAGTATACTTTTCTAATATGAACATGAAGAAAACTATAAAACTTACTGAGGGATGGAAAAGAGGACTTGATGAAACAGAAATACGCCATGTTTGTGTTTAGGAAGACTAAATAAATTCTCATAAATTAATCTAAACATTTAGTGCATTCCCAATCAAATTTCTATTGAACTCAACTAATTAATTCTAAAGTCCTTGTAGAATAGGAAATGTATAAGTAAATCAATTTTTTTTAAAAGGAAAACAATGATGGGGATATGTCTTGTTAGACATCAGAATATACTATAAAAGTATAGTAAACAAGATATTGTATTGGAATGGAAATAGAGTTTTTAAAAAGTTCAGTGGAATACAAAAGAATCGAGAGATAAACCAGAGATAAATATATCCTAGAGATAATGCTCTGCAAAACTGAGAAAAGGCTTTGGGGGCAATTGGCCAGCCATTTGAGAAAAAAGAAAATTAGATCCATATCTACAAGTGTGCAAAATTCATTCCAGATAAATTAAAGATAAAAATGTAAAAGTATCATTATAAATAAGAAAATATAGAAAAGAATTAAAAGTAAATATTGGGGCATGGAAAATTTTAAGTTAGACACAGAGGTTGATTAATTTGACTCTATACAAATTAACAAGACATTAAGTTAAAATTCAATACCATATATGTTGCAAACACTTTCTTTCAGTGTAGCAGGTAAATACTTAAAATATATAAAGTGTTTCTATTAATCAATAAGAAAAAAGATAAAGAGTCAAAGAAATATAAGCAGGTAATACACAGGAAAAAAATGCAAATGGCCAGAAATATATGAAAAGACATAAAACTTATCATTAGAGAAATACAAATTAAACAACAATGAAATATCGGGGGTTTTTTCCCCATAAATTTGGAAAACAAGGGGGAAAAGAAGTAGGAGGATAGGAGAAGAAGAAGATCGTGAAGATTTTTCTATACACTGTTGTTGGTGCTGACATTGATTGACACAGCATCTTTTGGAGAAAAAGTTCACAACGTTTATCAAAATTTAATATGTATATCCTCCTATTTGGCAATTGTAAAACTAAGGATTTTCCTAGAAAAATGTTCCCATGAGTACACAATGCAATGTATATATCGCAATATTGTTTATTATAGTGACAAACTGAATATGACTAAATGTCCCATTAGTAAGATACATTTAAATGAAATATACCACATCCATTCTATAAAGTATTGTGCAGCAATGAAAAAGAATGGGATATCTGTATATACCGTCAGACATATACTCGTTTGAAATAAAAAGCAATTTATAAAACAATTTACAATTGAATGCCCTTTATGTAAAAAAAAAGCAAACAAAACAAAAAATATCTAATTCTAAATTGAAGCCTACATACATATGAATGTATAGAACAAGATCTGGACATACATATACCAACATACATAAAATTATTTCTGGAGAAAACTGTGAGATTGGTGTGGCAAAGATGATCTTTTTGTAGAATTATTTATTTGTTTGAATTTTTATAAGAATGTATGAATTGACTAATTGTATGATTAACAATAATAAATTAATTAAAAAATAAAATAAAAATCCAAGCACACAAGGGTACAAGATTATGGCTTATGCCTACAAAGAGCTTGATCTAGGTGTTTTCCTTACATTATATAATTGTGCATTCCTCCTTTCCAGCAAACATCTTATTAATTCCCCTTTTAGGATTTATCCTTGGAAATATCAATGCCAGAGACCAATCCGTTAGCTAATTAGGTATATTTCTAAGTATACAGTTACTTTAAGGGATAACAGATGTTGCATCTAACATCCAGACCTTGGCTAATGTGTAGTTCATTAACACAGGTCCGACTTGCATTCAATTTTATGAAGCTATAGGAGAGCTCTTATCTTTAAAAAAAAAAAAAAAAAAAGATTTAAAAATCTTTTTAAAGATTTTTAAATCTTTTAAAATTGCTATAAACTTCAGCTTTTCAGGGATTTGAATTTACTGTCCCACACTAGCTTTTCCCAGATTTTTAACATCCTGAGTTCTCTATATAATATTGATCACATCACTGAATAGAATCTAGCCTTTAGCCAAAAATGATGGAAAATAATTGGGCTTTTAATTAAACAATCAAACAAACAGGCCAGAATG
The DNA here is from genome assembly GCF_949987535.1 of Balaenoptera acutorostrata. Taxonomy (NCBI): domain Eukaryota; kingdom Metazoa; phylum Chordata; class Mammalia; order Artiodactyla; family Balaenopteridae; genus Balaenoptera; species Balaenoptera acutorostrata. The sequence goes on along the minus strand of NC_080079.1, from coordinate 18,911,162 downwards.
AGCACACCTAAAAACTACTTTTGCTCAGCATTACATTTTCTCTGCAAAATAGAAAAGTTGTGAAAAATCAATAATGGCAAAGCTTATCTGAGGGAAAGGATATTTTTGTATGGATGTCTATTCTAAAACACCTCCTAATTCCCTTTCTGTGGGCTTCACCAGAACTGGCAAACCAGGCACAAACTGTCTGTAGGACTTTGCTTTTGTAGTCTTTGGAAAATCTGGGTTTTGAATTTTGAAAGAAAAAGGAAAGTAGGTAGAGTCAACTGCCTGAGTTTGCCCAGTCACATATTTGTGCTCGCACAGGTTCAGTTTGTTCAGCCATATCGTTGAGCACCTGCTGGGTCCCAGGCAGAATACTAGGAACTTAGGTGTGAATATGAGTCCCACAAGGCCTTCCCCTTGGGCTGCTCACACTCTCATGATCACAAAGATGGATTATAGAGGGAATTACTGAGTTGCATAAACCACTCCACTTATTCAACAAATATTTCTTAAGCCCTTATGTGTCAGGCCCTGTGCCCTTATGTGTCAGGCCCTGGGGATGAGTTCACAATCTGGAGAGGATGAAAGACAATGAAAGCATGAATATATTGTGTGAAACATGCTGGGATGGTACTGGACATAGAGCATCCTAAGAGGAGCTTAAGACGAGTAGCAAATCTGTCCCCTCGGGGGTCAGGGCAGGCTTCTTTGAGGAAGAGAGATTTAAGACACGCAACCAGTTACTTGAAAGGTGAGTAAAAGTTTGTAAACCAAGGAATGAGGGGTAGAGGGATTATGGCGGGTATGACCTTGTACCAAGCACTGTGATGGGCCCTGGGGGTTCCCACCCTCACAAAGGCTTGTGTCCGCATCTCCATCTCTTTCCAGCCTGTCTGTCTCTTTCCTTTGCCTCTGGCCATTATCCCTGACTCCTAAGCCCCATTCCCCAGATGCTCCCTCACTTGTCCAGTACAGCAACAGACCCTGGACTGTCTTCTCCCTCTCCCCATTTCTACTCTTAGTGACTCGTTCCTCCTTTCCCACCTCATCACCATTCAAATGACAGCAAAATAATTGACATCACCCCACATTTAGGTAATTTCTTTTTCAGATGCTGATTCTTGTGTACTATTCCATGCCTTTATAAAAGCAAGGGTGCTTATCTTCCAGAGGCTGCTCTGGGATGCTAAATCATCAAAATAGCCCCACTTACTGTCCTTGCTTTCATTAGTGACGACAGTCAGGAAAACCTTCCCCTTCCCCACCGGCAACCTTGTTTCTCCTGTGGCCTAATAGACACTGTCCCATTTGCAGTTGAATTTGGCATAAATTTGCCCTTTTTTTTGGAATTTTATTTTATTTATGTTTTTATACGGCAGGTTCTTATTAGTCATCCATTTTATACACATCAGTGTATACATGTCAATCCAATTCTCCCAATTCATCACACCACCACCCCCACCTGCCACTGCTTTCCCCCCTTGGTGTCCATACGTTTGTTCTCTACATCTGTGTCTCAATTTCTACCCTGCAAACCAGTTCATCTGTACCATTTTTCTAGGTTCCACATATATGCATTAATATGCAATACTTGTTTTTCTCTTTCTGACTTACTTCACTCTGTATGACAGTCTCTAGATTCATCCACGTCTCTACAAATGACTCAATTTCGTTCCTTTTTATGGCTGAGTAACATTCCATTGTATATATGTACCACATCTTCTTTATGCATTTGTCTGTCGATGGGCATTTAGGTTGCTTCCATGACCTGGCTATTGTAAATAGTGCTGCAATGAACATTGGGGTGCATGTGTCTTTTTGAGTTATGGTTTTCTCTGGGTATATGCCCTGTAGTGGGATTGCTGGATCATATGGTAATTCTATTTTTAGTTCTTTAAGGAACCTCCATACTGTTCTCCATAGTGGCTGTATCAATTTACATTCCCACCAACAGTGCAAGAGGGTTCCCTTTTCTCCACACCCTCTCCACCATTTGTTGTTTGTAGATTTTCTGATGATGGCCATTCTGACTGGTGTGAGGTGACACCGTATTGTAGTTCTGACTTGCATTTCTCTAATAATTAGTGATGTTGAGCAGCTTTTCATGTGCTTCTTGGCCATCTGTATGTCCTCTTTGGAGAAATGTCTATTTAGGTCTTCTTCCCTTTTTTGGATTGGGTTGTTTGTTTTTTTAATATTGAGCTGCATGAGTTGTTTATATATTTTGGAGATTAATCCTTTGTTGATTTGTTTGCAAATATTTTCTCCCATTCTGAGGGTTGTCTTTTCATCTTGTTTATGGTTTCCTTTGCTTTACAAAAGGTTTTAAGTTTCATTAGGTCCCATTTGTTTGTTTTTGTTTTTATTTCCATTACTCTAGGAGGTGGATCAGAAAAGATCTTCCTGTGATTTATGTCAAAGAGTGTTCTTCTTATGTTTTCCTCTAAGAGTTTTATAGTGTCCGGTCTTACATTTAGGTCTCTAATCCATTTTGAGGTTATTTTTGTGTAAGGTGTTAGGGAGTGTTCTAATTTCATTCTTTTACATGTAGCTGTCCAGTTTTCCCAGCACCACTTATTGAAGAGACTGTCTTTTCTCCATTGTATATCCTTGTCTCCTTTGTCATAGATAAGTTGACCATAGGTGCGTGGGTTTATCTCTCGGCTTTCTATCTTGCACCATTGATCTATATTTCTGTTTTTGTGCCAGTACCATATTGTCTTGATAACTGTCACTTTGTAGTATAGTCTGAAGTCAGGGAGTCTGATTCCTCCAGCTCCATTTTTTTCCCTCAAGACCGCTTTGGCTATTTGGGGTCTTTTGTGTCTCCATACAAATTTTAAGATTTTTTGTTCTAGTTCTGTAAAAAATTCCATTGGTAATTTGATAGGGATTGCACTGAATCTATAGATTGCTTTGGGTAGTATCGTCATTTTCACAATATTGATTCTTCCAATCCAAGAACATGATATATCTCTCCATCTGTTGGTATCACCTTTAATTTCTTTCAACAGGGTCTTATAGTTTTCTGCATACAGGTCTTTTGTCTCCTTAGGTAGGTTTATTCCTAGGTATTTTATTCTTTTTGTCGCAATGGTAAATGGGAGTGTTTCCTTAATTTCTCTTTCAGATTTTTCATCATTAGTGTATAGGAATGCAAGAGATTTCTGTGCATTAATTTTGTATCTTGCAACTTTACCAAATTCATTGATTAGCTCTAGTAGTTTTCTGGTGGCATCTTTAGGATTCTCTATGTATAGTATCATGTCATGTGCAAATAGTGATAATTTTATTTCTTCTTTTCCAATTTGTATTTCTTTTATTTCTTTTTCTTCTCTGATTGCTGTGGCTAGGACTTCCAAAACTATGTTGACCAATAGTGGTGAAAGTGGTCATCCTTGTCTTGTTCCTGATCTTAGAGGAAATGCTTTCAGTTTTTCACCATTGACAGTGATGTTTGCTGTGGGTTTATCGTATATGGCCTTTATTATGTTGAGGTAGGTTCCCTCTATGCCCACTTTCTGGAGAGATTTTATCATAAATGGGTGTTGAATTTTGTCAAAAGCTTTTTCTGCATCTATTGAGATGATCATATGGTTTTTCTTCTTCAATTTGTTAATATGGTATATCACATTGATTGATTTGCATATATTGAAGAATCCTTGCATCCCTGGGATAAATCCCACTTGATCATAGTGTATGATCCTTTTAATGTGTTGTTGGATTCTTTTTGCTAGTATTTTGTTGAGGATTTTTGCATCTATATTCATCAGTGATATTGGTCTGTAATTTTCTTTTTTTGTAGTATCTTTGTCTGGTTTTGGTATCAGGGTGATGGTGGCCTCATAGAATGAGTTTGGGAGTGTTCCTTCCTCTAATTTTTTGGAAGAGTTTGAGAAGGATGGGTGTTAGCTGTTCTCTAAATGTTTGATAGAATTCACCTGTGAAGCCATCTGGTCCTGGACTTTTGTTTGTTGGAAGATTTTTTTTTTCTATTATCTTTTAACATCTTTATTGATAAATAATTGCTTTACAATGGTGTGTTAGTTTCTGCTTTATAACAAAGTGAATCAGTTATACATATACATATATTGTTGGAAGATTTTTAATCACAGTTTCAATTTCATTACTTGTGATTGGTCTGTTCATATTTTCTATTTCTTCCTGATTCAGTCTTGGAAGGTTATACCTTTCTAAGAATTTGTCCATTTCTTCCAGGTTGTCCATTTTATTGGCATAGAGTTGCTTATAGTAGTCTCTTAGGATGCTTTGTATTTCTGTGGTATCTGTTGTAACTTCTCCTTTTTCATTTCTAATTTTATTGATTTGAGTCCTCTCCCTCTTTTTCTTGATGAGTCTGGTTAATGGTGTATCAATTTTATCTTCTCAAAGAACCAGCTTTTAGTTTTATTGATCTTTGCTATTGTTTTCTTTGTTTCTATTTCATTTATTTCTGCTCTGATCTTTATGATTTCTTTCCTTCTGCTAACTTTGGGTTTTGTTTATTCTTCTTTCTCTAGTTCCATTAGATGTAAGGTTAGATTGTTTATTTGAGATTTTTCTTGTTTCTTGAGGTAGGTTTATATAGCTATAAACTTCCCTCTTACAACTGCTTTTGCTGCTTCCCATAGGTTTTAGATCATCATGTTTTCATTATAATTTGTCTCTAGGTATTTTTTGATTTACTCTTTGATTTCTTCAGTGATGTCTTGGTTATTCAGTAACGTATTGTTTAGCCTCCATGTGTTTGTGTTTTTTACGTTTTTTCCCCTGTAATTGATTTCTAATCTCATAGCATTGTGGTCAGAAAAGATGCTTGATATGATTTCAGTTTTCTTAAATTTACTGAGGCTTGATTTGTGACCCAAGATGTGATCTATCCTGGAGAATGTTCCATGCTCACTTGAGAAGAAAGTGTAATCGGCTGTTTTTGGATGGAATGTCCTGTAAATATCAATTAAATCTATCTGGTCTATTGTATCATTTAAAGCTTGTGTTTCCTTATTAATATACTGTCTGGATGATCTGTCCATTGGTGTAAGTGAGGTGTTAAAGTCCCCCACTATTATTGTGTTACTGTCGATTTCCTCTTTTATAGCTGTTAGCAGTTGCCTATGTATTGAGTTGCTCCTATGTTGGTTTCATATATATTTATAATTGTTATATCTTCTTCTTGGATTCATCCCTTGATCATTATGTAGTGTCCTTTCTTGTCTCTTGTAACATTCTTTATTTTAAAGTCTATTTTATCCAATGTGAGTATTGCTACTCCAGCTTTCTTTTGATTTCCATTTGCATGGAATATCTTTTTCCATCCCCTCACTTTCAGTCTGAATGTGTCCCTAGGTCTGAAGTGGGTCTCTTGTAGACAGCATATATATGGGTCTTGTTTCTGTATCCATTCAGCAAGCCTGTGTCTTTTGGTTGGAGCATTTAATCTATTTACATTTAAGGCAATTATCGATATGAATGTTCCTATGACCATTTTCTTAATTATAATGGGTTTGTTTTTGTAGGTCCTTTTCTTCTCTTGTGTTTCCCACTTAGAGAAGTCCCTTTAGCATTTGTTGTAGAGCTGGTTTGGTGGTGCTGAATTCTCTTAGCTTTTGCTTGTCTGTAAAGCTTTTGATTTCTCCATCGAATCTGAATGATATCCTTGCTGGGTAGAGTAATCTTGAATGTAGGTTCTTCCCTTTCATCACTTTAATTGTATCATGCCACTCCTTTCTGGCTTGTAGAGTTTCTGCTGAGAAATCAGCTGTTAACCTTATGGGAGTTCCCTTGTATGTTATTTATCGTTTTTTCCTTGCTGCTTTCAATAATTTTTCTTTGTCTTTAATTTTTGTCGATTTGATTACTATGTGTCTCGGTGTGTTTCTCCTTGGGTTTATTCTATATGGGACTCTCTGCATTTCCTGGACTTGGGTGGCTATTTCCTTTCCCATGTTAGGGAAGCTTTGGACTATAATTTCTTCAAATATTTTCTCTAGTCCTTTCTCTCTCTCTTCTCCTTCTGGGACCCCTATAATGCGAATGTTGCTGCGTTTAATGTTGTCCCAGAGGTCTCTTAGGCTGTCTTCATTTCTTTTCATTCTTTTTTTTTTATTCTGTTCTGCAGCAGTGAATTCCACCATTCTGTCTTCCAGGTCACATATCCGTTCTTCTGCCTCAGTTATTCTGTTATTGATTCCTTCTAGTGTATTTTTCGTTTCAGTTATTGTGTTGTTCATCTGTTTGTTTGTTCTTTATTTCTTCTAGATCTTTGTTAAACGTTTCTTGCATCTTCTCGATCTTTGCCTCCATTCTTTTTCCGAGGTCCTGGATCATCTTCACTATCATTATTCTGAATTCTTTTTCTGGAAGGTTGCCTATCTCCACTTCATTTAGTTGTTTTTCTGGGGTTTTATCTTGTTCCTTCATCTGATACATAGCCCTCTGTCTTTTCATCTTGTCTATCTTTCTATGAATGTGGTTTTTGTTCCACAGGCTGCAGGATTGTAATTCTTCTTGCTTCGGCTGTCTGCCCTCTGGTGGATGAGGCTATCTAAGAGGCTTGTGCAAGTCTCCTGATGGGAGGTACTGGTGGTTGGGTAGAGCTGGCTGTTGCTTTGGTGGGCAGAGCTCAGTAAAACTTTAATCCACTTGTCTGCTGATGGGTGGGGCTGGGTTCTCTCCCTGTTGGTTGTTTGGCCTGAGGCAACCCAACACTGGAGCCTACCCAGGCTCTTTGGTGGGGCTAATGGCGGACTCTGGGAGGGCTCACGCCAAGGAGTACTTCCCAGAACTTCTGCTGCCAGTGTCCTTGCCCTCATGGTGAGACACAGCCACCCCCGCCTCTGTCGGAGACCCTCCAACACTAGCAGGTAGGTCTGGTTCAGTCTCCTATGGGGTCACTGCTCCTTCCCCTGGGTCCTGATGCGCACACTACTTTGTGTGTGCCCTCCAAGAGTGGAGTCTCTGTTTCCCCCAGTCCTGTCGAAGTCCTGCAATCAAATCCCACTGGCCTTCAAAGTGTGATTCTCTAGGAATTCCTCCTCCTGTTGCCAGACCCCCAGATTGGGAAGCCTGACGTGGGGCTCAGAACCGCCACTCCAGTGGGTGGACTTTTGTGGTATAAGTGTTCTCCAGTTTGTGAGTCACCCACCCAGCAGTTAGGGGATTTGATTTTATTGTGATTGTGCCCCTCCTACTGTCTCATTGTGGCTTCTGCTTTGTCTTTGGATGTGGGGTATCTTTTTTGGTGAGTTCCAGTGTCTTCCTGTCAATGATTGTTCAGCAGTTCTGGTGTTAACTTTTTAAGACCTGGCTGCATCTCGGTCCACGTGCAGTGTGGGTCAGAGTGTTGGGAAATTAACATCCCAGGAGCTACCCTCAAAAAGCGGGGGGTAGGAATTGACAAATACTGCATTTGCTCACCCTGCACTGGGATACTCTTCAAACATGTCCCACACAGTCTCTCAGAAGGTTTCCAGTAGCACTGAACGTGTTATCCACAGTGGTCACCTGCTCAATTGCACACCCTACTGGCTTTCCTTCCCCATCTTGCTGATCCACTTCCTCCCATCCCTTCCTGGAACCATCTTCTAAATGCTAAGTCCTGCACTTCTTAAGGGCTACACTTCACTAGGGAAAGCTTCTGAGTTTATTCTAATAACCTCATGAATAGCATCTATTATACTAAGGAGTTTTCCAGAATCTTTACTTCTTTGATGAGCAGACCTCCCAACCACTCTTCTCACACTCACCCCCTCCTAATTAAAAAAAAAAACACATAGTTATATATATCCATATCTATCTCCTGGAATTTGGCATCTGTTTCATAATTATTCAGGAACATGACTCAGCAGTTTGGAAGGAGGTTGGATGAGGGGAGGAAATTTGCCCTTGTCAGAAGAGAAAAGAGGGAGAGAAGGAGTGAGGAACACTAGGAGTTCTCTGGGCAATGTTTTCCCAGTTTTCTTCCTATGTGTCAACTAAACATTAAGCTCTTCCAGACTGGTGGCTGTACTATATATCTAACTGTCCCCAAATTGCATCAAACATAAAGCCTTGCAAATAGTGGATTACAAACTATTTTTGTTCATGATGATAAGAAAAGTAGAGAGAAAAATCCTAAGTAAAAGAGATAAAAATATGTGTGGGAGGAAAAGGCAAGCGCTGATGCTGACAACTTAGGTCACAATATATATATTTTTTAATAAATAGCAATACCCAGAAGTGGGGTTGCTGGATCATATGGTCATTCTATTTTTCATTTTTGAGGAATCTCAATATTGTTTTCCTTAGTGGCTGCACCAATTTGCATTCCCACCAGCAGTGCAAAAGTTTCCCTTTTCTCCACATCCTCACCAACACTTGTTACCTTTTGTTTTTGTTTATCATAGTGATGGAGTTCAGGACACACTACCCCAACATATGCTACCTTGGCATATTCAATATTTCAAGCTGAAAGAATTTGAGAAATGGCATGGGTAGGAAGGATTTTCTGACCTTCCCTTGAAGCAGGCTATAAAATCCTCATGTGACAGGTGCCCTCCTATACTCAGAGAAGCAGCATCCTTATCTTCGAAGATAAAGGGACACAGAGAGGAATCTGAGTGAACGGTCTTTACTAAATTTTTCCCAGTTTACTATACTTAGCTTACCTTTGTCCTTTATGATATGTTTCCACAGCTGTTCACCAAACCTAAGCAGAAAAACACTCAGGTTTAACCATTTCTTTAGGTCTTCGTTTCCTTGTGAAGGTTCCCATGTCACATAAAACTTATTTAATATAAATTTGTATGCTTTTCTCTTGTTAGTCTGCCTTTTGTTACAGGGGTCCCAGTAAATAACTTAGAAGGGTAGAGGAAAAAGATATTTTTCCTCCCCTACAATAGCCATCCTAACAAGTATGAGGTGATATCTCACTGTGGTTTTGATTTGCATTTCCCTGATGATTTGTGATGTTGAGCACCTTGTTATATGTCTGTTGGACATTTGTATGTCTTCTTTAGAGAAATGTCTATTCAAGTCCTTTGCCCATTTTAAAATAAGGTTATGTGATTTTTTTGCTATTGAGTTGTAGGAGTTACTTATATATTTTGGAAATTAACTCCTTATCAGAGAATGGTTTGCAAATATTTTCTCCCATGCTACGGTTGCCTTTTCACTCTACTGATTGTTTCCTTTGCTGTGCAGAAAGTTGTTGTCCTACTTATCTATTTTCACTTTTGTTGCCTGTGGTTTTGGAGTCATTCTCATGAAATTATTGCCAAGACCAATGTCATGAAAATTTCCCCCTATGTTCTCCTCCAGGAATTTTATATATTGGGGTCTTATGTTTAAGTCTTTAATCCATTTTGAGCTGATTTTTCTGTGTGGCGTAAGATAGGGTTCTAATTTCATCGTCTTGCTTGTGGTTATCTTCTTCTGGGTATGTAGTCAAAAGAGTCAAAATCAGAATCTTGAAGAGATACCTGCACTCCAAGCTTCATTACGACATTTTTTTTACAGTTGCCAAGATATGGAAACAATCCAAGTAATATTCTATTATATGTATATACTGCATTTTCTTTTTCCTTTGACAGATGAATAGATAAATAAAATACGGTATATACATACAACAGAATATTATTCAGCCTTAAAAAAGAAGGAAATCTACCGTTTTGTGACAACATGACTAGACCTGGGAGATAGTATGCTAAGTGAAATAAGTCAGTCACAGAAAGACAAAAACTGCATGATTCCACTTATATGAAGTAAAAATACTCAAGCTAATAGAAGCAAAAAAATAGAATGGTGGTTACCAGCAGATGGAGGGAGCAGGAAATAGGGAACTGTTGTTCTGTGGGTATAAAGTTATAGTTTCACAAGATGAATAAAGTTCTAGAGATTTGCTGTACAACATCCTGCCTCTAGCTAACAATATGGTGTTGTGCATTTAAAAATTTAAGAGAGTAGATCTTATGGTAAGTGTTCTTACCACACACATACAAAAGCAAAGGTATGCAAGGAAATTTTTGGAGGTGATGTATATGTTGATCACTTTGATTTTAGTGATGATATCATGGGATTATGCATATGTTCAACTCATCAAACTTTATGCATTAAATATGTGTAGATTTTTTAATATCTATTATACCTCATTAAAACTATAAAAAATAGTTACTATTTTTTTTACCAGTAATTTAACAGACAGGAAATAGTAAGGAAATATTGACCTAAACTTTGATGTAAGTACAAATCCTGTGAAATGGACATTCTGACTCCCAGCTGGGAACGTAAATGGGTATTATTTTAATGCTTTGGAGGGAAAATGACAAATCACATTAAATTGTTTATGTTCTTTAATCTCCATAGAATTATGTTTCTATGATTTATTCTATGGAAATGTTTGGTTAGTATTAGTATTGAGAAAGTACTACCAGTCCTAAAATATTCATTTCAGTATCACTTGTAATAAGCAATATTAGAAATAATCTGAATGTTCAACTCTGTGGGAATGTTTGAATAAATCAGAGAATATCCACCTGATTATAAATTGTGTAGGAGAGTGGGGTTAACAGAACCCTGAGGGCTGAATTCCACAACATCTCCTCCTGCAGGGAAGTTGCTCTCATTTCTTTAATCATACAACTCTTGCCTAATTAGGTCATTGTGGTTTCTAACGATGGCTGTAGCATTGTGCCTGGAATATGGTAGACATTTCATAAGTGAGAGCTACTATTATAGTGCCATTAATATTCATGAAATCTGGATAAAAGCAAGGAGAAGTGCTTATGCTACGTTAAAAGTGAAACAGTGTTGCATTTCACATTAAAAAATAACAATTGTAAATAGAAAAAAAGGACTGAAGGATATGCAAAAATGTGAAGAGTGAAAATTTATTATTTTTTTTTTTTTTTTTTCCACACACACACACTGTATTTTATTTTTACAAGAGATAGATAGACTGACACCAAGCATTGTACATGGCTGACCACAACAAAAGCAACAATGATTGCAATTACCAAACATGAAACACACTTATACTATGTCATAACATTGACATTCAGTCCAGTAATCCTCCACTGTAACAGCTCCTTTACTTTGCAGTGAAAATTGATTTGTATATTCTTTTCCTCTGAGTCCTTGTGGGATTTTTTTTTTTTAATTCAGACAGAAAGTCACAAAAATTATACTCATCCTCATCAGTTCACTCAGTCCCATGTAATTAATTTCTTTTTTTTCATCTTGATCTTTTGTTAGCACTTTTATGAGTTCATCAGTTTTTCATTAGAGTTCTGAAAATGCTTGTTCATTCAGTTCAGCAGTACAGTCAGTTACCAGAAACCTGTACTTGTCAGAGTCTTTTCCATGAATTTCTTGAAGATGAAACTCTTTTATAGGAACATATTTGCAAAATCATCAGAGTACACCCAGAACTGTCTGTAAATGACAAAAGACTTAAAAATGACCATGGTTAAAGATTTGATGAAAGTTCATAATAATGCAGTTGACAAGAAAATTAGTTATTTCTGAGATATACATTTTAAAGTAATAACTAGGATTATTACTTATAACATTATACCAGAACATATAAGATTTTTAGACGTTTCCTGTAATGTCTGAAACATTTATATTAACATATTTCCATACATATTTCCATACAAATACAAATATAAGATTTTTAGAAATTTCCTGTAATGTCTGAAACATTTATATTAACATATTTCCATACATATTTCCATACAAATACAAATATAAGATTTTTAGAAATTTCATGTAATGTCTGAAACATTTATATTAACATATTTCCATACATATTTCCATACAAATACAAATATAAGATTTTTAGAAATTTCATGTAATGTCTGAAACATTTATATTAACATATTTCCATACATATTTCCATACAAATACAAATATAAGATTTTTAGAAATTTCATGTAATGTCTGAAACATTTATATTAACATATTTCCATACATATTTCCATACAAATACAAATATAAGATTTTTAGAAATTTCATGTAATGTCTGAAACATTTATATTAACATATTTCCATACATATTTCCATACAAATACAAATATAAGATTTTTAGAAATTTCATGTAATGTCTGAAACATTTATATTAACATATCTCCATACATATTTCCATACAAATACAAATATAAGATTTTTAGAAATTTCATGTAATGTCTGAAACATTTATATTAACATATTTCCATACATATTTCCATACAAATACAAATATAAGATTTTTAGAAATTTCATGTACTGTCTGAAACATTTATATTAACATATTTCCACACATATTTCCATACAAATACAAATATAAGATTTTTAGAAATTTCATGTAATGTCTGAAACATTTATATTAACATATTTCCATACAAATAACCCAATGAAAGTTTAGTATTAGTTGTTTTGTTTGTTTTTTTATACTGCAGGTTCTTATTAGGCATCAGTTTTATACACATCAGTGTATACATGTCAATCCCAATCGCCCAATTCAGCACATCACCATCCCCACCTCATCGCAGTTTTCCCCCCTTGGTGTCCATATGTCCATTCTCTACATCTGTGTCTCAACTTCTGCCCTGCAAACTGGCTCATCTGTACCATTTTTCTACGTTCCACATACATGCATTAACATACGATATTTGTTTTTCTCTTTCTGACTTACTTCACTCTGTATGACAGTCTCTAGATCCATCCACTTCTCAACAAATGACTCAATTTCGTTCCTTTTTATGGCTGAATAATATTCCATCGTATATATGTACCACAACTTCTTTATCCATTCGTCTGTTGATGGGCATTTAGGTTGCTTCCATGACCTGGCTATTGTAAATAGTGCTGCAATGAACATTCGGGTGCACGTGTCTTTTTGAATTACGGTTTTCTCTGGGTATATGCCCAGTAGTGGGATTGCTGGGTCATATGGTAATTCTATTTTTAGTTTTTTAAGGAACCTCCATATTGTTCTCCATAGTGGCTGTATCAATTTACATTCCCACCAACAGTGCAAGAGGGTTCCCTTTTCTCCACACCCTCTCCAGCATTTGTTGTTTGTAGATTTTCTGATGATGCCCATTCTAACAGGAGTGAGGTGATACCTCATTGTAGTTTTGATTTGCATTTCTCTAATAATTAGTGATGTTGAGCATCTTTTCATGTGCTTCGTGGCCGTCTGTATGTCTTCTTTGGAGAAATGTCTATTTAGGTCTTCTGCCCATTTTTGGATTGGGGTGTTTGTTTCTTTGATATTGAGCTGAATGAGCTGTTTATATATTTTGGAGATTAATCCTTTGTCCGTTGATTCATTTGCAAATATTTTCTCCCATTCTGAGGGTTGTCTTTTCGTCTTGTTTATGGTTTCCTTTGCTGTGCAAAAGCTTTGAAGTTTCATTAGGTCCCACTTGTTTATTTTTGTTTTTATTTCCATTACTCTAGGAGGTGGATCGAAAAAGATCTTGCTGTGATTTATGTCAAAGAGTGTTCTTCCTATGTTTTCCTCTAAGAGTTTTATAGTGTCCAGTCTTATATTTAGGTCTCTAATCCATTTTGAGTTTATTTTTGTGTATGGTGTTAGGGAGTATTCTAATTTCATTCTTTTACATGTGGCTGTCCAGTTTTCCCAGCACCACTTATTGAAGAGACTGTCTTTTCTCCATTGTATATCTTTGCCTCCTTTGTCATAGATTAGTTGACCATAGGTGCGTGGGTTAATCTCTGGGCTTTCTATCTTGTTCCATTGATCTATGTTTCTGTTTTTGTGCCAGTACCATATTGTCTTGATTACTGTAGCTTTGTAGTATAGTCTGAAGTCAGGGAGTCTGATTCCTCCAGCTCCATTTTTTTGCCTCAAGACTGCTTTGGCTATTCGGGGTCTTTTGTGTCTCCATACAAATTTTAAGATGATTTGTTCTAGCTCCGTAAAAAATGCCATTGGTAATTTGATAGGGATTGCATTGAATCTGTAGATTGCTTTGGGTAGTATACTCATTTTCACAATGTTGATTCTTCCAATCCAAGAACATGGTATATCTCTCCATCTGTTGGTATCATCTTTAATTTCTTTCATCAGTGTCTTATAGTTTTCTGCATACAGGTCTTTTGTCTCCCTAGGTAGGTTTATTCCTAGGTATTTTATTCTTTTTGTTGCAATGGTAAATGGGAGTGTTTCCATAATTTCTCTTTCAGATTTTTCATCATTAGTGTATAGGAATGCAAGAGATTTCTGTGCATTAATTTTGTAACCTGCAACTTTACCATATTCATTAATCAGCTCTAGCAGTTTTCTGGTGGCAGTTTTAGGATTCTCTATGTATAGTATCATGTCATCCGCAAACAGTGACAGTTTTACTTCTTCTTTTCCAATTTGTATTCCTTTTATTTCTTTTTCTTCTCTGATTGCCGTGGCTAGGACTTCCAGAACTATGTTGAATAATAGTGGTGAGAGTGGACATCCTTGTCTCGTTCCTGATCTTAGAGGAAATGCTTTCAGTTTTTCACCATTGAGAATGATGTTTGCTGTGGGTTTGTCATATATGGCCTTTATTATGTTGAGGTAGGTTCCCTCTATGCCCACTTTCTGGAGAGTTTTTATCATAAATGGGTGTTGAATTTTGTCAAAAGCTTTTTCTGCATCTATTGAGATGATCATATGGTTTTTCTTCTTCAATTTGTTAATATGGTGTATCACATTGATTGATTTGCGTATATTGAAGAATCCTTGCATCCCTGGGATAAATCCCACTTGATCGTGGTGTATGATCCTTTTAATGTGTTGTTGGATTCTGTTTGCTAGTATTTTGTTGAGGATTTTTGCATCTATATTCATCAGTGATATTGGTCTGTAATTTTCTTTTTTTGTAGTGTCTTTGTCTGGTTTTGGTATCAGGGTGATGGTGGCCTCATAGAATGAGTTTGGGAGAGTTCCTTCCTCTGCAATTTTTTGGAAGAGTTTGAGAAGGATGGGTGTTAGCTCTTCTCTAAATGTTTGATAGAATTCACCTGTGAAGCCATCTGGTCCTGGACTTTTGTTTGTTGGAAGATTTTTAATCACAGTTTCAATTTCATTACTTGTGATTGGTCTGTTGATATTTTCTGTTTCTTCCTGGTTCAGTCTTGGAAGGTTATACCTTTCTAAGAATTTGTCCATTTCTTCCAGGTTGTCCATTTTATTGGCATAAAGTTGCTTGTAGTAGTCTCTTAGGATGTTTTGTATTTCTGCGGTGTCTGTTGTAACTTCTCCTTTTTCATTTCTGATTTTATTGATTTGAGTCCTCTCCCTCTTTTTCTTGATGAGTCTGGCTAATGGCTTATCAATTTTGTTTATCTTCTCAAAGAACCAACTTTTAGTTTTATTGATCTTTGCTATTGTTTTCTTTGTTTCTATTTCATTTATTTCTGCTCTGATCTTTATGATTTCTTTCCTTCTGCTAACTTTGGGTTTTGTTTGTTCTTCTTTCTCTAGTTTCTTTAGGTGTAAAGTTAGATTGTTTACTTGAGATTTTTCTTGTTTCTTTAGGTAGGCTTGTATAGCTATAAACTTCCCTCTTAGAACCGCTTTTGCTGCATCCCATAGGTTTTGGGTCGTCGTGTTTTCATTGTCATTTGTCTCTAGGTATTTTTTTATTTCCTGTTTGATTTCTTCAGTGATCTCTTGGTTATTTAGTAACGTATTGTTTAGCCTCCATGTGTTTGTCTTTTTTACGTTTTTTTCCCTGTAATTCATTTCTAATCTCATAGCGTTGTGGTCAGAAAAGATGCTTGATATGATTTCAATTTTCTTAAATTTACTGAGGCTTGATTTGTGACCCAAGATGTGATCTATCCTGGAGAATGTTCCGTGTGCACTTGAGAAGAACGTGTAATCTGCCGTTTTTGGATGGAATGTCCTATATATATCAATTAAATCTATCTGGTCTATTGTGTCATTTAAAGCTTCTGTTTCCTTATTTATTTTCATTTTGGATGATCTGTCCATTGGTGTAAGTGAGGTGTTAAAGTCCCCCACTATTATTGTGTTACTGTCGATTTCCTCTTTTATAGCTGTTAGCAGTTGCCTTATGTATTGAGGTGCTCCTATGTTGGGTGCATATATATTTATAATTGTTATATCTTCTTCTTGGATTGATCCCTGGATCATTATGTAGTGTCCTTCCTTGTCTCTTGTAACATTCTTTATTTTAAAGTCTATTTTATCTGATATGAGTATAGCTACTCCAGCTTTCTTTTGATTTCCATTTGCATGGAATATCTTTTTCCATCCCCTCACTTTCAGTCTGTATGTGTCCCTAGGTCTGAAGTGGGTCTCTTGTAGACAGCATATATATGGGTCTTGTTTTTGTATCCATTCAGCCAGTCTATGTCTTTTGGTTGGGGCATTTAATCCATTCACGTTTAAGGTAATTATCGATATGTATGTTCCTATGACCATTTTCTTAATTGTTTTCGGTTTGTTTTTGTAGGTCCTTTTCTTCTCTTGTGTTTCCCACTTAGAGAAGTTCCTTTAGCATTTGTTGTAGAGCTGGTTTGGTGGTGCTGAATTCTCTTAGCTTTTGCTTGTCTGTAAAGCTTTTGATTTCTCCATCAAATCTAAATGAGATCCTTGCTGGGTAGAGTAATCTTGGTTGTAGGTTCTTCCCTTTCATCACTTTAAGTATTTCATGCCACTCCCTTCTGGCTTGCAGAGTTTCTGCTGAGAAATCAGCTGTTAACCTTATGGGGGTTCCCTTGTATGTTATTTGTCGTTTTTCCCTTGCTGCTTTCAATAATTTTTCTTTGTCTTTAATTTTTGCCACTTTGATTACTATGTGTCTCGGCGTGTTTCTCCTTGGGTTTATTCTGTATGGGACTCTCTGCGCTTCCTGGACTTGGGTGGCTATTTCCTTTCCCATGTTAGGGAAGTTTTCGATTATAATCTCTTCAAATATTTTCTCTGGTCCTTTCTCTCTCTCTTCTCCTTCTGGGACCCCTATAATGCGAATGTTGTTGCGTTTAATGTTGTCCCAGAGGTCTCTTAGGCTGTCTTCATTTCTTTTTATTCTTTTTTCTTTAGTCTGTTCCGCAGCAGTGAATTCCACCATTCTGTCTTCCAGGTCACTTATCCGTTCTTCTGCCTCAGTTATTCTGCTATTGATTCCTTCTAGTGTAGTTTTCATTTCAGTTATTGTATTGGTCATCTCTGTTTGTTTGTTCTTTAATTCTTCTAGGTCTTTGTTAATCATTTCTTGCATCTTCTCAATCTTTGCCTCCATTCTTATTCCGAGGTCCTGGATCATCTTCACTATCATTATTCTGAATTCTTTTTCTGGAAGGTTGCCTATCTCCACTTCATTTAATTGTTTTTCTGGGGTTTTTTCTTGTTCCTTCATCTGGTACATAGCCCTCTGCCTTTTCATCTTCTCTGTCTTTCTGTAACTGTGGTTTTTGGTCCACAGGCTGCAGGATTGTAGTTTTTCTTGCTTCTGTTGTCTGCCCTCTGGTGGTTGAGGCTATCTAAGAGGCTTGATGGGAGGCTCTGGTGGTGGGTAGAGCTGATTGTTGCTGTGGCAGTCAGAGCTCAGTAAAACCTTAATCCACTTGACTGTTGATGGGTGGGGCTGGGTTCCCTCCCTGTTGCTGTGGCGATCAGAGCCCAGTAAAACCTTAATCCACTTGACTGTTGATGGGTGGGGCTGGGTTCCCTCCCTGTTGGTTGTTTTGCCTGAGGCAACCCAACACTGGAGCCTACCCGTGCTCTTTGGTGGGGTTAATGGCAGACTCTGGGAGCGCTCACGCCAAGGAGAACTTCCCAGGACCTCTGCTGCCAGTGTCCTTATCCCCACGGTGAAACAGAGCCACCACTCGCCTCTGCAGGAGACCCCCCAACACCAGCAGGTACGTCTGGTTCAGTCTCCCCCAGGGTCACTGCTCCTTCCCCTGGGTCCCGATGCACACATTACTTTGTGTGTGCCCTCCAAGAGTGGGGTCTCTGTTTCCCCCAGTCCTGTCACAGTCCTGCAATCAATTCCCACTAGACTTCAAAGTCTGATTCTCTAGGAATTCCTCCTCCCTTTGCCGGACCCCCAGGTTGGGAAGCCTGAGGTGGGGCTCAGAACCTTCACTCCAGTGGGTGGACTTCTGTGGTATAAGTGTTCGCCAGTCTGTGAGTCACCCACCCAGCAGTTATGGGATTTGATTTTACTCTGATTGAGCCCCTCCTACCGTCTCACTGTGGCTTCTCCTCTGTCCTTGGACGTGGGGTGTCCTCCTTGGTGAAGTCCAGGGTCTTCCTGTCAATGATTGTCCAGCAGCCAGTTGTGATTCTGGTGCTCTCGCAAGAGGGAGTGAGAGCACGTCCTTCTACTCCGCCATCTTGGTTAATCTCCCTGAAAATTTATTATTAATAGAACTATAGTGATTTGTGTTTCTCTTATATTATCCAATTTTTAAAAATTTTATTGAAGTGTAGTTGATTTACAATGTTGTGTTTAATTTCTGCTGTACAACAAAGTGACTCAGTTATACATATCTATATTCTTTTTCATATTTTTTTCCAGTATGGTTTATCACAGGAAATTGGATATAGTTCCCTGTGCTATATGGTAGGATGTTGTTGTTTACCCATCCTATACATAATAGTTTGCATCTGCTGATCCCAAATTCCCAATCCTTCCCTTCCTCACACCACCCCCCCCACAACTGCCCCCAGCAACCACAAGTCTGTTTTCTATATCTGTGAGTCTGTTTTTATTTCGTAGATACGTTCATTTGTATAGTATTTTAGGTTCCACATATAAGTGATAGCATATGGTATTTGTCTTTCTCTATCTGACTTACTTCGCTTAGTATGATAATTTCTAAGTCCATCCATTTGCTGCAAATTGCATTATTTCATTCTTTTTAATGGTTGAGTAATATTCCATTGCATATATGTACCACATCTTCTTTATCTATTCATCTGTATGATGAACATTTAGGTTGTTTCCATGTCTTGGCTTTTGTAAACAGTGCTGCTATGAACATAGGGGTGCATGTATCTTTTCAAATTATAGTTTTGTCTGGGTATATGCCCAGGAGTGGGATTACTGGATCATATGGCAACTCTATTTTTAGTTTTTTGAGGAACCTCCATACTGTTTTCCATAGTGGCTGCACCAACTTACATTCCCACCAACAGTGTAAGAGGGTTCCCTTTTCTCCACACCCTCTCCAGCATTTATTGTTTGTGGACTTTTTGATGATGGCCATTTGGACTGGTGTGAGGTGATACCTCATTGTAGTCTTGATTTGCATTTCCCTAATGATTAGTGATGATGAGCATCTTTTCATGTAGGTCATCTGTATGTCTTCTTTGGAGAAATGTCTATTTCGGTCTTCTGCCCATTTTTTGATTGGGCTGTTTGTTTGTTATTGAATTGTAGGAGCGGTTTGTATATTTTGGAAATTAGGCCCTTGTCAGTTGCATCATTAGTAGATGTTTTCTCCCAGTCCATTAATATTTCTTTAATAAGTATACACAATTTTAAAAATAAAGACAAACCACTTAGTTTTTTGAAAATAATCAATTCCTACATTTTCTCATCCTTTGGACAGGTGACCTTTCCGGGTATTCATTAAATTAGTGCTACTGGTAGAAGAAAAACATAAACTGTAGGGATCTATTATTATGGGTGGTAGAAAAGGCACAGAACTGAGAGTTGGGGGATTTGGGTCTCCTCCTGCTCTGTGACCTTGGAAAAGTCACTCAACTTCTTTGACCTCTACTTTTTCCTGGAAATGGGAATAACAATTCTTGACAGATCATCTCATAAAATAACAAGAACATCATTCGAGATTCAATAAAGACTTTGAAAAATGTAAAGCTTTAGAAACATACATTACCTTTCTGTTTCAAGTTTTTACCTCTTTAAAGCTTGAACTCTGCCCCTTTTACTTCTTGTTTTTGTGGATGAAGCCAGTTGAGTTGGATACCAAGATTCATCATGAATCACACCCACTTTCATCCTTTTTTCTTGTCTCTACCTTTTACAAAGAAAATCAATATATAGCTGTCCCATAGCATTTGGTTTCACTTTCTTCTTCTTCCTAAATGAATTTCAACTAGACACATCTGCTGTCATATTAGGAGTTACTAAGCTTGATGTGACTTTCTCAGTTTAGATATTTAGGCTGATCAACTCTTGCTTTTTGTATCATTTGCTGTCAACTGGTCTTACAAACCAAAACAAAGAGGCAGAAAAGGAGACAAATTTCCAATGCCCCAATAGCCAAAGGAAGACACTACCCATGAACTCAGACCTGTCCAGGCAGGAAATTGCATTTACGTCATGGGTAAAGCAGTAAATAGCACACTCAATGATTGGACGATCATTTCCAGATGTAGTGTTATTCTATCCTTCCCTGGTCAAAGCTACCAAATAAGTCATCTTGAAGTGCTTGTCATCTCTAGAAGCCAGGCACATAGCTTTGCTCATCAAAAAAACATATGTCTTTATTCTTTAAAGGAATTCTCATGGCCACCTCAAAGATACTACAGTTTGGGGGACTTTGAGTATTATATTTTCATTTCTTTTGCCTGGTACCCCTGCCTCCTCTTAATAGCTCTGCTTCCATGAATCCTCACTCTTTATCCAGGTGAATCTACTGATGTCACCTTCTCCTGAGTGAAATTATAGTTTCCTCCATCTTTGAATCCTCAACTGAGCCATAGTCTATTTCTAAACTTTGTTTAGAATAAGTGTAACTTTTAAAATATTAAAAATCTATCATATAAAAAAGTTCCTGTGTGTGTGTATAGATATGTAAAAACATTATGCAAATATGTTTATATGTATATATATTATACATATATGCATAATGTATTTATACATACATATTATATACATATGCATAATGTATTTATATATGTATATATATTTATATATATATAAAACATATATGTCTTTATATACATGACATTTATATTTCTTTGAATTATCACTTAGAAAAGAGGCAGTTATATCATATTTGAGTCCTTATGAAATCTCTATGTTAAAATGTTTGTCCTTCTCCTGGTTATTTTATTTTGAATAACAGACGATTGCTTGGAGAAGACAGGGCATCTCAACCTTGGCTGCATATTCAGATTGCCCAGAGAACTTTCAAAAGTTCCAGTGTCCAGGCTGCATCCCAAAGCATTAAATCAGAATCTGTGGAAGTGGGTTCAGGCATTAGTGTTTTTTTAAATGCTCTTTGGGTGATTCCAATTTATAGGTATGTCTGAAAATCACTATTAACCTGAAACAACCTTAGTGCTGGCACTTGATTTTTATAAAGGTCATCTGATGGAAGCAGGGATTCAACACAGATTTAGTGAGTATTCCTGAGGGGAAAGTCTCCACAATTGCAAATGGTGGCTATCGTTATTTTAAAAAACCCCAAAAAGTCTTTTTAAAAAACTTTTTAAAAAGTCATTTTGAAAAGATACATCATCATTATAAGTTATAGGAATCTCAAATATATGTCCATAGGGTAAATGAAAAGCACATTCTTATATTATGCTAGTTGGTCTGGTGGCATAGGATAAAATTTTCAGTGGCAGAATTATGCACAGAATCAAAAAGTGCTATAGTTGAAGCAACTTAGCAGTGAATACAGTGCAAGAAAACTTTGTTAGATGATTCAAAAAGGGAAACTAGTGATGATTAAGACGCTGACATCAAAGTTGCACAGGAAAAGTTTGAAAAAAATTGTCCCATGTAATTTGAGTGTAGAAAAAGTACTATTTCTGGATCACTGTATTAGGTAACATGAATTTAAATAGCTATTGTAAGTAAAATTAAAAATGAAGTACTGATCATTTCAACCATCTCTCTAAGCACTTAAAGATTAAAATTCACCAAAAAAGTTGGCAGTGGGAAAATGGAAGCATTGCCTTATATTCGGGGCCCCCTTATTTTGTTGCATTCAGGTTTTCATTTTTCACTTCCTAAAATTAAGCTCCGTAAGGATGGAGACTATCTCTTACTGATTTGTTTTTACACATACCCAAACACAGATACAGGTTTTGTGGGAACAGAAGCATATCCAACTTTGGTAGCCTTTTAAAATTTTATTTTATTTTTTAATTTTTTTAAGACTTATGCAGATTGGAGTTTTATTCACTGCAATGATTCATTTTTTTAAATCAATTAATTTATTTATTTTTGGCTGTGTTGGGTCTTCGCTGCTGCTCGCAGGCTTTCTCTAGTTGCGGCGAGCGGGGGCTACTCTTCGTTGCGGTGTGCGGGCTTTTCATCGCGGTGGCTTCTCTTGTTGCAGAGCACGGGCTCTAGGCGCGCAAGCTTCAGTAGTTGTGGCATGCAGGTTCAGTAGTTGTGGCTCGTGGGCTCTAGAGCGCAGGCTCAGTAGTTGTGGCACATAGGCTTTGTTGCTCCGCGGCATGTGGGATCTTCCCGGACCAGGGCTCGAACCCATGTCCCTGCATTGGCAGGCGGATTCTCAACTACTGTGCCACCAGGGAAGCCCTGGTAGCCTTTTTTTAGAGAGCAAAATACAGAGTGACCATGAGACGTTATTAGGACTTCTCCCAAGACCATGCAGGTGAGGGGAGTTGAGGTGTAAGCCTCATGAGCTTCATGGGAAATTCATACCTGCATCTATTCTAGTGCCTAGCACCAATGTCTCGCTAACCAGGCAAGGGCATTGCACAGATATTTAAGTTGCATTGCTTTCCTTACTCATACAGTCTATGAAATCCTAAGATGATTTCAGAGCATCCCTTGTTGGTCTCTATTTTCTAAGAAAGCAGAAGCAATTTCCTGCTCTGGAGCAGGGTGGTCGGGTAGTACAATGCTGGTGGAGCATTAGATGGCAAAGATGAGTGCAATTTCACCTGAAAACTGAGCTAGGACAAATGTGGCAAATCATATTTGTGCCTTGGAGCTCCTGGGATGGAGGCAGGGAGGCATGAAGCATCTGGCAGTATAAAAATAATGTGGTCCAGCAGAGGGCTTTCCTGTCTGGAGATTCCTATCTCTTGTAGACTCAAATGGACTTATTAAAAAGTTTAAGGATTCTTATTGTCATCTAGGGGACGGATGAATTCTCCGTGGACACCCTGCAGGCAAGGGCACCATCTCCTTCATCTTGGTGTCCCTAGCACGAGTCTCACACTGGCTGGCTGGTGCTAGAATGTTTATTTAAATTGCAGCAGAAACTTGAAAGTAGTCAGTGAAGATGGGTTCAGTATGAATAATCAGGTTCTGCATTTTAACATGGCGCATAAAATTCATAGTTTGGCATTCATTTCCTTATTCTCTCTCCAACCTGGAATTCCACTGACGAGGATGAGGTAGGAGAGTAAATAGCCTCTGAGAATGAACTGCCCAGGTAGGATTGTAGCCAGACTCCAAACTCAGGAATACTGAGTCCGTCTACATTTTCTGAGCAGGAGAATTGGCTGAAACTTCAGGAAAGTTTTTTCATTTCACTATTTGACACTTGGAGCCTCTTGGTCTTTGGATAGAAATTTAAATTTCCAACTCAATAAAGTGGAAGTGTAAAGAAAGAAAACTTTCCAGTCTTTCATACACATTAGACGTTTACCTAAAGCTAGTATCCAAAGCAGCTTAAAGATGACTAAGGATTCACTCTGAAGATAAAAGTGACTGAGAGGACGAGCTGGTGAAGGACCCTGCGTCCCAGAAAGAGGGAAAGGGGCAGCTGAGAAGCAGCAGTACTAGAAGAAAGATCAAAACACGTGACATGGAGAGCAGCAGGAAACAGTGACACTCAGATCCTAGGAGCCCTCTCGACATTTCACAGCAGTTCTTTTTTTTTTTTTTTTTTTCCAAACATCTTTATTGAAGTATAATTGCCTTACGATAGTGTGTTAGCATCTGCTTTATAACAAAGTGAATCTGTTATACATATACAATATGTTCCCATTTCTCTTCCCTCTTGCATCTCCCTCCCTCCCACCCTCCCCATCCCACCCCTCTAGGTGGTCACAAAGCATCGAGCTGATCTCCCTGTGCTATGCGGCTGCTTCCCACTAGCTATCTATTTTACATTTGGTAGTGTATATATGTCCATGACACTCTCTTACCCTGTCACATCTCACCCCACCCCCTCCCCATATCCTCAAGTCCATTCTCTAGTAGGTCTGTGTCTTTATTCCCGTCTTGCCACTAGGTTCTTCATGGCCTTT
Organism: Balaenoptera acutorostrata; assembly: GCF_949987535.1. NCBI lineage: Eukaryota > Metazoa > Chordata > Mammalia > Artiodactyla > Balaenopteridae > Balaenoptera > Balaenoptera acutorostrata. Next base: position 18,887,029 of record NC_080079.1, on the reverse strand, counting down.
TTTTTTTTTTTTCCCTTAGATTCCATATATATGTGTTAGCATACTGTATTTGTTTTTCTCTTTCTGACTTACTTCACTCTGTATGACAGACTCTAACTCCATCCACCTCATTACAAATACCTCCATTTCATTTCTTTTTATGGCTGAGTAATATTCCATTGTATATATGTGCCACATCTTCTTTATCCATTCATCTGTCGATGGACATTTAGGTTGCTTCCATGTCCTGGCTATTGTAAATAGAGCTGCAATGAACATTTTGGTACATGACTCTTTTTGACCTATGGTTTTCTCAGGGTATATGCCCAGTAGTGGGATTGCTGGGTCGTATGGTAGTTCTATTTGTAGTTTTTTAAGGAACCTCCATACTCTTCTCCATAGTGGCTGTATCAATTTACATTCCCACCAACAGTGCAAGAGTGTTCCCTTTCCTCCACACCCTCTCCAGCATTTATTGTTTCTAGATTTTTTGATGATGGCCATTCTGACCAGTGTGAGATGATATCTCATTGTAGTTTTGATTTGCATTTCTCTAATGATTAATGATGTTGAGCATTCTTTCATGTGTCTGTAGGCCATCTGTATATCTTCTTTGGAGAAATGTCTATTTAGATCTTCTGCCCATTTTTGGATTGGGTTGTTCGTTTTTTTGTTATTGAGCTGCATGAGCTGCTTGTAAATCTTGGAGATTAATCCTTTGTCAGTTGCTTCATTTGCAAATATTTTCTCCCATTCTGAGGGTTGTCTTTTGGTCTTGTTTATGGTTTCCTTTGCTGTGCAAAAGCTTTTAAGTTTCATTAGGTCCCATTTGTTTATTTGTGTTCTTATTTCCATTTCTCTGGGAGCTGGGTCAAAAAGAATCTTGCTGTGATGTATGTCATAGAGTGTTCTGCCTATGTTTTCCTCTAAGAGTTTGATAGTGTCTGCCCTTACACTTAGGTCTTTAATCCATTTTGAGTTTATTTTTGTGCATGGTGTCAGGGAGTGTTCTAATTTCATACTTTTACATGTTCCTGTCCAATTTTCCCAGCACCACTTATTGAAGAGGCTGTCTTTTCTCCACTGTATATGCTTGCCTCCTTTATCAAAGATAAGTTGACCATATGTGTGTGGGTTTATCTCTGGGCTTTCTATCCTGTTCCATTGATCTATATTTCTGTTTTTGTGCCAATACCAAACTGTCTTGATTACTGAAGCTTTGTAATATAGTCTGAAGTCAGGGAGCCTGATTCCCCCAGCTCCATTTTTCGTTCTCAAGATTGCTTTGGCTATTCGGGGTCTTTTGTGTTTCCATACAAATTGTGAAATTTTTTGTTCTAGTTCTGTGAAAAATGCCAGTGGTAGTTTGATAGGGATTGCATTGAATCTGTAGATTGCTTTGGGTAGTAGAGACATTTTCACAATGTTGATTCTTCCAATCCAGGAACATGGTATATCTCTCCATCTATTTGTATCATCTTTAATTTCTTTCATCAGTGTCTTATAATTTTCTGCATACAGGTCTTTTGTCTCCTTAGGTAGGTTTATTCCTAGATATTTTATTCTTTTTGTTGCAATGGTAAATGGGAGTGTTTTCTTAATTTCACTTTCAGATTTTTCGTCATTAGTGTATAGAAATGCAAGAGATTTCTGTGCATTAATTTTGTATCCTGCTACTTTACCAAATTCATTGATTAGCTCTAGGAGTTTTCTGGTAGCATCTTTAGGATTCTCTATGTATAGTATCATGTCATCTGCAAATAGTGACAGCTTTACTTCTTCTTTTCCGATTTGGATTCCTTTTATTTCTTTGTCTTCTCTGATTGCTGTGGCTAGGACTTCCAGAACTATGTTGAATAATAGTGGTGAGAGTGGGCAACCTTGTCTTGTTCCTGATCTTAGTGGAAATGGTTTCAGTTTTTCACCATTGAGGACAATGTTGGCTGTGGGTTTGTCATATATGGCCTTTATTATGTTGAGGAAAGTTCCCTCTATGCCTACTTTCTGCAGGGCTTTTATCATAAATGGGTGTTGAATTTTGTCAAAAGCTTTCTCTGCATCTATTGAGATGATCATATGGTTTTTCTCCTTCAGTTTGTTAATATGGTGTATCACATTGATTGATTTGCGTATATTGAAGAATCCTTGCATTCCTGGGATAAACCCCACTTGATCATGGTGTATGATCCTTTTAATGTGCTGTTGGATTCTGTTTGCTAGTATTTTGTTGAGGATTTTTGCATCTATGTTCATCAGTGATATTGGCCTGTAGTTTTCTTTCTTTGTGACATCTTTGTCTGGTTTTGGTATCAGGGTGATGGCGGCCTCGTAGAATGAGTTGGGGAGTGTTCCTCCCTCTGCAATATTTTGGAAGAGTTTGAGAAGGATAGGTGTTAGCTCTTCTCTAAATGTTTGATAGAATTCGCCTGTGAAGCCATCTGGTCCTGGGCTTTTGTTTGTTGGAAGGTTTTTAATCACAGTTTCAATTTCAGTGCTTGTGATTGGTCTGTTCATATTTTCTATTTCTTCCTGGTTCAGTCTCGGCAGTTTGTGCATTTCTAAGACTCTGTCCATTTCTTCCAGGTTGTCCATTTTATTGGCATATAGTTGCTTGTAGTAATCTCTCATGATCTTTTGTATTTCTGCAGTGTCAGTGGTTACTTCTCCTTTTTCATTTCTAATTCTATTGATCTGAGTCTTCTCCCTTTTTCTCTTGATGAGTCTGGCTAATGGTTTATCAATTTTGTTTATCTTCTCAAAGAACCAGCTTTTAGTTTCATTGATTTTTGCTATTGTTTCCTTCATTTCTTTTTCATTTATTTCTGACCTGATCTTTATAATTTCTTTCCTTCTGCTAGCTTTGGGGTTTTTTTGTTCTTCTTTCTCTAATTGCTTTAGGTGCAAGGTTAGGTTGTTTATTCGAGATGTTTCCTGTTTCTTGAGGTAGGCTTGTATTGCTATAAACTTCCCTCTTAGCACTGCTTTTGCTGTGTCCCATAGGTTTTGGGTCGTCGTGTCTCCATTGTCATTTGTTTCTAGGTATTTTTTGATTTCCCCTTTGATTTCTTCAGTAATCACTTCGTTATTAAGCAATGTATTGTGTAGCCTCCATGTGTTTGTATTTTTTACAGATCTTTTCCTGTAATTCATATCTAGTCTCATAGCGTTGTGGTCGGAAAAGATACTTGATACGATTTCAATTTTCTTAAATTTACCAAGGCTTGATTTGTGACCCAAGATATGATCTATCCTGGAGAATGTTCCATGAGCACTTGAGAAAAATGTGTATTCTGTTGTTTTTGGGTGGAATGTCCTATAAATATCAATTAAGTCCATATTGTTTAATGTATCATTTAAAGCTTGTGTTTCCTTATTTATTTTCATTTTGGATGATCTGTCCATTGGTGAAAGTGGGGTGTTAAAGTCCCCTACTATGATTGTGTTGCTGTCAATTTCCCCTTTCATGGCTGTTAGTATTTGCCTTATGTATTGAGGTGCTCCTATGTTGGGTGCATAAATATTTACAATTGTTATACCTTCCTCTTGGATCGATCCCTTGATCATTATATAGTGTCCTTCTTTGTCTCTTGTAATAGTCTTTATTTTAAAGTCTATTTTGTCTGATATGAGAATTGCTACTCCAGCTTTCTTTTGATTTCCATTTGCATGGAATATCTTTTTCCATCCCCTCACTTTCAGTCTGTATGTGTCCCTAGGTCTGAAGTGGGTCTCTTGTAGACAGCATATGTATGGGTCTTGTTTTTGTATCCATTCAGCCAGCCTGTGTCTTTTGGTGGGAGCATTTAATCCATTTACATTCAAGGTAATTATCGATATGTATGTTCCTATTCCCATTTTCTTAAATGTTATTGTAGGTGTTTTCCTTCTCTTGTGTTTCTTGCCTAGAGAATTTCCTTTAGCATTTGTTGTAATGCTGGTTTGGTGGTGCTGAACTCTCTCAGCTTTTGCTTGTCTGTAAAGGTTTTAATTTCTCCATCGAATCTGAATGAGATCCTTGCTGGGTAGAGTAATCTTGGTTGTAGGTTTTTCTCCTTCTTGACTTTAAGTATATCCTGCCACTCCCTTCTGGCTTGCAGAGTTTCTGCTGAGAGATCAGATGTTAGCCTTATGGGGATTCCCTTGTGTGTTATTTGTTTTTTTTCCCTTGCTGCCTTTAATATGTTTTCCTTATATTTAATTTTTGACAGTTTGATTAATATGTGTCTTGGCGTGTTCCTCCTTGGGTTTATCCTGTATGGGACTCTCTGTGCTTCCAGGACTTGATTAACTATTTCCTTTCCCATATTAGGGAAGTTTTCAACTATAATCTCTTCAAAAATTTTCTCAGTCCCTTTCTTTTTCTCTTCTTCTTCTGGTACCCCTATAATTCGAATGTTGGCACGTTTAATGTTGTCCCAGAGGTCCCTGAGACTGTCCTCAGTTCTTTTCATTCTTTTTTCTTTATCCTGCTCTGTAGTAGTTATTTCCACCATTTTATCTTCCAGGTCACTTATCCTTTCTTCTGCCTCAGTTATTCTACTATTGATCCCATCTAGAGTATTTTTAATTTCATTTATTGTGTTTTTCATCATTGCTTGGTTCCTCTTTAGTTCTTCTACATCCTTGTTAAATGTTTCTTGCATTTTGTCTATTCTATTTCCAAGATTTTTGGATCATCCTTACTATCATTATTCTGAATTCTTTTTCAGGTAGACTACCTATTTCCTCTTCATTTGTTAAGTCCAGTGTGTTTTGAGCCTGCTCCTTCATCTGCTGTGTGTTTTTCTGTCGTCTCATTTTGCCTATCTTACTGTGTTTGGGGTCTCCTTTTCACAGGCTGCAGGTTCGTAGTTCCCGTTGTTTTTGGCATCTGTCCCCAGCGGCTAAGGTTGGTTCAGTGGGTTGTGTAGGCTTCCTGGTGGAGGGAACTAGTGCCTGAGTTCTGGTGGATGAGGCTAGATCTTGTCTTTCTGGTGGGCACGTCCACGTCTGGTGGTGTATTTTGGGGTGTCTGTGGCCTTATTATGATTTTAGGCAGCCTCTCTGCCAATGGATGGGGTTGTGTTCCTGTCTAGCTAGTTGTTTGGCATAGGATGTCCAGCACTGTAGCTTGCTGGTCGTTGAGTGAAGCTGGGTCTTGATGTTGAGATGGAGATCTCTGGGAGATTTTTGCCATTTGGTATTACGTGGAGCTGGGAGGTCTCTTGTGGACCAGTGTTCTGAAGTTGGCTCTCCCACCTCAGAGGCACGGCCCTGATGCCTGGCTGGAGCACCAAGAGCCTTTCGTCCACACGGCTCAGAGTAAAAGGGAGAAAAAATAGAAAGAAAGAAAGAAAGAAAGAGGCTATAATATAGTGAAGTAAAATAAAGCTATTGTAAAGCAAAGCTATACAGACAAAATCTCACCCAGAAGCATATACATATACACTCACAAAAAAAGGAAAAGGGGAAAAATTAATATCTCCTGCTCCCGAAGTCCCCCTCCTGAATTTGGGCTGATTCGTTGTCTATTCAGGTATTCAGCAGATGCAGGCACATCAAGTTGTTTGTGGAGCTTTAATCCGCTGCTTCTGAGGCTGCTGGGAGAGATTTCCCCTTCTCTTCCCTGTTCGCACAGCTCCCGGGGTTCAGCTTTGGATTTGGACCCGCCTCTGCGTGTAGGTCGCCTGAGGGCGTCTGTTCCCCGCCCAGACAGGACGGGGTTAAAGGAGCAGCTGCTTCGGGGGCTCTGGCTCACCCAGGCCGCGGGGAGGGAGCGGTACGGAGGAGGCGGGGCGAGCCTGCGGCGGCCGAGGCCGGCGTGACGTTGCACCAGCTCGAGGCGCGCAGTGCGTTCTCCCGGGGATGTTGTCCCCGGATCCTGGGACCCTGGCAGTGGCGGGCTGCACAGGCTCCCGGGAGGGGAGGCGTGGAGAGCGACCTGTGCCCACACACAGGCTTTTTGGAGGCGGCAGCAGCAGCCCCAGCGTCTCACGCCCGTCTCTGGGGTCCGTGCTGATCGCCGTGGCTCGCGCCCTTCTCTGGAGTTCGTTTAGGCGGCGCTCTGAATCCCCTCTCCTTGCCCGCCGCGAAACAAAGAGGCAAGAAAAAGTCTCTTGCCTCTTCGGCAGCTGCAGACTTTTTCCCGGACTCCCTCCCGGCTAGCTGTGGTGCGCTAACCCCTTCAGGCTGTGTTCACGCTGCCAGCCCCAGTCCTCTCCCTGCGATCCGACCGAAGCCCGAGCCTCAGCTCCCAGCCCCGCCCGCCCCGGCGGCTAAGCAGACAAGCCTCTCGGGCTGGTGAGTGCTGCTCGGCGCCGAGCCTCTGTGCGGGAACCTCTCCGCTTTGCCCTCCGCACCTCTGTGGCTGCGCTCTCCTCCGTGGCTCTGAAGCTTCCCCCCTCCGCCCCCCGCAGTCTCCGCCCGCGAAGGGGCTCCTAGTGCGTGGAAACCTTTCCTCCTTCACGGCTCCCTCCCACTGGTGCAGGTGCCGTCCCTATTCTTTTGTCTCTGTTATTTCTTTTTTCTTTTGCCCTACCCAAGTACGGGGGGAGTTTCTTGCCTTTTTGGAGGTCGGACGTTTTCTGCCAGCGTTCAGTGGGTGTTCTGTAGGAGCAGTTCCACGTGTAGGTGTATTTCTACTGTATCTGTGGGAAGGAATGTGATCTCCGCGTCTTACTCTTCCGCCATCTTCTCTATCATCCTCTCACAGCAGTTCTGAAGCCAATTTGAGCATCCTCTTGGGAACAATCCTTTTGAGAACCTCAACATGAAAAGAATACAAGTGTTCTCTATGCTGGAGAAGGACAGAGACTTTCGGGAGGTCTGGCATGTATAACGTAAATCCCACGATTGTCATTCTGTGCAGGCAGAGAGAGTAGTAGCAGCTCGAAGGAAATGGCTGAAGTTTGGGTTCTATTTCAGTCCCAGGCGATACGAAGTCTTAGAATTTCTGTTTACATCACTTTCTAGTAAGGATGACTTTAGGGGGAACTTCCGTGGTCTCCTTCTTGGAGCTGAAGTAAACATAAAGTCAACACTGGAGATTTCCCATATTATCTATCTCATCTGCTCAGGCAGGGACTCCTTGACGAATTCTATAATCTTGCTTTCGTAAAGCTGCAATGACAGTGACAGCTGCTTCAAAACCCTTAGTGACATTTCCTGGAACACAGACTGCACTCTGAGTTGAAATTTCATTTGACACATTTTAGGCCTGGTGGTTTTCAATGAGGGAGAAAAAAACACATTGTTAAATATTACTGCAAAATTTCACTTTGCTTAATGGGCAATAAAACAATACAGTGTGTTCAGGTGGCTCAACCTTCTGGTTTGACCATCTGGCCTGATGAAGATACTCAATGTCCCTTGTCTTTTACTGGCTTTCCTTCCACTATCTACTGATGAGTAGGTGGCTGTCAGCATAATTAGCTCCTGCTTGAAACCTGCTTAAAAGAAATGTAACCTGATTAAAAGATAGAAATTCTTTTCTACCTTTGAAAAGGTATCTACTGATGAGTAGGTGGCTGTCAGCATAATTAGCTCCTGCTTGAAACCTGCTTAAAAGAAATGTCCTAATACGTATCCAGCGATACCCTGGCAGTCAAAATAAAACAAAACACCACAATAGAAGAGACTCCACCTGATCAAGAATGTTGGCCTTATTCTTATAGTTTGAAAAGATACTTGAAGAATATTGGTATTTTCTATTCAAACAAAATGCTCAAAAGAAATAGCCACTCATTCCTTCTTCTCCTACAACATTCTGGATTTAAGGTTTAGGAAGAAGCACTGATGTTTCAAGGAAGAGGACCCAGAACTATCAAAAAGGGAAAATGCTATTGAAAATCTAGAAGAAGACACAAAAATAGTAAATCTGTCCTGCATAGACTGATGGACTCTTAGAATTTCCAGAGAAGACTAACAACAGAAAACAAAAAGTGAGTCACTCTATAGAAAACTTATAGACTGTTTTGCCCCAGAGGATGGGGTATGCATATAGAAACATTTTGAGGGTACAAGCTAAAAACATTTCTCAATTTTCCCTTTCTCTTCTCGTGATAAGAAGGCTTTGATCATCTTATCTTAGGCTTTTGTAGAGCTTATATGAAAATGAAGGAGTAGATAGCAAGTGAATAATGATTTTTGTTTGGAATCTCTTCTCTAGACACAGTTTGCTTTAAAACAACACACACACACACACACACACACACACACACACACACACACACAGAATGAAACTTCCACTTGGAGGTTCATGATGGTGTAATTGGTACCAAATTAGTCCTCCTATTATAAACAACCGAAACACACAGATACACAAACAAAAAATTGAATGACGTATACAAGGCAATTGTTTTCAGGTAGTGGATAACAGGCATGCAAAACCGCAGTCCCTGAAAAAAAGAAAACTTACAAGGTGAGAATTCAGGGCAGCTAAAAGAGCTGTATTCTATAGGGTAAGACGTCATAGAGGAGAAAGCTGCACATTGGGGAGCGGTGGTGGTAAAAGTTTGTTTGCATAGGGGTTCCTTGTGAATCCTTGGTTGAAGACTAGGCTGCATGTGTGCAGAGTGAGATTACCTGGAGGCATATGTAAAAGTGTCTGTTAATGGCATTGAGAAGAGACCAGAGATTCTAGTTATCAGTCAGTGCTGGGAAACATTGGAGGTTCAGCCCAGTTAGAGCAGAGAAACCTCGTTAACACTCCAGCATCCAATTAAGACATCAGAAAAGTCTTATCTTAAAAGTAATGGCCGGGACTTCCCTGGTGGCTCAGTGGTTAAGAATCCGCCTGCCAATGCAGGGGACATGGGTTCGAGCCCTGGTCCGGGAAGATCCCACATGCCGCGGAGCAACTAAGCCTGTGCGCCACAACTACTGAGCCTGTGCTCTAGAGCCCACGAGCCACAACTACTGAGCCCGTGTGCTGCAACTACTGAAGCCTGTGCTTTGCAACAAGAGAAGCCACCGCAAGGAGAAGCCCGTGCACTGCAATGAAGAGTAGCCCCAGCTCGCCGCAACTAGAGAAAGCCTGCGTGCAGCCAAAAAAAAAAAAAAAAAAAGTAAGGGCCATATTTTAAAATAAGGCTCACTCTAGATCTGCCTTAACTGAATCTAAAATAAAAGACTAAAACAAAATTAATAGCACATTAGGAACTTTTGGAATAATATTGGACACTTTATCAAACATGTAATTAGAGCCTCAGCAGCAAAGAAACTTTGAAGATTAGTGGCCAAAGATTTCCCATATTTGTTTAAAAACATTGGCTTATAGATCCATGATGCTTGGGGGACCCACAACAAGAAAAATACAAAGAAAGTCACACTTAGGCACTCAGACTCAAACAGAAATTAAAAAATAAAGAAACAAAACATCTTGAAAGCAGACAAAGCAAGATACATACAGGAGAATAGTAAGAGTGAAAGCTGACCACATTAGAAACAAGAGAAGTAGGAAGATAAAGGAATGACACTTTTTAAAGGCTGAAAGAAAAAAATCTGACATCACATATTCTATATACAGAGAAAAAAATCCTTCATAAACAAGGGTGAAATATAGATATTTTCATAAAAATAAAAGCTGAGAAAATTAATCATCACCAGACCTGAAAGATATTCTTCAGGCTGTCATTCCATCATCTTCCTGAATAATCTTAAAAAATGACTATGTGAATGAATGAATGAATGAATTTAGTGACGTCACAGGACACAGTCATAATACAAAAATCAACTGTATTTCTATATATTCACAATAAACAATTTAAAATGAAATTTTAAACAATTTAAAAATTGTACCATAAAAATATCCAAGTATGTACAAAAACTCTAAAAAATGCAATACATTGCTGAGAGAAATTAAGAGTAAACTAAATAAATATATCATACTCACGGATTGGACAATACAGTATTGTTGTCAATTCTCTACATATTGTTGTGTAGATTCAACAAAATCACAATCATAATTCTACCAGCCTTTTTTTTTTTTTTTTTAAGATTTTTAGAAATTTCATGTAATGTCTGAAACATTTATATTAACATATTTCCATAAAAATAACCCAATGAAAGTTTAGTATTAGTTGTTTTGTTTGTTTTTTTATACTGCAGGTTCTTATTAGGCATCAGTTTTATACACATCAGTGTATACATGTCAATCCCAATCGCCCAAATCAGCACACCACCATCCCCACCTCATCGCAGTTTTCCCCCCTTGGTGTCCATATGTCCATTCTCTACATCTGTGTCTCAACTTCTGCCCTGCAAACTGGCTCATCTGTACCATTTTTCTAGGTTCCACATACATGCATTAATATACGATATTTGTTTTTCTCTTTCTGACTTACTTCACTCTGTATGACAGTCTCTAGATCCATCCACTTCTCAACAAATGACGCAATTTCGTTCCTTTTTATGGCTGAGTAATATTCCATTGTATATATGTACCACATCTTCTTTATCCATTCCTCTGTCGATGGGCATTTAGGTTGCTTCCATGACCTGGCTATTGTAAATAGTGCTGCAATGAACATTCGGGTGCACGTGTCTTTTTGAATTACGGTTTTCTCTGGGTATATGCCCAGTAGTGGGATTGCTGGGTCATATGGTAATTCTATTTTTAGTTTTTTAAGGAACCTCCATATTGTTCTCCATAGTGGCTGTATCAATTTACATTCCCACCAACAGTGCAAGAGGGTTCCCTTTTCTCCACACCCTCTCCAGCATTTGTTGTTTGTAGATTTTCTGATGATGCCCATTCTAACAGGAGTGAGGTGATACCTCATTGTAGTTTTGATTTGCATTTCTCTAATAATTAGTGATGTTGAGCATCTTTTCATGTGCTTCGTGGCTGTCTGTATGTCTTCTTTGGAGAAATGTCTATTTAGGTCTTCTGCCCATTTTTGGATTGGGGTGTTTGTTTCTTTGATATTGAGCTGAATGAGCTGTTTATATATTTTGGAGATTAATCCTTTGTCCGTTGATTCATTTGCAAATATTTTCTCCCATTCTGAGGGTTGTCTTTTCGTCTTGTTTATGGTTTCCTTTGCTGTGCAAAAGCTTTGAAGTTTCATTAGGTCCCACTTGTTTATTTTTGTTTTTATTTCCATTACTCTAGGAGGTGGATCGAAAAAGATCTTGCTGTGATTTATGTCAAAGAGTGTTCTTCCTATGTTTTCCTCTAAGAGTTTTATAGTGGCCAGTCTTATATTTAGGTCTCTAATCCATTTTGAGTTTATTTTTGTGTATGGTGTTAGGGAGTATTCTAATTTCATTCTTTTACATGTGGCTGTCCAGTTTTCCCAGCACCACTTATTGAAGAGACTGTCTTTTCTCCATTGTATATCTTTGCCTCCTTTGTCATAGATTAGTTGACCATAGGTGCGTGGGTTAATCTCTGGGCTTTCTATCTTGTTCCATTGATCTATGTTTCTGTTTTTGTGCCAGTACCATATTGTCTTGATTACTGTAGCTTTGTAGTATAGTCTGAAGTCAGGGAGTCTGATTCCTCCAGCTCCATTTTTTTGCCTCAAGACTGCTTTGGCTATTCGGGGTCTTTTGTGTCTCCATACAAATTTTAAGATGATTTGTTCTAGCTCCGTAAAAAATGCCATTGGTAATTTGATAGGGATTGCATTGAATCTGTAGATTGCTTTGGGTAGTATACTCATTTTCACAATGTTGATTCTTCCAATCCAAGAACATGATATATCTCTCCATCTGTTGGTATCATCTTTAATTTCTTTCATCAGTGTCTTATAGTTTTCTGCATACAGGTCTTTTGTCTCCCTAGGTAGGTTTATTCCTAGGTATTTTATTCTTTTTGTTGCAATGGTAAATGGGAGTGTTTCCATAATTTCTCTTTCAGATTTTTCATCATTAGTGTATAGGAATGCAAGAGATTTCTGTGCATTAATTTTGTAACCTGCAACTTTACCATATTCATTAATCAGCTCTAGCAGTTTTCTGGTGGCAGTTTTAGGATTCTCTATGTATAGTATCATGTCATCCGCAAACAGTGACAGTTTTACTTCTTCTTTTCCAATTTGTATTCCTTTTATTTCTTTTTCTTCTCTGATTGCCGTGGCTAGGACTTCCAGAACTATGTTGAATAATAGTGGTGAGAGTGGACATCCTTGTCTCGTTCCTGATCTTAGAGGAAATGCTTTCAGTTTTTCACCATTGAGAATGATGTTTGCTGTGGGTTTGTCATATATGGCCTTTATTATGTTGAGGTAGGTTCCCTCTATGCCCACTTTCTGGAGAGTTTTTATCAGAAATGGGTGTTGAATTTTGTCAAAAGCTTTTTCTGCATCTATTGAGATGATCATATGGTTTTTCTTCTTCAATTTGTTAATATGGTGTATCACATTGATTGATTTGCGTATATTGAAGAATCCTTGCATCCCTGGGATAAATCCCACTTGATCGTGGTGTATGATCCTTTTAATGTGTTGTTGGATTCTGTTTGCTAGTATTTTGTTGAGGATTTTTGCATCTATATTCATCAGTGATATTGGTCTGTAATTTTCTTTTTTTGTAGTGTCTTTGTCTGGTTTTGGTATCAGGGTGATGGTGGCCTCATAGAATGAGTTTGGGAGAGTTCCTTCCTCTGCAATTTTTTGGAAGAGTTTGAGAAGGATGGGTGTTAGCTCTTCTCTAAATGTTTGATAGAATTCACCTGTGAAGCCATCTGGTCCTGGACTTTTGTTTGTTGGAAGATTTTTAATCACAGTTTCAATTTCATTACTTGTGATTGGTCTGTTGATATTTTCTGTTTCTTCCTGATTCAGTCTTGGAAGGTTATACCTTTCTAAGAATTTGTCCATTTCTTCCAGGTTGTCCAATTTATTGGCATAAAGTTGCTTGTAGTAGTCTCTTAGGATGTTTTGTATTTCTGCGGTGTCTGTTGTAACTTCTCCTTTTTCATTTCTGATTTTATTGATTTGAGTCCTCTCCCTCTTTTTCTTGATGAGTCTGGCTAATGGCTTATCAATTTTGTTTATCTTCTCAAAGAACCAACTTTTAGTTTTATTGATCTTTGCTATTGTTTTCTTTGTTTCTATTTCATTTATTTCTGCTCTGATCTTTATGATTTCTTTCCTTCTGCTAACTTTGGATTTTGTTTGTTCTTCTTTCTCTAGTTTCTTTAGGTGTAATGTTAGATTGTTTACTTGAGATTTTTCTTGTTTCTTTAGGTAGGCTTGTATAGCTATAAACTTCCCTCTTAGAACCGCTTTTGCTGCATCCCATAGGTTTTGGGTCGTCGTGTTTTCATTGTCATTTGTCTCTAGGTATTTTTTTATTTCCTGTTTGATTTCTTCAGTGATCTCTTGGTTATTTAATAACGTATTGTTTAGCCTCCATGTGTTTGTCTTTTTTACGTTTTTTTCCCTGTAATTCATTTCTAATCTCACAGCGTTGTGGTCAGAAAAGATGCTTGATATGATTTCAATTTTCTTAAATTTACTGAGGCTTGATTTGTGACCCAAGATGTGATCTATCCTGGAGAATGTTCTGTGCGCACTTGAGAAGAACGTGTAATCTGCCGTTTTTGGATGGAATGTCCTATATATATCAATTAAATCTATCTGGTCTATTGTGTCATTTAAAGCTTCTGTTTCCTTATTTATTTTCATTTTGGATGATCTGTCCATTGGTGTAAGTGAGGTGTTAAAGTCCCCCACTATTATTGTGTTACTGTCGATTTCCTGTTTTATAGCTGTTAGCAGTTGCCTTATGTATTGAGGTGCTCCTATGTTGGGTGCATATATATTTATAATTGTTATGTCTTCTTCTTGGATTGATCCCTGGATCATTATGTAGTGTCCTTCCTTGTCTCTTGTAACATTCTTTATTTTAAAGTCTATTTTATCTGATATGAGTATAGCTACTCCAGCTTTCTTTTGATTTCCATTTGCATGGAATATCTTTTTCCATCCCCTCACTTTCAGTCTGTATGTGTCCCTAGGTCTGAGGTGGGTCTCTTGTAGACAGCATATATATGGGTCTTGTTTTTGTATCCATTCAGCCAGTCTATGTCTTTTGGTTGGGGCATTTAATCCATTCACGTTTAAGGTAATTATCGATATGTATGTTCCTATGACCATTTTCTTAATTGTCTTGGGTTTGTTTTTGTAGGTCCTTTTCTTCTCTTGTGTTTCCCACTTAGAGAAGTTCCTTTAGCATTTGTTGTAGAGCTGGTTTGGTGGTGCTGAATTCTCTTAGCTTTTGCTTGTCTGTAAAGCTTTTGATTTCTCCATCAAATCTAAATGAGATCCTTGCTGGGTAGAGTAATCTTGGTTGTAGGTTCTTCCCTTTCATCACTTTAAGTATTTCATGCCACTCCCTTCTGGCTTGCAGAGTTTCTGCTGAGAAATCAACTGTTAACCTTATGGGAGTTCCCTTGTATGTTATTTGTCGTTTTTCCCTTGCTGCTTTCAGTAATTTTTCTTTGTCTTTAATTTTTGCCACTTTGATTACTATGTGTCTCGGCGTGTTTCTCCTTGGGTTTATTCTGTATGGGACTCTCTGCGCTTCCTGGACTTGGGTGGCTATTTCCTTTCCCATGTTAGGGAAGTTTTCGACTATAATCTCTTCAAATATTTTCTCTGGTCCTTTCTCTCTCTCTTCTCCTTCTGGGACCCCTATAATGCGAATGTTGTTGCGTTTAATGTTGTCCCAGAGGTCTCTTATGCTGTCTTCATTTCTTTTCATTCTTTTTTCTTTAGTCTGTTCCGCAGCAGTGAATTCCACCATTCTGTCTTCCAGGTCACTTATCCGTTCTTCTGCCTCAGTTATTCTGCTATTGATTCCTTCTAGTGTAGTTTTCATTTCAGTTATTGTATTGGTCATCTCTGTTTGTTTGTTCTTTAATTCTTCTAGGTCTTTGTTAATCATTTCTTGCATCTTCTCAATCTTTGCCTCCATTCTTATTCCGAGGTCCTGGATCATCTTCACTATCATTATTCTGAATTCTTTTTCTGGAAGGTTGCCTATCTCCACTTCATTTAGTTGTTTTTCTGGGGTTTTTTCTTGTTCCTTCATCTGGTACATAGCCCTCTGCCTTTTCATCTTCTCTGTCTTTCTGTAACTGTGGTTTTTGGTCCACAGGCTGCAGGATTGTAGTTTTTCTTGCTTCTGTTGTCTGCCCTCTGGTGGTTGAGGCTATCTAAGAGGCTTGATGGGAGGCTCTGGTGGTGGGTAGAGCTGACTGTTGCTGTGGCGGTCAGAGCTCAGTAAAACCTTAATCCACTTGACTGTTGATGGGTGGGGCTGGGTTCCCTCCCTGTTGCTGTGGCGATCAGAGCTCAGTAAAACCTTAATCCACTTGACTGTTGATGGGTGGGGCTGGGTTCCCTCCCTGTTGGTTGTTTTGCCTGAGGCAACCCAACACTGGAGCCTACCGGTGCTCTTTGGTGGGGTTAATGGCAGACTCTGGGAGGGCTCACGCCAAGGAGAACTTCCCAGGACCTCTGCTGCCAGTGTCCTTATCCCCACAGTGAAACAGAGCCACCACTCGCCTCTGCAGGAGACCCCCCAACACCAGCAAGTACGTCTGGTTCAGTCTCCCCCAGGGTCACTGCTCCTTCCCCTGGGTCCCGATGCACACATTACTTTGTGTGTGCCCTCCAAGAGTGGGGTCTCTGTTTCCCCCAGTCCTGTCACAGTCCTGCAATCAATTCCCACTAGACTTCAAAGTCTGATTCTCTAGGAATTCCTCCTCCCTTTGCCGGACCCCCAGGTTGGGAAGCCTGACGTGGGGCTCAGAAACTTCACTCCAGTGGGTGGACTTCTGTGGTATAAGTGTTCGCCAGTCTGTGAGTCACCCACCCAGCAGTTATGGGATTTGATTTTACTCTGATTGCGCCCCTCCTACCGTCTCACTGTGGCTTCTCCTCTGTCCTTGGACGTGGGGTATCCTCCTTGGTGAAGTCCAGGGTCTTCCTGTCAATGATTGTCCAGCAGCCAGTTGTGATTCTGGTGCTCTCGCAAGAGGGAGTGAGAGCACGTCCTTCTACTCCGCCATCTTGGTTAATCTCCCCGCCTTTTTTTTTAATTGACAAGCTATTTCCAAAATTTATATAGCAATGCAAAAGAGCTAGAATAGCTAAAATGACCTTGAGAAGGAAGAAGGAATTGGAGTGCCTACGTTATCTGATTTTAAGACTCACTACAGATCTACAGTAATCAAGGCAGTGTAATACTTGGTAAGCATACACATTTAGTAAAAAAAAAAAAAAAAAAAAGTAGTAAAAATAAAAAAAGAATAGGTAATCAAACAGCACATGAGATACATGTAGAAATCTAGAAAATTAGGTCCTTTCTCTAATATAAATCATGAACAAATTTAGAATTTGTGAATTCTGACAATGTAGGCTTTGCATTCCATACATTAAATCTTTGGAATGTAAGATTGCTCTTTTTGGGTTGGGAAGAAGCAAAGACCAGTTAGGAGTGACCAATGGATAGGGAAGAAGGAAAAAAATTCTGTTGTGATTTTAGTACTTTAAAAACAGAACAAAATATAAAAGCATGGTTTGTATTATGAGAGTCAATAAAATCATTCTTGCAATGATCTACAAAAAAAAACAAACAAAATACACATTTAGATCAGTGGAACATAACAGATATTCTAGAAATAGACCCATATATATGGTTAGTTGATTTTCAACAAAGGCACTAATATAATTCTACACAGAAAGAAAACTTTTTATTCCTATGGGAAGAAAATGAACCTCAAACATGCCCTCACACCATATAAAAAGATTTATTCAGAATGGAACATGGGGACTTCGCTGGTGGTCCAGTAGTTAAGACTTCATCTTCCAATGCAGGGGTTGTGGGTTCGATCCCTGGTTGGGGAGCTAAGATCCCACATGCCTAGAGGCCAAAAAACCAAAACATAAAACAGAAGCAATATTGTAACAAATTCAGTAAAGACTTTAAAAATGGTCCACATCAAAAAAAAATCTTGAAAAAAAAAAAAGAATGGAACATGGACTTAAATGCTAAAGCTAAACAACAAAATAGATAAAGTTCAAAAGTATGACGAATCATGATATAAGACAGTACATATTATATTGTTTCATTTATATAAAATGAGTGACAGGCAAAACAACAGGCCAAACATTCAATGGAGACAATTTAGAATAGCAGTTGCCTATGGCGGTAGTAGGCATTGACCGGAAAAGGACACCAGGAGGTTTTCTGAGATGATGTGGAAATATTTTGTATCCTGATTTTGCTTGTGGTTGCATAGATTTATATATTTGTCAAAGCTCACCGAATTGTATATTTCAAATATAGGCTTTTTATTGGTGTAAATTGCATCTCAGTAATGTTGATTTTAAAAAGCTGATTTAGAAAGTTCCCTGTGGAGGAATATAAGCAGACTTTCTTTCCACAAAGCTTTTTTTTTTTTTTTAAATTAATTAATTAATTAATTAATTTACTTTTGGCTGTGTTGGGTCTTCGTTTCCATGCGGGGGCTTTCTCTAGTTGCGGCAAGGGGGGGCCACTCTTCATCGCGGTGTGCGGGCCTCTCACTATCGCGGCCTCTCTTGTTGCGGAGCACAGGCTCCAGATGCGCAGGCTCAGTAGTTGTGGCTCACGGGCCTAGTTGCTCCGCGGCATGTGGGATCTTCCCATACCAGGGCTCGAACCCGTGTCCCGTGCATTGGCAGGCAGATTCTTAACCACTGTGCCACCAGGGAAGCCCATCCACAAAGCTTTTTGACACTTCTAAGTCCATCCTATATTGACACCAGAATTCATTGAGATCATTGAGCTGAATTCTGTGTTCAGTGTAGTTTTCCCAACACACTGTCAATGACTGTTAACAAAATAATAGAAAGACCGATTTACAGTGGTTCGCTGTTAGAAAAACAAAACATTGTGAAGAACCCAGTGGCACTGTGTGTATTTGCTAGAAATTATTGATAAGTGTTTATATTGACCCAGTGCTGTGAAATGCAGTTTAATACTTTTTATTAGATGTTTTCTATGGCTCCTCTTTGGTGGAAACAGAAAAGAGAGATAATTGTGTTCTAGAAATTCCAATAAAAATGTAGTCATAGCATAGAGTTATACCGTGATTGTAATATAGCCCACAGCAATATGAAAAATGGCCCTTGTAAGCTAATTTGATACCACAAGAAAGTATGGAGGCAAAATGTGTTCTAGTTGGTGAAGTGATATGTAACAGGGGGTGGGGGGCAGGTTGGGAGTGGCTTGAGGGAGTTATTGCTTCCTGATAATGTCTATATTATCCTCTTTGTTCATTGACTTTAATTTTACCACTCACCTTTTGTTTCCAAATGATTGAAATTAATCACGGTGGCTGGAATTGTCCTGTGGTCGGTGGTTGGGCTGTTTGCACTTGAATGTCAAGTCAATTCCCACCAAGGCTTAGGGAGAAGTGGCTTTAGTGACAGATCCATCATCTTCAGAACAGACAATGGCAAATGACAGTAACAACCAATAAAAAGCTCAGTTTAAAAGGTTTCCGTTGAGAGAGGAAATGGGAGGAAAAAGCGGGTTGCTTTTTGTTTATTATTTGAAATATTTGCTCAGGTCTCCAAGTACAGGGCAGTACAGAGTTCTGTAGTTGTAAATGGCTGATGCTGAGTGAATCTCAAAAAGCAAGTATTCAGGTTGGCTCTGGTAAGGGAGAAGGTCAGATGCTGACTTTGCAGATTATTTGCCTCATCTCAAACTCCGAAGCCTGGAAATCAGGCCAGGATTGCTTTGGAAGAATGGCTTGCAGCTGAGATTTTTCTGGCAATCAGCACTGCAGTTCATTTGACCATTTGGACAGAGAGGTTGCTCAGTTGAAGGAAGATAAAAAATTTCAGAGTCTTGTAATAAATAATTCTTCAGAGGCACCTGTTTGCCCCTCAGTGGGGTATGAATATTTTCATAGCTGTGTCTTGGTTAATTTTCAGGGGGATAAGGGTTAGGTGTGTGGGGATATGATCTGGGCTTTGCCCTGGAGCTGGTTTCTCTGCATTGTTTCTTGGATCCAATCCCTATGAATATATTAGTATGTGTTTTGAGAGAAAGGATAGCATGGTGAATAAATATGAGAAACAAGCTCCAAACTTCTCTTTTTTGGCCTGTCATAAAATAAGTTGGCACATAAGGCTCTCTGTCAGAAGTCCTGCAGTAGAGAAATCTGTTCCCTTACTTCTTGTCACCCTTCCTGAAGGCCCCAATATCTGTGATGATCTTTCATCTAATACCTGGGCTCTTTAGTTTCTTTCCTTTTTTTTTTTTTAAACTTTTGGCTGCGTTGGGTCTTCGTTGCTGCGTGTGGGCTTTCTCTAGTTGCGGTGAGCAGGGGCTACTCTTCGTTGCAGTTTGCGAGCTTCTCATTGCTGTGGCTTCTCTTGTTGTGGAGCATGGGCTCTAGGCGCTCAGGCTTCAGTAGTTGTGGCTCGCAGGCTCAGTAGTAGTGGCACATGGGCTTAGTTGCTCCATGGCATGTGGGATCTTCCCGGGCCAGGGATCGAACCTGTGTCCCCTGCATTGGCAGGCGGATTCTTAACCACTGCGTCACCAGAAAAGTCCCTCTTATTTTCTTAACCTTCAAATCTCTAGTGGTCTTTTTTTCTACTCTGCCTCATTTTCTCATGTTTAAACTCTTTAACTCCCTATTTCAAGCATGTCATTCTCTGACCATCACCTCCTAGCCTTCCAGCTTGCCTACTTCCTAACACTGACTCCAAAAATTGTAAATGAGGCTGTGTTATTAGTGGTACCATGTAGGCTTTGGACCTGGTCTGTTAGGCTTCAAATTCCAGCACTGAACAGCGGTGGGTGTGTATACACGTTCCTTAACCTTTCTTTCCTTCACTTTACTCACCTTTAAGAGTAAACAATAATAGCTACCTCTCAGGGTTATTGTAATGATTCAGTACGTTAATTCATACAGAATGCTTCAAACAGTGCCAGGCATGTGGCATTTGCTCCATAAGTGTGGAGGCCACAACAAGCTCTCCAATCCATGGAGCTCACTGATACTTCTCACTCCCCATAACCTCCCTCCTGCGTGTCCTTACTTTCCTCCTTAAATAGTGTAAATCCCATTGTCCATCTTTATAATTGGTTGTTTCCAAACATCTTAATTCCCTCATTCTATTATTCCTAATATATATGTACATACGTAGCAAAGCCCCAAGCTGGTTAGAACCAACTACCAACTTACTTTATGACTTCACTTGAACAAGCTGGATTGCTGGTGGAAACCACCAAGAGTGCTGACTCTATTCAACTGCAGTTCATGACCCAACATCTCTAATGAATCCTTAACACCACTTGGCAATCTAACTGCACTTTCCTATTTCCAAATTATCTATGTCATACATTCTCCTTTCTCCTCTCACCTTCCATTGCTACCATGGACTATTCCTTGGCTGATGACCTCACTTCTTGGATCACTGTGAAAGTTCCCTCCACCCGAGGGAACTGCATCTTCTTTTCCACTACCAAATCCACTGCTTCACTTGCTTCTGTACTTATACTCTCTCTTTTCTGTTCTCAAGATTCAGAGGCCAACTTTGGCACTTCAGCGTGATTGACCCCACTCTGGTCTCCTTAGGCACTTGGAACTGTAATGGTTCCCTGTCTTTCCTACATCATCAGTTTCTCTCTCTTGGATCATTGTCATCATGGAAATGGTCTAGTGTTTCTTCTTTAAAGAACAGTTTAAAAACTTCCCTCAAAGTCCCAGATGGGTTTCCTGGTGACCTCTACCAAATATTAAAGGAAGGAATTATACCAATTCTCTACACTCTCTTTCAGAAGATAGAAGGACAGGGAACACTTCCTAACTCATTCTAGGAGGCCAACATTACCCTAATATCAAAACTGGAAAAAGACATTACAAGAAAGAAAACTACAGACCAATATCTCTCAAGAGCATAGATGCAAAAATCCTCAACAAAATATTAGCAAATCACATCCAACATTGTGTAAAAAGAATTATACACCATGACCAAGTGGAATTTATCCCAGGTATACAAGGCTGTTTCAACTTTTCAAGAGTCAGTTAATGTATCCAATCATATCAACAGGCTAAAGACAAAGAATCACATGATCATATCAATAGGTGCAGAATAAGCATTTGACAAAACCTAACACTGATTCATGATAAAAAACTTTCAGATCAGCTATACTCCAATAAAATTAAAATATTAAAAAAAGACTTTCAGTAAATTAGGAATAGAAATGAACTTCTTCAACTTGATAAAGATTATCTACAAAAACCCTACAGCTAACACTATACTTAATGGTGAGGAACTTGAAGATTTCCCACTAAGATGTGGTACAAGGCAAGCTTGTCCCCTAAATCATACTGGAAGTCCTTGCTAATGCAATTAGACAAGACAACAAAAGAAACAACAATGACATATCATTACATACCTATTAGAATGGCCCAAATCCAAATATTGACACCACCAAATGCTGACAAGGGTGTGGATCAGCATGAACTCTCATTCATTGCTGGTGGAAAGGCAAAATAGTACAGCCACTTCAGATCGTTTGTGGTTTCTTAGAAAACCAAACACACTTTTACCCTATGGTCCAGCAATTGTGCTTCTTACCCAAAAAGGTTGAAAATTTATGTCCACACAAAAAACCAGCACATGGATGTTTATAGTAGCTTTATTCATAACTGACAAAGAGTGGAAGCAACCAAAATGTCCTTCAGTAGGTGAATGGATAAATTGGTACATCCATTCAATGAAATGTTTTTAGCACTAAAAAGAAATGAGCTTATCAAACCATGAAAGATATGGAGGGATCTTCAATACATATTACTAAGCGAAAGAAGCCAACCTGAAAAGGCTATATACAATATGATTCTAACTATATGACATTCTGGTAAAGCAAAACTATGGAGGCAGTAAAAAGATCCGTGGTTGCCACAGGTTGGGCAGGGGCGGTGGTGGGGAGAAGGATAAATAGGCAGAGAACATAGGACTTTTAGGGCAGTGAAAATATTTTGTATGATATAGTGATGGACATGTCATTCTATACTTGTCCAAACCTATAGAACGTACACCATCAAAGGTAAACTACAGACTTTGGGCAATTATGATGTGTCACTGTATGTTTATCAGGTACCACTCTGGTGGGGGATGTTGATAATGGGGGAGGCTGTGTGTGTGAGGGGCAGGGTATTTGGGAAATCTGTATCTTCCTCTCCATTTTATTGTGAACCAAAAACTGCTCTTAAAAAAAAAAATCATTTAAAAAAATCTAAAACTTCCTCCACCTACATTCTCCTCTAGCTACTGTCCTAGTTCTCTGTTTTCCTTCACAGTACAACTGTTTTGTACCTTGTATTATGAAAAATTTCAAATATACATAAAAGTAGAACTATAAAATGAACCCCTATGTACTCTCCATACAGATTTAAAAATTATTAACTTTTGGTCATATTTCCTTCATTATTTTTTGCTTTGACACTCTAAAGCAAATATCAGACCTTATGACATTTCATTTGTAGATATTTCAGTGCATCTCTTAAGTGCATTTTCTTACATAACCATGATTACATGATCATACCTAACACAATTAACAAAAATTCCTTACTATCAACTAATACCCAGTTTAGATTTGTATTTCCTCAATTATTCCCAAAATATCTTGTTCTGTTGGTTTAGTTGAATAACAATCCAAACAAGGTTCCTACACTGCATTTGATTTTTATCTTTTAAATAGAATTCGGTCTTAAATAGAGTTCAGCCTAGAGCATATATATATATTTTCTCTATGCCATGCACTTGTTAATGATATAGGTTGGTTGTCTTGTAAAATGCCCCACGTAGTGTAATTCCTAAGAGAACTCCACTCCCTCATCTGCTCTTTTCTCTTGAACTCCCTCATTGGGTTTCCTGCTCCCACATTCCATGAAGACAACTCCGTGAGGTACATGTTAACACAACCCATAGGCATGTCTCTTTCCTCACTTGATGTCTCAGCATCATTTGACAGCTGACCATCTCTACTTCTTGAAACCCTCTCTTCTCTTGGTTTCTGGGATCCATACTGTCCTATATTTCCTCTCATTTCAGGCATAGCTCTTCCTCAGTCTCTTTTCTGACTTCTGCTATGACTGACCTCTGAATACTGGAGTGGTCAGTATTTAGAGCTTCATCCTGGGTCTCCTCTTTTCTTTTGCCCTCTGTGCTTAGCTAATCTCTAGCCCATGGCTTTAAATATCATCTATACAGTTAACTCCCAAATCTATGTCTTTTAGCCCTGATTTCTGCAAAATTCCTGAGTTAAAATTTCAACCTCCTACCTGAATTTACATATAAATGTTTAATGAGTATCTCAAAATTTAACTTATCAAAAGCAGAATACAACTTTTCAGTGTCCTCTCCCCCCAAATCCTCTTTTTATCCAGTTCTTTCAAATTTCAGTAAATACTACCATAAAGTATCCAATTTCTTAAGCCCCAAATTTAGGAATCATCTTTGGTTTCTCTTTTTTCCCTTAACTCTCACTTTCCATCCTTTAGTAAGATTTATTGACTCTATCTCCAAAACATACCCCAATCCTGCCCTCTTTTTTCCATCACCACAGATACCATCCTAGCTGCTGGCACTGCCTTTCTTCTCCAGATTTATTTCTGCACTCCCAACTGGATTTCCTGCCTTTACCTCTTCCCCTAGTCACTTCATCTTTCCTACAACAGCCAGGGTAACAATTTTAAGAATATAAATGAGAACATGTCACTTTCTTGCTTAAGCCGCCCCCCCCCCAAAAGTGGCTCCTCCATCAAATCCATAATAAATCCAGGTTCATTACTCTGACCTACCTTTGTGTCCTGGTATCCTACCTTTCTCCTCCCCAGCCACACTGAGCAGGAATCTGAATGTTGGAGATCAGGAACATCAGCCACATTGGCAAGGGTGGTGAGAGAACTTCATAAGCCCATAGTGATGCTTCAGCTACGCCCCTTCTGACACACACTCTTTACATTGACAGATGCATGCATTCAGGCAGGGGCACAGATGGTCAGCTGCAGGCCACCCCAGCAACATCACTTTCCCTTTATCCTTTCTTAAAAACACTGTTTCAAACAACAAAAAAGACAAAGCTCTTGTTGTTCTCTCTTGGCCCCCAGTTCTCTTCTTCTTCACTGAACTCTTAAGCCTGTAATTATGTCGTCAATTCATGTGTTTCCGTGTGCATCACCTGTCTTCTCCATTAGTCTCTAAGTTCTAGGAGGAGAGGGTTCATACCGATTCTGAAGACCATCCTCTTGCAGTGTGTAGCTCTGTGCCTGATACATAAATATTTGTTGAATGAAAAATGCATGAGTGTAGTCCTGTGTGACTCAATTAATTTCTTTGCTCTTATTGAGAATCTTGTGCCCACGTGTGTCTTAAGAATGTGCAAGAATCTGAAGTAGATGAAGGGATGTTACATGTGTGCCATGTGAGGATTAGTGAAGATCATTTTGGAAGAAAATCTGAGAAAAACCACATCTCTTCTTCCTCTTTCTCCTGATAACAAAATAAGATGATGTTCCACAGGTGGATAGGAAAGTCTCTATTCCAAAGGGTCATGGGTGGCTAAGTGCCAAGAGTTTATCTTTCTTTTGTCGTTGCTGTTTAAACAGACCTCAGGTGCATTGGATTCATCAGAACTCACAACACACTCTCATTGTTGGTTCATGCCAGGCCAACTCCAATCCAAATTTTGTGTTCATCTTTCTTTTGCTTTCCTTTCTATGTTGTTCTGTTAAATCCTTATGCATGCATAAAAGCATGTATTTTATTTAGTTGGTTTTTAAGTTTATATAAAGTGTGTCACATTGTTTGTAATCTGGGGCTTTCTTTTTATTAACATTACATTCCTATGATTCATCCAGATTACTGCTTGCAACTGTACGTCTTTTCACTGCTGTATTATATTTCATTGAGTGATTATAGGATGTTTATTCATCCATTCTTCCACTGATGGACATTTGGGTCAATAATATTACTGTCATAAATACAGCTATCCTTCTGAGCTTGTCCTTGACCTCCAGAATTCAGTTAAGCCAATATCTTTTAGGTTTTCATGTAGTGAGAAATGTGCTAGATACTATGAGAGATGCCAAGCTGTGTAAGAAATGTGCCTGTCCTTTGTGAGTTCACACTGTGGAGACAGAGTCACAGAGAGCAGAATTTGCTAAATGCTGCAAAGGCACCTCACTATAGAGTCAGACAGGGTAGAATAAGAGATTTCACTGCAAGTTCTGGGAGGTTTGAATGTTGGATCATGGTGAATGCATGTGAACTTGATAGGTGGAAAGGGGGGACAGTTGAAGAGGGAAGATATTTCAGGAGTGGGAATAATGGGAGGAGTACAGAGGTAGGAAAATATACAAAGAATCTGCAAGACAGTGATATCCTTGGGGGTGGTTAAAGCCTGAGTTACAGGACAGACTGAGGGTGCATTTCAGGAAGGGGAAGTCCAGAAAGGAGGAAGGGAGGTAGGATTTCAACCTTGGAAGCTTTAAAAGTTGGGAGGAGGAGCTGAGCTTTTATTCCATCTGCAGTTGAGACTCATGGAAGGGGACAGGGTTGGCCACTTTGGTGGCTCTGAGGGTGTGCCTGGGTGGGGCTAGAGGGGGTGGCTCTCGATGGGTCTGTGTCCTCTTTGGGACCACTTACAGTTACGCTAAGCCAAGTGTGTACAGTAGCTGGGAGATGCTGTGGACATTCTCTTTGCTTTCAGTTTCTGTACTCAACTCTCTTCCTTGATATTTTCCATAGAATTTGCAGGTCTGCTAGGAGACCAGTCTTTGCAGACAGAGACAAGATTTTTGAATGTTCTATGTTAGGTCTAACACAAGGTTTGTTCTCTAAAAATATTGCGTGTCTTAGCATGGTTTTTTTCCGTAAAAAAGAATGCTAAGGAGAAGGGAGGATTTTTCTCTCTTGTTTATTTTAAAGATTTCTCTTCTGGAAGGGGACCCCTTTAATGTGCATGCCATGTTTCCATCAACAAAGGAAAATTACAACTGAGGGGGAATGCAAACCTCTTCTTGCTCCCTAGCACACCTAGGTTCCCACACACTCCCATTGTACCTACCATCTGGCAGACCCCAAATTGTTTTCTTTCAGTGACATTTGTTTATGTTGAGAGAAAGAGAGAGATGCATATATAAATAATACGTAAGTAATTTGAAAGCATTTTGAGAAACACTATATGCCACTTGCTCTGTTCTGGGGTTGGAGGCTTTTCACTTTCATAGGAAATCCTGCCTTGGTCTCATTAAAGATGCTGGACTGGGAAGCTGACTCCCAGGACAGAGCCTGCAGGGGGAACCCTTTGTCCCTAGTTGTCTAGATTCCATCTCTAAAGTGTTTACGTCTGCTTTGGACTATTTAAGAAGTGAGCCAGGGGCAGAACATGCAAAGGCTCAAAGAAGTGACTGAACCAGAAAAACTGTGAAATCAGGGCAATCTGTAAATTAATACCTTGACCTGAGATGGTTTAAAAGCAGTGATGTGATCTGATCTAAAGAGGGAAAATGAAGTAGTGTTCAGGGCTCCCGAAAGAAGTAAGCTCTGTAGGCTCAAAATCATCCTGGGGGCAGGCACGGGCCTGACCTGTTTCTCGAAGGCATTAGGTGGATGTTGGCTAGTTCCTTTGGCTTAAAGGATGAAAGCATTTCAAGGGAAAAGGCTAAAAATTTTCCAGTGATGTCCAGAGGATGAGAAGGATAGCCGTGTGGTTAAAAAGACAGAACTGAAAGACATCTATGTCTGGGTGTGCTGTGGACCGGGTGGAGGGGGTGGTGACCCTGGGCATTTTGTGTAAGCGCTCTGTGCCTCAGTCTCCTCTCTCCAAGGGAAGGATAAGCACGCTGACATCATATTTCTTCATGCTACCAAATATTATTTATTTATTGTTCTTTTCTCCCCTGTAAATATAAGCTCCACAAGGACGGGGACTTGGGGTGTTTTATATACTGCTGTATCCCCAGAGCCCAGAACAATTTAACACTGCATACATTTATGTTGAATGAATAATAAATGTGTAAATAGGGTTGCCCTTTGGGTTAAATGAGCCCACTTTTTTTGTGTCTGCATAAAAAGATCCAGTAAATTTATTGGATTAACCTTTTGCCCTTACTTAACTCATTTCAGCTGCGGAAGTGGCACAGATTCTGGTTAAATACGGGGAGAGAAGATCTCTATTTGCACTGCTTAATGGTAACTGTGAAGTGTCTGATCAAAATTGAGGACAGGGACCCAACATTTTCTAGCATCGTCCAGGGAGACACATGTTTCCATTTCTCTTGAATCCCATTCACTCATAGCCTCGTCATCCTTTTCTTTTTTTTTTTTTTTTTAATTAATTAATTAATTAATTTATTTATTGGCTGTGTTGGGTCTTCGTTTCTGTGCGAGGGCTTTCTCCAGTTGCGGCAAGCGGGGGCCACTCTTCATCGCGGTGCGCGGGCCTCTCACTATCGCGGCCTCTCTTGTTGCAGAGCACAAGCTCCAGACGCGCAGGCTCAGCAGTTGCGGCTCACGGGCCCAGTTGCTCCGTGGCATGTGGGATCCTCCCAGACCAGGGCTCGAACCCGTGTCCCCTGCATCGGCAGGCAGATTCTCAACCGCTGTGCCACCAGGGAAGCCCCCATCTTTTTCTTACTCACATACTCTGCTCAGTCCTGCTTCTCACTTTTGCTCTGACTCTGCATCCTACCAAGAATCGTTTGCCTTCTCTCTGCCCTTCCAGGTCCTAACCCTCTGGCAGGACCCATTTCACTCTCGCCCCCTCTGTGAGGTCCTCCCTGCTACCTCCCGCCTCTGGCAGCTTCTCCTGACTTAGTTCTGTTGGCATACATTCAGTGCAAAACATACACTTTCTGGGTCTTTCAGGACAGAGCGGCACAGGCCACGAGGACAGAGGTCTGATCTACTTGGAATGGAGACTCTTCTGTTGACTAACACAGTTGAATTCCTACCAAATGCCTAGCTCTGTGCAAAGTGCTGGAATAGAGACTAACAATGTTTTAGGGCCAACTTTGAAAAGACCAAACACAATGAGACCTCTGCTGCTTTAGGTTTGGCTTAAAAGAAAGAGAGGAACTTTAAGTCCTAGAGACTTAACCCTTATTATCTGGATCTGTGTGCATCTTCCTTTCTCTGTTGCAAAAGCTTTAGTGATACACTAGTCCAGACAGGTTGTGAGATTTCCTCACATACATGCCAAGGAGCTTCTGCCACCTGGTGTGGTGAGAGGGCATTACAGTGTGATGGGAAATGGGAGTTTTTACTTTACCTTGTGGACTCTATGAATTTTCTAATGGTAGTCAATTCTTCTTTTCAAAGTAGTGTAAATTTTTCGATGTAAAAATTACATAGAATCTCAATATATAAATAGATAAAAAATGAGCTGCTGCTGGTAGTGTATGTTCTAACGAAGGTTGGAGATCTCAGAGTCCTGCCTTTTCAGCCTTCCTCTTTTCTTCAGAATTTTGTTAACGTTCTTTCATAGAACTTAGAGGTCATGATCCATAGTGGAGAATGCAAGACTTTAAAAAAAAGATCTGCAAGGGCCAGGCGGTGGAGTACTATTATTATTATTTAGATGACCTCTACAATCCCTTCAAGGAAAAACAAACTCACATTGAATGAACTCTTTTTTTATGCCCAGTCCTTTATACACCTTATTTCATTACGTCTTCACACTCACCCTATGAAGTAGGCTTTGCTATCCCCATTTCACAGATGAAGAGAATGAACCAAGAGACATTCAGGATTTTGCCAGTCACTATCAATGGTTGAGCCATGATTCAAACCTGGGTCTTTCTGACTTCAGCATCAGAGCTTGTCTCTCCACTTCCAACCCCAAAACTCTGTTTCTCCTGGAATGGGCGGTGGCAAAGCTACTCTCAAGAGCATGGAAGACAGAGGATATTTTTAAGATCACAACCCTTCCTATTAGTCTCTTTTGTTCCCTGGTCTGTGCCAAATCTGAAGGCAATTTGTTTGGTAAAGAACAAGCCCAGGGTCACACACACACACGGTGAGTGGGACACTGGGCAGTAAAAAAAAAAAAAAAAAAAAAAAAAAAGAGGAAAGAGGGAAAGAGAGGCTCTAGGACTTGCCTAAGGTTAGAAGATCAGCACCAAAGGACATTTGACTTCCTACCTCAAAACTTTGGTCATAAGATTGACTCCAGGGAGAGTCCCATGTTTCTGGGAAAAAAAGTGGATATTTTGCCTTCACCAGAACCTGATGGTTTATACACGTCCCAGAGATGGAACCCATGGGCGGCCTGGAAGATAGTCTCCTGTTAGAGCTGGTCATCTGCCAAAGACACTCAGGGGATGCAAAGCCCAACTCTGTACTATTTCTGCTCTCCAGACGCTCACGTCTGCCAAGTATGGAAGCTGTTCTCGCATGGGAGCCCTGAGCAGTGGCATCAACTGGGGCCTCCAGTAATGTAATCACTTTTAATCAGCGTTTAAGGAGGATATAAACAGCCTCAGCTTACCACAGTGGCTGAGAGGCAAGTACACATAAACCTCCATTACTCAGACATTTAAAAATCAATTTCAAATAAAATGTCCAGGTGATGGAACTAAAGGTTAGAAGGATCAGGGTGTGTGCAAAGGCCTGGCATGTCTTGTCAGTGCAATGGAGGCAGACAGCTCCCATAATGCAATGAAACTGGCCTGCTTGGTGCCCTGAGGGGTTAAGGGGAACAGGTCTTATCTCCCAGCCCCTCCCAAAAGCAGAGGAGGATTCCAGTGACAAAGCGGAGAACAAAAGACAGCCTCTTCAATAAGTGGTGCTGGGAAAATTGGACAGATACATGTAAAAGTATGAGATTAGAACACTCCCTGACACCATGCACAAAAATAAACTCAAAATGGATTAAAGACCTAAGTGTAAGGCCAGACACTGTCAAACTCTTAGAGGAAAACATAGGCAGAACACTCTATGACATACATCACAGCAAGATTCTTTTTGACCCAGCTCCTAGAGAAATGGAAATAAGAACACAAATAAACAAATGGGACCTAATGAAACTTAAAAGCTTTTGCACAGCAAAGGAAACCATAAACAAGACCAAAAGACAACCATCAGAATGGGAGAAAATATTTGCAAATGAAGCAACTGACAAAGGATTAATCTCCAAGATTTACAAGCAGCTCATGCAGCTCAATAACAAAAAAACGAACAACCCAATCCAAAAATGGGCAGAAGACCTAAATAGACATTTCTCCAAAGAAGGTATACAGATTGCCAACAGACACATGAAAGAATGCTCAACATCATTAATCATTAGAGAAATGCAAATCAAAACTACAGTGCGGGGGCTTCCCTGGTGGCGCAGTGGTTGAGAATCTGCCTGCCAATGCAGGGGACACGGGTTCGAGCCCTGGTCTGGGAAGATCCCACATGCCGTGGAGCGACTAGGGCCGTGAGCCACAATTGCTGAGCCTGCACGTCTGGAGCCTGTGCTCCGCAACAAGAGAGGCCGCGACAGAGGCCCGCGCACCGCGATGAAGAGTGGTCCCCACTTGCCACAGCTAGAGAAAGCCCTCGCACAGAAACAAAGACCCAACACAACCATAAATTAATTAATTAATTAATTAATTAAAAAAAAATAGATCTTGAAAGCAGCTTTAAAAAAAAAAACAAAAAAAAAACTACAGTGCGATATCATCTCACACTGATCAGAATGGCCATCATCAAAAAATCTAGAAACAATAAATGCTGGAGAGGGTGTGGAGGAAAGGGAACACTCTTGCACTGTTGGTGGGAATGTAAATTGATACAGCCACTATGGAGAACAGTATGGAGGTTCCTTAAAAAACTACGGATAGAACTACCATACGACCCAGCAATCCCACTACTGGGCATATACCCTGAGAAAACCATAATTCAAAAAGAGTCATGTACCAAAATGTTCATTGCAGCTCTATTTACAATAGCCAGGACATGGAAGCAACCTAAGTGTCCATCATCAGATGAATGGATAAAGAAGATGTGGCACATATATACAATGGAATATTACTCAGCCATAAAAAGAAATGAAATGGAGGTATTTGTAATGAGGTGGATGGAGTTAGAGTCTGTCATACAGAGTGAAGTAAGTCAGAAAGAGAAAAATACAGTATGCTAACACATATATATGGAATCTAAGGAAAAAAAAAAAAGCCATGAAGAACCTAGTGGCAAGACGGGAATAAAGACACAGACCTACTAGAGAATGGACTTGAGGATATGGGGAGGGGGAGGGGTGAAATGTGACAGGGTGAGAGAGTGTCATGGACATATATACACTACCAAATATAGAATAGATAGCTAGTGGGAAGCAGCCGCATAGCACAGGGAGATCAGCTCGGTGCTTTGTGGCCACCTAGAGGGGTGGGATGGGGAGGGTGGGAGGGAGGGAGATGCAGGAGGGAGGAGATATGGGAACATATGTATATGTGTAACTGATTCACTTTGTTATAAAGGAGAAACTAACACACGATTGTAAAGCAATTATACTTCAATAAAGATGTTTAAAAAAAAAAAAAAAAAGCGGAGAACACAAAAGTGAATTCTGCATGCCCAGACGGTGTTGGGAATGGTATCTTCATTTTATTGTATAGTTGTGAAGAGGAAATGTAGCCTTAGGCTACCACTTAAGCCCCCTTCCACCCTAACCTGGCCTCCATCTGCACTACCAGATCAGATATATTACTCTTTCTGTAGATGATCTCAACTTTTTTTGCCAGTCGTATCTGCTTGTCATCCCCGTCTACCTGCTGGTGATTTAGCTCCATAGACTTTTTTTTTTTAATATTTCAGCTTACATTTTTTTTTTTTTTAAACTTTGGGTTTATTTTATTTATTTATTTATGGCTGTGTTGGGTCTTCGTTTCTGTGCGAGGGCTTTCTCTAGTTGTGGCGAGCGGGGGCCACTCTTCATCGCGGCGCGCGGACCTCTCACTATCGCGGCCTCTCTTGTTGCGGAGCACAGGCTCCAATCATGCAGGCTCAGTAGTTGTGGCTCACGGGCCTAGTTGCTCCGCGGCATGTGGGATCTTCCCAGACCAGGGCTCGAACCCGTGTCCCCTGCATTGGCAGGCAGATTCTCAACCACTGCGCCACCAGGGAAGCCCGCTCCATAGACTTTTATTGAGCAGGTACCATGTGGCAGACACCGTGCTGAGCAACACGGGGACACAAAGGTGAGGACATTATAGTCTTTGCTTCACTTTACAGGGTAGAAGAAATGAGGCCAGCTCCCTACCTGATCAGGGTTTACAGTCCTGCCAAACCAAGTCACTTGAATCTTTAGACATGGCAGGCTCTTTGTCTCTGAGTCTTGTGGAGAGAAGAGAGCCCTGCGGATCAGCTGCTTAGCCCTTCCTTTGATTCTGTGCATTCAAGATGTTTGTTCCAATTATTTTCTTCTTGTTATTTGCTAAAGCTGGTAGGAGTCAAACATCTGTTACTTTCAACCAAAGAAACAACTCATACATAGGATAATACCATTAATACTAATAATCATAGCTAGCATTTAATGAATAAGTATTAGGCACTAAGTATTTTGCTAAACACTTGCACTATCTTTTTTGACGACCAAAACCACCCTATGAGGTGGCTTTTGCTATTACCTTAATTTCTCCATTTTGTAAGTTAACATACTTTATAGGACTGTTGCGTGGATTAAATGAGCTACAGTATAGTAGTGAGTACCAACAGGGTTGGCTATCCAGTACTACCATCCCTATTTTAAGAATTATCACCATTCATGTCATATTCCATGCCATCCCTTGGAGTTGTCAAAGTATAATGTTCCCAAAGGTAAAAACATGACTCATATGAAATAGAATGAACATGAATCAAAAATCTGTTCACTTTATCAATTCATGAGGAGATCATTAGGATGGCAAATCTGGTTCAAAGGAGAATCAGAGGAAGGGAATTTATAGAGTCAGTCAGTCAAAGGGATACTGAAATGAATTTGTTAATAGATTATAAAACTGCTTAATGTCTTACAGAGCAATAAAGCTGTAGACTTCTGGTTATGTTTTCTACCTTACAGAAATTGACCAGTCAGTGGACATATAACTTCAAAGTATCTGGGCTCTAATCAAATACTAGTAAATAGCAAATTCAAATACAGGCACATTCTCCCAGGTCAGGGATGCAGCAAATTTTTTAAAGGGCTAGGTAGGAAATATTTTTGGCTTTCTAGATCATATGAGCTCTTTTGAACTCTGACAGTGTAACACAAAAGCTGTAGCTAATACGTAAACAAATGGACGTGGCTGTTCCAATAAGCCTTCATTTACAAACGCGTATGGCCGAGGCTCACAGTTTGGCCAACTCCTGTTCTAGATGATTAAATAATACTTGATGAGCCAGTTAAACAATGGCTAAGGGTGACATTGAGGGCACATGCAGGTATCCTATTGCTTTGTCTCTAATTTTTGGCTCATTTTTCTTAACGGCATTAAAATGTGTGCGGGGCCTCCTGGACTTGCTGATGCAGTGTTCCCACCCACCCCGGCCATCTGTGTGGATACACCAGAGCCCTTATGCTTATTCAGGTGGACCCCATTCTCCCCCTGCCTGTCCTCATCCGTGTTGTCTAGACCACGGTTGGCACCTGACCCAATCTCCAAAACTGAAATGGGACTAAGTGGCTCCTACCCCAGGCTGGTTGCTTTCTTGAGGGGAAGAGATATAAACTCTGGAGCTGATGGATGCCGCAATCTTCTGCCACCTCAACGGGAAAGCAAAGGTTAGACGAAACCTACTCACTGCCTCTCTGTGCCTCAGTTTCACTATCCACACAGTGGGGGTAATAACGGATCTACTTCCTGGGGTGTAGTTTAGTATGATAATGTGGGTAAAGCATCCAGCTTAAAGCACCGTATGTGCACTGTAAAAATGACTTCTCTTGTCTTTGATTCCTCTCCTAGTCTTGCCTTCTCCAGGTGACTCCAGTGCTAAATAGCTTTAGGATTGATACAGAAGTTAGGCTGATACCACAGCCCTGCCTCCCTCCTCAGTGCCCTTTCTTCTTGACACTGATGTTTTATTTCACCATTGAAATCTAACCTTTGACTACAGTTGAGTAACTAAGCTGACTTCTCTATTTTCTTCTGTGAGTGAGGAAGAGCAGAGAGGACCAAGCATTGGCTGAGCAGGAGTTGGGCTGAATGCTTTAAATAGATTATTTCTAATCCTCACAACCACCCACTTTTAGGCATACGTTATCCCTATTTTATTTTTATTTTATTTTGTTTCCCCCAAAGTCAAGTTTATTGAAGTGAAATTTGTAAAGGCAAAAATCAAAATTTTGGGTGGACAGTTACATAAGTTTTGACAAGCACTTTTTTTTTCCCTTGAAGGATAAGTGTATTAATTTATTCAGTGAATAATTATTGTACCAGGCATTGTACTTAACAGCATAGTTCCAGAAGCTGCCTATTAGTCTGATTCTGCCTTCGCTGGGGAACCTGTCATCTGCTTGTGCAACATCACTCATGGGCCTCATCAGACAAGTTGGACAAACTACCATCACCCCAAAATATTTCCATGTGCACCTTTGTGGTCAATCCTTTATCCTCTCCTTTAATTCGTAGCCCCTGGAAACCTCTGATCTGATCTCTGCCTTTGTAATTGTGGCACTTTAAAAATGTCATATAAATGGAATTTTGCACCTGGCTTCTTCCGCTTAGAATAACGTGCTTGATGTTCATCCATGTTGGAGCAGGTATGTAGTTCATTTCTTTTTATTCTTGAATAGAAATCCACTGTATGGATGTACAATAGTTTTTTTTATTAATTGAAGTATAGTTGATTTACAATGTTGTGCTAATTTCTACTATACAGCAAAGTGACTCAGTTATACACATATATACATTCTTTTTTAAAATATTCTTTTCCATTATGGTTTATCCCAGGAGATTGGATATAGTTCCCTGTGCTATATAGTAAGACCTTGTTGTTTATCCATTCTAAATGTAATAGTTTGCATCTACCAAGCCAAACTTCCAGTCCATCCCTCTCCCTCCCCCACTCCTCCTTGGCAACCACAAGTCTGATCTCTATGTCTGTGAGTCTGTTTCTGTTTTGTAGATGGGTTCATTTGTGCCATATTTTAGATTCCACATATAAGTGAAATCATATGGGATCTGTCTTTCTCTTTCTGACTTACTTCACTTAGTATGGTCATCTCCAGGTCCATCCATGTTGCTGCAAATGGCATTATTTCATTCTTTTTTATGGCTGAGTAGTATTCCATTGTATAAATACACCACATCTTCTTTATCCATTCATCTGTTGATGAACACTTAGGTTGTTTCCATGTCTTGGCTATTGTGAATAATGCTGCTATGAACATAGGGGTGCATGTATCTTTTTGAATTATAGTTTTCTCTGGATATATGCCCAGGAGTGGGTATTGCTGGATCATGTGGCAACTCTATTTTTAGTTTTCTGAGGAACCTCCATACTGTTTTCCATAGTGGCTGCACCAACTTACATTCCCACCAACAGTGTAAGAGGGTTCCCTTTTCTCCACACCCTGTCCAGCATTTGTTGTTTGTAGATTTTTTCTGACCAGTGTGAGGTGGTACCTCACTGTAGTTTTGATTTGCATTTCTCTAATAATTAGTGATGTTGAGCATCTTTTCATGTGCCTACTGGCTGTCTCTATGTCTTCTTTGGAGAAATGTCTATTAAGGTGTTCTGCCCATTTCTTTATTGGGTTGTTTGCTTTTTGAGTTGTATGAGCTGTTTGTATGTTTTGGAGTTTAAGCCCTTGTCGGTTGTGTCATTTGCAAATATTGTATTGTATCTTGTATCCTGCTACTTTGCTGAATTCATTTATTAGATCTAGTAGTTTTTGTGTGGAGTTCTTAGGGTTTTCTATTATGTCATCTGCAGATAGTGAAATTTTTACATCTTCCCTTCCAATTTGGATAAATTTTATTTCTTTTCCTGTCTGATTGCTGTGGCTAGGACTTCCAATACTGTGTCAAATAGAAGTGGTGACAGTGGACGTTCTTGTCTTGTTCCAGATTTTAGTGGGAAGACTTTCAGCTTTTCACCATTGAGTATTATAGTGGCTGTGGGTTTGTCATAAATGTCTTTCATTATGTTGAGATATGTTCCCTCTGTACCCACTTCTGTATGCGTTCTTATGAAGGATTGATGTTGAGTTTTGTCAGATGCTTTTTCTGCATCTATTGAGATGATCATGTGGTTTTTGATTTTTCTTTTGTTAATGTGTTATATTGATTGATTTGTGTATGTTGAACCATCCTTGTGAGCCTGGGGTGAATCCAACTAGATCGTGGTGTATGATCTTTTCTATGTGTTGTTGGGTTTGGTTTGCTAATATTGAGAATTTTTGCATCTGTATTCATCAAAGATGTTGGCCTGTAATTTTCTTTTTTGGTGGTATCTTTGGTTTTGGTATCAGGGTGATGGTGGCTTCATAGAACATCTTTGGGAGTGTTCCCTCCTCTTCAATTTTTTGAAGGAGTTTGAGAAGGACCAGTATAAGTTCTTCTTTGTATGTTTGGTAGAATTCTGTGAAGCCATCTGGTCCTGGACTTTTGTTTGTAGGGAGGTTTTTTTGTTTTTGTTTTTATTACAGATTCTATTTCGCTTCTAGAGATCGGTCTGTCAAATTATCCATTTCTTCTTGATTCAATTTTGGTAGGCTCTATGTTTCTAGAAAGTTGTCCATTTCTTCTAGGTCAAATTTGTTGGCTAATTTAAGTGATTTATTTTCCAATTGTGAGTTCCTCCTTCCTATATCTTCTTTTCTATTTAGAGAAGACCTTTCAATATTTCTTTTAGGGTAGGTTTAGTATTGTGGTATTCTTTTAATTTTTGCTTGTCTGAGAAATTCTTTATTTCTCCCACTATTCTAAATGAAAATCTTGCTGGGTAGAGTATTCTAGTTTGCAGATTTCCCTTTCAAGACTCTGAATATATTTTGCCACTCCCTCTGGCCTGCAGTGTTTATGGGGGTTCCCTTGTAATTAACTCTTTGTTTTTCTCTTGCTTCCTTTAGAACCCTCTCTTTAACTTTTGCCACTATTATTATAATATGTCTTGGTGTAGGTCTGTTTGCGTTCATCTTGTTTGGGACCCTCTGTGCTTCCTGTCTCTGGATAATGTTTCCTTTTTTTAAGTTTGGGAAGTTCTCAGCTATAATTTCTTCAAATCCATATTCAATCCCCTTTTCTCTTTCTTCTCCTTCTGTAATCCTTATTATGCATAGATTGGCACACTTTATATTATCCCATAGGTCTCTTATATTGCTTTCTTTTTTTTTTTTAATTGGCTTTCTGTCTGCTGTTCTGATTGGGTAATTTCCATTATTCTATCTTCCAGAGCACTTATTCTTTCTTCTGCATTATTCATTCTGCTATTCATTGCTTTTAGCTCAGCTTTTGTCTCAGCAAATGAATCTTCTAATTTTTCCTGGCTCCTCCTTATAGTTTCTGGTTCCTTTTTACAGTTATCTGCATTTCTGACCATAGATTTTTAGTCCTTCAGTATTTTTATTACCTCGTTTTTGAGCTCAGTGTCTATTAGACTGAAGAGGTCTCTTTCACTGTTTGTTCCTTCAGGGGAATACTCTTGGTCCTTTAACTGGGAGTGGTTCTTCTGCTTCTTCATTTTGCTTATATTCCTCTTACTCTGTGAGTTTAGGAGAAGAAATTATCTACTGTAGTCTTGGAGGGCTATTTATATGCAGGAGCATCCCTGCGTAGCTTGTGTGGGTTTAATGTTGGCATGAGGGCTGTTTTTGGTTTGGATGCTTGCCACCTCCTTCCTCACGTATGCTGGCCGTTATCTGCTTGATGGGGGTGTGCAGGTGCGTGGCCCGCACACACTCCCGGAGAGGCAGGGGCAGTGGTTGGCGCCCAGTCATGGGACCCTTGGTGGCAGTAGCGGCCCGCACCCACCTCTGGAATCTGAGATGGCAGCAGCAGTTTGCACCCACCCCCAGAACTCGTGTAGGCAGTGCCCTGCCACCTGAGAGCGCGCAAGCAGAGAAAGACCCTCCTACGGTGGGCATACCCCTCTCCTTGTGTGCCCCCCAACAATGGCGCCTTCCCTCTCTGGTGGGCCCAGGCTTCTTCACGTACTCTGCCAGGTGTGGCGCACCACACCCTAGCCCCCTCAGACTGTCTCCATGCAGCCAACCCCAGTCCTCTCCCCGGGTCTGACCTCTGAAGCCTGAGCCTCAGCCCCCACCCCGCCCCGGCAGAGGAGGGTCTCAGACTGGGGAGTGCCGGGTAGCACTGACCATCTGTGCAGGTCTCTCTCCGTTTTGCTCTCTGCAGACGGGTTGCTGCGCTCTCCTCCAAGGCTCTGAAGTTCCCCCTCTGGCTGATCTCCCTGCCTGTGAGGGGACTTCCCAGGGTGTGGAAACCTTTATTCTTTCACGGCTCCCTCCCAGGGGTATAGGTCCCATCCTGATTCCTTTCTCTCTTTTTTTTCTCTTGTCCTACCCAGTTACATGGAGATTTTCTTACCCTTTTGGAAGTCTGAGGTCTTCTGCCAGTGTTCAGTAGATGTTCTGTGAGAATCGTTTCACATGTAGATGTAGTTTTGATGTATTTGTTGGAGAAGGTGAGTTCCATGTCCTACTCCTCCGCCATCTTGATCCGATCCCCTCTATCCCTATTTTATAGATTAAGAAACTGAGGATCAGGGAGTGTGAAGTCACCAGCCCAAGACTGTAATCCTAGGAAGTGTTTGGGGGCTGGGGTTCCAGCCCAGGCCTGACTGACTCCAAATATAAGGAATGGTTTTATCCACTACTCTTCAAAGTACTTTTCACTTGGCTGCTATTTTGCCTCTAGCTGCTTCTCCTCCTTTGGCAAAACTGATCCTCTGTGGCCTGAATGATGGAAACAAATAAACATTATTTGGTGCCTAGAATCAAACAAGAAGCTTTTAACATGCTGTCCTTGAGTACTTCAGCAGCTCATATCCCATTTTTGGGCAAGTCAGTAGGCAATATCTCCATCATGGGGTTCTCACTTCTGGGCATGTGCTCACTGGTAATCTTGCTGGGTTCCAGAGAACTCTCGTCTCTGCACATGACAGGAATTCAGAGGTCAGACTCAGATAAAAGCAGGATGCATAGCCAGGTCATTCTACAAAGTTTATGTCCATTCTTAGCCTTTGCAAAGTACATATCCGTATGTCTGTTCTTGAGAGGACCATGCCCCCAAACAGCCAGGACCAGCCACTGTAGTAAAGAGAAACAGCAAAGCAGGGGAAAAATGAGGTGAACTTTCTGTAGTAGATACTTTTTATTTTTGGCTGCCAGGCATTGTACCATCTGACCTGTTTTTAAGAATCATGGTAGCTTGATATCAGGGTCCCTCCTCCCTCCATCTCCATTACAGAACTTGGTCCCTCTTCTAGCTCCATGATGAGTAGCACATGGTCATATGACCTAAACTGGCCAATCAGATGCTCCCAATCAGGACTCTATCAAGAATGTGACATATATACAGGTGACGTCCGAGATTAAACATGGTAGCTGTGCAGGAGCCTAGCCAGCAGTGTCAAGGCTGGTGGCAGCAGTCCAGAAAGACTGTTCCTGTCACAGGATTTTAATGGTGCCCAACCTCCCTTGGTTTCTGCCCATTTTCTGAGCTCAGCTCTCCAGGCTCTCAATGTTGTGAGCTATCTAATAGTTTTTCTAGGAAATTCTTGTGCAATTTAAGGTAGCCTGATTTGGTTTCCAGAGTTGGCACCAGAGTATCCTGAGTGATGTACTTCTCAATGTCTACCAGGGAGGCCTGGGCTCTGGTGCATATAGCCATCCCTGCTTAAAGCACATTGCCCCAAGAGGGGCCGTCAGAGTTTCTATTCAGCTGGAAGAAAAAGACAGACAAAAATCCTTCGAACTTCATGTATTTATAACCTCTTGGCACTAAGGGGTTACATTGGCCATTACTCTATTTTTATTAATCCACTAATCCAAAATAAATGTGCATATAAGATCCCAGCAAGCACTTTTCTTCCTGCCATCAAAAGTTCTAGTAATCTCATATCAAAGCCCAAGTTATTTCTTTCGTAGTACTTGAAGAAGATTCATAAAATAAATCAGGTCAAATTTCTACTCTTGTGGTCATTAAATAAGCAAAAACCAAACTATATAGTGCTTTTTTTTGTTCCAGCCTGTCCTAGATGCCATGCAAGATGTGTTAAGAGTACAAAGTGATCGGGGAAACTGACATATTTTGGGAAACTCATGCTGTTGCACTCATTCCTCAGCTCCTTGTAGTGAGGGAGATACTACTACACCCATTTCTCAGTGGAAGAAAGAAACTCACACAGACAAGACAACTTGCTCAAGCATAGACCTGGTAACTGTGCAGCTAGGATTAAAAGTGACTCCAAATCCATGTACTGTCCACTCTCCCAACTTTGCAAAAACTTAAGCCATTGTCACTGGTGCATTCAACCAGACGGGATCATTCCAAAAAAGGAAAAAAATTTACTTATGTCAAATAATGCAAATGAATCATAGGGATTGTTTTAATTAAACCAAATTTTGTTGCAAAAGAATTATTTTAACAGATATACAGAGTGCCTATCACGTGGTAGGTAACACAAAAATGTATTTAATTGGGT
The DNA here is from genome assembly GCF_949987535.1 of Balaenoptera acutorostrata. Taxonomy (NCBI): domain Eukaryota; kingdom Metazoa; phylum Chordata; class Mammalia; order Artiodactyla; family Balaenopteridae; genus Balaenoptera; species Balaenoptera acutorostrata. The sequence goes on along the minus strand of NC_080079.1, from coordinate 18,846,413 downwards.
TAAGTAATTTCTGACTGGTTAAGAGGGAAAACAGTAATAGATGTAGGAATAAATAATCTGGGCTTTTGTGTGGTATTTTTGATACTTTTCTGTTGATTTTGCTGCTTGGCAAAAATGAAAGTCCAAATTCTTTCTGGGCTGTTTCATAACTGATAGGTGAACTTGGCCTAATTGTTGATCCATAGCGAATGGTTAGAAAGACCAGTACCCTCAGGGTTAAATTTCCCAACTTTTGTTGTGGAAATACTTAGTCAGCTAAGGATCTCCTCCATCCCCTGCTGTTAGCTTTGGCAGAAACTACGCCCTTTCTGCTTAAAGGAACACAAAAATAATCTTCAAGGGGGACACATACCTGTGTGAAGCTCCCAAAGAACTGAAATGAGGATTTCACAACACGGTGGAGGGAATTTAAATTCCTCGCTGAAAGAAAAATGAAAAAATAACCTGTAAATACAGGAGTGCACAGACGTGACTGGAATGATTAAGCAGAAAATAACCTAATATCCAGAGAACAAAAGGACTAATTGGAAATCTTAAAAATGTGATCTCGGCCAAGTAATGTCTAAGTAGCCTGAAGAAATTTTTATTTGAGGCCAGTCTCATCCATCCATCATCAATCCATCATCCACCTACCCATCCATTCATCATTCATTCATCTCAATATGTATTGGACTTATACTGAGGAAAACACAAAGATGTGAAGACAGGCTGTTACCTTCAAGGGGCTTAATGGAATCCATGCAGTCTGTTCTTTGTATGTTTGTTTAGCTAATATTCATTTAGCATTAACTATGCAACAGGCACTGTGCTTAAAAAGCAGGACAAATATCCCATTTAATTTTTACAACCATCCTATGAGAATATTGTTATCACCATGTTACTTTCAGGAAACTAAGGTATGGAAAAGTTATGTACCAGTGTATACATAAACAGTAGCTAGTGGTGGATCTAAGCCTCCAACCAAGTCCATCTGACTTAAAAGTCAGTGTCACGCTTTTAAGTATTGGGTTATGATATTAGTTTACACAAGACACAAAGTCAGGACAAGAACAAAGTCATTGTCCAAAGTCTGGCAAATAGTGATAGTTGTATTTTTAGAATGTGAAAATTATAATCGTTATGTGTTTGTGTATGTATGTGTTTTCTGGAGTGTCCTAAGAGTTTATGAAGAAGTGTGCTATATAGGCAGTATTAGTGAAGAATGTATATCTTGCACCCAAATAGCTCACCTTTAGTTGTCAAAAGCTGACAAACCCTCCATTTGATAGCTATTCCATTTGGCCATCAAGGGTTTTCAGTCTTTATGCTATCAACAACAAGATTGTCCTATTAAGCCTCAGAACTCTTAGGAGTAGTAATAAACTTATTTAACAAGTTCTCAAACACAAGATTAGTTGGGATCCTGACCGGAGAGAGATGGTATGGTGGCATACCCAGCTGGGAATTATTACAAAGTTGTGAGCAAAGTTAAGAGGAACCAATAAGGGCTGGCTAAATACCCTGGCATTAGTAACAGGGAGGTCTCCTTCCCACCTCCTCCCTTTCCTCCCCTGGGATGAGGGGGAGGAAACCATTCCTGGATCCCTGAGAGACCTATAGTTGCAACTCAGGCTGCAGATATGGAAGAGCGCTGCCTACCAGAAGTTGGGTGGCCTTGGGAAGAGGAGCTCAAGCAGCAGAGAAGGAATGACAACGAATACACCAACCTCTCTTTCCTCCTGCCCTCCAGTATCCTAATGTTGTCTCCATTGGCCAGTGGACAAAGTTACGTGGGTGAAATAGTCCAAAAGTGTCCCCTCACAGGGCATAAAGCAGGATGGGGAAGGGTGGGGAGAGGATCTGGAAAGGCAGATGGAGATGGTCAGCACAAGGGCTTACAGTGGTACCACGGGACAGAAGTATTATAATTTGTCTCTAATCACAAAACAGCTTGCAAATTACTTTCTTTTGTAAATTAAAGAGATTCAACATTATCCCTGCAATAACTTTCTCTTATTCACTTGCATTTAGATTTTCTTTTATGCTTGTGAGAGAAAAGGGAGGAGTTACAGCTACCTAGTGGGCTGGGAATTATTCATAACCCTTCATACCCTCAGCAGGGTGTGTCTAATATGTGAATGCCACCCATCAGGTGTGTTGTGTGGGGAAAAGATGGAGTACCATTGCTTTGAGTCAACCAGTCAGCCCTATGACAGGAAGGGGTACCTGAGTAGACCCCTACCCGGCTGTGTTAATCAGACCCCCTCCCAGCCACTAGTGATGGAGGAAAGGAGGGGGAGTGGTGTTTGTGATCAGGAAAGAGAGTGTGTGATCAGAACATTGGGAAAGGGAAAGTGGCAGAAAGAAGGGACAAAAATTAAAATGCAACGATATTAATATTTTGCCTAGTGCTGACTCTCCAATGATAAAGAAGCCTTGCTCTCCCACCCAGGAACATGAAACCAGTTGTAATGGGAGGAAAAGAGTAGCATTGCATCTTTTCGTCTGTTTCTGGGCAGAGGATGGTATTGTGCACGCAAGCGCGCGTGCACACACACACACACTCACACACAAGCCGCCATTATCATTAGCAGAAGGTAGAGAGAAGATTGCTTGAGGAATGATTCTTTTCCTTATCTCAGAGTCGGCCTGTTAGTAGAGGGCATGCTGAGTGGGGGTGACAAAAATCTCCCCCGGGCTCTGAGAACAATATGTTTCCAGGGCATTTGAGAGAAGGGAACCCCAAAGTGCTGTAGCTATGCTCATGATTATCTATTTATTTCCCTATTAAGAAATTGGCTCTCATACCTTATATCTGGCTGAACATTAAGTATCTTCTTGAGGCAATTTTGAAACTGTCTCTTTCGCTGCACACAGAGCTATACATGGTACTATGCACAATGAAACTTGAAAACGGAACTGAGGCATACTGCAGTTAAGTTATATAAAGCAAACATATCCTTGGCAAGACTTGAAAAAAATGCTAGATAAACAGTTTCATAATAACAGAAGTGAGAAAGAAAGAAAAAATATAAACTAAAACTTCCAAGTCCATCTCAGTTACAGAGGAAGTCCACTAAAGTTTTCTTAAGAAGCTGTTACCAAAATCCTAAAAATCCACTCTGAATTCCAATGATCTATTTCCCTTCCAAGTCATTACTTACTGGTACAGCATTTCCATTATCCGTGTTAAGCAGTGGCTTATAGATGAATAAGAAATTTAGAATCCAGTATTTGAATTCAGCAGGCTGTTTCCAGTAAGTAATTTGAAATCGCAGAAATGCCAAAAACATAATTACTAATCCAAATAGCCCTTTGTATCTGCATAAATAAAAATGGAGATCAAACTCTAGTTAATAGAGATCATTTCCTATTATGCTCATATTTTTAATGTTGTGACATGGACTGTAATGATTGCTCTTTACATTACAGTGTCACTGTCATTTGAAACATCCTGAAAGGAGAGAAGATGATTGACTTGAAATGTATTATAGTAGCAAGGTATGTGTAGTCCTCCTCTGTAAATCCTTGGCTTAAAACTTGGGGAACACACTGGAGACTGGTGAAAGAGTCCCACTCTGGCTTTTCCTGGGGTTTTCAATCAAATATCAGTGCTTTCAGGAGTCTTTCTCCATAGGAAAGAGACCTAAGTGTTCATCAGTACTCAAAGGGGGGTGGGGTGAGGGGGTGCATGGATTCTTGCTGTATCTCTTGCTTGAATTAACACTGTGATCACAACCAATTCTGATCCACACACTTTCTCCAATTTTTCCAAGGTAGGGGTCATTTTGTTGCCTCTGGATGACTTGCAAAGTTCTTGAAAGACCCAGGAAGACTGAACTGTACTTCAAAATCCTAGGAAACACTGAAAAGGCAGCAGATCAGAGGAGGCAGGTTCTGCAAACAGTGTGAACCAAACCTGGCTCCGTACCTTTCCCACCAATGCCACCTGTCTCTAATAACCCAAGCTCAAAACTTGGGTCTGCTCTGACTTTTCCTTATCGTCTTTCAAAGGAACTTACTTAGTTATCAGGTCCTTATCACTGCATTCAGCAGCTTGAGGTAGAATTAAACCCGTGAACCATGGCACACCAAGGAAGCATTATTGGTTGTCCAACTGACACTCATTTCATTTCCCTTTTGTTTTGCTGGAGAAGCCTCTCCCACTCTAGAGACTGAAAAGTGCCATGACTTGCTAAGGCATGGGCATGAGACTCAGCCATGGTCAATACAGCAAGTCTGCTAGGAGGTCTCTGGAAAAGGTTTTCTCCTCCTAATACGTAGAGACACACTATACACACTTAAGAACAGTTAAATTTAGAAGGACTTACAACACCAAGTGTTGGAGAGGATAGGAAGCAACTGGACCTCTACCATATTGCTTTGGAAAATAATCTGTCAGTTTCATATGAAATATGAATATATGTTCATCAGGGATATGATGAACTATAATTTTATTTTCTTGTGATGTCCTTGACTGCTTTTGTTATCAGGGTAACATTGGCCTTGTAAAATGAGTTTAGGAGTGTTCCCTCCTCTTCCAATTTTTGGAAGAGTTTAATAAGTATTGGCATTAATTCTCCCTTAAACGTTTGGTAAAATTCACCAGTGAAACCATCTGGTCCTGGGCTTTCTTTGTTGGGAGGTTTTTGATCACTGATTCAATCTCCTTACTTGTTGCCTGTGTTCAGATGTTCTATTTCTTAATGATTCAGTCTTGGTAGGTTGTATTTTTTTAGGAATTTGTCTATTTCTTTTAGGTAATTTAATTTGTTGGTGTATAATTGTTTATATTAGTCTCTTATGATCCTTTGTATTTCCATGGTATCAGTTGTAATGTCTCTGCTTTCAATTTCGATTTGATTTGAGTCTTCTCTTTATTTCTTAGTTTAGCTAAAGATTTCTCAATTTTGTTTATCTTTTTGAAAAATCAGCTCTTAGTTTCATTGGCCTTTTCTATTTTTTTTTTCTAGTCTCTATTGCATTTATTTCTGCTCTGATCTTTTTTATTTCCTTCCTTCTACTAACTTTGGGTTAGTTTGTTCTTCTTTTTCTAGTTCCTTAAGGTGTAAAGTTAGGTTGTTTATTTGAGATCTTTTTTTCTTAATGTAGGCATTTACTGCTATAAACTTACGTTTTAGAACTGTTTTGCAGCATCCCATGGGTTTTGGTATGTTGTGCTTTCAATTTCATTTGTTTTATTTATTGATTTTCCTTTTGATACTTGGTATGATTTCAATCTCAAAGTTGCTAAGACTTGTTTTATCACCTCTCATGTGATCTATCCTGGAGAATGTTATGTGTGCAATTGCAAAGAATGTGTATTCTGGTACTGTTGGATAGAATGTTCTACATATGTCTGTTAGGTCCAAAGTATGGTTCAAGACCAACATTTCCTGTTGACTTTCTGTCCAGATGATCTATCCATTGTTGAAAATGGGGTGTTGAAGTCCCCCACTATTATTTTATTTGTGTGTATCTCTTTCCTCAGATGTATTAGTTTGGCTAAATATATTCAGGTGCAGTGATGGTGGGTGTCTATATATTTATGATTGTTACATCTTCTTGATGAACTGACCCCTTTATCATCACATAATGACTTTCTTTGTTTCTTGTTACCATTTTTTGGCTTAAAGTCTCTTTTGTCTGATGCAAGTATAGCTACCACTGCTTTCTTTTGGTTTCCATTTGCATAGAATACCTTTTTCCATTCTTTCATTTTGAGCCTGTGTGTGTTTTTAAAGATGAAGTGAGTCTCTTGTAGGCAGCATATAGTTGGTTCTTGTTTTTTTATCCATCCATTCACTCTATGTCTTTTGACTGGAAATTATAATCCATTTAGAGTAATTATTGTCAGGTAAGGACTTACCAATGCCATCTTATGAATTGTTTTCTGGCCATAGAGCACACTGATACTTATATCCATTATCTAATTTAATCCTCCTATTACATGAAATAGTAGGTACTATTGCTCTTTGACATTGGTCTTAGCAATATATTTTTTGTGGATCTGTCTCCAAAGGCAAGGGCAACAAAAGCAAAAATAAACAAACTGGACTACATCAAACTGAAAAGCTCTGACATAGTAAAGAAAACCATTAACAAAATGAAAAGGCAATCTACTGAATGGGAGAATATATTTGCAAATAATATATCTGATAAGGGGTTAATATCTAAAATATATATAAAGGACTCACACAACTTAATATTAAAGAAACAATTCAATGTAAAAAAATGGGAAGAGGACCTGAATAGACATTTTTCCAAGGAAGACATACAGATGGCCAACAGACACATGAAAAGATGCTCAGCACTACTAATCACCAGAGAAATGCAAATCAAAAGCACAATGAGGTATCATCTCACACCTGTCAGAATGGCTATCATCAAAAAGGTCACAAATAACAAGTGCTGGCAAGGATGCAGAGAAAAGGGAACCATTGTGCAGTGTTGGTGGGAATGTAAACTGATACAGCCACCATGGAAAACAGTATGGAGGTTCCATTTTAAATAAAAATAGAACTTCCATATAATCCAGCAATTCCCATTCTGGGTATTTATCCAAGGAATATGAAAACACTAATTCAAAAAGATATGTGCACACCTATGTTCACTGCATATTATTTACAAAAGCCAAGATATGGAAGCAACCTAAGTGTCCACTGATAGTTGAATGGATAAAGAAGATGTGGTATATATACACAATGGAATATTATTCAGCCATAAAAGAAGAAAACCTTGCCATTTATGACAACATGGATGGACCTAAAGGGTATTATGCTAATTGAAATAAGTCAGAGAAAGACAAATACCATGTGATTTCACTTATATGTGGGATCTAAAAAACAAAACAAAACAGAAACAGACTCATAGATACAGAAAACAAACTGGTGGTTGCCAGAGGGCAGGGGAGTGCAAGGTTGGGAAAAATAGGTGAAGGAGAATAAGAGGTACAAAAATCTAGTTATAAAATAAATAAGTCATGAGGATGTAATGTATAGCATAGGAAATATAGTCAATAATATTGTAATAACTTTGTATGGTGACAGATAGTTACTAGGCTTATTGTGGTGATCAATTTGTAATTATATAAATGTCAAACCAGTATGTTGTACACCTGAAACTAATATAATATTGTACGTCGACAATACTGCAATTAAAAAAAAAAGTGGGTACTACCATTAGACCAAGGTTTCTTAGCCTTAGTACTATTGACATTTTGGGGCTAGATAATTCTTCATTGTGAACGGCTGTCTTATGCATTGTAGAATGGTTAGCAGAATCCCAGAGATGCCAGTAGTCTCCCTCTACCCTCAGTTCTGACAATCAAAAATGTTTTCAGACATTGTCCCCAGAGAGGATGGGCTTCATTATCACACCCAGTTGAGCACCATTGCATGAGACAGATTTTACAGACTGAGGTTTAGAGAAGTTAATTACTAGCCCCAAGGTCCTTTGCTAATAAAGAACAGAGCCAAGATTTCAGTGTAGGTTTGCTTGTCTTTAAACACCTGAATTAATATTCTTTACTGCCTGTTCAAACATGACTCCTTCCCTTCCCCTCATACATCATTTGGCCTAACAGGCTGAGCTCCTCCCCTCTGAAGGAGATATACTGATTTCTCATCCACCTCATTGCACATTTACTCGCTGGGTATGCCTCTCCTCCACTCGCCCATCATTTACTCTCTGCCAATTCACATCTTTTGCTATTCTGGATTCATGCATGGACCAGTTGAGCCAACATTGCTAGAGAATGGGGGTCATCCTTAGAAATACCTGATGAGTAAAACCCCAGGAAAAGAACTGGATTTCTCACCAGGCTCGTCATGTGAGTCCTCAGAGTCACTGCCATTTTATTTTGAAAGGAAGAATGTTATTTCACTCCCCACTCTCCCCAGAGATGAATAGTAACTTATGCCAGTTGCAGAGTCATAAGAAGTTAGAGCTACAGGGGCTTTAAAAATTGTCACACTGAACCACCTCAGTTTACAGATGTAAAGGCAGAGGCCCCTTAAGGAAAATGAGAAACTCAAGATCACACAGGTAGCTGGTGGAAAGCCACACCTTCAGACTCCAAGTCCAGGGCCTTTTCTACTACATCCTTCTCTTTCTAGGAAAGACCAAAGTCAGAACTGTGAAACTGGGTATCAGAGGTGGTTTGAATTATTGGTGAATTATACATAGAATTATATTTAATGGTTCCATTTCTGAATAATATTTTGTAGATGAAATTCATTCTTTTAAAAATTACTCTTCTAAAATGACAAAATTCATTAACGGCTCTGCAATTTCTTTTAGCCGTTTCTATGTTTTAAGCACTTATTATATGCTGAGCTCTCTCTCGCTCATTTAATTCTTACAGTGCAAAGTAGGTACAATGATTATTGTATCAGCTAGGAAACAGGAACCACTTTAAGACTCTGAGCATAAGAAGTTTGACTGGGGAAATCGGTTATGTCAGAGTGGGAGAGCTGAGAAAGTAAAAAGGAGGCAGCGAGGCAACTCAGAAATCAGTAACAGCAGGAAGCTGCTACTCCACGGGCTGAAGGTACAAGGAAGAGGTGGTGGCCCTGAGTTCAAAAGTAGGGCCCTCTGAGAGGAAGCCTGCCCTATGAAGCTGGAGCTCTGGAAGAGATACTGCTATATCCAGAGACCCGACAGGAAGTGGAGAGAGAGAAGTGAGAGGATACTTTGGCATCTCTCCAGCTCCCACCATCCAGCCTTCCACTGGTGCATCCCATTGACTAGCCCTACCTAGGAGCCAGAGAGCAAGGGATCCTGGGAAATAAGGTTCTCCGAAACACAGAGCAGAGCAGATGAAGGACAGAGAATGGATTTGAGGGCAAACGGGCACTGACCTACACAATTATCTTGGTTTTACCAACTTCTTTGGCTTTGTGACTGCCACCTCAGCAGGTCCTAACAAACAGAGGCAACTGGCAGGCAGACTCTCTAAGGCGAGTGATATCTCACATTGATGTTTTTAGGGTTCCTTCGGTTTGTCCTAAAGAGACGAAGAGATTTGAGCCAAGGCAATAGAAACAAGCCGGCACTTATCATTTGATGACTTTACTGGGGTGGAATTACCAGCCATCTCATTCAGGAATCCATCAGCCAACAAGTTCAAAAGTATGGGACACAACAGGCATTAGACTCAGGTATTTTCCAAAAGGAAACACTAACCAGTCATAAGTGATGAGGGCAAAACTAGAGGCCTATTATGGCTGAGTTGTGTCTCATTTACATGTTGAGACCCTAATGCCCCAGGAGAGCTCATAAATGTAGGGGCCTAATCCAGTATGTCTGGTGTTTTTATAAGAAGAGGAAGAGGTACCTGGGATGGCTGTACACAGAAAAAAGGCCATATGAGGACACAGTAAGAAGGCAGCCATCTGCAAGCAAAGGAGGGACGCCTCAGGAGAAACAAACCTGCCCACACCTTGGTCTGGGACTTTCAGCCTCCAGAATTGAGAGAAAATAAATTTCTGTGTTCAAGCCAGCTGGTCTGTGGTATTTTGTTATAGCAGCCATAGAACACTAATCCAAGGTACCAGCACAATATGTCAAATAAGAATCAATGCTTATTGCTGCTTTCAAAGACAGGGGCAAGAGGTCACACGCTATGAGCTACCTACCTACCTCCCTGAAATTATTTACTAAGCAACCAGGTTGTTTCTGTAGTCAGAGGTGAGGCTTAAACACACACTCGTGGGAGAAGAAAGGAGCAATAGTTCAAATTCACATGCAGATATAAATGATTTTCTTGAGAGCAAGTTGTAAGCAGTGGGGAGGAAGACAGAATGAGGAAACTGGGTATTTGTCAAAGAAAGCCTTCCGAAGAGGTGTATGGTAGGGGGAGGGAACTGAGGGCACTGAAGATAACATTTTCCAAGTGTTCAGACCTTGCTGGCTGAAGTCTTGGTTAAAGATTTTTTTCCTCTTTAAATCTGTGATTTTTCAGAAAATATCCAATATCATATATGGAAGCTGCTGAGCAAGCTATTTTTTGGATACGTTTCTTTCTCTAGACCATTGTGCTTAGGAAATTATTAAAACAGTCTAATTTGGATGCATTTCCTTGAAGTCCTTGACTCACTGGGAAACAAGAATTCTGTGTTGGTATAATTATGAGTGTATTGTTTTATTGAAGAAGTTAAAATGAAGTTCAAATAAGCCCAAAGTGCTCAGGTATGCCATTCCAGATTGGGATCCTGCGAGCTGCTGTGTGATTGCTTTTGGGCAAAACAATTTTAAGAAGTAAATTGATATTCTGCAGTTGGCAATGCCCTTGGGACTCCATTGGGTCCTCCTGGAATCTGAGCAGCAATTTAGGATCTGCTTGGGATTAACTGTTTCACATTTTCCCCGGAGTCCTGCCCAAGTCCTGTGAGTCACAACTGAACTCCAAATACGCTTTTCCCTGGAGAATCAGGGAGGGAGGGGGAGAAAGAACAAGGATCACGGGCTATCTGGGGAAGAGAAGTCGGATTTGCAGGTAAAGGTTATCTCAAGAGGAAGCAAAGGAGAGAACAGCAGCAAGGCTTGCAGCTCTAGTGAAGAGAGATCTACATGCGCAGAAACCAATCTAAGGAGAGTTTCTGAGGCAGTGTGTTAACATCTTTGGAAGCCTTGCGACTCACAGTGGGGTCTCAGACCAGCAGCATCGGCAAACCCGGGAGCTCATCAGAAAGGCAGACCTCCAGATCCACGGCATCAGAAGCTGCATTTCAACAAGACCCCCAGGTAGTTTCCATGCCCATGGAATTTTGAGATGCACTTCACAAAAGCATTGCTCAGCCAGATGGATGTTGAAAGGGGGCTGAAACATTCTGCCAGGGCTTGAGCCTACCCTTGAGGCCTTCATTTCCCTCATGAATAACAAAGCCAAGGGGAAAGGATACAGAGAACGGAAACGGAAACGGGTGTGAGGTTGTCACAGACCCACCCCTCACCAGGCCAGCCTTCACTAGCAACAGCAGACGTACCCGCTGAAGTTGTAAATAGTGCATCTAGACTGTAGGAGGCAAGGGTTCCCTGGGCTGCCACTGCTGCTGTTGTCAGAAATATACCACTCTGGGCAGCTAACTGGGGCAGTCTCCATGGAGTTCTCTGTTCTCCCTTCTAACCCTCTTCTTCAGGCTTCTCTTGCCTGCAAGAGGTGGGAGCCAACCTGTTGCTGCACCCAGCCTGTGTTTAAAACCCAACACCAAACAAGTTGTCACTGCTACTGGGGGTACCATTCCCAGTGCTGGGGAACCTGAAGCCACAAGCTAACACAGCCAAGTAAATTCATAGGTTGCAGACTTGATATGATCACCACTTAGAAATATGGTAGCATTTTGCTATGGACTAAATTGTCCCCCCCCCCCCAATTCGTATGTTGAAGCCCTAACCCCCCCCCCCCCCCCCGTAACTGTATTTGGAGATAGGATCTTTAAGGAGGTAATTAAGGTTAAATGAAGTCATAAGGGCGGGGTCCTAATCCGATAGGATTGGCGGCCTTATAAGAAGAGGAAGAGAGAGATGGATCTCTCTACACATGTGCACTGAGGTAAGGCATGTGAGGACTCAGTGAGAAGGCAGCTGTCTTCAAGCCAGGAATGGATTCCTCACCGGAACCTGACCACACTGAACCTTGATCTTGGACTTTTGGCCTCCAAAACTGTAGGAAATTAATTTCTGTTAAGTCACACAGTCTACGATATTTTGTTATGGCAGACTAAGACATACTTGTCCTAGGAGAATGGACTGTTGGAAACTAGATTTCTGATAAGAAAGGGAATATTTTTGAATTCAAAGCTTGTCTGCTGACATTGGGCATGTTGATTTTCTGTCAATGATCAGTTGCTAGTTATAGCTTCTGAGGACATACCATCTCAGTCAATTTGAGCATGTGTGGCTGGCCTCTGCTCTTTATTACTTATAGTAACACATACACCAGGGGGACAGAGGATGTATCAACACACATCCTGGCCCGTTTAGGGTGGCCAACCGTATTATTTGTCCAGGACTGAGGGGTTTCCTGAGACATGGGGCTTTCAGAGCTAAAACCAGGAAAGTCCTGGGCAACCGGCACAAGTGGATCACCCTAAATGGGCCAAGTTTCATCTGTTGAGAGACCAATGGTGACACGTAGCGAGGAAACAGATCAGTTACTGAAACGTAAGTAGAGCCCTGGTCTAGTTTCACCATTGTGACTTCACCTCCCGAGGCCTAAATTTCTCTCCTTGTGAAATGAGGGACCTGATTACCTCTAAGTGATGTTCCAGTTCTAATATGCAGTGATTTCTGATTTGTGGATTGTTCTGTCTTTGAGAGTTGGGGAGATCAAATTGTATCAATCCACAAAATAATCAAAGGAGAAGAACAAGGTCTGAGCTTGGTGCAAGGATATAAGTGTATATAAGGCACTGCCTTCATGGAGCTTTCTGTCTACTGGGGGTGAGAAATGATAAATAACAGATGCGATGAGAGCTGGGAAGGAAATAAGACAGAGTGATGATAGATGATGGTCAGGCATCTTCTCAGAAGCAGCAATGTTGTTTTAGCTGAGATTGGAAGAGACAGATATGAGAAAAAGGGAAAGGCTAGGGAACAGTAAACACATAAGGACCTGCGATGGGAAAGACATTATGAAGTTAAAGGAATAGAAAAGGACTGCGGTATGAATGAGCAGAGTGGGTCAGAGGTAGTGGAAAGAAATGAGATTGGAGAGCTAGGCAGGGGTTAGATCACGCCGGGCCTATTGGCCATGATAGGGAGTTCAGACTTAGATATTCTAAGTGCCAAGAGAGGCTAGCAAAGGGTCTGAAATTGTGTGAGTTACTGACTAGCCTTATTTACAAAATTATTATTGTATAATTATGGATTACACATAATTATGTGCAATAACAATATAATAAAACAGGAAGCACATAACGGTTCTGTTCTATAGGTCTGGTTTTAATTAACGAGAAGAGCCCTTGAAGGTTTGATGCAAGTTCAGGATCTATACCTTTACCACATCACTTTGAACATTCGAATTCACTTCAGCATGACTTTCATGGCAAATGACAAAATGAATCTAAGGCTCAAATTACCCAAACCTGCTCCTTTGGGAGCAGAATGTTTCTTGGAGCGTATCCTTACAATTAAGATCTAATTATCACTGATGCTCAGACAAATGGTCTTACTGGCTGCATCTCTAAGAAAGTAAAACACAGTTTACCTTTTTTCTTTTTCCCAACGCTGAATAGTGAGTGAATAAGCACTCAAGGAGATATCGTTCCTGACTTTGTATCTTTACAGGAGTTTGAATTAATGCAAGAAGGATCAGAAATTAGATCTGCATTGGTTTAAAGTTTATCCTCCCTATTACAAAGGCATTTGAGACCACTTCAAAAATTAAATACTGCACAAAATAAGGCAATAAAGGGAGGGGAAAAGAGGATACAAATCTCTTTATCCCTCAGAAGGAAATGACTTTACAACAGATAAACTCAATGACTGAATTCTGCCCCTGAATTTTCTGGAAACTGAGGAAAGAAGGGAAATGGTGGGTTGCATGATGCTTATTATCTGATAACAAGAAAATATCAGTATCACTCTATAGAGACAAACTTCTCCACTGAAAGAAGACTTTATCCTGTAGATATTTGTAAAAGGGACATTGGTTATCGAATGGACAAGCCATTCGATAAAAATTTTGAAGGAAAGATAGAAATGCAGTTTTTAAAATGTTTCTTGGGACAGCTGTCTGTAAAAGTTAAGAGTTGTATAAATCCACAAAGGCATTTTTGTAGGAAGCTGAGGTATTGTGGTCCGTGTACTTTGCTTTATGATAGGGAATTCACTTAAAGGACCTAGAAGAAAGAAGACATTTCTTATGTCCCTTAGACCCTTTCTAGCAAATTACAGCTGCTTCAAGCAAGCTGTTGGTAGGCAGTGACGTACAGTCAATTTGGGAAAGTACAAACCTCAGGGAATGCAGACAGTCAAGACTATTAGCCAGAATGTGCTCTGAATGGCCAGTCATGAAAGAGGCTGAGCTGGCCCACTGGGGTAGGAGGTTAAGCTGTGGAATTGTTGTCTTGTCCAGAGACCAACTTATTTCAGCACAGACTTGCTGGACAAAGATTATATCTTTTTCTTGGAAAAGAGCTTTGATTATTCTCAAGAACTTGAACATATTCTCTGTGGTGAGTCCCAATTTTGATCCTCTGGCCCATGAAGAAATGCAGAGTGTGGGCAGATGTAAAGGAGAGTGTGACATTCTATTAGGGGAGAGCATTTCCTGGTGATGTTCGCCTGATTTTACAACTCCTACCACAATTAAGTCAAACCTACATAGTATATCTATAGTTTTGCCTTTTTATACGTTCTTATCCATTGTGTTCTAATTTGTTTGTCTTTGTGGCTTTAACTCAAGGGCTAGGTTATATCTGTTTCCTCTTTTTTTTTTTTTTTTTTTAAAGAATTTCGCTTTATTTATTTATTTATTTTTTGGCTGTGTTGGGTCTTCGTTTCTGTGCGAGGGCTTTCTTTAGTTGCGGCAAGCGGGGGCCACTCTTCATCGCGGTGCGCGGGCCTCTCACTATCGCAGCCTCTCGCTGCGGAGCACAGGCTCCAGACGCGCAGGCTCAGTAGTTGTGGCACACGGGCTTAGTTGCTCCGCGGCATGTGGGATCTTCCCAGACCAGGGCTCGAACCCGTGTCCCCTGCACTGGCAGGCAGACTCTCAACCACTGCGCCACCAGGGAAGCCCCTCTGTTTCCTCTTTTCATTAGAATTATTTACTGTTAAAATTGAGATTCATTAAGTATTTATTTTTTCAGATTATAATCTGATATATATGTTTGTGTGTATAACCATTTTATTCCTTTACTTCATTGCTGCTGTGTGCTAATTCCTGACAAATAGATTAGCTTTTGATTAATTCATGAATGGAACTTAACACAAGTGGAGAATTGAATCCTATGATCTCTTTTGTGCTATGTTTTATGAAGGTCTATGAGAATTTTTCCTTTGGCGTCATTAAAAATTATGTATACATGTGTGTTTGTGTGTAAATTTTTATTCTGCTATGTAGTGTGTTGTATCTAATCCTTCTAGCAGGGTTTTTCTGGGTAAATTAACATCAATAAATTTATTCATAGCATTGATTATAATGTTGGCCACGAAGTCAACTACACCAAGCTAGATGGCCCTCATGAGAGGACTCATTCCTGGATAAACTCAGCCTCCTTGGGTGTGGGTGATTTCCATGTGGAATCTATTGGGCCCATTATTGGTCTTTACAGGTGCTTCAAACATGAGCAGGCCATGGTCCCTGCCCACTACAAGCCCAGAGTACGCTTAGCATAATCCCTGTACACAGTAAGTACTTAATGCCTGAATTACTTACTGAACAATAAGTAAATGAATGATAAGATAGGCTCACATATAGCCATAAGATAGGGCTGAATATGAAAGCCAGAAGATGAATGCCAAGTTCTATCTGGTTCAAAGAGGGAAAAAGGAAAACCACATTCAGCTGGGTGAATCAGTAAAGACCCTATAGAAGGGATGATGTTTAGATGAGAACTGAAGGATGACTAGAGTTACAGGCTATGGAGATGGAGAAGAAAAATAAATGTAGCAATTAGTGTCTTTATCTGGGCAGCGTCAATACCAGTCTTACATTGGTAACAGACTCTGCCACGTTGGTTCAAGTGGTAGGCAAATGAGTCAGGTGAGGCCAATTATTATTCTGCCTTACTTTAGCCACTGGGATTAAGACACCTTGTGGGTAAGGGACATCGTATTCAAGGTAGGCCAATCAGAACGTCTCTCCTAAGAATTACAAACTTGGAGACATAAGATAGAGAGGGTTATGGCAGTAAATTGGTGTGGAGTCATCTTAAAGACAGACTTTTAGAAGGTTCATGGGCTCCTTTTGCTTGGATCTTTGGGCAGCCTTGGTTCACAGCCTTCCCAATTCTTGGCTGTCAAGTTCTTTCTCTGAGTCTGTGAGCCACCCTTCCAGGCAATACTCTCTACTCCTCCTTTATTTTTCTTACCCTATACTCCCCCCTTTATTTTTCTTAAGTCAGTCCAAGTCAGTTTATATTGCTTGCATCCAAAGGATTCTTAATTGATGAAACTAACAGGGAGAGATATGGAAGGAAGAAAACAGGAAGTGAAATCAGAAAGATTAAGTACTTTAGCAGGAGTGAAGTATAGGGACACAACGGGATACAATACTGGAGAGAGAACAAGTGAGCTTGTTATTGGAGCCTTTGAAATACAGGATGAGGTAGAGCTGATCCGCATTACTCATAGAGTGAACATTTGAAAGTCTGTCTGCTCAGTAAAATTCATCTGTAACCCCCAAATCAACACTCATGGCACTTTCATGGTAGCTCATAGACATGTAGGGAGTGGCAAAATGTTTGAGTCATCTGACGCATGCGTCCCCAGCTGAGATCAAACATAATGATGCTCTTTCTCATGTTTTGGCTCTTATACTGTAAACAAGTGCCTTTTTTGTGATCTATTTAGTGACATGTATTTTGCATTTGTGTGTGTGTGGTTTTTTGGGGGTTGTTTTTTTTTGGTGATTTTACTCTTTGAAATGGCCACCAAGCTTAGTGCTGAGGTGCTGCCTCGGTTTACTAAGAGCAGGAAGGCTGCGATGTGCCTCTGTGGCCAAGCTTTCTCCCACCTCAGAAGCCTGGCCTGAGAAAGAAGAAAGTCTCTCCATCTTCCAGGCCCATGGATTACCTAATTCCCTGGCCCCAAATTACTATCTTTTTAGTACAGTTCATCTCTATTTCCTTCACGGGAAAATTCCATCTCCACCTGTTTGGACAGTCTTACCCTCACAGACTCATCAACTGGAAAAATCACAGACCAGCCAGGATTGGTTGATTTCTGAATGCCTAGATAATTTGGTAATCCAGTCACTTGGTTAAAGCTCTATGGATCTCTGTTGTACACCAGTGATCTGTAAGCTGATCTGAATGATACCGTTATGGCCCAAGAACCCTGGGGAATAAGATGGTGCCCCTCACTCCTTGCAGCCTTGCCAGGGGCCATCTATCCTGCAGCTCTGTCCTGTGTTCCTAGAGGTGAGCTCACACAGGGAGAAATACCAGCATCAGTTGATGGGTTTGGGGGATCGGTGTCGATAAGTCCCTGCAGCATCTACTCACTCACCTGGCTGAAGTGAAAAGGGAAAGCACCTCAGCAGGGGTGAATGACTGATGAAGAATGCTGGGCTAGGTCTCCAAGGTCACATTTAAATTTCTTAGCATCATAGTATCCAAAGAAAGAAAAAAAGAAAAAGGCATTTGCAGAAGTCTCTTTCAAAAGGATCATTTTCCTTTCATTACTTGCTTTCCTTCCTCTGAAATGCCCTCCGTGTCTTTCTGAAGTATAGATAGAAGAGAAAAATAATTCCCTCTCCCTTTCTGATATATTATAGCTGATTTTAGGGTTCTCCTAAGATTCACTGAGGTGAATTTCTATAGGTGGCATAAAAAGAGCCTTTCAGAAAAGGCACTTATAGATGTTACAATGAAATCAGACACCTTTGCAACTGATTTATCAAAACCCTTGAAGGGCCGTTTCAAGGCAGGTGGCAAAGGCAATAATGCTGAACAAAGGGAGTACATCCAAAGGCAGAACTGTATTTCATGTTCTTAAAAACAAAAAACAAAAAACCCAAAAAACAGTGAGAGAGAAATAGGAAACCTACGAGGAACCATTTTGTTCCATTTTTTTTTTTTCATGTCCCTCTGCTGGTTCTGAGCATGAACCAATACAATTTTTAAGGAGCCCATTCAAAGCCAGGTGGACATAAATAAAGGCACTCACTTCTTTCAGCTTCTCATAAGGTAGAATTCTCTTCTGAATTTGAAAGTAATTATAGAGAGTTGCTTTTCTGTTCCTTTAAGTAGGCACAGTCAAAAATAACCTCCTATAAAATCACGGTTTTTTTAGCAGTTAACCAAAGGAAGCATCGTCTTGGAATAAATGCATGCATCAATGAAAGCATAAACAACACACATTATACTTTATATTAAAATCTCTCTTGGGGAAAACAGAGAAAGGGGGGCTTGTAGCCCAAGAGAACAAAGGTACCTGGATGCCTTCCACTAGGACATCCAGTCCTAGGGAAGGACTGAGCTGTGGCAGACTGTTTAATCAATGCAGTGAGTCAGCACCTGGAAAGGAGAAGCAAGTGAGAGCAGAGGGCTTGGAAAGGATACCTGCCTGGGTGGAGACAGACAGCTTTCTAGGGAGACAAGGCCACATGACCACAGAAGCCCATGCTCCACGTACCACCCAATTCCATGGGAGATGTACCAAGGAAAAAATGGAGTCTTTGAATCCTAGAGTGTTCAAGGTGGGAGGGATACCCAGAGCTCATCTAGTACCACCTCCCCGTTGCGGGGTCCAGGAAACTGAGGCTCTGAGACAGGAATAGTAAAAGCTAAAATGAGGGGCTTATTGCGTTCCTGGTCCTATTCTAAACATTCTACATATAATAATACACCATTTAATACTATAATAACTCTAATCTTCACAACATCCTAAAAGTTGGTGCTATAATTTCATTGTCTCCATTTTACAGATGAGGAATTTGGGACAAAAGGAAATTAAGGAATGTCTTAGTCCATTTGGGCTACATGGGCCTTCAACTGATTGGATGGGGCTGACTCACATTAGGGAGGGAAATCTACTCATTCTACTGATTCAAATGTGAACCTCATCCAGAAACACTCTCAAGGCGCAACCAGAATAATGTTTCAGCAAATGTCCTGGTACCTTGTGGGTCAGTCAAGTTGACACATAAAATTAACCATCACAGAGTCCTCAGTCATATATTTCTTCATGCAGCAAAAACTTACTGAGTACTTACTATGTGCCAAGCACAGTTTAATTATGGAGGCTATGTCAGTGAATAAAACTGTTGAAAAAAAATGCTTGTGCAGCTGGTGTTTACACTCTAGTGTGGTAAGAAAGAAAACAAATATATTAAATATATAAATTATATAATATGTTAGAAGTTAATAAAAGTAATAGGAAAAAATAGAGTTGGGAGGACCAAAAATAGAGCTTGGGAATGCTGGTAAGGGGAAGACAAAGGCTTACCATTTTAAATAGGACAGTCAGGGAGCGCCCCATGGAGAAGGTGAAATTTGATCAAAGACTTGGAGGAAGTGGGGAAGAGCATTCCAGGCAGAAGGAATAGCAACATCCCAGAAGCAGTTTTATATGAAGAGTTAAGAATGTTTGATTATTTGTGGTGGTGAGTGTGCCTGGAACAGAGGGAGTGAGGGGGAAAATAATAGAAGAGAGACTGGAGTCCATCATGCCTATTTGGTCCACAGATCCAAGATATTCATAAGTTGTGGCAGTCTGGGAAGCTTCTATCCTGCTTGACTTGGTCTAGACCTGGAGTTGAATGACATACTGATGGCAGTTTTCACAAGGGCCTTCCCACTGTTCATGAATTGTGATCAACAACCCAGAAGTCACTTTATCTGTTAATCTTATTAAGCCCCCTCCATGTACACAATTCTGTGATGGATATGGTAGCCTAAGACA
The DNA here is from genome assembly GCF_949987535.1 of Balaenoptera acutorostrata. Taxonomy (NCBI): domain Eukaryota; kingdom Metazoa; phylum Chordata; class Mammalia; order Artiodactyla; family Balaenopteridae; genus Balaenoptera; species Balaenoptera acutorostrata. The sequence continues at coordinate 18,826,859 of NC_080079.1, read as the reverse complement.
ATGTCTCAGACTCCATTAACTTGGATATAAAGGATTTAAGAACGTTATCAGTTAAATGACCATACAAATCAATACCTCAATTAATTGCCACTTAGAATGGATACATATAAGTGCAAAGAAAGAGATATCGTTAACAAGCACACGGCAATTTGGAGGTAATTGAGATTCCTCTGGGCTTGGGCAGCCTGGGGGAAGCTTCCTAAAAGAGGAGGGACTTGAAGGATATGTAGCAATTAAATAGGCAGAGAGGAAGAAGAATAGCATTCTGAAAGTAGACAAGTGTGTCTGGAAACCAGTGTTTAGTAGGTAAGAAGAAAAAATATGGTGAGAAGGATATGGTGAAGCCAGATCATTAAAGCCATGAATGGGAGGAGTTTATAGCCCAAGGTGTAATAAATGAAGAGTCATTGAAGATTTTGGAGCAGAGGACTGCAAAGTTGCTCTTTATGAAGTCTACGATAACAGCTGTGTTTTGATTGAGTTGTTAAATGGAGGTGGGGAAGGTGGATGAGGGTTTGGAAGTGCAGGGAGGAAAATGAGAGATAATAGGAAACTCTAAAGGTATCAGCCTGGGGTTTCATCAACAGTTAAAGAATCTGAAGTACCTGGCATTTCTATAATCATTTTCTCTGGATTTCTGGGAAAAAGGCAGGTTTCTGGGTAAGGAAAAGTGAGTGGTAGACTTTCAATGCCCTTTAGACCTTGAGTTTTCTAAAAGTAGTGCTACAGACCATTTTGTTTTTTATTAAAACTTAAGTTGAGTTGCCCAAAAGAGAGATAATCAGGCCTTGAACTGAAATGGAAACAGAGAGAGAAAAAAAGTGGATCTAAACCATATATTCTATTAGATGTATGGTCCCAGATAAAATTGCAAAGTGGGTACCCAAGCAAATTTGTGAAGTCAGTACATTGATCTCTGTTCCTTTAGCCTCTGTTAAGTTCTTCCAACCACTTTGTTCATCTACAGTCCCAACTTGTATCTTCTTACAGCTCAGGGATCATTCCCACAAATCTATTGTTTTAAATGTGGTCTCTTTTTTCAGGGAGATTTTTACTTCTGTATTAGATTGAGGGCAAGATTCAACAATGCTTAACCAAAATAAATTAAGTGGGAACAGAATTTCAGGTCCCAGTGATAGACTGCTTTTGGGGGTGGAACATCATCTGTGGTTTCTTCAAATCACCTCACTTTCGTGATCAAACACATACAGCACTCTTTTGCAGAGAATAAAAATTTTGACTTGGATGGGGAATAGATTATCCCTAAACATATGCAGTTTTATATATCTAATGAGGCATTTCTTCTAATGAATAAAGGGCTTGGATTCAACTCTCATCAGTGGGGAGGGCTTCCTTTATCCAGGCCCTTTAATTTCAATCCAAGAACTGCCTCATTAGATATATAAAACTACATATGTTTAGAGCACTTTTGGAATGGTAAAGAACTCCAAAAATCTGCTCTTTTATAAAGCAACAAGAACACTGGCAAAAATGATCAAAATCAAAATTTTCAGAACTCTGGAAATTAATAAAGCATTTTCCAAAAGACAAGGAATGTTTATACAAGAAAAATGACTGTATCTCATTAAGAACAGTGAGCTTTGTGACATTTTACCTTACCCTATTTCCACCTCTCTCTCCCCAGTTCCTTTTTAGTCTTGAAAACCAACGGCCTTGTAACCATAGGAGAGGACAGATCAGGTTAGGGCCCCTCAAAAAGTCCCATCCTCACAGCATTGTCACTATTTGACCTGTCTTGCAGCTCCTCAGGAAAGTCCCATGCCCTGGGCTAATTTTTATTTGACTTGACTCAGAGGTCACTTAGTGAGGAAAGGCTTTTAGTCTCAGGGTGTCAAAAATGATCAGCATCAATTGTTTAACACTGAATCTACCTGAGGCGGAATATCAGCTTGGGGTAAACAAGAGGTGGTGAAAAAACTTAAAAGGAACATCTGGGGAATGAGATGTCCCTGGGGGGATTTGAAAAGAGCTCTGACATATTCCTAGAGATCTTGAAGGCCATGCACATGGACATGGCTGTGTGCATGCCCAGGAAAGACCTGAGAAAGATGTACTCTCTCACTTCTGGCTGACTTTGAGTCCCTATGTAAGCAGAAGTAAAGGCTAAGGAAGAGTTGTAAGCTGCCAGAGTGGTGAAGACACATCTCAACACACACAGATACAACTTCTCAAAAGAGGGTGGCAGATGGCAGACTTTTTGGTTAAAGGCTTTTAAGGAAGTCTCTGTCCAGTCATTAGCTGGCCCCTAAACTAACCAAGCAGAGACTTCAGTGGCCATACATGATAAGGAAAATAGACTTCACAGAATTAGTCCAAGGATGTCACTAAACAAGCAAACTAACATCAGCAAGAACAACAACAATGAGATGGGGGAAAATATAATTTCTAGGGTTGCACATATTATTTTAAATGTCAAGTTTTCAACAAAATAATTATGAGATATGCAAAGAAAAGTATGGCCCAACACAAGAACAAAAGCAGTCAATAGAAACTACCCTTAAGAAAGACCAGATGTTGTACTTACAAAACAGAGACTTTAAATCACCTATTGTAAATATGTTCATAGCACAAAAGGAAGACATATCTACAAATCAAAGGAAAGTATAAGAATGATGTCTAACCAAATAGAGAATATCAATAATGTATTTGTTTCCCACTGCTTCTGTAACAAATTACCATCAACTCAGTGGCTTAAAACAAGACAAGCTTATTAGCTTATAGCTCTGGAAGTCAGAAATCTAAAACTGGTCAACAGAACTTCTGAAGCCTGTAGGGGAGAATTCTTGTCTTTTCCAGCTTCTAAAGGCTGCCCCCATTCTTTGGCTCGTGGCCCTGTATCTATCAGCTGACCTTTCTTTCTACTGTCACATCTCCATCTCTGACTATGACCTCCTACCTCCTCCTGATAAGGACTCTGTGATTACATTGGGCCCACTTGGATAATTCAGGATACTCTCCCTATCGCAAAATCCTTAATCACACCTGCAAAGTCTCTTTTGCCATATAAAGTAACATATATTAGGACATGGACATCTTTGGGGGGAGGAGGCATTCTGCCTACCACAAGTAAAGTGATAGAAATTAGAAGAAGAAAATCAAACAGAAATTCTGGAGTTGAAAAGTATAACAACTGAAATTTAAAAATTGCTGGACAGATTCAACAGCAAATTTGAGCAGCCATGATTAAAAATTGGCAAACTTGAAGACAGGTCCCTTGAGATTATCCAGTCTGAAAAATAAAAAGGGAATGTTTTAAAAAATTTAACAGAGCCTCAGAGATCTCCGGGACACCATCAAGTGTACCACCTTATACATAATGGGGAGACCCAGAGGAGAGGAGAGAGAAAGGCGTGGAAAGAATATTTGATCAATAACGAGTGCAGATATTTCCTCAGATGGAGTCCAAACATCACACAGTCCTCTAGGACTGTACCGCAATGTGCAGTTGAGAGGTAGCACAATAGAGTGGTAAAAAATACTGGGCTCAAATCTATCCTGTAAAATGGAATTAATAGGGATATACTATAAGAATATAACATATACCTTACCTTACCTCATAGGGATATACTATAAGAATTAAATTAGATAATGTAAGTAAGGAGTTTAGCAGAGTGTTGATTACACAGTAAATTCTCAATAAATGTTGACTTTTTTTTACATCACCCTATTTATATTATTTCTTATGTACTGAGCATCATGCCAAACACTTTATACCATGTCTCTTATTCAATTCTCGTAACAGTCCAATGAGTTAGGCATTATTATTCCCACTTTCAGATAAGAAAACCAAATTTCAAAGACACTGAATAATGTACTCAAAGTCATGAGCCATGATCTGAAACCAAGTCTAATGCCATAGTCGGTTCCTCAAATCACTGGACTCAATTGCTGCTCTGGTAGGACAGCATTTCTATGAATTACAGAAGTGTCAGGTCTCTCTGAGTTCTTGTGAAACAAAAGTAAAAGGCTGTCTGAAAAATTAAAGTCATCAGAAATTTCTAATATTGAGCATTCTGGTTTTAAACCGATTATGATAATACCCGAGGCTTTTTGTAGCTTAAGCTTTGGCTCAAAAATGACACACAAATGACTAGAATGATGGGTGGTAGAAATGATAGAGAGGCACTGTCCCCCCAGTTCATATGTTAATGCTCTCATCCCTAATGTGACTATATTTGGAGATGGGGCCTTTACGAGGTAATGAAGGTTAAATGAGGTAATAAGGGTGGTGCCTTAATCCCACAGTGCTAGTGCCTTTAAAAGACCTACTAGAGGATGGACTTGAGGATATGGGGAGGGGGAGGGGTAAGATGTGACAGGGTGAGAGAGTGGCATGGACATATATACACTACCAAATGTAAAATAGCTAGCTAGTGGGGAGCAGCCGCATAGCACAGGGAGATCAGCTCGGTGCTTTGTGACCACCTAGAGGGGTGGGATAAGGAGAGTGGGAGGGAGGGAGACGCAAGAGGGAAGAGATATGGGAACATATGTATATGTATAACTGATTCACTTTGTTATAAAGCAGAAACTAACACCATTGTAAAGCAATTATACTCCAATAAAGATGTTTAAAAAAAAAAAAAAAAGAAGAGACATCAGAGCTTTCTCTGCCATGTGAGAACACAGGGAGAACGTGTCCGTCTGCAAGGCAGGACGAGAGTTCTCACTGGGACTCAACAATGTTGGTACCCTGATCTCAGACTTCCCATCTTCAAATTTTAAGAAAATAAATTTCTATTGTTGAAACCACCCGGAGTATGATAGTATTTATGGCAGCTGTGGTGACTAACACAGGAGGGCAGCTTGGGAAACGAAGGGATTAAGGAAATCAGATCCTCCTTCTAAGCACATACCCATTCACATAGTTGGAGTTAGCATGGAAATGTTAGCAAAGAACTTGAGTTGTCAAGACTATATATGTAAGTGTGATTCATCACAAATGGAGTTTCTGGCTAAACAGAATTCCTAAGCATTTGGGAAAATGAAAGAACTGAGTGCAGCTGCCTCATTCCTTCTGCATGTATTTGCTGATGGTCATGGTCTGCCAGGACCAGGGCTAAATACCAAGCACCACTTTGGTTGGAGCAGAAATTCTTGTTGGGGTGGATTGGGAAGACTGATTGGATTGGGAGAGAGGATTCCAATGACAAAGCCTGCCAGACTGGGCATTTCTGAGTAAATCTAGACAATGAGGAATTTGGGGAAATTTGGAGTTGGGTAGAAAATGATTAAAAATATGCAGAGCAGTCTGTAGGACACTAGAAACATAGAGGTCTAGAGCAGGCAAAGACTGGAGGAGATCTCAAAAGCCCAGGCTTAGCAGGTGAGCATCTGGATTAGGAACGGGATGATTTTCAAAGAAGGGCAAACCTGCAGCACTAAGTGAATTCAGAGAATGCATGAGAGGAACAATGCACAGATTTCAGCCACAATTGCCAAGATTTGGGAAAGACCAATGCATTTATAGCAATGGAAGAATCTATGTTTTTCTATGATTTATGATTTGTAAACAACAAAATTCCATATCACTCCTTGCCTGACTGTGGTCTACTTGGCAAGGAATAAACAAGTGTTTTGGCCACATTTGAAGGAGAGAAAGATTTTCTTTCTTTCATTTATTCATTCATTCATTCATTCATTCATTCAATACTTGTTGAGTACCTACTCTGGGCCAGAAATTGTGTTAGGTGCTAGTAATACAATGATAAGCAAGATAGGCATGGTTTCTCATGGAGCTTACAGTACAGTGATAATTTCTTAACATCTTCAATTAACTCATCCTGTGAACATATTTTCTTCTTGGTAATCCACTGCCTATAAAACTACATCGTAACAGATTTCCTCACAAATTATGCAAAGACACTTTATCCAGTGCAGACAGAAATTTCTCCCTTATGACTACTCTAACTTTCAAACTCCATGGGTGCCAGCCCAGGAATTTAATGTATTGTTACAGAATCACAAGTACGTGGTGTTTCTACAGCCATTCTCCTGGAGTTTCTGGAGAAGGAAAAGTAAACAGTAGACTTTCAGTGTTCTCTTAAGCCTTGAATTTTCTAAAATCATTTCTCCAGACTGTTTTGTTTTTCACTGAAACTTAGGTTAAATTGAACGAGTTACCTTTTGGGAAGCCATTCACATGGTGCCTACCATGCAGTAGGCAGTAAGGCCAGTTAGTGTCACTTTTACTGAAAATAGAGCTAGTTATGTTTCAGCGGTGTTAGTATGCCCACCTCTTTGCTGATCCAGAGGAAACCTCTCCAAATTATTCAGGGAAAGAAAATTACAGACACCATCTAAAGATGAATGTTTCCCCACAGATCTGCTCATACGTGACTGACTAGGTGAGTTTCTTTTAACCCACATTAAAGAATTTCATATTCTCATCCTGGAGACAGGGAAGCTGTTGTTTAGAGCAGAACTGAGAGCAGCTAGAAACATCTTTGCATCTGATGAGCATCTCTGAGATTTGGCTGTGGCTTGAGAAAGGCCAGAAAGCAGTGCCTTGTATACTTTTAGCCAAATCCCTTACTAATAATGCCTGATCATTCATTCACTCAGCATTTGGAAACCATCTCCCTCCAGGTATCAACTGTTAAACCACAGCTTTCTTTCCCAGTTCTAAGGAAATGGGCAAGATTTATGAACCACACGGTGGCTGTTTGCGTCTAACACTAGAGTGAATTCCTCAGCCAAAGTCAGTGGCCTTTGAACAGATTCTGGAAAAACACAGTGGGAGATATTATGGAAGGAACATTAGATTTGGAATTAGAGTTCTAATTATAGCTCTGTTCCTTATTAGCTACATGACCTGAAACCAATACTTGAATTCTATCATCTGGGTGTTGAGAATCCATCTTATCTACCTCACAAGGCCACGGTTGTGTTTTTTCATGAATAATTTCAGACATATATAAAAGAGACAACAGAGTATCAAATACCCATAAACTACAGCCAGATTCAACAATTTCTTAGATTTTGCCACCCTAGCTTTATATACCACACCCTCCATTTTTAGCTACTTTTTTTAAAGCAAATCTCAGAACTCATTTCATTTCACCCCTTTACACTTCAATATGCATTTCTAAAAATATAGACATTTTCTTATATAACTTCAATGCCATTAACAATCCTAACAAAATTAACAATAATTCTTTGATTTCTTTTATGATCCGTTATATTCATATTTCATGATTATATCAAAAATGTCTTTTGACGTTGAACTGTTCAAAACAATAGCCAAATAAGATCTACACATTGCATTTGGTTATGTCTCTCAGAATCTTTTAATCCAGGGCAGTGCCCCTCCATCATTTGATTTTTTAATTCTATTGTGTTACTGAAGAAAATGATTTAGGAAATTGCACATTCTCAATTTTTCTGCTTGTTTCTTTCTTTCTTTTTTTTTTTAAAGAATTTCACGTTCTTTTATTTATTTTATTTATTTATGACTGTGTTGGGTCTTCGTTTCTGTGCGAGGGCTTTCTCTAGTTGTGGCAAGTGGGGACCACTCTTCATCGCGGTGCGCGGGCCTCTCACCATCGCGGCCTCTCTTGTTGCGGAGCACAGGCTCCAGACGCGCAGGCTCAGTAATTGTGGCTCACGGGCCCAGTTGCTCCGTGGCATGTGGGATCTTCCCAGACCAGGGCTCGAACCCGTGTCCCCTGCATTGGCAGGCAGATTCTCAACCACTGCGCCACCAGGGAAGCCCCTCTGCTTGTTTCTTTGTGGTGGCATTTAATTTGTTTCTCTAAACCCCATATTTTTTGTAAACAAAAATTTAGCTATAAGGGTTCAGTTATATTCAGGTTTGACCTTTTATTTCTACTGATAACTCATGGGTAGTGCTATGTATTTCATCTTGCCTCAGATGGTAAAAATTTCTTGTTTTGCCACTAGGAGTAATGCTTAAATTGATCATGGGTTCCGGTGGTAAAAGCCTGATTCCTCCTTCGCAAAATCCCCTATATAGCTTAAAAAATGTTTTTACTTACTGATAATCTTTATGTAAATCAATCATTTCATTAGAAATTTTAAAATGTTGATTTCTTAATTCTGTCATTTCTTCAAACCTTCCACATTTATTAGCTGGAATTCTTCTATAAAGAAGTACTTATCTTGTTCAACTAGGGCTACTTGATGATACTGAAATACTGCTTATCCAGGAAAGCAGAGTAAATGCTTAATTATTTCCCCTTACTTGCTGATTTTCAGAATGAGGAGTTACTTCAAAGTTGACTAATGAGGCTTTTTGGGTTTTTGGGGGGAAGGGCTATACATTTTAAAAACTATTATTACAAACCTATAGATTTTTGTAAATTTACTTGGGTTTTTATCAATAGAAGTTTATTTGTTTGATGTTCAAATTGTTTCATCTTTGGTCAGCAAGAGACCCTTTAAGCTGGTTCCTATGACCTTTAGTTGTGACTCCGTTAGTATTTGATTGCTTCTTTGCTATCAGGTATGAAAAAAATGGCCCAGGCTCATCTTGTACATTTCTTGCCTCAGACCTAGTATTGGCCATTCTTCCATGGAGTTCTGGTTCCTTTTAATGGAGCACAGTCAGTTTTCACAAAATGGGATCATGAATGTAAAACTGTAAACATGAAAGTCCATGGATCCTTGTTGATGTTTGCTTCTACTAGGGCGCACTCTCAGTGTCTACTAGAACATGTCTTTCCGTTGACTGCAAATTTTTGTTCTCGTCTCTGATTTGCTATATCCTCTGCCCTGACCTTCAGTGCACATTATGAATATTCCTATGATGATGACTGCGTCTGATTCACTATCAAATATCCAGGGCTTAGAACAGATCCTAAGACAGGCCGGGGTGCCCAATAACTTTTTGTTTCAAGAATAGATTTGTTCATTCTGAGATGACTTTCCCATCTCCTTCTTTCCTGAACCAGAATTACTTTTTTATTTTTCATTGTGGTTTATATCTCTATTAGTTTCCAGCACCTGGAACACCGGCATATATAGGTTGCAACAAATATTGCTGAATAAATAAACAAATGCACACATATTATAACACTCTTAAAAATCCATCAGTGGCTCCCATTGCTCTTGAATACATTTAAAATTCCTTAAAGTGTTACACAAGGTCCTGTGTCATCTGGCCCTGCCCATCAATCTTCTCAGCTCTATCTTCTGCCACTTTTCTCCTTAGCTCCAGCCCCTGAAAGATTGTCTTTCAGGTCTTTGAAGGAACTTCATCCATCCTGCCTTTGGACCTTCATATAGAGTCTTCCCTCTGTCTCACATGATTCTCTTCCTTCTCCTGCTTCTCCATTCTTCCCATTTAACTCCAACTCACTTTTGGATTTCCCCCCACCTTAAAATAATCTCACCTAGGAGGCCTTGCATGACACACTATCCCCCAGACTTCCTTGCTATATGTTCCCATAACGTTTGTTAATTTACTATTATACTAGTACATGCTAGTGCTGTGTCATTCCTTGTATAATGTCTGTATTCTTTCCTAGGCTGTAGGCTCCATCAGGGCAGGAATCACACCTGTGTGTAGTCTAGAACTCTATTCACAGTTCCTCAGAAGTGCCCAATCAGTACTGGCTGAATCAGTGGGTATTAGTGGTTGCTAAACTCCTGGAATATAGGAACCATGCTATTTCCACATTTATACCCTGTTTAGTTTCTACAATCATTCAGGTTCTTAGAAGAGATTTAGGAAATGTTGGTTGAGTGGCTAGATACTGTATCTAATCAAAGCATTCTGCTGCCCTTGCTATGCAGAGAAAAACATTTCCTAGCACAGCTTACCGCTCCAATCCAGATTTTTCTGAGGCTGAGGTATTTGTCCTCCTACTGTCTTGAAAGGCACTTGCAGCTTCACCTCCCCATCATCAGCTCTAAGCAACTCACAATGCCAGAGAACCAGCAACTGGAGGAGTGGTCTATGGAAACTGCCATACTTGGGGCTGGCGGCACATTCCTCTTGTGCACACAAGTACTGGTATTTGATCTATATGACCATGCTCTATGGCAGGGAGAAAAGTGAGTGTAAGTTGAGGAAGAACCCTGCTCCTTCCAGGATGATTTAACTTTTAGGAAGCAATGCAGCAACTCCCAAGTCCCTCTCAGCAGCTGCTTAGTAAGAGAGCAACTCCATAGTCAATTTCAGCCCTAGCCAGGAGAGGAAAGTCTAGTGACACCTGCTGGATACAAGTCAGACTGCCTTGTTTACATAAGAAAGAGCAAACATGATCTCCACGAATGGCATGCATTTTGAAAAATCTCGTCAACTACAGTGCACACTTTTATTACAGAAAGAACATTCCATTCCATTAGGACAGGGTGCTCATGGATGAATCAATTGCAAAGTAGGAAGTAAAGATGCTTAAAAAAACTGGCACAGAAGATACGTCAAGACTTAATCTACTGCTGTGGAGAATTCCATATCCCAAAAGCAGAGTTTATTGCCAGTGGGGACAGGATCGGGTGGGACAGAGGGGGAAAGTGGTATCTCTTTGGGGGGCATCCATTGATATCTGAGCAGTCACCTATTTGAAAACACAGTTTAAGGCTAAGAGACAGTTTGCACAGTGGTAAATAGCTCAGACTTTGGAATCAAGCAGATCTGGCTTAAAATTCCAGCTTTACCACTTATTATCTGGGTGACTATGGGCAAGTGTCGCAACTTCTATGAGCCTTAGTTTCCTCATCTGTAGAGTGGTATAATAATAAATCCTGCCTTAGAGGATTTTGTGAGGCATAAGTGAAATAATGTATGTAAAACACTAAGCCCATTTACCCATTCCAAGTGGGCTTATTAAGGTAATATTGAAAATAGTTACCTCCATAAGAAAACCTCTTAAAGTGCTATTTTGATATGATTTTACCAGTTAATTATATAAAGATGCACAGGACACAGCTCAGACTCTCCAAGAGCATGCAGACTAGCTGGGGAAACCAATGCATAAATACCTAACTAGAATACAACTTGACCATAATTCCAGTTGGCCTGTGAGAAAGTAGAGGAGGGAACACTGAGGTACGCACGTTTGGGGCAGGGGGAAGCGAGGGTGACTACTGATCTGGGCCTTGAAAGATGAAGAGAATGACAACCAAGGTGGACGAGAGAGAGGAAAGAGCAGAGTATGAGTCTGGAGATGTGAACATGAGGGCTTGTTCAGGAAACATGGTGTTGCCTGATGCAGTGCAAGTGAGGAGAGCCTTAGGTGAGATGAAGCTTAGTACTTTAAAGGTCCCTCCAGGAAGGCACAGTGGCTCAAGCCTAGCTGGCAAGGGCAAGAGGGGGACAGGTGCTCTATAAGGAAGGGTCCTGGGATGTTTTATGATACAAGCAATGCACATTGGCTATTTTTGTCTGCCCAGGGTCCATTTTTCTATCTTTTGAAAATGACCACCTTTGAGAAATAATCCCTCCTGAACCCTATGGCTATGTGATTTGGGTGGCTCTGATCAGCTAACCTCATAGCCACATTCATTTTCAACGGTAGTCATGTGATCCAAGCCTGGAGAATGAGCGTATTCCATCTGCTTGACCACAGTGATTGGCTCAGAGTTTGGTGATGCCACCTAAGTTAGTCTAATCAGAGTGAACCCTAGGGCCCAGAAAAGCTACAGCTGCCATTTGTCAGCTGTAAGGATCTGCAAACCTGAGCTGCTAGGATCACAACATGTCCAGTAATGAAAAATAAAACAATGAACAAAGACAAGTGGAGATATGGCAGAAGAAAGACTAAGCCCTGATTATGTGATTTGGACTCCTGAATCCAGCCATTCCTGATGGAAAGTTCAACTTCTGGATGTTCCAATAAATGTATCTTTTGGTTTAGGCCACATTAGTTGGCTTGCTATCACCTTTTTTTTTTTTTTTTTTGGGTGAAGTAGAAGAGGTTAGCTTTATCGTTTTGCCAGGCAGAGGGGGACTCAGTGAGCTCCTGCCCTTGAAAACTGTGTATCCCTGCTATCACTTTCAACCAACAGATTCCTGACCAACAAAATGCTGCTGGCTTAATTTTTTAAAAAGCTTTTGCATTTTATAACTCACTGTTACAACTGACTCATAACTTCTAGAAACTACTCATACATTTCACAGAAAAATCAGGGATTCCTCTTGTGTCCCAAACAAGTCTTTCAGCTAAGAACTTGTAATCCTGAAGAGGGAGAAAACAGTAGCCCCAACAGATAGGTAAGAATGTTATTGTAACTAATTTGCAGCCCTAAAACGAATATTTAAATCAATAATGCATGCCATTTTCAGACAATTAAGACCTGAAAGCCATCTTTCTGAGTTGTAAAGACTGGTACAGGGCTTCTGGCTTTTGTTGGTCACGTTTTCATTGCTGAATCCCCACTAAATGTATACAAAGAGATAGAAGAAAGAGGAAAGAGCTCTTTACTACTGACAGCTTTGATTCCAGCCCCAGCAAGGCATTGTAGTGGGGAATCAGCACGCCCTCTGGTTGAGTCTGGCAGCCAGACAGCTGACAAGAAAGAGCCATTGGTCTGGACAAGGCCATAAGCACAGGGGCTGATATGCCCTCTCTCTGCAGCCCCAGCTGGAACCGTACTGCTCAGTGGGAAGCACATCTGTACGGAATGCACAGAGGCTTCAGCAAAGTAAAAGATGTTCATGAAAAGACTTAGATGGGTGGGGTGGGATGGGAAGGGGGGTTGGAGGGAGGTCCAAGAGAGGGGGGATATATGTATACATATAGCTGATTCACTTTGTTGTACAGCAGAAACTAACACATCGTAAAGCAATTATACTCCAAAAAAATTTTTTCATTAAATACTACTGAAACTCCTTCAAAAAAAAAAAAAAAGTACTCAGGCACAATAGATGGCATTTTCCTTATCATCATCACCATTATTATTATTGTATAGTTGCAAAGGTTCAAACATTATTAAGTCGCCCACCCCCAAAGTAGAACTTTTCCCCCCCCAGGGGGAGTAGAGGAAGAAGGGTCAGCTCCAGGAGAGCTCATCATGAATCATGAAGCCTGAAAACTGAGACACCCAAAAGGAATAAAAGCATCACACCCATCCACAGCGCCCCCCAAATGTGTAACACATTCACTCCATCTACCGTTTTGAGTCATTTTTCTAACTCTACACTGTGAAGAGGTAGATTACAGAGCAGATAACAAATGTTCTTTTCTAGGCTGAGGAAATGGCACACATACTTACATGGGTTTAAGTTCTTTTTGTGGTCTTACAGAATTTTCTAACAGTGAAGTTTTACTGGGCATTATTTCTTTTAAATTGAATGTGAAAAAAATAGCACCATTTTCTATTAGCCATAGAAAAGAACGAAATAATGCCATTTGCAGCAACATGGATGGACCTTAGAGATTGTCATACTGAGTGAAGTCAGAGAAAGAAAAATATCATATGATATCGCTTATACGTGGAATCTAAAAAAAAGGCTACAAATGAAGTTATCTACAAAACAGAAATAGAGTTACAGATGTAGAAACTTATGGTTACTGGGGGGTAAGGGGGGGAAGAATAAATTGGAAGATTGGGATTGACACATATACACTACTATATATAAAATTCATAACTAATAAGAACCTACTGTATAGCACAGGGAACTCTATTCAATACTCTGTAATGGCCTATATGGGAAAAGAATCTAAAAAAGTGTTTATATGTATATGTATAACAGATTCACCTTGCTTTATACCTGAAACTAACACAACATTGTAAATCAACTATACCTCAATAAAAATTAAAAAAAAAAAAAAAGAGCACCATTTTCAACTTCTCCCTGAACACTGAAAGATAATCCAGGACCCAGGACAACCCCATGCAGCTAACAATATTCCTTATCAACTGCCAAATCTAACATCATCCAGTGTTTAGGTCAAAGAGATCCTCTTTTCCCTACAAGGCTACCAAAACTGAAGAAGAAGATGGTTCTAACAGAATGTGGGTGTGTTTCTGTGTGCATGACCCCCTTGGTATTTGCTGTTATTGAGTACAGTATTTTTTTCTTCACTAACACTTCCATAACTGTCATTATAGGATTTGTTGTGAAATGCTCTTCTTTCCTCTGCCAGTGGAGTAGAAGCTCTGTGGAAACTGGGGCAGAGTTTGACTTGTTCACTGTCAGATCTACCTGTGCTCATCACAGAGCTGGGAGCACTAGAGGCAGTCCCTTGTTAAATATTTGCTAAATGAATGACTGAGGGAAAGAGATAGTGGGAAGGACGGAGGAGAAGCCCATTTCAAAAAATGCTGAGAATGTGATTTGAAAATTTAATATATTACAAATTATATGTATGTAATGCATTTTATATGCATATATAAATACATTTTATAAAACCCCCCCTCATCCTGAGAAAAGAAAACAAGTGAAGGGTATGAGCCCACAGTTTACAGGGACAGCCAATACTGACTGAACATCACCCTGGAACAAGAGACAAGAATAGAGCTAGGCTTGTAAAGAATTTACTCCTGGTTGAGAAAATCGGTTAAAACACACATGAAAGGGTTAAATAAAAAGAAGCTTAAAGTACAAGTTGTTGTTTTGTTTTTTTTTCAGTGACCCCCTGCACCGTCAGGAAGCAGGCACCCACCTGGATGCAGCAGGATGATATTGGTTCTCTTGAAACTGTTTCAGACTGTGATCTTTGCACCTCCTGTATCAGAGTTTCTTTGGCTGCTTAATAAAATGCATAATCCTAGGTCCTACCTAAGACCTACTGAATAAGAATCTATAGGGTTGGATATTAGGGGTTGTGTTTATTTTTATTTTTTTATTTTTAGGAACTTTCTGGTTGATTCTTTCATATCTTCGATTTTGAGAATCATTGTCAAGTCAAAAAGGGTAACTTGCCATAGTATCATGGCTTGAGGAAAATAGCTCTTAAAATGCTATAGTTTAATAAAATTTGATTAAAATATGGTTTTTAAATGTGCTATGAACCTCGATCAAAAATGAAAAATATTTCCTCAACTCCTTTGGTGTGTTTAAATTGGCTGCTGGCTTGTTTTGGCATTTCCAATTTTTATAAAATGATCCCCATATCTGGGATAACCAGAGCTTGGAGAGAAAGCAGGAAAGTGTTGTGAATGATGCCAGAGAGGAGGATGGGAAATAAACCATGCAAGATTATTTTAAGAATATTTTTTTCATATTAACAACAATGGGCAGTCATTGATCATTTTTAAGCAGGGGCAAGACAGAGTCTACTTTCCTTCCTGCATTTGTGAAAGCTCTTTCTGGAAGCAGGAAAGAGAATAGTTGAGGGAATTGGGGATAGGAAGGAGTGGTAACGTGGAGGAATGCTAACAGTGGGTAGGTTCCTGAAGAGCTACAGGAGAGAGAAGATGGTGGCTTTGGATTAGCGTATTGGTAGTAGGAATGCAGACAAGCAAAACTTTAAGAGAAATACAGGAAGTGGAATTCGCACAACTTGGTGATTAATTGGATGTAATAGAGGAAGAAGCAGTAAGAATGACTTCCAGATTTTCTACTTGGGTGAGTGGATGGTGATGGCATTTACTTAGATAGGAAAGCCTGGATGAAGATAACCAGGTTGGTGTGGTTACGAAGATTTGGGGAGAATTCATTAATTTAGTTTTGGATATTTGGAGTTTGAACTGGTGACCAAAGATCCAAGTAGAGAAATCTGATAAATAAATACATCTAGCCTTTGGGGAAATGATTTGAGTAGGATCAGACACTATAGGAAGTGCCTATAGTGACAAAAATGCAGAACACTATTCAGTTAAAAGTTGAAGAGAAGTATTTTTTTCCCAGAAGAGGTAGGGTATGAGTTAATTCTTGATGAAAAATCGTTGTTCAGTTAACCTAAGGAAACTTTATGTTAAATAATGACATTGGGCTTCCCTGGTGGCGCAGTGGTTAGCAGTCCGCCTGCCAATGCAGGGGACATGGGTTCGAGCCCTGGTCTGGGAAGATCCCACATGCCACGGAGCGACTATGCCCGTGAGCCACAATTACTGAGCCTGCGCGTCTGGAGCCTGTGCTCCGCAACAAGAGAGGCCGCGGCAGTGAGAGGCCCGCGCACCGCGATGAAGAGCGGCCCCCACTTGCCGCAACTAGAGAAAGCCCTCGCACAGAAACGAAGACCCAACACAGCCATAAATAAATAAATAATTAATTAAAAAACAAAAACAAAAACGTATCTTTTTAGAAGAGGTAGAAGAAATCCAAATTCTGACATAGGAAAAGGCTTCCATCTTTTTTACAGCATCATTTTTCAACTTGCTTCTTGAAGAAATATGACAGAAACAATTGTTTTAGCGAACAGTGAAATTATACTTAATACAGCAATGAGAGTAAATCTCTCCCCTGCAGCATTTCACTTCTAATCAGTCTTAAGTAATAGTGAAGAGACGTTTATCGGGAGCATAATTGACTCTTCACACAAAAGAAAAAAAAAAGACTAGAATAATTTATTACATTTACTTCTCTAACCCAAACATGAAACAGGAAGGAAACCTATTTTCTTATCATGGGAGATGGTGATTTACAGAAGAAAAGAGGATAATTAATTTATCTTCTTGTAGGACCTGAAAATATACTAGAACAAATTATTGTGATTTTAAAAAAAGTATAGAAAGAGAAACAAGCACAATACAAATACCTCTGATCTCAAAACCTTCCCTTTTTTGTGCCTTGAAAAAGTTAAGACGCTACCCTCATCCCAGTCAAACATAATGAGCATAGATTCTTGAAAGGGTTGTAGCCTCAGTTTTAGCTGTAATGTTCCCTCCTACTGGAACTGTTCTGTATCAGACCCTCTTTTCACTGCACACTTTTTAAATTTAACTACTTCCTTTACACACAAAAGAAATAATGCTTCCGAAGCACACTTCAAAAAACATTGAGCAGATGTGGAACCTTAGCATGGGGCCAACATTTTGCCCAAAGTTTCCCCAGTTCATATTGAAAGTTTATTTCTCTGAAAAAGATGTTAGCTTCCCACCCTCCACCACAAGGCCCATATGAAGTGGGGAGATCATGTCCTAAAATTCATTTGTTCTGGAATATTCTGAGCTAATTTCAGCCATGAGTGCTTTCCTCAGACGGTATTTTTAGAAAAGTCACTCACAGACAGGGAGTCCCCATAAAGACAGGTTGTATTCCAGAAGTCCATGTTTCAACCCTTTGAGTCTTAGCTTACTTATCTTTCCTCATAGGTATAATATTTAAACAGTGGTTGGCTGATTCTAAGTTGCAGAGCATATTTCGGCTACATTATAGGTTATATGTTTTTTATAGGTTTTGAAAGAAAAATGCCTTCTGAGATCTTTTTAAGAGTAAACCTTCTGGCAACGTAAGATACGGCAGTGGCTTTGGAAAACAGTATAGCAATCCCTTGAATAATTAAATGCAGAGTGACCATATGACCCACTGATTCGACTCCTAGTTATATGCCCAAGAGAAATGAAAACCTATTTCCACACAAAAACTTGTACACGAACGTTTAGAGCAGCATTATTCATTATAGCCAAAGGTGAAAACAATTCAAATATCTACCAATGGATAAACAAAATGTGGAATATCCATATAATGGGACATTATTCAGTAATAAAAAGGAATGAAGTACTGATGTACGCTACAACTTGAATGAACCTTCAAAACATGCTAAGTGAAAGAAACCAGTCACAAAAGTCCATATATTATATGACTCAATTCACAGGAAAATCTAGAATTGAGAAATCTATAGAGTTAGGTTAGTTGTTGCTTAGATTGGGGGTGATATTTAAAGAGTTCAGTGTTTCCTTTTGACGTGATAAAAATTTTCTAAAACTGACTGAGGTGATACTTGCACAAATCTGTGAGTATACCAAAAACCATCAAATTGTACCCTTTAAATAGGTGAATTGTATGGTATCTGAATTATTTCTCAATAAAGCTGTTTTTTCAAAAAGAGTACATCTGCTTACTCTCAACCTTAGCACAGGTTGGTCATTAGCAGGGTTAATTTGCAACCTCTTACCTTTCCCGGATTTGTAAAACAAAATCTCAGTTATTCTGCATTAACACTGTATTGTATCTAAAGCCCTTGATAGTTGGTCAAGTTCACTTACAACTCAGGCAAAAATGAGTTAAGGTTATGACAGGTTATAACAGACCCTGTGTTTGCTGTACAAAGGAATTGGTCCCCTAAAGGAAATTCGACTTGGGTTATCATTTTGCTTTTCACTAAAGGCATTCTCTACATAGTCTGTATAATTCCCTTTTATATATGTATAGAATGTAGGCATCAAGTTTGGAAGAAATCAATTAAATTTTTTATTTTTTAATTTTGGCAAGGAGTGTGGGTGGTGATAATTGGTTTTGTTCTTTGCTACACCTCCACAGATCCAGCAAATGCTCAGAAAATGAGTGGACTGGGCCTTCTGAGTGAAGTTGAACAGGTAAAGTGAGTGATTACACGACATTATTACAGCTGATTTTCAAATTGATAGACGTCAATTTTCAGCAAAGTTACAGATATACATATATATCCTTATATACACATATATATGTGTATATATGTATTACATATATATACATACTACATACATTGTTCCCCCGTCCCATGCCCATAGATCAGAACTGATGATAAACTTGAAATTGGTAACAGTTAAGAAACAATTTAACTCTGATGTACTAAACTCCAGATATGCTTTATTTATATGCATTTACACTGTCCAGGTGAGTAAAGTTGAAGAATGAAGGCATTTGATGCTAGGAATAGTTAGGTAACTAGAGAAGTGAGCCGTAGGGGACCTTCAGGCTCCTCTCTTGATGGGAATTCTTATATCTGTCATTTAAATAGGGAGGAAATTAAAAGCCAAGAAGTCTTAGTCCTATACTGAAGGAAATAGGACCAGAGTGAGACAAGGATTCACTGATGTCTAAGGAGATAGAAGTCACATTAAAAAACATTTTTCTCTCTCCTTCATAAACTTGAAGCACAAGAAGCAAAGAGGTTACAGTACTCTGTAGATAGCTTTTCTTTTTTCTTTCCCACAACAGACCTAGTCTCAGAATGGGTGTATGCTTGGAAAATTTTCATGACCTAAGTGAGTTTTATTTCTTGGCTGACCCTATAACATCAGAAACGTTTTAAAGAAAGTAGTATGGGGTGGTGGTGTGATGAATTGGGAGATTGGGATTGACATGTATACACTGATGTGTATAAAATGATGACATAAGAACCTGCTGTATAAAAAAGTAAATAAAATAAAATTCAAAAATTCAAAATAAAAAATAAAAAAATAAAGAGCTAAAAAAAAAAAAAGAAAGTAGTATGGCCAACAGGAGGGCAAAGGGGCCTAGAACTGTAAGATGTCAAATGACCTTTATGTCTTGTATCTAATAGCTTACATTAACTGAGCCAAAAGCCCAACCTGCCAGGTCTTGTGCTAGGCACTTAACAGACTGTTTCACTATATTCCAGTAGCAACCTATGTGATAGGTACCATTGTTTATTATAAAGCTACAGTTATTAATACACTGGCACAGACACAGACAATTAGACCAATGGACCAAAATAAGAGTCTAGGAACAGAACTATTATGACAAAGATGAAACTTCAGTGTAGCGGGGAAAGAATGGTCTTTTCAATTAATAAGTCAAGTGAATATACATGAGGAAAAAATAAATCTGACCCTTATCTTACATGATACACAAAAATCAATCCTGGATAGATTGAAAAGCTAAATATGAAAGAATATAACATGATCTTGGGCTAGGAAAAGAATGTTTAAGTTGGATATAACAGCACTAATCATAAAGCAAAAAATAGTCATTAGATTACTTTAAAATTAAGAAATCTGTTCTTCAAAAGACATCATTAAAAGTGTAAATAGGCAAATGAGAAAGTGAGAGAAGATATTTGCAATGTATTTTTCCAACAAAGAAGAGTATATATAAATTCCCACGAAGCAAGTAGGAAAATACAGCTAACCCAGTGTGGGAGGGATGAGTAAAAGATACATCTAGGTACTTCAAAAAGGAGGATTCCAAAAGACCAATACACATATCAAAAAGGGCTTCACTTGTTCAGTCATCTGAGAAATGCAAGTTAACATCACAATGCAATACGACTACACGCCTGCTTGAACAGCTAAAATGAAAAAGACAAGTGTTAGCACATACCTGGAGCAACTAGTTTACCTCCTATCAGTGGCATGTGGAATTTCTAATTGCTCCATGTATCTGCTAACACTTGTCTTTGGAAGACTGGTTGGGGGTCTGTAGCTACTAACGCTGAACCTGTGATCCATTGATTCCATTTCAAGGTATATACCTAACAGAAACCTGTACATATGCCCACAACAAACTACTGCCATGTGCAACAACATGAATGAATTTCACACACATAATAATGAGAGAAAGATGGCAGACACAGAGAACACATACTGTATGTTCTATCTATATAAAACTTCCCAAACAGACAAAATCAATCTCCGATGTTAAGTCAGGATGTTGGGTGGAGGTCAGAGATTCAGAGGGACCCGAGAGAACTTCTGGGTGCTGGTAACATCCTATGTTTTATCTAGGTGCTGGTTGCATGGATGTGCACACTATGAAAAGTCATGGAAGTATGCACATATGATTCGTGCACTTTTCAGTATGTTTGTTATATTTTGGTCCTATAAACAAACTAATATAGGACCCTATGGATAAATTTCTGTTTGCATCAGAAAAGTTAAGACTCTTGAGGGGCAGATACTGCACACATTATATCTCCATCTAGGGTCTTGTATCCTGCTAAGTAGTTAGACTAGTGAGTGAGTTCAGTGGATTCATTAGTTACCTGGAATGAAAGGGAATGTAGTGTACTGTGTTTCCCTTTAGTGGAGCTTAACTTCATGACTTTCAATTCATTTGTACCATATCTATGAGGGCAGTGATTGTTTGCCACGGCTAGGATCAAAACCGACCACTTGAGAAGACCTGGTCTCTCTCTGAGCAAGACACACCTGCACAATTTCCCCTTCTTGTCAGCCCATCCATTGAAAAGTTTCAATCCCACTTTCACTGACTCTCCTAGGCTACTAAAGAATTCTTTCCATCAAGAAAAAAGGTATAGGTTTCCCTGGTGGCGCAGTGGTTGAGAATCTGCCTGCTAATGCAGGGGACACGGGTTCGAGCCCGGGTCTGGGAAGATCCCACATGCCGCAGAGCAACTAGGCCCGTGAGCCACAACTACTGAGCCTGCGCGTCTGGAGCCTGTGCTCTGCAACGGGAGAGGCCGCGATAGTGAGAGGCCCGCGCACCGCGATGAGGAGTGGCCCCCACTTGCCACAACTAGAGAAAGCCCTCGCACAGAAACGAAGACCCAACACAGCCAAAAAAAAATAAATAAATTAATTAATTAAAAAACAAAAAGGTATATAGATGATAGATAGAGAAAACACACTTGGAAAAACCTTAGCGATTGCCTAGTCTTTCATTCCTCTGGTTATCCATTTTTCAAGATGGGGTGACAGAGGAGCAAAAGGGAAAATAATGTATCAAATCCAGAGAGCCAATTAATGATGGAAACTCAGATTAAAATCCAATTCTTGTGATTGCTAGTCTGTGCTCTCTTCACTGCACTGGGTTTCTCTATGATCTTGCAACAGTTGTTACTTAATTTCTGTGATTTGCTGTTCACTCCCTACTGAAATGTTACTTGTCACCCTGCAACACATCAGTCTTCTCCAAGACAGAGATTACACCTTACCTGACCCAGGGCCTGATACACACTAGGCTTTTCCATAGTCACCCTCTAGCTGATTCAATCAACCACAATCAGTTACTCTACACTCTATCCAGATTACATTTTATTAGACCATGTAAGGAAGAAATAATGGCAGCATAAAATAAAATAGGATGGCCCTTGGGAGGAGAGTCTATGCCAATATAGGCAATCACGGTCAGGTTAACAGACCTTAAATTCTCCAGGTCTCCCTTAATCCCTGAACAAATGTAATCTATTTGACACAAATGAAGAACTCTACACTGAGGAATTTGACAAAAGGCAATTTTGCTGGCTCCTACTTCAGTCCTTCCTTTAATCAGAGCTTAAAATCAAAGGGGACAAATGATATTTTCATTTTATTCAAACGTACATTCATTTTCCATCAAATTTCCATTTTTTCCCTTAAATGGGTGCCTTTTATTTTTTGGCTCATTATTTATTATCATTTCATTTATTTATAAATGGAAACTTCAAGCAGTTTGATTAAGAGATTAAATAACTGGATTTTTGAGAGCTAAAAATAATCTAGGTATGGGTTGCATTAGGCTTCAAAATATTTGGGGTTTTGATCAAATCTCTAAACACATTATTGCCAAATAGCCTATCCTTTTCAAATTTTAATCACATGTATGTTTTAAGGAAAATTCAGTACAAAGTTTTTAGAATCACTGATAAAGATACTTGAGCTTTCTAAAGAGCCTTTTCTTTAAAAAGTAAAACAGGGCTTCCCTGGTGGCACAGTGGTTGAGAATCTGCCTGCCAATGCAGGGGACAGGGGTTCAAGCCCTGGTCTGGGAAGATCCCACGTGCCGCGGAGCGGCTGGGCCCGTGAGCCACAATTACTGAGCCTGCGCCTCTGGAGCCTGTGCTCCGCAACAAGAGAGGCCGCGATAGTGAGGGGTCCGTACACCGCGATGAAGAGGGGCCCCCGCTTGCCACAACTAGAGAAAGCCCTTGCACAGAAACGAAGGCCCAACACAGCCATGAATAAATAAATAAATAAACAAATACTTAAAAAGAAAAAAAAAAGTAAAACAAATCCTCCCTAAATAAAACTAGAGGGTGGAGAAATTCTGACCCCAAAAAATACAGCCATTTAATCTTCATGTCTTAATCAACCTCTCAAAAGCTATAGATATCAATTCAGTCAAATACCTTCAACTTTTCCCAAGAAAAATTTCTCAAGAAACCAATGTCAGTTGACCACTTACAAGATGCCATTCATTTTATGTCCGGTGCTTTATTTTTGAAAACAGCTCTTAGATGAAGAAATGATTAGTTCCTGAGAGGTTGAGTAACATGTTCCATATTTCAAAAGAAGAAAATGGCAGAGCTGGGCTTTCACACCAAGTCTGATTGATTCTGGATTGTCAGCTTTCAGTAGAATTGTCATGGAGTGTCTTTGAGCTGGCTTAAGGTAAGAGATACAAGACAAATAGCATGAAAATACAAACTTTCATTACTTTATCTTAGGCTGAGAAGAAAAAATAAAAGAGAAAAAAAGAAAAAGAAAGAAAGGACCATTAAATAAAGTCCCCCAAGGCATTTTTATATCATGAAAGTCCTTAGCCTTCAGCATACCTAGCCAGGACAACCTAATGGTAGCTATAAAAACTCTCTGGGAGCTAACAATTAATTGGCAAAATTAAGTAAATGAACAGAAATTACCACAGCAATAAGCACTATGTTTTACTGTGGCACAAAGGCATCTTTTTAAGCACTTAATGGAGAAAGGGTGCCAGAAGGAGGAAGACATGCACATGGGTTAAAAATGACTTTCAAGAAATGATTGAAGGACATCAAAGACAATGTGTTGGAGAAAGATGAGTCCTGATAAATTGTTTGATTTCATTTCAACTCAACTCAACATGCATTTTTTTTTTTTTTTGGCCTTGTTGTGCTGCTTGCAGTATCTTAGTTCCCTGACCAGTGATCAAACCTGGGCCTACGGCAGTGAAAGCACCGAGTCCTAACTACTGGACCACCAAGGAATTCCCTCAGCGTGCATTTATCAGCAGTCACAGAGACATTTGAAAAACCCACCCCAAAAATATCATAAGCAGTCCATTTGAATCTGAAAAACTACCATAAAAGACACCAATGGCTAGAATCATACAAGCAGTTTCTGAGGAGACTAAAGTATCTGTGATTATTTAAGGGTCATGGTGGCAGGTCAAAGGCAGGCATTACTAAGGCATTACTATCATCATCTCCATTTTTGAGATACAAAAACAGTCTCCACAAGAGCAAAGGTCCACCCAAGGTCATGTGACCCATCAGAAAACACGGCTACCCATTAATCTCCTCCCTCCCATCCCAAAGCTCCTTCTTGGTTGGACAGATCACACAAATGACACAAATGCAGACAGACATAATCATATAATAGATTATATTTATTGTGCTAGCCAATATTCATTGGTAGGTTCTGGCAACATAGATACTCTGGAGGATTGTGGGGCTGAGGATCCAACCCCTTATCTTCCAGTTTAAACAAAACCAACAGAAAGCAGCATCTCAACCATTCCTCTCCCAGGGGAGTCACCAGGGGGAAAGAAGAATGTTGTAACCTACAGAAGGGTTGAGTCTAATGATCAGAGAAATCTAATGACTACTCACAGTTTTCCTGCATATATGATTACATGCCAAGTTCTTAAACTGGTCAAGAAATTTCTATGGAGAAGGAAAGCAAGGATAGTACTAGGTAAACCAGCAGAACAGATTTCCACTTCTATGCCTGGTCTTGGGGGGTGTTAGGAAGCAAGTAATCAATTCCAGGGATTCTATACCTCAGACATGGAGGTCTATGGGATAACCAGAGAAACTCCTTCTCATTTAAAGAATGGGTATTACCTAACACCACTTGGGAATTTTCTTATTGTGTCTTCGGTCAATCACACTTTATAAATAAAATGTTAGAAGATATGATAACAACTACCACTTGTTGAGCAGCTATTATATGCCAGGTTTTATAGGTTTATTTATATCAGAAACAATGACAGTGGTGACAACTATGTTGCAGATAGTTGTGAAAGTAGCTTGTTCATTGTCAAACATTAAGTGTAGAATGGGGATTTGAACCTAGGTTAGTCTGGCCACAACTCACATGGGTTTACAACCATATCATCCTGCATTCCACAAAATAAAGTCTCCACCATTCTTCTCAATGTGTGTTTATAAGAAGAAATGTGTGATGCTGTACACATGCTCCCCTGTGACTCTGGGTAGTTTTAAAGGATGGGGTTTTTTCTTTCCTCTATAGTGAACCATAAATTTCAGCAGTTGGACTTAGGATATTTTAAAGACATGAAAAGATCTGGAAAATGGAGATCAGTCATTAATTAAAGCAGTTTACTGGGCAAGTATCCAAAAGGAATGAGAAACTGGGTGCAAGCCTGTTGCTTTTAAGTGACCATAACATTTATTTGGCTGCAGAGATACTCCTGGACCAATTAATCAATTCCCCTTTCCTTTTCTATTCAAACTTTGAGCAGACCTTACTTCATCTAAAGTAATTGCCTTGCAAAACTGTAAAACATCAGGAGGCAAAATCACTTCCTGAACAAAGCAAAGACTAAGGCTTTCCTTCAGATGTTCCTGAAGATGGATGAGAAGAGGCTGGGACATAGTTTTACTCTTGACCAGCCACGAAATGCTCAGCTAAATAAATTACTAAGAAAAGTTGGACAAAAGCTGGAATGTCAAGGGTATGATTATTTCTCATCTCTTCCATTACCTTCAATTTATTCTCTTGCTGGATAGCAGCAAACTTGCCAGAACAAGAATGGTTTTAGCAGCAGCACTATATTGGGTCAAAATGACACAGGCATGCACAAAGAACAAAACACCAACACCAAACCACAGTGTAATGGCCCTCCTGCTTAACTGACATCTCCTATTGCCTTCTGTTAGGCTCGTTCTGAGAGTGGTGAACAGAGAAATGCTGTTTCAGCAGTGTGGTGGCCAGTGAAGGAATGGGGGACTTTGTGATTTTTCTAAAGAAGTTGCTAAAAAAATAAACAAATGCACCATCCAGTTGGTGACTCTAAACAAATACTCCACTCACTGATCAGAGTAAAAGCGCACAGCTTTAGGGCTGGCCTAAATCAGAGGTCACTCCCTTCGCTGGCTTGGGCCCAATTTTGGTTCTTCAGGATGAGCAATGAAGCAGAATTATGAGTCTGAGAGACTAAGAATGGACAGCAAGAGTTTTACTCCACTGCCTCTTCTCTGCAATCTGCAATAGCACTCACTGGTTTCAGCTCTCTTCTTCTAAGATTTTTTTTTTTTTTTCTTTTAGTCAAAGTCTCAACACATATGGACCTTCCACCTATTCTGGAGTGGACACAAAGGGTTTTGCTATCCTTTCAGTGACAACTCTGGGGGGGTGGGGGAGGTGTTTTGGCTCCATGGGGCAAAGATGATTGGCAGTGCCGGGGTCCAATCCTTCTCCTTATCTCATCTGGGGTAGGTTCAGTGGGTGGGCCTTCTTTCCTCTTTGGAAGAAATTTGGAAAAGCAAGGGGACACCATTTTGGACAGAGGCTTTTATGGGAATGCAGTAGTCATCATGTGTTCCATTTGCCACCTCGTGTGACATGTACACTTCTGAGACAACAACACACATATCTCAGTGCAAGGTTCTTTGTGTTCCTGAATCCCCCTAAAAGTCAAATCAGTCAGCTTATAGACTTTTCTGTTATGTAATGATGAATCCCCCTTTTCATTTAAGTTGATTTGCGTTATTTGCAACAGATGGAGTTCTGCCTATTATTCCATCTCAAGATCGAATATTTCAGTTGGTCTTTCTCTTGTTGAATATAAAGAGAAATATTAAGTAAAAAGAAATCTGAAAAGTCAAAGTGGTCAAGCGTCTCTATCAATCTCCTCCAGGGCATCCCTAACATTCCTCATCATTATTTCAGCCTGACTACTTCCTTGCAGTCAGCGGATCCTAATTGAGAAAAATTTACATAAGGCTTGCGTTTCCAAATTTCTTGAACTTAAATTGAAACTTAAAGACAGAAAAAATACTGTCTTCAAATCGACATGCTGCAAATCTCTGGTTATGAGCTTCAATGCTTGCTTTGGAGTTTCACATGAAGTGAAGAATCCTGTGAGCATATGTAGCACTTTCTCCACAAAGATCTCATTCTACACACAGTTTTCACGTGCTGCCTGGGAACAGCAACTGTATGATCATTATAGTATTGAAACGACCAGTGGCCTCAGCTTTAGTCTTTGTGGAAGATATTTTGGGACATATACATGGCACTACCTTTACCCAGGTTCTTCTATGATTGCTACTGAAATACTACAGGGTCCTGAGCCCACCTTCCTGTCACCTTCCACACTGTAAACAATGTCAGCTTTTCAAAATACACATCTGACCGTGGCTCTCCCCAGGGTAAAGGTCAAACTCCTTAACAGGATCAGCAAGGCTGTATGCAGTCTGGTCCCCACCTGCCCCTCTAGTCCCACCAAGCACGGTTCTCCCCTCTGCATGGCTCCGGACTCACTGATAGTCTGTTCTCCACTGTGTCACACTCTCGCCCTCCTCAGGGCCTTTGCATATGCTGTCTCCTTTGTCTAGCATGTTCTTTGCATTCCAAGTCTAGGTCCGATTCTTTTTTCAATATACCCTCATAGAATTCTATTCCTTTCCATCAGCCCAAATGTCTCATATCATCATTAAATGCTCACTAGGTGGTTCTGGAATCCTGTGTCTCCCACAAGACAGTCTGTTCCAGGAGAGTAGGAACGTGGCTGTCTGAGCTCCCTGTTGCTTACCCCGGTGTCTACTGCAGGGCCTGAAATTCCCAATTGTCAGCTCTCTGCGTTCCTTTCCTTCCCTCTCGGCACCATTTGACACAGATGACCACTCTGTCTGTGAAACCCTTCCTAACTCCACTTCTGGGGTTCCACACTCTCAGGCCACCATCCCCACTCACGGCTGCTGCTTCTCAGTCTCCTTCACTGATTCCATCTTTGTTTCCATCCTCTAAACAGTCCTACATTCTGTCTTATCATCCAACTGATGAAAGCTCTCCTAAGAGCCCAAAGGGTAGAAAAATCACATTGAGAAAGATGCCTAGGGCTACAGTACTTACAATAACAAGCAATTTGGAAGCAATTTAAATGTCCAACACTAGTGAACAGTGCAGAAAATTGTGGTGGCATCCACTTCATGGAATACTATGCTGCTAACAAAAGTAAGAACTATACCATCTGTCTGGGAACATGACATCTTTTTACGATGGAATGTTCTATGAAAATCAGGGTACACAAAACCATGCCTATAACTTTGTAAAAAATTCATATTAAAAAAGACCTGGTGAATGAAAAATAGTGTATTAGAGTATTAGAGTGATGGGATTTGGGGCATTTTTTTCTCTTATTTCCCCAATATTTCTATTTTATAAAAAGGTGTGTGTGTGTTTGAGTGTGTGGAGACAGGGAGAGAACAGAGAGGAAATAATTATACTGTCATTTAAAAATGCATATCAAAAATGAGTATATTTATAGAAACGTTATTTAAAAATGAAACCACTGAGAGCCATCCTAAAATATTTCATGCGACAAATTGCTGTAAATTGCAGTGCTGTGAGAGATATCACACCTCCGTGATACACACACCAAGCTCCCAGGAGGCAGTGGATTCTGCACAGTGACAGATGGTTTTGCAGCAAAGCTTTCCCTGGCTCATCTCGTGAGCTGTGCTGTCCTCATCCTGGAAAGCAGAGGGCCACGCTGGCCTTTGCAGACCATCAAAAACTCCAGCCTTGGGCTTCCCTGGTGGTGCAGTGGTTGAGAATCTGCCTGCCAATGCAGGGGACACGGGTTCGAGCCCTGGTCTGGGAAGATCCCATGTGCCGTGGAGCAACTAGGCCCATGAGCCACAATTACTGAGCCTGCGCGTCTGGAGCCTGTGCTCCGCAACAAGAGAGGCCCGCGCACCGCGATGAAGAGTGGTCCCCGCGCCCCGCAACTAGAGAAAAGCCCTCGCACAGAAACGAAGACCCAACACAGCCATAAATAAATAAATTAATTAATTAAAAGGCTCTGCCCCATATTTAAAAAACAACAACAACAACAACAACAAAAAAACTCCAGCCTCCTCCTCAGGTTCTTTCATCTTATTTGCTTCAAGAAAACTATTCTTAGTCAATGAGTTCTAGGAAGCAGCAGTACAAACATTCACCTCTTTGCTCTGCCCACAGCAGCCATACTAACCACAGGCGCTCCTCAGATTCCACAGAGAAGACCAATTTAATTGATTTCCAGTAGCTCTGGAGGATGAATTTGCACCGCCAACCCCCTTGAAAAGAGAACCCTGCACCTTCGTCGCCAAAAGATGTCTTGCAGCAGCAGTAAGGAATGAATAGACTCTTCACAATAGTCCTTTGTTGGAGAAAACACACTGGATCACTACACAGGAAATCCTGCAGCCACACCTGAAGGAACTTCAGAGCAATGAGACCCAGTTGGTGAGCTCTAGTCCTGCTGAGCATCGTAAGAGACTACAGCCGCCCATGCAAATAAACTGATGTATTTATGCAAACTACAGTATAATCTGTAGACGATATGAGGCTAGTTTACGTAGTTTTAGCCAAACAGTAATAATATTAATAATACAGCTTGCATGCGTGGAGTGAATACCACGTGTCTGGAATTGCAGTAACACTTATTCTTTACTACAACCTTGGGAGTCCCTCTATTTCTGTTTTACAAATGGTCAACCTGAGGCTTAGTGAAGCTAAATAACCAGACCTTAATCTCTCTCTCTCTCTCTCTCTTTTTCTCGTTTCCAGTCTCCCCTACCTCCCACCATCCCTCAACACTTTTTGTATGTTGCTTCCCCTCTGTCACTGGACTGACTCAGGAGACTTTAGTAATTTGCCAATAATAAGCTACGCACATCCTTCAAGTTTTGAAAAGAACTTTCCCATTTAGGATGACTTAGAACACATGTTACAACTTAATCCCCCTTCGTTTGTTGTAACCATCTCATGATTGTAATAACTGTCCGTGGAGGCCTGAGGACTGGGATCTACCAGGATTGGCTGGGCCTTTGTATCATTTTTCGAGGAGGAACGATTTCCTGTAGGTCGTCCTTGGACAGATGCATCCATCAAATGTCTTATTAACTTTACTTAGAAATACAATCTGATTGTTGACAGGAAAACACATGTAAGAGAGTCATGCAAATCTTTGCCAAAACCTGTGAGGTAGCTATTATTACTTGATTTTACAGATAACAGCATCACGTTGCCCAGCCGTGCACCTGAGTGTTCTCTACTCCAGGCGTGATTCAGGGCAGCAGGACACCTGGTGGGCCCGCAGGTGTTCATGTCAAGCACCACTTATGGTATTTGTCTTAGGTTAGGACAACTCCCTCTCCCCCCCAAAAACAGACTCTGAGACGAAGATTTGAGTATAAGAAATTATTCAATAATTTGGGAGTTGATCTCACGGTAGGGAAGGGAATGGGGAGTCAAGGCAGGGAACTGATGGAAGCCAGGACACGGTGCATTCACAAGCAGGTTAGCTCTGTGAGCAGGTCGGGCTCGGGCCCGCTTGTGACCTCTGGGAGGACACATGGAGAAGGCAGCAGATTTGTCCTCCACGAGGGGTACCTTCCACCAACTCCAGCCAGTTCTCCACTGTTTCCAGGGGTATTAAGGGCCAAGCACTCTCTGCCAGGCCCACACCAACTGCCAAGCTCTAGAGGCCACAGAAAGTCGTTTGCATTTGGAATCTCTCAGCACCGAGCTGCTGAGAGTTAAGGGGCTATGGGCAGGGTACTGGCAGGGCCGGCCGCTGTGTTCTTTCCTGCAACAACTAGAAGCAGTTCACCAGCCCGCCAGGCAGCTACCACCATCAAGGGGAACTGGGAGGCCGACTGAAGCCATTATGATTCTTACTTTACTAACTTATAAAGGCAGATAATTTCTGCTCTGACTGGATGATAGGTAGATTATAAATGTTGATGGTATGTAATATAGCCTTGTGTTTTGCCTTTATAGTTTTCTAACAGACAAAGGGCCATGTGGGGTAGTGGTTAAGAGCAGGGACTCTGATTCCCCTCCCAGCTGCTCAACCAGATTGTCATGTGACCTCACACAAATTACTTAATTGCTCCGTGTCTCAGTTATTTATTTCATCAATAACTTGGGAACAGAATAGTGTCCCCTAGGTTTCATCTATCTATCTATCTATCTATCTATCTATCTATCTATCTATCATGTATCTAATGTAAGTGTAACCATATACTGCATATAGCTTACAAAAAATAAGTAGCAGATTCTATTTTAAAAAGTCAATGTGGTGACTATTTAGGAATTTCACTTCCCATTCTAAATGGCGACTCTCAGTCACTGGTTGATCCAAAAGCTGTGCTCATGGAGCTGTACATGATAATGCAGGCAGGAAAAAAGACCCAGAAATAATTTGCCATTTATCTAAAGGAACATGGATCCAATTTCTGCAGCCACGAAAAAAAAAAAAATGTGCTCTGTTTTTCAATGTACATAAAAGGAGAAATCTCCTGAAAACAGAACTATGAATTATGTCCCCTACTTCCCTTAAACCTGAGAGCTGAAAACACCTCCCTTTTTATTGATTTCATCTACTAAGTGGATTCTGGGCTTCTTAAATGAGACAAAATTGAACCTCAGATCTTCAGAGCCTGCACTCTGCAGCAATCCTCTTGGAATCTAAACTCCCTGATGTTACAGGAACACATATAAGACAAGAAAATCCACCATGTAAATTACCACTTTTCTCCTTTGGGAGATAAATGAAGCCAATGGGGCATCTGACTTTGCAAGGAGGTGTGCTTTTCTCAATCTACTGACTCAGCTTGGTTGCAGGCTGGCCAAAGGGACCAGTTAGGCTGCCTTGCAGAACAGAATATAGATCTCCTTTCTGCCAAATCATGAGCTCTGACAGCCATGCCCAATATATCACCAGGCATCACTGGACATCTAATTCCTTGTTTCAGTGTGAGGAAGTTGCCAGGACTCTCTATATGTATGGGTCAAGAAATGTCCATATCCTGATGTTAAAATCACTGGGAAGGTATTTTTTTGCCCACTCTCTCCCTTTCTCTTTCCTCTGATCAGACAGAGAAATCCCCTGAATGACTTACAGCTCCATACCCAGAGCAAGGTGGACGATAGAACCTTTGACCACATAATGCAGTCACTTTATAGGTCTGTTTCAAGAGTGGACTTTATTCTACTCTTATGTTTTCCAAATTTTAAGTCAATTTCCCTTTGTAAGTGGGGTTTCTGTGACAAAAAAAAAGAAGCTGTAAAACTTTAGGTTAGCTGCATCTGCTAATGAAAAAATAATAAAACTGGAAAGTCCTTTTTAGCTTTGAAATTCTATGATGCTACAATTCTAAGGCTCTGATGAGAGACAGAGGTTTAGAATTAGTTGAAAGTTGACACAAGGAGAACGCCAATTGGAAAAATAACATATATTTTTAAAAGGCAAAAGCAATATGAAGCTACATCATGAAGTTTTCTCTTTTTATAGGGAGATGCTCGTAAGTTAGCAGAGATTCTCAAGAAACTAATCAGTAATGCCAAAAGCCAGTGCAGTATCTTTCCTGTTGGCCCACCCCAAATGTCAGCTGCAGCTTTGATGGACCATTCCTACACAGACTGATGGCTTCCTAATTCACGCAACAGTGTTACTCTGCCTGAAGGCTTTTTCTGCCTGTAGAAAGCTACAAAGGGAGTTAAAGTTCTCAGGGGCCATTCACAAATGACAAGAGACAGAATGTAGAGGATAAATAATATCTCGGGCTCCTTATCCCTCAATGGGACAGTCTTCCAAAGGAGCAGGACTTAGCCCCCATTACCAAGTGGTAACTGCTCATTATCACAGCTTTTATTAGCTTTATTACCTTTTCTGATTCACTTTCCAGCTCTCTCCCAGTGCTTGCTGGGATCATCTCTCCATTCAGCTGCTCACACCCAAATCCTTGTCTTAGGATATGCTTTTAAGGGATCCAAAATTAAGATAACAAGTATAGTGAAAAAATAAACAGTAAACCTTAACCAGAACTTGGTGGCTGGGGCTTTATACAATGAGGCTCCCCAAAATACCAGTTTTATACCTATTTCCTGAAGCACCTTTCAGACTTAGGCAGAGCTCCTGATGAACTGGAGGGAAAAGTGGGACTTGATGAAACGCCAACATTAAAGATTCATGAAAAAGTGTCAAGTTATACAAAGTGGTTCATAATTATTACGAGAATTAAATAATACATGTAAACGCACTTTGAAAATAAGAAAGCATGGTTGGAATATGAGAAGGTCTTATATTTCTTTGTAAACTTGCTCTAAAGCAAGGACAGGCAGATATTTCCTATGAAGGGCCAGACAGTAAATGTTTCAGGCTTTGCAGGCCTTACAGTAGCTATCTCAGTTACTCAGTTCTGCCACTGTAGTGCCAAAGCAACTGTGGACAATACACAAATGAATGCGTGTGGGTGTGTTCCAAAGAAACATTATTTTCAGATGTAGGTGAAGAGCCAGATTTAGCTTATGAGCAGTAGCTGTATTTTATTTTGCAGTGGAACAGGAAACTAGATGTCCCACGGGGCTTCCTGGAATTTTGGGTTTTTTCACCTTTATTGAGGTATAATTGACAAATAAAATTGTAAGGTATTTAAAGTGTACTTCTATGAGCGGTAGTTGAACGACCTTTGCTGCAAAGCATTATTCATTTGTAATGTATTTATGCTGGTGGTGATTCATTATTCTCCAACATTGTCTAAGTGACTTCAATTGTTATGGAAGAAGCAGAAGTACATGGTAAATCGTTCGTGTGGATGAAGAGCCTTACGAGTGTTAAGGAAGACTGTGTCTGTCCACCAGGAGCTCACTGTTTCCCATTTTCCAGAGATATCTGGCCAGACTGAGGGTGAGGCATCTCTAATGAAGGCTTAGCAAAGCCAGGCTCATAAATCTGTGTCTATAAAATAGCAGCCGGCATCCCAGCTCTGCAGCCAGGAGTGTGCAACTGGCAGACCTTCTTTTACAGGAAGCATAATTGATCAAGAGCCCCAGCTGCTGCGTTTGAAATCCATCTCCACGTGTCAAACCTCTCACAGGCTCCTCCCTGCCGATATCAGAGCTGTGGGCGGAATACAAGGGCAGACCCATTCCTGGAAAACATGCAGAGATGCCACGGTTGGCCAGTTTTGACTCAAGGACTCCCTGATGGCTTTGCTGAAACTTCCTTAGTCTGCATGCAATCTAGGAGGCTTCCCCCCTACCCTCTCTCCTTCACTCAGGGTCAGACTTGCATCACAGGGACAATGCTGAACTTCACCTGAGTCCTGTTCTCCAGGAAACCAGCAGTTGTGAAAAAATCTACTCCCCACCATTTTGTGTTCCAGGAAAGAGCTTACTGCAAAGAGTAACCCTTCCCCTATGACTTAGACAAGACTCACGGATGACCCTTGTTTACTGATGATAAGACCAGAAACGGACTCCCCAAATCCTGTTCTTTGTTTCACAGATGATTAGCTGAACTGCTTGTCCTCACTAACCAATCTGGATATCACGCCTGCTACCTTTACTTGACCCAGCGTTATGAGGCTTCTCTCTTTCCCACAGGCTCCTAAAATTTGGCGCACCCTTGAGCATTGGGAAACAGAACAACTTCTCCTTAACTGCCCCTCCCGAGAACTGCTGACTTCCGGGAAGAACATTCCCTGATCAGCTATCCCATTAAGCGTTCATTCATCCCACTCTCCCACACCCCGTCTTTCTAGCCTTGTTTGCTTCTCCCTGTAAAAGACAAGTCCTTGCAGATCTCATGATTGGAGCCTTCTTCCTATTGAATAAAGTCTCTCCTTACCTACATCCAGATTTATTTTGAACAGGGGTCTGAGGGCTCTCCCAGTACTCTCCGACTCCTCCCTTATTTTCTACCTCTCTTACCCTTAGCAAAATCCTTGCATGTTTAATCCCGTCTTGGCATCTGCTTCTCAGGGGACCCACACTAACACAAGTGGCACTAAGAATGGTCTGAGAATACGAGCATTAAAATGCGATTTGGTACTGGCTCACCCTCCACCCAGCAGGCCAGGAGGATGCTGTCCTGATTGGTAGGTGGGGCATGGATAGATCTTGGCACAAGGATGGTACAAGTGCTAAATATTTCACCTGTGATGAGCTGGGAAAATGTCCCAGAGGGAAATGCGGGGGCTGGTGTGGTGGCGCAGGCATTTGGAATATGGAGAGAAAAATGCTTTCAAAGACACAGGAGTTGGCTGGTTACTGCTAAATTGTATTGATGCCCTGAATAAAGATAATGAGACATGGAGAGTTGCTGACAGGCAATTAATAGCCGACATGAGAACCAGAGGGCATCTTTGGTACTAAAGAGGGCTTCATCACCTGTATGGAAGATGGAAGTGTCAGTGATTCACCATCACAGGGCTAGAGATCTTTTCCAGGCATGGGTTTGCCTTTCCTGCTTGCACAGCCTTAGCCAGCACCACTGTCCAGAGCTTGGGGGGTAGAATCCACAATAGCATAGCATCTGACCAGGGCACACATTTTACACGGAAGGAGATGCAGGAACAGATCTGTTACTCTTGGATCCACTGAACACGTGATACACCACCAACAGTGGGGTAGATTTTTTGGAGATACAACTGGAATGCCAGCTCAGAGGAAGCATTCTGAAGGGATGGGATATGTCCTTCAGGATACAGTACATTTATTAGATCAGAGACTTTTTTATGGCACTGTCTCCAATAGAAAGGACACATGGACTCAGGAACCGAGAGACGGAAGCAGAAGTGGCCCTACATATATCGATCGCCACAATGTGCACCATGGGCACTGCAGGATTGTAGGTCCTAGTCCCATAAGGGGGCACACTCTAGAAAGGGGCACAGCAAAGGTGCCACTGAACTACAAATTCTGGCTGCCACCAGTGCACTTTAGACTATTCGTGCTCAGGAGCCAGGGCATAAAAAGAAGAGACACCACACCGTCAGGAGTAACCGATACTTAGCAGCAGGAGGATGGAGGGCTGTTTTTACACAGAGGAGGCAGGGAGGATATATAAGGAACCCAGGTAATCTACATGGGCCTCTCCTGGCGTTACCCGGTAACTGTGGACAAAGATGTGCTACATCCCTAGATTGACAAGAATATGAGTATCAAGATTTCAGGTGGTTCAGGTATAATGGTCTGGATCATACCACCAGATAAGCCTCGGTCACCTGCTGGGGTTGTAGATCAGGATGAGAGGAGTTTAGGAAGAGTAGTAGGCAAGGGAGAGGGTGAGTACCAACTGCAGCCCCAAGGTCCACAGCAGCTGTGGGGGCTATAGTTCATCCCACTAACCTCCTTCTGAGTTTCCTTAGGAAGAAAGGCCCATGAAACCACGGAGGAGTTGCTCCCTGAGGCTTTATGGAGAAGCACAACTTTGAGGGACAAGGGAAGGACTGTAGAGGTCGAGTATATCTAATGCACCTCCTCCTACAGGGAGTGTCATCTCTGAGCAGACCTCAGATGCTTCACTTTGAAACTCATTGCAGCATTTGTGCCAAGGCCATGCCGAAGACTGATGGCGGGGTGAGGGGATACTAAGGCAGACTCTGTTCTGCGGGACGGGGAGCCCTCTTTGTTTGCCAGTGTTGGCTCAAGGACTCCTTCATGGCTTTGTCAAACTTTCCTTAGACTGCAGGACAGTCTAGGACATCTTCATCCAACCTTGTCTTCCTCTCTCCTTCACTAAGGCTCATATTTGTATAGCAGTCTGACGGCTCTTTGATCTTCTCCAGCTCCCTACTAACTTTCTTTCACACAAATATTTCTCCTAACAGTCCTCACACAGTTAATTTTGTCTTGGCATCTGCTTCTTAGAGGACCTGGACTAACATAACAGCATTTTTAATTTTCAGTAGGAATGAAAAGGGCTTTCATCTCAGCAGGCCACTGAGTTCATACAAGCTCCCCTTGGCCATATTGGGAAAATGGGGATACTTTTGGGAAAAAGGAGCCAAATACTTCACTTTATTTCAGAAAAGCTGCCCCCTTGAGTCAGAGAAGGCAACACCCTTGTGGGCAGTGGAGCTGAAGTAGAACAGCTGCCACTTCTCCAACTGACCAGAACCTCCTTCAGGTTGTATTAGACTTTTTTCTATCAACCTGATTTGGATTTTTAACATTTTAAAATCTACTAGTGTAGAACCAGTCCTTGGTATTATTTCTAATGGCATAGAACTTCATTAGATGGTGTTTATCTAAAATTACATCTGTTTCAGTCACACACATGCACATGAACTCAAGAAAAGGAAATTGATTCTATGTGTGCTCCAAGGATTCTCCAAGGATAAAAAGAAAAACCCAACTGAAAGAGATTTCTCTTTGTAGTTGAGAAGGCTTATAGATTGGAGGTGTAAAACATACCTTTCAAATAAGGCAATAACCTGACTCACAGGGCACCAAGTTCATCTGTCTTTTGAAATAGAGGGAAATAAAATGTGGGAGAGAGAAATGAGGTGAACCCATCAGTAAATAAAGGAACGAAGGTGATTTGCATGGATGCCTTTGTAAGTAAAGTAGGAAAGTAGGGTGCAGAACACAAAAGAGAAAACATCAGTAGAGGGATACTCAACGGGCAAACTGAACATGTGCTTAGGGTATCAGAAAAGCAGGAGTACTAAAAATAGCAAAAGTTAAGAAAGGCTAGAAAAAAGATATCTTAATATTGGCTTAAATATACATTTAGTGAAATTCGGAAAAATTACATTTAAAAAATATTTTGTCACTGAGTACTGTTTTTAATTTCTGCATCACACGGCCACGCACAGGCACCTTTGTTGTATTTAGGGTCTTTAAAGGTTTTCCTCTGGCCTGGGTTAGGGTGATGCGCCTGTGTGTGCCTGCAGAGGGAGTCTGGGGAGGAAGAGTACTCTACAGAGCGAAACAAATACACTTTATCTTGTAAGGGACTCAGGACCACAGCACAGTGGTCTGCCACACTTATCACTGCCCTCCAGTTTTGTTTTTGTTTTAACATCTTTATTGGAGTATAATTGTTTTACAATGGTGTGTTACTTCCTGCTTTATAATGAAGCGAATCAGCTATACTTATACGTACATCCCCATATTCCCTCCCTCTTGCGTCTCCCTCCCACCCTCCCTATCCCACCCCTCTAGGTGGTCACAAAGCAGCGAGCTGATCTCCCTGTGCTATGCAGCTGCTTCCCACTAGCTATCTATTTTACATTTGGTAGTGTATATATGTCCATGCCACTCTCTCACTTCGTCCCAGCTTACCCTTCCCCCTCCCCGTGTCCTCAAGTCCATTCTCTACGTCTGCATCTTTATTCCTGTCCTGCCCCTAGGTTCATCGGAACCATTTTTTTTTTTTAGATTCCATAGATATGTGTTAGCATACGGTATTTGTTTTTCTCTTTCTGACTTACTTCACTCTGTATGACAGACTCTAGGTCCCTCCATCTCACTACAAATAACTCAATTTCGTTTCTTTTTATGGCTGAGTAATATTCCATTGTATATATGTGCCACATCTTCTTTATCCATTCATCTGTTGACGGACACTTAGGTTGCTTCCATGTCCTGGCTATTGTAAATAGAGCTGCAGTGAACATTGTGGTGCATGACTCTTTTTGAATTATGGTTTTCTCGGTATATGCCCAGTAGTGGGATTGCTGGGTATGTATGGTAGTTCTATTTTTAGTTTTTTAAGGAACCTCCATACTGTTCTCCATAGTGGCTGTATCAATTTACAGTCCCACCATCCCCTCCAGTTTTGTTTTAAAGAAGTGGCCCTTCTGCTGAAGACATGGTTTCTAACTCTTTGTTTCTTGAGCCTTCCATCCTTTTCTCCTATTTTATTTTTGCATCTCATTTTGATGCTTTTATGGGCTCATTTGCAATTTTGTCATGCTCTTTGAATGAAAAAAAAAAAAAAAGGCGTTTAAAAATGCTGAGATTCTTTTTCCAAGAAGCTCAAAATGTTTAACAACCCATTAGGCTCCTGGAGTGCCCTGGAGGGAAGAAAAGGGAGACAACCGGACAGGAGAAGGCGAGGAGGGCAGAGACTCAAGGCCATGGCAGACTTTTCATTGCAAACTGGAGGAGGTATGTCATCTTAGCTTCCTTATTTGACCTATTTTCCAAAACTTCCCTACCACCTTTGATTTTAAAACATTTGGTTCAAATCTTGGTTCCATCTAAAATTTCTTCTGTCTTTCAATATTTGCAGTCAATTCCCATACACAGAAGCCAATTAGCTCCTTTCTGGGCAATGACTTCCCTGGTGGCAGTGACCATGGCAGAGAGACCAGGCCAGTCCAGAGTGGGTGCTCAGAAAGTATCGGGTGGATATTCTCATGTCAGTTGAACAAACACTTACTTAGTACATCCTTACGGCAACGTGTTGTGCTTGATGCATGATCCTTATCTTTAAGGAGTTCACAATCCCATGGGATGCAAAACCATAAAGAAATGTTACAGAATGCTGAAAACCATCAACACTCTCTCCTTGCTGTCTTTTGCCTTCATGGGCAGCACTAAACCTCATTTCTTATCAGGATTCCTCCCCAGTCAATTTTCCCACTCCTTCTATCACAATGCTGGGATGTATCTGTACTCTTACAGATGGCTCTGTCTTTGGAGAAATCAAACTAGGTGATGGCAACAGAGACAGACGGATAGCCCTCTTGGGGAAAAATCATGTCTTTTCTTGTGTTTGGGACTTCAGTCTCTTTCAGTCATGAGAAGACATGTCAACTGGTATTTACTGAGCTCAGCATCATGTGAGGCACTGAGTACATTCATTCCACATTTACTGTACACCTACTGTATGCCTCATTCCACATTTACTGTACACCTACTGTATGCCAGGCTTGGCGGCAGTCACTAAAATACAACCCGTGTATTTCTGGGACACACAGTAATAATGAAAGAATGAAACGGTGTTACTGAGTCAAAACAGATAGGTGCTATCTCAAGCCTTTAGGATTGTATAATCCAGGTGATGAGGCATTGTAAGAGCCTAGTTACAGAAACCTGGAGGAAAGCAATAAAGTCTATATTAATTGACACTGGAGGGAGAAAAAAAGCACAGTCTTACTCGTGCCCTGTGCAAAATATCATTGTAATCACATTTAAATGAAATTACATTCCAGGTGTAAGAGCAATATGATACATAACAATCCTCAGTGAAATTAACAGAAAAATTTCTCCGTCACAAAAACTGATTAAATGCACTTCCTTTCAGCTGCTCTAAATCAAAGCTTTTGTGTGGCGTATTCTGCTCTGCCTTCTTGGGTCTTGAAGAGAACATAGCTCCTAAATCTGATCATCCAGCCCAAACTCTAAGTTGGGGTTAAATCTAGATCTTTTAAT
Organism: Balaenoptera acutorostrata; assembly: GCF_949987535.1. Taxonomy (NCBI): domain Eukaryota; kingdom Metazoa; phylum Chordata; class Mammalia; order Artiodactyla; family Balaenopteridae; genus Balaenoptera; species Balaenoptera acutorostrata. The sequence continues at coordinate 18,786,713 of NC_080079.1, read as the reverse complement.
CATTAGCAAGATGACTTTAGGCAAATTCCTTCATCTCTTTTAGCATCAGTTCTCCGTCTATAAAATTACCTTTTTCATAGGCTTAATGTGTGTAATAAATGAAATAAGATAATGTATGCCAAGTGCCCAAATCATGATCAAGTGCTCAATAATTGATGCCCACTATGATCTTAACAGTCATTACTGCTGCAGTTATTAGCAATGCTGATACTCATTCCCAGGTTTACGAGGAGACGGTTCCAACTAACGTTGCACCTTTCATGTCAGGACATGTATACCATCTACCCTGTCTCCTGGGACGTCAGTTCCTTGCAGAATAGAGACCACACTATGTACGTTGTTTTGTGCCCAAGCTCTTTGAATAGGGCACTGCCTACAAATGCTGGAGATAAGCTTTGGAGTCACTCTCCATGTAAATTTTCCTAATATTTATAGGTCTACTCAGGTTGTCTAATTTTTCTCTAACTTAGTTGGTAGTTCATTTCTTTTAGGAAATTTTCCACTTCATCTTAATTTTAAAATTGACTGGCATAATTTTTTAAAATATACTATTATTCTAAAATTTCTCCTACATGAAAATTACAGCTTCCTTTTTCATTATCCATTTTCTTGGTTGCATTTGGTTGTTTCTTAATAAGTCATGTGACGGTGACACCCCAAGGCCAACACAGACTAAGGGTAGCAGGACCGGTAGAGGGAGAAAGCGGTTCCAGGGATGTATCCCGTTCTCTCCCAGGCAGTGAGCTGTCCTCAGATGCCTCTCGTGCCTACACTAGGCTCTCATCAAGGGTGTTTACCGTTACCAGTTACAAGCTTGAAGGGGCTACAGACAGCAGCAAACAGATGCAGAAATCTAGCGAAGGGTGTGTGCATGAAGCCATGCCTCCTCCTCCTCCTTAATCCTTCCCCTAGCATTACAACTTATTTCAAAAATTCAAAAGCTGGAAAGTTTAATGTGCAAATCAAAGGCCACAGAAATACCCAGAGCTCTGCGCGGTGTCCTGATGAACGTGTTAAAGGGAAATGTGATTAGAGAAGTGATAGAGTTAAGCAGGGAATTATGCAGTCCACTCATGTCTTATGGATTCTGATGGAACGGGGGATGGGCAGAAGCAGTGCTCTTCTGCATGATAATAGTCTGAAAATCACCAGCTGCTTATGACATTATTATTATTTTTTTGGCTGGTGGGGGGGGGGTGTTAAAATGTCCCTAACCTGTGTTGTGGATATGGATAATACTTTAATTTTACCTTTTGTTACAAAAGTTAAAGGAGAAATTGGTCTATTGGCACAAATGGAATACTAAAAGACCTCTGTTTGTATACGTGGAAAGAAAGACCCCTGGAGAAAATCAGTCAGAAGGTCACCAAGAAAATCAGCAACGTTAACCTTAAAATTTTTAATCCCTATGCTATGCAAGGAAAACATTTTATTTTGGCTAGGATATAAGCAGGACCCTATGTGGAAGGAGACATAATATTTAGTTATCCTGTTGTTGAACCTGCTTTGGTCAGTCGTAAAGATTCTGGAATCTATGCTGCCTGGGGTTTATGTGTGCCTTTGATGCTTCCATTCTAGTAACACCTCCCACATCTATAGCACCATGGAGCGTAAACATATATCATTTCAACTGCTTTCTGTGTCTTCCTAGGAAAATAAACAGCACAGGTATTACTTCCCCATTTGGACAGATGAAAAAACTGAGGCTCAGAGATTCAGAAACCTGTCTGGGGTTTGACAGTTGATAAGTCCATGATAAGACTTAAAAGAACAAATGTAGATTGTAATCCTAGCTCTGCCAGTTTGCTAGTGGATGACTTTGCTAAAGCAGTTTGCACACCCTGAGTCACAGTTTCTTCCTCAACAAACAGCGGATGACCATACATCGTTAACCAAGTTACCTAACAGAATAAATATCATGAATGCATTAAGAATGATGCCAGAGAGGTGGTGTAAATTAATGAAATATATACAACCATGAAATATTCGGAACAGTAGATCTAAAGGAATTTTCAAAGGGATTAGGATGTGATGTTTGACAAAAGCCAGAGACCCATTCCCTATGTGTTTTCCCTGAAACGTACTCGTGTTCTGAACACAATCACTCGGGGGCTAGGAAACATAGCCCAGGTCATTTCCAGAGGATTCGCAGTTTTCTCTTCCTAATCACCATGGCGGTCTGTGCAAAAGCCAAAGAGAAGCGAAGGCTACATCATCCCATCTCCATTTTGCAGCCAAAACTATGGAGACATATTGCCAGGCCTCTTCTGCTGCCTTATGAGTATTCTGATTTCAGGTAGGGAGGAATGAGTAGCACTAGTTCATGAAATCCAGTCTAATCTCCATGCTCTGGGCCAAAGGAAGAATTTGAAAAATACAGTCCCATACACTGGCAGATTCAAGTCAGACTGTGGTCCAAGCATCTTCCTAACAATGTGAGCAGATCCATAAATAATAAGCAAATAAAAATATGAATTGATATTCATATTCTCCCAGAGGATATGCCTTTTATATGTATTAGTGCACCTGTGTTCCAGGGAATCATTTACAAATGAAGAGCTAATAAAATTCAGCAAACCCACAACTGGCACAGTCATCACAGAATCTTTTTATCAGCTGGGTAGAATGCAGCACTCCAAGCAAGAAGCTACCACCCTGGTTAGAGCCATAAAAATATTTCTCCAGAAGTCCTTTCTCATTCTCTGGGCGAGTATATGCCCTTAACTAGCCCCTCATTAATTCAGACGGCACTAATTGGGAAAATGCCGCAGTGAGTATGTCGAAAGAGGGATACATACGACAAAATACCTGAAGTACGTAGAGCTCTAGCAAGCCCTGCATTTACCCACAGCTAAATCACATAATCAGATCACTTCTAGGAGTTATCAACCTGGTGGCCATCAGTCCCAGGGCCCTGGTCTGCCTCTGGGAACATAAGACCATGGAGAGTTTAAAGACAAAGCAAAAGCAACTGCATGGTACCTGCTGATTCATTACGTAAGCACACATCCAAGTGGGATGAACAGGGCAGAGGATCTGGAGATATGCTTAATTAGAAACAGACAAAGAGACTCTTGGCAATATTTTTGCCTGGACAAACAGAGTTTGTTTGGACCATTGCATTCAATAATTGAGGCTCAAGGATTTTTATTTGAAGCATTGATTTTACCTGCTGGACCAAGAAAGCTGCTTTTCATCTTGCAGACATGTGATACGATTACAAAGTATACTTTCTGTGAAGGGAACTGAATTAGCCCTCCCGATTTCACAACAAAAAAGAATCTTTGGACAAGGTGTGCAGTAGGGGATGAACACCTGTTCCAACAGGGTGTAGGGTCACCTGTCAGGATGTGGGGTGGCCCCGGCTAAATTCCTTTGCTTGTTGTTTAGTACTGTGTTCAAACACCATGACACCAGCTGAATGATTTCAGACAAGCTCCAGAGACTCTGAAAAGCCTCATTTCACAGTCGATAATGACCTCTTAGGGTTGTGGTGAGGATTACATGAAAGAAGGCACACAAAGTGCTTAGGAGGGTGCTTGATATTTTAATAAGTTCTCAATGATTTTGGCTATCTTGACAATCATTATTATCACTAGGAATCATGAGACTATGAGGAAAAATAAATCTATAGTCTCTACCTTGAATGAATGAATGGAGAGCCAGAGAAATCTCCACAGAAGAGACAAGTAAATGTAGAAATAGGCATACTGAGTAGAGAAATGAGGATGAGGCTGGAAGCCCAGTTGGGGGTGTCTTCTGCAGGCTGCATGGAATGACATTACACCAACCACAGACATGTACTGAGGGTCTTCTCTGTGCCCGGTAGTGTGCTGGGCAATGTACACAGTTACCTCGCTGATTCTACACAGGCTAGGCTCATTGGAAGGGCTGACTCAATAGAGTACAAATAGAAAGAAAAAAAATTGCCCCTCATCATTGTCCTTTAAACCAGCCCGTCAGAATTAAACTTCAACAAAATCTCAAGCAGATTCCCCATTTTCTCTTGTTATTCTCACATAGACTCTCATTTAGAGGAGGCTTTTTACAAATCCAGTGTTTTCTAACATCAAACTATTGCTCTCTCAATAGATTTACGATATTCTTTTTAAAAAAATTTTATTGAAGGATAGTTGATTTACAATGTTGTGTTAATTTCTTCTGTACAGCAAAGTGACTCATATATATATATATATATTCTTGTCCATTATGGTTTATCACAGGACACTGAATATAGTTCTCTCAATAGAATTAAAGTCCCTGCTATGAGCTTGCATTGGACTCAAGCTTGGACACCTACTGTGGGAAGGTGGTGGCGAGCTCAGTAGCCTCACTGTGTCCTCACCTTCTGTTCCGCTGTCCTTCCTGTCACTAACCAGCTCCCTTTCCTCCAAGGTTGAAGCCAGAGGAGAGAGGGAGGTCTCACTGGACTACTCACTTGCAGTCTGGCTCGGGGCCCATGACTGGGGCGGGTGCTGGCTTGGAGAGCCCTCCATGCTGGCATCACTTGATGTCGTTCCCTGGTTCCGGGATGTCCTTTCTCCCGGCCTCTGACCACTCCTCCTTGGCCCCTGGTCTGACCGCACACTCATTCCACAGGCTGTCTGTCCTCTTGGTGGGACCCCTCTGTGACCACCTAAACCAGTTGCTGCCTTCTGTGCACACACGGACTACATGCTTGTCCTGATTGCCCCTTGCAGCCTGCTCTAGCCCCTCCCCCATCCCCAGGGCCTCTCCCACTAGCTTGTCCCCTTGAAAGAGGCTCCTTATATCACCCAAACTCCAAAGGACTCTTGGAGGTTCTCACAATTTAATTCACTTCAAGAACGTATTGAGCCCCTACCACTTGCCAGGCACTGTTCAAGGTGCTCAGATTAGAGCAATGAACACAACAAGGGCCCCTGTCTGCATGGAATTTATATTCTAGAGTACTGAGACAGACAATTAACTAAAGAACTAATAGGTTGTATAATTGATGGATGCCATGGAGAAAAATGAAGTAACGCAGAGAGAGAGAGAGAGATCACTGAAAGAGAACTGCAATGTTAAATGGTCAGGGAAGTGTCACCAAGAGGTCTTGGAGGAGATATGCATATAGGATGAAGGTTCTCTCCCCGCATCTGACACTAGCCTCTTAGCGGCACTGGGGACCCCCCGCTTCCACAGCTTCAAGGTGGGGTGAGGGGTTAATCTTCCTCTTGAAAGCAAATTGTCTTCTACAAGCATTGGGTGTGATGTGAGGAAAGGCACACTCTTCCACTCCCCTCTTTTTCAGAAAAACTTGCTTCCCTTGCATATCCTCTTATATATAAAGTAGATGATGAACTATTTTTTTTAATATGCATAAGCATTTCATATTCTTTGTTTCCCAGCTTCTGGACCTCGGCCAAAATGCCATGACAATAGGAAAGGCTAGCTTAACTTCCCAGGAGTTACAGTGAAGAGGTTGACAGTCATCTCATCAAGGTCCCATAGATAAGAGGCCATGGAAATTTGAACTGAGTTTTCCTGTACAACGTTTCTCCTATTAGATCATGCTGGAATCTTAAGGGATGACTCAAGCAAACAAACAAGAAAACAAACCAAATAAAGTAAGTATACCTAGCAATACCTATCAAGGCTTGTACCTACCTCAGTTTTCCAAGAACCCTGAACATCCAAGCAGTTGTGTTACACAAACTGTGTGCCCAATTTCTCTGCTTTGATGAGATCATTAAAAAACAAATCCTTGAAATGTTCTTGTAACAGATGTTATGCCTCATACTGAACAGGTAGTTTGATCCCTAGAACCACTTGCCTCAACAGAATAATAGCAACTGCCATCTACTTGTTGAAAGCTATATCTTTCATTAACAAAAGAAAAAGTACCTGTATCCTTTTAACAACATCGACTTCTCGTCCTTACTTTTGTAAGGGTATAGTCTAGTTACTAAATCACATTGTAGATATTCCTCCTCTTATCATATTGCCCAAATGGTGTTACAGAGTTTTGGAAGGATCATAATGTATATCTAAATAATTACTTACAACTAGAGTTTGGAAAGTTAAGTATCACTTTACCCACCTGTATTTAAGATCATCAAGAGAGCTGGTTTTAGGAGACATGACTGGTAAATAATTGGAATAATTTTCTCTCTACATTATTCTCTAGACTTTTTGTGGACCTTAATACATTTTTTGATTATATTGGTACATTACTTAGAGCAGTCTGACAGTGTGCAAAATAAGTTTACTAACCTCTAATAGACATTCACAGTTTACCAAAATTTTTTCAAAACCTTTATCTCACTTTACCCTCATTAAAACTGTGTGGAAGGGGCTTCCCTGGTGGTGCAGTGGTTGAGAATCTGCCTGCCAATGCAGGGGACACGGGTTCGAGCCCTGGTCTGGGAAGATCCCACATGCCACGGAGCAACTGGGCCCGTGAGCCACAATTACTGAGCCTGCGCGTCTGGAGCCTCTGCTCCCCAACAAGAGAGGCCGCGATGGTGAGAGGCCCGCGCACCGCGATGAAGAGTGGTCCCCACGTGCCGCAACTAGAGAAAGCCCTCGCACAGAAACGAAGACTCAACACAGTCATAAATAAATAAATAAATAAATAAATAAATAAATAAATAAAAGAAAGTGAATTTCTAAAAAAAACTGTGTGGAAGGACTTCCCTAGTAGTCCAGTGGTTAAGACTTTGCCTTCCAGTGCAGGGGGTGTGGGTTTGCTCCCTGGTCGGAGAGCTAAGACCCCACATGCGTCATGGCCAAAAAAACCAAAACATAAAACAGAAGCCATACTGTAACAAATTCAATAAAGACTTTAAAAATGGTCCCTGTCAAAAAAAAAATCTAAAAAAAAAAAACAAAAAACTGTGTGGAGTTGACAAGGCAAAGCTTTCACATATCTACAAAAATTACTAATAAGATAGCTTTCTGTGCATTATTTTTTACAACCAGTGAGGGGCAAAAGCTATGGTTGTGCCATGTGATACCATCCTGCCAGCCATAGCTGCCTGGGTCAAAAATGGACAACTGACTTAGGTAACCTGTTACAAGTTCCATGACAAAGCTTTGTGTGAAGGGCTCTACCCATAAGGAAATGAGATGAAGCTTATTTGACTTCATTCTAGGAAAGTTGGAATTGGAAACCAAGACACTAAGCTCTGAGTAGCCGAGCTGAAAAGTCACCCAGACTTGTAACTTGAGCCATCCATTATGGAACAAGCACAATATGGATAAATAGAGGAAGGCGGTTTGTAAATAAAGGAAAGAGGCAAAAGAGTGGAGAAAGCATGAGAGAGGACATCCTCGGTAGTAGTAGCTTTCTACTTTAGTCTCAGTTCCTGTAGGCCCTGGCTATTCTGTTTTTGCCTTTGGATTTCCAAAAAAACACCTCTTTTGCCTGATAATAAACCATCTTTCCTTGAGCTAGTTCCTATGAATTACTATTACTTGAAACCAGCAGAATCTGAATTGGAACAATCCATTTCACTGACAGCTTCTTCCTAACTGCACATGGAATAGAAGCCAAAGTTTTTATCATAGTTTGAAAGTATCTCTTGATAGAATCTTGGAGAGGGATCAAGATGGTGGGGTAGGAAGATCCTGAGTTCATCTCCTCCCACAGAGACACCAAGATTACAACTACAAATAGAACAACTCTCTCTCAGAACGACCTGAAGACTAGCAGAACAGCTCTTCTACGACTAAGGATATAAAGGAAGAAACACATCGTGGCAGGTAGGAGGCACAGAGATGCAGTCAGGACTCACACCCCTGGTGCAGTGACCCATAAGCAAGAGGAGATATCACAAACGTGGAGGTCCTTCCTAAGGAGGGAAGGGTTCAAGCCCCACATGGGAGCACCTCAGCCCTAGGGACCTTCACTGGGAAGACAAACCCTTATAACATCTGGCTTTGGATAGATGGGGCTTACATCCAGGAGAGCCAGAGGGCTGTGGGAAACCAAGACTCTGCTCTTAAAGGGCTTGCACACAAACTCACTCATTCTGTGTACCAGGGCAGAGGCAGCAATTTGCCTGGGTCATACAAGAAGGAGATTCATTGACTAAATTTAGGATGAATGCTGAAGGGGCAGGGATCTATTGGAACTGTCTCTGGAGACTCAAGCACTGGCAGGCACCATTATTTTTATTCTCCCTCTACCTAGCTGGCCTGGCACTGGTGGGCACTATTTCTGATGTTCACCATTTCTGATGTTCACCATCTACCTTGCTAGCACTGCTCCTCCCACCAGGTGTTCTCCTGTAGACCTACCCTGCCCTAGTTACCCACCCCTACTGGTGCCCCTCCAAAGTGGCTCCCATCCTGCCACACCAGGTGGGTGGCCTTAGCCTGAACTGGTGTCCCCCTGCCCCAAGTGGTTCCTGCACCAAGGGGCCAAATCCACCCACCAGCATACCCACAACTGTTGCAGCCAGGGCCAGTCACACCTGTAGCAATGGATAGATCATCCAGGCAGAAAATAAATAAGAAAACACTGGCTTTAAGTGACACATTAGGTCAGATGGTCAGATATATATAGAATGTTTCATCACCAAACAGCAGAATACACATTCTTCTCAAGTGTACATGGGACATTCTCCAGGATAGATCATGTTTGGCTACAAAACAAGTCTCAAAAAATGTAAAAAGACTGAAATCATATCAAGCATCTTTTTCAGCCACAATGGTGTGAAACTACAAATCAATTACAGAAAAAACTTTAAAAAGCACAAACACATGAAGACTGACTAACATGCTACTACACAACCAATGGGTCAACAAAGAAATCAAAGAGGAAATCAAAAAATATCTTGAGACAAATGAAAATGGAAATACTACCTTCCAAAATCTATGGGACGCAGCAAAAGCAGTTAAAGAAGGAAGTTTATAGCAATATGGGCTTATATCAAGAAACAAGAAAAATATCAAACAAGAAATCTAACATTACACCTAAAGGAACTAGAAAAAGAATAACAAACAAAACCTAAAGTTAGTAGTGGGAAGCAAACAATAAAGATAAGAGTGGAAATAAATGAAATCAAGACTAAGAAAATAATAGAAAAGATCAATGAAACTAAGAGCTGGTTCTTTGAAAAAATAAACAAAATTGACAAACCTTTAGACAAACTCATCAAGAAAAAAGAGGAAGGGCCCAAATAAATAAAATCATAGACATAAGAGGAGAAATTACATCCAATACCACAGAAATACAAAAGATCTTATGACACTACTACAAACAATTATATGCCAGAAAGTTGAATAACCTAGAAGAAATAGAATTCCTAGAAACATACCAGCTTCCAAGATTTAATCAGGAAAAAAACAGACTATCTGAATAAATCAATTACTAATAATGACATTGAATCAGTAATAAAAAAACTCCCCTCAAAAACAAAAGTGCATGACCTGACAGCTTCACAGGTGAATTCTACCAAACATTTAAAGACTTCATACCTACCCTTCTCAAACTATTCCAAAAATTTAAAGCAGAAAGGAAGTTTCTAACCTCATTCTGCAAGGCCAGCTTTACACTGATACCAAAACCAGATAAAGACACTAAAAAGAAAATTACAGGTCATATCCCTGATGACTATAGATGCAAAAATCCTCAACAAAATATTAGCATACCAAATTCAACAATACATTAAAAGGATCATATAACATGATCAAGTAGAATTCATCCCAGGGATACAAAGATGGTTCAACATCCACAAATCAGTCACTGTGATATACCACATTAACAAATTGAAGGATAAAAATCATATGATCATCTCAACAGATGCAGAAAAGGCATTTGACAAAATTCAACATCCATTTGTGATAAAAACTTTCAACAAAGTGAGTATAGAGAAAACATACCTCAACATAATAAAGGCTATTTATGACAAACCCACAGCCAACATCATAGTCAATGGTGAAAAGCTGAAAGCTTTATCTCTAACATCAGGAATAAGATAAGGATGCCCACTCTTGCCACTTTTATTGAACATACTATTAGAGGTCCTAGCCACAGCAATCAGACAAGAAATAAAAGGCATCTGAATTGAAAAGGAAGAATTAAAACTGTAATTATTTGCAAATAGCACGATATTCTATATAGGAAACCCTAGATACTCCATCAAAAAACTATTAGAACTAATAAATGAATTCAGTAAAGTTGCAGCATGCAAAATTAATATACAGAAATCGGTTGCATTTCTATATGCTAATAATGAATTATCTGAAAGAGAAAGCAAGAAAATCCCACTTACAGTTACATCAAAAACAATAAAATATCTAGGAATAAATTTAACCAAGGAGGTGAAAGACCTGTACTCTGAAAACAGTAAGACATTGATGAAAAAATTTAAAGTTGACACAAGTAAATGAAAAGATATACCACACTCACATACTGGAAGAATTAATATTGTTAAAACGTCCATAGTCTCCAGGGACTTCCCTGGTGGCTCAGTGGTTAAGAATCCACCTGCCAATGCAGGGGACACAGGTTCGAGCCCTGGTCCGGGAAGATCCCACATGCTGCTGAGCAACTAAGCCCGTGCGCCACAACTACTGAGCCTGTGCTCTAGAGCCTGCGAGCCACAACTACTGAGCCTGCGTGCCACAACTACTGAAGACCACGCTCCTAGAGCCCTGCTCGGCAACAAGAGAAGCCACCACAATGAGAAGCCCATGCACCACAAAGAAGGGTAGCCCCCACTCGCTGCAACTAGAGAAAGCCCACACGCAACAACGAAGACCCAACGCAGCCAAAAAAAAAAGTGTCCATACTCTCCAAAGCAATATGCAGATTCAATGCAATCCCTATCAACATACCAACAGCAGTCTTCACAGAACTTTAAACAATTATCTGAAAATTTGTATGAAACTACAGAAGACTCCGAGTAGCCAAAGCAATCCTGAGAAAGAAAAACAAAACTGGAAATATCATACTCCCTGACTTCAAACTATATTACAAAGCTATAATAATCAAAGCAGTATGGCACTGGCACAAAAACTCTTAGAGGAAAACATAGGCGGAACACTCTATGTCATAAATCACAGCAAGATCCTTTTAGATCCACCTCCTAGAGAAATGAAAATAAAAACAAAAATAAACAAATGTGACCTAATGAAATTTAAAAGCTTTTGCCCAGCAGTGGAAACCATAAACAAGATGAAAAGACAACCCTCAAAATGGGAGAAAATATTTGCAAATGAAGCAACTGACAAAGGATTAATCTCCAAAATTTACAAGCAGCTCATGCAGCTCAATATCAAAAAAAGCAAACAACTCAATCCAAAAATGGGCAGAAGACCTAAATAGACGTTTCTCCAAAGAAGATATACAGATTCCCAAGAAACACATGAAAGGATGCTCAACATCACTAATTATTAGAGAAATGCAAATCAAAACTACAATGAGGTATCACCTCACACCAGTCAGAATGGCCATCATCAAAAAATCTACAAACAATAAATGCTGGAGAGGGTGTGGAGAAAAGGGAACCCTCTTGCACTGTTGGTGGGAATGTAAATTGATACAGCCACTATGGAGAACATTATGGAGGTTCCTTAAAAAACTACGGATAGAACTACCATATGACCCAGCAATCCCAGTACTGGCATATACCCTGAGAAAACCATAATTCAAAAAGAGTCATATACCACAATGTTCACTGCAGCTCTATTTACAATAGCCAGGACATGGAAGCAACCTAAGTGTCCATCGACAGATGAATGGATAAAGAAGATGTGGCACATATATACAATGGAATATTACTCAGCCATAAAAAGAAATGAAATTGAGTTATTTGTAGTAAGTGGATGGACCTAGAGTCTGTCATACAGAGTGAAGTAAGTCAGAAAGAGAAAAACAAATTCCGTATGCTAACACATATATATGGAATCTAAAAAAAAAAAAAGGTTCTGAAGAACCTAGGGGCAGGACAGGAATAAAGACACAGACATAGAGAATGGACTTGAGGACACAGGGAGGGGGAAGGGTAAGCTGGGACAAAGTGAGAGAGTGGCATTGACATATATACACTGCCAAATGTAAAATAGCTAGTGGGAAGCAGCTGCATAGCACAGGGAGATCAGGTCGGTGCTTTGTGACCACCTACAGGGGTGGAATAGGGAGTGTGAGATAGGCAGGGTGGGAGGGAGATGCAAGAGGGAGGGGATATGGGGATATATGTAGACATATAGCTGATTCACTTTGTTATACAGCAGCAACTAACACAACAATGCAAAGCAATTATACTCCAATAAAGTTGTTAAAAAAAAATGAAAATGTGCGTGATAGAAAAGACAGTTTTAACCATAAACCTCTAAACTCAGATAGAAAAGACTTCAAGTATCCAGTTCACTCTGTTCCTGAATGTATTAAAGGTTAACAAAAGTACAGTTAGCTTAATAAATAAATCATCATAGCTTTTTCTTTCTTTTTTCCACTTTTAATTAATTAATTAATTATTTATTTAACATCTTTGTTGGAGTATAATTGCTTTACAATGGTGTGTTAGTTTCTGCTTTATAACAAAGTGAATCAGTTATACATATACATATGTCCCCATATCTCTTCCCTCTTGCGTCTCCCTCCCTCCCACCCTCCGTATCCCACCCCTCTAGGTGGTCACAAAGCACAGAGCTGATCTCCCTGTGCTATGTGGCTGCTTCCCACTAGCTATCTATTTTACATTTGGTAGTGTATATATGTCCATGCCACTCTCTCACTTTGTCCCAGCTTACCCTTCCTCCTCCCCGTATCCTCAAGTCCGTTCTCTAGTAGGTCTGTGTCTTTATTCCCGTCTTGCCCCTAGGTTCTTCAGAAGTTTTTTTTTTTTTTAATTCCATATATGTGTGTTAGCATACAGTATTTGTTTTTCTCTTTCTGACTTACTTCACTCTGTATGACAGACTCTAGGTCCATCCACCTCACTACAAATAATTCAATTTCATTCCTTTTTATGGCTGAGTAATATTCCATTGTATATATGTGCCACATCTTTATCCATTCATCTGTCGATGGACACTTAGGTTGCTTCCATGTCCTGGCTATTGTAAATAGAGCTGCAGTGAACATTGTGGTACATGACTCTTTTTGAATTATGGTTTTCTCAGGGTATATGCCCAGTACTGGGATTGCTGGGTCATATGGTAGTTCTATTTTTAGTTTTTTAAGGAACCTCCATAATGTTCTCCATAGTGGCTGTATCAATTTACATTCCCACCAAGAGTGCAAGAGGGTTCCCTTTTCTCCACATCCTCTCCAGCATTTATTGTTTGTAGATTTTTTGATCATAGCTTTTTCATCTGGGACATTTTTCTGAATCATAGGTACAAAGCCACGTAAACATAGGTCATACACAAAAATAGACTATTTCTTTCCTTTGAAAATCTTTGCTCTCCCCAACCACACACTGTAACTATAATTAATAGTTCTTATAAGTTCATTTTACCAACACTTATCTGTTTACACAATAATTCATTGGAAGTCTGTAAAACACAGTATATCATTGCCCAAAACAGAGCAATAAGCCTGAAATGCTAAAGAATACCCCCAATACAATATTGCTTTGATGACTCATGTCTAGTTCACAGACACAGAGTGACATAAGACAACAAAGGGTCTGGAAGGCATAGACAAGGAAGGATGAGAGAGTACAGGGAACAATAAAATATTGCTGGGATCTCAAATAAAGATCTAAAAGAGTGCTCAGGAACAGAGCAACACACACCAGTAGCATAAAAGCTGCAGCTCCCCCTGAAGAGATACTTTGCTCTCTAAACGCATCAGAATATTGTTGGAGCAAAAGGAAGACAAGTATTGCAGATGCAAAATTTGCAAACTCTAGATATAGTAACTATAACTGCAAAATTCTCCCAGGTATATCCTAAGTCCTAAAGTTGACTTGAAGTAAAGGATTGATGATAGTTAATGGTTAGTCACGTTAACTTCCTAGCCAAATTTAAAGAGTCTGGACCTTGGGTATATCACAAATACTCACTAGATGTTGTTGTGTGCAGACACTGCACAAGTACTTACATACATCATTTCATTTACTTTTCACAACCTTATAAAGCAAATACTATTATCAACCCCATCTTCCAGTTCAAGAAACTGAAAGTCAGAATGTTAATGGGACTGGATCAAGATCACATCGTTAGAGATTAGCCTATACTTGGTCCCAAGCAGTCAATACCTCCTTTTTTTTTTTTAAGTTATACAATGTATTTTTGCTAACATTCTTTCACACAATACCTCCTCTCTTAACCTCCAACTTCTTATTGACAAAAATCCATAGTTATTGGCTTAGTGTTCCAGAAATTAAAAGACTTAAATTCCAGCTATGACTTGCCACTAGCTCTTTGGAAATTTATTTAATCCCAATGACCCTCGGTTTCCTGCCTAATAAAATGGGTATAATACTACCAGACTATATTCTATGGCAAACAAATGAGAAAACAATATTAAGAATTATTACAGCTATTATTTTACCTGTCTTCACCCATCCCTAAAAGTTTTCATTAGATTTTATCTATAAAATCTAGATCTCAAAATGCTGAGAATGACCACTTTATCCTAGAATCCTGACTGAGTGAGGAAGCCCATTCCATTCTAGCAGGACATACAAGAAAACATGTTTATTTTTTTCCCTATTATTCTTTTGCAGGAGAATATGGATACACATATGCATATCACAACAATATGTCTCATTTTTGACCTAGAACTTCCTTCCTTCCCTAAAATTCTATCTCAAGAAAATCATTCAAAGGAGGAAAAAAGCAAATATAATTTAAAAAGTGAAAAATCCAAGCAATAATGCCAAAAACCTTCATGTGCAGCAAAGGGGTGAGGGTTAAGAAAATTATAAGTTCACAATGCTGAAATCCTATGAAATTTATTAAATGAAAATTGTATTTTAAAATATTAAAGGAGTTTAAGGAAATAATATTAAATAGGAAACGTAGAATAGAAAAGAATATATATACAATGATAATGACTGTAAGTGTGGAAAAAATTGGAAAAGAACCCACAAAAAAATAAAATCTATTGTAGTTTTGGGGATTTTTCCCCTTATTTAAATACATTCTCTTAAAAATATTGTACATTTATTTGACTATCCTAATTTAAAGAAAAGAAAAAACATGAGCAACTAAACGACACTTCTTTCATACCCTCCTCCCAAAAGAAAGAAAGAAATCTCACTTTCAACTCTTCTTTTACTTCTAGGCCTTTTGTTGGAAAAGTGTTGTCTCCTCTTTCTCATAAATCTGCCTTGGGTTATACTATACAAGGTCAAAAAGCTCAGTCCATCCTGAAGATACGCAAGTTCAATCAGTTTGCATTACCTGTCTCTGATTTGGTGTTGAAGCCCAATTCTGACACACCTGACACTGTGTTAGGATACCATCAGCAATTCTTCCAGAACACCTCAGAATAATGCCCATCTTTCATTCAGCTGAGAAATATTCATTCAGCCTTTACTATGTGCCAGGCACTGCAGATTCAGTAATGAGCAAAACCTCATTCCCCGGGCTCACTGAACTTACTGATATTGTCCCTCTGTTTAACTTTAAAAAAAAAATTTCAGTGAGAAGATATTAAACAACATTTTTGAAAAGGGAAAATAAAACTAAGCCATACGCTACCACCTCCTAACACAATGTTCTTTTTGGTATGTTTCACTTCTATCTTTGTCTTCATGCATACATATTTTATAAACTTATAATTACAGTTTGAGTGGTAAAGTATGATTTTGTGTTCTGAATTTTTTCACCAGAATCATAAAGATGTTCCCAATTTCCTACAAAGTCTTCATAATGATCATTTTTTAATACTTACCTATAGTCAACCATATTTCCGATTCTTTATTTGTCCATCTCTAATTTCTGGATATCTAGATTATTTTCAGATTTTTAAAATTTTATAATAAGGATAATATACAAGAATTACTGAATCTGGCTTCTTGCAACCTGGCCCTTCCTTACCTCTCCAGCTTCTTCTCTTGCTTGTCCTAACCTGAAATTCTATGCTCAGGGCGTGCTAGTATGTACTTGGAGGATCCCAATTATCTATGTGTTGTCTATTCTCTCTCTCTTTACAGATGGTTTTAATCCTGCCCACTAGCACCTGATTTCTCAATCTCCCACGCTCTTTGCCAGGCAAACTCTTCCTCATCTTCTAAGCCTCAACTTAGATATCACTTCCTCCAGGAAACTTTTTTGGAACCCTCAAATTGGAGGTTAGGTGTCAGGACTGTCTGCTGTTATGCACTCGCCAACCCACCAGTCATGGCACTTGGTATGCAATATTCCAAATGCCTAAATGACTCACCTGTATCTCCTGCTAGACTGTTAGAAGTTCTGTGAGAGATAACATCTTTCTTTCCATTTACTTTTCCTCCCTTTCTGCTCTTTCCTTTCTTTATCAAGCACTTGCGTTTATTTTTACTGTTATTCTATACATTGAAAATAGTATATACAACATAGATGTAAACATAAAACATAATAATAAAATGAGAGCTCATATACACATTACCTCGTTCAGTCTTGCATTTCTGCACTGATTAGGATCTATAGCGATATTTTTAATAGAAACAGTGAAAGCAAGTATCCTTTTCTTGTTCCTGATTTTCAAGGGAAGGCTTTTAAAGTTTCACCATTAAGTATGATGCTTCCAGCAGGTTTTTGGCAGTAACATTTTAGACTAAGGAATTTTCCTTTTCACTTAGTTTTCCCTGAGAATTTTTATCATAAATGGATATTGAATTTATCACATGGTTTTGCTACCCCTACTCAGATGAGTATATGGGCTTTTTCCTTTAATCTGCTAATTTGGTGATTTACATCTTAACAGACTCTCTAATATTAAAATAACCTTGCATTTCTAGGATTTGACCAATGTGTTTAACATTTATCATTTTTTCAATACACTGCTGGATTCAGAATGTTAATATTTTGTCTAAAATATTTCATGCATGTTCATGAGTGAAATGAGCCTGTAATTTTCCTTTCCTTTCCCATCATCTATTTCTGGTTTTGGTATTGAGGTCATAGTCACCTCACAGGAAAAGAATGAACCCTCCTTAATGCATTCTAATCTTTGGAAGAATTTATGTATGATTGATATAACATTCCTTCAAATGTTTTATAGAATTCATTTGCAAAAGCATTTGCAACTACTATTTTCTTTGAGAGAAGACTCAATTACTATTTCAAATGGTAAAGTATCTTTCTAGGTATTTTGTTCATTCCACTTGAGTTTTCAAATTATTCAGCATAAAATTGTTCATAGTACTTTAATCATCTTTTTCAGTCATTGCTTTATCTATAGTTGTCTTCACTTTCATTCCTAACAGTGTTTGTGTCTTTTTTTTACCTTGGTCAGTCTTGTTAGGTATGTGTTGATTTCATTAGTCTTAAATTTGAAAAACGACTGTTAGCTTTATTAATTGTATTTGTTTTCTATTTTATAAATTTGTTTTTTATTTTTCTTTTCTATGTTTGTAGGCTTATTTTATTGTTTTTTTTTCTAATTTCATAAGCTGGATCCTTAGCACATTAATCGTTAGCCTTTTCATTTTCTAACTTTCTAACATAAGCACTTCCTCCAAGAAGTCTTACTGAACCTTCAAGTTGGGTTTTACGTCATTCAGGTTCCTATTTCCATAATGATTGCTGCTTTGACCCATGAGCTTTTTAAGAGCTTGTTTTTTTAACATTTCCAAGTGATGCTACTTTATTTTTGTTTTTTGGTATCATTAATTTATAAATGAATTTTATTGTATTCAGAATACAATTTTTGGAGTTTGCTGTTTATTTCATAAATCTTTCCTCTGTGCTAAAAACAACATTGCATTCTCTGATTGTTGGGGATATATTACGAATGCCCATCAGATCAAGCTTTGTAACTGCATAGTTCAAATCTCCCATACCCTTCCTAATTTTTTGTACTTGATATATCAATTATCAACAGAGAGAGAGAGAGAAAGAGAAAAAGAAAGAGATTTACATATTTTGAAGCCATGTTGTTAGCTTGTATTACCTCTTGGTAAATTGACATTCTTGTTATTGTATAGTGACTATCCTTATCTGTAGTAATGCTTTCTGCCTTGAAGTCTATTTTGTCTGTTAGTAACAGACACAGTAACCTTTCAGTAGTATTTGCCTATTATCTCTCTTTATATTCTATGGTGTTCTACCTTTTTATGTCCTTATATTTGATATACTTCTCTTGTAAACAACACATAATTGATTTCTATATTTTTTATCTTCTCTGATAACCTCTGTGTCCTTACTGAAGAGTTCAATTTATATTCACTTATTATAATTAGTCTTGCATTTGGATGTTTTCTGCCATCTTATTTTGTGTTTTGCCCTCTTTCACTATTCTTTTTTTTCTTCTTGTTTTCCTTTGCTGTGCTTGTGAAGTTGTTAGTTTGTTTGCTCTTTGAGAAATTTCATTTTTGTCCTGTAAACTTTTAAAAGTTTAAAGTTAATGTCTTCGTTTTACTGTTGAACAATAAAAGGATCTTAGAATACATAAATCCAATCATGTGTCATACAAACCCTACTTTCATGCTAATTTTGCTTGCTTTACTTAACTCTCAATATTTAACATTAGAATTATTTAATTTAATCATTAGTGTTTTCTTTGTTTATCAGAATGTTTATTTTCTAATGCAGTCAACATTCCTTTTATCTTAGACCTTCTTTCTCGGATCATTTCCTTCTTGCTGAAGTACATGTACTAGGTTCCTTCCAGCAAAGTTCTGTTGCTAGTAAACTCAGTTTTAGTTTTTCCATAAATTTCTTGATTTTATTCCTGATTTTGAACGTATAGAATCATAAATTTTCACTAATATTTCTCTCAGTACTTTGAAGCTAGTTGTCAGTCTAATAGCCATTTCTTTCATCTTTCTTTTTCTTAAGCTACTTTTATAATTTTTTAAATAATGAAATTGCAAACTCTCAAAGACAATGTGCTTACATGTGAAAATGGTTTCAATTATTCTGCTTGGGGTCCATTGGGATTCCTGAATTTGAGTATTTATGTCTTTAAAGAATTCAGGAAAATTCTTAGCTATTATCTCTTCTTGACTTTTTATTCTCTCTATAATCTCTTTCTAGAACCTTAATGATTGTATGTTGAACCTATTCCCTCTACTCTATTTTTTAATCTATTTTTCTTAGTTTTTCTCTTTGTCTCTGTTCTAGTCTATATAATTTTTCATATCTTTCTATATAGTTGATTTTCTTTTCAGCTTTGTATAATCTGATGTTTAACCATTCCACTTTAGTTGTCATATATTTATTTTTATTAGTTCTAGTTAGTTCTTTTTTCTCAGTCTTTCTGGTCATTTAAAAATAATTCCTAGTTCCAAAAAAATAATTTCTAGCTCCTAATCATGTTTTTTCATTTGCTCTTTTATTTTTTTTTATATAGGTTAAAAACATGTATTTTACGTTCTTTGCCAAATAATTAAGTTTTATGGGTCTAGTTCTAGTTCTTTTCTCTTTTTTTCATTCATAGTATTCTGCTTCTTTTTGTGCAGGATTTATTATTATTATTAATATTATTATTAGTTCACACTTTAGGAACTCTACCTGTAGGAATTCTTTAAGAATCTCATGGATTCTTAGTCCCTCTAGAGAATATTTGCATTTATTTCCACTAGATGCCTGGGAACAGTATTACTTTTCTCCATTTTAAAGTAAAATTCTCAGGTTATGGCTTTTCAGGCCCCAAATGGGTGAATTCATTTCCCATTCCCTCATGAGGGCTGACACATAGGCCACAGATTCTCAAAGGAAACTTTTTCTTCACCTTCAGTCAAGACCAATGCTGAAACTGAAAATGCTGTCTCTCTTCTTGCTGCCTTTGTTGGGCATATTTTTAAAACTGGGTTTTTCCATACAACCTTTGTGGTTTCATACTTTATCCATGGAGGAGAGTACCCAATCTGACTCTGTGACCTTTACTGGGCCAATTTTTTGGTCACCTGTTTCTTGCTAATGAGATTGTTAAAACCTAAAATAAAAGCCCATCACATGAATTGGGAAAACCCCCAGGCAGCCTGCAGACTCACTACTTTCTCACCTCTACTGAGTGATGGTCCCATTCCTTCCCTGACTTTTCTGCCAAACTCACTCATTTATTTAAATGGTTATTTTAAAATTTCATTTTCTGTGGCATCTTTTAGTTTCTTTGTAAGAGGAGAGCTTCTGGCTCTCTAGAACTGTCATCTTTCCAGAATGGAAGCCATTAGCATTAGCTTTCTTGTTCACTATGGAATCCGAGCACCTAGTACGGTGCCTGGCATGAAGCAGACACTACACAAAAATGTGTAGAATAAATAAGTTAATTACAATGTATGATACTGTGTATGCAAGTTTTTTTGCCTCTGGATCATTTCTTCAGGATAAATTGGATTGCTCAGTTCAAGGTATAAACAGTTTAGTGTCTCTTATATGCATTGCTATATTACTTCCAAGAAAAGATGAATAGTACACACAGTAGGTTAGTACACATATTAAGTATGCTGTAAATTTTTGCCAAATAGTTAATAATTTGTTTCTTTTCACTTCTGAGGCATATAGATATCATCATTCAGTCTTGTCTATATAATATGTGCTCCCTAATGACCTCTAAAGCACTGAACAGAATGCTCTGGAAACCAAAAAGTTTGCTTTGCTGCCAATCCTGAATATTACAGGACACACACCATTCCTTTGGCTTTTACTTTGTGATGCAAGAGTTTCAAAGACAGGTTAATGAGTATGAGTAAAGCATATTTTCTCATCATGAGACATAACTTCATTGCCTAGCTAAGGTCATATCATCTTCTCTGTTTCTCTTCTACCCAAATCTACACTTACAGAATTTACATAGAGAAAAACAGTCCTCCTAATGTTCCTTGTAACAATTTTGACCATGAAAAGTTAAGTATGTCCATGGGACTAGAATTTACATACATAAGATCACTATTCTTATCTGCACTAATGGACTGATATTTTCCTAAAGAAGAAAGGCTCTCCAGTGTATTAATTAGCTTTGGTACTGGCTGATACAGATAAGACTGTCTCCGGGGCCTGATGTGTTCTTCATTACACAACTAGAGTCTAGAAAATCAATTTCAGGAAAACCATACTCTGGGAATATCTTCCCTGGGGCTTTAGAAAGATTTAACTGGAGCTCCGAGAAAGAAAATGATTCTGGGTGGGTGGGGTGTGTGTGTGTGTGTGTGTGTGTGTGTGTGTGTGTGTGTGTGTGTGTGTGTGTGTGTGTGTGTGTGTGTGTGTGTCTGTATGTGTGTGTAGAGACAGTGATACAAGAAGAGGTGCTCAGTGCATGTTTGCTGAATGGAATGAAAATATATTAATATACAGACAAAGGGTTCTTTTTCCTGCATGGCATAGAGGAATCTGATGGTTCTGAGACCATGCCCTCTCCCTCAAAGTTCCAGGTTGATTGGGAGAAGGAACTACTACAGCAAAGATCATTCTCCTTTTCCATTGCTATGATGATCCACCAGACCAGATAGCTCAGAATGCCCTCCTGTTTTTAGCATGTCCTCATGTTCAGTTCTCATCCAAGAGTCTGGACCCAAGCTGAATATTCAGTTTATGGCTCTTCTTTGGGTTTGGGTCATTAATCATGGACAGAATCTGAATTCCTTCATGTAGTTTTTGATAAATTGTTTGTCAAAGGCTAGCATATTAGTTAGGACAATTATCACCAACTGCTGAAACAATCTCAAAATCTCAGTGGCTTAACAAAGGAAAACTATCATAATCCCACCCAGATTAGGCAACCTCCTTGGTGGCCCTCCTTTGAAAAATAAACAGGAAACTAAGTTCCTACCCTCATGTGACTCTTCCATCTCCTTAGGACTTTCTCAGAGTCCTTGGTTGGATTTTCTGTATTCAGCCAATAAGCAAAAAAAAAAAAAAAAGAAAGTGAGGAGGATCCTGAAGGTGGTTTTATAGCCAGGCCTGGAAATGGCCTACATTAATTACAACTGCTCACATTCCGTTGGCCAGAAGGAGTCACATGGCCTCAACTAAACTGAAACAAAGGCTAAGATATGTATATAGGAAGAGGAAATATTAGTGACCATAGTTCCTCTCTGACATAGTTAATTTTTATGTCCAGTATACTCCTCGAAATAGATATGGGTCTAATATTGAAAACTCAAGATCATAAAGAAAGTAGACAGTTGTTATTTATATTATTATAATTTGACATTATATTTCAATATTCAAAACAATGGAATTAACTGAAATTGTTAGTATTCCACTATATCAGGAATAAACAAATTCAATAATATGTAAGAGAAGATATCATATCATTCATAAACTACAAGATAATTAGGAATAAATCTAATAAAAAATTAGAAACTTTATGGGGAAATTTACTGAAATTTATTGAAGGACATAAAAAGAAAACTTTAATAAAATGGGAGATACATTCTGTTACTAAAGATGAAGACTCTACATGCTAAACATGTCCTTTAATCTCCAATTAATCTTTGAAGTCAGTGCAATACAAAATATGACAGGTGTATTTTAAGCTTCATATGAATAGAGGAATAAATTAGCTAAAACAATTTCATAAAATAATGACAAGGAGAAGGATTTTGCCCTACCAGATTTCAAGTCTTGTTATAATGCCATAATTATTAAAAGTGTGTGAGACTGATGGAAAAGTAGACAATAACTGAATGGAATAGAACAGAGAATTCAGGAACAAACTTATACATGTATGAGATCTAGTAATATAATAGAGGTGCTATCACAAATCAAAGAGGATAATTAGGAATGAAGAGACCACTCAATGGCTTTCTAGCAAAAAAAAAAAAAAAAAAAAAGAATTCCACACTAGAGCAAACACAAAGAATAATTTACAGATACATTTAAAAATGACATGAAAAATAAGTTCTTTGATTACAGCTGGTACAGTTATGAACAATAAGTTCCCCAAAGCCCACAAACCGTCATTTCTGAGGTGCCAAGAACAAAAGCAGGGTGCTGGGCACGACCCCTGCACACAGCTCCACCAAGAGGGTGGCGCTATCCAAAGATTCACCTTTACCCTCACCCCATTTAAGGAACCAGCTTGCCCTCCTCGAGAGAGTGAGCAAGTGCACCTGTTACTTGTTTTTGCTCCCTCATGCTGCAGTACAAGTCCCAATAAAGTCTCGCCTGAATTTCTCATCTGGCCTCTTATCAATTTCTATTGATTAAAGAGTTCAAGGATCCAGGTGAGTATTAAAACGACTTTGGATATTTTAATTAATAATTATGGACATGAAAAAGTACTCATGACAAGTTGAAAGGTTCTTACCTACTTGTGCTGCTAGTCACGACGGACACACTCAACAGCTACAGAATACACATTCTTTTCAAACACACATGGAACATTCACCATGACAGACCATGTTCTGGGCCATAAAATAAGCCTCAATAATATCAAAAGATTGAAATCTTAGAGAATATATTCTCTGACCAAAACAGGATTAAATTAGAAACCAATAAGATATCTAGAAAATCCTCAAATGTTTAAAAATTAAGGAACATACTTGTAAGCAACATATAGGGCAAAGAAGAAATAATAATAGAAATTAGAAAATATTTCAAACTGAATCATAATAAAAATCATGGGATGAACAATACTGCACAATGCTTAGAGGGAATTTATAGCTTTAAATGTCTATATTAGAAGAGAAAGAAGGCTTAAAAATCAATTATCTAAGTTTCTACCTCAAGAAGCTAGAAAAGCTAGAGCAAACCCACAATAAGTAGAAGGAAAGGAAAAATAACAATAAGAGCAGAAATCTATAAAATAGACAAAAGAATAGAGAAAATTAACAGTCAGTTTTTCCTTCTTAAAAATACTTAAAAAATTGAGAAATCTCTGTTAAGAATAATTTTTAAAAGTAGAGAACACAAATTGCCAATGTCAGAAATGAAAATGGGGACAGCACTACAGATCCTACAGATATCAAAAGATAGTAATGAAAAATTAGGAAAACTATATGCCAATAAATTCAACAACTTAAATGGAAAATTCTTTGAAACAAACAACTTACAAAATCTGACTCAAGAAAAAAAATATCTGAATAGCCCTATGTCTATTAAAGAATTTGAATCCGTAATCAAAGAACTTCCCACAATAAAAAAGCCTTCCAAACACTTGGAAGTCCTGGATACAACAAAACAAAATAATGGTTGGATTATGTAGCCAGCCTGAAATCAATAGGAAGAGATTCTCAAGGTGCTCAAAATGAAGAGGAATTTCAGAGTATCAGCAGGGAAGGAAGCCAGGGGTTATGGGAGCCAGATCTAGGTCTTAACATTGCGGATTAGGTACTAAACTTGGTATGAGAAACAGATCTCAGGTAGACTGACAACAAATTTCCTCACGAAGGCCTGAAGTCTTGAAGAGCTATCCTATTCCTATTCCTGAAACAAGAATTTGAAATAGGTCACTCACTGGCCCAGGAAGGAATAAGAAACACTATAGAGACCCTGGGGCCACAATCCTAATTTTTTCTCATGTCCCTCCTACCCTTTCTCTTGCCGTGGTTCTTTACTTATTGCTGTTTTTAACAAGGATATATAGTAAAGTATTAACGAGAACCCCTCAAAATACCTGCCACCCTCCCCACCTCTCCCCACCCCCCCGTGAAAGAAAACCTGCTAGAAGTGTTTTGGAGCTTTGGTGGAAGCTGCTGTGAACTCACCAAGGAATAATAAAACCCCTTTTTATATCCACATCACAATGTTCAGCCCAGGAATGAGAGGTGATCTTTCCTCTCCATCCAAACCTAAAACTTTCTCTCTCTCTCTCTCTCTCTCTCACACACACACACACACACACACACATCTGGAGAAGCAAACGGGTATTTTTTTTTGTTTGTTTCAAGGCCACTGACGGGGAAATGTTACAGAGAGGAGCCTTGAGTCAGACAAGGAAGAGACACTAAGAAAGGAACGGCAGTTTGGAGTATTTCTGAGAGTGGCAGAAACCCAGGGCCAAGGGATGCCTTTGGATGATGGACTTTAAATGTCAAGTCTTAAAAGCAATACGAAGAAACAGATTCTCTGTGTTAAGGACCTCACAACAGGCATATGGGCATAATGGGGTCACCTGACCATATTGCATTGAGGTCCACTGTAAACTAAGGCCCAGGCATATCATCCCTTTTCTGAGCACCACGTAAACCCCTCAGAATTGTTATGGTGCAGGAAACTAAACTTCCCGAAACACAAACACAACTTCCTCAAACGCACCAGAGACTCAAAACACAGTAGAGATAGAAACTCTTGAATGTTCTAACGGATGGGAGCTCAGGCTAGGTTTTATTAAGGAAAATAAAGTAATGATACAGTTCTCTAATTAACTACACATACAAATGATGCATCTAACTCATGTGGATAGGCAGAAGTCGTCAATATCCTCCCCTCTCTTTGTTTTTTCCCCCTCCTTAGAAACATTGAAAAGAACAATCTTGAACATCCAAATCTCTACAGTGTGATTGCCATCTTCCAAGAAGGCAGCATTCAAGTTAGCAAGGCAACTTCCCTGGCTGTGTTTCAGTGGGTTCCT
The DNA here is from genome assembly GCF_949987535.1 of Balaenoptera acutorostrata. NCBI lineage: Eukaryota > Metazoa > Chordata > Mammalia > Artiodactyla > Balaenopteridae > Balaenoptera > Balaenoptera acutorostrata. The sequence goes on along the minus strand of NC_080079.1, from coordinate 18,761,122 downwards.
GCTGACTTTTGCTTGTTCCTACCTATCAAGGGAAATAATTCCAAAACTGCTCCGAAGGAGGAAGAAGAAGAATTAAAAAGAAGCAGCTAAATCTCAGTGTGAACAGAGCTCTGGCCTTAAGTTCCTCTCCTGAGAACTAAGTGTAGACAGGGAAACAGAAATGGGTCCACTCTGGGAAAGGAGCGCCTAACATATCCTGGAGGGGGGCTTTGTAAGGCCCCTGAGAACTCTGACACATGAGGGTCTTGACTACAGAAACCAGGAAAGGTGGGAAAATGAAGCAATTATCTAGATGACTCAAGTAAACAACCTCAAATCAAACCAAACTGAGGGGTGAAAAACCCCACACACACCATTTTTCATTAACAATCGGGGTTTGTCAAGTGATGTGAGCTTCACAGTCAAGGTTTTTTGGATAATGGCTGTAATTCTTCACTCTGCATGCTTATGCACAACCTGAGAAGCCTCAGCTATGCAACACCTTCCCACACGGGTTTCCTAAAGGAGGTGAAATCATTTACATTGGCTGCCTCTGCATCAACAAACATCAAGAAAGTACAGGAAATTGGGATGTTATGCCTCCTAAGAGCAGCGTTTGGGAAATGTGGGTGTAAGTAGATTGATCTAAACACGCAGTTTTGATCACCTCATTCCTTTGCTGGGAAACCTTCCACCTCCCCATTATCTAATAAACCCTGTCCCTGCTCCTTCACCAGCCATCCAAGTCTCACCTTTTGTACCTGTTTTCTAACTGCTTTCCAAAATGTTCTCCGGCCTCCAACAAAGCAGCTCACCTCCAATCACCACATTTTGCTTATCCATACCTTTGCTTGTGTTCTTCTGGCTCCTAAAATCACCTTTTCCCACCCTAGCTTTTCCCCTGTTCATGCCTGTTGAAAAGAGTTTTTCCTTCTTTTGATCCCCTAAAATGTTTTACTTTTATCCTCTTGATATTTGTCAATTTTTACTTGTAATAGTTGGTGGTAACTATTTGAGCAAGCATTTTAGCACCGCTGCTAGATTTTTAAGCCCCCTTGAGGCTCTCCTAATAATCGTAAATAAAATGACCTAAAATGTCTAGCATGCTACCTTTTCTGGGTCATACACCTTCGGGGGAGATGCCTGTTCATAAAAATTCCCACTTCTCTAGGATGGGTCCCCGACAGCCATGCAGGTGATTCGTGACATCTTCTGGCCATAATTGGTTGACACATAAACCATGTATTTGATCTCATGTAACTTAGAATTTTTAACCAAGAGACGTAAGAATTAGAGGCTGATGGTGACTAAGTCCTATTAATGGTGGTTCTCTAAAGAGAAGGTCCGTAAACTTCTGCACCCAAGCTGCCAAATATATCTTGTTTTTTGTCCATCTGATAACCCAATGTTTGAGTCTTCTTTGAATGCTATAAGACACCCTCATATCCTTCCAAAATTTTTCCTTATTGCCTACCTAGCTCAAATTGGTTTCCTTTACTTTCATCAACAGCAAAAAAAAAAAAAAAAAAAAAAAAATCACGAGTATATTTAGCTATTAGATGTTCAAAATCTGTTGAATAAAGAATGATAGGATTGAGCAGAGTATGTGCCTCCTTTGTCACCTTGCTTCCTGATATATTTTTTCCTATTCTGTTCCCTTTCCACTCTTTAATCTAGACCTTTAATCTAGATCTTCCCCTCCAGTGATCACCCTTAAAAGGAGTCCTAATATATACAAATGTGTCTTAATTTTCTTTTTAATTCAAAGTGATGCTCAGCTTTCTCAGCTCCCACAGCCTCTCACGGTTGATGTTCCCTTCCCCTTCTCCCCTGCAGTGGTGTCCATCTCCCCATCTGATGTAAACCTGAGGTCAAACCATTTTGCTGGTTTTTCCATTTAGCAATCATCATACATTCCCTACAGCTTTATTAAACACTGCTATGGCCTCAAGAAACTCTCCTTATTCATCTGCAATAAACCCACTACTGAAAGACACCGAAGAAAGAATAATTTATAGACACTACCAATCGGAATCATGTCTGCTTTATGACTTATGAGTTGAGTTCCATCATTTAATGCCTTTGGCTTGATTTGGCTATTTCTTGGTGAACTTAGCTTGCCCCTGACCCAGCATGAGTATCTGGATAGCAATATGAAGACAGCTTTTGGAAAATTCCACCTTTGAAAAATCAACTCAATTTGAAATTGACAAATATTTTCAGACATGGAGCTGGTAGACCAGTGAGGCAGTATGAGAAGCCAATGATTGCCCCCTCAGCTGTGTAATAAAAGCAGAAAGGTGGACATCTGCATTTAACTTCACCAAGCTAGTTGCTAATGATCTGTTTCTTAAGAATTCTTTTTCTAGAACTCTGCTTTCCAATCTAAAAACTCTGGCGCATACCACTCACTATACTTAGATATTTCTTTAGAGAAGCTGTTTCTTTTGGTCTGGGGAACCTTACAAAATGCAGCAGTCTCATACATGCTGGTGGGATTGTAAATTAATACAATTTGGAAAGCAACTTGGCCAACCTTAAAAGTCCTCATGCCCTTTGACTCAGAGCTTGAGCACTTCTAGGAGTTTAACCTGAAAAAATAATCAGAAGTACAGGTAAAAATTTATCTCCAAAGATATTCACAGCAGACTTACTTATAATAGTGGGGGAGGGGGAAGGAAATGTCCAACAATATAAGACTGGTTAAAAAAAATGATGCATAAGTAAAATAATCTATATCCATTAAAGCAAAGATTGTCAAGAAATTTTTAATGGGATGGGGAAATGCTTATGATACAACGTTAAGAGAAATAAAAGAACACAAAACTTTGAAGCTAAAACATTTTCAAATGCCTATATCAAAAGAAGGAATGAAATGTTTAAAAATGTTAAATGTTGGATCCAACCACGGTTACCAACTGGGCTATGGATTATGGATGATTTTTTTTTCTTCTTTACGCTTTTCATTGTTTTCGATAATTTTGAAAGTGACTGTATAATTCTGTCAATTCAAACTAAAAAATAAATCACTATAAAAAGAGAAGAAATTTACAGAGGCACAGACCAAAGTTGTGTCTCTTCAGAGCTTGTAGGAATTTGGAACGTTTCCTTAAGGGAACAGAATGAGGGGGTGTGACCCTGTGGGAGACAGACATAGAAGAGAGAACAAATGGAAATAAGGGCAAAACCCTTAACGGAACCTGCCCCAGGGTAAGGCACCAATCCAGTTATTTACGCATCCTCTAGAATTGCTCTCTAAACCACTTGCCTTCAACTGGAAAAGATACACTTTTCCTTCAGTTATGGTGTCATTAGGTTCATAGCTTACCTTTTAGGAGTAAAACTATTTTAACTGTTTCCTAGAAAGCTTCCTCCTAAAAAATGTGTCCTGTCAGCCTCCAGGGACATGGTTATGAATATGTTGCATTTATTTTAAATGGTGGTAAAGAGGAAGCAGTGACATAGAGGCCAAGTTCAGCTTAACAACACTTTGGTAAGATCATTATTGATTCATTTTATGATAGTATTACCAGAGCAGCATCAGAAATGATCTAATCAGACTCCCACAGTTTATAGGTATGAAACTGAAGTCCACAGATACGTGAAAACTTTGCGTTTGACTTGGCAATTAAAATTCCAGTTTTGTCTACAAGATCAAAATCTCTTTCCATAATACCATGCTAACCCTACCATTCTCCCATCTATTGAAAAAAATCTAGAGGAATGATTCATAAACCACACAGGAAGGTTAAGCTTATCCCCTTTATATTGTCAAGTACCTGACTCCTTCTTTTATATGCCTCCGCCCGTACACTTCATTCAATCACGTTGTCACTGACTGCAAAGGACTAAATTGTGTCCCCTCCCAAACCCATTTATATTTTGTGGTAGTATTTGGGGGTGGGGCCTTTGGGAGGTAATGAGGTTTAGATGAGATCATGAGGGTGGGGCCCTCATGATAGGATTTGAGCCCTTAGAAGAAGAAACTGTTCTTTCTCTCTCTTCCATACGAGGATGCAACAAGAATAAAGCCACCTGCAAACCAGGAAGAGGACTCTCACCAGGGTATGACCAGGCTGATACCCAGATCTCAGACTTCCCAGCCTCCAGAACTGTGAGAGAGCAATGTCTGTTGTTTAAGCCACTTAGTCCATGGTATTTTGTTATAGCAGCCCAAACTGACTAATACACTGATGTAGCCAGATTTTGACACCTAGGAGGCTCTTGGCTTGGTAATCCTCTTTGCTTCCATTCTTTACTTACACACAAATCTATCATTAGAAAGTAAATTTCCTATACGCCAAACAGAGTTTAATGTCCAGCATAGTTATCCAAAGAAGAGCTCGTTTATATACATTCAAAGCAGTTCAGTTGTTTGAATCGAACTCAGTTTTAAACATAGCACCTGCTGATGGCCACTGGTAATCACAAAAGCCAATAAGAGGGAGAAACTAATACTTACAGAGTCTATTATAAATGCTTTCTATGGATTATTTCATTTAGTTATGTTGATAGCCCTATTAGATAGATACTATTATAGGAAAAAAATAGAGAAAGTTAACTAGCTCACTGAATCTGTATCTGGGAATCTGAATCTGAATCTAGCTCACTGGGATCTGAATCTAGTTATGCTTGATTCCAAAGTCCAAGTGCCTAATAGCTCTGCTATTTTGCCTCCCAATGAGAAGAATGTTCCATTTGCCTTTAATATTGGTCAAATCATTGTTTCAAGGTCTTATAGAAAGAGTACTTGAATATACGAATTGAAGGACTCAGGAAAGGACCCTTCTAAGTGATGACACTTCTAGCCTTGACAAAAACACAAACAAACAAACATGGTCAGTGAGCAGAATCTTAGACTTACAGAGAGAACTGGATTAAAAAAAGGAAAAGAAACAGGAAGGAGAAAAGGGAAAATAGAGTTTTCAGTGGTTGGGATATACAGGGAGAGGGTGGTCTATAATGGCCCCACCTACCAATCAAAAGCATTATTGCTAGTGGGCAGTTTCTCAACCTCGGCACTATTGACGTTTTGGGCTGGAGAATTCTTTGTTGCAGGTGGTTGGCGTGTGCACTGTAGGATGTTGGGCATCATTCCTGGCCTCTGCTCACTAGATGCCACTAGCACTCGAACCTCAATTGCGACAACCAAAAACCATCTCCAGCATTGCCAGATGTCTCCTGGGGGTCAAAATCACCCAAGTTGAATATACTACTGCCAAAGGAAATTAGTATAGACTAACTTTTTTCTCTGCTGAATTTCACTTGAGCCAATCTAGTCAAAAATTTGCCTATGTTTTAAAGGAAAAACTTTGAAAGTCCCTAGACAGCAAAGTTTTACAAAAAGACAATGTCATGTAGTGGAAATAGCATTGGAGTTGAAATTAAAAGGTCAGTTTGCACGGCCAAGCTTTACCACTTAATGGCTATATTTTCTTGAACAAATCACTTCTCTGAGCTTCAGTTTCCATTTGCAAAATATGTGTTTATTAACCTCTACAGAAAGAGCTATTGCAAGCCAAATGGCAGAAGTGTTAAGAGCATGAACTTTGAAGCCTGGCAGGCCTGGGTTTGAATCTCGCATCAGAAACTTTCTGTCCCATGACTTTGGACAAGTTTCTTTACATCTCCACACCTCCCTATCCTCACCTGTGTCCTGGAAAGACTGACCCTTCTATCACATCTCTCTCCATCCTCATACTCTAACTGCCCGCTGCACACCTCTACCGCAGGTCCTGGGGTACTTTGAACTCATTCCTGGTTACCTAAAGATCCCTCCCTTAAGCCAGACACTTCACAGTAGGCCTTGACCCACCTTATTTTTCCTTAGCCCCTAATTCCAATTAATTGCAAAGTTCTGTCTATGCTACAGTTCCCTCTTCTATGGATCTATAATAATGGGGCTCCTGGTTCCCCATTGTTATCAGCATGAAGACCAAACTCCTTACTATGACCTATAAGAGCTACAAAAACTAAAATTTACAAAACCCAGCTTCAATCTTGTTTTCCAGCTTCATGTCCCATGGCACCCTTACCCTGCAACCTCAGTCTCCCTAGATACTCCTCAGCCACACTGAACTCTCACTTCTTTCTAATCTCATCTGGCTCTTTCCTGCTTCTTTAGCTTTGGAGCACCGATTTTCTTTGCTTAGAATACTACCCCCTTCTCTATGTGACTACCTCTCTCTCAATTTTCAAGGTTCAGTTTTTATGTTACTCCTCTAAGAAAGTAACGCAAACCATTCCAATCAGATTTCTTCATTCTTCTATATTGTTTCTACATTTTTCTACAGTATTTTTGGTTATCCTTGGAATAGCATTTCTTACAATATCTTACACCTCTGATTTCACTTCTCTCTCCCCCGCTTCACATGTTCATGGTATTTATGAAGACTACTGCACTAGAAAGTTCTAGTTGCCTTCCTAGAATCCATTTCCCAGTGTTGAAATGCACCGGTTACTTCCTAACCTCTGCCCTGTCTCTTAATTTTTTCAGTTACATGAACTAATACATCCCCTTTAATGTTTAAACATGTCAGGTCAAGTTTTCTGTTTCTCAAGGCCAAAGCATTCTACCTAACACAACTGACTTAGATCTCAACCCCAGCACCAGGTTTTATATATGTCCCATAGTCAGTGCCCAATAGATACCTTCATAGATGATTGATTCAGTAGTTACTATTCCATGATTTGTCATTTATACCTCATTTGGTCTTAAGGATTTTGACTGCAGTATTAGTTTCCTGTTATTGCTGTCACAAATTGCCACAAACATGGTGACTTAAAGCAACATATATTTATTCTCTTACAGTCTAGAGGCCAGAAGTCTGAAATCAGTTTCACTGGGCTAAAGTAAAGGCGTCAGCAGAACTGATTCCTGCTGGAGGCTATTGGGAATAATCTGTTTCCTTGCCTTTTCTAGCTCCTGGAAGCTGCCTGCATTTCTTGATTTATGACCCCTGTAACCTCTTGCTTCTTTTATCACATTTCCTACTTCTTCTTCTCTAGTCAAATATCCCTCTGACTCTCTCTTATAAGGATGCTTGTGATTACATTTAGGGCCCACCCAGATAATCCAGAATAATCATACCTTCTCAAGACCCTTGACCTGGTCACATCTGTAAAGCCCTCATGTCCAAATAAGGTAACTTTCAGAGGTTCCCAGGATTATGACCTGGATATCTATGCGGGCCACGGTTTAGCCTATCATAACTGCCTGACTTTTTGTAAAAAATAATTAGTGAAAATCAGGCATTTAAAAATTAAAAACAATTTTTTTGTTTATTTGGTTTTTTAATTCTGCATATGAGTGAAATTGTACAGTATTTGTCTTTCTCCATCTGACTTATTTCACGTAGCATAATATCTTCAAGGTCTGTCCATGTTGTCAGAAATGACAGCATCTTGCTATTTTTTATGGCTGAGTAGTATTCCATTGTGTGTGTGTATATATACATATACCACATCTTCTTTATTCTTTCATCCATCAGTGCACACCTAGGTTGTTTCCATATCTTGGCTATTGTAAATAATGCTGCAATGAATATAGGGGTGCATATATCTTTTTAAATTAGTCTTTTCATGTTCCCTGGATAAATACCCAGAAGTGGAATAACTGGAACATATTCTACTCTTAATATTTTGAGGAATCTCCATACTGTTTTCCATAGTGGCTGCATCAACGTACAACCTCACCATCAGTGTCCAAGGGTTCCCTTTTCTCCACACCCTCTCCAACATTTTTTTCTTGTCTTTTTTGACAACAGCTATTTTAACAGGTGTGAGGTGATATCTCATTGTGGTTTTGGTTTGCATTTCCCTAATAATTAGTGATGCTGAACATCTTTTCATGTGCCTGTTGGCCATCTGTATGTCTTTGGAAAAATGTCTATTCAGATCCTCTGCCTATTTTTTAATGGGGTTGTTTGTTTTTTTTTGTTGTTGTTGAGATGTATCAATTCCACATATATTTTGGATATTAACCCCTTATTAGATAAATAGAAAATCAGGCATTTTTGAGATCTTAAAAATATCTGAAAATCTCCAGTACCCTCATTTTGAAGATGTAGAAACGGAGACCCGATGAGGTTACTTATTCAAGGTCACATAACCATAACTAGAAATAAGGCCTTTTGAATCCAAGATATGTACCCTTGTTAGTCTCCCATGTTCCTGCTGCAATTTAAAGTGTAAGCCATAATCCAAGTTACCATAAATTTTTATTTTTGTAACATAAGAGAGTTATAAAAATTTGCCAAACTTAGCCAAATAAACCTCAAATCAAGAAACAGTTTAAATCATTTCTAACCTCTCTGGAAGTCTGCCCCAAATTAGCTTCTGGATTGCTTTGTATTTTTATACTGATAATTTCTCCTGTAATGTTGTACCCATTTTCTAGCCTTCTCCAACTTAGTCAATAATTGCCTGAGAATCCCATTACACAATGTATTGAAAAGGGCCAAAGTAATTTCATCCGTCCTATATACTTCCTGTTTTGTTTATCTCATCTAAAATGTCCATTGGGCGTAATGATGTCCTTTACTCAGTTAATCTGTTTTCAATGGACTCTGGATCTTTCAGCTACTTCAAAGTACATCATAGTTTCAAATATACTGATCTACCTTTGCACTTCTTTTGAAAATTTTTGTTTAGAATGCCTGGTAAACAGGGCTGTGATTTTCTCCACAATTACACCATTAGACTTCATTTTCTACCAGTGTATATTTGTAGCAAATCATTTGTGTCATACTTTGGCTTGAGTCAGCATTAAGGTATGTGAAGGGCAATGTTTTTGGTCTCAAAAATGAATAAGCTGTTTCCCCAATTATGTTCTGAGTTTGTTATATGCCTTTTTAAACTAGCATCATTATAGACTCTCTCCTTGTAGTTACTGTCTAGTCAAAATGCATAGTCCATTGAATTATTTGAAAACAAACTAACATTAGCTAGACAAATATTATTGCTCTGACAAAAGTAATTTCTTCCTTATATGAAACAACTTCCAAAAGTATCATATGAGAAAGAAAGCTTTCCACATCTTGATTACTCATCCCTATAAAACAATTCACTAAATTTTCCTGACAAAATCCAAATTCACTTCTTTTTTCCCCTACAGATACAGAGGCAGCAAAAATAGTAGTAAAAGTATGTAACTTATTAAAAGCCGAGTGTCTACTATGGGCCAGACTCAGAATTAGGAATAACGAAATTCATCATTGTATTCAATCTTCACAGTATCCTTGGAGTGTGAATGTCATTATTCCCACTTTATAGAAGAGGAAACTCAGGCTTCTAGAACTTATGGAACTAGCCCAAAGTCATGGTACCGGCTACCTATTTATATGCAATCAACAATCTCAAAACCCAGTGGCTTTAAACAACAATTTACCTATTCTCATAGTTCTTGTGGCTTGGCTAGCTGGTTTTTCCACTGGTTTTTCTGGGTTCACTCATGTGGCTGAATGCAGCTGGAGTGTTGGCTAGGAGCAGGGCTCAGCTGGGATAGTGGGGATGGCTGCACCTCTCCTTGTGTGTGTGTGCGTGTGTGTGTGTATGTGTGTTTTATTGAACTATAGTTGATTTACAATATTGTGTAAGTTTCAGGTATACAGCTTCAGATTCTTTTTCCATTTATTTCAGTGCCTATTACCAGATACACATCATGTTCAGGTTTCTACAAAAAATTAAAAGGCACGCTAAAACACAGGAAAACGCAGTCTGAAGATACAGAGCAAGCATGAGGACCAGATTCAGATATAACACAAATTTTGGAATTCTCAGACAATAAATTTAAAATAACTATGATCAATATACTAAGGACCCCATCGCAAAAAAGTAGACAACACACAAGGATAGATGGGTAATGTAAGTAAAGAGATGGAAACTTTAAGAAAGAATCAAAGAAAATGTTAGAAATCCAAAATGCTGTAATAAAAATAAAGAATGCCTTTGATGGGTGCATCAGGTAACTGGACATGGCCAAAGAAAAATCAACGAATGTGAAGATATGTCAGTAGAAACTTTCCACACTGGAATACGAAGAGAAAAAATAATGGGAGAAAAAAAAAGCAGAATCTACAAGAACTGTGAAACAATTTCAAAAGCTGTAACATATGCATAATTAGAACACCAAAAGCAAAAGAGAGAGAACAGAAGAAATATCGAAGTAACAATGGCTGAGAATTTTCAAAATTAATGACTGACACCAAGCCACAGATCCAGGAAGCAGGATAACCACGGATAACACCAAGCAGGATAAAGACCAAACTATCTACATCTAGGCATATTATATTTGAATTGCAAAAAACCAAAGATACAGAGAAAATCATGAAAGAAACTAGAGAATAAAAACACCTTTCCTGTAGAGGAACGAGAGTAAGATTTATAGCAGACTTCTCATCAGAAATCACACAAGCAAAAAGAGAATGGAATAAAATATTGAAAGTATTAAAAGAAAAAAAATCCACCAAACTAGAATTCTCTATCAAGTAAAATTAATCTTCAAAAGTGAAAGGTAGGGCTTCCCTGGTGGCGCAGTGGTTGGGAGTCTGCCTGCCAATGCAGGGGACGTGGGTTCAAGCCCTGGTCTGGGAGGATCCCACATGCCGCGGAGCAACTGGGCCCGTGAGCCACAATTGCTGAGCCTGCGCGTCTGGAGCCTGTGCTCCGCAACAAGAGGCCGTGATAGTGAAAGGCCCGTGCACCGTGATGAAGAGTGGCCCCCGCTTGCCACAACTAGAGAAGGCCATTGCACAGAAACGAAGACCCAACACAGTCAAAAATAAATAAATAAATAAATAAATAATTTAAAAAAAAAAAAAAGTGAAAGGTAAAGACTCTCTCAGAAAAAAAATTGAGGAAATTCATCACCAGCAGTCTTCCCCTACAAGAAATATTAAAAGAAGTTTTTTAGGGAGTAGAAAAATGGTATAGGTCAGAAACTTGAATCTACAGAAAAAAGAAAGAGCATTGGAGGAAGAATAAATGAATAATAAAATAAGTTATTTTATTTTTCTTTTCTTTCTTTTTTTTTGCCACATGGCTTGTGGGATTTTAGTTCCCCAACCAGGGACTGAACCCGAGCCCTTGGCAATGAGAGTGCAGAGTCTTAACCACTGGATCACCAGGGAATTCCCTATTTTTCTATTCTTAGTCTAAGTAAAACATAATCACTTTTTAAAGTAATAACAGTAATCATGTATTGGGTGATCACAGCATATGGATAAGTAAAATGAATGACAGCAATTTCATAGGAAATGGGAAGGAGTTAATGGGAATATTCTGTAACACTAACTGCATTGCAATTGAAGTGGTATTGTGTTATTCAAAAGTAGACTTAGATTACTTAAAATGTATATTGCAAACTCTAGGGCAACCCCTAAAAAATATAATTTTAAAGGAGGATAATAATTATGCTAAGCAAAGAGATGTACTGGAATTATTCAACATTCTCAATTAAAAACAAAGGCAGAAAAAAAGGGAGTAAAAAGAAACAAAGAACAAATGCAATAAATAAAAACTAGTTATACACACATAGTAAATATTAATCTAACTCTAAATAATCACTTTAAATGTGAATGGTCTAACTTTAGCAATTAAAAGGCAGATTTTCAAAGTGTGTTAAAAAAAAAAAAGAAAACTATATACAAGAAAATCACTTTTAAAATAAAGATAGGTTAAAGGTAAAGGGATAGAGAAAGATATACCATGCTAACACTCAATCAAGGGAAAACTGCAATAGTTATATTAATTTCAGACAAAGCAGGCTTCAGAACAAGAAAACTTACCAGGAATAAAGAGGAGTACTACATAATGATAAAGATCGATTCTCCAAGAAGACAAAACAATCTTACACATGTATGCACTTAACAATAGAGCATCAAAATAAATAAGGTAAAAATTGATAAAGCTACAAGGAGAAATAGACAACTTCACTAGCATATTGGTTAAAGGGTACAAACTTCCGGCTATAAGATGAGTAAGTTCCGTGCATCTAATGTAGAGCAAATTGACTAAAATTAACAGTACTGTATCGTATACTTGAAAGCTGTTAAAAAAGAGTAAATTTTAAATGTTATCACCACACACAAAAATGGTCATTATATGAGATGGAGGTGTTAACTAATCTTATTGTAATCATTTTGCAATATATACCTGTATTGAATCAAATCACCCCATTGTACACCTTAAACCTACATATGATGTACATCAATAATATCTCAGTTAAGCTAGGAAAAAAGCAGAGAGAGAACTCAGACTCATCACCCTGCCCTGGCTTCTTTGTGCCCATAATATTTTACAACCCTATGTGTTTTCTTAATGTCTGCATCCATATAACCAAAGTCCCAAGTAATATATATTTTATATACTAGAATGAAAAGAACCAGAGCCCCCATCAAGAGGGATATAAAAAAGGGAAAATGGCAATCTAAAGCACTCTAAGACAATAATTTGAAATGATACAGGGAACAAAAGGAAAGCTATTATGTAAATACAAAGGGATTTAAACTTGAAATAAAGGGTGTTAGATACACAATTTAGACATTAAGAAAAGGAGAGGGAACAGATTTTAAAGTATTCTGCCCATTGATTCCTTAATTCTGTCTGAATATTAGTCCTCCCCAGGGGTAGGGGCTTATGGTGTGATACTGTCCTCAACCCTGTCTTTACCCCTGAGTTTAGTATCAACTTTGAAAAACCCAGAGGTCAGACAGATAGAAATCAACATATCAGCCTTATTACCGACAAAGCTGATTGCAAGATGTAGCTTGGATGTGTGAACACTATTGGGCTTTCTAATATTTGTCTTTCCAATAAAGACCCTCAGAAAGATCTCACCTGAGTGAGAGTGGCTATAAAAGATGACGTGCTCTGTATCAAAGCTACTCACTTCCACAGCAGAGAGTGAGGGACTGAATATACAAATGGATAATGGTCGGACCGTATATAAAAACAGAACTCTGACCCAGAACCTGCAGCAACCAACCCAGGAAACTAATACATTATGTACAGTAACCAGCCCAGGAAGCCAGCCTGCTATCTGGAAGTCAGACTTTAGGAAGTCAGACTGCTCTCTAGTAACTGGTCCAGGAAGCTAAACAATAATCCCTGTAATGATTGGCCCAAAGTGGCCAGAACTTGTTTAACAGTTGACAGCTTCCCTAATTTTTATTCTCACTTCCAATGTATGACCAATCAGAGAAAGCCAAACATGCACCCCTAATCAATCACATAGGATGCTCCACTTCTCGTTGGCTTGCTCACAGCTTCCCCAGGCCAACAGCTTTCAGTCAGGGCACACCTGAAGCCTTCTCTTTTTTCCACTATAAAGCTTTTCCACTCCTTCGCCTGTTTTCAAATCTCTGCCAAAATACCAACTGATGGGGGCTGACTTCCTTACTATGGCAAGTTCTGAATAAATAGCCTTTATTGTTCTCATTTGGTTGGTCTTTGTTTATTTCCACAGAAGGGAGGGAAAGAGAAATGTCACAGGACCTCTCTCTCAAAGGCTAGCCTAGGCCCTGATTTGGCCTTGGTCAAGTCAGATGCAAAGGTCCCCCAGTAGCCTGCTCTGAAAGAAGAGAACAGTTCCTGCTGGGCTGCTCAATCCTTGCTTCTCCATTTCACTAGTCAGATACATCTCTTCCAATACCTTGGAAATGAGTGAGTGAGTTAGAGGGAAGTGAAAGCAAAATTCCTTCCCCTGTAGGAAATGTGAAGAGTAGGGAATAAGTATAATCCTAATGTATAGTATTTGGGTCCCTGCAACTTTAATCCTTTCATACATCTCAACACTGTGTATGGTGTTATTATCATCATCGGCATCATCATCATGATCCAAGGGGATATACTGGAATCAAATAAAAACCAAGAAATTAGTAGCCTTCCTGCCAGGCTGTTCTTTGTTATCCCAGAGTTATTCTGCCCAGAATCCTTCCCTGGCTTAAAATCTACATAATCCGGAAATTACTGAGTTCAATAGGACCCGAACCCCTCTAACAATCAACACTGGGGCTCAGACATAAGGTTACTTTCTCTTAATGCTCCCAGATTGGTGGAGAGAGGAAAGAACAGAGCGTGTACACATTCCCCCATAGGGTGAATTACTGGGATTCACAATCCAGGAGTGGAGAGGGGGGTAGGCAAGGATTTCCCTAGTATCTATCTCTTTTGTAATAATACAGGTGAGAAAAAGATGATTCATTATATAACAACAGCACTGCTTGCCAACAGCTTCCCTGGGTGACCAATACAGGTATAGCGGTGTGCTCACTTTTCCATCTGGGGTGAGCTCAAAATACAACCAAGGAGTTCATATACAGTCCTGGCTGTCAAAACTAGGAGCCTTTTCAAAGGCTCAGGAAAGCCATCTTGAGACTAAGTAGGACTCATTTGGATACTCACAATTCAGAACTTAGAACAAATCTGTACTTGTAGTAATGTCCTGATTGAATAAATAATAGCATCTCCTAGTTGTCAAAATTCTTTGTGTTAAAACTCAGTTTGGACAGCGCAATCAAGTGCTCTTCTTAGCACATTGTGTCTTGATCATGATTAATAGTGGGATTAAACTTTGTCTGTCTTCTAACATGATTAAGAAGGATCAGTTATTAGATAAAGGTGCAGAACAAAGACAAATGCATCTCCGTCAGAAGCAGAAAGTCACTGCCTGAACAGATGCACCCAAGTTGTGGATACAAACGACACCACAGCACATTCCTGAGGTGGCCACAGAGCTTAAAGTACAGTTTGGGTCTTTGTATAAACAGCAGAGTGACACTGGTCTGAGAAAAAGTAAATGAGTGGGGAAGTGTTAGAATAAACTTGTGCAGAATAAGAGACTGATGTCACTGAGAATCAACTCCAAAATGCAAAAATTTTTTACATGCAATCCAAAGATTTTCATCCCTATTCACCTCATAATAGGGAGTTTCATTTACTGTGGAGTTAGCCCTGGGAGATCAAGGTTTCCCCAAGGAATTCAAGTCGTGGTCTTTTATGGATGGATCAACCACAAATATTTATTCAGTATTCATAAATAATAAAGGCTTATGCTAAATATAATGTGTTGTGTGTAGTAATATGTCTTAGCCCTTGTCTTTTTTTTTTGGTTTACTAATAATGTCCAGAACAGATCTGTGAGGTAATCAGTATCATAGTGTTTTTTCTCTTTCTTAAAATTGAATTATAGTTGGTTTACAATGTTGTGTTAGTTTCAAGTGTACAGCAAAGTGATTCGGCATATATATATATATATATATATATATATATATATATATTCTTTTTCAAATTTGATTCGACATATATATATATATATATATATATATATATATATATATATATATTCTTTTTCAAATTTTCTCCCTTATAGATTATTACAAGATACTGAATATAGTTCCTGGTGCTATACAGTATGTCCTTGTTGGTTATCTATTTTATATTTAGTTGTGTGTACATGTTAATTCCAAACTCCTAATTTATTGCCCACCCCCTTCTCCTTTGGTAATCATAAGTTTGTTTTCTCTGTCTGTGAGTTTCTTTCTGTTTTATAAATAAGTTCATTTGTGTCATTTTTTAGATTCCACATATAAGCAATATCATATGATATTTGTCTTTCTCTTTCAGTCCTTGTCTTTAAAAGGCTTATACTTTAGTTGGGAGGTAATCCTCATAATTATCTTCATGGCTGAGATGGCTAACCTTACAAGGAAGCAAACTGTCATGAGGGAATCAATGTCCTGAGACCAGAAGTCATCCCATCAGCAATTCAACATACAGGTTAAAAATGAGGTGTTCAGATTGGACAAATCTAGGTTTGATTTCCACTTCTATCACTCACTGTGTGATTTTGAGTAATTTGCTCAACTTCCTTTGCCTCAGTTTCCAAATCTGTGAAATAGGATGAATAATACATATGTGCATGTGAAGCTTTAGCAGACCCTGTCCAGCTGTAGGGACAAAAACAGATGACAGCTACTCCCTTTTCTAACTTCAATCTGCACTAGAAAAACGAACTGACCATTTTAAAACTTGTTTGTTTTTACTATTATTCTGGCATTTTGTTTGTATTTATCCCCCCTCATCATGAAGGTATGTTCACAGTGAAGATGTGTCTATTACCCTGGGTGAATTCGTGAGCATGTGCAACTGTGAAAGGGAGCTCTTATATCTGAGGATTTGCCAGAATTTGGGTCTGGATGGGCCAGGAAGCAGCACAGATGGAGAGCGTGGAGATATGAATTCATGTCCACTTTGCTCATCGTTATAAATGGTACTTTAAGCTAAGTTGCTTAATCAGGCTAAGTCTTGGTTTTCCCATTTATCAAATGGGAAAGATGGGAAGAAACTTCCACTTACTGAATATCAGGCATTGTGATAAACACATTCTGTATATACCATCTCATTTAATCCTTACTCCAAACCTCCATAGAACCCAGTTTTATTTTCATCTTACAGATTAGGGAACTGAGGAGAATGGAATCTGGTGCCCAAAGTCTTGTAGCACGGCAGAGTCACTTGGTAGTAAGAACATAGGCTTGGCTTCAGATCAACTCAATTGAAAGGTGTCAGGCCAGTGCCGCCTTAAACAAGCTGCTCAGCACCTCTCAATCTCAATGTTCTCATCTGTAAAATGGGGATAACAACACATACCTTTTGGGGTTGTCAGCACTAAAATAAAATAATTACTGTGCGTTAAATGTCCACATCAGTTCCTGGCACTTAGTTGATTGCATTAAATGGTACCTAAAGACACATGCCACAATCTGATGTCAAAAATGGGTCAGATGACAAGGGTGCATTGGAAACATCTGGATCTAGACACAGTTTCAGGGAGATAATACTGGCCTGGATAGGCTTCTGTGGAAGCTCTGATATCATCTCCTGCTCCCCTGCCTTTAATCCTCTTAAAGCAGATAAATTGCATGGTTGTTCCTGAAAGAAGGAGAGAGCCTTGAACTCAGTTCTCCTGTGGAATCCTGTTTAATGACTGGTGTTCATGTCCAACTCACAGCTGTTCTCAGAGGTGTAGATAGAAAAAGTAGCCATGATACAAGGCCTCTAAATTTTCATCAGGGCCATGAGATTCATTACAAAGCATTTTTAGGGAGTGCCTACTATGTGACAGGCACTTTTCTAAGTGTGAGGTCACATCAGTAAATAAGACAAAGATCCCTACACTCATGGAGCTTACTATCCAGCAGAGGGAAAGACAATAAACAGAATAAATAAGTAAATTATACAGTGTGTGAGAAAATGATCAAAGTGCTATGGAAAAAAAAAAAAAAGAAGAAATTAGGATAAGAGGTTGGGAGCATGGGGGATGGGGTAGATTGTGGTAGCTTTTTAATTGGTTTTCAGAGAGCCTCACCCAACTGGCATCATAATTAATATCACCTCAGAGATAACAGCTCTGAGCTGAATTTGCAGATGTTTAATGCTGCTTTGTGTGAAAACTGGATTGAAAGGATAATTTACGAGTAATTATTTTAATTGATGTTTGAGTATCAGAGAGGCAATGAGCTCACTGGTGGGATGGGAAGGTGTGTTTGTGCTCAGAGATGTTCGCCTTCATTTATTTAAATGGATTTTCCATTCATGTCTCTTTTCTGGATGCAAGGTAACTCTTCCAGGTAATCATGAGCCAGTCTCTTTGTCTAGAAATATCCTCTCATTTATTCTCTCCTGGTGAGCAGAATGGGTTAAAAGCAGCTGTGAGAAACCTCAAAATTATCAGCCAAACATTAGAGGAGGAGAGAGCTCAGCCAGGTGGCTAAATAGCACCACTGAGCTTGTTACTCTGCCTTGCCCTGCCCATATGCGGGTGGCAGGAGTTCATGGGAAATTTTCTGCCACTCGGTACTTAATTGGAGACACCTCATCCAGTGAAAACGATGACACTGCATAATGACTGTAATTAACTCACGCCCTAATGATGCCAAACAGCCACTAGAGGTAGTGCTACAGAAGAATACATCATTTACTGAAAAATGATCAAAATGTGGGGTATGATACTATTTTTGATATTATTGTTTACACATGAATAAAAGAAACCAAAACATTAACAGAGGTCGTCTCTGGGTGGTAGACTTATGGGTGATTCTTATCTTCTTTTTATATAATAAAGATGTCATTTTTGCAAAAAGAAAATATAAACAATAAAATTTATATTTAAAACATAATAACAAATAACTCCAATTATCCATAGATATATCAGCCTTTTTCTCACCAAAAAATTTGAAATCCCTTTGACTATTGGGCTGCACCCTCATTGCATGTGTACAGTTTTAGTAGAGCGTTACACATGTAATGTGCTAATAAATATTTAACAAGTGGCGCTCTAGCCTGCTTCCACATCCAAGAAAAAAAGCTCTCATTTTTAGTGTTTGCCAATTTCCATGATGTAAATACTCCCTCTGTGGCCAATTTCAAGCTACCAATGTCATGTCACTGAACGTGGTACCTCATGTATTGAAAAATCCAGAGTTTGGAATCTTCATTTTATTAAATGAGTAAAGAAACCTTATAAGAACAATTATTTAAGACATAAAAGACCAAATGCCATTCTAACAAAAGACCCTGCATTGCGTCATTGAACAAAGATTTGGGAAGATATGCCCACAAGTGGCTCCCGTGAGCCTTCACGCCATACCCTCCTAACACCACCGGATTATGTTCCCATCTGCCTGAATAGAGTTAGGCCCAGAGAAAAACTGGTCTTATACACTGTTTGGTCACTGATGCTTCTCTTTTCTCTGGGAGAGGAAGAGGCAGATACGACTACCTCTTGTCTTCTACCATGTTAAGGTCTCTGGAGAGCCACAGGATCTTTTGCTAGCAGAAAATTTGCTGCTCTATTTCTTAACTGTTTTTATAAGGTTTCATGTTTTCATTTAATAATATGGAGATTCAGATTCTGAATTTTTCAATATATGAAGTTTCTGATCCAGTGTTTCAGGAACTTTGCAGAGATTCTGCAAGAAGGAGGGACATAGCTCACTTCAACACAGCCCTTGATGTATCTGGGTGGGAGCAGAGCTTTAGTTTGTGAGAAAAGCAGTAGGCATTCACCCTGAAGCCTGATGATTACATAAAAATCATGGGGCGATGGTACTTGCACTGAGAAAACATTTGATGTAGATGGGGGTAGGTCATGGCAAGGAATCCACACTGTGAAATAATGCCTATCTCTTATTAAACATGTACTGCATGGCAGGAACAATCTCAGTTGAATCTCTGTGACGACATTATAAACTAGACGTTGTTATTAACCCCCATATTACAGATGAGGAAACTGCTTGGATTTATAAACATGGTAAAGGGTGATTCAAACCCAAATCAGCTTTATCTGAATCTACCTAAGGGGATTCTCAAAAGCATGACACCATATTGCCCCCCCCCCAGTGTTTGGGTCAGTCCCTGGAAAGCCCTTGTGTGAGAACATACTCTGTCAGAGACCCTGCTATGTGTCTGCAAAATCCATTTCATTTCCCCCTGGTTACACAGCTAAACTTTGGTTTTCAGGCTCCTTGAGATATGTTGGGGCTGTGCGACTGAGTCTAGATTAAATGGAATGAGGTCAAAAGTAATGTGAGCCATTCTTGCCCTATAAAATCCTCCCATGCCCAATGCTCCATTCTCTTTCTCCTTCCATGATGACTCTGGAAGACACATTTTGAATATGTAGGTGCCACAAAGTGGGAGGAATCTTATTCTAAATGACTGTGGCTAAACCGCAGAGACTTGGGTTTGTTACTGTGGCGTGGCAGAGTCTACCCTAACTTATTCATAAACTCGCTGCAACATTTTGGTTGAAAGAAGACAACGTGGCCAGAACTTGCTCTGCTCATATGTCCCTCTCACAGTTGTCTGCCAAACTTGCATAACATAGTCCCTATATCTCTCTTTTAACTCTTACTCTGTTGAATTGCAATGTATACTTTATATATCTTTCTGTAAGCTCTATAAAGGCAGGACTGGCTTCCAGAGCTAGTCTGGGCTGAACATTGGTTAGCATATTGATTGGACCTCACATGTTAGCCTGTAAATGTCTGAAATGAAGGATTGTCAAGAACCATGGCGAGATTTTTGAAATTTTTGCACTGTTTCTTTGGAATTGCATTTTTTGACTTTTCTCCCTAATCCCCAAACCTATATGGTCCCTTCATCACTGATTCCAGGAAGGAAATTCTTTCCATTGAGATTATAAATCAGTGCCTCACTTCTCCCTGGACAAATTGCATTTGAAAGCTGACTGAGGAAGGAGTGACTCTGAGCCCTGGGAAGGGGATCCAGGTAGTAGCAGTTGGTCAGAATCCTTGGGGGCATGAGACCCTTCCTTGATCCTGCAAAGCCAACCCAGGGTGAGCAGAAGCCCTGTTGTGCTCTGCCATGGGCCGTGATGGCATCTTGTACTTTCCTCTTATTGTATTTACCATATTTTATGCTTATGTATTTCCATGATTATGTGGTGCCTGTTTATCTCCTTACCAGACTGTATGCTCCCTGAGGACAGAGACTGTATGTCTGTGCCCTCACACTGTAAGCCCAGTGTCGGGCACAGACCTATTGTTACGTTATGGGTGCTGAATGTCGAAGACTGTCCTGGTGCCCAGACTCAGGCTGTGAGCTAAGAAATGTGCTATGGGGGAGTGAAGAGGAGAAGAGAAGTAACACATGGGAGCACTGTGCCGGAGAGCCACTCTGTGAGGTACTTCGTGTTGCCCTAACTTTACAGAGGAGAAGACAGTTCACTTCCAGTAAGTGATGAAACTGGGATTTGGCCAGGGCCAGACAAACACCGGGGGCTTCTGTTCTTTCCATCAAACTCCTCTCCTTCTACTACTAATCATCTCTTCTCATCCCTTCCCCCACATTCTCAGCCAGTCAGGTGTGGTCAGAACAGAGTCAGGAGTGAGGGGTTCAGAGTGTAGCCTTATCTGAGATGCTGGTCCATAAGCCTTTGGGAGGCCCCTGGTCCTCACATCTAGAGATGCCCTAGATGGCTCTTGACCTGGTTCTGGAAAGACTTGTACATTCTCACCAGCATCTTTTCAGTTGGGTTCCTGAAAATGGGCACTGGGAGAGTGAAAAAGCAAGGTGAAAACACAGAGACTCTTTTGAGTCTGCCAAGAGAATGGGATACCCTGAGACTGATGAAAAATTTGTCAGTTTTATCTATCATAACTCTTTTTGGACAACCCTCCCTCCAATTCTTTTTCTTTCCCTCTCTCTCCCTTCTCATTTCTTATGTATATTACTGACCTTCTGCCATGTGTGTTATGAGACATCCACCCGACTAATCTTGCCCCACTGACTGGACCAAGGCTCTGTACACAGGGCATTGTTTTAGACCACATGGCTTCTCCTTTGTCTGATCTGCAAATAGCTACTTTGCAAAATGCAGGCGTGTCTTATTTCTCACCCGGTTAAGACCAATCCCTTTGAGGGTGTGGAAAATCAGCATTAGGCTGATCCACTTTTTGCACCCTAACCTGGCTATCAGAATACATGGGGGATAGCCTAAAAATCTCTAGTGAATATTCAAAACCTACCTTTTGTAGATTCAGAATATAATCAAAAAACAATCTTGGAGTTGTGTAAATAAACTGCTCTTGGGCATCCCTCCTCTCAAAATATACCTAGAAACAATGGGATCATGCCCACTTTGAAGACAAATTTTCCCTTTGATAATGTTTAATGCCACTACTTTTACTTCTTTAGTTTGGCTTTCAGGGGGCATTGGGAAGGTGACATTTTATTTTCTGTTGTCCCATTGCTCTGAATATTTGGTTTCAAGGGTTCTTATGTATTGAAAGAAATAGTGTATAACTACGGGTCTGCGGACAAACCTTCACTCAAGATAGAGTCCCGGCGGAAGGGCCGGAAGGAGCGCAGCGGCGGCCTCGGCTGCGGCCACGAAGCTGTCGCGGGCGCTCCTGCTGACTAGAAGCTGCGGCGACAGAAGTCGCCGAGCCCGTCTCGAGAGCCGGCGAGTTGAGTGGCGACCGTGTGGACGAAAGGCTCTTGGTGCTCCAGCCAGGCATCAGGGCCGTGCCTCTGAGGTGGGAGAGCCAACTTCAGAACACTGGTCCACAAGAGACCTCCCAGCTCCACGTAATACCAAATGGCAAAAATCTCCCAGAGATCTCCATCTCAACATCAAGACCCAGCTTCACTCGACGACCAGCAAGCTACAGTGCTGGACATCCTATGCCAAACAACTAGCTAGACAGGAACACAACCCCATCCATTGGCAGAGAGGCTGCCTAAAATCATAATAAGGCCACAGACACCACAAAATACACCACCAGACGTGGACGTGCCCACCAGAAAGACAAGAGCTAGCCTCATCCACCAGAACTCAGGCACTAGTTCCCTCCACCAGGAAGCCTACACAACCCACTGAACCAACCTTAGCCGCTGGGGACAGATACCAAAAACAACGGGAACTACGAACCTGCAGCCTGTGAAAAGGAGACCCCAAACACAGTAAGACAGGCAAAATGAGACGACAGAAAAACACACAGCAGATGAAGGAGCAGGCTCAAAACACACTGGACTTAACAAATGAAGAGGAAATAGGTAGTCTACCTGAAAAAGAATTCAGAATAATGATAGTAAGGATGATCCAAAATCTTGGAAATAGAATAGACAAAATGCAAGAAACATTTAACAAGGATGTAGAAGAACTAAAGAGGAACCAAGCAATGATGAAAAACACAATAAATGAAATTAAAAATACTCTAGATGGGATCAATAGTAGAATAACTGAGGCAGAAGAAAGGATAAGTGACCTGGAAGATAAAATGGTGGAAATAACTACTACAGAGCAGGATAAAGAAAAAAGAATGAAAAGAACTGAGGACAGTCTCAGGGACCTCTGGGACAACATTAAACGCGCCAACATTCGAATTATAGGGGTACCAGAAGAAGAAGAGAAAAAGAAAGGGACTGAGAAAATTTTTGAAGAGATTATAGTTGAAAACTTCCCTAATATGGGAAAGGAAATAGTTAATCAAGTCCTGGAAGCACAGAGAGTCCCATACAGGATAAACCCAAGGAGGAACACGCCAAGACACATATTAATCAAACTGTCAAAAATTAAATATAAGGAAAACATATTAAAGGCAGCAAGGGAAAAAAAACAAATAACACACAAGGGAATCCCCATAAGGCTAACATCTGATCTCTCAGCAGAAACTCTGCAAGCCAGAAGGGAGTGGCAGGATATACTTAAAGTCATGAAGGAGAAAAACCTACAACCAAGATTACTCTACCCAGCAAGGATCTCATTCAGATTCGATGGAGAAATTAAAACCTTTACAGACAAGCAAAAGCTGAGAGAGTTCAGCACCACCAAACCAGCTTTACAACAAATGCTAAAGGAAATTCTCTAGGCAAGAAACACAAGAGAAGGAAAACACCTACAATAACAAACCCAATACATTTAAGAAAATGGGAATAGGAACATACATATCGATAATTACCTTGAATGTAAATGGATTAAATGCTCCCACCAAAAGACACAGGCTGGCTGAATGGATACAAAAACAAGACCCATACATATGCTGTCTACAAGAGACCCACTTCAGACCTAGGGACACATACAGACTGAAAGTGAGGGGATGGAAAAAGATATTCCATGCAAATGGAAATCAAAAGAAAGCGGGAGTAGCAATTCTCATATCAGACAAAATAGACTTTAAAATAAAGACTATTACAAGAGACAAAGAAGGACACTATATAATGATCAAGGGATCGATCCAAGAGGAAGGTATAACAATTGTAAATATTTATGCACCCAACATAGGAGCACCTCAATACATAAGGCAAATACTAACAGCCATGAAAGGGGAAATTGACAGCAACACAATCATAGTAGGGGACTTTAACATCCCACTTTCACCAATGGACAGATCATCCAAAATGAAAATAAATAAGGAAACACAAGCTTTAAATGATACATTAAACAATATGGACTTAATTGATATTTATAGGACATTCCACCCAAAAACAACAGAATACACATTTTTCTCAAGTGCTCATGGAACATTCTCCAGGATAGATCATATCTTGGGTCACAAATCAAGCCTAGGTCAATTTAAGAAAATTGAAATCGTATCAAGTATCTTTTCCGACCACAACGCTATGAGACTAGATATCAATTACAGGAAAAGATCTGTAAAAAATACAAACACATGGAGGCTACACAATACATTACTTAATAACGAAGTGATTACTGAAGAAATCAAAGGGGAAATCAAAAAATACCTAGAAACAAATGACAATGGAGACACGACGACCCAAAACCTATGGGACACAGCAAAAGCAGTGCTAAGAGGGAAGTTTATAGCAATACAAGCCTACCTCAAGAAACAGGCAACATCTCGAATAAACAACCTAACCTTGCACCTAAAGCAATTAGAGAAAGAAGAACAAAAAAACCCCAAAGCCAGCAGAAGGAAAGAAATTATAAAGATCAGGTCAGAAATAAATGAAAAAGAAATGAAGGAAACAATAGCAAAAATCAATGAAACTAAAAGCTGGTTCTTTGAGAAGATAAACAAAATTGATAAACCATTAGCCAGACTCATCAAGAGAAAAAGGGAGAAGACTCAGATCAATAGAATTAGAAATGAAAAAGGAGAAGTAACCACTGACACTGCAGAAATACAAAAGATCATGAGAGATTACTACAAGCAACTATATGCCAATAAAATGGACAACCTGGAAGAAATGGACAGATTCTTAGAAATGCACAAACTGCCGAGACTGAACCAGGAAGAAATAGAAAATATGAACAGACCAATCACAAGCACTGAAATTGAAACTGTGATTAAAAACCTTCCAACAAACAAAAGCCCAGGACCAGATGGCTTCACAGGCGAATTCTATCAAACATTTAGAGAAGAGCTAACACCTATCCTTCTCAAACTCTTCCAAAATATTGCAGAGGGAGGAACACTCCCAAACTCATTCTACGAGGCCACCATCACCCTGATACCAAAACCAGACAAAGATGTCACAAAGAAAGAAAACTACAGGCCAATATCACTGATGAACATAGATGCAAAAATCCTCAACAAAATACTAGCAAACAGAATCCAACAGCACATTAAAAGGATCATACACCATGATCAAGTGGGGTTTATCCCAGGAATGCAAGGATTCTTCAATATACGCAAATCAATCAATGTGATACACCATATTAACAAACTGAAGGAGAAAAACCATATGATCATCTCAATAGATGCAGAGAAAGCTTTTGACAAAATTCAACACCCATTTATGATAAAAGCCCTGCAGAAAGTAGGCATAGAGGGAACTTTCCTCAACATAATAAAGGCCATATATGACAAACCCACAGCCAACATTGTCCTCAATGGTGAAAAACTGAAACCATTTCCACTAAGATCAGGAACAAGACAAGGTTGCCCACTCTCACCACTATTATTCAACATAGTTCTGGAAGTCCTAGCCACAGCAATCAGAGAAGACAAAGAAATAAAAGGAATCCAAATCAGAAAAGAAGAAGTAAAGCTGTCACTATTTGCAGACGACATGATACTATACATAGAGAATCCTAAAGAGGCTACCAGAAAACTCCTAGAGCTAATCAATGAATTTGGTAAAGTAGCAGGATACAAAATTAATGCACAGAAATCTCTTGCATTTCTATACACTAATGACGAAAAATCTGAAAGTGAAATTAAGAAAACACTCCCATTTACCATTGCAACAAAAAGAATAAAATATCTAGGAATAAACCTACCTAAGGAGACAAAAGACCTGTATGCAGAAAATTATAAGACACTGATGAAAGAAATTAAAGATGATACAAATAGATGGAGAGATATACCATGTTCCTGGATTGGAAGAATCAACATTGTGAAAATGTCTCTACTACCCAAAGCAATCTACAGATTCAATGCAATCCCTATCAAACTACCACTGGCATTTTTCACAGAACTAGAACAAAAAATTTCACAATTTGTATGGAAACACAAAAGACCCCGAATAGCCAAAGCAATCTTGAGAACGAAAAATGGAGCTGGGGGAATCAGGCTCCCTGACTTCAGACTATATTACAAAGCTTCAGTAATCAAGACAGTTTGGTATTGGCACAAAAACAGAAATATAGATCAATGGAACAGGATAGAAAGCCCAGAGATAAACCCACACACATATGGTCAACTTATCTTTGATAAAGGAGGCAAGCATATACAGTGGAGAAAAGACAGCCTCTTCAATAAGTGGTGCTGGGAAAATTGGACAGGAACATGTAAAAGTATGAAATTAGAACACTCCCTGACACCATGCACAAAAATAAACTCAAAATGGATTAAAGACCTAAATGTAAGGCCAGACACTATCAAACTCTTAGAGGAAAACATAGGCAGAACACTCTATGACATACATCACAGCAAGATTCTTTTTGACCCAGCTCCCAGAGAAATGGAAATAAGAACACAAATAAACAAATGGGACCTAATGAAACTTAAAAGCTTTTGCACAGCAAAGGAAACCATAAACAAGACCAAAAGACAACCCTCAGAATGGGAGAAAATATTTGCAAATGAAGCAACTGACAAAGGATTAATCTCCAAGATTTACAAGCAGCTCATGCAGCTCAATAACAAAAAAAACGAACAACCCAATCCAAAAATGGGCAGAAGATCTAAATAGACATTTCTTCAAAGAAGATATACAGATGGCCTACAGACACATGAAAGAATGCTCAACATCATTAATCATTAGAGAAATGCAAATCAAAACTACAATGAGATATCATCTCACACCGGTCAGAATGGCCATCATCAAAAAATCTAGAAACAATAAATGCTGGAGAGGGTGTGGAGGAAAGGGAACACTCTTGCACTGTTGGTGGGAATGTAAATTGATACAGCCACTATGGAGAACAGTATGGAGGTTCCTTAAAAAACTACAAATAGAACTACCATACGACCCAGCAATCCCACTACTGGGCATATACCCTGAGAAAACCATAGGTCAAAAAGAGTCATGTACCAAAATGTTCATTGCAGCTCTATTTACAATAGCCAGGACATGGAAGCAACCTAAATGTCCATCGACAGATGAATGGATAAAGAAGATGTGGCACATACATACAATGGAATATTACTCAGCCATCAAAAGAAATGAAATGGAGGTATTTGTAATGAGGTGGATGGAGTTAGAGTCTGTCATACAGAGTGAAGTAAGTCAGAAAGAGAAAAACAAATACAGTATGCTAACACATATATATGGAATCTAAGGGAAAAAAAAAAAAAAAGGCCATGAAGAACCTAGTGGCAAGACGGGAATAAAGACACAGACCTACTAGAGAATGGACTTGAGGATATGGGGAGGGGGTGGGGTGAGATGTGACAGGGTAAGAGAGTGTCATGGACATATATACACTACCAAATGTAAAATAGATAGCTAGTGGGAAGCAGCCGCATAGCACAGGGAGATCAGCTCGGTGCTTTGTGACCACCTAGAGGGGTGGGATGGGGAGGGTGGGAGGGAGGGAGATGCAAGAGGGAAGAGAAATGGGAACATATTGTATATGTATAACAGATTCACTTTGTTATAAAGCAGATGCTAACACACTATTGTAAGGCAATTATACTTCAATAAAGATGTTTGGAAAAAAAAAAAAAAAGATAGAGTCCCATTTTGTCCTGTATCACATAGAAGAAACGAAAGAAAACCTCTATGAGTTAATAACACAGAAATGCCTTGAACTCACTCATATTCTCCCAGGGGAATCTAGAAAACAAACTTGGCCCTCTTCCCAGCTCATTTCAAAGTGAGAAGTCAATGGAATGGAGCTGTTTGTGCCAAGCAATAATAGTGATAAATAATGCATGGGCATTTATTATTTCCACAGTTCCTCCCCTTCCGCTTGATCAAGGTCCTGAGCAAAGTTTCTCTTCTTTATCCTCGTTCTCAGCCAGCTGAAGGGCCCAGTAAGAAATGACTGGTAGTTCATGCCTCACCTCATCCAGAACAGAACCTGGGAGTTACGAGTGCTCTGCAGGTCACTTAGAAGTATGATGCACCCTGCCAGGATTTGCCCCAAATCTCCACTTCACCGAGGAAGCTCCCCTTAATAGCATTTTACAGCAGGCTTGTGTTTCAGGGAATTTGTCTGACGGGGGATGGGTCAAGTTTTCTCAAACTGGCAGGATGTGGCCATTGGAAAAAGAGGGGAAGATAAATGTTTTGTACAGAAGAAAGGGCAGCTAGACTGAACTGTACCATTTGCAGCTCATGGGCCCACTTTGGTTGGGCCTTTTTGGAAGAGCAAACTCCAGGTTCTTTCCTTGAAGCACTGGTTGACTTGGACAAAGTGGTCCAGATGTTCCCGCCCAGAGGTCCAAGGAACTAGTCTCCCCACATGCCAAAAGAAAGGACAAAGTCTTTCATGGGAAAGTATGTTTAGGAAATAATTGGGTTTCATTCGTATAGGATGTCTGAGAGCTCAAAATAGGAATTTTAAACTGTGAATCTCCAAAAGGAAGGATACAGCAAATGGTGGCTCTCAGACCTAACTGACCATCTTGCTAACTCTTTTATAAGAGTCATTTACTAGCTGTGTGACCTTTAGGCGAGTTACTTAACTATATTCTTTATTTTCAAACTGGGAAAATTAAACTGATAATGCCATAGGAATAATGCCATAGGATAGTAAGTACTATATAAACAATAAGTGATGATTGCTGTTGTTTCGATCTTTATTGCAGAATCGGGGATTGCCATGGATTAAGAATTTATGACACGTATTTTAAACATACTGGAAAGAACATGAACTTTAAAGTCAGACAGATATGGTTTCTAATACCAGCTGTCATTTTTTAGCTGTGTACTCTTGGGAAAGTTTACTTCGGTACCTCAGTTTCTCCTCTGAAAAATGGGGATATCTTAGTACCTTGCTGAAATATTTTAAGAACCGAATGAGGTGAGGTTATGTATTTAAGGTTCTTAGCACTGTGTCTGCCTGCATTTTGTAAGCACTCTTAAATATCACCTGCTGTCATCACCATCATCATTTTTATCACCATAGCCATCATCTCAATTAATATTCACAAAAATCCTGCAAGTTGAGAATTATTACAGATGGAAAATTAAGGCTCAGAGGGGTTAACCAATTTGTCTGAGACCACGCAGATAGTAAGAGACGATATGCAGACGTGAACTCAATTCTGTCTGGCTTGAAGATCTCCAGATGGCTGAGACATTAAGTGTTTAAAAAAAAAAATCCATGTGATCCCTATATTCCCCAACCTCCCTTGCCACTGGGTTGGGCCACATGAAGGAGTCTGGCAAATGGGAAATGATAAGTCATTTCTGGACCAGAACACGTATGCTTTGGTGAGACTCCTTCATCCTTCTCTTCCCTGCCATGGCACAACTGGAAAGTATATATGTCGATATGATGTGTCACAGACTGAGGGAGGCTGAATCCCTGAGTCACTAAGTGGTGTAGTACCCTCACTTGAATCATTAAGTAAAGTATTAACTCTTATTGTGCTAAGCCACTAGGATTTTGCGACTTGGTGTGGCATCTTGCAATGATTATCACAGTACATCACACTCTTCCCATTATGCCTCAGATACTTTCCCTGTTCTCAAAGAATTTACCAACTAGTTTGGTATATAAGACATGAAGATACATCTTTAATACTGAAAAATATGTTGGGACTATATATCATTCAGAATCCAATCAGAAAAACAAAAATCACTGTAGGTATATTAAACAGAAGATATTTAATACAGGAATTGATTATATCTTTTATATATTGATATATAGCTTATATATTTATATATGTATTGCAAGGCCTGAGGTTATTAACAGAGGGGAACATAAAGTTAAGTATTTGTAGGAAACCAGTACTGTTTCTGGATCCTCAGAGAAAAATCTACCTGGAAGCCAGTGTGATGTGCTGCTAAATATCCTCTTGTTGAAGCCCAGCTGTCTGAGCATGACCCAGAAGGCTGTACTCCCAGGATACTACTGCTTCTGCTACAGCTGCCAGTGTTGGAACCATTGCTGTTATTATCACTGCCACCAACACACCCCCTGCAACCACTGTGGTTCCTGATGCTGCTTCAAGACACCGCCAGGTGTCACTTTCCAACCTCCCACCTATGGCCCCCACTGGCAAATCTTAGCCACTCACAAGGGAGTCAGGGATATGTTACTTACTGCTCATAGAAGGGCAGCATAGAGGGTGGGAGGAGGGCTGAGGGCAACTGGCTGGCATAGATTCAAGTCGAGCAGTAAGGACAACATGTGCCAAGGGAGTTTAGAGAAGCATTTAAGATAGGCTGCATGGTCAAGGAGAGATGTATAAGTTTCCTGTTGCTGCTGTAACAAATTACCATAAACTTAGTGGCTTAAAACAACACAAATTTATTCTCTTACAGTTCTGAAGGACGGTAGTATAAAATGTGTCCATTTTGCCATGTAAGGTAATATATACACAGGTTTCAGGAATTAGGGTGTGTACATATATAGGGGACCATTATTCTGCCTACTACAAGAGATCTGGGCCAGACTCCCAAAGGATGCATAGGATTGAGATGAGTAGAGGAGAGTATGGACTGCAGTGAATTCTAGGCAGGGGAATTGACAAGTGCAAAGGCACAGGGGCAGAGAAGCACACAGTCTGGTGGAGGACAGTGTATAAATAGTTGTGACTGGCAAATGGCTCATGTAGGGCCATTGTGAAACATCAATCTAGAAAGGAAGGTGTGGGCCAGATACTGGAAAGCATTGATTTTTGTAGTTTATGTTGTAGTTAATAGGAAACCATGAAAGGTTATTGAGAAAGGGAATGATGTTAAAAAAGACTTCTGTCTAATAATGTAAATAATGACAGTAGCTGAGATTTACTGAGGCTTTCAACTGCCACGCACTGGGTTAAGTATTTCATATTCTATAGCTCATTAACCTACATGACAACCCTGTGAAATGGGAACCATTAAGATCTCCATTTTGCAGATGAGGAAACTGAGGCCAAGAGAGGCTTAGGAACTTTCCCAAGGTCATTTGATTGGTATGTCAGGGACTTGCAATTTAAACCAACTAATCTGACTCTGGAGTCGGAGTTCTTAACCCTGCCTTAGTCTGATTGGGTTGCCATAACACAACACCATAGATTGGGTAGCTTAAACAAGAGAAATTTATTTTCTCACAGTTCTGGGGGCTAGAAAGTCCAAGATCAAGGTTCTGGCTGATTTGGTTTCTGCTGAGAGCTCTCTTCCTGGCTTGCAGATGGGTTTTCTCACTGTGTCCTCATATGGCCGAGAGAGAGAGAGAGAGATAGCAAGCTCTCTGGTGTCTCTTCCTCTAAGGACACAATTCCCATCATGAGGGTCCCATCCTCATGTCCTCATCTAAACCTAATTGTCTTCCAAAGGCCTTGTCTCCAAATACCGTCATACTAGAGATTAGGGCCTCAACAGACAAACTTGTGGGGCAACACTATTCAGTCCGTAGCACCCCACTAAGTGAGGGCTTAATTCATAGAAGACCTAGATTAGACCAGAACTGGACTCCTCAAATGTTTTCACTTACTAATATCCCCATAGACAATCTTTGGAAAAGTTCATTTTGAATTTTCACAAACAGAAAAAGAAAGGGAATTAATACAACCAAGTGTCATTTCACTCCCATCAGATGCTGCACATATAAAACTCTGATAACACCCAGAGTAGGGCACAGATAGGGTATATGGGAACTCCTACCTGGTGACAGGGGAGTAATTGCTACATTTTGGAGAGCAGATTAGCAACACCTCGCAAAGGTGAAGATGCTTATACCCCAAAGCTGGCAGTTCCACTTCTTAATACATTAATAGAGGAACTCGGTTCCAATTACATAGGAAGGCACACTTACCAATATGTTTATTGTAAATATATTTTGCTGTGTGTGACAGCAAAATGTGAAAACAAGCAAGCTGCCTGTTAGTAGGGAGACTGATAAATAATTGACGGGTTAGTCCAACATTAGAATAGCATGCAACAGCTACAAAGAATAAACTGGAACTCATCTGTCACACGGATAAATTTCAAAACCGTAAGGTTGAAAGAAAAATATAAAGCAAGGCATACAGTATAGGCTAAAATGCACGTAAATTTTTAAAACACCGAAAGTTAGTATGTGTTTTCTATGGATGTCCATACGCATTGTAAAATTATAAACACATCCATGGGGGGAATGCACATGAAGTGCAGGGACATGAAAAAGGTGGAGAGAAGTGAGGGTAGGGCTTTGGCTTTACCTGTGAAATTTTATTTCTTGAGGAAAAAGAGAGACATCCGGAGAATATTTGGGTGGGATAGATGCTTGTGTTGTATTATTTTGTGAATCAGTGTGTTTGCATGCTATAAAATATTTAAATTATTTCATAATTTAAAATAATTGGGAAAAAACTAAGGGCATCTAATAATAGTAATATTCAGTCCCCTGGCCTGATTTGAGGATTAAATGAGACATTATATCTAAACCATCTTGCCTGATGTCTAGCTCCAGGGACTAGACTCCAGCCTTTCAGATTTCCTGTTTCACCTTAACATTTGTGTAGTGATTATGGTTCAGAAAAATACTTTTATATTCATTATTTAATTTTACCATCATAATAAGCCAGTGAATACAGCAGATATCTTTATTCCCATTTTAAGGCACTGGGGTCTAAGAAATAAATATTGGTGGTTCAGGGCAAGCTGAAAGAGGAACCAGATCTCCTGATATCCTGCCCTCGAATTTTCCCACTGTTTCTCCAAGATGGAGCAGTAGTGGCTTGTCAAGGGACAGAGAAAGCTCTTCTACCTGCAGTGGGGTAGAAAGTCGTAAGCCTTACTTGCAGGCTGCAAGGGAGAGAGAGCCGGATTGAAGGGAACAGCGCCATTGCCACCCCTCAGCAATTCCTTCATTGGCGGCCAGCAAATCCCCCCTAAGCTTTCTGCCTGAAGGTTCCTGTTCATAAAATGGAGATAAAATACCAGTTTCTCCCTATCAAACAGCCTTGTTCCCTGTAAATGCTTTAGAAATCTACACGGATCAAATGAAATCACATGTGTAGTCATGCTTTGGAAATAATGATGTGATAACAAATGTAAAATACTAGTGTTATTGCATAAATGGGTTGCTGGACTGAAAGTTTTGATATTTCGGCAATTCCATATAGTTCAGATCCTTCTTAAAAGTCCAAGAAAAATGGAAAGAATGGAGGAAAACATAGTCCTTTTTAGAAAGACCAATCTAATGAAAAGCCCAAGAGAGGATTTCTAATTGCAAAGAACCGATTCAATTGAGCCTAAAAACCACAAAGCTGTGTTTAAATGTGTGTGACATGTGGGTACCACAGTGTCTTCTTCAATAAGTGGCTTCAATTTATTCACATCGTTCCCATGCTGTAAAAGTAATTTCTAATTTACAATATCCGATATGACTCATTAATCTAGAAAATTAGATTTCTGGGGGCACATGGTTTGTGTGTCCAAAGACTGAAATCCAACTCTGTGCTCTTTTGTTTTCCTTCAAAGAAACTTGCAGGTTTGCAAATGCAGAACAAATCAATTCAGCAAAATGACTGCTCCCATATTTATAAAACTCCATGTTTGACTTAGTTGTCACAGAGCTTTAGAAAGTGCAGGTCACCAAGGACAAGAGGGTTGACAAAAATGGAAGAGACTGTCAGTTAACGGCGAGGGCAGGCAGGGGCATATCCACAATGGAGACAGCACTCGAGGCACAGATAAAACTTAACAGCAGCCGAGAGACTGGAAAGCTGACATCTGGGATGGGTAATTTGTAGTAGTACTACAGGGCTTGTCACTGAGCTTTTCAAACTAATGCTTTAGTGACGAATCAAGAAGTAGTAGGAGAGAGTTTTCCAGCCATTTGGGAGTATGAGGTAGTTGGTTGCAGTATTTGAACTACTAACACCTAGGAGACAAGAGCTGGCCAACTTGTCTGGTCTAAGCTTTCTCATCTGCACTAAGGGGATAATACCTATTTTCCGAGGACAGGGATGAGCTTTCAATAGAGGACGTACTGTGAGCGCTTTGTAATGCCTGACAATCCCTGTACAGTGGCATTGTCCCTGAGAACTATTTTGGGGACTGAATGCGACTCCCCATCCACCACAGGTTGGACACCATTCTTTCAACTAAAGTTCTTACATTTCTGAGTCTACCCTGAAGCACTTAATAAAGGCTTGAAGTGATCCTTTGGGAACAAGACAAGGGGTCGGGTAGAGAGGTAAATTACTGTCTCATTGATGACAGTAATGGAAGACAAATCTCAGGAGAAATTCATAATAATAATTCCTGTTTTATTAGGCAGTGGGTTTTATTTCAATGAATCTACACTGACTGTAATTCCCCAGCTCCTTACTGTTTGTCTCATACCTAAAACAATTTTTCCCAAGCTATACATCATAAGCACTACATAAGCACTAGTTCAAACTAATTAGGTATTTCTTGAATTTTTTACAGAAATGATTCAGTTCTCTGAGTCTCCTGTTTTTATATCTAGTGTACCATGTGTCTTTAGAACTACTTTAATTTAATATTAGAGAAACTAGATATGCTTATAATCAAACTGCATTGTTCATACAGTTTAAGCATCCACACTTCTCAACGCTTTTATTTCATACTGCAGTTTGTTTTCTTTTAAGGGTTGAATCAACTTGATTAAGTATTCTTATTGTTCAATGTAAGCTTTGCCTTTCTTTTCAATCCCTGTCCTGGCATACCATATCTCTATTCATACGCATTTCTATAAATTTACAGTTGATTATATTCACATTAGCTCCCTGCTTTAAAGCATGAATGTTCAAATGATTCTAAAGTTTTATGACATTTTGGTCTCCTGGCCCTTTAGCAGTATAGCAGCTTTAGCTGTGTAAGAAACCATCCCAAAATTTAGAATGTTAAAGTAATAGCCATTTCACTAGCTCAAGATTTGGTGGGTCGACATTTGGGGCTGGGCCCACCTGGGTAGTTCTGAACCTCTCAGCTGGGCTTACTCAGGCATCTTCCATCTGTTGGTGGTTGATGTTCTTATACATGTGTTTGGCAGGTAGTTGGCTGGCTGTTAGGATAACTGGGCCAAATGTCACTCATCATCCAGTAGGCTAGATCAAGCTTGTTCACACTGTGATGGTCTCAGGGTTCTCAGGGGCGGCAAGAGAAAGCAAGCCGTGTGTGCAAGTGTTTTTCAAGTCTCTCCTTGCATGACCAAGCCCAGAGTCAGTGTGGGAGAGGACTGCCTAGGGGAGATGTGAATAAATTGCGGGCCATCTCTGCAACCACGTGGCACAAGCAGCAAGGTCAATTATTATTCTAACATTCCTACATCGTTCTCTCCTCTTGAATGAAATCCTCTGTTGCACCTTCCTGGGGGAGATTACAGTGGGAAGTTCTTACACACACCCTTCCATTCTGCCCCACACCTAATAAGGCCTTTTTCTCTCATCATCTCAGCCTAAACACAGAGGTCTAGATACCTTGAGATTGAGTCAAACATGGAAGTTCTTCCTAAATTATCCTTAACTGAGCACCAACTACTGAACCACAGAGACATTCTGGTTTTGACATTTCAAAGTCAAACCAGGGTAGCAATGATGAGCTGCAGACCTTTCACACTGATGAAAGGAAACTCATCACATAAATGTTATTATGTTTTATTCTTCAAGAATATTATAGATTGCAAGTCCACTTTGTTTTCATGATGGATTGAACTACTTATAGCCTGAGATGTGGTTTGCTCATTTCTTTGAGATTGCTGCGTCAAATGGTGTGTGTATTTTTAAATAGATATTTCCAGATTGCTTTCTCCAAAACACATAACAATTCAGATTTCTACTAGCAATGTGTGAATGTATACTTAAATTCTCCATCAGGAATAGGTAGTAGAGGCTTTTACAATTTTTGTCAGTTTGATAGGTATGTGATATGTCATTGTTACCTTAATTTGTACTTCCCTGACCACTAGTGAGTTGGAGAAGTTTTAAACATGTATGCTTGCCATTTGGATTTCTTTTTTCTTTTTTAGAATTGCTTATTAATATCTTTTGGCTCATTTTTCTGCTCAGTTGTTTGTTTTTCTTGTCGATTTGTAAGACCTCTTTGCATATAATTAAAGTTGTTAATTTTTTGTTGGCTGCAACAACTGCAATTTTTCCCCAATACATAGTTTATTGATTTATTTTTTACTATACAGGAAGCATTTTAAAAATTATTTTTATATAAACAAGTATGCTTGTTTTTAAAATGGTTTCTGGTCTTCCTGTCTTGGTTAATCAGGTTTCTCCTGGCTTTAGATTGTATATATAATCTCCTTGATTTTTACCAAGATTATTTTACATTTTTGTTATTTACATTTAAATCTTTCATCCATCTGGAATTTATTTTTGTAGGTGATGTAATATAAAAGCCCAATGTTGGGCTTCCCTGGTGGTGCAGTGGTTAAGAATCTGCCTGCCAACGCAGGGGACACGGGTTCAAACCCTGGTCTGGGAAGATCCCACATGCCGCAGAGCAACTAAGCCCGTGCACCACAACTACTGAGCCCGCGTGCTACAACTACTGAATCCTGCATGCCTAGAGCCTGTGCTCCACAACAAGAGAAGCCACTGCAATGAGAAGCCCGTGCACCACAACGAAGAGTAGCCCCTGCAAGCAGCAATGAAGACCCAATGCAGCCAAAAACAAATAAATAAAATAAATTAAAAAAAAAAAAGTCCAATGTTATTTTCTTTATCATGGATAAGCATTATAGTATTCAATACTATCACCATTTGTTTAATAATTCATCCTTTCCTGAGTGAATTAAAATAGCATTTTTAATATCTTTAATATTTTAATATATGCTGGGATTTTTTTTTTTGATTCTCTATTTTCCTGATATTTCCATTTTAATTTGATTGTAGTATACTCTAATATCTGACAGGGCAATCCCCCCAATGTTGTGTTTTTGCAGACTAATATTGGGCAATTTTTTATTTCATATAAATGTCTAAGTAATTTTAAAAAATGAACTCTTTGGAGTTACTAATTCTGGGAGGATCAACACTTTTATGCTATTAAGTCTTATCCAAGAATATGCAGTGCTTTTTCATTTGTTCACATTTATTTTTATGTGCTTCAATGGCATTTTATAGTTTTCTTCACATAGGATCTATGTCTTTCTCATTAGATCTATGCCTAATAACTTTATAGTTTCTTTTAATAGTGCAGATGATTTTTTTTCTTTTCTTTTTTTTTTGCTATCTCCACTTCTTGGTGATTATTTCTAAAATAGACAAAAGATGTACAATATAGTCTAGTGCAGCATAATGGTTAAAACCATGGATTCTGGAACAAGATTCAAATCCTGGTTTGGTTCAAATCCTGGATCTACTACTATTACTTGTGTGGTCTTGGACATGCTATTTAAACTTTCTGTGCCTCAGTTATCTCACTTGGAAAATGAAGATAAGAATGCCCACGTATAACACAGAGGCAAGTCATCCACCAAAAATTTATATTCTTACTCCACAGTGAAGAGTTATTCCTGGGAAACAGCTGTCCAGTATTTCCCAAAACTGTATTTTCCAGGCTCTCTTTTACTGCATGGTTCTCAATGACTGAGTTTAGGACAAGAGAATGTGGCAGAAGTGTTGTTTACTAGCTTTAGGCCTGAATCAAAAATATGCAAGGCTTTCTCTCTTTTTGTTTATCAGTTGGATATTAATACCCAGGGCAACCTTAGGAGCCTGGAAATAAAGATGACAGAGCCTCTATCAGCCTGCATCTCTGGAATGACTGTGGAATAAATTTCTTTCCACTCCACCCCACCGCACCCCCCCCAATTCATGAAGGGAACATTAACTTCAACTACGATGGGCCACTAAGTTCCTAGGTTTATCTGTTACCTCAGCTAGTACTGCTCCATAGAATACTTCATGAGGGTTATGAACATATTTGTGTGTATATTTATATATATTTACACACACATATATGCACATATATATATAAATATGCACACACATATATGCTCATGTGTGTGTGTCAGTTTGGGTGTGTTAGTTATTATAAATATAATTATCTTGTACCTAGGTACCTACTAAATGCTCTTATTAATTTGAGTTTTGAGTTTTTTCCTGCAGTCTGAGATTTTCTGGGTATACAAACCACATTATCAGTAAAAAAAATATAGCTGTACCTCTTCCATTGTTTATACCAATTATCTTATTTTCTTATCTGACTACATTTGCTTAAATTGCCAAGACAATGTTGATTAATAACCTTGATAGCAGTCATTCTATTCATTTTCTGTTATTATTATAAATGGTCTATTGTTTTACTCTTTAAACTTTTATATGTTAGATTTTGGGAAATGTTATACTTAAGTAACTTCATTAAGTAGTTTCTATTATACTTGGTAATTTAAAAAAGATAACTATGTATTTTATCAAATTCCTTGTCTGCATCTGTTACTGGTAAGTTCACGTGTATTTTCTCCTTATTAGTTGATATACTGGAATATACTGAGAGACTTTTCTGCCTTGAACTATCCACACATTCCTCCAAACATATCTTTTTAGTCATATCATTGTATTCTTTTGATATATTGTTGGATTCCCTCTGCTAATAGCTTATTTAGAATTGTTATATTTTAAATCATGATTGAGATTGGTCTGTAGTTTTCTTTTGTACTACATCTAACAGGTTGAATATGTTGGTTTCATGAAATAAAGTGGGAAAGTTCACACATTTTAATAAAAGAATAGCTTAAATAACTTTGGAATTACTTCTTTTTTTAAGTTAGAGAACACTCACTTTTGAACCCATCTGGTCTTGGTGACTTTTCAATGGTAGATCTTTGCATACCTTACCAATCTCAGTGGCAATTGATCTATGCAAGTTTTCTACTTCTTTGGTCACTGTTGGTAATTCAGTTCATATTTTGGAATTTTTAGTTTAATAATCATGAATTCACTATATTGTGCTGTACCTGTAGCTCTTTAAATACTTTAATTTTGTTTTTGTTCTTGTTGTTCAGGAGTTCTGTATTCCTGGACACCTCTTCTATTTGATCTTCCTTTTTCTGGCTCCTGAGTCCCCATTGCTGAGTTATTGTTTTTATTGTTAGCTTACTAGGTCTCAAGTTGTGGTAGCAATCTTAAGAAGGATGGGGAGTAAAATATTTTGTGCTCTGTGGGCTGCTGTGTCCTCCATCTCCTTGAACTCTCCCAGCCTCGGGAGTAGAGATGCCTCACTCAGTTGTTCAACTTCCCTTTAGCTCCTTGACGAATAAGGACACTGGAGATACTTATGTGTTAACCCCAGATTCACATTTTGTTGGGCCAAAGTTTTCCCAGAATCCACAGCATTTCAGTTCTCTGGGGATCTCTGAAGATGCTGTGTAGACTCTCACCTGGATTCACCTTGCTGAGACCAAAACCCAGAGCCCAGAACTTCACAGCAGCTTGGACCAGGGGAGACCCATGGATTAGAGATGAGAATGGAGGGAAAGTTAGATGCATTTTTTTCTTTCCACAACAATAAACTAATGCATAAGATGAAACGAAGATGATTTCTTGATATTCTTTTATCAAAATCTACAAACAAAAATGGGCAGTTCTCACTTCGTGTTACTTTTGATTTAGTAACTCTTCTTATTTGACATTCCCCATTGAAAGTGTGGAGCAGGGGTAGGATAAGCAATCACTGAATAGCAACTTGTTTAGATGCATCACAGAGTGTACATATTTCATTCTAATATCAATGTTTTAAGGCAGGCACTAGCATACTTGTTTTATTGAAACTAAGGTTCAGTGAGGTTAAGTAAATTGTCTAAGTCCCCACATCTCAAGTGGTAGATCTGTAGGCAATACCCAGCTCTGCAGAACTTTGAGGTCTGTGCTCTCTTCATTTCATTACTTCCTTCTTTACTTGAACCTTGTATTGTTTCTATTTGTTTCCAAATGGAGCTAGGCAAAAGTGAGTGCATAGTTCAAGTTCTCAGTCATATTGATTATCATTAAAATGTAACCCATAGAAATACAAGACTTCTTAAAACAAGGACACAGTTAAGCAAAATGACAATTTATCAGGTAAAATTGTTTCTCTTAAGCAAAAGCAGACTTTAGAGATCTGATGTTCCACTTAATCATGAGTACTTTTACAAAGGTTTATTTTCCCCTTCTTATTAGATGATTTCTTCCCAGGTTGGCTTCTTTGATCTATCACCTTAATAACTCATGTCCATTGACAAGCAGTTCGAGATTCATTAGTAATAGAGATCTGAGTTCTCTCTTAATCCCAATAAGAATATCCAGCAAATCTTATATGGAGGCTCACATTTGTCTTTTCCATATATTGAGATTTCACATTTGATATTATTTTAATAAGGTGCTACATAAATTTAAAAAAGAGCCCTGCAAACCATTTTCTAAATGTGGAGAATTCATATAATTTTTGCATCTGTCTGATTTCTTGATATTGGATATGGAAGAAGTCTAAACAACACCTTGATACCAAAATGGAAGTTTTATCAAGTCACACCTTCTTTGCTAGCTTCTAGAGATTTCCTTAGACCGTTTAGAGGTCTGTGATCACAGTGTGAAAACTAGAGACCTGAGAAAAAGGTGAAGGCAAGTGAACTGAACCTGTTTAATAGATAAGAATACTGGGAAATGAAATAATGGAAGGGGAAGAATTCTTCAAACCCATTTGATTTCAGACTATTGTACTTAAGCAAGGTTCTCCATGGTGGCAGCCTGATTCTGACTAAACTACTCTTTACCTTGAGTGTCTATTGTACTCGAGACACATGCCTGGCCTTGTAGGGAACATGAAATCATACTTATCTTTGCCTTCAAGGAACCAGGAGATATGGGGGGAAAATGGGAGAGTATGAAAATACAGAAGTGAAAGATGAATCCCAGGAGTGCTTCAGGGGGAGAAGGACCTTCCCAAAGAGAAAACATAAACAAAAATATGGGCAAGTGTATGTGGCTTGTGTGTATGGACCCACTATCACATGCATAGGTGGTGAATATGAAGAAATAAGTAATAAAACAAGAAAGGTAGCTTGGAATCAGATCATAAATGGCCCTGAATACCATGGACAATTTGGTACAATATGAGGATGAGAAGGAGATAAGGTCAAGAGGTCTACTCAAAATTGGCCAAGCCCTAACACCATCTTCCATTATGAAAATGTCCTATTGATCCCATTGGTCCTTGGGAAATTCCTGCTTGCTTTCTGAGGCACACTTTCATCATGGTCCCACCTTCCAGTATAGGTGATTCTAATAAAGAAGACTGTAATCATGAGAACCTCCTGGGTTTTACCAAAACTGTAGCCACTCTAAGCCAAAGCTTGGCTCTTGGGCCTGTGTTTCATTACTATCTCACTCCCACTCAGGTCTGGTGTTATACATCTGGTCTGTCCCCTCCTACTTCTGACTCTGCACACTGAGGATGACTTGAGGTTATACCCTTACCCCCCTACTCTACCTGGATCTCAGAATTCAGCTGTAGAAGCTGAACCTAAAAAACTCCTGCATTGGGAGGGGAGGCCTTAAACAGTCCTACCCAGAAGATACACCGGACTTTCAATTCTAGTATTTTTCCAGCCACAGTGTATTGTGAAGAAGGAAATGTCTAGAATTTTTTAAAAGATAGAAAAGCAAATTATATTTTCTGTATATTGCAGGGAGGGAGAGAAGAACAGAATGCAGACAAATGGAAAGATTCCTTTACTGGATTTGTCTTGGTTTTTTGGTTATATCACTCCTTAGGGCTCTGCCATTCAAAGCTTTTGTCTGCTCTACACTTCCCTGTGGGCTGCTTGTCTACAGAAATACCCACAATTGTTCCCTATTGGTGGCTACAGTTGGAAAAGTGTTCCTTTTATATGGCAGCATCTGGACATACTAAAGTTACCTTTCATTTTCTAGCAAGATGACTTATTTTGAAAGATTGGGAACCTGTGCTTTGAAAACACATTTTCTCTCAACAGAAAAGATAGTGTGAGTAATAACACCCCACAGAAACTGATTATTTCAGCTGTAAAATACAAGTTCCATGGAGAGTGATGATTTTGAGAATAAGATCATGTTTTCAAACATAGAAGGCCTGTATTAGCTTTTTCTACTGTGCGACAAAGGATCTCATTATCTGAACCGTGTTTTTAGCAAATTACTTTTCTTGGTAGCAGACATGACAGTTCATTTTGACTGAGCATTTGGAATTCTTCTTAAATCAACTAATACTATAACTACCAGCTAAAAATAGCAACAATAGGCTTACCTTGGAGATACTGTGGGTTTGTTTAAAGACCACCAAATAAAGCAAATATTGCAAAAAAAAAAGTGAGTTACACAAATTTTTTGGTTTCCCAGTGCATATTACAGTTATGTTTACACTATACTGTAGTCTATTAAATGTGCAATAGCATTATGTCTAAGAAAACAATGTACATACCTTAATTTAAAAATACTTTATTGCTAAAAAATGCTAACCATCATCTGACAACACAGGGCTGCCACAAACCTTCAATTTATAAAAAATGCAGTATCTGTGAAGTTCAGGAAAACGAAGCACAATAAAATAAGGTATGTTATAGTCTAACTTTCATTAATGAACTAATTAAATTTATTTATTCAATGAATGTATAAAAATCTTATCCTATGGAAAATGCAAAATAATAATGAGATGTAATTTCTGCTTTCTAAAAGCTTCTAGTGCAATTATAGACAGAAGACACGTCGACTAAAAACTATGACAAAAGAGTATGTGATAAGGACCTTATGATATTTAGTATGATATGGATCAAGAGTTACAAACACAAATGCCTAGGGAATCCAGCAGGAAATGGACAGGTAAAGCTGACCTGTGAAAGAAGCAATAGGGATTGGCGGGAATATGGTAAATTCTGGAGTACTTATATTACTTAAAGAGGGCAGCTTCTACTCATTTGAGCTGTACGTTGTCAGGCAAGAATACAGGCCATCTCCTGCCAATCTTATTATTTTTCAGAAGAATCCAATGATCTGGATTATCAAAATATCTGAAAAAAAACTAAAAAATATCTAAAATCTCTAAAAAAAAAAAAACCCTCTCAGAGTCTACAATGTGGAAACCAAATGAAATATGTCTACATGCCATATTGATCTCACAGGCCACCTGTTTTTAAACTCTTTTATAGTCAGTTAGAGAAGGAAGTAATTACTTTGTAACAGATAAGAGCATAGGTTTTGGAATTGAGCAGTTATGACCTAAAGCAAGTTTCTTAACTTTTCAAAGCACAGTCTGTAAAATAATTCACAGAGTTGTTGCAAGGATTAAATAATAAAAAATACACAAAGTACTTGGAAAATTGCAAATACTCTTCCAGTGATAGCTTTCTCTCTCTCTCTCTC
Organism: Balaenoptera acutorostrata; assembly: GCF_949987535.1. Taxonomy (NCBI): domain Eukaryota; kingdom Metazoa; phylum Chordata; class Mammalia; order Artiodactyla; family Balaenopteridae; genus Balaenoptera; species Balaenoptera acutorostrata. The sequence goes on along the minus strand of NC_080079.1, from coordinate 18,717,713 downwards.
TCTCTCTCTCACACACACACGCACACACACACGCACACACACACACACCACACGTTTTGGAGATCTTGAAGGCAAGAGGATCTATGGCTTCTGTATTTATCCTCCAATTACATGCTAATGCCACATTCAGACTAGGGGTTGAGTTAAACTGACCACTAAACTTACTGAAATAGTCATTCTATTATAGTTCTATCTTCCTATTCATTGGTAGTTAGACCTAGAGGTTTGATCAGATTCAGGCTTGAGTTTATCATTCTTGTGGCTGTCAGTCTACAAGTGAACTTCCACCAGGAAGCACATAATATACGGTTATCTCTCTTTTTGTGGTGGTAGCAGTCATTGATGATCAACGCCTGAAACCACTAATTCATTAGGGGTGGCAAAATGGTGATATTATAATTCTATTATTCCTTCTTCATTTGTTAGTTGAAAACTTCAAAGAAGAAAAATTTTCTCATTAACTATTTTGTCATCCTGTGGTATAACTCTTATTGGAAAGACAAGGTAAAGTTGATTCTTTCTTTAATTACCAGTTTTCAAAATAATGAATAGCTCTCTACCATCTTGAAAATGTCAACAACTAGTTTATTGATTTTATCATTGTCATTATCATTAATATTACCGTATAAACTCATGGATTCAAATATATTTAATGTCATTTAGCCCACTACAGTTATTATTCTTTGGAAGGACAAATTTCTCCTGCTTTGGTCAGTAGGAGTTTATTCAGCTTAGATTTTAAGTCCTTTTGTCATGACTTTACTTGACTTTCATACCTTCTCTGCTTTCTTAATGATAAAATATTCCAGGGTCATCTTGAATACTTTCTGCTGTGAACCTAGAAACGGCTACTTCTTCAAGAACTTCTGGTAATTTTAATGTGAAATGATACTTAGCAATCACAGTCTGGGCACTTGAGGTGCTTATTCCTACTGGGTTGGTCATGATTCCTAATAATTTCCTTTGATAAAATGAAAAAAACCAAGAAAACAAAAAAGCATGATTTTTAAGATACACTATATAATGAGATCATACTGATTCTTCCAATCCGAATTCAGAATTACAGAGTTATACTTAACTTGATGTTTTTACTTAATATCAAAATCACATCTGTATTTACTTTTAGCCACACTAAAAGTCTAGGTCCTCAAAGATATCAGTAGAAATACTCTTGATTTATACCCTGACACATGGAACCTATCTCAGAATAACATCACCTGATATGATATTAAAAACTTTTCATTTTTGACCATTCATTTTGTCCTTATCCCCACCGGGATATACAGTCAAATAACCATGTTTCCAAATCGCTGCATACTTTCTGAGTGATTATGCCACCAGCTTTAAACAGTCATGTTAATTGTTCATTTTACTTTTAATTTTTAGGAATTCCTTCTTAAAAATAAAATTTTGTTTTAAAATTAAGTAAAACATCTATAAAATCTACAAATAAATATTTCAAAGAAGGCTAGCTTCTAAGCTTCTATCTGTGCCCATTCTTTTTACTATAGGTCAAAATAGTTTTTTTTTAAAGTTTTCATGAGTTATCTTTCCATTTCTTTAATATAAGTGTGTGTTTACCCCCTTCTTTCTTAGATAATGCATAGCATATTATTTTTGTTATTGTACCTCTAGTACAATGTAAATGGGAGTGATTTCAGTGGACAGCCTTAATTTGTTTATAATCTTAGGGAGAAAGTATTCAATCTTTCACCATTAAGTATGATGTTAACTATAGGTTTGTTTTTTTTTTTTTAATAAATTTATTTATTTATTTATTTATTTTTGGTTGTGTTGGGTCTTCGTTTCTATGCGAGGGCTTTCTCTAGTTGCGGCGAGCGGGGGCCACTCTTCATCGCGGTGCACGGGCCTCTCACTATCGCGGCCTCTCCCGTTGCGGAGCACAGGCTCCAGACGCGCAGGCTCAGTAGTTGTGGCTCACGGGCCCAGCTGCTCCGTGGCATGTGGGATCTTCCCAGACCAGGGCCCGAACCCGTGTCCCCTGCATTGGCAGGCGGATTCTCAACCACTGCACCACCAGGGAAGCCCTAACTATAGGTTTTTGAAGATGCCCTTCATCATATTGAAAGAGTTCCCTTCTATTCCTATGTTTCTGAGAGTATTTATTGTTTCTGGAGGTTGATTTTTTTTTTAAGTTTTTTTCTTCATCTACAGAGATGATTATATCTTTTGTCTTTAATTTATTGGTATAGTAAATTATATTGATTGATTTTTGAATGCTGAACTAACATTGCATTCCCAGGTAAACCATACCTGGCATGATATATTATTTTTCATAGTGTTGTTTTATTTGCAAATATTCTACTGAGCGTTTCTGCATCAATATTCATGAAATGTATTGCCCTGCAGCTTTCTTTTCTTCTAATTTCTCTGTTTTGGTATAAGAGGGTAATTGTGATCTTATAAAATGAATTTGGAGGTGCTCTCTTCTAGCTGCTTTTCTCCAAGAGAGTTTGTGTAGAATTTGAATTATTTCTTCCCTTAAACATTTTGTAGAATTTCCAATGAAGCTATCTAGGCCTAAAGTTTTCTTTTTGGAGAGGATTTTAGCTACAAATATAATTCCTCTATTAGATATAAAGCAATTCAGGTTAGCTAATTCTTTTTGAATTAGTTTTTTGGTCATTTGTGTCTGTCAAGAAAAGTGTTTGTTTCATTTAAGTTGTTGAGCTTATGGACATATAATGGTTTTACTATCCCATTCTTAGCTTTTAGTGTCCATAGAAACTGCAGTGCTATCTCTTCTTTCATATCTCATATTAGTAATTTGTGTCTGCTTACTTTTGTTGATCTTTTCAACAAATCAAAGTTTGAATTGATTTATTTTTTTCTATGGCTTTTCTGTTCTCTATCTCTGACCTAATTTTTATTATTTCTTTCTCTCTGTTAGCTTTGGGTTTAGCATGCTCTTACTTTTCTAGTTTCTTATGGTACAAAGTTAGATTACTGATTTGGAATCTTTCTTGCTTTTTAATGTAGGTGTTTACAGTTACGTATTTTTTCCATTGCACATTGTTTTTGCTGCATCCCATAAGATTTGGTACGTTGTATTTTAATTTCTACTCATTTCTAAGTGTTTCCTAATTTCACTTGTAATTTCTTCTTTGACCAATTGGTTGTTTAAGAGTGTACTGCTTAATTTCCACATATTTGTGAATTTTCTAGTTTTCCTTTTATTATTGCTTTCTATTTTCCTTTTACTGTGCTCAGAGAAGATACTTTATGATTTTAAAATTTTCTGAGAACTGTCTTGTAACCTAACAGTTACACCATCTATCCAGGAGAATCTCCCATGTGCACTTTACAAAAATGTGTAGTCTGCTCTTGTTGGGTAGAATGTTCTATACAAGTCAGGTCTAGTTTTTATAATATTGTTTAAATACTTTATTTGTTTACTGGTCTACTATCTAGTTGTTCTATCCATTATTGAAAGTGATGTATTAGAGTTACCAACTATTATTATAGAACTGTTTATTTCTGCCTTCATTTTTGTCAGTTCTTGCTTCATGTATTTTGGGACTCTGCTGTTAGGTGTGTATATGTTTGTAAATGTTATATTTTCATTAAGGATTGACCCTTTTATCAATATACAATGACTTCTTTGTCTCTCATAACTGATTTCTTACAGTCTATGTTATATGATATTAATATAGTGACCCTATCTCTCTTTTGGTTACTATTTGCATGGAATATCTTTTCCCATCCTTTCACTTTCAACCTATTTGTATCTTTGGATCTAAACTGTGTCTCCTATAAACAGCTTATAGGTAAATCATGTTTTTTCTTTTTCAATCCATTCTGCCAATTTCGGTCTTTCAACTGGCCCATTTAATCCTTTTACATTTTAAGCAATTACTAATAAGGAAGAATTTACTTCTAGCATTGTACTATTTGTTGTCTATACAACTTACATCATTTTTGTTTCTCAATTCCATTTACTGTCCATCTTTCCTTAGATGTAGGAATATTTGTATTTGTAACCTCAGATCTCTGATATGTTCAAGAAAAGTTATGCTTCTGTGATTTTGTAGATTATCTAGCTTTTCCTCATTGTTATGTTTTCCTTGTTGTTGACTTTCTTATTATCTGGCTTGTTCTTATGGTTTGGGAGTGTGGCTCTTTCCAGCTTTTTCCATTCCAAGTGGAACTTTTAACATGCAGGTCTTTCTTTTGAAAAGAAGTTTTAGTTGTTAATTCAAAGAATTTATAGTACCCAGAGTGCTCCAGTGCCTTCAGATCTAACTGCATTCCAATTCCTTTTCATTCACTCATAAATTATATGTTTCAGAACATCTCCCCAGTTTCTGTTGCTGTTCTTATATTGGCTAGTAATATTTCCCAGTGAGTACCTACTGAAAATTGTGAGGTTCTTCTATCCTCAGGGCCATGATAAGCCTAATTTCCTTGCCCCTACACTTCTTCCTTCACAGATGCTGATGCCATATGGGTCTTTTCAGGGATTTGTCTCCATCCATTTATATTCGGGTCTCATGGAAATAACCAAATTATTCAATTTTGTTGTAGATGTCTACAGGTCTTTAGTTTGGTTCCTCTAGCTATCCTGCTAATGTAATGGAGGGATTCAGGAAGCATTGAAAAATTACACTACTGCCTCTATTTTTCCAGGAACTATAGTTACTTTTTACTGTCCCTTAATTCAAATAAAATGGTTATCATTTTCTGACTGCCTACCCTAGACCAGGCACTTTACATATGTTATCACTAACACTCTTTTTTTTTTTTTTTTTTTTTTTACCAATTTTGTGGCAATATTAGTCCTATTTTAGAGATGAAGTAACTAAGCAGACTTACCTACCTAAGATTCCATATCTAGGTAGTAGTAGAGTTTGAACCAAATATTTCAGTCAGCAATAACTGTTATCACTTTTTACTATATCATATTGCTGATTCACAAAAGAATATCAGTGCAAGCCAAGGCAGTGCCAAAGAATGCCAAGGTTAATTTCACAACTATGACTTGCTCACACAATCTTTCACTGACCCTATAGGTTTACAGTCACTCATTCAATCAACAAACACTTACTGAATTTATTTCATGTGCCAAGAACTGATATAATGACACATACAATGAGTATTATCAATCAGAATCTCTGCCTTCATGGTATGTAATTTAGGACGTATATTCTAAAAGTAGCAGAGCCGGGGCTTCCCTTGTGGCTCAGTGGTTAAGAATCTGCCTGCCAATGCAGGAGACATGGGTTTGAGCCCTGGTCTGGGAAGATCCCACGTGCCGTGGAGCAACTAAGCCCGTGCGCCACGACTACTGAGCCTGTGTTCTAGAGCCCATGAGCCACAACTACTGAGCCCGTGTGCCGCAACTACTGAAGCCCACGCGCCCTAGAGCCCGTGCTCCACAACAAGAGAAGCCCGCACACCGCACCAAAGAGTAGCCCCCACTCCCTGCAACTAGAGAAAGCCCGTGAGCAGCAACGAAGACCCAACGCAGCCAAAAAAAAAAAAGTAAATAAGCAAATTTATTTTTAAAAAAAAGTAACAGAGCCTACTAAATAGCAATGAGATGATAAGTATACTGACTTCAAAGGCAAGAGAGGAGAGCTTGGGCTGCAATGATAGAGATACACTGAAGAGGGTAAAATTTAATCGACTTGAAGGGCATAAAAAAGTCCATTTATTGGACTTGGTGTTCATTTGGGACTGGGGTTAGGGGAAGATGAATAATGTGATCCCTGAAAATACTACAGAGTGGAAACTAAGGAATATGATTAATAAACACTAAGTTTAATAATAAGGAACAAAATTATTTGAAATATTAAGAAATCATATTTATAAATAGATTTATATAAATAAAAAGGAAAGTAGCAAGCATTCTGGGTCATAAAGGATAATAGCAGAAGCATAGATGTGGGAATGCTGTGGCCAATTCAGGGGACAATGAGGAAGTGAGTCTGCCCTACCAGAGTGTATGGAAGAGGGTAGGAAGGGAAGGTTGAGGCTGGTACCATGTGAACTTTGAGTTCCAGCTTGGTTACCTACTTCATGACCTTGGGCAAGTGACTTAACCTCTCTAAGCCTGTTTTGTCATCTCTAATATAAGGATAATAACTCTTTTCCATAGGGTTGTAGTAGAGATGAAATAAGATAAAGCATGCTTGCTTTATCAATACATGATACATCAATACATCAATACTCAATACATGTTTATGATGACAGTGTTAGTCTTAGAGATAATGAAAATGGGACTGATTCTCGGTCATCAATGCCCAGCTAAAGACCAAGGTGCTGGAATTCTCAGGGATGAGAACTGCTAAAGGGGAGACTGTAAATAATTGAATTGACTCTTTATGAAGATTAATTTGGCTATATCATCAGAATGGATTATTAAGTATAGATCAGAAAGGCAGGGAATAAGGTGAAAAGTTTCTATCTGACAAAAGTTCAGATATGGAAAATAAAGAGCGCGGAAGAAAGACCATCATGTATCTTTTTCTCTCCAGTGAGTATGCTCTGTTTTTTCACCTGGGGTTTTGATCTGATTGAGCCCTTGTGTCTGAGAGTCACCAGCTGCAGTGCTGGGAGAGAAGCATGCGGAGAGAACAGAGATACAGTATACACCTCTACCTCAAAGAGCCCAGCCTTGCAGGAGAGCTGGTACAACCTGGAACAAACAAAGCTTGTATTCACATCCCCCACCCTTGCTTGTCCCGGTTCTGTGGGAGTTGACCTGCATCCCAGGTACTTCTCTTAGAAGACTGAAGCCTGGGACACAGCTTCAGACACAGAGGAACAAAAAAGACAGTGAACAAAACATGGTCCCATGAAAGGGAGCTCTCCATCCTGCACAGCTTTGAGTTACTGCACTCAATGCAACTGCCCAAGAAACCCTGTGGATTCCTGCTGCAGAACCTTAGCTACAGAAACACCATTTTGTAACAGAGAAGGACAAACCTGACTCCATATTGTATCTCTAACCTTTGTGCTCTGTTCTTAGTCATGCTGGCTCTGCACCTTTGTAAAAGAATGTTGCCTATAGCCTGAAGTACACATGATAGCCCTTATCAAGACTCTGCCTGCCAGGCTTGACCTTTAAAGGTATAACACGTTTCATCCATATAGAGATAAAAAGTTGTGGAACAGAGAATAACAGGTGTCTTGTTGGAGGTTTACAGGAACATACGTGCAGAGCTGCAAGAACAAAGAATTCCTACACTAAGAAGTTTGCAGCAACCAGCCACACCCTTCCCCTTTTAGTATAAAAGAAGCCTGAATTCTAACTCAGGTAAGGCGGTTCTTTGGGACACTAGTCCACCATCTTCTCAGTTGCTGCCTTTCCGAATAAAATCACTATTCCTTGCCCCAACACCTCATCTATAGACTTATTGGCCTGTCATGTGGTGAGGAGCACGAGCTTGGACCCAGTGACAATTTTACCATACTTTGTACAGTCAGAAAAGGCCAATGTCTCCTCTCCTTTCTTTGCTGTCTTCTCCTACAGTGTAAGAAGCTAGAGAGTCTTTATAATTTTTCTGGATAAGATTTGGTCTGCTTTAAGGCTAAGAGAAGGATAGGGATGTGAGAGATGATCCTGTGGAGAAGGCAACAGGGTTTGTGTTTCCTCTGAAGACAGGGAGCTCCCGTTCTTTGGGTCAAGGAGAACATCCATGATGACTCAGCAAACATTCCTAGTGATGGATCCCCTGGTTCCAGAATCCAGAGCCTCTTTTCCAAGTCTCCCCTCACCATTTCCTTACCAAATGAACCAAATGAAAACATTTACAATGACACAATCCACTGTTCACTGGGAGTGGCCACCTACCATCCAATCCATCAGTGAAGGCTGTCAGTTCCAATTCTGAAATGCATCAGAAATCTGAACACTTCTCACCCTCATCATCTCCGCCGCCGGGACCTGGACTGAGCCACCACCATATCTTGCCTCAATTATTACTTTAGCCTCCTTACTGATCTGTTTTCACACTTGCCCCATTCAGTATATTGTCCATTTCAAAGCCAGAATGATGCCATCACAGTGTAATTCTGATTGTGTCATTTCTCTGCTCAGTGTGCTCCAATGACACCCTCCCTTCTCAGAACTCAACTCGCAAGTTGATTTCATGGCCTCAGATGTCCTTCATGACCCAGTCTTCTTTTCCCTCTGATCTCATCTCCTACCAGTTCATAGCTTTGTGGATCCACTGCAGCCACTCTGGTTCTCTTGCTCCTCCTCAAACATGGTAACACCTTCCCACCTCGGACCCTTCACACTCACTGTGTCCTCGGCCCAGAAGGTTCCTTTCCCAGATATCTAATGCTGACTACCTGCCTAGGCAGAGGGAACAACTCCTCTCTCTTTTGCTCACTTTTTGGCTCCAGCCACTCCTTGTTGGAGCCACTGCAGCCACTGGCCTTCTTGCTGATTCCTTTTTGTTTATTTTTAACATCTTCATTGGAGTATAATTGCTTTACAATGATGTGTTAGTTTCTGCTGTATAACAAAGTGAATCAGCTATAGGTGGTCACAAAGCACCGAGCTGATCTCCCTGTGCTATGTGGCTGCTTCCCACTAGCTATCTATTTGACATTTGGTAGTGTAGATATGTCCATGCCACAGTGAACCTTTCCCTACCTCAGGGCTTTCACCCTTGCTGTTCATTCTCCCTGGACTGCTCTTCCCCAGACATATCTCTGCCCAAATGTCACATTCTGAGAGAGCCTGGCCTGACTGTACTTTCCAAAAAATTACCCCTCCTTTTCCCTGTAACTCTTTTTTTTTTAACTTAGCTTTTATTTTTCTCTTTAGCATTTATTACCACCTAATATATTAAATGTTTATTTGCTTCATTGTCTGTATCCCTCCACTAGAATATAACTTCCAGGAGAACAGGGACTCTCTTTTTTTTCTCTATCATGTCATTTATGAAATGAAAGATTAATAAATATTTGTTGAGTGAGTGAGTTGATTGGTGAATGAATAGCCTTACGAATCAGGTATAAATCCACATGTTACAAAAGAGAAACTAAGACTGATAGCCAACCCAACACGGGTGGTAATCAGTGCAGAAGAGATTCAAACCTAGATGGACAATGGACAAAATGAAGGAAGGCTATTGAATTTCTTGGATTCTATCGATTGGAACAATAAAGCTATTCAGCTGTAAATGTGCACTATTCTTCAAAGGAAGAATGACCCAAAGGTGATTCAGAGATCATCAGGGTGGCCACCCCCCCACACCCGATTTCAAAGGGTGGGTTTCAAAAAGACAAACAGAGTATGCCTGAAACCTTAAAGGAATGGCCTATAGAGCCTTGGGGGGCAGGAACGTTGTCAAAGAGGATTATTGAGCCAAAGAGGATTATTCTCAAGGTGTAAGGTATAACAGAGTTTGCCTTGCTAGGTCTGGGACTTGCTTGGGACCTGCTATCCCTTTTTTGTTTCTCCCTTTTGAAATGGAATGTCTCCCTTTTGGAATGTGAATGTCTATCCTATGCCTCTTCCACCACTGTACATTGGAAACACAGAACTTATCGGTTTTACAGGTTCACAACTGGAGAGGAATTTTGCCTCAGAATAAATCATATCTTAAGTCTCACCCAAACCTGATTGATGTGATATTTAGATGAGACTTTGGACTTTAGAGTTTTTAATGGAATGAATTAGGACATTTGGGTCTGTTGGGATGACATGAATGTACTTTGCATAAGAGAAGGACCAGGGGTGGAATGTTATGCACTGAATGTTTGTGTCCCTTTAAAATTCATATGTCAAAGCCCTAATTCCCAATGTGGCTGTATCTGGAGATGGGGTCTTTATGGAAGTAATTAAGGTTAAGCGAGGTGGTAAGGGTAGGGCCCTGATCCAATACGATTCATGTTCTAATAAGAAGAGACATCAGAGAAATTGCTTCACTTTTACTCTCCCTCTCCCTCTCCCTCCCCCCCCCTCTTTCTCTCTCTCTCTCTCTCTCTCTCTCTCTCTCTCTCTCTCAGCACACAGGCCAAGCAAAGGCCATGTGAGCCCACAGTGAGGAGGCAGCCAGCTGCACCGCAAGGGGAGAGATTTCACCACAAACCAGACTTCCTGGCACCTTGATCATGAAAGTCTAACCTCCAGAACTTTGAGAAAATACCTTTCTGTTGTTTAATACACCCAGTCTTGTATTCTGTCATGGCAGCCCAAGCAGACTAAGACAATATGTCAACCACAGCCACTACTAGGAGTGTCATGCAGAATTACATCTCTGAAAAGAGTCGGTTGCTTTCAGCACCATCCATAATATTGCCTTCAACGGTTCCCATAATATTGTGGCTTTTCATGCACATTCATGCGTATGCACAAGAATGAATAAAGATGTCTACCTTTACAAAGGAAGTCCTGATGAGAGAGCATTTCTTTTGTCATACAAAATAGAAATGATTCCAGAAAAGTGGCTAAAACTTTCAACAAATACAAGGCTTTGCACCTGGCTGCAATACCTTCTCAGAAATCTTTTTCCACTTGGACTCTGCCCTGTAAATCCTTCTTCTTCACACACCTTCCAATCCATCCCCCTTCCTTCGTATTCAAGGTACGCACTACCTTAGATGAATCCCTCATTATCTCTCACCTGGAGCATTGCTATGGTTTACTAATTAGCCTCTTGGACTCTCCTTGCCTCCAATCTCAGTCCAACTAATCCATCATCTATCTCGTTGAATAATTATTATTTCTGATTATTTCTCTCCTTTGCACAAAATCCTCCAATGGCTCCATGCTACTAAATAGTGGGTCCCAAACTTGGTATACTGGTCATCAAGGATGCTTATAAAAATATCCAGTACGGGGTCCTACTTCTATAAATTCTGAGTCAGTTGGGCAAGTCTATTGTGGAAATTCTGAGATCCACACTTTGAGGAAACAATCGTAGAGAATAAATTTTAAATTCCTTAGCATGGATATTTAATGATCTGGCTCCTTATCTCCCAGAGAACATTTCTTGCACTTTCCTCCTCCTCTACCCATCATGTCTTCCAGCTGTGCTGAACTACCTTGTTCCCAAAACCTGTCTTGCTATTTTAGAATTTATATCTTTGCTCCATCAGCCTAGAAAGTTACCATTCTTCCAAATTGTCGGTTCAATGAACATCTCTACATCTTTCTCTATGTGAAAATATTTACGATGACTGCCATGTTCCCTAGGGAGAATTGATTGCTCTCTCCTGGTTTCATTTTATCCTTGTGGACCACTTTCATAGCTCCTCTAACACCTAATGGTACACATGTATTTTCTTAAGAAATTAGAAGCTCCTTGAATTCAGAGATCATGTCTTATTCTTCTTTGGAGCCAGACATCTAGTATTGTTGCTGGCACACAGAAAGTGCTCAATAAATGTATGTGTTGAAGAATGAATGCAGAAGTGATACAGTTTAAGAAATTTGTGTATTCTTCCAAATCAGATTAAAACTGGGAGTCAGTTTCCCCCAGCCAATGAGTAATGAAGAAAAACAAAGTCTTAGTTTCATAACACAGAAGGTCACAAGCACTCAGTTCTCAATAGCTTGGGGTACCTCAGTGACCCCCAAACTTTAGTTTTGGGGAGTCTGTCAAATGTAAATTCCTAGGCCAGTCCCTCAGAGATTCTAATTTTGAATGTTTGCAGTGGGGGTCCAGAAAGCCACATTTAAAAAAATGCCTCATGGGGTTCTCATAGAGATGATTCCAAGAGCCTAAGACCGTGACGGTCTTAAATGTTCCTCCACTAAGATAAAAGCAGCAGAAGCCTGATGCAAACTTTAAATCCTGCAACCCAACACCCTGGTGCCTACTGCACTAATATATATATGATTAGCTATGACTTGAACATCTATTTTTCCCTTTTATGACTTAAGGGAGGTCATAAACACAGTTCAGAGTTGTCAAGCCCTGTTGTTAAGATGCTAATTGTTGACTAGAGTGGGGGAAATTGTAAAGCTCCTGAAGAGCTGTTTGCCGGAGCCAGCGCTCTGCTCGAGCAGTCTTTTAAGTTCGTACACAGGTGTGCAGGGTCTACAAGTGTCCCTCTGTCTTCCAGGTGACAGGTACTCCAGGAAGCTTGGGACCAAGCCTGAGACACCACGGTTTCTTCAAAGGTTGGAACTTTGTCCAAACCTCTTCGACACCCCATAACTATTCCTCACTGACCTTTGGGAATGAGAAATCTCAAGCAAACAGAAGTGCCGGGAAGATTTCTCTGCTCCATTGCTAGCCACAATAGGAAACTACAGGAGGGCCGGCCCCTCCTGACCTTAGTCCGGCCCTTCTGCTTCCAGGCTTAGCATAAAAACTAACCTTATCAAAACAGGTCAACCTTCTGGGAGACACCCTCTATAGAAGGGAGGTGAGGTAAGGTGACGTGTCCCTGAGTTCCCCAGCCTGGGAACAATATCTGGTCTGTTTCCTACACACACCAGTCCTTGCCCAGGTGAACAGTACAGAAATCAGGAGGCAGCGCTAGGGAGGGGAGTAAAAAAATTGTATTAATGAAGGGACTCATGATAGCCTTTGGGTCCTGCACATCAAACTGAGTAATATTAATTTAGAGAAACCTGATATTTAGGAAACTAGGTTCTACCAAAGACAAGAGAGAGAATGCAGGGCTTGTTTTATAAACTGAAAAACATTTACCAACATTATTTGGTACATTTAGAACATGCTCTGCCCAGCATCTTTACTCAGATTTAGCAAACAAATGATATTTAACAACAGTAGCTACCACATTTTATGTGCAAAGTACTTGATGGAGCACATTACATTACATTTACTGCTTACATTACATTTACTGTTGTAACTTTCACAGCAATCCAGAAATGTAGATGCTATTATGCCCATTTTACAGTTGAGGAAATGCTTTCACAGAGGAATAGCTTGCTTAGTAATTCTGCGAGAGCTAAAACTAGCATATGCCTATCCAAGGGATAGTAAGTTATACTTGTTTGAAAATCAATAAGACAAATAGCATGGGGAATTTGGTCACAAGCATGTTTTAAAATAAAGAAAAAAAACGTAGCAGTGTTGTAGATCAAAATGTCAAATTCAAAGGAAGAAAAAGATAACTGTGTTGGGGTGGTCAGAGAATGTTTCATTGCGCTGAGACGTGAAAGATGGGCAGAGTTTGGTCTGACGAAGAAAAAGGGTAAGAACCTTGGAGTGCACAGGGATGATGAAGGCAGAGCAGAGGCAGGACTTTGGGGCACATGGAGTTGTTCAGTCTGGTAGCTAGAGTCTGTATTAAGCGCTATGGAGAAGAAGTTTAGAGGTGTTAGTGGGTCTAGAAAAAAGGAGAGACTTTGAGAGTTAGCTGAGAGAATCTGTGTTTTTCCTTATAGACAACTGGAAAGCTTTAAGGTTTTTTGGTCGAGTTCAGACAGTCGGATACAGAATGAATTAAGTGAAGGAATCTACAGTCATTTTACTGGTTGAGGGATGAAGTTCTTCATGGGTGGGAGAAGGAGAGAAAAGAATGAAAGGGGGGGAAGGGGCAACACTAATGAAGAACTGCCTGGACTTGCTCTCACGATCAACGAAGACCTGGTTTTGAATCTTGCGTCTACCATTCACCTGGCCAGGTAAACACTTACTATATTGCCATGCACTGTGCTAGTCATTCATTCATTGCACAGGTATGTTCTGAGTGTCTTCTACATGTCAAGCACCATTTTAGGCACTAGAGGTATAGCTACACAAGACAGAAAATAGCCTGTTCTGTCCTTAATTTTTTGAGACAAAACTCATTGTTATCACCATTTTGCAGATGAAAAGATCAAAGTTTTGAGAGGTTAAATAACCACCAAAAGTCACATGAAAGATAAGTGGCTGAACCATAATCCTCTGGATTCTAAAATCTATGCACCAAACCCCCAGGCTATTAGAGCAGGGTGCAGGTAACCAACCTTTCCTGAGTTGCAGTGGTTTCTTCTATAAAATGGGGATATAGAGCTTTCTCTTAACATATGGCAGGTTCATTTGTGGATTTATTTATTCATTCATTATTGGTGGTTAATTAGACTAGAGAATCTCAAAGAGATTCCCAAATCTCCTTTAAATAAGGTTGACACGACTCCGGGGATATTAGAGAGAGACAGGGCCCTGCTCACATTAAATATTTCACTCCCTGTGTTTTGGCAAGGGCCACATTTGGAAGAAGTAAAAACAAAGCTGGTATATTCCTTCTCTTCAACTCAAGTTCTGAAGACTTCTTGATTCTCCCAGGAGTCAAGGGAAAAGAATTATCACTGTATACATTTGCTTTATTCTGCAACTCTGAAAACAGTGCCATGGACACAAGGATATCGTTATTATAATTATGGGTTTGGAGAGTTTAGTAAGAAGTCACTTTTCTTAGGCTAGACTCTGAGAAGAAGACAGGCAAGAAACTTCATGATTTGGGTAAGGATGTTGAAGTAGGCATTCCCTGTGGGTAATACCACCTTCCTCACAGATTATATTTGTGAGAAGGTAGCCTGGGGAGGGGCCAGGAAACCGCACACAATCCCTGCACTTGAGACTTGCCACTGAGCTCACTTTTGTAAGAAGGGAAATGAATTAAGAAAAGAAAACCAAGTTAATTGTGTTACCTGTGGAGACTACCACCCATCAGAACAGGTACAGAGAGAGCTTGTTAACATAAGAACCACTCTATTTTAAACACAAAAGAAGGAGGAGGTCTTGGGAAAGGGACCTCTGTTTGAACAATGTACATCACTCAACAAAGTGGGTGGAAGACACCTGTCCCAAGTAAAGCACAAGGACTTGGAGATTAGAAATCATTCCATGTAATTTAAAAAATCATTTAATTCATATAGATTAAGCATTTTTTTATGATCCTGGCTAGGTGCTGGAGATTCAAGGACAGATTCACATACGGCAAAAGTGAATGTGTTCCTTGTTTACTGATACTAGTAGAGAGGTGGCCTTGGTTTCTTATTTAACAATTCTGAACCTTACTTTCTCATGTATAAAATGTGGACAATAATGACACTATTTCACAGGGTTATTATGAGGGTTAAATTAGATAATCTGTACACATCAACAAAGCTAGTGGCTAGTAGACAGTGTGTTCAGTAAATTTTACCTGCTATTAGCAGTCACTGCTAGATGCTATGATAGACTGATGGGTAATACAGACATGCACGCTGTCCTCTAGGGGCTAAAAGTCTATCACACTTACTAATTTTCCAAAGAAACCATGATAGAAGAGAGTTATAGGGTATGGTTGTCATCCAAGGGAACAATGGTCAACTGAAGCTGGGAGAGCCTGAAAAGCTTTCATTAAGTAGGCAGATTGGGCAGTGACAGAGGGATGCAAGAAATGGGACTTCAGGCAGGCAGGTCATTGTGCTAAACAACAGTGTGCAACAGCCAGGACTACCTAGGCATGTGCTGGGATGTAGGAGTGCCAAGGCTGAAAAGGAAGCTGGAGGCCAAATCACGAAGCCTCTCACGACATTTGGTCTTTTGATAAATACTCTTAAGTGACTACCAAGTGCCAGGCACTGTGTGAAGAACAAAGAGAACAAAGAAGGAAAGGACTTTGCTTCAAAAGCCACTTACAAATAATCCTTGCCCAGGGCAGTGGGTCCTTAGTACCAAGGCAGAGGAATAAACAGTGTGGTGGTCATGTTCCTGCCCCAGAATGACCCAGAGAGCAAGTTAATTTACCTCTTTGGGGCTCGGTTTCCTCATCTGTGAACTGGGGATGTTCGTTCTTCCCTGCCTACCTCACCTGAGAACAGGAATGAGAGCTGAGAATATTAGGAGGAGGCAATGATGGGAAGGCACCAGGGGACTTGTAAAGCACCAATGACATAAAAGACTGTGAGAAAATGATGATGACGTTGACATCCATGATGGTAAAGATGATGATTATGATGACAAAGAAGCTGGAGAAGATGGTGGTAAATAAGATGAAAACAATAGGGATCGTCATGACGATTCATCATGACTCATTCAACCACTGAACAAATATATGCTGAGAGCTGACTATCTGTGAGACACTGCTTTAGCATTATGTGTACGATAATAGACAAAACAAAGTCCCTGCCTTAATTTTATTGGGAGGAAAACTAGGAATAGATGAATAGTCATATAATTATTAGAGTTTAGGACAGCAAGAAAAGAAGTAGAGTGAAGGGATAGAAGATGATGAGAGGTGGCGATGACAGTGGTGAGAATGCTACTGGTAATAGCTGAAATCTCCCAGCAAAATTCAAAACCTGTGCAAGATTTCATTCAATTCAGTGGTCCAACCTTTGTCACTCTGGGTGGTACTCGGTGGCACGCACGTGGTGCTGTGGCATTTATGTAGGCTCTGAGTTGGGTGCCTGGGGGCCGACACGCAGAAGAAAAGAGCTTATGGTTGAGATTTCTCTAAGCCTATTCTGAGCCCAAATGACCCAACAGTCTAGGCAAACAAAGACCCTGGTTGTTCCTTTCATGTAAAACATGTTACTGAAGCTAGTCTACCCTACCCCCAAGAGTGATTTCTGTGTAAGTCTCAGGAGTCTGGCACATACTGCAGGTTGGCAACATCAATTTTCCCCCTAAGAAAAATAACGTTGTCATAATTGTCTTTGGCTTTAAGCTTATGTCATTGTCCTGAGGGAAACGAAGTTGAAGGTGGGTGGAGAAAGGCTATTAAAACCCTGGGTTCTTTCTGCACATACAAAGAGCATACAATGACTCCATTTGCCTTGACTTTGGCAGCAAGGATCTGAATCAGCTTAGGCAAACCCTGAAGTTAACACCAGAACATCACACCAGCAGAAAACATTGAAGCAGAGGGACTACACGGAAGCCTGGATACAATTGGCACATTCTGTAACAGTGTACAATTTGGTACGTGTCAGAGAAAAGGCCCTATTGGACTCTGGAAGGTCACCAAAAGCAGGGTCCATGTTTTATTCACATTTATATCTCTTGCCTTTTAGTCCTGTATCTGGCAAAATAAATCAGCAAACATTTAGTTGTTTGAATGTGGGATAGAATGAAAGAGAGAATGAGTAAGTAAGTGGGAGAATAAATTAACAGAAACTGGTGTGGAGCAGGAGAAGACACAGGCAAATGTGGAATCCAGTCCAGGCATCATCTTTACCACCTGGAAGAGCCTGGACGTGGTCTTGACCTTGAGCTTAATTTTCCTCATCTGGGCAATGAGGATAATTATCATATCTACCTTAGAGAGCTATTGTGAGGATTATGAAATAACATACAGCATATAAAGTTCCTAAAGCTGTGTCTGGAATGTAGATGTGCTCCACAAATTGTCAGTGTTAACAATCACACGAGTTATCATGCTCATGGTCATTATCAGGAAAGCAGTATTTTTCAGAACCGGAAGAAGAATGCATAATGTTAGACATATTTTAGTAAAATAGCTAATCACATCATCGACACTTAACAAGGGCTTAGGTCTATTAACATTGTGTATCAGTCTCACCATCCCTGAAATATAAAGAAGCACACATATATTTATTGATCAATTAATATCTTTAAGGTGTTAGGTGATATGGGGTGACACAAAGAATTATAAAATGTGGGCTCTATCCTTAAGTTTTTTTTTTACTACTGAGAGAGGTAGAGAGATAGACATAAAAAACAAAAAACAAAACAAGACAAAACAAAACAATGACACCAAGCAATCTAAACTAAGTATGGCTAAGGGATCAGAGACAGCAAGGACTACTCAGAGGTAGAGAGAAAGTATAGCTCAATCCCACCTTCCTAAGAAGCAGATGTTCTTAAACTGGATGATGGGTAAACAAAGCAATGAAAATGAAAATTAATAAGAAACATTTCAATCTAAAAAAAAAACACTTAGAAATTCTAAAATATTCTAAAGAAGCTTTAGATCACAGAGAAATGAGCACTGCAGTTATAGACTTTTAGAGAATAGCTACTATAAAAACTCTACATATCAAATTTATGAAATGTGGTCAAAGCTGCACTCAAAGGAAATTACGTTGTCATAAATGCTTCCATTTTTAGATGTCAGAAAGTAAATATACAGGAAATAATCATTAAAATCAAGAAGTTAGGAAATTAACAAAATATACTTAAGTAGGAGAAAAGAATGAAAAAGATGAAAGCAGAAATGAATGAATTAGAAGGCAAAGAAAAAATTATTAACAAACCAGAGGTGATTCTAGAAAATAATCACACATCTTAGAAATGTGTATATCTTGGAGAAAAAAGAGAGAATAAGGGTGTGCGTTGCAATGTTCATTGCAGCACTATTTACAATAGCCAGGACATGGAAGCAACCTAAGTGTCCATCGACAGATGAATGGATAAAGAAGATGTGGCACATATATACAATGGAATATTACTCAGCCATAAAAAGAAACGAACCTGAGTTATTTGTAGTGAGGTGGATAGACCTAGAGTCTGTTATACAGAGTGAAGTAAGTCAGAAAGAGAAAAACAAATACCGTATGCTAACACAGATATATAGAATAAAAAAAAAAAAGGTTCTGATGAACCTAGGGGCAGGACAGGAATAAAGACGGAGACGTAGAGAAGGACTTGAGGACACGGGGAGGGGGAAGGGTAAACTGGGATGAAGTGAGAGAGTAGCAATGACATACATACACTACCAAATGTAAAATAGATAGCTAGTGGGAAGCAGCTGCATAGCACAGGGAGATAAGCTTGGTGCTCTGTAACCACCTAGAGGGGTGGGATAGGGAGGGTGGGAGGGAGATGCAAGAGGGAGGGGATATGGGGATATATGTATATGTATAGCTGATTCACTTTGTTATACAGCAGAAACTAACACAACATTGGAAACAATTATACACCAATAAAGATGTTTAAAAAAAAAAAAGAGTGTGTGTTGGTGGGGGGTATCTTCCTTTAGAAATGAATGAGTTCATAACATGTAGGAAAATTAAAAATTTTGGAATTGAATAAAATTGATTAAGTTTGTAGAGGCTATAAATGATCAAAATTTACTTAAGAATTAGAAAAAAAATTAGACAATAAGCAAGGATTCCTTCTTCTCCCCCTTCTCCCCAATTTCAAAATACAACTTCTATGATATGTAATGGACCCAGATGAATTTTATATGAATCCTTCAAGGAGCAGACAATACCCATGTTGTTTAACTCTTCCATAAAAAGAAAAAATTTCTCTATTTTTTTTGAAGCTAGTATAACCCTGAAAACCAAAATCTGAAAAATATAACACACAAAAAAAGGAAACAAAAAATTTCCATTGCTGTTGTATCAATAATAGAAGTGTTCCCATCAACTGTCCTGGATTCTGATCAATCAGACTGATAAAGTTTGGGACCTGGGACTCTTTGCTGCAGTGCTTGCACCTGGACAAACATCTCCTCGAACAAGAAACTATAAGGGATTAAAAATAACTGCTTGCATGCACTGTTGGGGCATTATGAACAACAAAATACAAAAAGACCAAAACCCCAACTGCCACTTCTGAGGAGTGGGAGCAAAAGCAGGGTATTGCACATGCACCCTGCACACAGCACCACCAAGGGGGTGGGTAAACTTCCCAAGCCACTCCTCCAGCCTGACCCCTGGACCTGCCTCTACCCTCACCCCAATTAAGGGAACAGCTTGCCCTCCCTCGGGGAGTGAGCAAGGGAACCTGTTATTTATTTTTGTTCCCTTGTACTGCAGCACTAGTCCCAGTAAAGCCTTGCCTGAATTTCTCATCTGGCCTCATCAATTTCTATTGATCAAAGAGTCCAAGAACCCTGGTCGGTAATAAGATTAGCCCACCACAACTTCTGGGAGAAGTAAGATAATCGGTGGATACAAAAGCAAGAAGAATGAAGTTTTGTGGTGTGGGAAGGAGGATTTGAAGCCTCCTTTCCTTTTACCTATCTTTATCTAATTGTAAAACTCAAGAGAACTCTGAAAAACTATTGGAATTAGCAAAAGAGCTTAATAAAATGACTAGTTACAAACAACATACAGAATTATTGTCTTTCTTTATAACCAATAAAATAGTACCATTTGCAGCAACATGAATGGACCTAGAGGTTATCATACTAAGTGAAGTAAGTCAGACAGAGAAAGACAAATATCATATGATATCACTTATATGTGGAACTTAAAAAAAATGATACAAATGAACTTGTTTACAAAATAGAAATAGACTCACAGACAGAAAACACCCTAAATTAACCCTAAATTAATATATAGATTTTAATGCATATCAATCAAAATCCCAACATGGTTGTTTTTGAATTGTCAAAATGATTATGACATTCATCTGAAAAAGACAAATAGATTAGAATAGCCATGAAAATTCTGACAAAGAAAACTGACAAGGTACTTGATATATTTATTTATTTTAATATATTAGTGTTAAATTTTACTGTATTAGTATTTAAATATATTTTAACACTAGAATAAGTTTTCAAGTGCTTGAAAAGATACTAAACTAACATGATAATTATGGATGCCTCTAGATGGGGGTGGCTGTTTGCTTTTATTTTCTTCTCTGTAATTTCTTCATATTTTCTAAATTTTCAATGGTGGGCATGTATTACTCTTATTATCAGAATAAAACTTAATGTTATTTTTTAAAGGATCTATAGAATTCAGATTGAGAAGGGAAGCAGTCTATGAAGAAATAGGAGATATAAATATTAGCTCTATTCAATTATATGGAATTTACACTCTTAATTTGAATGTGTTTTATGTTTTTTATTTTTAATGTTTTTTTGTATGTTTTTAAATTCCTCCTCTCATAGCTCCTTAAGGGATGGGGTTTTTTTTCTGTTTCAATTTACTGCTGTATCTTCAGCATCTAGAAGAGCGTCTGGCCCATATTATGTACTTAATAATTGTTTGATGACTATTAAAGGAATAAATATTAGGTGTGGTTGATGTCTTAGTTCAGACTCCCCCCAAAACAGAGTCTGAGACAAGGATTTAGATACAGGTAGTTTAACTGGGAGCTAAGCCCAAAAAGCAAGAGTAAGGGAGTAGGTAAAGTGAAATAGAAAAGTAAGGCCAATCTAAGGATGCATTACCTACATTATCTAAAGTACACATGTAAGTAACAGAGGCCCAATTCCCCTGTACCCACTAGGAAACATACAGAAATTTACACTCAAAGAATAGGAGGCTGGGCCATTTGTTTACCAGCTTTCATCCCCAGTGATTGAGGTTTGCCCTGAGGGCATTGATTTCTCTTCACTGTAAAGAAAAAAGAAAAAAAGAAAATTGAGTGACCTGTGCTGAGGCAAGACACAGTCATGATGAGGTCAGACTTAGTTCTCAGGAACTGTTCATAATAGCAGAGGTTAAAATCAGAGGTGGATCAAGGGGTGGACTTGAGGTACCAGAGGTGTCTGTCACATTTGATGAAGAATATAATGATGCCATATTGCAAAGGTCTTGAGTTTCAGGTGAGGCAAGTTGGCCTCTACTCTGTGGAAAAGGGAATGAGAACTCATGGAGAAAAACAAACTCATGCTAGTACCACTCAGAGAGCCACAAGGAGAGAAAAGCCAAAATAGACGGAACAATGATGCTTTCTTTTACAACCAAATGGTTAACTACACTCTGGGTAGAGAGATCACAGGCTCTAATCTTGAATTGTGGGATTAAATAGCCACATTACAAAATTCATATCCTGAATTAGACAGTGGCTGTGTTTGGAGTAGAATAGACTCTGAAGCTCTGAGAATTTCCCCTGTGGTCATTGTTCCCCATAGCAGTTCTTCACTACTCCTTCTAATTGACTTTAGCCCCTAACAGTGACATCCTACCCCTCTAGATAAACCTGAATCACCCAACAAAAGGGCACATGTAATCTGTATTTCTCTCTCTTCTTTGAACCATTTTTTGGCCCAACTATTCCAAAAACAGGCTAAACTTTACTTATTCCTCTTGTTAAAGCTCTTAAAAAATGATGTACCTTTCTCTTTTAAATGATAATGTTCTTTGGAACCTTCTTGTGCCATTTTGAATAAAGGTGTATCCTAACCTTGTTCTGGTTGATATTCCTCCAAAAGGTTGAGTGCAATCAACTGGATCAGGACTGAACTGCTCAGCCTTGGCTACTTAGAGTAGAGAGTCTCGAAGACCCTTTGATGTTTCATCTTCCTGGAGCCCCATTGTTGGTCCACTGTGTGAGTCCTGCTCTTGGTGAACGAGCACCCTTATCCCTTTGCATTGAAGTACTACCTACGCTGTTATTTTTAGTTTTTATTGTCTTTGGCACTGTCCTCTTGATTTGATTTGTCTCACTGCTCAGGGCTCTCATGGATTAAGTAGGGGTTGGATTCCCAGAGCCTGGTTATGTGTCTCTTGTCTGTTCTCAACAAACAAACCTCTTTGTCATCTGGCTTCTGCAGTTCTGCCAGGATCTTACTGAGGACAGTTTTCATCTTCAGTGACC
The DNA here is from genome assembly GCF_949987535.1 of Balaenoptera acutorostrata. Lineage (NCBI taxonomy): Eukaryota > Metazoa > Chordata > Mammalia > Artiodactyla > Balaenopteridae > Balaenoptera > Balaenoptera acutorostrata. The sequence goes on along the minus strand of NC_080079.1, from coordinate 18,695,322 downwards.
CCTCTGGAGAACTTACGATATTCATGAGAAAATCCATTTTCATGGCACCTGAGAATCAGAGTTCAAAGATTCCAAATAATCAATGATGAGTAATTTTTTTATTGGTATAAAGAAGCATTTGAAAGACAGGAATATTCTAAAATTACTCCCCTTAAGGACTCCTTAGAGAAGACTAAAATATACAGAATATAAAAATCTGAACATAAACTCTCCTCTTCCCAGTACCCAACTCCAAATTGGCCTCCCTCTTGTTGCCCTGTACATCAACCACCTCCCCCCATCCCTTGCCCTGTTCCTTTTATTACTCCTGAACCTTCACCAGACCCTTTACACTTTCTTTCACACCCTTCTCACTGGACAATATATGTTCATAGTGTCCTCCATCTATAGATGGAGATGAAGATCAGCATTTTTCCTCTTACAGTTTTAACTTGATCTAATCAAGATTCGATTTTTGCATAATCTAGTTAAGAGTTCTCCAAACTCTTAGAGAGAAAACAGTTAAATGAAGAATTTAGAATTTTCCTATGATCTTATAATCCTGGACTCCCTGATCACTATCAATTGGCTTACTGCCTTGTGAGACCTAAAGATACTGAAACTGGGTTAGAAACTGCAAAATGTATTGATTATGGAATAATTAGCAGCTATCCCTGAGGTCTTTCCTGCTAAAATTGACTAGTTAACAATCCAGCCTTATAAACAGAAAATGAATAAATTAATCTCTAATTTCAGAAACTGCTTACAGATCACCTACAGGGAATACTATAGTTTTGATAGGGACAAAGATTTCCCAATTGCACTATCTACTTTCACTGTTGATGTTCTTAAATCAGAGGTGGCACATTTCGGTAGAAAACAGAAGATAGAAGGACAGTTTGCCCACCTCCTGAATCAACAGGGCTTGCTGAGCACTTTGATGATATTTGACTCAGAAAAAAAGAAAAATTACAGACCAAAATAATATCTTTTTACATTAAGCAATTAGGTAAACCCAAGACCAAGGGCACCTCTGTGTCTGATATAGACTAAGACATTGGCCAATACAGTAAGGAAAGGAGACATTGGAAGAATAATTCCCACCTTAGCTTGAAGGATCAAATCTCAAAACTTTGTCTGACAGAATGACAGCCCTCTGAAAAAATAGCCTCTCAATTCTTACCACGGAAGGGAAAAATTTCCATGCATTTTCAAAAGCAGAAGTTTCTATTTCTAGATGATTCTAAGCTACACTCTTTACTACAAACCTTTCTGCCTGTTGGAATCTCAAGTATCCCTTAGACAACCTTTTGTCTCAGCCACTCTTGTCCCTCTGGGTTCTTTTGCCAATCAACACACTCTGCTGCTTAGTGATCCCACTCTGGTGGATCAGTTGGAATGAGACCTTCTTTCTAAAAGGGGTGCTGCTATTAAATATGGACCAATGGCTTCTTTCTGGAACACCCAGAAGGAGAAGAATCCCCAGCCTATAATTTAATGATTACACAAATTGATTACTCACTATCAACATCTCAGACCTTAAATCTTTTCCTGAAAGCTTCTGGGTCAAAGAGATCAGACATGGGACACATTAGGGAGGCTGAGCCTTTAAATTATCAATCTAGCAATGCTCTTACCAAAACTGTCCCAAGACCCAATTAAAAAGGGAGGGTATGGAATGACTGCAGGCCATCATATCTGCATTCTTCCAGAAAGGATTCATTATCCCCTGTACCTGTCCTTGGAATACCTCTGTTCTACCTGTCTAAAGGACAGAGGGGCATAGCCACTGCTCTGTTTAGGATTCAAGGATCATTAACAAGACTGTGCCTCTTCACTTTCCTGAAACCCCAAACCCTAATACCATCATGTTCTCAATCCTCAAGATAGCTGCTTACCTTACACTGGAATAACTATGCTCTGTATTCTTAGTATACCCTTGCACCCAGACTTGCAGCATCTATTTGCATTTACTTGGGAAAATCAATAATACATATAAACAGTTTGCCCCAGTGGTTTACAAAGTACCCTCTTACTCCTTAAAATTATTTAACCATAGCTTTAGAAGCATCCAAATCATCCAGGACTCTGTTCTTAAATAATATGTGTATGATCTGTTACATTTCCAAATAGAAAGTTTTGCAGAATTGATTCGCTTCATATGCTGAAAGCATTAGCATTTGAGGGACACAAAGTCTCCAAGGATTATCTTCAATTTTGTCATACGTAAGTACACTGTCCAGGCTATGACATAATGCAAAATGGAAAGACTCTTTCCTCTCAAAGACTGTAAGCCATCTGCGACTTTCCTGGGCCACTTACCAGCAAACGACTTAAAGAATACTTTGGTGACATATGCTAAATAGGCATTTATCACTTATTAGAGGCTCTCACTTCATCAGTTAGCAGAAGTCTAGCCCCTCCTCCCCTCCCCCCCACTTACTTGTGTGCAGTGGCAGCAGCCACAAATTTAACCGAGGCCTCTGCTGACTTAGGAGCTACACTTAGTCAAGTGATCCCTCATGTTGTTCAGACCTTACTGTTGACTGAAAATGCCCAGAACTTTACTGCCTCTGGAATGACCTCCTATGAAATCCTTTTCTCATCCACACATATTTCTATCCATCATTGTAACACCCTAAACCCTATCACCCTTCTTCCACATTTAAAGGAGAGAGAATCTCAGGACTGCCATGCTTTTACTCAGTTTTTCTTGCCTTGGCCTGACCTCCTTGAAACCCATTTAGAAAACCAAGATTCAGAACTGTTTGTAAATGAACTTATTTAAGAACTCAAGAAGGAAGCTATGTTAGATCCACTCTAAACAGGAACTCACAGGCTATTCCCATATGAGCTGGTTACTGGATGCTTCATGTATCTTAGCAGCTCAGCTCCTATCCTTGACTTTACTCTTTCACAGGTCAAAATGGCCAACTACTACAGAGATTTAATGCAATTTATCCAAGTTTATCAAAAAAGGTGGCTTTTCCCAATTATAAACCATAAGAACCCCTGCCTACCTTTCGGCTTGGAGTCCATGTGCACTTGAAATGACACCAGTATAAGACTTCTCTTGAACTTCTTTGGAAGGAAACTTACCAGGTACTGTTAATCACAAACACTGCAGTAAAACTCTAGGGAATTGACTTTCAGATTTCTATCTCCCCTTTTAAAAGGCATCATATATCTACTTCCTGGACTTCTAAGCTAATGGCAGCTTCTCCAGAAACAGGCTGTCATGAAGGAGAGAGCTTTCCAAAGAGCGTCAGGTAAAGCAACAGACTGCTATGTGTATGTACATTACTTAGGGTTCTCCAGAAAACAGAACTAATAGGCTATGTATAGCTTATTGGGAAATGTGAGTCTTCCAAATTTGCTTTTCTTTTTAAAGATCTTTGGTTATTCTCAGTTCCTTGCATTTCATATAAAAATTAAGATCAGCTTGTCAATTTCTGCAGAAGCAGCAGCTGGGATTTTTAATAGGAGTTGTATTAAATACGTAGATCAGTTTATAGGATACTGTCATCTTAACAATATTGTTTTCCTATCCATGAACATAGGTTGTCTTTCCACTTATTTATATGTTTTTCAACTTATTTCAACAATATTTTGGAGTTTTCAGTGTACAAGTCTTGCACTTCTTTTGTTAAATTTATTCCTAAGTATTTTAGTCTTTTTGATTCTATTGCAAATGGCATTGTGTTCCTAATTTCTTCTTTTGGTTGTTCATTGTTAGCATATAGAAATACAGTGGAAAGAAATACAATGTATACAACAGTATACATTGATTTTGTATCTTGCAATCTTGCTGAATTTATTAGTTATTATGGTTTTTTTTAGTGCATTCCATAGGACTTCCTACATATAAGATCATATCATCTGCAAATAGAGATAACTCTACTTCTTTCTTTCCAGTATAGATGACTTTTATTTCTTTTCCTTGCCTAATTTCCCTGGCTAGAACCTCTAGTACAATGTTGATCAGAAGTGTCTAGGGTAAACATCCCTGTCTTATTCCTGGCCTTAGAGTAAAAGTATTCACTTTTAACCATCAATTATATTGTTCTACCAAACATTATAGGTCTAGTAAAATGCCACATGAAGAACATTGAAGCCATCTGTGTGCTTAGCTAGGGAAAGTGGTGTAATTAGTAAAAATCAATCACTCATACAAGCTTTAGTGTGCTCTCCAACCATGCACTTTGAATGACATATAAACTCCTTCACCATCTTTAGCAGAGAAAATGAATTTGGCTAAACAGGTATACAATTTAAGGGTAAAGTGAAGAGCTGAAGTTGAGTGTGGAAAGAGAAGGAGAACGTGAGGGGAGATGAGTTTTATCTTAGGTGGCAGACTCAAATTTCTAACAGCAGAAGGTTGATGCTTCAATGCCAAGGGTAAGATAGTGTGCCTAAGAGTCATATCAGAGAGGCTTCCTTAGATGACCAAGGATTTTCATAGCCCATGGACCCCAATGTAAACCACTGGCTGCATTGACTCTACTTACTTCATACACTGAGAGATCAAAAGAGGGGACTGCAATTACAATTAAAATCCTCCAATAATTGAAGTCTGTCCCATGAAAGAGGAGTTAGATTTACTCTGGGGCCTTCAGAAGGCAGATCAGAAATAGCTTACTGAAATTAACATGAAATGGAATTTGGTCAATGTAAGAAAAAGGGGGTGGGGTAATAATGTTGGTCAAAAAATGAAACTGAACACACCATGATGGCAAGAACCAACATTTCTTGGAATATTTCTCCAGAAACCAGATGCTTACCTCTAGAGAATATTAGGGAGGGGGATTCCTGCAAGTAGTAGACATAGAACCAAACATTCCACAAGGTCCCTTCCAACTCTGAGATTGTAGGATTCTAGAAAGAACTAACCTGTGGACTCAATACCACTTTGTAAGTAGGAAATCTGAGTTCTTGGCTCAGTTCTACTAACAAACTAGCTGTATGACCGTGACCAAATTACTTGTTCTTTATGAACTGCAGCTCCTTTATCTGCAAAATGCACCTTCAGGGTTGCAAGATATAATCATTATTTAAATTGCCTTTTGGTTTAAAAAAACTGCTAAGATTGAAATGGAGATTCACAGTGATCTAGAGCAGCAGTATTCAAATTAGCCTAGATGAAGACTTTCTCAGGGGTATAGTGCAGTGCTGTCCTAGAATCAGCTTCTACCGGCTCATGAGAGCTGATTGTACATCTTTTTCCAACTTCGCAGTTCAGTGATATCAGATGCCTATCATGGGAATATTTACAACATGGAACTCAGCAAACACTATAAATCTGAGCTTTTCTGTCTCAGAGAGAGTAGGCTTATCAGAACGACCTTGGTTACCAGGCAGGTATAGTCTTATGGAAATCAATCTTCATATTAAAGATTGACTGATAAAGTGGCTAAGGTGGTGGAGGTGTTTCTTTCTCTACCAACTTTACAAAAGCAAAGCACATCTCACACTACCCTAATTCTCACTGAGAAGCATTGCCTTAGGGAGTAGAAAACTCCAGGGCACCAAACAAAGACACACTTTGAAATGCTGTTATCGGTTTTGAGAAAGTGAATGACTAATGATTTAGAAATCAATCCTTTGTAAGACAAGCAGTTTCTAATTTGTTTTCAATAAAATTGAAGGGCAATTTAATCTGAGCTGTCAATAAATAGATGATTAACAATAATTTTTAATGATAACTCCCTATGGTTTTAGTGTGTAATTCAGGAGGTATTCAAAGAATTGAGTGGCATTGTTACAACCATTCTTAAATATAGCTTGTCATTGTTTACATTTTAAAGACAAAAAGAGAGAAATAAAATTGATGGTGAATCCCACCTCATTCTAACAATAAGTGATATTTGTTTAAAATACATAATCTAACCTAAAATCCCTTTCATCTCATTAAGAAATATTTATTATAAAATTTTATTTTTTAATAAATATTTTCCAGAATTTAAAATATATTTGTTGTTTTGATTAAATATAAAATAATAGTTTTAATGATATCTCACACAGAAAAAAGTTAATAATACTTAGCGTCTTATGCTCACAAGCAATAAAATTTACATATCCATTTATATACAATATTTTTGATGCAGAAAAGCATAATAGGGTTTTCTATAAAACAGTTTCAAGCTTAAAATACATTACATTAGGATAAAATTCTGTGTGGGAAGTGGAGTGGAAATGTGAGTTCAGAGAGAATAGGAACTCATGTAAAATTTGCTACTGTTAAAGAACTTGTGTGTGTGTGTGTGTGTGTGTGTGTGTGTGTGTTTTAAACTAAAGATAGTGAATTGCTCAGGTGTTTAGATTCCTCTAGATACATTTAAAATAAGAAGGTAACAATTATTTTAAAATGTTCATATTTACTGCACATTGGAAATGATATCCTTGGCACTTTAGGGTGTGAGATGGGGGATGGGCATGTCTGCCCCCCTCCCATAAAAAATCATACAGCATAAGGCAGCATGATCCAAGCCATCCCTACCAACTTAGTGACACTTCTTTCTGCTACTATATCACTGGGTGCCTCTCAATGAATCCTGGATTGATAGACCAGTCTAGCTAAGGACCTCAGAGAGAGGAAGTCCTCATTTCAAAACACAGCTGGAATACTCAGTGGCTGCAGGCAGTAATGCCAGCCAGCCAGGAAGTTCTTGTCTTCACTCTGCTGCAACCTGGCAGGAGGAAGTCTCGGGCAACACATGAAGCAACAATTCAGATGATGCAGTACAAGAAAGTCTCAAACTGTTTCTGAATCCCAAGAGTAACACGATGACACTCAGCCCACATATGGATATATATGGTGAGCTGGGAATACTTACATGAACCTGACCTTTATTCTGGGGAACTTGGGATGAGAAACCTGGACCTCTCAATGCAAACAATAGAAAATACATGGTGGGTTCAAGGCATTGGCATGGGGAAACCTCTTTGGTCTCTTTCCCTGAATTTTCCACCCTCATCCTTACTCCTCTCTCTAAAAGGATAAGCTTTAGTTCTCAGAAAAGAAGCAGGGAATTCTTGGTTTAGCTTCTCTCTTCTTTCTCTTGGAAACTAGAATTCCGGTTTGCTCCTCCTGGTCTTAATGTTTAGAACAAGCCCCCATGAGGAAAGGACTATGGCTGTGCAGTGAGCCTGTGACTAAGCAGGGAGTCTAATTCTGGGGTTCAGTATCAGTAATCCTGTATTACTGTATATCTAAGCCACATCCTCCAATGCTGCTTCATTGGCAATAAAGCTAATAGTTGGCTCTCCAGCTATCTGCCTTTGTTGCCTCTCAATCTGATAGAGAAAGGGGATCCCTAAAACCTCCAAATAAGGGTGCATCTGTGGAATCAAATTAAGAAGTAAATGTGGCTGGTCCAAGGATCACTTTTATCAGAATTTGGAGAGGATACAGGTATCATCAAAGTTACAGTATAAGAGAGGTAAATAAGATTGGACTGGGGAGAGAGAGAGGGAGAATTTTGAAATGCCAAGTAGTGAAAGGCTTTCTCCCAACTCCTGTCTCTTTATCTAAATGTTCCCTATGTTTGTAGGGTGAGAGTGTGGCATGTGTTTTAAAACCTGACTTGAGCTAGCATGAGTCTTCATTTATAAAATGTAGAAGATGATGGACATCATAATCTTCTTATAACATAGTGGGGATTCCTCTCATTTAAATATCTATTTTGTAGAGAAGTAAACAAATGGTTTTAAGGACGTAAATACAAATTATGGCTGATTGCAAAAACCTGGCCCATTGGTAACTGAGTTTTGAATCCACTGTTGCTCATTTCCTAGATTTGTAGGTTTGTGCCTCTGATGATGTGGTCCAAGGCACACTTTCCTAGTTTTTCTTTGAAGTGTCTCCACCACTGTGGATACAGGAGCTCTTATAAGCACACCTCCCACAGGATAAGCGCTGTTGCTAACTTCTAGCAGAACTTTAGGCTGCTTTAGATCAGTTCTTTAAAGGCAGAAACCATAACTTGATAAACATGATACTTAGTATCAGAAACTAGAACTCATATGAAGGACCTGAGTTTCCACTTGGTAGATTTGGATAATTGATTTTTCATTTGCTCATTCATTCATCCACTCAATAAGTATTTACTGAGTAACTGCCATGCACCATGTGCTTGTTATAAATTGCAGAGAGTCATAAATTCCTCCTATCTCTGAATCTGCTTTCCCATCCTGTAGCCCCTTTTGCAATGTGACTTTGAAGTTTCTCCCATGAAAAGAGTGTATTCCTCTACTCCTTTAATCTGGGCTTGACCATGTGACCTGCTTTGGCCAGTGGGGATATTAGCATGTATCATGCAATCAGGGTCTAAAAAAATGTGCTTGATCATTGGGGTTTACCCTCTCTTGTTGCTCCTGGGAACCCGGTTACCCTCACCATATGAAGGAGTCCAGGCTTCCCTGCTGGATGAGAGCAACACATGAGCACACAGGTATCTCCATTGCCCTTGCTGACAACCAGCCAACCCTCAGATCTGTAAGTGGGCCACCAACCATTAGTTGACTGCAAATACATGAGTGAATCCAGCTGACACCACAATGAGCAGAGGAAAGCTATCTCAGCAGAGCCCCTCCCAAACTGCTGATCCACAGAACCATAAGCAAATAAAGAAATGGTTTGTTGTTTCACACTAAGTTTCAGGGATGGTTTGTTACACAGCAAGGGCTAACTGACCCATTGCTAAAGCAGAAAATGTCCTTGTTCTCCTGGAATTATCTTTCCTTTGTGGGAGAATAATAATAAACACATACATACATACATACATATGAAAGAAAGAAAATATCAGGTACAACAAGACAGAATTGAAATGGGGCAATGTGATAGCAAGTATCTAGAGAACTGCTTAAGATTGGGTGGTCAGGAATGGCCCCTCTGAAGAAGCGATATTTAAGCGGAGATCTGAATGGCACAGAGTAGCAAGCCAAGACTAGGGATAAGATATTTCCAGACTGCTTTCTTTGAACAATTTTGTTAGACAGGGACCAGATTTCTGGCAAACACTGGGATGGCTTCTAGGTGAGCATAAGGCAATGGCTTTCAAGACAACTTCCTGCCAAATTTTAGAATTTGAAAATGTATGGCGCTCCCACTCTGTTAAGACAAAGGAGTCAGAAAAAAATAGGGAGGACACAATTCTTATGAATTTCAATGAATATCTTGCAAGGGGAGTCTCCAAGATCTTTGCCCAAAGTTTGTGCATTTGCTGTCGGGACCTGGGGAAATTTCTACCTGACAAGTTTGTCCTTGCAATAAAATAAACCCCAAATACGTATACAACAGGGACCAAAATATACCATGAAAAGCAGCAAGATGGATAATGTGGAGACTGCAAGGCTCCACTGGTTGGCATATGTTTTTTGAGAACATATGAAAACTAGATTGTTTTATAAGAACTAGATTGACAACACAGTTTATTTCCTAAAGCTACAACATGAAGGATTTCAACCAACTGTCCATTAATTTTTTGTTTGTTCATTCACAGTGGTCCAAGCTGCCAAGATATATCTAGCCTGTGTCTATAGACATAAGGGAAAAGATTAAAAGGAAGGAAAAATACGCAAGAAAAATGGAAGTGCGGTAGAAGCGGCATAGGGCAGCCTACCATATAACTCCATACCAAGAAAACAGATCAGGAAGCTTGTTCTAAGGAATAAGGATAATATTTATCGAAAGGAATTATATTAACTTTAGGGTAGAATCCCAAACTGTTAACTTGGTTAGTATATAAAACCTCGTATGTGCCGTTGACACAGATAGAATTGTGGACAGTGGTGGAAAATACTGGAAAAGCAACATCAAATACATGTATACATGCAAACACACAAATATATATTTTTAGTAGAATTAACTATTAGTCTTTTAAGACTTTTGCTGTATAGGACTAAATTACAGTAAAATTTGCCATAGTATGAAGGACAGAGGAAAAGAAGAAAGAAAACAGAAGCATAGAGAAGGGGGAAAAAGGGAAGATAAGGGTAACGAATTACCAAGTTAAATTTAAAGTATTACGTATGTAAGTGTGTATTAAGATTAAAGTGAAAAACAAAGAAAGAAAACCATAAAGCTCTACTGGCTATAGACTGCAGCGCCACCTCCTGGCTGGAAGACTTTTTGGACCACAACGCCCAAAGGCTTCAGCAGCAAGCCAACGAACGCTTCTCCAGAAAAGGAAAGCTGGGCTGGTGGAGTAGTTGCTCCTTAATGCTGACATGTCTTCAACTAATTTGACTCTTACTAATTTGTAAATGCCCAGAAAAGTCTGCCTAAAGAAAAAAAAATTAGCTCTTTACCCCCATCATTTCTTTTTAGGCTATTTTCACCAAAATCTGTTTAAAGTTAAATTTGCATTACCTTTAAAGTCTTGGCATTGATGTGAACTTAAAAATTCTTAGTCATTAATTAGAAAGCCCTGCCAAAGTCAAATTGTTTCAAAGCAAGTCATGGCTGTCAGTATAAGAATATAGATACACACTAGGCACCTATTTTCATCTTACTGAGAAATCTTTAAAATTGCCTTAGGGTATTGGCTGAGATGTACTGTCAGATGGAATTTGTGCAATTAAAAACCTGAGAAAGAAAAAAAACCCAAACATTTCTTCCCGCAGCTGGTTTTGAAGTATGTCAGGAAAGACTCCGGAGGCAACGTCAGTTGTTCACAGAATCAGTGCAGAGAAGTGAGGGACGCTGGTCAAGGTCAGCTGTGGTGGAGAGGACACCACGTTCGGGCTTCCTGCCTGGAGTGCAAGCTCCTTCCACTACCACCACCAGCACCCCGCCACCCCCCACCATGAGGAGAAAGCTCTCCACAGCCAGACCCTCAGGAAGAAAAAACTAACCTAGGACTATCTAAGGACAAATAGAATTTTCTAGAATTTTCTAAGGGTAGGGGTTGCCTGTGGTCATGACAGTGCTGTTCTAGGTCAAGATAATGTCACACAAGAAACAGCTCCCTGTTTTCTTACCACTTGAGAGTCATGCTTGCTTGAGACTGATGTTTTTAATGACCACATTTGCCCTTAGCCTCTTATAATGATGAGTATCAGACACATTCTACTCACGGAGTGGAGGCTCTGGCCAGCTGGATGCCCTGAGTGGGCACCAAGGACCCAGGCCCACTGTGCAGCGTGTGAGCTGCCCCTGTGCAGAGAGCATTAGCCTGTGCTAATGACCCTTCTCTGATACACAGCCACTGCCTCCTCCTCCTCCCTTCCCTTCTGCGGGGGGCTCAGCGGACATGCAAATAAAGACATGAGCTACACTGAGGTGAAGAGGAATTAGTAAGAGGGACTCGGTTTCCCTAAAAGGATGACAGCTGTACCAAACAGCTGGCAGCTGCCCATCATGCCAACTTCGAAAGGTGCCAAGAAAATCCCTTTTCCCCCAGCTGAGTAGGTGCTCGGTTATTATCTGTGGACGGAAGAGATGGAATAGGTAGCTGGTTGAGATGAGTAAGAGCTTGGAAACTAGATCATCTCTCAGAGGGTGCTGGAAAGGGGCTAGTAGGGTGGATTCTGCAGGCAGGAAAGAGGGGCCAGCCCTGCACATAGGTGGAGGTTATGTCCAGAGAAATGTACCATGCATTTATCTTAGTAAGAGTATTTTCTCAGCTATAAAATGGGAATACTAATAACCACCTTACATGGGATCTGGGGAGAGAGTAAGGATTTAATGAGATAATAGGTATGAAAATGCCTAGCATATCTTCAGCACTCAGTGGCAAACTGAGGCTCAGGAAGGTGAACTGAGTTCCCCAGGATCACATAGTTAACCAGTGGCGATGTCAAGATGGAATCCATTTCTTCCGAGTCCAACAGCCTTTCCGCTAAACCTCGTTCTCTCTGTCTAGCTGAGAACGGGAAGTGTCAGAAAGCTCATGGGTACTTGTTTTCTTCTGTGACACAGCAAGGAGATGCAGCCATTTCAAGGCCCCTAGTCTTCAAGGAGGTAATCTACCCAAATGCTCTGAGATGAGAGGGTTGGAGAGGAGGTAGAGTCGGGGGATGACAAGCACAAGTTCTCGAGTTTGACGGAGTGGACTCAGGAGCTCCACCACTACTTAGCTACGTGTGATGTTCAGCAAACTGCTTAACATCTCTCAGTCTCATTGACCTTGGGTTTTTTAATGTAAAATGGGGATGATAAGAATAGTATTTACCTTACAGTTGTGAAGATTAAAAGATCTATGTAAAACACTTAGCACAGTACCTGGAATACAGTAATAACAAATGCTCTGCCATTACCATCAAATCTATGATTTCCAACATATTCCAGCTGTGGAATGAGGCTGGTGATTGAATTCAGCTGATTAGAGAAACACCAAGAGTTTGGGATCAACCCAACTCTTCCCCTCACAGCCCTCCACTCAAGGCACACACGCAATTACTTCTGTGTTTTGTTTTTAAACTTGTGTATCCAATTCCAGGCCAGATTTCCCTCACTTTTTTTTTTTAAATTTAATTAATTAATTTATTTATGGCTGTGTTGGGTCTTCGTTTCTGTGCGAGGGCTTTCTCTAGTTGCGGCAAGTGGGGGCCACTCTTCATCGCAGTGCATGGGCCTCTCTCTATCGTGGTCTCTCCTGTTGCAGAGCACAGGCTCCAGACGCACAGACTCAGCAATTGTGGCTCACGGGCCTCGTCGCTCCGCGGCATGTGGGATCTTCCCAGATCAGGGCTCGAACCCGTGTCCCCTGCATTGGCAGGCAGATTCTCAACCACTGCACCACCAGGGAAGCCCTCCCTCACTTTTTATTCTTAAGGGGTGTTAGGCTAAGCACAGCCCTATTGTCTGGGCAGGCCTGGCAGGGGATCCAGCAACCAGGCCAGTGGGAGAGGGGTCATGAGGGTGGGACCATGATAGGCAGTCACCTGGAGTGATGGCCAGGAACACAGAGAGTCAGAGGTGAGTAGAAAATATCACACACACACACACAAGTCTGGGCTGAAGAAGGCAAGGAACTGTCCAAAATCAAGAAGTCAGGTGGGAGCTACAGCCAAGGTGGGGTAAAGACCCTCCATAGTCGTCTAGCCGTCACCCTGTCTCCCATCTGCCCTTCACTGCCACACTTCCCAAAATTGTCATCTACATTTGCTCTCTTTATTTTCTTATTTCTCAGCCACTCCTCAATCTGGCATGCAACCCCATTAGTTCATAAAATGGTTCTTGATGAGGTCACCAATGAATTCCAAGCTGCTAACATTTCAATGGGCATTTTTTCAGTACCCATGTGCTATGGTCTGAATGTTTGTGCTCCTCCGAATTTCATATATTGAAATCCTAACCCTCCAAGGTGGGATGAGGGGTGGGACCTTTGGGAGGTGATTAGGTCATGAGGGCAGAGCCGCTATGACTGGGGTTAGTCCCTTTATGAAACAGACCTCAGAGAGCAAAAGCTCACCCCTTCTTTCTGCCATGTGAGGTTACACTTTGGCCATCTAGGAAATAGTTCCTCATCAGACACCGAATCTGCTGGCACCTTGAACTAGGACTTCCTAGCCTCCAAAAAACCTGTGTTGTTTCTGAGCCACCCAATTTATGGTATTTTGTGACAGAAGCCCAAACAAACTAATCCAGCATTTTACTTGATGACTCAACAGTATTCGGATAACTCCTCCCCTTATTTTTCCCCCCACCCAGGAGGAAATTCTTTATTCCAGTTCAGGACCAGAGACTTATTATAGGCATAAATTATTTTACATACTCAGGACATGTTCCCTTCCTTTTTTTTAAGCCATGTGACACATGCAACAACAAAATCAACTAGCTGAGTAAAGCAGTTTTTTAAGAAAATTAATAAGGTAATGAGGATTTTTGTTTATCCTTTTTTCCCCTTTAGTGCTAAACTGTGTTTCATGAAATCTATTACCCTTCTGTAAGATGAAAGATATTCAGATAATAAGTTAAGGTAGTGTATATCAGTGAAAAAATTCTGAGTTACCCTGACAATTAAAGAACTCCCTGCCTCCATCTTCCATAAGGACCCTGTCTCTTCAGTTTCCTCTGACTTCCAGTCTACTTGTTTTTAGCCTCCTTTGCAAATCTTCCCATCTTTATGGCTAGTAAACATTTGAGTTCCTTAAAGCTCAGTTCTAGTTCCTCTTCTCTCACTTGACACTCTCTCCCTAGGTCATCTCCTTGTTTATGGTTTTAATTATCTTCTCCATGGCAATGCCTCTCAAATTTACATTTCTGATTCAGACTTCTCTCCTAAACTGGAGACCCGTATATCAGACTGCTTACTTAATACCTTTATTTCAAACTCAGAGGTGCTCCAAGCCAAAACAATGGTCCAAAACTGAACATGATTTTCATCTCCAAGCCTGGCCCTCTTTTGGCGTGCCCTATGTCACTGAATGGCATGCAGTTCATACAGCTGTGCAAACCCAGAAAGTGGAATCATTCTTTACTCCTCTGTATCAACCTACCAGCAACTCCTATGGAATTTATATTCCTATATCTTTCTTATCCAGACATTTATCTCTAGCTCCAACAGTCTATGTTCTTGTCTAAGCCCTTTTGCGTGAATATCTTTAATAGCCTCTTAATTGATTTCCTAATCCCCTCTTGCCCTCCTTCTAATCCATTCTCCACACTGCGGCCAGAGTAATCTTTTCCAGACCATAACTCTGATTATGTGAGATCCCCAACCCTTTCCCCACTAACTAAACACTTCAATGGCTTCCTATGCTCTTGGGATAAGATCATGCACATGACCTGGAAGACTGCATAATCTTACCCAGCTCTGCAACCTCATATTATGTCTCCTTCCTTTATGGTCTCTGGCCTCAAAGGTTCTGTGCTGTTCTTTTTGCATGGGATGCTCTGCCCTTTCTCCACTTTTACCTAACTTATATCTGTTCATTCTTTAGTTTTTGCAGAAGTCTTTTCTTTTTTACTCTCTCAAGCAATGTCAGGTGCACCTGCTAAATGCTCTCATAGTATCATCACACACATCTCCTTTAGTGCACTTACCCAGTGTAAGTTTGCATATATGTGTATTATTTATTAACTGGGTCCCCTTTTCTTCTAGATATTGGGAGCATATATGTCTGTTTATTATTTTATCTAGTTTCTAGCCCAGGGTTTACACAAAGTAGAGGTTTAATAAATATTGTTGAATGAAGGAAAAACAAGGTAGGATGATGAGGAATTCCATGACTCTAGAGAACCAGAGCTGAGACAGCCAAAGCTCCCTTTCTTGGGGTGCTGGTGGCATGATGACAGACATCTGCATGCTCAAGGGTATAGTGTTGGAGAAAATTACACTCATCTCCAGGAAGAAGTGGATCAAGGATATAGTACTATCCTTGTTCCCAATAGCCAGGATATCCTTTGATGACACAAGCCAGGGAAAATGGCTGAGCATCTGACGGGGTTAACAGAAGAACTGTTAGAAGAGAATGCAGGCGCATAGACAATGCACAGCACAAAAGCAAGGAAACAACAGAACACAGCTTCTGGGAACTCTCTTCCTAGAAGCCTTTTCCATCATGACTGATTCTTCTCCTTGCAGGTTTTTAATGTGACACCCCCTGAGCTTTTCTCTGATCTCATCCTTGCTGGTTTAAGTATCTCCAGGGTTAGCTCCCTGCATTATCTGAGTCACTGCATTTTTGTTTTGGTTTGATTTGGTTTTTGTTTTTGATACAAATGTCTTCGTCTCCTTTTTCTTAAAAAGACAGGGGAATATCTGAAAATGGCCAAAGGGCTTTTTGGTTCTCTCCCTGGCTGGAGAAACAGATGAGAAACAACAAATTGTCCTATGATACACAAGACATGGGATTTGCTTCTAGAACAATCATCCCTGGGGAGGGTAGCCTGTCAACTGGAGCAGCAATCATTTGCCGAGAACTGGCAGAAACTCGTAGAGAGGAGCCAGAACCTATGGTGGTTCTAAGGTGCACTGCCTGAGTCTCATCACAAACCCCGCCTCCACCCCTTCACTTGCTATGTGACCTTGGGCAGGTGACTTAACTCCTTTGTGGTTGCAATTCATCTTTGAAAATGGAACTGATGATATTGTTCTTACTTTACAGAGTTATGAGGATGAAGAGAGATTATGAACAAAACACTCAAATGTTAGCTCTTAATATAGCAAGACACTGTATATAAAATACTTATTGGGGAAGGTGTTATCCCTTAAAGGGATAGAATGTAGTTTTAATATCTTTGGGGGTGATTAAATATTGACAGTTATTGAATACAACCTTTAGTGATTTCATGATTTTCAAGGACAAGACAGGAAGATCAACATCCATCCCTATCTGACGTTTAAAGGCATACTTCTTTAATCAAGGATATTTAGGCTGCTCTCACCCTCTGAGACAGACCACATTCTGCCTATGGAATGTGTATCTCTGCTTTCATTTTACTATGGCTCACTCTTGAAGTCTTTCCTGAGCAAAACCAAGGACCCTCACTTGGTGACCCATCCCAGGAACTCTCCTGAGACCTGGGACATGACCATCCTCTCACACCCTATTTTCCTGCAACCTCTTTACAAAGGATATTAACACATCTACTTCTTAACTATCAAAAAAAAAAAAAAGAATATTCATGACAGTGCCCAATAGGATAGGTGGCAATATAGCTTAGATAGATGATATCATAGGATAAACAAGGCAGCATTTCCTGCAGAATCCATTTTAGTTCATGGTATGTAAGTTGAAACACTTAAAAACCAACCAACAAATTGCATAGGTTGGAGAGTAGGGTGTTTAATTACATTAAAAAAAAAAAAAAGACTAAAGGCTTCAAAGAAATTTCAAGGTAAGTAGTAGGGGAGGTTCTTAGAGTTGTGTCTCCAGACTCCAGAAGTACAAGCTCACTCTCCTTCATTATTAATGATATTTGGCGGGAAAATTTAGTTGTATTAATTTAAGGGATAGAAAGAAGATTATTAGGGATGAGAAAACCATCATCTGAGAAAGGAATTCAAGGTGTTTCTTTCAAAAGCTGCTTCTTTTTTCTTTGTGTTTTCATTCGCATTCTTCCAAAGGAATTGGAAAAAAAAACAAACAAACAAAGAAGAAACAAATCAATTACTGTAAATGATCCAAATAATTGCTGTGCAACTTTACAGCAAATCTTAAAAATTGGATTCCTGGCCCAGGAGCAACAGAAATGAATCCAGCAAATGCAAATATGGGGCACAGGATCTTCTCTCCTGCTCTAGAGCACTTAGATCCAGGCAATGTGAAGCTACTCCAGATAAGAAACACCCAAGACTGCAGGTTCTCATCTACGTGAGACACACTTAAGATGGAGAGTACAGGAAAAGAATGCTGACTAGGGACAGAAGACCACAATTTATATCATAGCCCTGTGGCCAACAGGGTGTGGGCTGTTTGTTTAACTTCTCTTGGTTGCCTCATCTGTATACTGAGGGGTTAGATTCAGTGTCTCTGAATCTCAGAGTTAGGAAAGACCTCAGGGACCAATTAATCCAACACTTCCTTGATACAATGGTTGTTAAGTCTTTTGCTTGAACATTTTCAGAGATGAGAAGACATTCCCTATCTCTGAATGTAATCACTGGATGAAGAGCTCAGAGCTGGGAGTCAAAAGACTTGAGTCCAGGCTCCATCAAGCAATTGACTATCTAGGTATAGAATCTTTTACCCTACTGAGTTTCAGGCTCCTGCTTTGCAAAGAAAGGAGGGATGGATTAAATCATAATACAGCATTTGTGAAATTCCAGTGACATCAAAGCCCTAATATTCAAAGACTATTCCTTTCTTTCTTCCCCCTGCATCCTCTTTGCTCAGGACTAGGTCAGAGAATATAACTACTGTGTCACTCTGCCACCGACCTTAAATGGGAAAATAGCCAAGAGGTCCTTGTCTGGGAATAAAGAGGTGAAGCCTAAGCCTCAAAAGAAAAAAGTAGGAAAAGAGGATCAAGTAAGAGGAACAAAGACAGAATGGACTCTGCACTAGCTGGAAGAAGAGTAGTGAGTTAGGACAGGAGGATGGAGCCAATTCAATGTCTAGACTGGGAAAGAGGAAATGCAAAGGGGCTAAGGATGCTGCACCTTGAGTGTGCCGAGAGTGAAGGTCCCTGTATGGAGTGGGGCAGGGAGAGGGAGAGAGACAAGTCGGAATATATAATCAAGTCTCTTCCTCAATATTACGGACCCAGACACTTTGCCCCAACTTTGATGCCATATATCATGCAGGTTTAAAAAAGCAGCAAACTCTAAGAGGCTGAAATCCATATTTTGAGATTCCCTGAATATATTATGGGGACATGCATCATGGAGATCACTGCCACTGGAGGTGTGACCTCTAAGGTTCCTCCCTTCTCTGGGAATCTGTGCCTCAAACACACAGAGTCTCCAGGGAACTTATAAGGTAGTCTTGTCCTCACCCTCCAATCTCTGCTTATTGTTTCTGTGATGGTTAATTTTAAGTGTCAACTTGATTGGGCTACAGGGTGCTCAGATATTTGGTTAAACGTTGTTTCTGAATGTGTCTGTGAGAGTGTTTCTGGATGAGATCAGCATTTGAATCAGTAGACTGAGTAAAGCAGATTGCTCTTTCCAGGGTGAGTGGGCATCATCTAATCCACTGAGGGCCTGAATCGATTCAAGCAGAAAAGTGGAGGAAGGGAGAGCTTGCTGTTGAACTGGGTCTCCTCCTGTTCTTGGACTAGGACTTTACAACATCAGCTTCTCTGATTCTCAGGTTTTCTGAGTCAGACTGAAAGTACCCCACCAGCTTTTCTTAGCCTCCATAATCACATGAGCCAATTCCTTATAATAAAACATTTTATATATAAAGTGATTTACTATAAGGATGTACATATTCTCTCTCTCTTTCTCTGTGGTGTATATTTATGTATGTATGTGTATATAGACATATATACACACACACACACACACACACACACACACATACACACACATTCTGTTGGTTCTGTTTCTCTGGAGAACCCTGACTAATAAGTAATAGAGTTCCCTTCATCCTCTGGGCTTCTCTGCACATTCATCTTCTCCTTCAAACACTCACAGAAAGGAAGCTAAAGTTGAACAATGAGATAATGGGCTCTTACTTTGAGCTCTGACTGTAGAATAGCTGCTCCAGCAGTCAGGGGCTGCTGTTAGGCCTGAAAGTCAACTAGAGTCAGATTGGGAGGAAAGAGTGGGTGGGAATTCTCTTGGCAAACCCAGCCTTACAATGTTCAATGCAGTAGAGTCCAAATTGCCCATGGGTGCAATTTGTCTGAATGTCACCAATAGCCTAAAGCCGGTAAGGATTTCACAGTACCACTACTGATCAAGCTGGATTTTCCTATGGTATTGTAGAACGACTGCATTAATGACCCTGGTTAATAGCCTCACTGTATCATGTCTTTGGAATTGTCCTCATGCACTGACTCTCAGTTTGGCCATGTCACTTGCTCTGACCAAACTTTTTTTTTTTTAAACATCTTTATTGGAGCATAATGGCTTTACAATGGTGTGTTTCTGCTTTATAACAAAGTGAATCAGCTATACATATACATATATCCCCATATCTCCTCCCTCTTTTGGCTTTGACCAAACTTAATGCAAGCAGAAATTTGTGGAAGCACTAGCACATTTTTTGCTTTCACTCTTGCTTCTCCACAACTGCTATGAGAACATACCTGAGCCAGCCTATTGGAAGGATGTGAGAGACACTTGGAGAAAGTCTCCAGTCATCTGAGATGTCTCCAGCAAGGCTATCCTAGATCAACCATAGCCAGTCAAGCCCAGACGCATGAGGGAGCCCAGCTAAGATCAGGAGAACTGTCCAACCAAGCATAGCCCAAATTGCTATCCTATGAACTCACCTTGTCTTCCCATAACTGATTTCCACACATATAACCAACAGATGATTACTGTTTTAAGCCACTGAGACTTGGAGTGGTTTGTTCTATAGTATTATTGTAGCAATAGATTGTCAATATAGGGATATTCAATTTACCTTATTTGATCTGTGAGAAATAAAACTGATTCTTCAATTAGGCCAACTCTGAAATAAGATACTTTGGAAAACCCCAGCAGCATTCAGCATTCAAAAAGCTTCTCCTTGTCTCCCTCCCTCCCTCATGCTTTTTGGAGTCAAACTGAATCCTTTGCCATGTACTAAATGTTCATATGTTGAAACCCTAATCCCCAATGTGATGACATTTGGAGGTGGGGTCTTTGGGAGGTAATTAGCTTCAGATGACATAATAAGGGTGGAATTCCCATGATGCAGTCAGTACCCTTACAAGGAGAGAAGAGAACCAGAGCTCTTTCTGTCTCCACCATGTGAGGACACAACAAGAAGGCAGCCTTCCGCAAACCAGGAAGACAGTCCCTACCAGGCACTGAATCTGCTTGCAACTTGATCTTGGACTTCTCAGCCTCTAGAACTGTGACACATAAATGTTTGTTGTTTAAGTCACCCAGTCAATGATATTTTTATTAAAGCTGCCCAAACTGACAAAGACATCCCTTTTGCATTTGTTCTGTCCTTCATGAAATACAAAAAGCCATACTGAAAAGGTCAGTCATGGTGAAGTGGCTATGTTCCTTGCTTGCGTGGTATTTTGTCTCAAGGTCCTCAGGTGACCACTTCTAAGTTCAGACTGTCAACTGAACTACAGAAACCTCTGGAGCTTGTCAAAGTGAGCCATTTAGCTCTCACCGTTAAACAAATCATAACAATATTCTCCCCAAACAGATGGCCTTTCCCCTCAGCATGAAGCCTTCTAGCCTCAGCTAGAAACAAGGAGTGCCAAAAGAAAATACATTTGTACAGAAAGATTAAGCTACAATCAGGTGGTTCAAGGCTGATTTCAGATATTCTTTTCTTGGTCTTTTATCTACCCCTCTTACATAGTAGGTCATGGGCATCTCATAGATCAGCCTAATTGCTAGTCCTAGAAATAGAGGAGATGGCTGGAATACACCCCGCAGTTCTCTGGCTAAAGGCAACCTCTGGGTCCTATGTCCTTCAGAGTAGACTTCAAAGATGTATTTCCCCTTGGTAGTTGCCCAGCATGTTCTGGCTTCTTGGCCTTGGACAGCCAAGGATATTTAGCATTATAATCTGTCTTCTGACTCCCTGCATGAGACTTCCTGGCTGCTCAGCCATCTGTTTTTCAAGCTGTGGGCGGACTTGGCCAGGTGGATAGGCATGCCCAGTTCTCAAGCCACAGAAATTCCCTGTGGAGGGAAATCCTGAGTGAGACAGCATCCTGGATCCACATTGAGTGGTGGTTTGAACCCTTTAAAAAAGTAGTTGCAACCAGCTCATTTTTCTCCATCCATCAGTCAGAGACTCAGTCACCTCAAATGTCACTAAAGCTAGGCAAGGTCAGTATGGGTCTGGCAGCCAGGCTGACTAGGTGCTGAGCTGCTGAGTCCCTCCCAAATGTCTCTCATCAAGAACAGAATTAAGTTCAAGTTAGGGGGAAGACCTGAATTCCAGAGAAGAAAAATCAGAAGCAGGGCATCAGGGAAGCTAAGGGATCATTACACAGAAAAACTCCAAAAGGAGGGAGTTGGTCAAAATCCCAAGTGCTGCAGGAATGGAGGAGGGCTCCCTGATGAGCCGAGGGCAGCACTCTGCAAGGGCAGAGAGCTGCCAGGGTTTCGTTCATTCTCTTGGCATTAGTCTCAGAAGTTTGGGGGTGAATCCAACTTCAACAGAAGTTAGAGAGGTTCCATGTTATCTTTTTGGCTGAGTTGTCTTTGGTAATTTCCCAGATAAAGGAGCTCTTGTTAATTGCCTAAGTGGAAGGATAAGGCATTCATGTTTGCTCTCTCCCAAGCAGCCTTTTCTTTTTAACAGGTCCATTGTGGAAACTGTCACCCTAACCCAAAAGAACTCATGCAAAGGGTGTCGGAGAGAATCACATCTCTTAGAAGGCCAGTATGTGGACCTTTTCTTTTGCCCCAAGTTAGATTAACTGTGTGACCCCGGACAAGGTAGTTTCCTCTCTCGGACCAACTTTCCTCACCTATAACAAGAGAAGGTTGCACTTTCTTTACAGTCCTTTCTTCCCCTGGTGTTCAGTAGTTCTTATTCTTTCCTAATTCAGATCTAATTATTGCTGTAGAACCACACATAGTCAGCTGAATGCTGGTCTCTCTCTGTCAAAGTTCTTTGTACTCAAGGAGTTCCTTCCTACAGGGTCAATCCAATAAGGTCAGCTTGCTCCTGAGTAAAAGGGTTCTGAATTCAGGGCAGCTCCAACACTAGTAACCAGGAAAGACTACTGGGGTTGGAGGGTATGCACTAAACTCATCTAGCTGCTTGCCAAGCAAACGAAGAGGTTTTATTTCATTTTATCTGGCAAGCATCAATAACACGGAATGCTAAGTAGGGGCTCCAAATGAAAACTGTCTCCTTCATTTATATGAATTTATAACTGTCTATACCAGCAAAGAAAATTACTGAGTAGAACTACTGATCTGCTAACTTGTTAATGATAGGAGACACGCAGGTCTTTAACCATTTACCCCTGAAATGCAAGCTTAGTCAAAAAGCAGCTATTTATCCAGGGGAAACATTGGCAATGATTTTTATTATGGTGACTTAGTGTGATAAAACTCTATTGCCTGGGGGTAGCTAGCAGGCAAGAAGCCATTCAGTAGAATTACAAAACCAATCTTTACTGGATTTGTCGCAAACAAAGGGTGAAACACTCCTGTAAGAAGTCAAGATCCATCCTGGGCTATAAGTCACTGTTACCCTTCCCAATCTGCTGAGGAAATTCAATACACCCAAACTAGTCAGCAAACAGACCAGAAAGTCTGAAATTGATTAAGTCTAAGATGTGTTTATTATATTCCTTGTGATTTAGCAGCGGGGGCCTCCTAGGGGAAGGGAAGGGGGAAAAAAGCGAAGTAAAACAGAACTATCGATATTTGGTATTCCAAGTGGATATGCTGGTTTCTGCTTCTTGGCCTCTATGGATTTCAATGAAGCATCAAGGGCCAACGATTCTGCACCCTGGGATCTGGGCTCAGTTGCAAAGGAGGTTGTGGGCTTTCTCTGGACTCAAGGATAAACCCAGCATAGACATGCCTGAGACTTGGCCAAGAGTGAAGGGTCTAAGAGCCCTACTCCCCAGGGAGAAACTGACAAACTGTGTGAACTCTATTTCTCTAATTAAGACCCAAGCAATAGTTCTGCATCTCTTTTGATTGGTTTAGCCATGGAAAATACACACAAATACACACACACGTGTAGACACACAGCCAAGCTCACTTGGACATTTTCAATCGAAGTTAATTAGTAATTTCAATGCATAGACTTAACGAATTTAATTTAGGAAGTTCCTCCCAAAAACGTTCAAATTGTTGTTGAGCAGACACAGGGCAGCCCTGTGGATGATATTGCTGTATCAGCCCTAGGAAACCTCGCCAAAGAGCAAAGTCTTCTGTTCACAAGCTGGTTCTAACTGTACTTGCTGTCTGGATTTACCTACCTTCATCCATTTCTAGCACACTCCATGCTCCCTCCTTTCTTTACACACACACACACACCCACGCACATGTACACACACATGTATGCACATACACCTGCAGTATCCTCTCAATGTCCCTCCCTTCTCCTCTGAACATGTGGTTTCCTTGATACTTCTTAACTGGAGAGAAATCTTCATGGCAGTTCTTGCCTGTTCTTCCTCCCCTCACACCTGCCCACACGCCATAACCCAACCACACCGAATCCAGGATGGTTTTTTAAATGCAATCTACTGTTCATGAAAACACTGAAAATTGTTTTCTCTAGTTGGTGCAATCTTATGAGATTATTGTCACTTTGTTCTTTGTACTTTTTTGCATTATGTATACTTTACGACAGCATACGATGTTTTTACAATGAGAATGGACTTTCATTTAAGAGGAAACGAAGGCAATATGCACACAAAAGTGCATAATGATTGTAATTTTCATAAAAAAAAAATCTGTTCAACAATAAGAAGCGGGAGGAGGAACACACCTGAAAGTAATTCTGTTTGCTGTTCCCTTTCTAATTACAACATGGCTTAATAATTAGTAGAAAAGAAAACTTTCAAACAAATCATTTTAGAGGACATCTGAGCCTCAGAGCCTTAAGCGAAATGAAGTGGGCACCACTGCCACGGACATGGACTCAGCATGGCAAGTGAGCAGAGAAAATGTGGTTTACCCTCTTTCAGGGCATTGCTTCTAAAGGCTTCTTCCGGCATGGAATAGAGTTCATGACAAGATTATGGCCATGGCTGTTAAACTGAGTAAATAGACTTTCTATAGTTCCAGAAGCACGAACATGATGTCACCAGAGTATGATTCAATCCTGAGGTACCTTTCATCTTTGGCATCTTACAAACTGGTGCTAATCCTCAATTTGGGATAACGATGTCCTAGACAGAATCTGCATTGGAGATTTTAGAAGTGCCTAGCTTTAGAAAAGCAGAAGCTTCTTCTCCCCATATTTTCTAATCTTTTTCTAAAGCACCAAAGAGCAAGCACATGCCCAAGGATTAGTTGTCCTAAACCACATAATAGTGAAAGGAGGAATCCTGAAACTTGACCAGGTGTTAAAAAGACATTAACAGTTACTTCTCAAAAATGCTTTTAGTTTAGGGTAGAACTCATGTTTAACACATTCATAAAGGTAGGGTGAAAGAAAGTGAGAAGGAAAGGAAGAAAAGGACAAGAAAAGAAGAGAAGGAGACAGAAAGAAAATGTATACAGGGTTTCTTTTAAATTGCAACTGACACCCCTCAATGAGTTTGTTAAAGCTACCTTATCCTTTGTATATCTTCCTTTCTCATTAGGATTATATATGCCATTAAATAGTTGCAATGTACAAATTAATCTGAGAAGAAATGTAACCTAATGGACATTTGAGTACTGAGATTCTGTTCCCAGCTGTAGCAGAGATCCCTAAATGTGCTGGAAGACACTAGAAAGCATCAGAGAACAACCCAAGCCCCACGGACTGTTTACTTAGAATGAGAACATTTGAGTGCTTGTCTTTGTAGCTTCAACATGTTGCATATAAAACTGAGAAATAAGAATGTTGTAAGAATGCTATGGATTGAAGAAGGAGTTTAAAAACATATTGGCACACTGGAGATGCTACTGCAATTTGATGATTCTGCTCTATGGGGTAGTATATTTCAGACTGAAATTGGGAAGTTACTTTTTCAGGAAAAAGACATCAGAACCACATATGCATTTACCCCAGCTCTGCAGCAAGCACTGAAGTGAGAAGGTAAACTACCCCTCAGAGGACTCAGTGCTCTCAGCAGAACAGAGAGAGGCAGAGTCCCCATTGCCTTGTACACAGCAGGAGAGAACATTCCCAGCGTGACAAGTGGAGCGTTTTGTCAAGCATGTCATAAGGAATAAAAACCTCCTTAGCAATAGTACTGAAAAAGGTCATACTCAAACTTGGGTAAGTTTATATGTATAAACAATTTAAAATTTAACAAACAACAACAGCAGCTTTCTTCCCCCAAATTAAGAAGCTCTGCCTCATGTATCACCAAGGTTCAAAGATGACACCATAGTCCAGAAGATGGAATAGTTTTGATGTCCACCATAATCAGGGCACAAAACAGTTCCATTAGGCCAATAAAACACACGCATCTTCTCCCTTTGGAGTCACACCCTGCCCACCCTCAAACCCTGGCAACCACTAATTGATTCTCCACCACTATGATTTTTTCTTTTGGAGAATGTCATATAAAGGGAATCATATAGCATCTAACCTTTGGACACTGGATTCTTTCATTCGTCAATGACTGAGATTCATCCAAATTGTTTCATCTCTCAATATTTCGTTCCATTTTACTGCTGAGTATTATTCCATTGTATGGATGTACCACAATGTGGTTATCAAATTACCTATTAAACTATTAACACTATTAAACACTTAAGTTGTTTATAGTTTTTGCCTATTATGACTAGAGCTGGTATAAACATTTGTGTACAGGTTTTTGTGTGAACATAACTTTTCATGTCTCAAAAGTAAATACCTAGGAGTGGGATCACTGAGTCACAGGATAAGTGTACATTTAACTTTATAAGAAATTGCCAAACTGTTTTCCCAAGTAGCCATAGCATTTTGCATCCTGAGTAACTGTCTATGAGAATTCCAGCTGCTTATCAGCACTTGGTATTATCAATTATTTTTATTTTAGCCTTTCTAATACGAGTATACTGGCATCACATCATGATTTTAATTTGCATTTCCCAAATGTCTAATGATGTTGATCATAATTTCATGTGTTTATTTGCCTTCCATATATTCTCTTGGTGACCCATCTATCCAAAGATTTTACTCATTATTAGTTGGGTTGTTTGTTTTCTTACTGTTAATAGTAGATAGTTTCAAAAAATACATTCTAGATATGTCTTTTGTTACATATGTGATTTGCTAATATTTTCTCTCAGTCCTTAGCTTGTTTTTTCATTCTCTTCACAAGGTCTTTCACAGAGCCTAAGTTTAAAATTTTGATGAAGCCCAATTTATCAAATTTTTTTCTTCTGTATATCTTGCTATTGGTATCCTGTTAAAATAACTCTCCCTGGGCTTCCCTGGTGGAGCAGTGGTTGAGAATCTGCCTGCTAATGCAGGGGACACGGGTTCGAGCCCTGGTCTGGGAAGATCCCACATGCCACGGAGCAGCTGGGCCCGTGAGCCACAATTACTGAGCCTGCGCGTCAGGAGCCTGTGCTCCGCAACAAGAGAGGCCGCCATAGTGAGAGGCCCGCGCACCGTGATGAAGAGTGGCCCCCACTTGCCACAACTAGAGAAAGCCCTCACACAGAAATGAAGCCCAACACAGCCATAAATAAATAAATAAATAATTTAAATTAAAAAAAAAAAAGAGTAGTTTGAACAGTACTTTAAAAAAAAAAAAAAAATAACTCCCTAACCATTGGCCACACACATTTTCTCTTATGTTTAAGACTTTATATTTTACATCTAGATCTATGATTTATTTTGAGTTAAATTTTGCAAAAGTGGCAAAGTTTAAGTGGAGATTCTTTTACATTTTTTTTTAACATGCATGACTCATTGTTCAGACCAATTTGTTGAAAAGACTATCCTTTCTCCCATTAAATTACTCTGCATCTTTGTTAAAAATCAATTGACCATATTTATGTGGGTTTATTTATGGAGGTTCATTTCATTTCACTAGTTTATGTGTCTACCCCTACATTTGATTACTATAGATTTATAGTAAGTCTTTAGCATAGGCAGTGATAGTCCTCCCACTTCATTCTTCCTTTTCAACATTGTTTTAGCTATTCTACTCCATTTGCCTTTCCATATGGATTTTAAAATCATCTGTCAGCAAGATGGCAGGATAGGAGGTCTCAGTCCTCATCCCCTGATGGAAACATTGATTTAACAACAATCCATGAATGAATGTACCTTTATGAGAGCTCTGGAGTCCAGCTGAGAGGTTCCAGCACCCCAATGGAGCACAAAACCTGAGAACAGTTGCATTGAAAAGGGTAAAAAGTATAGTTTCACTTTACCTGCATCACTGTCACCCAAGCCAGACCACTCAGCACCAAGAGAGGCCTCCTCAGACTGTGAATCCTCCTGCGGGATAAAGAGAGAGAGAACTGAGTGTGCAGCTTCCCCAGTCTTTCAGGGCACTGCCTGATAAGCCTGCTTCTGTCCCCCCTCACCCAGAACACTGAGGGAACTGGCATAACTAGATTGTTTGGGGACAGCAAAGAACAAAGAAAAGGGGCATGGTTCACAGCAAATGGCACAGGGATCTCAACAACTATTCCACAGGCCTGGCCAGCTGGCCTGTGGACACTGTCAGCCAGCTCACCCACAGATCTCACCAGTCAGCCAGCCCCCACACAAACACTACTACCCAGCAGGCCTGTCTGTGCATGGACCCCACCAGATGGGCTGACTGCAAACCCCACCAGCTGTCCTGCATTCACCTGCACACCTGGCATGCCACATGTCCCTACATATGCCACAAATGTGCCCCCATAGATGACATGCAGGTCTCAGGAGCCAGCATGGACTTTAGCAATCCGATCAACTATTTGGGATTGGCAGAAGGCACACAACCCTGAGATTGCTCCTTCAGAAAGCAGGGAGAGTAGTGGAGCTTACATTCAGTGTCCCAGCGTTTTTACACACTGCCTTACGGAAAAGGGGTGGGCAACTCTCAGTACTTAGCATGGCCATGCAGGATAGGGAGAAAATGTACAATCCCAATACATCTCCTTTAGGAGGGAGGGAGAGAAGTGGGGCCTGCACCCAATGCTCCAGCATTTCATAGCACTGCCCTAGGGAGATAAAATAATTGGCTCTCAGCACTCAAGACAGATCTACGGAATTGAGATAAGTCACACAATCCTAAGACTTCCTCAGTTAGAGGGGTAGAGTGTGTACATCCATAGAAAAGGTTTAAGATACCCTCGGACTCTCTAGGTGGGCTGACTGGTGAAGGTCTTTCCCTCCAGAAGCCTTTCCATAAAGAACAGAAGATGTGACTACTTTGTAAAATGTGCAGACACTAATACAAGAATCCAAGGAACAAGAACAACCAGGGAAAGATTACACCACTGGGGGAATTAAATAATTCTCCAGTAACTGACTCCAAAGATATGAAGACCTATACATTGTCTTACAAAAAAATTCAAAATAATTGTCTTAAGCTAAATGAGCTTCAAGAGAACACAGGTAGTCTCTAAACAAAATCAGGAAAATATGTGAACAAAATGAAAAATTTAAAAAGAGACAGAAATCATAAAGAACCAAACAGAAATTCTGGAGCTGAAGAATTCAATGACTGAACCAAAAAGTTTAATAGAAGACTTCAACAACAAACTTGATCAAGCAGAAGAAGGAGTCAGCAAATCTGAAGACATATCATTTGAAATTATCCAGTCAAAGAAACAAAAAGAAAATATAAAAAAGAATGAAGAAAGCCTACAGGACTTATGGGATACCAAAAGAAACAACATATGTATTATGGGATTATCAGAAGTTGCAGAGAAAGAGAAATGATCAGAAAACATATTCAAAGAAATAATGGCTGAAAACGTCACAAATCTGGGGAGGGAAATGGACATCCAGATGCATGAAGTCCAAAAGATTCCAAATAGGTTGAATTTAAAGATTTCTACACAGAGACATATTATAATCAAGTTGTCCAAAGTCAAAGACAAAGAGAAAACTTTGAAAGCAGAAGGAGAAAAGCAACTCATCACATAAAAAGAACCCACCCACCACCATAAGACTATCAGCAATATTCTCATTAGAAATCTTGACTGCCAGGACAGAGTGACATGATATATTCAAAGTGCTGAAAGAAAAAAACCCTGCTAACCAAGAATTATATGCCCATCAAAACTGTCCTTCATAAATTAAGGAGAGACTAAAATCATTCCCAGATACACAAAAACTAAGAGAGTTTGTCACTAGTAGTCCTGCTTTACGAGAAGTGCTAAAGGAAGTTCCTCAAACTGAAATTTAAAAATCCTAAACAGCAACACAAAAACATGAGATTATAAATGTCACTGGTAAAGGTAAGTATATAGACAAATACAGAAAAATGCAATATGATAATAGTGGTGTATAAATTTCTTTTAACACTAGTATAACAGTTAAAAGAAAAGAGTATTAAGAATAACTGTAAGTATTGCCTAAGTTTTCCTCTAGGAGTTTTGTAGTATGTGGCTTTACATTTAGATCCTTAATTCATTTTTAGTTTATTTTTGCATATGGTATTAGAGAATATTCTAATTTCATTCTCTTACATGTAGCTGTCCAGTTTTCCAAACACCACTTACTGAAGAGACTGTATTTTCTCCATTGTATATCTTACCTCCTTAGTCAGAGATTAATTGACTGTAAGTGTGTGGGTTTATTTCTGGGCTCTCTGTCCTGTTCCACTGATCTATGTGTATGTTTTGTGCCAGTTCCATACTGCTTTGATTACTGTAGCTTTGTAGTATAGTTTGAAAATAAATCGCAGCAATGTTTTTTTGGAGCTGTCTCCTAAAGTAAAGGAAATAAAAGCAAAAATAAACAAATGGGACCTAATTAAACTTAAAAGCTTTTGCACAGCAAAGGAAACCATCGACAAAACAAAAGGCAACCTGCTGAATGGCAGAAAGTATTTGCAAATGACATGACTGATAAGGGATTAATATCCAATACATATAAACAGCTCATACAACTCAAGATCAAAAAAACAAATAACCTGATTAAAAAATGGTCAGAAGAACTGAATAGATATTTTCCAAAGAGGAAATGCAGATGGCCAACAGGCATATGAAAAGATGCTCACCGTTGCTTATCATAAGGGAAAATGCTAATGAAAACCATAATGAGC
The DNA here is from genome assembly GCF_949987535.1 of Balaenoptera acutorostrata. Taxonomy (NCBI): domain Eukaryota; kingdom Metazoa; phylum Chordata; class Mammalia; order Artiodactyla; family Balaenopteridae; genus Balaenoptera; species Balaenoptera acutorostrata. The sequence goes on along the minus strand of NC_080079.1, from coordinate 18,664,991 downwards.
TATTATCTCACATGGGTCCAAATGAACACAAATAACGTCAAAAGGAACACAAATAACAAATGCTGGTGAGGATGTGGAGAAAAGGGAACTCTTGTACACCACTGGTGGGAATGTAAACTGGTGCAGCCTCTGTGGAAAACAGTATGGAGGCTTATCAAAAAAATAAAAATAGAATTACCATATGACCCAGCAATTCCACTCCTGGGTATATATACAAAAACAAAACAAAACAAAAAACACTAATTCAAAAAGATACATGTACCCCAACGTTCACAGCAGCATTATTTACAATTGCCAAGATATGGAAGCAATCTAAGTGTCTGTCAACAGATGAATGGATAAAGAAGATGTGATGTATACACACACACACACACACACACACACACACATACATATATACACACAATACTACTTATCCATAAAAAAGAATAAAATTTTGCCATTTACAGCAACATGGATGGACTTGGAGGGCATTATGCTAAGTGAAATAAGTCAGAGAGAAAGACAAATATCATATGATAACACTTATATGTGGAATCTAAAAAAATACCACAAACTAGTGAATATAACAACAACAGAAAAAGCAGACTCACAGATATAGAGAAGAAACTAGTGGTTACCAGTAGGGAGAAGGAAAGGGGGAGGGGCAATATGGGATAGGGGAGTAAGAGGTACAAACTATTAAGTATAAAATAAGCTACAAGGATATATTGTACAACATGGGGAATATAGCCAATATTTGATAATAACTATAAATGGAGTATAACCTATAAAAATTGTGAATCACTATATTGTATACCTGTAATTTATATAATATTGTATAGCAACTATACTTCAATTTAAAAAAATACCAACAGGGACTTCCCTGGTGGCGCAGTGGTTAAGAATCCATCTGCCAATGCAGGGGACATGAGTTTGATCTCTGGTCCGGGAAGATCCCACATACCACGGAGCAACTAAGCCTGTGCACCACAACTAACGAGCCTGTGCTCTAGAGCTCGCGAGCCACAACTACCAAGCCCATGTGCCACAACTACTGAAGCCCGTGCGCCTAGAGCCCGTGCTCAACAAGAGAAGCCACCGTGATGAGAAGCCTGCACACCACAGTCCCCGCTCCCCGCAACTAGAGAAAGCCCACGCGCAGCAACAAAGACCCAATGCAGCCAAAAATAAATAAATTTAAAAAAAAATTTTTTTTAAGAAAACCATAAAAACCATAAAAAAAAAGAATAACTATAAGGGCAAAAAACTGTTAATGGATACAAATTATAAAAGGTATAAATTATGACAGCAGTAAGATAAAATGTGAGAGGAAAGGAGAAGTAAAAGTCTAAATTTTATATGTAATTGAAGTTAAGTTGTTATCAATTTAAAATAGACTGTTATAAGATTCTTTACAAAATACTCAGGGTAATCACAAAGAAAATACCTAAAGAGGATACACAAAAGAACAGAATAAAGAGATCAAAGCATATCAGTAACAAAGTAATCACCAAATCAAAAGGGAGAAGAGCAAGAGATAAAAAAATAAAAGAACTACAAAACAGAAAGAAAATTATTAACAAAATGGTGATATTCTTCTTATCAATAACTACTTTAAATGTAAGCAGATTAGAATCCTCAAGATCATAGAGCAGCTGAATGGATAAAACAAGATCCAACTACACACTGCTTACAAGAGACTCACTTTATATTTAAGGACACACACACGGTGAAATTAAAGGGTTGAAAAAAGATAGTCCATTCAAATGGTAATCGAAAGAGAACAGGGGTGGCGATACTTATATCAGACAAAATTGACTTTATGTCAAAGACTGTCACAAGAGACAAAGAAGGTCATTCTATAATGATAAAAGGGTCAATTCAATCAGATTATCCATCCTGGGCGAGTTCATAAACAATTTTTATGCCATTGTATTTTCCTATTTCGTCTAACTCTAAAATCTCCTGGTAGTTTTCAGTTCCCTGGGACTCTCCTTTTCAGTCCTCCAGTCAGAATGCTGGAGTTTTATTTATCCCAAGCTGCTATGTACTTCTGTGATTGCACCTGCATCTAACACCAAGTGGCAAAAAGTCAGAAAGAGCAAATAAAAGCAAAGATGGTTTCTCCTACCTCTTTGGGACCACAGCTCATTTGATTAGAGAAGGTTACTCTCCTTGAGGGTTTAATGTATCTTGGAGAGTCTGTTGACACTACTGGTACTGCCCTGTCATAGGATTGTCTATAGGTTGGGACACAAGAGAGAAGGGAAGGGACGAGAAGGGGAGGAGAGGGGATGGGAGGGAAGGGGAGAGGGAGGGAAGGGAAGAGATGGTACATCTCCCCTACTCCGTGAGTGTTGGGAGACCCCTTTCCTGTTCCTTAAGCCAGGGATGGAGATATCTCTCTGTTCTTACCAATGCCCACTTCCAGGTCTCAGGCTATTTTGAGTCCAGGCTGGGGGATACTGGAGGGGAAAATAAATAGTAAACTCATTTTCATTTCAGTGGTACCTCAGATTCTCATTTCTTCCCCAATCTACCTGCTACTCTTTACTTTTCAGAGTCCTCAAATAGATCCATCACGCATTTGGTCCAGGTCTTAGAGTTGTATTCAGTGGGAAGCCAGGGTAGAATGTACTTTATCTTATCTGGAACTGGAAGCTGATTTTTACATTTTAAAAACTTATTTCAGAATGTATTAAAAGGACCACATACAGGGAATAGGGGTCTCTAGTATCAGCAACTTTGTATCTTGTTCATTTTTCTTCACACAGAGCTCCTAGCACATGTCCAGCATATAGTAGTTACTTAATAAAAGTTTGATAAGTAACATGAGTGGATGGAAATAAAAATGAGTGAATAAACATATTATAAACTAAGTGAAATGAAAGTAGTATAGGTCACATAAAAGAGGGACTGCTGAATGCAGACAATGAAACATCATTGATATGCCAAAGAGCAATGCCTATTTTATTTGTCATGACCACAAAGGGAAAACAAACCAGAAGTTTATATTAAAACTCTTTCTCATGATAGTTGTAGTTGCTGCAAACATAACTCTTGAAAATGGAGTGAAGATATGTTATGAATATGTTTCTCTGACTTCCTCTCCATCCACAATTATGTGAACTTCCAGACACTATAAAAGTCCTTTTAACTCATTCTGGGTGTTTCCACGGTGTTGAATTGCTACCATGTAGTGGCCACTATTTTCTCTTCTCTCCTGAGAGCATGCATCTTAATGCTTCCAATACTCTGATGCTAGAATAAACAAGTTTGACTAGTTCACTCTTTAAAGACTCTGTCCATTCCTGACTCCTATATGTCCAAAGGTCCTCTTGAGAGCTCTGAGTTTCCAAATGAAAGGGAGTAGTTGACACATTTTTTGAGCTAGGCGGTAGGATCCATTCACCAACTCCTCTGCCTAAGCCTGTCTAAGAAGAAACAGCACTTGCGACTAAGGAAGCACCAGCAAACTCTTGGAAACTTCTTTTACTGTAGTCAATTGTTTGTTCCCTTGTCATTCTCTGACAGAAAAATAAACAAAAATGTTATTGTGCCCAAAGGACCTGCTCAAATCCTCCCAACTAATGAGGTAATGAATCTTCTGCACTATGATTTAAAGACAAAGGGAAGAAAGTTCCTTGCAGGAAGATGCAAAGGGAAATGGTAGAGACATGACTACATTCTTTTTTTTTTTAAGTATTTTTTAATTTTTAAAATAAATTTATTTATTTTATTTATTTTTATTTTTGGCTGCGTTGGGTCTTTGTTGCTGCACGCAAGTTTCCTCTAGTTGCGGAGAGCTGGGGCTACTCTTAGTTGCAGTGTGCGGGCTTCTCTTGTTGCGGAGCATGGGCTCTAGGTGCGCGGGCTTCAGTAGTTGTGGCATGCAGGCTCAGTAGTTGTGTCACGCGGGCTCTAGAGCGCAGGCTCAGTAGTTGTGTTGCACGGGCTTAGTTGCTCCGTGGCAGGTGGGATCTTCCCAGACCAGGGATCGAACCCATGACCCCTGCATTGGCAGGCAGATTCTTAACCACTGTGCCATCAGGGAGACATGACTACGTTCTGAAATAGTCAAAGCTAAACACAAGTGCTAGAGGACACGGAATTAAATAAAATGAAAAACATCTGAAATTACTGCACTCCTATGGTTGTAGTTTTATATGACCATTGGTAAGAGAATGACATGCATGATTGGGAAGGTATGCCTGCCATGCTTTCTGTGAATGCTTTCAGTGGTACACATCTGAATTGGCTAGAATTTTGCAGTTTATCCTGGACTGTGGTGTTTATAGCTGGGGAAGACCTGGTCTTAAGAAGAAGGAAGAATTTAAACCTGAGCTGGAATACATAGTAAACAAGCCTGGAAGTGTCTGCCTAGCTCATGACAAGCCCTCCTTTTCTGAAAACTGCTTGAATACACAGGGAAAGGCACCATGGCCATGTCTGTATTGGAGCGGCCCCCGGATAGCATAGTGGTTAAGAGCACAGTGTCTGTAATCAGACTCCTTGAGTTCAAATCCTGGCTCTTCTTTCTAGCTGTGACCAAGTGTCAACCTATGTCTTACTTTCTCCTATGTAAAATGAAGATTATGGTAGTACCAACTTTGGAGTTACTCTCAGGATTAAATGAGATACATGCCCAAAGCACTCAGAGCACTACCTGGCCCATGGGGGACAACCCCTATGTGTGTTATTACCCCCTGACACAGATATGGGTCCAGGGGCAGATAGCTCACCAAAGGCAGCCCACTCAAAGTCTTTCTACTTAGAATTGTAAGCCAGAAACGGAAAGCAGAGTCATGAACTCTGAGTCACATTCATGGTAGCTTGAGAGAAGGTCCCTAAACTTTTGCTCCTGAGTTCCTCATCATTCCAATCTTGCCTTTCACCCCCTATTTTCTGTGAAATGACTCAGTATGTGTCCAAGAAAGGGAAGTAGAGCTGAAAGGGTGTAGGGTGTCTCAAAAATGGTGGGCACTGCTGCCATACCTGGTGACCTGAGAAAAGATGACAGAATGAGGGCAGACAATAAGATGAATCCAGATACAGAAAGATTAGGACACGTTTGTGAGGCTTTTACTCCTGTTTATGAAGGTATCTTTCAGTTATTTTAAAGAACCCTACTCTGCCATTCCTCAGTGCCTTTGCACATGCTGTTCTTTGCACTCCTACACATCCTTCAGATCTCAGCCTGGGTGTTATTTCCCAAGGGAAGCCTCAGAACCACTATGCTAGGTCAGTTTCCATCCTTGGACCACCATGCTAAGTCAGCTGGACTCGGCAAGAGTACTCTGTACTACTTTTGTGAACTTATTTCAGCTTATAATTATGTATTTGCAAGATGTTGGTTAACCTTTGACTGCCTCACTATCCTGTAAGCTGCTGAGAACAGTAAACATCAGACCTGAGCATTGCTGTATTCCCAGCGCTGGACAGAGTGCCCAAAACAAAGCCAAGACTCAGAAGAGATTTGTTGAATGACAAAATGAGTGAACAAATGAACGTCTGATGCAAAACCTTCCCACAACTACTCTGGTTCCAAGGCAGAATGTGTTGTTTCCTCATCCATGCTCCCAAAACGGTTTGCAGATGCATTAATTGTTCTTGCCATATTATGTTTCAGTTAGTAGCTCTCAAACTAAGTTGTGAGCTCTTGGATAGCAAGGTTTATAGTTTATGAACTAAGTTTTCATTTTATTCCTACTAACACTGCCTGGCATATTGCAGGTGCTTGATTCAGTTTTGTTAAAATGAAAGAAAATTGAATTCCCTCCCAGAAGGCCAAAACAACCAACAGAGTCAAAGCCATGACTTTTCTGTAGGAAAAAAAATTAATTGTCTGTTTTCCTGAATTGTATGCTAAAGTTGGTCAACGTGATCCATTTGCTGTAATCTTACTGTGGACTTCCATCAGCTTTATAACACTTCAAAGAACCTTCAGGTCTATCACTTCCTTGAGTGCCAAAGTCTTGTGAGTTAGCTGGGCAGATATTATGTCCATTTAACATGAGAACTGAGCATCATGGAGGTAAAATTTGCCTGAAATCAACACTTACGAGACAGCTAGGGTGCTATCCAGGTCTCCAGACTCCTTCTGAGTCAAGGACTCTTACTCTAAAATCAGGGATCTCCAATAGTGTGGTTGTTAATTTTCAGGGAGGAGAATCTCCTAACTTCTTTGAAGACTCAAAATTCCTGAGTGGGAGAATGTGAAGGGGGAGGAGCCCAGGAAAAGATGACAGAGATGTCCCTGGAAGGGAACAAAGGAGTGAGGGGAGCTGTGGGCGGGAGTTTGGAGAGAAAGCCAAAGAGTGGGGCGTGGAGCCACTGAGAAGGGCAGAAAAGGGGGTGTTCTCCATTCCCTGATACAATCCGGCCAGCCTCAGGAGGAGGAAGTGGGGGCCCATAATGGGAATGAGGGGCCCTGGCCATGGCTTGTGACTCAGCGATCACCCAGGAGCTAAGTGTTGAGATTGTACTCGATCAGCTTTTTCCCCATTTCGTTCATCAAAGACATGCTTTATGTTATGATGCATTGTTGATGGGATACCACTGGGCCTCACGAGGTATAATGCATGCTTAGATTAAGATAGGCATCAAAAAATGATCTCACAAATGAATTGCTGCAAGGAATTATGGAAATTATGTGCAAATTTAAAATTTTATGATTAAACAAAGAATGACAAATTGAAGAAACCAAATGCTTTTCATTTTATTAAAAACAGAGAATAACATCTCACAAATATGTTCTGAAATTATAAATCAAGAGACAAGGTAAAGAATATTGATCACCCAATAGATGACATACGTCACCTCGGTGGTTCTTGAAACTGGCCTGCACATTATGAGCTGATGAAACCATGGCCCCTCCTCCTGCAGAGGATCACACTCAACTCCCTTGGTTTGTCTTAATTTTCCTTCCTAGCAGATAAGGCAGATTATTAAACAAAAAGAATAGGTTTATGGATTTTTTTTCTTTTAAGATTCTTTTTCTTAGAAATTCACTTTAAGAAAATTTTTCTTAAAAATGAACTTCAAAAATAAAATTGGAATACGTATTGTATATGAGTATATGCATATATATGTATGTGTATGTATACATGCACATGTGGATGTATGTAAAACACTGACATTCCTTATGTTTCTGGAATCCAATCTGATATCTAGCCTAGAAAACACCTTCTGTAGATTATTTCTCCCTATACCATATTCTAATTCCAATCCTCACGGTAGATACTGGTGTGCTAGTGACTGACCACTGGACCCACTCACTTGATCTGCTGTCCTGGAGAATAACACAGTGTGAAGCTCCAAGCTAGGGACACCCTGTGCCGACATACCAGGGGCCTGATGATGGCCTGTACAGGGGTGGCCCATGTGTCAGACGGGAAGCAGATGGCCTATTCCAAAGGATTTTATTGAACTGAATTTTATGAAGGGACTATTTCCAACAAGGGAGAGTGAGGCTCTCAGAGACTGGAAATAGTGGGAGGTGTGAAGGGATGGGAACCAAGTTTCCAGAGCCCAGTGAAAACTCAAGCCACAGAAGGGGGTCCCCAACACAAGCTGTTGTCAAAGGAACACAGTCATTATCAAAATCTCAGCCAAGAAGCAGCAGGAACAGGAATAAACACCCCAGCTTCTCTAGGATTGCCAGGTAAAATAGAGGATGCCCATAGTTTGAGTTTCGGATAAACAGCAAATAATTTTATAGTATAAGTATGTCCCAAATACTTCATGGGACATACTTATATTACAAAATGTTTTTGGTTACCTACAGTTTAAACTTCACTGGGAACCTGTATGTTTCCCCCACTTTACTGAGATAGAGTTGTCAAATAAAACTATACATATTTAAAGTGTACAATGTGATGACTTGATATATGTATACATTGTGAAATGATTACCACAATCAGGTTAATTAACACATCCTTTGCCTCACAGTTACCTTTTCTTTGTGTGTGTGATGAGAATGTATAAGATCTACTCTCACAGTAAATTTGAAGCACGTAATGCATTATTATTATTATTATATATTATGCTATATATATTATATAGTATTATGGAATATTATTCAACCATGATAAAGAAGGAAATGTTGCCATTTGCTACAACATGAATGAACTGGAAGGAAATTAAAAAGAATAAGCCAGACAGAGAAAGACAAATACCGTATGTCACAGCTCACTCTTATGTGAACTCTAAACAAAAAAAGTTGAACTTACAGAAACAGAGAGTAGGATGGTGATTACCAGGGGCTGGCAGGAGGGGAATGGGAGATGCTGGGATCCTGTACTTTTATTTGCAAAATTTAGCAACCCTAAACCTCTCTCCCCACCACCCCAATCTCTGGCCAGACTCAGATAGAAGCCAAATGGCAAGGCAATCCTTGTGGTGCAGTCTCCAGAGGTCAGCCTCACCTGGGCCTCAGGGTGAGGCAGAGAAAGAAGACAAGATCTGGGGTCGGTAAGGTAAACAGAGAATAGCCAGAAATAACCAGTGGCCAGCTCCTGGCAGTCTAAACTCATCCTTTATGGCGGAATTGGGTTTTCTCCGAACAAAGCAAGTTTGTGCTCCTTATTTGCTAGCTTTGTGTACTTGCAAATGATTCTTCTTTCTTCAATCTGTATCAGTGGTTTTCAATCTTTTATTCTAAGCAAAGTGTTCCATAGAAATCTCATCACACAAAACACATGGCAAGTGTGCAGCTAAGGTAGCAGCAGAGATGATAAGCCTGAAACACTGCCTGTTTCCCCTCTTCAAACACCCACCAACCCACGCACAAATCCAGCCATCCACAGGTACCCGAGGCACACCCATGGTGCCCTAGACCTAACCGAAGCTGGTCTGGGAACCCCTGCTATAAAGCTGCAAAAAGCAAATACAGTGTGCTATCTTTTGTGTAAGAAAAAAAATAAGAAAAGCATGTATCTTATTTTTGCAAAAGGAATCATAGGGAAAATATATCAGAAACAATTAAAAGCTGTTACCTCTAGGAACTAGGTGGGGATGGGATGAGGAAGATAGGGGTGGGAGCAGGAATTCCCCAAGTATACCTTTGTGTAGTTTTGATTTTGAAATGAGATCAAAAGGAAATGAAAAAAAGCAAACCCTAAAATTAAAGACAAACAGAAACAGATGAAACTGTATTAAATCAATGGCATAGAACACAGAAAAAGTTAATTCAAGTAACTTCTAAACACAGTTCTCTGGTTATAAAAATTTAGAGGGATATATTCTAAGACAAAAAGAACTGCAAATGAAGGGGCCTTGTGGTGATGGGAAAGTTCTGTATCTTGACTGTGGTAGTGGTTATAGGAATCCACACATGTGATAAAATTGCATAGAGTTATACACGCACGCACACACACTCAAATGAACGCATGAAAAACTGGTAAAATCTGAATAAGCTATGTGGATCGTACTGATGTTAATTTCCTGGTCTTGATACTGTACTATAGTTAAGCAAGATGTAACCAGTGGGGTAAATATGGTGAAGAGTACACAGGACTTCTCTGTACTTCCCGTGAATCTACAATTATTTTTTAAAAAATGTAAAAGGACCACAAAGAATCCTGGAACGTTAGATAATAGATGTATTGTGAGTATTAAAATGAGCTTAATAATCCCCAAACTCTTTTATATAGAGAATAGGATAGAGTAAACATATCAATGTTCTTAGGACTAAGATATTTACTATAAAAGAAATGTACATACAAAATAAGGTTAGAACAAACCTTGTAATGTCAATTATGTTAAGATTGAATAGAAAATTCTACTATAAACTCAGGGCCTGGAAGCATTGATACCTAGTAGTACTCCCACCTTGGATTCTAAATACCATTCCAACTGAAAAACACCAGAGTTCCCTGGAGAAATGCCTGGATCTGAGTCTGGAGCAGAGACAGGATAAGGAGAACCCGGCACTTTATTTGGTGCCAGACGGTGCTCAAGCATAACAGACGCACATCAGAATGACATAAGAGCTGACTTGAATAGTTCCCACTGGCCAGATTTTGAACAATTCAAACAACAGAAAGAAATAATAATAGTAAAGGACTATAATACATTGAATGCTATTTACAAAAATATTTGGTCATTCTTTTTACAGCAATACTAGACGAGAAATGTAAGAAATGATGGAAATAAAAAAATGACCATTTTTCAATGCCTTATGTAATAGTTGGTTCCAGCAAAGATTAGCAGTATCTGGTAAACTACTGGGTAAACTATTGGTGGAGAATAGGACATTCACACAGTTGCAAAATGCTACCCCATAGCCGTCTCACTAATTACAAAGGGGAAGTAGACAACCGTGAGATCTGGAAGTCCTCATCCTAACTAAAGGATCAAATGTAGCATCTCCAAGAGAAGGGACCTCGGGTGTGGCAATAGCATGCTGTGATTGGAGTCTGAACACAGTATAGCAGAGATTTAAAGGAGAGAGGTGGGGCAGGAAAGTCCTTACAGAGGAGCTGTGGGGAGGCATTCCAGGCATGGGGCACAGCAGAAGCAAAGGCACAGTGGCTTGAAACAGCCTCCTGCATTTAGAGAACTGCGTTAGCTGGGATGGCTCAGAAGGAAACAGTGAAGAGAGGGGGTTAATAAAAGTTGGAGAATTAGGACTTGGAACTTATTCAGAAGGTGACGGGAAGACCCTGAAGGGCCTTTAAGGAGGGTGGTAAAAATGCAGATAGGAAGAAAGTGCAAATGAAAGAGCTATGTAGAAGGTATATTCCATTGCACTCAGTAACCAGTCAGAGATGTGGTTGAGACAAGCTATTAGGATGAACTGGAAAATGTTTTCACACTGAGGGCCAATTCTGTACATGGGCAGTGTTGGGCTAGAGTTCTAGATGAAAAGCATCTCAGGTCAGCAGGAAATGGCACCTGGATGATTAGTGGTGTCTGCTTTGGTTAAGAAGTGGGAGAAGGGAGGAATATCGGGGTGGACGGTGGTGTCATTAACTGATATTAAAAGCACAAGAGGAGAAGCAAGTGTTAAGGCAGGAAGGACAAGTGTGTTATTTCAGTTATGCGGAATTAGAAAGGGTTACCATTATAGGTTGTTACAAGATATTGAGTATAATGGAAGAGAATGTCAAAAGAAGAATATATATATATATTATGTATATGTATAACTGAATCACTTTGCTGTACACCTGAAACTAACACAACTTTGTAAATCAACTATATTTCAATAAAAATTAAAAATAAGAAAGCGTTACTAGTTACATTGGAATTCCTAGTACCTAGGGTGGATTCAATTCTGTACATGTGCTGGAGGAGACTTTTTGAGTTCTAATGATAACTTAAGGGCTTTTTAATATATGGATTATTTACCCAATAGACCTCAGGAGGTTCCCTCAGAATATGTACTGATGAGCATCTTCTGGATTTAGAGCACGGAGCCTTAATCAGAGGAGTCCCATTATGTTTAATAGGATTTACATAGCTAGAAGGCCTATGGATGTTAGAATGAAAAAGGCTCTCAACCTGCTTTTGAATTTAATAATAATTAATAATGAATATGCTCCTCCCCATGGGAGTTGAGCATTGGCATAAATATTTGCTACAAAACCAAGTCCCGTGCTTTGGATCTCAGGCCCATGTCAATTTTTTTTTTTTTAACATCTTTATTGGAGTATAATTGCTTTACAATGGTGTGTTAGTTTCTGCTTTATACCAAGGTGAATCAGTTATACATATACATATGTTCCCATATCTCTTCCCTCTTGCATCTCCCTCCCTCCTGCCCTTCCCTATCCCACCCCTCTAGGTGTTCACAAAGCACAGAGCTGATCTCCCTGTGCTATGCGGTTGCTTCCCACTAGCTATCTATTTTACGTTTGGTAGTGTATATATGTCCATGCCACTCTCTCTCTTTGTCACATCTTAACCTTCCCCCTCCCCATATCCTCAAGTCCATTCCCATGTTAACTTTGACACCCCAATTTATCACTGCCTGAGAGCCTGTCTAGCTCAGGACCCACACTGGGTTACTTATAATTAAAACAATTGCAGTTTCTTTTTAAAATTTAATTCCAAATATAATTTCTCATTTGCTTCACAAGGGTATGGCAGGCACAGCAGCCTGTCTGTGGGGAAATTAAAGGAAAGCAGGGGGATATGCACCACACGACACTTGTATTGAAATAATCGTTCATATTTTCCTGGCAACACTTTTTAATAAGTGTCAAATCTTTATTACTTTTTTGGCGTCTGCATCCACATTAATCATGTCGAATTCACATGGTATTTATTTCTGGAGGTTGTAAAAATCAACACAGGGGCTTCCCCAGGCTAATCAACTAGTCCAAATCCACTCCTGGGTTTCTGACTTCTGGAAGTTATGCTGGCTCAGGAAGGATGTGAGAAAGCAGATTCGAACTAGTGATTGGCCTCAGGGGCAAGGAGGAGATACAGTCCCATCCTGAGCCACTCTCCATAGGTTTTCCTACTGCCTCAGCCACCAGGATCAGGCCCCTCCTGGGAAACCCACACGTCACCGCTTTACCACAGTTGCAGAGTGGTGCTAGGTGGGTGGGCTGAAGCTCTCTGAATCTTCTTTTTACAGAAAAGGGAAGGTCTAACAATGGGAGTAATGTAGACATCTGCTGGTTCTTCTAGGGTCACCCCTATAAATGATGGAAAGAGCATTCTTAATAAAGTACAGGCTAGAAGGACAAAAGCTGCTGGTATGGCAGAAAGCATAGGCGTGGGAGTGAAGAGATGTGAATTCTAGCCTCAGCTCTACCAGAAATGATTATGAAATTTCCCCCTCTCCGTCTGAGTTTTCAGGCCTTTAAGACGGGCTCACCCACGTGGTGTCTGAGGCTCTACCGATTCTCAAGCCGATGAGTGACATCATCAAATCTCTCGACCCAGGAAGAGACTCAGCACAAAATCGGGAGGACATGATGGCCTCAACATTAAGCTTGACCAAAAGAAGAACTTTAACAATGTCATCCCCACCTTTAGGGTTGAAACCTAAAATGTTAACATTGTTGCTATGGAAGGAATGAGGCATCTGGGGTTTCTTTGAGTTTCACTCATTATGGGGAAAAGACCTTTAGGGTTGAAACCTAAAATGTTAACATTGTTGCTATGGAAGGAATGAGGCATCTGGGGTTTCTTTGAGTTTCACTCATTAAGGGAAAAAGACAAACACTAAAAAGACAGGAAAACTATTGGTAGAATGGTGGGGCTGGGCCAGTCTGTGTTTTAAATTCACCAGTCTGGGGTGTCCAGCATCTGGTATGGAAATTTTATTCACTCCTAGTGGAAAAGATAGCGACTGATTTAATTGACCTATTATTGTTACACCCACATTTACCCTCAAAATCACAGAACAGAAAGAATTTGAGGAATAAAACTGATCTTCGCAGAACTGTGCAATTGGCAGATTTTGACCTTTTTCCCCCAGCTTCCTATTTTGTATCATTTTCCCCATGGGAGTTCCCCAACTATCTCTTTCCGGTGCTCTGCTCATTCTTTTTGTCCTCCTGTGTCCTCTATTTGTGGGATCTCCTCTCAAACAGCGTCCCTTGCCAGTCATTTTTATCTTAGTATGAATTTGAACAACCACTTCTGAATGGGGAGAGGAGACAATCTGGATTTTGAGGACCTAGGGATGTAGGCAGAGACTTCCAGTTGTCACCCAAATCCATTACCTCCTGAGTCTCCTCCATGACAATAGCACTAGTAGCACCTCCCAATTATCAGTGGAGGGCATGGCTACTGCTAATAAAGATGACATTTCCCAGCCTCCCTTGCTGTTACATACGTTCAAGTAATTACATCATGGACAGTGGAATGTGATGGGAAGCCATGTGTATGACTTACGGCACATACCCTTAAATAGGAAATATGCCCTTTCTGTGCATCCCCGTTTTTCCTTCTGCTTCTTAGAACATGGTCATGGAAGGAAGCCATATTGGAACAGGAGGCAAGGCCAACACCCTGGGGATGGTAGAGCATCAGGACAGAGGAGCCTGGGGCTCTGGATAATCACAGGGAACAAGACCATCAAACCAGCACTGGACTACCTACTCAGAAACTGTTTTGTCACGGAGAAACATTGTTTAAGCCTCTTATTCTTTTTAACCTATATTACGCAAAGCCAAACCTATATTGTAACTACAACCCGTTAGCTATGGTAGAAATGGCAACATCCTCTCAGAGCACCTAGGTTTGAATTCCAAATCTGCCATTTACCATCTGTGTCACCTTGGACAATTTATTTCCTCTCCTTGAAATATATTTCCCCAGGTCCCTTTCTGCAAAATAAAACTAAGAATTTCTATCTCATAAACTTGTTGGGAGAAATAAATTGTATTCTTATGAAAGTTCTTTTGTATACTGTAAGGTACTTCTAGCCCTATGATGTTGATCAATGGTAGTCAACATTCTTTGGATTATAAGGACAGGAACCTACTCACACTAAATCAATGAGGGGTTTACTTTAAGGATATAATAGGTGAGAACATAGACATCCAAGAAAGGTGGCAGAGCTTTTAGGAGGATTGGAACTACAAAAGTGAAAAATACACACTAAACTCAGTGTCCCTGGGAACCTCACGACCTCCCCCATTCAGCCTCCTCAACACCTCAAGGGTTATTATTGTAACCCTTCAACATTAGTACCCACCACCACCTGACTATAGTCAGATGGGTCCTTGCGTCTTAAATCAGATTCCCCATAGAGGATCTGATTGGTTGATGCCACTGGCTGGCTTTAGGTCAGGTGTACACTTGATCCAATCACTGTGGCCAGGGTGCAAGGTCATGTGATATGGATGGTTAACCTTTCCAGAAGCTGTGGTGGATTAACTTCTCTAGAGGGATGATGGATGGAGCAGTCAGTATCCCTTCTGGGACACAGTGGAGATAATGATAAAAGTTATGTTAACTATTCCTGGTGGGAGGAATGAATGCCTAGAAGGTTAAGTTTTATTAGAAAAATATTACGAGTTCTCCAGAAATTTTACCTTGTTTATCTATGCGGTGGATCTTTTAACATCCATTTCTCATGGACCAGGTGAGTTGAAAACTCATCTTCTCTTTAGCAGTCAGCACCCCCTTGCTTATCCACATCATGGACTGTCTAGACACTACCATTGCCCTGTCCTTTATATTTAATGACTGAAATGAAAGTTTTTTTCAAATGGGACATTGATAGGTGGAAAAGGGCATTGTGTCTTTTCACCACAATCTGGTATCCAGAGCCACAGATGAATTTTTGTCCTCATGGAGCCTTAAGCTTCCTTATAATTTCCAGCTCTTCAGTGTGACCTGCCTTCTAAGTAACTGACCTACACCTTTCCCTCTGCAAAAGGAAGAGAAAAGAAAAAGCTTAGCCAAAGACCTTAATAAAAGGGAGAAAACACATTCTTCCTTGTTTCACAGTCCTGCCCACTTGCTGGAGGAAATAGCATCTTATGCCCAGCCAAGAAGCTATGCTGTTGTTCTGTCTCTGAGCTTTGAGAAGAAAACACTTTTTAGAAAGGAAATGGGAAAGTGAGTTAAGTTCATTTATTGCTGAACATGCCAGATGGGGAAGAAGAGTTGAATAGAAAATTCTCTAAGCTTTAGCTTTCATAATTTCACTTTTATTCCTTCTAATGAGGCAAACATCTTCTAGAGGACTCAGGTTCACCTAAGCCAGTTTGTGTTCAACTTTCTATCACTTATAACAGAAAAATATTCACCAAATAAAGATTAAAAAAAATTTTTAAATCACAGAACTAATTTTTTGTCATTGTTCAGTTTTTCTTCTCTTTTTAAACAGTTTTGTGTAAGTAAAACTGCAAACAATAAACTGCACATATTTAAACTATAAAAGTTGATAAAGTTTGATGTATGTACATACCCAGGAAGCTAATTAAAACAATAAACATATCACCCTCAAAAGTTCTCTCTTCTCTCTTCATAATCCCTTCCTCCCATTTCTTCTCACCCTTTTCCCTGGCAACCACCACTGATCTGCTTTCTGTCATAGATTGCATTTTCCAGAATTTTATATAAATGGAACCAATACAGTATATACTGTGGGGGTTTTTTTGGCATAATTATTTTTAAATTCACCTATATTGCTGCATGTATCCACAGTTTATTTTTATTACTGAGTAGTACTCCACTGGTATATACCACAATTTGTGTGTGTGTTAACCTGTTGATGAACATTTGGATTGTTTCTAGTTTGAGGATATTACAAACAAAGCTGCTATGAACATTTAGGTATAAGTCTTTATATAGACATATACTTTCATTACCCTTGGGTACATACCTAGAGGTAGAATGTTTGGATCCTATTGCACTGGATTAATCATTTAAAACCTTGCCAAGCTGTTTGCCAAAGTGCTTATACCATTTTAATTCCCAGCAGCTGTGTAGGAGAGCTCTGGTTCCTCTACATCTTCACCAACATTTGATGTGGTCATTCGTTTTAATTTTGGACAGTCTAATACATATGTAGTGGTATCAAAATGTAGTTTTAATTTGCATTTCCCTAATGAGTAAAGATAGTGAGATTCTTCCTTTTACATGCCTATTTTTCATCTTGTTATCTTATAAGGTGAAGTGTCTAGTCAAATCTTTTGCCTATTTTTAAAATTGGCTTGTTTTCATCTTCTTAATATTTGAGAATTCTAGAATTCTTTATACATGCTGGAAATAGTTCTTTATCAAATATGGGATTCGCAAATAGCTTCTCTATGTCAACAGTAACTTTCAAAGAGCAGAAGTTCCTAACTGTGATAAAGTTCAAATTATCATTTTTTCTTTTATAGATTACCCTTTTGGTGGTTTATCTAGGACATCTTTACCTAACCCAATGTCACAAGAATTTCTCCTATGTTTTCCCATTTCTCTTTCTTTCTTAGACCTCGAAAGGAACTATCAAATAGAAAACTCTTATCAGGACTTTCAGCCACATCAAGAATGGCGAAGTGGAACAAACTCAGAGTCAGGGAAAACGTGAGTGCCCTTTCCTCTGATGAGTTTCCATTTGCACCATTTTATCATAGTAGAGACAGCATTTCTGAAAGTTCAAATGGTGCCAAAAAGGCCTAGAAGGGGAGAATTAGCTCTGACCAAGAAGTGCTCCTTGCACTTAAATTTCAAACATCATGCCTCAGATGCCTCAGAGACCAGCTCTTCACTGAAGTCAGGTGAAAAGAACAGGGTGGGATTCTTTTAAAATCACAGAAAAAAACCTTGTTAGAAGGAAGGGAAGGAGAGCTCTGGGCAAGTCTCCTGCTCGGAGTGTGGGCTCTGGACTACCTGCATCAAAATCACCTGTGAAAAATACAAACCCTGGCCCCATACCACCCACTTAAACAGAATCTCTGAGGGTAGCATCTTAAGGTCAAATTCGCCAGGTGATTCTTTTTTTTTTTTAATGGGATTGAGTTTTATTTATTTATTTATTTACGGCTGTGTTGGGTCTTCGTTTCTGTGCGAGGGCTTTCTCTAGTTGCGGCGAGTGGGGGCCACTCTTCATCACGGTGCGCGGGCCTCTCACTATCACGGCCTCATCTTGTTGCGGAGCACAGGCTCCAGATGCGCAGGCTCAGCAATTGTGGCTCACAGGCCTAGTCGCTCCGGGGCATGTGGGATCTTCCCAGACCAGGGCTCGAACCCATGTCCCCTGCATTGGCAGGCAGATTCTCAACCACTGCGCCACCAGGGAAGCCCCTCGCCAGGTGATTCTTAAACACAGTAGTTACAGATGAGCCCTCAGGCACACAAGAACCTGCTGGGATCCTCCCTTGAGGCAGCTTCTGGAAAGGTTCTCAGGGTGAACCTGTGGTTCTCAATCCTCTCTTGGCATACAGAATCACCTGGAGAGCTTAAAATACAGATTTCTAGGCCCAACCAATGTGCTTCTGCAGTAGTCATCTGTCATAAGCCCAGTCTTCCTTTCGCTTTGCTTCTTGCTTTCTTCTTCCTCTCCATCTTCTTTTTCTTCTTCCCTCCTTCTCCTCCTCTGGTTTCTCCTCCTCCTCATTCTTTTAAATTAAAGCTCCCAAGTTAATTCTAATATGCAGCCAAGGTTGAGAACTCCCAGGTCACAGAGCGGAAGCAGCAACATCCCAGCCATGGGGCTTGGCAGGAGATGGAAATGAAGGAAGCAGGCTGGCTGAGGGCCATAGTGAAGTAAAAATCTAAGCTCCATGCAGAGTGTGGTCACTATTGAGCTAGTCAACTCCTGCCACGTGGGAACAAAATCCACATTTGCCAATCCCTCTGGTATTTCCAGAGAAATTAGAAATAATTTTTGGACATAAAATCTCCCATTTTTAAACGTCTGAAAATGACACAAAACGTGTAAATCACTGTGCGCAGAACACAGCTGTGGGTGGTTAGCGGCCAGGGACTGCCCGTCTGTGACTTCTGCCCACAAAGTTTCTCAGCCCTGTGGACAATGCTAGGATGCTGTTTCATGGTGGCCACTCTTTGAGGGCCAGTTCTGAAGAAGCTCGTGGGTTTGTGTTCAGGCCACACCTGAACCTGCCTTCATAGAATTTCTAGGCAGGGACGAACTCTACTGTGTTCCTTGACGTGGGTTCGCCAGATTTCCTGACTTGTTTGAGGCCAATCAGAGAAATAGTCTCATAATTAATATGTAAGATAGCGTATTTTGCATGGTTTTCTCCCTATAGAATCCTTCTTCTATCCTAGACAAGTGATATTCGTGAGAATATGATTTTTATAAATGACATCTGAGAGTGTTTTTTCCATCAAACTCACTACTACTGACAGTTTTATCCTGTCCAAGCCCTCTACCACACTTAGGATGGTGGTTCTCAAACTTTAACAGGCATAAGAATCACCTGGGGCACATGTGACAATGCAGAGCTTCAGGCCTGGAGTGCCCATGGAGTTTATTATCAAAATCAGAACACTTCTGAAAATGAAAGCTACTCTGAGCTAAAGGGTATAGACTAGTTCATGCAGTCAGCCCACCCAGGCCTCACTTGTAAAGATTTTCTGATTCAGTGGCCTGTGTTGGATCCAGGGACTCCCCACTTTTAATAAAGTCCCCCCACCCCCCAGCAAACCAGATGCAGGTGGTCTGGGCCACACTTACAACGCTGACTTAATAGTAGGAAGGGAAGACAGAAGAAAAATACTCATTTGGGAGATGGAGACAGAGGACAGAGGACAACCTCATTTGGGAGGTTTGGAGTCCAGAGAGAAGACTCACTGAAAACCCAGCTGTGTGATGCTCGAATCATTACAAGGTAAGCAACCAGCTATCAAGTAAAGTCAGAGACAAATGCTAATTGCTAATCTCACACTTTCCTTTTTCCAGATTCCTCACAAAAGTAATTTGTTAGCACTACTTGATTACATAGTACTTGACTGTCTTCAAGTAAACACCTAAAGGCAACTGGTAATTTTTTTTTAATAAATTGATTTATTTATTTTTGGCTGCGTTGGGTCTCCGTTGCTGCTCACAGGCTTTCTCTAGTTGTGGTGAGTGGGGGCTACTCTTCGTTGCGGTGCGTGGGCTTCTCATTGCAGTGCCTTCTTTTGTTGTGGAGCACGGGCTCTAGGTGCACGGGCTTCAGTAGTTGTGGCACGTGGGCTCAGTAGTTGTGGCGCACGGGCTTAGTTGCTCCGCGGCATGTGGGATCTTCCTGGACCAGGGCTCAAACTCGTGTCCCCTGCATTGGCAGGAGGATTCTTAACCACTGCGCCACCAGGGAAGTCCCGGCAACTGGTAATTAATGAGGTGCGTATAAGCCTTGTGATGAGCAATGAATATGTGCTGCAGACGCGCATTTTTATGAACATATGTTAATGAATGTTAGCGTCCCGACTGCAAGCATAACTCCAGAGGGTTTTCTTTTTATTTATTTATTTCAGCCAACAACCAAGTGATAGGTAATGAGCTCACTCGGGTCTGGCTTTCCACGCTCTGGGCCCTGAGGGGTCTCCGGTGTATGCATTTGACTCGCTTCGGAACCTCAAAGAGTGAGGCTGTTTTCAGTAGCAAGGAACAGACAAAGAGGATTTGCAATTGATTTCTGTTAGCTCCATGCACATATCTGCACAACATGGACTGGTCAAGACGTGGCTTTCTTGTTTGATTTCTTTTTTAAATTGACTTTTATCTGATGAATTTAAGTCAGAAAAATTCCAGGATATGGAAAGCCATTGGAGCTCTGAGGTCAACAAGCATATTCCACTCCTCTTCTGGATGAGGCAGCAGAGTGTAGTGTTTAGAGCATGGGCTGCAGAGCCTGCTGCCTGGGTTTGAATCCTGGTTATGCCACTTTTTATTTCTGTGACCTAGAACTCAACTTCTCTGGGCCTTGGTACCTATTTCCTAGGGCCTTTTTATGACTAATAAATGAGCTAATATTTGTGAAGCACTTAGTAGGGTGCCTGGCATGTGGCAAGAGTTACGAAGGTGAACACTGAGACTCAAGGACGCAGCTGCCCTTGCAATGAAGCCCTTACACAGAAAAGTTGGGTTGAAAGGCCTGTTGGTTGACTTTGGCCTCAAAGTTTCATCTCTGAATCACACACTGTGTTCTCCACATGACATCAAAACTGCATCTCAGTTTCCTCATTCCCCCAATGTCTCCTTAGGACGACATTAACTTTTGGCACAATATCCCCCCAACAAGACTGTTCCGTTGGTTGGATCTAGATAGGAAGCAAAGGGGCTGGCTAAAAAGATGCTTCACTCAGGGAATTTCAGAGGCCAGCTATGGAGTGGAATGGAATCCTGGGGACTTCCGTTCCTGCAAACGTATGCTGTAGGCAACTGAGTATGTAGCCATGACCCCGGCCTTCCTGGGGTCCATGAGCTGTCCCCCCAAGTGAAGTCTGACCTCTCTCCCTCTCCTACACCAGACCCCAATCACATACCCTCCTCCCCTCCTCTACCCTTGTCTTCAGGAGAGATTAAATCTTTGTTCAAGGTTCTTTTTTCTCCCCTCCAGACATTCTGTGTTTAGAATTACAGCCGCCTTTATTTTCAGCTTCAAGCAGATGTTCCAGGCAGAAAAAGCCTGCCAAATGTTTCAGATTACATTCAGAAGGTTTGGGCTCACGCTTTGCTGAACGAGAATCTGTCCTGACATTCTAGTAATCAGTAACACTTTAAGGTAGTGAGGCATCCCTCTTCTATGTGAAAAGGGTAATCCTGAGAGAGGTTTGAAGCTCCAGAGAAATCATTCCAGTGCCTCTTATTTGACAGGATTTTACAGTTTACGAAGTTCTTACACATCCATGATTTCATTTGCATCTTGTAACAACCCGGAGAAGTAGTCATGGCAAGGATTAGGACTGTTACTTTGCAGATGACAGGGCTAAATATAAGAGAGATGTGAGGGCTTGACATGCTTATAAGAGTTTGTTTTTGGTCTCTTACCTTCCAAACCTGGGCACTTTCCACAAATAGCAACATGATACGTTCACATATTGCTTTCCTATACACTTTATAAGTACTAACTGGAGTGCAGTATCATTTTATCTCCAGAAAAGTCCCATGAACTAGATAGGGAACTGTTTTAGTCAGCATAGAATAGGCTATGCTTTGGTAACAAATAAGCCCTGATAGCTCAGAAGCTTAACCCAACAAAGATTGATTTCATGTGCATATCATTTTCTGATGCAGGTCCAGGTAGTTCCCTGAGGTGGTTTTCCTCTGAGTGATAACCAGTATCCTTCCATATCATCATTCTCCATTTTAAAAATACAGCCTTAGAAGTCACCAGGGGATCAGAACGTAATGTTATCAATTACCCGAAAAGTTTTTTGGCCAGACTATCACTTCTACCCACATTCTATTTGCCCGAACCCAGTCATGACCTCAACCTAACTGCAGACAAAAGGTAGTTTTCTTGTGAGCCAGGAAGAGTAAATGTAATGGGTTTTGCTGAATACAAAGCATTATTTCTGCCATTTCAAACTGCACCAGCTCTTGTTCTAGGCTGTCTACAAGGGGCTGGCAAGTAAAACATCATGGTCACAAACTTTGATACTGTGCCAACTATAGAACAGCAACAAAATATCTGTAGGTCAAACTGAATTATTTCAGAGGTAAAGCTCTCCACCAGCTGAAGAATGTTACTATACATCACAACAGGTTCCCAGACCAGAGAAAAGGAGAGCAAAATGACTTGTACATCACTGGGGCTGAAATGAAATGCAGGCAGACCTCGTTTTATTCCCCTTTGCTTTATTGTGCTTCGCAGATATTGAGTTTTTTTTACAAACTGAAGCTTTGTGGCAACCCTGCATCAAGCAAGTCTATCAGTGCCATTTTTTCTAACAGCATTTGCTCCCTTCATGTCTCCATGGCGCATTTGGTAATTTTCACAATATTTCAAACTTCTTCATTATTATTATATTTGTACAGCAATCTCTGGTTAGTGATCTTTGATACTACTATTGTAATTGTTTTGGCATGCCACCAACTGTGCTCATATAAGAACGTAACACATAAATGTTGTGTGTGTTCTGACTGCTCCACAGGCCAGCCATTCCCCCATCTCTCTCCCTCCTCTTGGGCCTCCCTAGTCCCTGAGACACAACAATATCGAAATAAAGCCAATTAATAACCCTACATGGCCTCTAAGTGTTCAAGTGAAAGGAAGAGTCTCTCACTGTAAACCAAAAGCTAGAAGTGATTAAGCTTAGTGAGGAAGGCCTCTTAAAAGCCAAGACAGGCTGAAAGCTAGGCCTCTTGTACCAAACAGTTAGCCAAGTTGTTAATGCAAAAGAAAATTCTTGAAGGAAATTAAAAGTGCTATTCCAGTGAATACACGGATGATAAGAAAGCAAAACAGGGGGCTTCCCTGGTGGCGCAGTGGTTGAGAATCTGCCTGCCAATGCAGGGGACACGGGTTCGAGCCCTGGTCTGGGAAGATACCACATGCCACGGAGCAACTGGGCCCGTGAGCCACAACTACTGAGCCTGCGCGTCTGGAGCCTGTGCTCCGCAACAAGAGAGGCCGCGATGGTGAGAGGCCCGTGCACCGCAATGAAGAGTGGTCCCCACTTGCCACAATTAGAGAAAGCCCTCGCAGAGAAACGAAGACCCAACACAGTCCTAAATAAATAAATAAATAAATAAAAGAACGTGAATTTCTTTTAAAAAAAAAAAAAAAGGAAAAAAAAAAAAAGAAAGCAAAACAGCCTTATTGCTGATATGGAGAAAGTTTTAGTGGTCTGGATAGAAGACCAAACAAGCCGCGACATTCCCTTGGGCCAAAGCCTAATCCAGAGCAAGGCCCTAACTCTCTTCGATTCTATGAAGGCTGAGAGAGGTGAGGAAGCTACAGAAGAAAAGTCTGAAGCCAGAAGAGGTTGGTTCATGAGGTTTAAGGAAAGAAGCCATCTCCATAACATGAAAGTGTAAGATGAAGCAACAAATACTGATGAAGAAGCTGTAGCATGCTACCCAAAAGAACTAGCTGAGATCATTAATGAAGGTGGTAACACTAAACAACAGATTTTCAGTGTAGACAAAACAGCCTTATGTTGGAAGAAGATGTCATCTAGGACGTCTGCAGCTAGAGAGAAGTCAATGCCTGGCTTCAAAGCTTCAAAGAACAGGCTCACTCTCTTGTTAGGGGCTAATGAAGCTGGTGACTTTTAAGTTGAAGCCAATGCTCATAACCCATTCTGAAAATCCTAGGGCCCTTAAGAATTATGCTAAATCTACTCTACCTTTGCTCTATAAATGAAACAATAAAGCCTAGCTGACAGCACATCTGTTTACAACATAGTTTACTGAATATTTTAAGCCCACTGTTGAGACCTACTGCTCAGAAAAAAAGATTCCTTTCAAAATACTACTGCTCATTGACAATGCAACTGGGTTAACCAAAAGCTCTGATGGAGATGAAATATACAACAAGATTAATGTTGTTTTCATGCCTGCTAACATAACATCCATTCTGCAGCCCATGGATCAAGGAGTAATTTTGACTTTCAAGTCTTATTATTTAAGAAATACATTTTGGAAGGCTATAGCTGCCAGAAATAGTGATTCCTCTGATGGATCTGGGCAAAGTCAATTGAAAACTTTCTGGAAGAGATTCACCATTCTGAATGCCATTTAGAGCATTCATGATTCATTGGAAGAGGTCAAAAATATCAACCTTAACAAGAGTTTGGAGAAACTGATTCTAATCCTCATGGATGACTTGGAGGGGTTCAAGACTTCAGCAGAGGAAGAAACTGCAGATGTGGTGGAAATAGCAAGAGAACTAGAATTAAAAGTGGAGCCTGAAGATGTGACTGAATTGCTGCAATCTTATAAAATTAGGTGAGCAAAGAAAGTGGGTGAGCTTATGGGTGAGCAAAGAAAGTGGTTTCTTGAGACAGAATTTACACGTGTGAAGATTGCTGAAATGATAACGAAGGATTTAGAATATGACATAAACTTATTTGATAAAGCAGTGGCAGGGTTTGAGAGGATTGACTCCAATTTTGAAAGAAGTTCCACTGTGGGTAAAATGCTATCAAATAGCATTGCGTGCTACGGAAAAGGAAAGTCACTTTATATGACAAACTTCATTGTCATCTGTTTTAAGAAACTGCCACAGCCACCCCAACCTTCAGAAACCAACACCCTGATCGGTCAGCTGCCATCAACATCAAGGCAAGACCCTCCACCAGCAAAATGATTACGACTTGCTGAAGGCTCAGACCATGGTTAGAATTTTTTTAGCAATAAAGTATTTTTTAATTAAGGTATGTGCATTGTTTTTTTTTAGACATAATGCTATTTCACACTTAGTAGACTACAAGTGCAGTGTAAACATAACTTTTACATGCTCTGAGAAACCAAACAATTCATGTGACTAACTCTGTTACAATATTTTCTTCATTGCGGTGGGCTGGAACTGAACCCGCAATATCTCTGAGGTATGCCTATACCAACAATTTATTCATTCTTTTTGTACGTCCATCTACATCCACAAATAATTGAGGGGGTTTCTAATATTAAAGCACATCCAAAAGAAAACAGTTAAGAACAAAACCACTCAAAAAAAAAAAAAAAGAAAGAAAGAAAAGAAAGAAAGAGAAATAGTTATATAAAGAAGAAATCTAGCTATGCCAAATATTTAGGATTGGTTGATCATTACGACTGAACAACTGAGGTTTGTCTGTGAATTTACTAGAAGCTAAAGTAGAAAGGAGAATAGAGAAGTTATGAAATAGCATTTTTGAGCACATTTAATGTCCTAGTTACTATGCGAAATGTTTTACATACATCAGCTTATTTGACCCATACATCAGCTTATGATCATCAGTTAATGATAGAAGCCACCACATACTGAATTCATTTTCAGTGAGATGACATAAAATGTCTCAAGTACACTCAGTACAAGGCTAGGTTCCAACTCAGCCGTGCCTGATTCCAAAATCTGCGCTCTTTCCATAACCTAATAGCTCTCTTTGTCACATAAAAGGAAGCATATAATTAAGTAGACACAAGAAAAAATAGGAGATGTATATACTCTCTATTTTTATTAAAAGAAAAGTGTTATCTTAATGAGCTCCAAGTCAGTGAGCCCCAAATTTTCCTCACTACTTCAAACCACTAGAGGTTAAGGTAGAGTTCACCTTGAAGGGTATCAAAGGGGCCTGCAACATACCTGTGGCAAGGAGAGGATTTGAAAGCGGGGGGAGGAATATAGTTCAGGTAAACAAAGGTTAAGATTTCTGTGTAAGGTCACACAGCAAGGCAGTGCTAGTCTTCCAGGCCTTCCCCTAGCACTTGGTTTATTAGATAGGATTAGATTAGATTTTGAAGGCTAAACCACCAAGAGAGAGTGAATTTTCACTCTTACCAACGGACCGGAAACAAAGAAGAGAGAGGAAAACCTGTAGACTACATATTTGTTCCCTTTACCGTCTTTGATTGACATGGGGGCAGTCATTTGGCTTATTAAACTTGTTAATGGCATTCTTGCTTCTCAGCAGCGCTACACTGCACATCACCCCCCTGATTAACAGCTGTTTTCGGTCCATGCCAACTGCACAGGCTCAAGGCTAAAATGCATCCTTGCTCAAGCTGGAGACCAGGTGTATCATCCAAGGATGGGCATTTGATGGAACGCTGTGCTTTGTCTACTTCACAACCACCTGGAAGTAAAGGGCTGGCCTGGGGTGTCTCAGAAGTATAAAGCTGAAATAAACACTGACAGCGAGTGGCCAGTGAATGGATATGTCGTGAATTACCACACAGGCAGCCTTCACTCTGCGCAGTTCTGAAACGTGGTACACAGATTTCAGGTACCATGTGGTGCAGCAACACCAGTCCCCCAGCGACACAGTTCCATTTTCAGTTACCATGGTATGCGAACTGTGAGAAATTGAGTAAAGTAGAAACTCTGCCACCGGCTCATCAGTCAATAACAGATATGTCCCATGGTCAGTGGCCAATCGACTCACATCTTTCAAAGGCTGGCAGTGATTGGTCTCTGCACATGTAATTCAGTTCACTCACAGCCAGCAAACCCTGGAGTGATGTTGCCTCCTTGTCTCTTGGTGGTAAACTCATGGGATGTTTGACAAAAATGGATACTCAAAAGAGGAAGTTGGCCAACCCAAAGGAAGGCGCAGCAAAGAAATAACAAGTGGTAACACCAGGAGCAAAATCCAAATCCAATGTAAATAGCGCAGTAATAGCTGACAGTGGAATGCTGACTGCCGCTACCGCAGAGCCTCTAGATAGGCAGCCAGAGGAACTTAGTGAAGGTGATCTAGCCACATGAATGAGGAAAGGGAGGATAATATCCCAAAGAAATGGGCACCTTCAAAACCTTCGCTTGAGGGTGTGTGGCCGCACCGGCTTGAGGGAGTCTGCGGCGGTCGAGCTGGAGACACGTCCCCCTGCCCAGAGCTGCAAAGAGCACCCCAGCCGTGCCCCAGGACCTGCCGCTGCCCCCGAGTCAGACGGCCCAGTCCACGTTCAGAGAGCAAAGAAGACAAAAACTCAAGGAGCATCTGTTAAAAAGAAAAACTTCTTTTGCATACAAACAGGAAAATCAGATATTATCCAGTGGTAGAGACAAAAGAGTGAAGACATCTGAAGGCCAGATCCAAGAGGCAAAAATTCTGAAATTTTATCAGCCATTTTTGCCTTAAGAGAATGTCGGTAGACCTACTGGGATCAAGAATAATATAACAATGGAAGAGAACTGTATTCCTTTAAAACCTTCTAATGAACTAACCGATTCAACTACAACAATTGACACAACTAATTTTGAGGATAATAATCAAACTCTGCCGTTGTTACCAATTAAAGATGACCCCCAAAGTCAACATATGACGTTAAGCCAATCATTTCACCTTAAAAACAGTAAATAGAAACAAATGACTACAGAAAAATCAAAGCAAGGTGCTAATATGCCCAAGAAACCTATGCTTGGATCTTACCGTGGCCAAATTGTTCAGTCTAAGATTAATTCCTTTAGAAAACCTCTACAAGTCAAAGATGAGCTCTGCAACAATGAAGAAACTTTCAGCTACTGTCTCTAAAGCCACAAAGTCTCAGCCTGTAGACGCCAGCAGTGTAACAGTGAAAAGTGATAGAGCCTCACATACGACAACTGCCACTAAATTTGTGAGCATTACATCTCAGAGCAGTCAACTTGTGCGACCTTCTATCAGAAGTCACCACAGTAATAACCAGGACACCATGAAACAAGGCATCAGTAGGACATCTGCCAGTGTTACAGTTCGGAAAGGACCTCGAGTGAAAGAATTATTACAGTTAAATACAGTTTCGTCTATTATCAAAACCAGTTCTTCTCAGGACATAGAAAGAAATAAGACACTATCAAGAAGCATGACATCTGAAATGGTAGCCAGGCCTGCTTTGTCTTCTAATACTAAACTGAGACAAAAGTCAAAAAGCATTGACCAGCACAGACATACCATGGTGAAAGGAGCTATTGATAGTAGATGGACTCAGGGTAGAGAAACTGCGGAGGAAAGGCTCGTCTGAGTGAGTGGAAAGCTAGCAAAGGAAGAGTGATGAAAAGGCCTCCGAGCTCAGTGGTTACCCAGCCTGAGCCCGAAGCACAAAATGAAAAACCAGTTGGGTCCTTCTGGACTACCATGGCAGAAGAAGACGAACGATTGTTTACTGAAAAAGTAAACAAGACATTTTCTGAATGCCTAAACCTGATTAATGAGGGATGTCCAAAAGAAGAAGTATTGGTTACACTGAATGACCTGATTAAAAATATTCCAGATGCCAAAAAACTCGTTAAACATTGGATATGCCTTGCTCGTATTGAACCACTTACGAGTCCTATTGAAAATATTATCACAATCTATGAGAAGGCCATTCTGGCAGGAGCTCAGCCTACTGAAGACATGCGACATGCAGTTGTTGACATTCTGACAATGAAGAGTCAAGAAAAAGTTAAATTTGGAGAAAATATTGAGGAGGCTTGTGCAACCAAGGAACAAATCCAAGAAGCCACCATTGACAATATAACTGTTAATCTGGGGTCAGAAAAACCGGAAATAGAAAATAAGCATCTTACAAATGTAGTATTTCAAGGTTGTGAAAAAAGAGCAAGATGACAAAACAAAAGATCCAGCCAGTGATGTTAAAACCCCCAATACAGAAATTAGGGCGGGTTGCTTAATTAAATATAATGTGTCTACTACTCCATACTTGCAAAGTGTGAAAAAGAAGATGCAGTTTGACTAAACAAATTCTGCATTTAAAGAGCTAAATTTTCTCACACCAGTTAGACGTTTTCGACGTCTTCAAGAGAAGACTTCTAAATTGCCAGATATGTTAAAAGATCATTATCCTTGTGTGTCTTCATTGGAACAGTTAACAGAGGTGGGAAGTGAAACTGACCTTTTTGTGTGCTGTCCCAGCACAGCCCTGTGCCTCATGTACTCGGAGACTGACAAGACAGAAGAGAAGTGAAGCTCTGAAAGGAGTTGGTTGGTTGGTTTGTTGTCGCTTTGCATGTCCCTTAGGCCAGGAGTTGCCAAGTACCTAAGTATTGACGGCAGTCAGCACTTAACTAATGTCCACTCTATAGCAGGTGTTGCCTTCTGTGCGTCGGAAAGCTAATCCTACCTTGTCGATCTCAATAGACTGACTTTTTCTCTAAGACAGGTAAATTTTGTCAAGACAGAGTTAGCTTGCTTCGTCACCCAATTCTAGTAGCCCAGACTGCTGTGATCTCTTGTGTTCCTGGGACTCTGCCCCTGGTTCTTCATTGTCGCTCTCCAGCAATGCCAGTGAGTCTGCATCTGTGGTCTCTTGGCCTCTTTCTTTTTTATTGTAGCCGAGGTCCCCAAGAGGGATAGTTAATACTCCATTTCTAAGAGAAGATACTTTGTTAGAAGCAAGAAAATGTGCCTAGTGGGCATTCAGAACTTTAAATCTGAATTCCTTTCTTTAGTTCCTTTTCTAACTTGACTACCTAAAATGTTAAAAATTTTAACTTCCATCACTTCGTTTGATATAGTTTATAGACTAATAGAAGGGAGTTAGAGAAGGAATATATAATGTTTCATAAATGTCATCCTAGTTTAGGTAGTATTTCTAAAATAACTAATACTTAAAATTGATTTCTTCCTTGTAATATAAAAACTTCATGTCTCCTAAAACATGATAGTCATACACAGTAAGTAGGTCTCTGCCTCCCACACATAAATACCACCAGTAAAATTGTTTTGTAAGTCTCTGAACTAATACTTAAATGGCATACATCCTTTACCAACTCTACAGTTTCAATTAAGGATTTAGTCATTGTAAAAGATTAGGTAGTTTTAAAACTGCATAATATGAATGTGGTTGAAAATCACATACTTACTCTTATTTATGTTCATTAATTCCATTTGTATAATAGTGCCAATCTTTGTTCTATTTATTGTCTTATGTTCTACAGAGTAGGGTTTTTATTCCTTTTAAACTGTGTACCTAATATGTATACAATAAATAAAAACATCTATATATTAAAAAAAAAAACCTTCACTTGAAAAGAACTCTTAGTGCTGTTTCACAACCTTTAGAGTGCAACGGATAAAATGTTGGAAGCTACTCCAAACTTAGAAAGAAGCAAGACAATTTGACAAGGCACAGAAAAGATGTTGACACAGGCAGTATTATGAGTTATATGATGAGGAGAAGGCCGGCACTGTTCACACTACTATTTATAACTTTTTTTTTTACAAGGAGCAAAACACTTTTATTCTCGATGTTTCTGATGTTTTAAATAACACTGTATTAAGTGAATATTAGTTCTATTTTTCCCATATCCCTATACTTTCATAAGTAACAGGAAGAGAGCTTTTAATGTTTTGATGGAAATTCTTAAAGGTCTTAGAACAATAGTAAATTATCACGTAGATTATCAAGACCATTTTGTGTGGATTCAGTTTGCATGATCATTTTTACAGTCCCACATTACCATGCAAAGTAAGGACTTCCTGTATTTCCCTGATCTTTCACTGAGGTGTTCTGCTCATATAAGGCATAATATAGAAACAGCGCCCCCATAAAAGGTGCCCGTAGCATGCATGGAATAAGATTCACGGGCATGACCTATGTTCATTTAACTAACCTCTGCTTAGGGTTCCAGCCTGGATAAAGTCCTAAAAATGAAAGAGGCAAATTGAAAAGTCATGTGATCTTTTCGAGGCAAGAGCTTGTGGGATCTAAGTTGTATATGACTGGAAGTTTGTAGGTTATCCAAAAGGAAGGTCTATATATCTAAATGCAAGTGCTAAGAAGATATTTGGAGTTTCCACTCTGATTCTCAGAAGAAACCCAGGCTAAAGATAAATAACTAGGAGTCATTGTTCTGCTAGTTACAGCCAAGATCATTAACCGCACCTAAAGTCTGCCCAAGAGGGTGAGACAGACTCTACCTTCTGTATCTCAGTTCTTTTAGTGATAGAACCCAGATTGTTTTGTTCTTCTCACCCCACGTGGTTAGATGTTCAGGGCCTCTTCCCTGCCACAGAACATAAATCCTTATTAGTCTAAAACTGCCAGGTTAGGGCATGGGCCTGATGTAGCTCCTCCCATTGACGTGAGAGCTGAGGGCTTCTGGGTAAGCGTCCCTCAATGACGACAGGAGAGTGAGACACAAACATGTCTATTTCTGTTAGCCAGATTGTATCATGTAACACCTGGGACTCAAAGTCAATTGCAACAACAAGAGGACAAGCCTAAGAACCAAGATACCTGCTAAGGGGAACAGAACAAAAGAGGGAAGTGACCTGAGCTGCTAAATTAACCCACCTGGAACTGACCGATGTGGGGATTTCTCGACATGTGAGACACATGTCCTTACAATGTAAGCTGTCACTTGCAGCTGAAACAAGAGGGATAGTTAATACTCCATTAATATAAAAACTTCATGTCTCCATTTAGGAGACATGAAGTTTTTATATTACAAGGAAGAAATCAATTTTAAGTATTAGTTATTTTAGAAATACTACCTAAACTAGGATGACATTTATGAAACATTATATATTCCTTCTCTAACTCCCTTCTATTAGTCTATAAACTACATCAGACAAATACCTGAGAAATGACAGAGACTAGAGGAGCCAGGGAAAAAGACAAGAAGGACTCAGGGAGGAGGGAAGAGAACCACGAAGATCCAAAGAAGGGACTCAGAATGGGGAATCCTGGCTCCAATGGATCTCTCTGATCCAAAGATTTTTTTTCAACTTTATTGAAATATCATTGACAAATAAAATTGTAATATATTTAATGTGTGCATCTGATCCAAGATTTTTCAGTAGACAACCTGCTTGCTCTTACAAGTGGTAATGCCATTTCCAAATGTAGATGCGGGTCAGTGAGGACCTAAGAGTCAAGTAAGCAGGGGAAGAAAAATCACTGTCACTGCCTTAACCAGAGAGAATTTGGTATTTAGTTTTTCTTTAAAAATCTTGATTACATCTTTCAAGGCTCTCAAGCTGCTGACACATACAAAATGAAGAAGAACATCTTGGCAGGTGGTAGAAAATGAACAAGCACAGGGAACCAGAAACAACAGAAATGAGATAACCTGGAGCTTCAGTAATGCTGAAATTATCCACAACACAGGAGGAGATGACTATTAACAAAAGATACCGCTAAAGGACCAAATGGAACTGCTGAAAACTAGCCCTATCGTGTTTCTGCAGTTCAAATTAAATCGGATGTGACATCTGTATTTAAGCAAGAAATGTCTGTGGGGAGATTTTGTTGTATGTTACTGAATTGGAATATCAAGACAGAATCTTCTACTCAGTAGTCTTAAAAATTAAATAAAGGGTGCTTGTATAATGAATGCTTTGTAGTTATGATGACACAGTGCCTAAAGGCTGGGGTGGTACAAATTACTGTTCTGGACCTGGAACTAGAGTTAGGTCAAGAAAGACAATTTTCTCTTCTTATGTGCCAACTACTGAAGATCAAATTCATTATGTAGAGATTAAGAGCTCTGGCTTTGGAGTCTGACAAACCTGGATAATACCAGCCCTGCCATCATTTGTGATATGATCTTATGATCACAAAGTCTCTGAGCTTCCGTTTCCTCGTGTGAGACTAGGAGCAATTATAACATAAGATTATTTTATATATATATATATATAGTTATTATAAATATTTAATGAAACTGTTCTTGTAATAACCTAAGTCAAAATGACAGAAACAACCAATATACATTAAACATGTATCATGTGGCAGACATTTTTATTAAGAGAAATGACAGAGAGAGACGAGAGTTGGGTTCATCAGTGAGGCCTAGTTAGTGATGAGAAAATGCAGGCTTGTGTTGAAAATGTGGGGAATTTGGTTTCTCTCTAGATCAAGGTGACTTAAACAGTGGTTTTCATCAGCAAGACCAGTCAATTCCTTAGACAGACAAGGTATTTAGCTTATATTGAGTAATTTGAGTGACCTTAATAAGACCTAAACTTGCTCCCTCATTTTTGTTTGAAGTTCTATTATGTCTTTGTCTTACGCTTTGCCCTCCCCCTGCAGAATTCTGTAACACACATGTGTTCTGTAAATCAGCCTGACATCCCTTCCCTCCTTCATTTCTAACAGTCTCTTCCTTCCTTTGAAGACCTGGACATTCCCTGACTCCAAGTATTTCTGGTGGGGCTTCAGTTCACAATTCCCCCAAATCCTGGCTGTAAAGGGGGTGAGAAAGATGGGCAGGAGTGTCACATGACCCAGCCCCAGTGTGATTATCCTATCTCAATTCTCTGATCCTGAATGGGCAGGTGACTCTGGGATTTTATAATTGGGTGTTTAGACACAGAAACCTTCCATCCCCTGGATTACAGGCTGTGACCCCCAGAACTGCTGTCATCCAAGTTATATCCACTGGGAGGAAATAAATCTGCAGGAGGAGAAAATGAAATCAACAAAGAGAAGCAGAAGGAAAAACAGAGCTGAGAGATGAGAAGCCCTGAGGATACTTATTATTTAGGTCCCCAGATTCAGTCACACCTCAAGTTAGCCTCTCCTCCATCCTTCCCAGCTACGGAAACCAACAAATTCTCTTTTTCGCTCAAGCTACTTTAATTTGAGTTCTGTCACCTTTAATCAAGAGTCCAGATTAATATATACCTAATCTAAAGCAAGTGCATGATTATTTAACTAAAAGAAAACAAACAAACAAACTAACATTTTGAGGTGGAAAAACATGATGGAAACTGTAGAATGAAAATGCTTGTAAGTTGCTGGTTTTGAACACAGTTCTACCTCCACGGATCCTCCATGGATCCCTTTGAGATTTCATGGGGAAACTTTACCCTGTATGTGCGAACTTCTTTCTGCCACCAAAGACTTGTGACTTCCCAGAAAGAACTTTTGTCTGCTCCAGGTCAGTTGGCCCCAAAAGAATCATTTGCTGGGGTCACAGGGCCAAAAGCTCTCTTGGATGTTCAGAGTGCCTGCAGCTAATGTAAAGATTTCTTGCTGCCAGATTGTTAAAAGTGATTCAAGCAGAAAGGTATGGGAGAAGAAAGTTAAGAGGGGAGGGGTGGAGCTGAAGCCAGGTGGAGGTAACCCAGAAGAGACAATAATTCATGCTCAAGACAGGCCAGGGGATGGAAATAGGAGAAATAAGATACCAGGGTGTCTTGAGTCTACTGATGACAGGACAGGAAAAGTCTGTTTTCAGCCTTTCCACGCATTTATTAAACACAGTGTTTGATGGCTTTGGAGAACCAAAAATAAAATAGCTCTGGTCCCAAAGAGTCAGAAATAGAGCATACATCTAGGATGAATTCCTTCTGTCCCCCAGAGCTCAATCAGCTTTACAAACTTATTTAACCATTGATCCCTTTGTTTCCTGAACACAAGTTTTTGTTTTCATTGTTGTTTCAGATAACAGCGTTAACATCGTCTGGTAGTATTAGGACTACCTTATCTTGCTTAATAATAGCTTTCATTTATTGAGTACCTGATATGCACCAGGCATCCCTCTAAGCACTCGACATGCCTATCTCATTCCATTCTCACAGCAGGCCTATTACTTAGGGGGAATCATTATCCCTATTTTACAGATGAGGTAACTGAGCCTCAGAATGGTTAAGTAATTTGCCCTAGGTTGCTGCTATTCAAAATGCTGCTCTGTGAGCTCTTGCTATCAGTCAGCAAGGGAAAAAGAAACCTACTCTAGGATGTAAATCAATACCCTGCTGCTTCCTTCATTGAGAAGGTTTTGCTTCGGGGGGGAAAAAAAAAAAGTCAGCAGACTAATGGTGTTTTTAGTGATGTAGCTGATTTACATTCTGGCACAAGCTCCTGATCTCTTCCCTGAGTGGTAACAGTTTATGGACTGACGGTGGTCTTTGTGTAGCACTGCTGCAGATCACAGAACTATGTGAGGAGAGGAGCCAGGATTCAAAACCCAAGCATGCCTGGCTTCAAAGCCTTGTCTCTGAAAAACACCCTACAACACTGTGAATCAACTATACTTCAATTAAAAAAAAAAAAACCCCACCCTGATCTACTGTCTCCTGTAACGCAGTTCTACTGTCACCCAGAATTTACCCAGGTTTCAGGCCATACCAGTTGGATTTCCCAAGCTATTAGATAAGTGTACCCTCCCCAAAAAGTTTATATTCCCTTTCAGAGATAGACAAACCCATAGTCCAAGCAGAACCTGTAGAGTCTGTAAGACAAATACGTTATGACATGGCCATAGACCTGGTAGCTGAGCTGACGCATTCCAGAGGCAGGGAGCACCTGAGCCACACTGACTTGTGCCCCTCTTCTCAGGCAGGAGGGAGCTTGCCACAGAGTCCCTTTCTAGACTTGTTTCACTGTAGCTTATAATTAGGCATTGTCACTTTGATGACTAAATGAATTAGTGAGGATGACATGGGGACTCAGCAAAGGCTGAGATGGGGAGACTTTACAAAAATAAACAGCCAGAAAGAATTGTTCTGAAACAGTAAGGCAGGCTTGTGGGAAGTCAGCATCAGGAATTACATGTGGCATCCTATGATGATTTAAATGACAACATGCCAGGGGCATCTGTTCCTCTCTCCATCCTTGAGTCTTGTCTGTATTTGTATTTCCCTTTGAAATAGACACATTCCCTTCTCTGACTCTTACAGGGATATTCTTTCATTTGAACATTTATTGAGTCCTAATGTGTGTCAGGCATGATATTGAGTACTTACAAAACAAAACAAAAAAAACAGCCAAACAAACAAAAAATTGAAAAAATACCCTGATGCATCACAGAATTTCAAATAAAGCAATTCTACAGTCTTAGATCCCATCCAAGGAAACTGAGAAATAAAGATCTTATGATCACACCAGCTTATTACATAGGCCTATAGCTGAACTCTGAGGCAGGTTAGAACAAATCTTCAGGATAATAATAATAGTAACAGGCAACACTTACTGCTGATCCAAGTATTATGTTAAGTACTTCACACGTGTTATTGTATTTAATTCTTACAACAATTCTAAGCAGTAGGTCTTATTATTTGCTTACTTTTATGGATGGGGAAATTGAAGCACAAAGAGGTTACTTAACTTATCCAATGTCACACAATTAGTGAGTGTTATATTTCAAGCCAATGCAGCGTGGCTTCAGAGCCCTTGTTCTTTGCTTTCAGCTTCTTTGAAATGGCCTGTCAGGTTTCCTTTCTACCAGCTGAAGCCTATTTTTTATTTCAATTAATTCATCAAGAACAAGAACGTGCTAAATTCAAGCCACCTATCTTTCCAGGCTTGGGGATGGCGAAAACAAGGAGGCCTGTGCCCTGGTCAGCTCTCCTGGCCCTTCCACTCTGGCTGGACTGAAAGGACACGTGGGCAAAACACCACTTACAGGCAAGATCCCTTTAGATACAATAGCACTGGATCACACTGCTGGGTCAAACTCCATGGTTCACACCATTTGCAAAGAGACTGGAAAGCAATCTAGAGCACTGGTCCCAAACTGGTGTACTTAAAAAATACTGATATCCACCCCAGAGATTCTAATTTAATTAGGCTGGCATACTACATGAGCCTCAGAGCCTTAAAATCTACCTAGGTGATTTTAATATCCCATAAAGTATGAGGATGACTGATCTATTGTTCATTGTGTAGTGAATCAGAGTAAAGAACTAGAGGGATCACCGCAGGCTATTAATTTTATACACAGTTGCCATATGACTACCTACTTTCACAAAAATGTGCTTTCACGTAACTTATTTAGACATCTCAATCAATGAGGTACCTTTTGTTATACCCACTTTATAGGTGAGGGAATTGAGGAGCAGAGGGGAAAGCAACTTGCCTGGGGTAGAAATCAGAGTCAAGACTTCCACCTGAGGCTGTCTGCCTATAAAGACTGTTCTCCTAACCACTAGCCTATTATGCTTCCCCACAGAAAGAGAGAACTCTCAAAGGAGGTGGATCAGGGCTGTATCCAGAAGGACAGACGCAAGGTCAAGGAGCGGGACGCGTACGTATAAGAAGGATGGGTGCTCAGCAAAGCCTGGATGCCTCTGGGCATAAAAGCATATATATGGACAAATGCATATACTTCTGAGATGTTGAGAATTTCAGTCAAGAGCGTAACAGGCCATCCTCACCGTGGACCAAGCCATTTTGGCTCTAACATTTTTGTTCTTCCTCTGACCAGGTCTGAAGAGAGAGGTAGGTGACCTAGGATGTGTGAAAGGCTGGGTAGGGTCACAGTGAGGAATTCCTAGAATGTGGTAAGTAAAAGAAAAGTAGAGAAATGGGGGCCCCTGAGAGCAGAGGACTTCAGGAGCTGCAATATCTGATATCCGGTCCTGGGTTTACCCGGATATCACCGCTGCTACATTTATGACACTGACTATGTGGCAGGAAATGCTCTCTCTTCTTTACAAGATATTGATTCATTTAAGCCTCATCGAAGCGCTATGAGGCAAATTCTATCATGATCCCTATTTTACAGTTGAGAAACTGAGGCAGAGGGAAGTTAAGCAACTTGCCTGAGATCACACAGTTATTAAATAGCAGAGCTGGAACTTGAACCCAGTAGTCTGGTTCCAGCACCTCTCAGTGATAATGACAATGGCTAACTCTTACTAGACTTACTCTGTGGGAGCCTGATATTTCACACACATTATCTCATGACCTCCTGATAATCACTACGAAATAGGCTCTACCGTCACTGCAGTCATTCTACAGAAGAGAAATCTTGGTACCAAATACCTCAGTCTGGCATTACCTGTGCTTTGGAATTAATTAAGGCTTTTGGAAGAATTAAGAATTTGGGCCCATCGTTCGGGATAAGTGGTGAGGGGAGAGCACAGCGGATAGGAGGTGCAATTTTGAGGCACCGTTTTGAGATCTACCAAGAAACCAAAGGAAGCATTTTGAATAAGCGGGTGCAATTAGACCAGGTTTGTGGGAATCAGCGGCATTCACTGGGGCTCTTTGGGAGGCCTTACAGAGGACACTACTCCTGGGAACCAAAGCAGATTGAGAACGGACTATGTTCATTGCCTATCATAAGTAAGGTGCCTACTTGAGGTCTAGGGAACTTGGA
The DNA here is from genome assembly GCF_949987535.1 of Balaenoptera acutorostrata. Classification (NCBI taxonomy): domain Eukaryota; kingdom Metazoa; phylum Chordata; class Mammalia; order Artiodactyla; family Balaenopteridae; genus Balaenoptera; species Balaenoptera acutorostrata. The sequence continues at coordinate 18,626,985 of NC_080079.1, read as the reverse complement.
TTCATTCAGCAAATACTTTTTGACTCTCTTCTATGGCCCAGGCACTGTTCTAGGAATTTGTAGTTTGTTGGTGAACTAAAGAGACAAAGGGCATGCATCTTAGAGAATCACATGTTCTCATGAGCAGCTTCTTGGCAGAAAAGGACAGATGAACAATCCCTACCCCTAGGGATGCCAAATGAAGGGTTAAGAGACCTGAATTCTAACGTGTCCTACACTGAAGCTCTCCATCATTCACTCTCTGGGTCTCAGTTTTCCCTTCTGTAAACTGGAGTGTATTCCTACTCTACCTGTAGAGTGGGAATAGAGGAAGATAACAAATAGATGATCAAAAAGAAAGCATAGTGTAGCCACAAACAACAAACTCTCCTTCTGCTTTAAACCCACTTTCCCGAAAACTTTTATATAATTGCTGATAACAGATCGCTCAAGAGCGGGTGAGGACATGTTGCCTATTATTCTTCATTTGAGCTCCAGGACTCCTGCTCTCTAGAGGGCCTTAGCAGATGATTAACAAGTCGTCTGATGAATATGCAACGTGATTCTGTCTTAATAAGTTTCTCAGCTGTTGGGAACTTGACAAGGAAAACAAAGCCATGGAAATATGTAATGTGGAAAAACTGCCTGCCCACCTCTCAGAGCTCCCACAGATGGGTCTCTCAGCCACAAATGGGCCTGGGCTTTTCCAGAGACGCAAAATGCGCTGCTGGTGGGACACACCCACCCAGTCATGGGTACCCACTCTGAAAGCAGCTTCTTTCCCCTTATGATTTGCCTCCTTAGCCCTCTGTCTCTGCATTCTCAATACAGACAGATACACACACACACACACACACACCCACCCACCATTTTTCCATATCAAATCAGAAGCAGGAAATGCTTACTTAGGGAGAGGCTCAACAGACTGAGCTAGGGTCCTAAGATAGATAGACCCGTGTTAAAATCCTGACTTCCCCACTTACTAGCTACTCAGTCTTGGCAACTCATTTAATCTTTCTGAGTTTCAGTGTCATTGTTAGTAAAATGGGCATAATAACCCCTATCTTATGGTGTTGTGATCAGGATTCTTTGTAGAGAGAGCTCAGAATACAGTAGGTGTTTAATAAGCAGTTGTGACTGTGTTAACTAATATCATCATCACATCACCATTTCACATAAGATCAAAGCCTCCTTCTGAGTTTTTGTGGACATTTATTGACTTTCTTTTCCAGCATCCATTCCTCTCTTTTCTGGTACTAGCACTCCGAATATCCTGTTCCCCAGTGCACGGGAGGAAGATAGAACCGACTCTACTAACCCCTGGCCACAGTGATTGGTTCTTGGAAAGGCGTTTATGACCCAATCCAAGCCAAAGAGCTGCAATCCTCTGACTTTAGTTGGAACTGCTAGAAAAAGTTCTCATCTTGTCTGGACTTCAACTCAGGAAAAGAGAAACCTGGAATTTCTAGAGGCACAAGGAGAGAGGATGGCTGAGACCAGCAAAGAAAGAAAGCAGAGGTAAGAAACAGACTGTCCTGATGATACTGCCTGACCCCCTGCATCCAGCTGTATCTGAAGCCCTAGTACTTTCAGTTGCACGAGGCAACACACTCGTAGCAATTAAGTCAATGTAACTGAAGGTTCTGGTGGGTTTGGTCACATGCAAACTAAACATCTCTGACTTGGTGCATTTCACTGTATATAAATTGTAACACTAGAAATATATTTTTAAGTCAACGTTTTTTTCTGAGCTCTATGCAGCTTAACATATCTTCTCAGGAACAATTCTCATTGCCGTTTTTACCAAGACATCTCTATGTAACTCATTTTTGGCCCATAAATGTGGCCCAAGTGCTAAAACAGCAGGTTCACACCACCTCCTACACGGTATCTGTGATTTGACACAGTCTTGCATATTCAATAGAGATGTTAATTGATGCATCTTCTTCTAAACTCTATGGGTTTTTAATGTCTTGAGATACATAGATTAAAATTCACAGCATTTGTAGGCACTGATGTTTGGTTTCAATTTTCAAGATTGTTATTTTAAAATGTGGGGATCTTCCAGGAAACATTAAGGTCTTGTTTACATGCAAACTGTAGTTTAATTCTGCAAATTTTAAGAGTTTCATGGAATTCTTTGTGGGGAATATACCACAGTCAGCCTCCTGTCTTTACGTTTGTTGACATACGGCCAAATGTGCTTCATCATTATTCTTCAGTAAAGTGCTATTTGTGTGCTTTGCATTTCTCATTAACAACTGGTTTTCTTTCGGCTCATTAACGCTTGGGCCAAGTAGGTGGAAAGTGTACATGTCCAAGCAGTACATGGAGATGTTGCAGGTGAGTGAAGACAGAGAGGAACCACAAAGGTTGTGACTGCGCACAGGGGTTGGGGTGCTGCCCACTTCCACGGTTCCGAACGGGTTGGGAACAATGGAGTGGCATCGTGCTTGCTATTTACTCAGTGTTGGGTTCTGAGGGCAACCCACATTGTTCATGCCACGTAGCGACTATTCTCCGTTGTAGCTAATTAATGCCCTTATGTCCTAGTTTACATTACAGCTACTTAGATTAAGCATGCTTTTGAGTTGGACAGGCCTAAATTCCAGTTCTGGTCATGAGACCTTGATTTGGATAATTTACTTCAATCTAAGTCTGGATCTCCTCATCTTTAAAATGGGGGCAATCATGTCTACCTTCCAGGGCTGTGGTGCAGATTCAGTGGCCTAATACCTGTGAAGCACGCAGCACAGGCCCTGGTCCACGGATGGTCCTCTATAGATATTTGCCTCCTGGCTCTTCTGTTCTTCATGAGGTGTTCATGAGTGTTCCACCTTTGTGCGCCACCAGCTCTTAGAAAAACAAGCACATGCTAAATGTTTCTGGAATGAATGCGTGAATAGCAGTGACTTTAGTCATTAGTGCAATTATTTGATTGTCTGTCTGTCCTGCTAGCCTGGACTGAACTCCAGTAACAAACTCCAGGAGCTGGAGGAGTGGGGTTACCTGTGCTCATTATATTCTCCTCAGTACCGTGGCACATGTTAGGCATTAAATAAACATTTACTGAGTGGATGAATGAGTGACCAATGACTACCATCATTATTGGAGGCAACACGAAGAAATAGAGCTATAGGCCATGAGCGGTGTGTGCACATGCGTGTAATATGTGTGTCCACACCATTCCACTGTATCAGTACCCTGAGAGAGGCAGAGGAGAGGCTGTATTGAACAAAGGGATATGGAGATAGGGAGAAAATATGTTTAAAAAATTTAGAGAAGGGATAAAAGGGGAGAATCAAAGTCTGGCTTAGAGTTGACCCCATAAAAGCCATCTTTGGGGTTCTGGGGGAAGACCATCACCATTTACAAATAAGGGTAATTTTGAATCCCCCTTTAAAATATGTTTTCAATGCTTCTTATTGCATGAATAGAACTACCAGGCTCACTTTTGTTTTCTTGCTATTAAATTAATAGACTATTTCTTAAAAGCAGTTTTAGCTTCACAGCAAAATTTAATGGGAAGTCCACAGTTCACACATACTCCTGCTCTCCCTGCTTCCCTGACCCACCCAACCCCCAAAACAGAGCCTCTTCCACTATTAACATCCTGAAACAGTAGTACATTTGTTACAATGAGTGAACCAACACATCACTATCAAGTCCACAGTTTACACTAGGATTCACTCTTTGAGCTTACATTGTATGGGTTTTGACAAATGTATAATGCCATGTCACCACCATTACAGTATCATACAGAATAGTTTCCCTGCCCTAAAATTCCCCTGTGCTTCTCCTATTCATCACTCCTTCCTCTGAGGTCCTGGCATCCACTGATCTTTTTACTGTCTCCATAGTTTTGCCTTTTCCAGAATGTCATATAGTTGGAATCATGTAGCATGTTACATTATTAGATTGGCTTCCAGCACTTAGTTATATGCCTTTAAGTTTCCTTTATGTCTTTTTGTGACTTGATAGATCATTTCTTTTTAGCGCTGAATAATAATATTCTACTGTCTGGTTGTACCACAGATCATTTATCTACCCAGCTACTGAAGGGTATCTTGGCTGATTCCAAGTTTGGGCAATTATGAATAAAACTGCCATAAATATTTGTGTGCAGGTTTTGTATGGACATAGGTTTTGAGCTCCTTTGGGTAAATACCAAGAATTACTATGTTGGATTGTATGGTAATAGCATGTTTAGTTTTGTAAGAAAATGCCAAACTGTCTTCTGATACCATTTTGCATTCCCATCAGCAACAAATGAGGGTTTCTGTTCTACATCCTCACAGGCATTTGGTGTTGTCAGTGTTTTGGGTTTTAGACATCCTAGTAGGTATGTAGTAATATCTCACTGTTGTTTTAATTTGCAATTTCCTAATTATATATGATGGTGAACATCTTTTTCATTTTTATTTACCCTCTGTATATCATCTTTGGTGAGGTGTCTGTTCAGATCTTTTGCCCATTTTTAAATTGGATAGTTCATTTTTTATTGTTGAGTTTTAAGAGTTCTTTGTATATTTTGGACAAGTCCTTTACCAGAGGTGTCTTTTGCCAACATATTCTCCCTAGATCACTTTCTAAACAGATGTGATAGAGCATATCCCATCTTACTTGTGACTTCAATGGGGATAGCTCTATCATTTCAACATTAATATAATGTGAGTTATAGTTATAGGTTTCAGATGAATAATTCTGCCACTGTAGAGGAAATCTGGATTTAAATTCCCAAATTACTGAATATGTAACTTGTAACTTAATACTTGTAACGTAATGCATATGGATATTGAATTACATCTTATCAAATCATGTTTCTCCTTTGACCCATTAATGTAGATGACTTTTATTAATAGATTCCTACTACTAAACTATTTTTACACTTCTGGAATAAATCATGATAGTATAATTTTAATACATGTAAATATACATTATAAATTATTTTAATATACATAACATACACTAATATATTATTTAGATTGATCTGTCCTACTCTCAGGTTTTAGTATTAGATTAAACCCATAAAAAGAACTGGTAAAATTTCTTTATATTCTATAATAGTCTATACAGTATGAAATATATCACTTTCCTTGAATTAGAAAAATCTTACTTTTAAAAACAAAATAATTTTTCTTTTATCTACATTAATTTCTATCTCCTGCTTCCTCTTGTTTATTGCTTTTCTTATCCAATCTCTTGTACTTAGCTTATTTTTTTCTTGTATTGTTTAAGAATAGAAGCATTTAAGGATAAGAATTTGCCTCTGAGGTGAGCTTTGACTATACCTTCCCATACTTAATATTATTATTGTTAATTTCTAAATTTTAATTATTTTTGTTTTGCTTTTCTCTTTGACCAAGACTTATTTATAATATGTGCATTTTTCAAATGAGTAGATTTGCAAAATATGTGTTTGTTATTAATTTTTAATATTATTTCCTTTAGGATAGTAAATTATTGCCTGAAAAAAGAACATATGATCTATCTGATTTTTGATATTTTTGGAATCATTTGGAATTTTTTTATGGTCTAACATATATGCTTTTTTTGGTAAGTTCTTTATTGGAATTTAAATTTAAAAAGGGTATATTCTTTGTAGAGTATAAAGTTGGGTATATGTTTATTAAATTAACTTTAAACTTTTATTTTTCAAAAATCTTTAATTACCTATTTACTTTTATCTCTTGGCCTTTCAAATGCAAATAACCGTGTGCGAGCTGCCTACTTCATTTTCATCTTTCTGTCATTTTTCTCCTTGTATCTTTATTAGCCTTTGCTTTATGTATTTTGATGTCATGATGTTTAACAGTTGTCATACTTTTGCCTTTTTCATATGCCTTTTAAAATAAATTCTCTTCTATACAAAGGATTAGATGTTTCCCAGGTATCAAATCAACACTTCGGTATTTCTAATATGGATTCAAATTCTGCCATTGCAATTTTTATTTCAATTTTATTTAAATTCATTCAGCTTCCTTTTATTTCTTCCTATATCTTGTCTGAATGAAAAAAATACATTTAGTATATTTTGAGTAGTGCCTGGCACAGAATAAGTGTTTGACAAATGCTAACTATTGTTATTATTGACATCTAATTTTTTCTGCAGAGCATATTTTACAGAGAACATATTTTAAAGCTATCAAGGATCTGCTTGTCTAAAATTGACATATTTCCTGTGTGTTTCATGAATGCCCTCTTTCTAGGCCACTTGATAGCAATACTCTCCTTTTTGTCATAGGTTCTATGAAGCTCTGCAGCATTCTGTTTTCCTGTCTTAACCTGCTTCTCCAAGCTTGATGTTTGCCCTTAAATAAGTTGGGTGTGTTCTCTTTGATCCGATTCACGGGACCACTATTTGCTTTTAGAATCCCCCACCCAAATCTTAACTTGGAGGGCTGGATGCTATAAATTGCATTTTTGGTTCAGCGATCTAACCACCAGTATGGCAAGGGATGAGAAGAGGCTGAAGTCCTAGGTTGGCTACTGTTGAGAAAACTCTAAGCCATTTGTTCTGTATTGGTTAGTGAATCATTTATGATGAGGTGACATTTTTCAACCAGCTTTATATTTGGTCTGGTCTTTTTGCCAGGGGCAACTGGCAGCCCTACCCAGATTCTTACCCAACTCCATTACCCACTGCCACCTTTTCTTCTCATCTGACTGCTATGGAAACCCTGGGATCTCCAGTAGCACTGACTTTGAAAGCCACTAATCTGTATGGTCAGTTCAAGTCCCACATTATGTGTGGTTATATGCCACACAGCCTCCCTGTACTCTTAAAAACTAGGGGTTCCTAGCAGAGGTGTTCTCCTTGATTCTTACTGGGGGGAGATATCAACGTGTCCATTGTGCCATTGTTCCAGTTTGCCCAGGAGAGTCCCAGTTTATACTTGTTATAGATCAATTAATGCCTATTGATTATTTTAATGCCTCCTTTCATTCTCACAAAGTGTCCCTGTTTGGGATATAAATAATATAATTTTCATATGAATGATCTGTCTAGATGTGCTTGCATAGGAGGTGGCTCTGTAAAGAAAGAGCCGAATCTCTCCGAAAGGGACACAGGTCTGGCACCAGAAAGTAATAAATCTTTCATAAGAGGGTGAAAGTCCAATGAGGTTGTGTTTGTGACAGTAAATGCCAAGCTCTGTATTCATGTGAGGTCATTCTCTCTGTTCCATTTGTTTGGAACCTTTTCTCAGAATCAACACACTCCCTCGGGAAACCGTATCAGAGTTCGTACTTGGAAAGCAACATTTCTAACACATGGAACTTCATAATCAGAGGCCATCTCTTTCTGCTCAGCCTCACTCATCTCCTGCTCATTACTAATCCCTTAAGCTCTCGGATGCTACAACTGACACACAGCTTTAGGTGACAGAAAAGGCTGATGCAACCCTAATAAGTTGTCAGCCAGTTCAACCCTGAGCAGTAGGAGACAACAACAATAATTAGGTTCAGAATAAGTGTAAAACCTGAAGGGTAATGAAGTAGTCCATGTTCCATTAGGTTACCAGGCAGTCAGGGGTCCTATAGCAGCTCCAGTCTGCTAGCCAGACTGACAAATTTGTGTCGGAGTCATTTGGCTCAGCAAATAATGAGCAGGCCTATCTGGCAACAGGATGGTTCTGCTACTTCCCACATAGATTTCCTGCTTCCATTAATCCCTAAAACTCCAGCAAAGGCAGGCTAGAGTCTTAGAGTTTTCCTCCCAACATCTGAAGGCCTACCTAAGTAGGAAGCCAAGGTGGCAGGTAGAAACAAGGTTTAGACTTTATAAGATGCTAGATGCTGGGAGAAGGGAGTTGGGGCACAGGGCTCTCTTGCCCCACCAGCTTTCCTGCCTTTCAAGCCATCCCTGGGGACAGCAGCTATAATCCATATTTTGCTTTCTATCAACAAGATGAGGAAAGGAGGTGACCACTGGCTTCAGTCTTGCCCTTCACCACTCCCTGTAAGAGCAGTGCTCAAGAACATGAGATTTGAACCCAGACAGACCTGGCTTCAAATCCTTGCTCTGCCACTTAATAACTGCTTTCTCGCTGCCTCAGTTCTCCCTTCTGTAAATGGAGGATAATAAATATTTTCCTTGTAGTGTTGTTAGCATGAGACGTTAAGGAGATGGCATTTACAAAGTGATTAGCTCAGGCACTGGAACATAACGGAATTTAACTAGCCTTTATCATGATTAATATTTGTTGAATGAGGGAATCACTGAAGTTATGAATGAATGAATGAATGAATGCAATGGGACTAGAGTTGGGAGTGGAATGAGTGAGTGAATAATAATTGAGTGACAACTCTGAGCCAGGCACTGTGCTAGGCATTGGGGTAAAAATGGTGAGCAAAATTCAGATGCCATCCCTGCGGTCATGGACTACGTGTAGTACTAGAGCCAGACCTTAGCTATAAAAGGAAATACAGCACTGAGAAATGTGCTTTTAAAAATGGAGTGAAATGCTCCATGAGAACATAAAACAAGGGAACCTGATCTCAGAGAAAGCTTTTCTGAGAAAGAGCCATTTCTAGAGACGTGATCTCAGACCTGAGGGATGAGGGGTTCATGAACGATAGTGGTGGGCATACTAGGAGAGGGCACAGCATGCATGGAAGCCCTGTGGTAGAAGGAAATACTGTGTGGTCAAGGAACCAAAGAAGGCAATAATGCATCTTTGAGATATTCAACTAGGCAACTGGATCCATGGAACTGGAAGTCAGAGGAAAGTACCAGGATCCTAAGGCCATCTCTATGCTGTCAGCATGTGGGCCTGGATGAGGTGACATAGGAGGCCAAAAGTAGAGAGAGGTTTAGTAGGCAGCAAGGAGAATCTGATATCATGTAAGCCAGGGTATTTCAGTCACTATTGTTGCATAACAAATAGCCCCGAAATGTAGCAGCTTGAAACAACCATTATCTTGCTGATGATTTTGTGCGCTGGGAATTCGCAAAGGGCTTGGCTCAGCAGTTCTCACTTGGGGTCTCTCACGCAGATACAATCAGATGTCAGCTACGACTGCAGTCCTCTGAAGGCTCAACTGGGCTGCACCTCCAGATTGCTCACTGGCATGGTTGTCAGTGGACACTGGTTTCAGCTGGGGACTCAGCTGAGGCTGTTGACTAGAGTGCCTACACAGGACCTCTCCAACATGAGCTTCATGAATTACAGATGGTTTTGCCCAGAGCGAGTGTCCCCAGAGAAGCAGGAAAAGCCTATTATTAGGGCCTCTCCAACATGAACATCATAAGTTTTACATGGTTTCACCAGAGCAAGTGTCCCCAGAGATGCAGAAAAAGCCTATTACCACCTAGCCTCAGAAGTCACACAGTCTAACTTATCCTGCATTCCATTGACTGAAGCAATCACAAAGCCAATCAGATTCAAGGGGAGGGGACACAGACCCTACCTCTTCATGGGAAGAGTGTGAATAAATGTTGAAGTCAGGTTTTTAAAACCACCACACAAAAGAAAAAAGAATGATGACCCCTGTCAATTGTTGATAAAAGCTCAAGCACAATGGGACGTGAAAAAAAAGATAGGATTTAGGAATGTGGACATCACCATTGACCTTCACCCACGTGCTACACAAGACACATCAGAGTTAAATTGGCCCTCATTATTCACATGTATGTTTTGTAACCTCAGTAAACTATAAGGACTTGTTTTCTGCTGTAGTTCTCACAGTGCCTCGCATAGAAAAACTGAACTCTGGTGAAGTCTCAATAAATATGCTACTTATTAGTATATTTGGGTCACAAGCTCGGAAATCCGCAAGGGCAGAGGCTAGGTTATCATGCTCTATGTCTTCCAGCACCTGGAACAGCACCTGGGCTATATGAGTGCTCAACACCTATTTAATAAACCAAACAAATCAAACCAAGAGTCAAAAGTGCTCCAGTGGAAGGAATGCTTTTTGAGAAAATGAACAATGACCACGCCAACCTCAAAAGTTCTCATTCTGAAGACTTTTCAGATGTATTTGCTAAATGTTGAAGCAACTCTAGCCCTGGACAATAGTGAGACCGTTCTCCAGATATGATGATCAGATCCAGATTTCATTCAATATATTTATTGAGGACCTACAACATGCCAGATACCTTGGCCTGGGGAAAATCCATTCCTCAGACTTGACAGAATCCTGAGGCAGTAGTTGTTGGCTTCTATATTATATGTCCTAAATGCCAAATTTCTAGGTGCGTCAGAGCAGGCTGCTTTATTTAGACAGCAAACAATCCTTTTGGTGAGAGATTTTGAAAATAATGCAATCTATTTTCCTTCCTCCTAGCTATTATCCATTCTTATGTAGTGTGTGTTCTACAAAGCTCTGGCCAAGCCAGGAAGCAGAAAGCAGCAGTCAGCACACATCTGATGTACTCAGGACCAGGGGCCCAGGGCTCTGTACCAGGGGACTCTGGACTTGCTGGATACCTAGGCTCAACAAGTTTGTAGCAAAATAGGATGCTCAGGTGAGTTTAAAACCCATCAAACAGAGTGATGAACAGACAGTGTAGATGGAGGCCTAAGCCACGGATGACGCTGGTTATTTGGAGAATGGACTTCTTTGGCTAATGTTTCCTGGGAGAGGGAAAAACTGAGTCCAGGAAATCAGCTCTCAGTTGAGAAGCCTTCATTCTGGCCTCTTTTTCTGGCTCTCTTCTTTGGTATGTCGTTGACTGCTTGCAGTAAGTGTCTGCAGGTGACTTTCTGAATAGATGACTGACATCTTCTGAAAGTTTACTGACTAGTTTAAAGTATGAGAAGTCCAGAGGGCTTCTTACCCAACTGGAATTGTTTTTACCTACTAGGGAGTAGAGAGACAGAACAGCTTAGAACTTTTCCACCGCCTTTTGTTAGTGTAAGGGAGGAAAAGTTTTCTTCTACCCTCTTAGGGTCCCTGGCTGGGTCTGAAAATTAAACTAACAGAGACAGATTAACAGGAGAAAAGCATACAAGTTTATTTAATATAAGTTTTGTGTGACACAGGGGCCTTCCTAAGGAAATGAAGATCCCTCCAAAACAGACAATCTGAATTTTTGTGCTCGGCTTGATGAAGAAGGGACAGTTGTGGAGGAATATGTAGGTTAAGGAATATAAGGTCAGTGTAGTCAACCAGGGGAAACTTAGCAAGGTCTGATAGGATTCTTTTTGGAGTCCCTTTGTCTTTGGAGATAAGGATGTTCCTTTCCTTTTGAATATAGGGCGGGCACCTCTCACATGAGGATTTATAACCTATTTCAGGGGAGAAAGTGGAGGGAGGGAGGAGGTCAGAGTGACCTTCTTGCTTCTGTACTTTTCTCAAACCCTTTCAGCTTAAAATATTCAGGATGCCACGTGCCACATTTGGGGGTAGCACATTCTAAACCCCATCATTAGTCTTTCTCTACTTTCTACTCTTACCCAACTTCATGTAAAATACAATATGCTACAACTGTCAGATTTAATGGACCCATTCCAACTGGTAGCACTTTTATTTACTCCCGACTTTTGCAGATAGATATAGATTTCCATGTTTAATTGAATAATACATTTTAATAATTATTCTTTTCTGAGCAGGAGCCTTGAAACACCCAGTCCAATAGTTTTTAATTCAGTATAAAGTATCTCCTGATACTTTTGTGAATCTTTCAATACAACTGAGAGGCTCCAATTAGCATACATGGCTGGAGAATACACAGTAAGCTTAATCTTCTACATAGCACCAGTTTGAATATTAATCACTTCAGCTGGAAGGAGAAGGGATAAACAGTAGCCTTTGATACAGAAGTGCATTTTGAAACAAAATTACTCTTTCCTTGGTTTATTTGGGAAGAGTTCGAAAACTTGGCCTCAACTTGTCCTCTAAGAAGAAAAAGAGGAGAAGCAGATATCCTCCAATTCTAGTCCTCCAGAAGCACTGAAACTTTAGGAGGCACCTCCTGTAAGCTAACAGTGAAAACTACTCCTTTCACTTAATATCCATCTGTACAACAGATGTCAGGGCAGTGGGGATGGAGTGAGTACAGCATTTGCTTAACCAGTGGTCAAACAAAGACATTACAATGTCTGAAACATCACTGTTCTGTGCAGCCTCTCCCTTAGAGACAGATGTCTTGGTACCCACTGGCTTTAGGACCAATCACCTTTTGAACCACTTGTTGCCTAAAAGGATCTATCACATCTCTGGAGGCCCCAGTAGAAAATACAATTTATGGCGAAATGAATCACGATGTCTTATCATAGTTATTGATCCCTCTTCTCTGTCTCCATTGTTAATCAGTCCCCAGGGAGCATGACTGTTTCTTTGTAAGTCTTGCACTTCTTTCCCGTCCAGCCCATCTCAACACCCACCACTTCAGCGCAGGCTCTCAGCACCCTTGCCTGTCCCACTTCAATAGCCACTCTTCTGGCCCTCCAGCCTCACTCCAATCACTTGTCATCGTCTAATTCACCACTTTGTATGGGAGAGATTGAGTGAAGAGAGGGATGAGATTGGGAATCAGAGAGACCTAGATTTGAAGCTGACGCTCTCCTGTAGCTCTGCGAATGTAAAGAAGTCATTCCACTTCTCTGAATCCCTGCTCACCTCTGACATACGAATAGCAGTGCCCACCTCATAAAGTTGCTGTGAAGATTATATGGGAAAACACATGTGAAACCCAAGTCAAACACCCTTACTGGTTCCAACCTGTCCATACACATCATCACTACCTGGCATACTCATGGTATCCAAATGTCATTCAAGCCAGTGAAATTCTGTGAGAACCCTTCTTCTGTGCCAGGCATGGTGCTACAGGCAGATAGAGTGTATTTAGCCCAACCTCTTCCAGGGTCTGATATTTCAGTGGAGCAATTCTGCCATCTTTTTTTTTTTACCTGGCACCCAAAATTTCACTATTGACCTCCTGTATCTTCTCCAGTTATTTCCTTCTCCCAGTGCACTAATCAGTCTAACTCTTTTGTGAAGCCTGCCTGTCAAGAATGCTCCCCTTTCCAACCAAAAGGAATTCTCCCCTCGGAGAAGTCAGAGTATATATAAAGCCATACTCCTCATTTGATGCAGTTTTTGAATGGACGTCTCCTGAGTCACTGCATAATTATCTCACTTTTCCCAACCAAAATGTAGGTTCCTCTAGGGCAAGAACCATATTTTCAGTCTTTTAGTATTTCCCACAAATCAAGGAGTGGGTGCTGGGTTGGGAGGTGGGGAGAGACTATGTTTTTAAGAAGGAGGAACTGCAGAATAGCATTAGGGAAAAAAGCAATGAGATAGTTTGCTGGTCATTAGTGCTGGTCACCAAAATGGTTCTCCTCCTTTTGGGCATGTAAGAAATTGCACTTCCCAACCTCCTTGAAATTAGATGTGGTCATACAACTTGCTTTGCCCAATGAAATATAAGCAGAAATGACATAATCACTTCCAGAATTCTTTGAAGGGTTGGTGCACAGTGTTCCCTTATGGTACTATCTTCCATGCTGACTGACTACAGTCTTGATATTGAGGGTCAAGAGCCAGTACCCTTGAATGAGGCAGTATGGACTAACCTCTGGCTGGACTCAGATGAACATAACATAATTAAACAAATATTAAACTTTTGTTGTTTCAAGACATTAAGATTTGGGTTTTCTTCTAATAGCCTTATATTTTTAGAACAGTTTCAGACTGAGAAGATAGTATGGAAAAATTGACAGTACAGAGTTCTCACATAACTCTTGGATCCAGTTCCCCCTATTATTAACATTTTACATCAGTATAGTATATTTGTTACAATGAATGAACCAATAATGATACGTTACTATTAACTAAAGTCCATACTGTATTCATATTTCCTGTTTTTACCTAACATCCATTTTCTGTTCCAGGATCCTATCCAGGATTACCACATTACATTTAGTTATCATGTCTCCTTTAGGCTCCTGGCTGGGACACCTTCTCAGACTTCCCTTGTCTTTGATGACTGATAGTTTTGAGGAGAGTACTGGTCAGGTATATTGTCAGATGCCTCTCTATTAGAATTTGTTTGATTTTTTTCTCACGATAACAGATTCAGGGAGGAAGATAAGAGAGATTAAATGCCATTTTCATCACATCATATCAAGAGTATACATAAACCATCAACATAACATCACAACAGATGTTGACCTTCATCACGTGGGTCAGGTAGTCTTTGCCAGTTTTCTCCACTGAAAAGTTTATTTAGCCCCTTTTTTCCATAGTGTACTCTTTGGAAGGAGATCACTACGCCCAGCCCACACCTGAGGAGTGGGGAATCATGCTTCCCCTTTTTAGGGTGGAGCATCTATATAAGTTACTTGGAATCTTTCTACACAGGAGATTTTTCTCTTCTTCATTTATTAATTTATCCACTCATTTATTTAAGTCAATTAAACTCATGCATATTTGTTGTATACTTTGGGTTATAATTCAAATCTACTTTATTTGTTGCCCAAATTTTTCCTACTTTGTACATTGAGTGCTCTTTTGGTTGGCTCCTGTTCTCCTTTAACATGCTCCCATTGTTTTGTTTTTGAACACTTCCTTACTTTCTAAGGCACTACAGGATGTTTCAGGATCATCTTGCATATTTCCTGCTCCAGTCCTAGTAACAGATATTTCTCCAGGAAACCCTGGTTTCCCCCCACCATTTTTTTTTTTTTTTTGAGAGTGGTTTTAGACATCAAGATCTGAGTGCTAGGTATGCTCATTGCTACTGGAGTATCATTTCTTTCAAACCCTCTCAGATGATGGAGCAAACAAATATATGAGCATATACTAGCCCATGTATATACACATATTTAAGAATGTTTCTATTTGCAACCATCTGTATCTATATCAAGCTAAACATGAGTTAGTACTGATGTCTCCAACTCTAATCCATTATCACTGCATCATTCTGGTCTCGTCTCTTGTTTATCTGTAAATTATCACTCTAACAGTGAGAAATATGGTTCCCACCATCTACCACCCACTAACTTAATTGTTCACATATACATATAGAGCAGTATCAGAATTTATAACCCATACTTTGATGGGAAATAACTTTATCCACTAAAGTTCTTGTGTGCAATTCCTTTTGCCATTAGTCTCACAGATGCCACTCATTTCCAAAGTTACTTAGGTCAGCACCTTTTCCCCTTACCTCCTTCAGTAAAATTGTTTCATACATTTGTAACACATTTAGGTTCTCTTGTCACAGTCTGTATTCCTTCCTTGGATCTGGAAAAACTTTTTTTTAAGCTATATTTATACAATATTCTAGTCCTGCTTTATATATACATTAACTCATGAAAGTGCTTGAACCAATCTGAATGATGTGCACACAGGGAAACTTCTGGCCTGCCTGTTAAATGCAGGGATGGCATTATGTTTCTAAGTAGCAGCAAATCCCTTGTCAAAGAAAGATTGTTTTAGAACCCGAGGGAGTTGTTAGCACTGAGTTATTAATGAAAATGCTTGCTGATTAATAGGAATATGCTAACACTAAGATTGCCTAGCACTTACAAAGCAGGTAGGTGTGTAGTGCACGCACGTACATAGATCCATACACTATAAAGAAAGGAAGGACTCTATCATGGCAACCTTTCTGACTCAGGCTGCACATTTAGAAATATTTTTAAATCATTAGAAGCAGTTTCATACTACACTATAGTCAGTGCTCATAAAGATTCACATTTAGGGAGCTCCAGTAAAAATAAACATAAGTCAGTTCTAAAATGGTCTACTTGGATAATTTTTTTTGCTTATTTTTCAAACTATGATTACTCAAAAGTCACCAAATGCCTGCATCCTCTAGTTAAGAAAACTATTATCCAGAGTCCCAACCTATGAGATAAGCACATGCTCCCAAGAGCAAAGTGTTTGAGAACCTTCCAGTTTTATACCCAGAGCACCAGCATGCATCTGTCAACACACTGAGCTACATTGCAAGCAGGAGACAATAAGTCAAACACAATTTTGAAAATTTAATGTGTCAGTTTAAGACTGCCACTTGCAGAGTGGTTAGAAGCCAATTTTCAGAGGAGCGGGTCAGAAGTGGTAAACAAATTCCCAGTCCTAAGCAGTTGCTGATGTAAATTGTCTGAAATGAAAGAAATTTATTCATGACCATGGTGGGCTCAAGAAATTAATTTAGAGAAGTTTTTTTTCACCTTCCCTGGAGTATGCAATTCTTAAATAAATGATCAATAGCTGATTGAGCCAAACAGAAGGACTTGTCCAGGATCAGGCAGGTAATTACAGTGATGAGCTGAGGGAGGGAGGCATCTGGGAACACAGTGGCATTAATCATGGCTTTAAACTATCCCTCCTTTTCTAGACACATTATTTGAAAAATCACTGAACACCTTTGTCCACTAGAAAATTCACAGATCAGGGTGCCTGTTTCAGAGACCTTCATTTTCAGGCCAACCCCCAGAGTGGATAGAGAGAATTATTAATGGGAAATAATGTCATTTTCTGCTTTTTAGGAGACATAGGAGTTACTGGTCAGACAAGAGAGCCTAAGTGAAGGGGAGCTGGGGGAGACGAATGAGACATGGGCCATTTGGGCCTGAAAATATCTGTTTAGTCCTCTAGTGGGAATTAGGGTAGAACATTTGCTCTATTTAGTCCTCAGAACAAAATGCCCAGTACTGGTGCTGAAACCATCAGCCTCTATAAGCTGGACCGTGACGAAAGGGCTAATGTTGGTGGAACGAGTCTGGTACTTTGGCCCTGGAAGTTCCTTTATTTTTTTCCAAGGGTGATTAAGTCACAGACCCATGGAAGAAAACTGCAGTGCAGTGTGGCAAAGCTGAAGGAACACTGGATGAGCAGATGTGCTCACCCTACAAATTCTACTTCTAGGAATCTAGAGATAGTCATCCAAGTATGTAAGTATTGCCACAGCTAAAACGATAAGCAATCTCAAGTCCATCACCAAGGAGACAGGCTTAATTTAAAAAAATGAATATTTTGTAACCATGAAAAACAATAGGGTAGATCTATATGTATTGTGTGGAATGATTTGGAAGATAAATTATTAAGGGCAAAAAAGCTAGAAACAGGATAGTACATATAGTTTGCTCCCATTTGGATAAAAGGACATATTTGTAAATATTTTATATGTTATTGTTATACAAACACAGAAAATTTCTGAAAGACACCTAAGAAACTATGTATGATGGTTGCCTTTTATAAGTGGGGATGGGAGTCATAAAAGTGGAGAAAAGGGTTTACATTTTCCTTTTGTGTTTAATTATTTTTCTTACTATAAGCATGTATTGATATAAATTAACATTCAGTTAATAAAAAAAAGTCCCTCTTTGTTAAAAAGAACATAGTTCTAGTAGTAGCTCTTAAGTTCCAATTCCTCTGTTATTTGATGACCGATGAGAACTTACTAAAACCAGACCCAGGGGTCTGGGTTCTACCAATGACTAGCTGCATTTCCTTGGGTAAGTCACTTATGGATTTTTCTGTAGATAAATAGGTTGGTCTAGACTTAGTATATTCAAAAAGATGTCATAAATGCTGCCTTAGCTAAGGGTATAGAAATCTAGGGGAGAAGCCCAGGGATTCCAGGTGCTGTACACACATCTTTTCTTCAAAAATGGACCCAACTTTATCCAGTCTAGATATATGGAGCTTCTATGTAAGTTAAAGGAAGGGTCCTGAGGCTAAAATTTATTGAAGAATCCGATATCTCACGGATGTAATGGATGCATAACCATATTGATGACTGTTTACTGAGTGCCTGGGATGTGGCCAGCACTGTGCTAACAACCTCATATGCACCATTTTTATTAATCCTTACACTAACTCCATGAAGTAGGTACTATTATGATCTCCATCTTACAGCTGAGGACACATAACTAACTTCTCTTGCCCTGGCTTATATCCCATAGCAAGAAAACATTGAAGCAGAGATGGAGAACAAACTCAAGAACTTGTGAACCTCATATCCCTGATGACTATGAAATATCTGTCAGGTATCTGAAGAGGACAAAGTGTGTTCCCATCTGCCAACTCTACCTAACCCACCAGGAAGCTCACTGGCTGCTATGCATTATAAGGTAGGTGCTCAGCCAGTGCTGTGTATAGAATGGTCCAGGGATGAGCAGCATCACCTGCAAGATTGTTAGAACTACAAAATCATAGGCCCAACCCAAGACCAACTGAATCAGCATCTCCGGGGGTGAGGTACTGCCGCCTATATTTAATAAGATCCTCAGGGGATTCATAGGTACCTTCAGGTAAGAGAAATAGTCTGGGGACCACTACTCAAAGCTCAAAGCTCATTCTAGACCAGTGGTTCTCACCCCTGCTGAATATTAGAATTACCTAGAAACTTCCTTAAAACTATTGATGCTTAAACCCCACTCTAGACCAATTAAATCCTTGGTGGGGGGCATGGAGTGTGTATTTTAATAGCTGCCTAGATTATTCTGATGTGCAGCCAAAGTTGAAAACCATTTTTCTAGAGCTCAAACTTCAAAGACACTGTGTCTCAACCACTGGTTGCACATTGGAATCACCTGGGGAGCACTTTAAAAAAAAACCTAATGCACGGGTTCCCCCCTCCCTCCAAATTTTGTTTTAATTGCTCTGGGGAGTGGCCTGGACTCTGGATTTTTTTTTTTTTAAACACTCCCCAAGCAAGTTGAACATACAGCCAGTCAAGAAGTAATACTATGAGAGGTGGGGAGCTGGGGTAGGACCCGACACACACCTGGTTTCTGAGTCTACATGGCTCATCTTCTGATAGAGAAGCAACAGAAGCCTATGGCCAATGGCAAAATTGTTCTAATGGATAACCCATCAGTACCTGGGTGCTCAGAGCAAACTCCCAGCCCTGGTCATGGCACTCTAAGACACTTATTTGCCAACTTGACTATAGTGTAAAAGTTCTGCTGTACATCTTCACTTCCTCTTGCCTCCTCTAGACTTTCAGGTAAAAATGAGTACAGATACTGCAGTATATAACCTTGACACTTATTTAGCTGAAATCTTGGAAATCTGAATCTTCATTCCCAGGGAACAGCTAAAATTGTAGCCCGTTGAGAAGGAGAATCTAGAAGGAAATAAACTCAGACCTGAAATACTCCAGAGAAAACTATGGCTTTTGAGGAAGAACAATGCATCATACCTTTTAATGAACAGGATATATTCACTTGGGTCTCTTGTTAATTTAGAGCTCCTGCAAATCCCAATTGGGGAGTTAAATTTGCATTTATACAGAGGCTGAATAATCTACCAAAAAGCATCTGTCCTCAAAATTTATTTTTCTATAGGAAACAGTAAAGTAAAAATGACACCATCAAATCATCAGGTGAAAGTATTGAACAGACCCTGGACTTCTAAGTCAGAGAAATCCCAGTTCAAGTATGGCCTCTACTTTTTACTCAGTAAGTTATCCTATCTCTCTAAGTTACAACTTCCTCATATGAAAAATGGGGATAATATCACTTTCACTGGGTGATTGGTAATAATCAAATAGGATAATGTGTATAAAGCTCCTAACACAGTGTTTTGAATACTATAAGCACCAAATGTTTGTTTTCATCCCTTTCCTTGCTTTTTTTTTCTTCCCTCAAACAGTAGAGGAAATGGATTTATTACCATTAAAGGAAATCCATTATAGTACCTCAATAGGCAGCTATTGTAAATCACCTAGACCGATCAAAGCCAGCATCCCACTTCTTGGGATCCTTGTCAATTCTCTAGGCTCTTCATTAAGCAAAGCGACCACCATGACTTACACCAGGGAGAAAACACTCAGCATCAGACATCAAAGAGTCATGAGAAATTGAAAGCCATTCAAAAAGAAGGAAATAAGACTAAGAAATCAGAAATTTAAAAATGGAACAGAACTTGAACTATGAGCTTGACCAACCCAGGCCTTATGAAGTCTCAAGGATTTCCTCCCTTGGCTACTCTGACACCACTCATTCCTGGGCCTCCTCCTGAATATCTAGTATCTCCTTCTCAGTCTTTATCTCCTGTTCATCCTCTGGTCAACCCTTGCATACAGTGTTCTCTTAGGCAGAGAAGATGGCCAAAGGCAGAAACTTAGAATCTTGTCCTTGCCCATGATTTCAAGGACAGCATTTGAAGGATGGTTCTCAAAGCCATTCTCCACTCCAAGCTCCTCTTCTGAGCTCCAAACCTGAACATCCAACTGCCTGTTGGATATAGATACTTTGACTTCCAACTGAAACCTGAATCTGACATGTCTAAAACTTAACCAGCATTTCCCCCCAACTTTCTTCTGTCTCCTATAATCTGTATCTCAATGAAAAATGCCTCCAGTAATACAATCACAAGTCAGAAACCATTCTTGACACTTCATTCTTCCATCTCTAATTACTAATACATCCTGATGGTTTAATTTTTTGTCATTAATTCATTGGATAACTACAAAATCCATCCACTTACTATTGTAGAGGCCAGTTATACACATATGAAAAATTAATAACAGTAAAATGTAGTTTTTATTCATTTGTTTAATAAATATGTATTGATGTTTTATTCTTCGGTAGACATTGCTC
Organism: Balaenoptera acutorostrata; assembly: GCF_949987535.1. NCBI lineage: Eukaryota > Metazoa > Chordata > Mammalia > Artiodactyla > Balaenopteridae > Balaenoptera > Balaenoptera acutorostrata. The sequence continues at coordinate 18,606,496 of NC_080079.1, read as the reverse complement.
TAGGTTCTCTGATAAAGGAAAAGCAAAACAGAGACTCTGCCCTAGAGGGGCTCAGAGTCTAAAATAGGAGTGAAAGAAGAAGATGTTCATTTATCAGTGACAAAAATCCAAAGTTATGATAACTGTAATGTAGTATAATACTAGCCAAAATAAAGCCTCTCAACCTTGAACATTTTGAGAAGCGCTCATGGGGAGATAAAATTTGAGCAGGAAATATAAGGATAAAAATGTTTATCAAGAAGGTTCTACTTCCATCACTCCTATCATTACTGGCTAATATTTATTAAATACCTTACTATGTACCAGGCCCTGTGTTCAATACTAAACATACATTATCTTATTTATTCCTCACAACCCAGTGTGATACAGGCTGCAGGAAAAATATTTCCATTTTGCTGATGAAGAAACTGAAGTTTACAGAGGTTGAATATTGCCCAAGGTCATTTAATTAGTAAATGGCAGAGGTTCTAACTCAGGTTCATTCTTTTCATCACTGTGCCACATTGAGAATGGCACGCCTAGCAGAATATAAAATCAATGCCATGGGAATGCCCCAGAAGGCAGGGCTCAAGCTGTGTTCTCCAGTATGGTAGCCAATAGGTGCATGTAGCTCCCAAGCACTTTGTGGCTAGGCCAAATTGAGATGTGTGCTATAAACATGAAATACAAGCCATATTTTGAAAACTTCATATAAACAAAAGAATGCAAAATATCTTAATAATGTCCTTTATCTTGATTACATATTAAACTGATAATACTTCGGGTATACTGGGTAAAATGAAATAAATTATTAAAATTAACATTACATGTTTCTTTTTACATTTTTCTGTGGCTATTAGAAAATTTTAAACTATGTATGTGACATGCACCTGTGGCTGGTGTTATATTCCTATTGGCTATTACAGAGCTCGAGGCGTTGAGGGGGTGGTGAGGTGACTGTGAGCAGAACTTTCTGAGAAGGTGTCCCAGAAGCGTGGAGACCCAAGCTGGTGGTTCAGAAGGATGAGTCAACATTTACTGAGTAGAGAGAGGGGGCAGACCTTTTAAGTGGAAGGAATAGCTAAGGAGGAAAGATGGTCTGATTTCTGTTGGGGAATAGAGGTCAGGAGAAGCTGAACCATGGAGTTTGTGCAGGGTATCTGTACATAAATTAAAGCTCTCATTTAGACTGATGTCTGTAAACAGGAAATAGCTTTCATTGAATTCTTCATTAGATAAAATGTAAGACCTATTGTAATTCTATTGCAAAGGGAAGTAAACTGTCAGTTTAAATAACAGTACCATTTGGAGAACTATTTTTCTGTGAAAATATTAGGTGAGACAGGTCCTTGGAAACTCAAGACTGCAATTTGCTCATCCTTGAAATTTTCAAGTACATTATCTCTAACTGGAAGGTAGCACTCTAATAAATTAAAGATTTTATTTCAGATCAAAGACTGTACTTTGGACTATAGGTTCTGGCCCTAAATTTGCATTAAGCTTTCCTTTTTGATAAAGGGTCATCTGAATGTGTCTCCAGTGGAGGTATCATGCTTGTGTATACGTGTGAAGCTGGGGTGACACTGTCACAAGAAAGTTCATGGGCTTTGGAGTCAAACAGATCTGGGTGGCCATGCTGATTCTCCTACTTACCAGCTAGCTATGTAACTTCTCTGAACTTAAATAGCCTCATCTGTAATATGGGGCCAACAATACCTACCCACTCACCTACTCACAGAGAGGTGCTAAGAACTGAAAAAAGGTATGCAGTGCATTTAGCACAGTGCCAGGAATGTGACGGAAGCTTAGTGAATGGCAGGCGCACCTACTCAAACCCACGTACAAAAGTATGCGCCTAGTATGAGAAACGTAGGCTCGAATATTTGAATATACTGACGATGAATGCTGAATGGTCATGGGAAAGCATATGCAAACCTGTCCAAGTGACTTCCTGAGGTATCAAGGCACTAAGACCACTCAGCCCTTGGCTCTCTTAATGAGTCTTTGGAATGCTTCATTAATGCCAAGTCAACTGAGAATACACCATTTGTATAAGAAGCAGCAATTTCCTATTCAAACTTTCTTAAACAAGTTGGGGAAACAGTCTTCCAGACCAAGAAGTATGTATCTCAAGATTCTGAGCACATATTGATGAGATCCCAGGAGGCTTAGACTTACAGAGCAATCCAGCATGGTCAGAAAGAGGATCTGGCCATTCTATCAACCATAATTATTAAATTTTCAGCCCTTCACACAGATAGAAATAATCAAGCCAATTCTGAATTAATCGCATACCATATCTGGAAGTGTAGGCTGGATACTCTTCTTATTTTATGATACTGATTCTCAAGATACACAATAGGGCTTTGAACTCTGAGGGAGTAAGGATTATTTTACCCATACTTGACCCACAATGATCAGCTCAAGTACCAACCAAATAATTTAATGAATGAACCAATGCATGAATGATTTGGGGTGAAAACTAATACAGTTTTACACGCTTTCATGGGGCATGAGTTAACTCTTGCACAGGGCAGAGGTGTTGGACTGTCCAAGGACCCCTGGGACAGTGATGTTCAAACTTGCTTATAATTGAAAACCCAGAGGAATCATTTCAAAATGACAGATATCCCTGTTCCTGACTCTTTGTATTTCTAAGGTGGGGAACAAAAATATTCCTCCCAGACAATTCAGATAATCAAGCCGACTTGGGACTCACTGTCTCAGGGATAAAGCACTGGGGGAATACAGACCCCAGCGCCGGATGAAATTCACTGAATCCTCAAGCAGAATCCTAAAAATCTTCCATCTTTGGAGTAGAACAGGTAAATGTGCACTTCAACAACAACAACAACAACAAAAAGCAGTAGATTTCAACTATTTAGGAGCAGTGATAAATAACTACTCCCAACCCTAAAAGAATGGGTATGCAGTTCTTTGAATTCATTAGTCACCATAGGCTTACCAGGTGAAAGTGTTTAAAGCAATAAAGCAATGATGAATGACGTCAGCTGTCATTAGTAGACAGACTTTTCTCTGGTGATTTCTGTTGCCAAGTTCATAAAAGGAAAGGGAGACTCACTGAGGTACTTAGAAGCCAGACTGTCAACTGTGATGATAATGATTCTTTTCTCAAATTTGCTTAACCAGGATGGAAGGAACAGTACCAGTTATGGAAGGACACCAGAAAGTTGGGGGCTTCAGATACCATGTCCCTACTAACCAGCAGAGCAGGGTGGTGAAAGGCTGAGTGGAGCTGCTTGCATGTGTTATCTCACAAATTAAGAGGCAAGGTTGGATGAAAAAGGAGAAGTAACAACTGACACTGCAGAAATACAAAGGCTCATGAGAGATTACTACAAGCAACTATATGCCAATAAAATGGACAACCTGGAAGAAATGGACAAATTCTTAGAAAAGCACAACCTCCTGAGACCGAACCAGGAAGAAATAGAAAATATAAACAGACCAATCACAAGCACTGAAATTGAAGTGTGATTAAAAATCTTCCAACAAACACAAGCCCAGGACCAGATGGCTTCACAGGAGAATTCTATCAAACATTTAGAGAAGAGCTGACACCTATCCTTCTCAAACGCTTCCAAAATATAGCAGAGGGAAGAACACTCCCAAACTCATTCTACGAGGCCACCATCACCCTGATACCAAAACCAGACAAAGATGTCACAAAGAAAGAAAACTACAGGCCAATATCACTGATGAACAATGATGAAAAAATCCTCAACAAAATGCTAGCAAACAGAATCCAAGCACATTAAAATGATCATACACCATGATCAAGTGGGGTTTATCCCAGGAATGCAAGGATTCTTCAATATACGCAAATCAATCTATGTGATACACCATATTAACAAACTGAAGGAGAAAAACCATATGATCATCTGAATAGGTGCAGAAAAAGCTTTTGACAAAATTCAACACCTATTTATGATAAAAACCCTACAGAAAGTAGGCATAGAGGGAACTTTCCTCAACATAATAAAGGCCATATATGACAAACCCACAGCCAACATCATTCTCAATGGTGAAAAAGTGAGAACATTTCCTCTAAGATCAGGAAAAAGACAAGGTTGTCCACTCTCACCACTACTATTCAACACAGTTTTGGAAGTTTTAGCTGCAGCAATCGGAGAAGAAAATGAAATAAAAGGAATCCAAATCAGAAAAGAAGATGTAAAACTGTCACTGTTTGCAGATGACATGAGACTATACATAGAGAATCCTAAAACTGCCACCAGAAAACTACTAGAGCTAATCAATGAATTGGGTAAAGTTGCAGGATACAAAATTAATGCACAGAAATCTCTTGCATTCCTATACACTAATGATGAAAAATCTGAAAGAGAAATTAAGGAAACACTCCCATTTACCATTGCAACAAAAAGAATAAAATACCTAGGAATAAACCTACCTAAGGAGACAAAAGACCTGTATGCAGAAAACTATAAGACACTGATGAAAGAAATTAAAGATGATACAAACAGATGGAGAGATACACCATGTTCTTGGATTGGAAGAATCAATATTGTGAAAATGACTATACTACTCAAAGCAATCTACAGATTCAATGCAATCCCTATCAAACTACCAATGGCATTTTTCACAGAACTAGAACAAAAAATTCCACAATTTGTATGGAAACACAAAAGACCCCGAATAGCCAAAGCAATCTTGAGAGAGAAAAATGGAGCTGGAGGAATCAGGCTCCCAGAGTTCAGACTATACTACAAAGCTGCAGTAATCAAGACAGTATGGTCCTGGCACAAAAACAGAAATATAGATCAATGGAACAGGATAGAAAGCCCAGAGATAAACCCACACACCTATGGTCACCTTATTTTTGATAAAGGAGGCAAGGATATACAATGGAGAAAAGATAGCCTCTTCAATAAATGGTGCTGGGAAAACTGGACAGCTACCTGTAAAAGAATGAAATTAGAACACTCCCTAACACCATACACAAAAATAAACTCCAAATGGATTAAAGACCTAAATGTATGACCAGACACTATAAAACTCTTAGAGGAAAACATAGGCAGAACACTCTATGACATAAATCACAGCAAGATCCTTTTTGATCCACCTCCTAGAGTAATGGAAATAAAAACAAAAATAAACAAATGGGACCTAATGAAATTTAAAAGCTTTTGCCCAGCAACGGAAACCATAAGCAAGACGAAAATACAACACTCAGAATGGGAGAAAATATTTGCAAATGAAGCAACTGACAAAGGATTAATCTCCAAAATTTACAAGCAGCTCATGCAGCTCAATATCAAGAAAACAAACAACCCAGTGCAAAAATGGGCAGAAGACCTAAATAGACATTTCTCCAAAGAAGATATACAGATTGCCAACAAACACATGAAAGGATGCGCAACATCACTAATCATTAGAGAAATGCAGATCAAAACTACAATGAGGTATCACCTCACACCAGTCAGAATGGCCATCATCAAAAAATCTACAAAAAATAAATGCTGGAGAAGGTGTGGAGAAAAGGGAACCCTCTTGCACTGTTGGTGGAAATGTAAATTGATACAGCCACTATGGAGACCAGTATGCAGGTTCCTTAAAAAACTAAAAATAGAACTACCATATGACCCAGCAATTCCACTACTGGGCATATACCCTGAGAAAACCATAATTCAAAGAGAGTCATGTACCAAAATGTTCATTGCAGCTCTATTTACAATAGCCAGGACATGGAAGCAACCTAAGTGTCCATCGACAGATGAATGGATAAAGAAGATGTGGCACATATATACAATGGAATATTACTCAGCCATAAAAAGAAATGAAATTGGGATATTTGTAGTGAGGTGGATGGACCTAGAGTCTGTCATACAGGGTGAAGTAAGTCAGAAAGAGAAAAACAAATACAGTATGCTAACACACGTATATGGAATAAAAAAAAAAAAAGTTCTGAAGAACCTAGGGGCAAGACGGGAATAAAGACACAGACCTAGTAGAGAATGGACTTGAGCATATGCGGAGGGGGAAGGGTAAGCTGGGACGAAGTGAGAGAGTGACATTGACATATATACACTACCAAATGTAAAATAGCTAGTGGGAAGCAGCCGCATAGCACAGGGAGATCAGCTAGGTGCTTTGTGACCACCTAGAAGGGTGGGATAGGGAGGGTGGGAGGGAGACGCAAGAGGGAGGAGATATGGAAATATATGTATAACTGATTCATTTTGTTATAAAGCAGAAACTAACACACAATTGTATAGCAATTATACTCCAATAAAGATGTTTAAAAAAAAAAAGAGGCAAGGTTGGGCAGTGAGGCTTCTCATGAATATCTCAAGCCCAGGGGCTAGCGTGGCAGTGGACACATGGTTGCACCTTCCATACCTTTACCCAAGGTGGATTCCCCAACCTGAGGATGCTATGTTGTCATGCTTATCAAAAGCCCGGCCAATGTGAAAGAATTTAAATATAGGAGGAAAGAGATTCAACATCCACTAAAGAAGTGCTTGATCAGTGGATGAGGTCTGGCTCAGAACTACAGATAGGTCCCACTAGCTCTCATTTCTAAAGGCCTCTTGGACAATGACAGCTTAGAAATACAGCCGGGGAGAGCTGTCTGACTGTTAACAAAGATGCCTGTAGGGCTAGCCCATGTAAGCGGAATCAGAAGGCAGGCCGTGTAGGCAGGGTGGCAAGCATCCTCTGTGGGAGGTGGCCGACCGGAATTCTAGTTGGACTGCATGGATTTTAATTCCTGTTCTGCCCCTTGCAGGCAGCATGAGCTTGGACAAGTTAGTTTTGAGTCTGTTTCATCTGACAAAGGGGATAAAAAGAGTATCTAACTCAGAGGGTGGTCGTGGAGGTTAAATGTGATCATTATTGTGAAGTGTGTAGCTGAATGCTTCCCAGCGCTTAGCTGAGGTATATTCAGAGGATGTTCATCATCTGCTGGGAGTACACCTCAGTGACAATGTCTGTGTTTGGGTAGGTAGATAAAGGACACTTCTAAAAGCTGAGGTACCACTTAACAGGGTAACAAAGATTAGAGTTCTGTTCTCCACTGCTCTGTAAGATTGACATGAAGAGTAGCCCTGAAGGAGCTGAATTCGTTGAGATTAGCTAATGAACTTTTTTTTGGCCTGAGTTGTGTCATTTATTCTCCAGGCCATGTGCCACGTAGCTTTGTGAAGTCAGTCATCTGTGGTCCCATGAATCGATATCTAATTTGCATCAAATGTGTCAACAAGTTAACAAAACGACAGCAAAGCTGCTTCTTCTGGCACTTGTAGTTTCTCTGGCAGCTAATTTACAAGCTAAATTGAATCATCAGCACCCAATTAAATTCCTCCTGCATCATGGCACAAAATGCTCATTTTTATTTTCTTGATGAAGGGGGGAAAGTGGCAGAGGAGGGGAGAGTCATCACATTCTCATCCATGTATTTCCTTGAATTAGAATATGTTTCACTCTTGAATTCATCTAGTTTCCCAAGTCTAGTGAAGTAAGGAAATGCTATAATTATATTTCCTGGTCGCCTACATATTTATCTCCTTTGCTATAATCTCGGTTACTCATTAAACTCCCACTGATTCCATCAAGGTTAAAAAATTTATCTGCACAGATCCCAATATCCGCTGCAGTCCCCAGGCACCCATGAGCCAGCAGCTTTTGCACTGAATCCCATCCAGAGAAGGGGTTTGCCATTTCTGGATGGGACCTGCCAATGAAATATTAAAGTCTGCAGTCTCGATGCCGCCACCAAAATTCAATTGTTCTGTCCAACAAGGACAAAAGGGACAGTTCTTCCTCCTGGAAGGAGGTTGAAGTAAGAAGCCATACCACCCAGCTGCGACTTCCAACATCCCACTGTTAGCACCACTGGTTCCCTGTCTCAAACCTGCCTGATACCCTGTACACCGGGGCTAGGACATAAAGACAAGTTGAGAGCACCCCTGCCTACACCAGATCCAATCTCAATTCTGTCTGGATTCTGATTCTTAGCCACAGATCCTGTTTGCAAACTCAATCTTGCCCTGTAGACTTGATGCACAGAGGAGAGTGTTCCAGACTTAAGTAAAGCCCTTCGCTCAGGATTATACTTCTAGCTGTCCCAGCATGGTCTGCCTTAAGGATGGTTTCAGTTTGGATTCCCCCAAATCAGACCCTGAAACAAGGATTTGGGTACAAGATAATCTCAGAAAACACTGTGAGAGATGGGAGGAAATTCAGCAGGAAAGGGTGTATTGCTGAACAAGTTACTGTGTGGACAACTTGTACTCAACCCCACTGGGCATTGCCCAAGAGATGGCGTAGAAACAACTTAGGGTTGTCCCATGGACGAATGAAGAAGCTGGAGAATGAAGTAGCCACAAACTTCGATCTCTCCTCACTGGGTGAGGGTCCCTCCTGAAGTGTGACCTCCCTGGGGTGTCCAGCTTGCCCTACAGGCAGACTATATTGTGCACCCAGAGAAGGCCTTCAGACAAGGAAGCTCAGGAGGCCGCAGGGTATCTGTTGACTTCCAGTAGGCTGAGGGGACACAGCAAGGCACAAACAGTCTTCAATAAGGACGTTCTCCCAGGTCAAAAGGAGCACAACCTTATCGGTCACCAGCTGAAGAGGTCAAACACCAACTGGAGACAATGTTATGATGATATTCATTCCCTCCCAAGAACATCTCAGACAAGAGTAACAGATGAACATACTGAACCAAAGAAATGGGCTACAAAACGACAGTTGTGGGTTGGAGTCTGTCTACTGTGGGGATAGAAAATAATGGTTTGAGGAACTCTTGTTAAATGCTGAGCAGTGCCCAGAGCTGGCCTGTGTTGGTTATTCTGCATATGTTTACAATAGCACAAATTATTGTGCTTAATTCTCACCAGGATATTGTGAAATAGACATTTGTATTCCCATTTTATAGATGAAACTGCTGAAGTTTGGAGAAATTAAGTAACTTGCCAGAAGTCACACTGTAAGTCATAACTGGGCTAAAAGCCTCCAAAGCCCTCCTTTTTTTTGCGGGCCTGCCGATTTCTTGTTCTCCCTAAGACAAGACTGGCCTACTGGTGAAGAGGAACAGATAGCCTGCTCTCTGCAGGGAGTTTAGGGACTCATAACACCAGCACACATGCTAAATATCTCCATTCCCGGACTCTAACTGATACCTAAAATTCCACCATCATCGACTTGTTCCTTGGAGCTAAGCATAACAAAACCACATAATTCTCTTGGGATGTATGGCAAGTAAATCCAATAGACTCTGAGCTAATCTAAGGTAAGGACCTTATGAATCATCATTTTCTCTCCAGTACCTAGCACAGAGCTTGGTGTGTTAAAAGGTCCTTAGTATTTCTCTGCTGAATAAGTGAGTAAACGTCAGTGTGAATAAATTTAGGAAATAAATATATGAGGGCTATAAGAGCTAAATATAAAAATAGAAAAGAGTAAACAACGCAGGCAAAGAATTTCCCCCATTTCTCTTAATCCCATTAACCCAGAAATCTGTACATAAACTTTCCTTTTGTTTCCTTGATTACTATAGCTAATATTTATAGGCTGACTGCTACTTTCCCAAAGTCTTCCTACATATATTTACCTTTTAAGGCCTTAGGGGCCTAGATTCCCCTCTAGACTTGATACTCAGAAGGAATCAACTTTTTTTCTGTTTTGAATTTCGCTGTATACTTATTCCCTACTTAGCATTGACCCTGACACAGAATAGGATGAGATATACAAGTTGGATCTTCAAAAGTGAGCTGCTGATCTTCACTCTAAAGAATATTTGAGATGGTCAGAAAATGTTCAAATCTGCTGTTTGCTCTATAGGTCATAAAGAATATATGATACTCAGGAAATACAGACATCAAATCCTACTGTGGTCTACCTAAACCTAGATCAAAATATTCTCCTTCAGTATGAAGTTGAAGGTTTTATTGTTCTTCTCTATAGAGTCTTTGGGGGATATTATGGGGATAGCATGGGGTAATTTAAATGTCCTGTTAAAGAAAACATTATTCATGACACTTGTTACAGCAGAAAGGCAGACATTATTCAAGACCATCACAATAGGTATAGGGATTACTGCAATGGTGTTTTGCAGTAGGGGAGAGAGATTGGGCTTAACTCTGAATAACAACAAGGAAGAAGTGGGAATTTATAGCCAAGGAGCAGAGTTCTGTGGGAGAGGGTTGGTGGATGGAAAATTACTACGAGAAAATATCGAGGGTAAGGGGTGGAGGGTGAGGTGGGCGTAGATTCTGGCTAAACCTGACCTAACAGTATTCCTGCTGAAGGCAGGCCAGGGTGCTCAGACATCACCTGGAGGATGGGTGGGGATGAGAAATCTGGTCAGATATCAAGGGTGGCCAGATAATCCTGACTTAGCAGGATTCTTGCTAAAATTGGGCTCTTGAGAATGTGCTGAAGGGTGAGGCCTAGTTGAAAAAGAGCTCAGAGGAGCCTAGAGTTTGGACAAGGAGAGAATCTTTGCCATTTCTCCCTGCCAGATCTGTCTTTCTCTCTTCTAGATCACCAAAAGGCTCAGGAGCCCCCAGCAGCTAGGGGGCCAATTCCAAATTATGACAAATATATCAGATTATTTTAGTCCAGCTCCAAAAGTTCTATAAATCCTTCTAAATTCTCAATCACAGCATTCCAAACAGTAAAATAATTTTACAAATTAAAAAACTGAAACTGCAAGTGGCAAAATAGGGATTTAAACCCAGCAGTTGAAACTCTGAATTTAGTGCTTTTCTACTACACCAACCGATAGGGAATAGGAGTCTTAAAGGGTACTTTTTTTTTTTTTTAATGGTAAAAATCATGACTCACATATAAATATAAAAGAACATATAAAAGATTTTCTTTTTAGTCTAGTTAATAATGAGAGAACCAGTAAGATGTCATAGTTGGTTCAAAGGAGAAGCTAAAGGACATGTATGTCTGTAGGTATTCGGGAACGTGGAAGATTTTCTAATAGATACAGCACTGGCCTCTTCCATAGGAAGGAAATCAAAAGCATCTTCACTCCATTTATTTGCATTTCTATGACTGGGAATCATTTGCATCACCATCAGGTCTCCATAGGTTAACTTCTGTCTCTACAAAATTGCAAAATAGTGAAAGACAATGAAAGGCTCAGGCCCCTGTGCAATCGGACAACCTTGCAAGGATTCTCAGACAAAACCTAGGTTCCATCAAAAGGATTTCAAGTAACCTTTGGTCCATTTCAGAGTCCTTCACAATTGTTCCCGTTAGTAGCAAGACATGGGGTGAGATGTCTCTGGAAGGGCTCCGCTAAAAGGACAATCTATCTAGAAGCCCTTCTGGTCTCTTTCCTAACCTGTTCTATTTCATTGCCTGCCTTAAAATGAGAATCAGGGAGACGCAAGAGGGAAGAGATATGGGAACATATGTATATGTATAACTGATTCACTTTGTTATAAAGCAGAAACTAACACACCATTGTAAAGCAATTATACTCCAATAAAGATGTTTAAAAAAAAAAAAAATGAGAATCAGGATCCCGTCCCAGGGTCTGGTTCAGGGAACTCTGCCAAAGTAGGAAAGAGATCCTGTGGAGACATCTAGAAACCATGGGAACCTCAAGCCGCAGCGATTCTTAACAGAGCAAAATCAGAGTGCCCAGCCTCCCCACTCTCAAAGAGCTATTGCCAAGGGCTAATCACTCAGATAGAAAGGGAATAAACAACCTTGCCAGGCAGCCTGGCTTGCTGGCAAACCTCAAAGAACAAAAATTAACTTAGAGCAGTTTCTGAATGTGAGTCAAGAATTCTGTACTTTTTTCCTTCCCTGTACATTTAGATGTGTACATCAAAAGCAAACATTTATGAAACACTCAAGGTATTTCTTGGTGGGGTAGGTATGACGGGGCATACAGAAGGAGGAGCAGGGAATCTTTGGGATCTGGCTACATACATTTCAACACAGAGCAAAAGAACACATTGCTCATCCGACGATAAGGTTGTAAAAGACATTTTAGGGAACACTTAAAGGAGTACAAGAGAAAGGAAGCCTGAGATGGCATCAGGGAAGACCCTAGGGCAGGGATTGGGGGTGGACACCAGACCTGGGTATTGAAGGACAGGCAAGAGTTAACTATGTCAAGGAAGGTGGGGAAACAGCATTCCTTGCCTGGGGAAATGCTACTGTAACCGCTGCAAATAGTCTCCCTGGGCCCTGATGTCCTGGCTCAGAAAAAGTAGCCTAATTCTCCTTTCTCCCCAATTCTTCATGTGGACAATCAACTGAATCTTGTCCACTGCAGAGGCTGCAGCCACTAAATGTATCAGATTGCTTAGAGGGAGGATTCAAGGGATGCCACCAGCATGAAGATAGTTGCATGATGGACAGAAGAGGATCCTGAAAAACAATCTGTCTCTAATCAGAATGAGTCAGAGGCCTCCAGGTCGATGGAGCAGAGTTAGAGAGTGAGGCCGTTGTGAATATTAGATGAGACCACGTGTAAAATCCTTGATCCAAGGTCTGGCACTTAGTAAGGCTTCAGTAATAGCTAGCCATGAGGCTCTCTACCTTCCTGCCTCTCTGAGTACATCCTGGGAATATAACCTGTTTTATTCAGTATCTATTGGGGCATTTGATGCCCCGATGACATTTCATATCAACCATTTACTTGGTAGATCTTTTAATCTGCAGTATATCATTGGGAAGAAAACCCACCTCTCATTACTAAGTCTTTCACTTAAAAATTTATTTTCATGCATCTAGAAGGTCGCCAATTAACAGTGTTCACTTCTGTATTGTAAAACCAGTATAGATGCTTCCACTAATGAGATGCTTTTAAAAACAGCAGCTCTGTAAATCTCCCAATGCCACATAAAGGACTTTTATGAGGCTATTGGCTTTCCTCAAATCATCACTTTAGTGATACATCCTAAATGTAATTGTAAACACTCAGTGATGCCATTTAACCTCAATGACACGTGAGTAGCGAAAAGCAAAAAAAATAATGGGCTCCCTCAAGAGAAACCTGAAGCTATGAAACTGGGAAAGCCTTTGTCTCCTAATTAAACAGGATCTATAGAATGGTCTACTTGGAGGCAGGGTAGCCTAGTGGGTGAAAAGACAGACTTGGGAATCCAGCTGAGTCCTCAGGTCTTAACATCTGTGAGGCTGTTTCCTCTTCAGTGATATGAGGCTTGTGTTAAACACCGCTCAACATGAATGTGAGAATTCCCTTAAATGAAGGCATAAATGGAAAGTGCTTGCACACAGGTGATCAATCAACTGTAACTATTTTCACCATGATAAGTATATACATACAGTGTATGCCAGACTCAGAGACGCTTGACTATGTCCCTTTACAGACATGAAGAGTCACTTTCTTCTGGAGAATCAGTGCAGTCAGGAATCGCTCAGTGAAAGCTTTGTTCTCCGGCATATAATTGAGTCCTCTAAGTTCAAACTAAAAGGAAGATTTTTCTTAGGACTTATATACAGTTATTTCATTTTAGGTCTGCTCACATGAGCATTTTGTAATAAGATTTGTGGCTAAAGGGCTCAGGCATGAGCAAAGAAGCAGAGAGTTCCCTCCAAAAGTGTGCTCCCCATATTTATTTCTCAGCACTTTATCTGTAGGGCAGTTTGGAAATTTCCATTATGCCACCTAGAATCTGTTTTTCCACAGGGCAAAAAAAAAGTGTAGCTTATTTGAGATGATGGCATACAATCTATTTCTTTTTAATCAGACAGGCTCCGGAGGTGAGTATAACAAAAAGCAATCTTCAAAAACAAAGTTCAGACACTCCCTTCCAGGATACATGCTGATCCGTATAGACAAACACCTGCAGACTATGGCCTCAGGGCCTGACATTACACCCAGGAAAAAGAGTGTTGGGGTGAGCGCATGCGTGTCTCGCTTTTTTTTAAACGATGCTGCAGATAAGCTAGTGAAAGGGTATTTGGGAAAAAATAGAAAAGATGAGATGATTCTCACCCCATCTGTGTTTCAAAGTAAATCCCCAGGCAAAATTAATCAGCTCTTGAAAGATGTTTTCCATCAAAGAGCATTTTGAGATTCCACGACAGGTTCCACTGTGGAATCCCAAATTGATCAATTAACTACCTTATTAGAACTTAGTAGTCAGCTCTCCTCCAATAACTGGGGGTTTCTGTCCTGGCTAATCAACTTTGAAAATCAGCTTCAGAATACAAGGCATCCTCCAACCAGAAATGCCCTTAGAATTCACCTGTCTGATCCCCTTATTTTAGAGAGAAGGGACCAAACTCTTATCAGCCAGGATATATTGTAGATGACAGAAGCCCTCAACTCAGACTGGCTTAAAGCAAAACAGAAATTTTTATTCAAGTAACTGGAAAGTCCAAGGGTAGTGCAAGCTTCCAATATGGGTATATCAAAGTGCTTAAGCAGTGGCATCTGGCATGTATCTGTCTCAATCCCTCATTCTGTTTATTTCCATATTGCCTTAGCTTTAGATGAGATTCTCTTTCTGAAGAAACGAAGATGGCTAGCGTGACCTCCAGCCTAGAACTTCAACAGGAAGAGAGTCCTCTTCCCAGAATTCCAGCAAAAGCCCCAGGGCTCACCCTCATTGGCTAACTGGAGTCATAGATGCATGCTGTCATGTACTTGGAGCCAAGGGAACATGGTGGTGAGACCTGGCCACATGCCCAGCCCAAGACCATGGGCTAGAGGGGAGGAGTAAGTCACTGTAGGAAAATAAGACTACACTCAAGCTAGAAGACAGATGAGTCATATTAGGCAAAATCAACAGATGTTTATTGCAGGCATCAAGAAGGGCTGTGACTTACTCCAGATCACACACCGTTAATGGAACACAGAGCTCCTGCATCATGCTACATTGACGTTTGACCTACTAGGGTCAGAGGAATCATTATTAAGAGGAACCAGGAAATGACTCTGAGTCAGCAGATTCATATCAGGTTACCTGAAGAGCTTACAAGTACACACTGCCAACTAAGAAAATACATGGGGACGAAAAAGAAACTATGAATTCAGCGACTCCTTTAACATAATTATTAATCACAAAGATATCTACATACTTTTGAAAAATAGCCTCTCCAATATATGCCAGATATTCTACTAATTCAGTCTACAGACAGTGCTTGGTGCCCACACAGACTCACAGACTCTCTGTAACAAATAGTAAATACCTTGCGTGTTTCACTGATCACAGAATCATTAAGAATTGTTATTCTAATCCTAGCCTTGCCAGAAAAGAAAGCAATGTCTTTGGCAAAACTCAAATAACAATCAAGCCCAGAGACCACTCCATGGAGGAGATAGAACCTGAGTGCTACAGGAAGAGAGGGATTGCAGCGTTGAAAAGAGGGAAGGCTACCTTCCACTTGGTGGGAATAGCAGTAGAGACCATCAGAAGACCAGCCTGTGTGGAGTCGAGATGGAGGCTGGGAGGCAGCAGTAGCCCAGAGTTTGGAGACCCAGGAAATCAGCCTCTGGCTTCTGTTTCCACACAGCTACTACATGTATATTTTGATTCAGTATTCAGCATGGGGGTGGGTCCAGGTTCTTAAATTTGCAGATATTAGAAACAACAGAGTGATAAGCTCCGAAAAAAAAACCATTCGCACTGTTAGGAAACCAGTTATCCCCATCTATAGTGTTTGTGGAACTATAATAAATTAATTTCAGGGTATCCTTCTTAGACTAAATAAGCCATTTCAGGTTCCACTGAATGTCCACTGTGTGATGAGCAACCAGCCCCCTTGTTGCCATTTTACATGAAAAGGGCCATGGAGTGGCCCTTCCCTCAGAGTGGGAAGTGCTGCCCTGAGCAGCAGAGGCTCATGGTCCTACTCTTATTCTGCTGAGGAGACCTTCTTGGTACTACATAATCAAGTCTTAATACTTGGCCATCTGATAAGGTCTTTAAATGGTCAAAACTATTCACTCACCTCAAGGGGCCAATAAGGTGTTGGTGTCATGACTCTGGATAAGACATATGACTAACATCATCTCTGCTCCTCTTTCTCTTGGCTATTTGAACGGTCCACCCCTGGGCCAAGCACTGGACTATTGGAAAGGCCCAAGGTCTGGATCATGACGAAAGATAGGGGAAAATAAAGTGAAATAAACCCAAAACTGATGGAGCCAGAGACCATGCTAGATTCGTTCTCATTTACTTTCTCATTTAACCCTCCCAAACACACTGCATGCTAGGTGTTACTGCCTTCATCTGAACAGAATGAGGTTCAGAGAGGCTGACTTACTTCATGACACATAGCTTAGAACAGTCTAGTTGAGAGGTCTGCGTCTAAAGTCCACGCACTTTCCAATACAGTATACAACTTTGACAAATCAGGGTGGGGATGGCAGGAGTGGCAAAATGGTTTTGTCTATTATGACTCCATTGTTATTTAAGTGAGAAATACCTGGGACCCTGAATAATTAGAGAACCTTAGTCTGCCCACCTCACACTTCTTAGACTCATTCCTTCAACTGTAGATGATCATCAACCCATTTCCATTCAATTTTATTTTGAGCTCACCCATTGAGACCCTATAATGTGCTGGCCAGTAATGCACGTAATCTCATTTCATTCTCACAGAAACTCAATAAAGTGGGTGCTATCTGTCCTTATTTAACATATGGGAAATCTATGGAAGAAGTCACACAACAAGAAAAGTACAAAAGTAGAATTCCTGCCCAAGTCTGGTTCCAAACCCAAGCTCTCCCCTGAATGGCAGGAACTCAGCAATGCCTAGCACTTGAAGGCACCCTAGCCACCAGCCATTTTTGTTCAAAACCACTTGCCCCAGAGATTTTCGATTAGGCTCTGAAGAGCCACTTCCAGCTGAGCATTCAGAAGCCTCTTCATTCAATTATAAACTTCCCCTAAGGAATAGAGACTCCAGCAGGGCTCCTTTCTGCTTCAGGTGCCAGCTGCCAAGTAGCAATTGGGTGTTCCCTACAAGGCTGAGTGGCGCTGAAGATACCAGGAGTCATTAAACTGTCAAATCCTTTCCTGGAGCCCCAGCGGCCTGACAAGCTAATTGTCAGGTGTTCAAATCAACAAGTTTTCAAAGGTTTCACAATGAATCCCCCTCTACCTCTTGCAACCTTACTGCTCTTGCAGCTGAGGCTACCCTCACTCTGCTTCCACTGTTCAAAGTCTCCCTGTGCTGGCTGGCCTTCAAGTCCAGGAAACCCACATTCATTTTAGTGTGGCCAGTGCGAAAGCATGACCAGGGAGGTAAATCAGCTGCAACTGACACATGCGAGTGCATTCCCAAGACAAAGGCATTTTTGATGATCCACTAGGTTACTTGCTGTGGAATATGAATGCCCATATTGTTAGAGCACAAAGCAGAAAACAAAAAATTAAACCTTAACATATATTCCCAAATATCTCAATTCCCTTATTTGAGGCTGAAAGGGTGTTGGAATTACTCTTCCCCAGTTAATCAAAACAAAAATAAAAACAAAAGCCAACCCTAACATTCACGGATAAATTTATAACATAGAAAACTGCATTTATTTGAGTTATCTAAGCTATAAATCAACCCTGTGAGAAGTATGAGGTGGTATTCTTAGCTCAAGGTAACACAGTGATTATCAGAATATGAAACAGAGAATGTTTTTCTTGACTCCCCTTTCAGTGTTCTTTTCTTTGGGCAACGCTGTCTTCAAGTATTCTCCAGAGAGAATGGAAGGTGACCAATTGGTGACTCGAGGAGTTGGAGCTCAGGAATTGAAAGAAAGAAGAAATAAACTTCCAGAGAGAATTCTGACTTCCTACAGATCTACTCCAGTATCCCCAACCAATCTTGCAATTTTAACAAATATTACAGATTTTCTATCATGGGCCAGGATAGTCCCAGATACTAGAAACATGGAGTTTAACAAAACAGTCTTTGGGGGTTCACAAACCAGTTGTTCAACAATGATCTACAGAAATAGCTGCTATTAGAGAAGGCTGTGCAAGACATATGGAAACTCAAAGGAGGGATAAGGGGGAAGACAGAGAAGAAAGGCACCCCAGATAAAGGAAAAGTATTTACAAAAGGCAGGTGCATTTGGGGAAGTTATCCGAGTATATTTGAGAATCTTACCTGGTGTGGCTGGAATGAAGTTAGAAATGTAGGTAGGCACAAAATTATGAAGGGTCTTAAATATCATGATAAAGGATTTGAACATTATTCTGAAGGCATGGGCAACCAATAATGATATTTCAAACACTGAAGAAATTTGCAATTATTTAACTTGCATTTTAGAAAAGTGCCTCTGATGGGAGTGGGTAAATTGGATTGGACAAGAATAGAAGTGGGAAAACCAGTTAGGAAGTTATTAAAACAATTCAGATTGTTTTTAGTGGTGTGAAACCAAAGTATCCACAGGGGGAAATGGAAGGGCAAGGACTGATTTGACAGATGTTTAGGAGATTGAATTAAGAGTAATTCGGGATAGATTAAAAAGTAGGGGTTGAAAAGACAGAAGGTCAATAATGACTCCCAAATTTCTGATTTCCGTGATTGGAAAGAGTCATGCATTCACTAGGGAAGAACAGACTAGAGAGGAAGATGAAGAATAGACTTTTAAACACGTCAAGTTTGTGAATCATCAGATGGAGATCAGAAAATCTACGGACATGCAGGTATGGGCTTTTAGAAGGAGATGAGGGATGGAGGGAGGGTTGGAAAGTCCTCAGTATGTAGTCAACAGTTGAAGTCAAAGGCAAAGATGACACTACCCACTGGGGGGGGGGGGTAAGAGTGAAAAGATAAAACCCTGGGACATACCAACACCTGGATCAGGCAGAAGTCCTAGAAATCAAGGATAGATAGAGGTCGAGAAGGAGGAAAGGTCAACAGTGAGCTGAAAGATGATCATTTCTTTTCTTGAATTTTTTTTTTTTACAAAGCAGGTTCTTATTAGTTATTGATTTTATACATATTAGTGTATATATGCCAATCCCAATCTCCCAATTCATCCCACCACCACCACCACCGCCCGCCCTCCACTTTCCCCCCTTAGTGTCCATACGTTTGTTCTCTACATCTGTGTCTCTATTTCTGCCTTGCAAACTGGTTCATCTGTACCGTTTTTCTAGATTCCACATATATTCATTAATATACGATATTTTTCTCTTTCTTACTTTACTCTGTATGACAGTCTTTAGGTCCATCCACGTCTCTACAAATGACCCAGTTTCATTCCTTTGTATGACTGAGTAATATTCCATAGTATATATGTACCACATCTTCTTTATTCATTCATCTGTCGATGGACATTTAGTTTGTTTCCATGTCCTGGCTATTGTAAATAGTGCTGCAATGAACATTGTGGTACATGTGTCTTTTTGAATTACGGTTTTCTCTGGGTATATGCCCAGTAGTGGGATTGCTACGTCATATGGTAATTCTACTTTTACATTTTAAGGAAACTCCATACTGTTCTCCATAGTGGCTGTATCAATTTACATTCCCACCAACAGTGCAAGAGGGCTCCCTTTTCCCCACACCCTCTACAGCATTTATTGTTTGTAGATTTTTTGATGATGGCCATTCTGACGGGTGTGAGGTGATATCTCATTGTAGTTTTGATTTGCATTTCTCTAATGATTAATGATGTTGAGCATCTTTTCATGTGTTTGTTGGCAATCTGTATATCTTCTTTGAAGAAATGTCTATTTAGATCTTTTGCCCATTTTTGGATTGGGTTGTTTGTTTTTTTGATATTGAGCTGCATGAGCTGCTTGTATATTTTGGAGATTATTCCTTTGTCAGTTACTTCATTTGCAAATATTTTCTCCCATTCTGAGGGTTGTCTTTTCATCTTGTTTATGGTTTCCTTTGCTGTGCAAAAGCTTTTAAGTTTCATTAGATCCCATTTGTTTATTTTTGTTTTATTTCCATCACTCTAGGAGGTGGGTCAAAAAGGATCTTGCTGTGATTTATGTCAAAGAACGTTCTTCCTATGTTTTCCTCTAAGAGTTTTATAGTGACTGGCCTTACATTTAGGTCTTTAATCCATTTTGAGTTTATTTTTGTTTATGGTGTTAGGAAGTGTTCTAATTTCATTCTTTTACATGTAGCTGTCCAGTTTTCCCAGCACCACTTATTGAAGAGACTGCCTTTCC
Organism: Balaenoptera acutorostrata; assembly: GCF_949987535.1. Taxonomy (NCBI): domain Eukaryota; kingdom Metazoa; phylum Chordata; class Mammalia; order Artiodactyla; family Balaenopteridae; genus Balaenoptera; species Balaenoptera acutorostrata. Next base: position 18,586,397 of record NC_080079.1, on the reverse strand, counting down.
TCCATTGTATATCCTTGCCTCCTTTGTCATACGTTAGTTGACCATAGGTGCCTGGGTTTATCTCTGAGCTTTCTATCCTGTTCTATTGATCTATATTTAGGTTTTTGTGCCAGTACCATATTGGCTTGATTACTGTAGCTTTGTAGTATAGTCTGAAGTCAGGGAATCTGATTCCTCCAGCTGCATTTTTTTCCCTCAAGATTGCTTTGGCTATTCGGAGTCTTTTGTGTCTCCATACAAATTTTAAGATTTTTTGTTCTAGTTCTGTAAAAGATACCATTGGTAATTTGATAGGGATTACACTGAATCTATAGATTGCTTTGGGGAGTATAGTCATTTTCACGATATCGATTCTTCCTATCCAGAACATGGTATACCTCTCCATCTGTTTGTGTCATCTTTGATTTCTTTCATCGGTGTCTTATAGTTTTCTCACTACAGGTCTTTTACCTTCTTAGGTAGGTTTATTCCTAGGTATTTTATTCTTTTTCTTGCAATGGTGAATGGGATTGTTTCCTAAATTACCCTCTCTGATCTTTTGTTGTTAGTGTATAAGAATGCAAGAGATTTCTGTGCATTAATTTTGTATCCTGCAACTTTGCCAAACTCATTGATTAGCTCTAGTAGTTTTCTGGTGGTATCCTTAGGATTCTCTATGTATAGTATCATGTCATTTGCATACAGTGACAGTTTTACTTCTTCTTCAATTGCCATGGCTAGGATTTCCAAAACTATGTTGAATAGTAGTGGTGAGAACGGACATCCTTTTCTTCTTCCTGATCTTGGAGTAAATGCTTTCAGTTTTTCACCACTGAGAATGATCTTTGCTGTGGGTTTGTAGTATATGGCCTTTATTATGTTGAGGTAGGTTCCCTCTATGCCCACTTTCTGGAGAGTTTTTATCATAAATGGGTGTTGAATTTTGTCAAAAGCTTTTCCTGCATCTAGCAAGATGATCATATGGTTTTTATTCTTCAATTTGTTAATATGGTGTATCACATTGATTGATTTGCGTATACTGAAGAATCCTTGCATCCCTGGGATAAATCCCACCTGATCATGGTGTATGATCCTTTTAATGTGTTGTTGGATTCTGTTTGCTAATATTTTGTTGAGGATTTCTGCATCTATATTCATCAGTGATATTTGTCTGTAATTTTCTTTTTTTGTAGTATCTTTGTCTGGTTTTGGTATCAGGGTGATGGTGGCCTCACAGAATGAGTTTGGGAGTGTTCTTTCTCTGCAATTTCTTGGAAGAGTTTGAGAAGGATAGGTGTTAGTTCTTCTCTAAATGGTTGATAGAATTCACCTATGAAGACATTTGGTCCTGGACTTCTGTTTGTTGGAAGATTTTAATCACAGTTTCAATTTCATTACTTGTGATTGGTCTGTTCATATTTTCCATTTCTTCCTGGTTCAGCCTTGGAATCTTATACCTTTCTAAGAATTTGTCCATTTCTTCCAGGTTGTCCATTTTGTTGGCATAGAGTTGCTTGTAGTAGTCTCTTAGGATGCCTTGTATTTCTGCGGTGTCTGTTGTAACTTTTCCTTTTTCATTTCTAATTTTATTGATTTGAGTCCTCTCCCTCTTTTTCTTGATGAGTCTGGCTAAAGGTTTATCAATTTGTTTATCTTCTCAAAGAACCAGCTTTTAGCTTTATTGATATTTGCTATTGTTTTCTTTGTTTCTATTTCATTTATTTCTGCTCTGATCTTTATGATTTCTTTCCTTCTGCTAACTTTGGGTTTTGTTTGTTCTTCTTTCTCTAGTTCCTTTAGGTGTAAGGTTAGATTGTTTGAGATTTTTCTTATTTCTTGAGGTAGGATTGTATTGCTGTAAACTTCTCTCTTAGAACTGCTTTTGTTGCATCCCATAGTTTTGGATCATCGTGTTTTCGTTGTCATTTGTCTCTAGGTATTTTTTGATTTCCTCTTTGATTTCTTCAGTGATCTCTTGGTTATTTAGTAACATATTGTTTAGCCTTCATGTGTTTGTGTTTTTTACGTTTTTTTCCCTGTAATTGATTTCTAATCTCATAGTGTTGTGGTTGGAAAAGATGCTCGATATGATTTCAATTTTCTTAAATTTACTGAGGCTTGATTTGTGACCCAAGATGTGATCTATCCTGGAGAATGTTCCATGTGCACTCGAGAAGAAAGTGTAATCTGCTGTTTTTGGATGGAATGTCCTATAAATATCAATTAAACTGGTCGACTGTGTCATTTAAACTTGTTTCCTTATTAATTTTCTGTCTGGATGATCTGTCCATTGGTGTAAGTGAGGTGTTAAAGTTCCCCACTATTATTGTGTTACTGTCAATCTCCTCTTTTATGGATGTTAGAATTTGCCTTATGTATTGAGGTGCTCCTATGTTGGGTGCATATATATATTTATAATTGTTATATCTTCTTCTTGGATTGATCCCTTGATCATTATGTAGTGTCCTTCTTTGTCTCTTGTAACATTCTTTATTTTAAAATCTATTATATCTGATATGAGTATTGGTACTCCAGCTTTCTTTTGATTTCCATTTGCATGGAATATCTTTTTCCATCCCCACACTTTCGGTCTGTATGTGTCCCTAGGTCTGAAGTGGGTCTCTTGTAGACAGCATATATACAGGTCTTGTTTTTGTATCCATTCAGCCAGCATGTGTCTTTTGGCAGGAGCATTTAATCCATTCACATTTAAGGTAATTATCGATATGTATGTTCCTATTACCTTTCTCTTAATTGTTTTGGGTTTGTTTTTGTAAGTCCTTTTCTTCTCCTTTGTTTCCCACTTAGAGAAGTTCCTTTAGCATTTGTTGTAGAGCTGGTTTGGTGGTGCTGAATTCTCCTAGCTTTCGCTTGTCTGTAGAGCTTTTGATTTCTCCATCGAATCTGAATGAGATTCTTGCCGGGTAGAGTAATCTTGGTTGTAGGTTCTTCCCTTTCATCACTTTAAATATATCATGCCACTCCCTTCTGACTTGTAGAGTTTCTGCTGAGAAATCAGCTGTTAACCTTATGGGAGTTCCCTTGTATGTTATTTGTTGTTTTTCCCTTGTTGCTTTTAATAATTTTTCTCTGTTTTTAATTCTTGTCAATTTGATTACTATGTGTCTCGGCATGTTTCTCCTTGGGTTTATCCTGCCTGGGACTCTCTGTGTTTCCTGGACTTGGGTGGCTATTTCCTTTCCCGTGTCAGGGAAGTTTTCCATTACATTCTCTTGAAATATTTTCTTGGGTCCTTTCTCTCTCGCCTCTCCTTCTGGGACCCGTATAATGTGAATGTTGGTGTGGTTAATGTTGTCCCAAAGGTCTCTTAGGCTGCCTTTATTTCTTTTCATTCTTTTTTCTTTATTCTGTCCCATGGCAGTTAATTCCACCATTCTGTCTGCCAGGTCACTTATCCGTTTTTCTGCCTCAGTTATTCTGCTACTGATTCCTTCTAGCGTATTTTTCATTTGACTTATTGTATTGTTCATCTCTGTTTGTTTGTTCTTTAATTCTTCTGAGTGTTTGTTCTTTAATTCTTCTATGTCTTTGTTAAACATTTCTTGCATCTTCTCGATCTTTGCCTCCATTCTTTTTCCAAGGTCCTGGATAATCTTCACTATCATTATTCTGAATGTTTTTTCTGGAAGGTTGCCTATCTCCACTTCATTGAATTGTTTTTCTGGGGTTTTTTCTTGTTCCTTCATTTGGTACATAGCTCTCTGCCTTTTCATTTTGTCCATCTTTCTGTTAATGTGGTTTTCATTCCATAGGCTGCAGGATTGTAATTCTTCTTGCTTCTGCTGTCTGCCCTCTGGTGGATGAGGCTATCTAAGAGGCTTGTGCAAGTTTCCTGATGGGAGAGACTGGTGGTGGGTAGAGCTTGGTGTTGCTCTGGTAGGCAGAGCTCAGTAAAACTTTAATCTGCTTGTCTGCTGATGGGTGGGGCTGAGTTCCCTCCTGTAGGTTGTTTGGCCTGAGACACCCCAGAACCGGAGGTTACGGGCTCTTTGGTGGGGCTAATGGCAGACTCTGGGAGGGCTCACGCCAAGGAGTACTTCCCAGAAGTTCTGCTGCCAGTGTCCTTGTCCCCACAGTGAGCCACAGCCACCCCCTGCCTCTGCAGGAGACCCTCCAACACTGGCAGGTAGGTCTGGTTCAGTCTCCTGTGGGGTCATTGCTCCTTCCCCCTGGGTCCTGATGGGCACACTACTTTGTGTGTGCCTTCCAAGAGTGGAGTCTCTGTTTATCCCAGTCTTGTCAAAGTCCTGCAATCAAATCCCGCTAGCCTTCGAAGTCTGATTCTCTAGGAATTCCTCATCCCGTTGCCGGACCCCCGGGTTGGGAAGCTTGACATGAGGCTCATAACCTTCACTCCAGTGGGTGGACTTCTGCGGTATAATTGTTCTCCAGTTTGTGAGTCACCCACCCAGTGGTTGTGAGATTTGATTTTATTGTGATTGCGCCCCTTCTACTGTCTCATTGTGGCTTCTCCTTTATCTTTGGACATGGGGTATCTTTTTTGGTGAGTTCCAGTGTCTTCCTGTCAGTGATTGTTCAGCAGTTAGTTATGATTCTGGTGCTCTCGCAAGAGGGAGTGAGCACACGTCCTTCTACTCTGCCATCTTGAACCCAAAGGTGATCATTTCATTTAGCACCAGCAAGTTGCTGCTAAACCTTAACAAGTTCCTCTTGGTCTAGTTAAATGGGAGGGGAAACAGTAGGGATGGCATTTTTTGTTTCTTTGAAGCAGATTATTCCTTTTTATAGAGGCAAAGTCTTCCAAATGTTTATATATATAAACATCTATCCACATTTCACTGTGTAAGTCAGGGAATTGCAGGTGGGAAACAGGACTGCTAGATCTAACTTATATCGTTCTTTCATTTCTCTAAGCTTCAAATGTTTCCCACAGTTAATTCTCTCTTTCCTGGACACCCAATTAGGAATGCCACTTAAAAAAATAATACCCAAATGTAAGCTGAAACCCCATATGGTCCTATCTAGAGATGATGTTGCAGTCAAAGAAACATAGTCCAGTAACCATAAATACTTTAAGAGTAATTCCAATTAATACTTAAAGAACGTGAAAGGGAATTGAATTCGTAATATGCTCCCAACCTCCTTAATGATTTTCCAACTTCCCTCCTTTCTTGCACCTCAGTGGCTGCCTCAGAGCCTCACACTCTTAAACCCACAATTTCCTCTTGCACCCTCAAAACTTCCAAAGCCCCAGAATCTCTGTTATTTTTTTCCCTTGCCCCTTTAGCCCATGAACTAGCTGCAGAGGCAGAACTTCCATCAAAAAGAGAGAGAGAGAGAGAGGAGTTGAACAAGCAAAGATTAGGTCCCTTCAAAGCCAGCATTGTGAAGTTCAGCAAAGGCTGGGAAATGCTCATTTTAATAAATTTTGTCCCAGCATCATCTAGCACTTTAAGTTTTTCAAAGCACACTAATGTTTGCACTCTCATATTCTCCTCATCTGACTATTTCTATCAGATTAGTGGGACTAATTTCAACACATTCATTTCTAGATGAGAAAACAGGCACTGAGATACCAAAACCCCTGTCTGAATTCACCTATTCAGTTATACCAGAGCCAAACTGAACCTCCAGCAAAGTTTACTGACTCCTGCCTAGAAGTGTCACCCCAGCCACCTTTCCCCTCCTCAAGCACCACATGGCTCAGCCTCAGCAGAGGCTACCTGGCTGTGCTGTGGCTGATGAGAATGAAGACGGGAGTGTAGACCCATCTATGAAACCCGGCATCTTAAGTGCACTCCATTGTAGGGGAGGAAAAATAATTTTCCTTCTACTCTCCTGAGCTCTTAGCTGAGACCCCTAAGAGTAACAGGTGAAAAGCAAACTGAAGTTTATTAACATGTATACCTGGAAGATACCCAGGGAAAAATGTGTAACTCAAAGAGGTGGCTCAGAATTCAGGCTTAATTACCCTGCTAATAGGGAAAGGCTTGGGGCAATGTAGATTTCTTACGGGAGAGTAAATGATTTTTAGAAAAGATCAAAGAGCTCTCAGGAGAAAAGAAGGGAGGTACGATAGTTTGTGAAAAAGTTTATCTGGGTGTGATGTCCCCTCCTCTGACAAGAGTCAATTCTCCCTCGCTAATAAGAAACTTCAGGGAAGGGATTTATGAAAATTGAGTTCCTTTTGGAGGTTCTATCTTTAGGCAGATAAGGGGAGTTCCAAGAAAGGCTCTCTCTGCATCTACTGTATTTCAAGTGCCTACAGCTCAAAATAACCAGTATGTCAAAGTCATCTACCCTACCCTTACCATACTAAACATGGAACCTAAATCCATGGAAGAAGAGGATGGAGAGAGCTGAATTCCATTCTCTCAAATTTTTACTACAGCTGTAGTCTAGGCACTCTGTGGACCCAGCCAGCAACCTTTAAACATCATATTACTTCTTTTATGCTTGAATTTTGCATACCTACAATTTTTGTTAAAATAATACCTTTTCATGCCTCCTACTGGCCAGATAGCTCCCTCCCAACCCTATCATCTGCCAGATGCACAAAATTAGGAAGGAGATGCTAGAAACATAGCCCCCCTCTTCAAAGATAATTATATATGAATTATTCAGAAATTCTATGGTATTGGGCAGCATTTTGGTGGCAATTTTGCCCACCTGCCACCTTTTCTCATGGTAGCAAACAAAATTCAACCTTCTACAGAATATTTTATTTCAACTCTTCATAACTTCCGAACTACTTTAATTGAGAGATAGGTGAAAAAAAAAAAAAGAACTTATTTTTTATGGAAGAAGATCATGTACCTAACAGATATTAGTTTCTATGCTGTTGTGCTCGGATGAAAGGAGAGAACAGATAGTAATGATACTACCAGCAATTCTTCATGGGATGCTTGGGCAGCAACCCAGTCTCCTCCTCTGTCAGCAAAGTCAGGGCCTTATCTGAAAATAAGTGTGGAAGCCCTGTTTACTCTGCACATCTCGGGGAAATATCACTGCAAAATTTAAAACACCATTTGCACCAGGTGCATGCTAAGAATGTAAGTAGTGCTGTTAATTTACTCTAATTAATTAATTACAGTAATGCCCTGATCTACAGGGAATTTCCCTAGAAAGAGAAATGGAACGGTAAAAGGCAGCTCTAACGCTGCTTCATCACTCAGGCTGAAGGAAATTCACCCCAAAATGGCAGCTCTAGGAAATCTGGGGCAGGTGAGGAGTTTGAAGAAACTTCCCAGGAGGATCCACATACCAGTGGTTCTCAGCAAGCATCAGAACACCTGGAGGGCTTGTTAGGACACACACACACTGCTGGGCCCTCCCGCCAGAGTTCCTAATTCACTTCTAACAAGTTCCCAGGTGATGCTTGCTGTTGCTGGTCCAGGCACCACACGTAAGCGCTGTGGTCCTGGACCAACTGACCCACAGAGTACGAGGCAGCCAGAGCTGGGTGTAACTTCCAGCTCATCTAACTAAGTACAAGACCCCATGGAAATACCTTAACCAGTCAAAGAGACACACCGCTCATCTGTGGATGGGTGACAGTAACCACCCCCAGGGCTGCGGCGAAGAGGGGCGTTCAGCCTGACACCATGTGTGACCCTTGGCAGGCTACAGAAATGGGGACTGGCCACAGAATTAGCAGCAGCAAAGGCAGATTTTTCCTATGCACTCAGTCAAGGGCTCATCAGTGAAAACCAGGAAAGGACGCAAGTTTACACTGGCGGTGTTCCCTCTGTGCCCCTTTGGGTCCATCTTTTTAAAGCCCTGTTCTTAAGACCAGGATAAACTACAACATATAATCATAATGAGAGTAACTGACAGCTAATGAGCACTTCCAAGATGCTGGGCACCACACCAAGAGATGTACCATATTTACAGATAAACTTCCTAACAACTGTATGAGGTAGGAAGCGTCATCCCTACAAGGTAACTGAGAGGAAACCAAGTCTCAAATAGGATTAGTAACTTGCCGAAGGTTAGCCCACCAGTAAGCGGCAGAACTGGGATTCAGACCCGGTTTGGTCTACCTCCTGAGCCCAGTGCTAGCCACTATGCTGTGGGCTTACTTATGACAGCGATGATATTTGGCATTGGCTCTGTACTTTCCAGCTTACACAACACTTCTTTTCTCCAGTATTGAGGCTGTCCTCCCGCTGCCCTATGAAATATGCAAGGTAAGCATTACTCTGTCCATTTTACAGACTCAGAAAAATTACAGGTGGCACAACCAGCGGGGCTCAGAGCTTCACGCTCTGACACTCACTGCGCTGTCTTTTCGTTACATACAGACAAGCCCGGCTGCCATCATTTGTTACGAATCTAACCTTCTCAGGAAGGAGCAGCCGGCTGGTCACAAGTGTAGGTAATAAATCCTGGTCCCTGTCTCCACACAGAGAAAGGCTGGCTGGGGATCCAGCTTTAGCAGCAGGGGCCATGGGAAAGCTGGACCAGAGATAAGAGACACTGGGTTTGATTTGTGACTTTGCTACTTCTTACTGTGTGCCTATGAAGAAATCATTTAAAATCTCTGAATAACTATAAAAGCCTCAGCAACTTAGTGATGACTTATGGGAATAAGAAAAGATGTAAGAGGGAAAGAAATTTGGAAAAAGGAATGACATGGAACCTTACTATCACCCACTCCTCATTCCAGTTTAAGGATGTATTCATATGTGTTAACCAGAGGGTGGGGCCCTAGTCCCTCAAACCAAGAGTAGATTAATAAGTGATCCAGCTCAGAAGTAGTCATGGTTATTAAGAGAAGGGATAGAAATAAAATTTATGAGCATCCATTGTGTACTGAGCCCTCTGGTAGGGTGCTTCAAATAAATTTGTGTATTTAATTTCATCCTTTTAAAGCACTGTGGGAGTAGTACAGATGTTCTGGTCCTCCAGTTGAGCTTAGTTTAGAGAAGTTACCCAGCTCGACGCAAACCTAGAGCTGTCTGCTTCCAATGATCTCTCGTCCCATAAGAAAACCCATAAAGGTAGGGAGACTCATCTACCAGTGATGTGCTGCACTGGATTCCACCTGCTCTCGAGAGCCCGTTGTATACATCTCTTCCCAACTGTGCTTTCAGTCATGTCAATAGCTTGAAACCAGTCAGGGTTGGAGTATTTACACCAAGTAAATCAGCAAATACTACAAAGCATGGCTTCCCTTCCCACCAAGAAGCTTCACCAGCACATGACCGTCCTCTCCCCCTCTGCATGGCATGCACTAGGGAAGCCAAAGCCTGTATTTCTTTTCAGTCAAGGTGGGTCTCCCAGCAGGCAATAAAGAAGTTACTAGGTACTAAACCGCTACTTAATAGTTCTGGGAGGAAAACTAAAGTTGCTTTGAACAAAAATTGTCTTGACTTCAAAAGACTCTGTTCCCTTTCCGTCCTCACTCAGTGGATGGTGTTCATTTTCCCCAGAGCCCAAGCATAGCACTGAGTGTGCCGGGGACCTTGTTCTATAGGTTCTGTTTGGCCTCTTCAGACCCCACATTGAGCGTAGACTATCAGCCCCAGAACATAAAAGCATCAGCAATGTCCTCTTCTCCATCCCAGCGTTAGGGCTTAATAAAGAGAGGCCATGGAAATGTCAGGCAGCAAAGACAGAAAGACATATCTTCACTTAATCTCCAGTATATTCCTTTCTAGGGATCATACAGAGGCCCCTCTCTCTGGGTTCCTGGAAACAAAGCAGTCTTTTCAATGTTGATACTGAAAGCCTCTATGTTTCATCTCTGGTTGGAAGCAGGAAAATTCCTTGGCGGTCGGTCCCTCTTCCATCTCCTTCTGAGTAAGATGATTAAACTAACGAAAAGAGGCCTTTACTTTCTCTTGCCTTTAAATTGCCCTCCATACTCTGCATGCTGCCTGGTGCTCGTTAGGAGCTTGTCTCTGACACTTCTTTCTTAGACCTTCACGGCTATTAGGATACAAGAATTTCTGCTAACAGCCTTTTTTTTCCCCACAATTCCACAGAGCAAAAAATAACTGCCTTTTATGTTTCTTCATTTGATAAAAATAAATAAAAGTTTTAAAACAACAGCAACGAAAACCTGTCTCTTGTCTGTCCCACCTTCAAATGCAAGGCACCTTATTCTGGTGGAGAGGCCGTTCCTCAGCCTCTCCTGTTACTCTTTTCAAGGATCACTTGATTTTTCTGTTTGCTACTAAGCTCTACACTCCCTCTGTGGTCTTGAAATCTCATCGTCCTGTCCAGAAGACAACTGGTCATAGCTCAATCTCCCAGTGGCCCGGGGGCTACATTGCGGAGAAGCAGAGAAAAAACTTGAGCAAAAGCTGAGCCTGGGGACAAACACCAACCAGAAGCTTAAGGCTCCTGCGAGGGGACAAGGGACCTTCAGCTGTGACTGTGAACACACACCTGGAGTTTGAATATTTCCTTTTTTAGTGACGAATAAATAAGAGAGATTAACGTAGAAAACAGAACCTGATTTTAATTCCCTAGTCTAACCTTTCAATGAAAGTTTGCTTTTCATTAAGCAAACATTTTCTGAGGGAAAAATTTTTCTCATGAACAGAACATACTGCTAGAGGATGCAGAAGATAAAGAGTTAAAAAATGAGAAGGAATTACCCCCCAAACAAACAAAAACACAGAATCCCAGAGGGTGGAACCCAGGAATCTTGTTTTTTTTTTTTAAGTTGACCAAATGCATCAATCAGGGTTCTTCAGAGAAACAACATAGGAGATTATCTATCTATCTATCTATCTATCTACCTACCTACCTACCTACCTACCTACCTACCTACCTACCTACCTATTGAAGAGGGAGATAGAGGGAGAAAGAGAAATAGATTTATTTTTAAAAATTGGCTCATGTGATCATGGAGCGGGGCAGTAGCTGGCAAGACAGAAATCTGCAGGGCAGGCTGGCAGGCTGAGAATTCAGACAGAGTTGCTGTTGCAGTCTTGAGCACAAATCTGTGGCCCTGGAAACAAAGGCAGGGTTTCTTGTTACAGTCTTGAGGCAGAATTCTTTCTTCTCTGGTAAACCTCAGCTTTTGCTCTTAAAGCCTTTCAAGCGATTGGATGAAGCCCACCCACATTTTGGAAGATAATCTGCTTTACTTATAGTTAGCTAATTGTAAATATTAATTGCATCTACAAAATACCTTTGCAGAAATATCTAGACTGGTGTTTGACCAAACCACCAGGCTCCACAGCCTAGCCAAGATGGCACATAAAATTAATCATCACACCAACTGATTCTGTTGTAAAGCCAAAGTTGAGAGCCACTGCCTTAGAATAAAGTTATCTTAGAGGTAACTATTAGGATTTTGTAGGTGCTTAAAGATAGCTTAAGTTCCTAAGAAATTGGATAACTTGGACCGTTAGTCAAAATGATGTTTCTTTGTCCTCCTTCAGTTAAAATGTACCTCCTGAGTACTCACTTTGTACGAGTCACTGCTCTGAGCATACTGTAGATTATTCACGTATAACCCTGCCCTCAATAAGTTCATATCCTAGTAAGAGGACAAAAGCTTGCTGCTTGTGCCAACAGCTCTTAAGACTATTACACTTCTTGCCCCTGGATCTTCCCCAACTGGTTGCTTCTAACCATTTCCACTCCCCTGAATCCTTCGCCCCATTCTTCCTTCACTTATATCAGATAAGCTTACCTCTGGTTGCTTCTAACCATTTCCACTCCCCTGAATCATTTTGGTATGCCAGGAACCAAAAGTAAGATAATTAAAGGCAATAAAACTGAAGTCAAATAGGAAGATCATCAGCCAAGAAAGACCTACTGGAGAAAGCAGAGGATGGAAAATAAAGTGAAGCATTGTTTTATTGTAGCAGCAGGCTTTTGAAATTGAACTAAAAAAAAAATGACTGCTCTTACTTCAGAGAAATGCTCTTTTCAGTACTAGCTACATCAAACAAATCAGCCCCTAGATGGTAACTGTTCTTTTTTTTTTTTTTTAACATCTTTATTGGAGTATAACTGCTTTACAATGGTGTGTTAGTTTCTGCTTTATAACAAAGTGAATCAGTTATACATATACATATATTCCCATATCTCTTCCCTCTTGCGTCTCCCTCCCACCCTCCCTATCCCACCCCTCTAGGTGGTCACAAAGCACCCAGCTGATCTCCCTGTGCTATGCGGCTGCTTCCCACTAGCTATCGGTTTTACATTTGGTAGTGTATATATGTCAGTGCCACTCTCTCACTTCGTCCCAGCTTACCCTTCCCCCTCCCTGTGTCCTCAAGTCCATTCTCTAGTGGGCTTGCGTCTTTATTCCCGTCCTGTCCCTAGGTTCTTCATGACTATTTTTTTTTTTTAGATTCCATATATATGTATTAGCATACGGTATTTGTTTTTCTCTTTCTGACTTACTTCACTCTGTATGACAGACTCTAGGTTCATCCACCTCACTACAAATAACTCCATTTCGTTTCTTTTTATGGCTGAGTAATACTGGCACAAAAACAGAAATACAGATCAATGGAACAGGATAGAAAGCCCAGAGATAAACCCATGCACATATGGTCACATTATTTTTGATAAAGGAGGCAAGAATATACAACAGAGAAAAGACAGCCTCTTCAATAAGTGGTCCTGGGAAAACTGGACAGCTACATGTAAAAGAATGAAATTAGAACACTCCCTAACACTATACACAAAAATAAACTCAAAATGGATTAAAGACCTAAATGTAAGGCCAGACACTATAAAACTCTTAGAGGAAACCATAGGCAGAACACTCTATGACATAAATCACGGCAAGATCCCTTTTGACCCACCTCCTAGAGAAATGGAAATAAAAACAAAAATGAACAAATGGGACCTAATGAAACTCAAAATCTTTTGCACAGCAAAGGAAACCATAAACAAGACGAAAAGACAACCCTCAGAATGGGAGAAAATATTTGCAAATGAAGCAACTGACAAAGGATTAATCTCCAAAATTTACAAGCAGCTCATGCAGCTCAATATCAAAAAAACAAACAAGCCAATCAAAAAATGGGCAGAAGACCTAAATAGACATTTCTCCAAAGAAGATATACAGATTGCCAACAAACACATGAAAGGATGCTCAACATCATTAATTATTAGAGAAATGCAAATCAAAACTACAATGAGATATCACCTCACACAAGTCAGAATGGCCATCACTAAAAATCTACAAACAATAAATGCTGGAGAGGGTGTGGAGAAAAGGGAACCCTCTTGCACTGTTGGTGGGAATGTAAATTGATACAGCCACTATGGAGAACAGTATGGAAGTTCCTTAAAAAACTACAAATAGAACTACCATACGACCCAGCAATCCCACTACTGGGCATATACTCTGAGAAAACCATAATTCAAAAAGAGTCATGTGCCACAATGTTCACTGCAGCTCTACTTACAATAGCCAGGACATGGAAGCAATCTAAGTGTCCATCGACAGATGAATGGATAAAGAAGATGTAGCACATATATACAATGGTAACTGTTATTCTTGGTTATACTTGGGAAATTATTATTAAATATCCTCACACTAGGAATGAGAAGAAAGAACACCTATCAAAAGGAAAAAAAAAAAAGGGCAAAAGACCTGAATAGATTTTTTTCCAAAGAAGACATACAGTTAGCCAACAGGCACATGAAAAGATGCTCCATATCGCTTAATTACTGGAGAAATGCAGACAGAAGCCACAATGAGATATCACCTCACACGTGTCAGAATGGCTAGCATCAAAAAGTCTACAAATAACAAATGTTGGCAAGGATGTGGAGAAAAGGGAACCCTTGTACACTGTTAGTGGAAATGTAGATTGGTGCCACCGCTATGGAAAACAGTATTGAAGCTCCTCAAAAAACTAAAAATAGAACTCCCATATGACCCAGCAATTCCAGTGCCGAGTATATATCCAAATAAAATGAAAATACTAACTTGAAAAGATACATGTACCCCAATGTTCATAGCAGCATTATTTACAACAGCCAAGGTATGGAAGCAACTCAAGTGTCTACCAACAGATGAATGGATAAAGAAGATGTAATACAGACACACATTCACACACACAATGGAATACTGTTCAGCCATAAAAAAAGAATGAAATTCTGTGATTCACAACAAAGTGGTTGGACCTAGAGAGTACGTGATTATGCTTAGTGAAATAAGTCAGACAGAGAAAGACAAATACTGCGTGTTATCCCTTGTATGTGTAATCTAAAAAATAAAACAAGTGAATGTACATAACAAAAGGGAAACAGACTCACAGATATAGAAAACAAGCTAGTGGTTACTAGGGGGGGAGGGAAGGGGGAGGGCAAGATAGAGGAATGGGATTGAGAGATACAAACTACTATATATAAAATAGATAAGCAACAAGGATATATTGTACAGCACAGAGAAATATAGTCATTATTTTCTAATAACTGTAAATGGAGTAAAACCTAGAAAAATATTGAATTACTATGCTGTACACCTGAAACTAATATTGTAAACAAGTATACTTCAAACATATATACGTATATACTTGGTCTCTGCCCCTGGTTCATGACACAGAACTCTTAAAACCCTAGTGATTTCCTGAGTGTTAGTAGTAATACGAGCATCTTACACACAGCTCCTAAATCCCTTGGAATTTCTTGGATAATAGTAGTATCTTCTGGTATAATAAGTTAACTCTTGGTGGTCTCTTGATAGCTTCAGGATGCAGGCTGGTCATCAGAAGGACCAAGCCATGATTAGAAGTGTGGAACTTTCAGCCCCACTCTTCATCCTTCAGGGAGGGAGAGCGACTGGAGATTGAGTTAATAACCCATCATGCCTATGTGATGAAGCATCCATAAAAATCCCTAAACTACAAGATTCAGAGAACTTCCAGGTTGGTGAATGCATGTACATGCTGGGAGGGTGGTGTATCCCTGCTCCACAGGGATAGAAGCTCCTGTGCTCAGGATACTTCTAGACCTTGCCCCATGTACATCTTCATCTTCCCATTAAAATCAACTGGCAAACACAAGTAAAATGCTTCCCTGAGTTTTGTAAGTGGTTCTAGCAAATTATTGAAACTGAGTAGGGAGTTGTGGGAACCTCTGATTTATATCTAGTTGGTCAGAAGTACAGATAACAACCTGGGACTTGGACCAATAAGATTGCCCCCACTTGTATCTGAAGTGGGGGCAATCTTATGATTCTGAGCCCTTAACCTGTGGGGTCTGTGCTAATGCTGGGTACTTAGTTCAGAACTAAATTAAATTGTAGGACACCCAATTGGTGTCTGCAGAGAATTGGAGAATTTCTTGGTGTGGAAAACCCACACATTTAGTTTAAGTAGTGTTCTGTGAGTAGAGAAAGTTTCCTTTACTCTGATATCAAATTCAGGAAAAGACATTATAAGAAAACTACCGGGCTTCCCTGGTGGCGCAGTGGTTGAGAATCTGCCTGCCAATGCAGGGGACACGGGTTCGAGCCCTGGTCTGGGAAGATCCCACATGCCGCGGAGCAAGTAGGCCCATGAGCCACAATTACTGAGCCTGCGCGTCTGGAGCCCGTGCTCCGCAACAAGAGAGGCCGCGATAGTGAGAAGCCCGCGCACCGCGATGAAGAGTGGCCCCCGCTTGCCACAACTAGAGGAAGCCCTCGCACAGAAATGAAGACCCAACACAGCCATAAATAAATAAATAAATAAATAAATAAATAAATAAATAAAAGAAAACTACCAATATTGCTCCTGAACATAGATGCAAACCTATAAAATTTTAGCACATTGACTTCAACAATAGCTACAATGTTAAAACATCATGACTGAGCAGGGTTTATCCCAGGAATGCAAAGATAAGAATCAATCAGTGTAATCTACCATGCTACAGACTAACAAAAAATAAATTATATGATGCTCTCAATAGATCTAGGAAAAAAGCATTTGATAAAATCTAATATCCATTTCTTATTTTAAAACTCACATAAAACAAAGAGTGGAAGGGAACTTTGTAATTAAAGAGGCTCTATGAAAAACCTACAGCTAACATCATACTTTATAATGAAACACTGAATGTTTTCCCCTAAGACCAGGAACAAGGCAAGAATGTCCCCTCTCACCATTTCTATTCAGCATTGTACTAGAGGATCCAGCCACTAAGGCAAGGAAAATAAATAAAACTCATTCATATTGGAAAGCAAAAATTAAAACTATCTCTATTTGCAGACAACAAGGTCATCTATACATAAAGTCCTATGGAATGTGCAAAAAAGCTATTATAATTATAAGTTTGCTCACAAGGTTTCCAGACTCAAGATCAACAATAAAACTCAATTATATTTCTATTGTCTACCCTTAAACAACCATAAATTGAAATTTAAAATCAATGTTACTTATAATAGCATCAAAATATAACATATATGGTAATAAACCAGATAAAAGATATGTAAGGCCTACATACTGAAAACTAAAAACCAACAAAAAAAATGCTATGTAAAGTTAAAGAAGCCCTGAATAAATGGATATTATAATATTTCAGAAGATTTAACACTGTTTAGACATTCATTCACCCAAAATTGATTCCATGCAATCTTAATCAAAATGCCTGCAGGCTTTTGATGTAGACATTGACAAGCTGCTTTTAAAATGCGTGTGAAAATGCAATGGACAAAACAACCATGATGAACAAGGACAAATTTGGAGAACAAGAACTACCTGATTTCAGACTTGTCATAAATCTGCAATAATCAAGATATAGTGTGGTACTGGAGCAAAAGTGTGTACGCACACACAATCAGTTGACTTTTGACAAAGGTGCAAAGGTACCCAACAAAGAAAGGGTAGTCTTTTCAGAGAATGATGCTGAAAATTGGATATCAATAAGGAAAGAAAAGTTAAATCCATACTCCATATCATATACGAAATTTACTCAAAATAGAACATAAAACTATAACATTGTTAGAAAACATAGGAGAAAATACAATATTTATGAACAATGAATGGGTGAAGCAAAGATTTCTTTCACACAACACAAAAAGTTCAATCCATAAAAGAAACATTTGATAAATTGGACTTCATCAAATTAAGAACTTCTGCTCTTAAAAAAAACAAAACGAAACAAACAAAAAAACAAAACACTGTTAGGCAACTAAAAAATATGGCATAGACTAGGAGAAAATCTGTCAGTCACATAGCTAACAAAGGACATGTGTCTAGAATATAAAAAGAACTCACACAACTTAAGAAAATAAAACCCAATAAAAAAGGACAAATATTTGAACAGACACTTTCCCAAAGAAGATTTCAGATTGCAATTAAACACATGAAAAGATACTCAACATCATTTGTCATTAGGAAAACAAATTAAAACCACAATCAGATGCTACTATATACTACATACCTACTAGAACATCTAAATTTCAAATGACTGACAATATTGAATGTTGATGAAGCTGAGGAGTAGCTAGAACTCTCATATACTTCTGATAAAAATGTAAAATGACACAACCACTTTGGAAAATGGTTTGCTGTGTTTTAAAAAGTTACACATGTGCCCGTATACAAGATCTACACATTCCACTCCTAGAGATTTCCTAAGAGAAATAAAAGCATAAGTCCATGCAAACACATATTAATTTGCAATAATCTCAAACTGAAAAAACCCAAATGTCCATAAAGAGGTGAATGGATAAACAAATAGTGGTATATCCATACAATGTAATATTACAATGAAAAGGAAGGAGCTCAACATGGATGAACCTCAAAATAATTATGCTGAATGAAAGAAGCCAGATTAAAAAAAAGAGTATGTTCTTTATGATTCCATTTATAAAAAATTCTGGAAAAATCAAACTGATGTGTAGTGACAGGAAGCAAATCAGTGGTTGCCTTGGGGTAGACAGACAGGAGAGAGGAATCACAAAGGGTGAAGAAAAAGCTTGAGGATAGTACATATGTCCATTATTTTGATTGTGGTGATGGTTTAATGAATGTAAATATATGTCAAAACTTGTCAAATTTTACATTTTACCTATGGACAGATGCCAATTATACGTCAATAAGCTCTTAAAAATGGAAATCAAAATTAAAATTAAAATGTATTT
Organism: Balaenoptera acutorostrata; assembly: GCF_949987535.1. NCBI lineage: Eukaryota > Metazoa > Chordata > Mammalia > Artiodactyla > Balaenopteridae > Balaenoptera > Balaenoptera acutorostrata. The sequence goes on along the minus strand of NC_080079.1, from coordinate 18,568,381 downwards.
TAAATGAATGGCAATGTGAGCATTAAATATTAAACCCACTGAATGAGACCAAAGCTGTATTCATAGGAAAATAAATAGCCATAAGTATTTATGTTCAGGGGACAAAACAAATTGGAAACAAATGAATTATTCATTCAACACTGAAAGCTAAAAATGTAAAGTAAATAGAAATAAGGACTTAATAAGAATGAAAGCATACATAAATAATATAAAATGCCAAGCGAAAAACGTCTCATTTGATTAAAAAATTGCTTTTTGTTTTTAAAACCAATGAATTGATCAAACTTGTAGGATATCTGCTTGGGGAAAAAAAAAGAAGGCACAAAATCTGGGAATGGAAAGGATAGTCATAACTACTAATATACAGAAGGTTTTCAAAAGTGTATACTATGTAACATTATAAAAATACATTTGAAAAATCTCAATTAAGATAACTGATTTTCTAGAAAAATATAAATTACAAATTTAACTCAAGAAACCAGTAGCTACACAAGTACTTTAAAAGTAGTCAATTTTCTCTTGTTACCACACCTAAGTTGTTTCCCTAGTTACCTCTTCAAAACCTTCAAGATGGCTAGGTCCTATGTTATAAACTCTTAAAGAATAGAAAAACTCAGAAAACTTGCCAACTCAATCTAAAAGCTCAGTTTAACTCTGTACTTATTACACATAGAGACAAAACAAAAGTAGAAAAAGTAGGTCAATCTCACTTATGTTTATAGATTTCTCATCCTAAATAAATATTAGCAAATCTAATCTAGTGGTGTATTAAAGAAAATAAATTATAACTATTATGTCCCAATATGCAAGGATGCTTAACATTAGGAAATCTACCATATGAAGATTTCAACTAGCTAATTAAAGTATAAGAACAATATGATCACTTTAATAAAAAGGTGCTAGAAAACTTTAATAAAATTTAATACTTTGTGTTTGCAAATCAACAAACCTCTCTATAAGCTTAGATTGATAAAATATCTATAGATATTTTCCTTAGACTGATAAAATATCTATAAAAAACTAAGTTAACATTTTTGTTTAAAGGTGAAATATTACTAAAAGCATTTTCATAGAAGAATTAAGATAAGAACGCCCACTATTACACTTGCTAATCAACATTGAACTGGAGAATGAGTAAATGAATTAAGAATACAAAAAAATAAAACGAATAAACAGTGAAAAGAAGAGATAAAGCTGTCATTGCTTTCATCTATATAGAAATCCAACAAAAACCACTGGCCAAATATTATTACTAATAGGAAAGCTCTGGGAGTTGACTGAATTGAATACCAACAAAAGGCCAGAAATAATCTTCTAGAAAATGGCATAGTGGGAAAAAACATCACAAAATACAGTAGAACATACGAGAAAAAAAAATCAACAAGAAATATGCAAAACAGGAAGGAAACAATTTTTTTAAAATTGTACAAGCTCAAATAACCCCAAATGCATGGAAAGATAGCTCATTTTCCTGCCTGGAAAGATTTAAAGATATCATTTCTATTTAAATTAATCAATAAGTCAATCACAACAAAAATCTCAAGAAGATTTATGATTCTAAAATTATGAAGAATGTAAAATACACAGGAATGAGAAAGATCTTTTTATAAAACAATGAGAGGGTTTAGAATCATCAAATATAAAGACATTGACAAATAGAGCAATAGAACAGATTGGAGAGTACAGAAACAGATCCATATTGTATTATATTGATTCATAGTGTTGAGGCTATGTGTTTCCCGAGATTCAATCAGGCCCACCTACTCCCCACGTCTGGACTTCTTGCTCAGTGGAGACCCTGGGGTCCCCAGCCATCACTTATCCTCTAATACTGATGGGTGTCTCATTTTCCCTGAGAGACTTAAGGTTGGGTTCCAGCATGGCATCATTGTGCCTGCTGCAGTGGGGTCCCAGTCACTTCAGTGCCCAGGCCCGACCCTATCATATCCACAGCTGCTCTGATTTCCTTGGAAGCTGGGAGACAGGGGTAATAGTGTGAAAAATTAAGAAACAGAAACCTCAATTAAATAGAACTGAGAGACAAGAAGAGGGAGTGCTCATGCCCTACAATGATAGCAGAGCCCAAGAGGAAGAAGAAAGACTTCCTTCTCTTTCCTGGCAAGAACACAGCCCATGAGAGATGATCACAACTCAGCTAATGAAAAACCACGGACTCTTTGTTTACTAAAGCCCTCCCAACTTCCTTTTTCCCTCTATAAAATAGTGTTCCTTTCCATTTTTACTGGGGACTTGCACCGGGCTCACCATGGTTGCAGACCCAGAATTACAATTCTTTGCTGAGCCTGAATAAACCCATTTTTTGATGGAGAAATAACTGGCAGTCTATTTGTTTTAGGTCAACAGTGGTTAATATAACTGGAAAATGCTTCCAAGTTAACTAGATTGGGGCAAAATTTGACCAATGAGAGATACATAGAGGACAAGATTAAGAAAGAAGACTGTATGTAGATTTCTCATTCCTCCCCCTGCCCCTGCCCCAACTCAACAGACTATACCAAGACACAGTGATTCCATATGGCCTTGCCAGCCCCGAAGGACTGAGAAATTAGCTATGGTTTTGTTTTTGGTTTTTTTTTTGAGGCTGTGGCCAGTTCAGTAACTAACCATTTTGTATTTACTTCCTCTCCTTCACTCTCTCACACTTTTTTTTTATATTGGAGTAGAATTGCTTTACAATGTTGTGTTAGTTTCTGCTGCACAACGAAGTGAATCAGCTATACATATACATATATCCCCATAACCCGACCCTCTTGCGTCTCACTCCCACCCTCCCTATCCCACCCCTCTAGGTGGTCACAGAGCACACAGCTGCACTCCCTGTGCTATACCACAGGTTCCCACTAGCTATCTATTTTACACATGGTAGTGTATTTATGTCAAACCTAATCTCCCAATTCATCCCACCTTCTCCTTCCCCACCTGTGTCCATGCATCCATTCTCTATGTCTGAGTCTTTATTCCTGCCCTGCAAATAGGTTCATCTGTACCATTTTTCTAGATTCTACATATATGCGTTAATATACAATATTTTTTTTCTCATTCTGACTTACTTCACTCTGTATAACAGATTCTATGTCCATCCACATCTCTACAAATGACCCAGTTTCCTTTTTATGGCTGAGTAATATTCTATTGTATATATGTACAACATCTTCTTTATTTCCCCACATTCTGGGGGGCATGGCTTGCATCCTCTACTAAATCATCTTCATATAGTTTTTGCCTCAAGCTGTATTTTCTAGGGAACTCAAGCAAAGACACAAACATAATATGGAAATTTTGCATATAACAATCATGACATTTCAAGTAGTTGGGATAACACTGACTATTCAATAATTGAATATGAATTGGCAACAACTGGCTATTAATTTTGGAAAAATAAGTTAGCTTCCTGCCTTACACAAAAATAAGTTTGATATGAATTAAAGATCTAGATACAAAAGACAAAACTATAGGATATAAGAAGAAAATATAGAAAAATATTTCTTATACTACTCCACATAGAGAGGGTTTTTTGGTCTTTGTTGTTTGCTTGTTTGTCTGTTTTTTAGCAAAACACAAAATTCAGACATCGTAGAGAACAGGATTTAAGCCCCACCCACCCAAATGTAAAACTTTTGTAAGAAAAAAGACAACAGAGGGAAGGTTAACGCCAAGGTGATGACTGGGAGAATATATTTACAACATTTAAAACAGTGTATAAAATCAGAAGAAGCTCCTGAAAATTAATATAAATAATACAGATATCCTACTTGACAAATCAGCCCATAGTCAAGAGTCAGCCAGGAAACCAGAAACACATTAAGTATTTCAAACAGGGGACTTAATACAGGAAATTGGTTACCCAAGTGTTGGAGGGCTGAAGGAACGAAGAGACAACACTGAGGTAGCCTAGATAAAATAACTGTAGGAAGCAGCTGTCTCTTCTAGTGCTGGAGGCACAAGAAAATAAAGAGGTAGGGTGACCAGAACCTGAAGTTGTGGGTGAGTGATGTGACTTGTTCTCAGGAGGCTGAAAGAAGCCGGCAGCTGGAGTTAATCACTGCTGGTGGAGCAATATAACATTGCCATTGCCCCAATCTCTTAGGCTAACAGGGAAAGGAAGAGAAGTCAGTCTCTTCTCTCTCCCATCTTTCAACTTCCCTCTAATATAGATTCCATCCTACTGACAGACCCAAGGAATCAAGGATGACAGAGACATCTGGTTTGCAGAATTACAGCTCCAGCACACAGAGCAGAATACAGAAGGATGGATTTGGAGTTGAGATACAACAGGTAAATAACCAGCAGAGCTATGAATAATTAATTCCCAAAAGAAGAAGTCAAATGGCCAAAAAGATTTTGAAAAACTTATTTTTTCCTCACTAATGGCCAAGTGAATGCAAATTGAAACAATGATGCCATTATTCTACCATCAAAAATATAGAGTGATAACACCCAGTATTGGCAAAGCGGGGGGAAATGGGTCACCTCTTAGACTTTGATGCATGGGCATGTTGTCCTTGCCCTTTGGAGGCACTGGCTGCATCTATCAACATTTAAAATAGGCATACTCTTCAGACTGGGAAATATTGGCCGTGTGCACAAAATGCAGCATCATTTGTAAAAGTAACAGTAGCAACACCAACTATGACAACGACAAAAACCTCTAAACATTCTCCTGTTGAAGAACAATACAACCTCAAAGCATAAACAGTGATTACTTTGGGAAGGGAACAGAATTGGGAGGGTAGAGTATGGGGAAAGGGAAGCTTTTACTTTTTAATCTAGATACATATCTACTGTTTAAAAAGTTTTATAAGAATATAGAATCATGCTGTGCAATTAGAGATGAATCTTTAGTACTGAAATAATTATTTTTAATATATTTATTTAAAATAACATTAGTGGTAAATTGCTAAATTTGCAATCAAGTACTTTTTAGTAGGACATGTCCTCTTGAATAAGAGGAAAGTGACACTATAGCCAGCGTTGGGTGTGCCCATAAGAGAGGCGTCATGAAGCACCGTCCATCCTGTATCTCACGGAGGAAAGTGGCCCGAGTACCACTGCATTGTACTCCACTTCCAAGAATCAGAATTTCTATGTGACTAAGTCTTTGTTTTTATTTTACCTTCAAGGTTCAGAAAGCCATTTGTCATTGTCCCAATCTCTTAGAATTATCTTCAGAGTATTGGATATATTGAAAACTACAAAAAGTAGAAAAAGACTAAGTGACATAGAGTTGAACTGTGGTGGTGACACAGCACAAATATTTATTATACAGAAACTCCAAGGCAAGAAAACCCCAAAGGCCAGCTTTTCATTGTTCATTTTACTTTCTTTCAAAAGATCTCCAGTGAATTTTTTTCCCAGATTTGGATCTGTAGGTCTTGTTCCTAATTTTCCTATTTAAATCATTAAGGTTTCTCTATTTAAAATACTTAAGGATTAAGTAAAAAACCCTATCACTCCTGCTCCTTTAATTCAAGAACAATAAAGCAATTTTAACTCAAGACCCTCTCCTGATATCAAACGTATGGTTCACAGATTGAATTTCTCAGAAAGATCTAAATGAGTCGAGAGAAGAGGTTGTGACATCAGACATACTGGAATGAAAATCTTGTTCACTACCCCGGCTACCATAATGTGGTTAAGAAAAAAAAAAGAACATGACAGAAAGGGACGCCAACACAGACTTTTATTTCTATCCAAAGATACAACAAGGTAAGAGCCCATAATACAAACCTCCAGATTCTCACTCTTAATTATTTCCAATTCTCTTGCTCCTGCATCACACAGAAGCAATGCAGACAAAGAAAAGAGCACTGGACTAGGAGGGGGATATGACTTGTGGCCCTGAACTTATTTTTTCGCAGTGCAACTTTGGATACTTCACTTAGCCTTTCTGAGAGCTTTAGTTTCCTCGTTTATAAAATGGGAACCATATCTGTCTTTCCAAATCACAAAGTGTTATATTTCGAATCAAAGCCAAAAGGCTTAAAATGTTTCTGCATTTACCATTGCTATTACTTCCTTGCCACGGCCTTAGTAACTGAGTTGTCCCATCATTTGAGCTAACTGTCTGCTCACCAAGGTTGATCGTCTACCGGTAGAGCTGAATTTATGACCTCACAATGGTTCACAGTTTCTCACCCCTTGAAAACCATGATAGGCTATTCCAACTACTCATAACTAATAATTCCAATGTAAAAATTCCTAATCCTTTAGGGCTAAGCATCTTGCTGCAAAACATTTCTTATAAGGAGGTTTTGTTGGTGTTAGAATGTCTCAAAAGTAAAATTCCCAGGTTTGTTCCTTACACACTAATCTCATAAAATGCTTGGGAGGGGGTTGGGGTAGGAGGGGAGACAATCCTAATTAAGTTTGGGAATAATCCACACTAATCCCCTCCCTTTGAGATTCACAATAAATATTAGCATATTAAAGAATCCGAGAAGTAGACACCTGTGTAATTTTCAACTCAAGACTTTCCAAATTTCTTTGACTAAGGAGGCCATTTGATGTATTGGTTCCCTGAGAAGTGGAACTAAGATAAGGATTTTTGAATGCAAATAGTTTATTTATTAAGGAAGTGAGGAAGTGAAACGGGATGGAGAAGGAAACCAACATAGAGTGCGTTAACAGGCAAGTTACCTCTATTGATCCCTTTGGGGACTTCTAGGTGACAGTGTTGAACATACCTCAGAGTTGTGCCACCTAAGAGGCAAAGAAGCTGAGGTTTTCATCTACCAACTCCCTTCCATCCTTGGCCAAAGGTTAATCCCAGGGCCATCAACTCCTCAGCACCTCTACTGTCCTGCAGCTGCTTTGAGTTGAGAAAGCCCTTGGGCGAAGAGTTCTAAGAGCTTGCAGGAGGAAGCCCGCAGAGCTCCTGAAACAGTGTCTACCAAGAAGAGATGAGTGGCTACTGCTAGCATCCCATACATCGTGTGACAAGGTGACATCGGCACCTCGTGGAACTAAAATCCCATGGCCCACACTTCAGAGAATAGATTTGAAGAATGGTAAATTCTGATGACACCCATCTGGGTGGTTCTTTTTTCTGTTAGGTTAAAGGTTAAGGAGAAGAAAAATGATGAAAAGAGAAACAGAGGACACCAAATATGACTGAGAGAGCCCTGTTGCTCTTCTAACCTCCGATGGTAGCTGGTCTCATTTCTATCAGGACTTATTGCAATGATTATGACCTTTAACTGTCTGTTTTCCTCTCACTCAACAAACATGTGCTATGTTCTAGGCTGGTAACATAAAATCCTATAAGCCATATTCTATAATAAAGAAAGCAAAAGAGACAGAAGCATTTTTCTTAGCTAAGGCTGAGACATTGGATCCATCAAGACCCCATCCCCAAAGGTACTGATTCATATTTTAAAGATTTGGGTCTTCAAAGTAACAGCCAGTCTAGAAAATGACAGTCCTCATCCATCCAGAGGCACCATCACTTATCAAGTCACTACTACTGAGTCTGTGCAGAAACTTTAAAAACACCCGTGATATTTAAGCCTACCAAAACAACTCATAGGGAAGAATATGGGGGAGGTGGGCAGAGGTAACCCTAACATGAGAACATTGGTACCAGGTTGAATGTCCAGCAGTAATTTGCCAAGAACAGATCAATAGTGATTAACTAGTTTAACATCATGAACCATGAAGTAACAATTGAATTATGGAAGTAAAACCTGGAGAGTTTTTCTCAGGTATTGGTGATAAACAGGAGCTTTCCAGTTACCCTATTTCTCAATATATACACATTCTTTTGATCCAGTTAAATACTGAGGTCTGGCCAGGTTAAGAAGCATAGCTAGACTTCAAATAAGCAAGCTTAATAAGAAGATATCACCACTTTGTACCTACATAACTCAGTTCATTCAGTCATTCATTGAGGAAATATATGACTGTCTCCTTCATGTCAACACAAGACGAAATCATTGCCTTCGAGGAGCTTACATTCTCTTGAAAGTAACAGAGGCAATTGTCATTCAGGATGCTAAATGCCGTAATAAGGGATTTCTGGATGGGCTGGAAGAGAACGTAAGGCAGGCATCCACCCAGCCCTTAGGGGTGAGTCGGGATTTCTAAGAGGAGATATTAAGGCGAGTAGGACTTTCAAAGTGCGAGAAGAAAATTGTTGAAGTGGTTAGAATGAAGGTTTTAGCCAGCTGATGCACATCAGGAGGTACCCGAGATGAGATAACTCTGAGTCAAAGCAGAGCTGGAGTTCTATAAGGGTGAGTAGCAGAGAGAGATGTGTCTGTGGAGTGTTTGTCTTTAACTGGTGCGAAACTTGCAGTTAGAACAGTGGGCGATGGTTCTAGTTTTCGTGCCCCTTGCTCAGGATCATCTGTGCACTACTCTTCTGATAACTGTCAGAACATTACTTTTAAAAACTGTTTTAGCAAGTCTTGCAGTTTTTTCAATTAGCTAAGGTTCAGGGGCAGGGAAGATAGCCAAAAAAAAAGGTGGAAAGGGGAACATTAGAAAAAAAAAAAAAAAAGGCAAGGGTTGAAGGCAAGAGAAACTGGAGTTCCTCTGTGACATGTATTTTTTTGCCTTTTATAAAAAAGACTCTTATTTAATGTCATGGACCTCATTTTCTTCACCTTTAAAGAAAAAACAGGAAGGGAACATCTATACATACAAAATGCTTAGTTAGGTTTCCCAAGAGTTCAGCAGGGGGTGGTTTCATAGCGTCCCTCCAGCCAATGAATACTCAAGCCTTCAATGGTTGCAGGAAGGCCATGATGTTAATATTCAAATGTTGAAGGAAAGACTTTTAAAAGAATTGGTGTTATCTTCTGATGTTTGTATTTGACCTTGGGCAGGTAACGTTGCACTCTCAGGATTTTCTGCTTTGAACTCATTAAGTGTTTTATCTGAGAGGAACAAAATTGGTAAATATGTTTACAATGAAATATGAATAAAAACATAACATGTATTAATATTTTATTAATAAGCCTTAAGATCTGCTAGAATGAGCATGATATGTGCCAGGTTCTGCCAGCCGAGATAAAAGACTCAAACATGGTTTGATATTCTCAGAAGACACAGTCTGTACTCAAGCTGTTGTTTCTAACACTGTGAATAATCACAAATATAACTGCACATACTGATGGCAAAATTTCTGAGCAAAGGAGGTAGTAAAAAATCCTCACAATTCAATTGCTTTGCCAATGGTAAGTTTTATGTTGGAAGAGGTTAGAAACTAAGATATTATCTTGAGCAAAGCACTTTTCCTTTCTGTGCAAGGGACCTCAATGTCTTCATCTGAGCCACGTGGACACAGAAAGGGATCATGGGGAGGGGCAATTCCTTCTTAGACATTTCAACAATGTTTGGCTCTTGTGCCAGGTAGCCGCATGGAGATGGTTTCAGATCTGGACCTCCCGGCTTGATTTCACAGACAAATTCCTTACTGCTAATTGGCGTTTTCCCCACTTCATGACATTCAAAGTCTTACCTGAGGGCCAAAAATTGGGATGTAGGGAGGAGAAAAATGGAAAGGGGGAAACGTAACCAATTTCTCATGAATAAGTGCAGTGCTTCTGGGCCCAGAGACCTAGGTATTCTTGGGTATTAGAGAAAGGAAGCCTCCATTTTTACTGTTTATAGCAGAATCATGGAGAAGGAAGATGGATTACAGTAAAAAGAGATGGTCTAGAAACAAAGGAAACTAGCCTGGTAGTAGCTCAAACAATTGGTTTTGTATTTGAAAACTAAAGGACACAAAAACTAAGAAAAGAAAACAGCAGACATCAAAAGAATTTGATAAACTGAAAACCCTCACAATATAATCTATTCTAACTTTCTAAACCTTTGCAAGTAGACCCCACTATGATTTGCAGCCTGGTGATTCCAATGAACATACTAACACCAGGAGTGGTCCTAGAGAATTCACTGGAAGAGGCTCAACCAATCCACTGCATCTCTATATACTGCAGGTACACCCACTTCTATTCTTGGGCCATTTTGACATTAAACTATTTGCAAAATTTAAACCATAAATAAGTATTACACCTACTAATAGATTTATAAGGATAACTGTGACCTAGACACTAATCATTAGAAAACAATTTTGGAGTGAGCAGTTAACCAACCATTATTTCCAAAGGTTTGTAAATGAAATATTCTTTTGAAATGAGAAGAGTGTTTTGTTGTTCTTACTGTTTTAGGTGCATTGTTGCTTAGGTTTGTTTTGTTTTGCTATTCAATAATTTTCAGCACATAGCCTTGTCCTGAAGATACCCATTTTTGTCAAGTTTCCAAAACTGTTGCTTATTTCCTTAGCACCAAAGGGCAAATTTTTACCTCTTTACATCCTAAACTCTCCAATAAAAAAATAATTCTTAGGTTTTCCATAGACGGTTTCACAACAAAGAAGGAATAAATGTAAGTGGAAAGAGCCCTGACACAGCCTCCTTTGCTTTGCTCACCCCCCTCTTGTGCCACTCTCTGAAGTGCCCAATCTCTGCACACCTGCAACTCTTCTTTTTCCTTCTGAAAACCGAAACCATTTACCGCACATGGTTTACCTTTTCTACATTAACATGACTTTGCGACACCATTGTTTCCATCAATACAGCTTTACCATTCCAGAAGACTCTTGCCCGGGCAAATCATTTGTTTGTGATTATTATACTGTGATACTCACATAATTCTAATCAAACTCCACATTGAAAGACCTGCCTGGTAAAGAGCCCCTTTCCCGTAACTCCTCATAACTGTCTACTTTATAGATTTTATTTAAATGACTTACTTTGGATCATTGGCATGAAGGGCTTTCCCCAACTCATAACTTGGTAGAATGAGCACTGGACTAGGAATCAAGAGTGTTGAATCTTGGCTTTGGCTCTGCCATAAGAGACCCTGTAAACTTGAAGCAGTCTTGGTTTTATTTTGCTCATTTGAAAAAGGTAGGAGTTCACTTATTCCACATGTGTGTGTCGACTGAAAAAAAAAAATGTACAACCTAACAGTTGAAAGTTATGTTTCATTTGGCGGACAAAACTGAGGACTTAAGCCTGGGACACAGCATCTCAGATAACTCTGAGGGACTGCTCCGAAGAGGCAAGGAAGGGGAGCCAGGATATACAGGAGTTTTTGCAACAAAGACTAGGTAGTCAGAACATCAAAAGATTACTGTTAATTAAAGAAAACTAGGGCTTCCCTGGTGGCGCAGTGGTTGAGGATCTGCCTGCCAATGCAGGGGACACGGGTTCGAGCCCTGGTCTGGGAAGATCCCACATGCCGCGGAGCAACTAGGCCCGTGAGTCACAAATTACTGAGCCTGCGCGTCTGGAGCCTGTGCTCCTCAACAAGAGAGGCCGCGATAGTGAGAGGCCCGCGCACCGCGATGAAGAGTGGCCCCCACTTGCCGCAACTAGAGAAAGGCCTCGCACAGAAACGAAGACCCAACACAGCCAAAAATAAATAAATAAATAATTAAAAAAAAAAAAACAAAGAAAACTAGGTATCTCAAGTTAAGGAATTTAATGCTTTTCTATGTATGGAAGATGCAAAGTCTGGGCTCATTGAAATCATTCCTTTGATAGGCACCTCAGCTATCTGGGGCCAGTATCCTGTGCTTCTCATCCGGAGTCTCCTCAGGGTGAACCGTTGGGAGTGGCTGCACCGGCTGACTGCTAGGTAGGGGGGCATCCTGATCCATCTGAGTTCCCTCAGGGCTCACCATTGGGCAGCTATAATGTGATGGCTTGATGGCTGCAACATCCTTTGTTTACTGATATGGCAGGCAATATTTTTCATTCACAGTGCTGTGTGTGTATAACCTGCTATACCAGGCATAATGAGATATTTCCAGCTCTCAGTTTCTATCATTTCTGTAAGACTCAGAACTTAACAAGGGTCACAACAGAGTCAACAACATACTGACCTCTCAGGACCATTACATTGCTTCACTGCATCGTATACTCCAATATCTCTCAACATGACAATTCTAAAAGTCATACCCCTATTACACTTAGATCCCCCAAGTGAATTAATTTGCAGCATGCTGGTTAAGTTTTGGATACCATTTATAGAACGTACAGAGCAAAAGAAAAATAAAAGAAAATTAAGACAGATTCCAGCCACCAGCAGGACATGTTTTATTCAGTATTTTAGTAATTTTCCTGTTAATTAATGCTTGTTCTTCTACTTTTAGTGAAACAAAGAAGTTCTAAAAGTTTTAATTCCTTGCAGAGGAAGTGCATTATGTTCTGGAGATTTGGCTGCTGTAATGCTCTTCCTAAACTTTTTCTTCATGCATAAAAAGCTTCCAGCATTAAGAATTTTTAACAGCTGAAGCCCTTAGGGACAGAAAAAGTAAAACATTCAGGCTGAGTATGAGGCAAAAATCTAGTTAGAAATTGCCTAAGAGAATTAAGACAAATACAAACTGCTTAAGTCCTCCTATAGAAATTTAAAAATAAAATCAACCTAAAATGACCCAGTTAGATACCTACTCCACCCAGGATGGCTTGCTAGTGTGTGACTTTATATCTAATACATGTTAGTTGATAAATGGCTGCACCACAAGTTAAGAGACACAGGTTCAAATCTTTTTCTCAGACACTAACTAACATGACTTTGAAAAACACACATCCTCCCTGAACCTCTGTCTCCTCATTTAAGAAGTAGGAACAATAAAACTCACCCCGCCTACTAGTTGGGAAATGAAACATATGTAAAAATGCTCCAATATTTTAAAATGTCATTTCATTCTAAGGAGATACCACGAACTTCCATGCATCACCTGTCTAAGCTAATAAAGTAATGAGTCAGAATCAGGTTTGTGCCTAGAAATGTTGGCATCTGCACTAGACCTTGTGGTTGACTCCCCATCGTCCATTTTATACCAAACAATTAACCTGAGTTAAGCCAATCATGCTAAGCCATCCCCCTTGCCAGTGGTGCAGGGCTGGGAGGCAGACTGGGCAAGTGTGGGCCAAAGACACAAAGGAGAGGCAGACCCAGGAATAAGAAAAATAAACTAGTCCATTTCCCCCATTAGACGTACATAAAGAAGTGCATCGCCCCAGCTGCTGCTGGCAGCCACTTTGTTCTCATTCCATAAGGTGAAGCAGAGACAGGAGGTGGGATATTTGTAAGGAACCTGTGCACATGAGTGCCACTGAGTCACTAAATCAACCAATCCTGAGACCTGCTCTGCCTCTCTATGACCTGATATGGGACTCCATAAATGGAGTGGCCAGAAGAACTGGCTGAAGAGCTACTTTCCGAGTTCAAATCCTGGCTCTGTCACTAACTACTTACGTGGCTGAGGCAAGTTACATAATGCCTCTAGACCTCAATATCTATAGCATTGGAATAATAAGAATACTTCCCCCATAGGGTTGTTATGAGGATCAAGTAATAATTTCGGGGCTGTCTGCGTCTGGCATATTTTAGGTACTATATAAGTGTTTGTTAATAAATGATTTAGAAATTATTTACTTATTTATTATTTTAAACAGTCTAGGTTAGATTTTGTTATTTGGTCCCAAAAGCAAGCTAAATAAGACTATTTTTATTAGTCCTCTGAGTCAGCTACTCTTAATTACAATTTCAAAACTCGATGGTGTATCAAAAGTAAATTTTAGTAATTCTAATTAAAATATTAAAGTCCTCAAATTATTTACTTTAACATATGTATATGTATATAATTATATGTATACATATGCGCAGGTATGTATGTATATACATGTATATATACACATATACATACATATATACATGTTAAAGTAAATAATAATTCAAGTAAACGATTATAGACAGAGAAGCAAATTCAACATTATCTTGATATCAACACAATGCTTGCATACTTTGCCACAATTAGCTGTGTGGTCTGGAATAAACATTTTCCCTCTCTGGATCTCGGTTTCTTGAGAAATGGCTGGAATTACACCCAATAATGCGTAGGGAGCTGAGAGTAACCTGGGTTTTCCTATAGGAGTGTGTTGCCCATGGGGTACCAAAGGCTACACGCTAGTTCTAAACCTCCACAAGGAACCCACCAGGGAACCTAACTTAGGGCCAGGTCTGCCAATCCTCTTCCATCATCTCGCTTGTGGGAAAGACCAAGTTCGGAACATTGTCCTTTGTGGCAGAGATTAGCTGAGATGCTCACTACACCTATTACCTCTTCTCCCTGGGCACCAATCTGGACTACATATTTCAGCTTCCCTTGCTTCAGGTGGGGCATGTGATTGAGTTTTAGCCAATGGGACGTGGGCAGAAATGAAGTAAGCCACTACCAGGCCAGACTCATAAAAGCCTCCCACATTTGATATCCCATCTTCTTTCTCTATCCACTTCCGAATGGAGAAGATTCTGAGGGCCTAGAGAGGGTGAAGCGGCAACATGAACAGAGCGTGGGTCCTTGACCAGGGAAAGGCTAACTGTCTAGAAACAACTGCATTGGACAGTGATATAAACCAGAAATGAACCTGTATTGTGCTAATAACTCCCTGAGAAGTTGAGGCTTATCTATTAAAACAGCTCATGTTCCCTTAATTAATAAACTCGGCAAAAAGAAAAGTGATGACCCTTAAAAAAAGACATCATCAAATTCAGAAAGAAACTTAATGCGGCTCTCCTTAATCTTGCTTTTAGTAAGGACTCTGGGTAATCAGGTGAACTACTGGATTTGCTTGGTTGCTTTCACATGACACATAGAACATAGGTGAAGAGCTCTGTCTTCCTCTAACGAGGCCAAATCACAGCACTCACGGGCCCTCCAGCTTTTGATTGATTGCCTACGAGGTGCACAGGACATGTTCCTCTTGCTTTGAAGAGGAAATGTCTTTCGGAGAGTATGTCAGTTCATTCAGGCAGTAGTCATGAAGAGAAAGTTTACTATTCTATTTCCAATATAATTGTTCCTTTCCGTAGGTGATGTCACCTGTCAGAATGACTTTCAGGAACCCCTAAAATGTGTTTTTGAACTCTTAACATGGACTCAACAGTCACCGTCACTCTATCACATGCCTTCCTACAAGGGGATTTGGGCTGTTATTTAACTTTGATGGTTCACCTATTCCACAGCTAAATGCTCTTAATCCATTAAATACGGGGAAAAAATGTAAATGAAATGGTATGAAGCAAAGAGGCTCTACATTATAGTGAAAATCATTCCAGAATATTCTCTACAGTTCAACTCTCTAGTCGCTTCTTTAAATAAGACATCAAAAACAACAGATGTTCTGCCTTTTGCCCCTTCTCATACCCTCACTCTCACTTTGTTATTTTTCCCCCTTTGGAGTCATTTTTAAATAAATGTATGAATTGTGACATCAGCTGCATTTTTATATCACTTTTCAGACCCATTTTCATTAAGGATTGCTCCCAAGTTCTTCACCACATGATATTCTCAGCACGACACCCAGGGGCTCAGGAAAGGGTGCGATTCAGAAAACTTACACCAAGATGGGGCTCTGTTAAGGACAGTAAACGTAACAGTCTCTCTGGAGACGTGGTAAAAATTCCCTAGGAGAGCTGAAAACAGCAGTGGCCAAAAGGAGCAAAAAGTCAGGAAATCAGATCCAACCTCCACCCCACCCCACCCTAACACCTCACCATATTTTCTTTAGTGAGAAAAGAGAACCTATGGTGGTCCAAGTATGTTGGTGGCTTCTTTTGTTCTTATTAATCAACTCATTTAACAGATATGTCCTGGCCTTCTATTATATGCCAGGTACTGGCATGCTCCTACTCCCAAACTCAGCAAAAGAAACTACACTGAAGACACCATTATTTTTACTCTTTTTCATTGCCAATATATAATATTTCTGGTACATTAAAGTTTAAAAGGCTTTAACTTGAAAAAACTTTTAACTTTAAAAGATAGCCTGGGAATCTAATCATTATTTATCACATTATTTCTCAGGAAAAATACAACGTGAGTTCCAAACAACTGCCTTTTATTTGTTCATAATTTCTTCTCCACCTCTCCTTCTCAAAAGGATTTTAGGGGCTTCCCTGGTGGCGCAGTGGTTGAGAGTCTGCCTGCCAATGCAGGGGACATGGGTTCGAGCCCTGGTCTGGGAAGATCCCACATGCCGCGGAGCAACTGGGCCCATGAACCACAACTACTGAGCCTACGCGTCTGGAGCCTGTGCTCCACAACAAGAGAGGCCGCGATAGTGAGAGGCCCGCGCACCGTGATGAAGAGTGGCCCCCACTTGCCACAACTAGAGAAAGCCCTCGCACAGAAATGAAGACCCAACACAGCCATAAATAAATAAATTAAAAAAAAAAAAAGCTTGCACTTAAAAAAAAAAAAAGGATTTTAGGTGGTTAGTTGAGGAAAAATAGAACTCAAAGGCCATTTAAAAAAAAAAAAGGAAGTACACACTCTAGCAGGGTTAAGCTATTAAAATTGAGCTCTAAATCAGTTAAATGATTAACTGAACAAGAATATTTTAAAGTTCTTACTAGATACCAGGCTTACAGCATGGAATAAGATGGAAAAAAGTCCCAGCTCGCATAAAACTAATATTCTAGTGTGTTGGACCCGGAAGGTAGTAGAAGGATTCAAACAATAAACAAGGATCACAAATAAGACCCAAATAATTCCAGACAGTGATGGGTGCTGTGTAGGCAACATGAACTATGAAGAGTGCTGTGTGTTGAACAGCGTCCCCCCAAAATGCAGTTCTACTGGGACCTCAGAATATGACGTTATTTAGAAGTAGGGTCTTTGGGACTTCCCTGGTGGCGCAGTGGTTGAGAATCTGCCTGCCAATGCAGGGAACATGGGTTCGAGCCCTGGTCTGGGAGGATCCCACATGCCGTGGAGCAACTAGGCCAGTGAGCCACAATTACTGAGCCTGCGCGTCTGGAGCCTGTGCTCCGCAACGAGAGGCCGCGACAGTGAGAGGCCCGCGCACCGCCATGAAGAGTGGCCCCCACTCGCCGCAACTGGAGAAAGCCCTCGCACAGAAACGAAGACCCAACACAGCCAAAAATAAATAAATTATTAATTAAAAAAAAAAAAGAAGTATGGTCTTTGCAGATATAGTTAGTTAAGATGAGATCACCTGAACTAGGGTGGGCCCTAAATTCAATGCCTGCTATCTTTATAAGAAGGCCATGTGAACACACAGAGGAAACAGAGGGAAGATGGCCATGAGAAGAGGGAGTCAGAAATTGAAGTGATGCTGCTCTAAGCCAAGCAAGGCCAAGGATTGCCAGCAACCATCAGAAGCTAGGAAGACGTATGGAAGGATTCTTCCCTAGAGCCTTCAGAGGGAGCATGGCCCTGCTGACACCTTGATTTAAGATTTCTATCTTACAGAACTGTGAGATAATCAACTTCTCTTGTTCCAAGCCACCCAGTTTGTGGTGCTTTGTTTCAACAGTCCTAAGAAAATAAATACAATAAGTTAGAGTGATCAGAAGCAAAGCTAGCTGATGTAATTAGACTGGAAGAATTAAGTTACCTTTCTCAAGAAGTGACATGTGAGCTGAAATCTGCATGACACTATCACACTAAGCTCCCTAGCAGACAAGGCAAAAATGAGGCAGTGTTTCTTTGCTGTTAAAAGCAAGCACACATATTCATTTTGAGGAGGGAAACATTTTAGTAATCACCTTACAAGTGAATTTGGGGGATTAGAACCTGTTTTTATGTTAAGGATTTTTTGTCTTAAAGGCCAATCTTGCTCTCGTTCTTTCCAAAAGGTAATTTTTAAAAACCTAAGCCATCCCATTGGTTGTAGAGTCTCCCTCTTTTCCTAGAAGTGGGAATGTGTTTAAAGGCAGCAGAACTTAATAAGGTAAAGTGGAGCTGGCCCCAGCATTCTGCCTTGGTCTCAACTGCTACAAAATGAAATAAACTGTGCTTTGATCACAGTTTATTTTACATGGCCCTTACTGGCAATGTGCATCATCTGCTACTCCTAAAAGTTAAATAATTTAGTGCAGAAAATAAAATGTGATATAAATTAGAGAAAACAATGCATAAATGACATTGTGCAGTATGGAGAAAAATTACAGCATTCGGTCTTAAGGTCGTTAATAGAAAGAGAAATTAAAAGACATGGCAGAGAAGACAAAGATGGGCTCTGAGATCAGATCCTACAAGATGGAGAGTCAGTGAGGTGTCGTGAATTTCAGGAAAGCAGAATGATTATTCTTGAAGTCACAGCACTGATTAAATATCACTAATGAAAAAAATGTCAGCTGTAGAACTTTTCATGAACTTTTCAGAGCATACAGCATTCGGTCTGAATTAAGGCAACATAGCTAGTTCCATCTCCACATTCTGCCAGTATTAAAGACTGAACACGGTAAGTGCTTTGAATAAAAACCTTACCTCCTACCCACCCCAACCTTTTCAATAGATTAGACATGACTTTCAAACAGGTGCCCACTGAGTCCTAGTAGGTCACGTCACCTGTTTCAGCCTTACTTCAACGAGCAGCTTATATGTTACATGCACAAATGATCTGCCTATAAGTAAATTTTTTAAAAAGACCTACTGTTTTATGTTTTTTTCTTTTTTAATAGAAAACCACTTATTTATATCCAGAAGAGTAGCAATAAAACTATAAAGGCTTGAATGTTATTGCCAGGAACAAACCCTCCAGGAGGCGTCATCATTTTATTCTATAGAAAAGGCCACCTGAAAATGAACTTTAAAATCTGTTATAGCTTGAGCAGAACATTGCCCAGCATGGTCAGGGAGACTGTTGGCTAGCTGCTCAGAGGACTCCCAAGAAGTCATCGCCTTGGTGAATTCACCGTGGCTCACCTCTGGCACCTGCCTTTGAAGTCGCAGAATCTGGATTTTGTCAGGACTGCAAGAGTGATCTCAGTGTTCTGGGGTTGACTCTTGTTAACCCAAGCAAAGAGAGGCTGATGTAAAAGCCAGAAGACCAAGCAATTTGTTAATGTGATGAGAAATAGAAATGTCACGAGAACCAGAGCTCTCAAGCAGATATGACTGTGGCTTTCTCTGCCTGTAGACAAATCCACACGAAACGCCAAAGGATATTCCAAAGAGGAAAGACTGAGGAACAAGTCTCTATACTAAACGATGCAGGAAAATAAACGATCCAGCATGTTCACTTTTTGTTGCCAACGTCCACTACCCCTGAATGCTAGCCTGCCTGTGAGGAAGGCTTTTCAGCACCATAGCAACCCAAGATATTATAGTTTCATCCATCCAACCCCACCTCCACAGAGTTGGTACAGCAGGTAGAGAAAAATGGGAAAGTGTAGATTCTGGCCATCTTGGGCTCCCAGGGGCCTAGCCCCATCAGCAAGGGTTCTTTTTTTTTATATATATAAATGTATTTATTTTATTTATTTATTTTTGGTTGTATTGGGTCTTCGTTGTTGCACGCAGGCTTTCTCTAGTTGCGGCGAGCGGGGGCTACTCTTCATTGCGTGCACGGGCTTCTCATTGTGGTGGCTTCTCTTGTTGTGGAGCATGGGCTCTATGGTGTGCGGGATTCAGTAGTTGCAGCATGTGGGCTCAGAAGCTGTGGCTCGCGGGCTCTAGAGTGCAGGCTCAGTAGTTGTGGCGCACGGGCTTAGTCACTCCACGGCATGTAGGATCTTCCCAGACCAGGGCTCAAACCTGTGTCCCCTGCATTGGCAGGAGGATTCTTAACCATTGCACCACCAGGGAAGCCCAGCAGAGGTTCTTTAGAGACGATGCTTTGACTAGCATAAGCCTCTACTGAAGTGCCTGAAACCTCCCATCTCAATCAAGCAAAAACAACTACTGTTAGTGGGGTTTGGGAGGCATTAGCCTTTTTTACCCCTTGGGGATGAGAGTGGAGGCCACACTTGGGGCTGCAGAGGAAGTCAATCACATTAACGCATTTATAATAAAGACTCCAATCATTCTTGTTACTTCAAACTTTAAATTCTTCTTGCTAGTGTGCCCTTTAAACAGGCAACCTGCCCTTAGGAGTTATTGCATCTTATTAAAAGGAACACTCTCTTATAATCAATTAGACTCATTACCTTGAATATTCAATTTCTGCCAAGCCACAGTTTAAATAACCACTTCAGAGAATCTGTTTGTGAACATCTACAGTCATGACTGAGTGCACTCACACTTTTTGGATGTCTTTTCTAGGCTGATCTGCTCCCTTCTGCTCACATAGTCTCTTTCCCAATATGGTACAACATGATGATTAGGTTTCTGCTTAATGACTTACAATTACGTGCCTGCCTTGTCTCTCTGAGAATAAACTCAGATGACCTTATATAAAGTTCTGTGTGTCGTCAAAGTCTGCAGTACCAGAGTAAGGGATGGAATCACAGTTTAATCTTATAGCTGAGTCATCAAAGCCATAGTAGTGTAGGTTTTACCTGTTTAACTCTCATAGAGCAATCTCATTTCTCTAGTAGCTGCTCTAGATCTCACTGCTAACCTCATGTCATGTCAACAGTCTTGATACCTGTGGTGAAGTTATCCAGCTACTGTCTCTCCGCTTCAAAAACACTGTTCTATACTCTGCTCTGCGGTGCTGGGTCTGGGACTCTGCAAAAAGCTTGCTCCTTGGTTATCTGGCTCCCACTTAGGTTTTACCAATAAGGGGCTCTAAAGAGAGACCAGGGCTTCCCTGGTGGCACAGTGGTTGAGAATCCGCCTGCCAATGCAGGGGACACGGGTTCGAGCCCTGGTCTGGGAAGATCCCACATGCCGCGGAGCAACTAGGCCTGTGAGCCACAACTACTGAGCCTGCGCGTCTGGAGCCTGTGCTCCGCAACAAAGAGAGGCCGTGATAGTGAGAGGCCCGCGCACCGCGATGAAGAGTGGCCCCCGCTTGCCGCAACTAGAGAAAGCCCTCGCACAGAAACGAAGACCCAACACAGCCAAAAATAAATAAATAAATATTTAAAAAAAAAAAAAAAAAGGAGAGATCAGAAATTAGGAAGGAAGGAGAGGGATCTGCTGCTTCCTGTTGGTCTGCAGATCTCCTGTCCTTTCATTTGAAAAGGAAGTTACTCTCAGGCACATGCAACTTGGCTAATTGACTACAGAAGCTTTTAATTATTTTTTTCCCCCAGTACTGTAAGTTTTCTGGTTATTGCAGAAAGCACCAAAGTTTGGGAGACCCAGCAGGCCCAGAGCCAGGGCTTTATGAAATCTAGGGCAGAGGTTGGCAAGCTACAGCCCAAGGGACAAATCAAGCCTGCCACCTGATTCATAAATAAAGTTTTATTGGAACGCAGTCATGCTCATTTGTTTCTATGTTGTCTATGGCTGTGTTCACACTGTGACAGGGTTGAATAGCTGCAACAGAGACCGTATGTAGCCCACAAAGCCTAAAATATTTACTATATAGCTGTGGACGAAGAATGTAGCCTGCCATATCAGTAAGCAAAGGATGTTGTGGCCACCAAACCATCAACCACTGCAGCTGTCCCCAGACTGTGCACCCTGAGGGGATTCAGGATGGAAAAAAGCAGGATACTGGCCCTAGATAGTTAAGGTGCATATCAAAGAAATGATTTCAATGAGCCCAGACTCTTGCATCTTCCCATACGTGGAAAAGTACTAAATTTATTAACTTGAGATGTCTGGTTTTTCTTTAATTAACAGTGATCTTTTGATGTTCAGACCACCTGGTTTTTGTTGCCAAACTCCTGTATATCCTGGCTCTTCCCTTACCTCTTTGGAAGCAGTCCCTCAGAGGTTATCTGAGAGGCTGCCTCCCAGGCTTAAGTCCTCAGCAAGTCCACTGACTAAAACATAATTCTCAACTTTTAGGTTGTGCTATATCTTTCAGTTGTCAGAGAAAAGCTTACCATCCTCTGATTCCTCACTGCTACCTTCACAAAGGTGTTTACACCCTACTGATCCCACTCCCATCCACTCTGGCTCCCACAGAAGACCTGTAGTTAAGCCGAAAAAAGCCCCCGAGACTGAGTGGAGCGCTACACAATCAGAATGACGATGAGGTAAGAAAACCCTCCATTTCACCCAAGAAAAAGTTGGCATGGGTTATTACCAGCCATAATGATTCCAGGAGGAAAGGAGAAAGAGTGACTATTTGATCTTTCAAAGGACATAGTCATCTCAATCAGAGAAGACTTTTACAGCCAGGTACAGCACTTTCATTCATTTCCCAAATACACGCTCAACTTCGAAGTAACTGGCAGCTTTTAATCTTTTTAGCCTCTTTTGAAAGGGGTGGATAGAAAGCGGAAACCCTCCTTGCTAATGGTCTCCCATTTCCCAGAAACAGATAAAAATCAATTTATTATTATTATTGTTATTATTTTAATTCTGACTGTATATTCAATGTTGGGCTGGGCATTAGTAGAAAAGGACTCAGAAAAAGTAGAACGTGTGGTACCTCCCCTGTAGGAGCCTGAAATCCAATAGCAAAACAAGATTTACACACTTGAAAAAAGGGGGAACTGCAAAATGCATGAAAGTAGGGCTCATTCATTCATTCGGCAAACATTCATTAGATTTGAGGAGACAAAGATGAAATACTGTATATGTATATATATTTCACACATACACACATAAATATATATATTCTGTCCTCAAAGGAGTTACTAATCTAGTCTGGAGGTGATAAATCCATAGACCAAATAATTATAATATCATTTGATTAGTGCTATAAAAAGCACAGGCTTTTTTTTTTTTTGGACACATAGGAATAAATAACTATCTCAGAAGGATTGGGAAAGATTTGCTGAAAATATATTGGAACTGTCTTCAAGATATCTGGGAGATCGCTGAGGAAAGTACAGTCCAGGCAGAGAGAAAATTATCACTACTGTCAGGATATCCCATCACTCGCCCTGATGACCACAGCCTCCTGGCCAAACCCAGACAATGGAAAGAGGGACTGAGAGCTGTGGGGCTATCTGACTCTTCTGGACATTTACTAGCCTTATGACTTCCGCTGGCATTGGAACAGGAAAAGTGAACTGAAAGTCAGGCTCCATATAGTTCACTTTGACAAAAATGGACACTGGTCACACCCTTGTTTGCAGTGATAAGTCCTTTTCCAGAGATGCATCAGCACTAACCTCCCTTCTATCTCTCTAACAGTCCACATCCCACCACAAGCAGAACACAACAGAGCAAACAGCCCGAAAATGCCAATTTAGCTCAGTTTGTCCCCAAGAGGTGTTTGTCTTCTCCGAGTTCACCTCTCATCTTCTGCTCTCCACGTGTGTTGGTTAAAATGGTGGTTTTTCCACATGCAGTCTCCGGGTCAGCAGCATCAGCCTCATCTGGGAACTTGTTAGAAGTGCAGATTCTCAGGCCACGCCCCAGACCTCCTGAGTCAGAAACTCTGGCGGGTGGGGGCCAACAATCTGTATTTTTAACAAACTCCCCAGAGGATTCCAATGCACACTCAAGTTTGAGAACTAGTAAGCTAAATATTTCTAGATGCTAGAGAATGATGCTTAGACTCCTAAAGGGTCTGGTCCAGTAAAAAGGAGAAGAAAGAAAATTCTGGCTTGACTATAACTACAAATACCGAAGGGAATATAGACATCACTACGTGGCCTAATCTACGTATTGGGAAAGACTGGGTTTTAGAAGACAGTGAGATGGTAGCAAGTAAGATGGAGAAGATATTAATTGCATATCCCGGCCCAGACAACTAGATGAAAATTCCTGCCCATGTTTTCAGGTTACTCCAGCAGAGAGCATTGTGAAGACCCAGAAACTTGGAAGAGCAAGAAGTCTGCTGTGATTCAGTCGTATAATGGAAGTGAGGAAGGATAAAAAAAAAATAGGCCATAAATGTAGATTAGGGTGAGGTCATGAAAAGCTGAGTCCTTCTTCTGCATTGGGGCTTTTATCCCATAGAAAACAGGAACCCACTAAAGTTGGTTTTGGTGTTTGAGCAGCGTGGTGATGTAAGGAGAACTGAATTTCAGCATATCGTTCTGGTGGTAAGGTTAGGGTACAGGAGACAGGATTGAAGAGAAAGATGGAGGCTTATCACTTAAGAAACTATCATTCCAGGTGATGAGAACCGAAATCAAGGACCCCTAGGGGATGGAAAAGGGGTGTCAAATTACAGAGAACTTTCAGGAAGCACTTTTAGGACCTGGTGCCAGACTGGATACCGAAAGTGTAGGAAGCGGTTAGTGAAGATGACCCAGTTTCTAGTTTGAATGTGGGACAGGTAATGCGGCCACTCATCAAGGAAGGTAATACAGAGGAGGAAGAAGGTTTAGGGGAGAAAAAAAGAGTTTTCTTTTGAACAGATAATTCTCATGGAGTCTGTGTGAAATTCACAGAGATAGCTAATGCCATTGAATTTCTTTACCGATAACAGCTGAATGCATGCAGCAAACTCACACTGGGTTTAGCCTTCACTACTCACATCAGACCCCCATGTGTTACATGGGTGTCTACCAATCTCTAATATGGAACACAGATATTTAATGATCCGTAGAGGAGCTCTTTCAATCTAGGTTTGCATATGCAATCATGTCTGCAATATGATTCATAATTGAGCTGTACTGGAAAATGTTTTCTATTCCATTGGACTTATTTGGGATATCATTTTCTAAGTGATATTACTAACCAACTTTTCAGGTCTCAGCTGGTTTTGGTTGGAAATTAAGCCAGTTTAGAACAAATCCATCATGTGATCTGGCATCTCAGTGTTTCAAAGGATAAGAATTAGAAGACACAGCCAGTTATCTGACAGCATGTGATGTGAACGTCATGCAAATTAACAATGAACCTCTTTGCCAAGTTTTAATCAGTAGTAGTGAATTGAAAAGAAGGTACCAGCCCTGATAATAATGCTATTTCCGAAATCTCTTCATACACAATTGACTCTGCTTGTTGCCTCAAACTATTTTAAAAACAAACAAACAAAAGCAACAAAAAACCCCTCATTCCTGGCATTCTTAAGCCCTTCTTCTATTTACGGTTTAAGGAGGCTGAAGGAAATGTGTCCAGTGGTGTAACCCAATTATGAGAAGTCAGCCAGAGCCCAGTTCGGATGAGATGCATCTATGGGGGGCTGGGAGATTCACCTCTGGTCCCTTAGTTTCTCCTTGTTGTAAAGTGAGTTAATAAAAACTGAGGCATATGTTGGCAGTGGGCCTCTCAAGGCAGTTATTTGCTCTATTTTATGTTTGCATCCAGACTTGATGAGAAAGAATCTTCTAAAATTATCCTGGCCGCCCAGTGAATAATATCTGGTATGAAATGTTTGAAGAATAATTAGCCATGAGAATGTAAGCACGAGAGCAAGAGTGGTGTGTATCATCTGCAGAGAAATCATCTGCATTCAAACAACCTCAAAGCCATAGGTCTAATAGGACTGGATGGAAGTCCTCTGATGTTAACCTCTGAATGAACCAAAAGCTGATGAGGAAGGAAGCAAAAAATCAGCCTGTTCCATTTTCTGGGACAAAACCAGAAATGCATGTTACCCTCTGACCGTTTGAATACTCCACAGATTAAAGAAAAACACTTGGCTGCAGAGATAATTACTTGAGTAAGAGTGTTAGAGCATAAAGGGGCATCAAATCTATGAGTTGACCTAATACCAATAAGCATTGCCTCAGAGCAGCACAGGGGTGATTCTTTAACGCCATTAAAAAAAATTAGAAAGAGCTCATTGTCCTAACTGGAGGGTGAGGGGCCCTGAAGGTTAGGGAGGGAAGGGACCAAGAGCTGCTCCCCTCATAGACCACTCCTTTATATTTGAACCCCTGTCCTGGGGCAAAAAGGTTGGGGGTGGGGAAGGTGAGAATGAAGCAAGGTGTTTGTGTGTGTATATGGATGTGCAAAATGAATGGAATATAGCTTGGATAAAGCTATATTCTTACACAGCAAGGGGGATAGTGTGAAATGAATAGCTGACACTGGCTAAAAACATTTCACCTTAACACTAATGTAATGATCATATCAACAAAGCAAACCATTTCAGCAACCAAAGAGTGGGCTCTCAAGAAAGGGGTAAGGGTCTAGGAGGTTGACCATAACTTTTGCACACTCAGTGCTAGGCAATAATGGTGTACAGAGTGACCAGTGCAAGGTGCATGCCCTATAGGTTGATAGGTAACCTCCACTTCACCAGCAACAGCACTCCTGCCCTGGTCAACCAGTGGTCATCCATCAGGTAAGAATGGCGGGCAGCTGATTCATGGTCCAGATAGACACTGGCAGGTCAGTATGGCTATGATCACAGAGACAGAAAGACTCCAGGCTCCACCTTTACCCTCAGACCTCTAAGTCGGGTATTGAAAGGCTAAACCCAAAAAACCCAACTGGGGACATAAATGCATAAAAAGGGGCAAATGGGGGAGACACTTCTTTGTGAAAGATCCCCAGTGTTCTCCTTATTTGTTGCAAGTAATAATAAATCCTTCTCACACACACAAAAAAAGGGGGGGCGGGGCAAATGGGGACCCTGGTGCCTCTGCTCAGTGCCAATCAAGTGCTGTCAAATGGGAAGATGGTCACTGTCATGTTGTGAGACTGTCCAACATCCCAAGAAAAGCTAACCCATCCAACTTCCATGTGAAATCTCATGAGGTTTAATATTTCACAAACATCACGCAGGCCAAACAAAATGCGGCTCCCAAGTGGGTCCACCAGCCTATGATCTTTGTTTTACTCCTTAACCAGGCTCAAAAGCCTACATGGCAAAATCAGTAATACAAAGCTCCAAGTGAAAGCCTGTGGGAACTGGGGCCCATTGCCCTTTGCTGGGACTTGGGGAAAGTAGGATGAAGGACATATGCTGTAGGTTCCCAAAGAGGGCAGTGTGAGTTGCAAGATCAAAGGAAGCCAAAAGTAGAGCCTCTGAGGCTCTGCACTCTGAAGGCTTGACATTTCATCAAGGACCAGTCCTAGGCAGGAATATTTTGTTATTATGGCCACTATTTTAGAGTAACCAGTGACCCCAACAGCCAAAACCATTCTCGTCATCAAAGAAACGTGTGTATGTATATGCATGTGGATGAGAGAGGGGGATGAGTGAGCAAGAAAAAGTCTACTAGGACCCCAGAAGATGCAGCCAAGCTCACTCTTCCAGATCAGTTCCATTCCTACTCTTGACAACCTCTCCACCAATTCAAAGCAGGGCCATTGCAATTCTGAATACAAGAATCAAGTTTATTCATAGTTAGCATATTCATGAACTTTTTATTATTTAAAGGATGTTCAGAGCATCTCATTTGTGCAACTTAAATAGAATGGAAATGGTCAGGAACAGAATTTGGTGAATGGGATAAGGAAATGTAATGACTGAGGGTGTCCTCCTTAGGGCAAGGGCATTAGCAATCAGGGCAGCTTTACTGAAATCCTGCTCCGAGGCTGGAGTCTCTCACTGCAAAGGGGTCTGTTTATTTTTTCATATAGAAGACAGCTTCAAAGGGCATTTTTTTCTTTTTTTGCTTTGGTTTTCCTCTGGGCAACATAAAAGGGGAGAACAAAGGGAATTCGGAACCTCTTTTTTTTTTTTTTTGCCACAGGCCACTCAGTAGACAATCTGAGTTCAGAAGCGCCAGTGAAGTGCTGGTCTGCTCCTCTGCATGCCCAATGCACCTGCCCTTGACGTTGCAGGCAGTCCTGATGCTGCTTCTCCAACCAGGACCAGCTGGAAAGAGATCCCTTCTCAGGTCAGAAAGAAACTTGTCTCAGCAAAGTGAAGAAATGTGTCTGGGATCTCATAGCAGGCGTCGAGAGCAGGCGCTCTATCAGGCTTCCTGGTTTCAAATCCTGGCTCTGACACTTCTTAGCTCTGTGATCTTGGCAAGTTACTTAACCTCTATGTGACCCTGTTACCTCATCTATAAAGGTAATAATACCTACTTTGTAGGATTGCCATGAGGATTAAACAAGATAATGTACATGCCTAGCACATAGTAAACACTGAAGAAATGTTAACTAGTTTTGTTGTTATTACCATTATCACAGAAATCAGCACTTTAACTGTATACTTCCTATTTTGTTCTGACTGCTTCATAGGTAAACCATGTTACGGCAACAGAAACTGTGCCATCTAAAGAATACTGATTTAGAAGTCAGAAGACCAAGAGGTGGGAGTCAACATTTAAGCTAAGCAGCTGACCAGCTGGATGACTGTGGCCAAGTCACTGCACCTTCTTGAGTCTCAGTTCGATCCTCTATAAAATGGGAATAATCTTTGCCTTTTAGCCTTTACAGGGTTGTCGTTAAAATCCATGCTAGAATTATTTGTCCCTAAGCCAAAATACATTATATCAGTCTTAGTTATTTCTATTCTCCCTTTCTATTTCACTCACTTCTCTACTTCTGGTACTTAAGTCAAACTGAGGGCATGGCTGAGATTACTGAAAAGAGGAGAGGAAGGGAGAGCAAGAGAGGGGAGGGGAGCGGAGGGGGACACAATGATACTCACTTACTCAAAAACAATGTAGTACTTTTTCATTTTACAAAATTCTCCTTAATCTAGTTTCCTATGATTTTCAACAACTGATGTTAATTGGCCACCCTGAATATGAGCAAAGCATTTGCTATACTAAAGATATGAGAGTAAAATTGGTGCAAATCTTCTGGAAAGTCACATCAGTATGCTTCAGGCACTATTAAGAAGCTTATTCTCTATGACTCTGTAATCCCACTCCTGGGGATTTGTCCTGGAGAAGTATTTTAAAAGAAGAAAAGCCATCATTAGGTGAAGTTGTTTATGCAGTATTACATATAATAGTAAAACACTGAAAAGCAACCGGAATGTCCAACCACTGGGGGATGAACTAGTAAATTAGAGACTATTAACTTGATGGACTATATTGCAGGCATTAAAAATGAAAGCCATAGCTCTCAGTAGCAGTGTGAAAAGGCACACCAAATTTCATACAAATCATGATTACTGTACTATGCTCTAAAAGTAAAGAAGTTGTCTGTGTGTGGTGAAGTTATGGAGGATGGTTAAAAATTCTTAAATGTATTTTAAAGTTTAACATTATTTTTTACAATCAGGAAAATTAGAGAACTGAAGGTTTAAAAATTTATAGGCATCAGGGTTTTTTTTGTCCTGGGGACAAGAAGGTTGAAGACAGACAGCTATTTTCCAGAAATGATCAAGACCAGCCCAGCAAAATGGCCAACTATGGCTTCCCAAGGATATGTCTTGTCAGTGGGTTTGGCTCACAAAAATCAAGTGCTAATTTATAATGCTTAGTAACTCCAAGAAATATCTGCATTTTCAAAGGAATTTCAACTACAAAGCTTTTTAGCCCCAAAGTATAGGATATTGGTCCAAGGTAGGCCACTGAAGTCAAAACCTGGGGGGACATGAAATAGGAACTAAGAGAGACAGCCACATGTAGAAGAATGAGATTAGAACATTACCTCACACCAAATGCAAAAAATAAACTCAAAATGGATTAAAGACCTAAATGTAAAACCTGAAACCATAAATTCCTAGAAAAGCACATTGGTGGAACACTCTTTGACATAAATTGTAGCAATATTTATTTTGGATCTGTCTCCTAAGACAAAATAAATAAAAGCAAAAATAAACAAACAGGACCTAATTAAATGTAAAAGCTTTTGCACAGCAAAGGAATCCATTGACAAAATAAAAAGACAACCTACAGAATGGGAGAAAAACATTTGCAAATGATATGACTGACAAGAGGTTAATATCCAAAATATAAGAATAGCTCATACAGCTCAATAGCAAAAAAAAAAAAAACAAAAAACAACCTAATCAGAAAAAAAAAAAAAGGTCAGAAGACCTGAACAGACATTTTTCCAAATAAGACACACAGATGGCCAACAGCCACATGAAAAGATACCAAACATCGCTAATTATTAGAGAAATGCAAATCAAAACAACAATGGGATATCACCTCACACCTGTCAGAATGGTTATCAAAGAGTCTGCAAATAACAAATGTTGGCAAGGATGTGGAGAAAAGGGAAGGAACGCTTGTACGTTGTCGGTGGGAATGTAGATTGGTGCAGCCACTATGGAAAACAGTATGGAGGGTCCTCAAAAAACTAAAAACAGAACTACCATATGATCCAGCAATTTCACTCCTGGGTATATATCTGGAAAAAAAACTGAAATAGGAGCTAATAGGTATTGAAACTCCCTTTTCTGGGTCCTCTTCTAATCACTTGCATATCTGTCCTCTCACTGACTCCTCAAAAAACATCTCAAGAGACAAGCAAAGCATCATAAACTCTATTATCAGTTTAGCTTAGAAAGGCTATATTAACAGGCTGACAGTCATGCAGCTAGAGACTCAAATTCTAATCCAACACAAAGTTTATGGGGACAGTAAAACAACATGGAAAACTGTTTTTGGTGTAGTGTTAACTGGAAGAAAAAAAATACAAAATCATATTCACACTGTAATTACCACAGAGTAAAAGCATTCAAGTAATTTAGAAAGAAATAGGAAAAATTAAAACAGTTTTGCAAAAGTGGTGAAATTAGGAATGTTATTTTCCTTTTCAACTTCCTTTGTTATTATAATATTGTTTTTGCAATAAAGAGGCTCATGCTATTTTGGTTGCACTGCACTGCATGATGTACCCTCACCTCTTACAGGCCTGGGATGTCCTGGCTTGAGCCACAATTACATTAAAAATCAAACTGAATAAATGAATAATAATGATAACCATAAGAGCTGCTGTAAATTAACCATAATCGCCTTAATGATTAGAGCAGCTATGAATTAAGAAACCAGTTGTAATTGTAATGGCCACTACAGTAAAGAGCTAGACAATTAGTGCATGCAAATGGATCCATGAGGAAACAAACCAGAATATATGGCCAAAGACCAAGGGTCTTTGTGGGTGGAGATGGAAAATTACAAGAGCATTACACCAGCCAAGAAAGGATTCCAACAGAAGCATCGACCAGAGGGCTTTCTCCTACAAAGCAGCTTGGGCTGAACTACACAGGACCAGACACGTCTAAGAAGAGCAAATATAAGATGTCCCACAGTGTCGGCTGATGTCTGGATGCTTCAGGATGAAGACGGTGGGAGTGGGCACCTCCAAGTGGGGAGAAGGCCACAAAACTGCCCAACAAAGTTAATGATGCTACAACTGGACATGCCACCCTTATGAGAAGTATGTGCAGGCTCTGACTCCTATGCAAAACAAACTCCAAATGGAGAACTTCCCGAGAGCATTCTGTCTACAGAATTAACTCATGGACCTTGTATCTCTGGACCTGCAGAAATGGCTGCTCTAAATTTGCCAGCTACTGGCCCTACAGACAATATGTGCTATAAGGAAGTATCACGTGTGCCCACGTTGATGGTGGCAGTTACTAAGAACGTGGCCTTTGGAAACAGAAACCTGGTTCGAGGATATCACTTATTAGCTATACGTGTCAGACAAGTGCTTACCTTCTTTGGCCTTAGTTTTCTCACCTGTGGAACAGGGAGAGTAATAGAACCTAAGTGACAGAGTTGCAATGAGAATTAAATGAGAGGATACATGTCAAGTTCTTCGCACAGAGCTTGGCGTACCATGAAAGTTTACTGTTAGTTATGACAGTTAACATTAGAGTAAGTACGATTAAATGATGTAATTTGTAAATCAAAATTTTACGTTTAACCAGAATTGCACACCTATTGGTGTTATCTTCCAAATTCCTGCCCTGAGAGTCTGCGTTTGAAAAATGATCTCTTACTGTATTTGGAGCAGGTAACCGGAGGCCAACCAGAACTGTTGACTGGAACATTAGCAATGAAGTCCTATTTCCAGCATAGATACGGTATGAGGAAAGAGGTGAAAACAAGAGATTTAGACAAGAGATCTAATAGTAACAAGAAAGGCTTGCCTAGTTTCAAAGTGTGTAATAGTTAGAAGTAGGGAGGTACTACAATTGATTCTTTCCAATTCACTTATTCATTAGACTCACTTAGAGAACTTAAAAAATATATAATGCCCAAGCCCATCTCACAGACTGATTTAATCAGAATGCTTGTGGGTGAAACATTTATTTGCATCAATATTTTAAAACTCTACATTTATTCTAAAGTGCAACTAAAATTGAGACCTTTACAAATGAGTAGAAATTCAACCCAGAACTAATTTCTTTACCTTCTAAAACAATCTCTAGGTAAGACTCCTATTTAGACACAATCACACATTGAATTACCCTTCACGTTGTGTCCCTATGTTCTCAGCCCTGAGACAGTTCCACTCCAGCCCAAGAAGTCCAAGTAGCTGAGAACGGAGTAAGGGAATTCATCTTGTGTGCCAAGCAGCCCCTGTTGGTGGAGAGTCTTCACAGACTCTAAAAAGTGAATATAAAATTCTGGCATAACAAATAGTAGCAACAAAATATAGACAGGACAGAGAGTTCCCAGTTCCAAAGAGAACCTAGTACAGACTAGTGTATTTGCACATCAAATACAGTTTAATAGCAAGTACCAAAGCATTCTAGTCTATGCTGGTGAGACTATGTAAGGTTCTGGGGCCAAAAAGTTCTCTTCCCGCCCCCCGACCTCATATTCACTCCAAATGCTGCTGAGGCAGCCTGGATGGGAATATGACCTTTAATGACTAATTTAATCTGAACAAAGCAACTTCTGACCACCCATTCAGGCCATCAGAGCAGACGGTAAGACCAGAGGATACCAATCGAGGCGAGACTTCAGCATCATCTAGAAAGTTTTAAAAACATTAATCTTCAATTTCTAGGCCTCTCTTAGCCTGATTCAGAATCTCCAGAGATAAAGAGATTTAAGTTTAAAAAGCTCCTGCAAATGATACTGACGTGCCTGGTTTGGTTCCCAATGCGGTGGAGGCCTTGAGCCACGGTTTGGTGAGAAAAGCTTTAGGTCTTTAGGCTCCAAAGAGCTCTCCCACCTACTCATGCACACACATGCCAAGTCCCCAAGTATAATCAAAGGCAATGAGGAGGTGCTACCTGGAGACCCCAGATGCCTAGGTAGGTAAGGCTGGGGGTGGTGGAGCACTTGCTGTAGAACTGAGTCAAGGGGCTTCGCTGCACCTCGGGCAGACATGACTTTGGGTTCGGCTGGCTTGGATTCTACTCCTGCCTTTGCCACTTCACCAGCTTTGAATATTTGAACCATTAACTTAATCTCCCTAAGCTTCAATATCTGCATCTATAAATTGGGGAGTATATTGATAAATGCCTCCCTATCTGTTTATGGCAATGGTGTACTGCGCCAGTCCTGAGCCTTCTAGTTTTTCAAATCCGACCCTTGTCTTTTCAATGGTCTACTTTGTACAGTCGGGAGCTGACACCCACAAGCTGGCTTCTGGCTTGGCCAGCGGGAGACCCCGTGGGAGATAGAGGGGGGCGGGAGGAAGGGAGAAGCCATGGCATTCTCTCCCTTTCGCTTTGACTTGGTGGCATCCCTCCAGTGGCTTCTCTACCATGGCCCTGACTCCTACTAGATAGGTCCACCATGGTTCTAGCGCTTACTGAGTAAACCCATCCCACGGCCTCCAGATACCCTCTCGTCCTTCCAGCCCACGGGTAGAGGTAGCTCTCTGCTCTGATGGATCGCTGGGCTGCCTCACATCCCAGATGGCCTTGTCAGCTCTTCCTCCACCTGTGTAACCAATTTCCTGGTTTACATACCCTCTCTTTTAAACAGTTAAGTGTCCCCCAGCCCCCAAGAGATCCTTGCATTATAATGTTCCAAGTATAGGGCTTGGTACTATTTAGGCTGAATAAATTGGAACTATTATAATCAAGTATATTTTAAACTCCTCAGGTGTCTCCTGCCATGGTCTTCGGTATGAGTGCTGACTGTAGCCAAATCTGTTTGAGAAGCTCTCTCAACCTTGAAACAACAGTCAACACTTATATGGTCCTTCCTCTATGCCAAGCATGGTTCTAATTGCTGTATTTAAATTAACTCATTTAATCCTCATCATAGCCCTATGAGGTAGACACTATTGTTGTTAAAAATGAGGCAAAGTGGGCTTCCCTGGTGGCGCAGTGGTTGAGAATCTGCCTGCCAATGCAGGGGACATGGGTTCGAGCCCTGGTCTGGGAAGATCCCACATGCCGCGGAGCAACCAGGCCCGTGAGCCACAACTACTGAGCCTGCGCGTCTGGAGCTTGTGCTCCGCAACAAGAGAGGCCACGATAGTGAGAGGCCCGTGCACCGCAATGAAGAGTGGCCCCCGCTTGCCACAACTAGAGAAAGCCCTTGCACAGAAACGAAGACCCAACACAGCCAAAAATAAATAAAATAAATAAATAAATAATAAAAATGAAGGAATTCCTTTAAAAAAAAAAAAAATGAGGCAAAGAAAGTTAAGTGACTTGCCCAAGGTCATAGAGTTAGTAGGTGGTATAGCCACGGTTCAACCCTAGGGGTCTGGCATAAGAAGCTGTTCTCCCTAAGCCCAATTCTACACCCCCTCTCAAGATGACTGCCTCAGAACCAGGGAAAAAATGCAGAGGCCACTGCCACTCAACTCTGAAGGCTCCCATGCAAAGCAGCCTCTCTTACAGTTTCAGACCTATGAATGTCTGAACTATGATGTCTTGATAAAGCAGCACGATCAGGTCCCTGCCCATCTGGCCAGAAGGCAAGTCTGGCATCCAGCCCTGAGGCTGCCTGGTACCCACTGCCTTGTCTGCCTTAATAGACACCTCGAGTGGAGCGTGACCACACAGGAATCCATAGCCATTAACTGGAGCTATATTAAGCCTATAAAAATCAATTGCTAACATTCCAATGACCTTCTTATAAATTAGTTTATCAGATGGTTTTACTCATTCCCTAATTAACTGAAGGCAGAAGGGAACTAGCTTTTATTGAGTGTTTACTCTGTGTTCAACTATCTCTCAGGATCTCTGCACTTAACACCTCTTTTCCTTTTCACCCTCCTAGCAACCCTGTGAGAAAAAAGTATGATTCCCGCCTTACAGAGAAGAAAACTAAGCTCAGAGAGCTTGAGTAACTTGTAAGTGATGCCATCGTTCAAACCCTGGTCTGTGTGACTTCAATACATCACAGTCTCTTCTGGGCTAAGATAAGGATGCTATCTAAATGGAAATTTTAAGGTGTGGCCACAGAAGGCATAATTACAAAGTTTGGAACACTTTTCATGGAAGAGATTTCAGAGTTGCTTTAGATCAGTTACTGCTCTGTGGCTCACATTTGTCCTCTTTTTGAATAGGAACGTCTAGAGCAGTTATCCTATGCCTGTCCCACTGTGGTATTTTGGGGGCAGGGGAAGCAGATAACTGTCCCTTTAGTTTCACAGATGCTCATATTGAGGGTAACTGTACTGAAGGAGCTCTACTTAACTACAGTCAAGCCTCATTCCATCTGAACCTGATGTAGATGGTGGTACCCAGGATTTTGAGCTGATACTGTAATGGTATAAGACATTTTGCATGTGAGATAGATGTGAATTATTGGGTGCCAGAGGGTAGACTGTTGTAGATAGCCTTTAATATGGCCCACCATGATCCCCACCTCCTGATACTCACATCCTTGTGTAATGCCCTCCCCTTGAGTATAGGCTAGACCCAGTGATTTGCTTCTAAGTGATAGAATACAATAAAATAGGTGAGTTTGGCTTACAAATTAGGTTACAAAAAAGACTCTGGCTTATGACTTGCTCATTCTCTCTTATTCTCTCTTACTTGCTCACACTGATAGGACCCACTTCCCATGTTGTGAGCTGCCCTTTAGAGAGGTCCATGTAGCAAGAAACTGAGAAAGGTCTCAGGGTAACTTCCGGCAAGGAACTCGGATCCTCAGTCCAACAGTCCACAAGAAACTGAATCCTGCCAAAGCCACGGGAGTAAATTTGGAAGCAGATTCTTCCCCAGTCAAGCCTTCATATGAGCATGGAGCCGTAGATGACATCTTGATTAAAGCCACATGAAAAACCCTGAAGCAGGAGCACCCAGATTTCTGACCCACAGAAACTGTGAAACACTAAGTGTTTGTCCTTTAAAGCCACTAAACTTTGGAGTAATTTTTATGCAGCAATAGACAACTAACATACTTAGTATCTCATCTTATCCATGGTCTCTTCCCAGTGGGGGCTTAAGAGTATTATTTGGCTCCAAATTCAGCTCTCCTGGAGAGAAGGAAAGAAGGAAATGAACACTTATTGTGCAGTTACACTAAACCTTAAGCACTTAACTTGGTGATTCATCAACACATCTAATCCTCCCAATAAAAGCGCTATCCCTGGGACTTCCCTGGTGGTCCAGTGGTAAAAATCTGCCTTACAATGCAGGGGATGCGGGTTCAATCGCTGGTCAGGGAACTAAGATCCCACACGCCACGGGGTAACCATGCCCGTGTGCCACAACTACTGAGCTCACGCACCTCAACCAGAGAGCCTGCGTGCTGCAAACCACAGAGCTCATGCGCTCTGGAACCGTGTGCTACAACGACAGAACCCATGCACCCTGGAGCCTGAGGGCCACAACTAGAGAAGAGAAAACCCACACACCACAACTAGAGAGAAGCCCATGAGCCACAACGAAGAACCCACATGCCACAAAAAAAGATCCTGCACAGCTCAACGAACATCCTGTGTGCCACGACTAAGACCCAATGCAACCAAAAATAAATTAAATAAATAATAAATCTTTTTTGTATTAGTTATCTATTTTATACATATTAGTGTATATATGTCAATCCCAATCTCCCAATTCATCCCACCACCACTGCCCCGCCCGCTTCCCCCCCTTAGTGTCCATATATTTGTTCTCTACACCTGTGCCTCTATTTCTACCTTGCAAACCAGTTCATCTGTACCATTTTTTTTAGATTCTACATTTATGTATTAATATATGATATTTGTTTTTCTCTTTCTGACTTACTTAACTCTGTATGACAGTCTCTAGGTCCATCCATGTCTCTACAAATGACCCAATTTCATTCCTCTGTATGGCTGAGTAATATTCCATTGTATATACATAGCACATCTTCTTTACCCATTCGTCTGTCGATGGGCATTTAGGTTGCTTCCATGACCTGCCTACTGTAAATAGTGCTGCAGTGAACACTGGGGTGCACGTGCCTTCTTGCATTATGGTTTTCTCTGTGTATATGCCTGGTAGTGGGATTGCTGGGTCATACAGTAATTCTATTTTTAGTTTTTTAAGGAACCTCCATACTGTTCTCCATAGTGGCTGTATCAATTTACATTCCCACCATCAGTGCAATAGGGTTCCCTTTCCCCCACACCCTCCCAGCATTTGTTGTTTGTAGATTTTCTGATGATGCACATTCTAATGGGTGTAAGGTGATACCTCACTGTAGTTTTGATTTGCATTTCTCTAATAATTAGTGATGTTGAGCACCTTTTCATGTGCCTCTTGGCCACCTGTAGGTCTTCTTTGGAGAAACGTCTATTTAGGTCTTCTGCCCATTTTTGGATTGGGTTTTTTTTTTTTTTAATATTGAGCTGCATGAGCTGTTTATATATTTTGGAGATTAATCCTTTTTCCATTGATTCGTTTGCCAATATTTTCTCTCATTCTGAGGATTTTCATCTTGTTTATAGTTTGCTCTGCTGTGCAAAAGCTTTTAAGTTTCATTAGGTCCCATTTGTTTATTTTCATTTCCATTACTCTAGGAGGTGGGTCAAAAAAGATCTTGCTGTGCCTTATGTCATAGAGTGTTCTTCCTATGTTTTCCTCTAAGAGTTTTATAGTGTCTGGCCTTACATTTAGGTCTTTAATCCATTTTGAGTTTATTTTTGTGCATGGTGTTAGGGAGTGCTCTAATTTCATTCTTTTACATGTAGCTGCCCAGTTTTCCCAGCACCACTTATTGAAGAGACTGCCTTTCCTCCAGTGTATATCCTTGCCTCCTTTGTCATAGATTAGTTGAACCCACAGGTGTGTGGGTTTATCTCTGGGATTTCTATCCTGTTCCATTGATCTATATTTAGGTTTTTGTGTGAGTACCATACTGTCTTCATTATTGTAGCTTTGTAGTATAGTCTGAAGTCAGGGAGTCTGATTCCTGCAGCCCCGTTTTTTCCCCTCAAGATTGCTTTGGCTATTTGGGGTCTTTTGTGTCTCCATACAAATTTTAAGATTTTTTGTTCTAGTTGTGTAAGAAGTGCCATTGGTAATTTGATAGGGATTGCTCTGAATCTGTAGACTGCTTTGGGTAGTATAGTCATTTTCAAAGTACTGATTCTTCCTATCCAAGAACATGGTATATCTCTCCATCTGTTTGTGTCATCTTTGATTTCTTTCATTAGTGTCTTAGAGTTTTCTCACTACAGGTATTTTACCTTCTTAGGTAGGTTTATTCCTAGGTGTTTTATTCTTTTTGTTGCAATGGTGAATGGGATTGTTTCCTTAATTACCGTTTCTGATCTTTCGTTGTTAGTGTATAGGAATGCAAGAGATTTCTGTGCATTAATTTTGTATCCTGCAACTTTACCAAATTCATTGATTAGCTCTAGTAGTTTTCTGGTGGCATCCTTAGGATTCTGTATGTATAGTATCATGTCATTTGCACACAGTGACAGTTTTATTTCTTCTTCAATTGCCATGGCTAGGACTTCCAAAACTATGTTGAATAGTAGTGGTGAGAGTGGACAACCTTGGCTTCTTCTTGATCTTGGAAGAAATGTTTTCAGTTTTTCACCACTGAGAATGATCTTTGCTGTGGGTTTGTGGTATATGGCCTTTATTATGTTGAGGCACGTTCTCTCTATGCCCACTTTCTGGAGAATTTTTATTATAAATGGGTGATGAATTTTGTCAAAAGCTTTTTCTGCATCTATCGAGATGATCATAATGGTTTTTCTTCTTCAATTTGTTAATATGGTGTATCACATTGATTGATTTGCATATATTGAAGGATCCTTGCATCGCTGGGATAAATCCCACTTGATCATGGTGTATGAGCCTTTCAATGTGTTGTTGGATTCTGTTTGCTAGTGTTTTGTTGAGGATTTTTGCATCTATATTCATCAGTGATATTGGTTTGTAATTTTCTTTTTTTTGTAGTATCTTTGTCTGGTTTAGGTATCAGGGTGATGGTGGCCTTGTAGAATTAGTTTGGGAGTGTTCTTTCTCTGCAATTTTTTGGAAGAGTTTGAGAAGGTTGGGTGTTAGCCCTTCCCTAAATGTTTGATAGAATTCACCCATGAAGTCATCTGGTCCTGGACTTCTCTTTGTTGGAAGATTTTTAATCACAGTTTAATTTCATTACTTGTGATTGGTCTGTTCATATTTTCCACTTCTTCCTGGTTCAGTCTTGGAAGCTTATACCTTTCTAAGAATTTGTCCATTTCTTCCAGGTTGTCCATTTTGTTGGCATAGAGTTGCTTGTAGTAGTCTCGTAGGATGCCTTGTATTTCTGCGGTGTCTATTGTAACTTCTCCTTTTTCATTTCTAATTTTATTGATTTGAGTCCTCTCCCCCTTTTTCTTGATGAGTCTGGCTAAAGGTTTATCAATTCGTTTATCTTCTCAAAGAACCAGCTTTTAGTTTTATTGATCTTTGCTATTGTTTTCTTTGTTTCTATTTCATTTATTTCTGCTCTGATCTTTATGATTTCTTTCCTTCCACTAACTTTGGGTTTTGTTTGTTCTTCTTTCTCTAGTTCCTTTAGGTTTAAGGTTAGATTGTTTGGGACTTTTCATGTTTCTTGAGGTAGTTTTGTATTGCTATAAACTTCCCTCTTAGAACTGCTTTTGCTGCATCCCATAGGTTTTGGATCGTCGTGTTTTCGTTGTCATTTGTCTCTAGGTATTTTTTGATTTCCTCTGATTTCTTCAGTGATCTCTTGGTTATTTAGTAACATATTGTTTATGCTCCATATGTTTCTGTTTTTTATGTTTTTTTCCCCTGTAATTGATTTCTAATCTCATAGCATTGTGGTCGGAAAAGATGCTTGATATGATTTCAATTTTCTTAAATTTACCAAGGCTTGATTTGTGACCCAAGACATGATCTATCCTGGAGAATGTTCTGTGTGCACTTGAGAAGAAAGTTTAATCTGCTGTTTTCGGATGGAATGCCCCATCAATATCAATTAAATCTATCTGGCCTATTGTGTCATTTAAAGCTTGTGTTTCCTTATTAATTTTCTGTCTGGATGATCTGTCCATTGGTGTAAGTGAGGTGTTAAAGTCCCTCACTATTATTGTGTTACTGTTGATCTCTTTTATAGCTGTTACCATTTGCCTTATGTATTGAGGTGTTCCTATGTTGGGTGCATATATATTTATAATTTTTATATCTTCTTCTTGGTTTGATTCCTTGATCATTATGTAGTGTCCTTCCTTGTCTCTTGTAACATTCTTTATTTTAAAGTCTATTTTATGTGATACAAGTATTGGTACTCCAGCTTTCTTTTGATTTCCATTTGCATGGAATATCTTTTTCCATCCCCTTTCAGTCTGTATGTGTCCCTAGGTCTGAAGTGGGTCTCTTGTAGACAGCATATACATGGGTCTTGTTTTTGTACCCATTCAGTGAGCCTGTGTCTTTTGGTTGGAGCATTTAATCCATTCACATTTAAGGTACCTCTCAGTATGTATGTTCCTATTACCTTTCTCTTAATTGTTTTGGGTTTGTTTTTGTAGGTCCTTTTCTTCTGTGTTTCCCACTTAGAGAAGTTCCTTTAGCATTTGCTGTAGAGCTGGTTTGGTGGTGCTGAATTCTCTTAGCTTTTGCTTGTCTAAAGCTTTTGATTTCTCCATCAAATCTAAATGAGATCCTTGCTGGGTAGAGTAATCTTGGTTGTAGGTTCTTCCCTTTCATCACTTTAAATATGTCCTGTCACTCCCTTCTGGCTTTTAGAGGTTCTGTTGATAAATCAGCTGTTAACCTTATGGGAGTTCCCTTGTATGTTATTTGTTGTTTTTCCCTTCTTGTTTTTAATAATTTTTCTTTGTCTTTAATTTTTGTCAATTTGATTATTATGTGTCTTGGTGTGTTTCTCCTTGGGTGTATCCTGCCTGGGACTCTCTGTGCTTCCTGGACTTGGGTGGCTATTTCCTTTCCTATGTTACAGAATTTTCGACTATAACCTCTTCAAATACTTTCTCAGGTTCTCTCTCTCTCTTCTCCTTCTGAAACCTGTATAATGCAAATCTTGGTGTGTTTAATGTTCTCCCAGTGGTCTCTTAAGCTGTCTTCATTCCTTTTCATTCTTTTTTCTTTATTCTCTTCCGCGGCAGTGATTTCCACCATTCTGTCTTCCAGGTCACTTATCTGTTCCTCTGCCTCAGTTATTCTGCTATTGATCCCTTCTAGGGTATTTTTCATTTCACTTATTGTATTGTTCATCTCTGTTTGTTTGTTCTTTAATTCTTCTGAGTGTTTGTTAAACATTTCTTGTATCTTCTCGATCTTTGCCTCCATTCTTTTTCCGAGGTCCTGGATAATCTTCACTATCATTATTCTGAATGTTTTTTCTGGAAGGTTGCCTATCTCCACTTCATTTAATTGTTTTTCTGGGGTTTTATCTTGTTCCTTCATCTGGTATATAGCCCTCTGCCTTTTCATTTTGTCTATCTTTCTATGAATGTGGTTTTCGTTCCATAGGCTGCAGGATTGTCATTCTTTTTGCCTCTGTTGTCTGCCCTCTGGTGGATGAGGCTATCTAACAGGCTTGTGCAAGCTTCCTGATGGGAGGGACTGGTGGTGGGTAGAGCTGGGTGTTGCTCTGGTGGACAGAGCTCAGTAAAACTTTAATCTGCCTGTCTGTTGATGGGTGGGGCTGAGTTCCCTCCCTGTTGGTTGTTCGGCCTGAGGCAACCAGCACTGGAGCCTACTGGCTCTTTGGTGGGCCTAACTGTGGAGTCTGGGAGGGCTCACACCAAGGAGTACTTCCCAGAACTTCTGCTGCCTGAGTCCTTGTGCCCATGGTGAGCCACAGCCGCCCCCGCCTCTTCAGGAGACCCTCCAACACTAGCAGGTAGGTCTGGTTCAGTCTCCTGTGGGGTCACTGCTCCTTCCCCCTGCATCCTGGTGCACATGCCACTTCATGTGTGCCCTCCAATAGTGGCATCTCTGTTTCCCCAAGTCCCATTGAAGTCCTGTAATCAAATCCTGCTAGCCTTCAAAGTCTGATTCTCTGGGAATTCCTCCTCCCGTTTCCAGACCCCCAGGTTGGGAAACCTGATGTGAGGCTCAGAACCTTCACTCCAGTGGGTGGACTTCTGTGGTATAATTTTTCTCCAGTTTGTGAGTCACCCACCCAGCAGTTATGGGATTTGATTTAATTGTGATTGTGCCCCTCCTACTGTCTCATTGCAGCTTCTCCTTTGTCCTTGGATGTGCGGTATCCCTTTTGGTGAGTTCCAGTGTCTTCCTGTCAATGATCGTTCAGCAGCCAGTTGTGATCAATAAATAAATCTTTAAAAGGAAAAACCAACAAACCCTATACCCATCTTACAGTTGAGGAAGCCAAGACTGAAAGAGGGTAATTTGATCACTCAAAGCTGATGAACGTCAGGGCTGAGGTTTGAACACAGGCCCCTCATCCTGCAAAGCTAATTCTTTTTCTACTAAACCACACTGTTGATGGTCATTATACTCCATAGTAGCTGTTTTGCAGCAGTACCTTATTAATTTACCAAGTTTACTAATGAGAGAAAGCAGGTAGGTTAGCAGACACTTAGAGGATACACAGTGCGGTCTTGAGGCACAAAATATGAAGACAGAGTAGGAAGATGTTTAGAAGACACCCACCCCTGACACCCTAGCACTACATATCTCAAACTGCACACATATACTACATCTCCCCAACATAACTTCATTTGACCGTTTATTTGCAGATGAACAAGAAGACCAGTTCTCTACTGAAGGAGAATTCCAGAGCCTGTGCTTCTCTAAACATGGTAAGAGAAAGAAGCACAATGGGGTAAGGGTGGAGACTAGAAGGCAATGCCCCAAAGACTCAAAACTCCTTCCAGGGACAGAGCCACAAGGGGAAAATCAATATAAATTATACCTGTGCTCCAGTTTTCAAGATTTCCACTGCACAACCCAAGCCTCTACTTTCAGGGTATCATTGCCCTTACTCCCTAGGGGACTGCTCTCAACCAGTCTCTACCTACCAGTTTCCTAGAGAAATGCTCATTCTGGAGTGTAGGTTGTAGTCTTCCAACTGCTTTGCTAGTATACTCCCCTAAAATTGGGGGGGAAATATGTACTTTCCAAAGATGATGACTAGGGACTTCCCTGGTGGTGCAGTGGTTAAGAATCCGCCTGCCAACGCAGGGGACACTGGTTTGATCCCTGGTCCAGGAAGCTCTCACATGCTGCGGAGCAACTAAGCCCATGTGCCACAACTACTGAACCTGCACTCTAGAGCCCGCAAGCCACAGCTACTGAAGCCTGCCTGTCACAACTACTGAAGCCCACATGCCTAGAGCCTGTGCTCCACAACAAGAGAAGCCACCGCAATGAGAAGCCCGTGCACCACAACGAAGAGTAGCCCCTGCTTGCCACAACTAGAGAAAGCCCGCGTGCAGTAACGAAGACCCAACGCAGCCAAAAATAAATAAATTTTAGAAAAAAGAAAAACGAGGACTAAAAATTTAAGTTTTAAGTTTAAATAGATGTAAAGAATATAATTTCAGCATATGATAAGTGTTTTCCCAACATATCAGATATATACTTTTAATTAAGTTTGAGTTACAGGTTCAGATAGAGTTGTAAGAAATAATGCAGAGAGATTGTGTACTCTTTATCCAGTTCCCCACAAAGGTAACATACTACAAAACTACAGTACGATATCAATACCAGGATATTGATATTCATACAGTCAAGACTCAGAACTTTTCCATCACAAGGATCTTTCATGTTGCCCTCTTCTAGCCACACCCACTTTCTGCCCACCACTTTTACCCTTTATATTCGTTTCCTAGGGCTGATATATAACAAAGTTCCACACACTGGGTGTGTGGAACAGAAATCTATTTTTTCACAATTCTGAAGGGCTAGAAGTCCAAGATCAAGGTTCGTTCCTCCTGAGGAGAATGAGAAAGAATGTATCCCATCCCTTTCTTTTGGCATTCCTCAACTTGTAGATCTCTTGCCTTCATCT
This sequence comes from Balaenoptera acutorostrata, assembly GCF_949987535.1. Classification (NCBI taxonomy): domain Eukaryota; kingdom Metazoa; phylum Chordata; class Mammalia; order Artiodactyla; family Balaenopteridae; genus Balaenoptera; species Balaenoptera acutorostrata. The sequence goes on along the minus strand of NC_080079.1, from coordinate 18,524,392 downwards.
CGCATGGTTTTCTCCCTGTGTGTCTATCTCCAAATTTCCACTTTTTATAAGGAGTCATATTGGATCAAGGACCCACCCTACAGCAGTTTGCCCTCATCTTAACTCATTAATTATAAGTGTAACACCCCTATTTCCAATTAAGGTCGCATTCTGAGGACCTGGGAGTTAGGATTTCAACATATTAATTTACAGGGTGGGGGGACTTCCCTGGTTGTCCAGTGGGTAAGACTCCATGCTCCCAATGCAGGGGGCCCAGGTTCAATCCCTGGTTAGGGAACTAGATCCCACACACATGCCGCAACTAAGAGTCCACATGTCACAACTAAGAAGTCTGCATGCTCCAACTAAATGATCCCATGCTCCAACTAAATGATCCCATGCTCCAACTAAATGATCTCACAGGCCGCAACGAAGATCCCACCTGCCACAACTAAAACACGGCAAAGCCTAAATAAGTAAATAAATAATTTAGAGGGTGGGCAATTTAACCCATAACACACCCCTCCCCCACCTCAACCTCTGGTAGCCATTAATCTATTCTTCATTTCTATAATATTGTCATTCCAAGAATGTTATAGTATGCAACCTTTGGGGATTAGCTTTTTTCACTTAATATATTTCTTTGGAGATTTAGCCAAGTACATTTACCTCATCTGTAGGGCTTTGGTTCCAGGACCCACACTGTTACCAAAATTTACAGATGCTCGAGTCCCTTATATAAAATGGCATAGTATCTGCATATAGCCTATGTACATCCTCCTATGAAATCACATTAAATATATATATCAACTTGGGAGAACTAAAATTTTTACTATGTTGTATCTTCTAATCCATGAACACTGTATGTTCTCCACTTATTTAAGTCTTGATTTCTTTCATTAGTGTTTTGAAATTTTCAGCACACTGATAAAATGCTTTATTGTACACCTAATTAATTTTCTTTGAAGTGATTTTAAATGGTGTCATGTTTTAAATTTTGGTTTCTATATGTTCATTGTGAGTTTATAGAATGTGGTTGCTTTTTGTGTTGATTTTGTATCCTGTGACCTCAGTGAACTCACATATTACTTCAATATGTTTCTAGGTAGCTTCCTTGGGATTTTCTATTCAAACAACTATGTCATTTGCAAATAGAAATAGCATTATTTCTTTCCCATCTGTGGCTTTCATTCTTTTTCTTGCCTTGATGCAGTGGCTGATATTTCCAGTAATATACTGAATAAGAGTGGTGAAAGTGGACATCATTTCCTTGTTCCTGATCTTAGGGAGAAGGCACTCAGTCTTTCACTGTTAAGTATGATATAACCTGTATGGTTTTTGTAGATGTTCTTTATCAAGTTGAGGTAGTTTCTCTCTATCCCTAATTTTGCTGAGAGTATTCATCATGAATGAGTGTTGGATTATTCAAATGCATTTTTTTCTACCTCAACTGAGTATATGATTCTTCTTCTTTAACCTGCTAATATGGGGTATTATATTGACTGCTTTTTAAAATTTTGAACCAGCGTTGTATACCTGACTAAATTACACTTGGTAATGGTACATAAATCTTTTTATAATGGTTGGATTTGATTTGCTAATATTTTGTTAAGGGTTTTTTTACATCTTGGGTTCATGAGCGATATTGGCCTGTAGTTTTATTTCATTTTGTTTTGCTTTTTGTTTGGTTTGATTTGGATTGGACTGGTTTGGCACTGCCTTTGTATGGTTTTGTATTAGGGGAACACTGGCTTCATAAAATGAGTAAGAAAGTATCCCTTTATCTTCTCTATTTTAGAAAGCATTATGTAAAATCAGTGTTAATTTTAATTTAAATATTAGAATTTTCTAGTAAAACAATCTGAGCCTGGATATTTCTTTTGTAGATATTTAATTGAGAATTCAATTCCTTTGATGATTATAAGGCTGTTCAGATTGTCGATTTTATCTTGGTTGAGTTTCGGTAGTTTGTGGTTTTCAAGGAATGGTTTATTTCTTCCAAATTGCTGAATTTAGTAATGTGAAACTGTTCATATTATTATTTTTCAATGAATGCAAGAATTGATGTAATATCCCCTATTTCCTTCATGATATTGGTGACATCTTTTTATTTTTGCCAATCTTGCTAGAGGTTTATCAATTGATTTTTTCAAAGAATTAGCTCCTCCCCAATTGATTTTCTCTACTGTTTTCCTATTTTCAATTTAATTGATTTCTGCTCTTTATTACTTACTCCTTATCATTTTGTTCTTCTAGACTTGGGATGGGAATGTAGGTTATTGATCTGAGACTTTTCTTCGTTTCTAATGTAAGCATTTAGTGCTACAAGTTTTCCTCATTACTATAGCTGCATCCCACAGATTTTGACATGTCATCTTTTGCTTCCATTCAGTTGTTTTTTTAAGATTTCTCTCGAGACTTCCTCTTTGACACTTCAGTTATTGAGAAGCATATTGTTTAACTTCCACACATTTAAATATTTCCTGTTTTCTTACTATTATTGGTTTCTAATTTGATTCCACTAAGGCCAGAGAATATACTTGTATGATTTCAATTATTTTTAAGTTTGCTGACATTTGTTTTATGGCCTAAGATGAGGTCCTTCTTGGTGATTTTTCCATGAACACTTGAAAAAAGATGTATTATGCTATTGTTCAGTAAAGCATTCTATATGTTTCTTAAATGCTATTGGTTGATTGTGTTGTACAGATCTTCTGTACCCTTGTTGATTTTCTATCAGTTGCTAATTCTATCAGTTGCTTGGAGGATGTGTAGTTCCTACTCTAATTGTGGATTTGTCTATTTCTACTTTGGGCTACCACTATTTGTCTCATGTATTTTGAGACACTGTTGTGTGGTACATACATACTCAGGATTATAATGTCTTCCTGGTGGTTGATCCTTTCATCATAATGTTATGTTTCTAGTAATTTTCTTTGCTCTGGAGTTTACTTTATGAGATATTGATTTGGGTATGCCTACTCTATTTGATTAATGTTTGAAAGTAAAATGTTGGAATATTCAATCTACTTATATTATTGAATTTGAAGTGAGTTCTTGTAAGCATCTTATAGTGGAACCATGATTTTTTAAAAAATCAACTGTCAATGTCTGCCTTTTGGTTAATGTATTTAGGCTATGTATATTTAGTGTAATTATTGATATGTTAGTGCTTAAGTCTATCATTTTGTTGCTGTTGTTTTGTCTGGTTTTTATTTCTGTTTTTCTTTTCTTGCCTTCCTTTGGAATACTTAAACATATTTTCGGATTCCATCTTTATTTATAATGTTTTTCAATGTATCTTTTTGTATAGTTTTCTTAGTCATTTCTCTGGGTATTACAAATATACATATGTAACTCATAACATCTAATGATATCAATATTTTACCATTTTGAGTGAAATGTGGAAACCTCAGTTCAAGTCCTTTTACCTTCCTCACTATTAAATATCACTCTCTTGAGTATCAGATGGTGTTATAATTTTTGTTTCAATCATAAAATATGATGTATAAAACTCATGAAGAAAGGGATAATCTATTGTTTGTACTCTTATTTCTATTCTTTTCATCATCTCTTCTTCTTTCCTGATACTGCAAGATTTCTTCTTTTAACATTTCCATTCTGTTTTAAGAAACTGCTTTAGCCAGTTTATAAGGGTAGGTCTGTTAATGAGAAATTTTTAGCTTACCTTCATCTGAGAAGGTTTTCCCCTTCATTCCTGAAAAGGATAGTTTTGCCAGATGTAGAATTCATGGTTTACAGGTTTTTTTTTTTCTTTCAACAGTTGAAAAACATTGTGCCACTTCCATCTAGCCTCCATGATTTCATATATGAAATCTTCCATAATTCAAATTAACGCTCCCCTATAGGTAATGAATCATTTCTCTTGGCTGCTTTCAAGATTATTTCTTTATCTTTAGTTTCAAAAGTTTAGTTATAATGTCTCAGTGAGAATTTCTCCAGGTTTATCAGGTTTTCAACTTCTTGAATTGTAGTTTTATGTTTTTCACCAAATTTGGGAAGTCTTCAGACATTATATCTTCAAATACCATCTCAGCTCTACTCTTTCTCCTATTCCTCTGAGACTCCAGTGATATAAGTATTGGATTATTGGATCATATCTCACAGATTTCTGAGACTCTTCATTTTTACTTCCATCTGTGTTTTCTCTGGTGTTCAGAATGGGAGATTTTTATTGTTCTGTCCTCAAGTTCACAGATTCTATATTTTGTTATCTTCCCTCTACTACTGGGCCCATCCAACAAGTTTTCTATTATATTTTTTTAGTTCTATAAATTCCGTTTGGTTCTTGTATATAACTTCTATTTCTTTGCTTAGATTTTATATATTTTAAAATTTGTTTCAAAAGGATTTATAATTGGTTATTGAATTATGTTTATGATGGCTGCTTTAAAATCCTTTAATTATTCCAATATCTTAATCCATCTCAGTGTTGGCATCGGTTGATTGTCTTTGCTCATTCAAGTTGTAATTTTCCTTGTTCTTGGATGCATGGGTGAGTTGTTTTTTCTTGTATCCTATACATTTTGTTTATTATGTTAGGAGATTCTGGTCCTATTTAAATCTTTTATCTTAGCAGGAAGTCACACTGTTTAGATTTAGGTTTAGCTCATGTGTCCTAACTTTTGTGGACTATGGTTACAATGATAGTTTAATTTTCAGAGACTTTGTGGTTTTATTTTGGTTTACTTGGTTTATCTGGTACTTCTGGGGCTCCACTGGGTCCTGCTGGTGCTGCCTGAGACAGTAGAAGAGATCTCTCTAGCCTGGACTACCAAGGTTAGGAGAGGGGGCAGAATAATTTTAATCAAATTATATAATCAGTATTGCATTTTTAAATTGCCTTTTTTCACTTAATATTATAATGTAAACATATGGCATTAAATTCTAAATCATGAGTAACATCATTATTCTTATGTTGTTTCAACCCTCAGGCCATTCCAGAAGATAAAAGGTGGGGACATTAAAAAATTGGGGAGCTAATATTGGTATTCCTATCTCATTTTGATTTTTAAGATGTAACTGGTAAGTTAATCTTACCTTTTGTCTTTCTTGCCCCTTTAACATTCTGGGATGGAGAGTTTAATGAAAATGATGGTTTCAAGGATAGGAGACAGTTCCCCTCTGTGGATATTATCCAGGTCTGGAATTTGAATAGTGGGTACCACTTCTCCTTTTCAAAGTGTTATAATGTGAGAGTTTATATTTTTAATTATGATTAGCTAAATTTGACAACATATGAAAATTATGTGCAATGGGCATGAATCTCGGTCTATGAACTCAGGTGAACAAAAAGTAATAAAGAAAATGTGATATATTAAGTCTATCTAATATTATCTCCAGCCCCTCTTCCAATGGACTGGCTACATATATAAGCTCCATCAGTCTTGGAGACCATCCCACAGACGTAAAGCAAAGGACACAGAGTTCCCACCTGACACCATGATACTGAGATGCCCCTTCACATGTTTCAGTCCTGACAAATCCATCATCCTATTTTGTAAGGTCCTTTCAGAGCCTGGACTTCTCCAGTGAGACCGTTTTTCCCCAAAATAGCAGGGTATCACTTCCCACAGCTGTGAAAACCATAATCCCCCTCTCATTTTTCTAGACTCTGGAAATCTCTTGCTAGTTTTGTTAAGATCTTTTCATTTTTCTTCATGGACTATGCTGTAGAGCAGGCTATGGGCTCAAACTCTGGCTCTGCCACACATGAGCCCAGTTTCCTTGGATAAAAGCCTCAACCTATCTGGGCTTCAGCTTCCTCACCCATAAAATGGGAACAGAAACAGAACCTTCCTCACAGAATGTTATGAATATTAAGTGAGCCAATATTTCTAAAAGCCCCCAGATTGGGACCTGGCATCTCATCCTTCTCTTTACCATCATCGTCATCACCATCTTCCTTCTTGTTTCTCTCCAGGGCACTCCCTTTCTTCCCCACCAGGAGGCCTAGCATAAGCTCCTCCATGGGCTGAGGATTTTGAAAACCAAAGTCAGGAAGTGATGAGTCTTGCAGGCTGTTTGCCCTTTGCACAGCCAAACCTCCTCTAAGTCAGGAAATTAGAGCCTGCTTCCCATATGGGAAGTGGAAAGAGAAAATTATGAATCATTATCTACAAAGATCACCCTGCCAATTGTGGTGGTTGTTTTATGACTGTATATATTTGTCAAATTTCATCGAATGGTGCACTTTAAATTGGTGAAATTTATTGTATGCAAATTCTACTTCAATAAAACTGACCAAAAAATTACCCTGCTACATGAATAACACTATATTCTAAGAAATTATTTTGGGGGAAAAATACCTTGGATATGGATTTTTATATGGGGGAAATTACTATTCTAGGCTGTCTTAACACTTCCAATGTCTCCATCATGAGATGAAAGCAAAGTGTTAGCCATAAATAACCCAGTTTGGGTTTTGGTTGGGGTTGTAGAGGAGCAAGGTGGTAGTTGCTTTTATATGTATTCAGCAAAGGAGGGCAGAAAACAGTCTTCAGCCCCTAAAAATTTGGTTTTATAGCCTGGGATCATGACAAAGTAAGAATCACAACTTCCATGTGCAGAGCCCTAAATTAGGGCTAGAGACACACCTTCACACATTGTCTAATTTGATCAATTCTATGGCCCAATATGTCAGTAAGGCAGGTATTGACCACACTTGACAGATGAGATGCTCGTATCCAGAGAGAGGAGGTCACTTGTCCAAGGTCACACAGATGGGAAGTCCCATAGTCAGACCCTGAGTCCTGGTATTTTGTGGCCAAATACAACGTTCTTTTTACTACATAACTAGACACAGTGATCATATTTTCAGGCTCTGGAATTGGCCACGTTTGCCTCCAGGGTCGATTAGTGTAAATTCCTATGATAAAATAGGATTCTGCTGGTCCAAGTCTAGAGCCTCGTGTTGGCATCCCACAGCGAATGCCATATTGTTATCACGCTGGCCTCACAGGAACAGATGGGGAGAAAATGCAGAATGTTCTGCCTCCTGCTCCTGTTGTCCTGATCCACATTAACTGTGGTGCAGCAAAGGGAAAATGAAAAGGTAGCAGTTTGCCTCTAAAGCATCAAATTGCCATCTGGTCTTAAGGAAATTATTATTTAACCATTGCCATGTAGGATTTGAGGCCACTCCAAAGTTTTAGTTTTGCCGTGAGGAGTTGGACAGTTTCAGAAGCACATTTTACCACCTCTTTGTTTCCTGAAAGCAAAGGGCTCGCTTTCTGAAATTAGACAACTGATTGATATGCCCCATGCACCGGGGAGACAGCAAGAATCTCCTGGAATCTCAAGAAAGAAAAGGAGGAGAATTAAATGGTGATGGAGGAGATTTTCATCTGCTGGAGTGATCCAATTGATTTCTGCAAAGAGGAAGCTGAAGAAACCTGGGGACAGTCAAGTTTAATCATTGAGTGTTAGAGACAATCTCCAGGGGAGACAATGGAACTTACTGTGTCTCAGAATTCTGCAACCTCCTTGTATTAGTTTACTAGAGCTGCCATAACAATGTACCACACAGACTAGGTGGCTTAAACAACAAAAAAATGTATTTTCTCATGATTCTGGAGGCTAGAAGTCCAAGCTCAAGGTGTCATCAGGGTTGGTTTCTTCTGAGGCCTCTCTCTTAGTTTTGTAGATGGCCTATGTCTTCCTCAAGGTCTTTTCTCTGTGCTTGTCTGTGTCCAAATTTTCTCTTCTCATAAGGACACGAGTCATATCGCATTAGGGCCACCCTACCGACCTCATTTTAACTTAATTTGCTGTTTAAAAACCCCATCTCCAAATACAGTCACATATGAGGTACTGGGAATTAGGTCTGCAATGGATGAGTTTGGGGGGTGAGATACAATTCAGCCTGTAACATTCCTTACTGTGTTATCTCTTGTGCTGAGACTTGTTGCTCTCAGATTTATTTCCAACCTTTGCTCAGCAGTGCAGAAAACGACATTTCCCAGGCTCCCTTGACAAATGGCTCTGGGTAAGAAGAAGGCATTGGGGGAATACTGAATAGCTGGGGAGGGAAGGAGCCAGCACAGTTCTCCCTCTGCCTCAAGCAGCCTCTTTGACAGTGGATGACTTTCCTCCATTATCCCAGAACCTGGTAGAAAGCTCCTCCTTCAAGATTCCCATTGCTGCTGGGCAGTCTTCACCACAGCTGTAGCTCCTGTCATACAGTCCCTGGCTTCTGGCTCTGGTAACTCCATTTCCTTCCTTCATCCTCCCATCCCCAAGGATGGAAGTAGATTTCTGCAGTTTCTAATCTCCATGGTGCTTCCATACCCTCTGTTTGGCTTCTCAGCTCTTCCATCATCTGGCCAACCAATTCCCTGCATTAACTCTTCACTGTTAGAACATCTTTTGTTTCCCTACTATACTGAATGTTACATCTCCAATCTCAGAAAGATAATTCTAACAGAAGGCAAGCAATAGAATCTAGAATCTTAGAATACAAAGGAGTGCCTACTATGTGACAATAAAGTAGAAAACAAGAACCATGTATTCTACTTATAGAGTTTCTTTCTAGGTAAAGAGATGGACATTAATAAAGGACTCACAAACAGCAAAACTATGTGACCCCCTCCCACCAGATACAAAGCCAGCAGTCAACTGCCACTGAATAGCTTAATCTTCAGGGTTCCTCACCTTCATGGGCTCTTCTAAGGCCCTGGGAGAAACCCTAGCTATGTGTTTATATGGTCATATTTTTTTGTAGAAATTTTGAAAGAAACATATTTTGTATTATTTTTCTTAAAGAAGATTTTTAAATTTGCATATACATGAAGCCCAGAAAAATCTCCATCTGCCTCCACTGCAATTATTTCAGAATAGGCAGTCAGAGGTTCAGCCCTTACAGAAGCAGATATTGGCATTTGAGTAAAGACCTTAATCTGTTCTCCAGATTCTTGAGTTCTGGATACTCTGATCATGGATTAGAAGCTGCTTCTGGTTATACTCATCCTTATTCCTCAACATTATACTGAGGAAGCAGTATGCAGTTAAGTACATACTCTAGGGTCAGACAGCCTCAATTATATTCCCAGCTCCTCCTCTTATTATTACACGACTTAGAGCCTCAGATTTCTCATATATTAAATGGACATACTATTAGCCCTTAACTCATAGGTTTGTTTTGAGGATTTAATGAGGTGATCTAGAACCCTTTATGTAGTTAAGTGCTACATAAATGTTAGCCACTGTTAATATTGCTATTATAGATTTGATCTCAGACTTCCTGTGTCTTAGTTCCTATCTCCATGTTTCTTTGCCTGGACTTACTCAGCTCCCCACTTTGAGCACTTTACTGTCTCCAAATGGTAAACTGACTGTATCACCTCTGTTGGCTCTGTCCTAGCCCCAGCCTTTGGTGTGGAACTTGAGCTTAGAAGTCAGACTCCCTAGGAATGGACATTGACAACTTCTTTCCAGCCCACCAGTGCAGAGGCTCCAGAGTTGTCTCAAGCGTTCTATTGGCTCTCCCCAGCCATGTGCAGCACTGCCCCCACAAGGTAGCAGGTAGATCTTTTGTGTAGCCTTTTGTGTCCGTAAACAGCTTCTTGTGTCAAAACAGAAAAAGACAAAACTAGCCAAGCAGGCACAGTTATTACCAGAACTCCCTCCTACTTCCTGTGAACTGTCTTTGTCTATTCCATACCAGACCTCCAGAGCTCCTGTGACACCTGATAATCAGGGCTCCCATCAGAGACATCTTCCCTTAAGTTCTCCCTTTATACTTTCCACTACTACACCCCTAACTCCTGCCAAAATTCCCAATTATTCCTGGTTCGTCTTTATTACTGTTACTATGAGGAAAGAGAATTGATATAAATAAGATGGAAATTAATGACAGCTCCATTTGCATTTTCATGAAGGTTTTTTCCTTTAAATAAGCATATTATGTAATAGTTAAGATCTATAGACAGGAATAAGGAATAATATAGTGAAGACCTAGACACCAGCACACACTTTAAGACATAAAATATTACCAATTAAAGCCTCCGGTGTACTCCTTCCCTATCACATTACCCTCCCTCCTCCCAGCGGTAACCACCATTCTGAATTTGCTGTTCCTCACTACCTCGTACTTCTTTATACTTTTCCAGTATACAGGCAGATACGTATTCTTAGAGCAAGTTAGAGAACATATATAATATTTCTATAAAGGGTAAAACACATCTAGCTTTTTTTTTTTTTTTTTTAACCAAATAGATCTGTGGTTTGCTCAATACGGGAAATATGGAAGATATCAGGAGGGAAGGCCAAATATCCATTGAGTGCTTCATTTAGGATACTGTAATTTTCAGTTCTAAAATTTCACTTTGTTATATTTTTATAGTTTCATTTTTATATCAATTTCCTATCTTTTCAATAGTATGACTACATTTTCTTTTAAATTTTTGAACATATTTACAATAACTTCTTTAAAGTGCTTGTCTGTTAATTTCAAACTCAGGATCATCTTATGTCTTTTTCTATTGATTGTTTTTTCTCTCAATTATGGATCACATTCTCCTATCTCCTACTTTACATTTCCTGCATATTCAATAATATTTTTAGCATACTGGATATGGTACATGATATGTGGTTGACTCTGGGTTCTGGCATATTCTCCTGACAAGTGTTGTTACAGAAGACCAACATAAAAAATGGCTGGCATTTTTATCTTGTGGAAGCCTGATTTTACCCTTTATTTTGTTGTAGCTGTTTGAATTTGGCCCTTGATTCTAAGGCAAATCCCTTAGACCAGAGATATGGTGGGATTTCAATGGAAAGCTCAAGGTGTTTAGCAAGACCCACTAACTTGGAAGGACTAAAACTCTTAATTCTGTCTCCTCTTTACTATGTAGAAATTGAAATCTCTGCTTAAATCTTTCAACCTTCCAGCTATTGCTTTCCGTTGAGCCTCTTAGAATCTCCCCTGTGTATATGCAATTTAGGGTTAGCCGAGGATTCAAGGAGTGTTTATATGCATATTTGGGGTCTCTCCATTCTGAAAAAACTCCTTCACTTTCCATCTTCTCTGGCAGCTTTGAATTCTGCCCTGTATCATGTCAAGTCAGTAACACTGTGTCTTTCTGGCTCGGTTCTAGTCATCTCATCACATGTAGACTAGGTGACCCAAATGAGAAAACCATATAAACTTGTATTTCATCTAGGGCAGTTTCCTTCTTTCAAGTATTAAATACCCTCCCGTTTCGGCCTGCTTTGGGTCACTCTCTCCAGTGCCTTAAGCTGTCTTTTGTTCTATATTTTGTCCAGAGTTTATGATTATTGTCAGTGGAAGCATTAGTTGATACAAGATACTCTGCCATCATTGAATTGGATTGGAAGTGACATTTTTACCAATTAAAAATATGTTCTAAAGGATCAAATAATTACTTCTTTCTTTTTCTCACCTAAGGCATTACGGACACGTCAGACCAGCTGTTCAAGGAAAAATAGTTGTTTCAATAATCTGGAAACAGTGTCACAGAAATACAGTTTACATTTTCCTGGTAAGTGAGTACAGCCTTGCAGGAGGTAATATGCCTCAGGCATTTCTTACATCATCAGTCAAAAGTTCCATAACCAAAATATCAATTCTGATAGGTTATTTCATAGACCTACCTTATCTTCCACCCAAACTTTTTGGTCATCATAGGACATTTGTCCTAAGTAAAATATCCAGCACAGTTCCACTCAGAAGCTTCTAATTCCTCAAGTAAGTATAGTTTTGCAGTAGGCAGGAGAATTTCTATTTCCCATAGTTATGAAAATAAACTGCCAAAAGCTCCAATTTACTTTTCACAGGCACCTGGATTTTCCTGCCAGGGTCAGCGGTTAGAAAAACATTTATAGAACTTTCCAGGAATCTGACCTAACGTCCCCAGTCTATCCATCACCCTGACCTAACACAGATTCAAACTGTGAAAACCCAGTATATAATCGAGATGAAAGCAGAACTGCTCTGTTTGAAGTAAATTAGGCCCCGAGAACCTTGTCAACTGACACTCATGCCCCAGTGATAGAGGCTTTTGAGTTCCATTTCAGTGAATTTATAGGCCTCTGGCGAGTATGGTTTGCAAACTGTTCCTTTAGACCCTGGGTCAGCAAACCTTCTCTGTAAAGGGCCAGAGAGTAAATATTTAGGCTATGCGACCCATACAGTCTCCATCACAAATACTCAAATTTGCCATCGTAATACAAAAGCAGCCACTATGGACAATCGGTAATGAATGAATATGACTGTGTTTCAATAAATCTTTATTTATAAAAACAGGTGGTAGACCGAATTTGGCCCAGAGGCAGTAGATCACCAATCCCTGCTTTAGCTGAAAGGGGAAGGGATCCTGAGAAAGCCAGGGCAAGTCCTAGGAGCCAGCACATGCTCTTTTTGAAGGTCTGAAGGGTTAGGCACTTATCCTTTCCTTATTTTATCATTGTTGATGTCATTGGTTACACCTTGCCTCGACAGTCTATGAAGTAAATAGCCACTGACATTCTCAGCATCTTTGAAGTGTCCTTTCTTATCTGTAGAAAATGTTTACTAAAATTAAAAAAAGAGAGGGCACAGCCATGATGATTGGTAAGCACCACCATTACTAGCTGTGCAAACCTGGGCAATTTTCTTCCTCTCTCTGAGCCCCCTTTCATCATCTGTAAAATGGGAATCATAATACCTACTTTATGGGGTTGTCATGAGGATTAAAGAACTTCAGAGTAATTGCTGAATAAGTGGCAGGTCCTTTTCTCTTTTTATTAGACACAGAGGGCAAGGATGGATTTCTTCTGAAAAGTGGAATCAAAGGAACAAAATTTAAAAATCCAACTTGCCTAGAAAATTAGTCTAGCAATTCCTCCTGAAATGTATTATTTTAAAGAAGTCCAAGTCTTTCTCTTCCAATGGAATATGCAACAGGTTCAGCCTGATACAGTGGGAAAAACCTCAAAATCAGGAAAAGGTCCAAGTGACCCAGGTTCTTGTTCTAGCTCTGCCGTGGAGTGTTGTGTAAATCACTTCTCTTTATTATCAATTTCCTTAATTTTCTCAATTGTCAAAACGACAGTGGCTGAACAAGATCAGGGGTTTCCAAACTGTCAGAAAACCATCATCAGAGGTTCTTGAAGCCACGCAAGCATCAGGTATTATCTGAATAAAATGCTCACATGCAGAGGTAGAAAAAAACAACGTTAAAAGTGGTCCTAGAATTCAAAGTGCGAGCACCACTGGGTTGGATGATTCCTCAGGTGCCTGCCAGTTCTAACTGCCCATGTCTCAGTGAAACTGTGCAGTTCTATTATCTCCATGCACATCACATAAATGGAATTGCCAATATGGCATCGTTATTCAGGAGGCATTTTATTAGTCACATTGAGTTCACAATGTGAATGCAGACTAGGGATATGGATTCTCTCTTTGGCTGTTTGAAAATCAACTGAAGTCCAGTTCCGCCATAGGGGGGCATGGTAGCAATGTACACAATGCATCTTCCCTCTTTGAAGATGTCACAGTGCCCAGTGACAAGGAAAAAGTTACTACGATGGAGAAACGGATTTGAGACAGGACCTCAAAAGTGGCTAAAGTTAAGCAATTTCATTCAGCAAGTGCACAGCTGCTGCTCTAGAACTAGAAGTAAATTATGGGAGATGTAATTTGTTTTTGCCTGCTCAGCATCCTTTCCCATGCTTGCTGTAGTACTTCAGTTTTCCTTGGAAGGGATGGGACTTGATTTCAAGTCTTATTATAAAACTGTAAGCAAGATAGTGTTGTCTTAGCATCAAGATGAACAAATACTTCAATTGAACAAAACAGAGTTTAGAAGCAGACCCAAACATATATGGATAACTGAGGTTTTGACAAAGATGCAAAGGCAATTCAGTGGAGAAAGTATAATATTAGCAACAAATAGTAAGGAAACAACTGGAAATCTATACCTCCACACCATATACAAAAATTAACTCAATATACTTGTGGGACCTAAGACAATAAACTTTATAAAATGAACTATACAACTTCTAGAAGAAACCGTATGAGAAAGCCTTAGTGACTTTGGGTTAAGAAAAGAGCTTTTAGATAAAACATCAAAAGCACAATCCGTAAAAGAAAAAAACGATAAATTGGACTTCAACAAAGTTTTAAACTTTTGCTCTTTAAGGACACAGTTAAGAGAATGAAAAGAAAAGCCACAAAATGGGAGAAAATATTTGCAAATTATACTTCTGAAAAGGGACTTATATCCGGAATAAATAATTCTTAAAAGTCAATAATAAGAAAAATAAACCAGTTTTAAAAATGAGCAAAAGATTTGAACAGATACTTCACTAAAGAAGATACACCAGTGGCAAATAAGCACATGAAAAGATGCTCATTTATTAATCATTAGGGAAATTCAAATTAAAACCTCAATGAGGTACCTGTGCACACCTATCAGAGTAGCTAAAATTTTAAAAGTTACCAATTCCAAGCTACAGTCATGACTTAGAGAACTAGAACCTTCACACCCTGCTGGTGGAAATGTAAAATGGTGCAGCCGCTTTGGAAAACAGTGTGGCAGTTTCTTAAAAAACTTAAATGTAAAACTACTTTATGAGTCAGTCATTCCACTCCTAGGTATTTACCCAAGAGAAATGAAAGTATATCTCCATACAGAGACTTATACATGAATATTCATAGCAGCTTCATGTGTACTGGCCAAAAATTAGAAACAACCCCAATCCATCAACAGGTGATAGCTGGATGAACTGTCACACATACACAAATGAATACTCACAAATAAAAAGAGATACACTGTGGATAAATGATTCAAAATGGATAAAACTCAAAATATGCTAAGGGAGAAAGGCAGGCAAAAAAGAGTAAGGTTCCATTTATGTAAAATTCTAGAAAATGCAGACTAATCAAAAGCAGATCAGTGGTCACCTGGCTGGGGGAAGGTAGAGGAGGGAAGGATTACAAAGGGACATAGGAAACTTTTCAGGGTGACAGGTATGTCCCTAATCTTGATTATGAGGATGGTTTCACAGGCATATGGAAATGTCAGAACATATCAAATTGTACATTTTCAATATGGGCTGTTTGTTGTTATGTTAATTATACTTCAATAAAGCTGCTTTTAAAGACTAATCATAATTATTTCCCTTTGTATATCCACATCCTTGTGCAATATAAGTTTGCAGCTAGTCCCATCATGAGGAAGTGTCTTTCTCCATCCTTAGAATGTGGGATGGCTGATAGAATGTGCTGGAAGCGATACAGTTGCCTGTTCTGAGCCTAGGCCTTAAGAGACCTGTACATTCCCCATTGTCTCAGTCCATTTGGGTTGCTGTAACGAAACCACCAGCTAGGCGGCTCAAACTACTACCACTTATTTCTCACAGTTCTGGAAGCTGGGAATTCTGAGCTCAAGGTGCCAGAAGATTCAGTGTCTGGTGAGAGCTCACTTCCTGGTTCATGGATGACCCCCTTCTCAATGGGTCCTCACATGGCAGAAGGGGCAAAAGTGCTCTTACGGGGTCTCTTTTGTAAGGGCACTGATTCCATTCATGGAGACTCTGCCCTCCTGACCTAATCACCTACCAAATGCTCCCACCTCCTCATACCATCACACTGGGGGGTTAGGACTTCAACATATGAATTCTGGGGGGGACACAAACATTCAGACTATAGCACCCACTCTCCCTCAGAACCCTGCTGCTACCATACGAACAGGCAAGTGTGATGGAGGATGAGAGACATATGACCCCTTCATCCCCTCTCCCTTTTGACATCCAGCCAACCCCCAGAAGTAGAGCCACTGACCTGATCTGCAGCAAAGGAAACTGAGCACAGGAGGGGTTTCAGCCAAGACCGTACAACCTGCCCAGCTGAGGCCAACTTGAACTTTCAACCCTCTGAATCATCATCTCAATAATCACTGTGTTAAGGCACTAAGTTTTGGATGGTCTCATTTGTAGTTAATACATAAGTGATCTCCTTCCCAGCCAGGACTATATTCCTCACTCACTCAGTTTTGCTTGGTCTTGGTAGGGCAGCTAGAGATTTAGGAACTGTTCACTATCATAGGTCAGCTACATTCACTCCACTGAAAACTCATTTTTCATATACCAAACGTGAGTGTCTACTATGCTCTAGGCACTGTGCTAGACCCCAGGGGTAGATGTACGAGAGAGATGGTCCCATCACAGGAGATCTGAGATTACAAACTAGAGTTATGGGCGGGTAGCAGTGAACAGATCAAATTCATTATTTCCCTTTTTTAGGTGGATTTTGTTGTCCCTTCATGTTTCCAAAGCAGTTAATTTCTTTCTAAACTCAATACCAAATCCCTCCCTACTCTGAGAAGAATTAAAGAGAAAGGGGGTAAACCTCCAATGAAGCAAGACAGAATTCAGACAGCATTAGAGAAGGATGCCATTCAAAGAAGGAAGGGATCGGAAGCAAGGAGGAGGCGAGCTTATGCAACAATTGCTGAGGGGCAAATTTGCGTAGTTTGGAAGCGGATGAGAAGCCATAGGATTGGGCTACAGAAAAAAAAAAAAAAAGGAACTAAATTCATCAAGTGCAAGTATCAAGCATTTGGCCTTCATATTTTTAAAAAGCTGAAAAACCCAGCTTCCAGATGTTCTACGTCAGAGACGTTGAACCTGGAGACAGGCTGATCCATCTTACTCAATTGCCATTTAAATGTCCTGCCCTCAGCTAAAGAACACACATATTTTATAATGACCTCCGGGAGAGCACGGCTTCTCAGGGCTGGGGCCATTTCTCTCCCAAGAAATGGTTTATGTATGTAACAACGAGGGCAAGGAACAAAAGTATGAGGTGTCCTTTGCTCTTTATATCTCTCTAGATCAACAGAATACTTATGATTGCGCTCAGAAATATTCCTATTAGAGTATCAAGAAAATCCACCTCTTTATGCCCCAAATATCATCCTGGTTGTTCATCTCCTATTAAAAGAGTAGCCTGTCACCTTAAGGGGAAGGGACAGCAGCCAGGTGATGTCCACGGAGCTCGATTTTGGATGAATCTCTTTCCGTCATCCTTCCTAAGACAGGATGGGTCACTGGTTCTACTCAGATGCCAGAAATAACTAAGGACTAGTAGTTATCCACTTATCGGCCAAGGGCTGAAGAAACAGGACAAGAAATAGCTAATTGATATCTAATGGCATTTTGAGTAAAAAACAAACACCAAAAGACTTGGTTTAAAAACCCTGATTTAAAGAGAAAGACAAATACCATATTATATCTCTTACATGTGGAATCTAAAATATGACACAAACGAACTTATCTACAAAACAGACTCACAGACACAGAGAACAGACTTGTGGTGGCCAAGGTGGGTGGGGTGGGGGGAGGGATGGATGGGGAATCTGGGATTAGCAGATGCAAACTAGTACATATAGGATGGATAAAAAACAAGGTCCTACTGTAGAGCACAGGGAACTATATTCAATATCCCGTGCTAAACCATAATGGAAAAGAATATGAAAAAGAACATGTACATATGTATAACTGAATCACTTTGGCATACAGCAGAAATTAACACAACATTGTAAATCAACTATATTTCAATAAAATAAAGGAAAAAAAAACCCTCCTGACTTATGTCTCACCACCTTTTTAAGAGAACCTATTCATTAACTTAGGACTTGGCCATGCACACCCTAAGACGGAAGCCCAGGGGGAACTTAGAGACAAGTGGAACAGCTTCTGCAGCCCTTTGGGGTACTCCGCAAGTCCCCTGGTAACACACAGACCCTTGTCCATCTAGCACGAGCTCACACCACCCCCAAGAGGCAGGCTCTTCTTCTTATCTCGCAGGACCCCTGGGGATCCTGCTCAGATGAGGGTTCTCTAGGGAGCTCTTCACCAGGAACCCCACTCTTCTTCCAAATTACATCTTTCCAGATTCCTGGAAAAGCTTTCACCTCAATGGAGAAAAGTCTCTTTAAGCTGGTCACAACTTTTTTTAAAAATTGTTTTATTCTTTTCCTTTTTTTTTTGGCTTTGAGCTTTGTGCCTTTTATCATTAAAAGTGCAGTATCATTTAAATAAAAGCGAAGAGTGACACTTCTAAGAAAACAATTTCCACTGGGGGATAGCACTATTAATTTTAAAAGGTTATTACTTCAAAGAGCCCCCTTTCAGCACACGGTATTAAACAGCGCAAAGCTTATTAGCATGTCAACAGGCCATACACCAGCAATTTGCTGTTGGTTCTGAGACCTCCAAAAGAATCTCCTTTGCTGGATAAACAAAGGAGCAGGGAGCATGCTGGGAGCAGGCTGGCTGTGCTTCTAGCCCTCTCCACGTCAGCACTGCTGAGAGCCAGGCACTGGGCCACGGCCACCTGCTTAGCGAGCAAAACTGGATGCACCACTCATTCTCCAAGTACCACAGCTCTTTTTTTTTTTTTTTTTTGAGACACACTTTCATCAGATATGTTCCCAACTTCTGGCTCCACTTGGCAACAGGCCAAGCCCAGTAGCCTTGATGGAGGAGCAGTGAACTTGTGAACCATCTGGAAATTCAGTCCCCACAAGACACCAGGGAAATCCTTCCCTTATATCCCGTATTCAACTATCATGGTAGATTACAAAGCCCAAAAATAAAAGTCCAAAACAAGCCAGTCATAGCCCAATTCACTGGTAGACTATATTCTGTACCTTCCAGATGCACTGGCCTCTGAGACAGAAGCCAACAGAGAAAAGACCATTCCATAGGAAAGAAAATCATCTTAGCTAAGAGAAAAGAATGTAGGATATTGGGGTTTGCAAGCCTTAATTTTAGCCATAGTAAAAAGTAACATCACTATATCGCTTAAATAGCTAGTAAATGGAATAACTAAAATGGACCTGCACGTTAAAAAAAAATAAAAAATCAAGTACCAATTCTACTTTCATTATTGCAAATACCGCTTAGAGAAAGTAGTCTTGCTGGAGCTTGTCTGTTACGCAACCAATAAAATTCTGAAGGGGCCAGGGTGAAGGAGAATCAAAGGGACTTTTTCCAAAGCCCAGGTGCATGCATTCTAAGAGGAGAATCGGTTTGATAATACATGCCTGGTATGTCCTGCAGCACCGCTCTATGCCGATCAGGAAATTACTGTCATCATACATACTGCTAACAAAACCAGACTCCCTCATCTCACCTCACTTCCATTTGACCTTGTGGTTTTGCAGGAGAGACCAACAATAAGTCCAAATGCAATACTGGTGGTATAGAAAATAAACGCTGTCTCCAAGACACACAAAATTAAAGTTGGCCTATTGAAGATCTATATCCAACAGTTTTGAAAATTTATCAGGATTCCCCCACTACTGAAGAAGAAAAATCCTTTCAAATTTCCTAGGAAGGGCTTGACAAATGAAGATATGGCGGGTGGACACACTCTCCCTTTAGAAGTGGATAGTTCAGAGATAAAAATAATAAAAAGTGCCGTCAAAAATCAGTGCTACAATTACAGTTTGATCACTGGCGCTAATAGTGAATGCCACATGACTCAGCTTGCTCCTTTCTCTGTATGAAATGTGACTTGTCATCTGTCACATGGAACAGGTTGACAATTGCCATCACATTAGGGAACATCACATCTGCTCAGGCCATCAGCCACTTGCCACAAATGCTCTTCAGTCTGAGGGTGTTACCTGAGAATCAGTTACAGTGTTGGCAAAACCAGAAGTCTTTTCAAGGCTGAGCTCCGGCGTCGAAGGCTGACATGATGAATGTCTCCAAAGGTGACTGAACCCACTCTCGGCGACCAGATTCCGGGGACCAGACTCAGTTCCATGTGGCAGCTTTAAAGCTCACACACATGTCTATTTTTGATGCTCACATACTGATTTAGTCTTAGCTCAGTTTAAAGAACTAAAATCAGATGCTGTCAGAACCAGTGCACATTTTCTTATGCTCTAACATGAGCATATCTGTTGCCCACATTGGCCATCAGAAGCAAATATCGCCAAAATAAAGAGTCCTGGGGTCTGCTACCGATTTGAACCATTACTCTGAGTGAGCAGTTGATATCGTCTCTGCATCTAGATCTTCTGAGGGGATTAGACTCAGTAATGCTTGAGACCCCTTTCTGTTTTAAGATTCTGTGCTTAGGAATTGCCAATAAAAAGGGAAATGTATGTCAAAAGACTGAAATTTTGACCTCAAAAAATTTCAAAATTCCTTTAAATGCTGAGTAACAAATTTCTGACTTCTTTCAACCATGAAGGAAATGCCTATATTTGAATAAAGGCAACATCAAGGAAAGCAGAGCACAGAAGGAAACCAGCCACAATGACAGTATTCAAGCCCCTAGATGCAGCCATTCCTGAAGCATCTGCTTCAGGACCTTTCAGTTATGTGAGCCAATAAATTTCCTTTTATGCTTAAGCTTGTTTACAGGTTGAGTTTCTGGTCGTTCAAAACAAGATGATTTCTGACTAATAGAATGGAGAATCTTTAGGACCCCTGAAGAGTGTTCAATATTTTAGTTTCTCTCATTATTTTGGCTACCAGATTAAATATACTTCAACCTCAGTAACTTGATCTTTAAAGAAGAATTGGACTTTGTGACCAAACTTCTTATCCTGAAATCTGCATTTGTCTAGCTTAGTCTGTAATCCAGTGGAAAGAAATTTGTATAGGCTCCACTGAAGGAAAATGGAAAATGTAAAGAGGAGTGAGAGTTAACAATGGGGATGAATTAGTGAATGCCTAGCCTTTCTCTAGAAGCCCTGGGCCAGCCACACAGAGGCACTGGCCATGACCGCTGAGGCCTCATTTGGTCCCGGTTGTGCAGAATAGCCAAGGGCAGATGGAGGCAGAAAACAAGAGCACACCCACACCTCAGAGACTGCCAAAGGACAAACCTGAGAAGCCACAACATACCTGCAGGTCCAGGGAATGAGAGCCGGCTAGAACCACAGCAAAACGTAATTCAGAGGCACCGAGTCAAGAAGTCCAGCATAATAATGCAAAATGGGACTGCCTACTCAGACCTCATTAAAAATGGGTCCCAGTGTCATGGCAGACAGAGTCAGCCTGGGAAAAGGTTCAAGGTGGACAGAAGGTAGCCTACCTTTAAGTGTAGGAGAAAGAAAGAAAACGGAAAGGGGACCGGAAAAGGAAGAAAGAAGATAGAACAAGAGAAACAATAAAGTACAGTGGTTAAGACCAGAGCTTCTGGAAACAGACAGACCTGGGTTCAGATGTGGGTTTTTCTCCTTCCTGTGACACTTCTTTTCTTCTCCTTTCCTCCTTTCCTACTTCCTCCCTCCCTCCCTTCTTTTTACGATTTCGTTTTTAACAATTTTATTGAATTATAGTGTACATACCATAAATTCACACATTTCAAGGGCACAAGTCAGTGACTTAGTAACTTTACCAAATGGTACAGCCTTCACCATAAATCGGTTCTAGAACGTTGGCATCTCTCCGGTAAGAACCTGCATTCTCACTTACAGTTAATCCCCATTCCCACTCTCAGCTCCAGGCAACCACTATTTTCTGTCTCTATAAATAAATCTATTTTCTGCCTCTATAAACTTGCCCTTTCTGGACACCTCACATAAATGGAATCACACAATATGAGGTCTCTTATGCCTGACCTCTTTTATTTAACATAATGTTTTTGAGGTTCATCCATGGCATAGCAAATGTCAGAAGTCTGCCCCTTATTTTTGCTGAAGAGTAGTTCACTGTAGGTATGAGACATTTTCTTAAGCCTCAGTTTCCTCATCTATAAGATAAGGATAAGAATAACAGAACCAATTTGATAGAGTGTTACAGTGATAAATGAAATAGTGCATACTAAGAGTATAGCACCGGGCACCCAGCACATGCATAATTAATCTTAAGAAGCTACAGTAGTAATATAAAGAAAGCATTGCTATTTCAACCACCCTCAATTCTCTGACTTTACAAACATCACCTTCCTCCTGCTTGCTGTTCAGCAAAGAAAAGGAAGTTACATTTGCCTGCATTTTTATAGAAAAGGAAAGAAGAACAAAAGCTACGTGAGTGCCTCGGGCCCCACAAGAACCTCTGGGTGGAACGGGGAGGAGTGCTTTGGCACAGACAGCTCACGAAATACAGCATCTCCTAAATAGCATCACCCCCACTGTTAGAGAGCCTATTGCTTCTAAGTGCATCTGGGGGAAGATGGCAGAATGGCGTCCATAATGCAGAGATTCACTTTCTAAAAAATGGAATGATAATAATGTAAGAGAAAGCTCTCTAAGTAGGAATAATTGTGTGAAAGTGAGGAAAGGAACAAATACAAGTGAATTAGAACGTGTCACCCAGATCCTGCCGCTTATTCAGTTGCTACAAGTTCTCTCCCAGGGAACTGCAGAGGCAACCCTGCTGCAGCGGCCGAAACTCAGACAGGACAAAGGAAAGAGGCTGCCCATTGTGAGGAAGCATCCTGCAACTCTGATTACTGGTCCAGCCTTCCCTCTCTTTCCTGTAACTGACTCTGAAAATACACTTTTTAAAGCTCAGGACTTTAAATTTTTCATCATTCCTGCCACAGAAATACATTAACCAAACACAGAAATGTGCATGGAGAAATGGATTACAGGGTCCCAAGCAGGGAAACTACTGACACCTTTCTCTGCTGCAGGGCCCGTGGAAGGAAGACCCACAGACACCTTTAGCGGAAGTATATCGAATGGAGTTGGAGCTTTCAGAAGAGGAAATAGACAGATTATAAAAGGGTGGGATTTTAGGTATGGGAGACTTTCATATGCTTGGTAAATGTTCCTGAAAATAGCGAATATCCAAACCAGAATCTGAATTTCAGTTAGAGCACAGCGTTACTGGAAAGACCCTCAGAAACCTCTAAGTCAACCCATCCATTTAATATCTAGAAGGAGGAGGAGGAAGAATAGAAACACACACACAAACACATCCATGACCTTGGCAGGGTAGATAAGGACCTTTCATCATTAATTTGATCTAGAACAAATAAAAGAAAGAACTATAATTTTGAAGGCTACACATTCTTTGCTAAGAATAAAGGCTCAACAGATGGCTTTTGTGTTTAGTCAAAATAAACACTTCAGTGAAGTTTCTTTAGACCCACAAAGTCACGGCAGGAGCCAAATATGAGATCAAGGTTAGACATTAAATTGCTCTATGTAATGATGTATGAAGAATTTTTTGAGTCTTCTCTTGGTGCTTGAGGGACTAAGGAGTCTAGGGACCCAAGAATGATAAAAAAAAAAAAAAAAAAAAAGAGGGATGAAGGGAAGATAACTCTAGAACAGTGATTCTCAACAAGGTGTGCTTTGACTCTCACGGGACATTTGGCAGTAGCTGGAGACATTTTAAGTTGTCACAACCGGAGGGAGAGGTACAACTGGCATCTGGCGGGTAGAAGCCAGGGATGTTGCCAAACATCCTACAGTACACAGGTTGGCTCCACAACAAGGACTTATCCCATCCAAGATGTCAATAGGGCCAATTTTAAGAAACCTGCTGTAGAAGAAAATAAAAGGAATCTGTTAACAACTTGAAAGGTCAGGGATCAAACAGAAAGACAATAGGGGAGAAATTCCCTGGGACCAAGGATGGACCAGGAAGTTTTAATGACATCTATTATATTTTAAGTTATTTTGTGTGCTTACAAGTACCGAGATCTCTCTTTCCATTTCCCTATGTTAAATCTTATTACACAACAGCCTTGTGGTAGGGATGCTTTGGAGAATAAGGAAGAAGAGCTACAATCATCAGGGAGCAGGGAGATAGGAGAATAAGGTGCAGTGACAGAGACCAACGGTGATGCTTGAACCAGGCAAGAACAGAGAGGGCGGCAGCAGTGCAGGCTGCCATGTCCTCACCTCGGCAGTCTCTCAAATTATTGGGGAAGGGGTGGAAGCGCTGCCAGAATGTGGCAAGGAGGCTTGGGGAGATGGTGACACAGGTAAGGATACCTCAGAGTAACAAACTTGCTTGCTGCAAGGTGTTTAGATCAGAGAGTTCCACTTATAGCCAAGGCTGACCAGAGCGTGCAGAGCTGGTGTGTACAGCCTTAAATTGACCAAAGACATGAGAAAATCTAAATACAGGATCAGTCTGCCTCTCTCAAGCCTCACAATCCCCATGCCAAAGTTTTCAAGCACCCACATATGCCAGGCGTGGTGCGTGGCACTCTTCATCGTCAGGACAAGATTGTGACATACATATAACTATTCCCATTTTAGTGATGAGAAAACAGACTTGGAAAGACAAAGTTACTTCCCAGGGTTACACAGATAGAAAATGTTTGAGCCAGTCTTGGAACCTGGTCACCTTGACTTTAAGGAATGAGGAACAAATTATAGTGGAAATATAACAAGTGGAATAGAAATGAGTACCTAGCACATAAACAGATGATCAATATTATCAGTTCAAATAAATGTGAATTAAAACAAAATAACATTTTAAAATCTATTCGCAGATGTGAAAAATCATAAGGGTTAAGGAAGTATAAATTGAAATATACTTTCAGGAAGGCAATTAGGCAATAAATATAAAGAGGGCTAGCAAGATTCCTACTATTTGACCAAGTAATTCTATTTCTAGGATCTTATTCTGAAGAAATAACACAAATGAAGGCAGAGATTTATGTATAAATATTAATTATGGGGTCATTTATTATAGCAAAAAGGGAGAAATCTGCTGAATATCATAATTAATAAATTTTAGCATATCCATAAAATAGAATTGCATACGTTTACTAAAAATTATTTTACCAAAATATTTAATATGGAACAGTGCTTAAAATATCAAAATAGAAAGGACTATACAATCACATCTTCACTGGGATACCAATTTTTTTAATATCTAAGAAAAAGGATGGCAATAAGATATGCCAAAATATTAGTACATTTTTCTCTTTTAAATACCTTCCTGTATTTTACATTTTTTTCTATAAAATCTATACCTTGCATTTATAATTGTAAACAAGATGAAAACCAAGACGACCTAGATGTTTCAGTAAGTTGCAGAAAGAATTTCATAAATGATGACTGGGTTAGGCGACAGTAAAGTAGACAAGAAAGACCTTCAACAAATAAGTCTTATTCTGCAAAATAACTCCATGATGATGCCCCCCAAAACCAGCACCACCTGTGGGGTGCCAGAGATACACAGAAGACTCACAGTGCTTCCACTGAGAGGGAGCTCAGGGGAAAGAAGAAGAGGGGTCCAAAATCCTAAGAAAAGATCAGGGCTCACCAAGAAACGTGAAATTAGGTAGAAGCTAAGCAGGCAGAAGCCAGGCTGACACTGCACGGTGTAAACAATTCTTAAAGCATCCTCTGCCTCAGGAGGAGGAGATGATTATAATCTCTGGTGATGTTAATCAAAATAAGAAGGAGCCCCTTGACATTTCTATAATAAAGTGCTTCCTACTACTATACAATGCCTGCAAGCAACAGCCAACTCTTAAAACAGGAGTCAGCTGACTTATTTCTGTAACCAGCCAGACAGTAAATATTTTAGGCTTTGCAGGCGGTAGAGCTGCTCAATGTTGCCATTGTAGGGTGAAAACAGCTGGGAGACAAGGCATAAATAAATGGGTGTCACTGCATTCCAAAAAAATGGAATTTACGAAAACACTCGTTGCCATAGTTTGGCCCACTGGCCATATATAGTTTACTGATCTCTTAAGACTTCAAGCATGGCAAGGAAAGCTTTCTATTGTGGCTTTTCCCATTGGTCATGCTTCCCCGTATTAATGCACCAGAGTTTGAATTTGGTGGATTATGTGATTATTTGGGGAAAGAGTCTGGGTAGATTCTAAGGTAAATCAGAATACATGCTCATGTTACAGCATTTTGGTAACTGAATGGACAGCAGGAAAAGTGTTAGGTCCTCTGCAAGGTGCTCCCAAATCTTGCGGTGACACAGGTTGATCAACGTACAGTCTGACTCTGGTGATGTGAAGTTTCTTGGTTACCCTAGTGGAGTGAGCATCATAGACTGGCGGGAAGAGGAACCAGAGATTGGGGACCCAGGAGTGACAGAAGGGCACTATTTGAGTGGAGTCTTTTAGGCTGAAACTCCAAAACCACAGGTCATGCTTTGATGAGTCACATGGCCTTCACTTCATCTCTCACTCAGACCAAAAGTCTAACGGCCTGACAATGTTGAATTTTACCTGAGCCCTGTGATCCTACAAAACGGTGAAAATTAAGAAATGGCCCTTTGTGTTCCAGAAATCAGCTTACTTCAGAGAACGGCCCTTCCCCTGTGACTTAGAAAAGACTCACGGGTGGCCCCCTGTCCCTGTTTACCTATGGCAAAGACAGGCACAAACCCTCCAAATTTCTATTCTTTGCCTCATAAATAACTAAATGAACTGCGTATCTCCACTGATCAGAGCAAGAATGCTTATTAACCAAGGTTTGGTTCTGCTTCCCTCACTCCTCTGGGACCCTGAACTCTGGTCCACCCTCAACATGAATTAGGACACAGCCCACCCCTCGCCCCGCCCCCAGAGAATAGGCTGGCCTCAGGGTCACATTCTCTGATCACAACATCCTTTGCTCCCACTTGCCCACACCTGGCTCCCCGTAGCCTTGGGTACTCCTCTAGAACAGAAAACCCCTTTTTGCCTAATTTGAGACACTTGTAGGTTTTATGGTCACAACAATTTCCCTACTGCCATTGTCCCTTCCTGCTTTGTAATATTCCTTTTGAATAAGTCTCTCCTTACTGAGTCTGGATTGGTTTTTCTTCGACAGGCTCTAGATGAGATGGTTGATAATGGTCCCCTACCAGCTCTCCATCTCCCTCCCCTTCTCCCCCTCTTCCCACCTCCACGGCTGCTCTCTCCCACTCCACCCTGGCCCCACTACCTTCCTCAAACTCCAAGCATGGGGCTTCCCTGGTGGCGCAGTGGTTGAGAATCTGCCTGCTAATGCAGGGGACACGGGTTCGAGCCCTGGTCTGGGAAGATCCCACATGCCACGGAGCAACTGGGCCCGTGAGCCACAATTGCTGAGCCTGCGCGTCTGGAGCCTGTGCCCCGCAACGGGAGGGGCCGCGATAGAGAAAGGCCCGCGCACCGCGATGAAGAGCGGTCCCCGCACCGCGATGAAGAGTGGCCCCCGCTTGCCGCAACTGGAGAAAGCCCTCGCACGAACCGAAGACCCAATACAGACAAAAATAATAAACAAATAAATAAATAAATAAATAAATAAAAGAAAATCCTTAAAAAAAAAAAAAAAAAAAACTCCAAGCATGTTTCCATTCCAGGGTCTTGGCACTTAACCTTGAAACTACAAGTTTCAATCTACAAGTACCTGGGTTACTCCTTCAGTTCATTCCAGCATTTGTTCAAATTCTAGCCTGTCTGAGAGGCCTTCCCTGAGAGCTCTCTATAAAATACCAACTCATCTCTTTCCTTTCTCCCTAATTCCATACTGCCTTTTTTCTTTCTTCCTTCCTTGTGTATACCTCCACCTGACATAGATTTGTTTATTGTCTGCCTCCCAGCACTTAGGATATAAACTCTATATAACCAGGGACTGTGCCTTCTTTGTTCACTGCTGTACCTTTTGTGTCTAAAACATGGCCTGGGGTGGGACAAAGTCAGCTGTCAGTAAATATCTGGCTAAATAAAATGACCTGACTAAATAAAGTGAAATCTACTAGTAATAATTATTGAATGCTTACTCGTTATCAGCTCCGTGCTATGATTTCTAAGTCTTACAATTATCTGTCAAGGTAGGGATAATCATCTCCTTTTACAAATGAGGACACTGAATTATAAAGATTCACTAAAACGCCCAAATTTTTACGGTTAAGATGTGCTCAGGCTAGGATTCAAGCTGACCCCAAAACCTTTATATTTTTTACTCTAATATAGCAAGTTCCCTTCTAAACCTTTATTGCTGGCGCCACGCAATTGCCTGCAAAGAAAAGCAGGAAGAAGTCCTAGAGAACCACTTCTTTTTGGCACCAGAAGCAAGGATCTGGAGGAGAACCTGCCTGGGCAACTGACAAAAGGTGCCCTCCAGCAGTCCAGGGGAAGGAGGGTGAGAATGCCAGCAACTGGGTGTGTACGACAGCCGGAAGCTGGCCACTCCAGCTCATCACCATTGCCTCAATAGCCAGCTGTGCCTGACACCCAGTAGGGGCTAGACATTTGTTGAATGAAAATACCACAGAGACATGGAGGAAATGTAACCACCAGAGGAGGAAGGGCACACTGGGGAGAAGCTGTGAGGGCTTATGCTAGAGGTGGCAGTTAAAAGTCCCCTAGAAGGACAAGTAGAATTTGCATTTAGATAAGCAACTGGAGGAAAGGCCTTCATGTCCTAGCTGGGACTTACTCAGCCCCAAGTCTCCTTGCCCACGCCATCTCACTGTGTCTGACCCAGGGCACAGCTCTCCAATGGGAGGTGTTCCAACCTGACCTGCTATTTCATAGAATCACAAAAATTAATTACCGAGCTGGAGGTGGAACGTGTGTCTCACTTATTCTTCTCAAAACCAACTCTAAATCTTGAAGTCAAAAATAGCAGGCATTGAATACTCTTACCATTTCCCCATGGATGCAATGGATACTTAAATAGATCTATATATCTTATTTTTGACTGAAAAATGTTTGTCAAACATAGAAATGACCTAGTTTTTATTGAGCTCCTAATATGTGTCAGGAACTGTGTTAGGCATGTTACGTGTGACAATGCATCTACTTCTCACAAGAACCTGTAAGATAATGATTATGTCCATTTTACTGAAAAGAGACTGAGGCTCAAAGACGTCCATCATCACTCGGTTATAAAATCAGGGCGAATATTTAGGTCCATCTGACCGTAATACCCTTGCTCTGTCGGCTGTGTTATTTTGCCTTCCAAGACATGAACTTTTTACTAACTTCTTCATATTTTGCTAAATTAAGCACCAACACAGAAATGGGGCTCCTCCCCCAGGAAACCAGTTCCCTTTGACAGCGGCATTATCCAACATAGTAATCGGTGCATAAAATTGCAGGTGTATTCCTCCTTCATGAATGCTGAAAATGAGAAAATAAACTGAGCAATCAGATAAATCAAGGGAAACTATTTACCTCTTAAGGGGAGTCTGCCTTTTAAAAAAGACTGAAATCAATGTCCTAATTTATTTCATTGTTGTTAATAAAGAACGTGTTAGGGCTTCCCTGGTGGCGCAGTGGTTGAGAATCTGCCTGCTAATGCAGGGGACACGGGTTCGAGCCCTGGTCTGGGAAGATCCCACATGCCACGGAGCAGCTGCGCCCGTGAGCCACAACTACTGAGCCTGCGCATCTGGAGCCTGTGCCCCGCAACGGGAGGGGCCGCGATAGTGAAAGGCCCGCGCACCGCGATGAAGAGCGGTCCCCGCACCGCGATGAAGAGTGGCCCCGGCTTGCCGCAACTAGAGAAAGCCCTCACACAGACCGAAGTCCCAACACAGCCATAAATAAATAATTAATAAATAAATAAATGAATGAATGAATGAATGAATGAACGTGTTAGTGGATTGGGAAAATGGTAATCAATTTACCTGTCATGCAATGTCTAGTTTTAGTATAATCTGCCCATTTCTCAGCCTGGGCAAAGGAAACCCTCAGTGCTATGGGACCTGGCCCCTGGTCACAGCTGATTGTCACGATAGACAATCTGACTCAAGCTGGGCTGATTAGGTTTTCTCCAGAGAATGTTTCAGGCATGGAGTATGAACACAAGGAGTCAGGGTAGCTATAGCCCACAGTAACCCCACACCACACACAAACAAGAACAGAGAGAAATCAATATACACAATGAGAGACAGGAAACTGAACACAGCAGATACATGAGGCCAGACTACACCAAAAAGCCAGAGAGAGTGGCTGACTGACATTGCAGAGTGACAACTTTCTACTTCTGGGGAGGCCCACCTACTTCCTGATATTAAGTTCTGAGAGTCCCCTGATATACTAAATTTCCCTTTATTTAAGCAATTTTCGGGGGCTGTACAGGCGTACCTTGGAGACAGTACAGATTCAGTTCCAGACCACAGCAATAAATATCTTAGAGAGTCACACAAATATTTTGGTTTCCCAGTGCATATAAAAGTTACGTTTACACCACACTGTAGCCTTTCAACTACAATAGCATTATGTGCAATAGCACATAATGTGCAATAGCATTATGTCTAAAAAAACAATGTACATACTGTAATTAGAAAAATAATTTATTGCTAAAAAATGCTAACCATCACCTGAGCCTTCAATGAGCCTTCATAATATTTCTGTGACAGTAACATCAAAGATCATTGATCATAAATCACCATACAAATATAATAACGAAAAAGTGTGGAACATTACGAGAATTACCAAAATGTGACACAGAGATGCAAAGTGAGCAAATGTTGGAAAAATGGAGTGAGCCGATAGGCTCACTCGACGACTCAGGGCTGCCACAAACCTTTAATATGTAAAAGAGGCAATGTCTTCGAAGCACAGTAAAACGAGGTATGCCTGAATTAGTTACCTATTGCTGTGTAAAAAATTATCCCCCAAATGTAACAGGTTGAAACAATCAGATTTCTTATCTCACACAGTTTCAGAGGGTCAGAAGTACAGCAGTGATTTAGTGGGGTGGTTCTAACTCAGGGTGTCTCCCAGTCTGCAGGCCAGCTGGGCTGCTGGCTGGGTCTCCAGTCACTGCCAGGCTTGACTGGAGCTGGGGAATCCACTTATAGACTCACTCACCTGGCTTTTGGCAAGCCTCAGCTCCTTCCTGGGTGCTTCTGCCAGAGGGAGAGAGAAAGAGAAAGAGATGCCGCTGGGTTCCTATCCTGGTTTCTCCCTTATGGCTGTGGGACTGTGGACAAGTCACTGAACGGCTGGACCTTGGTTCCCTCATTTGTAGAAGGGGCTGATTACCATAGCAACTATCTCTTAGAACTGATGAAAGGATGCAACTGGACATGTACAGTGTTTACAACAGGACCTGGCACAGAATCAGCGCTCGACAAATGTCAGCTGTTACTCTTAGTTCCTGAGTCTGCCATTCACTATACAACTTACCTCCTAGGCCAGAAACCTCTGAATCACAGAGCCAGACACAGCATGTCCTCCCTCTCCCCCAAATACAAATGAAGAACAAAGGGATACAGATTCAGTGAAGAAGGTTTCTCAACCACCAAGGGCCCCACAAAGAGAGGCAAGGGGCTCAGGAGAGGCTACTGCTGATTCCTCATCTGTACAGAGAAAGTTCAAAACTTCTTCATATTCTCTAGTCCGTCCACTGCTTCACTCCTATCACAAAAACCTTCACAATGTTCTTTTTTTTATATAAATTATTTTTATTTATTTTTATTTATTTTTAACATCTTTATTGGAGTATAATTGCTTTACAATGTTTTGTTAGTTTCTGCTGTATAACAAAGTGAATCAGAGTCTGTCATACAGAGTGAAGTAAGTTAGAAAGAGAAAAACAAATACTGTATGCTAACGCAGCTCTTTAATGTAACGTAAAATTGTCAGACTAGCGTTTAAGGGCTTGCACAGCCTGGGCCCAAGCTACCTTTTCCAACCTTCCAGGTAATTATTTCTTACACATATTAACTGCTTCAGAGACACTGGACTCCTTGCCTTATTCTGAGCTCTCGGTGGCTTTGTCTGCATCTTTCCCCTTGTCACTGCTCTTCCCTCCTTCCCGTTTGAATCTTTCCCAATTCCATTCATGTCTCAACTCTGTCTGCCCCACGTAGCCTTCTCTGGCCATGAGCTCATGAGTGGTTGCTCCTGCTTCTGAATTCCTATAATTCTCTGGTCTGTTTAGTAATTCATTTGTTTACTCGGACTATTACTGACAATTCTTTTTCCCCTTGAGAAAAAAAAGTCACAACTCTACACCACCCATAAAAATAGATTCCAGTCGGATTAAAAAGCTAACTGGAGTGAACAGGCAATTCTACAGAGACAGAAAATAGATCAGTGGTTGCCAGGGCCTCAGGGGTTGGTGGGAAATGGGGAATGACTGTTAAGGGGTCAGGGCTTTCTCTTTGGGATGATAAAATTGTTCTAAAATTGATTATAGTGATGGTTTCACAACCCTATAAATGTATTAAAACCATTGAATGGTACACTTCAATGAGTAAATTATGTGTATTATAACTTTGTTACATTTTTTAAAAGTATTATTTTAAAAACTTATGAAAAATGCTAACCAGAGACAATTCAAGCTTACACTTACGATTTGTATATTTTTCTCTATGTGTATTACATCTCAATAACAAGTTTATTTAAAAAGCTAACTGGAAAAAGGGAGATCTAGTAAAGTCTTAGGAGACACTACAGAAAAATAGTTTTTATAATACTTGGATGGGCAGAACCTTCCTCAGCGTGACAAAGCACCAAAAGTCATAAAAGAAAAAAACTGACATGTCATATTTTACTATCCATACATAACAAATTAAATTTCCTGTCAGTAAATGACATTGTAAAAACTTAGAAGACCAGAGAATATTTACTATACATATAGAAACATATATATACATAATTTACAACTATCAAGGATTTAATATTCCTAATATAAAAAGAGCTCTTACAAGTTAATAAAAATTATAAACAACCAAGTGTAAAATAATAGAGGCAAAGATATGAACAAGGGATGCAAATGGCCGTGACCAAGACAAAGTGCAACTGATGGGGAGGGGACTCTATCCCATGATATGGCCTCATTGCTCCTCAGTAACTAACACAGCACCTTATCCACACTGTGGTCAATGCATGTTTATCTAGGGCAACACTCTTATCCCCTCTCCCTTGAGTTTCAATTTTCCCTGTATCTTTTTCACTCTAACAAATTTTACATTCTCCATCTCTACTTCTGCGATAGCAGATGTTCCTTTTACTTTTATTTGAAAGCAAAAACATGTGTGTATGTGATTTTAGTAAAACCCTTCTGTCTCGTAGTTATCTTTTTTTTCCTTAAAGATGATTTTTCTTTTGATATGATTTTGCAGCTCTAACTAATCCGTTTCCCTTTCACACTGAGTTATGTGATCTGTTGAGAACAAGTGAGGAACATTTCGATGGAGGCAGGATGGGAACTCAGCCTTTTCATCAGGAATTCCATCCTCGATGTAACAGGCAAAATTATTATGCTTTTGGGAAATTAAAATAATTGCCTCTGGCAAAAAGCAGAATTTCCCATTTGCTAATGAAAATACTGAGGAATTCTAAGGGACTAACTTGGCTTTAGTGCCACGTTTCCCTCTTAAAAAGCATTTGAAAAAATGCACACAGGTGGATAGAAGGAAAGAAAAATCTTAATCTCGGATTAGCCACATGAGCATGATGAGAGTTTACAAAGAACTGTGGGGTAGATTTTTTTTTTTTTTTTCTTTTCTGTCTTTTGCTGAGGAACTTAATGGGGAGAAAATCCTTTCAGGAAACAAATTTCTTAGCAGTAGCCGAGTTTGAGGGAGCCGTGGAAGTCACAGAATTGAACCTCCAATTACCGTCCCTTCCCCACATGCCACAGCTTACATTTGAAGGTTGATTTAGAAACGAACTGAAAATCCCGCAGGCACCTCAGATACCACAGGTCGAAAGCCCTCTAGCAGCTGTTCTTCTTATTGTTCTCCCCATAGCACAACAAACCCTGTCACCCAAGCTAAACACTGGTCCTCCTGGACCCCTCTCTTCTCTCTCCCTCACCACCCAGCCAGCCATACACCGAGCCCTGAAGAGTTTGCCTCCAAGACTTTCCTCAAACTCCTCTCTTGCTCTGATTGATGGAGTGATGCTTTACACTCTTGGGTCTCTGAAGTCATGCTAGACAAGGAATGGACATTTCTTGCACAAATGGGACCACTTCTTTCAGTCCACCAATGGTCCCTCACCTATCCTTCCCATGATGGGACACAGTCAATGTTGAAAGAGATCACATTCTAGGAATGCAGTGATGATATTCTAGAGAGTTCAAGACAAGACAAAATTGCAAGTTGTGTTGTTCTGCTTATAATAATTCTGAAAAGTGAACTTAACATGACTAGAAAATGAATTACCATTCTCATTTTCCTGTATACTCTAGGTAGGACTTTAATTTGCAGTCATCAACAAAGCACAGTAACAATCTGAGAGAATCACTGGAAGCCAACTGTCACAGGCAACATTATGGATTATGCAGTATCATGAATAATGATATAACTAAAATTAAATAAGTAGCATTAGGGAGTTGCAGAGGTCAGAAGGTGTATACTGGCTTAATTCAAACAGCTTCTAAAGAACTATGGCATTTTGAGTAATAACAACATTGCCACCTTTTTCTCTCAGTGGGAGTTATGAAATTTGCCAGAAATGGTTCATTTAACAGGAAAGAACATGAAGAAATAATTTATGGACCTGAACATGAAGAGGTGATGTCTGGACACTATGATGAATCTTTGTACATTGATTGGTCAATGAACTAATACATAAGTACCGCTTCTACCCCACTCTAAATCTTTATCAATAAATCACTATAGTGTACATGGGCCCATGAATTTTGTAATACATTTTAATTGACCCTGACATCCTCAGATTATTCAAAAAGTAGGGGGAGAACATTTTAAGGAAGTTGGATTTTGGTGTATCCCATTATGTTATGCTTAAACTTTATTTACAGCCCCAAAATGTGACTTATCCAATTGACTAAGATCTGATTTCAGTGAGTGGGAGAAAGAGGAGGACAGGTTATTCATTCATCTTTGTATTGCCAGGAAGAAAGACCTTGACACATAGCAGATGTTCAAATAGATGTTCATCAAATGAATAATAACCTTAACACTGATTTTGTCCTCGTAGAAGTCGTCTAAGATATCTCACTTGCTTGCATTTAAGAGACATCTCTGAATGTTTTTGATCTCTAAATAGAGTATAGACTTTCTGGTTTACAAAGCACCATAGGATGAATTATCTCATCAGACAGGAAACATTTCCTGAGCCCTAATATACGTCAGGTTCTGGGGAAGAAGGATGAAGAGAAAAGTCACTGCTCTCAAGGATCTTAAAATCCACCATAAGAAAGACACATAGTATTATAAGGCAGCGTTATTAAGGGCTGTGTGGTGATTAATTTTGTGTGTCATCTTAACTGGGCTAAGGGATACCCCGGTACCTGGTAAAATATTATTTCTGGGTGTGTCTTTGAGGGTGTTTCCAGGAGAGATTAGCATTTGAATCTGTAGACTGAGTAAAGAATTTCACCCACACCCCTGCAGGGAGGCATCATCCTATCCACTGAGGGCCTGAATAGAACAAAAATGCAGAGGAAAGGCAAATTTGCTTTCTCTGCCTAAGCTGGGACATCCATTCTCCCCTGCCCTTAGGATCCGTAATCCTGGTTCTCAGGCCTTCAGATTCAGACTGATTTACACCACTGGCTTTTCTGCTTCTCCAGCTCGCAAACAGGAGATAGTGAAACTTCTTGGTTTCTGTAATCACATGAGCCAGTTTCTATAGTAAGTTTCCATATATATAAGGGCATCATCAAATTGATGGTGGAAGAGACAATATAAGTGCAGCCAAGGATATGTTGAATTAGACCTGCCTGTAATACATCCAAGTTCAAAAAGCCAAGATATGAAGCTTAGGAGAGAAGTTAGGGCTGGAAATATGAATGGATGGTCATCTGCTAGAGGAAATTTCTCAAAGGCCATGAGAGAGGATCATTATTCTTGAGTATCAATTATTGCAGCACACCATATGTAAAAAGTAGAAAAAGGGAACTAAGAGGAAGGACTGAGTGGCCAGGGAAGGAGAAGAAACAAGAGCTCACCATCTTGGCCGTCAAGTGATGAGGGATTAGATCTATTTTATCTTCTCAACCACCCTTTCAGGAGAGCAAAAAGCAAGTACTTTACCTCTATTTCACAAACGTGAAGACGTACACTCAGAAGAGCTTAGAGACCTGGCCAAGGCTCTGTGGGGAGCAGAGGCAAGACCCAAATCCAGGTCTTCTCACTGCAAGTTCAAAACTTAAAGCAATCATAGCTCCTAAGCATAAGGGAAGAGTTGTGCTAAGTGTGGTGGGTGTCTCCGATGGCCCAAATCAGACACATACAATCACTAACCTTCCCCACTCCGTGAAATTTTCATCACCAACATCACTCTTTGGGATAAAGGAATTTTCAGAAGGCCTTTAAAATTGTACATTTGCAGGGAGGATTTTAACACATGAACACATTGGCAGCTCTTAAGGTGATTTTTCCCTCAGAACAGGCCTGCTCACAGCCCCTTTTCATCAAATTTCCAAAGAACAGATAACAGGTCATGAAGGATGCCAGAACATGAGAGGGAAAGGGGGAAATGTCTTTTGTAGGCTGAAAAGCCTCAGCAGCTACCAGTTAAGTGTACTCCAACCAAACTAAGTGGGGTAATGGAAGGAACCGACCACTGGAATTGGGCAACCAGGTAGATCTAGATTAGGCTTAGGTTCTGCGGGGCTGGAATTGGAGCTGAGTGCCCCTAGGTGAGGCAACACAGGTACTGAGGATCAGAGGGAAGGCAAGTATCAAATTTCTAAGACCAGAGAAGATGTCCCAAAATCAGAGACCAGAGGCAAGATTGGGGCAGGGAGATCACAGAACCAGATAGAGATGGAAACAGAAGCGAGAAGGTCAGGAATTGGTAAAGGAGGCGGAGGGAATGGCAAAGAGGGTATGAGGGGGGATATGACCACAAACAACCATGAATATTTATACAACCATGAATATTTATGACTAATGTTCATGAGCCAATGGGTTCATGGGCTGGACACGAGTGAACCCAGCACCATGACCATCTAGCCGTGTGACCTTGGAAAAGACACTTTGCCTTTCTGAGTCTCATATTGCTCATCTATAAAAATGAAAATTTGATTAAATTATTTCTAAAACCTTCTCCAAATCCAAAAGCAAATCCAAAAGCAAAACCATACTCAAAATCTCTTTTTAAAAAAATACATTTCTTATTGACATTAAGGAAACTGTCAGACGCTTAAGAGAAGAAATTACCCATTGATTTATTTCTTACCTTCTAAACAGCTATTCCTTTCAGCAAGAATAAAAGTGAAACAAACCAAGGGGTGGAAACATGAGGGCATTTTAAATCTCTAAATTGAAACAGAAAAAGTTTTAAAGGTAGCATAATAACAGCTTTTCTGTTTTCTCACTAAGAGCGTTTTATCTAAAAGGTTCACCCAGAATGCTAACAAGGCAAAGCTTCAGAAACGCATCAAATGAAACCATTTCCATTTCTAATGGCATTAATCCTCTCTGTGGTTCAGGCAGAATTAAAGGTAACCCCTAAGGAGTTGGCATCCCTCAGGTGTTTTCAAAGTACACCTGTTCAGGTGTCCCTAGGCAAGGGCATTGGCCTGATTCACCCCTACATTCCTGCAGTCACTCATGGACTTCTCCAGCATGTCATCCCCTGAAATCACCCGCTTGCTATAAAGGGCACTAGTTAGAAACCAACTGGATGAGTGCTCTCCTTCTACTGGATGCAGTTTACCACTGGGAATTTCATTTTCAGGACAAATCTATTGATAGGTCATATTTATGCTGATAACATTATCCTATTCAAAGATGAAAGATGAGATCTCCCATATAAATAAAAATGTGAGCTTAAAATTCTACCTTCATTGTGATGTTTTTCGTTAGTTCATTTATTCTGTAGATTCCAAGTGAACTAGCTTGCAGCATTAGGAGCTATAAAAGCTGTCTACTTGAAAACTGATCAGTTACATCTTTGACAACTATACCAAAGCTCTCCCATGCTTTTAAAATATGAAAAATGCAAATAAAGAAAAACGTTGTGAAAAATGACTTAAATTCTCCAGGAGCCTCGTCTCTGGACCAATGCAGCACCAGGGATTATCAAGTTCTACTGCCGCTAGATAAAGATTTCGGTCAGCACAAGCTGCTTTACTCTCTCTGACTTCTGTTTCCACTACATCTTGGAAATTTCGTCGAGCTTATACAAGAAGAGGCCAATCATGTAGGATAAGTAACATTGGAATCTCATCAAAATCATCTTTAAAGTTGTACTCCAAAAGAGCATCTGGAGTTTTCAGCCCCAAAATACTTAGTAATTAGAGATGCCGCACATCAGGAAGAAAATGACAAAAGCTGACATTTCTACTGAAAAGTCACTAGAACCAAGGGATTTGTCTCCAAATGTATTAATTACAGGAAGCCGCTTCTGCATGGTGGTTGGTGGTAATTGCTAATGCTAAAAGTAAGGTTTTCTCTCCATCAGTTGTGCCAGCTTCATTCAGGCTCCCAGAAGTCTCATATTCTCTATGAAGTCTTCTTGGATAATGGGTTTTATTTTCATAGAATAAAAAGCATGCTCGTTACGTGTTCAGATGACCCCAAAGCTAATGGGGTCTACTATACCAGGGAGGCAGTGGAGTTCAAATCGGCATGGACAAACCGGATTAGCTGTCAGAACCCAAGCCAGTGCGTGCAAGGAGCACACACACAGCAGAGTCTCTGAGAAAAGGGGAGCCACCTAGGGTATCTTGGTTCCTATGCCCTGAGATGGTCAAAAGGCTTATACGCTCAGTTCACCCCCCTCAGAAAGCGCCAGGCTTGCACATAACCAACGAAGAACAAAGTCAGAGCACAGAGGGTGAAACAAACATTTCCTGCTCCTTCTGGGTATCCTTTCAGTCAAGGCTGGGGAATCTGCCCACATGAATGTCCTGAAGACCCTTCTCCTATTTCTTCCTTCCCTTACTAACCCCCCAAGGGTCATAGTGAGCTCTCCCCTGTGTTGAAGGCCCATAGCTCCCCTCTTTCATACAGTTTCTTCTTGTCTATTAACACACTGTAGGTCTGTTTCACACCGACACTCCCAGAATCAGCCCTGGCAAGCACAGTTTGGTCTCATTGGGATAGTCTCATCTATCAGTGCAGTATCTATAAAGAAAGAATTCTCTCTCTTGCTAATATAGATCACCTCTCATTGCATAACTTATGCTAAGTGACCTCCTGCCCACGCTGACTGAAGATGGGATAGGGTAAAGGGAGGGCCCTGCCATGTACACAAACCTAGATTAGGGTCCAGAACCACCACTACAAGTTTTGTGAGTTTAGGCAACACACTTCTCTCTGGGTCTCAGTTTCCTCATCTGCAAAATAAATAATGAAGACCCTCAGATGGTCAGATTCCCTTCCAGCACTAACATCCTTTGAGTCTTGGCTATACATTGGTCTTGATCTTTTGTCCTCAGCTCACTCCATACTTTTCAGCTCTTGAGAGTGAGTGTATTCTCAGGCTGTCTACTCCATTAATACCACCTTGCTAGTTTTATCGTAAACTCATGGCCTCTTTGCATCTTAGGGCAAGAAGGGATCCCAGCCGACTTACCATCGGCTTCATCAGCTTCAGAGGAGGAACAGCCAGCCCAGACTCACAGTCACTGTGACCTATACCCTCATTGTTCCCAAGAGGATCTATGGCAGCTTAGCGGGATATGTTATAAAATGCAGGACAAATTAGAAGAAAAACTAGAAAGAAAAGCAAGGGTAAGGACGTATGGAGCCTGAAAGCACCACCCCACCCCCGACCAAGAATAAGAAAAGCTCCCTTCGAAAATTCTGTGTGTAGTGCCAATTCCAAGCCACGTATTTGGCTCTGAGCTCTCTAACAGCCAAAAGGAAAAGGGGAACCCAGTGAGTCAGTAAAGGAGAAGCCTCCCTCTTCTCCCCAGAATTCTTTCCTCTGTTCTGCACTGCCTTTTGGCTGCACCTAAGACAGTGCTCAAAGCTAACAGTCACTGCCTGAAAGGGGTATCGACTGATGGCGGTTGGAGTTCTTCAGTCTTTGGCTAACTCACAGCTCGAGAAGGAAATAGAAACCACAACCTCAGAGACTGATCCTGTTTCTCATCAGACGTGGGTTGCACACTGCTGTTCCTTATTTGCATCCCTGCCAGGGAAAACCACAGAGGAATGCTGGTCCACTGTAATCGTTCCAGGTTTTCTTGTAACATCTTACTCACTGGCAGAAGAATTGAAAGACGATTCCTGAAAATGTGCATTTCTTGTTCTTTCTCTTTATAATACAAAAGGCTTCATGTGCTTCAAAAAGAGCCTTTGATGCACCGTTAAATAAACACCTGGCTTTCTGAAGAGAGGCACCTTTTCTCAGCAGGGCAAAGACTACTTCCAAACATTTCCATTCTAAACCATCAGCCTGAACAAGCTCTACCTTCTCCTCAAAGAGCAGCCACAGTCCAGAATGGCACTGGGATGAGAAACCTAGGAGAGGGAGTATTTTCAGAAGTCTGGGAGGCAGTGAGGCACTGTGGAGATCAATCCTTTAAGTAGCCTTCTATCTAAATAATGTGTGTCTCCTATGTGTCCCCAAGTCCCTGTGAGGTGGGTAAAAGAGCCCCACTTCTGGATGAAGAGCTGAAAGTGACTAAAGGACTTTTTAGAAGTGGGTTGCATAGTGACCAAGATTCTCTTCCTGACCAAACTTCAGTTATGCTCCTTTGAGCTCTCTGCTTGACAAGGTCCCCAGATGGGCTTCCGTCTCCATCCTTGTAGAGTCCAGTTTTAGTAAGAATCCTATCAGGTTGGTTCGGCCAGAATTCCCCACCCTCGACGCCTGATCAAATTCCCCATCCTCCGCCACCTCCTAGGTGATGTCTGATGCCCCTGGCCTTCCTTCAGCAAGAATCAGCTTAGGCCATTTTAGCCAGAATCCCCCCCTTATCCCTGATGTTTCCTCTTAGTAATTTTCCATCCACTGACCCCCACTCTGCTCCTTGGCTATAAACCCACACCTGCCCATGCTGCACTCGGAGCTGAGCCCAGCTCTATACTGAGGTCTCTTTTCCCCCATTGCAATAGTTCCCTAATAAAATCTGGTTTTATCACTTTAACAACTGTCCAGCTCTGGTTATTCTTTGGCAATAGCCATGGGCCATGTCTTCTGATTCCAAGTGTGGTAGAAGCCCTGGGAGTTGGAAGGTGAGTGGTGAGGCCATGGACCTGCCCTCCCACTAACTAGTTGCTTGATCTCAGACAAGCCACCTTCTCTAGGGTTAGGGTTGGGGTTGAGTTGCGAGCATAAAACATGACTCAAACCATCACTACTGGGCAAGTGTAAAGCAAGCCCATCTCTCCAGCCCGCCTCTCTCCACCTGTCCCTGCTCTCCTCAAGTCCATCTCTTCACTGGGACATTGGCTTCTGTATCCCCTTCCCACATTTGCTCTGCGCAGCATTTATAGGAGAGGAGAAACAAAGTCATTGATCTAGAACGTGTGGGCACACGTGGGCACATTCGGTCCTGGCTTGCCTCTGTAATCTACAAAAGACTTTATAATGTTGTAGGTGCAGGATGGTAGGAGCATTTTGCCTTTACTAAAGTAAACTTTTCATTTACTTGGCTTCATTCTTTGCACATAAACAAGATAACGATGCCTCTGCTGCTCCAAAAGGTTTCCCATCATTTAATACAGTCAACCC
Organism: Balaenoptera acutorostrata; assembly: GCF_949987535.1. Taxonomy (NCBI): domain Eukaryota; kingdom Metazoa; phylum Chordata; class Mammalia; order Artiodactyla; family Balaenopteridae; genus Balaenoptera; species Balaenoptera acutorostrata. The sequence continues at coordinate 18,482,955 of NC_080079.1, read as the reverse complement.
AGGTTCTCTTCTGTAACTATTTGTGAATGAAAAGGAACAGCCTTTATTAGGTCATTCAAGCTTCTTTTTAATTTAGAAAGATCAGAACAGCTTCCCCTTCCCCAGAGTCGTTACAGATGAGAGAGCAGCTTTACCGGTAGACAATCCACAACCTGCTCCCCAGCCCCAAACCAGCAGAGATTGGTCTTCACTCCCTAATCTGCCCACAATGCTCTATTGCAGGCTCTCTAACCTGATGCTGAAGGCTGTTTTTAAACCCTGCTTCCTCTGCTAGAGAAGGTCTCTGGATGTTCCCACTGACACAGTAAGAAAGAGGGGCTGTGTATCCCATAGCCCCTAAGTCCTGCATGGGCCAGTTTAGAATTCCCATAGCCCCTAAGTCCTGCATGGGCCAGTTTAGAATTCCCATAGCCCCTAAGTCCTGCATGGGCCAGTTTAGAATTCTTTGTCAGAAAGACTTCCATTTCTATTTCCTGGCTATGTTTTCATTATGGCCCAGTTTAATCTCCCCCTATAAATGAATATGATTTCATCAGGTCTCCTTAGGACCTGCCCTTCTGCACCATGATGCACTCCAGTTAATTAACCAGAGCTGTTCTTAGATGAGAACTGTGAACCGCCCTTCTCCCCTGCATTGTCTACTCAGAAATGACAGTGACAAACTCTAGGGCAAGACCTAAGGGTGGATTATAACCTCTACTGTTCCCAATAGTCACACTGACCTTACAACTCAGAAAAAAATAAATTTCAACCAAATGGTCCTTTAAAAGACAGAGCTAGTATGAAAATCTTTGGGATGTCTTACTAGCCTTCCAAAGGGAAAGCACTTTTGTTGCATTATGGCAATGATTCCACTGTTCCTGGTAAAATAATAATTTATATACAATACTGCCAATCACGTGCCATAGTGAGACAGGCAGGCCTACAATCTCCTTCAGTGGGAGTATAGCCACAAATGTGTATGTATGTTCAAACTCTGTCCACTGTCGATGTGACTCTGTCACTAAATGAGCGGCCTACCAGAATGACCTCAGCTTCGACACATTTACCATTTCCCACCGTGACAGCAGAAGCCATTGGAGCCTCATCCAGATGCTCTTTCCAGACTGGTACACTCGCCCTTCTTCCAGACCACCAATGAGAGTGTTGGCTGCCAATGACAGCTGCCACGCTTCCCTTAAGAAGGACCCTCATCATAAACAAGGTCCCACTGTAGAGCACAGGGAACTATATTCAACATCCTGAGATAAGCCACGATGGAAAAGAATATAAAAAAGAATGTATATATATATATATGTATAACTGAATCACTTTGCTGCACAGCAGAAATTAACACAACATGGTAAATCAACTATACTTCAATTTTCAAAGAAAAGATAGCAACACATTTAAACAAAAAGAGAGAGAGAGAAAGATCCTCATCCACAGCAACCACTTTCCCTAGCAATGCCACGGAGGATACTCAAGGCACAGTCCCCCGCGGAAGAGATAGCAAAGCCTACATCCAATGACTGAGTAATATGGGGTGTTAAAGGCTGGCCCCCTTACCTCCCCCTGGGACAACTCTGGGGTGCTACTTACGCTCAGAGCCCCCTATACCATCATACTGAAGCTAGACACCCCCATCCCTGTCCAAGTTTTCCGCAGTCTTCTCCAGCTTCATTTGCTCCTTTGAAGGCTGTACCTGAGAGCACTAACTCAAGAAATCTGTTACACAGGAATCCTTTCTTGGCTCTGCTTCTAGGAATCCCAGCCTAAGGCCCCAGTCAGGAGCAAAGCTAAGCACAGGAAATCACACCTGGATGTCAATGGGGGTAGTCCCTTATGAGAAGGAGGTATACGTCTCTTATTTTCATTCCATGGGGCTATTTCAGCATCAAAGAATAGGAGCATCCCTGGATTTCAAAGGCTCAGTGTGTCTGGATACGCACATAGCCCGAATCTTACTCCCATAACCAGCAGGGATCGTGCTCTAAGGAATGGTTGCATGGAATATATGCTTTAGGACTGTATGTATTCGCATAAGGTTTTTGGGAAACCACTACTGGGTTCTAATTAAGACCAACTTCAATAGTTTAATTGGGGATAGGATGGAGTTAAGATTAGGGCAGATATATTTTAACTGTTGGTGAAGTTGCATTTAAACTTGAGCAAACATTTATTGAGGAGTCCCTGATACAAAGTTTTATACTAAGTGCCTTGCATTTGAACACTCTGTGAAAGTAGATTCCCATGTCTGAATTCTACCCAGGAATATGGATGAAATACAAGTAGGTTAATTTTGTAATAAAATCTGTAAATAGTTTAAGTACTGCAACAGACTGTAAGCTCCTGGAAGGCTGAGGTTGTTTCAGATAAATGTGTCAATACTCTTGAATGGGCATGTACTACTTTCTGCCTGTCTTGAATCTATTCTGCCTTTTAGTAGCACCCCGTGGATTGCCTTGTGAACTACCTCCCTGGACTTGCAGCCCAACTGTCTCTGGTGGAGTTAGCCCTGTCCTTCAGATCCAGGAGTGACTTACATATCCCCTGGTGGCAGTGATTTGTTCAGGGATCGAGACTATGAATGAGACTATGAGAGACTATGGATTCAAGTCAGTCTGAGATTCTTGCTGCAACAAGTGGAAGAAATGTTTTTTCTCCCAAAGTAGTGAAACTTACAGAATGCGGGCCTGGAGCTGCTGGTGCTATCTTTTCATAAAAAGGAGACATCCTGCAGAAAAATAAAGCCAACACAGAGGCAAGCAGAGCTGAGACATGAAAAGCAAAAAATTCTTTTTTCCAAAAATATTCTTGGTTTCTCTATTACAAAGAGCAATGAATTCAAAAAATATTTAGGTCATTTTGAGTTGGATTTCTGTCAGTTTCAGTCAAATGCCACAACTAAGTACTAAACCCATGATAGGCATTCCATTCATATTTTAGGTATGAACGTGTTCATCAGAATGTATTGGTACCTTTACTATACAAGCAGACCAATACTTTTAACCTACAGCAATTACATCTAACTTAAAAAATATGTATTGATCACTTACACTGAACCAGATATTGGGCTGGGATTTTTGAAAGATTCTAAGGGGATTAAGACATGATTCCCTTCCCTTAAAACATTTATAATACATCTAGCATCTGAGAGAAACCCATTAGATTTCAACTCATCTCCATTGGAAATAACACATGGACATCCATCTGAACAAGTTATACTGAGAAATGTTTTATTAAAAACCCAATGGAGAAATAGGTGAGTCAAGCTGCTTCCTGGATCTAAACCATAAGTTGGTGTACCAGGCCACAGATGATGACTCCACTGGGACACAAGAAAGAAAAGTATTTTTAAACTTTTGAGATTGGAGAGTAGCTTGAACAGCCAAAAGGAACAGCCTGTCCTGTTGAGTGACTCACTTGAGAAATTTCCATTTTTATGCCATTTCAAAGCAGAATTTTTGAGACAAAATTTGGATTGCCTTTTTAGATATGCTATTTGGATAACTTTCTTAGGATGAAATATGTCATCACATCATAGATATCATGGCTTCTGTTTTTAATCTACCTTTTTTTTTTTTCTTTGTTTTTACTTTCTCTGGCTGCTCTTAAGATTTTCTACTGATCACTTGTTTTGGTGTGCCCGGATCACTTGATTATGATGTACCTTTATGTAGCTTTCTTCATGTTTCTTTTTTTGTTTTTTAATTTTTATTTATTTTTGTCTGCGTTGGGTCTTTGTTGCTGCGCCTGGGCTTTCTCTAGTTGCGGTCAGTGGGGGCTACTCTTTGTTGTGGTGCACGGGCTTCTCATTGCGGTGGCTTCTCTTGTTGTGGAGCACGGGCTCTAAGCACACGGGCTTCAGTAATTACAGAACATGGGCTCAGTAGTTGCGGCATGCGGGCCCTAGAGCGCACAGGCTTCAGTACTTGTAGCACATGGGCCCTAGGGCGCGCAGGCTTCAATAGTTGTGGCTCTCGGGCTCTAGAGCGCAGACTCAGTAGTTGTGGCACATGGGCTTAGCTGCTCCATGGCATGTGGGATCTTCCCGGACCAGGGATTGAACCTGTGTTCCCCACGTTGGCAGGTGGATTCTTAACCTCTGCACCACCAGGGAAGTCCTAATCTACCTTTTTTGATAATCATGAAATTTAATAGTTTTTCCAAAAACTAATGAGCAATGAGCTACTAATAGCAATATCCTACTTCTACATAGTACTTCCTAGTTTATGAAAGCACTTTCCCATGCATTATCTCCTAGGAAGTTGGGAGAGTCAACAATTAAGTCTAAACAGTTGCTTATCTTTCTATAGGGTATCATTTAATTTATTCATTTTTATTCCCTTTTCTCCATCTGTAGTACCCTTTTTCATCTCTAACTTGGATTTTTGCAATAGCCTCATAACTAGTCTCTATTTCTTAGCTTTTTTCCTCAATATTCCTCCTGCATAGCTCTGACCATATCCCAACTCCTTAGTGCTCCATGCTTAGCAGGAAAAATCCAGACATCTCAGCTAGTCATCCAATGATCCATCTTACATTTCCAACCCACCCATCACTCTGACAAGTTTCACAGAGAAGAGGAATTGGTGTTGTACTGAAGGATGGGAAGGGTCTGAATAGGAAGATAGTCATAGAAGCTGAGCCTTGAAGGAAAGAAGGAAGGACATTGGCAAAAATCACATGACTAGGAAGGTTCAAGGTGCAACCAGGAATGTTAAGACACCAAATTTGCCCGAAACAAGGTCCTAGGACAAGTTGATACCCACAGAGCCTTGCCAGCTCTAAAATGCCTCAATTCTACTCAACAGCCCAGGGATATTGATTCTAAATACTGACTGCTTCTGCAGAAACAAAAAGTAAAAGGAACAGAAAGAAGAAAGAAATCTTTCTCTAAATACAGAATGTGCTTAGGGGCTTTAGCCCTCAAAGCCAGAAAAGGTAACTCAAAAAGGAGAGGACCTCCACAGGGCATACAAGTCCATGGGAGCTGAGGCTTAGGGTGGAGCCCAGAGCTCCATTCTGAGCACAGCTTTGTCTCCCAAGACTGCGGTGACCTCCTCTGGAAAGGGCTGAGGTCAGACCAAAGTGATACTGGGAGTGCACCAGGAGAAGCAATGGCTGGGTAGGTCCCAGAGTTCTGGAATCATTTCAGCCTAATCCACTGTGGCCAGCCACTAAATAGCTATCATAGGAGAGGAACAGCAGTACATGGGAATTTTTATAAGACAGATATACTTTGTAGCTTGGAATAAATGACCCCTGTGAAAGGCCCCTGAGAGATGGCTGTTTGGCTCAGGTGGGCCAACACCTGGGCTGGGCAGGCCATTCCCAAGTGCCTGAGGAGCTTATTAGAAATACATATTTCCAGGACCCCATTTCAGAGATTCAAATTCAGTAAATCTGGGATGATGCTCTGAATTTGTTTTGTAACAAGCTTCCAGGTGATTCGGATGGATGCCCAGCTAGCTTTGGAATCACAGGATGAGCTTACTCTGCAAGTCACTCCTTCAGAAGATGCTACACTCTCCCTCCACCTGGCTCCCATGCTAGGTGGGCTGTTGATGAGTCTATCGGGTGGTGCTATTTATTTTATCAGTTCCTCTAGAGCAGTGAGTTCCAACTTATGGGCACATTAGAATCATCTGGAGTCTTAAAAGTGTCAATGTCTAGGCCACGCCCCAGCCCAATTATCATAATCACGGGGCGGGGGTGGGGGGTGGGACACATGTCAATTGTTAAGCTCCCCAGGTGATTCCAACGTACACGTGAGATTGGAAATCAACACTCTATAGTCTTGCTACTCAAATAGTGGTCCACAGACCAGCAGCAGCGTCACCTGGGACCTTCTTAGAAATTCAGAATTTGGGGAGACAGAATTCCCTTCCCAGAACTGAATGAAAATCTGCATCTTAACAAATCTCCATATAATGTACATGCACACTCCAATTTGAAAAGCCCAGTTCGACTGATTTTTAATCTCTTCATTTGTTTGTGGATATCGAGGTCAGTTCTGCAGAACTGGATAGGAAGAAGCAGCATAACTCCCCCAGTAGATAACCAAGTTCACATGAGCCAACCAAAAAGAAATCGTTTTTCAGTGCCTAGCGACTGCAGGAAGGTCCAGCCTGTCACCCCGGTTCTTCAGCACTTATAGACACCGCACGCTCATCTCAACGTTCCTATTTGGTAACTATCAATAAAGCTAAAAGAGCCCTGCATAAATTGACTAATTTGTAGGACGTATGCTCAACCCAGGTCACTCAGTCTGAGCAGAACCGGGCCCACCCCAGATTCCGCTGCCATGGGTCGTGTGGAAGATACACTTGGGTGATGCCAGCTCCCACTGCTGAGCTGGCTGAGGATGAGTGCAACACAGTTGGAAAACTGCCTGCGCTGATCTTTTCCTGGGAGAGAGGGGAGGAGAGGTTCAAGGAGACGTCGTGTGCAACACCTGCCTCTGGGAAATCTCCGCCAAGCACGAGCTCCGGAACAAAAGCCTGGAGCAGAATTATTTCTGTTGTAATTTTGCCAATTTGTCCATGTCAGCACGACAGCCACATCTAATTTACTGTGCATAAGCAGCCGGGCCCGTAGCGGGAGGTGAAAACCCCGAGGATTGCACCAACCAATGAGCAGGACCCTGGCATGCGTCACCCAAAGGTCAGGCTCTCTGAAGGATGGATTTATCCTGTAGCAGAATTTTTCTCTCTCCGCCCACCCAGGCGAGCACGAGTGAGATCGTCTTTTCAAGGCACTTTAGACAGGACAATTTTATTATCGTGTTTATCAGGTCATTTTTTTAAGGGGACAAGGAATGATCCCGACCTTCTTGTACCCTCTCTCTGCAACTTAAAGAGGAAATACGTTTAATAAACATGTGCTCCCTGTCTCTCCCCTGTTTAACCCACTCTAGCATCCTTTGTAGATTTTATCTGGATCTGCAGTAGCTGGAAACCTCTGAAGACTGGCCAAAGAAATCAAGAAGAACTGTGCCTAATGATTTATGTGCCAGTCATAGGTTGGGGAGCAGTGAAAGCCCAGATGGAGCACCCCTTTTTAGCTGCTCTTGTCAAGCTTCTAGAGGCTCTGCTAGGTTAAGCTGGTGGTTCTCAGACTTGAACAGGCAACAGGATCCCCCGGGGTTTGTGCTAAAAACCTGAAATTGCTGGGCTCCACCCCCACAGGTTCTGAATTAGCAGCACAGGAATCTCCATTTTTATTAAGTCCCCAGGTGATGTTGCTGCTGCTGATTCAGGGGACCATACTTTGAGAACTAGTGAGCTGGGGCAACCCTGAGAGCAGCTGTGGGATTCAGAATGTGGAGACAAGCATCGCTAGGTAAGTCACCCCATCTTCACTTCGTGAACAGAGAATCTTTGTTCCATACTTCGAATAGTTTCTTAAAGATTGATTCCCAGAAGTGGGATTTATAGACCCAAAGCATATAATCATCTTTATAGCTCTTGTTATATATTTCTAAATTGCTTTCCAAAAGGTTTGGGCTAATTTATTATCATGTATGAATACTGAATATCAGTACTTTCATTACCAGAACTGAATATAATTCTTTTGACTTATTTCATATGCTAAATAATAGTTAGGGTGATGATGATTGCATTTTAAAACATATCCACTTCTTTGATTACTCTGTACCATGGAATATTGTTCCGAGTTTATATCACCAACGTAATTTGAGTATAAAAATTAGTACCACTTCCCACCTCTATCACAGCTCCATGACACCAGATTCTGTCTTGTTCTGCACTGCATCGTAAGCACCTAGTTCAATGCTTGCCACATAGCAGGTGCTCAACAAAGGAATAACTTCCCTTGCTTTTCTAGAGAAAAGTTATATACAGTTGCTGCTTAAAAATAACATGCTTTTCACTTCCCATCACTTCTGTGCCGTTTGTTCAAAGGAATAAAAGTTTGATAGGGTTTTTGAATTTCCAATGCTAAGTATGCATTAATGCCCCTGCGCTTTTCCAATCAGCTAACAAGCATCCCTGAGCATCCATAGTAAGCAGGGAGACAGGAGAGGGGCAAGTACCACGTCACCTGAGGTCACCCCACACGGGTTCCCTCTCCCAACCCGATTCTCTCTTATGTTTGTTTCCAGCTGTCGCAGCTTTTCCCAAACCAATTCCACTAGATTAAAAGAGGATCAGAGCCTCCTCTGTGCATGTCCCTGGCCAGCCTGCAGCCCGGCAGCAGTGAGTGGAGGAGGAGACCGGCTTTGTCCCCTTCCCTCGTGGGCTACAAGAAGCACAAGACTTGCCGGGGCACTGGACCCCTGGGACACAGCAGCTCCCCAAGCAGCCCGGTTCCTTACGGAAGCTTCAGTGACTCTGATTCACACTCAGAGACAGGCAGGCCCAGTCTCTGCCGCTGGGCTTATCCTGGAGACTGATGACTTTAATTTGATCTGAGTACTTCATACGGTGGCCCAAGTGTCCTCATCGGCACTGTCACTTGGTAATGAATCAGGAAATCAAAGGCAGGCCTCCGAGACGGCGTGATTCCCGTGTGGGGCTGTTCTCAGCTCCGGCTGCCAATTCGTCATGGAGGCTCTGAACTGTCTCCCCAGTCTTACTTGCAAACAAAGATATGCCGTGATTCCCTCTGCCTCCAGCTAAGATGCCAGCTGCCCTCTGGAACGTGACCCCGATATACTTTTCAAGTTCAGCTGTTATTCCTCCCTGGGGCTGCAGAGGAGCCCACACACGCCATTCCTGTCTCCACACCTTGGACCACACCCTATTCTCCAGTCCTCAGACTGAAGAACGCCCCCGGCCTCTCATCCTCTGATTCCTAGTCACCCAGCAAGTTCATTTCGGGCCCTATTTCCTCGAGGAAAATGTACCCGGCAGCCTCATCCCAAGGAGAACACGCTTCTCTCAATGAGAGCAAACTGTGTCTGCAACACCCAGCCTCTTACACAGAAATCCAGTCAACAACACAAAACGGTACATCTCACATCTTGTCTCCCCAACTAGCATGCAGGATTCAAGCCTCAAATGTCTTTGTTCCTCCCAGAGACTTGAATGCACTAGGGATTCAACAGCTGTGGAGAACATTTCTTTAATGAGAAGGAATCTCGCAGGCGTCCTGTTCTAATATAACCTTTATGTCCCTAACAACTCTGCAAACCAAACCATAATTAGGTACAAACCTAATCTGACCCCAGGGTCCCCAGCATGACGTGTGTGTGCACGCGTGTGTGGACACACTAATGTGAACATCAGTGGCGTCTTCAAAATCTGAACACAAAGGCTCGGGCCTCTCTGGCAAAGCCATCTCAGCATTTCCCTTGAAACAACTATACTGGACTTTGTAAAATCACCTCGTGTTACTCTGATTTTTCCCATATAAAACTCCTTCCCAAAGATTCCTGGAAAATCCATTTCTCATCTGGCTCCTGTTCACACATCCATGTCAGTAACAAAGCTTTGACAAGGGCTTGATCCAGGTGCTGCTTTTATCTGTAACACCACACGCTGACTGCTTTCATCCTGTCGCTCTGAAACACCCACTGCCCATCAAATCTCTCTTGCCCTACAATACCGTGTTCTGCTGCTACGCTAGCAGAGTTTTCAACCAACCTGTTTTACACATTATCGACTTTTATTATTAACTCGAGGAGAGGAGTTGATAGATGTATTTAACACGTATGCAGTTGAAATGTATCTGCATCACAGCTGCAGACTACAAACCATTTAAGGCTATCAAGAATTACCTCATTAATAAACGCTACCAGTAATAGGTGGAATGCCCGATTTACCCAATGGCTAATTTAGTCTTCATAGTTTCCTAGAAAAAACCATATATGTGGAGTCAGACAAAATGTAAACTATGCTTCTGTTTTCTCTCTTGCTCACAGGCTAATATTTATCTTTTGTACCTCTATATATTTTTTCAAACAAACATGGAAGCATTCTACATAAACACACATGAATCTAGGACTTTAAGAAATTAAGGACAAAAAATAAGACAGTGAAATGGAACCAGGTGCGGCAAATTGCATTTTACAAAAATGGATGCAACAATATCTCCCATTCCACAAGCTCTTCTACAGTGTGACCTTGACATTCTGCCCATCAAGAGGTAGCGTATGTGCCCCCTTTTCCTGGTTGGGTGGGGGGGCAGGGGAGGGGGGACAAGGAGAGGCAATTCAGCTTCTTCCTTGTCCAGTGAAATAGTTGCATTTGGAGTCCTGAGCTGCTACTTAAGAAAATTATCCTGAGGCAGCCATGCTGTGAGAAAGCCCAAGACACATATAAGACCAGCAGTGCTGGTCTTCTTCCCAGTCCAAGCACCAGACATGTGAGTGAAAGAGCCCTCGGGTCATCCCAGGCTCCAGCAATAGAGTCCTCCCCAGCCTTTAGGTCTCCCCAGTTAAGGCCCCAGACATCATGGAGCAGATTCACATTGTCTCCACTGTGTGCCCTTCGGGGATTTCTGACCCATGGAATCCATAACCTTAATAAAACGTTTTACTCCACTAAATTTGGAGTCGTCTGCTCTGCAGCAGTAGTGACCAAAACATCTAGTAATGATAATTCACAGACTTGCTTAACATTCACTTGATTCCTTTGTTATTCTAAGAGGCCTCAATAAAACAACCGTCCTAAGGAAGCAGAATCACTGTGCTACTCCAGAAGTCAAAAAGCACGCCTCTGGATGCCAGCTCTGCCACTAAGGAGATGTGTGACTTTGGGAACAATAATATCTGCATAGTGCTTTACCTTCTACAAATATCTTCTCACATTTATAATTTCATTTATTCTTCCAAAAAACCCTGTGAAGTAGAACAAGCGTTCAACTCTCTCAGCCTCAGCTTCCACACCATAAAATGAGGACAAGCTCCGTTCTAACGACCTCATAAAGGCTTTTGTAAGATTCAAATGAGGTATTATAAGCGAACGCACATTTGAAGGGCAAAAAATAAGGATTTGTCAGCTCAGGAGACAGAAATGTCAACACAGGCACAACATATCAATCTTTGTCAGAACTGCAGACTCAACAACTACACGAACACATGCTCTAACGTAGACTTCATATTCTTGCCACCCCAGAAAAAATAAATTTGATTAAAAGAAATTCTAACCTGGGAGGAGAGGCTTCCTTTTCCTGCCGAGGAACTCACAGAGACTGCTGGACTCGACCGTCCCTCCCACTGGAGGGTCATGGGAGCCTTACAAACTGATCGCAGGTGGAGCCCCACGTCTTATATAATACATGGCAGGCATCTTGACTATGTTCACCTGGGCCACGTCACGGAACATGGAGCGCAGAGACCACTGCACCTGGCAACAGCCTTGTGCACAGGGAGTATTGTGAGGGGGAGACAGCAAAAGGGAACGAGTAGGAGAAAACAAATCCCAGTGATCGACCCCACGTGCACCTTTTGCTTCCTCTTCCAGAGAGCCTCTTTTCGGAACAAAGCTAAAGAACGAGATGTTTCATGCCAACAACAGGACTGATCTCTGAAACTGAGAAGGGAGTGTCAAAAAGAGGAATGTAAATTGCCGGAGAGTGTTTAACGCTTGCCTGTGGGTCCATAACTCAGCTTGGAGAGAGCAAAAAACACTGTACCAAGAGTCTGAAGACCTGGGTTATCACTCCAGTTCTGCCACCGACTAATTGTGAATCTGTCACTACTGGATCACAAGCTCCTTGAGAGTAGATCTGCATCTTGACCGTCACTATACCCCTCGCAGTAGCATGGCTAGCCTATAGATGTCCAAGAAATGCTCATTCAATTAATGAATGAAATTCATTAATGTAACAAATGTATGGCATAGGGAATATAGTCAATAATATTGTAAGAACTTTGTATGGTTAACAGATGGTAACTAGACTTATCGTGGTGATCATTTCATAATGTATGAAAATATCAAATCACTATGTGGTACACCTGAAACTAATAAATACTGTAAATCAATTACATGTCAATTCAAAGAATTCAGTGGCTGAGAGTCTGGGTTCTGCAATCGACTAGACTACATTCAAATTCAAACTCCATCATTTGTTATCAGTTACTCGACTTCTGTCTCAGTTTCGTCATCTGGAAAATAGGGATAATAACATCCCTTTCCTGTAGCAGGCGCTCCTGATGTTCTGCCCATTCCTATCCCACCACATCCCCTGGCACAGCTGAGTTTCTAGCTAAAACTGACAGCCTCCTGGAAGGCTTTCTCTTGCACCAAAAAAGCCTGCTCAGCAGAGGCAGAGGCAATCCCAAAGTGCTTGAGAGTGATTCCCTATGTGGAGGCTAGGGGTAAATGCTCCAGCCTCCCCGGGCTCTGCTCGGGCAATTCTGACCTGTGTTCCCCAGCAGGACTGAGACCCAGTAAACTACTCATTAATATACCCTTTACTAGCATTTCTACCTCTCACTTCCCCCCTCCCACTGCAAAAAAACTCAATTGTGCTTCTTAAATAAATTATCTGCACTCAAGGCCTTGTCTCAGAGTTTTCATTGGGGGTGTTATGGACGGAACTGTGTCCTCCCCAAATTCATGTGTTGAAGCCCTGACCCCTAGTATCTCAGAACATGGCTGAGATAGGGCTTTAGTAGGGCTACTAAAGAGGTGATTGAGTTAAACTGAGGCTGTTAGGGTGGGCCCTACTCCAATCTGACCGCTGTCAGAAGAGGTCAGATTGGAGTAGAAGAGGAAATTTAAACAAAGAGGCACCAGGGATGAACACACAGAGAGAGCAAGAACACAGCAAGAAAGCAGTCATGTGCAAGCCAAGGAGAGGGGCTGCAGGAGAAACCAAACCTGCTGACACCCTGACCTTGGACTTCCAGGCTTCAGAACCGTGAGAAATACATTTCTGTTTTTTAAGCCACCCAGTCTGTGGTATTTTGTTATGGTGGCCCAAGCAAATGAATATGGGAGAAACCCCAAATAAGATACCACCTCATGAAGTTATCATGAAGAATAAATAAGACAATATGTCTACGGTACCCAGCTCACGCCTGGAGTAACTCAATACCTGGCCATTGTCACAATTGTTAGTATCATTAGTTAGTAGTGATGGGAGGAGGAGGAATAGCCGTGTCGTCATCATCACCATCTATAAAATAATCATTGCTCTGCTACGATATCTCAAAGGGTAGTTGTGAAGCGCAAAGAAGAGAGCAGATGTGGAAAGATGTTACGTGTTTAACATTTACTTACCCTGGACTTCCCTGGCGGTCCAGTGGTTAAGACTCTGTGCTTCCACTACAGGGGGCACAGGTTCAATCCCTGGTCAGGGAACTAAGATCCTGCATGCCATGGCATGGCCAAAAAAAAAAAAAAAACCCACATTCACTCACTCTTTCATTCAACAAACTTCTATTAGGATCAACCCCAGGCACTGGGCTAGGTGCTGGAACTATAGAGCACCATGCTGTCCGGTACTATGGACATTTGTCATGTGCAGCTCTTTTTAAATTTAAATTATTTAAAATAAAATACAATTTAAAATTCAGTTTCCCAGTCATGTGTCACATTTCAAGTGCTCAAGAGCACCTACTGGTGACTGTATTGAACAGTAGAGAAAATATTTCCAACATTGAAGAAAGTTCTATTTGACAGAACTGGTAGAGGAAAAAAAATAAATTTCTACTCTCGATCATTCTTAATCAACCACAAACGCTATCTGATAACGATATTTCTGGAAATGGACTCCAATGTCCACTACGTGGGAGGTCAGTCTTTGCTTCTGAAGGACAGTACAGTGATTCTAGACATCCAAGTTCTGAGAATAGGCGGTGGCTATTCAGATCACTGCCAATAATAGCAAGGACGTTCTTTCATTCATATAATGCAACTGAATGCCTACTCTGTGAGGGTGATGTTGCTGGGGGCAGCAGGGCACACAAAGATATAAAAGCCACAGATTCCAGTCTTAAGAAGCTTATAGTTTCATATTAGGAATAATAGATATACACAGATAGCTGCAGCGTATAGAAGATTGAAAATAGCCTCATGTGAAAAGTGACTCTCCTAACAGCAGCTAGTATGGGTGAGCACTTAGCATGTGCCGGCCTGGAGCCAACAGCTTTATAGACATGTTCTCGTTGAATTGTAACCATCACCCTAGTAGGTACGCTGTTATCATCTTCATTTTACAGAAAAGGAAATGAAGCACAAAAAGATTAAGGACCATGCCCAGAGTCACGTGGTTTATAAGTGGTGAACCCAGGCAGCCAGACCCAGGGTCAGTGCTCTGCATTGCTACTAGTTAAGATGGCAACAGCATGGCTCACGGTGGAACGTCAACAAACCTGAAATCATGGGAGGACCCACTTGGAAAAACAAAAACTTATGCCCCCACTCCTACACACCAGTCTTAGCTTGGGTTCCCTCCAAAGCAGAGTGAGTGCCAAGGACTAGGGCGCAAGAGTTTTATTTGGCAGATAATCTGAGGATGCAGGCATGAGGGAGGAGGGAGAATGGGATACGGAAGGAAGAGAACCAATGTCAGGGTACATTACTGAGATTGCTGCTGTGAGCAACAGGGAATCACTGCCACACATACAGGATGCCTCCCATGGCTGTCCACCTAAAAGACAGAAAACTTTAGCCACCAACATTTAGCCAACAGCTGCCATCCCTCACTGGCTGAGAATTCCCCCAGAGTGTCAACATCCCCCTGCTTCGAGTCTGCCCTGCACAGCCATGCAACGCCTATGACCTCAAAGAGAACCTGAGGCAGAACGCAGGTAGATTCATATCACAGCCTTGCACACCATGCAGCACAAGGTGAATCTAGAACTGCCCATGCAGCTGCAGCTGATTCAGAGGGAGGTGATAGGATATAACATGGGCATCAGGACATCTACTGTACCACTCAGATTTCTCCTCTTTGGTTTCATTCAATTGATTTTTCCAAGCACAGATTTGTAGCCTAGGAATTAGGGATGCCTTGGCTAAAAGAGGACACCAGCCGTACCCTCATGGAGCTTACAGCCCAATGGGAATTCGTTTCTGACCAGTTTTCAAGCAGGAATCTTCCCAGTGTCCATCCACCAGAGTGCTGGGACCTACACTTGAGGACCACCCACTGCTGTACAAGCCACTGAGTTCCTTTTCTGGTTACACAACTGCTTTCATAAAAACTGGCTGTGTCCCAGCAGCTACTGAGCATTTCCCTCCTGAACTTTAGTTGACAGAATTTCATTACTTTAAACTCATTTCAACTATCAGAAAAAATCGTGCACTTTTCCACTGGGCCCAAAACATTACTCAGAAAGAAATGAATAGGAGGGAGAGATGGGAAAACCCACAGACGAAATATCATTAGGATTGTCAGTTCCAGAGCCAGGCTGCCTACGTTGTCATTTCATCTTCGTGCGTATTTACCCAAGGCCCTTCAGTTCCACTCTGAGTTTCAAAGTTTGAAGTTTTCTTGAGGAAAGAAGGAAGATGAGAAAATCCACTTCATTAAAGTCTAAGGTTTTCACTCAAAGTTTGGCAACTTCTTCATGTCAGTGAACTCCAGGGGTGAAACTTCTCATGGGAAATAATAAATGTTTTTAAACAGGAGAGGGGGAGAGTCTAAACAAGACATAAAAATTAAAGCACTAAATTAGAATCAACTTCTGTTGAGACAGTAACTTTAAAATCTCTTTCCAAAGGGAGCTGTGATTTGAAGCATTTTGCAGAAGGTAATTAGTGACCACTGAAATACAAGGAGGTATGATGGGCAGTGTCCCTCAAAGGTCTTAGGAAAAAAGACATTCAATGCGGTCGTGTCCACACTCAAGAATTTCCAACCCTCATTATATTGATTTCTTTAGTACATTTCTGACAATACCCCATCGGTCAGCTTCCACTCCTAGGACCACACCATTAGCCTAGTTAAATCCATCATTCAGAGGTTTGTGCTAAAGAGACCAAAGTTTATAAATTAGTTCTATATTCAACCAGTTTATTTTGTTCCATTGTTAAGACTGTTAACCTGCAACATCAGCTTACAATATAGGCAACTGATCGCAATGAAGGTAAAGAGGAAGAGGGACCAGTGGAGTCAGTTCTCAATACTGCAAAGACATATGTCTTACCATGTCAGGGCAGGACATGACAGTTCTGTCACCTTCTTTTCAATCCTTGTCCTCCTCTTTCCTTTTGTCTTATTATTTTAGTTAAGTCCTACAAAACAGTGTGAAATAGAAGCCATAAAAATGGATATCCTTTTATATTTCCTAACTAATGTTTTAAAAATTCCATCATTAAGTATGATATTTGATATAGGACTTTGGGGGATTAGATCTGTCACATCTAAGAAAATTCCTATTCCAGTTTTGCTGGGGTTCTTCTCTAAATATATGTTAGTGTTGAATTTTGTGAAAGTTTCCTATGATTTTTCCCATGTATTCATTTATAATTCTGCATAGGTTATAGAAGTACAGCATCAAATCCAGAAAACTCTAAATGATATTTGGTCCTCAAGGCCTTTTACATTTCTAATCAGAGATTGTCAATTGGGGTTTGGGGCTCCCCATGAGGATGCTTATTAAGAAGTAAAATATTTATTCACTTCAAATACACACCTCCCGTTACCATATTAGGATTCTGTAAAGGAGAAAAAGACTAAAGACTTTTGTGGAATTTCATCCTGTACTCCATACGATTCTAAGTAACATTTCACCTTAGCAAGATCTTGTTTATTTTTATATGTCCAGTTGGTAAAAACAAAAGCAGAAAAATAAACCTTCCCGCCCCCACTTAATTGGGCAGGGTCAGTGTTATAGCCATCAAGATAAAGGTAGACTATGCTTGGTTTCATCTCCTGACACACTCCTAGCCTCTTGAAAACCCCCTTCGGACTGGAAGCCATCAATCAGCCTCAGAAACCAATAGCAGATTAGATATACTGGAGTCCACCTCTCTTCCCCGGGTGCCTCCAATTCAGGAATTATGGGGCCAACACAGCTCTGAAAAAATTGGGCTATTTAGAAATTTTAAGGACACAGGCTTAACTCTCCTGGTGGCTCTAAACCATAGATACTTTCTTTTTTTTTTTTTTTTTTTTACATTTTTAATTAATTTATTTATTTATTTTTGGCTGTGTTGGGTCTTCGTTTCTGTGCGAGGGTTTTCTCTAGTTGCGGCAAGCGGGGGCCACTCTTCATCGCGGTGCGCGGGCCTCTCACTATCGTGGCCTCTCTTGTTGCAGAGCACAGGCTCCAGACGCGCAGGCTCAGTAGTTGTGGCTCACGGGCCTAGTTGCTTCGCGGCATGTGGGATCTTCCCAGACCAGGGCTCGAACCCGTGTCCCCTGCATCGTCAGGCAGATTCTCAACCACTGCGCCACCAGGGAAGCCCCACAGATACTTTCTTATATGAGTTGCTCATGTCTGACACTTGGGCTCAGAGGAAAATAATTTCCACTCCACATGGCTCTGGGTGGTAGCTGCCCCAGTCCTAGTTCTGGCTTTTCATTTTTCTTGACCTTACATTCCTCTTCTGTAATAGAAAACAATCAAAACCTACAATGCACTGATATCCAGGCAATATTTCTAGGAATCACGGCATATTGACAGCTTTCACCTCTCTTCTAGTCTCTCCCGTTGGCCCGCCCCTCCTAGGATGGTGTGTCCCTCTATCCAGGCTGAACCATACGAAGAACACAAGGACAATGGAGAAGTTATGACTATTTCATTTGCAAGTGAAGGAATGCACACTAAGTGGCTTATGCAAAAACAGGCTGGTGTAACTGAAAGTCCAAGGAGCAGACAATCTTCATGCACAACTGGATCCAAGTGCTCCAAGAATGGTGTCAGGAAAGGGCTCCTCTCCTCTTCTCCCTGCCTCTTGGCTCAGCTCTGTTCCAGGCTGGCTGCATTCTCCGGCAGCTTTCCCCATGCTGGCTTCAGCTGGCATTAGACTCTCAGTAGAAAGAGACCATCTCTTTCCCAATAGTTCCACCCAGAGTCCTGGGGAGGCTCTCATTTCTGCTTGTGTCATGTATTCTGTATCAGCCAGGGTCTTAACAGGAAATAGTTCACTTACACTGGATGATTTGAGGAGAGTTTAATCAAGGGGCTATTCTCAAACACGGAGGCAGTGTGTAGGGAAACCACAGGGAAGGGAGGCACTCTTGTGCCATACACTGGGGATTTATTATCTGTAGGTCTGGAAACAGAAAGAGCTGTCTGCCAGGAGCTGCAGCCTTTGGTGGAGGTCTACAGTGAGCCCATGATGAATGTGTGGCTTGCTCTTGATCTCCTTCCTCCCTCTGCTGTCTTGCCAGTGTTTGGTAACAGCAGAATCGGGCTAGAAGCCAGACGATAAGCTCGCCAATGAAGTCTATACTGGCCAACGTCTTAGGGCATAGCAGGGGAGAGAAGGGTGGAGAATGGATTCAGAGATCAAATGGAAGATATCCATATCCATCTCACCACGCTCATTCCTGAATCAGTCCCGATGGCCAGGGGAAAGTCCTTAGACCTGAGTCTCTGCCCGTCCCTGGAGCTGAGGGTGAGGTCAGGCTTACCTCAAAGAAATGAACTGGGAGCATTTACCTGTATGTATGTGTGTGTGCGCATGCATACATGCGTGCATATGCTTCCTCAGCAGATATCAAAGTGCATTACCAGAAAAAGGAAAGGATTCTGGAATGGCAAAAATAGCCGGAGACCACCACAGGGCAAATGCATTTCTCTTGGACTTGTTCCAATTGATCTTACAGATCTACCAATATTTTTCTTTGGCCTTTTCCTTGCAGGCCTAGAGTGAGGCTTGATTAGCAGAGATAGCCCTGGCAGCTGAGGGTCAGCCTCCTCACCTTACATGAATTTGGTCATGATCTCCAGCCAAAGGTCCATCCCCCATGCAAAGTTCCCTGGAAAACATACCGCACACACTGACTGACAGCCTGGCCAAAGTGATGCCTTCAATTTGAGTTGACCCTCGGTTCTCCACTGCTGCCTTCAAGCCTTGTTCATCCCGGGCCTGTTTGTGCTGGCCTTCTCCCCATCACTTGATACCCAATGCCAGTTCTTTCTCTCCATCCCCAGTCCTAGACCCAGATAACAATTTTCAACTCTGTTTTCCATTCCATGTACTACTTCCCATTTCAGGCGCTCAGATCCAGAATCCCAGTGGGATTAATAAAGCCAAATAAAGCCCATTTTTTTAGCCAATTGCCCCAGGATACTATGCTGCTGGTGCTGAAAGATGGAATTCTAGGGACTCCAGCTCTAAACAGCTTCCCCATCCTGACACACGCATACAACAAGGATTATGCCCTTTTCCAGGGTTCAATAGACAACATCATCATAGCCTACACAGCAGTCACTTGGCAAGGAAACATGCCTAATATAGTGGTCACAGAGGAGTGACAGGAGAGGAAGAACAAAGAGGGAGGGAGAGAAGACCCTGGGGAGAAACTACTCAGTGTAATTCTGAGCTCTGCTGAAGTCGGACCTTCAAACGCTAGACCAAAAATATCCCCTGAATCTTACTAATTTCAAACCCATCATCCTCCCCATCCCTTCTCCTCTGTCCCCCAAGAGAGAGGAATAAGTGGGACCTATGCTCTTAAAGTGACAAGCAAAATGGAGATACCCTTTCTCAGGAAGACAGCAAAACACCTGTCATTGTTTACATGACACACTGAGGGTATATCTTTAGTAGAATCATAAATATTCTCCTGTCTCGGGAGGGAGATTCAGCACTCACCACTCTTGTTGTTATGGCAGATGAGTGGTTTTCATAACTGGAAATAGCAAGTCATTGGCTTGTTGGGTTTTCTTTTTTCAGGGCCAGAAGCAATATATATTCTTTCCCAAGGATTTTTTTCTTGGCCATTGTAGGCCTCCCTTAGGCTGCCCCTTTCTTGGTTTCCCTGAGACTACAATAGTCTCTCTTTACTCTCAGTTGTATAAGGAGCAGTTGATCCTTACTAAGCTCATGGGGCTGCATGACCATGGGCAGGTAACCTAACCATGTTTGCCTCAGCTGCCTTATTTATGACATAGGGAAAATAATCAGGCCCACGTCACAGGGCAATTGTGAAGATTAAGTGAGATAGTGCAAGTAAGTTCAGAACACTGTGCTTGGCATTAGAAAATGTTGGTTCTTACTATTGAAAAGGAAAATGAGTTAAGCGTATTTTATAATAGGCATCAGGAGTTCAGATGGGGTAAGCTGAGAAGGTTCTGTGAGCTAGACCTGAGAACTCAGGTGAGAGTCATTCCTCTGCCCCACCACTTCTGTTTCCTGATCTTGTGTCTCGGTTAATACTTGCTTTGTTGCACTTTCCCTCCATCTGCTCTCTCCAGGAGGACTGCAATGATGGTAGTTGGTACCTATAGGAGGAGGGCATCCCAAGCAGAAAAAACGGCTGATAAACACCTGAAGGTGGGAATTTATTGGGTGGGCCAAAAAGTGCCTTTGGTTTTTAAGTAAAAATAAAAGACACATTTTTCATTTTCATCAAAAACTTCATTGAACAACATAATCACCCTTTTGTTCCACTACCTTCTGCCATTTTTCAGGCAACTTCATGATTCCATCTTCCCAAAACTTTTATCTTTTTGAGCAAAGAACTGGTCCAGGTGCCTTTTACAGTCTTCCAGGGAACTGAAATTTTTTCCATTAAGAGAATTTGGTAAAGACTGAAATAAATGGAAATCCAAAGGTGCAATGTCTGGTGAATATGGCAGATGAATCAGAACTTCCCAGCCAAGCTGTAACAGTTTTTGCCTGGCCATCAAAGAAACACGCAGTCTTGAGTTATCCTGATGGAAGATCATGCGTTTTCTGTTGACTAATTCTGGACACTTTTCGTCAAGTGCTGCTTTCAGTTGGTCTTACTGGGAGCAGTACTTGTTGGAATTAATCGTTTGGTTTTCTGGAAGGAGCTCATAATAGAGGACTCCCTTCCAATCCCACCACATACACAACATCACCACCTTTGGATGAAGACCGGCCTTTGGCGTGGTTGGTGGTGGTTCATTTCTCTTGCCCCATGATCTCTTCCGTTCCATATTATTGTACAGTATCCACTTTTTATCGCCCGTCACAATTTGTTTTAAAAGCAGAACGTTTACATTACGTTTAAGTAGAGAATCACATGCAGAAACACGGTCAAGAAGGTTTTCTTCACTTAACTTATTTGGAACCCAAACATCAAAGTGATGAACATAACCAAGCTGGTGCTAATGATCTTCAACGCTTGATTTGGATATTTTGAGTATGTCGGCAATCTCCCGTGTGGTATAATGTTGATTGTTCTCAATTAATGTCTCGATTTGATCGCTATCAACTTCAACTGGTCTATCCAACCGTGGAACAACGTCCAGTGAGAAATCTCCAGCACAAAACTTCACAAACGACTTTTGACATGTTCGATCGATCACAGCGCCTTCTCCATACACTGCACAAATCTTTTTTTGCATTTCGGTTGCGTTTTTACCTTTCTTGAAATAATAAAGCATAATATGCTGAAAATGTTGCTTTTTCCCCCCATCTTCAATATTAAAATGGCTACACAAAAATTCACCAATTTTGATAAGTCATTTTGTAAATGCACGCTGATATGACAGCTATCACATACAATCTAACAAAATTGTTTCGAATGAAGTTAAAGACAACTAAATGCTCCTAGAGCCATTTTATGGAAAAAAACAAATGAACCTTTTGGCTAACCCAATACATGAACATTCTGGCCTCTCAGGGGAAATTTTCTCCCAGTCTCCCTGGCTCCCATTTTCCCATTGGTCAAGATTCAGCTCACCAGGAGCAACCCCTCTCACCCTTGTAGATTTTGTCAACTGGTCCCCCAGCAGCCATTTAGAAACCAGATCCCCTGCTCCAAGGTGTTGCATTTCATTCTCTCCAGGACTCAGCCCAGGTGGGGCACTGATCAGGAAAAAAAAGGAATTGGAGGAAAGAACTGAAAGGACACCAAGGAGTCCAAGGCTATACTTTGTCTTTCCTTGTCTTCTTCATTTTCCTTTTGTGAATGAATACATTATTTTTAGTTAAGTAATGCATGCATATGGTCTGAATTGTGAAAACATTCAAGCAAACAGATAAAAGTACCACTTCTCTCTCTCTGAACATCACTGCTGTTATCAGCTTAGTGTGAATCTATTCAAATGTACATATATATATATAAATTTTCTGATACCCAGTTGCTTCATCTGTAAAACAATTTTTTTCTTAATTTTACTGTAGTTGATTTACAATGTTGTGTTAATTTCTGCTGTACAGCATAGTGATTCAGTTATACATATACAAATTCTTTTTCATATTCTTTTCCACTATGGTTTATCACAGGATATTGAATATAGTTCTCTGTGTTATACAGTAGGACCTTGTTGTTCATCCATCCTACACAATAATTTGCATCTGCTAATCTCAAACTCCCAGTCCTTCCCTCTTCCCTGCCACTGGCAACCACAAGTCTGTTCTCTATATCTGTGAGTCTGTGTAAAACAATTTTTAAAATACTGAGCTCACCTATCTGTATGCTCACATATGTACAGTACATGGCATGAAGTCTGGAATGCAGTAAGTACTCAACAAATATTAGATGTCTTCTCCTTGAGGACCATTAGCCATATGGTTCTTCATGATATATAAAAAAGCTAAATATACATATGCATTTAACCATTGAATAAAACATTCTGTTCAACTATCAGGGAAACTACTCACCTCATGCCTGTTTGAAACTACAACACAATGTAAGTCATTTGGAGGTTTGTTCAATGGCTAAAGTGGTAAAAGTGTAAAGCCCAGGGACTTCCCTGGTGGTCCAGTGGGTAAGACTTTGTGCTCCCAACGCAGGGGGCCAGGGTTTGATCCCTGGTCAGGGAACTAGATCCCACATGCATGCCACAACTAGGAAGCCTGCATGCCAGCAACTAAGAAGCTCACATGACGCAATGAAGAAGCCCGAATGCTGCAACTAAGACCCTCACGGCCTAAATAAATAAATAAAAAGAGTATGGGAAGAAGACAGGGCTGAAAAAAGCAGATTAGGTTGACAAATTTAAAAAAAAAAAGTGTCAAGCCCCTTGCCCCCAAACCCTCTATTTCATGTTATTTTGATGGCAATGAAACTTCTCTTGAGAAGGCCTTGCCTACTGAGCAAGGAAGACACATGTTTTGCTCTCTATATTAGGTCTGTAGTGTTTGAAGTTCTGTACAGGGTCTAATAACTAGGCATTTTTCAGCAGCCTGTGAAATGTT
Source organism: Balaenoptera acutorostrata (assembly GCF_949987535.1). Lineage (NCBI taxonomy): Eukaryota > Metazoa > Chordata > Mammalia > Artiodactyla > Balaenopteridae > Balaenoptera > Balaenoptera acutorostrata. Next base: position 18,459,766 of record NC_080079.1, on the reverse strand, counting down.
TGAAAACTGAAAAGAAAATTTGACTTTAATATACACAAGAAAACTGAAAAATTGAACTTAATAAGTGTTTAATTAAATGTCTACAAAATCTAACATGTCAGCATTTTTAATAGGTAGATTTACATTCATAAAAATGTTTCATTTTATTTAAAAACAATATTTTGGTTAGATTTTTCTGACTATAGAAGTATGAATACATACTCAGAAAATCTTACAATGATTGTTGATAAATTATAAACAATAGTAAATTGGATTATAAGTAGCCAAATCATTTTAAAAGTAAAAATAAGAAAAAGTCCTTTAAAAAATTTTCAATGGGGCTTCCCTGGTGGCGCAGTGCTTGAGAATCTGCCTGCCAATGCAGGGGACACGGGTTCGAGCCCTGGTCTGGGAAGATCCCACATGCCGCGGAGCTACTAGGCCCGTGAGCCACAACTGCTGAGCCTGCGCGTCTGGAGCCTGTGCTCCGCAACAAGAGAGGCCACGACAGTGAGAGGCCCGCGCACCGCGATGAAGAGTGGCCCCCGCTTGCCGCAACTGGAGAAAGCCCTCGCACAGAAACGAAGACCCAACACAGCCAAAAAATAAAAAAAAATAAAAAAAATAAAAATTTTAAAAAAAAATTTAAAAATTAAAAAAAAAAGAAAAAAATTTTCAATGGAGAGTAATATTGAATGTAAGAGGTGATGCTTTTTAATCACTCTGATAAGGTATATGGATAACTGCAAAAGGAAGAGTTGGCCTAGGGTTTGTCAAAGTGCTAAAACAACTCCAGGTAGACCATATTCCTTAAACTGAAAGATGTGTTGTAAAGATCAAAAGTATTCTAAGACACGGTCAGCAGAAGGTCCAATACATACATCAAAAAAAAGTTATAGCCACACACTTAATCCTCTACACCTTCACTCAGGAACCAGTTCCATTGTCAACAGCACCAGTTCTGTGGCTTGCCCTATTTTAGTTCCTTCCCTTATGCCTGTCCTACCTGCCAAATAAGACAATAAAATCTCCAAGGTCAGGATTCACAACGACTGTCTCTTTTTATCTCATCTTGGGACATGTAGCAATCACTCCGAATTTACTTTTAAAACTGGAGATTAAAACAAGCAAGCACTTTTAAACACCTCTTAAAAAAAAATTCTTCTGAGTTTGTTACTAACAACATATGAAAAGAATCTGAAACTTTCAATTGTAAAACACTGCTGTGAAATTACATTTTCGCGAACATCTACTGTTTCTTTGTGCCTTGCTTGAAAATGTTTCTCCCTAGGATATTAGCATATAACAAACAAACCCTAGAGTACTTTACTTTCCTGCCCAAATGTAGTACTTAACTCTGGTTGATTTCTTAGCTAAAATTACTTACAGGAAGAAAAAACTGCCTAAGTGTCTTTGATTATTATGGAATATTTGAGCCCTCGTCAAGCAGTGCCAACCGTGCTACACAAAAAACAAAACACTCCTTGAGCGGCATTGTATTTAAATATGATGATGCTTCGCAGTTTAGTTTTGATGGAGAAAACGAGAATTATTATTCCCCAGGTGGATTTCCAACTAAGGATTAACCTTGTTCTATGGATTTCATAACTGTGGCATTACCGCTGTGCTTTTCATAATGAAGGGAAAATCCAGCATCAAATAAGCAATTTGCAGTGGTTTACGTTCTCCCCCACCTGGGTGAGAGGAGGAGCGTCAACTATTCCAGCTATGATTTTCTGAGCTTTTTGTTTCCTGAAGAGGAATTTACCTGAGCTCCTTTGGGGAAGAGATGTGTTTTCACAAAACCAAGTCATAATGCCCCAGACCATGACTGCAATTGTAACAGCATTTCTTTTCTTTTTTTCTTTTTTGCTATTTCTTTGCTATAAAAAAGAGTCAAGAATAGTCTCAGACTTTTGCTGGAGCACAAGAAAGAACCAACTGTACCAGGTGTAACTCCACTCATCCTCTCCCCAACCTCAAACCCCAGCAAACAACACTCCCCCAATCAGAATGGGAATTTTCACAAAAGATGGAGAACTGAGGTGCTGTTAATTAGGTCACTGGAGTCTTTTTTAAAAACCTGGACAAAAGAAAGAGAGGCTTGTTCTCTTAGCTAAGTTATTTATCCTGAGCTCATTCTTCCTAAGAATAGTCTCTCTCCATCAGCTGCAAATGAATTCAAAGATCTCCCAGCCCAGCCAGACACTTGGGATGCTTGGGACTCCTATGGGCTCGGTGGGATCCAGTCTATTCCCCGCCAAGGGGATTTCTCATTCTCTCATCCCTTGCACACCCACCAAGATTTCAAAGACTGTGTTTATTTAAAAAGCGGCACTGATTACATCCAATTAATTAATTTTCCACTTCTAATTAAGCAGACACAGATACCTACCAAGCAGCATGTTTAAGCAGCATGAGATAACCAGGGTTACCACATTACTACATGGAGTTGGTTTGACTACAACCTCAAATACAACAATTCTGAGGTTCCTAACACATGCTGATTCAGGGTGGCTAGGCGTAGGATTCGCACTAGGTTTCCTGAAATACAGAGAATGACTTAAGAACCCTGAGCTTGGGAGCACTGCCTCGGAGTCTTCACATAAGACCGTCCTTGGGAACTCCGTCCTGTAGAATTTATGTGAGCATTACCCCCCTCTCCCTTACAGTGGGTATTCCAGTGTCTAAACCTGTATGGATGGATATATTTCAAGATTTTACTGCCTAGCATTGTACTGGATGCTTTACAAACACAGTTTGAAATAACCATCCTAGTAATGCAATGAAGTAGATATTCAGTCATTCATTCATCCACTAATGTAACCTATAAAGGGCTTACAATGTATGGAGAACTGTGTGGGCTGCTAGGAATACAACATTGGAAAAATCCTTTCCTGTAGGTGTTTACATTCTAGTCTGGAGATACAGACAACAGATATCTAAAGAAACAATTGTGCAAGGAAATAAACAGGATGATAGAGTAGACAGTGAAGGGAAGCACTACTTAGGTAATGTGATCAAGGCTGTTATCACTGAGGGGCCCTGACTTTTGATCTGAGACCTTAAGGTATTAAACCTGCTTTGACAAGTGGGAAATCGAGGCTCAGGGAGGTTCGGCAAAACTCAATATCATGTATCTACTGAGATCGTGTTAAATTCTAAGCTATAGTTGTCAATCTCCAAATCTGTCTGCTTTCCACTATACCCTGTTGCCTCCCAAGGGGACCTGATAAATACCCAAATTCTGCCCTACATCAAGGCTGTTGTAGTAGAGGTTTCAGCCTTGGGCAAGCTGCAGAGAGAAGAGGATGTTGCCAAAAAGAGAGATGAAAACAAGGAATTAAAACTATTAAGCATCCTTATTTATATATAGGACAAACCATAGCCAGTAGTAAGGGATCCATATTTAATGTTTCTTTCTTCACTTCCTTAATTCCTCCTTAATTTTTCACCAATACCAAACTGTTCAATTTTTTTTTTCTTGTGGATGGTAATGAATGGGTCCCAATTTAATCTCTAGAGACCACAGATTTTCAGAGCCTATTTTTTAAGATATGAAAGTTACATAAATACTTATGTCCTCATCAAAGTCCAGATTTCCAACCCACCCATCTCCATAAAGTAAAGAGTCATTAAAAAAAAAAAAAAAAAACTCAAGGGAAAAAAATGTCTTTGTAAGCTGATTGAGCAACACAGAGAATTGCCTTGATTACAAGTGACATTCAAAGAGATTCTCTCTTCCACTTGGCCATTTCCTCTCCAAGTGACACTGAACAGGAGATAAGGTGTTTTTTTAGGACGCTTCCAAGAACAGTTTTATTGAACACAGGTTTTACTGAAGCTGAAAAACCCAGCTATCTTTGATCCCTAGAGAAAAAGTCTTCTTCCAGTAAATGAAGGGCTATTAGCTGAGGAAGGGGAGCAATCAAGGCACTGCCTTCCAGGGAAAGAACAAAGCTTCAAGCTTTGAGCACAGAGGAAGGGACTAGGGCTCAATTTAAAGAGGGCAGCTCTGACAGAGAAAGTTATTAAACACAAGGAAGAAAACTATCAGGAAAGCTTGATTGTGGCCACTCCTACTTCTCTTTAAAAATGGGACAGCTATTAATCTCACTAATGTGCAAGTAGAAAAGCAACCTATTTAATTTCACAGTAGCCTAAAACAGAGAAGGACCAGAAACCTGAGACTCTTGGAAGAAAATGTCACCCTGTCATGACTCCTCCATGATGGCCTGAAGTGCCCTCCCTCTTTATGGTACCCCCTTCGATATGTTATTGTTCATAATACAAGTAAGGTAGAGTTCATGGAAGTTTAGAACCTGGGCTTTGGAATCAGACAGAGGGGTCTTGGCTCTGCCACTTTACAACTGTGAGATGGGATTTTCGTGAAAGAAGAGTGGCCTATTGTTTCTCAGAGGCCTTGACAAAGCCTACACAAAATAACTTTCTCCCCCTCAACTCACCCCCAAAAAAAGGGTATTATTTTTTTTTAATGGTAGCCAAGATTGCAAAATCAAAGACAGAGAGGGGAAGAAGAGACGGAGGAGGAGAACAGAAGGAAAACAACAAGAAAGAAAGAAAGAATGGCAGTAAATCCAGAATTGCAAGCCTTGGTAAGGAGATGTGTGGGTTGGCACTCATTTTAGCATGAGTGGCATCAGCATTTGGAAGAGACGTTTGGCAAGTCTGAATATTTGCGATAACATGAGTTTTTCATGTCATATAAACCACAGAGCTTGTAAATCTGAAAGACATCTTTTCAAAGGCCCTCTTGCTGAGCAGCAGATTTGCATTTAAAATACATGGTAGATATTGCGTTTGACTTTCCAGTAACCACGCCCTGCAGGTAGGTAGCAGGTCACAGCAACCCCATCCCATGGCCAGTGATGAGTCCAGGGACGTACGCCAATTTGAGTTGAGGAGACTCAAGGAGAGTGTGGTTCAGGGTTCCTGGGCAGGAAGAGTTTCTTCTACACACCGGACGGTAAGTAAGGAAGCACATTCCCAGACTCTGTCTGTAGACGTGACTGGAGCTGGCCTGTGATCAGAGCACATACTGGGAGAGTTGAAGCCAAGTGAGACTCAGAGAAGGGGGGCCTCAAGCCCACCTACATGTGGACCTCTCACTAGGAGATATAATACATGTATGTTCAATAAATTCAGGGACTGCTTCCTACTTGTCCTGTCTTGCAAACTGACAATGCAAATTAGTGTATTAAACGCACTGGAAAGCCCTGCAGTATAGTAACCCCTAAAATTTGCATTTTGCCGACCTAACTTTTCAGAGAAATCCCTCTCCTCATAATACCTATTAATGTGTCATAGAACATACTTTGAGACATGTGACTGCGGAGTTTAGTTACTTTAGCCTGGATCAGCAGCCCTTCCTTAAAAACAAAAACTCTCTATCTCTATTACTAAATCAGTACAGTCTTTCATCTGCTATTTTGAACTGCTGTCCTCTCATATATTCCTTCATCTTTACTTTTCATACCCTTTTTGTTTCATGCACATTTGTGCCTTGCGGAGGCTTTCAAAGGCCACGCTGATGACGAGTTCAACTACTGAGATGTGTGCTAGTCTTTAAGGCAGTTTCATATGCCTGCCTACTGTCTCCCTACTCTATTCACTTCTTCCTTTCTTATTTATATATTTTTCTTACATACTTCATTATATCCTTTGGCATACTTTCTAGCCTCTGAACTCTTTTATCTGCTAACTTGCTACTGCCTCAGTTACAGGGCTTTCTGTTTTCAGTAGGTGTCACAGACACTTATTGCTTTGTCTTTCCAGTACTGTTTCTCCCCTCCCCACATGGTTGTAGTAGAAGGCACCATATTCTTACCTAACTCCATCCTCATCACTGCAATTTTTAATCATCAGCCAATCACAGTCCTTCCCTGGTATTTTTCTTCCTAGAACTGAGAGAGAGAGTAAGCTTCTCTGCCTGACTCTCATTCTCACTCCCCCTCCCTTTCCCTTCCCTTCCCTTCCCTTCCTTCCTTCCTCTTTCTCTCTCTCTCTCTCTCTCTCTCCCTCTCTCTCGCAGGTGACAGAAGTTGCGAGACATAAGTTGTTTCTACCATGAAAGACAACCAGTCTTCAGTAAGAATGGATGAAACAGACTGAAGACAACAGAGGCAGAGAAAGAAAGTTCCGTGGGTGTTCAGGTCAAGTTCTAACTGCTCCTGAATCTAGCTGCCTGTGTGCCCCTTTTTGCAATTTGCTATCCAAAGTTCCTTGAATTATCTAAAATGGCGGTCTGCAAACTAAGCACCCATGGACCAAATCCAGCTGCAGCCTATTTTTGTAAATGAAGCTTTACTGGGACACAGACACATACATTTGTCTGTTTACAGACTGTCATTGGCTGCTTTCATGCTACAACAGCTGAGTTGAGTCACCACAACAGAGAGGATATGGCTCACAAAGATGAAAATATTCATTATCTGGACCTTAAGAGAAAAAGTTTGCCAATCTCTGATCTAAAACAACTCGGTATTCCTCCAACAATTTCTCCTTTTTGCCTAAGGTAGCTCCAGTTGGTTTCTGTCAATTGGGACCAAAAAATTGTGATAAACTGGTCTTCAAATTGCCCTTGTGCTCAGTGCCCTCCATGCACAGCTCATGTGCCATCCAGTCCTGAGCTAAAGCCCTTTGCCCTTTTCTGTGCCTATCTTCTCTTTCTGATCATTTCTTGTTGTGCAGGGATTAGGCCATTCTATACAATGTTTTTAATCAGGGATTTACATATAGGCTTCCCCTTTATCCTTCCTTTCCACCTCAGGATATTATAAACTTTTGGTGGAGGAGGAACTACTTCTCATTCATCTTTGGTTTTCCCTCCCCAGGTACCAGGTACAAAGTAGACACTCAGTAAACACACATTGTATATTGAAGTAAATTTCTCCTCATACCACATCCCATCCTTTCCTCCCATTCAGTTAAATCTCTTTGTAAGAGAAGCTGTCTTTTCAAATACTCCTTCATTTTGCAAAAGAAGACCAGCTTCCAGGCCAACGTTAATAGGAGGACCACACCATCCAGAAATGAATCCCCAATCAGTGATCATTTTTAGTCTAAAACAGTCATGTTCAAAAGCATGGTCTGTGGGCAGCTGCAGCAGCCTCATCCAGGAACTCATCAGAAATACAAATTTGCAAGGTTCCACTCCAGACCTTCTGAATCAGAAACTCATGGGTGGAGCCCAGCAATCTGTGTTTTTACCAAGACCTCCAAGTCATTCTGATGCTCTAAAACAAAAGCAAGAGGTCAGCAAACTTTTCTGGACAAGCAAGAGAATAAATATTTAGGCTTTGAGGGCCAAGGAAACCAAAACTATTATATGGTACTTACATAAAAAGAGATAACACAAACTTCCAAAAATTTTGTGATGTAATTCAAAATATAATATTACATAGTATATAATAATAATAGAGTATAATTTTTTTGGAATACGGGTCTACCAATGAGAAGAATAGAATTTTTGGGGGGGATATCGTTTCACTTAATTGGGGTTCAAAGTGGATGTTCCCTATCATCAAATGGATTGCAAATGTTCATCTGTAAAAATGATTCTTAGTTCACAGGAACGGGCCATGGGCCAGATGTGGCCCACAGGATGTTTTACCAACCCTTGCTCAAAATCAATGCCTGAAATTCAGAGAAGGACCAAACATTCATTACAGGGTTAGCAGAAAACCTTTAAGTGAATCAGCAGTTTTCAACTAGGGAGAGGATGATTTTGCTGCCAGAGGTCATTTTGTATTGGTTGGAGACATTTTTGGTTGTCACGACTGGGGGGAGGGAGTTGCTACTGGAATCTAAAGGGCAAAAGCCAAGAATGCTACTATACATCCTACAATGCACAGGACAGCCCCCTACAACAAAGAATTATCTGGCCCAAAACGTCAATTGTGCTGAGATTGAGAAACCCCAGCACCGATAACACTTCACAGCTCACTGCAGGCCTGTGGACCCCCTTTTCACCTCCTGTCACATTCCTCAGCCTTACAGGCAATGCCCAATCCTATTCCTACTGTAACTTCAGACTTGAACATGATACCTTTAAGTGCCTGTGCAAAGATATTTGCAAGAAGCAAGGTTGCTCTTTCCGGAGTTTTCAAATTTTTATCGCTGAGGCAAATTTCATGTCAACTCTAATACTATTTAATTTCAGAGCTGTCCTTCCAGAGGGGGCTTAAAGCCTGTTTTCTTCCAGGTATAGCCTCATGCAATCAGATATTTGTTGTAAGGGGGAAAATAGAAAATAAGGTATTCAATAGGATCTTTGGCAAAAGAAAATGTCTTAGAATGTCCTAGGGTGTTGAAGACTCTATATGACAACAATAGAGAATAATGAAGCCTTTTGGTTTAGAAAACTTCTAATGATTCTGGTGGTGAAAAGTAAGCAATAATTGTTGTTATCCCACCTCCCATTCCTCCCTTTAAAAATCAGAAGCTAAGACATTCATGGAGGCCCTACTTAAATAAAAGACAAAGATACTTCCCCTTCTCCATGGTGTGGTCCAAGTCCATGAATAGGCTATAAAATCAGATTTGCTGAGTCAGATGATGGCTGCCACTCCTGGAAGTCAGTTGAAGCTAGGTGGCCTTTTGCTGGGGGTGGAGGAGAAAAAATTAGGAAAATATTGTTCTATACTTGGGAAAGGTTAGCTAATATTTAATGAGGGTTTATTATATGTCAGGCACTCTCCAGGTGTTTTGTGATATTATATTATTACAAGCCCGTGAGACAGGTACCACTATCCTCATTTTACAGACAAGGAAACTGAGGCTCAGAGAGGTGAATTAACAGGTCACACAGCCGATAGAGCCAGTATTGGAATCCAGGCATACCTGGCTTCAAACGTGAACTCTTAAACATTATTGAGTCACTAAGGCTTTGTGGATATGCGTGGAATCACATCATTTAGATATAAGAAATTTATAACAAGACTGGTTAGTCTTCTACTAACCAGTGGTTAGTGAGGACCTAGAAGTTCACAGAACATCTGGAAGTGGGTACACCCTCTCCTGATGTGCAGTGTCGCGTGATGCTGGAGAACTTGGTAAGATTGATTTGTGTATGACGTGTCACTCCATTTTCTAAGACAGCCTCACCCACTGCCCTTGGTGAGCCTCAATGGACCGGGTGGGTGAGGAGGCTGCCTCCAAGAGTAATAATTGCGTCTGGGAAATTGTTCAAGTTTGTAAAAGCATATTGTTTAAAATGAAAAAAAAAAACCAAACAGCTTATTCTTTTTTATGATGCAAACCACAGAGAGTAAAATCTTCTTGGCTAGAGAATATAGTCAAAAGATAGAATAGTGACTCTCAAGGGAGAAAACTGAGTATCAAAAATCCTAGGCTAAAGCCAAAAGAGGTATATTGGTTATAAAAAGGAGCGAAATTGTAGTGCTGCTACTCTCCTGTCAGGAGGGAAAAGTCTTCCTCTACCCTGCTAGGTTCTTCTGGCTGATCTAAGAGTTAACATGAGACAGATTAAAAAGAGAAAACTCACGCGAAAGTTTAGTAACATATATACATGGGAGAGACCCAGGAAAACTGAGTAACTTGCCAAAATGGCCAAAACTCTCACCTTAAATACCATCTTCAGCTACAGATAAAAAAGGATGTTGGGGGTAGTGGTTTGGGACTTCAAAGGGCAGGAAGGCAATTGACATGAAAATAAAAAAGCAAATGTTTGGTAAATAAATGTCTGCTGGGCTATGCAGAGACAACAAGGCACAGAGTGGACCCTGATCTTAGGCTGGCCTAGAGTTTCAACCTACAAATCTTAGCCCATAATCTTTGCAGATGTCTCTGCTGATAGCTCTATTCTGGAAGCAGCCCTTTTATCTAAACTCTTTAGGCAGCTGGGGAAGGGGTGGGAAGTAAAAAGAAAGGCTTCCTGAGTCTTCTGTTTCTTGATTGTCTTCAGCTCAAAATAATTCCCATCCCAAAGAGACATTTGGGGTGGCAAATTTGCTCCCCTATACTACCTGCTGTTGGGTCACAAGCACTCTCGTACAGAGAGGGCAAGGAAAGACTGAAGAAAGAGACAAAACACTCTAGATTGGTAGGTGTAGGTTTAATAAGCAAGGGAACTTACTTATTAGGCTTGTCCTGGTGGCTGAGAGATGAGTAGATCTCCACCCCCATCACCCAGAATCTTAAAAGTTTATATAGAGGTCTTCACTGGGTTCAGTCACGTATTTCATCCAGATGATCTCCACAACACCTTACTCTCTCAAGGCTGTGCCCTTGAAGCAGCTCCCAGTGTTCGAACAGTGGGTGGAATTTACATTCCAAGGACAGGGAGGGGGTGAGGAGACTCCAATTGCCTGGGTCCAACTCACAGGTCAACCAGAGGTCCTGTCCCTTCAGTGACCTTCTCCAATACCCTTGCAGGAAAGAGAAATGAGAAGGAGGAGGGAAAAGAAGGGATTCTCCAAATATCTGTTCCTCAGAGGAAGCTCATACCAAACTGCAGTCCTAACTCAGAGACACATTTTCCCAGGCACAATTCAAAACAAGCTCCATATGTACAAGGAAAGGGATGCACTGTAAGTCAAGTCAGCTGCCCTGTGCTCAGAGTTGGGTACTTCCTCTCCTGCTGACCCCAGTCAATCAAAAGACCCAACCCCCAGCCCTCCTCTCCCTCACTCTACCCCAACACTCACATGCACATACATCTTTGGGGTAACCCAAAGGGAGACCCTGAGCAGTTTCCAAGGAATTTTATCTTTCCCACATTGTGTGTTCAGAGAACAATGTCACACACCCGAAAAAAATATGTATATATAAATAGATACATACAGATGTCAGTACGGTTACAACAGACTTGAACGGACAGTTAGAATGTGTTTGTTGTAGTGGATACTGGGACCAATGACTAGTTACTTATTTTTCCAACTATGATATATTTTGTTGAAGCAGAATTTGACCAATTAAAACTTTTTTTTTAATTAATTAATTTATTTATTTATTTATGGCTGTGTTGGGTCTTCGTTTCTGTGCGAGGGCTTTCTCTAGTTGGGGCAAGTGGGGGCCACTCTTCATCGCGGTGCGCGGGCCTCTCACTATCGCGGCCTCTCTTGTTGCGGAGCACAGGCTCCAGATGCGCAGGCTCAGTAATTGTGGCTCACGGGCCTAGTTGCTCTGAGGCATGTGGGATCTTCCCAGACCAGGGCTCGAACCCGTGTGCCCTGCATTGGCAGGCAGATTCTCAACCACTGCGCCCCCAGGGAAGCCCCTTACTTCTTTTTTTTTTTTTTTAACTGAGCAGGACTGTATTTACCAGATAAGACCTCAGCATGCAGCGTCTTATTTAATCCTTATAACAATCTGGTAAAATATTATCATCCGCATTTTACAGGAATAAAAAGAAAGGATGGAAGGAAGAGAGGGAGGGAGGAATAAAGGAAGGAAGGAGGGACGGAGGAATGAAGGAAGAAAGAAACCTGAGATTCAGAAAGAGCAAGTAGTTTGAACCCAGGAACAGGGATGCTAAATTAAAGACCTGCTTTATTCAAGGAAAAACTCCCTAAAAAGGAAACTTATCTCATCCTGGCAACCATTATAATGTAAAGAAAATTTCTTCAGCCATCTAATTAAAAAAAAAAAAAAAAGACACATAAATGTATAAAATCATTCTGGCCTCAAAAATTTATTCTGCAACAAGAAATACTAAAAGACAATGAAGCAATCGTTATAGTTTTGGGAAGGAAAAAATATAAATTATGATCACACAATTTTATTCCCTTCTTTTCAATTATGAACCTGACTCGGGGAAAAATTGTTATGTGAAGTCTCCAAAACTATACCAGTCGTTCCCCTTTGTTTAAACGACTGCTTGGATATATACTCCAGATGATCAAGAGTTACATCCAAATTAAAATAGTCTGGAATAATGGTATCAGTCAGGGTATAAATGACCTGGCCCAGTGGCTAGTGCAACTCCCAACAAGCATAATAGCCAATTTGTCACAAGAGACCTGAGGAGAATTCTCCCCTAAGTAAATCATACTTGATTCTACTGGCAACACTAATGAGTCTGGAAAAAAATGCAGAAAGCTAGTATGTTCAATTACAATATCTGGATAAAGCCTAAGAGTAAAAATATTTCTTACATTGTTACAATATAAGATAAAGACAAATATGAGATATTTCTCTGAAGAAGACCTCCCCTCAGGCAGGCTTCACATTCAGAAATCCAAGTACATATTTTTACAAATGTAGAAAAACAAGGAAATACATGAAAATATCCACATGTTCATCTTTGAGTAATGGGATGATCGGGAAATGCATTTATTGTTCATGATTCTGTATTTTCCAAATTTTCTTTAATAAACACATAGTATTTTAATGAAAAAACCTTCTAAAATATGTAAATACAAAACAAGTTTTAAAAAAACAAAGATTTAGATTCTGGATTCTGCTTCCATGCTGATATTTGAATGTCCTAGTTTCAAAAAACTAAAGTGATCTCTCTAAAGAGCAGTGCAGTATTCATTTTAATAAGTGAACTTGAATCATGAACTTCAAAACGCAGCAGATCTTTTTTTTTTTACTTTTTTTTTTTAACATCTTTATTGGAGTGTAATTGCTTTACAATGGTGTGTTAGTTTCTGCTTTATAACAAAGTGAATCAGTTATACATATACATATGTTCCCATATCTCTTCCCTCTTGCATCTCCCTCCCTCCCACCCTCCCTATCCCACCCCTCTAGGTGGTCACAAAGCACAGAGCTGATCTCCCTGTGCTATGCGGTTGCTTCCCACTAGCTATCTATTTTACGTTTGGTAGTTTATATATGTCCATGCCACTCTCTCACTTTGTCACATCTTACCCTTCCCCCTCCCCATATTCTCAAGTCCATTCTCTAGTAGGTCTGTGCCTTTATTCCTGTCTTGCCACTAGGTTCTTCATGACTTTTTTTTTTTCCCTTAGATTCCATATATATGTGTTAGCATACTGTATTTGTTTTTCTCTTTCTGACTTACTTCACTCTGTATGACAGACTCTAGGTCCATCCACCTCACTACAAATACCTCCATTTCATTTCTTTTTATGGCTGAGTAATATTCCATTGTATATATGTGCCACATCTTCTTCATCCATTCATCTGTCGATGGACACTTAGGATGCTTCCATGTCCTGGCTATTGTAAATAGAGCTGCAATGAACATTTTGGTACATGACTCTTTTTGAATTATGGTTTTCTCAAGGTATATGCCCAGTAGTGGGATTGCTGGGTCTTATGGTAGTTCTATTTTTAGTTTTTTAAGGAACCTCCCTTTAGCGGAAAACTTTTACTTAAACATGTTTCAGCTATCAGTGATAATAGAAAAGGAAATATTTATGAGTCTGAGTAAAAGAGAATTCTTTCAAGTTCTTAACGAAAGGCACTTTTGGAGGAGAATTAGCTAAAGGGAAAAAAATCGCATAAAGAGTTGAAGGAAAAATAAATTATTTATCGCCTCTCCTGCAGCGCCCTCTAAACTTTAGCTATGCGTGAAAAGATGCCTGACGTGAATTACATTGTAGCACATTTCCATTTAGAATTACATTATAGGTTTCAAAACACCCTTGTTCTGTGTGCAGGTTACAAGTGTGAAAAGCCAGTCAGGTACAATGCTAACCTCATCATATAAAGAGAGCTCTCTTTACAGGGTAGATGTATTCCTGGAAAGATGTATGCAAATCAAATTATATTTGAAAAGTACTTGGGAATTCGTGCTGCAACTGAAACCTTTAGGAAACCAAGAATCCTTGGATAATATGGAAAAAAAAAACCCACTAAATCATCCATCTGGCAAGCTTAAATGTTTTTCATATTTGCTTTCTTCCAAAGGGACAGTTTGGACAATATGCAGAGAAACCCCTGACAAAATCTATTACTTATACTAAAGGTTAGAATTTCAATTTAAGAACAAAGAACAGTTGACTAGTTAGAACAATCTGAGTAGAACTAAAGCAAAACATACACCCTGCCCCAATAGAGGTAAACAATACTTAAATCTGTTTCCCATCCTAAGAATTTTCAGCATACTTAACCAATTTAAGAATGAATTTTCCCCTTTATTTTAATTGATGGCATCCATAAGCCAGTTGGAGCTATATGAGTTCCAGATAGCTTTAAAAGAGCAATTATTTTCAGACCATTCATGTATTTTTAAATATTTAATCTAGAATTCAGAATATAGTTTGCCTTGTGTGTTTGACATTTTGTCAGGGAAAATACAAATGCTTCAAAACAATGATAATATCAACTGTGATTACAGCAAATTAGAATCACATCCTCAGTCTCCTCCCCTGGGGTTGTTTTGGGACCAAGACATACACAGCTCAAGAAATTAAAGTGCAATAACTAATTTGCCTTGACATTGAGCAAGAAAAACTGGAGGTTACCTGAATCGGGAGTGCGGTTTCCTCAGTTCTGGTGAAGGACTGTCACCCCCAGGAGAAGCTGGGGGGATGCAAGAGCCCTGAAGATGCAGCTCTTAGATTGGATAGACCACCCCCCAGTTCTGCAAATCTACACCTGGAACACCCATTGGGTCCTAAGAATGACCACTGTCTTGGGGCAGATAACATGACATAAGTGGGGAAAGAATGCTGATTTTGTTATTAATAACAGCAGCTACCATTATTATATCCCTTCCACTGGGGATCCTCATAGGCTAGACCTTCTGTAGATTTTACCTCAGCTGTTGTCAATAACACTGTTCCAGAGAAGGTAATCCTATCTCCATTTTACTCATAGGAAAACTGGAACTAAGTTATAGTGATTTGCCCAATGTCACACAGGTAGTGAATGGCAGAAGGGAGCTTTTCTCAATCCATATCTGAGTCTTAAACCCAGGGTTTTTCCAGTGTGCCAAGCTTCAGATGAAGAATCAAGAATTTATGCCGGGGGCTTCCTTGGTGGCGCAGTGGTTGAGAATCTGCCTGCCAATGCAGGGCACACGGGTTCGAGCCCTGGTCTGGGAAGATCCCACATGCCGCGGAGCAACTGGGCCCATGAGCCACAACTACTGAGCCTGCGTGTCTGGAGCCTGTGCTCCGCAACAAGAGAGGCCGCGATAGTGAGAGGCCCGCGCACCGCGATGAAGAGTGGCCCCTGCTTGCCGCAACTAGAGAAAGTCCTCGCACAAAAAAGAAGACCCAACACAGCCATAAAAATAAATAAAAATAAATAAATTAAAAAAAATAAAATAAAATAAGAATTTATGCCAATTGTGGTAGCCAGCCTCCAAGATGGCCCCAGGGATGCCAGCTATTCCTCCCTTGCACAATCTCCTCCCACACTGCACCAGGTTGACCTCTGTGACCAATGGCATATGGTAGAAGTGATGGTATGTCACTTTTTTTTTCTTTTTTTTCAATTCCAAAATCTTTAATCTTCACATTAGGTGTGTCACTTTTGAGATTAGGTTATAAAAGGCTGTAGTTTGCCTCTTGAATTCTCTTTCTGTCTCTTTCTCTGTCTCTGTCTCTCCCTGTCTCTCCCTCCACCCCCTCTCTGTCCCACCTTTCGCTCTTGGAGAAGCAAACTGTCATGCTGTAAGCAATCCTACGAAGAGACCCACTGGTGAGGAACTGATGCCTCTGGCCAACAGCCAGTGAGGAACCAAGGTGTGCCAACAACCATGTGAGTGAGTTGGGAAGCAGATGCTCCAGCCCCAATAAATCTTTGAGGTGACTGCCAACCTGGACAACAGCTTGCTGCACCCTCGGGAGAGACAGAATCAACCGGCTAAGCTGCTCCCAATTTCCTTAACTTCAGCAGCTGTGTGACATAATGTTTGTTGTCAAGCTGCTAAGTTTTGGGGCAATTTGTTACACACATAACTAAAGCACCAGTATATGTGAACTTTCATAAAGATGATAAAATATGTAATTGGTTTCCTAGTACACTACATATGCCAAGCCTTGCGCTAAATACCATGAGAGAAATTTAAAAGCATAGGAATAACATGACCCCAGCCCTCAAGTAACTTTGAGCTGGAAGGAAAGAAAAAAACATATATGTAGGTAGATCACACAAATATTTTAAAAAATATTTCAGTGGTTTTTCTCTTGGGCTTTTCTGTATACCATTGTCTTCTCCCTAGTTAGCCCAAATTATCTAACCAGATGCTTTGGGGATAGTAGGATTATTTTAGAAGAGCTACAAAGAAAAAGAAAGGGTTATAATTAAATTTCTTAAATTCAAAATAGCATTTTTCTTGCAAGATAATTGGTTATAATCCAGACATTGTTGAGAAGGAACAATCTTCTAAATCCTTTTAGCTCCCATGTAACATATCAAGAGCTAGTCCTGGCACATTAAATCACAGACTTTCTTCCATGATGTACAGAATATAACTTCCTACCTAGGATGGCTATGCAGGAGCAGAAGGAAAATATGACATAGGAGGAGCAAAGACAAAGTCAACCTGGGGCTTCCCTGGTGGCACAGTGGTAGAGAATCTGCCTGCCAATGCAGGGGACACGGGTTTGAGCCCTGGTCTGGGAAGATCCCACATGCTGCAGAGCAACTAGGCCCATGAGCCACAATTACTGAGCCTGCACGTCTGGAGCCTGTGCTCTGCAACGGGAGAGGCCGTGATAGTGAGAGGCCCGCGCAACTAGAGAAAGCCCTCACACAGAAACGAAGACCCAACACAGCCATAAATAAATAAATAAATAAATAAAAACAAAACAAAACAAAACCAAAAAAAAGTCAACCTGTGGTGGACACTGTGGTCCCCCAGACTCCCCCTCAGAACTGAAAGACCCACCCTTCCAGATGCTGGGAGGGCTCCTGGCAGACAGCCCTCAGCTAAAGGGTCACTGTGCCCAGGCTATACCCCTTTGCAGGGCAGTTCTCATCTGACACCTGGTAGATGCAGGGCAGTAGAAAGGCTTGGCCCTCTTGCCCCAACTCAGGACAACTCTAACGAGCCATCCCTGGTTTCCCACGTACTGGCTGGGGCCACTGAGACTGCATCACAGCACAACTTCTCCCTCTGCCCAGTCAGGCTTCCTTCCTTTGCCTCCCATGAGTAGTGATCCCGAGAGGACTCCCTGATAAACCTTCTGGAAACTGATCTGTCTCTCAGCATCGGCTTTCCAGAGAACCCAAGCTGCGACACGGTCCCTTTGGGTCCAGTGGCACGTGGGTAGAAGGAGAGGGGTAGATCTGCAGGATCAGACATGTGTCCTGAACCACAAAGTCCTGGAGAGGAAGGAGCTGCTGACACACTATTGGCAGTTGACCTCTTACGCAGCTCGCTATCTGGGACCTAAGAGATCACCCTGCAGGCTGGCACTGCACCAACGCAGGGGGCCCCAACACAGTGAGGAGGATGGAATAGGAGAGTCGGGCAAAGAGAAGATCAAGTTTGTTCTCCTGACTCTTCCTGGTTTCCAATGCTGAGGAAATGCTAAGCTGAGGACCAACAGACCAGCCATGGGCCCCTCCAACCTAAGTATGTGGGAAAAGACTGCTCAGTCTAGGGGCCAGTTGATGGATACGCAGAGTTTCAGAGGGTCTTCAGTCCTTAGACAGCAAGGGAAAGGAGACAAGATCCAGGGAGAACTGGAAAAGATCAGATGCAGATTCAGCAGCAGTTCTCAGCAGTGGATTGGAGCAGAATGGCTAGGTGTGGGACCAGACCAGCAAAACCCAAAGGGCTAGGTCAAGGCTGGAGAGCCCGCTTTCACCCCAGTCCTCTAAGGTCACATAAACCACTCCTCCTTCCCCCACCCCGACTCTTTGCTACAATATTAGAAAGGAGGAGAGAAGGGAGCATGGAGCTCTAAAGACTGATGTATTAATCAATTTTCACTGCAAAGTAAAGGAGCTGTTACAGTGGAGGATTACTGGACTGAATGTCAATATTATGACATAGTATGAGTGTGTTTCGTGTTTGGTAATTGCAATCATTGTTGCTTTTGTTGTGGTCATCCACTTACAATGCTTGGTGTCAGTCTATTTATCTCTTGTAAAAATAAAATACAGTGTGTGTGTGTGAAAAAAAAAAAAAAGACTGATGTATTTAGCGGAGCCATCCAAGCAGAGAGACTCCTGTCGGCCTCAGTAAAGGTAATATGACTTCAATGGTGGTTGGAACGATCTCAGGAGATGCTGTAAATAAAAATGAAAATGTACATTTGTAAAATGTATTAGGCTGTCAAGATACCTAACCTCTTCTCTTTGACATTTCTGTTTTTGTAAAGTCTTTGTTTTCAAGAGGATGAAATAAATGTTTAGGATTGGAAACATTTTAAATTAGATGAAACCTGCATGTGTAAGCATTTCCAGTGCATTGTACAAGCTGAGAGCCAGCAGACCTGCCACGATGCCCCCACCGAGTGGGCGCTTGGTGTAGGGTAGACTGGGCAGATGAGAAGCAAGTTGAAGACTTGAAAGAAATGAAGCAGGGTCTGTAGACATCAAGAGGGAGGGGAAGGCCAATCAGCTGTCCCTTGTGATTAAGAGTCTCTGAAAGAGAATATGTGAAAACTAGAGTAACCACACGTCCCAGTTTTCTCAGAAGAGTTCTGGTTTATACAGAAGATCCTCATGTTCTATCCAGTTAGTCCCTTTCATTCTCAAAAATATCCCAGTTTACATAAGAAATTTCATGGTCATCTTAATTAAGTTATTTATTCAGAAGGAAATAATTATATATTTAACAGTAAATTTTTCTGCTTAAATAATCTTATACTGAATCCTTTGATAAAACTAAAAAACACTAAACATGACCCCTCCCATTAAAAGTGAGAGAGAAAGAGATGGATTGATTCTTGGCTTGGACAGTGATTACTAGATGTTTCGCTTTGTTTTGCTTTGTGGGGGGCTCAGAAGGAGACCAGATCATCTACAGACAACATGAAGAGACCCAATTTCCTTTGCACATCTCGATTCACGGGGAGGCAATTTGCAACCCCAAACACATGCATGAAAAAATTAACCATCTTAGGCAGCCAATTAAGGGCTGAACAAGTGGCACAGGCAAGATGGTTACTGACATTCTGAGAAAGAAACCACTAGCAGTTCCAGTTGTTCTCGGGAGTGTCATATAAGAGGTGTGGCTAGATCCCGATCTCAAAAGAGACGTAGAAGAACAGATGAATGGATAAAGAAGATGTGGTACACATATACAATGGAATACTACTCAGCCATAAAAAAGAATGAAATAATGCCATTTGCAGCAACCGGGATGGACCTAGAGATTATCATACTGAGTGAAGTAAGTCAGACAGAGAAAGACAAATATTATATGATATCACTTATATGTGGAATCTAAAATATGACACAAATGAATTTATTTACAAAACAGAAACAGACTCAAAGACATAGAAAACAAACGTATGGTTACCAAAGGGGAAGGGGGAGCAGGAATACATTAGGAATTTGGGATTAACAAATACAAACTACTATACATAAAATAGATAAACAACAAGGTCCTACTGTATAGAACAGGGAACTATATTCACTATCTTGTAATAACCTGTAATGGAAAAGAATCTGAAAAAGAATATATATATAACTGAATCACTTTGCTGTACACCAGAAACTAACACAACATTGTAAACTAACTATAATTCAATTTAAAAAAGAGAGAGACGGAGAGAGAGGAGAGAAGCATCCATACAGGCAAAAACCAAACTCCCTGGGTAGTCTGCAGGCAGAGGTGGGAGGAATCAGAGGACCAGCAGAGACAGGTTTGCCGGAAGTTCAGGGTTGCTGCAAGTATCAAAGACATAAACTTAGAAGGATGGTGAGAACTGGATTAGGAAGGGGTCCAGGATGGGGAAATCTTGCCAGATTTCTGGAGAAGCATAGATCCTCTGGGATTGTTGGTAGGAGAGAATTTGAAATACTGGAGTTAGTTACAAAGATGCCCACTGAGATGAGAGTAGTTGTCAAGATGGCTGGCTCTGCTGTTGTTACAATCTAATTTTTTGAATAGGTAACAGTCTTGTGGTTAAAATGTCAAAATGTACAAAATTATATATGATTTAAAAACTTCCCTACTCTCTAACACAACCTGTTTCCTCTCCCATTTCTTGTCTATCCTTCCAGAGATATTCTATACCACAGAAGCCAAGAATAGTCTCATTCACTCCCTCCATTTTGGTTTACATCAATGACAGCATATTATATAAATAATTCTGACCTTGGTTTATTTTTTTCATCAAAAAATACATCTTGAAGATTGTTCTATGTCAGAATATTAAAAGTTCTCAGATTTTCTATGGCCTCATAGTATTCCATTATATGGACATATCATGGCTTATTTAACAGTCTCCTACTAATGGAAATCCTAATCTTTTCCTATTAATAGCAATGTTGGTAGTTTTGCCCTTCTACGTTCACCATTGCACACCTCTAAGTACACCTGTAGGATGTTTCTAGAGGGGGAATTGCTAAAGCAAAAGATATGTGCATTTGTAATTTTGAAATATTTTGTGACATTGCCCTTCATAAAGTTGCACCTATTGCATTCCTACCAGAGGATCTGGTTCCCCAAAGACCAGTGAACTCAGTGGGCTGTTAAACTTTTTGATTTTTGGCCAGTACTGAGAGGTGGAGATAGAGGTGAAGAATACAGCTTCTTCTATTCCTGCTATTTCCTGAGAAGTAAAGGGGGCGCCCATGGCTCTCTCTACCTTTGTATTCATTGCCCCACCCCCCAGGAAGGTAAGGTCACTTATCAGACTAATAAACTTAGGAAGCATAGACTAATCATTCTCCTCTAAGCTTCTCTTCCTTAGCACAAGTTGCCCCAGAAAACTGTTCTTCTTTCCTCCACGTAGCATAGAGAGGCTGCCATATTCTGGGGGTCAGTCCACGACCGATTTGACTCTCACACTAAACTTCATCTTACAAATTAGCCCTTATCAGTAATGAGGAGGAGATTTCAGCCCCCATCTGCTATTCCCTTGTTTTATTCCTCAACTTGTTCACAGCTCAGACAGGGAAGAAGGTCAGAGACCCAAGTAGGTGGTTCCGATTTAGAGAGATGTTAACTATTTCCTAGAAGTTTACTTCTCAACTAGGAATAACTATCAAAGACTTCAGTTGTCTACCCAGGAAGTATTTTTCCAAGTGAGATCATCTGTCTCTGAATCACTGGGAATGTGAGAGTGGGGGAACTATGTAAAATGCAGATTCTGGGCCCAAGCCGGAATTGCTGAACTGGAATCACTGGGTTGGGGGGGAGAGAGTGGGAGGAAGAGGTGAGGCCCAGGGTTTTTCATTTTATAACAAGCTTCCCTCGGTGAGTTTAAAGCACAGTTTAGAGAGCATTGCACTCAAGAGTTAATACTAGTCCTAAGAAAATCCTATGTAACCTATATGATTATGGTGACCAAAGCCAAGGAAAGAAAAGGCGAGAGAAAGTATGACTCAGGAGAGAAAACCTGAAATGTTAAGAACTGGCAAGTACTAACAAGGAATAACAGGGAAGAAATATTCATGAGGCTCTTAAAGAAACAGATAAATAGCTTTCTCCTATTAGGGATGGTACTTGAAAGCTGAGTGGCATCAAAGAAGAGGGATAAATAGGACAAATGAAAGCCGTGGGCTTCAATTATTTATTGGCATGGTGAAAAATGAAATTTGGGGGATTCAGAGCCTTCCACATATTCTAAATAAACTGCTCTTGCCTGGCTAGATTAATGAGTACATTATAAGACTGGATGTTAATTAGTTGCCTTTACATTGCTCTACCTATCCACAATACAACTGAGAGGTTATTATCTCCTACTTGTTAGTTGGCTATTAACAGGGGAAAGTAATTGCTTCAGAAATTATTCCCTGGAAAGTGCTTAAGGTCTAATGTTGAGAAATGTATCTGCACACATGTTTGCATATAAGCCAGGAAATAGCCTGACATGCTGATGCTTCCTCACGCTGCCTGGGCTACAAAGCAGGCTTCAATCTTTCTCATCTAATTGTTCACATTTATCCTTCCAAAACCAGGTATGAACCAGCTTCATGGCCAGAGAAGCTTCCATAAGGGGACCCAAAACTTGCTGGATTGGTTAAATCATTTTAACCCAATTTAATTCATTAGTTATCTTATTAATGTCTATTTTTTACATTTACACTAAAAGGTTGTCAAGTTTTGGTGTAGTATGAAAGCATTGCCACAATTATCTGAAAAGCTAAAATATCCTTCTCCTTTCCATCTACATGTCTATGTATGGCCAAATTTTCTTTATATAATACTTCAATCAAAACAACACATTATAAAATAATGAATAAAGAAGCAGATATGAGAATATAGCTGTATTCTACCAGGCCAGATACTGTCTAGTTTATTCATTCATTGGCACATACACTCCATGTCATGTTTCCTTGGCCAGGCAGATCCTCTCTCTGATCAGACATTAGCGGCATCACCAAATACTATAGAAAAGAAGCATTATGAGTGCAGGCGATTGGATCAAAGGAGACAAATCATGAGAATGCACTGATACAATTTTCAAAATACTTGATTGAATGAAATGCAAAATTAAAACTTTAAATACTTTTTAATCACTTTTCAAATTGCCAGAGGTTTTCCTTATTACTAATGATATTATATCTAACCTGGGCAGAAATACATTCTGGCATTCTGCTCATGTGAACATTAATTAGCACATATTTTATGAAAGAATGACAGTTACAGATTTTTAAATCTAAAAACAATGCTGCAGGGTCTCAGGATTTGCACGATTCCAGGGGTTGCTATTTACATGAAGTTGACATGAAAGTGGAGTTAACACAACTGTCGGCAGTGATCCTACGTGCATACACTTTGACTCAGATATTCCAGTTGTAAGAACTTGTCCTTAGCAAGTGACTAAGGATGTGAGCAAAAACCAAAGTCCTCATCACCAGGTAGTCTATGATAGTGCAAAATGAGGAAAAATATAAGAATCAAAAACACATGAAATAGGGGCTTCCCCGGTGGTGCAGTGGTTGAGAATCTGCCTGTCAATGCAGGGCACACAGGTTCGAGCCCTGGTCTGGGAAGATCCCACATGCCGCTGAGCAACTAGGCCCGTGAGCCACAACTACTGAGCCTGCGCGTCTGGAGCCTGTGCTCCGCAACAAGAGAGGCCGCGATAGTGAGAGGCCCACGCACCGCGATGAAGAGTGGCCCCCGCTTGCCGCAACTAGAGAAAGCCCTCGCACAGAAACGAAGACCCAACACAGCCAAAAAATAAATAAAAAAGAAAAAAAACAACACATGAAATAAATGGGTATATCTATACTCTGCAACCAATAAGAATCAAGGAATAGGTATATATTCAGTGACTTTTAATGACATAGCACTAAAGCATCATGTAGCTGAAACAGTATGTATGGGATGATACATTTTTCATTGGTAACTGTAATCAAACATAGTTGAGCATCATTGTACTATGGTGGTAAAGTGCATAGCTCTGCAGTCAGATTGCCTAGCTCAAAATCAGGCTTTGACACTTATTAACCAAGGAGTCTTGGGCAAAGTTCTTTGCCTAGTGGGGATCTGGAATGTGGTTACTGCTTATAGTCCTGAGCATCCAGAGAGCAGAGGGAAGTCAGGAAAGGCTCCATCTTTCCACCTGCACAAGAGGCTCCTGGGAGCAATATTTCTTCCAAATCTTTCCATGCCATCTGAGAGCAGTCCCAGCCAGGCCTGCTCTCAACAGCTTCTCCAGCTCCTACCTACCTGCCAGCCGCATCAACATTAAAATGCCCAGTGCATGTTTTTTAAGTTTATTTACTACTGGTAATTTGGCTTCTTTGAAGTTTAGGGTTTCTTACTTATTGATTTACTGATTTATCTATTTATTTATTTATTTATTTATTTGCATTTGGAGCAAAATACCTAATCATAGATGCAAAAGTATTCCAGCAAACTATTATCATCAGCTGTTTTCCTTAGCACAGAAGGAGCTCCCTGCGATGTGCTAATGACAATTTGATAACATCATATATCCTGAGACCAGCAAGTGGTCCATAAAATGGCTACATGGCTAAATATGCTAACTTTCTCACTCTTTAGAGCTTTTCCCTCAGGCTGGGGTACCCTGAGTACAGGTCCTCAGCTTTGAGGTCTGTAAAGAAAATAGTTCTGGAGATCAAAACCCTCCTTCGGCATTCCTGAAGGCCTCCCTGGTCCTGGCCTTCCTCACTGGCAGTGACTGTAACCCACACCGGTGCTGTTCACGCTCCTCCCAAGCACCTGGGGGCAATGGCACTTCTCTGGCCACTGGAGGTCGGATGCAGCCGTATCACTTGCTTTGGCCAGTGAAATGAAATAGGAAGTTCCGCTTTCTGGGTGGAAGGTTTAATGCCCAGTGTGAGGCTCTTCAGGGCTCCCTTCACTGTATCACAAGAACTCTCAATGCAAAGTCCCAGATGGTGGAGTCACCATTAATCAAGGTCTTTGCATGAGGATGACATGGAACAGTCTCCCGGAACGCGGAAAGATGAACCATTGCTGTTTAAAGTCAGCAAACTTTTTTGGGAAAGGGCTGAATAGTAAATATTTTCAACTTTGCAGGCCATATGGTTTCTATCTCAGCTTCTCAGCTCTACCCTATGTAGCATGAAAGCAGCCCTAAATGATAATATAAATGCTGATTCCAATAAAACTTTATTTGTAAACTCAGGCAGTGGACCAGATTTAACCTTGAGCCATAGCTTGGCTACCTCTGTTTTTGTTTTTATAGCAAAACTTTTTTTTTTTTAAAGTAGAAAAATTATTTCATTTTTTCCTGCTTTATTGCAGTACAATTGGCAAGCGAAAATTGTATATACCTAAGAGGTACAACAAGATGATTTGAGACATATATAATGTGAAATAATGACCACAATAAAGCTAATTAACACAACTATCACCTCACATAGTTACCATGTGTGCATGGGTGTGTGTGTGTGTGTGTGTGTATGTGTGTTTGCGTGTGTGTGTGTGTGGTGAGAACATGCCTGCCTCTGTTCTAAGCCATGAAAATGTTAGGGTTGTTTGTTACCCAGTATAATCTAGCCTTAACTGGCCAATAAAGCAACAATAGGTCTCCTAGGGCAGCACGCCTGAGAAACAAGTCACAGGGGGTGACACAACTTTTCACAGTGACTTAGATCATGGTAAAAAGCCTTTGAAGTAACAGTCATTTGAAGCCTAGGTGCCTAGCCGAAGCAAAAAGATATTGATGAGCTATGGGGAGGAAACAGAGAGGTATTTCTAAAGGAGAAATCAAACTTGTCCTAATAGTTGAAGAAAAAGAGTTAAATCCCCTGAGGAGATGCCGGTGGTTTTCAGAGCCATGAAGAACACCTTCCCCAGCTCCTTATATCCATGCCAGACCTAACACCCGCCACAGACAAAGTCTTCCCAGGAGAAAACCTCTACAGTGCTGCTTCTCAAAATTTAGCCTGAGTCAAGATCACCTGAGGATTGGTCAAAAACCCAGATTGGTGGAGGACTCCGCCCCCAGAGTTTCTATTTCAGGAGGTCTGGGGTGGAGCCCAAGAATTTGCTCCTGTTGGTCCTTGAGAACCAAGCAGAACCCTATGGGACCTTCCGGGGACAGACCCCTCCCCATATCCTCTGCTTTAGCTCCTTTCTGAAGTACTCAGATAATTGTATCTGATGCACATTTCCTGAGTTGGTTTACAGATGCTGAAACTACCACCAAATGTAAGAAATTAACTACCTGATGACCATGAGCACGTAGCCCCCAGACCTACTGGCACCTAAGGATTGATAAGGTGAACTCCCATGACACCGCCCTGTTACCTCACCATCAACCAATCAGAGAATTGTGCACGAGCTGATCACAAACACTGGGGTGCCCCTCCCTCACCCTGCCTTTAAAAAGGCTTCCCTGAAACCCATCGGGGAGCTCGGGAAACACTGCCTTTCCTTCACCAAAACCGTGTGTCCAGAGACCGGCTTTACTGCACGTGGGCAAGCAGACCCAAGTTCGGTTTGGTAACAGAACCACTACTCTACAGAGTTAGTACCAGTTCCATCTTGAGGAGGAACAGAGAGGAACCTTCAGATTCAAAAGGTCCTGCATTCTGAGTGGTGTTTTACTCATGGTTATGACCGACGGCTTCAAGGTTAAAGTGGCATCGAATTCAATCCTATCACTGCCATTCACTAGTGGGTGACCCTGGACAAGTTACTTCTCTGAGCCTGTGATCCTTCTTCAGGGAAGATATGGTAAGAATATTTACCTCCACAGAGTTGTTGAGAGTGAACATGTAACACGAGTCAGGCTTCTAGAATGATGTGGTCTAGAAATCTCAGAAAGCGTCTCCCCTGTCTGGTGCCCCTGCATATGGCCCCCTCTCCACTGGCACCTCATGGGTCAGTAATCCAGCCTGGGCTTCCTTAGGTGGTAACTGGGCTCCCCCAGAGAGAACGTGGACGCGGCCAGGCTTCTTAAAGGACAGCTGTGGAAATGGCACGGTGCTGTATCTGCCATATTCTATTGGCCCAAACATGTCACAAGGCCTTCCCAGGTTCAAGAGCAAGACAAAGAGACTTGAGGGGAAGGAGCTGCCTGTGTATAAGAGAGGGAGATGAACTGCCGGCTGCCATCTTTCTAGAATGCTCCTGTGGTTGAGAGGTTAAAAGGAATTAATAGAGACAAAATGTTTGGCACACAGAATGGGCCAGTTCTACTCCACTAACCCTGGAGAGTCTGGTGGTGAACAAGCTCCAGAGTCACCCTTATTCTTGCCAAGATGGCAGCAGTAACCCCCTGCTGGTTTCCCTGCTTCCCCTTTTGTTTCTGCTCTCCCCACTCTGTCTTTTAGAAAAAGCAAGTCAGATGATATCACACCCCTACTTCAGACCGTCCAGTGGCCTCCCATGATACTTAGAAAAAAGTGCACTGTTTACCCTCTCCCCGATTTTGCCTCTGCCCAGCTCTACAGCCTCGTTTCCTCTACTCTTCCCATCACTCACCCTGTTCTGGCTGCACTGGTCTCTGCAGGTCCCTGAAATGACAAGCACTTGCTTTTTCCCTTTGCACTTGCAGTTTCCCTTTTGCGGAGTAGCCTTTCTTCACAATCCAGGCTTAATCTCTTAATTCTCAGGTGTCTGCTCAAATATTTCATCAGAGAGGCCTTCCCGGCCCACGCCACCTAAAGGAAATGTATCATCATTATCTAGCCACTTACTTCCTCTTACTTTTCTATCACAGTAATTACCACTACTTATATATGTATTGATTTATTTGTTATTATCTCTCCCACTGGCAATAGACCTTGTAAAAAAATAACAATCCAAAAATGGAGTCATTTGCCCCCATGACAGTAAACAAAGACATATTTGCAGTCTCAACCTCTCCCAGGAATGTGACCTTTGAAGCACATGATCTGAAATTTCCTCACTAGCCCTACTGAGGTCATCTGCATAATAAAACCCTGCTATTCCCTTTCCTCTGAAAGAAGATAACCTCCAGGCTGAAAACAATTCCTTCTTTTCTTTTGCTCATAACTTCCTTGCCCCACCCTCCTGCCTATAAAAACCTCCCATTTTGTGCACCTCCTTGGCTTCCCCTTCTGTTTACTAAATAGGGTGCTGCCTGATTCAAGAATCCTTGAATAAAGCCAATTAGATCTTCAAATTTATTCGATTGAATTTTTGTTTAACAGCCTCATGTGGGCTTATTGATTCTGTCCTGTTCACCTTTGAATCCTCACCACCTAGTGATTGGCATTAGTATGAGCTCAATAAATGTCTGAGTCTGGGGAGGGAGGGAGCCTTTGAATGCGATACCACGACCTTAGATTCAATGTTATCTAAGAGTCTAGTCAAGTCTACAGAAGAGACTTGACTACAAAAATGTGGCAGTTTTCATCTGGCAGTTTCCCCCACCTCTTTGCACGGCATGATTCTTTTACAGGCATCTTTATTGTGTTGCAAATTCTCTTTCACTTAGACCCCAGGCAGGCTTGTGAGAACTGAACGTATCCTTAAAACCTACTCTGCCAGTTTCCCCAAATGCAGTGTTTCAAAGAGTATTTCTGGCCATTTGTCTTGTTTTCCCTTTTCTGTGATTAGTTATGGTCAAGCTAAAAGCAATCTGCTAATAAATCTTTTCAAGAGCACTTTAATTGCGATGCTCATGTTCAAATTTTTTAGCCTCAAAACAAAATGCTCAAGGGAAGTCATGTTAGATGAGCTGAAATAAGATCCAGGGCTTTGCTTTTAACAAACAACACAGTGAACAGCCAAGCAGTGGGGAAATGAAGACTTTTTGAACAAAAGAGACAGTGTAGTGAGGTTAAGAGTATGGATTTGGTATCTGGCAGAACTTGAATTCTGGCCCCAATACTTACAAGGTCTGTGGCCTTGGGAATGTTGCTTAAGCTCAGTTTTCTCACCTATAAAACAGGGATCATAATTATCTATGTCATAGGAATGTTTTAAGGCATACATGAGTTCATGAATAAGAAATGTTTGGTATAGTGCGTGTCAGTATTAAGGGTCTAGTTAATGTAGGCACTGCATCACTATGTTAAAACAGGACCATCTAAAACCCTAAAGCGATGTTCTCTAATACTTTACATGCCTGGTGTTTGGGACAAGAGAGCTGGTTTCCAACCAGTGGATGAATGAGAAGGCAGTACAAGGAAAAGCTGCTAGGATCATCAGAAATGGGAAGAACATCTGAATATGAATGAAACCACTAGGAAAGATCCAGCTCCTCAGCCAGCAGAGCCCTGAATGGTTACCATAAAAGGAAGTGGCAGAACTCAGTAAAATTGAGGTTTGGGGGAAGGCTCTTTTGACAGAGGAGATAAGAGAGGTCCCCAGAATCTAAGACCTGCCAAAGATACACCATCCCCAACCTCTCCAGGAACCATGACCACAACACCCCCCACCCCCCCCTACCCCCCACACACACCATCCAAAGCATTTGGAAAAGAAGAAAACTCATCAGGCAAAACTGAAGTCAGAAACTCATAGCCCCTGCAAACACAGGCCAGGCTTTAACTTTCAAAGGGAATCCAATATCTAAGCTAATTGGAAATGTTATGTCCATGACTTACGCTATAGAACCTGGCCCCAGATGAGAGGAAACAAAACGTTCTCTCATTCTTGAAACCAAAGCAAGCCTCCTTATATTTCAAAACAAAACCTTATCTAAGTGGATGGTCAAAGAAGCTGGCAATGGTACAGGAGGCCTTCTCTTTTCTACCAGTAGCTTTGCGCTCTCCAGTGAGGCTATTTCTACCCAAAGTACAAAGAGGAAAAATATCTCCATTTTTTTCACATTTGAGTAAAAAGCAAAGCTGAAGTGCCAGATCCTGCCTTCCCTTTTAAGCTCTTGATTCACTGCAATGGTCAGCTCACACCCTGCAGCAAACAGGAAATGAGTAAATATTGTCAGGGTTTTAAATTGCTATCTATACATTGCTGTAGGGGGAACATCACAAGGGACTCCAGTGAAAGCAAGAACACAGCAAAGTACTTTAAACTTGGAGTCAGAAAACACCCTTTATTCTCTAGCAACACACTCAGAATTGAGCCTTAGGAAGTACCCAACTCTGAATCTTCTAGGACAATCTAATTCATGTTTTATACTTTGCAATAAAGACTCTTTAGTAAGTGATTGCTATATGTTGATGAAAAATTAGTCGAACAAGATAATGGGTACCTTCTTGATGTGTCTGTAGGCTAGACAGAGGAGAACCAGGTGACTGCTTCACTCAGGAGGTGAGGCAGGACTAATGAGGGAGCAGACGTTACTCCCTTGAAAATGTAGTGCAAGAGAAAGTCCCTGATGGCCAACAGTCCAGTTATACAAAAATTCAAGCCCAGGATCTCCCTCGGCTTGCATCCCTGGCAACACCACAATCCTACACAACTTTCATCTTTGCAGCATGTACATCTGCAGATGGTTTGCTTGGTCAGGGGGTGTGGAGGTGCCTCTCATACCCCTGTATTTGTGAGTTGGCTTTATTAACAACAGAGCTGTTTTTGCCAAAGAAGATGAAAGTGGGGGCTTAATGGAGAAGAAAAGGTGGCTTGGATTAAGACATAGATGGATCAGTCTTGGTTGTATTTGAGAGAACTACTTAAAATGTGGGTAATACATCATCTATTCCATTTATTCATCAAAGTTATCTCAAGCACCTATTCTCTGCAGGAACTAGGGTAACAGATAAGGTTGAAAAGATGGAATCAAAAATAGGAGCTTATAGTCTGGAAAAGGGAATAAGACATTTACATAAATAATTAGAAGATACAGAGTTTATAATACATGGCAAAGGAGATGTAGATGCAGATAAAGTGATTACACTAGGACCTATAAAGATGGACATACAAAAGGAAGAAGCATATGTAAGTTTTGTGGCTGGGAAAGCATTGTGTGCCTACAGCAGATGATAGAAATGGGATTTAAAGTTAGAAAAGTAGGTTGGGGCCAGATCACATAGGCCCTGGATGAGTCGGTTAAGGAGGGTGTACTGTATTTCTGAAACGAAGCAGGACCCTGTGGGGTTCCTGGGTACAGAAGCCCTTCTGTTTCCCCGGTTCTTGTTTGTAGGAAATAGGTTTCATTCAGCCTCCATGACCTTCCCTGAGTTCCAAAGGGTAGGTTCAAACGGTTGCTAATCAGGGAAGGGAAGGGATGTGGAGACAAGGGAGGAGCAGTCAAGAAACAACAGTGTAGCCTTGGGGAAGGGTCCTGGTCCCTCCTCAAGGGATATGCATAACAATATCTTTCAGCTGTTTTGCAGATACTGAAACCCCCCCTCCCCTGGGTAGAAGAAGTTAACTGTATGCTGCTCACAAGCATGCAGACCCCAGACCGGTTGGAACCAGAAAGTTGATGATGTTGACTCCCAATTACCTCACCACCAACCAATCAGAAGAATGTCCATGAGCTGATCACACCCTCCTTTCGAACCATTACTATACAACTCCTCAAGGTCGGGACACACAGTTTGGAGGGCATTAGGCTGTGTGGCCCCCTTTGCCAGGCAAAGCAATAAAGCTATCCTTTTCTACTTCACCCAAAACTCTGTCTCCACAAATCGATTCGGTACCAGTGCACAGAGGCCAGATTTTGGCTATGTTTCTTACACATCAGAGCACCAATTAACTGTTTTGATCAAGGAGTGATATGTTCACAGCTATGTTTCTCAGCCAGTAGCATCATGTAGAGAGAAATCTTTGGGCTCTAAACTTATTTGATCAAGCATCCTATTTTTTAAAAAAGCATGCAATAGATGCATATTCATTTATAAGTTATATACATGAGCCACTGTCTTGATACATTATGTACATAGTAAAGCATACATTTAAAAATAGGAATTAAGAAAAAAATATACAAGATAAGTAAATATAAGTGTTATCATTTTTGCCCACACCTTAGTGAATTCTTTGGGTCTATGTATTCTATCTTAGAGACCACTAGGAAAAAAGGTAACTTTCCAAGCAGGTAATGGGAGCCCTTCCGTTATGCACCTATGTCTTAGAGTGGAAGAGCAGATGTCCATCTTTGGGGTGAGGGAAGCTGTAGGAAAAGACCGAAAGGGGAAGAGGCAGGAAACAGGCCCAGTGTCAGGCAGAATTAAGTGAAGGCTCAAACTATGCTACACACAGTGGATGCTGTTCAGCTCCTGTGTCCCAGACCATTTCTTGAATTCATTCTAGACTTTGCCCATGACACTAAGGACATAAAAATAACTATCTTCAAAGAGCTTATTTTTAAGAGTAAATAAACATGCCTAGAGGTAGTACTGGGGCCCAGGGCAGGCCACTGTAAATTATGCCTAAATGGCATATGGATTATTTGGAATTAAAGTTACTTAAGAAACAGCTGATGCAAGAGGGACACTCTGACCCTCCTCTCTGTCTTCCTGAAAGCAGGAAACAAGTCTCTCCTTTGGGAGGTGCGCTCCCTGCATCTGGCAGAAGGACACCTTTATCACTAGAGATAGGGAATTTGGGCAGAGAAGCCTATATAAATGAGCCTGTTATTTCTTTAATTTACTACTCCAAACCCAAACTCTCTTTAGATTCTTCACTAAATGAGCACCCAAAACCTAAGTTTCTTTGTCCTGTCAATTCCTCACAAATTTATTGTTTCTTTGCCTAAAAAGTACAAAAGCTACCTGCTTTGGCCTCTTCTTAGAATCCATTTTTATGAGACCTCCATGTACACAAATTAAAATTTGTTTCTTTTTCTCTTGTTACTCTGTCTTGTGTCAATTTTATTATTAGTCCAGCCACAAGAACTCAAGAAGGGTAGAGGCAGAAATTTCTCCCTCCCCAACAGTAGCAAGAGATATGTATTATTAAAATGCACAAAGAGCTGAAAGAATAGAGGCTAGGGTCAGCTCACTTCCCATGACAGGGGGCAGTGGGTCAGAAAAGGGTTTTCAGAGGAAATGATTGAGCTAGGCCTGGAAACATGGCTAGACTCTCTCTTGGTAGACAGAGGTTGGCTATTCCAGGTTAAACACCAGGGGCTGCACTAAGGGGATGGTGTATGGTCCACCATTTTTGCAGCATAACATATGAGTCAAGAAAGGTAGACTCAAGCTAGATTATAGATGGTGGAGGACTTGAATGTCAGGCCAAGGAGTCTGGGCTAGCAAGTCATGGGTGCCCATGAAGGACTTGAGGAGGAGAGGGGTAGCAAGATATCTATGTCAATAGCCACACCAATTGCTACCATTTACAGGTTCTTCCTATTTACCAGTCCCTGTGCTGGTCTCTTTAGCTATATTTTATCATTGAACCCTTACAGCGACCCTCTGAGTTGGGTGTTCTCATTGTCCCCATTTTAAAGAAGAAAGAAAGAGAGAGAGAGAGAGAGAAAGAGAGAGAGAGTGAGAGAGAGAGAGAGAGAGAGAGAGAGAGAGAGAGAGAGAGAAAGAAAGAAAGAAAGAGAGAGAGAGAAAGAAAAAGAAAGAAAGAAAGGAAGGAAGGAGGAAGGAAGGAAGAAGGAAGGAAGGAAGAAAGAGAAAAAGAAAGGAAGAAAGGAAAGAAAAGAAAAGAAAGGAGGGAGGGAGGAAGGAAGGAAAGAAGGAAGGAAGGAAGAAAGAAAGGAAGGAAGGAAGAAAGAAAGAAAGAAAGAGAAGAAAGAAAAAAAAGGAAGAAAGGAAGAAAGAAAGGAAAGAAAAGAAAAGAAAGGAGGGAGGGAGGAAGGGAAGGAAGGAAGGAAGGAAGGAAGGAAGAAAGAAAGAAAGAAAGAAAGAAAGAAAGAAAGAGAAAGAAGGAAAGAAAGAAAAAGAAAGTCGTTTAAGTTACCTGAAATCACACAACTGATTAGAGGCCAGGCTGCAGTTTGGACCTGCATCTCTCTGACTCCTAGCTCAGGCTCTTAACTGCACGCCCATCAAAGCATGCTGGGGCAAGTCTATGGGCCAGAAGTATAGGTGGATGGAAGGAGACACTGAGGCTGAGGAGGTGTGGATTCTACCCCAGGAATGCTCTGGACAGGACTTAGGACCTGAATTAGAGCAGAAAAAAGAATCAGGAGCCAGGCTGGGGTTGGAATTGACAGAACCCAGAACCAAGTACCCTTGGAGGACAAGAGGAGGGGAGGGGGAAAGGGAGAACCAGAGCTGCCCCTGCAGTAAGTGCAAAGCCTGGACTGAGGGATAAGAGTAGACCATCAAAGAAGGAAAGTGTCTACAGATGAGGT
Source organism: Balaenoptera acutorostrata (assembly GCF_949987535.1). NCBI lineage: Eukaryota > Metazoa > Chordata > Mammalia > Artiodactyla > Balaenopteridae > Balaenoptera > Balaenoptera acutorostrata. The sequence continues at coordinate 18,426,122 of NC_080079.1, read as the reverse complement.
TTCCATGATCATCTTGTCTTCAAAGGCAAGGTGATGATGGAAAAAGCACAGGTTCTGTTAGCTTCAGGTGTACAGTAAAGTGAATCAGTTATATATATACATATATCCACTCTTTTTTAGATTCTTTTCCCATATGGGTCATTACAGAGTATTGAGTAGAGTTCCCTGCTATACAGTAGGTCCTTGTTGATTATCTACTTTAGATATAGTAGCATGTATATGTCAATCCCAGTCTCCCAATTAATCCCTCCTTTCCCCTTTCTCCTCTGGTAACCATTAGTTTGTTTTCTACATCTGTGACTCAATTTCTGTTTTATAACTAGGTTCATTTGTACCATTTTTTTAAGATTCCACATATAAGTGATATCATATGATATTTGTCTTTCTCTGTCTGACTTACTTCATTCAGTATGACAATCTCTAGGTCCATCCATGTTGCTGCAAATGGCATTATTTCATTCTTTTTTATGGCTGAGTAATATTCCATTATATATATATATACGTACCACAACTACTTTATCCATTCCTCCATCAATGGACATTTAGGTTGCTTCCAGGCCTTGGCTATTGTGAATAGTGCTCCAATGAACATTGGGGTACATGTATCTTTTTGAACTATGGTTTTCTCCAGATATATGCCCAGGAGCAGATTGCTGGATCATATGGTAGTTCTATATTTAGTTTCTTAACACAACTTTGTAAATCAACTATACTCCAATAAAAATTTTTAAAAAAATCTCTGCCAGGGTAACTAAATAAAAATTAATTAATTAATTTAGAAAAGAAAGAAAGAAAGAGCACGGGTTCTGGAGTCCAAAGACTGGCTTGAACTCAAGGTCTGCCATTCACCAGCCTATGTGACCTGGAGCATCCTTACATTCCTGACTTTCACTGTCCTCATCTGTAAACTGGGGTGATGACCCCACTCCCACAGGCTTTTGTGAGCATTAAATAAAATGATGCACAAAAAGCATTAGTCTGGGGTCTGATTTTAACAAGTCCTCAATAAATATTCATCCTTTCCCTTCTTCCTCCTTAAATTAAGAAATTAGAACGCTTTAATGAAGTGGGGACGTTATTTTGTTTTATTCTTTTTTATTGAAGTATAGTTGATTTACAATATATTAGTTTCAGGTGTACAGCATAGTGATTCAATATTTTTATAGATTATACTCTATTTAAAGTTATTACAAGATAATGCCTATATTTCCCTGTGATGTATATTATATCCTCATTGTTTGTATCCCTTACATGTTATTTTAAAAGTTGGTGGCAAAATGCTATTTAGAAAAACATCTTGAAAAGCTATTCTGGTTGTGAAAAAATGGGTTCTAGCCATGATAGGGAAGATGGAGGAGATAAAAAGTAGGTAGGTCAGCGGACTAAAGTAAAATTCATTTTACATTCCAGAAGAAAGGAGATAGTGTCCAGGCAGAAATTAACAGACATGAATTAGTCCTCAAAAAAAGGAAGAAGGGCCATTAAAATGGAGGGAGACTAGAGCCTAAGAAAAAGGGACAGGCACTGAGGCATCCCTGGTTGTGGGAAAGGCCAGGGGAGATTTACAGACCAGAAAAGTCTAATAAATGATTCAAGTTGTCTGTCTGGGCTGTGTTGTGATTCCTCCTTGGTAAAAGTCTATTACATCAGCTGTCTTGAGCTGGGGATGCTTTAGGGAAAATTTTTAAAAGGGTTTGTGGCACATTCAGGTAGATATGGAGTAAAATGGAAAGAAAAGCCAGAGGAGGTGAACCTAGGTCAAGATCAAGAATTATTCGGTGACAACAATAAATTGGAGAGAGAGGTAATAAAGAAAATGTATTCGTGAGGATATTAAAATTGGAATGGGGCTTCCACTGAATATTAAGATTGGAATGGGGCTTCCAAAGAGCAGGAGTGCAAGCCTTTTTATTACTTTGTTTTTAAGTATTAAAAGACAGATGACCCCGTAAGTCCTCAGGACTTGGATTCCTAGACAGCTAATACTTGAATTATTTATGTAACCCAGATATCAGCTGCAGCTCCTTGTCCCTCAACGAGTGAGCTGAACTTGTCTTGAACTCTACTTCCTCATCGTGAGAGTCCAAAAGGCACCACCATCTTCTTTCTGTGAATTCCCAGCCTCGTTTCCTCATGGTCCCTCCATCCCTGCTCCTTTGCCAGAACTTAGCATCTCCATTCCACTCTCTCTACCAATTCCCACAAAAATGGCCACTTGAGCCAAGCATCTGTGAGTCGAATCCCTTTACCATCTCGTCGTCTGTCAGATGTTCCCACCGTACACAGCCTGCCACCCACAAAGGCTCCTCCTCGCTCCTTTCCTTTATAAGCTTATTAAATATTTTCTCTGTTTTCACTGTCTTGAATCCTTTTCATCTCATCTTTCCCATCTTCCAAACTTTCCACAGGAAAGAAGAGTGTCTTCATTGTTTTCTTAGAATAAATCAATCCTCCTACCTAAGTGACTCATTTTCATCACTGTTAGAAGCATTTCTAAGTGCCTAGTATCTGCCCCAGGCACATAAGATACTAAGAAATTCTAGAACTGAGATGGCTATCTCCTGCAACCTTCTGGTATTTACAGGTAGAATTAAGTTGTGTGTGTGTGTGTGTGTGTGTGTGTGTGTGTGTGTGTGTGTATTCCTATCAATTTGTTATGAAGACACAATCATGCTCATCCCAGACAGAAAGTAGAAGCTACCTTCTCTGGGAGGCTTTTTGCACAACCCCCTCCCATTTTCCCAAGAAAATTTACTCCTTCTCTCTTGTACATATACCCCCATTATTTTATGGCAAATGTTCATTGGCATGTCTGTCTCCCCTCTAGCTAGAGTTCCCAATAGCAGGAACTATTAATAAGATACATCTTTGAAATCCCAGGCCCTAGCATAGTTCTTCCCACCTGGAAGGTACACAGAAAATGCCTTTTGAATGAAGAAATGAACAAATGAATATCTATTTTTTACATAATCCTGGAAAGACACAACATCTCAACAGAAGTGTCTGAACAGTTTCCACTGTTTCAGCTAACAGTGGAATGTCCCATTCCCTGTCTCCCAAATTTAGGGAGCTTTATTTTTCTTCTTAGTTGATTTTTCTGTGCAATGTCTTCATTTCCACCATGATGGTCAATGGTTCCTTCAGCATAGCACTCATCCTGCTGCTAATGCAGTCATCAGTTGCCTGCCTAGTGCAGTTTTAGAGGTGGTTCAAGAATGTGCTTTCCCCAAAGTATCCCCCTTCCCACCCCAACCTTCCCAAATACAAAAATACCTTTCCAACTGAGTTGGAACTGACATCATAAGAAATTCCACTGTAAGAGTTCCAGAGGGCCACTCTTATATTTGGATGGTAAGGCCAGAGGTCACTTGCATGAAAGAGTCAACCCTGCTTAGCATGGATTAAATTCTCAGATTGGTTTGTAGACCCTTGGCAAAGAGGGAACAACTACAGACAAATGGTGAGCCCAAAGAGCCTTATCTGGGGAGGAACAGCATCAGGGACAAGGCCCCTATCTTGGAAGTGACCCTGACCCAGGAGCATTTTGTCAGGTCATTAGTCTCAAATTATGCCTTACAAAACAGTTCTCTGTACTTAAGACTCCACGCCTGCAGAAACAGAGTTTTGCCATTCTTTGTTCCTCCTTGTTCAAAAACCCCACCTGGAATAATTTCTGCTGAATTCATTTAAAAAACATCCAAGTCTGTTATTCCTTCTGCTCTTTGTAATGAACAAGATTTCTTTATTCTGTGTGTTATCAAGGAAAGCTTCTGGCTTTGTGTCCCAAAGTGAAGCAGATCTCACCAAAAAAATACCCCGTGAGGGTCCCATCTGAGCTCATTAGTAGAAAGTAAGGATGCAAAATCCAGCCTGCTTGTTTACCCTGTGTTCCATCTTTTGCCATCCCCCTTTTTTCATTTCCGTGTTTGCTCATATTTTTCATGTTTCCCACTGTTTCTTTATTTGCCTCCAGAGTTTAAAATCAAATCTGCCTGAGAGACCTTCAAGATGGCGGAGTAGTAAGACGTGGAGATCACCTTCCTCCTCACAAATACATCAGAAATATATCTACGTGTGGAACAACTCCTACAGAACACCTACTGAATGCTGGCAGAAGACCTCAGACTTCCCAAAAGATGCCCTCAGGCGACCCACACACAGAGGTAGGGCCAAATCCAAAGCTGAACCCCAGGAGATGCAGGAACAAAGAAGAGGAAGGGAAATCTCTCCCAGTAGCCTCAGAGCAGTAGATTAAATCTCCACAATCAACTTGATGTAGCCTGCATATCTGGAATACCTGAATAGACAACAAATCATCCCAAAATTGAGGCAGTGGACTTTGGGAGCAACTGTAGACTTGGGGTTTGCTTTCTGCATCTAATTTGTTTCTGGTTTTATGTTTATCTTAGTTTAGTATTTAGAGTTCATTATCTTTGGTAGATTTGTTTATTGATTTGGTTGCTCTCTTCCTTTTTTTTATATATATAGATATATATATATTTTTTCCTTTTTTCTCTTTTTGTGAGTGTGTATGTGTATGCTTCTTTGTGTGATTTTGTCTGTATAGCTTTGCTTTTACTCTTTGTCCTAGGGTTCTGTCTGTCCTTTTTTTTTTTTAGTATAGTTTTTAGTGTTTGTTATCATTGGTGGATTTGTTTTTTGGTTTGGTTGCTCTCTTCTTTCTTTCTTTTTATTTTTTCTTTTTTTATTACTTTTTAATATTTTTATTGTTAATAATTATTTATATGTTTTATTTTAATAATTTCATTTCCTTTATTCCTTCTTCCCTCCCTCTCTCTCTCTCTCCTCCTTTCCTTCTTTCTTTCTTGCTTTCTTTTTCTTTCTTTCTTTTCTTTCTTTCTTTCTTTCTTTCTTTTCTTTCTTTCTTCTTTCTCCCTTTTCTTCTGAGCCATGTGGCTGACAGGGTCTTGGTGCTCTGCCCGGGAGTGAGGCCTGTGCCTCTGAGGTGGGAGAGCCGAGTTCAGGACATTGGTCCACCAGAGACCTCCCGGCTCCATGTAATACCAAATGGCAAAACTTCTCCCAGAGATCTCCATCTCAACGTTAAGACCCAGCTCCACTCAACGACCAGCAAGCTACAGTGCTGGACACCCTATGCCAAACAACTAGCAAGACAGGAACACAGCCCCAGTCATTAGCAGAGAGGCTGCCTAAAATCATAATAAGGTCACAAACACCCCAAAACACACCACCGGATGCAGTCCTGCCCACCAGAAAGACAAGATCCAGCCTAATCCACCAGAACACAGGCAAAAGTCCCCTCCACCAGGAAGCCTACACAACCCACTGAACCAACCTTAGCCACTGGGGGCAGACACCAAAAACAACAGGAAGTATGAAACTGCAGCCTGAGAAAAGGAGACCCCAAACACAGTAAGTTAAGCAAAATGAGAAAAAAGAGAAACACACAGCAGATGAAGGAGCAAGGAAAAAACCCACCAGACCAAACAAATGAAGAGGAAATAGGCAGTCTATCTCAAAAAGAATTTAGAGTAATGATAGTCAAGATGATCCAAAATCTTGGAAATAGAACGGAGAAAATACAAGAAACGTTTAACAAGGGCCTAGAAGAACTAAAAAGCAAACAAACAATGATGAACAACACAATAAAAGAAATTGAAAATTCTCTAGAAGGAATCAATAGAAGAATAATTGAGGCAGAGGAACGGATAAGTGACCTGGAAGATAAAATAGTGGAAATAACTACCGCAGAGCAGAATAAAGAAAAAAGAATTGAGGACAATCTCAGAGACCTCTGGGACAACATTAAATGCACCAACATTTGAATTATAGGGGTTCCAGAAGAAGAAAAGAAAAAGAAAGGGACTGAGAAAATATTTGAAGAGATTATAGTTGAAAACTTCCCTAATATGGGAAAGGAAATAGTCAAGTCTAGGAAGTGCAGAGAGTCCCATACAGGATAAATCCAAGGAGAAACATGCCAAGACACATATTAATAAAACTACCAAAAATTAAATACAAAGAAAAAATATTAAAAGCAGCAAGGGAAAAACAATAAATAATATACAAGGGACTCCCCATAAGGTTAACAGCTGATCTTTCAGCAGAAACTCTGCAAGCCACAAGGGAGTGGCAGGACATATTTAAAGTGATGAAAGGGAAAAACCTACAACCAAGATTAGTCTACCCAGCAAGGATCTCATTCAGATTCGATGGAGAAATTAAAACCTTTACAGACAAGCAAAAGCTAAGAGAATTCGGCACCACAAAATCAGCTTTACAACAAATGTTAAAGGAACTTCTCTAGGCAGGAGACACAAGAGAAGGAAAAGACCTCCAATAGCAAACCCAAACCAATTAAGAAAATGGTAATAGGAACATACATATTGATAACTACCTTAAATATAAATGGATTAAATGCTCCAACCAAAAGACATAGACTGGCTGAATGGATACAAAAACAAGATCCGTATATATGCTGTCTACAAGAGACCCACTTCAGACCTAGGGACACATACAGACTGAAAGTGAGGGGATGGAAAAAGGTATTCTATGTAAATGGAAATCAAAAGAAAGCTGGAGTAGCAATTCTCATATCAGACAAAATAGACTTTAAAGTAGACTATTACAAGAGACAAAGAAGGACACTACATAATGATCAAGGGATCAATCCAAGAAGAAGATATAACAATTGTAAATATATATGCACCCAACATAGGAGCACCTCAATACATAAGGCAAATGCTAACATCCATAAAAGATGAAATCGACACTAACACAATCATAGCAGGGGACTTTAACACCCCACTTTCACCAGTGGACAGATCATCCAAAATGAAAATAAATAAGGAAACACAAGCTTTAAATGATACATTTAAAAAGATGACTTAATTGATATTTATAGGACATTCCATCCAAAAACAACAGAATACACTTTCTTCCCAAGTGCTCATGGAACATTCTCCAGGAGAGTCACAAATCAAACCTTGGTAAATTTAAGAAAATTGATATCATATCAAGTATCTTTTCTGACCACAACACTATGAGACTAGATATCAATTACAGGAAAAAATCTTTAAAAAATACAAACACATGGAGGCTACACAATACATTACTAAATAGCCAAGAGATCACTGAAGAAATCAAAGAGGAAATCAAAAAATACCTAGAAACAAATGACAATGAAAACATGACGATGTAAAACCAATGGGATGCAGCAAAAGCAGTTCTAAGAGGGAAGTTTATAGCAATACAACCCTACCTCAAGAAACAACAAACATCTCAAATACACAATCTAACCTTACACCCAAAAGAACTAGAGAAAGAAGAACAAGCAAAACCCAAAGTTAGTAGAAGGAAAGAAATCATAAAGATCAGAGCAGAAATAAAAGAAACAGAAACAAAGCAAACAATAGCAAAGATCAGTAAAACTAAAACCTGGTTCTCTGAGAAGATAAACAAAATTGATAAACCATTAGCCAGACTCATCAAGAAAAAAAGGCAGAAGGCTCAAATCAACAGAATTACAAATGAAAAAGGAGAAGTAACAACTGACACTGCAGAAATACAAAGGATCATGAGAGATTACTACAAGCAACTATATGCCAATAAAATGGACAACCTGGAAGAAATGGACAAATTCTTAGAAAAGCACAAACTTCCGAGACTGAAACAGGAAGAAATAGAAAATATAAACAGACCAGTCAAAAGCACTGAAATTGAGACTGTGATTTAAAATCTCCCAAAAAACAAAAGCCCAGGACCAGATGGCTTCACAGGTGAATTCTATCAAACATTTAGAGAAGAGCTAGCACCTATCCTTTTCAAACTCTTCCAAAATATAGCAGAGAGAGGGACACTCCCAAACTCATTCTATGAGGTCACCATCACCTTGATACCAAAACCAGACAAAGATGTCACTAAGAAAGAAAACTACAGGCCAATATCTCTGATGAACACAGATGCAAAAATCCTCAACAAAATACTAGCAAACAGAATCCAACAGCACATTAAAACGATCATACACCATGATCAAGTGGGGTTTATCCCAGGAATGCAAGGATTCTTCGATATATGCAAATCAATCAATGTGATACACCATATTAACAAATTGAAAGAGAAAAACCATATGATCATCTCAATAGATGCAGAAAAAGCTTTTGACAAAATTCAACACCCATTTATGATAAAAACCCTCCAGAAAGTAGGCATGGAGGGAACTTACCTCAACATAATAAAGGCCATATATGATAAACCCACAGCTACCATTGGTCTCAATGGTGAAAAACTGAACCCATTTCCACTAAGATCAGGAACAAGACAAGGTTGCCCACTCTCCCCACTGTTATTCAACATAGTTTTGGAAGTTTTAGCCACAGCAGTCAGAGAAGAAAAAGAAATAAACGGAATCCAAATAGGAAAAGAAGAAGTAAAATTGTCACTGTTTGCAGATGACATGATACTATACATAGAGAATCCTAAAGATGCTACCAGAAAACTACTACAGCTAATCAATGAATCTGGTAAAGTTGCAGGATACAAAATTAATGCACAGAAATCTCTTGCATTCCTATACATTAATGATGAAAAATCTGAAAGAGAAATTAAGGAAACACTCCCATTTACCATTGCAACAAAAAGAATAAAATACCTAGGAATAAATCTACCTAAGGAGACAAAAGACCTGTATGCAGAAAACTATAAGACACTGATGAAAGAAATTAAAGATGATACAAACAGATGGAGAGATATACCATGTTCTTGGATTGGAAGAATCAACATTGTGAAAATGACTATACTACCCAAAGCAATCTACAGATTCAATGCAATCCCTATCAAACTACCACTGGCATTTTTCACGGAACTAGAACAAGAAATTTCACAATTTGTATGGAAACACAAAAGACCCCGAATAGCCAAAGCAATCTTGAGAAAGAAAAATGGAGCTGGAGGAATCAGGCTCCCGGATTTCAGATTATACTTCAAATCTACAGTAATCGAGACAGTATGGTACTGGCACAAAAACAGAAATATAGATCAATGGAACAGTATAGAAAGCCCAGAGATAAACCCACGCACATATGGTCACCTTATCTTTGATAAAGGTGGCAAGAGTATACAATGGAGAAAAGACAGCCTCTTCAATAAGTGGTGATGGGAAAACTGGACAGCTACATGTAAAAGAATGAAATTAGAACACTCCCTAACACCATACACAAAAATAAACTCAAAATGGATTAAAGACCTAAATGTAAGGCCAGACACTATCAAACTCTTAGAGGAAAACATGGGCAGAACACTCTATGACATAAATCACAGCAAGATCCTTTTTGACCCACCTCCGAGAGAAATGGAAATAAAAACAAAAATAAACAAATGGGACCTAATGAAACTTAAAAGCTTTTGCACAGCAAAGGAAACCATAAACAAGACGAAAAGACAACCCTCAGAATGGGAGAAAATACTTGCAAATGAAGCAACTGACAAAGGATTAATCTCCAAAATTTACAAGCAGCTCATGCAGCTCAATATCAAAAAACAAACAACCCAATCCAAAAATGGGCAGAAGACCTAAATAGACATTTCTCCAAAGAAGATATACAGATTGCCAGCAAACACATGAAAGAATGCTCAACATCATTAATCATTAGAGAAATGCAAATCAAAACTACAATGTGATATCTCACACTGGTCAGAATTGTCATCATCAAAAAATCTACAAACAATAAATGCTGTAGAGGGTGTGGAGAAAAGGGAACCCTCTTGTACTGTTGGTGGGAATTTAAATTGATACAGCCACTATGGAGAACAGTATGGAGGTTCCTTAAAAAACTAAAAATAGAACTACTATACAACCCAGCAATCCCACTACTGGGCATATACCCTGAGAAAACCATAATTCAAAAAGTGTCATGTACCACAATGTTCATTGTCGCTCTGTTTACAATAGCCAGGACATGGAAGCAACCTAAATGTCCATCGACAGATGAATGGATAAGGAAGATGTGGCACATTTATACAATGGAATATTACTCATCCTTAAAAGGAAACAAAATTGAGTTATTTGTAGTGAGATGGTTGGACCTAGAGTCTGTCATACAGAGTGAAGTAAGTCAGAAAGAGAAAAACAAATACCATATGCTAACACATATATATGGAATCTAAAAAGAAAAAGAAAATTGGTTCTGAAGAACCTAGGGTCAGGACAGGAATAAAGATGCAGACGTAGAGAATGGACTTGAGGACATGGGGAGGGGGAAGGGTAAGCTGGGACGAAGTGAGAGAGTGGCATTGAGATATATACGCTACCAAATGTAAAATAGATAGCTAGTGGGAAGCAGCCACATAGCAGAGGGAGATCAGCTTGGTGCTTTGTGACCACCTAGAGGGGTGGGATAGGGAAGGTGGGAGGGAGATGCAAGAGGGAGGAGATATGGGGATATATGTATATGTATAGCTGATTCACTTTGTTATAAAGCAGAAACTAACACACCACTGTAAAGCAATTATACTCCAATAAAGATGTTAAAAAAAAAAAAAATCAAATCTCCTGCCATACAAGAAGGATACAGTTACCTCACCCTTTGATATATGCAACAAATCACATTTACAATCACTTCAGAAAGGGCCTGCCAGGCTTCTCAAAAAAGTGTACAAATCTTCCTGTGTTGGACAAAAACATTTCAATTGGAAGCAAATGCTGGACCTAAAGATCAAAATGAGTTCACATCACAAAAAGTAGTCTTCCTCTTATTGGAAACAAGTTACAGAGTATGACATGTCCCAATGTAAGATGCCCAGCTCAAGACCTTTCTCTGCTTTCAAGGGAGAAAACATATGGGCCAAGTTACTGTATGTTGTGGATCATACTTCCCCCCCATGCCAGGCACATAAGATACACCCTATATTTTTAATGTCCTGACACATATATTTCTCAAAATGCCCAATAAGGTAAATATTATTCCCATTTTACGGATGAAGAAACTAAGGCTTTGATAATACTCCCCTGCCCCCTCACAAAGTCCTACAGGTAATCAGAGACAGAACCAAGTCTTGAATGAGGGCTTTGCACCCCAGCATCAGTATTCTTTCCACTGCTCCATACCCAGAGGTTTGGCATCTAGGACTTTCCCTGAAGATCATGACTTGTTCCTTTTGTTGGCAAATTATCTCCTTAGTACCAGAGGACACTATAAGAAACTAAGATGTCAGGTCACTGTTGACACGTGTAAATAACACCGGGACTCCAGAATCCAGTTATCCATTAAGTTCCGACAAAGGGCCAAATATTTTTTCCAGGCCCTGGGCATCCAGCAGAGACAGACCAATTCCCTCCCTTAATGGAGTTTCCATTCTAGGAAGCAAGTAAGGAATAAGCCTCCTTTTTGATGGACCTAGTAAAGGGGAAAGTCCATAATATTCAGACTAAACAGCATATCTGCAGTAGTTTCACTTATTTCATATACACTAACTTATATAGGGATTTCTATGTGCTCCATGCTGTTATAAGCACTTCACAAGTAATAATCCATTTAATTATAACAAACGCTATGAAGCAGATGCCGTTGTCAGCTTCATTTTAGAGATGAGGCAACTGAGGCATAGAGCAGTGAAGTAGCTTGCCCAAGATGGCACGTCTCTCAGGGGCAGGGCCAGCCTTCTAACCCAGGCAGACTAGCTCTGGAAGCCGTGCTCTCACCACTTTGCAGAGCTGCTTATGGCAACTTAGGGTTGACCAGAAAGCATTCTGTACAGCACGGCTTCAGAGTAGCATCCCTGCCAATCACCACTGTTGCCATCATCATAATTGGAACATGTATAGCCCTTTATTTGATGTGATGGGAAATTGCTGCCATGGGTGAGGCTGGCCAAGCCTGGGGCCAACAGCTCATCTTACGTTGCTGTAAGTCAGGTGCTATACCCAAAGCTCTCCGTGGAAACTCCAGTTTAATACTCACAACCACCACCTTGTTAGTAGAGTAGCATTACTCCTATTTGAAAGATGGGGAAACTAGGAAGATGACGGAGTAGGAAGACCTTGAGTTCACCTCCTCCAAACAAACACACCAAAACCACAACTACGTATACAACAACTCTCTCTGAGAATGACCTGGAAAGACTAACAGAAGAGCCCTTCTACTAAGGATATAAAGAAGAAACCATATCGAGATAGGTAGGAGGGGAAGTAAAGTGATCTAGCCCAGACCCACACCTCCAGTGGGTGACCAAAAGAGGAAGGACACATCACAAACTCAGAGCTCCTCCCTAAAGAGCAAGGAGTTTGAGCCACACATCAGGCACCCCAGCCATGGGGACTGGTACCAGGAAGATGGATCCCCTTAAGGGATTTTGAAAACCAGCAGGACTATGACCAGGAGAGCCAGGGGGCTGTAGGAAACCAAGACTCTGCTCTTAAAAGGTGCACACACACACTTACCCACTCTGGATTCCAGCACAGAGGCAGCAGATTGAAAAGTGCCTGGCACTCTAGCCAGCCTGCGAAGTCTGCTCCAGCATGCACCCCAGCCCATACCACACCCCAGCTCCAACCACCCTGCCAAGGTGGCAGGCCCAAGCACGCCCCAAGAGAAGCCCCAGACCATGCTCACAGTGGCTCCAGCCCTCCTGCCAAAGCCATCATGAAGTCTGCACAGGGACATGCCTACACAGGGACACACCTTCAAGACCAAGAGAGGGAACTCTATCCCCTAACTCATAGAGATAAACACAGAAAGCCAAACAAAATGAGAATATAGAGGAATATTTTCCAAATGAAACAACAAGATAAAACACTGGGGGGGGGGGGAACCTTAATGAAATGAAGATAATTAATTTACCTGATAAAGAGTTTAAAGAAATGGTCATAAAAATGCTCGTGAAACTCAGGAGAAGAAGAGAGAAACACAGTGAGAATTTCAACAAAGAATTAGAATTAGAAAATATAAGAAAGAACCAATCACAACTGAAGACATAATAACTGAAATGAAAAATACACTAGAAAAAATCAACAGCAGATTAGATGATACAGAAGAATGCATAAGCGACCTGGAAGACAAAATAGTGCAAATCACCCAATCAGAACAACAAACAGAAAAAGGAATTCTTAAAAAATGAGGATAGTTTAAGGAATCTCTGGGACAACATCAGGCATACTAACATTTGCATTACAGGAGCCCTAGAAGGAGAAGAGAGAGAAAAGGGCAGAAAAGGTATTTGGCGACATAATAGCTGAAAAATTCCTTAACCTGGGAAAGGAAACATATCCAGTTCCAGGAAGTACAGAGAGTACCAGACAAGATGAACCCAAAGAGATCCACACCAAGACCTATCACAATTAAAATGGCAAAAGTTAAAGATAAAGAGAGAATTTTAAAAGCAGCAAGAGAAAAACAGAGTCAACACAAGGGAAGGCTATCAGCTGATTTTTCAGCAGAAACTTTGGCAGTATAGCATGTCATGATATATTTAAAGTGCTGAAAGGAAGAAACCTACAACCAAGGATACTCTACCTGGGATGGTTATCATTCCGAATTGAAGTGTCCATCAAGAGACGAATGGATAAAGGAGATGCGGAGTATATATATATGTGTGTGCATATGTGTGTGTATATATATAGACACACATGCACACACACACACACACACAATGGAATATAAATCAGCCATAAAAAAAGAATGAAATCTTGTCACTTGCAGCAACATGGATGGATCTGGAGGATATCATGCTAAGTGACACAAGTCAGACAAGAAAGACAAATACTGCATGTTTTCACCTATATGTGAAATCTAAAAAACAAACATAGAGACAAATATAACAAAACAGACTCACAGATACAGAGGAAAAACTAGTAGTTGCCAGAGAGGAGGGCAGTGGGGAGATGAGCAAAATAGGTAAAGGGGATCAAGAGGTACACACTACCGGCCATAAAATAAATAAGTCACAGGGATGTCATGTACAACACAGGGAATATAGCCAAAAATATTATAATAACTTTGCATGGTGCATTATGTGTAAAAATATTGAAACACTGTGTTGTACACCTAAAACTAATATAATATTGTAAGTCAACTATATGCCAATGAAAAAAGATGGGGAACTGGGATTTAGGGAGCTGAGGCATAGACTGTTAGTTGCCTTCCCATCCTTCACCCAACACACACGGCCAAACACCTTTTGTTTCTTCCTCTCTGGGAATATTTGTTTGGCTGGATACATGGCCTCCATTGCAGTACTCGCAACCATATGAGTAGATTCTAGATGGTTATGTGTGAGCAGAAGTGATGGGTGTGACTTCTAGGTAATAAAATAAAGGACACATGCCCTTTTCCTCCCCTCTCTCTCTGCCTGTGGCTGAAATGTAAACATAGCGGCTGTCATCTGTGACCATGCAGATGAAGGCAGGGTTGACAAAGGAACAAGATGGAAGAAGCTTGTTCTCCAGTGTTGTCAGGCCACCACAGCAGTCCTGGACCCCTCACCCAGACTGTTAGGTGAAAAACAATTTCAATGTCTACCTCGTTTAAGTCACTGAATTTGGGACCTCTGGTCCCAGCAGTCTAGCCTGTATTTTCAAAACTGAGTCCAAGGTCAATCAGCTCTGAACTGTGGAACTAGGACTTAAACCCAGGCTGTCTCAGATTTACCTTGACCTAGAAACCTTTCTGTCCCTTATAGCTACATCACACTGGACAGTTAGTTATAGTAATGGCATGACCTACCCCTCGGAGGGGAGGGGCACTCAGATTGCATGATGAGACATCCTTCCTTTCTAGCCCACTACACTCCATCCTTTCCAACCTTGGCTCTCTCATGCTCAGCCCCTACCATCTGCCGTGCTAGGAAAAGGGCAGTTCTCTAAGCCAAGCCGTATCTAGCTAAGGTCACTGGCAACTGTGAATGGTTAAGAGCCTCTAGTAGGCTTGACTTCAAACACAACTGCGTCTTTCTTCAAGAACCTGAAATATCCCAAATGGATGAGACGTTTCTCATAGATCCTCATGGAAATTTGTAGGTTTTAATTTAGCAACACAAAATACAAGAAATAGTATGAAACATAGAAAACAAACCTAACGGTTACCGAAGTGGGTGGGAGAGATAAATTAGGAGGATGGGATTAAAACATACACACTACTATATATAAAACAGATAACCAATAGGACCTACTGTATAGCACAGGGAACTATACTCAATATTTTATAATACCTATAAAGGAAAAGAATCTGAAAAAGAATATATATATATACATATATTACCCTGAATCACTGTGCTATATACCTCAAACCAACACAACATTGTAAATCAACTATACTTAAATTAAAAAAAAGAAATAGTATGCATGTAGCCATCACAAAATACTATTCAAATGTTAAAAATTGAAAAAAAAAGACTGACAAATGGATAATAAAATGCTTGTGACACAATGTGAAGAGTTCAAAGGAACACTGTAGCAATGGCAGGGAGAACGCAAAAGCACCAAATTCATGTGAGAGTGATGATTTAGTTTCAGCTAAACAACATGGCTCCACACATTAAATACAAATAAAAGTGCAAACTCAATAAAATTCAAATAAAATAAAATGCAATCGTTTAATGTGATGGGGTTTTAAAGCTACCTTGGAGCTATAAAAGGGTTTATACAGAGTTTTATGTTTACATATAATTAAGTAACTTTGTAATAAAAATAAGCAGGGAGGTCATCAAGTCTGAGAAACCTAACATTTCGGGTAAACCATATAATACAGCAGCTGTGAACAATTACTAGAAAAGGTTTATTGCCATTCTCATTGTTGCCTTGGAAATGTCTCTATCACATGGTCTACCCTTGGCCTTGGAACATCAATATCCTACTCTCTGAGACATTAGGCAGATATATATCTGCCTTACTGTTAAATGGAAGTATTCAAGTCACTGCTGTCAAACCACACATGGGCAGTGCCCATCTGTGGCTTTCACAGATTTTCTTGTTCCAAGTAATTTGACATGAGAATCAACATCTTGTTTCATCCTTTTCAGTTAGGTATGAAATTGTTTCCTCTGGTAATTAACATGTGGGACATAAAAGGAAATTAACTGATGACTCTAAAACATCGATTCCCCGCATTAAATCAATCTCCCTATCAGAAAGCACGCCATGGCCATTAGCTTGGCATTCATTTTTGCTGGTGCTCAATTACTCTGCTTGAATGGATTAGGCCAATTAAACGGACTCAAGGACACCATCCTACCAAGCCTACAAATCTATGGTAATCAAATTTAAGTCACAGATTGGCTTTCTTGGCCTGGAATGAGTAAGAAATAAGGTGGACCAAGCACTAAAAATGATACAGAAGTAGCTAGAATATTAGCTGAATCCAAAAGAGATATACTAACTTTCTTCTTAAGAGAATTGCTCTCTCATGTGTACACAATCCTTTAAAACTACAACCACTTAACTTTCTAAATCATCTCCATTTAAAAGACACTGCCACCCGTACCCTCCTCTGCCTACCCCTCCTCATATCCCCACTTCCTTTCAAGGGACCTCCATGGGGTTGGTATTGCCTGAGGGGCTGATCCCAGCAAAGCTCCCCAACCCTGGCATCTTCTGTCTGCTGCCAGACCCCACAGCCCACCTCACCAGTCCCAGCAGGACTCTAGACAGTTCACTTATATGTCCTCCCACTAAACCAGTAAATCCATGCACGCCTGGGAACATGTCTGGTTCACCAGTATGATAAGTCTTCATCAAATGTTAACTCAGTTATTTATTATATGATTCCCCCATCTTGGACCACCGACCACCCCTCCACCTCCCGCCCAAAGCTCCACCTTCCCTGTCTGTCTGCAGGGCCTGGGAAGTTGGCGTTCCTCCTGCCATTGTGCACTTTGGGCTTTCTTATGGGAAGCCCATGTTAAGTGGGATAGTGCTACATTACATGTTAAGTACTTCTGTGAGCTAGACCTGGGATCTAACCTCCCTTTATAAGATTCATTCTGTGCAGAAATCTGTGCCAAAATGTGATCAGGTGTATGTATTAGTTTCCTAGGGTTGCTATAACAAAATACCACAAACTAGGTGAAAAAAAAATTTTTTTTATTTTCTCACTTCTCACTGTTCTGGAGACAGGAATCCTGAAACTGACATGTCAGCATGGCCACACTCCCTCCAAAGCCTCTAGGTGAGAACCTTCTTTGCCTCTTCCACTTTCTGATGGCTCCCAGCATTCCTTGGCTTGTGAAAACCTAACTGCCGCTGTCTTCTCATGACCTTCTTCCCTCTGTCTCTGAGTTCAATCACCTTCTTGGTTCTCTTGTAAAGACACCAGTGGATCTAGGGCCCACCTTAATGCAGTATGACCTCATTTTATCTTGACTGCATCAGCACAGACCGTTTTCCAAATAAGATCACATTCACAGGTAACAGAATTTAGGACTTGAGCATATTTGGGGGTAAGGAGAGACACAGGTATAATAGCACCAAAAATCTAGTTTAGATACATTGCTTGTTAAATTAACTGTTCTAGGCTAGCCTGGGAACATAACCACTGTTCATAATATCGAAACTTCCAACACATTTTGCCATTAGTGTAAACTTATTACCTGACTTTTAAAATGCAACACTGCAAATAATTAAGGATGTATACAAAGATATTCAATAGAGCATCATTTGTAACACTACCAAAAATTGGGAAAACTCCAAATATTCAACAATATAGGCTTGGTTAAGTTGTGTTATAGTTGTACTATTGCATGACTATGTATATATATTTCTATATATATTGCTATTATATATTGTATAGCTATGTTATAGCTATACTATTGATTACTATGCAACCAATAAAATGAGATGAAAATATGTTCATGATCTATTGGCACATAAATATTTTATAACTAGGGATTTTTAAGCATACATTTATACAACTACATATATAGCTATATAATCTCCATGTAGCTACATATATATGTGTATGTATGTATGTATGTGTGTGTATATATTTGTGTGTATGTATACATATATATATATATATATACACACACATATACACACATACATACATATATCTGCCCTTACTACATTTCTAGTGTAGACAGTACCCAATTGCAAGCTGGTTTTAATATATTTTCTGAAAGCTGTATATAAAAGCAAACTGCATGTTTTAAAAGCAATATATGTTCATTACCTAAAACATAAGCAAAAACAGAGAAGCAAAATATTAAAAACTTTAAGTACCCATGATTTTAACATCTAGAGCAAACAGTTGCCAGCACTGTAGCGTATATAAGCACAGAAAATGAAAAAATGACCTGGAAAAAAATACCCCAAACTAGGACATGCTTAGGTTGTATCTACTGGTAGAAGAGGTCACCGAGTCACCCCAGTCATTTATACTCAAGGACCTGGGAGAGGGGGTCATTAAATAATTTAAGTTAAAGCATGATGCTTCAAAAAAAACAAATGCAAGTTTATAACAAGAAGTGGAACTCATTCCCAAGGGAACAAATTCATTCAGTAAAAATGAAAAGTTTGAGAAGCACCACACCATCTTAACGTGGGTTGAAAAATCATGGGTGTTTTATAGTTTCTTCTTTTGGCTTCTTTGTGTTTGCTGTTTTATTGTTTTTGTTTTTGTTTTCCCCGAGATGAGTCAGAATCACATTTGTAGAGAAAATAATAGAATAATAACTCTATTTTAAAAAGTAACACAAAATGCCCTTCTCTTCCCCCTTCCCCCTGTTTGCAGATTGGCACTAGTGACGCTGAGGACAGTCAGCAGGCAAGAATTCATCATGAACCTGAACCTCACTCCCTGCAGCCCACCTGCTGTCCCCAGGCAGGAGCTCTGGTGCCTGTGGGTCTCCCCACACCCGCACCAGGAGTCTGGTAGGGCTGGGAAGCCTCTTGTCCACCCAAATGCCATCAGGCTTAACCCGTAGAATCCCATCAGACTGTCAGGAAATACAATAAAAATCAGCTGTTCCCCAGAAATCATGTAATCATAACTGTATTTCAGCTCAGAGATTAGTCAAGCTCCTGAGAAGGGAAAAACATGTATTGAATGTGTACAGTGTTCTCTATCACTTCCTCTTTTCATTCTCACAACCCTGGTTTACATGTCCCATCGTTCAGATGGGGAAATTGAAGCTCAGAGAGGTTAGGAAACCTGCCAACAGTCACACAGTGGCAGGGAGAAGATTCCCATCCAGGTATGTCTGACTCCTGACCTGGGGTCCCTCTGCTACCCCCATTGCTTTGTTCTGGAGATGACTATTTCCCTACCTGTCCTCTTTTCTCTCACCTGTCCTCTCTCCATCCCTCTTCCTACTCATTCTAAAAACCGGCTTGTCCTTGCTTTCTTCCTAACATGTTCTTTGCCAACATCTTTTAGGTAAGTGTGGTTATTAGCAAAGATTTCCTCTTTCAGTGAAGTGAGGAGGCAACTTCTAACCCCTTCACTGTTCTGATTTCCAATAAATGTTTCCTGTCTGTTCAAGACAAGACAAAAAGAAGAGACACCAATCTCCAGCGCATGGCCTTAAAACCTCTGAAGTTCAGCCCAGGTAATCACCTCACCACTGGAGGCTTTTCTACCCAACAATGACAAATTAACTTGCTTTTTAATTTTCCAATCCCATTCTATTTCAGTTCATTATTTTTTTCTTTGCCTTATTCTATCTTCAGAGTATGTCTCCCGCCAATTTAATTGCTTGTAAAAAATGTTCATTTTTAAAATCTGCCCTGTAACTGTCCTCTGAAGATACCAACCAATAATTGCACTCTTTAGTCACAGGAAATTTGCTATTTTAAATAAGCTTCTGATCAGACAGGGTCCTCAGAACATTATGACTAATCTACAGACGATGTAATAGCAAAGATGGCAATGCTCTCATTTCTAAATGCTGTTTCATTAATAGGATTCATATCTCGGGTCCTTAATATTCTCAGCTCTACTTTACAGGCTGAACAAATACAATTCTAAATCACGTTGAGGAAAGGAGCTGCCCTGAAAATTAGAGTCTGTTGGAAATAGGAGACCCTCATCAGGCAGCCCCATGATCCTGGGGCCCTACATTTCACTTCTGAATGCATTTCAGAAGGCATGGGCTTGCGCTCTTAGGAAAAGCCCATAGGTTGTTCATTTTTCCTTGCAGGAAAAATAAAGCCAGCCTCTTCTTTCTAACTTAACGCATTGTGGGCATAACAGAAAAAAGAAAAGTCAATAACAAGGCTGAAAAAAATAACTCCTGCTTAAACAGAAAGCAAGATATTTGCTCTAGCTCTTTTGAAAATATATTTATTTTTAAATCAGAGGTAAAAGAGAAAAAAAAAGATCTGCAAAGGGGGTCACAGGAGAAGTGGAAATGGCCATAAACTGGCCTAGATGCCAAAGGTAGAGAAATTAAAGGCAAGGTAACAGAGGAACATCCATGCTAATACTGAGTCCATCACCTGGATATCCCCTGTAGCTCTCATACTCTCCCTTCCAGGTATGTTTGGGAGCTGACAACTTCATGGGTGGCCACGATGCCTCTTTCCAGGGCTGCGCTAGAGCCAGGGTTTGCCGCAGCCAACCATGGCTCCCAAGATCCCACCGTTAAATTTTTAAAAATTTGGGGAATTGATTGACATCAAATTGGTAGCTTGAAATCATCCATGGTGGGAGTATTTACAAAGAAAGCAGCAAATGTAACAAATCAGAACTTTTTCGCCCCAGAGAGCCAGTCCAGTCGTTAAATGTTCACCAGCACACCATTGCTGCTTTCTCAGTCTTCCCATAGGCTCACCTTGGAGATGTTCAGGCTTGCTGAGCATCTCCAAAGCACATTCACAATGAAAGAAGAAAAGCAGTCGCACCTTCCAGATGGATTCTACCAATTGAGATGCGAGACTATAGTAACACCAGGGCCACGTCTAAAGGCTTTCTGGAGGGGTCAGGATAAAGCAGACCCACTCAGCAGACTACTCCTGGAAGCCAGAGTTTTTAGATCCCTCAGTCCTTGCCCTTCCCCTCTCTGCCTCGAAACACAGTGTTGACTCTCAACAGAGGAAGCATGTTCTGAGGTCCCAAGACATCACTCTTACCTGCTGGTGAGTTTTTCACAGGTCCCAT
Organism: Balaenoptera acutorostrata; assembly: GCF_949987535.1. NCBI lineage: Eukaryota > Metazoa > Chordata > Mammalia > Artiodactyla > Balaenopteridae > Balaenoptera > Balaenoptera acutorostrata. The sequence goes on along the minus strand of NC_080079.1, from coordinate 18,405,054 downwards.
GCCCCAGAGCCCCGGTTTTCCTGCCAAGTCCTCTCTGCACCCCCTGCCTCCTCGGGCCACTCACCAAATGTCTCAGCCCCACCTATGACACATGCAGAGGAGCAGCCCCAACTAAGGAAGTGAGCAGCAGGGACCAACCTCTTTTGTCCACCACTGTATACCTCATACCTAGCACAGCGCTGGGTATTTAGTAGATGTGTGATACTTATTAAATGAATGACTGAACTCAGTAGGCAAAACTCTTCTAATCTACTCACTGTTGGCATCAGGGAATCTTGGTGAGGGGCAATAATTTAAGAAATTCAAGACAAGACATCAAGAAACCTAGAATCTAGACTAACCAGTCTTGGCAATTGACTTGCTTATATAAGTAACTTCTTTGGGCTTCCATCTCTTCATCTAGGAAATAGCACCTGGCTTCTAGCATTTTGATACTGGCTCTATCACTTAACAGTGGACAGATCTTGGCAAACTGTTCAACCTTTCTGATCCTCAATTTCCCCATCTTTAAATGATGATAACACAACCTATGTTCTTTTAAACTCTCATTGGTGGGGACTGAAATATATGTGAAGTGTATAGAATATAGAATGACTTATAGCATATAGAATGAGTGCTACACAAATTATTTTTTTTAGCTTCCCTCCTTCTCTAGACTGAACAGGTCACGATTCCACTAGACCCAGTCATCTGTCTCTCTGTGTACAAAAAGGACAGGTGCTGGCTTCAAAATATTTCCCCCAATAGTGGCTTAGGACAGGTTGACATGGAAACTTATTTCTTTATTCCACTTCAAATATCACCAGTGAGAAGACTATAAGGATCTTCCTCTGTACTTAAAAAGAAATTAAACTGAAATTCAAAGTCTAGATCGCCACCTGACAGTCACTTGTATCAGTTAGGATGCCTTCAGCTACAAATAACAGAAAACCCAAATGAGCCTTGCTAAAGCAATAGAGGGATGTATTAACTCCACAATAAATGTCTAGTGGTCAGCCAGCACAGAGTTGGCTAACGTAGCACACAACACCACCATGCAACACCCAGATTTCTTGCCTCTTTCTATAGCAGGTTCTGCTGGAGACAGACTTGGGACTAATTTCACTCTTGGTCCAAGATAGTGGCTGCAGTTCCACAAATCTTGAGTAGATATGATAATATTCAGTAGAAGAAAAAAGACCAGTTCTTCTGTACACATCTCTTTTGAAAAGCAAATAAATTTCCCCAGGAGTCTCCCAGAGAAATTCCCCTTATTTCTCATTGACCAGGATTGGGTCCCAATGCCCAACCTTAAACCAATAATTGTCAAGAGAATGGAACCATTATTATTGGCTTAGACCAATCCAAATTTGTCCACATCCCTTAGGGGAGGATGGAACAAAACTGGAGCTCTGCCAACATAAAACATGGGAATAACAGGTGCTGGATAGGCAACCTATATCATTTGATGAACCCTTCCCACTCCTACTACTCCCCCCACAACAGACACACACACACGCACACACACACACACTGCAGCAAGGAAGATCCAAATCATGTGATAGCCTGACCTGGTATCATTATTACTAACAAAAGCAGAGATGAAAGTAGAACTTGTTGAGCACCTACTACGTGCTGACCAGCATATGCTAAAGCAATTTACCAATCGAATTCCCATGGTAATCCTGTGAGACTGGTTGCCACTCCCATTTTATGGATGACAAAACTGAGTCATATACAGAGGCCAAAGCAGGCAGCCACTGAACGGTAGAATTGGATTTAAACTCAGATTTGACTGACTCCAAATAACATAATCTTTCCACTTTACCAGGCTATCTCCTGAATGAGCAACTAGAAGTTATGAATACATTTTCTTTGGACTAACTGCTCTAGAAAGGGCAAGTGCTCAGCCCCTAGCTCACTTGCCCAAGGCTCACTCTGAATCCTGCCAATAAATGGAGCTATTTTTACAGTAAAGGATAAGAAGCTTTGAAAGCCATATCCGGCTTCTGCTCTTTCTTCTCTGGTTGTTATTTCGGAGTTTTTTTCTATCCATGCCGTTTTTAATATATTCTTCTGTCTTGCTAATGATAGGAAACTTGCTGCTGCTTGGTTCCATAAAACATTATCTCATGATCTCGTTTTGTCTCTCACTGTATTTGGTAGCATTGAAAGTGGTGTATGACCAGTCAGAATGGCCATCACCAAAAAATCTACAAGCAATAAATGCTGGAGAGGGTGTGGAGAAAAGGGAACCCTCTTGCACTGTTGGTGGGAATGTAAATTGATACAGCCACTATGGAGAACAGTATGGAGGTTCCTTAAAAAACTAAAAATAGAACTACCATACGACCCAGCAATCCCACTACTGGGCATATACCCTGAGAAAACCATAATTCAAAAAGAGTCATGTACCAAAATGTTCACTGCAGCTCTATTTACAATAGCCAGGACATGGAAGCAACCTAAGTGTCCATCGACAGAGGAATGGATAAAGAAGATGTGGCACATATATACAATGGAATATTACTCAGCCATAAAAAGCACCAAAATTGAGTTATTTGTAGTGAGGTGGATGGACCTAGAGTCTGTCATACAGAGTGAAGTAAGTCAGAAAGAGAAAAACAAATATCGTATGCTAACACATATATATGGAATCTAAAAAACAAAACAAAACAAAACAAAACAAAACAAAAACTGGTTCTGAAGAACCTAGGGGCAGGACAGGAATAAAGATGCAGACGTAGAGAATGGATTTGAGGACACGGGGAAGGGGAAGGGGAAGCTGGGACGAAGTGAGAGAGTGGCATGGACATATATACACTACCAAATGTAAAATAGATAGCTAGTGGGAAGCAGCCGCATAGCACAGGGAGATCAGCTCGGTGCTTTGTGACCACACAGAGGGGTGGGATAGGGAGGGTGGGAGGGAGACGCAAGAGGGAGGAGATATGGGTATATATGTATATGTATAGCTGATTCACTTTGTTATAAAGCAGAAAAACACCATTGTAAAGCAATTATACTCCAATAAAGATGTTAAAAAATAAAGTGGTGTATGAACAAAATTAATTTCATTAAATTAATGGAGAGTGTCATGACTGCTGGGTTATGACTCGGATGCATTTATAGAAGGGGTTGTATGCATCACAGCTTGTCATTTATTTTGCCATTTTATGCCCACTTGCACCCACCATCCTTCCCCAGGAGGGGTGAAGTTATTCTAAATATCATGCTTTGGAGAAATATTATTGCCACCAGCAACCTAGAAAATCCAAAATGCAAAACATGACTTTCTATGGCCAATCAACAAATTGCAGAGCCAATCCATTTATCTCCACCATCTTCCTAAGAGACACAAATACTATAGCTGAATACATCATGTTGTAATTCCTAACAGTGCATAAGATTACCCACGTGAATGAGCAGCTCTCTCCTAGCCCTTCAGTTTACAGTAAAAATATTTTCTAAAGTTGTTAACCACTTCAAAGCGTCCACTTCCCCTTTCCCTACAAAGTCTCCTCATTCTTCCAGGCCTTTCTCAAGTGTTACCTTTTATAAGAAATCTTCTCCATAGATTCAAGTTCACAGAACTCTCTTATCTCTAAGTTCATTTATTCACTGGTTCACCAAATACTTGTTGAGCAATGAGATACACACAGCACTGTTCTAGGCACTGGAGATCCCATGGAGAGAAAAACAGGCTGGTCCCTCCCCTCCTGGAGCACATTGTATCTGTACCCCACGGCTCACCATCCAAGTAATGACTCCCCCTACCCTCCACAAAAAAAAAAAAATCTCACCTGAGAAAGAACCTGCTGCTCTATGAGTTTAACATAGTCTAAAACTTATAAGACTCATCTTATTTTAGCATCTATAAATGAAATCAATAGTCCTACATTAGGTAATGCTGGTACCCCTGTAAGGCTGCTCTAGATATCTGCTCTCCATTTTGGAATTTTTCCAGATGACCTCCCATTGGCTCATTCAGTTAGTTCTTGCTCTCAGCTTTCCTGGATCCCCCAACTCTCTGCTTTGGCTTCATAACACAACTCCAACTCAGGTCAAATATTCATTGAGTACCTGCTATGCATCAGGCATTGTGCTTAGTGTTCTATATATACATTGTCTACTTTTTACAACCTGCAAAGGTGATGCTGCTCTTTCTGTTTTATGGAGGAGGAAACTGCGGCTCATCACATTCAGGAACTTATTGCCAGGTCAGCCCACTCACGGGTAACAGCACCAAGACTGAACCCATATCTGTGATGCTGGGATTCTATTATTCCATATAACCTCAATCTCTGCCTACTTATTCACATGCAAAATGAGAAAAAGAATCCCCACTACAACCTTCTCAAAAGGCTGTCATAATTATCAAGTGAGATTATTGCATTTAAGTGGTGCTAATAATGCATCTCTCCTGCCTTCTGAGTTCTAATGGGTAGGGATAAATATCCAAAGCCAAATGGAGGTCAGTGGACCAGCATTGTTAACCATCCTCTGATAACTAGGGTCCCGTAGTAAAGAAGCATTGTAAAATATTGCTTGGATCCAAGGCCAAGATGGGAAGTTCTTACTAATATCCCTCCCCCAAATCTAGGCTAGGTATCTGCCTGTGGTAAAGTCAACTCTGCAAATAAACTCTGAGTACATGTCAAAGGCCAGATCAGCCCGCGTCTAAAACCCAGACCCCAGCAAAATCAGAACCCGAGAGAATTCGAGATAGATCTTTATTCCCTTTTCAATGCAGAGACTATATGCTCTGAAGGAAAATGTGATCCAACGGAAATCGTGTTCTCTACAATCAACCTGACATTCATTCTCCCTTCAGGAAAGTGAGTAGGGAGTGGAGAAAATGTCCCCTCCAGCATTTTCCTGGCATTTGGAGGGAAGCAGAAATCTCCTCCAGCAGAATCATAAGAGAAAATCATAGTTCCTCACAATAAAGATATTATAAGATGGAAAGCACCATACAAATGTTGAAGTTGCCATTTCCATATCACTTTTTCATTACTTTTCCTACTGCACTCTACACACTTTTATATTACATTGCTAGATAATTTGTTATTTTTTATCTGACTCTATCAGACTAAATTCCTTCATAGAAGTTCATTTTTCAGTTTAATCTGAAATACCCATGTCTAATACCATGCCTAGTGTGTAGTAGGCATGAAATAAATATCTGTTCAATCAATAAATGAATGGATTTCATTGCTATATAAACACTGAAACGCCATGGAATGGAGGGTTTTCCAATTACAAAGCATATTCATATCGATGCATCATTTTGCATTTTTTAATCTTCTCTATTTAACCCATCTGCTAACAGTTTAAACTAGATCTGTAACTGTATCTTTCAATCATTTTGTTAATTCCCTATTGATCTGATGGGTTCATGTTTCACAAAACTGGCTTCATACATTTACTATTCATTTTATGATGCCCTATTCAAAAAAGAAAAACAATTTAAGAGAGCATACAATATAGGAAAATAAAAATCAATTAAAAAATAAGTAAGAAAAATGAGGCAAAGCCACCAACAAATTTTTCCCCTTCTTACAATGTTCTCCTCTCGAGTGCCCATCTGTCTACTTTAGTGTCAAGATGGCATGGCAAACAACTTTTCAAGAAGAATGTTTCACAGTTTATTCATAAACTACCCAATAACTCCCCCCAAATCAACTCAGACAATGTTGTCAGAGGATGGTAGTAAGTAAGAGAACATGATTCAGCCTTGGTAGCTATTAGCAAGTCTAGCAGACTTTGCAGGGATTCTCTGAAGACACCAGACAGAGATGTACTTAAAAATAAATCGACTTTTAGTCTGAAAGCATTAAAAAAAAATGAGGAGGAGCCAAAGGTCAAGGCTGAAGTGGGTCAATAAAGCACTGTTCCCTTGAAGATACTTCTTCCTTCAAGAAGCACTCCCTGCTCCATGTTTTGACTGAAGAACAGTTCTCTTGGCAGTTATTAATCAGCTAAGAAAGGCTGTGTTCTTTTGCTTACAGGCCCAGAACTGGAACTCAGGATGAGACTACTTAGATCACACCCCAGTGGGCAATCCTAGTGGAGAAATCTGGAAACACTAGAGAAGCTAGATGAGGCATTTGACTCAAAGAGAGGCCTGAGTACATATGTGGCTGGTGTGTGCTTCAGATTGCTGTCATAGTAAATGAAGGAGAGGGCAAAAAGAATCAAATCAAATGGAATCTTTTCAACTTTTTAAAAAACTTCCTAACAGTTGACTGAGGACAAGGTATCCCTGGGGCATAGAAAAAGCCACAGAAAATTTTGGAATCTGCTTGCTTATGCCTGTACTTTTTGGAAAATAAGAAAAGGCAATCCAGCTTCAGCCAGGACAATGACGTCAGCACACTTAGGAAGCCCTGCCCTGTGAATTACCTTCTGAAACACTGAGTAAACACATGTCTGTTCAAAGGAGCGAGGGCAGGGGCAGGGAAGGGGGGTGATTATATTTATTGTCTTCTGTTCACAGAACACTCTACCTTATCCAGCTGCGGTACTTCTTTACAACAATCCGACAGCATCTAAAGCAGAGGTCCATTCAACTAAGTAGATCAGTGGCCTTAACCAAAACAAGTAACTCAAGCACTGTAATGGAAAATACACTGACCCAGAACCAAAAGTCCTGGGTTCCAAGTCCACTTACTAATGTGTAACTCCTGGCAGATCAGTGAATGTCTTAGAATCTAGTTTCTTCATCCTTTAAATCAATTAAACATTTCTACCTACCTCCAAAACCATGGAGAAGATCAAATAAGATGATGTATGGCAATGGTTCTCAACTGGGGCTATTTTGCCCTCTGGGGGGCATTTGACAATGTCTGGCGACATTTTTGGTTGTCACAACTGGTGGCTGGAGAGGCCAGGGATACTGTTAAACATCCTACAATGCATCAAACAGTCGCAACCACGAAGAATTATTCAGCCCCGAAATGTCAGTAAGTATCAAAAAACCCTGACATACGTCAAGAGCTATAAAGGCATGATTTTATTGGTTAGGAATGCATTAAGCCACAAGTAATAGAAGTGGATTAAATTGTGAAAGATTTGTTTTTATCACGTAATAAATAGTTAGGAAATATGCAGGCCACTGTTCAAGAGAGTCATCAAAGACTCCAGTCATGTCTATATTCCTGCTCCACTACCTTAGAATCTGGTTTTTGCCCACATGGTTGTGAGATGGCTGTTACACCTCAAGTCATTGCATCCACGTTCAAGACAGGAATAGGAGTAAGGGAGTTGCTGGAGGGATCTAAGCCTATACTGAGAAATCAGCAAGAAGCTTCATCTCCTTGGCCAGAATTTTATCACAGGGCCACCCTTAGGTAGACCCAAGGGAGTCTGTCCAATTAATTATTGGGCAGGCAACTAAAACTGTCTGCCACAGAAATTATAATCTCCAACATCATCCTCATCATGGAGATCCATGATAAAGAGGTGGTTAAAAGAACAGACTCTGGTCAGGCAGATGTAGGTTCATATTCCTACTCTCACCATTTCCTAGCTGTGTACTAGTGAGTTGCTTAATTTCCAAGCCCTGGCTGCTTCGTCTAGAAACTAGAGGAAACAAAAATACGTACATGAATGGAGTGTTTTGAAGATTTAATGAATAATGTAAAATGTTTTCGTTCATTGAATGCTGGGCATTTGATAAATGCTATAGATCATCATCACGATTTCAGCAGTGACCCTGAGGTACCACATAACTGTCTAATTTCCAGGCCCTCACTGCACTCTGACCTGAGGCACCTGGCCTTGTCTTCCCTCTGAATTGTGGAGACCCAGCATGCAGGTCATAAAATAAATTTGTAGAAGGAGGCAATACTTCAGTTCTTGATTCACAGAAATCAATATACAAATGACATCATTGTTACAGAGGTCAGTCTTGATACTTGCCTGACTTAGCAGTCTGATCTATCAAACGTACTTTCTGGGTTTGCAAAAATGTCACTGCAGGGATACTGTTAGAAGTACATCACATTTTCTAATAGTTTAGCTAAGAGAGGCTCTTCGTGTTTCATTGTTAGCCCTTCAGTATCTGTTCACCAAATCATTTTTCATCAGAGCATTTGGATTGACTAACATTTACAGTTTATTTAGAACTGAAACTAACTAGAAGTCGCTATTAAGAATTTTACAAAACCAACCCCAAGTTGGGTCAGCACTGGGAGCCCGCAGCATCGGAAGACTAAGTTTGGAATGTGTGCAAAAGCGGGGCAGCATCACTTTTTTTTTTTTTAATAAATTTATTTATTTATTAGTTTTGGCTGCGTTGGGTCTTCATTGCTGTATGCGGGCTTTTCTCTAGTTGCGGCGAGCGGGGCTACTCTTTGTTGCGGTGCGCAGGCTTCTTGTTGTGGTGGCTTCTCTTGTTGCGGAGCATGGGCTCTAGGTGCGAGGGCTTCAGTAGTTGTGGCACGTGGGCTCAGTAGTTGTGGCTCGCAGGCCCTAGAGCACAGGCTCAGTAGTTGTGGCACACGGGCTTAGTTGCTCCATGGCATGTGGGATCTTCCCAGACCAGGGCTTGAACCCGTGTCCCCTGCATTGGCAGGCGGATTCTTAACCACTGTGCCACCAGGGAAGCCCAGCATCACTTTGATCTTTCAAAAACATGCTGGAAGAGCAAACTTTCCAAACTATGACTCCCTCCCACAAAAGCCTATAATGACTCCCTATTGTCCAGAAGACCAAGCAACTCTGGACCAAGCTCCTCTGTCTGGCTTCATACACCCTGGTCCTTCCCCATCCATTATGAATACTCACAGGAGCTGGGGCCAAGTAACTAGAGCTCTGATTCCCTTTGTTCTTTTGAGTTCCTGTCGCTGTGTCCTGCATTAAGGGGTGTATCTCTTGTACTAATTCCCCAGCTGATCCCCCAATGCCATTTCCCGTTACCCTACTCCCAGCAGGTTCTCCAATCACTCAAATCCCTTCCCTCATTCTCTGCACAGCCCTGTAGATTCCTGCCTTCATGCCTTTACTTCCGTAGCTGCCCCTGCCTTGAACGCCCTTTCCTTTCTCTCTAACTCCTATTTCCTACCAATTTATCAAGACCCAGCAAGAGGCCCACTTGGCTCCAGAGTGGAGCCAGAGTGGCTCTCATTAATCCCTTTCTTCCCTGACCTCTCATAGCCCCAGAAGCTACAATACATGATCTAGCACTTGATGTCGTGCCAACTTATCAGGCTGTCTAATTGTTGCAGCACACATGTTCTGTCTGCAATTGGACTGTGAAGGCTTCAAGGCCAGGGCCCAGGTAGCCTACACCTTTGCCAGCCCCAGAGGGAGAAGCACAGTCTGCATTGTGGGCATTCAAATATTTCCTCCTCCAGGGCTAACCTAGGAAATCAAATCAACAAATACTGTGCACCTGCTGGAAGCAAACCCTCCTCCCTCACCATTTCCAGCTCCTTGTTTACATAAAACATCACAGGTGAAAATCCACATGAGACCGAGATTAGAAAATCTTGGCTAATATTAACGCTCATGAATATTTAGTAAGAATTGCTTATTAACTAAGGTTAGAGGGGTCTCCCTTACAATCACAGGGCTCTGATAACTACTGGCATTTAATTGTGCTCGTCCAATAGTAACTAAGCTGCAGGGGTTTGTGAGCTGAGAAGCACAATATGGTTTAGAGTAATGGTTTTAAAACCAAGCCTCACACAAGGCTTAGGTCCTTCCAAGGCAATTTAGAGACAGCCTGGGGGATCAAGGGGAGACTAGCAGGTGGTCTCCTGACCCTCCACACCCAATTCAACCAGGGCAGCTCTCTTCTGACAGCTTCACAGACTGGGCTTCGCTTGAGAAAAAGGTTTTGTTATTAAAATGCTTTTAAATAAAACCACTATAGGCATAAGACTGCTTGGAATCAAAGGACAAGATATTTCCCAGACTCAGCCAATTATTGCGGGAAACTAGACATCCTCTAATTTTTCTGAACCTTCAGGTATAAGTATGGCTCACACCAAACACACGGGGTTGTTGGGACGACTAAATGAGGCAACACGTGTGAAAGCCCAAGGCACAGAGTAGCCACTTAAAACATGTTACATAAGTGGGGAGCAGCTTCATCAAGGGTGTGGACATTAGCCGAAACTCTGGTCTTCAGTGTCTCTAGACCCGGCAGGTAACAAGAGCCCCTGTAAATCCAGCTCAGAGCAGGAGGGCACACTGTGGTCAGGCTCACCTGGCAACACTTCCAACCTCCAGATACCCTGGGCCAGAAATACCCTGCCATTGTCAGGTCTCCACATTATGTTTTCATAGCAACTCTGTCCTTTTCCTTCACTGTGTATCAACAGAAAGTAATTGTTTGTGCAATTGTTTGTTTAATGCCTATCTCTCTCGAGATTGTAAGCTCACATTTGTCTTATTCAGGGCCAGATCTCAGCATCCCACACATACCTCACATTCAATATCCCTGAATATGCCTTGCTGAATAAATTACTAAATCATTCAAGTCAGGACATCTCCACCTGGGCACTGGGAACCTAAAACAAATATATAAAATAGGATTCCCTGACATTAAGGGACTCTCCAGGTCCTGAGGATGACACAGGTGGATACAGATGTTACTGTTATAATCTATCTCATCCAGAGAAATAAAATTAGATTTCTATCTATATATGTTATTGCATTAACTGAAAAACAGCTGGACTGATAACCCACAAATTTGGAGGACATGTTTAGAACAGTTTGCTTTAGAACACAGGCTACACCTATACATGGAATTCACTCTAAATTTCACAGCTGTAACTGAGATGCAGTCAAAGGACTGCTCATCAAGAAATATAAGCTATAAGTATTAAGTTGCTGTGGAAAGGGAAATATACCAAATAAAGTTCACATGAGTACATCCCCCAAATTGCAGATGGTGATTTATAATTGAGCTGCTTCTCACAAGGGCAACTCTGTAAGCTAAATCATGTTGATTCCTATCAGGAATTGGCTATTTCGTGATGGTGAGTCCTTCTCAAGCAAGGTTAGATATCAGAACTAATGATGATTCTTACTCATAGTCACAAATGAGCACCGCCTATCTCTAAATCTCAGAACACCCTTCCAGGCTGGGTGCCTATTATTGTGCCTATTGTACAAATGAGTTAAATCAGGATCTCAGAGGTTAATTGTCCAAAATGACAACCACATCAGCACCGCTGGGATTTGAGCCCCAAAGTCTGTGACTCAAAGCTCATGGTCATGGTATATGGTCACCCTTGTTCCTGGAAGATGAAACTGGGACCTGAGACTTCACAGCCTTGCCCCAGACACATCCCAGGCACTGGAGCATCACCAATGAGAATTTCCTACAATAAGCAGGAAACAGATTCTCCAGGAGTAAAGGTTTGCCAGGGAGGAAGCTCAGGCATCTCTGCTCCTGGTCAAAGCACATTCCTCTCTCTCCCTCCCTCCTCTCTCGCCCTCCCTCCTTTCTCCCCTCCCTCCCCAGAAGCAACCACTATCCTGAATTGTGTGCAAAGCATTCACGTGCTTTCCTTTTTAAGTTTTACCACTTATATTTGCCAAGAAATCTACACTTTAACCGATGGAAGCCTTGACAAAGTTTATGCAAAAGGAAAAATATGGCCCAGAAAGAGGTTTAAGCAGAGTGGCCATGACTGTCAAAGTTAAAACATAAGTAAAATAATCATTCGGCCACTTTCTGGTCACACCAAGGAGGAGGATGGGGGAGGGAGGGCAGGGAATTGGTGATGCCTCACATCTTGGTGCTCTTCTAGTAAGCTCCTTCTGATGGTTTATCGCCTTACCTATTTCTCCTTCCAGGGAAATGCAAAGATAGGACAGCTAACGCCTAGGGTTATTTGTTTACATTTTATATTGAAAAGATATTCCCATGTTTACATACTCATAATTTTTTCCCTAACAAACCAGAAACATTTCTAAAAATTCAAAATTCTTCATTGCTCCATGACCTGCAGACAAAACTCAGAAGTGCTTCTTTACCCCTCCTCTGTCCCTCCCATCCCTTTCTATGATGCCTTTGACCCCACTCTTGGTGCCCAGAAAGTCTTTAATCCCCCAAGATCCTGACTGATCCTCTATGACCTTTTTCTTTATTTACATCCTTGGTTGGCCTTCTCCCGCATGATCTTAGTCCAGAACCTCCTTTTTGTTCACTATGGTGGACTCAGATCAGATCAGATCACTCCTTTTCTTCCACTGAACAGATACGCCCTCTCTCCCCCTGCCCTAAAACTGCTTATAATATTTTACCTGCTAGTCTGACTAATGGAAAACACTGCACACAACATCTCCATGCAACCCCTCCATTTTCTTCTTTCTGCAGTCTCAATATTTTTTTCTAATAACAACATTGCTCTAACCCATAAAATGTCATTTTGTGGGTCTACTTCTCTTTGGACATTCTGTAATTTCTTGTGGTCATCGGAGGTACTGGCTCAACTTCCAAATGCAAACAGAAATAAACATGTTCCATGATAAATCACAATTTACACAACCAATAAATCAAATGGCAATTGTTCTTTGTGGGAAGATTTTTTTTTTTTAAAGAAAGTTCTCCATTTTCTTTTCTTTTTTTTTTAATTAATTAACTTATTTATTTTTGGCCGTGTTGGGTCCTCGCTTCTGCGCGAGGGTTTTTCTCTAGTTGCGGCAAGCGGGGGCCACTCCTCATTGCGGTGCACAGGCCCCCCACTATCATGGCCCCTCCTGTTGCAGAGCACAGGCTCCAGATGCGCAGGCTCAGCAGTTCTGGCTCACGGGCCCAGACGTTCCGCGGCATGTGGGATCCTCCCAGACCAGGGCTCAAACCCGCATCCCCCGCACTAGCAGGCAGACTCTCAACCACCGCGCCACCAGGGAAGCCCCTGTGGGAAGATTTTGTATCAAAGTTTCTTTTACACATTTGACTAACTGCCTTCAGCAACTAGTAGAGTCCTACACATAGTAGGTGATTCCCAGACTAGAACAGTCTTACCACAAGTGTGCACATACACACATGCCCACACATGTGCACACACATGCACCCCTTATAATCTCTCCTAATGCTATTCACTTTTCTTTTGTAGCTATGAATAATGAAAATAATATAGCTAAACTTAATCAAGAACTTACAGTGGCTCAGTCCTTGTGTTAAGCCCCTTCCATGAATCATCTCATTTAATCCTCACATCTTAGTAAAACCATTTCACAGATAATGAACTTGAGCTTAGAGAGGTTTAGTAACATGACCGTGGTCACAGAGCCAGCAGGTGAAATTCCACTGGCTGTGATTATTTGATAGGCATCTATCTTCCTTACTAGACAGTAACCTTTACAAAGGAAAACACAATCTCTTTTGTGTTCACTGTTGTTTGAGTCCATATATCAGACTATGTGTCATTTTATTGGCCCATCATAGGTGCTCGATAAAAGCTTTTTAAATAAATGAAATCAAGAAATGTTTTGTTGGTGACACTGCTGGTGATACTTCCATTAATGCCTTTAAAACAGGAATCACATAGTTTCAGTATGACTTAGGAAAAATTTCTCAGGAACATAGGAGATAAATTTAAATAGACTTGGATTAAGTTGAAAGATTTGCAAAGAGAACTCTTCCTCTAAATGTGTAAATGACCTTAGGCAAATGCTTTACTCTCTCAGGGGCTGCTTTCTCAGTTATAAAATGAAGAGGGGAGCCTTCTGTTAAACATGACAGATCAAACACCATCTTTTCCTTTGCTTTCTTAAAGAAAAATTCTCTATCATTTCAGTAAATGAATTTTTTCAATAATCCAATAAGACAAAGAAGGTAGAGAAGATGATAGCAACAAAATTAATAAAAGGAAAAAGGAATTATGTTAATAAACTTATGGGCAACAAAAACCAAACAAACAAAAACCCTGAAAGCTAAGCTAGAAGTAGGAGAGACCAAAAATTAAGCCTGTTTATTCTGTAGAATATCAGGAAGCTTCAGCTATTGGAGGCACAAAGTGCCTCTGAACACAAAGATATGGATGGAGCTGGATAGGCTGAAGGTCAAAGGAATAATTAGAGTCACAAATCTCCATCCCACTCTAGACCATGCTGGCAAGCATATACCCCTATTCTACTCCAGCAGAAAACTGCAGAGTTCAATGGTTAGAACCAAAGGGACTCTGAACTCAGGGCCTCCAGGCACCTCTGTGGCTGAGACTACAATGCTGAAAGCAGAGGTCCTGTGCAAAAGTCCACAAAAAACATACTGACAGAATCCACCAGAAGGCAGACAACAGAAGCAAGAAAAACTACAATCCTGCAGCCAGTGGAACAAAAACCACATTCACAGAAAGATAGGCAAGATGAAAAGGCAGAGGGCTATGTACCAGATGAAGGAACAAGACAAAACCCCAGAAAAACAATTAAATGAAGTGGAGATAGGCGACCTTCCAGAAAAAGAATTCAGAATAATGATAGTGAAGATGATCCAGGACCTCAGAAAAAGAATGGAGGCAAAGATCAAGAAGATGCAAGAAATGTTTAACAAAGAGGTAGAAGAATTAAAGAACAAACAAACAGAGATGAACAATACAATAACTGAAATGAAAAATACACTAGAAGGAATCAACAGCAGAATAACTGAGGCAGAAGAACGGAGAAGTGACCTGGAAGACAGAATGGTGGAATTCACTACTGCGGAACAGAATAAAGAAAAAAGAATGAAAAGAAATGAAGACAGCCTAAGAGACCTCTGGGACAACATTAAACGCAACAACATTTGCATTATAGGGGTTCCAGAAGGAGAAGAGAGAGAGAAAGGATGCGAGAAAATATTTGAAGGGATTATAGTCAAAAACTTCCCTAACATGGGAAAGGAAATAGCCACCCAAGTCCAGGAAGCGCAGAGAGTCCCATACAGGATAAACCAAAGGAGAGACACCCGAGACACATAGTAATAAAATTGGCAAAAATTAAAGACAAAGAAAAATTATTGAAAGCAGCAAGGGAAAAATGACAAAAAACATACAATGGAATTCCCATAAGGTTAACAGCTGATTTCTCAGCAGAAACTCTACAAGCCAGAAGGGATTGGCATGACATATTTAAAGTGATGAAAGGGAAGAATCTACAACCAAGATTACTCTACCCAGCAAGGATCTCACTCAGATTCAATGGAGAAATCAAAAGCTTTACAGACAAGCAAAAGCTAAGAGAATTCAGCACCACCAAATCAGCTTTACAACAAATGCTAAAGGAATTTCTCTAAGTGGGAAACACAAGAGAAGAAAAGGACCTACAAAAACAAACTCCAAACAATTAAGAAAATGGTAATAGGAACATACATATTGATAATTACCTTAAATGTGAATGGATTAAATGCTCCAACCAAAAGACACAGGCTTGCTGAATGGATACAAAAACAAGACCCATATATATGTTGTCTACAAGAGACCCACTTCAGACCTAGGGACACATACAGACTGAAAGTGAGGGGATGGAAAAAGATGTTCCATGCAAATGGAAAACAAAAGAAAGCTGGAGTAGCAGTACTCATATCAGATAAAATAGACTTTAAAATAAAGAATGTTACAAGAGACAAGGAAGGACACTACAGAATGATCAAGGGATCAATCCAAGAAGAAGATATAACAATTATAAATATATATGCACCCAACATAGGAGCACCTCAATACATAAGGCAACTGCTAACAGCTGTAAAAGAGGAAATCGACAGTAACACAATAATAGTGGGGGACTTTAACACCTCACTTACACCAATGGACAGATCATCCAAACAGAAAATTAATAAGGAAACACAAGCTTTAAATGACACAATAGACCAGATAGATTTAACTGATATTTATAGGACATTCCATCCAAAAACAGCAGATTACACTTTCTTCTCAAGTGAGCATGGAACATTCTCCAGGATAGATCACATCCTGGGTCACAAATCAAGGCTCAGTAAATTTAAGAAAACTGAAATCGAGTCGATTGAGGGGGGAGAGAAGATGGCGGAAGAGTAAGACGCAGAGATCACATTCCTTCCCACAGATACAGTAGAAATACACCTACACGTGGAACTGCTCCTACAGAACACCCACTGAACGCTGGCAGAAAACGTCCGACCTCCAAAAAGGCAAGAAACTCCCCCCGTACTTGGGTAGGGCAAAAGAAAAAAGAAATAACAGAGACAAAAGAATAGGGACGGCACCTGCACCAGTGGGAGGGAGCCGTGAAGGAGGAAAGGTTTCCACGCACTAGGAGCCCCTTCGCGGGCGGAGACTGCGGGGGGCGGAGGGGGGAAGCTTCAGAGCCACGGAGGAGAGCGCAGCCACAGAGGTGCGGAGGGCAAAGCGGAGAGGTTCCCGCACAGAGGCTCGGCGCCGAGCAGCACTCACCAGCCCGAGAGGCTTGTCTGCTTAGCCGCCGGGGCGGGCGGGGCTGGGAGCTGAGGCTCGGGCTTCGGTCGGATCGCAGGGAGAGGACTGGGGCTGGCAGCGTGAACACAGCCTGAAGGGGTTAGCGCACCACAGCTAGCCGGGAGGGAGTCCGGGGAAAAAGTCTGCAGCTGCCGAAGAGGCAAGAGACTTTTTCTTGCCTCTTTGATTCGCGGCGGGCAAGGAGAGGGGATTCAGAGCGCCGCCTAAACGAACTCCAGAGAAGGGCGCGAGCCGCGGCTATCAGCGCGGATCCCACAGCAACAGGGGCGCAGAGGGAAAATCGGAGAGACTCCCGCACAGAGGCTCGGCGCCGAGCGGCGCTCACCAGCCCGAGAGGCTTGTCTGCTCCCCCGCCGGGGCGGGCAGGGCTGGGAGCTGAGGCTCGGGCTGCGGTCGGATCGCAGGGAGAGGACTGGGGCTGGCGGCGTGAACACAGCCTGAAGGGGTTGGCGCACCACAGCTAGCCGGGAGGGAGACCGGGAAAAGGTCTGCAGCTGCCGAAGAGGCAAGAGACTTTTTCTTGCCTCTTTGTTTCGCTGCGCGCAAGGAGAGGGGATTCAGAGCGCCACCTAAACGAACTCCAGAGAAGGGCGCAAGCCACGGCGATCAGCGCGGACCCCAGAGACGGGCGTGAGACGCTGGGGCTGCTGCTGCCGCCTCCAAAAAGCCTGTGTGTGAGCACAGGTCACTCTCCACACCTCCCCTCCCGGGAGCCTGTGCAGCCCGCCACTGCCAGGGTCCCGGGATCCGGGGACAACATCCCCGGGAGAACGCACTGCGCGCCTCGAGCTGGTGCAACGTCACGCCGGCCTCTGACGCCGCAGGCTCGCCCCGCCTCCTCCGTACCGCTCCCTCCCCGCGGTCTGGGTGAGCCAGAGCCCCCGAAGCAGCTGCTCCTTTAACCCCGTCCTGTCTGGGCGGGGAACAGACGCCCTCAGGCGACCTACACGCAGAGGCGGGTCCAAATCCAAAGCTGAACCCCAGGAGCTGTGCGAACAGGGAAGAGAAGGGGAAATCTCTCCCAGCAGCCTCAGGGGCAGCGGATTAAAGCTCCACAAACAACTTGATGTGCCTGCATCTGCTGAATACCTGAATAGACAACGAATCATCCCAAATTCAGGAGGGGGACTCTGGGAGCAGGAGATATTAATTTTTCCCCTTTTCCTTTTTTTGTGAGTGTATATGTATATGCTTCTGGGTGAGATTTTTGTCTGTATAGCTTTGCTTTACAATAGCTTTATTTTACTTCACTATATTATAGCCTCTTTCTTTCTTTCTTTCTATTTTTTCTCCCTTTTACTCTGAGCCATGTGGACGAAAGGCTCTTGGTGCTCCAGCCAGGCATCAGGGCCGTGCCTCTGAGGTGGGAGAGCCAACTTCAGAACACTGGTCCACAAGAGACCTCCCAGCTCCACGTAATACCAAACGGCAAAAATCTCCCAGAGATCTCCATCTCAACATCAAGACCCAGCTTCACTCAACGACCAGCAAGCTACAGTGCTGGACATCCTATGCCAAACAACTAGCTAGACAGGAACACAACCCCATCCATTGGCAGAGAGGCTGCCTAAAATCATAATAAGGCCACAGACACCACAAAATACACCACCAGACGTGGACGTGCCCACCAGAAAGACAAGATCTAGCCTCATCCACCAGAACTCAGGCACTAGTTCCCTCCACCAGGAAGCCTACACAACCCACTGAACCAACCTTAGCCGCTGGGGACAGATACCCAAAACAACGGGAACTACGAACCTGCAGCCTGTGAAAAGGAGACCCCAAACACAGTAAGATAGGCAAAATGAGACGACAGAAAAACACACAGCAGATGAAGGAGCAGGCTCAAAACACACTGGACTTAACAAATGAAGAGGAAATAGGTAGTCTACCTGAAAAAGAATTCAGAATAATGATAGTAAGGATGATCCAAAATCTTGGAAATAGAATAGACAAAATGCAAGAAACATTTAACAAGGATGTAGAAGAACTAAAGAGGAACCAAGCAATGAATAAAACACAATAAATGAAATTAAAAATACTCTAGATGGGATCAATAGTAGAATAACTGAGGCAGAAGAAAGGATAAGTGACCTGGAAGATAAAATGGTGGAAATAACTACTACAGAGCAGGATAAAGAAAAAAGAATGAAAAGAACTGAGGACAGTCTCAGGGACCTCTGGGACAACATTAAACGTGCCAACATTCGAATTATAGGGGTACCAGAAGAAGAAGAGAAAAAGAAAGGGACTGAGAAAATTTTTGAAGAGATTATAGTTGAAAACTTCCCTAATATGGGAAAGGAAATAGTTAATCAAGTCCTGGAAGCACAGAGAGTCCCATACAGGATAAACCCAAGGAGGAACACGCCAAGACACATATTAATCAAACTGTCAAAAATTAAATATAAGGAAAGCATATTAAAGGCAGCAAGGGAAAAATAACACACAAGGGAATCCCCATAAGGTTAACATCTGATCTCTCAGCAGAAACTCTGCAAGCCAGAAGGGAGTGGCAGGATATACTTAAAGTCATGAAGGAGAAAAACCTACAACCAAGATTACTCTACCCAGCAAGGATCTCATTCAGATTCGATGGAGAAATTAAAACCTTTACAGACAAGCAAAAGCTGAGAGAGTTCAGCACCACCAAACCAGCTTTACAACAAATGCTAAAGGAAATTCTCTAGGCAAGAAACACAAGAGAAGGGAAACACCTACAATAACAAACCCAATACATTTAAGAAAATGGGAATAGGAACATACATATCGATAATTACCTTGAATGTAAATGGATTAAATGCTCCCACCAAAAGACACAGGCTGGCTGAATGGATACAAAAACAAGACCCATACATATGCTGTCTACAAGAGACCCACTTCAGACCTAGGGACACATACAGACTGAAAGTGAGGGGATGGAAAAAGATATTCCATGCAAATGGAAATCAAAAGAAAGCTGGAGTAGCAATTCTCATATCAGACAAAATAGACTTTAAAATAAAGACTATTACAAGAGACAAAGAAGGACACTATATAATGATCAAGGGATCGATCCAAGAGGAAGGTATAACAATTGTAAATATTTATGCACCCAACATAGGAGCACCTCAATACATAAGGCAAATACTAACAGCCATGAAAGGGGAAATTGACAGCAACACAATCATAGTAGGGGACTTTAACACCCCACTTTCACCAATGGACAGATCATCCAAAATGAAAATAAATAAGGAAACACAAGCTTTAAATGATACATTAAACAAGATGGACTTAATTGATATTTATAGGACATTCCACCCCAAAACAACAGAATACACATTTTTCTCAAGTGCTCATGGAACATTCTCCAGGATAGATCATATCTTGGGTCACAAATCAAGCCTTGGTAAATTTAAGAAAATTGAAATCGTATCAAGTATCTTTTCCGACCACAATGCTATGAGACTAGATATCAATTACAGGAAAAGATCTGTAAAAAATACAAACACATGGAGGCTACACAATACATTACTTAATAACGAAGTGATTACTGAAGAAATCAAAGGGGAAATCAAAAAATACCTAGAAACAAATGACAATGGAGACACGACGACCCAAAACCTATGGGACACAGCAAAAGCAGTGCTAAGAGGGAAGTTTATAGCAATACAAGCCTACCTCAAGAAACAGGAAACATCTCGAATAAACAACCTAACCTTGCACCTAAAGCAATTAGAGAAAGAAGAACAAAAAAACCCCAAAGCCAGCAGAAGGAAAGAAATTATAAAGATCAGGTCAGAAATAAATGAAAAAGAAATGAAGGAAACAATAGCAAAAATCAATGAAACTAAAAGCTGGTTCTTTGAGAAGATAAACAAAATTGATAAACCATTAGCCAGACTCATCAAGAGAAAAAGGGAGAAGACTCAGATCAATAGAATTAGAAATGAAAAAGGAGAAGTAACCACTGACACTGCAGAAATACAGAAGATCATGAGAGATTACTACAAGCAACTATATGCCAATAAAATGGACAACCTGGAAGAAATGGACAGATTCTTAGAAATGCACAAACTGCCGAGACTGAACCAGGAAGAAATAGAAAACATGAACAGACCAATCACAAGCACTGAAATTGAAACTGTGATTAAAAACCTTCCAACAAACAAAAGCCCAGGACCAGATGGCTTCACAGGCGAATTCTATCAAACATTTAGAGAAGAGCTAACACCTATCCTTCTCAAACTCTTCCAAAATATTGCAGAGGGAGGAACACTCCCAAACTCATTCTACGAGGCCACCATCACCCTGATACCAAAACCAGACAAAGATGTCACAAAGAAAGAAAACTACAGGCCAATATCACTGATGAACATAGATGCAAAAATCCTCAACAAAATACTAGCAAACAGAATCCAACAGCACATTAAAAGGATCATACACCATGATCAAGTGGGGTTTATCCCAGGAATGCAAGGATTCTTCAATATATGCAAATCAATCAATGTGATACACCATATTAACAAATTGAAGGAGAAAAACCATATGATCATCTCAATAGATGCAGAGAAAGCTTTTGACAAAATTCAACACCCATTTATGATAAAAGCCCTGCAGAAAGTAGGCATAGAGGGAACTTTCCTCAACATAATAAAGGCCATATATGACAAACCCACAGCCAACATTGTCCTCAATGGTGAAAAACTGAAACCATTTCCACTAAGATCAGGAACAAGACAAGGTTGCCCACTCTCACCACTATTATTCAACATAGTTCTGGAAGTCCTAGCCACAGCAATCAGAGAAGACAAAGAAATAAAAGGAATCCAAATCGGAAAAGAAGAAGTAAAGCTGTCACTATTTGCAGATGACATGATACTATACATAGAGAATCCTAAAGATGCTACCAGAAAACTCCTAGAGCTAATCAATGAATTTGGTAAAGTAGCAGGATACAAAATTAATGCACAGAAATCTCTTGCATTTCTATACACTAATGACGAAAAATCTGAAAGTGAAATTAAGAAAACACTCCCATTTACCATTGCAACAAAAAGAATAAAATATCTAGGAATAAACCTACCTAAGGAGACAAAAGACCTGTATGCAGAAAATTATAAGACACTGATGAAAGAAATTAAAGATGATACAAATAGATGGAGAGATATACCATGTTCCTGGATTGGAAGAATCAACATTGTGAAAATGTCTCTACTACCCAAAGCAATCTACAGATTCAATGCAATCCCTATCAAACTACCACTGGCATTTTTCACAGAACTAGAACAAAAAATTTCACAATTTGTATGGAAACACAAAAGACCCCGAATAGCCAAAGCAATCTTGAGAACGAAAAATGGAGCTGGGGGAATCAGGCTCCCTGACTTCAGACTGTATTACAAAGCTTCAGTAATCAAGACAGTTTGGTATTGGCACAAAAACAGAAATATAGATCAATGGAACAGGATAGAAAGCCCAGAGATAAACCCACACACATATGGTGAACTTATCTTTGATAAAGGAGGCAAGCATATACAGTGGAGAAAAGACAGCCTCTTCAATAAGTGGTGCTGGGAAAATTGGACAGGAACATGTAAAAGTATGAAATTAGAACACTCCCTGACACCATGCACAAAAATAAACTCAAAATGGATTAAAGACCTAAGTGTAAGGGCAGACACTATCAAACTCTTAGAGGAAAACATAGGCAGAACACTCTATGACATACATCACAGCAAGATTCTTTTTGACCCAGCTCCCAGAGAAATGGAAATAAGTACACAAATAAACAAATGGGACCTAATGAAACTTAAAAGCTTTTGCACAGCAAAGGAAACCATAAACAAGACCAAAAGACAACCCTCAGAATGGGAGAAAATATTTGCAAATGAAGCAACTGACAAAGGATTAATCTCCAAGATTTACAAGCAGCTCATGCAGCTCAATAACAAAAAAACGAACAACCCAATCCAAAAATGGGCAGAAGATCTAAATAGACATTTCTCCAAAGAAGATATACAGATGGCCTACAGACACATGAAAGAATGCTCAACATCATTAATCATTAGAGAAATGCAAATCAAAACTACAATGAGATATCATCTCACACCGGTCAGAATGGACGTCATCAAAAAATCTAGAAACAATAAATGCTGGAGAGGGTGTGGAGGAAAGGGAACACTCTTGCACTGTTGGTGGGAATGTAAATTGATACAGCCACTATGGAGAACAGTATGGAGGTTCCTTAAAAAACTACAAATAGAACTACCATACGACCCAGCAATCCCACTACTGGGCATATACCCTGAGAAAACCATAGGTCAAAAAGAGTCATGTACCAAAATGTTCATTGCAGCTCTATTTACAATAGCCAGGACATGGAAGCAACCTAAATGTCCATCGACAGATGAATGGATAAAGAAGATGTGGCACATATATACAATGGAATATTACTCAGCCATAAAAAGAAATGAAATGGAGGTATTTGTAATGAGGTGGATGGAGTTAGAGTCTGTCATACAGAGTGAAGTAAGTCAGAAAGAGAAAAACAAATACAGTATGCTAACACATATATATGGAATCTAAGGGGAAAAAAAAAAAAAAAAGGCCATGAAGAACCTAGTGGCAAGACGGGAATAAAGACACAGACCTACTAGAGAATGGACTTGAGGATATGGGGAGGGGGTGGGGTGAGATGTGACAGGGTAAGAGAGTGTCATGGACATATATACACTACCAAATGTAAAATAGATAGCTAGTGGGAAGCAGCCGCATAGCACAGGGAGATCAGCTCGGTGCTTTGTGACCACCTAGAGGGGTGGGATGGGGAGGGTGGGAGGGAGGGAGATGCAAGAGGGAAGAGAAATGGGAACATATTGTATATGTATAACAGATTCACTTTGTTATAAAGCAGATGCTAACACACTATTGTAAGGCAATTATACTTCAATAAAGATGTTTGGAAAAAAAAAAAAGATGATTGGATAAACAAAATTTAGTATATCCACACAATGGACTATTATCCAGCCATAAAAGGAATGCAGTACTGATACACGCTATAACATGGATGAACCTTAAAAACATGATGCTAAGTGAAAGAAGCCAGTCACAAAAGTCTACATATTGTATGTTTTCATTTATATGAAATGTGCAGAACAGGCAAATCTATAGAGACAAAAAGTAGCTTGGTGGTTTGCTACAGCTTGGGGAGTGGGGGAATTGGAGCTAAGAGATTCAGCGTTTCTTTTTGGGGTGATGAAAATGTTCTAAAATTGACTGTTGAAATTCCACAACTTGTGAATACATCAAAATCATCAAATTGTACACTTGAAATGCGTGAATTGTGTGGAATGTAAATTATAGCTCAATAAAGATGTCCATGGTTTTCCTTGAAAAAAAAAAAAAATATTAGTCGATTTATGGAATGAATGATCAAAAAAAGAAAAAAACGTCAGACGTCTCTGGAAAGTGTAATTGATCTTATGGGTTCAGAATATCTTCCACTGGCAAGATGTTTACCCTTAAGAGAAACCTCAGGATGCAGATGAGAGCTGTCTTCAGGTATCTACAAGGCTGTCATGAGACAGAAGGCTGAAGCTTATTCTTTGTGGCTCCAGAGGGTTGATCTAATACCGAACGCTTACAGAAAGAAAGAAATCCAAGATTTAAAAAATCTGAGTATCTGAAAACAGGACAAATTTCTGCATTCGGTGGAGAAATGCCTATAACTTAGAGATATTTGAACGTAAGCTAGTAGTGCATCTGGTGAAGGGCAGAAAGGGGAATTCAAGGACCAGCAGGGCAATTAAGTGGCCTTTGAAGTCCCTGTGAGCTTTGAGATTCTATGGAGGTATGATTTGTTAAAAAGATTATCTCTGTCTTTGCCATGCTGATTGCATTCTGAGACCAATGCTGAATGGAGTATGGGTTCTTCCTTAGAGTTTTGGAGAATAAGTTTCACTGTGTTTAGGACTTGAAAGAACATGTGATTTCCTAACATGATCTGTACCACTAATTTCAGCTTAGATTTACATTGTCAACCTCTTCTTGGGATACACCTGAAACAAAATATAACTAAAACTTGCTTTAGATACATTATTTTCTCTGATAACTGAAATTACATTTTTTTATTTAACTTTTACTGCATCACTGATAACATTTACTGATAAACTTTTGAGAATACATTTGGTTTTGGGAACAATAAAATTTGTTTTTTTTTTTAAAAAAAAAAAAAAAAGAAAAGAAAACTGAAATCATATCAAGCATCTTTTCTGACCACAACGCTATGAGATTAGAAATCAATTCCAGGGAAAAAAACGTAAAACACAGAAACACATGGAGGCTAAACAATACATTACTAAATAACCAAGAGATCACTGAAGAAATCAGAGAGGAAATCAAAAAATACTTAGAGACAAATGACAATGCAAACACAACGATCCAAAACCTATGGGATGCAGCAAAAGCAGTTCTAAGAGGGAAGTTTATAGCAATACAATCCTACCTCAAGAAACAACAAACATCTCAAACAAACAACCTAACCTTACACCTAAAAGAACTAGAGAAAGAAGAACAAACAAAACCCAAAGTTAGTAGAAGGAAAGAAATCATAAAGATCAGAGCAGAAATAAATGAAATAGAAACAAAGAAAACAATAGCAAAGATCAATAAAACTAAAAGCTGGTTCTTTGAGAAGATAAACAAAATTGAGAAACCATTAGCCAGACTCATCAAGGAAAAGAGGGAGAGGTCTCAAATCAATAAAATTGGAAATGAAAAAGGAGAAATTACAACAGACACTGCAGAAATACAAAGCATCCGAAGAGACTACTACAAGAAACACTATGCCAATAAAATGGACAACCTGGAAGAAATGGACAAATTCTTAGAAAGGTATAACCTTCCAAGACTGAACCAGGAAGAAATAGAAAATATGAACAGACCAATCACAAGTAATGAAATTGAAACTGTAATTAAAATCTTCCAACAAACAAAAGTCCAGGACCAGATGGCTTCACAGGTGAATTCTATCAAACATTTAGAGAAGAGCCCACACCCACCCTTCTCAAACTCTTCCAAAAAGTTGCAGAGGAAGGAAGACTCCCAAACTCATTCTACGAGGCCACAATCACCCTGATACCAAAACCAGACAAAGATACTGCAAGAAAAGAAAATTACAGACCAACATCACTGATTAATATAGATGCAAAAATCCTCAACAAAATACTAGCAAACAGAATCCAACAACACATTGAAAGGATCATACACCATGATCAAGTGGGATTTATCCCAGGGATGCAAGGATCCTTCAATATATGCAAATCAATCAATGTGATACACCATAGTAACAAATTGAAGAATAAAAACCATATGATCATCTCAATAGATGCAGGAAAAGCTTTTGACAAAATTCAACACCCATTTCTGATAAAAACTCTCCAGAAAGTGGGCATAGAGGGAACCTACCTCAACATAATAAAGGCCATATACGACAAACCCACAGCCAACATCATTCTCAATGGTGAAAAACTGAAGGCATTTCCTCTAAGATCAGGAACAAGACAAGGATGTCCATTCTCACCACTATTATTCAACATAGTTTTGGAAGTCCTAGCCATGGCAATCAAAGAAGAGAAAGAAATAAAAGGAATACAAATTGGAAAAGAAGAAGTAAATCTGTCACTGTTTGCAGATGACATGATACTATACATAGAGAATCCTAAAGATGCCACCAGAAAACTACTACAGCTAATCAATGAATTTGGTAAAGTTGCAGGATACAAAATTAATGCACAGAAATCTCTTGCATTCCTATACACTAATGATGAAAAATCTGGAAGACAAATTAAGGAAACACTCCCATTTACTACTGCAACAAAAAGAATAAAATACCTAGGAATAAACCTACCTAGGGAGACAAAAGACCTGTATGCAGAAAACTGTAAGACACTGATGAAAGAAACTAAAGATGATACCAACAGATAGCGAGATATACCATGTTCTTGGATTGGAAGAATCAATATTGTAAAAATGACTATACTGCCCAAAGCAATTTACAGATTCAGTGCAATCCCTATCAAACTACCAATGGTATTTTTTACAGAACTAGAACAAAAAATCTTAAAATTTGTATGGAGACACAAAAGAACCTGAATAGCCAAAGCAGTCTTGAGGGAAAAAAACGGAGCTGGAGGAATCAGGCTCCTGGACTTCAGACTATACTACAAAGCTACAGTAATCAAGACAGTATGGTACTGGCACAAAAACAGAAATATAGATCAGTGGAACAGGATAGAAAGCCCAGAGGTAAACCCACACACCTATGGTCAACTAATGTATGACAAAGGAGGCAAGGCTATACAATGGAGAAAAGACAGTCTTTTCAATAAGTGGTGCTGGGAGAACTGGACAGCTACATATAAAACAATGAAATTAGAACACTCCCTAACACCACACAGAAAAATAAACTCAAAACAGATTAGAGACCTAAATGTAAGACCAGACACTATAAAACTCTTAGAGGAAAACATAGGAAGAATGCTCTTTGACATAAATCACAGCAAGATCTTTTTTGATCCACCTTCTAGAGTAATGGAAATAAAAACAAAAATAAACAAATGCGACCTAATGAAACTTAAAAGATTTTGCACAGCAAAGGAAACTACAAACAAGACGAAAAGACAACCCTCAGAATGGGAGAAAACATTTGCAAGCGAATCAATGGACAAAGGATTAATCTCCAAATATATAAACAGCTCATGCAGCTCAATATTAAAAAAATAAACAGCCCAATCCAAAAATGGGCAGAAGACCTAAATAGACATTTCTCCAAAGAAGACATACAGATGGCCAAGAAGCACATGAAAAGCTGCTTAACATCACTAATTATTAGAGAAATGCAAATCAAAACTACAAGGAGGTATCACCTCACTCCAGTTAGAATGGGCACCATCAGAAAATCTACAAACAACGAATGCTGGAGAGGGTGTGGAGAAAAGGGAACCCTCTTGTACTGTTGGTGGGAATGTAAATTGATACAGCCACTATGGAGAACAGTATGGAGGTTCCTTAAAGAAATAAAAATAGAACTACTATATGACCCAGCAATCCCACTACTGGGCATATACCCTGAGAAAACCGTAATTCAAAAAGAGTCATGTACCACAATGTTCATTGCAGCATTATTTACACTAGCCAGGACACGGAAGCAACCTAAATGTCCATCGACAGATGAATGGATAAAGAAGTTGTGGTACATATATACAATGGAATATTACTCAGCCATAAAAAGGAATGAAATTGGGTCATTTGTAGAGACGTGGATGGATCTTGAGACTGTCATACAGAGTGAAGTAAGTCAGAAAGAGAAAAACAAATATCGTATGTTAACGCACATATGTGGAACCTAGAAAAACAGTACAGATGAACCGGTTTGCAGGGCAGAAATTGAGACACAGGTGCAGAGAACAAACATATGGACACCAAGGGGGGAAAGTGGCAGGGGGTGGTGGTGGTGTGATGAACTGGGAGATTGGGATTGACATGTATACACTAATATGTATAAAATGGATAACTAATAAGAACCTGCTGTATAAAAAAATTAATAAAATTCAAAAAATAAGCCAGGAAGAGAGCTCACAAATAAAAAGAACACAGTGACAGTCTCAGGTCCCTCTTTCCCAATTTACTCTACACAGGCTCAGGCAGGTTTATACCCTCCAGACAGAAAATTGGAAAAATTTTCCTCTGGGAAAAGTTAAAAGCCCAAGAGAAATGACCTATGGATATTGAAACAGTTGGAAGTTCCCCATTGAAACAGAGCTCCCCAGTCACCCAAGGTGGAGCCCACCACTGTACCTAGCTGCCAAACATTCTCATCTGCTCCAATTAAGGACCAAAAAAGCTGAGCAGAGAGCCAAGGATCCTCAAACATTTGAGAAAAGTGTCTACTAGGAAAGGTAGAAATCAAAATAATAAACAGAAAAAGAAACTCCAAGGAAATAGAGTATGCTCTACTTAACTACTTAACTACGGAAGCTGTAGTTAATATTCTCAGAGTGATAGGAAAAGATATTGCAACCATGAAAGAAGAACATGATGTTATCTTTTAAAAAGGAACATGCAGATATGAAAAATATATTGAACATTTAAAAATATGATAGCAGAAGTGAAAAATTCAATGAAGGTCTGGAAAATGAGGTTAAGGAAATCCCCCACAAAGTAAGTCCAAAAAAGGTGGGAAATAATAGGGGAGGAGAAAAGATAAGACAATTAGCATAGATCCAGGAAAACCAACTAACAGGAATTCCAGAAAGAGAAAGCAGGAAGACAGGAAGAGAGGAAATTACCAAAAAATTAATTAAAGAAATGTTTCAGAACCAGAGGTTTGAGTTCCAGATTTAAAAGGCCCACCAAGTACAGTTCAAAGAAAGAAAAAATGAATCACACCAAGACCATCATCATGGTCCACGGTTCACAACATTGTGGACAGAGTGTGGACACTACACACTTCCAAAGGCGAAAAGCAGGTCGGTCACAGGACTGAGAGTCAGAATGGAATCACATTCCTCAATGGTGACAATGAAGGGGATAACAAGGTAAAAGGAAAAGTCTTTAAAATCCTGAAGGAAATGATTTACTACCCAGAATTCTGTACCAAGTCACACTACTGATCAAATGTGAAGACAGAATAACATCTTCAGTCACACATGTTTTCAAAGGTATATTTACCATGCACCCTTTCTCAGGAAGCTACAGGAGAACAATCCTCACCCAGACAAAAAATAAAAATAAATAACAAATGGGAGACAGAGGAGCTGGGAAATGGGGGCTCCGGTATGGAAAACAGGCAAAGGGAACCACTAAAATGGTGAAGGAGGGAGATTCCAGAATGACAGAGTCTGTACACATGTATGTGTGTGTATGTCTTCTCAGTTGGGACTACATATATTCACAATAAACACTGGATGTCGAATTAACAAAAAATTTTAACTACTGAGAGGCAGAGTAGAGAGAAGATGTCATGATAAGAAAGTATATCATTATCTTCAATACAAGGAAATCAATGGATAATACCTGACATTGAAAAATAAAAAATAACAGTATATATGCCTGGTACTTAGAAATATGAAAGTTTTTGTGGGAGGAATGTAACCGGTAAAGTACCAATGGTCATTGCCTCTGGAATGAGGGTCAGAGGTGGAGACAAGTGTGACACAAGGCTGCCTCTTTTTGTTATAAATCTTAAGGAAAAGATTGGATTAGCTAAACTGCAGTTCCTTGAGTTTCTAATTGGATTTTTAGGACACCTATTTTGTAAAATGAGATGATTTGTAAGTTTGAATTCCAAATGTCTTACGTGAATCCCTCTTGCTCTAACTAAACCCTTTCACCTCATCTGTTATGGAAAGAAACTGCTCCTGCTGCCCCATTCGTGCCCAATGCCAAGATTACACACACCCCATATTCTTGGAGGCAGACTGGGCTCCCACATAATTATTTACAACTTTCAGTTTTTTGGGTTCCTGTTTGAGCAGTGACTTGGAGTAGGTTTGTGTCATAAAAGGAAATAAAGCAGGTGAGGAGGTGCCTTAGCGAAGCAGACCTAGAATAATTAAGAAAGTCAAACTACTTGTTTGAAAAAAAGAAATAAAAAACTTCTTTTTCCATCTCATCCAACCTTCCAACCTCAAAGGGACCTTGTGGAATTTCTTTGACCATCACTAAGCAGGGAGCATTGGCAGGACCAAAATAGGTTTATGCCCTGGCTAATTTTATTTTAAATGGAAATTTCTCTGTGGTACATTGTTTAATGATGGAAAACAGGAACAATCACATCTTAAAGCTCTCAGCCTGGCCATTGGCTTTACAAAGTGAGAAATAACCTGCCCGGGCTTCCGAGCTGATAGCCTCTGGCCTCTGGCCTGGCTGTCGCCTGGCTCTCCATTCCTCTCCCCACCGCAGGGCGCGGACCTCCAGACAGAGAAATTCATCTCACTTCACCTCGCTGCTTGTCTCTCTCGGCCGTCTCCACTTCACCTTCCAACACAACAACCCTCGGGAGCCCCAACATGGAAAGCAAAAGCAGAGATTGTCCCCTACCCTGCAAACCGATTCCCCGGGGAGCAGGTAGCTGGATTAGGATGTAGGGTAGGCTTTGTGGCAGGAGGCAAGGGTGATGGATGGGAGGGGCGTGAACGTGTGCTCTCACACCGGGGCACCCAGCTTTCATCTTAGTAATGAAGATGCATGCAGTAGACGGGAAACTGTCTGTCTCACTCGTGTTCCCTTTTGCAGTGACAGGACATGCTCAAAAGGCCAGCCTCGAAGTGCAGAAGTCTAGACATACTGGGAGTGTAGGTGGTCTGTCAGGGAGCCCTCAGCATAGCCCTGGTGGCCAAGGCATGTGCCTGCTGCGCCCACCCGCCACAAGCCCCAAACACAAAGAGTGCAGCCCCGCCACATTTCAGGGAGATCGAGCCTCTGGTTTCCGCAATCTCTTATCTTATGGCCTAATTTCAACATAAATATAACTGCTTAGAGCACAGTCCTGGTTCGGGTGGAGGAAAAGACACAGTGAAAATATATGCGGTGTTGTCCCTGTTCTCTGTTCTGATATGTATAATAGGACCTTATAAGCATTTAAGGCTCTGGCACAAATCAGCCCTCACCCCACTCCATACCCTCCCCCAGCCGCCTCCCCAAAAGATAAAACTATGTGTCACCAGAATGTATTTCATTAGCCTGTAAAGGCTAATTAAGTCACCTCATTTCAACACGCTGTACTTTCCAAGGTTTGTTGGGTTTCAAACATGTTATTGCCCTGGACAAGGCTAAATGAGCCAAAAATATTAGCATCCTTACGAGAGTTCATTCCAACCACCCGGTGCTTCAGAGAGGACTCCTGTGGGAGATGCATTCAGTATCAGGATCGGGGCACTTTGATAGGGACCCTCTCATGAACACCCTCACCAAATCTTACGGATTCTACCCCACCATTCCTTCTTGAGTGGGTATCCTGTGCTGGACACACAGAAGGTTTCAGGCATGGCGGACACAAGACCTCTTTTCTCAAGCAAGCTCCCTGTGTTAAAGAAAAAGAAACAAACCTAAAACCCAAAGAAAAAAGAAGTAAAGATTCCTGGAGTGGCACAGAGCACTAGGAGAGTACCAAGGAGAGGGCAGTTCATACTGGCTGAGGGAGCCTGGGACATAGAAGGTGGTTCTGAAGATGAGCCTTGGGAAGCCACAGTATTTCCAAGAGCTTGGATGTGAAAAGAGGGTGTGCTGGGCAAGGGGATGGTGGGAGCAAAGGCCCAGAGATGAGTGGACGTGACCCACTAGGGGAAGGTGAGCTCTCCGAAGCTGGCAGCTTGGGGCACATGCCGAGGATGGGATGATGGTGGAGCCGGATCTTGCGCTTGTGGAAGTCACAACCTGAGTCTCAGTTTTCCATCAGAGTAAAGGAGTTAGACTAACTGATTTCTAGAGTCCCTGCAGCTTTGTAATTCCATGAGACTGGAAAGAGGGCTGCTGAGTCTAGAACTGGAGAGCCTTCGACGTCAGGATAGGACACAGGAGCTACTCTCTGAAGCTGATGGACCCTCACGGCAGGGTTTCAACCTGACAAGAGCTGGGCTGTTTTGATGCAGTGGCAGCAGCAGAGTAAAGAGGAACTGGAGAAGGCAGATGTGAGAGGCAGAGGCAAGGAAAGGAAGGGCTGGAGCCCAGATTTCAGCTCATAATGTAAAGGGGAGCAAGCACCGCCCTCCATCCCTTAAAGAAAAGGAGGGTAAGCAGCTTTACTAGCTAGACCTGTAAAGGACCTTGATAAAATCTAGCTCCTCGACTCACTCATTTTAAAGATAAAGAAATTGAAGTTCATATAGCCAGCCGGAGACAGAGCAGGGCCAGGATTCTGTTCTCTAGGTTTCCAATTCATCATCCTCCAGGGGGTGCCTTCTCACTGGTCCACCCTTCCAGGAGAGCTCACTGGCAGCTTTTACTAATCTTCACGTTCAGTCCTCTGGGCTCCTTCTCTACCCTCTGAGATTCCCCATCCACACATTGTATTAATTAGGGATCGGTTATTAATCAAGCTCAATCAAATAGAAGGGTGAATTTATTAGCCTTCACCATCGGGAAAACAGCTCAAAAAATTGAAGAACAAGATGCACGAACCAGAGCCAGATGTTCATCACTATTCGGTACGTACTGGGCGTGTGTATCTTTTTCTTATCCATGTTCATTTCTGCATTGTCTTACGTGTCGCCATTTGTATACGCTGGGAACATGGCTGCCAGCAAATTCAACTTAGCAAACCCAGCAGAAGGGGAGAGAAACTTCTTCTCTGTGTTCATATATCAATCACAGAGAAGGACTCTGGTTGATCTTGCAATGATTACCTGCCCACCCCTTAGAGGTGTCATTGTTGATTACAATTAGCCATGCCTCTCTCACGGGATCATCCTCTAGCCAGAAGGGCAAAGTCTGTTTCTAGAGGAAGAAACTTGGGGAAATCTTTTATGTAAACAAAATGGAATAGCTACTCTAACTTACTAAGCCCATCTCTATGTGAAGATCCTCAGGAAGTTACTATAATCCACTCCCTCTACACAGGGCACGTCTCCCTCATGGTAGGACACGAGATTGGAAGTATATACTGGCCACCTGGGCAAGCAGGTTCTAGCATGAGCCACTGAAGAATATTCAGGCAGTGGCATGATGTTTCACGCAACCATTTTAACGCAGCTCAACTGATGTTTAGGTAAGAGAAATGCATATAAGGTTCACACTGTGGGCAGGTTTACGCCAAGGTATCAGACGTTGCTGAGATCAAACCTGTATAAAATACCTCTCTCCAGAGCAGAGGCCAGCTAGCCTCTGTCTTAAGGCTCCACCTTGCCTGTTCTCTTGACACAAGCCTGTTTTCAGGCAGGAGGCACTTGGGCGACTCCGGCATCACATTTACCCACTTCCTGGGTGTTCTGGCCCTAACTTTGAACCCAATTTGAGTAACTGGTGTCTGTCTTGTTCCTAAAACTCAGTGCCTCATTCATAGAACCTTGCCTCTTTCTCCATGCTTCAATTCCAGACTCGGACCTCCATCCCCAGAGGACTGAAGCTCAACCTTATTCTCATCTGTCCTCTCTCAGACCCTGATAGACGTCTCAGCCCAATCACAGAGGACTCATACCCTTACCGGTACCATCCGCCTAGGTCTCCAAGCATCACCTGCCCCCGAATTCCCCACTGTCCTGCTCCACCCCAACACTCCAGCATGGCCCGCCTGGTGCTAACCATCAGAGAAGCCACTTCTTTTTTTTTTTTTTTTTAATATTTATTTATTTATTTGGCTGCATCGGGTCTTAGTTGCAGCACGCGGGATCTTCTGTTGCAGCACTCGGGCTCTTCGTTGGGATGCGTGGGCTTCTCTCTAGTTGGGGCTCGTGGGCTCTAGGGCGCGTGGGCTCAGTTGCCTCGCGGCACGTGGGATCTTAGTTCCCAGACCAGGGATCAAACCCGCGTCCCCTGCATTGGAAGGCGGATTCTTAACCACTGGACCACCAGGGAAATCCCAGCCACCCCTTATTTACTGACATTTCTTCTAGATACTGCCTTGAGTGCCTGTCCCCACTCAGGGGCGTGGTCTTGCCTGGTCCCAGCCTGACTCATCCAGCTATATTAAGCAATATGCACCATGGCAGCTCTGACACTAAGTCAACAGTCCCATAACCCCATCCCTTAAACCCAGCCTGCACACAGGTGAGGGCTGAAAGTTTAGAAACGCCCACAGTCAAGTGACCACCCGCCCAATGTTGTAGCTACGTTTGTACTTGCCCACACAAGCACTGTAAGATACACTTACGCAGTGGAGTTCACATAGGAAAAGAATTATGACAATCTTGTCATGGCCCCTAACTAAGCAATGAAGGACTGTAGACCAAACCATTTGTGACTTTCTAAAACTGTTTCTGGAGCTAAGGCTCTCCAAGGAAAACATACTACTAATCTGATTTGTCTTCAAAGTTCTTCCAGACACGGTGGAAGGAAAGACTTGAGGCCTCACAGAATAAGGTTAGAGGTGCAAATGCATCTGGCACCGGTATCCTAAGAGCGTAGAGCAGTGAATCTCAAAGTGTGGTCTCCGGAACAGCAGCAGCAACAGCATCGCCCGAGAACCTTCTAGAAATGCATATTCTCAGGCACCACCCAGACCTACTGAATCAGATACTCTGGGCCCCTCCTCCAGTGTTTGAACAAGCCCTCTGGGGACACTCACGTCCATTAAGGCGACTACACTAGGAGTTTTAAAAAATACAGATGCTCACTCCCCACTCCAAAGATTCTGATTGGGTCCAGCCTAGCTGGGACCTGGACACGTGTATTTTAAAACTCCCCAGGGTGACTCTAACAGTCACTATGGAGAGGCATGCCTCGGGGTATGCGGAGTCCTACAGTTTTGCTCCAAGACAGGGCTGTATCCGCTTCCTCCTCCCCACCTGTCTTGCTTCCCTGCACATGGACACCTGCCCTTACTCTGCTTGTTCAGCCCCTGCAGAATGGACCGGCCAGGCTTGGCAAGGCTCATTTTCAAAGGCTCCATAAATGTCAAGCTTCTTGTTATTCACAGTGTTTTTGTGTTAGTTATGGTTGTTAATATCACCATCAAATCAAATCAGGAGATTTCACGGGCATGCTGTGAAACTGCATCCAGGTGTCTGCAGACCGAGCTGAAGTCCTATTTAGGTGAGGTCACATATGCGATCTGTAAGGACTGCAGTTTGCAGGGAGAAGAGATGCCAGTGTTAAATAAGAAACGGAGAAGCAGGAGGAATCAAAGGAAGAAGACATGAGGACTTCAGTTAAATCCACCCCCTGTTCTTCATGGAAGTCCACTTAAAAGCATCTGTTTGGGTTGTATCCAAACCTGTACCCAGTAATCAATCAGGGCCCGGTGATAGGTGGGGTCTGAGGCTACATTTCATGCTTCCCTCCAAAAGGTTGGGTGGTTCTCAAACTTTAAGTATGAGGACATTTTTAATGACAAAATACTTCTCAGAGCCCCACCTAATAGTAATTTGCCTTGTAGCTTTGTTGGATGGCGAAAATCCACAAAGAAAACTACTCTGCATTCATCCCACTTAGAAATGAATTCATATTGTGTTTATCACGTGAATTTGAAGATTCACATCTGCATAGTAAACGTTTGTTTACTCAGCCTAGAGGCAATGCTTGAGGCATAAATGGATTCCAGAGGCCACTGCAGTCACTCCACAGCCCCAGAGGAACCACTGCCTTATAGGAGCAGGGGTAATGGGAACTCAGCAGCTGTTTTGTGCCAGTTTTGTGTACATAAATGTCACAATTCTCTTGCATCCACCACCAGCCGCAGCCCTAGAGCTGCTCAACCATCACCAGGTAACCTGTGATGTCTAAAAAAAGCACTTTGAGGAACCCTCGTACACTTCTGGCAGGAATGTAAACTGGTGCAGCCACTATGGAAAACAGTATGGGTTCCTTAAAAAATTAAAAAGAGAACTACCATACGATCCAGCAATTCTACTCCTGGGTATTTACCTGAAGAAAACAAAAACACTAATTCGAAGAGATATATGCATTCCAATGTTCATAGCAACACTATTTACAATAGCCAAGATATGGAAACAAGCTAAGTGTCCATGAGCAGATGAATGGATAAAAAATGGGGTATATATATACAATGGAATATTACTCAGCCATGAAAAAGAATGAAATTTTGCCATTTGCCACAACATGGATGGACCTGCAGGGTATTATGCTTAGTGAAATCATTCAGACAAAGAAAAACAATTACTGTATGATTTCACTTGTACGTGGAATCTAAAAAATAAAACAAACAAATATAACAAACAAAAATAAAAAAAGTCCTGTCTACATTTTTCTGAACCACTCACTCTTAAATCTGGTCTGTTTAACTGCAATTCCTTAAGAGAAAAGAGCAAATAAATTAAGGTTGACTCTTTCTTTTCTTAGAATGACTTGAGCCTGCATCTCCAAGGCTGGGCCACCTCCTCACTCTCCCAATCTGTTACCAGCCTCTCTGTCTCCTCCAGTTTCTTGTCCTCCTGCAATAAGAATGGACATTCTAAAATGCAAGTCTGATTGTGACTTTTCCAGTCCCCCACTGGCCTTGGGGAAAATCTCAATTCATGACCATAGTATAAAGGGTGCTTCAGGAGCTGGCCCCTGTGTATCTCACTCATCTTCTGCTTAGCACACCCTGTCTTGTAGAACATGCTAGATCCTACCTAATCACCACCAGGCTTTCTGTATCCCCCTTTCCCTGACTAACTCTTCCTTATTTTCATGCCTCATCCTAACCATCTGCCCCCCCAAGCACCTTCTATGACCACCACTGCTGTGGACTTGGTTTCCCTCTTGGATATTCTCATCGCACCTTATTATTCCCCAGTTTTAGCATTCAATCACACCATATTGCATTTGCTCATTTTCAGTGAATCCTAGAATATATCACAGAGCAAGAAGGCAGGAAAAATTGATTCAAGTGAGTTGTGCTCACACATGAGATGTAGAGACAATAGTCCCCAGATAACATTCTCCTTCTTGCCTGGTTCTTTGGGATGAGTCCAGAGATGCCTACTGAGGCTACAGGACACACAAAGGCACTTTCCATCCAATTCCTCAGCTCGCTCCACTCCCCACCCTTGTCATTATTTGGGCAGGATATGACCAGCCTGGCCAGTCTTTACTGATTGAGGGACTGGAGTTGTCCCCACCGTTAGGAAGAAATTAAAAGAATATTTAGCAACATTTCTTCCTTAAGGGTTTGGGATCCAGAGGCCTCCCATGAATTTCTAAAACCCATCTGCTTCCACCAAGGGGATAAAAAAATGTTCTTTGAAGAACAATTCAGATCTCGTATTTTCATGAAAGGGAAAAGGCAGAGTGAATCTATGCAATCAGTCCTTTGCAGGGTCCTTCTTGATAGTAAAATAGAGCATTCCTATGGCCAATCCAAAATAACACACAATACAGAGAATCAACTTCCCCTGGCAATCTAAATAAAGCCTTGGATAATTTCACAATTTCCTTATTATGCTCAATTCATGGAGCTTTGGTAAGATTTACATGCCATTTTCAGAACAAAAGCTCTAAGCCACCTAAGTAAATATTCTAGACAGCAAACATGTCTCTTTTTTTTAAGCAAAGATAAATTTATAGAACTTTTCCCATTGGACAATAAAATATGTTCATTATATGTATATTCACAAAATAGATATTCCTAAAGAAGAAAGTAAATAAAACTCGAAATTTCAACACCCAAAAGTACCAATGCTATTTTTTTTTTAACTGCAAGCCAAGCTGAGTTTTATTCAGTTCCTCCAATCAAGGCCTCTCTCAAGCCTTCCTACATGGAGACCCCTTGTCCGAAAGAGTTTTCTCATCCCTCCAAACCCCTGCCTTCAACCTCCTTCCCTGGTCCTAGATTAGACATTATTACTGACAATAATTAATTATTAATTATGTCATTGATTATGTGATACCATGCAATAAAATACAGCAAAGCACACTGCAACACAATATAATATAATAATTATTGCATATAATTTCCTCCAGGAAGCCCTCCCTGACTCCCCAGGGCTGGGGTGGTTGGTCTGCCTTGTACTCTCAAAGCACCAATCACAGGACTGTTCACCCTGTCATAATGCAGTTACTGCTGGTTCTTCCCTTTCTCCCACCAGACTGTAAGCTCCATGAGGGCAGGGGCCAGTTCTATCCAATCCACTGCTGTCATAAGTGCCCAGCACACACCCGCTGTCTCTTTAAGCAAGGGGCAACTCTACATAAACTGTAAACGGACTTGTTTCTCAATGACAGTGAGCATACTTCTGTGTCAATCAAGACAGAGCTATATTGTCATTCTAAATGACTTCATTCCATTGCATGGAAAGCATAATTTCTTTAACTGTACTGACTGTTGCTATAACATTCAATGAGACCAGAGGATCATTTTTTTCAGAACTCTGGGTTCAACAGGGGTCGCTGAACTGTAAGTAAAATCTAGGAATTCTGATATGAGGAAATTTAACACAAGAGTTTTCTTATGCCTTCCATCTGCTCCAAAGGTCTTTTGTTGCTTACTTCCTGTGTCTTAGCTGCATTTTGATGGTTGATTATCACCAGATTCATGACCTTCAGCTAAATGATGCAACACTGTTTTAAAGTACTTAGTATTTTCCAGGCATCTGTAAACTGCTATTTTGTAGTGTCAGCCTAGGGGAAAGATTCCATTCTGAGATAAATACTTTGCCTAGAAGAGACCATGAAATAGATAACCCACACTGACAAAGTAAAATTGACCTTTTTTGTACATCACCCAAAAATCTTCTAAGAATCGAGCACATTCCAGCCCTAGAGTTAAAACAGGCCATCTATTCCCTATCAAACTGGATTTACAGAGCTCCTGTTGTAACCCCAGGACCACGCTAGGTACTATGGAAAGGATAAGTCAGACCTTTTTTGCTCTGGGAAAGTTTATAGTCTCTCTAAAGGATAAGATGTTTATATCAAAAGCTTTGGACCTCCAACATTCAATTCAGAGCCCCACAATTGTACAAACACTCTTGCATTTGTGAACAAACATGACCCACCTTCTCTTGGAAAAGCAGATGAGTCAGTATAACAGCTCTCTGAAAGTAATTCAAGGACTTAGGGGAAAATGACTCATTGCGTTAAGAAAGGAGTCTTTAGGGCTACTGAACCAAGGCAAGAGGAAGCTGAGCAAGGCTGTAGGGCATCATTTTTCTCTCTAAATGTAAATAATATCACTTTTTGCCATGTCAGGATGCAGACACACAGCTGAGTAATGACTGGAGCTTCTGGTACCCTCAAACAGCGTGGTAATGACACCAAACATTTACATATTTCCTGCCCCCGAGGTGCTCAGAGGCTCTTTACAAATGTTTTTTTAAAGATAAAACAATCTTATGGCCACCAGAGAAGACTTCTCTTTCTACTGGACTTGAAGCAAGTCACACTTGAAGACCATCATGCAGGAAAATCTGCCTAAGGGAGAGGCCAAGAGAAGGGGAGGACAGATAAACTGGGAGACTGGGATTGACGTATACACACTACTATATATGAAATAGATAACTAATAAGGACCTACTGTATAGCACAGGGAACTCTACTCAGTGCTCTGCGGTGACCTATATGGGAAAAGAATCTAAAAAAGAGTGGATACATGTATATGTATAACTGATTCACTTTGCTGTACAGCAGAAACTAACACAACATTGTAAATCAACTATACTCCAATAAGCATTTTTTTAAAAAGATATAAACAAAAATCTCCCTAACGCACCAGTGCAAGTGGCAACTGGTATTCCATCCCAGCAGCAGAGAAAATGGGAGTCCAAAGAGATTGGAAGCAAAAGCTGGTCACACAACCAACAAGCATGTTTGGACCCAGAACCCTCTTCTTCCTCTGAATTACGCCTCTATTTCTGATTTAGTTGCCTGCTATGGAAAAGACCGCTAGTTCTCATGAAATTCTCCACGTGTTCCCCAACACTTCCCAGACACCCTTAGAGTTAGGTCAGGACTCACTGACTAGATCCAGTCAACAGACAATGAGCAGAAGTGAAGTGTGTCACTTCCGGGTTGGAAGTTAAAATCAATGCCTCTGCTATCACTCCCTCCCCTGTTGCAGAAATCTCGGAGGCCACGTGGTGAGATGGGGGCCTCACAAGATGGAGGAACATGGGAGCAGTGTACCAACTCACCAGTTAGAGAGCTCTGTCTCACCTGAGTCAGACTTTGTGCTTGTGAAGGAAACTTTGGTTGTGCTAAACCACAGGGATGCTGGGGTTTACTTGTCATTGCAGCACAGCCTACCCTCTCTTGCCAGATACTATCCACCAGCCATTCCTACCCCCTCATTCCCTCCTGACAAAGTCCCAATATTGTTTGTGGTTCGCTCTCTGCTTGGCCACAGGCTCAGAGTAAGTGACTGCCTCTCCAGCCCAAGGAGAGTGAGCCACGAATTGATCTCAGCAGATAACAATGGTTTTCCTTGCCTTGCCAGAGGCTGGTTAAGGCTTGGACATGTGATCCTATTCTGGGCAAGAGGTTAAAAGGGAAATCTCCTGGGGGAATTCTGGGAAAGGCTTTATTCACTCTTAGAAGGAAATCTGTGTGGAGAAGTCACCCCTGTTACGTTTCAAGATGCAACTCATCAGGAAGTGATGCTTGGCACCACTGCAGCCATCTTGCAACCATGAAGCTGAGGCAAAAGCCAACAGGGTAAAAACGGCAGAGAAGAAATATGAACATAACATGAGTTCTTGAAATAATTGAGCCATAAATGAACCAACCCTGCAACCACTCTGCTCTTTTTATTCTTTGAGATGTGAAAAGTGCCTGCCATTCAAAGTCAGCAAGTCTCAACCCCTGCTGCACATTAGGAAAAGCCGGGGAACGCTTGAAACATACCAGTGCCCCAGTTCCCTGCCCTGCCCCAGAGATTCTGGTTTATCAGACTGTGGTGGAACCCAGACATCGCTCTCTTAAGCTCTCAGGTGATTCTGACAGAGAGTGACAGACCACCTGAGGAATTTAAGCTTCCTGAGGATAGAAACTACGTCCTTCCGATATTTGTGGTCCCTGTAAAGCACCAAACACAGAGCCTACTGTGCAGACAGGTTCCTCCATAACTGGAAGATAATAATCTATAAAGCAGGTAACCTGGGCTCCTCTCTGGAGGTATATTTTCTCGCACAGGAAAAACAGAGCTCCATCTTAGAAGGACATTAGTCGTGACTGGTAGCAGGGGCCTGGGAAGAGGGGTCAGAGGCAGCTCTCCACTAGATGTCTGTGTCCTTGGGTGCCCAGGTGCCCTTCACTGCCTGACACCCACCTTGCTTCTCTGTGCCTTCACCATTCAACCCCTCGCACTTCCCGGGCCTGGGGAATTTTCTGGTCATGTGTGGGCAGATCTTTTTCTATGTCTGTGTCTACTGAAACCTGAGAGAGTGAGATTCACCAATATTGCCACCAACTAACATAGGAATAAACACCAATCTGGTGTTCCTTTATTTTGAAGCATCCAATTCCATAAAGTAAATGATTGCTTTACTTGATGCTCAAAGCTCAGATTCTGTGGATTCAGTGAAAGCAGAGCCTGGGCTGCAGAGAGCAAACAGCCTGGACTCGGAACATCCCCTTCCCTACCCCACGGGCCCCAGGAACTGGCACAGACTTCCCTCCAAAGATAAGAACTGCCTCTCTCCCTCTTCCCATATTCCTAGAACCAGTAGAAAAAGCCCTGAAAAACCTCCACCTACCTATTCATATTTCCTCTCCCTCCCAGAGGGACACAGAGGCTGAAGCCCTCTACAGCTATTCCAAAACAAGCTCAGACTGAGCCTGACCGTAAATCCTCCGTGTGAATAATGACTGACACCTGTTACCACTTATTCTGCACAAGGCACTGGGCTGAGAGCTTCAAGCATTGCTCTGAGGTAACAGTTCTATACCCATTCTTCAGTCAAGGGAACAGGAACCAAAAAACTAAGCAACATGTCCCATGGTGACTTCACTAATGTGTCAGTTAGCTATTGCAGAATTACAAAAATTCCCAAAACTTCCTGAAAACTCAAGCTTGCCTCAATTTTGCATTTTTTTCCCTCTTGGCTATGATCCTTCTGCTTTTGCCATCACCTGCAAGTTGATGTTTCTGAATGTTTCTAGGCATCTCTGTTTCTGGCTGTTGGCTGAGGTGCCTCTGTTATCCTCCACATGGTCTGTCGTGCTCTAGCAGGCTAGCTCTGGCAAGTGCACAGGGCAGAAACAGTGTTCCCAAGTTCACAGGGCAGAAATAGTGTTCTGAATGAAAGTACAAGTATGTAAGGACTCTTAAACTAAGGTGTAGCCTTGGAATTGACACAGTATCATTTTCCCTGCATTCTGTCCACTGGAGCAGGTCACAGGGCTAGCCCAGATTTACGGAATAGGGAAATAGACTCCATCCCTTAATGGGAGGAGCAAAGACACATTGCGAAGGGCATGGATTTGGGGAAGCTATTAATCTTCCACAGCTAAAAGTAATGGAACTAGATTGGAATCTGGGCAGGGTGGATTCAGGCCCTGAACTCTACCCACTACACAACCCAGTAAGTGCCCACACTCCCAGATATCCAGATTCTACAGTTCTGCTTTGAGTTCCCCACGTATGCTCCTTCCAAGTTAAACTTCCTAGATATTATGCAAACATATGTTCAATGCCACCTCTATAAGCAGTAATTTGCACCTTAGTCAGCCATTCCAAAAACTGGAATTAACAGAAGGGGGAAATATAGAAATCTTTTTAAAGCCAATCTCAATTCTACCCAACTAAGCATTGCCATTGCTAAAAACCTCAAGAACCAACAATATCATAAAGAACATCC
This sequence comes from Balaenoptera acutorostrata, assembly GCF_949987535.1. Lineage (NCBI taxonomy): Eukaryota > Metazoa > Chordata > Mammalia > Artiodactyla > Balaenopteridae > Balaenoptera > Balaenoptera acutorostrata. Next base: position 18,362,232 of record NC_080079.1, on the reverse strand, counting down.
ACAGGATTACGTGCTGTGGTAAAACTAAGTGCTAAGAAATGAAGAGTCCATTTACATAGAACTGCAAGAGAAATCATTGAACGGTGAAGGATTTTCAGAATAGTTGCTTTCCTCTTGGTGAGAGCAGAGTTCACCCCAAATGAAGAACCCAGTCCCTAGACTGACAGCTCAGGACTCAGACTGTAATTTCCAAGAGAGCTTTTACCCAAAACTCCATCATGTAAAGACTGTTTGATGTCCTTGAACTCCCAGTACAAGCACACTTCATTTTTCTTCAAATTACCTCCAAACAATTACATTTGTATTGCACTCATGTCCTGTAATCCAAACTCCATCCCTCCAAATTGTCTGCAATAGGAAACATGACTAACTCTTTTCCTGCAAGAATTTTTTTTTTTTTTTGGAACGTGTGTGTTGACATCTTTTAAACAGATTCTTACAAACTGAACTTGTTACACAGTCTATAAGCGCTACTTGGAATATGCAAGGAAATCTTACTGCCTGAAGCTGGTAGCTCACTGAGAACATGAGCTCTCGTCCCTACTCTGCCCTCCCTTGTCTTTGACCACATTGAAGTTCCTGGGCAAAGCTGGACACACCCAGAGCACTGCACACACCCCTGCACTCACCCTCATGGCCCCAGGAGGTCCAGATGCAGGAGATGTTATTTGGTGAGTGGTTCCTAGACTTTTTCACATTTTCAAGGTAGATGGAAATTTTTGCCTGGAGCAAAATGTCAAGATCATCTTTCTCACATCTTCCTTCTCTTTCTCCCAAATAAAAATATTAAGAAAATATCGGGAGATTTATTTCATTGAGAAAGAGAGACTCAAAATGAGAACCCCACTTGGCAGCCAAAAGAATTCAAATGGATTTCGGTAATAAAGGACTTGAACTTTCTGGTGCTACAGGCATCGTCCCTGATCTAAACATTCTCTTCAGCTCTTCTCTACTTGAGGCCAGCATGTGCTTCCAGTTCCACAGAACCACCTCGCCTTTTTACGGACTGCTGGCCCGTCCCACAGCCTTTAGGTAGCCCCACACACCTACACCCTGACCCTTCAACACCTGACTACTCCCCAAGGTTACCTGGGTTAGGTGCCCAAGGACTGGCTGAGGGCTCTGCACTCACCTGTGGCTCAGGTGAGTGTCCCCAGACGCAGAGGGTCATCACCATCACTGACTGAGAGAGCCCCTCACAAGTTCAGATTCCTGTCCTGACTCATCAGAGGCCCCAGAGGAGAGGGCTGGGCATGTCTACTTTTAGAAGGCTCTCCTTAGCATTTTGATGATCGGCCAGGTTTAGACACAAGTTAAGTAGAAAACCTTTGAGGAACCAGACATTGCCAAAAAGACACAAAACAGAGACTCTGACTTGGAAGGGCTCTGGGAGGCACCTCATGCACCTACCACTGCCCCCAGACTTTATTCTGAGGACCCTGGTGGCCCACAAAACCACACCATTATCAATTGCCACCACCCTTAATTTTTTTTATCTTAAACCCTAAATTTCCAGGGGCACATAGAAGAAAGCCCTCCTCACAGAACTCAACATTCTCAAATCATTTTTTTTTTCCAGGAATTAGTCCATGATGAGTTAGGCAACGACCAAGTTCCTCCCTTCCAGTGGTTCAAAGAGTGACAGATCATTGTGATAGAGTCTCATCGCTATAGGTCGTCATTATAACTTCTGACCCTGGTCTCTGTCCCTAGGTCACCTAGAAAAGCCGAAGTTGATTTTTGACCCCAGGGGACATTTGGCAGTGTCTGGAGACATTTTAGTTTGGTTTGGTTTGGTTTGGTTTGGTATAACTCGGGGCAGGGGTTCTACTGCTATCCAGTGGGTAGAGGTCAGGGACGCTGTTCAACCTCCTCTGATGCATATCACAGCACCCCTTCCCTCAAAAGAATTATCCAACCCGAAATGTCAGTTATGCCCAGGGTGAGAACCTCTGGCTTAGAACAATGTTCTGCACTGTATTTAATCAGCAATTGCTAAACTTCTTTTAGTTCTAACTGAATGAAAATCCTTCTTTATTCTGATGATGGAGTAGACAATGTGACAGTTATAGTTGCCACAAACCTTTTGTTCATTCACTCAATGTCTGTCTGAAATTCCAACTCTAAGCAAGCATCATGCTGGGAAGAGGGGTTTAGAGCAAAGAAGACACGGCTCCTGTCCTCATGGAGCTGACAGCATTGTTGGAGAGATGGGCACTAGGCAAAAAATCACTGAAAACAGTGTGAAATTGCAACTGTAAGTGCTATAAGGAAGTGTGATAGTGAGCGATGGTGGGATTTCACCTAGGGGTGTGTGTGTGTGTGTGTGTGTGTGTGTGTCGGGGGATGGGGGATGTCAGGAGAAGCCTCCCTGAGAAAATGGTCATTGGGCTAAGATGTGTGGGATGTCTAGGAGTTCACTGGAGCAAGAGAAATGAAAAGCGCATTCGAGGCAAAGGAAAGAGTGCATCCGAAGGTCATTGGGGGAAGGAGTGTGGTACATACAAGGGGCTGAAAGAAGGACAGAGAAAATGAGGGTGGTATCAGAAGAGGCTGGAGAGGGGATGTAGAGTCGAGATCATGAGAAGCTTTGGCTTAGGGAACGTTCAAAGTGTGGGTCTTTCTCTTAACAGCGATGGGCAATCATTCAAGTCTCTTAAACTGGAGCTGGGGGTTATGAAGGATTGAGGTATCTCCTTGTCCATCAGTTCCTAACCCTGTTTACACACGAGAAAAACCCTGGGGAGCCCTTTAAAAATACACATCTTCAGGCCCCACCCCAGACCAAATGAATCAGAATTTCTAGGGGCGTTTCCCAGGCATAGGTCATTTTTTAAAAGGTTGAGAAACAGTGTTCTAAGCTATCACAAACCCCACATTCATGTATTTCTCTGTAATCCATCATTTAGTCCTTTAATATATGCCTGAGGATGAATAAAGATGAAGTTACCTAGAGGCAGCTAGTACCTTCCATGGATGGAGAGGCAGTTCTATGCAAAGGTTTGGGGTCAGGAAGGTGGCTTTATTAGCAGAGGGCCTCGCTCTAGCTTACCAGCCTACGGTAGATACAATTCTAATTCTTGTCTTTATAAAACTACAAACAACATCAGGGCCTCTAGAATATAGTTAATCCCATGAGTTGGGAAATCTGCAAATGCCAAGGATCTGCTGTATTCAGAAGATGCAAATGCTGAGGCAGAAAGCAGATTTACATGATGCAGCCAAGCAACGGTAAAAGAGGGAAAAAGAAAAGGTGAACCAAACAGCAGACTCTGCAATCATGCAGAGAGATGTTAGGTTTTTAAGTAATTTCAAGGGGAGTAGGGATGGAATTTGTTTCTAAAGTTTGAAGTTTCAACACTGCCCGGAATTACAAATAATTTATGAAGTTACACGAGATACTTTCATGTAGTATGCTCAAGCAAAGGGCATGGTCTTCCACTGACTTACCCCACTACAGTACAAAGTAGGGACTAAACCACAGTGGACGTGACAAAGACCATTGCAAATCACAGTAAAACCTATTCTAAGCACCAACAGTAAAAAAGACCCAAGTTTTAAGCTAATAAAGGCAGGCAGAGACGTGGGAAGTTTTTCAACACAACTTATTAGACCAAACAGTGCAACTAACTCAATTAAACAAAACTAGTTCCATGATGTCAGCTTTATACCAGCAGATAATTCATTTGCTTCCGTTGATCTCACACACAGAGCACTGATTATTAGAGACACCTGGGAACTACCGCGTGTCTCAGTGGAGTTCATGACCCTGACTCCTGGTCGCGGCAACTGGCAAAATGAGTGAAAGGTGACCAATAATTCCTTTGGTGCAGCTTATATAAGGACAGTGGGGGAAGGCGCAAAGGAAAAGAAGAAAAGAACGCATTTGGCTTCTTGGGCCAAAGTCAGGCCCAAGTACCTTCAGCTTTGAACACAGAAGACCAAAATGGACTGAGAATCTTTCCAGAAGCTTCCAACTGGGGATGCTCTCAAAGTACTATACTGAGCTAACATTCTATGATTCTACAACAACAGATATCTAAGACTAAGGGAAATAGAGCAAAGGAGAGTACCCAGGCAACCGAGATACTAAGAAATTTGGAATATTTTGACCAAAAGAGAGGCCGGTTCTTACTTTTTATTCCAATTATTTGTAAAATAAAACAGTAGGGCTCCTTTAAACCCTTTAGTAATCCAGTGATCTGTACCCATTTATAAGCCAAACTCCTCTAGTGATATAAATTTCACTACCTATCACAACCCATCTTTTCTATTCCAACAACACACACTTGAGAGTTAGAAAGGGTCAAATCGCTATCAGGATCACAGATTATGATATCACAAACTAAATAGAATTTTCTCCAGGAAAGAAAACAACATAAATATTTCATAAGAATTGCTTATTTTGTTTTCTCACCAGTCAATCAATTGATTAATGGTGAGTGATACACAAGGAGTTTTGGATTTATAAGACAAATTGTGACTTAAAGCATTAATCGGGAAAACTCTGTTTAATTATGGATTTCTGTAAGATGTGCATTTGCACTGTTTGCTTTACCTTTTAATATATATTCCTCTCAACTTAAAGATGCAGATGACATTTACAGAAGGCACACACTATAATTTCCAAACAAGTATTTTGTCTTTTTTGATTAAATTTATAGCTCCATCAGCTATGGTGGAGTCGTTCTGTTTACATTTCATTTACAGCTAAATGAAGCAGATAACTGGTAATGTTCCTGGAAGGAGCCCCATTTCCAACCAAAGAGGCCAATGTCCCTCACATTTAGGAAAGATTTTGCTATGGACAAGAACAATTACTGGCAAACAGCAAATCAAATGATAAACTTTTAATAAAAGAACAAGCCCATATACTCTGTATGTATTTCTTGACCAAGCAACTTAATTTTTTAAAGGTTTGGTTCTTTGTAAATATACAGTTTCATTATTTGAGAGATGTCCCCGTATGTCAGAAAAAAACAAGGTTACGTCTGACATGTCAGGCTGAGGAATGGAGAATTAGGGAGCACACAGGACTTGCTGTGCTTTCATCTTCCTCTTTGTCCTGAGGCCCAGATCTCCACGTGGAAGGTCCACTGTCAGACATACCATCGATGAACTGTAGCTAATTGATTTCCTAAGACACACTGAGACACAACAGGAAGCTATGAAATTATTCCCACCTTCCTTTACAACTGTGTTTCCACTTACTCCTTAAACAGTGACTAAAAGTCTACTGTTCAAAGTCTATTCTTTCCCCAGCACCATTATAGGAACTAAGGAAACAAAATCAACCTGTCTTCATCAGATCTGGTCGAGCTATGGGTTCACAGACGTAAATAAGGACACGTGAAGGCATTACCTTCCTAGGTTGGGAACTTGCTCAGAATATCTGGGGGCTTCAAATCGTAGGAAACATTTACTGAGGGCTTCCCATGTGCCAGGAACTTTACATGGATTATTTCATTTAACCCAGAACTGAGCAGGGTACTATAATCTCCACATTTTAAGAGGGAGAAACTGAGACCTAGAGAGGTTCAGTAAGCTTCTCTGGGTCACACATAGAATAAATGATGGCACTAAAGTGTGGACTGGGATTTTCTGCCCCCAAACCCTCTGCTCTTGATTTCTCTGCAATATAATCCTGCAAATTGGAAGTGGTGAGTCTCATCTTGGATGGGGTCTGAAAGAAGAAATCATGAAAGGCTTCATAGAGGAGGTGACTCTTGAGCCAAGTCTTAAAGATGAGGGTATAACACAGGTAGGCAGAACAGGAGTGGGCAGCGTGAGCAAGACAGGGGTGCAAACATCTTAGCCCTCAGGGAAGTTTCAGGGCAAGGTTTGGAGAGGTGGCAAGCAATACACTGGAGACATCCACGGGGCCAGGCAGTGGAGAACCTTAAATCCACGCTAAGGAGTATGGACTTGATCCACAAGCATTGGGGGCCACCAAAGGCTTTTAAGCAGGAACATTAATGTGGTCATATTAGCATTTTAGAATGATCTGGGGACACAGTGGAAGATGGGTTACAGGGAGACCAGATGGAAGGCAAAAAGAGCTGGTAAGAAGCCATCGCATTGGTTGTGGGGTAAAATCACTCACACAGCAGCACTGGGGATAGAAAAGAGAGGATAAACTCAATGAACTATATAGAGTGTGGTGAATAGGAATGTGATTGATTAGCCCTGGGAAGATAGGGAGAGGGAGGTAGTTTGGAAGCCACTCAGATTTCCAGCCCAGGGAACTGAGTGATGCCATTTACCAGGTCAGAGACTATAGAAAAGGACACAGCTGGGGAGGTGGAGGAGCACAAGGTAATGAGCTCATCTGGGGATATTTCAATTACCAGGTTTCTATGGAGCTTCTAAGCGGAGACATATCCAGTAGGGTGATGGATATGGAGTCAGAATGCATTACAGAGACTTCCCTGGTGGCACAGTGGTTAAGAATCCACCTGCCAATGCAGGGGACACGGGTTCGAGCCCTGGTACGGGTCCAGGAAGATCCCACATGCCGCGGAGCGACTAAGCCCGTGCGCCACAACTACCGAGCCTGCGCTCTAGAGCCCGCGAGCCACAACTACTGAGCCCACGAGCCACAACTACTGAAGCCCGCGCGTCTAGGGCCTGTGCTCCACAACAAGAGAAGCCACTGCAATGAGAAGCCCGCGCACCGCAACTAGAGAAAGCCCGCACACAGCAACAAAGACCCAACACAGCCATAAATAAATAAATAAATAAATTTATAAAAAAAAAAAAAAGAATGCATTACAACAAGCACACCTCAAAACAATAAAGGTAATAAGCAATGGAAAAGGACACCATGGGTTCCCTAATGGGCCAGTACAGACCATTGTCCATGGCATATGCGTACAGAACACTGAAACCTCAGAGGCAGCGGCGGGGCTGGAGGGAAGCATTCTCCACTTTCACCACATGAGGGCAGTTGCTCTCCTGCTTCTTGGCTGCATTCGGGCCTTACTTGGTGATACAGGACACCAATGTTCCACATAATAAAGATGGTTCCCAAGGAGGCCCTATCCGTTTGCCCTTCCCGCCTTCAACAGGGAGGCAGGCTGGGACACGCAGTCTTCCTTTCACTGCATTAGTCCCGACCATCTGAGCCCTGGTGACAGGTGAGGTGAACTAATTTCTCCTTTGTCTAAACACATCCCCTCACAGGGACCAAAAGCGTTCCAGACGTGAAGTTTATGGGGGTTTCATGCGGCCATTCAGTCATCAATAATTCCACATGCCCCCGCATATTTCTCCCTTAAAGCACTTTACAGTTTATAATTGCATCTTTATGTGATTATTTGATTAACATCTTCCTTACTATTTCTGCCAGGGTCTGTGACTGTTTGTGTCACCCACTGTGTCCTCCTAGTTAACATGTACCATTCAAGAAACTAATATTAAATGCCTACCATGTGCCAGAGGCAATGCTGGGTCCTAAGGATACCCAGTTGGCTGAGACCCAGTCCCTAACATCAAGTTGCTTACGGCCAACTGTGGCTCCAATGTTGTCCTCTTGGTCAGCTAAGGACATTGACTCTGACTCTGTTGAAAAGAAGCTTCCTCTGGTGCCCCCGCACCAGCCTCCAAAGTGCCCCCCTAGGTCTGACCCTGACACTAAAAACAAGACAGCAGAGCCTGGGGAGAAAGGAGCCCCCATAAGTCATCGCACTAGGCAAGACCTGAGAATAACAAAACACTTTGAATTTCTCTTATAAATGATAACATTGTTGATTCTTGAGAGAGAAGTGATACTTCCTTTAAGAGTTTTATTTATCCTCTTTCATTCTGAGCTGTGAGATGCTTCCCCAGTACTTCATAATCAAAAGGCACTGCCCATTTCCCACAGCAAACATAGCCTCATGGACTGACGCCATCAAAGTTAAGATGTACGTTTGTTCTTTTTTTTTTTATTTTAAAAAATTTTTAGTGGAGTATAGTTGCTTTACAATGTTGTTAGTTTCTGCTGTACAGCAAAGTGAATCAGTTATACATTACATATATCCACTCTTTTTTAGGTTCTTTTCCCATATAGGCCATTACAGAGTACTGAGTAGAGTTCCCTGTGCTATACAGTAGGTCCTTATTAGTTATCTATGTTTTTTAATAGATCTTTATTGGAGTATAATTGCTTCACAATACTGCGTTAGTTTCTGTTGCACAACAAAGCGAAATCAGCCATATGCATACACACGTCCCCATATCCCCTCCCTCTTGAGCTTCCCTTCCATCCTCCCTATCCCACCCTTCTAGGTCATCGCAAAGCACCGAGCCGATCTCCCGGTGCTATGCTGCTGCTTCCCACCAGCCAACTATTTTACATTCAGTAGTGTATATATGTCAATGCTACTCTCACTTCGCCCCAGCTTCGCCCTCCCACCCCATGTCCTCAAGTCCATTCTCTATGTCTACCTCTTTATTCCTGCCCTGCAGCTAGGTTACATATTTGTTCTTAAAACTGAGGATTTTAAATCTTTCTGCTCAATAACAAGAACCGTTATAAATTAGTATAAAGAATTACAGACCTAACACATGATCAGAAGTGATTAGCTTGGGGGGAGAACAAAAGGACATTGTACCATTACTATTTATGAAGTAACTTCAACACTGAATTTTTTCTTCAGCTAATGTCTACAGTCATCTCTCTATATACAGATAGATACATGTATATATATATAGATAGATAGAGATCCATTTTACTGAGATCCAATTTGCACACCATAAAATTCACCCATTTAAAGTGTGCAATTCAATGGTCTTTGGTATAGTCACTGAGTGGTACAACCATAACCACTATCTAATTTCAGAACCTTTTCATCACCCCCAAAAGAAACACCATACATAAAGCAGTCATTCCCCATTCCCCCCAGCTGCTGGAAACCACTAATCTACTTTTTTCCTATGTATTTGCCTATTCTGGACATTTTATAGAAATGAAATTATGTGATATGTGGTCTTTTGTGACTAGCTTCTTTCACTTAACATTTTTTTTTTTTTTTTTTTTTTTTGGCTGTGTTGGGTCTTCATTGCTGTGCGCGGGCTTTCTCTAGTTGCAGCAAGCGGGGGTTACTCTTCGTTGTGTTGCACGGACTTCTCATTGCGGTGGCTTCTCTTGTTGCGGAGCACGGGCTCTAGGCGCATGGGCTTCAGCAGGTGGCTCACAGGCTCAGTAGTTGTGGCTCGTGGGCTCTAGAGCACAGGCTCAGTAGTTGTGGTGCATGGGCTTAGTTGCTCCACGGCATGTGGGATCTTCCCGGACCAGGGCTTGAACCCGTATCCCCTGCATTGGCAGGAGGATTCTTAACCACTGCTCCACCAGGGAAGCCCTAGCTTGATGTTTTTATGGTTCATCCCTGTTGTAGTATATATCAATACTTCGTTCCTTTTTATTGCTAAATAATATTCCATTGCATGGATAAACCATATTTTGTTTATCCATTCATAGTTGATGGACATTTGGATTGTTTCCACTTTTTGGTTACTATAAATAAAGTTGCTATGAACATTCATGTACAAGTATTTGCATGGATATGTCTTCATTTCTCTTTAATGTACAACTAGGAGTAGAATTCCTTGGCCACATGGTGATCCTATGTTTAACATTTTGAGGAACAGCAAGACTATTTTCCAGATCACTGCACCATTTTAAATTCCCACCAGAAGTATTTGAGGGATCTACTTTCTCCACCTCCTTGCCAACACTTACTAATATCCATCTTTTTGATTATGGTCATCCTAGTGAGGATGAAGTGGGATTTTGTGGTTTTGATTTGCATTTTCTTAATGACTAATGATGTCCATGGCTTTTTGAAGCCTAAAGTTCTGGAATAGGATTTAGACCTCCTCCCCCCCAACATCAAAATGAAAAGCTGTCTTCTGAGAATGTAAGGACCATATAAAGCCATGGGATCTATAAGACCCTGATAATATCAGTAGAACCTGAGAGTGTCATCAGTGATTTCAGGGGAGACGAGGGAATATGCAGTGAAGATAAGTTGTGGGTAGAAAGTGTTCATGTTCTTGGGCCTCCAAAGAGTAGGGAACCAAGAGTCCCATCAGCCTCCACCAAGCAGGGCGGCTCCAGCTGAGGCTACACTGAGCAGCACCCCATGTGCTCCAGTCATGTCCTCGGTGAATGAGGCAAAAGTCAGAACCCAACAAAAGAAGTGAGAATTTGGGGTGCAGCCACACGTGGTCTTGCTGACTGGCCTCGGGGAAAGATCTGGCTTGGAGTCTGGGAGGTGGGGCTGGCACAGATCCTCTTTAAGACCTTGTTTTGATCCTAAAGGGGCTTTGGACCAAAGATAGGATCATAAGAAGATAGTCCTGGGTTGTAAAACCCAAAGTGCGGAGGCTGTACTGAGCCTTTCAATCAGAAACTTCTTGGACCGGAAACCAGTTGTCACCACAGCTGTGGTCAAGGCCACCATTAAATAAACTAAATGTTCATGCGCCCACCTCCCCTCCCCTCTTCTGCCTGGTGGTCTCACCACAGGATGGCAAGGCTTTTCTGTTCCTGAGGGCTGTGTGAATCAGCTTGCGTTACAAGAAATTGTCGGAGCCACTGGGTTGGGCGTCGAAAGACTTAGGAGAGACACAAAGACCTGGTCTGCCTTTAAGAAGCTCACACGTTAAAAAATCAGAGGAAAGACAGAGAGAAGGAGGGAGGAAGGGAGGGAGGGAGGAGGAAAAGAAAGATGTTTTATGTTCATCTCTATGATTTCATGTGGTGTTTATCAGTAAACCCAACTCTGGATTTTACTTTTTTTTTTTAAATCAGTAGTCAACAGTTAGCATCCTAATGCAATTTGATTTACTTAATCCTAAATCAAATTGCTAGCCCAAGCTTATAACAGAAAGGGAAATTTAGGGACAGGAATTGTTTGTGTGAAGCCCATATGATCAGCAAGCTTGTGGCTGTAGATCACTGTTCAACATGGAGCAGAAAAGATCCAGTTGCCCATCTGAATCCATCAGAAAGAAGCCCATGAGGTTTCTCCCCCTCTAGCCATGTGGTTTGGGTGGGCCTGACCTAAACCCCCAGTTTGGGGAAAGCACAGAGCCCAGTACTGGCCAATGAGACTACAATCAGGGACCGTAGCTGGAACCAGTGACAAAGAGAAGACTTCTCTCTCTACTGGACTTGAAGCGAGGTACACTTGGGGACCAGCGTGCAGGAAAATCTGCTTATGGGAGTGGCCAACAGAAGAGAATGATGTCAAAAGACAAAGAGACACAAAGCACTACTGACATCATTTGAGCTTCTCGATACACTTGTGCCTGAAGTGAATTACCTCTGGAATTTTCCATTAAGTGAATTAATGACCCTCCCCCTCTGCACATATACAGTTTTGTTTGTTTTCTGCTGCTTCTTTTTTATTTTCACTTATATCAGTTTAAATTGGGTTTCAGTCACTTGCAAACAAAGATCTCAATGGACACAGGACTCGGAATTTTTTTAATTTCAGCAATCATTATCCTATCCATGTGGACCCCCTTCAGCACCAGGGCTGCTGTTTTGACACACCTGCTTGTGCCTGGACCACATTCTCCTTATGTATGGACAAGGCAAATCCCTTTCATGTGCCAGTACACAGGCCAACTTTCTTTGCCACCGGCTTGCCCTTCGTGATGCCTCCTCCTCTGTCCTGTAACAATCTGTAATCTGACCCACCCCCAGCAAGGATCTGCTCCACTCACCATCCTGCTGCTCCTACACCATCCACTCAAATGCATCTTCAGCTCCAGGACAATAAACTTGACACACTGGTCACAGTTTGGCACACGTCAAAGGCATTCCCAGCTCACCAGGGCTCTGGGACGATGCTCATCTCCCGGTCCACTGCTCCTTGCTTTTCTTATTTCCAGGACACGTAGAAATGAAGGATTTTAACTATTATAGCAATATGCTCATTAGCAGATGCAATAACCATTCTAAATGATGCTGTCACTTTCTCCCTACTTGGTAATCTGTAGGGAATAAGGCCAGTCACCGTGGGAATCCTCACAGCACCACCCAACCAAAGTCCCTATTATCCCACTGGGTTTTTCTGGTGGTATTTGTAAAAATTCACAAAGAACTTTACCTAAAACCTCCCAGTGGAGAAGACAGATGTATGCAGATGTGCCAAACCCCACTCAATGTCCTCTTGCGTGTCACCTCCCCTTCCCCACTGCTTCTCTTTGCTCCCTGACACTCCAAAACTTTTCAAGCAGGGAGGAACATGGACAAAAGGAAGTGGCTGGTCACGTGCCCTGGATGGGGTTTTATCCCTATGCTGCTCCCCAGGCTGATGTATCCTGGTCCCCGGTCAGGGAGGCTTAGTTCAAAAGGCATCCCTTACTTTTTATTATAATGTGATTTCACCTAAAATCACATCTTCCTGGTGTTTGGGCAAGACTGAAGTCTATTTTTCAGGAAATGTAGAGAGACATGCATATATACACAGCACAGTGGTTTACAAGGTGTCCTCTGGAGTCAGATTGCCCGAGTTTAAATCCCAGGTCAACCATTTGTACATAAGATTTAACACACTTTTCTTGTTTAATAGAGATCATAATAGAAGTAGCACCATAAGGTTGCTGGGAAGATCAAAAATGATAACGGACACAAAGCACTCAGCACAGCGCTCAGCCTAGAGCAAATGCTAGAGGGACATTCGTTAGTGGGATGCTGACTTTCCAACTGATGGAGAAGCCTGGTGGGTCCTGGTGCTCATGATGTCCAAATGCTCTCAGTGTCCAATTATCTCCAAATGTGCGCCTATAGGTCTCAAGGAGAAGCACCGTCTATGGCACTGGTTCTCAACTGGGGTCAATTTTACCACTGGGGCTCAATTGACAGTTCCTGGAGACATTTCTTTTTTTTTTTTTTTTTAAAGGAATTCCTTTATTTTTTTATTATTTATTTATTTATTTATTTACTTTTGGCTGTGTTGGGTCTTCGTTTCTGTGCGAGGGCTTTCTCTAGTTGCGGCAAGTGGGGACCACTCTTCATCGCCATGCGCGGGCCTCTCACTATCGCGGCCTCTCTTGTTGCGGAGCACAGGCTCCAGACGCGCAGGCTCAGTAACTGTGGCTCACGGGCCTAGTTGCTCCGCGGCATGTGGGATCTTCCCAGACCAGGGCTCGAACCCGTGTCCCCTGCATTGGCAGGCAGATTCTCAACCACTGCGCCACCAGGGAAGCCCCTGGAGACATTTCTGATTGCACCAATTGGGAGGTGGAGGTTTCAACTGGCATCTAGTGGGTAGAGGCCAAGGATGCTGCTTGACCACCCTACAGGATAGTTCCCCACAACTAAGGATCATCAGCCCAAATGTCAGTGATACCAAGGATACGTAACTCTGGTCTATGGCTACGTCTCTTGAAGTTTGGTTCTCGGGTTACCTGCACCAGAATTAGCTTGGAGTATGGAGTATGGAAATGCAGATTTTGAAGCTGAACCCCAGATCTACTCGTTAGACCCTCTAGGGCAGGAGCACCACGGTTTCATGGGACTCCTTCCACACATCATGCCAGTCTCCGTGGACACCCCCAGACCCATAATCCTGCTTCTCTCTCGCTGTTTCCCTGACTGATTTAGGAAGATTGCAGAGAATTAACACCGGAAGCTGCTTTAGGTACCGACACATCTCTCTACCGGGTTCCAGAATATGCTGGGGGTGGTGAGTCAGGGGAGGGGCTGTAACTGACTTGCAAGTCGGAAGGGACCAGTGAGATCACCAGTCCAACCCCTTCTTTTTCAAAGAAGAAAACTGACATCATTAAGGGAAAAAAAAAATCCATACTTGGTCAAATTCCAGAGTGGGTCACTGTTTGGTTTTTTTCCTATTTTTTTTTCCATCTTAATCAAAATCACATAAAAAGGAAGTGGAGGAGGAAAAGCTGCATGGCTGGAGGTGGAAAGCAACGGGACTGCTAGTTGGAAAGGTGAGAATAACGTGAGTTTTTCCGTAATGGAAGCGGAGGCAGCAAGAGAAGAGATTTTAGGCTCCGAGCTCCCAGCCAGTGTAAACGCTGAGCCCTTGACCCCTTCCTCTGTCATCTCAGAGTAGCTGTGCTTCCTGCATAGTCTGGGGCCTGAGGTGCCTCCAGCTGACAAGGCCATCAGCTGTGAACAGCCAGGAAAATGCCACTGGCCATGTTTTTCTATCCTTCCTTTTAGCAAGGAAAAGCAAGAGTATTATCAGCCTCGGATTATCACATAAAAAGGCAAACATCTTTCACATGTTTTTTATTCAGCAAGACCACCATCCAGGGAAAAACTTTATGTTCTGCACATACATACGCATACACACACATATGCACACAACAAAGACATATATATACACACAGAGACACACACAGGCACACACATATACATGCACACAGAGAGGCACATATGTATACACACATACACAACATACAGAGACCCACATACATATGCACACACTGAGAGTCACAAATACATATACACAGACACACAAGCACACATATACACGATAGACATACATACACACAGACACACATACACACACTCATATACACATATATACATAAGATACACATACACACACACACACACACACACACACACGCAGTCTTAGTAAAGACAGCACAGGGGCAGCAAACCTACTTTTCCCCTCCTCCAAGCCTATCTGCTCAAAGAGCTTTCAGAAATGGCATCTCTAATAAGCGATCCATATGGCTTACTGGAAATAGAAATCAATGTCCCTGCCCTCAAGGGATTGTAATCTGGGAAGAGGGCAGATGCAGCCCCCATGAACACGGACAAAGCCACACGAAGCAAAGTCGGCTACGACATTAGTGGGGTCAGTGTGTGTGTTAAAGGGACCACCTTCGTTTGTGTCCACCCCTCCGGGCCTGGAGCAGCCTTCCTGCCCCCAGTCTGGACTCTGGGCGAGTCCCAGAGCCTCCTACCCCTGGCACAGTAAGGAGATACTGACCTGCTATAAATCTCAGGGCCTCAAGGATTCCCGCGTCCTTGACCTCTGCTCCCCACATTCTCTGCCACAGACTCCTTCAAAGGGGGGTTGCCATCCTGGCGTGCCATGGCTGGAGCCAGGACTACACTGTGATCATCCTCACGGAACGGAATATTCGGTTCCCCTTCGGAGGAAGAAGGCCTGTTTCGCTCCACAGGAGCACCCTGCCACAGTGGAACGGGCTGTTGGGAGAGGAATGTCCCTGTCTCTGAAGGAACCCTGGCTTCACCAGGTTGACTGGGTACCAGGAGGGCACATGGCAGAAGTGCTCACCCAGTGCTCAGAGCACAGCTGGGAGAACATGGGCTCTGGGGTCAAGCAGAATCTAGTTCAAAACCTCTCACTGTCACTTAAGAGCTGTAAAATTTATGCACGTTATTGAAATGTACTGAAGCAGATGCTTACTTTCTTCATTTCTCGGTTTGCCTATGCATTGTCTCTTTCTTCTTCTCTAGGTAATAGAACCATCATTTTCCTTCAGGTAGAAGGTATCTAACTACCCCATCCCTAGCTCTAGAGGTGGGCATGTAGCCCAAGAGTTCAGTCAGCATATTCCAGCCTCTCAGCCACATGGATCGAATCAGCAGGACCTATGACCCAAGTTAGACCAAGGTGATTCAATCCTGGGATTTGGAGTTGGGACCTCTGAGAAGGAAATCTCTCTTTTTACTATATTTGAAACTGAGAAGTCATAAACCTGAAGTTTCTGAGGCTGTCACACCAAGTAAGCCCACCAGCACAGCAGAAAGTAGAACCAAGACCGTGAAACGGAGTCCTGATGACATCACGAAGACCCTAGATCCAGCTATGCCTGAAGCCTTAGAATTTCTACTTACATGAACAAATTCCTCTCTATTTGCCTTACACCAATTAAAACTGGGTTCTTAACATTTGCAACCATGAGTCCTCAGTAATACACCCTCCAAGCCTGTGTTTCTTCATATTATAATGGAGACAATATCAGTTTTAATCTTAAATGGTTGTGGAGTTTAATCAAGATGTAGCAACAAACAGAAAGTGCTGGCCTTTAATGCCGTTTTCTCTTAGGTAAGAAACTCAATAAGATTAGATTAGAGGCTGTGGCAGAAATAATCATGTTCCTCAAACATTCCATGCACTCGCCTATGTTTCCCAGCCCTCCTGCATTTAAGTGAGGCTATATAACCAGTCCTGGATAATGAGCTGTGACCAACATTGCAGATCTGGCGTTTGACCCTCCGTCTCTCTCATCTCTTGCCCCAGTGACCCAGAAACTTCACGAAGAGGTGAAGCACCTCTGCGCCGCAAGATCAAAGCAGTCAGAATCGCTGAGTTACTGCACGAAGGACAGCTGCCCTGGAGAGCTGCTAGACCCACGTCTGCTGCGTTAAGTCACTGAAATTTGGACAGCATTGGTTACCACGGCATAGCCCATCCCCTACTGACTAAGAGAGTTGTCTTCCGAAGAAAGACTTCCACAGCCAGGGGGATGAATGCAGTGAACATTCAAGCCTGCGCGAAGGGCAACCCATCCAAGGAGGTGGACGCTCCACCCCCAAGACCAACTTCACACATGTCCTAATTTTGCAGAGGGGCTGCCCATCCCCTCTCCTGAGGCTCCACCTCAAACATGGCAAGTGCCAGGGCAGGCCAGGTTTAGATATCAACCAGAGGGAATCCATGGCTGGGAGGAGGGACAGAGGTTCGCAACGCTTTGGCAATGCTCTGAGGATTAAATGTTCAATACTATTTCCTTACTATGACTCAGAAAACCCACTACTCCATGCTGCAACTCATGCGTGGCCCCCTCAGTCACCACACCCCCACCTCATTGACCTTCCAACAATTTCCGGAATATCTGAGTCTCATTACCTCCTCAGGGCTTGTGCACAGGCTGTGGCCTCCTTCAAATGCTCTTCACAGGGTTGGCTCCCTTTCATTTTTCAGGTCTGAACTTCTATGGCATGTCCTTAGACAGGTCTCCTTGATCTCTCTCGGAAGCAAGTCCCTTCAATGTTGACCCTCTCAGCATCCTTCTTATTCTCTCCTCCTCCTCCTCCTCCCCCATACCTTCCTCTTCTTCATCAACATAACTAACGTTGATTGGTTGTTTTCTATGCGTTGGGTGGAACTCTAAGCTCTCTACATGGATTATCCCACTTAATCTAGCAACAACCCTACGTACCAACTGGGAATCTTGATTTCATCGATAGAAATGAAGCTTATTCAGGCCGAAAATACATTTACTGGAGGGGTACTGAGTAGCTCAGAAAATCAGTGGGATGCCTGGAGCCAAGCAAGACTGGATGGTCAGAATCCCAGCCTTGGTCAAACCATAGGCAGGAACTGGCTAAGAACAACTGCCACCAGTGCTGGACATGGGTCACCATGGTCGTCACCACCACCCCTGGATGTGGATATACTCACTGCTGCCTCAGTCAACTCTAACTATTCTTGCACCTCTGAGGCACTTCCTTGCTCGAGTCAAAGACTTAAGCAGAAGCATCCAATTTTCCAAGCTAAGACCAAGGCCCTTCCCAGGCTGCCGTGGGGCGGGATATCATCTGGCTGAGTCAGCCCACGTGAATGGCAGTAGGGCTGCCTACTGAGATGCACAGTGGGAGAGTCACAAAGCAGAAGAAGAGCTTCGGATGCTGTCCAGTTCTAAAAGTTGCGAATGCTCACTCTCCTTGAGGCAGACAGAACATTCAAGTCACAGTTTTTAAAAATCCTTGCCAACACCAATGACAACCCTACTAAAAAAAAATACGATGAACAAATACTTAAAGACTATCCATTTGAAGAGGGGTCTAATTTTTAGCCTGACGAGGGCACCCACACTTTCCAGTCTCATTCTACTGATGAGGGCAAACAGAGAGGTTTCCCGGATGGATGTCTGCAGCCTGAGTTTCTCATGGATGTGTAGCTTCCGACGGCAGAGCCAGACGGCTGAGGCTTCCAGGTCTTGCTCCACAACGTGTGGTCCCAGAACCAGCAGCATCACCTGGGAGCTTGTGAGACATGTAGCCTCTCAGGTCCCACTGCAGCCTACTGAATCCGAATCTGCATTTCAGCAAAATCACCAGTGATTCATGAAAGTTTGGAAAGTACTGTCGTAGCCCAGTGATTCTCAACCTCACCCACATGTTGGAATCACACCGGCAATTTGTACAAAGTTATCAATGCCGAAACTCACGCCCAGAGATTCCACTGGGATTGCTCCAGGTGTGACCTGGGCATAGAAATTTTGAAAACTCCCCAGACAACTCTAATGAAAATCCAAAGTCAAGAACTACTTAGAAAGACATGATTCCATCCAATCTAGAGTAGCCTTGGATTAAAAAACAACAACAAAAACACCACAAAAAATATTCTTACAAAAATCATGTCAACACAGGGAGTCACTTTTCAACCTCTCCCACCTAAAGTTTCCCTGAGCAACATCCCTCACTAGAGTTTCATTCCCGGAGACGTAATTCTAAAAATCAAAGGGCTCTGATTGGTCACTGACACTTTGAGCTAATGATTCTAGACCTTGGTGCTTTTTATTTTTCCTGCAAGTGTTCAAGTTTAATAAATCAGTAAAAGAAATCCCAGAGGTCACAGGGTCTAACCCTCTCATTTTATAAATGAGTAAACTGAGGCACAGAGAGAGGAATTGAGTTTTCAAGCATAACCAAGGATCTGGACTCCACTCTTCCGATTTCCTAGGCAGCCCCTTTCCGCCACACACACTGCCTCTCCAGTGAAACGTACTTAAGAGGAAGGATGTTTGATGAGCGCATGGTCAAAAGTTCATCACCAAAACATTTATTATTAATAATGAGGTTAAAAGCTTCAAAGCCAATCCAGTGCCAGTGGCTCCCATGAAAGCCATTTTTCAGTTTGTTCTCATCTAATTACTGGTAGGTACAGTAATTGGAAACAGGCTGCATCCGATGGGCAGGGTTTCAGGAAATGGAAATCTCTAACACAATTCTGCCTGGGAAGAGTCAGCTACCACCATCACGTGCAGCTGGGACTCTCACAAGGCCTGCCCTGCGGAGAAGGAAAAGAGAGCACATTCCAGAAGTGGGGAAAAGAGGCATACAAGACAAGATCGCGGAGGTCTGGAAGAGTTATGGTCCCAACAGGAACGCCAAGTGTTGGGCTCCTGTGCTGTGGGGACTTTGTGTCGTGCCGATGCTCCAGGGACCGTCACTGTGTCCGGGGTTATGCGTGGGTGCGGTTGGTTGTAGTCTTTTTTTTTTTTTTTTAATAAATTTATTTATTTATTTTTGTCTGTGTTGGGTCTTCGTTTCTGTGCGAGGGCTTCCTCTAGTTGCGGCAAGCGGGGGCCACTCTTCATCGCGGTGTACGGGCCTCTCACTATCGCGGCCTCTCTTGTTGTGGAGCACAGGCTCCAGACGCGCAGGCTCAGTAGTTGTGGCTCACGGGCTTAGTTGCTCCGCGGCATGTGGGATCTTCCCAAACCAGGGCTCGAACCCGTGTCCCCTGCATTGGCAGGTGGATTCTCAACCACTGCGCCACCAGGGAAGCCCGGTTGTAGTCTTGCAGTTACACTTGCTGAGTAGGTGCCGGGTACTGAACTAAGCACTCTGTTTCTATTACCCCATTTAATCCTTGTATTCATTCCATGAGGTAGGTGACCCCTTTTGACAGAGGAGGAAACTGCGGCTTAAAGTGGTTTAGTCACTGGCTCGCGGTCCCGCAGGTAGGGCGAGCCGGGACGGATCCAGAGCTCTGGCACCCACTGTGCTCCACCGTCCATCTCTCCTCATTGCAACACTCTCAGTTCCTAATCAGGACCAGCCTGGGCCTCGCAGGTGGAGGTAAGCGGAAGCCCCAGGCTCCGTCAGAGCCAAAGCGCAGAGGCCGGTCAGAGGAAAAGAAGAGGAAGGAAGAAAATGGCATCCACAGAGTGAACAGATGCGCCTCTCAAATGCTCCGGGAGCTCCGGCAACGTGAGATCGGCTGACCCGGGAGCTGTCAACCCCGGCATCTGCCGCAGCGTGTGTTCGCTGCATTGGGACCCCGGGACCCCCGCCGCCTCTTGCGCCATCCGGCCTTCCAGCGACAGAGATTCCGCCGCCGTTTGCAGCTGAGCGTGAGCTGAGCAGGTCTCCAGCGGCTACCATTTAACAAGTTCACGGCTCAGTGGTTCCCGAGATGGATTACTCGAAGCCGCGTGCTCGGGTGCCAGATTTTCCGCCAAGCCAGCTGCAGGTGGTTTCTCATGGTTGCCATCAGCCTCGTTAACAGGACCTGATCTGTAGATCATCGTTTTCCCATCTGGTGCCCACCATCTGGGCTGCTGTCAGCTTGGGGATTGATTTTTCAATCTCTCTCTCCCTCCCCCTCCCTCTCTTCCCTGCCCTCCCCTTCTCCCTCTCTGCAGTTTTCTTCCAAACCAACCTTCTCAGCACTTCAAAACACCACACCTCATTTCGTCCCGTTTGGCGCTCGTTTTCAAGCCCAAATTTGCACCAGCTAGGTGAAAATACTCCTTTTGGTTTGATCAAGCTGGTGGAATACCTTCAGCTAATTCAGGCCCACCCTCCTTATTCCCTGAGATTGCACAGAAGGTTCAGGAAGGCCTATGCAACGCTGAGGTTTGGTGGGGGAGGGAGAAGAAAGGCCACCTGGATGTTGCCGTCACCTGCCCCTGCAGGACACTGCGGGGTCATCTCCACCCCTACCCTTGAAGCTGCTCTTGGCCTCATGACCCCCTAGAATCATCCACTGCTCCTTTTTCACTTTAGGTTGCGGATACTCTGAAGCTATCAGGACATTGCTTATCAAAACTCCTCAGGAAACCATTTCTTCTCTAAGGTCCTGCGGGCTCAGGCCGGAGTCTCCTCTGCCCTCGGCTCCCACAAACACATCTGTATGGTTGCTTCTCCAGGGCTCAGCCAAGCCCCTCGTGGGGTCTCTCCATGTCTACACCATCCCTGCATCCCCTCCAAGTCGCCTCTCTGCCTGCAGCCCTGAGAGTCTCCTTCTGGTCAGAGATAGAAACGGAGAGGGTCTTCCTTTCATATGCCTTATTTCCTCCAAAATATTTTTCCTCTGATATGAGTCCTTTCTGGTCCTCAAAGGGTCTAGGCTATTGAAACTTGAAAGCCAGGAAGAGGGTTCCTTTTCCTTCCCCTTTCTGCTGTCACAGGGAGGGATATGGGGAAAGAGAAGACGCACCGATGAATGGAAGGGCCAAGAAGGAAAAGGAAATAACAGTTAATATTTTCAAAATGTGATCCTGTCATAGGTTGAGATAGAGACATCAGGTCTCTTGCCCAAAGACACAGAACACATGCGTGTGGAGGAACTTGAACCAGAAATTAGCATCGAAAAGATATGAGATATGAGAATTCAGACACCTTTAATCCAGTGGGTCCAGCTGTGAGTCAGAATCACCTGGTCTCACGTGGAGAATCTGACTTTAACAAGAGCCCCAGGACATTGTTCAGCAGTAATTCTGTACTCTTTGGAAATCATTTTCCAGATGAAGACACTAAGGCCCAGAGAGAACAAGCTCTCACAGTTAGTCAGTTGTCATTTACAATCTACCTCTGTCCAAAAAATGGACGCCATTTGTAACAAGTTCATGGCATCAAGGCTAGAACATGATGCTCAGGGTTCCTTCTTCCAGCAACTAGCCTGTCTCTCCTCCATCCTGTCTACTCCTGGCAAGGGAAAAGTTTTATCCATTTTTAATAAGTTGTAGCCAATTTATTCCCCAAAATTATCCAGGAGGCCAACAGGTTTGGAAGAGAAATGGAAGAGCTTGTGCCTAGGTGCAACTGCCGTGAGCAAGAAGTGATGTAAACACACAGTCGGCACTCATCTGTCCTCCAGGGGTTATGTCCATGGGTTTGGGGTAAGTAGGCTAAAGATAATCCAAAAACACTGATCTGACCAGTAACTAATTACTCGATTAGTCCTAGGAAACTACTGGGCCATGTCATCATTTTTTTTTTTATTTTGGTGAACAAATAATTGAATTCTTCCTATATGCCCAACCGCATGCTCAGACATACAGGTGTGAATACGTCCTATAAGGCCTCCATGCTCTGGGAATTTACATTTCTATGGGAAGACAGATCAAAAATAAAAGTAAACATGAAAATATACACATTGATTCTTTTTTTAATAGTTCTTTTTAAATTTTTTTAAAAATTTTTAAAAATTTTATTTTGTTTATTTATTTTTGGCTGCATTGGGTCTTTGTTGCTGTGCGTGGGCTTTCTCTAGTGGCGGAGAGCGGGGGCTACTCTTCGTTGCAGTGCACGGGCTCTAGGCGCATAGGCTTCAGTAGTTGTGGCTCACGGGCTTCAGTAGTTGTGGCTCACGGGCTCTAGAGCGCAGGCTCAGTAGTTGTGGCGCATGGGCTTAGTTGCTCCGTGGCATGTGGGATCCTCCCAGACCAGGGATTGAACCTGTGTCCCCTGCATTGGCAGGCGGATTCTTATCCACTGTGCCCCCAGGGAAGCCCATACATTGATTCTTATATGTGAAAAATGATATCAAGAAAGCAAGTAAAAGGCTGAGCTACAACAGGAGTCGGCAAACATTTTCTACAAGGGACCAGATGGTAAATATTTTATGCTTTGTGGGCCATATGGTCTGTGTCGCAACAACTTGGCTCTGCCATTGTAACCCCATTGCAGCCAAAGTCAACAGGTGAAGGAACGGCCGGGGCCGTGATCCAATAAGCATTATTTACAAAACCAGGCTGTGGTCAGATTTGACCCACGGAGTTTGGTGACCCCTGAGTACTGTGCGTTGGGGGTAGAGGGTAGACCTGCAGGGTCTTGAGGAAAAGCAGCCACAGGAATTGAGGGGAGCGCCTCGGGCAGGGGAGCCCAGGGCAGGGGCGGGGTGAGAGTAGGGGAGGCCTGGCAGCAAGACAGCAGGTCGAGGCTGGTGAGGAGCTGCAAGGCTGTAGGCGTCGCCAGGGACCCTATCTGTCGGCTGTGAAAGGAGTGGGAATTTTATTCCAAGTGCAAAAAACGCCATGGACAGTTTTAAGCAAAGAACTGACATAATTTGAGTGACTTTCCTCCTAAAAGCATCGTCCCTTTTAAAGCTGCTCTGTGAAACATGGAAGATATGGGAGACATGGGTAGCAGGAAGCACCAGTGAAAAGGCTTCTCTCGGAGCAAGATGATGGTGGGGCCTTGGTGATGGAGAGCAGAGGGGCATTGGAGATGCAGTGCAGAGATAAAGCCACAGCTCCAGTGGGTGGATTGCACATGGAAGGGAGGAAAGGAAAGACTCAACGATGACTGCCAGGTCTCTGACCTGGACAGATGTGGTGGAGGCGGGGATGCACTGCGTGGTCCTCTTAGCTCTGAGATGCTGCGTTTCTATAAGTGAGGGAGACCATGATGATGCAGCAGATGGGTAAGTCACCAAAACCATCATCTCAACTACCAGTTCTCAAGGCTGTTCCTCGCCTCAGTCAATCTTAATTAAGCACCAACTGTGTGCCCAGCACAAAGCCGGGTTTTTAGGCTCCACTTGGATGGGGTGGGCTGCTGCCAGAACAAGGAAACGAGACCACAGGCCTCCTCTGGCCTGTGCCTCTCTGCCCGCTCCACCCCCCGTCCATCTCAGGTTCCGAGACATCAAAGAATCAAATCGGCAGTGAAGGCAGAAGCAGAGGCTGCAGAAGGACAGGAGTGACTGATCAGCATTGGCTGGCTACATTGGTGGAAAAGCTAAGAAGTTTTTAAAAGTTTAACTTTTAAATAAAACAGAACTGTTACCTTTATTATCTTTAAGTAAAAGCTGGGCCAGTTCAAGTGATTTAAAGGCCAGCCCTCCAGAGAGCCTAGGGAGGGTTTCTCTGCTTGGTTTTTGCTGGGTTTTTTTTAAGAGGAAAGGCCATGGGGAGGAAGCATCAGCCTAGGGAGCCCTGGGTTCTGGTCCTGCGCTGCCCCAGAGAGGATGCCTGCGTCTGATGCCGGGCTAGTCATGCGCCCTCTCAAGGCCTCGGTGGACCCATCTGTAAACCTGGAGATGGAGCAGAGGCTCCCCGAGGCCCCGGTGTCTTGCCTGTGCCGTAAAGCTCCTCTGTCGGGTGATGTAATTGCCCACAGTCGCTTGGCCCAAATGGTCTGAGGCTCATGTAAATCATGATCACCTGCCCTCTGTCTGGGGCCCGTAAATCACAGCCCAGAGAGCTGAAAGGCCGTTCCTGCTCAGACTCGGGGCATGCCTCACCAGCAAGCAGCGCCAGCGTCTGTTCATTTGGCAGAGGGGGCTGGCACGTAGGGATGAGCCTCCCCGAGTTCACAATGAGACAGAGAGCTGACACGGGCCCTCTTTCATCAGTGTCTTCCCTGGGCACTGTGCATTGGATCATTTGGGCCATTTCTGATCTCCCTCAAACTCACAGGCCTCTCCTCTCCATGTCCTACTGACCCTATTTGACCCTCTGTACAGTCTCAACCCATGAAATGTTTTCACTTGTACATGTTGGGCTCATTTATTCAGCAAATATTTATGAAGCACCTATGATGTACCAGACACACAGTCTAAAGAGCTGGGGATCCAGGACCAACAAGACAGACACACGTGCCCACCAGGAGCCCACAGTCCGGTAAGGAAACAGCATCGCAGTCTATTCAAAATTACAACTTGTAAAAAGTGCTATGATGGAAGTTAAAAACAGAATACCAGGGAGACAGGGAAACATGAAGTGTGAGAAGAGCACAGGTCCTGGGTGGCAGGAGAGAGGGGCCCAGGCCTTGCTGGGTCTGGTGGGACATGCCCATGGTTTTGGATTTTATTCTAGGTATAATTTTGAATGCCATTTATTAAGGGTTTGGTTTCCTAGGGCAGCCATAACAAACTGCATGGCTTAAAATGACAAAAATTTATTCTCTCACAGCTCCAGAAGGTGAAATCTGAAATCAAGGTGTTGGCAGGGGCCG
This sequence comes from Balaenoptera acutorostrata, assembly GCF_949987535.1. Lineage (NCBI taxonomy): Eukaryota > Metazoa > Chordata > Mammalia > Artiodactyla > Balaenopteridae > Balaenoptera > Balaenoptera acutorostrata. Next base: position 18,337,313 of record NC_080079.1, on the reverse strand, counting down.
TGCACCCCCTGAAGGCTCTAGGGAAGAATCCTTCCATGCTTCCTCCCAGCCTCTCCTGCGTGCTGGCGATCCTTGGCCTTCCTTGGCTTCCACACATCACTGCAGTCCGCCTCTGCCTTCACGTGGCTTTCCTCTCTCTGTGTCTTGCGATGTCCTCTTCTCATAAAGACACCAGTCACTGGGTTTAAGGCCCGCCTTAATCTAGTGTAACCTCATTTTAATTACATCTGCAAATAACTTATTTCTAAGTAAGGTCACATTCTGGGGTTCCAGATAGACATGAATTTGGGGGGAACACTATTCAACCCTCTACAGCATTTTAGGTAGAGGAGGATTATGATGGGATTTATGTTACAAAAATATGACTCTGGCTGAGGTGTGAGAATGGATTAAAGTGAGTAAGAGAGAAGGTAGAAGTTGACGGGAAGCAGTGGGGAGATGATGGAGAGAAGGGGACCAATTTAAAATCTGTTTAGGGGGGCTTCCCTGGTGGCACAGTGGTTGAGAATCTGCCTGCCAATGCAGGGGACACGGGTTCGAGCCCTGGTCTGGGAAGATCCCACATGCCGCGGAGCGACTAGGCCCGTGAGCCACAACTACTGAGCCTGCGCGTCTGGAGCCTGTGCTCCGCAACAAGAGAGGCCGCGACAGTGAGAGGCCTGCGCACCACAATGAAGAGTGGTCCCCGCTTGCCGCAACTAGAGAAAGCCCTCGCACAGAAACGAAGACCCAACACAGCCAAAAATTAAAAAAAAATTTTTAAATAAATTAATTAAAATAATAAGAAAAAAAATCTGTTTAGGGGACTTCCCTGGTCCAGTGGTTAGGACTCCACACTTTCACTGCCGAGGGCCTGGGTTCAATCCCTGGTTGGGAAACTAAGATACCACAAGCTGTGCGGCATGGACAAAAAATAAGAAATAAAATAAAATCTGTTTTAAAGGTTGAGCTGACACAGTTGGCCATGGATTGGATGTGAGGGACAAATGAGAGGGGTCAAGAATGCCTCCCTGTTCTTTGTACACTTGGTCATCAGCTGGCCATCGGACCATAGGCATGTTGAGGGTATGAGATGACCCTTTTTTTCCCCCAGCACAGAAGAAGTGCTTAGGAAATACCCTTGCGTTGATGGATGGCTCCCAGAGCAAGCACTTCAGTTGCCAGGACAGGCATCTTAGAAGTTGAGCACAGGGCCTCTTTCTCCACTTTGCAGCTGACATCTCCAGGCTCAGTCTTCCGCCTGGATGGTGGTTTTCACCCCGTAGGAGAGTCAGAGAGCAGACCTGTGCTTCCTGACCCTCCCCAGCTCTCCTCCTCGGTTTCCAGGGCATCCCCAGGGACCTCTGGCTGGGCGTTTGGGTGATGGTTGTTGCTGCAGTTTCCATGTCAGTCTGCCCCATCAGCCCACAGGACCTCCGGGGTAGAAGCAGAGGTTCACATCTAACTTCTCAGCTTTGGCAGAGAGCTGGGGCTGAACAACGGGAGGGAGTGGGGGGAGGATGCTGGGTTCTCAGACCTTCTAGGGTCCCTGACAGGAAAGACCCTGGATCAAAATATGGGCAACGGAAGGAGGCGGCAGGAGGAAACTGGTACACAGACATCAAAATAAATTCTGTCTCCACTGAAGACGACTTCTCTGAGGCAGCATCCCAGGCGACCGGCTTTGAGAAAGGGAACACTTTGTATTTGTTCCTTGACAAGTAGCCTTGAAGCAGTTTTGTAGCCTTGAGAGGAGCCTGTGGTCATGGGAGAGCAGTGGCTTCTAGGAGGCGGCCGAAGGGAGGAGAGAACAGCCCACGGGTACCGGCACATGCACACGCACGTGCACACACACACACACACACACTGCTCAGCAGCCTGCCTTTCGATCTTGTGCTTTGAGAATGCTGGTGCTACAAAAATTGAACCTAAATCAGATCAAGCCTCCAGATCCAAGTTCCAGATTACAGGAAATATGGGGGACAGAGGAACAGGCCTGTACAGGACCTCAAAGATGCCAACAGCCAGAGCCAGGTGTGGGGAACCACAGAATAACTGACCAGATTGCTTAAACAAGTACGTTGCAGGGGAAAAAAGAGAGGGAGAGAAAAACTGCAGCTCAAAAGAAACTGAAAAGACTTTGCTTGCCATGTGTGGCTCTTACTTGGATTCTGAACACCTGTTAAAAAATAACTGAGGCAACTGAACGCTGACTAGAGTGATAATGACACACCTGATATCAGGTGTGATAATGACATTGTGATTACGGTTTTAAAACAGAATCATTAGCCTTTAGAGCTGCCTGCCGAAATACTTATGGATGAAATGATACGATGTCAGGGATCTGCTTTGAAATAATCCGGAGGTGGGAGAGCAGAAAGGATACAGATGAAATGGAACCGGCCCTGGGGTTGGCAGTTGTTGAAAGTAAGTGATGGGAGCACGGGGCTTGTTCACTACCCTCTCCACTCGTGTGTGTGTGTGTGTGTGTGTGTGAACTTTTCAGGATGCAGAAGTCTGCCTTCCGAGCCTTGCTCTGTCTCTGCTTTGCTGTATGGCCCTGGGCAAGAATCTCAACCTCTCTGGGCCTCTCCTCATCTATAAAGTCATACTTACAGTCACACTGCCTTACAGAATGGATGTAAATCTGGCCACTGCCCACTGCCTCTTGTTTCCTCCCGGAACCTGCATTCATAACGCGACCCCCTATCACCCTCGCCTTCAGAAGCATCACCATCTCCAACCCGCCGGTCCTCCCTTTCATCGGATCCCCTCGTGTTCCACAAGGGCTCTGCAGGAGTCCTCGGCCTCCGGACAATTGCTTTCACTAAGACTCTCATTATGATGGAAATCATCTGCCAATGATTTTTAAAATTAACATTCCACACAAGCCCATTACACTACTGACCCAATGAGGGATTATTTTCAGACCGGAGAAAGGGCTGCTGGAGACCAGCAAATAAGCAGGGTCCTCCGGCTGCAGAGCAGAAGCTGCATCCACTGGGAGAAGAAACTGCAGCCTGGCCAGCGTGCCTATAACCCACGTTATTAAGGCAGGAAACCCACGCAAGAACTCGCTGCAGCCCCATGGCCTGCGATGCTCAGAGATGCCGGCGACGAGAACCACACCAACCGACACCTCTGCAGACGGGACACCTGCACCTGGAGCCCTCGGGGCCTCTGTGGATCCCGTGGGGCACACAGGCCCCAGTGGCCCAGGACAGTCCGTCTCCCCGGCTCCTCCAGAGAGCTCGGCCCCATGGTTGAAGGCCAGAGCAAAATAAGGATAACATTCCCCCTTGGTTCCCTGGCCCAGAGCAGCCTGGAGGTTAGAAGGCTCTGGAAGCCAGGAGCAGAGCCAGCTTTATGAGTTGGTTTCCAGATTCTCAAACAGCAGCAGGCTGGGGTGGCCACTGGGCCAAACCTTCTCTGGATGGAGACCCCCCCCGGAGGTCAGAACGCTCGCCCGGGCTTCCAAGAGCAGATCACTGCCCTCTCCCACCTCCTCCTCCTCCTCCCCCTCCCCTCCTCTTCTTCCTGCTGTTTTCCCTCCCCCCTCCCCCCTCACTGGGTACCCCCAGCCTTTCAGCTGCTTCTGAGCCCCATCCTGCAGGACCAGCACCTTCTCACCCACTCGCTGTCTCCCAAGGGGCTGCCAACACCCTAGGCAGCTGCTCGCCAGAAGCCAACACCCAGTAGGCACCCGGGGCCAGTGGATGTGATGAGTTCCTACCGAGTGCAGGATCCAGCTAGGCCCTGAAGGGCAGAGGAAAAGGGACAAATACTCCAAAGACAGATTCTCTTTCCCAGGACAGTCACCCCACAGGGAGGAGGCCACAGGCACCCCCAGGCTCTTGGGCAGGCAGCCCCAACTGCGCACACTGGGGCCAGCTCGGGGAGCCCCTCTGAGGTTCGTCACAGCAGCCCAAAGCCCCCAGGCACCGGCCAGGGGTCCCCACTCCCCAGAGCTCATGTTGGCAGTGGTGTGGCCAGACCTGGTCTGTGAGATGCCCAAGCAAACAGCAGCCACATCTGAGCAGCAGATAGGAACAGAGGGCACAGGGGATACAAGGTCGCAGTTCCAGGCACGGTGGCATCTCTGAGGGCCCTGAGACCCCCGAAACCTCTCCCACAATCAGTGGCCTTGGAAGCTGCACCAGCAACTGCAGGGTGCTGGCGCCCTCTAGTGGCTGGAGGGCGCCACCTGGACCTTCTTCCCTGGCCCCGGGAGGAAAGTGAAGGTTCCCAGAGAGATGCCAGCCCAGGGCAAAACTGCGATGTACAGGACACCAGCCTTCCAGCCTCAGCATTACTCCCCTTGCCCCTCCTCAGCGTCCCCCCATCTTCCCACTGGTCCCAGACACAGTGCGCCTTCCCCCTACGGCCCTTCCCAGCTTGCTATGTGGATCTCAATTTTACTACGGTGCAAACTTTACACTGTAGGACTGACTGTGAAGTCAGTTTAGTGCCGGCAAAGTCTTTGTTAGGAGTGAAGTTCCGATATGATTCAGGCATCCAGGAGGCATTTCTGGGAAGCATGGGAGGCACCCACTCTCCCCTTCGGCAAGGCGAGCCAGATTACAGGACTCCTGAAACCATCAGCACCCCACTTTTCAGAGGAGAAGTATGCAGGTAGACCCTGAAGGGGGAGGAAGAGGGATTGGAGCTCACTGCTTAAGCAATAGCAGCGAGGGCCGAGAGGGCTTGGAGTCCCACGCACAGAGCCAAGGAGAAAAGCCCGCCCTGGTCCCATCACTCTGTAGCCACCCCAGGCATCCTCAGTGCTCCCAAGACAGTGGGTGGCAGGCAGCAAAGGGGGCCCTGCTTCAGTCCCCTTGACACCAGCGTCTCCAACAGTATCAAATCTTTATGCTTGTTCTACCAAAGGGAGGCCACCCAGGAGATGCTGCTCATGGTCACAACAATTAATCAAGCGCAGTTCCTGCCCTCAGGGAGTTTTGAGTCCATTAATCAAACGTCAGATCCACTGTCCCTGCCGCGTGGCCCCCTGCACCTCCCTAGAGCTGGCTGCTCAAGCACGTCACTCTGCTGCCCAAGACTGCACGTGCTCGGAGCCCCTCCCTCACAGTGCTCGGGAGGGAGTGACCCTCCCCCCCAAGCCCCGGCCACCGGAGCTAGTATTCAACCTGACCCTAGGCCCCATGCCTTTGTGACAGGGCACACCTGCCCATCAATCTCCAGAACGTCCCCAAATCCACCCGTCCCAGATGCCATCCTCTCGCGCTGCACCTGTGGTTTCATTTCCTCCCCTTTCCCCAGGTCATGTACACAGAGCAGCAACAATACTCTTTAAAGGGCTTGAACCTTGATGTTCCCCTTCAGTGGCTTCCCTGCCTCGTGCTCTGGTAGCCTCGTGGCTCAGGGGCTGCCCAGCCTCTCCCAGCTTCTCTGTGGTCCAGTAGGGCTCTGCTCGTGCTGTCCCCTCTGCGGGAACGACCCACCCCTAAGCCCCCTTTGCAATACCGGCTCTTTCTCAGCCTTAAGGCTCTCAGCTTAAATGTCAGCTTGCTCAGGGGAGACTCCCCGAGCCCACACCCCACAATTACACTCTCCCACAGCACCCCAATGGTTTCATTCACTGCACTCATTACAATCTGCATTTTATTTACACCTCTGTTTACTCCTTTTAGACCTATCTCTCCAAGGAGAATGTGAGCTCCATGAGGGCAGAGATGTCAGTATTGTTCACCACTGCATCCCCAGCACCTTGCTGCATACAGTAGGTGCTCCATGAGTACTGGAATGAATGAATGAAAGGGTCCAGTGCCATAGGAGAGATGCAACGAGGGTTCAGAAGAAGGAACAATCACTTCCAGGTGACCCAAGGGGGAAAAATAAGATTTGAACACGCAGAGGTGGTGACAGAGAAACTCAGAAGCAAAGGCGTGGAGGAGGGTAAGGGCGGGTTGGGTTTGACTGTAGTGAAGAGTGAGGGTAAAGAAAGGAGAGGTGGTCTTGGAGAGCTCTGGGGGTATTAAAAGAGGAGCAGAAAGGCGCATGGAAGATGAACCGCAAGGCAGAGGTGGGCAGGGGGCCGGAGAGAGTGACAAAGTGACCAGAGCCTGGACTAGCACAGAGCAACTGGCAGAGACAAGGCCATAGATGGGAGAGCTGGGGCTGCAGGAACCACGCCCGCTGCTGCCCCTTATACCCCATCCGTCCCCGTTCCTGTCTCTTCCTTTCCCTTTCCTCCCCTTGCAGGATCCATCCCGGAGCCTCATTTGTGGCAATCGGTGAGAAGTCCCATTGCTAAGGAGCACCTAAAGCCCACCCCACAGGAAGCACACACTCCAGACCCAGGGTCTGGACGGCGGCGTCCTTCTTTCAGCCCCGGGTTAGGAGCCCAAGATGAAGTTCCAGCGCCACCTCGTGGACGGAGCTGGAATGCGGGGCGCGGCCACACCCTGCGTCCCTGCATCCCAGATTCAAGCAAAGTCGCCCCTGAAACTTCCCGACCTCAGGAAGGCTGAGGGGGCTGGGGAAGCACAGAGCATTAGGGTCAGGTCCACGCGGTGGCTTGCACAGCGTCTGCCAGAATATTCTGCGAATCGCTGGCTGAGGGAGCGAGAGGGCAGGTGGAGGTAGAGAAAGCAGGGGGTCCCAGGGTAAATTTTCTGAGTCATCAGGAAAGGGGAAACCTTTAACAGGGTTAACGTTTATAAAGCATTTACTATGTGTGTGCCAGGCTTGGTATTAAATGCTTCGTGAATATTCATTACTTCCTCGTAAACCCAGTTAAGTGGAGACGGTTAATCAAGAAAACAGGCGCCAGGTCGCGGGGCTGGTGAGCGCGGAACTGGGATCCGAACCCAGGGAGCCCTCGCCAGATCCTGGGCACAGAATCCCAAAGTTAAAAACGCTTCGACCGCAGTCACATCACAGAGATAACCCGGAAGCCCCCAGACTCCTGCGCGGGGACCCTACCTGTTCAGAAGAACTCTAGTTGTTTGGCGGGTCGGAGCTCTGTACCCCCAAGAAAGCCGTGAAAACGGACTCGCCCGTGACTTCGCGGTCATGGCCTTCTTTTCACCCCCGAGAAGCCCCACACCTGCGATTGGCCCGCGCATCACGTTCAACGCCAGCCCTCTATTCCCCTCCTGAAACAGCTGCGGCCTCTTTGTCCTGGATTGGGCACGTTTAACTCCCGAGGCAAACGTGTGAGTCCTGGGAGGCGGGCTTTAAATTATGGGGAAATCATAAAGCTCCACATCTCAGTTTATCACCCTCCTTTTCCCTCCCACCACCCTCATCCCTATCCTATCCCACCCCCAAATGTGGTCACAGCGGGGACTTACCACACCCAGATCATGAAATCCAAACAGGAAGAAGCTCAAGGTCAAGGAAACTCCCGGGTGCCATAGAAAGAACAAGGGTTCGAGCGGCGGGTTGGCCATGATTCCCTTAAGATGCCTGCAGCGCTTCCCAAGACTTTCGCGCCTCCACTTCCCGGCGTGTAAAGTGGGGAGAAGCTAGTCGGGCCTGTAAAACTGTTAGCGCAGCGACTGGCAATTCGCTTATGCTCGATACGTATTACTTTATTCTCTGCACACTCAAAGGGCTTTCTTTTTTTCATTTTAAATAAAGACGCGCATTTAGAGACTCTGCTCTTTGCTTTGGAAAAATAAACTGCACAAGCCCAATGATTCAATGACCCCTGACATTACGTGCGGCAGACAATCCGGCTGGCGGAAATATAACAAGCATGCCCCATGTAAATGACCTCTATTCATTATTAACCCGTTGTTCCATGGGGAGTACAGACCCAGTGCTGCCAGATCTTCTAATAGTTTTAACACAAGCTAGAATTTTGCTACAATTTTAGAGAAATCTGATATCTTGAACTTTGACTCCATTTGTTTGACATTTCGAAATTACCAAACTAGGCAAGTCTGCAGGGTGAATTAAGGCTATGTACACAGGTTTCGCACATGAACTTTAATATTAAGTTTACTCAAATTTAATTATCAGGTGAGGTTTTGAAAGGACTCGTGTTCCCACTGTCTGGTTCTTGCCCTTCTTTCCAGGCCCAATTAAAGACTGACTCTGCCATGTGCCCCCTGTCACCACCCAGATCTCCCACAGCAAGTTCTGTCTTTGCCTCGACCAACTACAATATTATTAGCTAACCTTTCTTGGGTAAGGTCCTGGGTCCCCTAGGAGACAGTGTTCTGCCCCCAGGTGAGCACATGCTTTACACTTGGCCTCCTCTCCCCTGCCTACCTCTGTCAATGTTGATTACACTCCCTGAATCTTTGCCACCCTGAATTCTAATCTCTCTAACCACCGTGTTGATCCTTCTCACTGGCAACCAGCAAAGGAGGCAGGACAGTGTTTACAGATCCACTCCTCATCACCATCTTCAAACATGGATGTCAAACCAGGAATTAGAAATGCCACGTTCTCTCTGGCTCTACTTATCCTGCGTCGACAGCGCATGGGTGAGTCCAACTTAACACTCTTTGGAAACACTAGCTCTTGACACCACTGTGCTCAGCACCTAGTCAATGAAAAGTCGCGAGGACTGCCTCAGTTTGGGTTCCCCTGAAAAGAGCTCCTGAGACAGGATTCAGCTGCCCGTCCTTGACGTGTGAGCTGATGTCAGGAAGCACCAGTAACGGACAGGCAAAGGGAGACGTGGAAGGGGGAGAAGGATGATTACACCCCAAGAAAAGGGAATAATGAGTGGGTCACTGCTATGGCCAGCGGGAGCTTAACCCCACTGAGGAGCCTCTGAATTGTTCCAATGAGGGGCTGTTTATCTTCTAGCTCCACACCCCAACCCCTGCTGGATGGCCATGACTGCTGGGGTATTGACTCACCGGCAGCTTCCAGCAGGCTCTGGTGGCTCCCAACGCTCCCAAGTCAGGGACCGCCCTCAGCAGGGAGATCCAGGCAGACAAAGGTGCAGGAATGTCCACAGGTGACCCGGAGGTGGCCATGGGCATATAGGTAGGGTCCTACAGAATCCACTGCAAGGGGCTTCTCTGGCGGCGCAGTGGTTGAGAATCTGCCTGCCAATGCAGGGGACACGGGTTCGAGCCCTGGTCTGGGAAGGTCCCACATGCCGTGGAGCAACTGGGCCCGTGAGCCACAACTACTGAGCCTGCGCGTCTGGAGCTTGTGCTCTGCAGGAAGAGAGGCCGCGATAGTGAGAGGCCCGCGCACCGCAATGAAGAGTGGCCCCCGCTCGCCTCAACTGGAGAAAGCCCTTGCACAGAAATGAAGACCCAACACAGCTAAAAATAAATAAATAAATAAATATATTTAAAATACTCCCTCTTTTAAAAAAAAAAAAAAAAGACTCCACTGCAAGAACTCTGCCTCAGGAAAACCCAGCACCAGAACAGAAGCCAGTCCTTACATTTAGAGAATAAATTACACTTTCAAGGCATCGCCCACTGGCTCAGGTGGTTTTCCCAACACTCCCGTGATAGACGTGCTAGATGTGGGGACATTATTCTTTGCCCTAATTTACAAATGGGCGAAATCAAGTGTTTGCCCAAAGTCATATAATCAGTTACTAACTCTAATTTGCAGACTTGATGAACTTCTTATAAAGACCTTGCCAGCGGGGTTACTTTAAATAGCAAAGCATGTAATCCTTTAAAATTATTTTGCAATTTTTAAAATTGATTTCCTAACAGCTTTTTGGGAATTCATCTGATTCTTGGCATTGTCTGTCTTTGTGTGCTTGTGTGGTGGGCTTTGCTGCAGTGACTCCCATACTCAGTGTCTGCAACTTTCTGGCCCCTCACAGTGTCCTGAGACTCAAATGCCCTTTCTGACAATTACTCTTTCAACCTCTGCATTTCACCTTTATTTATGTAAAGTTATTTTCTGGGCACTGACAAGACTCTACTGTTAATTAAATTGACTTAAAACAGGAACCATGGATACACCATGTAAACCTACCTCTTGGTTCAGTAGCTTAGGGAAGCACAATGAATTTTCATCAAGAATGACCTAAATGCACGTTGTTGCCAGTGAAATTAAGTTTCATCCTGATCAAAGACAATGGCTGTGTTCTATCACCCAATTTAGACATACTTTCCAAATTAATTTGCCTGCTTTATGCCTGCATTGTGCCAACGAAAAGAATGTCATTCGCCGTCTGGCTCTACAAGGATTAAGTCATTAGCCACTGCCGTTGCTGACCTTTAACATACCCTGAAAGGAGATTGGGGCAAAGATCAGGAATGAGGCACTCTGTGCTCTGGGAAAACTGGCAGAACAGGCCTTCAGAGAGTTAGATATTTTCGGGAGAAAATTTTATGAACCCAATTTCTTGCATCTTCTCATACTTATACAAGCACTAAAATCATTAACTGAGATACCTGTTTCTCGTGACTAGCAACAACCTTCTGCGGAGATGTGTGCCTGATTACACCTACCCCTTCTCCAAAATCACTCTCATGCTGACCTCTCTCCCCACCTCTTTGGAGCAGTTCCTCAGAGCTATCTGAGAGGCTGTCTCCCGGGCTATAATCCTCAGTAAGTCCCCACATAAAACTGAAACTCACAGCTCTCATGTTGTGCGTTGTTATTTCAGTCGACTATTGGGAGGGAACGTCTATGGGGAAAAGTTAATGAGGCTGCAAGACTTCAACAAAAGAGATTTTGTAAAAATTCCCAATCCAGAGATGGAAACAAACTTTATGTAAAGAAAAAAAAAAAAATGACTTGCAGTTTAGAGCCTTAAAGCGTTATAAAACTGTGGCCCTGTTAATACCATTACTGTCTCAGGATTGCAGATTTAGAAGTGATTTATGCAGTGTCTTGGAGGAAAGGGCTATCTCCTGACCCCAAGTGGAGGGGCCAGGACTGCGGCCTGCAGTGTGGGAGGCCAGGGTGGAACTGCCCCCTTTTCTTTCTGCACAAGAGGCAGAGACTTTTCCAACTCAGTGAACACAGTGGAAGACTTCAGAACAAGCCCAGCCAAAGCCTGCCTTGTGCGTAAAACTCCTCCCAAGTAAACGCCATCTCCAGATTCTGTTCCAGTGTTATTTGTTCTCTCTTCCAGACAGGGACCCACTGGGGAGGCTGAGTGCCTCCAATGAGCCCTTGTAAAATGCAGTGTTGAAGATCAAGTTTGGAAACCAGCCCCACAGCCTGCCATCAAGATGACCGTGAGAAATAGCTTACATTCAGTTTCCTCTTAGGGTCTTTAGGACCCCTACTACATGATCAGCGTGGTGCCCGGCACACACGTTCATAAAAATACTATTACATTGTTGGTTTGCAAACTGGCCCCTGTACACAGAGGGCAAGGAGAGAACAGAGGAAGAGGCAGACTGTTCCAGATTGGTAGGTGGCAGGTTTAATAAGCAAGGGAACTTACCTACGAGGATTGTCTTGGGCGGTGCAAGACAGTAGATCTCTGCCCCCATCAGCTAGAATCTTAAAAGTCTATATAGAGGCCTTAACTGGGTTCAATCACGTATTCAGTCGAGCTGGTCTCGGCAACACCTTACTCTCTCAAGGCTGCATCCTTGAAATGGCTGCCAGCATGGGAATAGTAAGCAGCACATACATTCCAAGGACAGAGGAGGGGGTGAGGAGCCTCCTGCTGCCCGGGTCTAACTCTCCAGTCAACCAATGGTCACTTCCTCTCCGTGATCCCCTCCAACACATATGCTAATCATTGCTGAATTCTGGCTCTGCATCATGACAAATCCACAGTAAGTGGCGACAAGTTCTAGCCATCTTCAACCTCAAAAGCTCTCCTCCTGCTTAGCTCTGTGCAAAGGGCACAGTGTAGGAGGGCTTCTGAGAAATCCTTTGAGCTGGATACATCACCATAGTGACGTGGTTGCCCTCTGAATTGTACAAGGACACCCTTAACAGTGGATTTTTCAAGAGGAAATTAGGTGGAGTGAAGGGAAAGAATCCTTACGTCCTTTTCCCCGTCCTGATGAGACATACTGCTTTCTGCCTTATTCCTCTGTGCCTGTCGGCTGTTCCAGGACAAGGGCAGAATCTGCAAACCCAGAGAAAATATGTCACTATGATGGAGAGCAAATTTGCACTCTGCCTTGGCAGAAGCCTTCAGCAAACTGCTTCACCCCTCAGTTTCATCAGTGGTAAGATGGGGCTAATAGTATTGTACCTACCCCCAGAGGACTGAGGTGATGCATAGAAAGTTCTTAACTCAGTGCCCAACTCTGTACCCACAAAGAGGTCCCAGGTACCAGCATGTCAAGCACATTGTTTTGCTGGAGCCAATAAACTTCCAGTTTCACAACCTTATGTACCTATAATTTGCCACGTTCAACACCAAACACAAAGATGGTCCCTACTTCACTGGATGGGACTTGATCATTTGGCTTTCTTGTCCACCTTCCATTTGGCTGGTGGTCATTGAAGTGGGATTGAAGTGGGTGGGATTGAAGTGGGGTGGAATTGAGGGTCGAACGATGCTGCTTCTGTTCTAGATTCTATCATCACTTACTGTGCAAGCACCAGTGATGTCTTCTTCTGTAAAACTTGGGTGCCAGATACCAGGTGACTCCTAATTTCCCTTTCAGAGCTACATTTTCTTTCCTAAGTAGGAAATCGAGAAAACCAAATACCACACATTTGCAACACTCTTAAGCTTACAAAACACTTCTGCATTCATTCCACCTTATTTCATCTTCAACAATCCACTGTTGTGGGCTTCCCTGGTGGCGCAGTGGTTGAGAATCTGCCTGCTAATGCAGGGGACACGGGTTCGAGCCCTGGCCTGGGAAGATCCCACATGCTGCGGAGCAACTAGGCCCGTGAGCCACAACTACTGAGCCTGCGCGTCTGGAGCCTGTGCTCCGCAACAAGAGAGACCGCGATAGTGAGAGGCCCGTGCACCATGATGAAGAGTGGCCACCACTTGCCACAACTAGAGAAAGCCCTCGCACAGAAACGAAGACCCAACACAGCCAAAAATAAATAAATAAATTTAAAAAAAAAAGAAAGAAAACTGTGGTAAATTAAAAAAAAAAAAAATCCACTGTTGTCCCCACACAACACAGAGGACACCCATGTATGTTCACTTGGGAGAGGTGACCAGCTCAAAGTCTTCCAGCACGTGCACAAGAAAGCCAGACTCAATCTTAAGTTTTTTGCTCCCCAAACCCCATGCTCTCTCTGCTATATTCCTTTTCTTAAAAATAACAACAACAGATTTGAAAGGCTATATAAAATCCACACACAGAACACAACTTGGACGAGGCTTCCTTTTCCTAGATTGAGGGCTGAGAAGCATCCAGATGCCAAGCTTTGTGGTACAAGTCACACAATGCAGGAGCTATGCTGGCATCCAGAGACGGCTAAGCAGTGGCCGTTGCATGGACATCACAGATGCTGTGGACAATTAAGAAAATGCCTTTCTATTTGTACATTAGAATTTTGCTAGTTAGGTGTGTACCAGACAGCCTGTAAGGTGTTTAAAAGGGGCATAACTAGGACTACAATTAGTGAATATAGGACTAAACATTAAAAGACTAGACTTCAAAATTAATATCCACTTAAAAACGAGTGGTTGTAAAAGTTAGAATTTTGCCTTGATGAAGGGAAGGCAATGTTTGGCAAGAGCAAGAAAGTTGCTAATGCAAAGGAAAGAACGAATACACCAAAGGGTGAGGGCATAGTCATGGCAACAACATCCCAGAGGAAATCAAAGGGGCTACAGTACAAAGTTCAGATCGAGAAGCTGGTGCAGAACAGGTGGGTTGATCCTGGGTGTTGATCAGGTTCACAGCCCTGTCACGCACTGTCATGCACCCAAAGGGCACAGATGGCATCACCAGGCACCTGTTTAACACCCTTTCCAGGGGGCACACTTTGGAGAGAAGGCTGCATTTGAGCAGTTTCAAAGCATCCAGAGAAAACTGTGCTCTAGTAAAATACTTGTCTTACTTGTCAAAAAAAGTAAACTATTCTGAGCAACTATCATGAACTAGTGGGAAAAACCTAAGACTTCAGTTCATGCTTTTATAAACTTAAACATATTAAAATATATCAGAAGCACCACGTTTAAAGGAATATTTACAGAAATCCAAAGAATCTCTCTGTGATGTGAATATTTACTGAGAAGGGCAGTAGCCAAGCTGTAGATATCTACATCCCCAAATGCTTGATCAAATTTGAAGAGCTCTGGGTCAATAATAAAATCACGCACTGTAGGTTCACAAATTTATGTAAGATTATTTCTTATAAGCATTTTAATAAAGGCCTATGTGAAGTCAAACAAGAACCGTTCGTACAATGAATTATGTAGGGAACTTTTAACTACAAATGCAAGACATCAAGAATATATTCACTTTTTGGTTTATTAAAACAAAACTACACTTCTGTGCTTCTTACAATACACTGACAAGCATAAAAATCAATGTTTCCAAATAAGTTTCACTCACAGCGTCACATGGTACTTTATAATAAATCTTTTTATAACAATCTGACACTTCTCTGTACAACGGGCAAATAGTTTAACACCTTCCATCAAGGCTTTTCAGAACTTTAGATGTTTAGAAATAAAGTCACAAGTCTCTTTCAAATTCAATCATTAGTTTGTATTAAACTGAAATGCCAGATGCTAAGTCTCAAGTTCCTAAAATGTGTTTTAAAAAACAGATTTACATCCAAGTTAAGTCTTATAAACCTCAGTGGTAAGTCCTATCGTTTCTAAACACTAGAACTATTTGTGGATAAAAAGCTGCATTCGATTGTGCAATATTTTCTTCTAGGTTTGAATTAAAATCTTAATTTTTTTATCCCAATTAATCCTAGTGTTAACTTTGCTACTTTCAGTGAAAAACCCAGATACGTTAAGGGCTGGTCTTTCATCAAAGAAAAGAGCTCTGACCACCTATACTATAGTTTTCTGTGCTTATTGTCTCCAGGGGAGGAAATACACATCCATGAAATGTAACATTTGATTATACAAAACGCATATGCAAATTCTGCCTCTGTGCCACAGGGCAGTTGTTGTTTTGACCCCTTACAGAACTACCTAACATAGTGTTTCCCAAAATGTTTTCTGTGACCCTAAGGAGAGGTCCATAAGTGTCCCAAAGGGGGAAAAGGCCCTGGGATCACACAGACTGGGAAATGCTGGGTTAAACGGGCTTGGTACTGGCAGGCCCTGAGCCCTTACTGCACTCAAGTGCACTGTGAGTTTCTAGGAAAGAGGGTCCGTGTGCAAATTTATTTTACCAGCAGCACTTTTTCTATATACAAAACACCTATGAAGATCTCACAGAGCGCTCACATACACGGAGAACTTTGGGAAATGCTTTTCCCCTTCGGATTGGAAATCCCACAATCTTACATTCATTGCAATCCCTGATGTTTTCTCCACTCACTCTTGTGGCTTTGTGAGACTTAAAAGATCTGAGAAGGAAGACTCACAGTACTAACTTACTAGTTCTACACACTTCATGCTAGTTCTTTCCCTTGGTTCTTCTTTAAATTTTGAGAGTAAAAATTCCTTCCCCTCTTTTGAATTTCTTAGGATTTTCTCATTTTGAAAGAGTGCAATTTCACATTGCTTATTATTGGGTCTTTTTGTTTGCTTTTTAACTTGAGTCACAGCTTGTCTTCCCCTGGAGGACATGCATTTCAGTTTTCTAGAAATGCAATAGAGTAAACTGTAGTAAATTATTTACAAGCACCTAGTTTGTGTCATCTTACATGAAAGACACTCGCTTTTGGAAAACAAGAATAAATCTTCTAGCAAAACAGTGCTCTCTGGAAGCCTTACTGGGCTGATGGATGTTCGTTAGTAACGAGGCACTCAAGAATGAGCTGTGCTAAAGTTAACTCGAGGGTGAGCTTGTCTGGATGAGTAGAACTTTGGTTGAGATTTGTCTTCCTTAAAAAAGGTTTTCAAAGCACCAGTTAATTACAGAAAGCATGCATATTTATTCTCACAGTGAGTTAAGTGGTGAGAGAGCTAGCAAATCATATATTGCATTCCCCAAAGCATCTGAGTAGATTTCTAGAAAACAAACCAACTGAAAGGGAAAAATAAAGCCAGAGAAGCCACTGTTCCCTGCTTAGGCTGGTGCAGCAGTAGCTCTTAGCAGAAGTCACAGGCGGGGCAGCAGAATCCACTGGGAGGTCAGTCCCAACCTTGACTTAAAGGGTCTGAGTAATCCTTGGTCTATAATTTAGCGGATGAGTAAAAGAGACTAGTGAAATATTTGCTTGCCTAGACAAGGAACACACAAGGGGATAAATAAGCCTCCCTGGCTGTTCCCCCAAATACAGAGCTCCATCCTACTTAGGAAAATGGAATGCTACACGGGGAAGACCCCGCTCCACACCAGAGACGCTGCAACACTGACAACTGCTTAATGGTACGTGAACGCCTATAAAGAAAACATATATTTTAAACGCGGAATTTGAAAAGAGTGGAAGAAAATCACAAAAGCATGACATTATTGCTCTGAGTTTCAAAAGTTTCATACAATGTGAAATACCAATTAGTACCTTTCCCTCTTGCAACACACACAGAATATTCATGAGATATTATTAGTGTTTAAAATCCAAGCTGATGAAAGCACGAACTTAATTCTCAGTACTTTTCGATTGAATTCAAAGATTACCTGCAATATTCATCACGAAAAATTCCTATTCCATAATACCATGGAGAGAAGAGAAGGAACAGTAAGCTGTTAGAAAACGTTTAATGTTACATGATTTTTAAGAAATCACTATAATTACCACAATTAGCTAACAATTATGATCCCTGCTCACAAAAAGGCACCTACATGTTACGAACAATTTTTCATAATTATTTGCCACTATGTGGCATCGGGGTTTAGGAAAATAACCCACACACATTTTTAAAGAACCGTGGTTTTTTTCTTCCTCAAAGCTAAAAAATCTATAAATGCCTCTGACCATTTGCCAGTCCGCAGGGCTATCACATATACTGTCCAGGTTGTACTCTGCCCAACGTGAGTGGGTACCAGCCACCCAGAAGACGTGCAGTGCACGACCTGTCTGCATGGCATGAGAGGACTGGGTCAGTAGCCTGAAGCCAGGGCACTTTAACACAGGCTATCAGGCCAAGCTAATAAGTTAGTACAGTTGCTCTCTCTAAGAAACAGCTGTACCTGAGAGAGGCAGGTACTACCTGAGGGGTGGGAAGGGATACAGACATAAAATAGGAGTTGTTCCTAAATACTTGCTGGTCATTTAAAACTCAATGGCACTTTTTCATATGAACAAACGTTTTCAAAGTCAGTTTTCTGGCCAGGTTTATCTTGAATTTCGCCAGCCAAATTTATTTCCTGGTGTTAGCTGTTTGGTCACATTATCTCTATTCCTGACCTAAACTAATATTGTGTCTTCACTTAGCTCTTAAAACACTTTCTGTATCTGACTGCGACAGACAGCACAGTGATACCTGGGTGCGATGTATATTAGCCCATTCATTTGTAAAGCACTTTAAGATGAAAAGTGTTCCCACTTAAAATTTAGCTACGATTGACAAAGATAAAAAAAAAAAAAAAAACACAAACAAACAAAAAAAATCCAGGGAATGGATGACGCAATTATTTTTAAAGGAAGCATTAACCATTAATCAGAAAATATACCAACAAATTACCTGACAGCATTAAGTATACTATACATGATTCAGTTCTAGAATCAACTACATTTTTGTGTCCATCACAGTAATTAGTCCTTAACAGTTATACTTAAAATGTAAATCTTTAATAAACTCCAAAATAATCGTTTGTGATTTCATTTTGTAATCTATTGATCATGAACTGTGAACGGAGGCTGAGGGCCCCTAAAGTGTGATCTGTAGGCGGCTGTGTCATCTCAGAGTCCGACGGTCACAGATCACGGAGGCGAGAAGGCACTTGTCTTCCAGGAGGTCACATCAGGACAGGTCAGGCCCGACCACACAATGGCACCTTCCACTCTCGAGCCACAGGCAAGAGCCTGCAAGGGACTCACCCCGCACTCGTCACTGGCCAGACGTGTCAGGAGTTACCTACAGCACCACAAAACTCAGAATATATTCTAGGAGTTTTTGCCGGTTGCACTGAGGTAGAAAAGTGCTGCTGAGTTCTAAAACAGACACTCTCTTTTGTTTGGTCTCTTTGAAAACCTAGAGAGAAAGTTTAGATTAAATTAAAGACAAACCAAAAAGGGTGGGTGGGGGGGGGGGAATTTCTGTCACCAACCCTGTTCTGTGTCCTAGACCAGAAAATGCAGTAAGGCACGTAGAGCCATATGCGGGCTTTAAGTAAACGTCCATGTAGGCGTGTGCGAGTGTGGGGTGGGGAGGTTATGGGGGCAGATGTGGGGTTTTTGGGGTGGAGTTCAACCAGTGTACTGTATTTTTAAATTTATGTTGGAATAAAGTCATAAATATTCCCTTACAAAGACCACTAGTACCTTCATGGAACTCATGTCCCAAATGATATGTGAAGATAAGGGATACCTGAGGATGCTTCTAGAAATATTGGTAAAAGCACAAGAAAATAACTGAAGGGACTTCCCTGGCGGTCCAGTGGTTAAGACTCCACACTCCCAATGCAGGGGGCATGGGTTCGAATCCCTGGTTGGGGAGCTAAGGTCCCGCATGCCGCACGGCGCAGCCAAGAAAAAAAAAAAAAAGAAAATAACTGAAAATCATATGGCATAATTAACATCCCCATCAAAACTGTAGTAGAATCTTGAAACACACTGACACCTTCGTTTGGAATGAAGGTGAAAACCAGGAAAATTCTGAAACGTTCAAATAAATCTGTGCTGATGGGTCTCACCTTCAACGTGCCCCTTCTCCCAATCCCCAGAAATGCCTGCATGATTAATCCAGCAGAAACTGCTTCTCCCAGGGTTCAGCCCAACACAAAGGTGCCTCACATAGACTAGATCTAAATAGAAAGAAGACAGACGTGAACACACTCTTTTATACCATAAGCAGGGGACACTCACCCCAATATCCTTAAACATTTTCACAGCATTCTTCACAAGACAATAGGTGGCACTCTCAGCTGTGGAGAAAGAAAAAGCCCCTGTCAAACGTTTAGGCCCAGCAACAACGTAAACCCCCAATATCCACAGTAAGAGCGCGGGAGGCTAGGGAGAGGGTCAGAGCAAGTCCAAGGACTGGGTCAAGCTCCCTTTCGCTACTGGCAACCTGTGAGGCCTCAAAGGATCTGCCATTTCTTTAAACCTACTTTTCATCTTTTAAGGAAAAAAGAGAAGGAGAGAGGGATAAGGAGAGAAAGAGGGAGGGAAGAACAGAGAGAAGAGGAAGGGAAAGAGAAATACCCAAAACATCCCTCTTGAAGGATTTTTGTAAGACTCAAACAAGACAGTGTGTAGAAATTCTTTTAAACTACACAGTGATGCACACATGACTACTACACCAGTGGGACCAGAAAGAGCACAAGTCTAGAGGCTGGAAAAAAAGAATTCTAAACCCAGGTTGCCCTTTAACAAGCTATGTGATCTGGAATAATGTCCTCATCTATAAAGTGAGGTGATTCTAGCTCTAGATAGCAATCTAGAGATATATCTAGGGATATACCTACACATCTATCTATCTGTCTATGTATCTATCTATCTATAGAGAGATCTAGATACCTCTAGATAACTATAACTAGATATCTCCAAATAGATTACCTCTAGATCCCTCATGGCTCTAAAAATTATTGATTCAAAGTAGTTTCAGTCCTAAACCGTTAACTGTATAAAATGCTACTCCCACCCCAGTCACACCTCTTCTGCAGCAGACAGTACCAAGTGCCGGCCAGTATGGGGGGCACATGAAACACCCACTGCTACTAGGAGTGCAAACTGGTTCAGCACTTAAGAACTGCTTGGCAGTACCCACTACAGCTGAACCCACCACACCCTCTGACTAGGCAATTCTCCTATACAGCCCAGCATAAATGAGTCCCTGTGTTCACCCAAAGACACATTCAAACATGTCCACAGCAGCACTATTCAGAGTAGCTCTGAACTGCAACACCCAAATATCCATCAATGATGGATGTGAATAAATAAAATGTGGTAAATACTTACACAATGGAATACTACAAAGCAACAAGAATAGACAAACAACTACATGCAACGACATGTATGAATCTCAGTTACAAAGTTAAATGAAAAAGGCCAGACATAAGAATATCTATCTGTATCATTCAATTTATATAACACACCCAAACAGGTAGTAGTAGTAATCTATGGAGTTAGAGGTCAGGATAATTTTGCATTCTTTTTTCCAATTATCTACAATGAGCAGATTCCTATAATCGAAAAATGTGTATAGCTTTTAAAAGAAGCCAAAATAGGGTCACACATACCATACACTGCAACACTTCTTTCTGTCCTGGTTATTAGGTATTTGTGCAGCTTCTGCAGATATTCAGGCTCTGGAACAGGACCACTGAAGTTGTGAATGAAGATGGCAGCAGAGCTGTAGGCCTCCAGCAAAGGCCCAAGGAGCCTCTGCAGGAAGGTGATGAACTGCTGGTGCTCCTTGGACTGGCTCACCTGGGAGGGCAAGGGCGGGAGACCCAGTCACTGGGAGACGAAGGAACCCCCTCGGAGCACCAGCGGCTCGAGAGGCTGGCCTCTCACCGTCTCCACACGGAAGCAGCCTACTACTCCGTGTGCACAGAATCGCCCCCGCAAATGACTGCTGGTTTTGAAATGCGTCCTTTGTTGTAATCACTGACACTCACGGTACTTGAGGTTTGCGTTCACTGAACAGCTGCCTAGGAGAAATTGTCACACTTGAATGACACAATTACGCCATACTGTCATCACTGAAAATAGCTGGTCCCGAGGCTGGACTCTCCAGACTTTGAAGCCTGGCTCGACGGTCACTCAAGTGCGCAAAAAGGCCACATGCCGAGACCCCCGAGATCATCTCAGTCCCTCCCAGCCCTCGCTGCCTGCCATCCCCACATGGCTTCGGGCCCACAGTCCGGCACAGCGGGGAATGGTGGTGGTGGTGGTGGGGTGCTTTGGGCAGTGGGCGCTCTCATTGCACCCCTCCCCCGAAACATGCACGTTCAGACAAGCCTCTCTGGAGTGTGGAAGCAAGATCACTGCCCCATCTCGAAACTAATAATACCCAACATGGAAAACCTCCAAAAGTCATTTGGACTCTCCTCTGGGTGTGTGTGTGTGTAAACTAGGGGTATTATCCTGCTGCAAAGAGAGTAATCCACTTAGGGTATTCAGAAAAGAAGGGTCATTATTACTAATTTCTAAAATTACAAATCAGACAAAATTGCTTTTTCTAAAGCAGGGACAATCTTTTAAAAATCAAATTTTCCCCTGTGATAGGATTTGTCTTAATTGAAGGCAAAGAGCTTGATGTAGGCAATTTGGGGCGAGACGGCAAGACTGAGCGTGACTCACAGAGAGCAACTGGGCCGGTGGCAGCTGAGTATTAATCCTCTCCCATACCTGGTACGGTACTGCCTTGCTTCAGTGATGACTGAACAAAACCACTGCCTCTTTAGGAGTGAGTGCAGGTGTGGGTCAACAGGTTTGCACCTGTGCATTCTGATGAGAGGCTCATGAAAGGTATCATCTATGATGTTCATCTTCCTGAATTTTCAGACTCTTGTCTCTTTTTCCATTTATCTATACCCAAACTGAACAATTTAAGGTATTAATTCAGTTCAAACAGTTTCGGTATCCTAACTGAGCAGAAAGCACCCCAGCTAGTTTGTGAGCGTGCTGAATGTGAATTAGTCACCAGAGTCCCAGTTTATAAGAACCTCATAACTTGTGGCGACATAAGCCTCAACTCATCACTGTCATGTCCACCAGAATTCTTCGCCCAAGTACCTTCAGGTAGCAATCTCGCTGCTCCTCACCAAAATCGCTGTCTTCATCTTCTTCATCACTTCGCCAAGACAAAGGTTCAGGAAGCTTCTTGTCCCACTGCTGCTCAGCAAGACCGGGACTGGTATCTTCCTGATCATCTGGCTATGCCAGGGAGATGGCCGAGAGTAAATAAACATGCACAGGCACGCAAACACCTGCCCGCTGGACCCCGGACAAAGCAGTCCTCTCTCATTCCCTCCCCTAATCTGCTCTGTTTAGCCATTCACAACATCAATCCACTGCCCTCTCCAAACTCAAAATCACTCGGAAGACAGCAGGGGAGGGAAAAAAGAAAGAGTGAGGGCGAAAGCCACCAGACAGATCAAATAAAATACCCTTCTCTCTCCTAAATTGGTACCTATTTTCCCAGGCCATACCCTCTATACTAAAGGTGCCAAAATTAAAACAAAATCTCAAAAAAGAAAAATGCACATGTGCAAGCTACAAGCACACAGGTATGCAGAAGAGCTGATCTTGGAAGGCAGACTTCTGGATGTCAGGGAATCAAGTCAAGATACGTCTTACACAACACCCATTACACAAAAGCAACCAAAATATTAAGCAGTCCCGAAAGACATTTATTCTCCCCGTTCTTATTTTTCTCTTCATCTCATCTGGACTCGACTATATATCAAGCGGAATTATTGGTTCAGGTGGCTGGTAGGAAAGATAACGAAGAGCAAGAAACTAAATAAAGGCAAACAAAGGCAAGCGTGTCCTCTTACCTCCGCCACTATAAGAATGCCATACTGGATAAACCTGCCTACTGTTTCATGGCAAATTTGGTAAAACGTCTGGCAGGGCTAGAAAGAAAAGGCATTTCAATGTAAATGTCACTGTCCTCCACTGATTTTTTTAAAGACAGAAAATAGCATACAAGGTAGCTGCTGAATACTTCCACGGCATCACCTGCCTCCCTCCACTGGGCAAGCCCTAAGAGTTCCGACGCCCGCCCTCTTGAGTGCATGTCGTGGACGAAAGAAGAGACCTTGTAACCTGACTGGCAGAGCACCCAATGCAGCACCACCTGCAGAGGGGGCTCCTGAGCTGTGTCTCCCCGAGTGGAGCAAGGCCTTAGAAGGGCTGCTTGTCAGGACCCTACACCTGTTTCTTCCTTTATAAGACAATTTCTCTGCAAAAGCTATCTTACAGTAAATGTTGTACACAAAGGTGGTGGATGAGGAAACACAATATGTATTCAAATAACTCAAAAAAGACCCAAGTGAAAGACAAGGTCAAACTTGAGAGCCTTATCTACCCTGTCCCCTCCCACCCCGCCCCCAAGATTCATGCAAAACAGATTCCCCAACAGGACCACAAACGTAACATGTATAAAGAACGCTGTGGAGGAGAGCTGCACTCACAATACCTGCTCTCATAAATGTCCCAGGACACATTCATGTTAAGTGGAAAAGAACAGACTTCGAAATAAAATATAAGTTCTATCTGTTGATGATTTTGAGGAAAAAATCTCTCTACTGCTTAATATGCATGCCTCATTATAAATGTCTAGAAGTATTTAAATATAATATAAATGCTCATTAGTTCCGCTGGGCCTTACTTTCCCCATTTGTAAAGGAGAAAGGGTTGAGCAGATGAGTTTTAAGGCTGTTTCTGACTCTTATCTTCTACAGTTCTATCATCCACGAGTGGGCATGGTAATTATTTACAAACCCCTGGCCCAGTGGCTTAAGCACAATAAGAGCTCAATAACTCTGGATCTGAGTGATAGAGAACGCTGAGCCATCTGTCCTATCACACCTCACAGCACGCGAAGGGTTCGCTGGAGCAGTGACCCCAATAGCAAACCAAGACAGTAACGACATAATGGTTTGGTGGTCACTGAGACCCAGGAGCAGGATAAAAGCTTCAATAATGGGCCAAAAACTCTCTAAAAGGAAAGCATTTTATGATTTCACAAAGATGCTCAAGAAAAACAGAAGAGGCAACACTAAAGAGTCTTCACTTACGAGAGAGATGGTGCCTTCGTTGGAGAGCAGATAGCACAGGCTGGCGGCCTTGCGCACCAGCTGCTCCTGGCTGATCAAGCTGGGAGACGCAGGCGCCCCCGGGCCCCTCTTCTTCAGAACTGCGTAAAGGCTGCAGGCTGAGAAAGTAAAAGCATCAATGAAGCTGGCAGCCTTAGATCTCCAAGAAAAACTTCAACTGGCTCAGATTAGTTGGATTACCTCAATAGATTATTAATACATCAAAAATAATTATCTGCATTCACTAGAGAAATTTAAGTAAATCCCTTCAGAATTTACTTCTTGTGATTCCATGTGATCCCAACCCTATCAAACCTTCCTCAGAAGCTTCCATCCCATCTGCTCTCCGTCTCCTCTGTTGCCTCCACTCACTTCACTGTTGTGTATGTCTCATCTCACTTAGATTTCAGCTCATGAACAGCAAGACATCTTACCTCTCCTCCCTAGTAAAACGTGTAATACTATGCATACAGTAATCCAGTTACTACTTGTTGAACAGTAAATGTAAGAATAAGCTATAAACAGGGACATAGCAGATGACATTTTTATTTGAAAACTAAAACTATAGCAACACATTCCCGCAAACAAGGGGCTATCATCCAAACTGAAGTAGACACCGCCATGTGCTTTTGGCCATTTTACTTGCCACGAAAATATTTCAGGGCCCGACATACCTATGATGGCCTCCATGATAAAGACGTGGAGCAGCCCATTGCTGTAGAAGTTGAGTTCAAAGACTGATGGGACAGTTGTGCTGGGAGTAATAAAAAATTCGTCGTTCCTGCTGGTGTGCGTGATTGTGATGCAATTTCCCAGCAGCTGTATGGCATGCATGACTACATCTTCTGAATTTCCTGAGAAACCCAGGTCAAAATCGCGAGCCAGGACTTCCTCCTTCATCACAAAGAAGTCCTCCACCAATGTGGAGAGATCAATTCCCTAGAGAAACAGACAGAAGTGGTCTCATGAGAACAGAAAACCTCCTTCCCAAAAGATGAAGAGACCGTTCCAAGGATGTTTTTTCTTGCCTTGGCTTTCCTGCAGCTCACTGTTGGCACATACGGAAAAAGAGCCAAAACACCGCGTAAAGAAAGTCAGAAGACTGGTTAAAGAGCTGTCCCCCAGGAATGTCAAGGTACTCCACATCCAGAGACTACTCTAGCCACAACACATGATACAAGCACGTAAGATCACAAAAGGGAGAAGCCACCATCTGAAAGTGAGAAGTACTTATTTTTTAGCAAGAATTTCCCTCATTCTAAATATTTATCTGACAAATATTTATTTGGTGTCTATATACTGGCACTATGTTTGGTGTTGAGAATATGACTGTGAGAGAGGCAGACAGACAGACAGACAGACACAGTCTTTCCCATCACAGGGCTTAGACAAGTGTATTGTGGGAAGGCAGAGCACAGGTCCAAAATACAAATCAAATAGCTTGGAAACCATGAGTTATCAGAATACTTTCCGCATGTTGATGAGATACGCCTTATTTATGTTAACTGTATTACTCAAAGAATGTCTTACTGTCATATAAAACAGTCTCTGAGGTTTTTTTATGTCGATTTCTTCCTCCATTTACACCTCCACAGGTGTAAGGACCTGTGGGCAGAGTCCTTAGCTTATTCTATTGTTTATCTCACAGGACTAGCTGGAAGGGGGCCAAATCTATCAGTGGACAAGTATCTGAAGAGCTGACAAAGCATTTTCATGCTTTCTATTGAACTCCAGGTGACACTGCAGACATACCTGCCTGTGTCTGTAGAGGAGCAGGCAGGCCACGATGTGTGTTGACATAATGGCACAGGACTTGCTAGCGGCTGGAAGGCAAACACAGATCTTTAGTTGCACTTTTTTTTT
Organism: Balaenoptera acutorostrata; assembly: GCF_949987535.1. Classification (NCBI taxonomy): domain Eukaryota; kingdom Metazoa; phylum Chordata; class Mammalia; order Artiodactyla; family Balaenopteridae; genus Balaenoptera; species Balaenoptera acutorostrata. The sequence goes on along the minus strand of NC_080079.1, from coordinate 18,311,616 downwards.
AATATAGCTAAAACTTTTTAAAAGTACCTAAATCTTAATCAGGAGTATTTAAAATTATAAAAGTCCTCTGCCACATTTCCTATAACCGATTTACCAAAGGGAAGTTACAACATTATACCATGTTCTGGGCCAAGGGAACCTCATTAGAGATCATTATTCATCACATAATAGAATTCAGCCTAAGACGGGTCTGCCCTCAGTCCAAACCAATGGAAGTTAGTTACTCAGTGACCAGGAGACATCTTCATGGAAATACCAAGACCCAAAGTATGAGCCTATTCTAAGAGCTCTACAGGATATCCTACTTTAGTGTTTCTTGACTTGTTCCTGGCCTCAGTCTACTATACCTGCAACTCTACTTCACTCCTCTTGCAGGTATTCACCACCACATTACAACAAAGTCGGGGGGGGGGGGGGCGGGGGATGGGGACAGGTATTTAAAGTCAGAAATCTGGGCTCAAATCCTAACTTCTACACTAATTTCACGACTTGGGGGAAATGTCTTAAATTCCCAAGCCTCAGCTTCCCTTTGGTACAATGAGCATCCACCTGGTTCACTGAACTGTGTGAGCACGAAATGACTGGCCTGGCACAGGACGCATAGTAATGGGTGCTCAATACGTTTTAATTTCCTCTTTTCAACCTGGCCCAGAGGCAGGTCAGAGGTAGGAAGGAAGGGGACAGAAATACATTTGAGAATGGCTAGAGTCCATAACTCAATATTCTAAATTTGTAGAAAATTATTAATCATCCGAATCAAATATGAGAACATCTATGGAATAATCTAAAATAAGACACCATCTGTGGGTTTTCTGAGATGATAATGAATTCATGAATACTTCATTCACAATTGATGTTGTCTCCAGTGTTTAAGAAACAAAAAAGTACCGAGTACCATATATATTTGGCCTTTAAAAAGAATATTTATAAGTTTTTTTTTAATTAAGTATTTGTGTTATAAATGGAAAATAGCACAATACAGAACGGTAAAAAAATATTTTTATAGACTAGGCAGCAACACATCTGGTTATTTGGGTAGTGAGTTTTATCTTCATTTTACAACTCTTCAACATTTAAGGATGAATTATTTTTAGCATCCAGAATTTAAGCAAGGGAGAGACACAAACAAATGTGCTCCAGAAAGACTATCCTGGCCCAGCGTAAAGCAGGAGTAGAGGCAGCTAGAGTGAAAGGAGGGGGACGAGGTGAGGAAGCCTACACACTGGTGTCGGCAGGAAATGCTGAGAGTCTGACCTCATGGCGAGGAGGCACAGGGAATGGCGAGGAGATCGCGCCTGGGTGGCACCCCAAGGGCCCCGCGCTGCTGCTGCTCTGCGACCTTAAAGCAGCCTCCACAACATGACACCATGCTGCAATTCGGAAGTTAAGGACAGCTAATTCTGCAGGTAACTCACTCCACTCTAAGTCACGCCCATTTGCGTTATTTGTGTACAACTATCCCACTGAGAAGAGCATACGTCTTTAAGTACAGAATGATTATTCAATTTGTATTCCCCACAGCTAAAACAAAAATTTACACATAATAGCCGCAAAATATTTGCCAAATAAAAATGATCATGTGGTCACAGGGGAAAGGGACATGCAACTGTAAACCTAGATGTTGCACCACAAGTTAGTTCAAAGAGACTAATTCATAAGCAAAAGAAGCAACAAATCACTTTGGCAATTTTTTTAAATGCCTAAGAACTACCACATGAGTACCTGCTAATTACCAGGCACGGTGTGAGATGTTTCACTGGGTTACCTCAAATCCTCTCAGCACCACTTTCTTTCTAATAACTTACCTATCACCCCCTGTGTATTAGTACTAGAACCAGAAGTGGAACCTAACTTCGGCAGATTCCAAAACCTGTATGGTTCGTACTGCATCACACCGAATCTGAATTATGGAATTAAAGACTGGAAGTCTACTTACTGAAGAGAATGTGCTCAGCCAGATCTGCAATCAGTCTTCTTCGGAAGGATTCATCTGTTGCATCTCTGGACTCGTTAATGGACGAGTCTGTACCTTCAGCAGCAGCATCATTGGGTCTAAAAAGTTTTTGTTTTTGTTTTTTTAATTAAGACTTCTATAACCTCACTCTTTCACAAAGCATACTACGTGGGCTTAAGATACAATGTATTAGACACTTTAAATTTCTACATATTCTAAATTTAAGCCACAGATAATTTCTGTGGGTTGTTTTACTCCATAATATACCTTATTATGTTTAATACACTCTCCTGACCAAAACGTGTTATTTAATTATGACTAAATAGTCTGTTGGTACATCACTTCCAGAACTCACCGGCAGAAAGAATGCACAAAGCAAGATGCCTCATTTTAAAACATTTTCAAAAATTCAATACTTGAACATATATTAAAGGAAGGGCTTAATAGTCTATTTCTCTAAGTGACAATTCGATTTGAATTCTGGAAAATTCACATAGGAAAACTCTTTCATACGTTGCATGAACATGCAATATGCATAGCCTAAGTTACTACCAAAAAGAACATTTCAAACATTCAAAAATATAAATCAGATAAGAACTCTTACATGATTCACAAAATCAAAAAGATTTTATGATGCAAGTAATCAAAAACCTTCAAACTAATGTGGAAACACATAATTTCAAGATTCTTTATCAGACCAAGAGAAAAGTTACTCAAGTGAGGAAGTAAAATCAAGAACATGAATGTCCTTAATAAAGTTAACAAATTCTTCCATGCAATAGAAGAAATAACAGATATTTGATGGGTCAGTATAAAAAATTTCCAGGAACCTTACCTTGAAGGAAGTATAGCTGGTAACAACGCTTGCTCCAGAGAAAGTGGAGAAGAAACAGGTTTCTGACTTTGGCTTTCTAAATATTCCTGGAAAAATAAAATAAAATATAATCATTTACTCCCACTGTCTCACTTCCATAAATATATATATAAAATATAATTTCACCTTCAAAAAGTAAAAAGGGAGATGTTAATCAAATGAGCCATATTACATAACATGAGAAATACTTTCTATATCCTAAGCCGTCTTCAGAAGTGCAGAATAACTCATAAAATGTTGTTAAGCATGAAATCTAAGAACAGAAACTCCAAAAAACAGGATGATGCTTAAGCAAAATCATTTAAAAATTAAGGGGAAAATTTAACTTTTCTCATATCTTCATGAAATTATTTGGAATTCCCAATATTACTAATAGTGATAAGTCATCAACCATACCTTCTAAAGGAAATCTGACAACCTGAAGGTCACGTTATACTCAAAAGAACCTCAATTCAAAAGCAAATCATAAACAAGAGAAGCTGTGCAATATTAACAACAACAACAAAAAGTGATAAGAAATGACGAGGTCCCTAAAAGTCAAAAGCACTTAAGGCCGGAAAGCATGCAACTAGCATAGCAGTTTGACTCTTTCAAAGTAAAACCAAAAAGTGGAACAGGAGGAGAAGCAGGACATCTCTGCACCTTATCTTTAGGTTCCCAACTCCCCATCCTTCCCTTCTCCTTTACCAATTTGAAAATCTGAAGAATTTAAAACTGCAGGACCTCAGGGACCCACCAGCCCCAGGCTTCTCCGTGACGTTGGCACTATTCCTCTGAATATGTAGGTATTAGACTCCACTCAGTAGAATACAGCATCATCCTAGACTATCAATGTTACCCAGCTGTGAGATACGTTTTGAAAAATTTCTCTTAAGGGCAATTTTAAAACATAATATAAAATACTGATATAGATAAAGCAACACGCAAAATTCTCATAAAAATAGCAATACATTTTGAGATTGATATCTCCCAAACATAGACATTTAGGCTCCTTTGTCAACAGGCACATTTCAGTGGAATAATTTAGGAAACACTATCCTTGTCAGAGTCCCCGTTCTATAAGAGAAGAAAGTGAGGCCCCAACTCACATGGACAGGAGGCATCAGAGGCCGGACTAGAGCCCAGATCTTGTGACACTGAGCTACACCAAGGCTGACACAGCTTCATTTCAACAGACACTCACCTTTAAGGAAAACGGTTGTGCAAAGTCCACTCTGACACATCCATAGTTTTTTCGTAACATTCTGATAACGCCTCTTGCTACGCTCCAGAGGCTCTCATTCTTCTTAGGTTTTCCCTAATTTGCAATTTTGAAAGCAGAGCGTGGTAAGAAATAACGCTAACAAATATACAAACATCATTATCCAAAGAATAAAGTTTATTAATTTTTTTATGGAAACCGATGGTTTGTCTGGAAAAAGATAATAACGAATGAAGGAAAATAAGTATTCATTGACTGAGACCTGTCAGAAAATGTTTAGCACTCAAAGATGCTAAAAGATGTAATCGCATCACTGGGGAGGTAATTTGGCCAATGAAAAAGGAAACATTTAACACAACTTCATTTAGTGCATTGTTTACATCATTCACAAAAATAGAACTACAAAATACTGAAGGACAAAAATGACGTAACAGCCTGAAAAACTGTTTTGCAGTTCTCAGATAAAAATAAGATGTCAGAGAGGCCACCTTATTGTGGTCTGATGATCACGATGGTCCAAATATGTAACATTAGACAACCAAATGCCAAATTCAGCCCCAGAGTGGCCTTTGAGCCAATTATTCATTCAGTAAGTGTTTCCTGAATATTTAACATGCATAAGGCACAATGTCAGCTGTATAAGGGACACAGGACTCAGATATGATGTCATGAGACGCAGTCAGGGTGAGTGGAGCATATGTTCAGAATTGACACAGGCAACACAAGGAGGGGTCTCACAAGAGATAATAATAATAATCCAGGTCTATCACTTTATTTCTAAAGCCTCCAATTATTAGGAGTCCTTGAGCTTCTGATATGCTTTGGGCAGTAAGCTTGAAACAAGTACCATGACCAAGACTTCCACACTAAATAAGAACAAAACTAAATTCCTCTGGAACTTGCACACTGCTGGGAGGAACAGTAAGTTGGTAAAACCATTTTGGAGAACTGTTTGGCAGCATCTACGAAGCTGAACATACATATACTTTATGATCCAATGATTCCACTCCCAGGCATATACCCGACAAAATGCATACATATGGTCATCAAGAGAAATGTACAAGAATGATCACAGCTGAAACCAGGAAACCAAACATTTTTTCCAACAGTAGAATAGACAAATTGTATATTCATACACTGCAATACTGTACAGCTATGACAATGAACAAATTGTAACTACCTGTAACAACAAGCAGGTGTTGCCTGAGCAAAGGAAACCAGAGATAAGTCCACACACTACATTATTCCATTTATATAATGTTCAAAAATGGGCAAACTAATCTATTCGGTAAGAAGTCAAGATAGGTGGTTACCCTTGAGGGGAAAACAATGAGAGAGGGATAAGGGAGGTTTCTAGGGTCCTTGACCTGGGTCCTGGTTATGTAGGTGTATTCATTTTGTGCTAATTCAAGCTACATGCGTATGATGGGTGCATTCTTCTGTAACTATTTACTTCAGTAAAAAAGTTCACTAAAAAAATTACTGCAGGCTCAAAATTAGTTTGTAGTTGCTTTGCCAACATGATCCCACCAGTTCTTTAGGTTTAACTTAAACTCTACACATAAGCAACAAGCCCTGGGGAGACCGAGCCACGTATACCCTCCCCAGGGCAGAGGTGGCAACTCAGTACCAAGTATTCTTCCACTTCCCGACCCCATGACCAAGGCATGATTAATCTAATCATGCCACTTCCTCCAAATGCAGGAAATTACCACATCAGCACTACCAATCAGGCTGCCATAGGGGATGAAAGCCCACCCTACCACGTTTCCTACAGTGTTATAAAATTAGAGAGTAACAAAACTTTTCTTAATTCTAAAAGCACTTATCTAAAAGCAAAAGACTGGAAAAGCAAAGATGACTTTTGTGCAGGTGGTCCTCTTACCAGTTGTTCACCATTGTAATGACCCTCAATAATACGGTCGTAGGAGATCCCAACAGGTATTATCAAGATGTCTGGGATGGTATTGGTAGACAGAGTATCTACTACAACTGACAAAAGTCCAGCCCGAGCACAGGAGATTTTTCCACTCCTAGAGCGTGTGCCTTCCAGAAAAATCTCCAAGAACTGCTGCTGTCGAAGTAGTTCAACTATATGCTGGAATATAAGGAGAAAGTAAAACATGAACTCATGAACTCAAGATCCCCCAACTTAGAATAAGCTCAGCAAAGTTAAACCTAAAAAAAAAAAAAAAAAAAAACTGTAACTTTTGACAAAATATTTTGCTCACGCAGATAATATCAAAAGAGCTTCTCCAATGTTATATTTTGGTGATAACAAAAAGTAATCATCAAACCCATATCCAAGCAATAATCACTGAAATAATTACTCAGACGTTTTTAAAAAAATCTCAATCAAGTCTCATTTTCTTCTACTGTGATAGCTACCATAACGACTTTAAGAATAATTAGAGATCACACGTACCCCGTGGAGCAAAGCTCTATAGAGAATATCTTTCCGTCCATCTGGCGTCTCATCTAGCCTCCGTCGTATGAAAAAGCCCCCAAGCTTATGGATCAGGGTACTATAAATTTAAGAACACATTAATTTTTTAAAAAGAAAAATTTAAAAAGAGTACTCAAATTCCAAGTTATTCGAAACGTGTCATTTGGATATAAACGTCATGTGTTGTTTGAGTTGCTGATTGTGAAAATGTGGACATTTTTCCATTTTCCATATATTGACGTGTTTCAGTCATTTACATTATTCATTAGCCTTCAGAATATCACTGTGTATAATGAAGCTCTGTTACATCTGTTCTAAGCCAAAAGGAGTTTACATGATATATTACCCCGCAAAGGTGCTGGTACAGACTTTAAGAGGATTATAAAATACTGCTAAATTTTAAAACCCTGTCCAGGGTCTCAAGACACTGACCTTTAGACATCCCAAAATTTTCCTACGGCACATTTACTACAAGATGAATGTGATGTTACAAAAGCTCCTTTGGGGAAACCTTCTCAAATAAGTATTTCTTAAAGAGTATCCCAGTAAGACAAGGGTAACTTTATCAAACTGGAACCAAGCATAACCATCCTCCCAAAACATGAAACCAAAATTTGCTTCATTTACTCATACATAGAATAAAACAATTCGCACAACCCCACATCTCTGTCTACAGCACTGATGAATTATTTTGATATGAGGTTGAAACTTTCCAAAACTTAAGTCAACCTTTCCAAACTCAGAGCCTCCTCCTATTCTGTTCAAACAGAGTGATATTAATAAAAATATTAATATATAGTTTTGGAATCTTCTACAGTCAGCATAAGGAGGCCACAGTAAGATATATCCAGAACTTAATGTCACTCTTTGAAAGTAAAACTCTGCAGAATAAATTCTTAATAAATGAGATGAACCATCCACAAAAATAAGCCCCCTTGAAAAGTGGTTTGTGAATGTACAGACTGGCATGTAACAAAAGAACACTGCAAATAAACTGGCCAGGTTACCTAGAGTCTGTCATGTCTGAAGGAATGATAAGCTGAGCAATGACTGGCATAGAGGTCCTGAAAAGGGAAGTTGGATTATGAGAAATTATCAATGTTTATTAAGTACTTCCCCAGAGATCCACCTTGAGAACCAATCCAACCTGGAGGGAATGAGTACATGAGTTGTTCTGATTACAGAAGAGGCAAACTATTATGGGGCAAGGCTTCTCTAAGAGCCCAGCTGGAACAGTCCTCTTCACGCCTAAGCACCTTTCTGATGACTTCCTAATTCAACTTTCCAGGTTCCTTGACACTGGGAAGAGGTACCCATGAGAGAAAACACAGATATTCTGATACCTGGAAAAGCGTGTCTGCCCTGTAGGGTCATATCACACTGGATTAGAGCTAGGTGTTTGCCTACATTCCCCATTATTTTATGAGCTATTTGAAAGTAAGGACTATGTATCTTGTTCTCCCTTGTCTAGAGCACATTTGGGTAAGTACTGGCTTACTGCATGAATGAATGGCTTCTGTCAGTCATTCACATGCGTCACATTAGCTACAGAACTCTGAGCCAAGGGATTAGGAAGGAGCTCCTTGGACCGTGAGGCTGAGGATCAGATTTCATGGCATGCAAAGCAGTGACTGCCCCCTTGTGAAGCGCCACCTGCACAACCTGCTTCCCTTCCGGTCCCTCCACATTCATCCTCTCGTGCTCTCTACTACTCACAGAGCTGACCTTAGAGATGCTTTGTACTTTGAAGTATGAAACTAAATACTTTTCAAACCTGTGACCTCTTCTCCAAGAGCACTATTATACTTTTATTTAAGCCTTCATTATCTTTTGTCTGAACTATTGCAATAGAGTCAGAATTGATCTAACTCCCTCTAATCCAGAATGACTTTTCAAAATGCGAATCTGAACGTATCATTTCTCAAGTATGGGATACACTCTAAACTCTTGGCTTAGAAACTGTTTTGACCTAACTCTCACTACCTATGCAGTCACCACCTCCAGCCTCTGATCCCTCCTAACGCACCCTACATTCTAACCCTAGAGTCTAAGAATTGTCTGCTGTTTCATGACCATATCATGCTTTTAAATCACTCTGCCTTTTCACATACTATGCCCTCTGAATGGAATGCACTGCATTCCCCTGAAAACCTCTAAAACATACCTTTTATGTTATACTGTAATTATTATGTTTCTAGCTCTACTAAATTATGAGGTCAAAGTAACAGGTATGGTTCTTTCTTACCTTTATACCATTACCACCTGCCTACCACCACCCTGACCCCACCTGTGCACTGCCAAGTCAGATACAGTAATTTGCTATCTTCTCTTTCTAATTGCCTTTTATATGTCTGATAAATACTGCTGATAAGTTTAGCTATTCACAGTTCACCAAATATCCCATATAAAACACAGAAATAATGATGATAGTCTTTTTTTGTTGTATTTTTTTTTTATTGGAGTATGGTTGCTTTACAATGTTGTGTTAGTTTCTGCTGTACAGCAGGGTGAATCAGCCACATGTATAAATATATCCCCTTTGTATTTCCTTCCCATTTAGGTCACCGCAGAGCACTGGGTAGAGTTCCCTGTGCTATACAGTCAGTTCTCATTTTATACATAGTAGTGTATATATGTCAATCCCAATCTCCCAATCCATCCCACCCACCCCTTCCCCCGTTTGCTCTCTACCTCTGTGTCTCTATTCCTACTTTGCAAATAAGTTCAAATGATGATGGTCTTAATGCTTTTCTGTACTTTCCAAATTTTCTGCAATAAGCATGCACTATTTTTATAACAAAAATAAAAAAGCTAATGTCCTCATTACAATAAATGTATCAAAATGTATAGTAAAAAAAGAAAAATTCAAAATATAATCTTCATACCTTAACTTTCAAAATAAGCTGATCTTACCTGAAGATGGGGATGTTGAGATTATTGCCTGAAGCAATGTATGGCGCTTTGATGTTATGGCAGAAGAGAATGAAAGTGAGCAGGAGATAGTCAATATGTGATCTATGAACTGGTAGAAATATAAGCGGCAAATTCATCTAGCAAAAGGAAAAACACCAAATTTAAAATTCAGATGGAAAGTTCAATTACAGTTTGCAACTTCACATTTGGTTAAAGTCATTCAAACACGAGCTACTTAGTGACTCATTCTTTAAAAACATTTTTCCGTAATAAGAACATCTTTCAATTTAATATCATCTAGCTAAAAACAACTACAACAACAGAAAAGAATCAGGGAAGGAGGAGAACAATCAAGAGTTCAAGTTGCCTATGTATCTTCTGAGAGGAAGCCCTAATCATATAAAAAGAACATAGTTTTTGGACACAAGCTTGGTTTGGTTTGAAATCCTGGGCAAGTGACTTACTGGCTGTGACTTGGGACAATTTCTTAATCTATATGCACCTTTATTTCCTCATTTATAAAATAAGGATTGTTCTCCCTGATTTTCAGAGTTATTGCAAGATAACTTACAGAAGGAATCCTGCATATTGCTGGAAGGTGCTCCTTTACCCCACTTATCCCCCACAAATACATAACTACTGTAGCTCTCTCACACGGGGGAAAATCTTGCAAATGTGTAGGAATGCACAACAGTATACAAGAAAACATTTCAAAAAGAACTCAAAAATCACTCTGCAAATGTGGAGAATACAGAATGACAGATTCACATAATTCTTACCTCAGTTGCAGCTTTAACCATCTCAAGTTGACCCTTGTGAATTTGAATATTCCAAAAGAAGCTGTTGAACAGTTTTAGCAGCACCCATCCGGTCAGTCTGAAAGGAAGTTAAAAAAATCTTTTAATGTATATACATATATTTATATATATAAACATATATATTTGACATTTGTCTACCTAAAGTTTTGAACCTACAACATGAGAGTGATTGTAATTGACTTCATGTTATGAGCACGTGTGCATGTATGTGTGTGTATATGTACATCTGAACTGTGAACTTAAATAACTGACTTTACACATATACTACTTATAGAAGCATCCACTTATTATGTACTAAGATCTTACACTTCCCTCTAATTGCACACTTTATACTTCAGGAGCTAACGATCAAGCAAATATTTAGGTGAGTAGAGTGATCCCTCTCCTGCACACAAATCACTCCAAGACATGGGCATGTGCAGATTCATAAAGAAAAAAAGAGAGAGGGCCCAAATAAATAAAATCAGAAATGAAAAAGGAGAAGTTACAACCAATACTACAGAAATACAAAGGTTCATACAAGATTACTACAAACAATTATATGCAAATAAAATGGATAACCTACAAGAAATGGACAAATTCCTAGAAATGTACAATCTCCCAAGACTGAACCAGGAAGAAATAGAAAATATGAACAGACCAATTACCAGTAATGAAACTGAGTCAGTAATAAAAAAAGAAACTCCTAGCAAGCAAAAGTCCAGAACCAGTTGGCTTCACAGGTGAATGCTACCAAATATTTGGAGAAGAGTTAACACATATCTTCTCAAACCATTCCAAAAAATTGCAGAGGAGGGAACACTTCTGCATTCTGCTCATCCTATGAGGCCAGCATCACCCTGATAGCAAAACCAAAGACATCACAAAAAAAGAAAATCACAGGCCAGTATCACTGTTGAACATAGATGCAAAAATCCTCAACAAAATATTAGCAAACCAAATTCAACAATACAGTACATTAGAAGTATCACACACCATGATCAAGTGGAATTTATCCCCGGATGCAAAGATGGTTCAATATCTGCAAATCAATCAATGTGATACATCACATTAACAAACTGAAGAATAAAAATCATATGATCCTCTCAAAAGATGCAGGAAAAGGTCTTGAGAAAATCCAACATCCATTTATGATAAAAACTCTCAACAAAGTGAATATAGAGGGAACATACCTAAACAAGAAAGGTGATAAATGACAAACCCACAGCTAACATTAGACTCAATGGTGAAAAGCTAAAAGCATTTCCTCTAAGATCAGGAACATGTCAAGGATACCCTTTCTCGCCACTTTTATTAAACACAGAATTGAAAGTCCTAACCACAGCAAACAAACAAGAAAAAGAAATAAAAGAAATCCAAAGTGGAAAGGAAAAAGTGAAACTGTCATTGTATGTACATGATATGATACTATACTTAGAAAATCCTAAAGAGGCCATCAAAAACTACTAGAACTCATCAGTGAATTTGGTAAAGTTGCAAGATACAAAATTAATATACAGAAATCAGATGCATTTCTATAAACTAACAATGAACTATCTGAAGGGAAATTAAGAAAAGAATCTCATTTATAAATGCATCAAAATGAATAAAATACCTAGGAATGAATCTAAATTAGCAAGTAAAATACCTGTACTTGGAAAAATGTAAGACACTCATGAAAGAAATTGAAGATGACACAAGCAGATGGAAGGATATACTGTGTTCATGGACTGGAAGAATTAATATTGTTAAAATGACCATATACCCAAGGTAATCTACAGATTCAACATAATCCCTATAAAATACCAATGGCATTTTTCACAGAACTAGAATAAATAATTCTAAAATTTGTATGGAAACACAAGACCCCAAATAGCCAAAACAATCTTAAGAAGAACAAAGGTGGAGGTATCACGCTCCCTGATTTCAAACTATCTTACAAAGCTACAGTAATCAAGATAGCATGTACTGGCACAAAAACAGACACATAGATCAGTGGAACGGAACAGAGAACCCAGAAAGGAACCCACACTCATATGGGCAATTAATCTATGACCATGGAGGCAAGTATATACAATAGGGAAAAGAGTCTCTGTAATAAATGGTGCTGGGAAAACTGGACAGCTACATGCAACAAACTCAAACTGGACTACTCTCTCACACCATGCATGTAAATAAATTCAAAATGGATTAAAGATTTACATCTAAGACCTGAAACCATAAAACTTCTAGAAGAAAACATGGGCAATATACACTTTGACATCAGTCTTAGTAATATTTTTTTGGATATGTCCCCTCAGGTAAGGGAAACAAAAGCAAAAATAAACAAATGGGACTAAATCAAATTAAAAAGCTTTTTCAGAGTGAAGAAACTATCAACAAAACAAAAAGGCCACCTACTGAATGGGAGAAGGTGTTTGAAAAGGATATATCTGATAAGGGGCTTATACCCTAAATATACAAAAAACTCAAACAACTCAACATGAAAAAACAAACAATCCAATTAAAAAATGGGCAGAGGATCTGAATAGACATTTTTTCCAAAGAAGACATACAGATGGTCAACAGGCACATGAAAAGATGCTCCACATCACAAATCATTGGGGGAACACAAATCAAAACCACAATGATGGGACTGGTTCAAGATGACAGAGTAGAAGGACATGCTCTCACTCCCTCTTGTGAGAGCACCAGAATCACAACTAACTGCTGAACAATCATTGACAGGAAGACACTGGAACTCACCAAAAAAGATACCCCACATCCAAAGACAAAGGAGAAGCCACAATGAGATGGTAGGAGGGGCACAATCACAATAAAATCAAATCCCATAACTGCTGGGTGGGTGACTCACAAACTGGAGAACACTTACACCACAGAAGTCCACCAACTGGAGTGAAGGTTCTGAGCCCCACATCAGGCTTCCCAACCTGGGGGTCCGGAAACGGGAGGAGGAATTCCTAGAGAATCAGACGTGGAGGCTAGCGGGATTTGACTGCAGGACTTCGACAGGACTGGGGGAAACAGAAACTCCACTCTTGGAGGGCACACACAAAGTAGTGTGTGCATCGGGATCCAGGGAAAGGAGCAGTGACCCCATAGGAGACTGAACCAGACCTATCTGCTAGTGTTGGAGGGTCTCCAGCAGAGGCAGGGGGTGGCTGTGTCTCACCATGAGGACAAGGACACTGGCAGCATTAGTTCTGGGAAGTATTCATTGACGTGAGCCTTCCCAGAGTCCGCCATTAGCCCCACCAAAGAGCCCGTGTAGGCTCTAGTGTTGGGTCGCCTCAGGCCAAACAACCAACAGGGAGGGAACCCAGCCCCACCCATCAGCAGACAAGCGGATTAAAGTTTTACTGAGCTCTGCCCACCACAGCAACAGCCAACTCTACCCACCACCAGTCCCTGCCATCAGGAAACTTGCACAAGTCTCTTAGATAGCCTCATCCACGAGAGGGTAGACAGCAGAAGCAAGAAGAACTACCGTCCTGCAGCCAGTGGAACAAAAACCACATTCACAGAAAGATAGACAAGATGAAAAGGAAGAGGGCTATGTACCAGATGAAGGAACAAGATAAAACCCCAGAAAAACAATTAAGTGAAGTGGAGATAGGCAACCTTCCAGAAAAAGAATTCAGAATAATGACAGTGAAGATGATCCAGGACCTCGGAAAAAGAATAGAGGCAAAGATCGAGAAGATGCAAGAAATGTTTAACAAAGACCTTGAAGAATTAAAGTACAAACAAACAGAGCTGAACAATACAATAACTGAAATGAAAACTACACTAGAAGGAATCAATAGCAGAATAACTGAGGCAGAAAAACAGATAAGTGACCTGGAAGACAGAATGGTGGAATTCACTGCTGCAGAACAGAATAAAGAGAAAAGAATGAAAAGAAATGAAGAGAGCCTAAGAGACCTCTGAGACAACATTAAATGCAACAACATTCGCATTATAGGGGTCCCAGAAAGAGAAGAGAGAGAGAAAGGACCAGAGAAAATATTTGAAGAGATTATAGTCGAAAACTTCCCTAACATGGGAAAGGAAATAGCCACCCAAGTCCAGGAAGCACAGAGTCCCATACAGGATAAACCAAAGGAGAAACACACCGAGACACATAGTAATCAAATTGGCAAAAATTAAAGACAAAGAAAAATTACTGAAAGCAGCAAGGGAAAAACGACAAATAACATACAAGGGAACTCCCATAAGGTTAACAGCTAATTTCTCAGCAGAAACTCTACAAGCCGGAAGGGAGGGGCATGACATATTTAAAGTGATGACAGGGAAGAACCTACAACCAAGATCTACCCAGCAAGGATCTCATTCAGATTTGATGGAGAAATCAAAAGCTTTACAGACAAGCAAAAGCTAAGAGAATTCAGCACCACCAAACCAGCTCTACAACAAATGCTAAAGGAACTTCTCTAAGTGGGAAACACAAGAGAAGAAAAGAACCTACAAAAACAAACCCAAAACAATTAAGAAAATGATAATAGGAACATACATATAGATGATTACCTTAAACATAAACGGATTAAATGCTTCAACCAAAAGACACAGGCTCACTGAATGGATAGAAAAACAAGACCCATATATATGCTGTCTACAAGAGACCCACTTCAGACCTAGGGACACATACAGACTGAAAGTGAGGGGATGGAAAAAGATATTCCATGCAAATGGAAATCAAAAGAAAGCTGGAGTAGCAGTACTCATCAGATAAAATAGACTTTAAAATAAAGAATGTTACAAGAGACAAGGAAGGACACTACATAATGATCAAGGGATCAATCCAAGAAGAATATATAACAATTATAAATATATATGCACCCAACATAGGAGCACCTCAATACATAAGGCAACTGCTAACAGCTGTAAAAGAGGAAATCAACAGTAACACAATAATAGTGGGGGACTTTAACACCTCACTTACACCAATGGACAGATCATCCAAACAGAAAATTAAGAAGGAAACACAAGCTTTAAATGCCACAATAGACCAAGTAGATTTAATTGATATTTATAGGACATTCCATTCAAAAACAGCAGATTACACTTTCTTCTCAAGTGCGCATGGAACATCTTCCAGTTTAGATCACACCTTGGGTCACAAATCAAGCCTCAGTAAACATAAGAAAACTGAAATCATATCAAGCATCTTTTCTGACCACAACGTTATGAGATTAGAAATCAATTACAGGGAAAAAAATGTAAAAAACACCAACACATGGAGGCTAAACAATATGTTACTAAATAACCAAGAGATCACTAAGGAAATAAAAAAATACCTAGAGACAAATGACAATGAAAACATGACGATCCAAAACTTATGGGATGCAGCAAAAGCAGTTCTAAGAGGGAAGTTTATAGCAATACAATCCTACCTCAAGAAACAAAAAACATCTCAAATAAACAACCTAACCTTACACCTAAAGGAACTAGAGAAAGAAGAACAAACAAAACCCAAAGTTAGTAGAAGGAAAGAAATCATAAACATCAGAGCCGAAATAAATGAAACAGAAACAAAGAAAACAATAGCAAAGATCAATAAAACTAAAAGCTGGTTCTTTGAGAAGATAAACAAAATTGATAAACCATTAGCCAGACTCATCAAGAAACAGAGGGAGAGGACTCAAATCAATAAAATTAGAAATGTAAAAGGAGAAGTTACAACAGACACTGCAGAAATACAAAGTATCCTAAGAGACTGCTACAAGCAACTCTATGCCAATAAAATGGACAACCTGGAAGAAATGGACAAATTCTTAGAAAGGTATAACCTTCCAAGACTGAACCAGGAAGAAATAGAAAATGTGAACAGACCAATCACAAGTAATGAAATTGAAACTGTGATTAAAAATCTTCCAACAAACAAAAGTCCAGGACCAGATGGCTTCACAGGTGAATTCTATCAAACATTTAGGGAAGAGCCAACACCCATCCTTCTCAAACTCTTCCAAAAAGTTGCAGAGGAAGGAACACTCCCAAACTCATTCTATGAGGCCACCATCACCCTGATACCAAAACCAGACAAAGATACTACAAAAAAAGAAAATTACAGACCAATATCACTGATGAATATAGACGCAAAAATCCTCAACAAAATACTAGCAAACAGAATCCAACAACACATTAAAAGGATCATACACCATGATTAAGTGGGATTTATCCCAGGGATGCAAGGATTCTTCAATATATGCAAATCAATCAATGTGATACACCATATTAACAAATTGAAGAAGAAAAACCATATGATCATCTCAATAGATGCAGAAAAAGCTTTTGACAAAATTCAACACCCATTTATGATAAAAACTCTCAGAAAGTGGGCATAGAGGGAACCTACCTCCACATAATAAAGGCCGTATACGACAAGTCCACAGCAAACATCATTCTCAATGGTGAAAAGCTGAAAGCATTTCCTCTAAGATCAGGAATAAGACAAGGATGTCCACTCTCGCCACTATTATTCAACATAGTTTTGGAAGTCCTAGCCACAGCAATCAAAGAAGAAAAAGAAATAAAAGGAATCCAAATAGGAAAAGAAGAAGTAAAACTGTCACTGTCTGCAGACGACATACTATACATAGAGAATCCTAAAGATGCCACCAGAAAACTACTAGAGCTAATCAATGAATTTGGTAAAGTTGCAGGATACAAAATTAATGCACAGAAATCTCTTGCATTCCTATACACTAATGATGAAAAACCTGGAAGAGAAATTAAGGAAACACTCCCATTTACCACTGCAACAAAGAGAATAAAATACCTAGGAATAAACCTACCTAGGGAGACAAAAGACCTGTATGCAGAAAACTATAAGACACTGCTGAAAGAAATTAAAGATGATACAAACAGATGGAGAGATATACCATGTTCTTGGATTGGAAGAATCAATATTGTGAAAATGACTATAGTATCCAAAGCAATCCACAGATTCAGTGCAATCCCTACCAAATTACCAATGGCATTTTTTACAGAACCAGAACAAAAAATCTTAAGATTTGTATGGAGGCACAAAGGACCCCGAATAGCCAAAGCAGTCTTGAGGGAAAAAAAACAGAGCTGGAGGAATCAGGCTCCCGGACTTCAGACTATACTACAGAGCTACAGTAATCAAGACAGTATGGTCCTGGCACAAAAACAGAAATATAGATCAATGGAACAGGACAGAAAGCCCAGAGATAAACCCACACACCTATGGTCAACTAATCTATGACAAAGGAGGCAAAGATATACAATGGAGAAAAGACAGTCTCTTCAATAAGTGGGGCTAGGAAAACTGGATAGCTACATGGAAAAGAATGAAAATAGAATACTCCCTAACACCATACACAAAAATAAATTCAAAATAGATTAGAGACCTAAATGTAAGACCAGACACTATAAAACTCTTAGAGGAAAACATAGGAATAACACTCTTCGACATAAATCACAGCCAGATCCTTTTTGACCCACCTCCTAGAGAAATGGAAATAAAAACAAAAATAAACAAATGGGACCTAATGAAACTTAAAAGTTTTTGCACAGCAAAGGAAACTACAAACAAGATGAAAAGACAACCCTCAAAACGGGAGAAAATATTTGCAAACGAATCAACGAACAAAGGATTAATCTTCAAAATATATAAACAGCTCATGCAGCTCAATATTAAAAAAAAAAAAACAGGGCTTCCCTGGTGGCGCAGTGGTTGAGAATCTGCCTGCCAATGCAGGGGACACGGGTTCGAGCCCTGGTCTGGGAAGATCCCACATGCCGTGGAGCAACTGGGCCCGTGAGCCACAATTACTGAGCCTGCGCGTCTGGAGCCTGTGCTCCGCAACAAAAGAGGCCACAACAGTGAGAGGCCCGCGCACCGCGATGAAGAGTGGCCCTCGCTTGCCACAACTAGAGAAAGCCCTTGCACAGAAATGAAGACCCAACACAGCCATAAATAAATAAATAAATAAATAAAATTAAAAAAAAAAACAACCCAATCCAAAAATGGGCAGAAGACCAAAATAGACATTTCTCCAAAGAGAGCATACAGATGGCCAAGAAGCACATGAAAAGCTGGTCAACATCACTAATTATTAGAGAAATGCAAATCAAAACTACAATGAGGTATCACCTCACACCAGTTAGAATGGGCATCATTAGAAAATCTACAAACAACAAATGCTGGAGAGGGTGTGGAGAAAAGGGAACCCTCTTGCACTGTTGGTGAGAATGTATATTGATACAGCCACTATGGAGAACAATATGCCATATAACACTATGGAGAACGGTATGCCATGTAACACAGCAATCCCACTACTGGGCATATACTCAGAGAAAACCATAATTCAAAAAGACACATGCATCCCAATGTTAACTGAAGCACTATTTACAATAGCCAGGAAATGGAAGTAACCTAAATGCCCATCGACAGACGAATGGATAAAGAAGATGTGGTACATATATACAATGGAATATTACTCAGCCATAAAAATGAATGAAATTGGGTCATTTGTAGAGACATGGATGGATCTAGAGACTGTCATACCGAGTGAAGTAAGTCAGAAGGAGAAAAACAAATATCATATATTAACGCATATATGTGGAACCTAGAAAAATGGTACAGATGAACTGGTCTGCAGGGCAGAAATTGAGACACAGATATAGAGAAAAAACGTATGGACACCAAGAAGGGAAAGTGGTGGGGGGAGTTGGGGGGGGGATGAATTGGGAGATTGGGATTAACATGTATATACTAATATGTATAAAATGGATAACTATAAGAACCTGCTGGGCTTCCCTGGTGGCGCAGTGGTTGAGTCTGCCTGCTAATGCAGGGGACACGGGTTCGAGCCCTGGTCTGGGAGGATCCCGCATGCCGCGGAGCGGCTAGGCCCGTGAGCCACAGCTACTGAGCCTGCGTGTCTGGAGCCTGTGCTCCGTGGCGGGAGAGGCCACAATAGTGAGAGGCCCGCGCACCGCGATGAAGAGTGGCCCCCACTTGCCGCAACTGGAGAAGGCCCTAGCACAGAAACGAAGACCCAACATAGCAATCAATCAATCAATCAATAAATCTTTAAAAAAAAAAAAAAAAAAAGAACCTGCTGTATAAAAAATAAATAAAATAAAATTCAAAAAAAAACCACAATGAGATATGACCTCACCCCTGTCAGAATGGCTATTATCAAAAAGACAACAAATAACAAGTGTTGGGGAGAATGTAGAGGAAAGGGAACCCTTGTACACTGTTGGTGAGAATGTACATTGGGGTAGCCACTATGGAAAACAATATGGAGATTCCTCAAAAAATTAAAAATACAACTACCATATAATGCAACAATTCCACTCCTGGGTATTTATCTGAAGAAAATGAAAACACTAATTAGAAGCTATATATGCACCCCTATGTTCACTGCAGCATTATTTATAATAGCTAAGATATGGAAGCAACCTAAGTGCCCATCAATAGATGAATGGATAAAGAAGATGTGGTATGTACACACATACACCCAAAAACACACAATGGAATATTACTCAGCTATAAAAAAGGAATGAAATTTTGCCATTTGTGACAACATGGGTGGACCTAGAGGACATTATGCCAAGTGAAAAAAGTCAGACAGAGAAAGACAAATACTGTATGATTTCACTTATGTGTGGAATCTAAAAATCAAAACAACATAATAAAACAGAGTTATAGATACAGAAAAAAAACAGGTGGTTGCTAGAGGAGAGGCAGGTGGGGATGTAAGAAATAGGTGAGGGAGATTAAGAGGTACAAACTTCAGTTGTAAAATAAATGAGGCACAAGTATGAAATGTAGTGTGGGGAATACAGTTAATAACTATGTAATATCTTTGTATGTTGACAGATCATAACTAAACTTATAGTGGTGATCATTTTGAAATGTACAGAAATATTGAATCACTATGTCATATAACGGGAACTAACACAGTGTTATAGATCAATTATACTTCCAAAACTAACAAACTCAGAGAAAGAGATCAGATTTGTGGTTACCAGGGGTGGTGGGGGGAGGGGGAATTGGATGAAGGTAGTCAAAAGATACAGACTTCCAGTTATAAGATAAATAAGTGCTAGGGATGTAACATACAACACGATAAATATAATGAACACTGCTGTATGTTATATATGAAAATTGTTAAGAGTAAATCCTAAGAGTTCTCACCACAAGGAAAAAAATTTCATTCTATATCTTTGACTTTGTATCTATATGAGATGATGGATGTTCAGTAAACTCATTGTGGTCATCATTTCATGACGTATGGAAGTCAACTCATTACGCTGTACACCTTCAATTTATACAGGGCTGTATGTCAGTTATATCTCAATAAAACTGAAAGGAAACAAAAAGACACGGGCGTGTGAAACCCAGCTCACAACTAGTCTAGAAGATGTCAGCAGTAATACAATGGCTGCTAACAGCTGACAGAGATGAAGGCACCTTGAAGCCTCCCAAGTGCTACTTCTCATGACAGTTAAATAAGAATAAAAAGAGGAGTTGGTTTTTAACATCAGAATACGCTAAAACCTCTTTTGGACCAAGAGCGTTGTGCTAGGAAAGTCCAACGGTTCAGTCCTGTCTGCTCAAAACAGGATGACTCTTGCTGAAAGTTTTCTGCTTTGCCTTTTATACCTGATCAGTGCCGGTGAGACAGTGGCAACCATTTCTTGAAGGATCCTTCTGGCTTTCTTTTTCACTTTATTGACAGCTTTTGATTGCTGCTGAGCAGAACCATCAGGGTTTAATTCAGCAGCCACTTCTGCAATTGCCTCCTGTACTCTGATTTCAAAATGGAAAGACAGACAATGTAACTGGCTCTATGCTACATTCTGTATTATTTTCTAAACTACAGCTATAAATCACAAAACAAAATATACTTTCTCTTTTATGTGATAACACAAGAAATAAGCTCAAGTTAGAAGTGCTTTCCTTGGCTGTCTATTAAACATTAAGGATATTATATTCCTAAATCAATGAATTCCTGAGGAAGCTGGAAGGCAGATTTAAAAATTTAATTCAAATTCACTGGGTAGCAACTATGTGAATTTGAATGTTCCTGTTATGCTGTGAGGGACACAAAGTTACACTCTGGCAGAAAGGAAGAAAAGGAAGATTATCCCTTTAGGCATATAATTCAGAGGTATCCCAAGCCCACTGCCAAAGTAATGTGTGATTTTTCTTTTGGAGACCAAACTTATTATTCACATTGTGGCTTATTAGTGGAACTATTTGTAAAACTCTCTAGGAGGGATCAAAGGTGGACATAAATATTTACAAGTATTTTCCAAATCAAACCAGTAATTTTAAAAAGGCACAGCTCTAGATTTAAACAGCACGGACCAGTAAGCAGTAAGCTAAAAGGGAAGATTTAACCCAGTCTTGTAAATCTTCCACATGACTTAGGGAAGAATGAATGAGGTTTAAACCTCCTTACATCACTTCTAACATCCTAGTTATTACTCAAAATATCTGGATGGAATGAAACATACTCGAGGGGCTTTACCTAGAAAACAGAATATATAATCATCCAAGGGAGTTTCAAATAATTGTTTTTTTCTCCCACTGTTGCTGATTTTAGACTAGTGTACAGCAAAACTCCACAGAGCCCCATCATTCGTTACTACAAAAAGATCAACTCCACACGACACTTATGCACCATCCCTAAGTCTATTCCATGAATAGCATTTATTTCAATACAGCCAGGAATGTTTTCACAAGTAATTCATGTAATTATTATATCTCCATTATCAACTATTCACTCATTTTTTCAATAAATATAAAAGTACCTACTATGTGCCGCTACTGTTCAGCCCTTAACAACCATACCACTGGGCTTGCATTTCTAAGCATCTTTCAATCCACTCTGGTCTCCAGCTTCCCAAATCCAGGTAGGTGTCTAACATGGGCCACAACAATGAGGTGGAATAGAAACCAACCTTCACCCAAACTCCCATAGTCTAATGGCTGAGCTTCATAACGATTTCCCCAATCCTTTTGAGTTCAAGTCAGTCTCTCCCATTTTTAAGCAAGATCCTCTGAGGGCAAGGACAGTTATCTCACTCTCTTAAAATTTCTAATAATGACTTTCTAATACAAGAATTTGTGCCTGGGTACTTAACAATTATTTGACAGAAATATCAAACTCGCTTCTCTTCTGGCTCTAAAATAGGAAATGCATTGTCCCAAACATTCATATTACAGAACACTTAACAGAGAACTCTGGAAATATGTGCATATCTGAACTCCAACTCGCCTTTCATTTATTGGAAGCCCATTCAATTATTAATGCATAAAACAAGACTGCTATTCCCACATGGCACCAAAACCATCTGTTCTCTTGCCTTTCCTTGCTTCCTTCTGGAGCGTGAACATTGAACGTTTGGAAACACAAACACCTCTTGAGACAGAGTCCCAGAGAAACTAAAGGTTGATAAAGGAAATTACTTCCCCACGCCCACCGCCCATTCCTACATTTCCCCTTTACAGCAACGTCCCACCCTTACCTACTGCTGTTCAGTACGTTTTCAGTCACGTTGGTGGCAAACATGCCTTTATGGACATCTCGCTCTTGAACGAAAAGCACGTAAGAAAGACGTCTTGCCAGCCATCCTCGATGCCTGCAACGTGAAAATGATTTAGCAGAGAAGTACTCTAGGAATACCTAAAGCAAGCTGCTTAAACTATACAGGTTCCCCTCCTGTAAAAACAAATCCTCATTTCATCTATTCCAGAGATTTAGGGTTCTCCTGTAGCAAATTCTCCTCAGTAAGTAGTTCAGGATGCTATGCAGTTTTATTTCTAATTTCCTTCATGTACTCTCAGCTAAAACTTAAACTTGGAATTTATGTATTAATGCTTGAATAGTGTTACTCCGCAAACTAATAATCCAAATATAAAAACAAAAATAAAAGCATCTTACTTTAATACGATTTGAAAAACCAAATATGTTGAATGCTTTATATATAAGCTATATAGCTTGTATCTATAGCTACGGGCCATAAAAAATAATTTGGGAGTCTTTTCCTACCATGAAGGGCTAATTCTTTTGTTGTCATTACAGTAATTCTTCTAAGGTGATCACTGACTGTCAAATTGAATTGACAAAGCTGATCAGTTGAGAGAAGTCAAGGAAACTAGACAGTGGTCTGAATATTTGTACTCTGGGCTTATGAAGCCAGAAGTTCTTACTGTTTGGGTGGCTTTTTTTTTTTTTTTGGCTTTTTTTAAAAACACATTCAGCAGACCTAAGGAATAGGACATACTCCCATCAGTGACAGTGACTATGTGTTATCTGGATGGGGGTTAAGGACAGGGATCTAGAATAAGAATGCTACAAACTTTCATTATGTGATGATCTGAAACCATTTGTAATGATTATATAATGCCTCATTATCATTTCCTCCATAATGATATGCATATAGATGGTAGAAGATTTCAATTATAAATTAATTCTGGAAAGATCCAAAAAGCCTTCAATTGAGGAAAAGTAATTTGAGGGAGAACTGTTTATGAATCACATGTTCCTTCATCTCTCCTTCCTGACATTCTTTTTCTGCCTCCTTTCCTTTGTCTCATTTCTCTGAAAACTTAGCCCAATATGTTAAGTGTTTAATTCTAAACTCTTCTATCAGTGAACATTTTAAAAATTATTACTGGAATGTACAAAGTCCAAACTCTTGATGAAATCCCTTCACAATGGACTGAAAGCTGTGTGTGTGTGTGTGTGTGTGTGTGTGTGTGTGTGTGTGTAAAAATGTTTAGGCTATGCTTCATGCAACACACAGAAGAGCTAAATAGCCAACTCACTTGCACAGGTAGCTTATTACACTGAATAGTTCCACACTGCCTGGTCAATACAACATACGCTAAAAAGTGTGTGTGTGTGTATGTGTATCTCATATGCTTTTTTTTCTTAACTGCCTCCAACTGAGGACCACAAATGAACTCCTCGGTTTTGTATGTAAAATATCTACTTACGTAAAGAAAAGACTCAATGGATCCTTTTGCTTAGGATCTTAACCATGTCAACCAAAGGAAAAAAAAATTTCTCCTCTTTCCTTTAAACTTGAGAGCAAGAGAGAGAGAGAAGAAAGGGTAGCATGGAAATTGGAAAAAACACATCCCTTGACTTTAGTTCTATTTTTTAAGAAAAACTTAATATATACCCAAGTATTATCATGCTCACTTATAATATTATCATCAAAATATGAGTAGTAAAATCAGAAAGACTTAAAATTTAAGTATTTAACTTCTTGGATCAGTTTTTTAATGGAATTTCATGTATTTCTCATCACCTGAGCCTACTACTTACCTACTCCAGGCATTTACTCTTAGAATTATAAGGACTGGTAGCATTTTTAGCCGCCGTTTCTCTCTTGTCTCGCAGACATTCCCCCTCCTTCCTTATCCCGTAGCCTAAATGCACTTAGAACAAAGCCTCTTTTCTCCCACTCTGATGCCTAATAGCCCATCCCCATATGCCTGGAATTTGGAAGTAAGAATTCTAAGAAAAGTCTTAAGCTAATAATAAATCAAAGAACATTTGCTCAATAGAGAAAAATATCTTCCAAAACTCTGTAGATTAGGCAGATTTCAAAAAGTTACACTTTCTTTGAGGTATAAAATAGTAATAGATCATAAGACATTCAAACCTACACCTCTCCTCACACAAATCTCTGTCACATTTTGGCACATTTCAGCTGCAACATCAATATCTGAATAAGTTAAAGAAAGCCAGAAGTGATATCTACACACTCATGAAAATATTATATAATTACAGCAGAAAATAGCAATAGGTCTTCTCAGGTTCCAATTTTTAGATAAAGCCTTTTGTGTCAGAAGTTAATATCTTATTAACTCTAAAAAAAATAAATAGAATAAAGAGATTCATCTTAAAGTGTGTTAACTGGTTATTGTGGAATTTTTCTCTTGACATGCATTAGAAGTATAGGAAATGTCTTTTTACCTTGTGTGAGTTTCATTGATATAAATAACATTCCGCAAACCCAAAGACGGGATACTGGGGTTGAAAAATTTATCCTACATAAAACAAAATAAACATAGACATAAATATACGACTGGATTGCTGGTGAAGGACTCACATTACTAGTTCTTGAGGACTTTTATAATTCAAGCATAAAGTAAGGCATTGCTTCAAAAATCTGAGATGAAGAAAAATGTTTTATTGAAAACTACTTTTTAGCCTTCAAAGAAGGTCACAAACTCAAAACTAATCCTCAGCACCTTGCAAAGGAAATACTGCCTCTCACTTCCCTGCCCTACTCCCCACCCCCAGCCGAAAAGAGTTAAAGCCAGAGATGGCTTAAGTCACTGACAGGAATACTGGAGATTTCAGTGTTTTCAAAATACAAAAATACTATGCTAAGTACCATGTAGTTATTGTGAGATTACTAAATCTCCCAATAATCCTGACACATAAGAATTATTATCCCCATTTTATAGATAGGAAAACTGAGGCTTGCAGAAGTTTAGGATTCAATCCCAGATCTTGCTTCAAAGAGTGTGGTCTTTCTATTCCCCTAAAATGACTGTCCACTTAATGAGAAAACATATGGCTAAAGGTCACCCTCTTTACAGGTAATCTTGAAAGATAATCCAGAAATAGCTCTGCTAAAAAGAGAAAGGCCATAACTTTAACAATGTGGGCAAAAAGGTAAACTTTCCACAAATAAATGCTGAGAAAGCACAATGTACCCTCAACAAAAGACATCAAAATACTTAAGTGATATCTCCTTAGAGAAAAGGAAAATAGGATTTCATAGAAAAAGTAGCAAATGTCAAAAAATTACTACAAAAATACTGTCAAACAAAAATTATTTTAGAAAAACATGCCATGGAAGAATATAAGATCAAGCTTAGCTCTATCAGGTACTATATTTAGGCAAAAATCAATTATCTGTTATACTACTCACCTATCTCCACCCCAGACCATCACCACCACCAAATAATTTCTTACACTCTCTTCTGACTGAAGAACACATTAGAGTTAAGGTATTGTTTTGATCTTTTAAGCATTCAAAATTAGAATTAGATGAGATGCTAGATCTAAAAAGAAAAGCCACATGATCTATTTAAATCTTTATTTCTACTGGCCTATTAATCTGAACTGGCCTTACTCCTAGACTAGAAATGTTCATGATCCTTCACCTCCACCATATTCTTGCAACAAGGCACTTGTGATTTAAGAGGAACAATATTTCTATCAAGATATTCTTGAGCAGACCTGAATATTTAACATAAACTGCTTGGGTATCACACAAATCTCTCTCAGATTAGTAAATTCCTTATACAAGACTTTCTGCCAAGCCAACCCTGAGTGGAAAATTCTCACAGCACCGTTAGCTATTCACACAGGTTATAAGCAACTTCTATAAATGGCAGGGTTAATAAATGGCACTTAAATGTCCTGATAACTGGCCCATCCCAGACAGAGCTTACCATCCAGGTATACGTTTTAAAAGGTAACTCTACTGCCTTAGAACACAGCCACATTAGAGTCTACATTCCTGTGCTAACTCATCCCTCTGGCAAAATGCCCTCAGAAGCATACTTCTCATCCAATCGACTCTTCTCAAACACTACACTCTAATGTGGAAGATTTTGCATGGCTTGTGTTTTTTCATCAAATACAAACAATGAGCCCATGCACACTCTTTCTTAAACCTTCATCGTAACATTCTAGTGACCATCCTTCACTACCACAGAGTCAACCGAAACCCCCTCCCCCCCCCCTCCACCGCAGGAACAGACACTGAGCAAAAGGGCAAAGCCGCAGCTTTAATTTCTTATTCTGTCCTGCTCACGCTCGTGTGTGCGTGCTCTCTCGCTCTCTCTCTCTCTCTCTCATTCATCTTGCTAGGATTTTAACTTTCAGTGCTAAATTTCAACATCTTGAAGTTACATGAAGGTTCCCACCAACTCTTTGGAAGGGTTATCTTAAAGTAAGATCTACTCTCCCTCTAAAGTCATACTAAAATGAAAACACAAAACAAAATATAGCCTGGCATCAACTATTAGACCAATATTCATTGAATAAATGAATGGAAAGAAAAACTGAGCCAACATCTTTACTTGGAATATTTGGTTTATAAAGATGGGTCTAAGTTCTAAAAATGCATTAAGTCCATTAAGACTACACAATAATAAAATTCACACTAAGTGGGAAATCTATGTCACATGTTTCACTCTGTTTATTAAAGGTCAACAAAGGTAATAAAGGTAGCATTCTTACCCAGCTCTGGGGAGTACAGGAATAACAACATCTTCCTACAAAGGGCCTTTTCCGGCTCATTAGACTTTCTTTCCACTTCAAGGTTGCAGATCTGAAGACAGTCGGTCTGAAAACACACTCACCCTAATAAATATTAAGGAAAAATAGTGTGTGAATGACAAGAAAATTATACTTGTCCACTTGATCTCTAAGCTATTTCAGATAGAAGAGAAACTTCTGACATATTTTCTTTTTGGTGGCATGTGTTTCTCAGAGTGATTTTTCATTCAAGGTGCTCCCTCTATGACCAACATTTGGAACATAAGCAAAAATTGAGCACCTAAGAATAGCAATAGCTGGCGACACTCAACGCAGCATTCAAAGGTTTAAAAACTAAGTTATAAAAGGTCAGCTAGCCTTCTGACAGTAGCAGAAGGAATAAAGTCAGACTCCTGGGGCCCTATGCTAACAATTCACCTCACTCCCTCTTAAATCACACACTCCCATAAAAGAACTACAAAGGCCTTACTTAGAGAGTAAACAAGTTGTTACAATATAGCTTAAAATATTTTACTTTAAATGAAAAACAAGGTAAACTTATATAATATTCCTTTATCCTAAAAAGAGAGTTTAAAGTCTGGAATTGAAATTATAGCCATACTATCCAATTAGGGTCAAACTCTGCTCTTCTGTTTTAAATAATTTTCTCTTAACTTTGAGTTCATCAGTTGCTCAAATCCCACTGATATCACATTCTCAAAAATAAACCAAAAAAACCACCCAAAACTCCAACATCATTTTTTATCTAAAGCAGATAGTGTCCAAGAAACATTTAAAACATGCCATGTTATATTGACATAGGGAAAACAATACAAAGAAAAAAAAAAAAAAGCATGCCCTTTGGATTGAGATTCATACTAAAATCTATTTTCAATTTTTGAAATAAAGTTTATTTCCATTACAAAATTCACACTTGTGAAATATAATTATGGAAAACAGATACGAAAAGAAAAAAAATTCTCTTTATAATTACACCACCCAAAACAACTAATAGGTTTTTTTTCGGGGCTTCCCTGGTGGCGCAGTGGTTGAGAATCTGCCTGCCAATGCAGGGGACACGGGTTCAAGCCCTGGTCTGGGAAGATCCCACATGCCGCGGAGCAGCTGGGCGCGTGAGCCACAACTACTGAGCCTGAGCGTCTGAAGCCTGTGCTCCGCAACAAGAGAGGCCGCGATAGTGAGAGGCCCGCGCACCGCGATTAAGAGTGGCCCCCACTCGCCGCAACTGGAGAAAGCCCTCACACAGAAACGAAGACCCAACACAGCCAAAAATAAAAATAATACATAAATAATAAATTAAAAAATTTAAAAAAAAATAGGTTTTTTTTCCTATGCAAAACTGTTTTGCTTTTTAACATAATCACTGTACTTAAATTTCCTACCCAGTTTTCTCTTCCCAATAATACCATAAGAATTTTAAAATAGACTTCATAAACAAATCTTCTAACAGCTGGAGGTAGTTTCTGTAGCTATTAACCTCTATTTGAATTTATGTTGCTTCCAATGTTTCCACCTTCATACACGCTGAAATGAACATCTTTAGGCTGAACGCTTTTAACCTGTATCTTAAACTTACCCATTCCTCGCTTGCATGCTTACATCGACCAATACTGTATTCAGATGAATTTGGCAAATAAGCAACATCTATTGTGCCAAGGGTCAGTGCAGATTCATCCATGTCACAAAGCATTAACTCCCAAATCATGCGCTATAAAAAATGTATACCATATAAGTTAATGAGGGATCCAGAGAGCAAATACTAGAACTCAAAATTCTGATTTCTATATTATTTTGCCCCATGAGAGGATGTCAAATGAACTATGGAGGACTTCCCCATGTTTAGTCAATGCGTAAAAAAGGACTCTGATGTGTATATATGAACCCAGGCCATCCTGATTTAAAAAACAACAACAACAACAACAACATTCGTATCTTTAGACTTCATGAGCAAAACAGCTATGAATTCACGAGGGTAAATAACAGCTGATTTCAGGTATGTGACAAATAATTATTTCATCTGTGTAATTGAATAGTTCCTGGAAGTATGAAGATACGCATTTATTAAATTAAATATAAGTTACATGTATGCACACAAGTAGATAATTTTGAAAAATTATGTGCTGGGAATTTTTAGTCATACACACTATGCAATGTAAAACGGGTAAAGGTAATGAGGGCACCTCTCAAGTTTCCCACTTCAACTGAATTAAGCTCTTAATTTTCTTGTGCTGCCTTAAATGAAATGATGTTTGCACTTTTAATACATCTACAAAGCTCTAAGACAAAAGTACACTGTTCTAAAATATCTGATTTATAAGTTTTCATATCTTTTCAATAAGCCTCTCCCTACCCTAAGAAAAAATGTTCACTAACCGTGAACTGCTAAAGAAAATAGATATTAACTTAAAATATAAGAATTTTCTAACATAATTCTCAAATTATTTTAGCTTTTGACTATTTCTCACCTGGCCTTAAATTCGTCCTTTAAAACCTTGAAAGGTCATGTCCAGGTTAACAGTGTTCCTTGGAGGGCAGATTCTGATTTCTTTACAATCCCCATGTGGGTTTACAGTGGTAACTGTTATACTCAGCATGACTATACACATTCTTAAACAATTTTATGAGTAACAATCTACCATAATAGGCAAGGGGAGGGAATAGTAAAGCAATGCACCTGGCATGAAAGCTCTGCTGTATTATAAAATAAAACTCAGCTATCAGTTTCAGGTGCAGAATGTAGCTACAACCGGCGGAGCCGGCTGCTGCCTGGGAAAATGAAGACTCTTCTGGCCCCTGTGATGAGGGCAGGACGAGAGGGGGAAACAGTCTTGTGCCAATAGGAAGTCCACGCTTCACCCCTCCCTCCCCACCTTTGTCCAAGGTTGAAAAGTACCCCCCCCCCAAAAAAAAGAGAATCCTGGAGGCGCCAGGCTGTGGGCTGAGGGGAGCCAACTGTGGGTTTTAAAAGCGACAGAGACAGGAGGGCCAGCTCTGAAGCCAAACAGATCCGAGTTCGAATCCCCCCTGCTTACCATCTGTGTGACTTTGGACGAGTTGGTTAACTTCCATGCCTTGGTTTCCCCATCTGGAAAATGGGCATGATATGATAAATCTTACCTCCTGGGTTGCTGGGAGGACTCGATAATACCCCTAAGACGCCTGGCACAGTGTCTGACGCACAGTGAGTGCTCAGTTCAATCAGTGGTCATCTGTCAACGGACTGTCCCCAGCACCAGCTGCTCCCAGAGCACGCTTGCTGCCTCAACGCCAAAGCCAATGACTACACGTGCCCTTCGGGTGCGCGGGCGACTGAGCCCACAGGGACTTCCCTCTCGCCCAGGGGAAGCCTGCCGCAGCCCGGTCTCCCGGGGAGAGAAAAAGCCCGACCCCCCACGCCGGCACGAGCCGGGCCCATCTCTCAGGGGGAACCCGGGAGCTCGAGGGAGAGGGCTGGGGGGAGCGGACCGCCCGGCAGCTTGCTGGAGTTGCGCCGGGCCCGGTGAGAGGGCGCCCACGCACCTGTCCCGGCGCTCCCGGCGCGAGCAGCCTCCCGCAGCCCGCTCCCGCCCTGGCCGCTCGCACCCTCGGCTCCGCCGGCTTCACCTCTGCAGCTGCCCGCACTTCAAGCCTCCGCCGGCGCTGCTGCAACGTCGCGCCCTGATGACGCAACCGGCGCCCGGGGTGACGAGCGCAGCCGAGAGCCAGCCAGTTCCGGGAGGGCCAGGGCTGGGGCCAGGGGCCAGCGGCCGGGGCTCCGGGCGGCTCGTGGCCTTGTGCACTGGGGACAGGTCCGAGAGTAGAAGGTGTGCCCGCAAGTGTGTCTGTGTGGCCAGGTACGGCGTGTGCT
Organism: Balaenoptera acutorostrata; assembly: GCF_949987535.1. Lineage (NCBI taxonomy): Eukaryota > Metazoa > Chordata > Mammalia > Artiodactyla > Balaenopteridae > Balaenoptera > Balaenoptera acutorostrata. The sequence goes on along the minus strand of NC_080079.1, from coordinate 18,280,284 downwards.
GCCTAAACGCGCGGTGATTCTGCCTGGGCGCTGAGTCACGTGAGTGTGGGTGCATGTGTGTCTGCGTTGTGTGAACGCTGTTCCTCTGGAAGTTTGTATCTCCGCCCGGCTCTCCTGGGGGCCTGCACGTGGGCCGTCTTTTTATGAGATTTGTAAGACTCTGCAGAATTTATTGGGCATGAGGGAGGTAGGCATTGGGAATGACCCTGTTGTGTAGTTTTCCAAACAGTGGCTGAGTGCCTTTTCCCTAAAGGAAGAATATAAGGAATTAAAAGAGAAATAAATAAGGCTTGGATGAGCCCGAGTCCAAATTTCTCTGCCTTTGGTCCTTGAAACAAATTAACAAGGGGCACAAAGAGTTTCTTTCATAGTATTTGTTGTGCCGTTGACAAGGCCAGTGGTTATCAAGAGATTAGCAGTTTAGAAGGGAAAAGATAACCTTTTACATGCACTTAAGCAACAAAAATTAACTATGAACTAGCAGATGGTACAAAGATCGTTAAGCCATAATCCCTGCTCTCACACTTCTGCCACCAGTCATCTCCTCTGCACACATGAACCCCAACCCTCTCTTCCAAACAGTCTCTGCCCATGTCCATCCATCAGAAACCATCCACAGCTCCCACAGTCCAAATGCCTGAGCGGGGCATCTAAGGCTTCCACAGAGAGGCCTCTGCTTTTCCCACTGTTCTCCATCAAGAGCCCCTGCTTCAGCCTTTCCCATTGTCCCTTGTCAAGACCTGGGCCCTTATACTCCTAACTGTGCTCACACCTCTCTCAGCTAAATTTGACAAGTTCTGTGTTGAACTAGGACTCCAAGCTCTTTCCCTAATGTCTCCAGCCCTCCATAAACACACTGTCATTTAAGTCTTTACTAAATTTGTTACAGTATCGCTTCTGTTTTACATTTTGGGTTTAGGGCCACAAGGCACATGGGATCTTAGCTCCCCCACCAGGGATCCAACCCACACCCCCTGCGTTGGAAGGCGAAGTCTTAACCACTGGACCGCCAGGGAAGTCCCAATGCCTGTTTCTTAGGTAACACTATGATACTTTGTTATAGTAAATACATAACAGTAAACACAGCAACTACTTGTTGAAGCTAAGGAACAAGAAGTAAAACAAGAGTTCTTTCTCTTGCACTTGCTACTTCTGTTTATAAATCCATCCCAAAACAATTCAAAACAGCAGGAATCGTTATTCATTTAAAAAAAGATTTTGAGCTTCTTGAAGTCAAGGACCCTGTCTTAATTCAACCCCCCCTCACACACCTTAGCTCCAAGCACACACCTAAGTATTTAAGGCCTATGATGACTAGACTAAGATGAATTCTCATCCCAAAAATATCATGAAATTTGTGTACAGATTACTGACTCCTGACATTTAAAAAAAAGAAAGAAAGAAAGAAAAAGAAAAGGAGGGGAGGAAATAGAGGAAAGTCACAGGATTTGAAGTCACTGTTAAAGAGAAAGTAATGAGAAATGAAGTAGAGCACCACAGGAATTAAAATGTAAGCCAGAGGGGAAAATTAGGTTCTTATATAAACTTCATTTGTAGGCAACTCTTCTGCAACACCCATTGCACAAGAGTTTACAGTACTTGGAGGAGATGTGGATTGCAGTGCACAGATTACTAAATGAGAACTGTTTTGGAAGCAAGTGACACCCTTGGCAGTCTTTTATCAACAGAACCACAATAATTTATAGTAATCCAGATCCAATCTAGTCAGCCAAGGTGGAGCAACAAGGACTGAAGGACTGAATTTACTCTCCTGCTAAGATGACAACAACAATAAAAGAAAAAAAAAAAGCAAAATATATAAAACAGGAAGCAGTGCAGGACAGTGGTCCTTAAGGGAAAGGAAATGAATGAGGTTAAGCACTATGATTGCCTCAGCCTACTGCCTAGAAAGAGTTGCCAGGCTATAGTGCAGACAGGGGTAATCCAGGAAGAGCTAGGCAGACTTTCTGAGTTGAGGAGCTAGAACTGGGAGACCAGGAAGGCCAAAACAGCTGGAATTGGGAGTAGAGTACCAGAGAGGTGTGCCTGTTCCCACAAGACAGAGTGAAAACATAACCAGTGAACATATGGGACCAGGAATAAGGCCTGATCCTGGCCCCCAGACCGGAAAATCCCATAACTCGCAACTCAAAAAGTCTTGCCTCAGTAGTGGGGTAAAATTAACCTTAGAGTAAAACTTCTCCGGTCCTACCTAACAAATCTTAAAAGGCAGCCCCCAAAGGATCAAACTTGACAAGAACAAAACATCCCAAAACAAAGTACAAGAATACTTAAAGGATATCAAAAATATCTAGCACCCAACAACGTAAAATTCACAGTGTTATCTTCCAATCAAAAATCATCAGGGATGCAAAAGGAAGCAGGAAAGAATGAACCACAATGAGGAGAAAAGTTAATTAATTGAAGGAGTCCCAGAAATGACAGAGATGATAGAATTGGTAAATAAGGACACTAAAAAATACTTACAACTATATTCTGTAAGTCCAAGAAAGTAGAGAAAAGATTGAGTTAAGTAGAGATGTGAAAAACTTAAAAAAGACCCAAATCAAACATCTAGATATTATAAAACCATTGTCTGAGATTTTTAACACACACACATGCACACATCACTTGTACAGGATGAACAGCAAGTTAGACGTTACTGGAAAAAAAAAATTAAAGAACCAGAAAATATTGCAATAGAAACTATCCAAAATGAAACACAAAGAGAAAAAAGTAAAGCCTGAAAATAAAAATGAACAGAGTATCAGTGAGCTTAATATATATGCAATTGGCATCCCTGAAGAAAAGGAGAAATATAAGAAATACATATTTGAAAAAATAATGGCTGAAAACTTCCCATATTTGATTAAAACTATAAACTCACAAATCCAAGAAGCTCAACAAACTCTAAGTAGAAAGAAGAAGAAAACTATACCAAAGAACATCTCAATTAAATTGCTTACAACCAGTGATAAAGTGAAAAATCTTTAAAACAGAGGAAAAAAGACACATTTCAGTGCAGAGGAACAAAGATAAGAATATCAGGAGACTTCTCATCAGAAATATGCAAATGAGAAGATAGTGAAGCAGCATCTTTAAAGTACTCAAAAAGAAAACTGTCAATTTAGGATTCTTTCCCCAAACATGTATTTCCAACACAAGACAAAATAAAGACATATCTGACACATAAAAGCTGAAAGAATTCACCACCAGCAGACACTACAGGAAATGTTAAAAGAAACTCCTTCAGGTAGAAAGAAAATACAACCAGATGGAAATTTGAATCTACATAAAGGAATTAAGAGCTCAAGAAATCATAAATCTGTAGGGAAATAATTTTTTCCCTTTTAAAACTCTTTTAAAAGATAATAGCTTAATGCAAAAATAAAAACAATATTTTGGAAGGGTTATAATATATGTAGAAATAAAATGTATGACGACAGCACAACATCCAGAAAGGGGGAAGTATCTGTTGTTGTAATATTCTTATACTAAGCATAACGTGGTGTAATATACTTGAAGGTAAACTGTGATAAGTTAAAGATGTATACTCCAACTCTTAAAACAACTGCCATAAAAGTAAAACAAAGAGTTGTAGCTAATACATCAACAAAGAAAATAAAGCAGAATCATTAAAAAAAAAAAAAAGTCACTCGAATCCAAAAGAAGGCAGTAAATGAGGAGAAAGGAAAGAAAAATGGATTGATAAAGAAAAAACACATAGCAAGATGGTAGATTTAAATTCATGCATATAAGTAATCACCCCAATTAAAAGGCAAAGATTGTCAGACTGGAGAAAAAAGCAAGAACCAACTGTATGCCATCTATAAAAAGAAAAAAAAATCACTTTAAATATAAAGAAAAATAAGTTAAACAATTGAAAAACAATGTATCATGCTAACGATAATCAGAAGAAATATGGGTGGTTATATTAATATCATACAAAGTAGATTTCAATACAAAGAATATTACCAGAAATAAAGAGGATCATTTCATAATGATAAAGGAGTCAATCCATCAAGGGGAAAAAACAATTTTAAATATTTATGCATCTAGTACAAAGCTTCCAAATATATGAATCAAAAACTGACAGACTTTCAAGGAGAAATAGAAAAATCCATGATTATAAACAGCAATTTCAGCACCTCTCTTTCCATAACTGAGCAAGTAGGTAGAAAGTCAGTGAAGATATACAAGGCTTGTACAATACTATCAACCAACTTGGCCTAATTGACATTTATAGAACGCTACACCCATAGATAGAATATCATTTTTTCAAGTGAATACGGAATGTGTCTTGGTAAAACTTGCCATAAAACAAGTCTCAATAGATTTATAAGGATTCAAATCACATAAAACTTACTCTGACCACAATGGAAATTAGAAATCATTAACTTAGAGGTATCTGGAAAATCCCCAAATATTAGGAAACTAACACGCTTCTAAAAAACAAAAACAAACAGACAAGAAAACACACCACCGTTTAAAGAATAAATAAATAAGAATGAAAATTAGAAGGTATTTTGAACTGAATGATGGTGAAAACACCCCTTATAAAGGCTGGGACTCAACACCTTGAAATACCACCCTGAGATCAGTGATTTGAGTTGAGACCTGTCTTCTTTTCTAATACAAATATATTAGTGCTATAAACTTCTAAGTTTTGCTTCAGCTACATCCATCAAATTGTGACGTATGCTTTTTTTTCTCTGCAAGAATATTATGAGGAACAGTGTCAACTGACTTGCCGAAATCCAATGATAAAATATCTATGACATGCCCTGATCTCAAATGCAACAATTACTCCATCAAAAACTTTTAAAGGATATAAAGTTTGGCCTGACTTACTCTTACTGAATCTATGCTGTTCTCATCATCTACTTTCCTCTAGATTTGTTTTCTTCATTCATTTATTTAATAAATATGTATAGAACACCTACTGCCTGCCAGGCAGCATAGGATAAGATAGCCTAGGAGACTTACACAACTGTTTGATAATTGTGTCCCGAAAGATTCAAAAATCAGCATCAAGTTCAGTAGCCTGTGGCTTCTGCAACTCAGTTGATTTGAGGCAGGCAGTGAGACCTGTCTGTCCAATATCCATTCCTTGCGGGTTCCTGGCTATTAGAAGCCTGATTTTATTCAGAGTGATCTCTTGCCCAACCCCGAGAAAAGAGTGAATCAAAGTATCTGAGTTAATTATGATAATCTTGTTCTCTAATATTCTAACTGTCCCTGCAGCCAAGACGGTCTTATGACCCAGTTCTGGGCAATGACACCTAAGAGAAAATCAAACTTGAGGATTTCTGGAGAAGTGTTTCTTTCCTAGTAAAATGGAACAGTTACAGCTGGCACTGCTTCTTTTTCACTTTTTCTCCCCATTTGCTCTGTAATTTAATGTCCAAACCCCACATTACCAATCACACACCTCTGGATTTTAAGCCACTGAAATCCTTTTTCTGTTACTCACGGACAAATTGCATTCCTGACTCATATTTAATTTTTAAGCACAGTTATTCCGGCTGCTAGAATAACTCAAACATATGGGAGAAAAAGAGCATTGAGAAATAGTCCCTGCCAGTATATCACACTGGGGGAATGGCAATGGACGTGACCTTGGAGCTTGCCATTTAGAACGTACCTTAGGCCAGAAGAGAATGGAATCCCCTCTGACTCACTTTTACCACGTGTGTGACAGAACAGGTACTTCAATTTGACTGAAAACTGCTTCATAGTAGATTAAGCCACAAACTTCAAATAAGCCAAGCAGGAGGCAGTCTTGCTTCTGGGAGAGCTGGCTTGGCATCTTCTACTGTATGGGCTGCATGACCAAGCTGATCCACCCACCCCAGGAGGCAAGGCCAGTGGGAACTAGGTAGGGTTCCAGGCTTTCAGCCACAAGCAGGGCCTCAGGGCAGGGCACCAGCTCTAGAGTTGGAAGCAGGGCACTGAATCAGTAACTGCTAGGGCTGGGTAATTAAGAAATTAGCTTCCAAGTCAATTTCTTTTGTTTACAACTGTTAGCTCATTCTTAAAAAGGAAAGTTACTTTTCCTTCTCCCAGGAGTGTAGCCAGGCTCTGTGGTTTAAGTCCTGAGGTTCTGTTGAAAGAGGCTAAGTCATTGCCATCAGCAGCCTTTTTGTTACTGAAAGACAAAAAAATGGGAAACTATTGACTGTCGTTGGTCACCAGAGGAGACAAAACCTGAACGGGCCTTCGCTTTCTCTGTGGAATCAAGCTGGATTGTGTGACAGGGAGAGGTTCCCTGAGGGGGTAGAGGCAAGGAAGGCCCAGGTGCTGAGAAGGGGCTCAGGATGGAGGGCTCTGCTTATGGATCTGATTGGAGATGGCTCCAATGTAGGCCCTAGAGGTGGCAGATCTTCAGAAGGAGGGTGAAGGTGGAAGCACTATGGAGAGAAGTGAGAGTCTTGGGAGCCTCGGTGAAGGTCGCGGTGTCTGAGCACGTTGGGAAAACAGAGCTCCACGCACCGTGCAGGGTGTAGGCAGGGAACAGTGGTGAAGAGGGCCAGCCTGAACAGAGCCAGGGCCTCTGGCTCACAGCACATGTGCCAGGGAAACGGAGAGGAGGGGAGTCCCAACACTGATCACCATTGGACTTCTAGGGACCCTTGACACGAGCAGTTTGGAGACAGATTAATTCAACATCAATTCATTCATAACACATTGACTGAGAGCCTGCTTTGTGCCAAGCATCTTTTTCAGGCACCGAGGATACACACTTGAGGCTGCCCTCATGGAATTAATAGTCTAACGGCCTACGGAATGTTGGGAGGGAGACAGTAGGGAGAGTAATAAGCAAGCAAACAAATAAAATCATGACAAGTTTTGGAAACTGCAATGAAGATCCAACAGCATCTGTCACAGAGAGTAACACAGGTGACCAACATTAGATAAGGTGATGGGAAGGGCCTCTCTAAGGGAGGAGCAGCTACCTTGAGTCTGGGGTGTGAGAAGGATATGAAAGGAGACCAGGAAAGATCTTTCCAAAAAGGGGGAACTATACCTGCCAAAGCCCTGAAGGAGAACAGAGCTTGGCAGAGAGAAGTGAACAAAGGCCAGTGCGGGCTGGAGGGAGTGAAGGGGATGTGGCAGAGGGGGGGGTTGGGAAGACAGAAGGGGCCAGATAGAGCAGGGCTTTTTAAGCCTTAGTAAGAAGTTTGAAAAGTTAGAAATAAAATGGTGACGTGTCATAAATGTCGTGGCAGAATCCACATGCCCTTTACCTTATAAAGATTAGAAAAGAATGCATCAAAACAAACCCAGGTCTGTGGACCTGGACAGCCCAGAAGGAGAAGAAATGGGCATTGATTCAGGAGCTATGATGTAGGCAGGGGCCTACCTGCTGCAAACTGGCCTCAGAGAACTTAGGCAAGAGGTAAGTACATTTTGTAAGCTACGACTTATTGGGCACTTACTATGTGCCAGGCACTGTCCTAGTACTTCATAGGCATTATCTCAAGCAATCCTTTGTATCAAGCATGGTGCTGTGTGAAAAATAGCCTGTGCCAGACAGCCGCTAGTGGACTGTAATACAGAATTCTACTTAGAAAGGTCTTAGAAGAACTGAAAGGACAAAAGGGGATAGTGAGGCAGCCTAGAGATTAGCAACAATGGAAGAACACTACCCTCCCTAGGGCTGGAGTGACAAAGCCAGGTGCTAACAGAGCCACTAGGCAACAGCTGGGACCAAGGAGAGAGGGGCTGCCTAGGGGGAGCCGAAATCACAGAGCTGCCACCACTGGAGATGCCCCCTGAGAAAGAGGGGGGATACCCTCCCTGGCTTTTACCTCTTTCTGGCCTCGTCTGCCAGCCCTCCTACTGGCTGAAGCAAACTGCAGGGGAATCTAAGGAATGAATTTGCAGGGGTCTACCTCACCCACCCACCCAACCCCTCCCCAGACATAGAGTAGAGCAGAGAAGGATGGGGATTGAATCTGAGAGCAAATAGGCAAATAAGGTGCCCATCCTCCCAGCAGCCCCATGAGCTAGGAACTATTATTACCCTGATTTTCCATATGGGAAAACTGAGGCACAGGGAGAGGTTAGGTGAATTTGGTATGTGGAAGAACCCTTATTTGAATTCAGATCCACCTGATTCTAGAGCCGAAACATGGAACTGATAGCGTTACTCAGCCAGCATAGGTGACAGCCTGGGAGTTAGGACTGGGCCACCAGATCCCAGGTCTGAAAAGCTTATCTTTATGTTAAACCCCACTCCATGAAGGAGCTGAGGGTAGTGATACTAAGAGATGGTTGGCTTAAAAACTGAGCTGCTAGTTGGGACATCAGTGGACTAACCCTGAGTCCTTCCAGCAGAATGTCTGAGAGTTGTGACAGGACTTTGAAGCCCAACAACCTGGGTTCCAATCATGGTCTGCCATCTACCAGCTGTGTGACCCTGAGAAAGTTATTTAACCTCTCTGAGCCCCAAAATTCTCTCATTTTAAAAGTGGATTTGCTAATGTTCACTTACTGGGTTATTTTAAGGTAAAATGGAATAATGTATACAGATAATTAGCATATTGCCTGCCACATGGTGAGATTTACTAGATAGTAACTATTATTATGATTGTTGTTAGTCTCCTCTTGCATAGACTCTGGAGACAAAAGAGAGGTCCTATTCCTTTGAGCTTGAATCCTAGTGAAGAATTTGTCCTAAAATCTTTGGAACTCATATCAACCATTAAGGTTACTTTGTTCTGGGAAGAACGTCTCTGTATCAGTCAGGATGGGCTAGGTTATGATTCAGTAACAAATGTCTCAGAGTCTTGAGACAACAAAGTTTATTTGCCCATGCTACATGGACACTGCAGGTTATTACAGGGGCTCTGCTTATAAGGTCACTAAGGGAGGCTCCATCTTGACACTTGCTTCCTTGACTGCTGAGGCTGGGACCAGAGAGTATAGCGAACCATGCACTGGCTCTTAATCCACACATCACGTCTGTTCCCATTTCATTAGCTAAAGCATCATATAAAGCAAGAGAGTGAAGCAAGAGGTGGTGTAATCCCACCATGTGCCCAAAACAAGGTAACTAAACATTTATGAACAACCCTAATGACTATCAGAGCAACCTCAGTGAACCTTCTGGTTGGGCTGGATAAAGCAAAGGCCCCAATCTGGAATGAAGGGATTCAGGAGCCTCTAACAGGCCAGACTACCCTATATGACATCACAAAAGTTTGTCCTTGTTGTGCCTAGAATTGCATCTCCGAAGACATTGTCTTTTAGGGAAAACTTTTCTTCCTAAATATTGCTTAAGACCACTTCTCTGAAAACCGCTGTTGGTTCTTGGAACATATGATCCAACATGGTTTGTGGAGCTGAGATGCTGACGGTAAACAAAGCATCTTGTCTTCTGGGAGAGGGATCCTAATGTAGGCTAGATTCTTCATGCCCAGACTTACCCGGGACCTTTCTTCCACTGTTGTATAACCTGATGTCAGATTATTGCGTACTGATGGCTTGTGGAGCAAGTTCAAGCTCTGGGTGTAAGCCTCTCCTCAGCTCTCACAACCCCATGTCCTGCTGGATTTCTTTCTACCTACCTGAATGTTCTTTCTTGGCATCTTTTGCTGGTTCAAAGCCCTCCTTCACTCTCATTCCACACTCTGTCCTTAGCAGACCAGGAACCTAGGAGTCATTCTTAACTTCTTCTCACATCCAATCGAATGCTAACTTCTGGCAATTTTACCTTCTAGATAGCTTTAAACTCATCACCTTTTTATCTTCCTCTCTACTTGAACTGTCTTATTCCAGGCCACCACCATCTTCCCTGGGCAGCACAACAGCTTACTACCCGGACTCCTCATGTCTGCTTTCTACCCACCACCCTCCCAAACACCCCACATATCAGCCAGGATGAACATTTGAAAGTACAACACTGACGATGTCAAACACCCCCATTTCTCTGCCTGATCCCCGATTTTTAACCGATTAAAATCTTTTCAATTATTCCTTATAGTTTTTAGAACTGCCAATGCCTGGCACATTCCACCCTTGTTAATCTCATCACCCTCATCTCCTCCCACTTGCCCTCTTTTTCTCCAACTTCAGTCACCCTTTCTTTCTTTCAATCCCCAAGAAAAACGGGCTCTACTCTTCCATTGCACAAACTGCTTTCTCTGTCAGCAGAGAGAACATAACCCTTTTTTCTCTCCAACTCATGCTTCATAACGTAGCTCAGATCTCACCTCCTCATGAAAAACTTTTTGACCCTCAGACTAAGGCAGGCCCCATATCATATGCTTCTTCCCCAGGGGACTTATCACAATTATAATTGACTATTAATTAATTGTAGAATTAGCCATTTAAGATCTGCCTCTCCCTCTTGAATGTCCATCTTGATTTCTCCCATTCCTTTCCTTTGTATTCCTAGCACCTAACAGTACCTTGTACAATACAGATTCTTAAGATCTATTTGTCAAATGTCTAAATACAACATGATTAATTAACAATTAACAAAGGAGGGTGTGAATGGCTATGACAACGGTCAAGAGTCCTGGACAAGGGTAGCTCTAGGAACAGAAGTATTCAAGGAGAGATATATGAACCTAGAGTTTTGGGTGCTCAGGACTCACGGGTCTTGGGGAAGGCATGTATCCAAGCTTGACAGGGAGATAGGAAGCAGATTTCCCATTCCACTCCCACCCCAACTTCCTGAGCCAGAGTAGAGGGAAGAACATAATACAAGGGAGAACAGGGGCCCAACTCTCCAGTGGTAACCAGCAACACAGCGGGAGGTGGTCCACAATGGATAAGAACGCCACAATTAAGAACAAGGCAAAGCACACTAGTGCCCAATACACTTGAAGGAAGGAATTTGAAAATACTTGAAAGGGAAAGCTAGACATGGCTGGAGACAGACTTATTTTTATTTTTCTTCCCTCAGAATCAGTCTTTGTCAAAAAAGAAAAAAAGTTTCATGAAGGGGACAAGGAGAAACGGGCTTACTCTGCATTTATTCTTTTTCTAATGAGTTCAAAGTAAGCTAGAAACTTACTTATTAAGTCTAATTGAAAGGAAGATCAATAGAAGTTCAGCTGAGGCTCATTTTTAGAATACTTTGAAATAAATTTACTTTCATTACTTTTGGGGACATAGAAGCTCTAAGATTTTCTTTTGGAAAATTATTCTCCTGGGTATTCTAAACCTACTCCTTAAAACTGTCTCTGGCTTTTAACTTACAGATTTCCCAAAAGAAAATTTTTCCAAAGAGTGTTATCAACCCAGTTTCCAATTTCTAAATTGCCTGATATAAAGTGAAACCTGAATAAGCATGATGCAGCTGACTGCGGTTTTTTTGTTTTTTTTTTTAATGCACATTAGCATGCTAAAGTCATTAAACGTCCTATCATTTTTTTTTAATTTTATAACTACTTTATTTATTTATTTATTTATTTTTGGCTGTGTTGGGTCTTCGGTTCGTGCGAGGGCTTTCTCCAGTTGCGGCAAGCGGGGGCCACTCTTCATTGCGGTGCGGGGACCGCTCTTCATCGCGGTGCGCGGGCCTTTCACTATCGCGGCCCCTCCCGTTGCGGGGCACAGGCTCCAGACGCGCAGGCTCAGCAATTGTGGCTCACGGGCCCAGCTGCTCCGTGGCATGTGGGATCTTCCCAGACCAGGGCTCGAACCCGTGTCTCCTGCATTAGCAGGCAGATTCTCAACCACTGCGCCACCAGGGAAGCCCCTGACTGCTTAACCAAATATTTTCTGATGGTCCTCATCATATTATTCCATAAAATATTTGAAATTTATTACAAGGATGACCTCCAACATGAAGGTAAGATATTAGAAAACAGGCTTTCCATAATTGAGGGTCACAGGGTGCAATCCTCTCTCCCAACCCCGCTTTGTTATTCCGCTGTCTTGCAGGGGGATTAAGTCTGACCCTTCACTCAGTTAGGATGACTTACACCTCACCTGTTCCTGTTGCGTATCCAATTCTGCTTAGGAGATGGCAAAACATTTTCCCCTTTATCAAATTATTTTACAGTTACTTTTTCCAGAGGCTTTCTGTTCTGGTCCAGTGTTCCTACTTCACCTCTATCTGTAAATTTAGCCCACATACATGAATTGTAGAATTCCTAGTAACCACTATAGGCTATGGGTGGGATTACACAAACCTTAATATCCACAATGTTGGTTTTTCTACAGATTATTTATAAGTGATTTTCTTAAGAATAGTCTGTCTAAATTTCTAGGCCACCTGCTCATTAGCTGTTGATGATATTGGGTTGTCCAAAAAGTGCCTTTGGTTTTTAAGTAAAAATATAAGACACATTTTTCATTTTCACCAAGAACTTCATTGAACAACATATTCACTCTTTTGTTCCACTACCTTCTGCCACTTTTCAGGCAACTTCATAATTCCATCTTCCCAAAACTTTTTATCTTTTTTGAGCAAAGAACTGTTCCAGGTACCTTTTACAGTCTTCCAGGGAATTGAATTTTTTTCCATTAAGAGAATTTGGTAAAGACTGAAATAAATGGAAATCCAAAGGTACAATGTCTGGTGAATAAAGCGATGAATCAGAATTTCCCAGGCAAGGTGTAACAGCTTTTGCCTGATCATCAAAGAAACATGCGGTCTTGCATTATCCTGATGGAAGATCATGCGTTTTCTGTTGACTAATTCTGGACGCTTTTCGTCGAGTGCCACTTTCAGTTGGTCTAATTGGGAGTGGTACTTGTTGGAATTAATCGTTTGGTTTTCCGGAAGGAGCTCGTAAGAAGACTCCCTTCCAATCCCACCATATACACAACATCACCATCTTTGGATGAAGACCAGCCTTTGTTATGGTTGGTGGTGGTTCATTTCACTTGCCCCACAATCTCTTCCATTCCACATTATTGTACAGTATCCACTTTTCATCGCCCATCACAATTTGTTTTTTTGTTTGTTTGTTTGTTTTAACATCTTTTTGGAGTATAATTGCTTTACAATGGTGTGTTAGTTTCTGCTTTCTAACAAAGTGAATCAGCTGTAACACACGGAAAGGTCAGGGAATGGACAACAATGTATTTGGAGACACTTGAGCTGAGACCTCAGCCATCTCATCCTTGGATTTGTTTTTTTTTTTTAATGCTTTACAGAGAAGCATATATTTTTGATTAACAGTGCAGCAATATCTATAATGACTGAGAGGATCTGCCAAAAGAATAAAGCCTCCTACCCACCCCCACCAAAAAGAAAACTCTTAAAACAAATTGTGTGGATGGACCTAGAGTCTGTCATACAGAGTGAAGTAAGTCAGAAAGAGAAAAACGAATAACGTATGCTAACACATATATATGGAATCTAAAAAACAACAAACAAAAAAATGGTTCTGAAGAACCTAGGGGCAGGACAGAAATAAAGACGCAGATGTAGAGAATGGACTCAAGGACATGGGGAGGGGGAAGGGTAAGCTGGGACGAAGTGAGAGAGTGGCATTGACATACATACACTACCAAATGTAGAATAGATAGCTAGTGGGAAGCAGCCGCATAGCACAGGGAGATCAGCTGGGTGCTTTGTGACCACCTAGAGGGGTGGGATAGGGAGAGTGGGAGGGAGATGCAAGAGGGAGGAGATATGGGCATAGATGTATATGTATAACTGATTCACTTTGTTATAAAGCAGAAAGTAACACACCATTGTAAAGCAATTATACTCCAATAAAGATGTTAAAAAAAATAATAGTTACAATAATAAAATTATCTACTTGGTCAATAACCTCACTTTATAAACCACGGTGACTCTTAGCCAAATTCAAATTAAGCAGTATAGTCAGCTGATTCTCTTCTGCATGTGACATGCAATCTGTTCTTATTCACAAAACCAAACGTGGCACAAATAGGAATCCTGTTATTAATCAGGCATGTGCTTCACGATTTTACAACATGGCTGCCATTCAGACACATCCAAAATGATAATTATTCTGAGCCATTAATTACAGCTGGACAAACTATATTATGCAGAACTGTGAAGGGTCTTGGAATGTTGAGTATAAAACTCAATCTATGGTTTTAATCTGTGTGTGCCCCATTTTCCTCATCTGCAAAATAAGTCTAATAATAGTACATACTTTATAGGGTTAATGTGAGGATTAAGAGTTAAAATATATAAGGCTCTAGGACAGTGCCTGGTGCATAGTGGGAACTATATAATGTTTGCAGTCATGATAAGAATCCCCAGGAGAATGTGTAGTCCTCTAAAAGGAAGGCTGCATTTGACCCAACAACCATCAATCCCCTTTGCTTTCACAGGTCATAAGTGATAAATGTGGTCTTTGAGAATCACAGGCTTGCCCAGCTCCAACTCAACAAATGTTCCTTTTCCAGTTAGAAAATTTCTAGAATTTTCCTTTGATAACCATGTTATAGATTGAGTCAGTAAAGTCTTTAAAGCAGTAGTTCCTAACTTTTTGGAATCAGGGAACACTTTGAGAGTGTAATGAAACTCTAGACTTCCTCCTGATTAAAAAAAAAATGTACATGTAAAAGTTTGCATTCCATTTCAGGGGGCTCATAACCGCCCCCCCCATGATCATTCATGGACCCCAGATTAAGAATCAGTGTTTGAAAGCATGGCTTGGAAGAGAGCCACCTTTGGATCTTGTTCTTTTGAGAATGTCTGAAACAAAATGAGACAGAAACACATACTTGCACATTGTAAAGGAAGTATTAATTACTGTTAGCCAAGGGGGTTGATAAATAAGGGGTTCTGGTGAGGATAAAGGTGATGAAAGAGGAGGAGAATGAAGAGGAGAACACGAGGGGGAGGAGGAGTCACCCCAAATGGATCAAAGTTGATAAACTAAATGTACACTTTTACCTTTAAGTGAGCAAAGTATGCACACTGCTTGGAACTGGAACTTACCGTATGGCTATAATTATTCACAACTCTGGAGGCAGTTTATCTGATTGTATCAAAGCTTTCTTTTAAACCTCAGACAGGTAAAATATTATCACTGGGGCTCTTCACCCCCTGTTCAATGACTGAGATACAAAAGAAATGCTAATTATGGGAATTGAGCTGTGAATTTTGAGTGACCCTAGGGACAAAATGATTATCTGGTTGTCTTAAGTTGCGGGAAATTTATTAGGGGGTTTTAAGATTACATTAACTGATTTTTACCTTAAGTGCTCCACCTGGAGAAGCATTAAAGTCTCCCCCGATAAAGAATGATTTCAAAGAGGTAATGGCATTGGCCAGAAGACTTTTTTTTTTTGGTGAGCCGGGGGTACTGTAAGGAGAAAGCCCAAGTGAGGCGGAGGTGTCCTGCTGGGGCCATGTGATGGGCTTGGCACTTTGACTAGGGCTCACTAGAGCCCCTACTCATCTCCTATTTCCGACAGTGATGAATGCCAGAGACCAAAGAGGAAGAATAATATATTTACAACAAAGGTCATAGAATGAGGCCAAGGACCCAGTTACATTTCTGCCCCATTATGATCTTACATTGCATCCCTGCCTCTAAAAGTCAAACATCTTCTCAGGATCTGTGAGCGGTGACATGCTCTTACCCGTGCTGACCTCTGTTCCCGTGTCTTCTACCGTCTCCCCCACCCCAAAACCTCCACTCCGCCCCAGTCCCCAAGGCCATCTCCTTGTTCTTGGACCATCCCAAGCTCACCCCTGGCTCAGGGCTTCTGTATTTATTGTCCTCTCTGCCAGGAACATTCCTTCTCTAGATATTTGCATGGCTGACTCATTCTCATGTTTCAGTCTGAGCTCAGTTAGCAAATTTCTGTCCCCTGCTTTGGCACTTTCCTTCATACTGTCCTATTTTATTTATAGCACTTATCACTGTCTGAAAGTAATCTCTTGATTTATTTTCTTCCTATTGTCAGTCTTCCCCATTAGACTGTAAGCTCCATGAGAGCGGGGATCGTCTATGTCTTGATCACTGCTGCAGCCCCCCAGGCTTAGCAGAGGGAAAGCAGTAGAAATACATTTGGTGGGTAAAGGAATGAATGATCATCATAATAGCTACATTTATTGAGCCTTTCCTCTGTACCAGGCACAGGGCCGCAAATACTCTCTCACTGAATTCTCACAGCAACCCTCCAAGGTAGGTATTTCTTATCCCCACAGTACAGATTAGGTTTCAGAGAGTTTATATGGCTTTTCCAATGTCAAAGCAAGAAAGTAACCAAGACCTGATTTGAACCGAGGTATGTTTAACTCCCACATTACACTCTAAATCAGGAGTCAGCACGCTTTTTTCCATAAAGGGCCAGATAGTAAATATTTAAGGCTTTATGAGCCACATGGTCTCCGTTGCAACTCCTCAACTCCGTTGTGGAAAGCAACCACGACAATACACGTACAAAGGGGCCTGGCAGTGTGCCAGTACAACTCTATTTATTTACAAGCAGTGGGCAGGATTTGGCCCAGGGGCCATAATTTGCAGATCCCTCCTTTAAATCATCATTCTATCTGTGCTTTGCTAGAAGGGGGTTAAACAAAACAGGAGGAGGGGAGTAAAAGAAAAGCATTAAAATGCGCGCCCTTCAAATAAGAAAGACAGCAGGTGGATAAACTAAGTTTAAAAAGGCAAAATAGGCGATGGAGTTCTGGTAAGAGTTATGACTCTACTTCTTCAACTTCTCAACTAATATAACCATCACTGAGACCACAGGAGAGTTTGATGCAAATATGGTATTCTGTTTGAACCAAGTTTCCATTCATATTGTAATTATCCGTGATTTCACCTGCCAACACCCTAATAGACCACACATACCCTCCATCCCAAGCAGGCCCAAGATAGGCAAGATTGAAGGATAAAGTATCCCGAGACACTGTGACTATTAAAACTCTTCCTCTCTCAACCACTGAGCCTGAAAACTTCAGTCTTTTCTTCTCAAGCAGAGGTATGAGTTTGTTGGCAAGAGGTGAAAGACAAGACATGAATCACAGGTCAGAGCCAGCCCAGAGAAATCTCCCGCAGCCTCATTGAGAAGGTGAACATATTGGTGCCCAGGTGTTTAATCAGAGTGGCTCTCGAGACTGAATATCAGCATTAACGCGAAAGATCAACTCACCAGTCCCTTGAGCCTGGGCTGCAGGGTAAGGGCTGAACTTTGGGAAGATGGGAGGTAGGGACAAAGGTGGTTTCTATAGCGCTTGGCTATGCTGGAGTCTTGGGGGCAAGACCTCCTCCCTGCCCTGTTTTTCTCTCAGGCAGCCCTAGGGCATTAGAAACACTGTAGACAAAATACTCATTTCTCTCTTACCCTGAAGAAACTGTCCCTCTGGAAACAGCATGTGGCTCTTAAACCAAGAGGTGCATTTTCCTCAATCTGTATGCAGTTTTCTAAACATGGGCTTTAAATGTTTGAATAGTGACAAAGATTCAAACCTCAGTCAGGCTCCTGAAGCTTTTCCGAGGCCCATGTGTGTGCTTTCTTGTAAAATCCAGTTTTTGTAAGAACGCTGCTAAGTCAGTTTCACCAGAGTCCCCATCTTTGATATCTGATTGGGTTCCTTATCCTCTGTCATCCCCCAGGTGATATCTGACACCCGAGACTTCAGCAAAGAATCCTGTTGGGTCAGTTTACCCAGAATCCCCCTCACCCATGATGTTTCTTCTTGGTAATTTTCCACCCACTGACCCCCAACCTGCCCCTTAGCTATAAATCCTCACTTGCCCAGGCTGTACTTGGAGTTGAGCCCAATCTCTCACCCCCACTATAAAAACCCATTGCAGTGGTCCCAAGTAAAGCCTGCCTTGCCATCTTTAACAAGTGTTGTTATTTTTTTTCCCTCTAACACAGGAAGGCAGCCCCAGCATGGTAGAACCAGCATCTAGAGATGCAACATCTGACCCAGCTCTGCCTTAACCAGCAATGATGTCCTGGGTACCCCTCGCCACTCGCTTCCTTTTTCTGAGCCTATTTTCTTATCAGTAACACAATGAGTCAATTTCATACCTTTTCATCCACCCAGACGTCCATCTTTTTGTTGTCTGTTGAACATCTACTATATTTATTGTTGTTAATAGCCACTATTTCAGATCGTTTATATTATTAATAAAAATTGATTTCTATTGAACACTTAGTATTTTACCAGAATTGTGCCATGTGCTTTCCATGTGTTCTAATATTTAATTCCTCATGAGGAGGAACCCTTGTGATTGCAGACTCACAGATATGACAGCTGAAGTTCAGGGAGGTGACATAAATTTCCCAAGGTCAATCAGAGAGTAAGTGGCAAAGCTGGGATTTGAGCCTGAACCTTTTTTTCTCTTTTTTTTTTCCTGAGAACTACACTGCCTTCATGAGCCCTGTAGCCCCTGGTCAGAGTCTGACCAGAGAGAAAAATGCAGATTCAAACTCCCTTGCCTTAACTAATTTCTTTTAATTAATTAATTAATTAATTAATTTTATTTTTGGCTGTGTTGGGTCTTCATTGCTGCATGCGGGCTTTCTCTAGTTGCGGTCAGCAGGGGCTACTCTTCGTTGTGGTGCGCAGGCTTCTCATTGCGGTGGTTTCTCTTGTTGCGGACCACAGGCTCTAGGCACGTGGGTTTCAGTAGTTGTGGCACGCGGGCTTCAGTAGTTGTGGCTCATAGGCTTCAGTAGTTGTGGCTCACGGGCTTAGTTGCTCCGCGGCATGTGGGATATCCCCGGACCAGGGCTCAAACCCGTGTCCCCTGCATTGGCAGGCAGATTCTTAACCACTGCGCCACCAGGGAAGTCCCTGCTCTAACTTTTTATTACTGTACCGTGATGGCTTTCGCTGGGTCAGGCTACAAAATACCAAGATGTTTTGCCTGGAGGAGATAGTGTAGGACCTGCCATGGATGTTCAGCGCATGGCCTTTGCCCTTGAGACACTTAGAACCCAGGAGAGATGATAAAACCCACAGCCCAGTCCATGCCCCAGGAGGAGCAGTGCTGATAACCCACAAAGTGGGAGTTCCCTCATCCTCAATTCCTTATTGTCATTTTTGTGCTCAAGCCAGCATGAAACAGTGGCATCTGCAAATCTCTGGTTATTGGAGAATCTTTTTCTTTGCTAGGGAGAGGCAATCCCTTTAAGGATGGACCAAGTCAACAATCTGGTGGTACAAGAGATCTGGGGCTCCCCTCAAAACAAAGAGTTGAAGATTTATTTTTGAGATGACATATCAGCGTCAGCTTGACAGGGAGGAGTTTGTGGGCACATGGTGGGATAAGCATAGATTCCCAGAAACAGCAGAGCAAGGCTGGCAAAGTAACTGGTTTGTACAGATCTGATTCTCTCAGGGTTGGGGGAGAGAAAAGGGGAATGAGTTTAACTACTGAGTGTCTACTATGATCTATGTGCTTTTATATACACTGAGCATTAGGTCCTCACAACAATGTATAACGTTGCTGTTTTACAGATGACGCTAGCAAGAATCCAAACAGGAATTCTAGCTCTTCTTTTCACACTTTACCTCAATGCCTGTGTAGATACCGTACTAATCTAATTCAGCTTTTCATGAAGTAGATGGCACTCTCTCAATAGAATATCTATAAAAAATATTTAGGCTGTAAAACCTAATACAGTGCACAACACACAGTGGGAGCTCAATAAAATAAGATAAAAGAACAACTCCTAATGTGGTTTCTCAAACATAGGTATCATCTGATCCAACAGCTCTCAGCTGGGGGTGATTTTGCTCCCCAGGGGACATTTGGAAATGTCTGGAGAAATGCTTTGTTGTCACAAAAGGAGAGGAGTGCCACTGGTATCCAGTGGGTAGAGGCCAGGGTGCTGTTAACCATCCTACAATGCACAGGACAGCACCACAACAAAGAATCATGACCCATAATGTGCCGAGGTCGAGAAATTCTGATCTAATCCAGCATGTTTCACGAGGAAGCCATGACCCAGAGAGATAAGGAGACTTGCCCAGGTTCATACATCAGCAACTGGTTGATGACATCCCCTGAAGCCTTCTACAACGGTTCTTGCCAGACCTCAAGGCTAGCCAGCCAGAAGGCTGCCTGCCATAAGAGGGATGGGTTCAGTGGGAAGGAAAGACCATGTTGGCATAATGGCCCAGGCAAACCAAACACAATTCCACAGGTTCAAAAGGACCAAGACTGTCGCTCTTCAGTCTGGATCATCCCCTGAATAAGCAGCCAAGGGAGGTTCTGGAACTAGGAGACCAAGACTCAGAACACAGAGTGCTCACCTAGAGGCCTTTGCTGCCACCAGCTTCACACTCCCACTCCTTCCTTTCCTTAGGGTTGCAAACCAAACACAAGGATCAAGTCAAAGAAAGAATTTTCTTTTAATAGTTAAATAGGCAAGCTAAAAATATTAATGATTGGGTGGTCATATTAGGTCAAGTAGATATTGCCAGAAACTGATTCTCTCTAAAACATATTAGTCCTTTGTATTGCCATTGTTGCCACCAACAATTTTTGGGCCTCTTATGTGCCAAGAGATGCGTTGGGTCCCAGGGGAGAGATGGGCAGAAGGAGAAGAGGTGTCCACTAACATCACACATAAGTTATATCCTTGACCCCAAGAAGTACTCAGTCCAAACATGAGGGTCTCCTTTGCAACCGCCATCACAGAGCAAAGCCAACATTGCAAAATGGGTAAAACAAAACCCTCCTTACAGCTAAATGAGGGTAAAACAAAACCCTCATTTATCCTATTTTATTGAGCTCCCACTATGTCTTGTGCACTGTATTAGGTTTTACAGCCTAAATCATACTAAGCCCAGTATGATTCACTCATTTTAAACAACTTTTAACACAAACACTCAACTTCAGCCCAAGAATTTGGACTTTACCACTTGTGTCATCAGGATTTGGTTTGCCTGGGGGACATTTTCTTTTATCCATCAAGCTTCATGGGGGACTTCCAATGCCCTAGATCACACCTAGAATGACAGGGTAACCAGATGCAATATGGACTTCACTTAACCAGAGGAGATGCTTTGACCCCGAGGTCCCCTAACCTGAGAAGGTAAACAGAGGGCCCCCAAAAGGCTACCCTGAGCCAGGGTACTGGCATCTTTTCCAGCAGTCTCTAAGCTGCCTCTCAGTGGAAGCTGGAGATCTCAGTTAACACAACTCTGAAGATGGACTTTTATCTTGAAATTTCAATGAAAAATTAAACATCCTGATAACACTGAGTACTAATGGCTTTTATTTCCATTGCAACTGCTTTCTGAGACAGATAATTCCCCTTTAGATTTTCATGAGTTTGGCCCAGAAATCGGATATTCAAGGCATTAAACATACAGGAGCCTGGGATGCCAAGAAAACAGTAGTGTCTATTTAAGGATTTGGCTGCCACAGGCAGCTAAATGTCTTGGGGAAGTGAGTGGAATTTGAATATATCAGCTCTGCCACTCTGCTGCAGACTGGAAAATCAGATACTAAGAAAGACACCCCAGGGGCTCCTGCTTGGGTCTGGACATGGGTGCTAATTTCAGGGATGAGCAGCTTGATGGGCAATGATTCCCAGACCTTGAGCTATCACTTTTTTATTCTGCCCAGTCATAATATTAAAATTAAACTCAACAGAAATTGACAATCTACAAACAACATCATTTAATAAAGAAAGAATGTTTTAACAACCCAACAAGCAGGATGGACAGACTCTCAGAACAAGGGGAAGTTTCTCAAATTGAATACCCATAGCCATCTTAAAGACGTGCTACTTTGTCCTTAGTTCTTATGTCACCAGAGACTGGAAAAACCTCATAGACCAGCACCTATCTGCAGTGTGGAATCTGGGTACTGTGAGTAGCCACTGGAGTTGTGTGGAGAAGAATTAGACTCGAGACCCAGGTTGAATGGAGAAGATATTCCAGGCCAAGGATAAGCAGGGGTGAGGGGTAGAAATGGGGGCACAGAAGTTGCCCTGAGAATAAACCACTGCTCTATTGAGGCACCCTCCACGCGGTAATGCTACAGTACATTGCTTGTTTAATTACCCGTCTCTTCCACTGGGCTTTAAGTTCCTTGAGAGTAGTGTCTGTGTCTTGTTGCCCTGAGTCACAGAGCTAATTAGACGTGGTGGTGTAGCAAGCGGGCATTCGAAGGAGCAATGGCAAAGCGCAAGGGACACACAGTGCTGCTTCCAGGACCCATATGATCTGAGGATTAGAAGGCACATTTTCTATTACCTAATCATGCATGCAGTTTCTGCCTGGTGTAGTGGGAGGGGGCCGCACCTCCATCCTACCTGGCAGGCTCACCCTGAACATCCGCCCACAAGATAATTAAAGTGTGCCCCAAGGGGAGCTTGATGGGAGTTAGGACTGTTGCTGCCCCAGGAAGGTACCAGGGGACCACTGAGCCAAGGCTCAGCTCTGCTGCCTACGTCTGAGCAGCTGTCTGAGCAGCGGCAGGGCTGAGGGTGTGGAGAAGCCAGCCTCCTGCCTGCTTGCTGCTTGATCCTCCCGTCTCCCCACTGCCAAGTCCGAGGAGAGTTCTCAGTCCCAGGGTTTTCACTTTTCCCAGGCCCTCGTTCCTCAGAGTCACTTTCTGGAACTGAGTCAAAAAAAACATCACCGACACAGTTACCAGGAGACACCAGGGTTCAGTTCCACAGCAAGTACCCCTTCCCTGCAGAGAAAGTCCAGCCCACAGGGAAATGGATGTTGCTTTCTTTCAAGGCTCATTTTGGGTGTCTTTTTTTTTTTTTTTGAGCCACTCTGATTTTTGGCAGGATGTTGAAGCACAATAAACAGAGCCAGCCTCAGCTAAACATCCTGCCATCCCCACCGGGCACTGGGTGCAGGCCAAATGCAAAGCTCACCGAGCAAGCGCGCTGAGGCAAGGGGAGGACACGGGGTGGGGAGAGGACTCAGGAGCCCAGGAGTGATGATGGAGCGTTTTCATTAGCCAGCTCAGTGTGACAACCAGAGCCCCATTAAACATCTGAAATGCAGCTCTGCAGCTGGAGAACTGAGCTCCACCTTGGTGGGATTAGCAAGGCTGAGGGTTCTGGGAACTGAATGGTGAGAGTGAGTTTCCCATTGCAAATATCCTGCCATTTTCCTCTTACGACCTATTGGGGAGAATTTGCTTTGGGGTACTACTCGCTATTCAAAGTCTTGCTGGAAATGGTCTTGTGTAGTGTATTGTTTATGGCATGGCATCTCTGTTCCTTTCACACCATCCAATCCTCTGTGACTCTCCCACCAAACAGAGGATTTTAAATCCTGAATTCAGGGGAAGACAGTTATGTGCCTTGGGGTATCAATCCTACTGCCTGTCTTCCCACCATGACTGCTCCCTTCAGGCATCACTGGCTAAAACACTGATGAACCTGGGAGGTCCTACTAAGCTTTACTGTGGCAAGCAAGCAACAGGTGGGGGCTGGCTAGCAGACAGCTGAAGGCAAAAGAGTGAGGCCCCAGCTAAGGAAGAGGAGACGGAGGGAGAATTGATATGCCTCTGAGGGTCACGGGGACAGGGTCCCCCACGGGGAAGGTGGGAGAGAATTGAAAATGCTGACACTGTTCTTTCAGGAGCCTGAGACTGACCATTTCCTTTCATCACTCTCCGCAGGTTTAACCTCCCCATCACCTCCCAGAACTTCTGGCTTTGTCTGGAAAAAATGCTAACCAGCTCCTTACAAGAGCCATCACTGAAGCCCCAGCCAGAAGGCTCACAAAAGACACTGTGTGCAGTGCGAAAGGAATACGGTGCTCCTGGGAGGCTGAGTGGGTGAGGACGGGGGCAGCCTTGGGCACACTCATGGGCAGCCAGAGAAGATGATGAGCCCACCCCCAAATCCTCGGCTCCCTGCTCTCCTCCCAGCCTGCTTGCACGTGGAATTTCACCACCAGAGATGACCGCCCCAAGGTAGGTTAGTCATCCAGGACGGACGTGTAGGAAACTGGGGGAGAAAGACACAGAGAGCCTGTTATCTGGCCCCTCCCACCCCAGCGTCCCTGGGAAGGAGTTAGGGATTTTCATCTGATAGAAACGATCCCAGGGGAGTGAGGATACTGGGTTCCAGCTGGGGAGTAGGAGGAAGGCGCTGGAGAAAAGGGATTCTAGGAGACAGAATCGGCCAATTCTTCCTCCTGCCCTCCCTGAGTTTGGGCCCAGCCTCTCTCCAGCAGTGGAGGCAGTTGGGTAGAAGAGCCCTGGACAGGGATTTAGGAGGTTCCCGTTTGATCTGGCTCCATCCTGCTCTGGGTCAAGGAGTCATAAAACACCAGAGAGCAGCGACGCAGTCTTAGGAATCATTCAGTTCTTCAAAGAGGGCTTTCTTGACTAGCTTTCCACCCCCATCCAGATCAGGTCCTTTGTTCTTTTTCTCGCCACAGATGGGGATGACCTATTTATTTGTGTGATTTTTTTACTGCCTATCACGCCCCACCCCATTTAACTGTAACCTCCAGGAGGGCAGGGAGCTTTCTCTGCCTCATTCTCCACTATATCCCAACGCCTCGCGCACAGTAGGCACACACCGCTATTTATTGAAAGCAGAATCTCTATTCGCAAAGTAACCCCATGAGAGAAGTATTATACCTGTTTCACAGAGGAGGAAATTGGGGCTTAGACAATTTAAATAACAAGTTGAAAAAGCAAACTTCAGCAATGGATCTGAATGACCCTTCCCCCATGCTGCACTACTCTTCTAACCAAGATTGGCAGACTAGGGAGATTCCCTTAACCTGTGGGCCTTGGCTTAGGTTTTTGGGGCTGTGATGTTCTAGAACCAGATGCCCAGGACATCTGGGAGAGAGGAGGAGCAGGAGAGGGATCGCTCTAGAACAGAGGACAGCTCAGAGCCGGTGTCCCCGGGCAGGTGCCCGGTCTTGCCAAGCCAGGTGCTAGATCAGGGTCCAGGAAGCATAACTCCGTGTACTAGGCTTATCCTCTACCTCTTGATATTTCCCTTAAAATTATGAGGGGGAAGCAGGATTCACTTTGATGAACTTCTCAGGCCAATTACTCTGAAGAGTCTCAAGAAATCCAATAGGGCCTCAGTAGAGAAAACTCCCTGGGAACCACGAAGCAGTCAGCAAGAAGAACGATCTTCCATCCTGTGGAGCAGTTTTGTGAGACAAAGCCTTGATAGCATCCTGCTGCAGCTAACAAAGCAGGCACAGTCCGGATACAAACACTCAAGAATTAAGACAACACAGATGGAAACATTTGGAGATTAAGACAGCCACCAAGACTAGAGAAAGGAAATGCAGTTGGCATGGCTATTTCTTAACCTAAAATGCATAGGGAAAAATCAGTTTTAAGAATAGCCATGTAGCATAAAAGTATTCTTTTCCAGTTAATGCCAAAATAAAATCGTTTTTCTTATTCTTGTATCATATCCTCCCCTCCTCAACCACCTCCAGCTAAACCTAACAATTAGAGAGGACGGAATCCATACTTTCATCTCCCTTTCACCTTCATTCCAAGTGATGAAGACCCTGTTGGCACCACAAGGAGCCCAGCTTTCATCCGTAGCAAGGAAGTCCTTTGACATCAAGCTCTGTCTGCCCACCTCAAGCTCAAAAAACACCACCGAGGTGGGACTATAATAAGGATGAGAATGGCCGAGTCACATCAGGTGCAGATCCCAGACAAAGTGGGAGACAAATTCTCCTAAGCAACGAGCTTGGTCCCACTCTTCCTTCTCTGATGCCAACAGCACGAGCATTGGTACCACCAAGCAGGGCTTTGAGGATCAGACTTGACAACGTTTCAAGCTGAAGCAACTGGATTTCTCATAAAGTGTGCAGAACCCTCTCAGGACTTTGGGGTTCTGAGCCAGCGGGAAGGATGACAAGGAGACCAAGGGGGCAGCTAGACCTGGGGAAGGATTTCATGGGGGCAAAACACGCAGACCCGAACGATACCTCACGATCGCGCTTACACCTCTCTCCAGCTGCAGACAGCTCATTCCTTGGCTCTGCCTTTCTGTAGAATTCCAAGATTCTGAGTTCTCTTTCCTTCCACTTCCTTCCTCCGCTTTCTCTGCCTTTCCTGCTTTCCAGTTTACTGCCCCAGCCCTTTCCCCACCCCCTTTTCTAATGTCTTGACATCTTAAGAAATTAGACCAACATCCCCAGAAAAAAAATTTTTTTAATACCTGTATCCTTGACTTTGTGCTGTTTGAGGAATTATTTCCAACCAGTTGATTAGCAAAGCTGATGGAGACTCTGGAGAAAACAGCCCCAGCCTGAGTGTGGGGATGAATGAAAATCTCTTCGGGGTGCTTGTTTGTATGGCCAAAGACTGAAGGACTTTGGGTGCTCGGTAGTAACCTCAGAAAAAGTCCCCAGGCAGCAGCAACTCTCCCAGCACAGTGTCGAAACACCACAGGAGGAGGAAGCCCTCTTTAATCAAATAATAACCAGTCAGAGATAAGGCCTTCTAGGCCGAGCTCAGCCAGCCAATCACACGCTTCCTCCTGACCGCAAAGGCAAACAGACCCGGGGCTGAGTCTGAGTTTCAGGGCTTGTTATAATTTAATGATGCTGCCGCTGGTGTCTTCTTGGCTTTGCCTGGCGGGATTTTCTGACTAGGAAGTGAAACCCCAAGCTCAGGAACCTAATTGTCAGTGGAGGCGCCTGGCCCAGGGGCTGCAGCTGAGGGCCCTGAGTGATCACGTGGCACCCAGCTCCCTGCACAGGTGCTTCCACGTCACTAGGAGGACCCTTGCTGCTCCTGGGAAGCAGGCTTGGGTCAGCAGGGGGTGAGCATATTTGACACCAGCTGTGCAACTCCTTGACTGTGACCCTGAAGAGGTGGTGGAGACCCCAGTGACTCTCCCTCACGTATTGGAGATGCTTCACATGCATTTCCTAGGCGTCCTTGATTAGCAGTGACTTTGAGATTTTCTTTATTCTTCAGCCTTCCCAATCACCCTCCCCTTCCAATGCTATCAGTGCTCCATTAGGCCACAGAGGAATCATAAAGAGGGTGGGTTCTGGAAGCTTAGCAGGCCTGGGAGTGAATAATGGCCCTCCATCTCTCCAGCCCTGAACACGCCTCTTAGCCCCTTCCTCATTGCCGCATGCCACGTCCCCGTGAGGTTCTTACGGGCCCTGAGGAGGTGTAAACAAACCCTTAAGAGGTATTGATATATTAGAGGTCAATATCTAAAGGAACTTAAGGAGAACCCCTTTGTTAGGTGAATAACACTAAGCATCAGCAGAATCCATTTTAGGGCATTTCATCACCCCCGCCCGTTAGCAGTCATTCCTACTCCCCGTACCCCAACCTCCCCATCAGCCATTCACTCAACAATATTTATTTGGCGTCTCTCACTGGGGGAGCACCAAGGTGAGTTCCCCAGCCTCACGAAACAATGTTACAGCACAGGAGGCAGGAGTTTATTAGAGTCCTCAGTGCACGGAGCCAACGGCAGGGCAGTGAAGGGGGCTTTGTCACGGAGGATTTGGTCCCGTCCAAAGGGGACAAGGGAGAAACCAGCAACGGCGCACGGGAAATGGACTCAAGTCGGGGGGCCAAGTGCAGCCAAACTTTCCCCAAGGGAACTCCCTACGGGTATCAGACCAGGGGATAAAAGAGGAAAACCAGAGTTGTATCGCCACTCCTTTTAAAAAACTATATAACAGCCTCATGGACATTAATTCCCATACCATACAATTCTCCCATTTAAAGTACACCATTCGGGCTTCCCTGGTGGCGCAGTGGTTGAGAATCTGCCTGCTAATGCAGGGGACATGGGTTCGAGCCCTGGTCTGGGAAGATCCCACATGCCACGGAGCAGCTGGGCCCGTGAGCCACAATTGCTGAGCCTGCGCGTCTGGAGCCTGTGCCCCGCAACGGGAGGGGCCGCGATAGAGAAAGGCCCGCGCACCGCGATGAAGAGCAGTCCCCGCACCGCGATGAAGAGTGGCCCCCGCTTGCCGCAACTGGAGAAAGCCCTCGCACGAACCGAAGACCCAACACAGCCAAAAATAAATAAATAAATAAAGTACACCATTCAATGATTTCTAGTATATTCACACAGCTGTACAGAATGAATTTTAGAACATTTCATCACCCCAAAAAGAAACTCCTTCTCATTAGCAGTCATTCCCCATCCCCTGCCCTCCACTCCCACCTCTGCCAGCTCTTGGCAGCCACCAATCTACTTTGTCTCCCACGATTTGCCTATTCTGGACATTTCACATAAATGGAATCATACACTATTTGACTTTTGTGACTGGCTTCTTTCACTTGCCGTAATGCTTTCAAGGTTCACTTCATTGCTTTTTATTGCTGAATAATATTCCATTGTAAGAATATACAACAATTTGTTTTTCCATTCATCCATTGGTGGACCTTTGGATTGTTTCCACTTTTTTGCTGTTACCAATAATGCTGCTATGGACATTCTCCACTCCCTTTTATCCACAAATTCACAATCTCATAGCAGGGAAATAAGAAGGAAATAAAGCAGGTGAGAGAAGTAGCTTTTGAAGGACATCTCTCTAGCCAGAAGAGAGAATAGCACAACAGTAGCTGCGCATGATATTTGCACAAATTTTCACAACACATAAAGCACTGTCATACATTCCCTCTCATGTAATCCTCCCCTCAAGCCTAGGGATGAGGGAGGTATCCTTTTTATTGCCATCTTAAAGATAAGATCATAAAGAATAAGGAAGTTTGGGTAACTTGCCAAAAGTCACCCAGCCAAGAACTGAGCCAGAATTAAGTTCTACCTTCTTTGTACTGCAGATCTTCACACACAAAACGGGCTTTATTCTTCTCTTACATACTCAGACTTGGCTTCCAGGAAGCGTAGTCCAAGGGAAAAAAAATGAGGAAGAAGAAAGAAAGAAAAAGAGATTTGGCATTATTTATGGAGAAAGCGGCAATTAGGCCAACAAATAGTTGTTACTGTCTGCATTTTAAAAATTTGTACTTAAGGCTCAGAAAGATTAAATATCTTATAAGGCACAGAGCTAGTGAGCCAGCCATTGCCGAGTTAAAGGCAGCTAGGTGATTCCCAAACACAGGTTAGATCACCTTGCTTTCCTCCTAACATCTAACCAAGAGCAGTAACATGGCTCTTCAGATGGAAGGAAGGGTAACTTTGCAGGGGGCACTGCAGGTGAGGGTGGGCCTGGGTGAAGAAGATGCCATCCACAGCATGGGGTGTGGAAGGGGATAAGGGAACGTGCGAGTCTGAAGATGCAGAGACAGCTATGAAGAGAAGACCAGGAGGAAAAAAACAGAGGACGTGGGGAGAGTCCAGCTGAAAGGCTGGCCAAGTTCCCAGCTTGTCCCGTGGCCAGGAATGTTTCATCCAAACCCTTGCGGTCACTTGACAAACAATATGAACAGATGTTCTGAGTGGGATGGTGTGGGAAAGATATCAACCAGGGACAGAGCTAGAGAATCCATCCAGCTTCTTATCACCTGTCCAGCCCCAACCAAAGAGCACAGTCCTGCACCACGGGAGAGGGATCCTCCCAGAAGCCGGAGGGCAAAGATCTCCATGGGGGGAGACGAGGCCAAGCAGGCCAGGTGAGCACAGGAGATGGGCACGGACACAGCTCGCCTCCCAGGTGGAGATTCCAGGGCAAAGTACTTCTTACCTGGGAGTAGGGATCACAGCGTGAACAGCAGGGGTGCGGGCATGCCGGAGGTCTGGAACCAGCCGGGTGTCTCATGGCTCTGGATCTTGATTCATTGCTCCAAGACCTTGCCAACTTTATCTGGTTTCCTTGGGCCCGTTACTTGTAGAATTCAGCACACAGCAGGCAAAACACTGTCAGAAAAATTCAGTTAGAAAATCTCTCTAAGGTTAGGAAGCAGACCCAAGCTAGTCCCAGGCTCCTCAAAAGTCTGAGCCATCTATAAGATCCACTTCTGGAAAATGAAAGGCTATCTTTAGATCTCCTCCTGCATCAGAGCACCAGGGATTACTGGGCACCAGGATACAGAAAGAGGCAAGCACTTATCAGTACGTTCATCTCAGTGGAAAAAAATACAATATTTATTGGCACCTACCAGATAGGTGGCCAGGTCCCAGATAGATGCTTTCCCTGTCACATTTTCTCTTCACAAAAACCTGTAGGGTAGGAATACTCATACCCATTTCACAGGATGAAAGAGTAGAGCTCAGAGAGCTTAACCAGCTCGCTTGAGGTCACACAGTTAATATGTGGCAGAGCAGGAACTTGAGGCTAAGATCATCTGACTCCAAAGCCTATGACATTTCTGTTATTTCATGTTACCACTTTTTTCTTAGATTCATTTTTTCTGTTTCTGACAAGCTGCCACTTATTCCCATTCTTCCTTCAGTGATTTTTCTAGCACTCCCAAAATCATTTGTGTGCATGTGTGCATATATAACATGTATGCATCTAGGTTCGTGCTCATACATATTTGTGAGAATACATATCTGTTTACATATACTCACATGTATGCCTCCTTGCTTTTAGGTATGTGTGTTCTGTTGCCTTCAGAGAAGGGTACAAGTGCCGATACTTTTAACTTCCTTGAGGATGTGTAAAAGTCTGTCCTGAGATGACTGATGGCACATATTGTGTGTCAGCTACTGAGCAGAGAATTTGGCTCCTGTGACCAGGGTTATTTCCCCACTGCAGGCATCTTCTGAGGACCTGGTCCTGGGATGGGGCTTTCCTAAGTGTCCCTGAACTGGATGCTCAGGCTTAAGATTCTCAAAAATAGAATTTTCAACAAGTAAGAGGAGATCAGAGAATTCTGGCTCAAACCTAGAACCAGCAAAAGGCAAATGCTGGTCCACTTTGGAATGGTTCTACCTGCTTTCCAAAGTCCTCTCATATTTATTTTCATCGTGACAAACCTTTCAGAGCCAGCAATCGTCAACTCCATTTCACATAAAGGGATTAAAACTCCAGCAATCTTGCTTGGATATGACGCTCCTGACTTCTGCACCACCATTAGCTGTGTGGTCTTGGGCAGGTCCCTTAAGCACTCCACCCTTCTACTCATCTTTATTTGTTTATTTATTTTTGGCCTGCATGGCGCGGCTTGTGAAATCTTAGTTTCCCAACCAGGGATCGAACCTGGGCCCACAGCAGTGAAAGTGCAGAGTCCTTACCACTGGACCACCAGAGAATTCCCCTATCTCCTCGTCGTTAAAGCAGAAGTGCTCCATAGGGTTGCTCTAAGCACTGGCTGTGTTAAGATATGTAAACTCTTAGAACAGAGCGCGGCACGTGCCAAGCTCACAATAAATGTTGGCAATATACCCTCTCAGTCCCGGTGCCACTGGAGGCGCCCGACAACTCTGCCGCCCACAGACCTTCAAGCCCTGGCTCCCCGCTTCTCAAGACAATCCATCTACTAGTAGTCAGTCCAGGCGGCTCCTTCTGAAGGCTTTTTGTTCACACAAGCGAGTGTGCACTATGATCTTAGCCTCTTCTCGTTTCAACAGTTGATCGTTGAATATTCAAGGCAATCCTGCCTTGAATATGAACTTTCAATGCCTCCTCAGTGTATCTGTGTACTGGGATTAGGTCCCTGAAACCACAGACTCTGGAGCCAGATGGCCTGTCTTCAAATCGCAGCTCTGTCACTTATAGGCTATGTGACCATGGTCACATCACTCTACCTTTTTGTGCCTTAGCTTTCTCATCTGTAAAATGGGGATAATAATGGTGCTCATAGGGTCGTTGTGAGGATCAAATGAGTTAACTTACATAAAGTTCTAAAAACAGCTCCTGGATGGGACTTCCCTGGTGGTCCAGTGAGTAAGACTCCATGCTCCCAGTGCAGGAGGCCTGGGTTCCATCCCTGGTCTGGGAACTAGATCCCGCACGCATGCCGCGACTAAGGAGTCTGCATGCCACAACCAAGATCTCGAGTGCCGCAACTAAGACCCAATAAAACCAAAAAACAAAAAACTCCAAAAACAAAAAACCAGCTCCTGGTATATTAAAGTCTATATTAGTATTATCATCATGACTCATTTTAACTACAGATTTTTTTAAATTTTAATTATGGTAAAATACATATAGCATAACATTTATCATTATTACTATTTAAAAAAATTTTTATTGAAATATAGTTGATGCACAATATTACATAAGTTATAGGTATACCATATATAATTCACAATTTATAGTTATTATAAAATATTGGCTATATTCCCTGCATTGTACAATATATCCTTATAGCTTATTTTAAACATAATAGTTTGTACCTCTTAATCCCCTACCCTTATATTGCCCCTCCCCCTTTCCCTTCATCATCATCATTTTTTTGTTTATTTTTTGGGGGGTTTTTTTTTGTTGTCGTTTGCTTTTTTACATCTTTGTTGGAGTATAATTGCTTTACAATATTGTGTTAGTTTCTGCTGTATAACAAAGTGAATCAGCTATATGTATACATACATCTCCATATCCCCTCCCTCTTGCATCTCCCTCCCACCCCCCCATCCCACCCCTCTAGGTGGTCACAAAGCACAGAGCTGATCTCCCTGTGCTATGCGGCTGCTTCCCACTAGCTATCTATTTTACATTTGGTTGTGTATATATGTCAATGCTACTCTCTCACTTTGTCCCAGCCTCCCCTTCCCCCCCACTGTGTCCTCAAGTCCATTCTCTACATCTGCGTCTTTATTCCTGCCCTGTCACTTGGTTCATCAGTACTATTTTTCTAGATTCCATATATATGTGTTAGCATCCGGTATTTGTTTTTCTCTTTCTGACTTACTTCACTCTGTGTGACAGACTCTAGGTCCATCCACCTCACTGCAAATAACTCAGTTTCATTCCTTTTTATGGCTGAGTAATATTCCATTGTATATATGTGCCACATCTTCTTTATCCATTCATCTGTCAATGGACATTTAGGTTGCTTCCATGTCCTGGCTATTGTAAATAGAGCTGCAATGAACATTGTGGTATATGACTCTTTTTGAATTATGGTTTTCTCAGGGTATATGCCCAGTAGTGGGATTGCTGGGCCATATGGTAGTTCTATTTTTACTTTTTTAAGGAACCTCCATACTGTTCTCCATAGTGGTTGTATCAATTTACATTCCCACCAACAGTGCAGGAGGGTTCCCTTTTCTCCACACCCTCTCCAGCATTTATCATTATCATCATTTTTAAGTGTACAGTTCAGTGGCATTAAGTACATTTGCATTATTGTGCAAACATCACCACCATCCCTCCATGGAACATTTTCCATCTTGCAGAATTCAAACTCGGTACCCATTAAACAACAGTTCCTCATTTTCCCTCCTCCCAGGCCCTAGAAACCACTGTGCTACTTTCTGTCTCTTTGAGTTTGACTACTCTAGATACCTCATGTAAGTGAAATCATACAGTATTTGTTCTTTTGTAACTGGCTTATTTCCCTTAGCATTAATGTCTTCAAGGTGCATTCATGTTGTAGCCTGTGTCAGAATTTCCTTCCTTTTTTAGGCTGTACAATATTGTATGTATATACCACATTGTATTTATACATTCACCCATCCATGGACACTTGGATTGCTTCCATCTTTTGGCTGTTGTGAATAATGCTGCTATGAACATGGGTGTACAATATCTCACTGAGTCCCTGCTTTCAATTCTTTTGGGTATATACCCAGAAGTGGAATTGCTGGATCATGTCATAATTCTATGTTTAATTTTTTGAGGAACTGCCATACTGTTTTCCGTAGCAGCTGTACCATTTTACATTCCCACTAACAGCGTTCAAGGGTTCCAATTTCTCTACATTCTCCCAAACACTTGTTATTTTCTGGGATTTTTTGTTTGTCTGTTTTGTTTTGTTTTGTTTTCATAGTAGCCATCCTGATGGGTGAGAGACGGTATCTCACTGTGGTTTTGATTTGCATTGTCCTAATGATTAGCGATGCTGGGCCTCCATTCATGTGCTTATTGGCCATTTGTACATCTTCTTTGGAGAAATGTCTATTCAAGCCCTTTGCCCATTTTAAAATCAGGTTGTTTGTTTTCTTGTTGTTGAGTTTTCATCATGATTCCTAAGCACTGACCCCTGTAATTTATATTATTTGGAGCTTGGTATCATTCAGAAAATAAAAATTGCTCATTTTCCAAATGGCTTACAAGGAAAAAACCAACTGAAAATTGCTGACAGAAAATAAAAGGAAAGGCCAAGCTATTGAATTCAGTGCCTTTTCTTCTTTGTACTTGTATAAACCCTGAGACACAAGGGCATTAGCATGAAACAGTGTTTGCTACCAGAATAAAAACACTTCCTGCTGCTGAATAATTGTCTGGGGAATTTTATATGAATGGCCAGTACTCCGAGGGAATTAATACAGATCTTGAGACATAAAGATCATTAGTAATAATACGAACTGATAAGACTGACAAAATTCAACTCAAAAGGTCAGTAATTGGAAATTATAAAAGCTACCACATCACCAAGTCAAAAGTGTATAAAAAAAGATGCAAGACCTGTGTGTGTGCAAGACAGATTTTATATGTTTGTGTGATGTTACATGTAGATTGTGTAAGAAAGAAAGAATATATGTGTAAGTGTTAAAAAATTCAGGTAATGTAATTTAATTCTATTCAAAAGAAGAATAATTGGGCAATTCAAGAATTGGGATTCTGTTTGGTCCTTTGTTACCTAGACTAATTATTTAAGTAAGCATTTCTCCCTTGATATAGATCCTGAACATATGAAAATGTCACTGCATTTCATGGCAGAAAACCAAATTCACTAAATATCATCTCCCGTGCAAAGTGTCCTATGAAAGCAGAACTAACACACACAACTAATATGTTTCTTAGTTTTTCTAATTAGACTGGAAAGTCTGGGGTCAGAAATCATGCTTTGGGGTTCTTTTATTTTCCTCCACATTGCCTAGCAATGATCATACACATTATATATAATATGAGCATGACCGTGGTTAGCTACTAGACTAAGCACTCTATATAAAACTCTAACAGCCCTGCAGGATAGATATCATTATGCCCATTTGACAGATAAGAAAATTGAGGTTCAGGAAATTTAAATGTGTGATACCAGTATTGTGGACATGTTTTAAAAGAAGAACAGCATCCTTATTCTTCAGAGATATATACTAAAATATTCACCAGTGAAATTATATGATGTTGCAGATTTGCTCCAAAATAATACAAGATGGTGGAGCTAGATGAGGCTAAAGGTGAAACAATATTTGCTGTGATTTGATAATTGTTGAAGCTGGTTGATGTGTGTGTTCATGGTCTATTATATGACTTGTTTTTCTATTTTTTCATGTTTTTTTCTATGTATATGTTTTTTTCTATTTTTTTTTTTTTATGATGAATGGAAAGAAAAGACTTCCTACTACCACATCGTGCTTTACAGAGCTTAACAGGTATATGGTAAGGAAGCGAATGCCTTTGCCATTGTTGTGCCTCACCATGGATATTAGCAGGACTTCCGTCGTTAGGAGCCCCCCACAAAGTCACACATACTTCTACAGGTTTGTTTTTTTGAAATGACTCATCAGACTACAAGGCCCTTCAATATTGTAAGCTTGTTGATGACCCACATAATTACTGTTCCTGGCATGGAACCTCGTGGTTAGTAGGTACTTGGTGAATGTCGAATGGATGGAGGCATCACGTGGGCATGGGGAAGGCTGAAATGATGCAGAACACCTGGCACACACGCCTGTCATATTGCCTAATGGGAACATCCCAAGCTCTCCTCCAGGGATCCCTCTTTGAACCACCAGCACACATCGCCCCCCACAACTTCAAACTGCTCCATCACTCTCCTGTTATTATTACCTTTGCCATTAGTTAACACACATTCCCTCACTCAGGTGTGCATCTTTGGTCTTCCCAGCTAGATCATGAGCTCCCTGGGGGATGGGAACAATGTTCCTCTGACCTCTGTAGCCTCCAGGCCGAGCATGGAACCTGACACAGGGTGTGCAGGCAAACATTGCACGTCGTGGCAGCGACAGAGGTGCGCAGCTCACCTTCACCTTCAAGAGAACCTGCTGCAGGAGCATAGTTGACTGACAGCCTCTAGGTGCGCGCCTTTGGACCACCGCACATTCCCACCAAGGCCACACCTCCCCCAGGCTGCTGCCGGCTAGCGGCTGGACACAACGGGGGCCCTAGAGCCAGTCCTTTCCTGCCCCCTGGGGCATACCCCCATCAGTCCAGCAGAGACGTTCCAGAGCTGCACTGTGGTCTGAGGCTCTTCCTAAGGCTCCCTTCCCTCTCTCCTTTCACAGGATTCAGACCTGCATCCTGGTCCAAGGCCTGCCTACCTCTGCTCACTCCCCCTTTATCCTTCGGAAGCGTTACCCCCAATAAATCTCGTCCACATCTACTCCTTTAGCACCTCTTTCTCCGAGGACCCCAACAATTAAAGTGCCTGAGCTCCACTAACACCCAGGGACTTCCATACTTCCTTACACATGAAAAAGATGCTACTGACCTCCCAGTTTACATTGGAAGCAATGTAAATAAATTAAATAAATTCTACACCGCACTAAGCTGTTCTCTTCTATGCTGAAGCCACAAGCTGCAGTAGAGTCAATCAGGGCCCCCT
Source organism: Balaenoptera acutorostrata (assembly GCF_949987535.1). NCBI lineage: Eukaryota > Metazoa > Chordata > Mammalia > Artiodactyla > Balaenopteridae > Balaenoptera > Balaenoptera acutorostrata. Next base: position 18,243,832 of record NC_080079.1, on the reverse strand, counting down.
ATTCAGTTACATATGACCATTGTGACCTTGAGCAAAGCGCTTTCCTTCATGGTGCCTCATTTTCTTTATTCTTTAAATGAGGCTAAAAAGATCTTCCTTATGTTGAAATAAATTTCTAGGCCCAAGATGGAGACATTCCTGTCTAGGGTGTCATGGTCAGCAAACTGATTCTTAGATAATCTTCATTTCCCTGTAAACGCTCTGCTTGTACAACCACTCACCCAATCCTCAAGCACCAAGCCACCTCTGGGCTCTATACTTATTTCCTTTTCCCTTATTAAGGAAGGTCATCAATGGGCAGAGGATGGGAGGGGAAGGAAAAGGGATTTGCAGAGCACAGGAATTAGAACCCAGAGGCTGAAGGGGAGTGGGGAGCCGTTTCCCACTGGAAATATCAAAGGAGGCTTGGAAGAGGTGTGGAGAAGGATCACCAGGTCTGGCATAAAAAAGCCAGGTTGCACCCTGAACCCGTATGACCTTGGGCACGCCACTCTCCCTCCCTTGAGCGTTTCCATAAAAGGCAGTTGGTAGCCTCAATGACCTCCAAATCCCTTTATGTGCAGACATCCATGAGCCTTTCTAACCCAGCCAGCATCTTCTTCCTTTACTTCTTGTGGACCCTCTTCCGATGCCTCTATAAGAAAATGACTTAACGGTGTTTCCATAAATGTGGTCTCTGCATAAAGGAGAGTCCGTTAAACACGAACTTTTACTTCTTAAGGCCAATTAGTTCGGGGGATGAAGGAGCATAACAGAATTTATGTTCTGTTCTGTTCTCTGTTCTGTTCTTTCCAATTAAGCCCTGAGGCCTCTCTCCTGCTTTACCCTCCCCCTGGCACCTCGCCTTCCTGGATCCCAGCCATTGGCTGTCCTTGTTCTTCTCTTGCTCAATTGATTCACCTAATGGGCTGTGAGGCCAAAGCCCCTTCGGCTCCTACAGTCACCAAGTGGCCTTGGCTTTTAGCCCTCTGGCCTCCCACCAGGGAGAAGCCAACAAGACTAACCTCTCCAGTGATTTCTTCCTTGTGCTGGTCCCCATGGCCGAAGAAGATGGATTGAGCCAGGCAAACAAGACATGAACTGAAGATACTCATTGAACCGTTGGCTCTCATCCTGCTGCTGCAAGTGGACAGGCAAAGGTCAAAGTTCCCACCCCCACCCCCAACCATTGCCCAATGACACACCAAGGACAGCTACCTGGTGACTTTTGGAACCACAAACAGTTCGGATCAATTTGTTCTGAAGACTTATTGGGCAACCACACTACCCTCTGCCCTCTTTGTCTGCCTTGCCGTGAGGCTCCCTGCTGACCCGCCGCCTGCTCAGACAGGCAAGAACACCAGACCCTCAATTACAAGAGACCATATGACCAAGCATAGCTCAACTAATTGACCACCTCCCATTTGTTTTCAGGAGAAGACATGAGCAGTGCCATAGCTGCCTCACTAATCATTTCCAGATCTTTTCAAGCAAAACCTTTCTTGCAAAAGGTTAATCTTACCACTGGACTGAGATATATTGCTGGTGACAATAATTAAATGATGGATGATGGGCAGCTGGAAATATTCCTTAAACAAAAGAGTACAGTAAGGTCATTTTAACCACTCTGCTTAGCATTTTAAAAAACAAACATCGTTTTGTGTTCGTGCATACTGTAAAGATGTCTAAATCAATAGTCTCAGCAATTCTTACACATTCTGTAACCAAGAAATCAGAGAATTAAAATCAGACAATCAAACCACTCATTTATTGAGTGCCTACCTTTCACAAAGCACTGTGCTATGGGTTGGTACACAGAAATATACAGCTCAGCTCTTGACTTGGGATGGTAAGTTGGTCACTGAAGGGGGTTTGAAGACAGAAAAATTACAAACCTACATAAAAATAATTGAGTGAAGATAGCCAGATGTTATGAACTCCCACTGAAATGAACATCTGAAATAGGTACCTTCCTGGATTAAGCATATTATTGTGAACATGGCCCCACCAAGTTCGAATATGAGAGTTGGTAATTTTTCATGGAGCATGGAGAGATAAAGGGCAGACTTGTATAATGCTGGATTTTATACACGTCTCAAATCAGTTAGGAGAGCAATCACAGATAGTAAGAGTAAAACTCACAAAGAGTGGTTTAAACAAGTATGGAGCATATTTTTCTCACTCCAGTTCAGAGCTAGAGAAGTTATCATGAAAATCATCAACAGTTTCTACTATTTTCCTGCTATACTGTCCTTTGCTTGTGGATTTTGTCCTCGTATTTTCAAAATGGCTGCTGCATTCTAGGCATCACGTCCACATTCCAAGAAGGAAAAAGAAATGGTAGTGTAAAAAAAAAAAAGAAATGGTAGTGTAAATGGCAAAAAGTCTTCTCTTTTTAAGTTATTGTCTTTTTATTTGGGAAGAGAAGGCTTTCTCAGATAACTGCCTTTGTCCTATTGATCAGAATAAATAACATGACCACCCTCAGCAACAAGGGAAGCTGAGTATTTTTCACTTTTCAGACTCCATAGTAGAGAAAAGCAAGGGAGAAGGTGATTTAAATGTTTCACTGGAGCTCCTGCCATATTCCGTCACATAATAATCATGTTATATATGAAATGTACTTGATTTTAAATGGTCATATTATGAGAGACTATTTCCCTGGCCTCACTGAATGTACAACATGGCTCAATTTTTATCCTTTTAAGAATAGCTCTTAGATATAATTATATTTTATATATATTAGGAATATGTTTTTAAAGAATAGTTGGGTACATATTGTATAGTGATTATCTCTGAATTGTGAAATTACAGATTTTTAAAATTTCTCTGTGCTATCTGGGTTTTTTTGTTCATTTCATTTTATTTTTTTAGTTCTCTATAACAAAAGTGTATTATTTTGTAATAAGAAAACAAAAACAATTTCCCTTAAATAAGAATGTTCATGATAGTTTATGACATATTGTCAAATGAGAAAGCAGTATATATGACATGTTCCCAAATTTCATAAGCATATATGAGAGAAGCAAAAGCCTGGAGATTTGCCTCTGAGTGCTGGGAATACAGATTGTTTTAATTTCCTTAAAATTCTGCTTTTTGGTATTTTCCAAACTTATCACAGTAAAAATATTAGAAACAAACAGCTATCTCAGGTTAAGAAGTTCTCTGCCTGGTCCTGGAGGAAAGGCAGCCTTTGAGCATCACTGAACAGGCTTTGAGAATAAACTGCAGAAAAAAAAAACAAAGCATTCACCAGAGGAACAGGCCTGGTTTGTTAAGACCAAAAAGGATACAGGAAAATGCTTCCCTCCCTCCCTCTTTCCTTTCTCCAAAAGCACTTTCTGCTGGGAAATATTAAACTCCCTTAACATCTTCAGGGGATTCTCAAGTCCAAGGCTCAGAGCCCGTCAGAGGGGTATTTGTTCCTTTCTGGTGCGTCAGCTGTGAAATGTGGCTTATTGTTTTTCAGCAAATATGGCCACCGGAAGGGGCACTTTCCCAGCCTCCTTTCTTTCCAGGAGTGGGAGAAGCTGAGGATCAGAACAGTGGCTGATGGCTCCTTTGCCTTTCAGGTGGCCCAGTGCACATTCAAATCCAGCAACCATTTCCTTCTCTCTCTCTCTCTCTCCTTCTCTCTCTTTCTCTCCTTCTCTCTCTTTCTCTTTTCTTTCTTTCCACTGCTTTCTCCCAGAAAGCAAGAGGCCATCTACAATTCTGCTGAATGTGCAGAGCCAGATGCTGTAATTCCAAAGGCCTGGGAAATTAACAGTCTGGTAAAAGATGCCCCCCTACTGGATCAGTCTCAATGACAGACAGCCCATTCCTCAGGCATTCGCTCATTCATTCATTCATTCATTCACTCACTCATCCATCCATTCAGCCACAGTGCCTGGTCTGGCAATACAGTGAGAACAAGACAGACAAAATGTGGGAGTTTATATTTGGGGGGCATGGGGGTGGGGGAGCCAGACAATAAGAAAAAAGGAAACACAGCAAAAGAAGACACATGGTCTAAAGAACGTAAAGCAGGGTAACTTTCTAGAGAGTCATAAAGGAGCAGGATAGTCAGGAAAGGGTCTTCCAGGAGGTGACATTTGAAATGAACTTGAACAGTGGAAAGTGGGGGAGCCATGAGAGAGAAGCTCAAGCATGACACAGACAGGCTACAGCAGGAGATGAGATCAGAGCCCTGGGAGCACGGGGTCTTAGAGCCTGTAGGTAAGAGGACACGTGACCATCGACAGGGTACTGGGGAGCCAGAGCGAAGGGCTGCAAGCAGCCATCCAGCTCTCAGCAACTATTTTCCAGCCCTGCTGGATGGGGAACAGAGAAGACTCCATTAGAAGTTTCTTATTTCCTAGGAGCATCCAGCCTCAGGAGACAGAAATGATGCCTAACGCAATCATGGAAGAATTCAGGGCTAGCTCTGTGGCTTTGATTCTACACAAAGGCATTTGGAGAAGGTGAGATCAGTGTGAGCAGATGAAGTCAGAGGATTTCATGGGGCGGGGCGGGGGCGGGGAGGGAGCTAGACATAGGCAAGGGGAAGGGTCATATCAGGTGGTGAAGGCTTAACTGCACACACACACCCCTCCTTCCATTGCAAACGCCTTCAACCATTCACAGCTCTCTTTCTCACTCACCTTGGTCTCCAAAACCTTCTCAGACTAGCATTCCAGGCAGATGCCTCCAGTTAATCAGTTAGCACAGAAGGAGAAATCTCAGCCTAAGCCAGAGAGAGTAGATCAGGGAAACTGGGGGGAGAAAGTGCCTCCTAAATCGAGAGGCCTAAGGATCAAGTGGGAGTTCTCCAAGTGAAGATGGGAAAGATGCTGGTTCCAAACAGAAGCACAGCACATGTGAGGGATAGATGTGGGAAAGGGGGCAAGTGATCCCATGTGGCCAGGGTTATAAAGTGCAGGGGGCAGAAGGGCTGCAGAGATGAACACGGAAGGCGGTGAGAGTTATAGGAAGAATTGAGACTTTATAGGAGAGCGGTGGAGAGGCTTTGAAGAGCTTAAGCAGCTGGAGTGGGAGAGAGGGGCAGTGACCCTAGTCTAGCTCCAACCATCACTCGAGCTGCTCTGCAAACCAGGGAGGACACAGGATAGGGGGCTATTGCAGGAACCGGGAGTGGGGTGGGGTGAGGAGTTGGGTTAGGGTGGTGTCCAGGGGAATGGAGACAAGTGGGTGGCTTGGAGGCAATTTACGGCAGAGAATTGCTCAAAACTGGTGATTAGACGTGTGTAGAGAAGAAGGTCAAGGATGGAGTCTGCCTTCCTCACAAGAGTCCTCCAATCCTCCCACTGATGAGGGAGAAATGGAAACTGACAAGTCCAACTGAGCTGGGTATTCAGATGTAAAATACCCACAGGAAGCCATCGGTGCCTGAAACTTTGCAAAAGATGTTCACATCTCTACTGAGAACTTGACACACCACATATTCAGCTGTTTCTCACTTCTGCTTTAGGTCTCAGGCAAATTGTACACAAAGGCTTTTACATCTCAGGCATCTCCTTGTAAAGGCACTGAGCAGTAGCCCAGCCTTTGAAAACCACTTGATACTGTAATTTGCCGGTGGATGATCTTTGCAGAGGATCAGCCTAAGGCTCAGAGAGGCTGGGAATGTCATTCAAGGTCACGGAGCAAGTTGGAGGTGAGTAGAGAGTTAGAACAAACCAGTCCCAATTTATTAGACCACTTGCTGCTCAGGCCCCAAACAAACCCAACATCTTAAGTTATGCTGTTGCCTGCCTTAGCACATTTAAGCAACCGTGTCAAGTGTAGAAGAAAATGACAAAGCCCTTGTCCTCTATGTGTTGTGTCAACACCTGTACTGGACCCCCTTGCACGTTATAAACAACCCTCAGGGTTTGTCCTGTAGAGATAGATGGGTGGGCAGGGATCTACAACATCTATGCATATACCAATTCCTCCAGATTCTACTTCTCCCTTCCTTGATGAGCTTTTAAAACCTAAAAGAAGGTGGAGTGGAGTGTATTCAGATTCCAAAACATGACATTTGAATGGTACCTCACTCCCAGGATGGAGCTGTGAGCTGAGGTGACACCTCTGAATCTCAGCTCTCCTAGTGGCTCTTCTCAGCAGGCATCTGAGCACCTACCGCGCACGGGACTGCCATCCGTGCTGCACACTTGTTACCCATCGCACTGCTGTTCTGGCAGGCCTCTGCACTTTATGCAGATGGGAAGAAAAAAAAAAAGTTTTTTTAAAGTTTGCCTTTTCCGGAACTCTAGGCCCTTTGTGGCTGACCTCCTTGTGTGGGGCATGCAAAATTCAAAGGAGCTGATGAGACATCTAAAGACCTGGGGGTGGGAAGATGCAGGGGAGGAGGAAACTGGCTTCTCAGAGGCTGGGAAATCCCCACCGGGGTTGAGCCCAGAAAGCAGACAGTGAATATGACAAGCCAGACAATATAGACTTTCCCCATTCCACATCATTCACCCATTCATTCATTGATTCATTCATTGATTCAACAAATATTTTCACAACATCTTGCAAAGCATTCTGGGTGCTGGGGCTACACTAGCAAACTCGGCAGATCAAAATCTGTTCTCATGTAGCTGATATTATGGTGGGGAAGACACATGATGAAGAAGGATGGCAGATATTAGGTAGTGATACAAGCTGGGGTCAAACCTAGGTCAGCGAAGGAGACAGACTGGGCGGGTGGTATGTGAGGGGGAAGAGGAGTGGTGTTGAGGCAGACCAGGAAGTCTTCCTGCAAGAAGTGAGTTTTCATCAAAAACTAAAGGAAATGAGGGAGCTAGCCCTGCCGGTGTCTAGGAGAAGAGCATTCCAGGCAAAGAAACAGAAAATGCAAAGATTCCGGAATGGGAACATGCTTGAGCATTAGAGAAATGCCGAGTGGACCGTGAAGGCTGGAGTAGAGCGAGTGGGGGTGAGGATAGGAGTAGGCAGGGTGGTGATCATCCAAAGTACAAAACTGCTTCATTTGTATGTTGAGGTCAGAACAGCCTCAACACATAGGGACAAGAGGACCAGGAGACTTTGGGGGGACATAGGCATTATACTTGTTCACCCCCATAACACTACCAGTAAGGAAAGTGAGGCTCAGGAGAGGGAAAGGAATTGTCCAAGGTCATACAGCTAGGTTGATAGAACCTGAATTTGAACCTGTGGCTATTGGATCAAGCCTCTGCTCTTCCCACTACAGTTAGCTAAAAAAGCGGGCAGTCGGGGGATGAGAACGAGAGTCAAGAACTGGGGACAATCCAACTGTCCTGTGTCAGTCTGCAGCACCTGGGTAGGTTGCAGGACTCCAGAGAAGGCACCACCAGCTGTGTGTCCAGGCAGAGAGGATCTCAGGCAGCCTCACAGCCATCCCTCAGCCTTGCCTGGCAGGGACCCCTGCACACTGGAGGGCAGGGAACTTTCAAGGAGAATCCCTGCTGGAAAAGGAGGTAACCCAGCTGCATCCTGACTGATGGACTCCTATACCTGCAATCTTGGGGAATGAGGCTGTCTCAGAAGATGCCAGTGTGCGTAGGGGATGATCCTGGAGACAGATGTATTCTCAGGCTAGGAGACCCTGAATTGCACAGGATGGTTCTCAAAATAGGAATTTAACTTAGTTATAGAAAAATAAAGAAACGTACACCTCTTTCACAGCTTAGTTTTTGGACTAAGTTTCATTCCTACCATGAGATCTCTCACCAATTACTCACTCATATGTCTCATATATATTTATCCAACAGTTTTTGCGGCAGGCACTGTTCTAGGTGTTAGGAGTACTACAGTGAACAAAAGAGACAATCAAAAAGTAGTAGAGGGCTTCCCTGGTGGCGCAGTGGTTGAGAATCTGCCTGCCAATGCAGGGGACACGGGTTCGAGCCCTGGTCTGGGAAGATCCCACGTGCCGCGGAGCAGCTGGGCCCGTGAGCCACAGTTACTGAGCCTGCGCGTCTGGAGCCTGTGCTCCGCAACAAGAGAGGCCACAATACTGAGAGGCCCGCGCACCACGATGAAGAGTGGCCCCCGCTTGCCACAACTAGAGAAAAGCCCTCGTGCAGAAACGAAGACCCAGCACAGCCATAAATAAATAAATAAACAAATATTAAAAAAAAAAAAAGTAGTAGATACATGGTACATCCATACAATAAAATGTTATTTGGTAATAAAAAGAAATCAAATACTGATACATGCTACAACTTCGATGAACCTTGAAAATATTATCCAGAGTAAAAGAAGCCAAACACAAAAGACCACAAATGATTCTGCTTCTATGAATTGTCCAGAATAGGCAAATCCATGGAGATAGAAAATAGATTAGTGGTTGCCAGGGGTTGGGGGGCGGGGATGTTTGGGAGAAGGAAGTAAGGACTTCTAATGGATAAGGGATTTTTGTGTGTGATGATGAAAATCTTCTAAAACTGATTGTGGTGATGGCTGAACAACTCTGTAAATTTACTAAAAACCATTGAATTGTACACTTCAAATGGGTGAATTGTACGGTATGTGAATTACATCTTAAGAAAGCTGTTAAAAAAGAAATTAAAATTTAAATGTTACATTTAAATTTCTAATAAAATTAATATTAATAGAAGTTGAAATAGAACATTCAAAATTAATAGAACAAGTTGCTCACTAAATGACAACTGTCATTATTTTCATGTGTTTGTTATGATGCAATTAATTAATACTTCTCCCTGTGAATCCTCCAGAACGCAAAAGAATGTGAGGCATGAACCAACCTAGCCCGAGCTCAAACTCAAACTGAGAAGGCTGCCAAAAATAAACATATAGTTTGGATCCTCTGGGTTTTCCTTGTCCCTATCCTTTTGAGTTTTCATTAGTCCAGGGAAGTAAGAGCCAGCAAGCAGGTTGGATGGAATTTCCTTAACTGGGAGCTGTTGAGAAAAGTTACCTGAGCCTATTTAGGTGCTGCCCTGACTTCAAATGGTTCCCTGGAAGTAAAGCCTGAAAGAAGCACTTGGGAGCAGGTAATTTCTTGGGAAAAGATCCCAGGAAGCAGGATGAGGGACCTAGGAAAGTGAGACCAGCAGGGAGAAAGTCAGTTAAGGGTACATTATTGAGCTGGTTACCGCCTTGGGAAACGGAGTCCAGTCCCCCCAGGGATGGTATAGGACGTGAGTCTGAAGGACTGGAGACTGAGGCATTTATCTGTCAGCCACTCTCCTCTTGGTCGAGGGTTTCTCCAGCGACACTAAGGGCCTCCGGCTCCAGGCTATACCTACACATGGGCTGAGCAGGCTTCCTCAGCTTCAGAGAAAGCCCTGACACTGGCAATGGGCAAAGAACTCTCTACCACCACCGCCCGAAGCTGGGGGGCCAGGCAAGGAGTTGTGACGTGGGGCACAAAAAAGAGGTTGCTTCGTGGTGCAAGAGACCCTGGGTGCTCACTGTCTAGACAGGATACAGGTGTGAGGAAGTGGGGTGCGGGGGCCTGCCGTAGCTAGGTGGGCATCCTCTGAACATGAGCAAGCCACTGTGGAAAGGGAGAGGGCCTTGTTCTAGACTCTCGCCAGGCATTGACTCATTCTTTGCCTGCAGCTGATCGGAGAGATGCTTTTACGTTTCAGGAGAGGAGACAGCTTGGAGAAATTAAATAAGCTGCCCAGAGTGACCCTGGAAAGGTAAAGCAAGGCTGGGATTCAAACCTAGGACTCCACCTGATCACAAAAGCTCACCTAATGTTTCTCTAACTTCTTTGATGATAACACATTATGAAATATATTTTACATAAGGACTCAGGTCACGCTCAACACACACATATACTGTATAACTGAAAGTTTCACAACCTCTCTTCCTATGGACAATGTCTCTGATGTTTGATCCTATTCCATTTTATTTTTAAAATGCCAGTTGCAGCCACCAAATTGATTTCACAATTCACTTCTGTGCCACAGCCCATGGTTTGGAAAGAACACTGGATTACTTATTTATCTGATTACTTATCAGACACTTACACTGAATCCCACCCAAGCCACTCCCTCATTCCTAATAATTATCATATTATTTTGGGGTATCCCTCTCCCTCAATCTTGGCCAGTTCCCAGTTCAGTGTTCTTAAAACTGGCTAAGTTTTCTTCAGAGTACCAACCTCAGTTTGCACTTAACCACATCCATTTGTGTGGTTATTGGATTCATGTCTGTCTTCCATGGACTGCAAGGTCCACTCTTGACTGAGTCTACTTGGGCTCACATGTCTTCTAGCACAACAGTGTCTAATATACAGCAGGTGCTTGGTATTTGTTTAATGACTTTATTGTCGTAAGAACCATCTGTTTGGGGCCACTACTCCCCGGTGTATTCTAGAACTTCTTTCCTCTTCACAGTAACCCCGTGAGTGGACAGGCCTGGGAGTCAGCTGCTTGGGTTCAAGCCCTGCCTCCAAATACTTCAAGTTGTGTGATCTTCAGCAAGTTTCCTATCTGCAAAAAAGAGATGATAATGGCCCACCTCAAGGAATTAGTGTGAGGATTAATTGATAAAATCTTAATGAATGACAGCAAAAAAAGCTAGTTTACCATAAAAAGCCCTGACAGGAAATATAATCAAATGAGGCTGGTGTTATGGGTTGAAGTGTGTTGTCCCCACCCCCCGGCAACGATATGTTGAAGTCCTAACAATTTCTGGTACATTAAGATGAGACCTTATTAGGAAATAGGGGTGTTGCAGATGTAATTAGTTAAGATGAGGTCCTACTCGAGTAGGGTGGGCTATTAATCCAATATGACTGGTGTCCTATTGCAAGACAGCCACGTGAAGACAGAGACACAGGGAGAACACCATGTGACAACAAAGGCAGAGATCTGAGTGGGGCAACTGCAAGCCAGGGAATGCCAAGGACCTCTGGCAAACCACCAGAAGCCAGGAAGAAGCGAACTCGTATTCCCCTACAGGTGTCACAGGGAGCATGGCTCTGCTGACATCTTGATTATGGAATTCTAGCCTCCAGAACTGGAAGACAATAAAGTTCTGTTGTTTAAAGCCAAAAAAGAAAAAGAAAAAGGAAAGGAAAAGAGAAGAAAAAAAAAAAGAAAATTCAAAGAACAATAGTCATTATTATCATCTTTCTGCAGATGAGGGCAAAGCAGCATCCTTCAGGCCCAAGTGAATTAACTAATATTTATCCTAAGAACAGGGCTGCCTCCTGCGCTAGACCTTTTGCATATTTCAGTAAAGCCTTTGTCCCTGACCCTGACCCGGAACAAGAACGATTTCCTCTAGTGATTTGCTCCTCTTGGTGCTTAGCCTTACACAATCTCGTATTGCAGCTATTTCTTTACTTTTCTTATCGCTTCAGCTTCATGGTGAGCGCTTCAGAGTTGTGCTGTATTTACCTTGAATGTTAAAAGCACACATCACATATTTGTTAACTAAAACTGCATTGGATGATATGTTTAAAATACATTCAGTATCAGACCATCTCTCCCACCCCAGCTGCTGTCACTCTGGTCCAGCCCTAAGTCCCTGCCATGCTCTGGCCCCTGGTACCAGCCACTCTGACCTCATGTCCTATGACTTCTCGCTAACTCACTGATCCAGCCACACTGGCCTCTGTGCTAGTCCTCCGTCTCCCAGGAAGCCTCCTGTCTCTAGAACTTTGTGCTTCCTCTTCCCTCTGGCCAAAACAACTCCTCCCCAGTCACAGCTGTGGCTCATTCTCCGGCCTCCTGCAAGTCTTTGTTCAAATGTCCCTTTCTCAGTGAGGCCTACTCTGAACTCCCCATTCCCAGAACTTCCTATCACCTTCTCCTTATCACTATTATATATTTTACTTAGTCATTTATGATCCTCTCCCTCCATTAGAAAGGTCTACAGAAGAGCTTAGCAAGAGTAAGTGTAGGTGCTCCATAAACATGTGCTGAAGGAATAATCAGTGTGTCTCGTCCACAGCTCACTGTATCTATACTGCATTTTACTGCTCTGACTATCAGTTCCAAGTTTAACTCAAGGTCTGAGACCAGACAGCATCTTTCAAAACTAATAATGTTCAAGCAGCAAAGTGTAGTTGTAGTAAAGCATTCTTAGCTCATGTGAATGCCAAGGGTCCCAGAGCCAACCTGACCTGCTTACACAAGACCCAGAAAGACAAGTTATGGACATAAAAGCAACCTGTCAAGTGTTACCGACAATCATCTCAGCAATGCTGAAATGTCTAATATGTTTTCAGTGAATCCCTGAGCTTCTCACTTGAGTGATGCTCTCAAAAGAGATTTTTCTCTCCAGGTTTTTCCTTTCCTAGTCAGACACACAGGCACACACAGAAGTATGGAATAATGGGGCAATGGAGCAAGGCTGGATTCAGGGCCCAGAGGGTTAAATTCTAGTCCAGCCCTCTCTGCTCTATAGCCATGAGTTTGGGCAAGTCCCCTACAGGCTCTGAACCTCAACTTACAAAAGAGAATCTAACCTAGATCATCTCCATATGCTCCTTTCTAGCTCTGAAACGTTAGTATTCTGTGAAATGCTAAGTCTTTGTAAAGAGGATGCCAGAAAGATCCAGGATTGCATCTTCTCTCCTCTTGCACTTGACCTGTCTTTGATCTCCATTTTTTCCCTCTGAACAAACCATCTTCTGTTACACTCAAGGGCAATCCTGATTACAAGTTTCTTGAAAGGGTCTCCTGAGCTTCAGTTGGATCACCTCTGAAATGCAATAAGCATGCTGACCTCGGGATGAAATAAGCTCATGTACACAGAGCACCTCCCTCAGTGCCTGGCATACAGCAGGCTCTGGGCAAACATGCATTCTCTCCCTTTCAAGGCCCCTCGTGTTTCTGTTTTGATGAGCCCAAGGAAAGAGAATACACCAAATCATTAGCCCCAGGCTCCATTTGATATCTTTTTCCATCTTCTCTTCAGAGACGACAAGCCAGGTGACCTTGCCTTGGTCCCTACTCTTCCTCCAGGGCTCAGTGAGATCATCATGGTGTCAACAGGCATTTTTGTGGATCACTCACAATGGCTTGATTTTTTGCAACATGTAATCTCTCACTTAATCTTCACAACAGCTCTGTGAGACACATATCATATCCCCATTTTACAGATGAGGAAACTGAGGAACAGGCATTAAGTAGCTACTCACAAGCTGGTGAGTGAGGGGACTGGGACTGAACTTTCCAGATGCCCTGCTCCTTCCTCCTTCCCAAAGCTGTCCGGTGAAATGGGCTGGAAGGAATGAGTGGCTGCCTGGGAAGCTGGGCTGACATGACAACTTGGGGGAGTTGACAAGGGGCCACGTCAGAGGAGCTAACATCACCCTGGCCCCTGACTTACTAGGGGGTGAAAACTAACACACCTTAACCTGTTAGGCTGCCAATATATACTGTATTATGTCTTATTTCTAATTTTTTCAGTAACCTTATGAGGAAATGGGGGCTCAGAGGAATTAAGGAACTGGCCTGAGGACACCCAGGCAGTGACTGGTAGAGTCAGGATTCCTACCCAGGTCCCCCGGCTCCGTGATCCCCACCCCCACTCTGCAGTTATTTCCAGTAATATTGGATGTTGGGCCCTAGGGGTGACATTTAACAGCCACATTATCTGAGTACTTACCCTGCATGTAACCCTGCTCTGAGTCTCCATCGCAGGAACTGCAGAGATTTGGCCTCAGCAGAGATCTGGCCTCAGCTTCCCCTCCTCTCACCAGAGCAGAGATTTGGCCTCAGCAGAGATCTGGCCTCAGCAGAGATCTGGCCTCAGCTTCCCCTCCTCTCACCAGAGCAGAGATTTGGTCTCAGCTGCAGAGATCTGGCCTCAGCTTCCCCTCCTCTCACCTGAGCAGAGATTTGGCCTCAGCAGAGATCTGGCCTCAGCTTCCCCTCCTCTCACCAGAGCAGAGATTTGGCCTCAGCAGAGATCTGGCCTCAGCAGAGATCTGGCCTCAGCTTCCCCTCCTCTCACCAGAGCAGAGATTTGGCCTCAGCAGAGATCTGGCCTCAGCTTCCCCTCCTCTCACCGGAGCCCACCAGGCACGCTCCCCGCTCATCAGCTGTCCCACTCACCAGACCTTGAAATAGCTATGTTTCGGTATCCCTGTCCGTACTTCCTAGGAGACAAAGGACTCCCCGGGGGCAGAGACTGTGTGGGGTATGTCTTTGTGCCCCCCTGGTACTTGGCATGAAGCCTTTCTCTTAAAGCTTGAAAATGAATGGCTTTCCCCTCGGTGCCATGGGAATTGTAATGAGAAACATATTTTACTTCATTACCAGATCGTGCTTGTCAATCCTGAAATGAAATGGGCTGAGAAATTCATGGTTAAACGGTAACTACCCAGGTTATGAGTGACTCGAGAACAGAAACTGTCTGATTCAAGGTTGAGCCCTTAGATCAAGGGCTCTTCACCTGGGGTCTATGACCTCAATGCGCAGACTTCAGCAGGTCCAATAACCCTCTAAAAATGTCTGTAAATATTTTTGAGGATGTTCATTTGTCTGCCACAAGGACAGCTTTCATCAGATTCCTAAAGTGGGTGAAGACCCCCTCCCTAAGTACACAGTAGATGTTCAGTCATACATCTAAAAATTATTTAACGAGCACTTCCTCAATAACCATTTGCTACATGGATTAATGGCTTAAGGAAGAAACATGTGCAAAGTGCAGACCTTTAAGGTTGGGTCTGTTTATTTCACTGGTCTTAGGTAAAGCCTTTGGGGTTCTCTGAGGTGGCCAAATTCTTCTTCTCAGTTAAAGTATCACATAAGTCAACACTCACAGGCCAAATCTTAAAAGTGGCAATGTTACACAAGCTTTGGACTGGAAAACGGGAAACCTGAATTCTGATTAAAGTTGTTACTAATCAGTCAGAGTAGTCGCAGGTAAGTCCCCCAAAGCAAGGTGATTTGTGACAGTTCTTAACCTGTATTCTGCCACAACCAAATGACAGATGACTTTCCCATTGGAAAACAGGTGTGTGTTTTTTTTAATGCATAGGAAAGTGACAATGATTCCTAAACACTCTGCATGTATTAACAGCATGTTCCAGAACATTCTTCATGACACCACACACCTGCAACCCTCCATGCCCCTATATTCCTCACTCACTTCTGTCCTTCCTTTCATTTCTACCCAAGAAAGCATATGAGCAGGTGAGTGACAGAACTTCCTCCCAGTTTAATTTAAAAGTTAACTGTTTCCAGACATGAGCACTCTGATAAATGTATGTTACAAACTCCTATGACATACCTCCAGGAAGATGGTGAGCATGGAGCTAAAGAACCACAACATGGGTGGAGAGATCCCTGGCTTTCCAGTCAAGTCAGTTGGAGAGAAAACCTCAGCTCTGCTTATGGGCTACGTGACTTTAGGAAGTTCAATGACTTCTCTGAGCCTCCATTTTTTCACCTGAAAAGTGGAGATGGTACCCCTTCCTCACAGGGTTGTGAAGATTAACAAGGCATGGTGTGGAAAGGACTATGTAGTCCTGTGCTCAGCCCCTGGTAATGAATTTTAGTGCCTGTCTCCTCCTAATTTCCCTCTCTGGACCTCAGCTTCGTGGTCATCAGGATGAGAAGTTTAAATTAGATCTATGTCAGAAGGACCTATTTTGGCCTCCCTCACTTCCTGCCTCTAGCATGGCTCCCGACTACTTTGGGAGGGAATCCTTACTAAAATGGAGAAAAGAGACAGAAATCCTATCAGCAAAATAATGCATCAAAGATTTGCTATATAAAAATTGGCCAATATTGTTAAGTGAAACTTCTTTGCAGATATTTCTCTCTGAAGGATAGGAAAGGTCTGTCTTCATCTCTCTAACAATCTCAAAGGGAACACTGAAGGGAGTGGCCTGTCCAGGCCTTCTACACCCTACAGGTAGAATTTAGTAGCTCCAAACCCTTGTTTCCCATATTGAGGGACCAGTATCCTTGCAGGAATATGGCAGGAGCTAGGGACACCCAAAGGCACAGGGCAAGCAACTCATCCTTCCCGAGACACCAGTTTTATTCTCATTTATTTTTTTAACTTTAATTTTTATTTTCCCTGCTAAGTTTTTAAAGCGGCAATATAAAACCTTATTTTTGCTTTTATTAAAACACACACAGACATATTACAGCACCACAAACTTTTTATGGATGTTTAAGACCAGGAAGGAGGCATAATCCATTTACATACGCTACTGTAAGGGAGAAAATTTGAGAAACACAGGACAGAATGATCTCCCTAAAATCTCAGGTGGTCGTGTATCTGTGTCAGCTCCAAGCCTGCCTCAGACTGTCAGAGCTTACCAAAAACAAATAAATTCATTAAAATATAAAGCTGGTGGCAGGGGTGGGGAGTGGGAGTGAGGGTAGGGGCCGATTCAAGTTTACCTTGAAAAGAATTAGCTCCAAAAGCAAGCAAGGCAGGGACAGCTGACAAACTAAGTGCTCCCTGGCACTGGGTTGCAGGGCTGCAGGATCCTGGGGGAACATTTCCATTTTGTGTCCAGGATGAAAGGCTTTCATGGACATCCCACGGACTGAGGCGGGTGCCCTTATAATGTTGAAGGCAGATAGGGAATAGGTCCATCACTCTTACGGTGTGTGAAGGGAAACTCAGAACCTATAAATGCTCCCATGGAAAGAAAGCTCACAAATCAACTAAGCCTCAAGGATGACAAAATTCTTAACATTTCTGGGCACTGCTTACATTTTGAGAGCAATTCATTTCATTGTATAAAATTGGGGAAGTACAGGAAAGCACAAACCAGAAGTAAACATCACCCATAATCCCTGTTTTAGTCAGTTTGGGCTGTTATAACACAACACCAGAGGCTGGGTGGGTTATAAATGACAGAAACTTATTTCTAACAGTTCGGGAGCCTGGGAAGTCGAAGATCAAGGCACTAGCAGATTCGATATCAGGTGATGGGCGACTTCCTGGTTCATAGAAGGCCGTCTTGCTGTGTCCTCCCATGGTGGAAGGGGGAGAGGTCTCTGGGCACTAATCCCATTCATGAGGGCTAAACCCCCATGACCCAATCACCTCCCAAAGGGCCCACCTCCTAATACCATCACATTGGTGGGGTTAGGATTTCAACATATGAATTTTAGGAGGACACAAACATTCAGTCCATAACAGTTTCTTCTCCTAGAGATAATAACTGTTAGCATATACACATACACACACATGCACACACACATACACACACATACACACACACATACACCTATATGTTTATGTATTAATATAATCTAAATTTGGGATTAGCATATACACATACACACACACATGCACACACACATACACCTATATGTTTATGTATTAATATAATCTAAATTTGGGATTAGCATATATACATACACACACACACATGCACACACACATACACCTATATGTTTATGTATTAATATAATCTAAATTTGGGATTAGCATATACACATACACACACACACATGCACACACACATACACCTATATGTTTATGTATTAATATAGTCTAAATTTGGGATCATACTATACCTAATGTTTTATAACCTATTTTTTCACTAAACATTAAATTATGAGCATTTTTCCACATAATTATTCCGCCTTCTCAAAGGTCTCCAGAAATATCCAGCCATAGTCTGCTTTCAGAAAAAAAGGTTTGGTTTTATTGCTAACTAGTAAGAGAAAGAGACTCTTCTCTCAGATATTTTCAAACCCCTGAAATTTACCATCCCAGGGAGGGCACCACCTTCCTTGAGGCCCCAGGGCTTTACCCAGATGCTGCCTCAGGGAAGTGACATCCGTAAGAGATGAGAAGGCGGCCCGCTCAGCATCCAGGGGAGCTTTCCCGGAGGACAGCACCCCAGTTGCT
The DNA here is from genome assembly GCF_949987535.1 of Balaenoptera acutorostrata. NCBI lineage: Eukaryota > Metazoa > Chordata > Mammalia > Artiodactyla > Balaenopteridae > Balaenoptera > Balaenoptera acutorostrata. The sequence continues at coordinate 18,226,066 of NC_080079.1, read as the reverse complement.
GAACCAACTCAGCATTCCCCTGCATCTTTCAACCACTCGCAACCTTCCTGAAAATGTGGAAGCAGCCAGCGTAGAGGAGGCTCTGAAACCAGCCAAGAGGAAATGCTCACCCTGTCCCATCAGCCCTGCGTCCATGCCACCTCCACCCTCTACTGCTTTTACAAATCTGATAAAAATCGCATTTTCCTTCCTTCCAGTTGCTCATGTTTTCTTCTAACACAGGAGGCTGTTTCAGAAGTTGGAAAATGGCCACTCTTACCCCGAAGCTACCCTGCCCTCCCACCCATCCCTGAAAAGAGCTCTTCTGTTTGAAGCCAATGCAGACCTTTCTCTATTTTGGCCTTGAGACAGAGGGGAGAGGGGTGGCCAAAGTGGGACAAGGGAACAGGCCAAGCCTGTGAGCTTTTCCCTCAGGACCCTCCCTTTAACCCACCACTTTTGAAGGTTAAAAGGGGGCTTTTTGAAAGGCAGAAGAAAGCGACAAAAAGCCTCTTGGAACAATGCTTTGACTGTTACCAGATCCCTCTAATAGTAGTGGGACAGGAGCCAGGTGATGCCAGAATGGAATGTTCCATATGTTCTCACACATTCCCCCACCCCAAAGTGTATCCATTTGCAAGAAAAAAAGAAAAACACCCAAAAGTATTATTGTTCACCACACTTCCTGGTCCTCAGCCCCCCAAACCTAGGCAGATAGGATAGGCTTGCAGAAAACCAGATTGTTTCTCACGCAAAACACTGCAGGGGGAATAAAGACGCAGACGTAGAGAGTGGACTTGAGGACACGGTGGGGGGGGGGGGCGGAAGGGTAAGCTGGGACGAAGTGAGAGAGTGGCATGGACATATATACACTACCAAATGTAAAATAGATAGCTAGTGGGAAGCAGCCGCATAGCACAGGGAGATCAGCTTGGTGCTTTGTGACCACCTAGAGGGGTGGGATAGGGAGGGTGGGAGGGAGGGAGACGCAAGAGGGAGGAGATATGGGGATATATGTATATGTATAGCTGATTCACTTTGTTATACAGCAGAAACTAACACACCAGTGTAAAGCAATTATACTCCAATAAAGATGTTAAAAAAAAAACAACACTGCAGGGCTTTGTTGTTGTTGTTTATGTTTGCTTTACCACAGACTACTCAATAGGTAGACTTTTTTTTTTAACATCTTTACACAAGCAACCTTGCCCATAGCTCTGGGTTCCCAACTCCTGTGTCAGCCCTGCCCCCAGCACCAGCAGGGGCCTTCCCCTTTTGACTCTCAGGCCAAGAGTTGTCAAAAAAGGGTTAGTTCTCTTTAGTTCCTTTCAGCACAGCCAAAACACATGGCATTTTCACTTAAAAAGAAAACGAATAAAAACCTTTGGGGGACTTTCCTGGTGGTCCAGTGGGTAAGACTCCACGCTCCCAATGCAGGGGGCCCGGGTTCAATCCCCAGTCGGGGAACTAGATACCACATGCATGCCACAACTAAGAGTCCGTGTGCTGCAACTAAAGATCCCACATGCCACAACGAAGATCCTGCGTGCTGCAACTAAGACCCAGAGCAGCCAAAATAAATAAATATATTTTTAATGTTTTTTTTTAAAAAAAACTTTGGAATCCTAAGGAAAAACAAAACAAAAAAAAGAATTACAAAAAATGCAGAGTAACTGCCATCACATTCTATAGTAAAATGTTCTGTCTCCATAGAGGTCATGAAATGCTTTGCTGACAACAAAATACACTCACTCACCCAAGGATACAAATGTGTGTCATGCATTTCGCTACTTCCAATTCAATGCTCTTAGTAGACATCGCTAATCAATAACAACATTTTATCCAAATGTTGAGCCCACTAATCTGAGAATCTTTGTCAACACAGCTTTCTAGACAGCCAGTACCAATCAGTCTGTACCAATCAATCAATCAATCTTTATGCACAGGCATAAAGATAAAGCTTATCTGCCATCTCTGCTTTTGCCAAGAGGGCTGAAAAGAACAAGGAAACACCTTGTCCAGTTTCTTCCCTTTTAGTTCCATTTGTCTTTTGACCAAGAAAAGCCTCCAGTCAACATCTTGATTTCTTGTTGCCCAGGACATGGTATAACAGTCACTTTCAATGAATGTCCAGTGCCTCCCTCACTGAAGTACAACCTTTTCCATTGTTACAACAGACCATGGAACATAGGGCCCTTCATTAGGTCTCTTTCTAGGCTGGACAAATCTTGTCCACACCGGGCACCACCCTGGAGTCCTCTCTGTTTCCACATTCCCCATCTCATCCCCCACGGTCTGCCCACATAAGTGCTGATGGGCCTCAACCAGAATGGGGAGATTTAGGCTTTCACCAGATCACAACCCAGACATCCCCTCCAACTCTGCAACGTCATGTTCTAGGCAGCACGTTCATGTGTTGAGTAGTGCTTTAGAAGACTTCCTGAGTGTGTCTTAATTATTTTTAAATTATTATTGTTTCATTTAAAGCAGGAATTGCAAACACAAATGCCTACAGAGTCCAGACAGGGAATATGAATGCGAGAAGCAGAGGCAAGTGGACGCACAGGTACAGACTCTCAGTGAGTGGCAGGCACTGTGACAGCTGGAGAGTCTGTGACCTGTCAACAGGGGCCAGGAGCTTCTCTGCAACCACAGCTAGCACCGTGCACAAACGTGGGCACGGTATTGCAATCGTATCATTCTTCAAGTTAAGTTAAAAGGTAGGTTATGTAAAATCTCCTCGTTTTAAAAATGTTGGCTCAAATTCATAAAGCCCTGTGAGAGCCAAACAAGTCATGTCACCTGCTGGTTGAATCAGCCAACGGCCTGCCTGTTCATAACCTCTGATCTTAGGGAATGCTCTTTTGTTAACAGTTACAGATTAGGTAAACAGTGGGAAGCGACCCTGAAAAGAAAATAGGGAAGCCACTAGCAGCAGAGTGGAAGCACTTGAACAAGAGTTGGGAGGTGTTAGTCAAGGGCACACAGTGGCGAGACTGTGATTAATCTACTAAGAGGGATGGAGAAAAAGGAAATAAAACCAGAAGCATAAATTAAGGGCGGTCATGGAGGGATCCAAATATTGATATCTGGGGACTTGATGAGATCCTGGAAATTAACAAGGAGCCATGTTTGAGCAAGAGAGTGACTGACACTTTCCTGCAGAAAGATTTTAGAAAATCTGGCCATCCCTAGAATCTCTTTTTCTGAAGGATGAAACTGCCTCCCTCCCTTCAATTAAACCAGTAGACTGTAATCAGAGGAAAGCAATGGAGGCCATAGTCCTTTCTGTGATACAGGGACACCTGAAACTCAAGCCCAAACTTGCTGGCTTGACTTTGCTCTTTTTCCCTAAAGCCACTTTCTTGTCATTCTCTCACTTGCAATGTGTAAGCCGCCTCTACAGGGCCACCTAGGAGTTACTTAATATGGGCTCCAAAAGGCCTGAGACAATGGGAGATGACACTATCGGCTCCCTCGAAACCACAAATGTAGAAAAACAGGGATCGCCCAGGAGGATAATGGTTTCAATGTGTTCAGAAAAGGAGGCCCTGGCGTGAAGTCATGAGCTTGAGTGATGGGAGGAGAGAATTCTGATTCCACTCAGGATAAGCTCAAGAGCACAGGGGGGAGGTCACCATTTGCATTTTTCCAGTGACCATTTGATAAGGAACCTCTACTGGGCCCTGATGAGAGATTCAAGTGTGTAGTTCACAGTCACGGTGCTGTTATCCCCATCTCAACCCCTTTCACCAGCTGGAAAATAATGACTTGTGCTGTGGGTTCCCCCTCCCTGGATGGCAATGAGGCTAAGTGAGGTGATTCTTCGAGGCTCCAATTCTCCCAACTCCATCTGGGAGAAGATGAGAAATAGAATCTTGAACTGCCCCTCCTACTCAACGGCGTGGGGATCAGGGCACCCTTGACAGTCACAGTGGAATATCTGAGGTTGAAACTGTTCACAAGTGATCCTGAAAGTCCAAGACATGGAGTCATTTGTTCTTTCTGGTCATGTGAATTGGAGTTTCAAGTAGTGGGGGACTAGGTTATGGGATCTGATTCCATAGTTAGTGGTGGAGCGCCGTCAACAGGCCACAGTACAATGCAGTTGCTGTCACGTGTGTACTAGTTCATGCAAAGCAGTAGAAAGTAACCCTGAACAGATAGTCAACTGCTGCTGAAATAGAGAGAGAAGTTTTATTGGGGAAATCGTACTCTACACAAGTGTTACCAAAATAGGGATTCAAGAAGGTCCTGAGATCCATCCCTAAAGATCATCAAGGTTCTACTATGGTAGAGTCAGAAATAAGGATGAGCGGGATACCAAAATTTCATAAACAGTAGGCTCTCAATGATGTTTTTAAAATGCATAGTTTAAAAACAGTAACAACAACAACAGAAGGAAGAAAATAGCGAATAGTCTCGGGGTTGCCTCAAGGGGATGGAATTATGCATTTTTCTCTGTTTCTTTAATATTTTATGAACTTTCTAGATATTCTGCAAAGAGCAAGTATTACTTCTGTAGAAAGAACAAATAAAAAAAGAAACCAAAGGGGAGGGAGAATGAGGGTAAGAAACATGAAAGAAGAGGATGGTAGAGGATGGTAAGAGCCATGTCTTAACCTAAACTAACCTAACCTTAACCTTAACTTAACCGAGGCATGCAAGCTCCAGCTCAGAGTCACCACTCAAGCCTTATCTCCACTAGCATATTCAGTAAATCGTAGTCGGCACAACAGTCTAGGCTTTCCTCAAGATAAAAACACCATCAGACACAAGGCCAACTTCACTGTTAGAAGTGCTGATCTCAGGACTTTCCTGGTGTCACAGTGGTTAAGAATCCACCTGCCAATGCCGGGGACACAGGTTCGAGCCCTGGTCCAGGAAGATCCCACATGCCGCAGAGCAACTAAGCCTGTGCGCCACAACTGCTGAGCCTGTGCTCTAGAGCCTGCGAGCCACAACTACTGAAGCCCATGTACCACAACTACTGAAGCCCGTGTGCCTAGAGCCCGTGCTCCGCAACAAGAGAAGCCATCGCAATAAGAAACCCACGCACCGCAGCCAGCAAAGAGTAGCCCCCCCTCAACGCAATTAGAGATAACCCACACGCAGCAACAAAGACCCAACGCAGCCATACATAAATAAATAAATAAAAAAGAAGTGGTGATCTCTGCAGTGTCTTGCACTTGTGTGTGATCTTATAGTTTTGAAAATGCTTTTACAACCTCCACTTACCTGTCTGTCTCTCTGCTTAGTAGCAAGAGATGTTATATATATTTTTTTTTACATAATCTTTATATGTAATTATATAATTTGATATACAAATTCTAACTTTTCTAAATATTTTGAATGCCTCTCCTCTGTCCCTCATCACAACCTTGTAAGGAGCTTGGCGGAAATGAACGACCAGAGAAATGGAGCCATTTACCCAAGGTTGCACAGTGAGTTCAGGGCAGAACCAAACTGACAGCGGGGAGGGGGTTGGAGAAATCTAAGGCTTCCCAAGCCCAAGGGCAGACCACGTTGTGCTGTGGTTATCTCAGAGTGTGCACAGAGCCGCAAATGGATTTCCTATCAATTTTAACCATCTTTTAAGCCCACTGGGAGAATAGATTTCCACAGCTTTTTAATCCAACTGTAAGAGAACAGAGTTGGTTTCAAACCCAAAACTAAAGCTGTGTAAATAGTCTGAGGTAACTAGTGAAGGTCACAGTGTGCAAAGGTCAGGGCCGGAAACCACAGAACTATTCAGCATTTGCAATACTTGAAAAAAATTGCAGGCCTGACCATGCAACTGTCCAGATTGCTCAAATTCAACTCACTGGGCTACTCTTTTGTTTTGCTTTGTTTTCAAAAGAAAAAAAATATATATCATTGCACTACATTCTCCCATAAAATATCTCACAGTTGGGGAAATATTCAGTGACCACAAAGATCCCTAAATCAGTTGGCTCTGTAAAGACAGCTGATGACCATAAAAGCAAGTGGGAAGGGAACCAGAAAGACAGCTCACGGGGGTCCCAGTCCTGCAGATGAAAGTTTGTAGGTGGTTGGCTTAAATTTCTCCTGTAAGTTCTAAGCCTGCCTGTTCTTCTGCTTTGACCCGATTTCCCAGCCAATAAGGAGATGCAGGGCTGACAAGACAGAAGTGGTGGATAAATGGTCCCCTAGGATGAGATTTAAAAGCTAACTTAGTGTCAGAAAGACTGGGCTGGGGGCCAGAAGTACCTTGAGACTTGAAGCTCCCAGACTGTTGAAGGCAACGGTGTGGGAAGTGTGAAAAAAGGGGCCCTCAGCTCTACATACATGAGGAGTCTCTGAGTCTATCCAGCAGAAGCCCCAAGGGCTTGGAAGAAAGATGTCCTTTAAATGAAGGGAACAGAACTCCATAAAAGAATGCGCCAGAGAAAACTGCCCTCCTACAGGGACTTGGAGAAATGGTGATAAGATGATAGCAATACTGCCATTTATTGAGCGCTTACTGGGTGCCCAGTGCTTTATCTGCCTTCTCTCATTTCGTCCTTACAACACTCCTTGGAGGCAGGTGTTGGGATTACCGCCTTTTTCCAAATGAGGGAAGTGGGGGAAAGAGAGGTTAAGAAACTGATCTGCAGACACATAGCTGGTCTCTCTCATTTTTGTGCCCTGGCTCTAACCACCACACACACCTTCCTACCACCATGCCCCCTCCCCATCACTACTGAAACAGTGACATCACGCTCAGGTACCAAGGCTGGGATGCTTTCTCCCAGTCCAGATGAGACTCAGACAGCAATCATTGCATTTTATGTCATCATCTAACAAAAAGTCAATTAGCTGAATTCTGGACACCAGACAGTGGAAATTCAGCGGCAGATAATCCAGAGACGGGTCCCTGCCCTCCCAGCACTTCCAGTGTAGTGGGAGACACAAGCATTCAACAAGAAATAATGATGGGATTGTGAAAGCAAATAGCTGATAGCTTCAAAGTGCTTAGGAAATGATGATGCAAGGGATTTTTTTTTTTCCCAAGCCCTTTCGAACTCCCAAGACCCTTTCTGGGAGTCAGTGAGTGAAAACCATTTTCGTAACAATACTAAGGCATTAAGTGCCTTTTTCACTGAGCTGGCATTTGCACTAATAGTGCAAAAACAATGGTGGGTAAAACTGCTGGTGTCTCAGCAAAAACAAGGCAGGGGCTTCCCTGGTGGCGCAGTGGTTGAGAATCTGCCTGCTAATGCAGGGGACACGGGTTCGAGCCCTGGTCTGGGAAGATCCCACATGCCGCGGAGCAACTAGGCCTGTGAGCCACAACTACTGAGCCTGCGCGTCTGGAGCCTGTGCTCCGCAACAAAGAGAGGCCGTGATAGTGAGAGGCCCGCGCACCGCGATGAAGAGTGGCCCCCGCTTGCCGCAACTAGAGAAAGCCCTTGCACAGAAATGAAGACCCAACACAGCCAAAAAAATATATAAAAATAAATAAATAAATAAAAGATTACTATTAGGAAAAAAATAAAAGAATCAAGGCAGTAGCACTGAAAGTCTTTGTAATTGTCAATGCAGTACACTCCCAGCTTTGAAAAAAGCCATTTTCACTAAAGAATATCCTTGATGAAGCAGTAAAAATTATTAATTTACGTAAATCCCAACCCTTGAGTACATAACTTTTCAATATTAAATTAATATTGCACATAACAGAACGGGAAGCATGCATAAAACACTTCTGCCACATACCAAAGTGTAATGATTGTCTTGAGGAAAAGCACTCAGAAGGTTGTTTAAACTAAGCGATAAACTAGCCACTTTTTCAGGGAAGAGCACTTTTACTTGAATGAACAATTAGCAGACAAACTGTGGTTATTCAGACTTGGATCTTTGGCAGACATTTTCTCTAAAACAAACTAAGTGAGCTTGTCACTACAAGAAAATAACTGATGGTATTTGTTGCCAATGATAAAAGCTGAACTTCTGCTAGAAAAGTAGAATTTCCAAAATCTACTATCCACCACCATGATCTTAACAGCTTCTCAATACTCACTGAATTTTCTGAAGAGATGTTGGTGATCTTAATAAATGTGATATTTTAAATACTTATAATGAACATGTCAACCTTTGGAAAATCTGCAAAACTCAATGAACTAGTATTTTCTAAAAGACCAATGCAAAATGTTATAAATCATGCAAAGGTAAAAGATCTATTAAAGTGTAACATAGACCAATGAATTTAGTGTTGCAGAGTACAAAAATTTCATTGATAGGTTTCAGATTCCATGTCGCTACTAACTTGTAAGAAATGACCATTTGTTGAGTTTTGGTGTTATATCAGAAAAGAACTTCCATAATTATCTAAAGAGTCTATTAAAACACTCTTCTCTTTTCTAACTATAAACCTGTATGAAGTCAGATTTTCTTCTTATACATGAACCAAAACAACATATCACAAAAGATTGAATGCAAAAGCAGATATGAGAATGCAGCTTTCTTCTATGAAGCTAGATATTAAAGAGATTTGTGACAATCTGAAACAGCACTGCTATGAAATTGTTTTCTTTTGGAAAATATAGTTATTTTTCATTTAAAAATATGCTATTTATGCTAACATTTAATGTTTGTATTGTTATGTTTAAATAAATTTTAAAATATTTTTAAAATTTCTCAGCTTTAATTTCTAATATGTTTAAATACTAATGGACAAAACCCACAAAACCAAAGCTCTTCAACAGTTTTTAAGAGCATAAAGGAATCCTGACTGAAAGTTTTGAGAACTGATGACTTCGATCTCTGTGCTCAATAATAAGATTATTAAAGAGACGAATAACCACTTGAATACTTAGGTATTGCCATTCCAAGGCTTCTGTGTGTTTTGTTCATTTTTCCTATTTTATTCATATAATAAATATTTATTAGCCACCAGATAGGATCATTATTAGCTAGTACTTCTGTTAATAAGACCTACAGAACTTTTTTTTTGAGTTTCTTTTTATTTTATTTATACAGCAGGTTCTTATTAGTTATCTGTTTTATACAAATTAGTGTATATATGTCAATCCCAATATCCCAGTTCATCCCACCCTGCCCCCCCAGCTTTCCCCCCCTGGTGTCCGTCCATAAGTTTGTTCTCTACATCTGTAAGACCTACAGAACTTTTTACTTTCCTTTTCATTTTATAAATTGAATTGAATTAATAAGCACTTGAGTTAATGCAGACCCCAGAGCCCCACAGCATGGGGTCATAGTTAGGCTTTCATTATTAGCTGTGAGATGCAGGCAATATTCTTAACCTCTCTGTGTCTCAATAGCCTCACTTGTACGTTGGAGATAACCATACATTACCCACCTCATAGGGCTGTTGCAAAGAATAAATTTGTCAACACATGAAAAGTGTTTATAATAGTGCTAACATCGTAAATGTGGGATAACTATCAGCTGGAATCATATTACATGTAGCTTACTGACTATCATTGTCATTCAACTTTGAAAAATCCCTTTCAACAACATGTTTACTTTGAAGATAAGGAAGCTAATCATTAAAGGGCCTGTTTGAACGTCCTGGACATAACAATCTGAGTGCCTCCCATTTATAAACCTCTTCCGAAGGAAAGGGAAGCCAAAATTCTCTTATGCCTGATCACCATACTTTAACCAATTTGAACTTGACTGTCTAATCTCAGCTGATTGGACCAGGGATCGGTCGCTCTCTAGGCTGGTTTGCAACCACTGAGATAGCTGGCTTGGCAAAAGAGCTCCACCAGTAAGGTACTAGCTGACCAATCATATCTCCTCCTGGGATTGACCAGGAATCTACAGAGGGGCTCAGCAAGCGGTGGAGTCGGTGGGCAGATTGTGTGTCTTGGGTACTAGAAGGAGATGCAGCAGCATTGTGCTAAGATTGACTGTGCTGGCCAGTTAGTCACCAGAACCCTGTCCAGGTCTGATAGCCACTGAAACATCCAGCCCAGGTCCCCAAGTTCTTCTGTCCCCACAAGGCCAGAGCTCACCACCCTGCACTCTGAGGCCTGAGGCTTGCCTGCTTTGGGTCAGAAGGCCTGGCCGCTCTGAAATGTGTAAAGTCTTTCTACTGAATCCTGTTCCCATTATCTCTGCAGGGTCTGCTCTTTAGATTTCAGCAGTGGAGGATTGAAAAGGGAGAATAAACCCTTTTCTGTTTGTCTGTTTGATGTTTTTTCCTACACGGTCGGCTGCCATCAAAGAAACCATCACACTGTCTGCAGTTCTTCTGCTGGGCCAGAGCCCAGGAGGTGGCAGCCAGTGGGCACTTCTAATGCAACTGGGATTGACAGGCATAACCTTGCAATGTTGCCAAAGGAAGCAGAGGTGGGAGGAGGGGATGAAGGAGGGGCAGAGAATCTCAGCAGCACATCTATTTCCTGGACAGTAGTACAGAAAAATAGAGAGGATTGGGGGACCTCAGCGTATTTATAATCCACATCAACCGTTTCAATCTTCAATATGAACAACTGAGATTTTTCAGTCTTATGTAAGATATCCTTAATCACTGAAGCATCCCATTTATCAGCTACGTTGTTGCCTTAAATCCTTTCCTTATAGAAAATCTGCTGCCACCGTTGTGCATCAACTAGTTCTTCCAGATACATCACTGGGTTCATTAAGCAGAGCCCCTACACAGGCTCAGGAACCTTCTGTGACTCTTTCCCTGCACACAACCAGTGTAAAGGCTGGTATTCACGGAGTGTGTACAGAGGAGTGGATTCAAGAACAGTGTGTCCTGTCCAAAGGTGATTTCTTCTCTTGCTCTCTCTCTGCCAAAGACAGAGGCCTAAGTGGCTAAACCTGAAGGTTTTCGGGGAGTAAGATACCCAACCCTTCCTAGAATGAGATCAGGAAAGAACTTACTCTTTAACAACCCAGAATCAATGCTTCTGAAAACAGCCTTCTCTAAGGCTTACCCCTAGAGTGTTAGGACAGTCTAAGACCCAGTGCACACTCTCAGATTGCTTCCAGATAATTCTCTAATCAGGGGCCTTGAACCCAGTCCAAGGCCTTTGCTTTGTATTAGGGAGTCAGTTAACAAATATTTACTGAGCATTTATTAAAGATTTCAGGTCATGAATTGATAAGGTTGGAGATGTCTTTTAAGGAGATTGATCTGTCAATAATTTGCCTGGTTGACTGACATCAAGCTGAACACAGCTGAGGCTATTCTAGCAGTTAAGTTAGGATGTTGTGAGGCATGAATAAGAATGGTGACTGGGGAAATAGAGAACAATGTAATAGTAGAATAAATCAGGTTAATAAGCAAATATAGTGTGGTAGCTGTAAAACCAGACAATCGTGGGTCACATTCAAGCACCTCCACTTACCCCAGCAAGTGACTTAATCTTCCCAGGTTTCAGTTTTCTTATCTGTAAAATGAGAATAATAAAATCCACTTAGATAGATAGATAGATCGATAGATGATAGAAAAATATAGATAGATAGATAGATAGATAGATAGATAGATAGATAGATAGATAGATGATAGGCAGGCAGACAGGTATATACACACACACACACTCTTCCCAAAGGTAGCTCTATATATTTGACTGCTATCTGTTCACCAAAACCCATTTTCTCTTCTCCCTGGGAAGACAGCTGGAGTTAAATGTTGCCACATGACTGAGTTCTAGTCAATGAACTGTAAGTAGAAATGATGTGTACTCTTTCCAGGACTGGCCTTTTCAGATTCCCCACTGGAGATCCTCCATACTCATTCTCCATCTGTTGGCTCAATACAGAGACGTCTGAGGACTCAGAGAACAGAGCCATGAGACCCAAGAAGCCCAGTTCTGTGGATAATCATGGGAAGACTACCGACCAACTGGGAATAACTGTTGGAAACGTCACATGAGTGAGAAATGAATTTCTATCATATTAAACCACTAAAATTTGGGGCTTTATATCTATCTTTCTATTCTTGCACAGAACCTGACATCATAATCCTTTAATAAATGATCATTATGACTTTATTTTGTTGTTTTAATACAAAGACCTACAAGTTCTCATTTTTTTTTTATTAATTAATTAATTTATTTTTGGCTGCGTTGGGTCCTCGTTTCTGTGCAAGGGCCTTCTCCAGTTGCGGCAAGTGGGGGCCACTCTTCATTGCGGTGCGCGGGCCTCTCACTATCGCGGCCTCTCTTGTTGCGGAGCACAGGCTCCAGACACGCAGGCTCAGTATTTGTGGCTCACAGGCCTAGTTGCTCCGCGGCATGTGGGACCCTCCCGTACCAGGGCTCGAACCTGTGTCCCCTGCATTGGCAGGCAGATTTCCAACCACTGCGCCACCAGGGAAGCCCAACAAGTTCTCATTTTAAGAAGACAAGACAAACACACCAGCACACACTAGAAGCCATATACGTGATGCAGAGAACAGAAGTTCAAAAAGTTCAAAGTCCCCAGGAGTTAGGAAATCTGAGACAGCCTCACGTAGCAGGTAGCGTTGAGTTTGTCTTTGAAGACTGGGTATGAATTGTCTGGATAATGGAGACTGCATTCATTCACCAACATTTTTTAAAAAATCAACAAAAAATTCCCCATAATCCAGTATCTACCCCCATAGTCTGTAAACACTTCAGCTCTTACCCAACATTTCTCTATTGCTCATGTCTGCTGCCAATGTTGTCCAGTGTGGTCTGGCCCTGGTTACCATGTCAGCCATCTGCAACCTTCTGAAATCACCTAACTTCCACTTTCCATCCCCAAAGCTCTGACCCAAGAAAGGAAGGACATGCAGCTTCAGAATTTTTGATACCCTTCCCCTTGGGTCCATAAGAGCCTTGAGTTTGTGGCTTTAAGAAAATCACTTGTCAATGAAACTATAAGTATGTGTGTACCTTGCTCCAGCCTTTTGCTTTGCTCCCTGCAGCTATTGATCAATAAATCCATTTTCATTACCATTTCCCTCTGGCTGTACAAGCAAAAAGCTTCATTTCAGAAATCAAAAGACTGATCAATCCAACGAAAGCGTTTTGTTTTAATCAAAAGATCAATCAATCCAATGAAAGGTTTTCTTTTTTAATCATTACCATACACAGAAAGTTTGCAACATAAACTTATTGCTCTAATTTCCCTCTACAAATATGAATTATAGATGATATGATGGGAATTCTGCCATGATTTATAAGTTGCTTTCATCAAAACTATTGCCCTTTAGCCTTTTTCTTTTTTTTTTTTTTTGGCCGCACTGCCCGGCTGGCAAGATTTTTGTCCCCCAGCTGGGAATCGAACCCGTGCCCTCTGCAATGGAAGTGCAGAGTCCTAACCACCAGACCACCAGGGAATTCCCCTGCCCTTTAGTCTTTAAAACTAGTTGGAGTGCCTATTTTATATGAATAGTAGAAACTACCTTTGTAATTTCCCAAGTTACTTCAACTTTCCCCAAATGTTTAACACAGACATTTTAATTCTCTAGGTTCAGAAATGCACAATGTATTCATTGAGATGTGAATTAGACTTAAAAGTGTCACACGTCATTCTGCCAGTTTATTGAACAAATGGGACCCACAGGTGCAGTGTCAGAGAAAACAGAAAAAAACGGGACTACTCAGCACTTAGTACATGAGATCATTTAAAACTCATTTAATCACACTGTCAAGCATGCATTTTGCAGGAGGGTGCTAATGGAGCTGCAGGGTTTTGAAACACTTCCTCCCCCATCTCAGGATGTTGTTTGTTCTTAGAGGAAAGGGAAAACATTGGCAAGCACATGCACTACTGTTATATAGAAACCCCTCTGATGCAGTATGGAAATGGCCTTCTCTTCAGAAACACTTAAACAATGGTGCCTGCAGGTGTTGCTGTAATCAGAACAGGTACTGAGAACTAGTACTGACTGTAAAGAGCTGGCTGAAGGAAAATCAGAGATGCACATTTTCAGGGCTTCAGGAGGAGTTTGATCAGGTCTCTATATGCTAACTAGCCATAATCTAATTGACTTCGCATAGAAATCCAGGATAATACCCTTCAACAGAGGCTAGTGTTTGAGGGCAGTTGCTTTGCAGTTTGAAAAGTCCTTTGGCTTCTTCCAAAGGACAACTTTGTGTCATTCTTTCATTCAGTAAATGCTTTCTAAGTCAACTATGTTGTAGGTACTGTGCTGGGAGCTAGGAATTTAATGCTAAGCAAACACCCAGTTGTAACCCTTGCCTTGATGGAGCTTTCATTCTAGTAAAGGAGGTTTCATTCAAAAAAGTGAAGTCACACTATGATAAATGCTGTGTAGGAGAAGTGTATCAGCTCTAAGGGTATAATTCTGTCCTAGAAGCAATGCAGTTGCTTATACCACAGATAACAAGTGGGTTCCAACTCATATGCTAATTCCAATTGATTAATAGTGTCTCTTTGAAGTATGGTGTTGAGAATGCTTCTGAGGTCTGGTCTGGCATGCATGCAGAAGGGGGAAGTGGTAGTACATGTGCCATGTATCTGATGTACCTGGTATCCATCTAGAGCATGTAGGCATTTGAGAACAAAGTGACATGTGGTTACAGTTGCACAGTCGTCTAGCAATAGTGCACAAGATCATTATATAGGTTCTTTTCTTCTGCTGCTTCTTCCTTCTACCCATCTCTGGCTATCTGAGAACTGGACTGGGCCAGTATCTCTACACTAAACCATCACAGACATAAAGGAAAATGAAACTCACTCCACCTCTGTCACAATTACAAAGGTATCAGGCTTGGTTAGACTTTGGCTGGGAATGAGGAAGAAGCTCACTGGGTAAGAGAATGGCTCCCCTTGAAGTTCCTGGAAAGAAAATTCAGTCCACCGAAACAGACATGGGTCCTAGAGAGTAAATCTGTGAATTAGTTTTAGTTTCTACAGATCTATGGGACAATTACTCTAATCTGAATTAAAAACCTATAACCAAAGTGACACTAATTTGCCAAACAGGAAAAGAAAACCCAGAATGGCATTATCCACCAAGGATGGAAATGCTCATAATATGAAAGGCCAAGAAAGAGGAAATGTGCTTCGAGTCAAACAGGAAAACTTGCTTGGGTGTCTGGGAAAAGAGCTTTAAAATAAAAAGTATGTGATGATTGGTGAATGTATCATCTCCACCTTATATCAGAGCCTCCTTAAGTGCCATACCCCCTTCCTAGAATATTCTGTCCCTACACACACACACAAGCGTGCATATACACATGCACACATCCCTTCAGCACCCAGCCCAACTCCTCATCCCTCAGGTCCCATCTTCAGTCTCTTCAAAGAGATTTCCTTGACCAGGCTGTCTATATTAGATGCCTCTTCTCTGTCCCATTATTCTTTATTTTTAAAGCCTATTTGTGTTCTTCCTCAATATCCTTACACTTACCCCAAGTAGGAGATGATAGATATAGATAGATAGATAGATAGATAGATAGATAGAGATATGTATATTTTCATATATGTGTATTTGATTACTACCTGGTACCTTACAGACACTCATTACATATTTGGTGAATGAATGGATGAGTAAATGAATGAAAGAATAAGTGGACGATACTCTGGGAAGTTTTAAGAACAGAACAAATTATTCACCTTCAATGTTTTATACCAGCAGTGAGATTCCTAATCTTGATCTGAGGAGGAGCTATTTTTAATTCTTCAGTCCTATGATTGGAGGAGGAGAGGAGGGTGGGGAGAAGACAGGAAAGGGAGGGGCTGATGGGTCCTACTCTTCAGAAAAAGAGGGCAAGTCTTTATCCCCTGCTCAGAGATTAGCCAGATAAGCCTGGAAAGGCCAATGTGTATGCCTGGGGCACTCTGGGAACTCGTGGCCTCAGGGTCTGCGGAGGGATGGAGGAGGTGGAGCTTCTTGCTCTGAATTTCAAATGCACTCTCAGAAGAGGGTCTTTTCTCACTTCTCAGTTCTCCTTTATGAAGTGCATTTTCCATGAGGGGAACACCACTTTCTCTGGAGAACTGGGAGGAGTAGGCCATTGAAGCCTGCAAGGGAACACCCACTCATCTGCAAACTGGCAAACAGGGTCTCTCACAAAGTAGAAGAAGGCGTGATTCAGGGCTTAAAGGAAACAATGGAGTTCATTTAACAAAGCCAATGTTTAATGAACTCGAAACAGTGCGCTTTAAAAAATAAGTTAATAAAGCAGCCTTTTAAATTTTAATGCATGCTTACTAGCTTTATTTTCAGACTACCATCTGTTACCTCAGGAAGAGTTTACTGGTTTGTCTATCATCATGATTCATCACCTATATGATTCCTGAGCTATGAATGACAACGTTGATTGGAATTCTGCAAATGGCAACCCTTTTGCATCTGGGCCAGCTTTCACAAACCGTGCAAGACCTTTGAATAGAACTGGTACCTTCTATTGCCTGACAATTCACAAAAGAAAGATACAAGGAGAGACAAACTCATTTTTCAGATGAGTTTGCCATAAAACCCTATTTATCGGGCTCTTTCAAGATCCTGATATTTTAAAAATCTTCCCATCAGTTTTATTTGTATTTTATGGAGACATAGCCATGGGCCTCAGTTGGAGACGTCGCTTTTGGGTCGTTTCCCAGAGGCACCCCTCCTACCCTACCATCTCAGGAAGGGAGAGGAGTGGTGAAAAGCAGAAAGGGGATGGGGTGGGGCAGTGAAATGGTGGGTAATTACCAAGAAAAAAATAGAAGCCTCCTACCTTTTATCAGAGCTAGTATCAAATACTGTTTGGCCCAAGTACATTTTGTCCCATTCTGTTTCTTATGCAAATTACACATCTAGAGACTAGCCTGCCACAAAAGTTGACTGGCTTCCCCAGCTTTATTCAACTTGCCTTTGAAAGGAGTATCATGTACCGATTGTTAGCTGGGTAACAATCAGAGAAATTGTAGGCAAGATCTTATCATTATCGGGCGTCTTTAGAAATCAAAAGCACCTGCTCTTTGTGAAGATGGGCTTCTAAAGAGAGAAATATTCCCATTAGAAAATGCCCCGAGTTCAAATAGGAACACGATTAACATGTCCTCCCAGCCTGAGGGTACCAACCTTAGACCAATAAACTAGGGAACCTTTATTGAGCACTTACTGTGTGCAAGGTCCTTGCAACAGCCATAGGAGATGGGAAGTCTGATTATACAGATTTGGAAACTGAAGGCTTGGAAAGGTCAAGTGACTTGCCCAAGATCCCACAATTGGAAATGTGACAGAGCCACAACCTCTAATTCCAGAACCTGTGCTCTTAATTACCTATGACGTAATTCAGCACTGATGACATTAATGTATACTATCTAGTGACAACCCCCTCCTAATAGGCTCCCCTCTTTGGATTTTCCAAGCAGAACTGAGCATAAAACAAGTCTTCCCTGAGGTTCTGCTCCTATAGAAGAAAATAAGCTACTCTATGCAAACCAATTTACACGTCATTTAATACTCCTAGTAACATTATATCATAGATAGGATCACATCCTTTCAGGAAAGGAGGAAATTAAGGCTCACAGAAGCTAAGTAACTTGCCCAAGAGTACACAGCTAGTAAGGGGTAGGGGTGGGCTTTTGATTCCCGGGCCAACTTCAGTATCCATCTGCCCGGCACCTTGTAGGCATCCATCAGACATTTCCACTGGGAGAGAGGGAAGGCCTTTAGCTCCCCTGCAACCCTCTTCATGAGTGAACTCTGCCCTTCCAGGTCAGAGTCAAGATGATGCTATGGACCCCCCTGGGCCAAGGTTGGCTGAAAAGAAGGATGTATCTGAAGATGGGTGAAAAGAATCTTCTTGAAATAGAAACAAGTATCCTCACGTACATGGAAGACCAATGCTGAATTATCAGTGATGCATAACATTTGTGTCAAATCAGAGAGGCCATCCTTATGAAATTAGGCTGTATGAGGCCTCCGTGACTCAGCTTACCTGTTACTTCCTCTGTCAAGCATGTCGACTCTCCCTTTTCCCTCCTCCCCATCCTACGTTCCCGGTACAGATTTCTATGACTCCGTGCATCCCACACCCACCCACCCAGTTCCTAGTTCTGCTGATTTGCCTGTGTCTTCCCAGGGCCTTGTCCCTGGTATACTGTAGGGACTTAATATATGTTTAAAAAAATGGACGGAGGAAGAAGCTCAGAGTTCGTGCTAAGCCCTAGGAAAGAGAAACTCAGACGTCATGCATGCTTGTGAGATTCAAGCGCCATTTTTTGCTCAGGAAGTAATGCCTCTAATGAGTTGTGGAGACCAATATAAACGTGCTGATATTTCCAGGTCACACTAAACTTGATCCTAGCGTTAAAAAAATTAATGTGTTTCCTCTTCTTCCCCTCTCCAGCCCATTTGGTCTTTATCTATAACATATATTCATGTGTGTTATACAATATAGATATGTCTCATGTAGCGTGAATCTACAATGGGCACTTCATGGTACTTCCGAGGAAAAGAAAAACAACTCAGGGACACATACATGTTGCCAGAAATTGTTAGTTGTCTCTTCGTGCGAACTGTTTCTTTACCTAGCACTTCACAGTTTACAAGAGCCTTCACATCATTGCTCTCCCACCCCGTGAGGTGAGTTCAGGGCTGTGGCTTCCATTTACAGAGAAAGAAACTGAGTCACAGAAATCTTTCGTGGCTTGCCATATGGCTATTTCCTTAGTTCTTAGGTATCATCATTGTAAGGCATGCCATTGATTTAACAATAGGTTTTGAGGATATAAGGAAACTCTACCATACTGTGTATACATATTGCTTATAAGACACATCCCAGCGTTTCTGAGACATTAAATTATACGCACTTGGAGGGAGAGACGTGTATCTTAAAACTAAGGAAATGTGGTCAGTAGTGGAACAATGACTTAACATGGCATTCTGAGTCACTGTGTACAATTTACCTTCTCAGCTACATTATAAACTCCCGCAAGCAGGGCATTTTTCTACACTTTTTACATGTCTCTCAAAAAGCTTAATGTAGTGGCTTCTGTACAGAATGCTCTCAGTTGGTTGATAAAAGAGTCCGTTTCCTCTAAAAACAAAAACTAAAAGGAACCCTTATTTTTCATTCTTAAATTTCTGGGTACTAAAAATTCCCAGGGAATATATTTGGAAACTTCCCAGGAGCCGCATTTTATCTGTTGTTTTTGGTGGGATCTTGTTTGGTGACTAAGAATTGAATCATAAGATTGCCTCTCTGAGAAAGACAAATACCATATGATACCACTTATATGTGGAATCCAAAATATGATACAAATTATTTACAAAACAGAAACAGACTCACAGACATAGAAAATAAACTTGTGCTTCCTGAAGGGAAAAGGGGGTGTAGGGGGGATAAATTAGGAGTTCGGGATTAACAGATACACACTACTACGTACAAAATAGGTAAACAGCAAGATCCTACCGTCTGGCACAGGGAACTATATTCAATAATAAACCATAATGGAAAATAATATGAAAAAGAATACATATATATGTACATATATATATATATACATAAAACTGAATCATTTTGCTGTACACCAGAAACTAACACAACATTGTAAGTCAACTATACTTCCATAACAAATAAAAATTTTTTTAAAGAAAGATTGCCTTTCTAAGTTCCTTCTCCCAATATCACCGCTCTGGGAGACTAACAAAACTTTAGAAACCTAGGGGGTCTACAATCAAAAGTTGTATTTCCGTATGAAGTTTTGATGAACTTCAAGATGAAACTCTAGAAGTTTGGAGTTTATTAGAAGATATTAGAGATAAAAATCTTTAACATGTTTGCATGAACATAAACAGCCTATTTTTTTTGTTTAGTATCCAGTGTACCACTGCTGAACTTGTCTTCCTAAATTCAGTTTAGATAGCCTGCATATAAAAATAAGAAAGCAAGAAATAAACCAAAGAAAGCAAGATGTAAAAGAAGAAAATTGTCACCTGTAACCATGCAACCATGCAAATTGTAACCTGTAACCTCCAATCAGAGTTATTTTTGTATGAGGAGGAAAAAATTCAACTTTTTATTCCACCCCTGGTTTAAAAAGTAGTTTAAAAAAAAAAAAAAAGGTTCTCCAACTCTGTGAAGTAAAAGAAGTTAGCCTCAAGTGGCCGTAACTGAGCTTCCCATCGGATTATTGTGCAAGGTTGCCTTTTATTTCCCCCCCACGGTGGATAATGCATGTTCATTGTGATTTATCTGGAGCCGGTTTCTTTTACACCCTCGGCGTATATAAAGTCCAGCTAGGACTGGGAACAGAGATTTGGGGAGCATCTGAGAGGCAGTCTCCAGTCGGAGAGAATGAAACAGTCGGGAACACGAGCAGCCGCGTGTGAAATTGACACTCTCTGTGGTATGAGCCCCATGTCTGCCTCGCAACGCAGACGAAGAGCCCTTAGAAACGGGACGCACGATCCATCTCCTCTGTACGTGCTGCTTTGTGCTCACCCTTGATTTTAATTTCTCGCTCGTGTTTCTGACCTAGAATGATCGAGGCTCGGGCCCTGACAGGACCGTGAACGTTCGGCCAGCTTGATTTGGCCACCTGGCAAGAGCAATGGTGATGAGGGCCTTCGTCCTGTTGGCTGTCTTTGCAGAAGCCTCTGCGAGATCTTGCACTCCAAATAAAGCAGGTATGCTCTGGTGCTAGCCCATTTTCCTGGAAAGGAACTTTTCCTGACACTTCCCTTCGCAGAGTTCATAGCCCTGGGCTTCTATTGTTAGGAAAATGCGATACTGTAGCCAAGTAGAAGCACTTAAGCACCCCAACGCCCATCTGGTTTTTCCCACAGAAAGTACAAATCTATTGGGTGAAGTTACACTTTTTAAAAATTAGAGGCTGCTAAATAGATGAACAAATAGAGATAAAATCTTCACATTTTCTTCCCATTTTCTGTTTGACTACTACTTTTCTGTCCTGTGCCGTAAATTACTGTTTCATAGCATTGTGCATAAATGGACATTTTAAATTTTATATGCTCATTTCATGGGATTTTCATATACATATGAAACCAGATTGAATGGATTGGAAATATATATATATTTTTTGGAAATATAAATATATATATGAAAATACATTTAATCTGGTTTCAAAAATACATTCCTTAATATAGGTTAAAGCTTAAAAGTGGACCAATTTTGAATACATATTAAGAATAATGCAGATATTACACAGAGGTTTCAAAAACTGTAAAAGTGGAACTTCAGTGACTGAAGTTGGGGGAAAACTTTCGTCACAGCTCATGAAGAATAGTGGGGAAAGTATTTTTAACTAACTGCTTTGCATGCTCAGCTGTAACAGGAGCCCACCATATGTAGATATTACCAGATCTGATTTCAGACCATGTCTCTCCTCTTTCCAGATGTCATTCTTGTGTTTTGTTATCCGAAAACAATCATCACCAAAATCCCAGAGTGTCCCTATGGATGGGAAGTGCACCAGCTGGCGCTCGGTGGGCTGTGTTACAATGGGGTCCACGAAGGAGGTTACTACCAATTTGTAATCCCAGATTTGTCACCTAAAAACAAGTCCTATTGTGGAACCCAGTCCGAGGTAAGACCAGGCCACACGTGGAGGAGTTGCTAAGAGGAGGCAACTGGGCCCAAGAATGAGACATCTTCTGTCCACCCTTAAAAAGATTCAGAATTCACCACTTTCTTTTTTTTTTTTTTTTTTTTATAAATTTATTTTATTTATTTATTTATTTATTTATTTATTTATTTATTTATTTTTGGCTGTGCTGGGTCTTCGGTTCGTGCGAGGGCTTTCTCTAGTTGCGGCAAGTGGGGGCCACTCTTCATCGCGGTGCGGGGACCGCTCTTCATCGCGGTGCGCGGGCCTTTCACTATCGCGGCCCCTCCCGTTGCGGGGCACAGGCTCCAGACGCGCAGGCTCAGCAGCTGTGGCTCATGGGCCCAGCTGCTCCGTGGCATGTGGGATCTTCCCAGACCAGGGCTCGAACCCGTGTCTCCTGCATTAGCAGGCAGATTCTCAACCATTGCGCCACCAGGGAAGCCCCACCACTTTCTTTTGAAGAGTCAGTCCCAACTCCCAAATTTCCTGAGATATTAGTGTTATTTAAATTCTTTTCTTCTGTCTAGTTTAGGTGACTCTTTGGATTTAAATTTTATTCTCCTAATTCACTGCCTGAGCAGCTAAGCCACCTTCCGTGAGTAGAACAAAGTACATTTCCCACCTCCACCTCACTTGGAGCTCTGAACACATGCTCATGGCTGCCATCCTTCCTGAGTTGGATGGGTGAGCCATCCTCTGCCCGAGACTTGGAAGTGGTGACAAAGGGGTGCATGTGGAAGGCATCTTAGGGACTTCCCTGGTGGTCCAGTGGTTAAGACTCTGTGCTTCCACTGCAGGGGGCACGGGTTCAATCCCTGGTCGGGGAAATAAGATCCCACATGCCACGTGGCATGGCCAAAAAAAAACCAAAAAGATAATGGAAGGCATCTTAAAGGAGTGACCAAAGTATAACACAACCCATAATTGGGTCTTGTGAAGTACCCAGGACAGGTAATCAGAATTAAAAGGAACCACAGACATCCTCTCGCCGAGTATCCTTATGGGATGGAGGAGAAATCTGAGACCTCCCAGCAAAGCCACTAGTTCGGGGCCACAGAACCAGTAGTGATATACACATGAAGGGAACCTAGGTCTTCTGACGCTCTGGCTGACGTCTAGAACTCCTACGGCCTTGACTGAAGGAGATGGTACATCTATCGGGTCTCAGCTCCTGGGGCTACCTCCTCTTCCTAAAGGTCCCACAAGGATTCAGGGATTTAGGGAGAAGAGTCATGGGCATAATTAACAAAAATATCATGTCTTTGAATATCCTGGTAAAATGAACTAGAAATCATCCGTGCAGTCTTAGGCAGATCACTTCTCAAGTGAATGTTCAAGATCCCTTTTAACTCTAATATTCGGTGATTTTAAAGTCCAACAAGTCAGAGGAAAGAATCTCAGAAATAGTGCTCATGATTGGAAGAAGGAAAGAGCAAAGAACCAGGCAGTAATGTTCTAGAGATGGGAGGTGGGTGAAGGTGTCACATAAGATTACTTGGACAGGGGAAAGTAAATTAAAAGTTGATGTTGGGAGATAGAGGTTCCTGAGCCAGTCCATTTCGGTCAGAAGCCCAATGGGTATATGGATTTTTTTTAAGTGTACAACATTCAACTTAGATTATTATAAACAATCTTGGACTTCCCTGGTGGCACAGTGGTTAAGAATCCCCCTGCCAATGCAGGGGACACAGGTTTGAGCCCTGGTCCGAGAAGATCCCACATGCCGCGGAGCAACTAAGCCCGTGCGCCACAACTACTGAGCCCGCGTGCCTAGAGTCCTTGCTCCACAACAAGAGAAACCACCACAATGAGAAGCCCGCTCCCGCTCGCCGCAACTAGAGAAAGCCCGCATGCAGCAACGAAGACCCAACACAGACAAAAATAAATACATAAAATAAATAAATTTATTTAAAAAAAACAAACAATCTTGAACAGACTTAAGATCTCTTTACAAAAATTATCAGCTCACCGACAAACAAGAGTGGGTGCTATATCAATGGCAGACATTCATGCCTCCCCATTGGGCTTTTTTCTGAACCATCTTCAATCATTTATCCAAGAGGCCTCATTCACATCATGGGGGTACAGGGCCACCCTAACCGCCTTCTTTCTTTCTCCAGTACAAGCCCCCCATCTACCACTTCTACAACCACATTGTTTCCAACGACAGCACCGTGATCGTAAAGAACCAGCCTGTGAACTACTCCTTTTCCTGCACTTACCACTCCACCTACTTGGTGAACCAGGCTGCCTTTGACCAGAGGTAAGCTGCTCCGCGAGCGGAGGGCTGGCTGCCTTGCGTGTGTTCTGCAGCCCCTGCCAACCAGGCATGTTTCAGTCCTTATGCAAAATTCTCTCCCCTTTTCAGAGTGGCCACTGTTCATGTGAAGAACGGGAGCATGGGCACATTTGAAAGCCAGTTGTCTCTCAACTTCTACACTGTAAGTGGTCTCCAGGTCTCCACTGCTACCCTGGGGCCTTTCTAGGAGATGATGGGATGCTTCCTCAGCATTTGTTCTCCTCTAAGCTGTATGCAGACCCCCATTCTTGAATTTGAATTGAGACGTAAGCTTTGGCCTAGCTTTAAGCCTCTTTAAAGACTAGATGCAGCAGACATTCAGATTCATAGACTGGAGGGAAGAAAGGAAAGGTGCCATGGAGAAAAAAGGGCAATCTTCCCATTTCACAGATGAGAAAATTGAGATAAGAGAAATCAAAGGTCAATCGGCAGTAAAGACAGCCAAGGTCTAATGATTAATCAAGATTACTTTCCACTACAACCCCCTCCAGAGATTCATATTTAGGATCCAGCTCTTGTTGAAACCTCAGCACAGAGTAGTGAGATTCCTACCTGGGACAGGGCTAAGGGGGGAGGTTGGGGTTGGCTGCTGCTGCCTAGTTTTTTGGTCTCCAAAGCCCTTTACTTAGTGGGCCTCCTCTTTGTCTAATTTGGGCATGCTGCCTACGTTGACATCAAAGCTAAAGGCGCTAAGAATAAAATGCTCCAGAGAAACTAAATATGCAATGGCCATTAGCCCAGCTGGCCTCCTGTTTAGATGGGGTGCTCTGTTTTTCAGACCCGCAGCTTCCAGTGAGGGGACATGCACATAGGAGATGGCCCAGCTGGCTAAAGGAAAATGCAGGCAGAAATAGAAACCTTTACTTCCAACATGAGAACTGGAAGATAGCCTTAGAGGCCACCATGTACAACCCATTCATTTCGCAAAGGAAACAACTATATTACCTGGAACTCCACTGACCTTGAACTCTTTGAACTTGCTTTACCAGCTCCCTGGAAGCTATTAATCTTGCTGAACTTAGAAGGTGAGAGCTAGAAGGGATCCTAGAATAACCTAGTCCATTTTACAGCTGAGGATCTGAAACCCAGTGAGGAAATGATCTGTCCAAGATCCCACAGGTGGTCCAGAGCAGTACCCAGTCTGGAACAAGGTCCCCTAACATTGGTCTCCAAGGCAAACTTACTATGCAGGGAATGAAGCTTAAGTTTCATGACCCCTCACTTCCACAGGCCCTTTTCAAGGCCCTGTGTCTAATTTTGTATTCAAAGTTTTGATTCTTTTAATTAAAGAGGGCTCTCTAAATAAGCTTCAAGGTCCCACAAAACCTAGATCTGCCCCAGGCTACACACCACTAGTGGTTAAGTCCTGAGAAAAGGAAATTCCATACAATCCCTTGACCTATAATCAGGGGGGTTAAAACAGTGTGGATCACCAGGGTGATGAAAGGATGGCAAAACCACTGTAGTAACTGATGAAGGTTATCCAGAGAGGAAAATAAGCTTCACACATTGACAACAGACTCAGGGGACATCCTGATGACAGGCTGTCTTTACTACTGAGTCCCTGTCTGGAAATACGTGATTGTTGCTTTAACCAGATAAAATTATAGATATGACCCTATGAAGGTTTTACAACAGTTGGAAATGGAGAGGCACCACGATTGTCAAAAGTCATCATCCACCATCAGTTAGGTGCAGCTAAGTTTCAGACAGAAATATCAAATCCTATAACTTTTTAAAGAAAAAACAAAAATTAGGAAGCATGTCCTCAGCATCACCCCGGCCATCCTCTGGGCTAGACAGACTGCTTCCTTGAACTGGTAGGAATGAGGCTAAGGCCTTCCCTAGGGCCCACCAAGACCCTTATAGGACAAAAAAACCTTGGCAACGAGGGGGCTCTGAGGTTATAACCGAGACTTTGGTACTGATTAACATTCCCACAATGGGCTCAGTTTCCTGTGCCTTACCCATGAGGTTGGTATTTTTCTTCTCCTCCCTTCTTCTGCTTTGAGGGCATTCTTGTGTGGTTCTGAAGCAACAGCTGCTAGCTGCATATATTTCCATCAAATTACCAGAGACCTAGCTGTGCCCTGCATGGCAAAATAGAATCAATGCTCTGCTAGTTGCTTAGGATTCTGAGAGCTCCAAATGCCAGGCGCCAAAACCACCAGTTCTACTCAGCATGCTTCCTCTCTTCTCTCTCTACCCCCTTCCACTCAATTCTGCCAACGGTCTGTGGTTGGTATTCTTGGTAAAGTTATTTCAACTCCCAATCCGAAATAAAGGAAGGTAGTCAACTTGTAGAAGTAGCCTAGCATTGTGGTTAAGAAAATAGGCCTTGACATCAGACCACTGGTTTGAAGCCTGTTTCCACCATTTACTAGTTGTGTGACCTCGGACAAGTTAGTTAACCTCTCTGGGCCTCCGCCTATGGCCTATGCATTTGTTAAGTGGGGATAATAATAGCACTTATCTGAGAGGTTTGTTATGAGGGTTAAATGAAATAATCCTTATAAAAACCCTTTGCACAGCGCCTGGTGCAAAGTAAATGCCTGAGGAAGTAGTCATTCTCACAATTGTGAATTTTGACCTTGTTTAAAGTGGAAACAGAACTCCTAGCACCAGCACTGTTACCTTTATAGGGTTGAACATCAATGTCAGAGTGGGATTAGGTTGACTTCTATTCAATCAAAATGGTATTGACTATTCCTTTTAGTTAGACAGAAACAAATGCCAAAGCTTGGGATGGAACGAAGGCAAGCAATAGAGACCAAAATCATAGACTTCCAGAGTCAGAACAAACCTCAGAGGTGATTAATCTTGACCTTCCACCCAATGCCCAAAACCCTTCTGCAAGGCTGCTGAGGGATGGGTTCCCCACCTCTTCCAAGGGCAATGGAAAGTTGGACCTTCTCATGTTAGGTCAGCATGTGAAATCTGATGTCATGAAATCTGACATTCCGAACTCTGGCCCACTGGTCCTGGTTCTGTCCTCTGAAACGATACTACATGTTACTGATGGTCCTTCAACTAGCTCAAGCTTGTCTTTCCCAAACTAAACATCATCCCATTCTTGGTGGTCCATTCATCATCCTAGTGACTCTTTTCTCTGTATGATTTCCTGGGTTAACGCCCCTATTAAAAGGCAGAGCCCAGAATTTGCCAAAATAAACTGTCCAGGTACTAAAGGGTGAAGCTATCTGGACATAGGTCCCTAATTTTCATGTTACAAAGAAAGTAGGGGGAAATCACACTGAGTATTGCCTCACTGTCAGGTGAGAAGTGGAGAAACTGACCCTTAAAAGCGTTTTGCTTCAGAAATTGAATTAAGGGTGCAGATTCTGTGCTCCACTATGTAACATAATCAGGAAGCTTCCCCTGCAAGTGGAGGGATTATTCCAATATTCCAATTCTTGGTTCCCGGGAGATGGAGCCAGGAGAAGCCCCTCTGGCTACACCGGGGACAGCAGTCTATGATTTTGGTCTCTATGTAGCGCAGTCTCCTGGACATGCACGTGAGGTCCTCATCCCTGCTCAGACGGCACCAGCATCCTAGGAGGTACAGCCTCTCTGGTCCCGGCGGGTCGCACTGTGGTCTCATGCACCTGTGTCTTTGGGTTGTTCCTCCCCCCTTCCATCCCGATTCATCTGCTTCTGTCAGACCCAACTGCTCAGTCTGACAGATCATAATGCCCAGTGTCAATTTCCTTCCAAAGAATGCCAAGTTCTCCATTAAGAAAGAAGCGCCTTTTATCCTGGAGACCTTCGAAATTGGTTCAGATCTGTTTGCAGGAGTTGAAGCCAAAGGGTTAAGCATTAGGTAAGTGTGTGTTCTTAATGTTTGTATTTATAAATGCAAAGAAGAGAAAAACAAACAAACAAAAACAGCCCAGAGGCTTTTTAATCACCCAGAGTTTCTAGGCATACAACTCCCTAGCTCACAGTGATGCGTTTTGTTTCATTTCCAGGTTTAAAGTGGTTGTGAACAGCTGTTGGGCCACACCTTCGGCTGATTTCATGTATCCCTTGCAGTGGCAGCTGATCAACAAGGGGTAGGTACGGCTCTCTGGACCACAGGGCTGAGAGGTGGGGCTAGGTAGATCCAGGGCTGCTCTGGCTTGGGACAGCTTGGAAGGAAGAGGTGGAGCCTGTTAGGGTCACATCAGTGACTTCCTCTGTGCTTCCAGACTGAGTACTGATACCAGGAATCACTTACATAGTGCTTTCTAGGTACCAGGTTCTGTTCTGAGAGCTTTATCATACATTAACTCATTTGCCTTACAACAGGTAGGTATTATTACTATCATCCCCATTTTCCAGATGAGAAAACTGAGGCACAGGAGGGGTTAAGTAATATCACATAGTTAGTGTATGTGTGTGTTTATGGGGAAGTGGGCAGGTTGGGTTCACATCCATTCATCATGGGGAAGTGGGCAGGTTGGGTTCAAATCCAATCAATCTGACATCAGAACCCTGATGAGAACTAACTTAGATATCCATGTAAAAAGCTTAGTACATAGTACCTAGCTGGTATTCAATCAATTTTAATAATATCATTGTTTTTATTTACTAATAATTTTATAGGTAACGGGGAGTTCTTAAAATTTGGAGTAGAGGACTAAAGTAATGGGATTATAGCATAGAAATGTGATTCTGGAAATCACACATAGGGTGGTTAGAAGCAGAACATGGGAGGTAGAAAGACCAGATTAGAGGCTGTGGCAGCTCCAGAGCCAAAGGTGATAAGACCTGAATCAAGGTTGTAGCCAAGTGAATGGAAAGAAGGTCATCCAATGTCACCAAAGGGAGGGAGAAGCAATAAAAATTTAGCAACCAATTGGATATGGTAGAGGGAAGGACAGGGTACAATGTCTGAGGAACATGTGACAAAGAATGCTTTCTGCTGTTGCACCGTGAATTGTGAAGATGAGAAAGTGTCGTAGGCTCCTAGGGAAGAGGGGTTCTGGATAAGGGAGTTTGGATTCTCCTTGAGTTCAGGGATGACATATTGACCTTGAGATGACAATTGTCTAGAAGCACTTAGAATTGTAACTTTGGAAAACAAAGGAGAGGATGAGTTAGACTAGAGGTGCAGGCGTCATCCACACAACAAACAGTAAACCCAGAAGAGGCCATTCCCCAAACCAAAGCAGACCAGTTACACTGGACCCATCAGGGCTGAGTAAACACTGCCGCCAGGGACAAAGATGATAAGATAACAAAGGTGAAGCCACTTTGGATCTTTATCTATTTTTATTTAACAAACACTTATACAGCCCTTACAACATACCAGGCATTACTCTAGGTAGGTGCTTTACTAATACTAATTTATTTCAATTTCACTACACTTCCTATAGAGTAGGTAGTATAACAATCACTATTTTATAGATGAGGAACCTGAGGCACAGATAAGTTCAGAAACTTACCCAGAGTCTAAGCTAGTAAAGGGATGGATGATCTGGGCAGCGTTATCTCTTGATAACACAGGGTAGGACAGGCCAGCAAGGCCCACACCCAAGCAACCCATCTTCCTGCAGAGATGGGAGCTTAGTTTGGGTCCTTATTTCACATCTGTCCTTGAATGATTCATTTAGGTTCTGTTGATGATGGTGAAAATCAAATGACCTCAGGGAGATTCTGAAATAAACTACTGACCTACAGGGACCTTGAAATTACCAAGAGGCATTGGGAACCTCTCTCAAACAATAGCCACACAAGGGCAAAGGCTTCTGCCACACCATGGAATCATCTCCTCAGATAATTCTAGTGTTCCTGCTCACCTAGTGGATGTGTAATACGGCAGGAAAGGGAATGCATGTGACTTTGGGGTAGTCGCTACAAGCGGTCCTCAAACCCTAGTGTGCACAGGAATTCCTTTGGGTATCTGCTACACATGCAGACACGTTGTAAACCTACAACATCAGAAGGTCCCTGGGTGAACCCTGGGACTCTGCATTTAAGCACAGCCAAATTAAAGACACCCTGACCTAGTTGCAAATACTGCCTAACTGAAATGGCCCCTTGAGGTTGGAGATAATTGCACGAAGACCAGTGCCAAAGGGGAGAATTAGAAAGGCCGCTCCCATAACCTCCCAGATGGTTTTGGCTCACACCAGGCCCTTTGGAAGGAAAAGCCAGTTTTCAAGAATGCCTGGAGAGATTAGAATAGGAATTTTGATCTCAGGTGGGGAAGTGATAATGGTGTGAAAGCCTCCCCGTGGGCGTTCCACAATCCCGAGATACCTGTCACGGAGGGACAGGTGCCACAGCCAGAGACAAGAGGCAGCAGTGCCAGGGCATCTAGGCCTGCCTGTTACTTGCCTCCTTCCTGCTGCCAGCAAAGCTCTGCTTTACACTGTTCCCACTGTCTGACACCATACCTGGACACTCCAGCAGCCAGGAACTATTTTAAGGACTTAGTCTTGAGTTCGTACAAGGGTCTCGGGTTTAATGACCAAATGATCCTTCAAGAGTCTTGTTTCACAGCTCAGAAGATGCCCCTAGCTCTTGTCACTGCTCAGAGGCCACCACCAACAGATCCCAGCTTCTGGCCCTGGTCCAGATATAAGGCGCAGTTTTCACGGCTCGTTTCACTCACTCTCAGAGTTAACACCCCCTCCGTCCTGCCTCTAATTTGGCCCCTAATGTCTGGTTCTGATGGACTGGGATGGGGGAGGGTCCACCATGAAGTTTCCCTGGGGCGGCTGCACTGCTCCCTAGTGTGTGTGTTGAGTTGGAAGGACGATAGAGTCAGAGAAACACGCCAGGCGGGGCATGAACTTCGGGTTCCACTGTGGTGCTGTCCACTGGTCTTAAGCTTTTGAACCCAGAGACCTTTGTTCCGAAGAGGACAGGCTCTGGTGCTCATCGTCACCTGCATACAGGCCCTCACACTCTGTGGGTCTTGCTGTGCATTCCCCAGAACCACTGTGTCTGTTCCCAAGCTGGCTGAATGTCTGGCACTTAAGTAGGGAATCCATATGTGTTTGGTAAATGAAAAAGTATTGTGCTTAAACCAGGCTTTCCCAATCTCAACAATGTTGACTTCTGGGGCTGGATCATTCTTTGTTGTGGGGTCTGTCCTGTTCCCTGTAGGGCATTCTGCAGCATCCCTGGTCTCTACCCTCTAGGTGTCAGGGGTATCTTCCCCCCAGTCATGACAACCACATGCCAAATTTCCCCTGGGGGGCAAAATGGCCCCCAGGTGAGAACAATTGGTTTCGACAAATGCCCATCTATGTCATTATTTTTTCTTTTACTGCAGTTGTACATTTGGGACTTTGAAACTTCCCAAATATTACATTCTCATTATAGAAAATTTTTAAAAAAACAAAACATAAAGGTGAAAGAAGAAAACAAAAACTGTCCATAATAGCCAGTGTTAACATTTAAATGGTATCCTTCCAGCCATTTTTTTCTGTGCTCATATTAAAAATATCTTTACAAAGGCAATTATATAATAGAATAGATATAGCACTTAAATAGTACAATGTAAATTCAAATTCCCGGTGGCAAAACCTCACAGTACACACACAGCAATATGTTGGGTGTGACCTGGGCGTAGGCGGCTGTGAGAGCACTTTGGGAAATGCCGTTCCCAGCACCACCATCTTTATTTTGGACATATGCTGGGAGTCTGTACGTATCCCAGTCCTCCGGAGGACGTTGTCTGGGGGATTTCATTTCTTGGGGACAGAGGTGTGGTGACTTCCAGATGTGTGGCTTCTCGTAAGTTGCTCCACCCTTGCTGTACTCTATCTGTAGACTGGGGATGGTCACAGCCATCTCATAGCTCCTCCAACTGACCCCAAAGAAATGAGGATAAGTGAGGTGCTGCCACAGTGCTTCAGAAGGATAACGTGCTGTGTAAAAGCCCAGGGGAGGCCGTGCGTGACTTTGCCTCAGACGCCCTTGCTGGAGTTCATGAGATGACCTTGTCTCTCCCCCTTCCCTCCCCCGACCCCGTGTGCTCCAGCTGCCCTACGGATGAAACAGTCCTCGTGCATGAGAATGGGAAAGACCACAGGGCAACCTTCCAATTCAATGCTTTCCGGTTCCAGAACATCCCCAAATTGTCCAAGGTGTGGTTACACTGTGAGACTTTCATCTGTGACAGTGAGAAGCTCTCCTGCCCAGTGGTGAGCCATCCTTCCCGGAATGAGACTATTACCTGCGGCTGTGAGGGTGAGGGGACGGTATTTGAGAAGCTGTATTTTTCCCTGGGAAATTGTCAACAGACCAGTGTAGATGTGTGTGAGGACATACTGGAGGAAAGGCTGCTGAGGGTAGGGCAGACGTTCCAGGCGTGTCTGCCCCCGCCACGAACAAGCTACATGGTCTGGCCCAGGTCACTTAACCCCAGAGCCTGGTTTTCTCATCTTTAAAGATAGAGTGGTGATGAGTAATGGCGGCCCTTCTCTTTTCAGAGAGCAATGTTAGGGGAAATGAAAGAAACAACAGATATGGAGATGCTTTGAAAAAGTTAACAGGACAAGGGAGATTCAAAATTCAGCTGGTAGCAATAGGCTCTGGATGGAAGTCGAAGGTAGGTATTTTTAGCTCTTGACTTACCAGTCTGAACGTCCATCTCCGAGACTTAAGATGGACGAGAGAGATGTTGCAGGAATTCGCGACATGAGGTCACAGCTGTTCCGACCACGTGAGAGGAAGGGCCCAGCTTCCCAGACATGTTTAGTAGCTCATGCAGGACGGTCAGCTTCCCCTCCACCTCCTCCACCAAGAAGTTGCTGCAGGATCAATCAACATGCGTAATGAATTCAGGTGGAAGACGATTTTCCATTGCGACCAGGTGAGAACCTGGTCCTTAGAGCAGTGGTTCCAAAGTGTGGTCCACACCGCTTCAGCATCACCTGGGAACTTGTTAGGGATGCAAATTCTTAGCCCCCCACCCCACCCCCTGGCCCCAGACCACCTGATTCAGACACTCTGGGCGGACCCAGCAATCTGTGTTTTAACAAGCTCTTCAAGTGGCGCACATGTTTGAGAACCACTGCCTTGAAGATCTAAAAGTGTTAAATTCCAAACTGTTACCTCCTCCAGTCTATTTGGACCGGAGACCTCAGTGAGGAAGGACACAGTGTTTCTGAAGAGGGTACCTGCTCGCATTGCCTATAGTAACCAACAGAAATAAGATGATAATCTCTATTTCTGTTGATTCATTGGGCCAGACAGTGGTCACTTATGAGCAAAAACAGAGAAAGGGAAGGGAGTAGAGAAACATTTAACTGTTCATGAAAGATTATTGGCACTACATTTTAAAAAGAAAATAAACCAGAACACATTTTGCGGGTATCCACGTCTCAAATCACAGAGATGAGAGTAACTATGGGAAAAAGCCTTACTTCTCATCAAAAGAAACGGAGTCAGTTCCTCCCACACGCAATGTGGATTTGTTCCAGCTTGAAGAGTTAAGGACGGAAAGATTTCTTCCTTTTCTCAAGTTGGAGAAGCAATGAAATACATCTCTCTGGGTTATAAAAACAATAAGGGAACTAATGTCTGAGGCCTGGGGAATTTTGACTCCATCAACTTTGTGACTTCTTAAAAAAAATTCTCTTTTCTCTCCTGTGTTTGTTTCTCATCCCACCTCTCCCCTCGGCTTCTTCTGGGTCTCCAGACTTGTGACAAACGAAAACGCCTCCTCCGGGACCAGACTGGGGGCGTCCTGGTCGTCGAGCTCTCCCTCCGTAGTAAGCTTCTCTGTTTTCCAAATGGTTGCCCTCAAGCTGGGCTGCATCCACAGGCACGGCCGGTTTGAGCATTTTAACTGAATTGCCAAACCAGTTGTGCCTGTAGACACAACCTTTACCTGCAACGCGTCTCCTCACCTGGGGGGTGGGTAACTCACGCCCGATCAAGGAGGTTTGTTAACTACCCTGAAAAGTTCGGCCTGTGGCCTCAATTCCAATGCCCCCCAGGGACTAGGAAGTGCTGAGCTTCCAGGCACAGTGCGCAGGTGATAATGATAATAGAAAATGAAATGTACTGGGGCATCCAGGGCATGTCAACAAAACTAGTAAAGGAGCTGGGTGGGCCCTGGGGTTTCAGAAATAAAGGAGACCCACACGGGCCCTGTCCTCAAGAATGTACCATCCAGCAAGGAGGGAGATGCTGAATGCTAAGGGAAAGGGAGATTACTGTTAGTGGGGGTGGAAGAGGTAGGGTCTATGGGAATAGATGCGTAGGCAGCTCAGCCTAGTCAGGCTTAGGGAGGACCTCTGCGAGTCATTTTAAGTCTGACCTCAAGAGTGCTGTGACATCGAGGGGGGGCAAGGCCTGGGAGCTTTAGAGGACAGTCACCCAACTCTGGTCAGGAGCCCAACCCTATGTGCTGCCTGATTTTGTATGACCTGTAAGCTAAGGGCAGTTTTTCCCTTTTATGCGGTTGAAAAAAATCAAAGGAAACAATATTTCATAACACACAAAAATTATATGAAATTCAAATTTCATTGTATATACAGAAAGTTTTATTGAAACATAGCCACACTGGTTCATTTAGGGCTTGTCTCCAGCTACTTTCGACAGCATCAAGTAGTTGCAATAGAG
Organism: Balaenoptera acutorostrata; assembly: GCF_949987535.1. Classification (NCBI taxonomy): domain Eukaryota; kingdom Metazoa; phylum Chordata; class Mammalia; order Artiodactyla; family Balaenopteridae; genus Balaenoptera; species Balaenoptera acutorostrata. The sequence goes on along the minus strand of NC_080079.1, from coordinate 18,191,742 downwards.
AACAAGTGGCCTGCGCAGCTGAAAAAGTTTACTATCACCCACGCTTTTCAGAAAGTTTACCAACCCCTGCCATAGAAAGCCGAGATGAAAATGGTGTGAGATGAAGCCTTTGTCAACCCTGCGAGAAACTTTGTGCTAAAGACAATGGGGAGCGGGTTGGTTTCATCAGGGGAGAATCCAGTCAGGTTTGTGTTTTAGGGACACAGCTCTGAGACTTCTCCCTCTGTGATCTTTTCTTAAACCTTCTGTATTCTCTTTCTTTACTCACTACAGGCAGGGGATTCTCCGGTCTCTATAGCTTCTCAGGTAAGGAAAAGAGACAGCTCTGGGCAATGCTTTTAACAGGCAGATGTTTGTTTTAAAAGAGGCTTACCTTTGGCCCCAGCAAAGCCTTTACCTGAATGAGGTGGAGGGGAATTGGAGGTCGAGAGGTCTCTCTCCAACCAGCCCCTGAGCTCTGAAGGGAGGGAGGAGCTGGGGGCAAGCTGGATGAAGCAGAGCTGGTTCCCCCACCCCCCTACCAAGTCTAAGCAAAGACATCACCAGGTGGTTCCTCTTGGGTTTCTGTGTTCGGAAAACGTGATTTTCAATGATCTGTTCATTCAACAAATATTTCTGAGTCTGTTCTATGACCCTGCCCCTCATGAACTGAGTGACCTTGGGCCATGACCCCACTCCTGCATTCCCCAGTTTCCTCTATGAAATTGGGTTAATAATTGCCCATATCATACACAGAAGTTGTTGTGTGGATTAACTATTACAGCTAAGAGCACTAAACAATGCCCAACAAGCAACAAACATCCAGTAAAGATCAGCCATAATTACTGACTCTGTACCAGGCACTTTTCTAGGTGGTGCGACTGCTGCAGTGAACAAGGCAGGCAAGGCTCCTGCCCTTCCTAATATGCATGAAGTATGGTGGGTGGGGCTGAATAATGATTTAGACAGCAGCCCGGGAAGCATCTTAGAGGAAGAAGCATTTCAGCTAAGACCCAAGATCTCACCAAATGATGCGAGAAGATGGGTAAGGCAGTTCTATTTATAAACAAACTCACAGATGTAGGATTTGCTCTCACAATTACAGGAAATCATGCAAACCAACTGTTTGAGACTCTCAGATGCACCATCTGGAGTCTACAGTGAAACGCACCGTCACTGTATTATCGAAGTTCAGGTTCCCATCTGTCAGAGGTCCCTATCCTAGGCTTATCTGTTGGGTTCTTTGTACTGATGAAAGTGAGCTATGCAAACCCCAGAGGATGAACAAAACTGACTATGTACAAAATGTGCAGAGTTTTATGAAAACCTACTTAACGTCCTTGAGTTGACTCAATTATGTTGAGTTGACTCTTTTGTCGAGTTCTCCTTGCTCCTTGTCGAACTGTTTGTCTCCTTTCCTGTCTGGTCCACAGATGTTCTCTATCACCTCATCGTGATGCTGGGGATTTGTGCTGTGTTCTAAGGGAGAGCCAGGTAGGCAGCTGCAGCTCCTCCACCCAAGACCATCTCCTCTGTCAATGACAAACTCACATTTAGTGTGCTGCCAAAAAGGACAAACAGAAGACCGTATTGTTGGGGAGCAGAGAACAGCGCTTTGCCAAATATGTGTTCCAGTGATTTTCGTGAATTTCAGTGATTGTTTTTCTTCGGTGCCCCACTTCCTCTTGTGACTTCCTGTGGCTCTTAGATTCTGCCATCCCCCCCCCCCCCACAGCCGGCGGAGGAGTCTCCTTTCCCCATAGTCAAGTCGAGACTGCAGCGGACTCCTTTGAAAGCTATTCTAATTTTAAAAGACTAGCACACCCAACCAAGCGCAGCTGAGCATTTTGAGGAGAATGTAAGGCATAAGCACAAAGTCAGTGCTGAGGACAGAATGCACAGGAACAACCAACTTTGCCGAAGGAGCCTTTGTCATTGAGGCTGTGCAATTCCTATCTGAGGACCAGGGCTGAGCCACCAGGCGGGGGTTCTAATCTTTCAAATGATGATGTGGGAATCAGAGTAGAAAACATTCGTTTGCTCAAACCTGAATAATATAAAGGAAAATGATTCTTGAGAGCCCCCAGTGAGTGCTAACCCAACTGGTGTTTTATCATAAGTTTTCTTAAATATGTATAAACATTACATAGGTGTACACTCCTTATTTTTATAGCTGATATATACGTCTAAGATCGAAAGAAAATTACAAATTGAATAGGACTCAAGCTACAAAAAGAGTAAAACTCACATTAGCATTCATTGACCATGATAATATGGCGTTGCCTAAATGAAACTGCTGCTTGTAACATGCTTCAGAGGGGCTGCCACGACAGGTTCTCTGCAGCTTGGCAACCCCATCCTACTCGTGATGCCCAAGGCTCTCACTATTTCTATTCGCTCTGCTAAGAAATCTTCATTTGTAGAGAATGGTCTGACCTCATTTAGGCTTTACTTCAACATTCAAGCCCATATCTTTTTTTTGTCTCAGTAACCTACGACCATTCGAATGGAACCAACAAAAAATCAGAAACACAAATGCAAATAAAATGAAGACAAAGGGCCAGTGAAATCACGTGGTTTCTCATGCTGAGAGCACTGCCACCCCAGTGATCCAGAATATGTTGAGAGTAATGATTTACACGGTCAAGCAAACAAAAACGGAAAGATGCGGTCCTGGTAGAGAATTGGCAGATCCCTGAAAATGCACTGAGGACCCCGGTTTGAGGCTAGAAGCTGAGATGTGCTAGGAAAAGCCTGAGCTTTAAATTCTGTTCTTTGTCTTGTATAGACTCAATTAGTGGGCTTATCATTGGAAAACACGTCAGTTTGTATCTCTGTATTTAATGTATTTGAGAAGTTTTGAGATCTGTAGTTTGATGGTTCTTTTACAACTGTGTTAATGAACTCAGAAATTAAGCTAGTTCTCAAATCTCTGGAGACACAGAGTGCATGTTTAGCAATAGGCTAGATTAAAATGACTCGTAGCTGAAACTGGTCTCAAAGCTGGTGCTCCAACCAGTTTGGGATCTCTTCTTCCTATAAATTCAGAATTTTTGTAGTCAGGAAGGACAGAAGACATATTTCATTGGTTCTAGTCAAAAACTCTTAAATAGCATACTCACAGCCATAATCATAAATCCTTGGCTGTCAGAGTAAAACGAAGTTGTGTTAGTTTTGCTTTGTTTTATCATAATGTTTAATGATCTTGTATCTCTTGGTGGTGCTATGGAATAAATAAAATGCCTTAAAATAAATAACCTATGACTATAGCTTACAGTGTAAATATATCATGTTGGTAGCCAATTCTTCAACCCTCCCACTGGTTTCTACAACTAGAGCTTCTTAAATTCACATATATTTCACAGGCTTTCAATCATTTTATCCTACAATTGCATTTCAAAAATTCCAGTATTGTGTTCCTCGGCAAGGAGGCAGAGCCATTTTGTATGATTAATGTCTGGGGGAAAAGTTTTTGTGGTCATCCCTGTCTCTAAGGCCCTCATGTCTGTCACCAGCAACGGCATGTGCTTCAACTCAAAGTTAACAGCCCCATGATGTTTGGTTGCATGTTTCATGTCTCACAACTTCTCTACTAAGGAATTAAGAGAAAGTCACTCTCCAAACAATCTCTCTTGCAAATTCCCATTAGTGCTAAACATAAAACAGACATTTAGAGAAGGAGGAAAGGGTACTTTCTCCCTTAGGTATCCTTGGTTGACATAGAAAAAAACCCTGAATATAGATTTTAGGAAAGTGCTCTTATCAAAATTCCTAATTATGAACCCTAAAGACATCTTCTGTCTCTCTCTCTATCTCTCTAAACTTGAATAATTCAAACAAAATATATAGAGAGACATGGATATATACACACACATATATACTGAGTATACACAGGCACATAAATCTCTACCAATTGATAGATACAGCTATAGCTATAGCTGTAGAGAGATAGATATAGAGAGATTGCTGTCTGTATATACTCAGTATATGTTTATATGTGCATGTATATATGTATATGTGCATACATGTGTATGTATATATGCGCATGTGTGTGTGTGTGAATGTTTATATGTAGGCACATGTGTATATATGTTCTATGTGCATGTGTGTGACTGGATGCCAGATGTTTATGTTACAATGTTTGATGAAAAAGGCAGAAGTAACAAAGTTTTTATTATATGAACATAACTGTGTAAGCATGTGGGCTAGGGCTGGAAGGGAACAAACACACACACTCCGTACAGATACAAAGATGGGATAATGATAGTTGATTGTCATATCCCACCCCATCCCTACATCTGTGTGTTATTTTCTAATTCTCTTTCAATGTAACAGTACTGGATTTCTCAGTTACTTCTGCTCTTTTGTACATACCTGTTAGTCCTCAATATGTTGCATTACTACTATGTTTCCTCTCTCCAGCTAAACTGAGAACTAAAGATCATAGAAAGTTTCATATTTTCTTGTGTCCCCCAATGTGGTACCTGGCACAGAGTAAGTACTCAATAAATGCTCTTTGAATTAATGAAATGTTCATAAAGATGGATGGATGGATGGATGGATGGATAGATGGATAGGTCGGTGGGAACTGGCCAATCTCTCTAAGAGACCCCATAGCAGAAGTTGCCTTGTTCCCTTTCATAATGGAACAAAGTGCTTAGCACCCAGAAGCCCTGATCCCAAACAAGGGAAGAAGATATGAGGCATGAGAAGATAACTTTTGGCCCACTGTCTCCATGCTAAGGTAACTCCCCTGTCCCTTCATAAAAATGCCTCTACCTTCCCTCCTTCCGAGCATCAGTCAAAAGCTCTCAATCCTTGGGACTTCCCTGGTGGCCCAGCGGTTAAGAATCTGCCTGCCAATGCAGGGGACACAGGTTCGAGCCCTGGTCTGGGAAGATTCCACATGCCGTGGAGCAACTAAGCCTGTGCGCCACAACTACTGAGCCTGCGCTCTAGAGCCCATGAGCCACAACTACTGAGCCCACATGCCACAACTACCAAAGCCCACGCACCTAGAGCTCATGCTCCGCAACAAGAGAAGCCACCGCAATGAGAAGCCCGTGCACCTCAATGAAGAGTAGCCCCGGCTCGCCACAACTAGAGAAAGCCTGCACACAGCAACGAAGACCCAATGCAGCCAAAAATAAATACATAAATAAGATGAAAATGGAATCGTGTCATAGAAAATGGAGTCTGTGAAGTTCCTAGAATTCAGCTGCCCACCTCTGGGCAGAAGAAGAGTCCTGAGGATGGATAAGAAAGAAATTAAGCAATAAATTGAGAATGGGACATGATCCATTTGGAAGCTGCAGTGCTCACAGGAAGTGAGAGCTCACGGCCAGGCCTTCCAGCCACTGACTGCAGGGGTTCTGCCTGCCTGGGACGGCCTGAACCTGCTGGATTTCAGTGATTCACCCCTCAGTTAGAGCTTTAGCCCCTGAAAACATTCCTGAGATGCCTTCTGCTGTGGGCTTCTTTGTCCTTGCAGGCCGACTAGCTGATAAAGATAATAAACACTAAAGGTTAGGGAGCAGGCAGTTTGCAAAGAAAGGCAGGTCCCTGGCCCCAGGCTTCATTCTCCAGCTTTCCCCTTTCCCAGAGTGAAATTGGATTCACTGCAAATTCACAAGCTAATGGGCTGGAAACCTCTGGCAGGGAGGCAGGCTCACTGGCCGGTCTGGGAGCGGCAGCCCTGGTCTCCCAGGAAATGAGTTCACTGTATCCAGCTCATCCGTCTCCACCTTTGCTCTAGGCCACAGGACTCCAGGGTGGACGGAGGGGGCCAGCTAGATGGCTCCCCCCACTGGGAGACTGACTCAATACCCCAGAACTACAACCCCTGAATGGGATATTTACGACACCCCGTGGACTTTCCTGGGACCCCACAAACACCTTTGAAGAAAATACCCACCTCAGAAGATCTCTGGGACTTTAGCTTCATCCTCAGGAAATTCGGGGAGTGGAATAGTGAAGCCTTCTTTGCCCTTCAACCAGAAGGTTGTTTGTTCTCTTTTGCCCTGTGGGAAGCAAAGGAGAGCTGGTGAATCACAGAGCAGGAGAGCTTGCCTGTCAAGTGTGGTCCCTCAGTAGACAACTCAGGTCGCCCTTACTCGCTTCCTGAGAACGTTGTTTGTAGCCAGAACTGCAACAAGGCAGGAGCTGCCTCGGTGAGGGAAAAGCTTCATTGTAGATGAAATCGTGGTCATATCCTTGGACTCTGCTGATCAGCCTAGATGGACAGTCAGCGATGGTCTATGGGGTGAAGGCCAGTGGAGGCTAAAGTCCGTTGCAAAGAAAATCTTTTTAAAATAATAATAAAATCTACTGAGCTCCAAGCGCACCAAGTGAAACACCTCACATACAGGTTCACAACTAATCCTCACAGCCACCCTTTGAGGGCAGTATTATCACCATTCCCATTTTACAGATGATAAAACTAAGCCCCCAAATGAGACAGCTAGGAACAAGTGGGACAGGATTCAAAGCTAGGTCTACACTGCTGACATCTAGAAAAATCTTCCTCTTACCTGAAGTCCGTTGATGAAATACATCATGCCAGAGCCAGACTTAGCAAACTGTGGAATTGAAGGTACCTCCTCCCTTTTACTTCTTTCCCTGGACCCTGACACCCACTCAAACTCCCAATGTCATAGTAACCGCTCACCACTCCCACTGTGAACATCTCCAAGATGCTCTTGAGAACATCTCAAGCGGAGTACCACCACCCCCAGAAAGGGCAATGCTTATCAGAAAGAGGAGAAGGTGTCATGGTACGTTTCAGTGATAGACAGGGAGCCAGGATGGAAAGGAAGGCAGAGAGAAAGGGAAGAGATATTTAAATGTGTAGAGATGAGGTCCAAGTGCCCCCAAACCAATGGGTTTCCATCCCCTCCACCTGGGCACTTTAGACTCAGGAGAAGGGAAATAGAAGAATGTGGACATTATAATTCCTGGGCTTATATTTGCTGTTGCTTTTGTGGGAGACTAGACTGGGGTGTTCAAGCAGAAGCCAGGAGACCAGTGTAGCAAAGAGAAAGGAGGCATCACACAAGAGGTTGGTCTAGGTTGGAGCCAAAGTCACAGATTCCACGTTTGACCATTTAAGGGAATTGTACAGTCCTCTTTGGAGGAAGATAACCTCACAGTCATGAGAGCCTCCACATGGACCTTCATGGTCTCCACGAACCACGGCATGGAGGTTCACTCATCCCATCTAAGTTCCTCAATATCTCCTTCAGGGACCCAAACGGGGCGGGGTGGTGGGGTAGGCACGCATTTGGTCTGGTCTTACCTTGACTGGAATGCAATCTTTTGCAAATCACACCCTCCCAACGCCAGCAGGGCACCTGCAGTGCTCTGAGAGACCTGAATCCGGAGAAGCTGCCAGAAACCAGTTTTACCCTAGTCATCACCTTGGTTGTGAATTTCATATGGGTGTCAGTGGGGCAAGGGCTGCTGTGGGGAGGAAACGCTACACACACCGCTCAAGTTCTTGGACCGCCAGCACCTCTCACTAAGCAAATCACAGACAACCTCTCTCACGTCCAGGACACGTGGTCTGGGACCCCCAACCATCCAGGCATTGCTCAGGTGCTACTGGGTGTCGCTCAAGCTTTAATACATTCGGTTTAGAAACAGAAGACAGAACTGAGTCCATATGCAAGTTGGTGTTCCTGATGGATGAGGGCAGCTGGGGTCCTCAGGCTCCCTGGGATAGTACCAGAGCTGGAATGTACCACTGAAAATGTCCTTTGTGACCAGAACTGCAGCTAAAGTCAGGTTTGGAGCCTACATCAGCATTTCTAATTTCATATTTTGTCCTTCAACTCATTACTTACAAGCTAAGAGAGACGTTTAAATCTGGATTTGAGACTCAGTTGATTAACTTAGACAACAAAGTAATCAGAGGGGAAAAGATTTTTTGTGTGTTTTTATATACTGTGGAAGATTTACAAATTCAAAAGAATGTTAACCGAAACTTTTCAAAACTTAAATCACTGAGTAATTATTTTTTCCAGCTGATAAATGTCTCAGCTGATAAATGGCATATATGTGTCTAGTAGTAATCAATACAATAAAATTATTGTAATGCAAAAGAATTTGATGTCCCCGGGAGTTCCTGGCCATAGATTTCTTTGGCATCGCCAAAACTATACAGCAGGGTTGGCACATTACTACCTACAGGCCAAATCCTGCCCACCACCTGTGTTTGCAAGATAAAGTTTTATTGGAACATAAACACACCCAACATTTACATGTTGCAAATTGCTGCTTTCACACAACAACAGCAGTTACATAGTTGCAGCAGAGACTATAGCCCCCAAAGCCTAAAATATTTACTGTCTGGACCTGTTTAGAAAAAGTTTGCCAACTCCTGCTCCTCATTTAAATGATCTTACTATATGTGTACCTGACTGTTTAGGATGGAAAGTCTTGGAAGGAGATGTCATGTGTGTTTACATGGCTCCATCGAGAACACAGTGCAAAAACCCATCTACAAAGCCTGTGACCAGTGTTGTCTGAAGTGGATAATGATCTTATCCTCCAGATGGAAAAGAGTAGACAAAATGCAAATGGATCTTCTAAAAATACTCTCTGGTTAAAGATAGGGGACCGGAGGGGCAGCGATCGTGTGTTTGCAAAGTGCTGTAAACGATACCCACGCAAACTGCTACTTTCCATTCTGGATGCCATGTTCACAGTGTCTCCAAACAGACAGTATCTGGGCATGGTGATTCCTACCACACCAGCCACCATGGGACCTGCAAAGGGAAGGACAGAGGGGCATGACCAGTCTGCATTTCCCAAGTGTGGGACTCCACAGTGCAAATCAGGTCAACAAAAGCAATTCAATAAATATCCGTGAAGTACCCTCTGGGGGCAAAGCTTGAAATAGACCTCAGGGTTTACAACGAGGCAAACTACAGAACCCACAGACTTTTGGTGGAAAGCAACATAATCAACTGTTATGGGTTGAATGTTCGTGTGTCCCACCCCAATTCACATGTTGAAGCTCTAACCTCAATATGATGGTATTAGGAGATGGGGCCTTTAGGTAGTAATTAGGTTTAGAGGAGGTCATGAGAGGGAGGGCTCTTATGATGGGATCAGTGCCCTTAAAAGAAAAGAAAGAGACACGAGAGCTCTCTCTCTTTCACCACCGTGAGGACGTAGCCAGAAGGCAGCCCTCTGCAAGCTGGGAAGAGGGCTTCCCCAGAATCCACCATAGTAGAATCCTGACCTTAGGCTTTCCAGCCCCCAGAACTGTCATAAATGTGTGCTGTTTAAGCCACCCAGTCTAAGGTAGTTTGTTATAACAACCAAACTGACTAAGACAGAAATTAATGACAGTGTTATTCATGCACTGGAGATGTAAACAAAGCATCAGTGGCACAGACATGGGAGTAATTCATCCTGGTTAGGAGTCAGGTTTTATTTTAGTTAAGCTGTGGAGAATAAGTAGGAGCAGGTCTGGCTACATAATTTGCAGGGCCCAGTCTCAAATGACAATAAGGGATCTTCCATTCAAAAATTATCAAGAATTTCAAGACAGTAACAGAATGGCATTAAACCAAGTACAGATCACTTCCACACAAGTCACAAGCCCATGAGTTTGAAAAAAACAGAACAGATCAAAGGGCATTTGATGCAGAGGCATGGAGGGAAAGCAGCCCAAAATAACTATCCTGGTTTGAGGGCTCCTCCTAATTTGGGTTCAACACCTTGGAGTCTTTGTTTGTCCTTGTTGTTACCAAGCAATCTGACTAACTAGAAATACACATGCAAAGAGAATTCAATCTTTTCTTTCCCTTGCAGATGCTACCATTTGATTTCAGGGTTCCTAAATTAAGCCTCAGACCTAGGATGTGAATTTAGAACTACCTGCTGCTGTATCTGGACCACAAGGCCACCTGCCCTTAGTGCTGTCTACCTGTGTGGAGGCCAATCCAGAGCTTAAGCTTTTCCTCAGGCATGTGCCCAATCTGGAAGTGGATGGTGGCACTGAGGAAGTGCAAGGACATCGTGGCAATCTCGTCCACGTTTTGGGTACCATTCCGATGGGAAGTCCGCTAGACACCATGTATGCATCTCCAATGGTTTCAACCTGAAAATAAAGCAAGAAAGTGGCCTTGTGTTCATCATGAGGGAGGCTGGGGGTGACGGCGGGGTCAGAGACAAGGCCCCTCATGACTGATCCTGATTGAGGCCCCATCCTTTGAAGGGTCGTACTCCCTGACCTTCATTCCATCCAAGTCCCAGCATTTCCTCAAGTTCCTACTCTTGTCCTGCCTCCTACAAAGTCTTCCTTCCCTCACCCTCTTCCCCACAGTCTCTGCTTTCTTCTCTGAAATCTGAGAGTGCTGGTGGTTATATTTCCCCAACCCTAGTTCAAAACCAGTTAGACAGGCAGCAATATACTGATGGAGTAGATCTTGAAGGATCACATGGATCCATCAAGTGCAATCCATCTTATCCAGGCTGAACTGTCTTCACTCCACACAAGGGCTCTTAGATACAATTATACATATGCTTATATTATACAAAATATGTACAAATGTATGTACCTGCCTGATCTGTCCTCTTTTTCCCCAATCCTCCTAATAAAATCATCTTTCAGATCCTTCATTCACAACAGAGAATAAATGACAAGTGTAAGCATAAAGGTACAGCCCCTTCCAGATACATTTGCTTTTCATCAGAATCCAAAGATGATGTGGGAAATGTGGAATTTCAGGCCTTAGCCAGGCAATCAGACCACGTCTGCTTCCTGGTGACCCTAAAATTACCCAAAGCCAACAAGTACACAAGTCTAACTGCTTCTAGGCTACCTCTCCCCACCATGGTCACATGCCTTAGCAATATAAACTGACTTTAGCATTAGTTCATGCAAAACGTAGCTAAGAAGAAAACACTAAGAGGAAATCCCAGAGGAGGCTCGTCTAAGCAGCGCGGCTTCCATTTTTGTTGGCTGAATGTGATCTGCTCTTTGTGATTATCTGTACCATCCTTCCTTCTGCTCTTGAACAGAGGCAACATCTTTGGGGAACTTGGGGGGATAACCATTGAGGATGTGTTGCCAGGGGACATGATTACACTGTCCCAAGTCTTCCCGATTCCAGGACCACAGGCAGAGCCCTGCGATCACGGTCAGAGCTGGTGAACTAGTGGCTGCCCACCAGGTATATGTGAACATGGGCACCTTGGAGTCATGATCTGGCCCCATCTGAACAGTCAGAAAACACATGAAGTGGCCTCATGATCACCACCAGTGAATGAAGCCAAATTATTATTTTGTTCTCCTCCCCTGCAAAATTCATTTTTCACTCTAGGTGACCCTGTTCATACATCCCCAGTGTAGCACTAGGCGGGTGGTTGCTGTCTGACCTTTAGCCGTGAGTCTGATAGTCTAAGCTTGGGGGTCTATCTGCACCTGAATTGCTACGGATCACAGTAACAGAAGTGAGACTTAACGCCAGATCCAAAGACAATCTTTAAAGGAGAGTAAATGTGAACCTCTCTGAATGTGGAAAAAATATATTCAGGAGGGAACTGGAGGAATTAGCCAGAAGAAGGTCAATGCCTGTTTTAGAAATGTGTTTACTGTGAGATAAAATAATGGAAGGAAACAGAGGGAACAACTGATGATTCTTGACAAGCACCTACATCTGTGATGAATCAAGCCCTTTTCCAAGAAAACAAACAGGAATCAAATATTGAGTTTCTGCCATGAATTGAGATAGACTGCCAGCCCGAAATAGAGCCTTCCTCCTGGCTGAGGTCTAGGGCTGGATTAATCCTCACTCATGCCTGGAGACAGCCTACAAGGGTCATGTGTGTCTCCACAACCCAGGAACCAGGCATCTCACCTTATACACATCATAAGTTTCAATGATGTGATCAAATAAACTGTACAGGTCATTAAGGAGCTGCACAAGTTGCAGCGGGGAGCTGAGAGAACAGAGTTGTGTGAATCCAACAATGTCAGAGAAAAAGATTGTCATGGACTCAAAATGCTCTGGTTCCACGGCTCTTCCAGCTATGCGCTGTTCTCCGATGAACCTGAAACCACAGAATAGGATCGATTTTGAATAGTATCATTCATCTTGTCTCCTATAGACCCCTACAAAGTCTCCCTGGTAGATCTTTTTGCTTCAGTGGGTTAGATTTTGGGGTAACAAAAATCCATCATCTAGAGGGATTCTTTTGACACCCATTTCTCTGCCTGCATTTTCTCTAAAGAGGTATTTGAATTGGTGGGTATAAATTCAGGGAGGGGTGAGAAGCAGTTCACATAAATGCCTTTTCAAAAAGATTTTCTCCCTGAGGGAATTTCATTTGCCCCTGTTGGTTATAGAATTTGATTTTAAAGACTCAGTCTGCAGATGTGGAAGCAAATGTAAACATTCATCGATCCACAAATTAACATTTCTGCTTCTATCAACCAATCTCACATTGACGCATTCAAATCCCCAACCCCATTTCTTGGTCAAGACACATAAGAAGGGTGCCAGAATTTTAACAGCAGATGCTCTGCTAAGTGTTTAGAGAGTTCACAGGTGATAACAGAGCCAAAAATAAGCAAGTTTTGAATCTGAAGTTATTGGTGCCTATTGTACTGTGCAAAGCATTTGGGCAGACATAGAATCTGAATATACTGAGGGTAGTAATTAATTGGACTCCTGGAACTAGAGCGCCATCTAGTGGTCCCTTCCTCTTGCTGCATCCCCTATATTCCATCTTTTACAGACCTGCATTCTCTAATTCCTGTGGATTCCAGGGCCTTGCCTCTATCCCCCTTTACAAGGTGTACCAAATTACACACAAAATGCTTGACGCTTTTTAGAAGAGCCTAACATTCTCTTAGAAAAAGAACACAGGAAATAGTCTCTCCATGTGGGGTCTCCTTAAATAGCGATCGTGTTGCTTCCTGGTTCTTTTGTCAAGGCCCCTGCTACTTTGGAATATCTGAGCAGCATTGTGGACAGAAGCTGATCCACTTTCCTCTTCTCGGCCATCAGCTAGTTGGTCCTCTCTTCCACCACCTCCTCCAGGTGATTGTTGTACACTTTCAGCTTGCTCACCATACTGTCTAGTACATTCACGTGGCTTTAAAAGAACCCAGAGATTTAAGTCTTTTTCCAAGAACTTCAGGGCCACAGTGGAGCACAACATCCAAGTATACATTCCAAGACAACATGTCTCGCCCTTAAGGTTTCCTACTTAAGGGTTGCCAATGGACAGCAGTGAAATGACAATGGCCAAAAGGCCACCCGGCAAGACAGAGCCTGTCCTTTACCAGCCCTGTGATCTTGAGCTGCACCCTCTGAGCCTCAGTTTCTTCATCTGGGAAATGAGGATAATAATACATACCTCACCGGGTCATTCTGAAGATTCAGGGAGATAATGAGTACTAAGGCTGTGTCTGGTACCCAGTGGGCACTCAACAAACAGTAGCCTTCACTGCCCTCCCCATCACCCCCACTTCCCAACATGCTCCATGCCAATCGTCATTGTCATGCAGAAATGTACATTTCAGGATGGGTCATTCTTTTCTTTTCAGACGGCAACACCAGATGTTTTCTTTTCAGATGACAGATGTAAGGGGCATTTCTAGATCCTATAGGCTCTTGTTTTAGAAGAGTCTTCAGAGAAATCGTTTAAGTTTCTCATCTTTTAGATGAGGAGACTGAGGCTCACATAGGAAATGGACTTACCTTAACATTGGGGACCCTATTTTCTAAGTAAAAAGTATTGACTGACCTGAGACCTACTATTTAAAACTATTTTGATGTGGAAAATGCAGAATACAGGGCTGTTGTGTTAAGAATGTACAGTGAAATGGACAAATTAAGAGGAGATGCCTGACTCCCAGCCCGGGCCTTCTATCAACTCAAGCTACGTCTAAATGGCTGTGCCTTCTTACATTCAATGGGTCAAAAGATGACACCATTTATCCTGATGTGAAGCTACTACTCAGGAAATTGTTCAAGAGGCATGAATAATTTAAATCAATAGCCTACTCTAAGGTTCGTGAATAATTTTTTTCCCGCAGTCCAATAGTCATAACCCCTGGAATGTTGGTTTGAAAAAGATTCCGAGGCCACGTCAAAATTCCTTGGGAATAAGAGCCTTGATTGATAAGTGGTATCTGGAATGGACAAAGGAGGGCAACGAAAGCACTAATGTCTGATCCATTTTTGTATCATTTATGAAATAAAGGAAGAATTTTTACCACTCGACTTCAACCAGCATGTAGCACAGTGCTTTGTGTATGGTAGGCACTGAGTGAGTATATGATGAAAGAAGAAAGGGAAGGAAGGAAGGAAGGAAGGAAGGAAGGAAGGAAGGAAGGGAGGGAGGGAGGGAGGGAGGAAAGAAGGGAAGGAGAGAGGGAGGGAGGAAAGAAGGGAAGGAGAGAGGGAGGGAGGAAGGGAAGAAGGGAGGGAGGGAGGGAGAGAAGCACACAGAAGCAATCATAGTCATATAGTTTTAAAATTCTAATGGTTAAATAATTAGGAGAAAACGTCTGCTGCACATCTAACTCACCCTCTGGGACTGGCTTCCTATAACATTTTCTTGATGGAAGGGAAAGTGGGGCTTTTCTCTGAGTTTCATCCCAACATGCCTTCACCATGACCACCATCTTTTCATTTCCCTTCTCTTCTGACAGGGAAGGTCGAAGTGGCACTGATGCCCTGGGGTCCTTGATCCGGCTGATGATTTCTGAAATCCATTTGGGGTTTAGGTAGCTAAATGTCTGAGCTTTGTGCCATTTAGTACACTTCACTTTAAACAGACATGTTTTTAAATTTGTAAATTTGTAAATTGAGTTTTTAAGTAAGCTGAACAGATTAGAATTTCAGAGAAATCTGAATATTTTACAAGAAATATTAGGAATCCTCCTGGAAAATGAGGACTCCTAATGTAAAACACATAAGCACACCCTAATTAATCTGTTTTTTGATTAAGATTTTTTCTAATAGAACTTTTCTTGAAATGAAGCATATCTCCATGTGATTTCAGAAGTGTATAAGCATTTGGTATTAGAAATCCGCAAAGTATGCTTTACGCAATTTGCATTCCATATAAAACGTTACGTAAAAGTTATTTTAACAAACAATAAATGTTAACTACTATGTCCCACCTTTGTGTCCCACTTTGTAAACCTACTTTCTTTCACTTCCTCATTGGCTTCTACTGACATTTATTAAACATTCTGCTTAACCAGGTTTTGTGGAGGAAATAATATTTTGAGAACAATGTATATGTGTTTTGGTAAAAAAAAAAACACTGTGGTGTAACAAAATGAATGAATCTTAAATGTATTACTAAGTATAAGAAGCCAGTCTGAAAAGGCTACATACTGTATGATTCTGTTTATATGGCATTCTAGAAAAGGCAAAATTATGGAGACAGAAAATAGCTCAGAGGCTGCCAGGAGTTTGGGGAGGAGAAGTTGATTAGGGGAAGCACCGGGGATTTTTTTTAGGGTCATAAAATTATTCTGCACGATATTGCATTGGTGGATCATGGCACTACATATTTGCCAAAAGCCATAGGACTTTACAGCACAAAGAGTGAACCTTAAAGAAAGCAAATTAAAAAAATATAAGTTGGGAGACTGGACAACTGCAAGACAGAATGCAGACTGTGACAAAAGAATCTGTTTTACAAATGTGTGACCTAATCTCATCGAAGGGGATGGGGGTAAAGTGCCGACGTAAGTAACTTCTGAAACAACTAGAGACGGTGAGACTAAAGTCAAAAGGAACTACTCAAAACCACTATACTCCAGTTGGTAGAATCGCCTCTCAGGGGGGTACAGATGAAGAACTCTGAAACTACTGTACGCAAATACTGGGATTGAACAAATAAGTAAATGGATGGCAGATGGTGGGAGCCAGGGTTCTCGCTGTTGGAAAGGGAGGTTATGGATAAGTGATGGGCAGAGACTAAAGTAAATGAACCATGTGATAACGACATTGGAGATGTCACTATGAACCCATGTTTAGCTTAATACAGATACAGATGGGTAGATAGAGATATGAATGTGTGTATACATATAGGTTAGTATATACACACCTATTATCTTGTTCTGTCCATGAGAGGGGCTAGAAGCAACAGCAGCCCAGCAGCAACAAGCACATCTAGTGTCCAGGTGTTCATTCTCCAATACAGGAGCCAGGGCTTCTTAAACAGCTGATTCTAGTATTGGAGCAGGGAAAACACAAGATGAGGCTAAAGCATCTTATACTACCAGAAACTAAGGAAGCACAAAACAAAACACTGCAATGGGTGTATGTCAAAGTACCCAGAAGCCAACTGAAATTAAATGGTCCAAGATAAAACAATTTGAGCCACGAAATAAAGAAGTATTAGATTATAACTCAAAATATAAAATAACTATATAATATAATAAATTATATATAAATATCATAAATGAAATATAATAGGTAATTGAATGGATAACTAAATGGGAGAGAATGGACAAACCTGTAGAAATAAATTCCAAATAACTTATGTAGATATTTCTCCATTCAAGGTGGTGGAGCAAACACCCCCATCCTTAGGTGAAGATTTCACATCGTGACCTCTTTCTTATGAGGACAGTATAGGAAGAGGGGAAATCAAGTCTCAAACGTTAGTGGGCATCAGAATCACCTGGGGAGCTAATTAAAACACAGACCCTGGGCCCACGCCTCACCCCACCCCCACCCCCAGTTTGCAGTTCAGAAGGTCTGCAGTAAGGCCTGAAATTTGATTTTCTAACAGGTTCCCAGATGATCTGCTCCTACTGGGCCAGGGACCAGGCTAGGCCAGTGCTTCTCAGACTGGGGATCTTCAACATCACCTGGGATCTTGATAGAAAAGCAAATTCTCAGGCCTGACCCCAGACCTACTGAGTCAGGAGCCCTGAGGATGGGACCCAGCAATTCTGTTTTAACAAGCCCTCCAGGTGATTCTGTTGCCCACTAACACGTTTGAGAACCATTGGTCTAGTGTGCGCAGAGAATCCGTACTGTTTCCAGCACCAGGATTGTTGTCAGGGGTGTATGAGAAGTTAATGGAAGGGTGTGTTTCTCCATAAATTAGGTGCACATTGTACTCCTCCTGGTTGTGGTCCTGTGTATCCATCGTCCCCTGTGACCAGCTCTCATTTACCCTGGTGAGCAGAGGACTACACTGAGGGGGAAATATACTGACGGTCCACAGCGTTCCCACCCTTTCCCCACCCCAGCTGGCACAATCACATGGCAGCCAAGCTTAGCAAGTGTAGGTGGGCTCCTGCCTGGGTTCAGTGGAGGGAAGATCTGTCTCGCTGCTGGGTTCCAAATTCAGATGCCCCTGGATTTGAGATTAACCTTTTAGGATGAGTCTCACGTCTGCTTCATTTAGCAACAAATTAGAATCAGAATCTGCTTCAAAGCAACTAGCACACTCAGAAAGCCTCTTGACTTGAAAAAGTCTCCAGGGAATGCATGATGATCTAAAGATGAGACTTGGGATAGGCCACTGGGGATGGGCTAGAAATCGTAGGCAAGGCAATAAAGAAGAAATAATGGGAAAAAAATCAAGAAAGAAAGGTGGGCTGGGTTTACACACACACACACACACACACACACACACACACACACACACACACACACACACACACACACACACACACACACACACACACACACACACACACACACACACACACACACACACACACCCTCCTCTCTCCAAGATAGTGGTTCTCAACCTGAACTGTATGTTAGAATCACCTGGGGAACTTTAAAAACCCGCCAAACCAGTGACATCAGATTCTCTTGAGTCTGAGATCCAGGCCTCAGCAGTTTTTAAAGTTTCCCAGGAAATTCCAATGTGCAGCCAAAGCGGAAAATAAAAGTGCCAGGGGGTTACAGCTGCTATACATTTTCTTATCAATTTTGATCAAATTTTGCTTCACCTCCCATTGCTTTTGCCCTTAATTCCCTCATGGAATGTGTTAAGAGACAACCTGGCCAAAAAACCAAAAAAACCAAACCTGAGTATATCCTTTGTAAGTAGAAAATTGGACACCATTTATCAAAAATTTTAAATATGTTTAAAATACATTTACCTCTTCAATTTCATGAACAGAAATCTATCCTGAAGAAACATTCACACATGCCCTCAAAGATACAAGACTGCTCATCGCAGCAATTTGGAACTGCAAAAAATGGAAAACAGTCACAAAAATGTCTATCAATCGATAATATATGACATAGCCTTACAATGACAAATTTTGTAGTCCTAAGAAAGAATGAGGCAAATTTACATATACGAATATGAGGTAAGAGATGCCCAGAGAGAGGGCACAGCATGTGCAAAGGCTCTGGGGTGGGACTGTGTCTGGCACTTTGGAGGCACATAAAGGTGGCCAGTGTGACTCAGAGGAGCAAGGCATGGGAGGCAGGATTAGAAGGGTGTAGTGGGCTGAATGGTCCCCAAAGAGATATGTCCATGTCCTAATCTGCAGGATCTGTGAATGTGACCTTATTTGAAAAAAAGGGTCTTTGCAAATATAATTATCTCAGGTTGAGGAGATCTTCTTGGGTTATCTGGGTGGGTCCTAATCCAAGGACAAGTGTCCTCATGGGAGACATACAGAAGAGATCTATACAGAGAAGGCAGCAATGTGAAGATGATTCTACATAGACCTACATGGCCACAAACCCAGGGACGCTGGGGCAGCGACCTTGGAAGAGGCAAAGAATGGATCTTCCCTAGAGCTTCTAGAGGGAGCTCAGACCTGTCGAACCTTGATTTTGAACTTCTAGCCTCTAGAACTGTGAGAGAATAAATTTCTGTTGTTTCAAGCCAGTAGGCTTGGGGTCGTTTGTTACGGCAGCCCTAGGACATTAATATAAATCATAGAGGCTCCATCAGAGGCCTCCAGTGACCTTGCAGGCTATTGTAAGGACTTAGTTTTCACTCCCCAAATGGGAAGTCAAGGGAGGATTTTGAGTAGAGAAGTGACACAATCTGACTTATTTTCTAACAGAATTGCTCTGGCTGCTCTTATTGAATAAATTATATAGTTCTGAGTTTCTTGATTTTTTTTTTTTTTTTTTTGGTAACCAAACTGCAATTTGTCTTCTAATTCTTTAAAAAAAATATATATGAGGGCTTCCCTGGTGGCGCAGTGTTTGAGAGTCTGCCTGCCAATGCAGGGGACACGGGTTCGAGCCCTAGTCTGGGAAGATCCCACATGCCACGGAGCAACTAAGCCCGTGAGCCACAATTGCTGAGCCTGTGCGTCTGGAGCTTGTGCTCCACAACAAGAGAGGCCGCGATAGTGAGAGGCCCGCGCACCGCGATGAAGAGTGGCCCCCACTTGCCGTAACTAGAGAAAGCCCTCGCACAGAAACGAAGACCCAACACAGCCATAAATAAATAAATAAATAAATAAATTTTTAAAAATATATGAATGTTAAAAATAAAAAATGAGAATGGAATAGATTCTAAATTAATAAACATTTAACAAACAATAAAAACAAGCACTTAAAAGCTAGCCCGGGGGCTTCCCTGGTGGCGCAGTGGTTGAGAATCTGCCTGCCAGTGCAGGGGACACGGGTTCGCGCCCTGGTCTGGGAGGATCCCACATGCCGCGGAGCGACTGGGCCCGTGAGCCACAGCTGCTGAGCCTGCGCGTCTGGAGCCTGTGCTCCGCAACAAGAGGGGCCGCGATGGTGAGAGGCCCGCGCATTGTGATGAGGGGTGGCCCCCACTTGCCTCAGCTGGAGGGGACCCTCACACAGAAACGAAGACCCAACACAGCCATAAATACATAAATAAATAAAAATAAAATATTAAAAAAAAAAAAAGCTAGCCCGAATGACCAAAGCCGGCCAAGGAGTCTCTCCCAGCTTTATCCTCTGGTGCCAGGTTTTGATCATCAAAATGTTCGTGGTCCTGGTGGTGGATCATCTTGCTCATCAGGATGGCAAAGCTGTAAACGTCTCCCTTCAGGGTGCCCAACGGGGGCACCTCTGGGAGCCGTCCAGCAGAGCTCTGCAAAGCCGAGGATGTCAAACGTCAGAGCTGCCAGGCGGAACTGGAAAAGCCGCTCCTTCTTTCTCAGGGAAGCACAGGAGCAGTGAAAGCATCCAGCCCCTGAGAAGTCAGCCCTGATGGTTCTAGACTTTCTCCATATTCACACACTTGGGGGTCTGTGTGTGTGAATACGGAGGAAATAATCAGAATGATCCTGCACTAACATGTTAGCAACAGTTAACTCACAACTGTGCAATTACAGGTGGCTTTCCTTTTCCTTTTCCCTTTCTGTATTGCCTACAGTAAAAAAATAATTTAACAATTCATAGAACATAAAACTAACCACTTGAAAGCGAACAATCCAGTGGCCTTTAGTACACTGGCAATGTTGTACAACCACGACCTCTACCTAGTTCCAAAACATTTCTAACACCCCAAAGTAAAACCTTTAGCCCATTAAGCAGTTTATCCCAATTTCCCCCACCTCCCATCTCCTGCCAACCACCAATCTGCATTCTGTCTCTACAGATGTATGTATTCTGGATATTTTATAAACCTACATTTCTTTGGCAGTGAGGTTTATAGGTTTATATCATTATAGGTTATAATATGAAAAGGAAATATATTGGGGGATGGGGAGATAGAAGTGGCTGTTAGCAGGTTTTCAAAATTTCCCCCTTTTGCCTTTCTCTGCAAGATACCATCCTGCCCCCATATTATAGAAACCGCGCCATGTGCACACAGCAAAGCTGCTGGGAGTGTGCTGCTTCAGAGACAGGCAGTCAAGGTGGAGGCCACTGGGCTCACCAGGGCCCAGGACAGTGCAAGGTGAGACTCAGGAGTGTTCAGTAACTTGGACAAGTAGGAAGAGTCGTAGAGTCTCAATTCGCGCACATGTAAAGGAGGGTTGGACTCCGGGTGGTGGGTCTGATCTTGAGAAGCCCATCAGAATCACTTGAGAGGCTTTTAGAAAACAATACAAGGACTTCCCTGGTGGTCCGGTGGCTAAGACTCCACGGTCCCAATGCAGGGGGCCCGGGTCCGATCCCTGGTCAGGGAACTAGATCCCACATGCACGCCGCAACTAAGAGCTCTCATGCCTCAACTGAGAGTCCGCATGCTGCAACTAAGACCCAGTTCAGCCAAATAAATAAGCAAACAAACAAATAAATAAATAAAATACAGATGGCCAGACCCCTTCTTCATAAATTCTGATTCAGTTGGCATAGGGTGGGACCCAGCCCCTTGCATATTTTTTAAAGCTTCTCAAGTGATACCGGAGCGCGGAGAGGTTGGAGAACTACTGAGCTCATCATGTGTAAAGTGCCTGGCAGGTCGTGCCTTCTCCGCTGAGAACACAGGATGAAGATGCGAGGAGACACAGAGGACTGAAGAGAAGGGCAGTGACTCACTTCAGGTCACCCAGCTAAGCCAGGGTGAGAACTGGTCTCCTAACTCAGACATCCCACCATGGACTCATGCCACTCGTGGGGATTATTTTTTTCTCATCTCCTTGGGTGACCGGAATAACCACATACCATCAGCCCCAGAGGAAGGCCCACCTGCAGGTACCCATGCACGTGAGCATCGGAAAGCAGAGGTGGGATAAGGAGCCCTTTACCCCTCTCCTGACAGCTAGTGGGTGCAAGATCTGCCAACGGTTATCCGAGCCGTCCGTCGTTCTCTCGTTATATGTTCTGTACGTCTGGCCATATTTGAGTTCCCACAGCCCAAATCCTGACAGCGTCACCTGCATCCGTCTGTCCACCAGGCAGTTGGAAGGCTTCAGGTTGCCAAGGGATCCCAGTGGGCTCCTGTGGAGGAACAGCAAGCCCTGAAGAGTGGAAATGAGCCAATGAATCAGAGCAGGTGCCAGCGGACGCTGCTGGAGGAAACAGAGACACAGAGGCAGATGGACAGAAACAGACAGACAGACCCATGGCGGGAGACATGCCCATCTTCACGTTCATTTGTTCAAGAGCCACTAACACAGCCCCTCGCCCAGGGGGTCACCCTGGGCAGGAACACCCAAAAAGGAGAAAACTATTTCTGGCCCCTCCACGTGGAGTCACAAAGGCAAGGTCAGCTTAAAATAAATGTAGCCTCGTGGTCAGACTCCTGGGTTCAAATCCCAGCTCTACCACACAGTAGAGGGCAAGTTACTTTTCCCTGTAAACCTCACGCTTCTTGTCAAAATGGAGATGACGATAATCCCTCTCAGGGTGGCTGTGGAGATTAAATTGTAATAATACATGTGAACCACCAGACGTGGTGCCTGACACAGAGTAAAGACCGCTACAAATTATAATGAAAAATTTGTATGAATATAATAAAGGATACCAACAATCTAGAAACAACACTATGCAATTAAAAATATTATTTTATTACCTACGTATTGTGGGTTATATTCTATTACTATCTACATATAATGGTTCTATAATAATAGAATATTATATTTATTACATGCCCTTAAGGGTCCTGTTTGAGCACTTCACAGGGAGAGGCAATGAAATGAGGAACATTGAAAAATTCTCATGTCATTCACTGTGTTCTTAAGAGGTTACGTCAATTATTTGTATGCAGTCATGAAGCACTATTATTTATAAAGAGGACAGAACAAACTCTGGAATCAGAAGACGTGTTCAAGTCTAGACTTTACCAGTCTCTTCAAACAAATCACCTGGGGGCCTCGATTTCACCATCCGTGAAATGGGTCTGCCTTAGACGCCTGCTACTTGAAAGATGTCCCAGGGACCAGCAGAATCACCTGGGAGCTTGGCAGAAATGCCGAATCTCAGGCGCTGCCCAGACCTACTGGATCAGACAGTGCATTTTAACCCGATCCCCAGGAGATGCGTGTGCGTATTAGTCTGAGAAGACCTGTCCTTGTCAAGTGTTCCCAGCCTTGGCTGCACATTAAAATCACCTGGGGAGCTTAAAAAGAATATATCAACGCTAGGGCCCAGATATAATAACCTATAATAGCTGCAGATTACCTCTCACACAAACCAACCTCTCACACAAACCAAGCCTGCGTGCAGAGGTGAGTGATCAGAATGGAGGAAGAGGGCTTAATCTGAAGGCTGGCTGAGGGAGCTCCATCCTCAAGGCAGTGATGATTCTTATTTAGCAAGGAGATGAGGGCGGGGGGGTGGGGATCTCTCACAATGAAGGAACTCGGGGTTTTAAACTGCTCCCAGGGAGTGGGGACAGAGCTGGGAAACAAACCCAGGTCCAGTCGCCTTTGAAGCCCAGCCACTTCTAAACCACTAGTTTTACTGTTTCTGGTGCCCTGGGTGACGGTAAGAGAAAGGTGGAGGAGGAAGAGGGTAGGTAAAAGCATACCTATTCTTCTGGCACCATTGCCAGGTTAAATGAATCACAAGTCCAGCTTGAGTCACACGGTGTGGTTACGAGAAGTCACCGGCCCTCGGTGCCCAACAAGGAGGAATGTGAGGAGGGCCCCTGAATGGACTATTGCACCCAGGGACCAGGTCCTTGGGCCTCCTGGGCACCAGCTCTGGGACTCACCTCTTCCTCCAGCAGTGACGACAGGCTGAATCACTGTCAGCTTTAGCAAGAACCCTGAGCTAATATTGCATTAGAAATACAGGCTAATACAGAAAGCAATAAGGAAACATTCAGGACAGTGGGTACACCACGCCCACCTCAGTCCCTACAAAATCAGGAGGCCGTGTTCCTTTATCAATCTGCTTATTTGTTTTTTGAGATGACAAAGCTGAATCACATTTTGGAAACACAACTCACTTAACCAGACAGGAAAGGCCTGGGTGGGGCTCCCTCTGGAATGTTTCCAGCGAGGTTCCAACAGGCTGAGAGGTCTGGTCTTGAAATCTGGGGAGACCTGTGTCCAAGCCAGAGTTCTCTCTGACCTCACGGAGACCTTTCCATTCCACAGGACTCTCCCTGACACACACGACTGTCCCTGCCCTTGCTAGTGCCAGACCCACCCCCGGCATGAGACATTCTACATTCTGGTCGCCGTTGACCACCCCTGACATCCAGGTATATTAGCGGAGCTCCTTCCATTAGGACAAAAAGAACATGTTTCGGGATGCTTGGAATCCTAGGAATGTAGTCCTCTCCAAGAGACGGCACACATCTCTTTGTTTTGTTCTATTATATTTTTCTATCTTGATGGAAATGTCTGACTTTATGTATTCTGTTGTCTGAAAACAAATAGAACCATGAGAGGCTCACCATTGACGTGTCAGGTTTCCTACACTTTTGGCAGTTCTATCACCTACGTGTCTGAAGCTACATTTATTTTCCTGCTGGAAAGTTGAGGCTGGTCCACAGGGCTCCTACCTCTGGATCCCACATCTGTGCTCTCTGGTACTTCCAGGGAGGAAAGAATTCAGCTTTGGGAGACAGACTGGCTGCAAATCCCAATCAGCCTCTTACCAGTTGGGCTGGTTACTTCACCTCACTAAGCCTCTTTTTATCCCCTTTTGAAAAGGGAGTAAGAATTCATACTATTAATATTGGAGTTAAGGATAAATTAACAGCGGAGTTAATTGCTAATTATCAAGAGCACTGTCCAATAGAAGTAAAATGTAAGCACATGTGTAATGTTTAATTTTTAGTTCAACAGGTGAAATTACTTTTAATAATATATTTTATATAACCCAATGTATTAAAAATCTTATTTCAACATGTAATCAACACGAAAGTATTAGTGAGATATTTTACATTCCCTTTTTTTTTAAACCTTCAAAAGCTGTCATGGATTTTATACTTATAGCACATCTCAATTTGGACTAGCCACAGGGTCAGTGTTCAGTAGTCACATGTGGCTGGTGGTACCATATTTGGACAGTGCAGGCTTATCCCATAAGATTGTTGGGGGAATAAATAAGAAAGTGTGTGGGTTTTAGTACTAGAAATTGGGTTATCTGGGATAATAGTAATACCCTACTCCTGCTAATACTAACAGTTAACACTTACTAGATACCTGTTATGGAGTAGACATGGTGCTAAGCAATTTACATACCTTAGTCCTCACAACAACCCTATGAGACAGGTACTATTGTTATCTTTATTTTATACTCAGGGACACTAGGGGTCAGAGTAGTTAAGGTCACCTGGTCAGTACATGGCAGAGCCAGGGTTTAAATCCCCAATACAACCTGCATGCCAAACTGTCCTTCATCCTCTTAATCTATCAAGACTTCTCTCACTTAGAAACAAAGGCCCCTCCCTAACTCAAGACAAGTATTATACTCTCCAAAGCTCCTTCCCAAGCTGGCCCCACTGGGTTCAACTCCTTGGGGACAGGACAGTAAGACATTCCTCTGTGCCCACCATGCCCAGAATCGGGTTTGACCCAATTAGGTGCTGAATCAACATACATCTGCTATTTTGAAAAGTCTGTGGCATCTCAGAATCTCCCTGCTACCTCGTATACAGGAGGTTCTGATCAAATAGATATCGGGACAGGAATTGTTCTTGTGATTGGTATGTGATGACCAGAAGCGCAATCCGACCCACAGAGCTTGGCCCAGTGCCTGGGTTCACATCAAAGTCACCCATGCCAGAGCTCCAAAATGCTGTAGTGACTCTTCTCTTACTCTTAGTCCCCTTTCAGGGAAGGTTGGCATTGCAACTTCCTTACAGGATCCCAGAATGTGTACACTCCATTTCAGGGGACAGCGAGCCTACCAAAGCAAGGTGTCAAGCTGTCCTCTGTCCTGGCGTGGAGTGGAGGATAGATTCAGTGACCTAGAATAGCTGATGACCACCAGGGAGATTTTCCCCTTCAAAGTGTCATTCGCACCCACCCCAGCATTTCTCCAGAGAGTCTTTCGAGTCAATTCTTTTTTTCTTTTCTTTATTCGAGTATAATTGCTTTACAATGGTGTGTTAGTTTCTGCTTTATAACAAAGTAAATCAGCTATACATACACATATATCCCCATATCCCCTCCCTCTTGCGTCTCCCTCCCACCCTCCCTATTCCACCCCTCTAGGTGGTCACAAAGCACCGAGCTGATCTCCCTGTGCTATGTGGCTGCTTCCCACTAGCTATCTATTTTACATTTGGTAGTGTATATATGTCCATGATACTCTCTCACTTCGTCCCACCTTACCTTTCCCACTCCCTGTGTCCTCAAGTCCATTCTCTATGTCTGCGTCTTTATTCCTTTCCTGCCCCTAGGTTCTTCAGAACCAATTCTTTTTTTTTTTTTTTTTTTTTTTAGATTCCATATATATGTGTTAGCATACGGTATTTGCTAACACATATATATGGAGTCAATTCTTCTTGAAAGCCAAATGCTTCCACTAGAAGCCTAAATCTACTAGTCATTCACACCGTGGTGAGAACTTACTAGCTTTCTCTTTACATCCAATATAAATGATGCCAACTGTTTTGATTGGGTGGGAGACAGATCACCAGAGACTAGAGCGCTTCCCTGGGCTTGGTGGGAAGGGAGGGAAAGTGAGTGAGGGGAAAGAGAGAGGAGCCCAGAGGAGGAGAGGATGCCAATCAGATCCTCCTATTTTATAACCATTCCACCGCCACTTAAATAATTTGGTATGTACACTTCATGACTTTTTAACTTTTTTTTCTCTAGCTTAATTTTAAGCCATTCAAAGATGGAAACAAGTCCTTGTCTTCATATGAAAGTGCCCAGAGTACGACAAACCCTTAACAGACACTCAATAAAGTTTTACTGAAATAATGAGCGGTGGCGCACGGAAACCCATCACAGAGAGGTTTCTGTTTGTTTACCTCTCCTGGTAACAATACACTGGCTTCCCACTAAGGCCTGGGAAGTCAAAGCTTAACAGGGCCATTAAGACTCAGCTCCTTACACACAAAGAGCAATCAAATTCTTGAGGAAGAAAACTCCTTCGATGTTAATCAGGCCAACCTCATCCATTAAACCTACGTGGAGGCTGAGTAATAATAATAATAACAACAATAATAGCTAAAATATATTTGGTACTTATTTTGGCTCAGATACTTCCTAGCCCTTTGTGTATATTAATTTACTTTATTCTCACAACAAAATGTAAGGTAGCTCTATTATTATCCCTATTTCACACATGGGAAATGAGCCGGGTGGGCCATGTCAGTGTGGACCAGCATTCGGAGGATGCTCTCCTCAGCCTGGGCTAAACTCCAGCTGTTCTCTCTAAGCTCGCCACATCTGCCGTTACCATCAGCGGGGAAGTAACTTGCCACAGTCATTCAAGGCGTCACTGGCCCTAAAACCTAGGAGGGCAGAGTTTACATTTCACCCATGTATCCCTCACAGCACCCAGGCAGGGTCTTGCCCATAGGAGTCTGTCAGCTGATGGATGGGAATGTTGATTGATGGATAGACTGTTGATTGACAGATGACAACCAGCCTTGTCCTGCTGCCATGTGTCGGAGTGAGTGACTTCCCCACCAGGACCCATTCCCAGGTCATTAGCTTGGTCCCCTCAAGAACACGAATAGCATTTGTTCTTTACACAGGTTTATGTGATACTCAAGTTGACTCTGTCATATGCAAATGAGAGCTTGAATATCCAATCAATTTCATTGCCTGAGTTTCTCAAAACATCCTAGAAAACACAATTACTTGAAACATCACCAGTAACTCAACCAGAAGCACAGTGATCTTCGCGGTTCAGTGGATTTGATTCTAATGCTTTGGATGATGTTGAGCAGAAATGATACAACCTGAGGCAGAGAACTCTACATCTAGTAACTGGAACTCTGCTTGGAAGAAACCATAACCTGACTCAATATTGAGAAAGTTACGCAGTCTTGAGTTTTACAGATACTTCCTTGTTCCTGACATAAAGCTGGTGGTCACATACCACGGGAAAGATGGGCCCAGGAACACAATTCAGACGTAGATATGACATCTTAGGAGATGAAACCAAGCTCAGACAATTTCCCAGAACAAAGAGACCAGACACTTGGCAACTGCGCTGCTAATTTAATTCCCTACAGGCAGCCCAGCAAGATAATTCAGGTCTTGAAATTAAACCAGAGAGGAACTGTTCTTGGACGAAGGGGCAAAAGCATTGATAAGCTTCTTTATTAGCTGCCGCTAATCAAACCTGAGGTAAGATTTACTATTTTACTTACCTTAAGTCTTCCTCTTTTGCAATATTGGGTGACAATGCAGATGTTGGGTGATTCTGTGCAGATACCAAAGATGGGAACAATGTTTTCGTGCCTTAATTCATACATCTGAAAATAATAATGGTAATAATAGCTTATGATTATAATGTGTCTTCTGCCCTAGGGACAATGCTGTGTGCTTTACACACTTTCAGCTGTTTTTCACAAAGACCCTGTGAGATAAGAACTCTGACTGCTCCCATTTTACAGATGAGGAAACTGATGCTCAAAAGATAAATTAATGTGTTAAAGATCATACAACTTAATAGTGGCAGAGCTGGGAGGTAAATCCAGACAGTCTGCCTCCAGCAAATAAACCAGAGGAATGATCAAAGTCCCCCAAAGTAACGGGGATTAACTGAAGTGGACCCCATGAACCTGACTCCCCTGCAAGGACCAGCTTCAAGGGAGACAGATAAAGACACAAAGAATGAAGAGGCAGAATTAAGGCCAGGAAGAATTAAAGGCAAAGAACAGGCTAGGAGAGCTCACAGGATGCAGGTGCCTGGCTCAGGCATAAGGGTCTGAGGTCTAAAGTCTGGGCTCTTGGGGGGTGGGGGTCATGGGCCAAGTTAAGGGAAGCAGCTTCCCACCATTGCCCTTTGGGGTGAAGGCCACCCGCACCCCAGGTGGGAACAGGGAGTTGGCAGATGCAAGGCAAAGGGCAGCAAGGCTTTGCCTCCTCCCAGGGCTGGGGGCCTCACCAGCCGGATTTCCTGAAGCACAGACAGCTTCCTGACCCAGGCTTGCGCTTGGTCACCAACATCACAGATGGCCACATGGTTTCCCTGCAACCTGAGACAAAGTGGAATGTTCTTAACCCAGGCTGATCCAGAAAAAGCTACGCTCAGAAAGAGCTAGGAAGGGGGGCAGGAAGACTGGCAAGAAATCCACCTACAGAAGGGATCATTGAGCTCCTCCCTGCCCAAATCAGCCCTCGGGTGGCCCCGGGCTGTGTCCAGGAGCCGAGCTAGCTGCTCGACACAGGAGACCTAATTTAACAGGCAGCACAGCCCTGCAAGGGGGGTGGGATGTGATTAGCCCATTTCCAGATGGGATCCCTGAGGTTAGGGAACTAGTTCAAGGTCACACATCTGTAAGTAGTACAGCCAGAATTTGAACATCTGCATGCAGCCACTCTGCCCTCAGAATTACCCGGTAAAGCCCTACTGGGGCATAAAAGAGCTCTTCGCCCTGCTGGTTCTCAACAAAGGAGCTGAAGTCCCCAGAAATCATCACACTAGATGAGTTACTGTTGTTCCCTCTCGACACAGGTGTGCCTCTCCGGGATGGCTGCGGAACAGGACACGTTTCAGCTGCTCTCAGTAGGACGACCAAGTACTGATGAGACTATGCCTCTTATAGATGAGGAAAATTAGCACCAAGGTTAATAGCAGTTAGTAAATGAGAGTCAGGACTCAAATCCTGACTTCTCTAACCCGAAGTGTGAGTGCTGAACTGCTACCCACACCACTCTTGTGTCTGTGCCAACATCACAATGTCGTGGTTAAGACTCTGGGGTCAGGCTGCCCAAATTCAAGTGCTGGCTTTGGCCCTTAACTAGATGTGTTACCTGATGACACAGTCATTTTCCTCAATGAGCATCTAAGGAGGTGAACTCTCTGTGTAACACCCCCAGTGCCTCCCCAGCACCTAGAGAATATATTTTAAACAGAGGACCCCTGTTTTTCTAGAAGAGTCTTACTTGGAACCCTAATGTAGAAAACAAGAGCTCAAAGCAGAGCTGCTGTAGTTGAAGAGGAAGATGAAGGCTCAGGATTCCTCCCCACCTCTACCTCATTCTATCATTCACCCAAGGCCAGACCAGTGAGCTCCAGAATCCCCAGGGACACTTGAAAAGTAATTTACAAATGAACCCCAATCTCCTGGTCATAGCATGTTGAAGCCTCCTTGACTTGGTACCTGCCAAGCCACCTTTTTTTTCTTGAAAGTCATAATTCATTTATTCAATGAATAGTATATGCAAGGATACCAATAAAAGGAAACATACTATAAACTACAATTTTGAAAATAAAGCCAATATAACAGGAACAAAATACACATAACATGAGATGAATGTTTGATTGTTGACCCATCATGCTTTCCTTACTTTTATAATTAACCTAAATGTCTTTAGAACAAACCTCTATGCCTTGGTCTAACTTGAGCGCTCTCTAACAAGCAACAACATTCTAGAACACTTTTCTTTTGCTTTGAGATATTTAAGATTCACACATTTGTTCAAAAACATAAATTCTGATTCATTGGTTAATCTGCATATCTTGTTATTCTCTGAATATCATGAGTAACATGTATTCCTGAACAAGTACTATATGAAATTCTAAAATTCTTGATCTTTGATGTAAAATTTATTTCAGTTGTGGGTTTTTAATCACTTGAGATGAAAACAAAATTCACCCCCTCCCTCCACCTCCCCCCAGGAACAAAGAGCTCTTATTACAGTATAGAAACTTGGGTCTATCTTTCTACTCTAAAGAACAATTCTTACTAACCTTTCTGGGAAGGCAATAGGTACTCCAGAATAATCAATATATGCTTGCAAAGATTACATCAACAACAAAAACAAAACAAAAAAGGAAAGAAAGAAAAGAGACTTCAAAACTTCAAGCTTAAGATATGCATAAAAGATAGTCATGGCTATATTTTCTGGAATTATGTAACTGTTATATACTTATCAAATAATGTCATGCTTATTAAATGCGTGCCCAGCTTCGCAGCCCTGAGAAGCCCTCAGCATACCCTGCGTTACTTCTCTCCTGGTCACCACTAGCAAACCCACTCTCCCCAGATGTCACCTCTTCTCTGAAGCCTTCATGATGCTGTGACATTCAATCCCTCTACCTGTGGGGTTTCTGCCTCAGCTTGTAGACACCTCCCAGAGCGCTTACTTCCCTCGGAAGGCATCCATTTGTGGCGTGCCTTGCACTCTGCTTGACCTGCAGTAGACGGGCAACACCTGTGTGTTGAGCAAATGAATTATATTGTCTTAGTTATCAGTAGTTTAAAGGAGTTAATGTGGTTTTGAAAATAACTAAATGCTCCCCAGGAGACAGCTTTAATATTTGAGCAGGATGTATGGGTTCTTCTACCCACCAGGGAACAGAGCTGAAGGGAACTTTAGAAGCCATCTGATCATTTTTAAGTATTCAGGAACTGAGGCTCGGAAATGATGTTCCCAGCAAAAAAGCGGTAGTTCTAGAACCAGAACTCAGGGCCTAAGACTCTCCATTAAGAGCTCACTTTATGGGCTTCCCTGGTGGCGCAGTGGTTGAGAGTCTGCCTGCCAATGCAGGGGACACGGGTTCCAGCCCTTGTCTGGGAAGATCCCACATGCCGCGGAGCGGCTGGGCCCGTGAGCCACAATTGCTGGGCCTGCGCGTCTGGAGCCTGTGCTCCGCGGCGGGAGGGGCCGCGATGGTGAGGGGCCTGCGCACCGCGATGAGGAGTGGCCCCCGCTTGCCGCAGCTGGGGAGAGCCCTTGCACAGAAGCGAAGACCCAACACAGCCATAAATAAGTAAATAAATAAAATATTTTAAAAAAGAGCTCACTTTATAAATGAGTCAGCCTCTGCCCTCACAAGCTCCTAGATCAGGTCCCTTCCATGAATCACCAGCAGTGAGCAGGAAGGTGGATGTCTGGGCCAGGCGTGGCCTCACCTTGTTCTGGGACAGCATGGTGATGTCATCATAATTGATTTGCTACCAAAGATCTTTATTTTGCCTCTGCAGTTTCCCCCTCTGTATCCTTAAAATCAGACCTATGACGACAGCTCCCAGGTTGGTAATCAGGAGGGTTACGGTGAAAATCACAGCAGTCACACCTGGAGGGCATATCGTTACTCAGGCCCACCTAAGAGCAGAAGTGAGCACGTCAGGGCCCCATTCCGGCCCTGCCAAACAGATGGCTCAAAAGCTGCCCAGGCACGGGTCCAAGTTAGGGCACACAGCATCCACTCAGACCTGTCTTTTCCAGGAATCCTATTGGGCCCCAAGTGCGTGGTCTTCCCACACCTCTCTGGTTCCCACGGCAACTGCACTCACCTCCTCCTTATATAGAAATTTCCCTTGTAGAGAAAAAAAGGATGACTTCTAAGACCATCACCACCTTTCATTCAACATTTACTATGTGCTCTCCTTCCACATGTCCTCAGTCATGATCCACCTCATTCCAGGCCTGGGCTCCTAACCACCAGGAAACACTCCCTTGTCCAGACTCCACCTCCGTAGAAATGGAATTCCTGAGACTCAGGTCTCAGGAGCCAGGTTTCCCCAGGGCAGAGGTTCTCTGAACTCATAAACAGGAGGCCATGACATTGCCTCCCCAGGGGATATTTGGCAATGTCTGGAGACATTTGGGGTTGTTAGAGCTAGAGGGTGCTGCTGGCATCTAGTGGGTGGGGTGGAGGCCAGGGGTGCTGCTAGGCCTCCCACAAGGCACGGGACAGCCCCTTACACACAAAGATTATCCCGTCCTAAAGATCAATGCTGTTGCCACTGCTGAGGAGCCCTGTTGTAAAGAGTCCTTTCCTGCTGCCTTCTCCAGGCGGCCACACTGATCTGCAAAAGCAGGCTCAGTTTCACAGAGCTCATTGGAAAATCCACAGCCACGTCTGTCTTCAGGAAGGGAACCGTGGAGAAATTCCCCATGGGTGTTAAAAAAAAAGACAATGAAAGGTCAGTGCCAACTTGATTTATTCAACTTGTCTCTACCTCAGGTAGAGCAGGGGCAACTGAAACACACATGTCATTTGCAAAAAGCAGGCCTTGGTCTCTTCATTCAAACATCTGCTGACCCATCCAGTTTTCCCACCTCACCAAGATTCTTCAAACCTAGCCTTCTGGTAATATAATTCATAAGAGAGCAATATCTTTTTGCTAGGTAGAATAACTGACTCGACCTTTTGATTTAAACCATGTCACTTCTGATTTAAAAGATGAAGTGTCAATTCTCAGATGTTACTGAAGTTTTCTCCCTTGTTTGATACAGACAAATCTTGTTACAGAGCATCTTGACACTTCACAGACCAAAACGTCACCCCTGCCTGGAGAATGCCTGTTCCTACAATACAGAGAACCTAGCTGGCCATGGTTGTTTTATTTCTTGGGCCAACCCATTTGGGGACATTAAAATTCCATAAGAGTAGGGGAGAGAAAAGTGTCAAATCAAATCTGAATTGTGGGTGATGGCAGTGGGGGGCAAGTAGAAATTGAATTAAGTTTTATGTTCTTATGTAGTTGCTCATTGATTTACAGCTGAGAGAACAGAAACAGAGATTTTTTTTTTCCCCCAGGAATTTCTGGATACTGTGAGCCCAGGACAGCATCCAGGTCCTGGGGTCCCCCTGGCTGTCTGGATGAGTCGGTTTCACTGACTGTGAACCTGACCCTGTAGGGGGCGCTGTGCTCCATCATCGCCCAGGGCCAGGGCCTCTCCCTGAGACACTGGGGCTGTGGGACCTGCCCAGCTGGCGCATCAGAGGAGGCCCAGGCCCACATGGAGGTGCAGGTAGGGATGCCGTGTTATAAGTGGAACCTGAAGTGGCTGAGCCACACCCACAGTCAAAGGCAAGACCCCGTTGAAGGCCCAAAGTCGATCTTTATGAGTTCAGAGAGCAGCAGACAACTTGATTATAGGAGCTGGATCCCCAGCTGGCCTCCCAGCAGGACCACCGGCCCTTCCTCTCCTCCCAGGCCTCTTCCTGTAGCATGAGCTAAACTTGGGAAAGGCCCTGCCATACCTGATGACTTCCTGATAGCTGTCATAATGAAGAAAAGGAAGAAAGAGGGGCCCGTTTGGGGATTTCTGTAGGGCATAGACCCAGTAATCCATGCGCCTTTCTGCCTGGAAGTCCACAAACACAGGGCCGGTGATTCCTGGAAAGAGAGGCACTTGCACACAGTAAAGGGAACAGAGAGGACCTTGGGGCTCAAAATGCCAGCCTGCCAAGTTGTATCAGAGGAATGCCCTCCCCAGCAGCTGCTGAAAGCCACCCGTGAGTTTTCTGCCCTTTCAGGGAATCTAAGATGCAGTCAAGAAGGAGAGTGGAAAAGAAAGAAGATAGTTCAGAGGTGGTACCCTAGTGGGACTCAAGGGCCACTTGGTTCTGTTAGGCCTACGCTGGGGAGGACCATCCAGCATTAAAAAAAAAAAAAGAAAAGTTAAGCAGTTTCCAACAAATTTCACATAAAACCCAAGATTTATGCTTCCCAAACAATCAGATATGACCAATGGAGGCCAGATGACATGGCAGCGGTTGGCTGGGGCTGGGGACACTGCCTCCTCCCAGCCCCTACCATCCTATTCCCCCCACGTTCTCCACGCTGCCAGACCCTGGGGCACGCACGAGTTTGCAAGCCTTGTTCTCAGCATGGCCCTTCCTTCCCGGTTTTGCTTTGTGCTCAGGCATTGCGCTCAGACCTGGCCCAGGTGCATTCCTTGTTCTTGCTTAGGACGTGCCCTGCCCCCCACACAAAGGACACATCAGAGATCCCAGAGGAGTAAAATACAGCAGTTCCACACCCCAAACTAGGACCCAAGGTCTGACCTAGGACTTACGATTTGTTCCCACTGGGGACAGGACACAACATTAACATTCATAAGCTTCTGCTATGTGCCCAGCACTGAGGGTGGTAGTGATTTCACACATCTAGTCCCGGTTGACCCCACAGAGGAGGCACCATGATCCACTCCTAATAAGCAAGCAGGGCTTGGAGGCACAGACCCGCTGGAGTTTCCAGGGCCAGGAAGACACAGGTCTGTTGGGCCCCAAGTGCGTGGTCTTCCCACAGCCCTCGCTGCCTTGCTGTGCCCACTTGCTGGCATCCTGAATGTGGGGCTTGAGCACGGCTCCCTCCCAAGGTCTGCACAGGGAAAGGGCTGCAGCAAATGCGATAACCAGGGTTGAACCAGGAAATAAATTGATCTGACAGACGGGATTAAACTGCGAGCAGGAAGACAGACCCCTCCCACTTCCTCCCCTTTTTTAAAGCAAATGCTTCAGGGTCAGGAAGAAAAGAAGTAAGGGAAGCAAGTTAATATTTCCACTTGGAAAAGGTGTGGATGGGGTCATTGTGAACTAAATCTATGAATGCCCCAAAGAGCAGGACTTGGCTGTCCTTTTGAAAATTTAGGATGAAGTTTAAGTGTTAATTTATTAAGGGAATGATAAGCCAAAGAAAAGATAAATAGCTGCCATTTAATGAGCACATACTATGTGCCAAGCACTTCATATATTGGATTGGTCCAAACGTTCATTTGGTTTTTTCTGTAAGATGACTCTAGTAGCACTTAGTTGTCTTTAACTTCATTCAAAACAATTTTGTTAGATTGTATGTGACAGCTGTCATATCAGCGTTCATTTAGAAAAAGACATCAAAATTGGTGAATTTTTGTGTAGCCATTTGCATATTGAAGATGGAAAAAAACCCCAACATTTTTGGCATATTATGCTTTATTATTTCAAGAAAGGTAAAAACGCAACTGAAACATAAAAAAAGATTTGTGCAGTGTATGGAGAAGGAGCTGTGACTGATCGAACATGTCAAAAGTGGTTTGTGAAGTTTTGTGCTGGAGGGACTTCCCCGTTGGCACAGTGGTTAAGAATCCACCTGCCAATGCAGGGGACACGGGTTCGAACCCTGGTCCGGGAAGTTCCCACATGCCACGGAACAACTAATCCCACACGCCACAACTACTGAGTCTGCGCTCTAGAGCCCGTGAGCCAAAACTACTGAGCCCGCGCGCCTAGAGCCCATGCTCCGCAACAAGAGAAGCCCCCGCAATGAGAAGCCCGCGCACCACAACAAAGAGTAGCCCCCGCTCTCCGCAACTAGAGAAAGCCCGCGTGCAGCAACGAAGACCCAACACAGTCCTAAATAAATAAATAATTTTTTTTAAAAAAAGAGTTTCGTGCTGGAGCTTTCTCTCTGGACGATGGTCCACGGTGGGGTAGACCAGCTGAAGTTGATAGAGATCAAATCGAGACATTAAATCAATGTTATACCACGTGGGAGATAGCCAACATACTCAGAATATCCCAATCAAGCACTGAAAATCATTTGCACCAGGTTGGTTATGTTAATCACTTTGATGTGTGGGTTCCACATAAGTTAAGCGAAAAAAACTTCTTGACCGTATTTCCACATGCAATTCTCTACTTAAACGTAATGAAAACGTTCCGTTTTTAAAACAAATTGTGACAGACAATGAAAAGTGGATACTATACAGTAATGTGGAATGGAAGAGATCGTGGGGCAAGTGAAATAAACCACCACCAATCACACCAAAGGCCAACCTTCATCCAAAGAAGGTGATGTTGTGTATATGGTGAGATTGGAAGGGAGTCCATTATTATGAGCTCCTTCCGGAAAACCAAACGATTAATTCCAACAAGTACTGCTCCCAATTAGACCAGCTGAAAGCGGCAATCGACAAAAAGCGTCCAGAATTAGTCAACAGGAAACACATAATCTTCCATCAAGATAACACAAGACCATTTGTTTATTTGATGACCAGGCAAAAACTGTTACAGCTTGCCTGGGAAGTTCTGATTCATCCGCTGTATTCACCAGACATTGCACCTTCGGATTTCCATTTATTTCGGTCTTTACAAAATTCTCTTAATGGAAAAAATTTCAATTCCCTGGAAGACTGTAAAAGCACCTGGAACAGTTCTTTGCTCAAAAAAATTAAAAGTTTTGGGAAGATGGAATTATGAAGTTGCCTGAAAAATGGTAGAAGGTAGTGGAACAAAAGGGTACATACATTGTTCAGTAAAGTTCTTGGTGAAAATGAAAAATGTGTCGTTTATTTTTACTTAAAAACCGAAGGCACATTTTGGCCAACCCAATATTTTAATTACTCCTCGGTGTTACACAGCAGTAAAGAACATGAGCCCTGGAGATAAAAACAGTCCTTATTTTGAATTCTGGCTCCACCATCTCATAACTTTGTGACCACGGGCAAGTATGTAACTTTTCTACCCTGGGGTTACTCACCTGTGTAGTATATTATGGATGGTAATAGCACTACCTCATGGGTGGTGTGAGGATTAAATGAAATAGTGCACAGAAGCTCTTGGCACCCAGCTTGATATAAGGTAAGCCCTCAATAGATGCTGGTTATTATTACTAGATATGGCAGTATGTATTATCTCTGTCTCACAAAATAGAAAGCTGGAGTAGAGCAAGATGACAGCCGTTGGCCAGCTCCCAGGGTGATTTTAAAACAGTTCACTTCCAAGCCTATCCTCACACCTGCAAGGAAAGTAAAATAGGATTGGCCCCATCGTTAGAGGCTGATGGTCATGATTCAGACAGGCACCGCATCAGTGAGGATGCAGGTTGGGGAGGATCAAGGGAGTGATACCAGGAGGAGGGTCCCACCCTCTTGAGTTTTATTCTTGATGGGTTCAGTTTGAAAGGAGCTGTGGGAGAGACTTTTCAGGGGCGGAAAGGGACCCCAGAGGCCCCCCACCTGGTCTGGGCAGCCTTCTGGACACAACAGAAAGAGCAGACGGTGGCCGCTGGGAGCTTTAACTTCAACAACGCTTCCCAGAAGGCTGGAATCGCCATGAGAAAGCGGAATTCTGTAATCACACGCCCAGCAACTCCAAGCCCCACGGACTCAGCTGGCCTGAGTTCGGCAAACCTGCCACAGTCAAGCCACTTACCCTGCAAAGCAGTCCGATTGGAGCCTTTCAGAGTGATGACGAGCTGCCGCCCATCCCAGAAATCCCTTCTGGCCGTTATCATCTCCTTCACGGTCTCAGCATACAGCAGGACTGCATCGTGAAACTAGGCAGAGTAAGGGCTCACCTTGGATGAGGGAAGCAAAGGCAGGGTAGAAAAAGGCCCATGGTGGTGCTGAACTCTCTTAGCTTTTACTTGTCTGTGAAGCTTTTGAT
Source organism: Balaenoptera acutorostrata (assembly GCF_949987535.1). Classification (NCBI taxonomy): domain Eukaryota; kingdom Metazoa; phylum Chordata; class Mammalia; order Artiodactyla; family Balaenopteridae; genus Balaenoptera; species Balaenoptera acutorostrata. The sequence continues at coordinate 18,153,670 of NC_080079.1, read as the reverse complement.
TTCTCCGTCAATAAAAATTAATTAATTTTAAAAAAGATTAAAAAAAAAAAAAAGCCCATGGCCTGCTATGTCACAGTCTGGGCTCAGTTAGAAGCAAGCTTTCTCCATCCTCTTAACAGTGTAACAGAGCACACGTTCTCCATTATTCCACAGAGAAAGGAAGACCCTCCACGTATCCTGGCCTGTGCTGGTATACCTACGTATCACAACTGCACTTCTCCTCTTTAGGCCTTGTTTTCTCAATTAGATTGCATGATCTTTCTGATTGAGAACAGCTTTTTAGGCCATAGGCAGGACGGAATATGGTTTAATTGAAAGAGGGTGGATCTTGGAGTCAGGTTGGCCCTGGTACTTACTGTGAGACTTGGGGTAAGTTCCAGAACCTCTCTGAATCTCTCTGAATCTCGGTTCATTCATTTATAAAATGCGGATAAAGCCACTATTGTGGTGAGTATAAGGATAGTTAAATGAGGCAGAATAGGTATAGTATCTATTGTACTAACTGGCACATAGTAGGTCTTCAATACTTCATTTAGTCAACAAAAATGCATGTGCCTACTAGGTGCTAGGCACTGTTCTTCCCATAGAACCAGGTACAGAGCTGACACTTAGGAGATGACTCCCCAAATATTCATTGATCCACCATCTTTCCTTGTGTGTTGGGATCCACAATCGGCTGCCTCATTCCTAATGGAACCCTGGTCATCAGTAGCTTCTCATCGCCTTCAGGCTCAGCTTGGCCCCGCTCTGGCAGGAGCTCCAGATCTGGACAATGGTCTAGTTAATCAGACACTTTGCCCCATCATCCCACACATACTGGAACTACCACTGGCTGATAGTCTCTCTCCTGGCTGCCTTCTCAGAACATCTGCTTGCCTTGACCTGCCCTAGCTCCACATCTCTGACTACTCCATTCTGGTTCCTGGTCATGGCATCCTGCTGGGAAAGGAGACTGTCATGGTCTGAGCGCCCACTGGTATCTGTTCTGCTACTTCCATGTATTATGTCATTAGATACTCAAAACCACAGTCTGGAAGGCAGATGTCATTATCAGTCCCATTTTTGGGTGAAGAGACTGAGGTGTAGGGAGGTTAAACAATTCACCTCAAAGCCTGTAGTTAGTAAATAGCAGAATTAGGATGGAAGCCCAGGACTGTGACTCCAAAGGCCACCCAGTCACCCATCTAGTAACCTCTGTCCTCCGCGTGGACCTGGGGTGCCGATTTCACAAGATCTCATCGGGCCACTGTTTGGGGCTGTGGAAGATGAAGAAGTGTGTGTGTGTGTGTGTGTGTGTGTGTGTGTTAGGAGCCTGGGGAGTGGAGGAAGAAGAAGGGGAGTAAGAGGGAAAATGTAAAGGCGAAACACAGATATTCTCAAGGAAGGGAGGAGGGACCTGTGTAGGAAGACCCCCATCAGACCTGCTCCAGCATGTGGAGGGGGCCGTGGAAGGGCGGCCCCCGCAGCCTTCACTGGACCTGCTCTCGGAAGCCTTCATCTCTAGGGCCTTCTTGGGAGGAGCTGAGGGCTATGAGAATCACTGACTTGTAGACTGAGGGAAAGTGCATCACCTTCTGATTTGTCAATACCTCCTTCCATAAACTGTCCTGAAAAATAATGAAATAAATGTAGCCATTCTGTAGGAAATACCCTAAGCAATAGTCAGCATCAACTTTATTTACTTATTTATTTATTTATTTTTGGCTGCGTTGGGTCTTTGTTGCCGCGCGCGGGCTTTCTCTAGTTGCCACGAGTGGGGGCGACTCCTCGTTGCTGTGCACGAGCTTCTCATTGCGGTGGCTTCTCTTGTTGCGGAGCATGCGCTCTAGGCCCGCGGGCTTCAGTACTTGTGGCACGTGGGCTTAGTTGTTCCGCGGCATGTGGGATCTTCCTGGACCAGGGATCGAACCCATGACCCCTGAAATGGCAGGCAGATTCTTAACCACTGCGCCACCAGGGAAGTCCCCAACATCAAATGTGAATTTTTATTCTAAACCTCGGAAACACAATGACTCTGGAAGACTTTGCCACGCAAAGTCTATGTTTTCTAGTTAGCTTCGAAGCAGTGGGCAGGAAGCCAAAAAATCAATCAATAAATAAGAAAAGATTACTTGGGGCATCGAGCAACTAATATGCAGAAAGCTTACCTTTTAACAATGGGCGGCAAAAACTTGAGAAACTTACAATTGTCAATTCTCAAATTTCTGCTTGTAGCTTAAGTGGTTTGTTATTATCATTATTACCTACATTATTATTATTATTATGAAAGTAACACCCACTCATTGTGTGTATATATGTGAAAGATGGTAAGATCTTCCTCAATTTCCCTACTGCTCCCTCTTGTCTCCTCTGAGAGGTATCCGAATGTTCTAGATGTGTACAGAGGTGTGTGTGAGCGTATGTGCATTTTACATAAATAGTACCATGCTATGATGGTATTCTGCAACTTGATTTTTGTCAACTTCAGCCTATATTGGGAACACTTTTAGGGAATGCATTTATGCTATTCTTTTTTTAAAGCAGCATGAATTCAGTTGCATGAACGTCGTGTGGTCTATTTTTACTCCTATATTCTTTCTGCACTTCCAGCCAATTGGAATTTGATTATCAAGGTTTGGGGAGACCGTGACGAGGGGGTTGGCAGGGGCCTTCCCTGCTGATCTTGAGACTTGGTGCATCCTCTCCCCTTCTTGTCTGTCTGCAGGCAGAGGTGAGAGGACAAGTGAAGAGAAAGGGGTGGACGGCAATGAAAAGGGAAGGTAGGGCGAGATTCTGGAAAGCTTGGCTTACAATTAGAATTCCAACTGGCTGCCCAGCGAAACCTGAGACACTTTTGGCAATCTGAAATACTTAATGATAAAAAGATAAAAGAAACCTGGAGCATTATTATGCATCTTTCTGTATTCCGTGTCGCCCCATTTCAACTTCTTATGATCATATAAAACAAGCTCATTTTAGAAAGATAAAACTGCTGGAAAAATTACACAGTGTGTCCATGGCTAAATATCAATACAAGGGGCTTTATTTTAGAAGCCTGTTGGTGTAGTGTGGTGGTTAAATGTACAGACACTGAGGCCAGCCCACCTGGTTTGACTACTAGGTCTCCCTCATACTAGTTGTGTGGCCTTGGTTAAGTTATTTCACCTCTCAGGACCTCGGTTTTCTCATCTGTAAAATGAGGAAGATGAAAGTGTCTCCCCTTAGGGTGGTGTGAGCTGAAATGAGTGTTGGTTTATCAGGCGTTCACCGTGGGGCCTGGCACTTAGTACACACTCCGCAAGGCAGAGCTGTTGGGGTCAAGGGCTCAGTCCCAGAGTCCAAAAGACTAGCTTAGGAGGTCCAAGATCTTGGATAAGTTACCCTATTTCTCTAAGCCTCAGTTTTTTCACCTGCGAGTTGGAATGCTAATAATCTGTACCTTATAAGGCTGTTGGAAATATTGAATGTAATGACGCATGTAAACAATTCATGGACTCTCTATCTGTCTCACGGGGCTGTTGGGAAAATCTAGTGCACAGATGCAGGTATAATGTATAACTCGGTACTCATGGGAGGTACGTGGTACATGTCAGCCATCCCTATCGTTACCAAAAGAACCAAACCACCTACGGATTGCCTCATTAGACCAGCATGTTGGTTTCTCCAGGCCATTGTTGGGGCTCAAACACAGGTGGCCATGGAAGAAAAGAAAGTGAGAGCCACCGAGTTTGAGAGCCTTTGGGGAGGTCTCAGCCAGCCGGGAGGAATGCCAGTTCTTCCTCAGCTGGTGTTTGCTGATGTAGACTACAGAGGACCAGGCTCCAGAACCAGCAGCCTGGTTCAAGGCCCGGGTCCCCGTCCCAGGAACTGTGCAAACAAACTCTGGGTAGGTTCTTTCAATTCATTCTCAGTCTCTTGATCTTAAGTTGAGGACACAAGAGTAGCTGCCTCCTAGGGTTGAGTATTCAGTGAGCTAATGCATCTGGCGCATAGCAAGTGCTGCATGCTTGTTACCTCTTCCTGCGGGAGCCGTTGACGACTCATCAGCACCCACCTCCAGCTGCTGCAAAATGATAAAGACGAATTCTCCTGTGTGGAGTCCCAGGTTCTCTGCAGCCGGCAGGATAAGTTTTGCATCTTCTGAGCTGCAGATTAAGATAAGAACTGTAAGAGAAGACAGCCAGCCAGTTGCACATGTGTACACACACACACACACACACACACACACACACAGATACACACGTTTTAAAGTCTAGCCTAAAACCACTAGAAATGAGACATGAACTTTGTCTTTCCTTGAGCATGCTTTAGGAAATAGGAAGGTCTAAACTGTTCCCAGAGCATGTCCTTCTTTAACCATGCCGGTAGCATACAAACTGGCAGCTTTCGTCTTGCGGAACTAAAGTCGTCGCTGCAGCTCTCTCCCAAAGCACAAATCGAAAAAGTTTGAGACCACTTCTGTGCTCTAGTTTCTTCGTTTAATTGCCTCAGAACAATAGATCTGGCTTGTGACTCATCATCAGGTAGGTTGCGTTGACGGAGGACCTAGAACCAGGAGCATTTAGACCGTCTGAGATGGGATGGGGGGAAAAGGAGTAGGTCAAGGTATTTTTCTTCCATCCAAACACATCAGCATGCTTTTTGAAGGAACAAAAATGAAATACTGATTTATTGTTATGTATTTATTTTTAAATTGGAGCATGCTTTTTTTTGCTTCAGAATTTTTAATTGAGGTATAATTGATTTACAATGTTGTGTTAGTTTCAGGTGTACAGCAAAGTGATTCAGATATAGTTATACATCTATATACACATATATATACACACACACATATATATATTCTTTTTCAGATTCTTTTCCCTTATAGGTTGTTAAAAATATTGAGTATAGTTCTCTGTGCTACACAATAGGTCCTTGTTGGTTATCTATTTTAGTGATTTATTTATTTATTTTTAATAAATTTATTTATTTATTTTGGCTGCGTTGGGTCTTCGTTGCTGCTCTGGGGCTTTTCTCTAGTTGCGGTGAGCGGGGGCTACTCTTTGTTGTGGTGCGGGGGCTTCTCACTGAGGTGGCTTCTCTTGTTGCGGAGCAGGGGCTCTAGGCGCACGAGCTCAGTAGTTGTGGCTCGTGGGCTCTACAGTGCAGGCTCAGTAGTTGTGGCACACGGGCTTTGTTGCTCCGTGGCATGTGGGATCTTCCCGGACCAGGGCTTGAACCTGTGTCCCCTGCATTGGCAGGTGGGTTCTTAACTGCTGTGCCACCAGGGAAGTCCTTAGTGACTTATTTTTTAAATGAGTTAAATTTTAATCTATTTACCTGAGCTCCAGCTAGGTGCCAGGCAATGCGCTAAGCATAGGATACAACAGTGAGCAAAAGAGAAGGTCCTTGTTCTCAGGGAGCTGACATTAAGACAGACAATATACAATTGAAGAGATTAGAGAGATCGTTCAAGATTCTAATGAATGAAGGGGGAAAAGAATGCTGTGATACTAATGTGGGGAGGGGGAATCGCTCCATGTCAAGTAGTTGGGAAAGGCCCCTCAGAGGAGATGGGATGGGCTCTGGGCTGAGTCAGGAAGGATGAGAGCAAGCTACCTATGGAAAGAGCACTGGTGGGATGAGGTGGGATTGCAGTGGAACTCCAGGCCAAGGGATACCAAGTCCCAAAGTCCCAAAGCCAGAAGGAGCTTGGTTTATTGGAAGAAGAGAAAGGAGTCAGCTACTAATTCCTGCTAGAAAGTAGAGCCTTAGAGGCACCGCAACAACAATATTCACTATGGTGTGTTGATCAGTTACTATGTCCAGCACTTTACAGGCATGATCTTATTTAATCCTCACCACTCTATGAGGTAGGTAAGATGATTGTCTTTGTTTTACAGATAAGGTACCTGAGGCACAGAGAGGTTAAGCTACTTGCTCAAGAGCACACAGCTAGAAAGTGTCAGAGGCGGGTTTCAAACCTAGGGATGTCTGTCTCCAGAGCCCATTCTCTGAACGAACACCCAAGTCCAAGACCCAGCCCACCTAGCAGGTGTCTCCAGAAATTACTCTGTACATCATAACACTATAGCATCAAGGATTTCACTCTAGACAAAAAAAAGTTTTTTTGGTTGGTAATGCTTTTATGTATCCTTAATTTTATATTCTGTTTTCATCTGCTTTTTACACTCATAGAAAAATGAAAAATTCTTAGTTTTTTTTTCAATCATTTTTTTCTATTTGCCCCTCTAAACATAAGCAACAGAAGATTCTTTCCTACTTACCTCTGGAAATCAATGACAGGCCCCTAAGATTCTCTTGAAGGAAGGCTGGATTGTTGGTGGTGTATTTCATGCTGAAATGGGATTTGAGTTCATTCCCTACAACCCTCCACAACTCATCCACTCCATCCCAGGAGGAAGTCCCAGAGCGACCTCCAAACATCCCAATGTGTTTCCAGCCCAGGTACTGGAGGCTTTTCTGGAGCACATCACCGACTCTGTGCATGCATGGCACAAGTTTCACACAGGTGTCATACAAGAAGTTGTTCTCCAGTTGTGCTGTTTGTCCAACAAAGTCAAACATGGGGAAGCCAGCAAACCAATAACCTTGAAAGTAACCAAAGAAATGTCTTTCCATAATTGAGTTTTGCTACACTCCAACCCCACTGTAAAATATCTGCATAAACTTTGGATTCAGTGAGTCTATGGGTCATACTGCCCCTCTCTTTTGGAATATTGATGATAACGTCTTGGATCCAACTTAAGGATGCAAAACCTCAGAGCACAAGAGTAACAATAGCCAGCATTTGTTGAGTGATTACTATGTGCCAAGCACTCGACTAAGAGCTTACATATATTATCTCAATTCTTACATTTTCTATCAGTTAGGTATTATCATCTCATCTTAGAGATGAAAACATGGGGGCACAGAAATGTATTAATAAGTTCCAAAACTAGCAAATAGTGGAGCAGGCTTGGAATTCAGGTAATGTGGTCACAGAGCGCACACTCATAGGTACTACTCACCTTTTCTTAATTTCGTCCTTATTCATTTTCCACTAGGAGCCTACTATTTACAGGGAACTTCAGAGATCTTCCTCTCAAAAAGATCTTGTGATCCACTATTACAGGAGTTAAGATGTGTAAAAACAGCTGTAGAGTTAAATATGCCCTTCAATATTTATAGACAATAGGTTTAGAGGAGCTTAGAGAAGTAAGAAATTACTTCTGATTTGGGAATTAGAGATGTGAATGATGAGGGTAGAGGGATAAAGAAAGGCTCCGTGGCATTTGAGCTTGACTTTGAAGAATGGGTAGGCTTTGTTAATCAAATGGGGAATGTGTCAAATGGGGAATTCTAGGAGACGCTAAGATTCAAATTCAAATGTAAACTTAACTCTATAGCATCCACTAATGTATTTTTGAATGTGAGAACTGTGCTGCCCCATCTATTCAGCCTTTGCATCTATACCTCTCAGAGCACAAGATACCCAAGGACGTCAACAAAGCTAATCTCATTAGCTAAACAAATACAAATCATTCACAGCTCTCATTTTCTTGCCTTAGCTTACGGCAATCTGTCATACTTCATCCTTTCCCTCTTTCTTTCCCATCACTGAATAATTTATTATACATGCCAAAGGGAAACCTACACAAACAGATGTTATTTTTCTATTTAAAGCCAAGCATTCAATTTCTTCTTAATTTTTCTGAGCCACGTGGCTGGCAATGTTAGAGTGAATAATGAGTCCATATCCAACAGCACCAAGGCCAAACAATCAACAAGTTTGTTAGTGAACATCAAGTTAGTGAATGAACTAACAATTATTGATTTGAGAGGCTTTCTTTAAAGAGAGTATTAATTGTTCTACTTGCACGGTCTTATTACATCTCAAAGAAATGGTACACAAGACTTATACAGTTATTATTTATAATAATGTCATCCAAGTCAAGAGATTATTCAAGTCTATACCATCATCTTTAAGACCACCCTTTCCAATGGAAGCTCAGAGTTTCTTAGAAGGCTGTATACTCTACCTCTGCTGCTTCTGGGCATGCTGGTCCAAACAGGGCAGAAATTTCTTCTTTCTGAACCTGGTTGATGAAAAGAGCAAGAGACTCTTTGGCGCTGCAGGTTGAGTTGGCGTAAGTAAACTCCCAGCTGAGATTTCCGAAGTCTGCCAGCTCAGAGTTGACCTTGTCCATGGCAGTCTGGAGTCCGGCACCCAGCCTTTGTACATTGAATGGATGGGAGATGTTCCAGGGGGCCTGGAACCCCCTGGTGAGTTTAGCAGCCTCAAGCCACGTCACCAGGACACTGACAAAGGGCATCAGAACTAAGGTTGGGTGGCCAGCTTGGCATTCAACCCCCATACAGAGCCCAGATCCGAGTGGGGCCTCAGCACCTGTCCTGGGAGCCATGGATGGAGTCAAACACCTGTATCACTGCAGAACCCTGAGAGGCTTAGCCTCCTGACCACTTGTGCCCAGAGCTTAAATGATAGTGCGCAGTTCCCTGAGGACCACAGCTTGCTTTCTCTTCAGTGCTGTTAATTAACCGAAACCTTCCCTTTCCAGAGTCCGTCCCAACACATCTAGAAGCAGAAGTCTTGTGGAAGGAGGCTGGGACAGGGAGCCGGCAAGGCCCTGGTAATTGATCCAGTGGCACCCCTGTCAAACTCCATGGTCCTTGGCAAGCCACATAACCCCCACTCCCTCTCAACCCCCCAGATCCCTCTCCACTAGTAAAATAAGAATCATGGGAACAACTCAAGTGTAGACAGATGGCCTAGGCTGGAATTCTGACTCCATCACATATTAGTGGTGTAACCTAGGACATGTTACTTTCCCTCTCTATGGCTTCATCTCCAGATCCATAAAATGGGGATAAAATTTAATGGGATCTTCCCCAATGTGACATGGTAAAGATGAAAAGAGATCATACAAGCCTGGTGCTTGGCACAGCGTCTGGGAAAAGGGAGCCACTTTGCCAGTGTTAGATGTTAGATGATGGTGGTGATGAGGATGACGATAACGATGATGATGGGGTGATTGATGATGTTGATAGTGTAATAATGGTTATTATTATCACCTGCCGATTCCATCTTATAAGAAATTTTTCTACAGTGAGTGAGCTAATGGTTATGAAAGGGTTTACTCACAACTGGCACAATCTGTGTCCCTCACCCTGGTCTAGGGTGCCATGGAAAGGTTACTGATGGATGAATACTAATTCTCCATCTGCATAGGTCAGGGCAAGGAGCTGGGGGCAGTTCTTCATTGAAGAATTACATGTGAAGTATTACATAGGTAATACTTCACATGTAAAGTATCACTTTGTATGAAGTATTACAGGGATGGCAAGACCCTTGGGAAGCCATTGTTGTCCTCAGGTAAGATGACCCAGCCATCAGCCAGGCAAATGCACATCAGTATAGAGAATTCAACTTTGACTACCATGGACTTTCTTTTGGACCCTGGCAGGGGAGGGGCTGGCATCTCCCACTCATCCACTCATCTCAGGATCATGTTTTTTTTTTTTTGGCCACGCCGTGTGGCATGCAGGATCTTAGTTCCCGGACCAGGAATTGAACCCATGCCTCCTGCATTGGGAGTGCAGAGTCTTAACCACTGGACCACTGGGGAAGTCCAGGATCATGTCTTTTAACACAGGAGACTTGCTGTGGTTCTCAAAGCTTGATCTAAGGACCATCTACATCAGTCTCTTCTGACGGTTAAAAAGACGGATTCCAGGGCTCCACTCCAGACCCTATGAACCAGAATGTCTTGGGTTTACTCTGGAAATCTGCATTTAACAGACCCTCACATATCCCTAAGTACACTAAAGTTTGAGAAGCTCTGAGGCAGTCTGCAGCTAGAGAGGGAAGGAATTGCCAATAACTATTCACTACTCAATTTCCTTCAGTAGCAAATTCCCAGAATGGGATTACGGAGCTTTAGCTCTGACCTGCCTCAGAAAGGCATTTCAAAACTGCTGGATTAGAGGGGTTGCTTTTCTCCAAACCAAATTCATCGTCGCTTCTTCTTCACTGAACTTCAGAGTCTCTCTCTCCTCTGCTAGGACAGCTTAGTGTCAATTTGCAAAAGTCATAAAGACTAAAGTCTAAATTCTTTAAAGTCTGAGTCTAAGGACTCCCTTGCTCTAATCACAGGCAGAATTCCATGGATCTTTTTGGCTCAGATGCTTACCAGATGTAAGTAGCCTTGGGCGAGTCAGTTAAATCTGTGCCTTAGTTTCCTCAGCTTCAGAAAGAGCTTAATAATGTCCCTCTCAGAAGGATGTTGTAAAGATATTGTGAGATGACATAATTACTTAGCACAGTACTCTACACTTAGTAGGAACTCCGTAAAGAAGTACTCCAAATGGGTGTGTCATTGCATAAGTTGGGGTCTCAACACTAGGATTGTGAGAACAATATTTCTGATACACTCTGTGTCCCCCCTCTCCCCCTCCCATATACAAACTTCTTAAAACTTGTATTCCTACTCTGGATAATTTGAGATTCTTTGTGTGTACAGATTGCCTTTCCCTGAGAACCTTTGAGGACAGATGACTGTGTGTGTTCCTCTTTGGAACCTCAGATCCAGTACAGTGTTGGGCCAGTAAGCATGCAAATTCATACTAATCATAACAAGTATTTTTTTGTATTGTAAGTGCTTATAAGTGAGCATGGTCAAAACCAGAAGAAAATGCCAATGATGTTCAGTGTCGGTGGGAATTTAAGAAATAGACATACACTGCTGGTAGGAGTGTTGATTGACAGCAGTTTTCCCATATGCACCCAAAAGTCTTAAGAATATATATGCACCTTTGACTCAGAAATTCCAATTTGGGGCATTTATGATAAGATTTAACCACAATGCTTTTTTTTTTTTTTTTTCAAAAATTAGGCACAACCCCCATGTTCAGTAGTAGGGGCCTGGATGAGTAACATGGAGTGAATCCATGTGACTGAGGAGGGCAGTCATTAAAAATGATATATTAAATGTGCACTTACTGACTTAGAAAAATAGTCACAATTATTAAGAGAGGAGGCACACTTTAAAACGGCATGAATAGTATTCCATTTTTTGTTGTTTTTTTAAAAAGCACATAAAGTTGCATAACAAATATTATATACACCAAACGAATAAAAACTCTGGGTGATAGGAGTTATGGATGTTTTTTCTTCTCTGCTTAATTTTCATATTTTTGTCTTCACGTCTTTGCAATAAGGAAGAAAAGTGAAAGTTTTAATTGAAAATAAACCCTACAGACATATTTGCAGAGTGAAATCACAGGGAGTTAAACTCACGCTGTCTGAATTCCTGGGTCAGGAGCACTTCACGTTGGTCTGGACCCTCACACTTCTACGCACTTGGCTTATTCTCTGCTGAACTCAGCCCCTTCCATGTCTCCACTGCCCTCAGAGGGAGAGGGAGACAGAGATGCGGTGGTCCAGGTAATGGTGATCATCGGCTGGAAACCATTGCCATGGTAACAGGCCCACCCACTTTGTACGAAGTGCTTGATTGGCTGGAGTGGCAAGGCCTGAGGTTAAAACCAGGGAGATTGGTAGGGACTGTGGCTGCTGGAGAGGGCACACTGTTCTCCACTTTGCTTCTCCAGCCCTGCTCTCTTCCAGGAGATTCTTATGCCTGCAAGTTACCAGTGGTGGTAGATGGGGGAGGCCATGTTGTTTTATCCCACGATGCTTTGGAACAAAAGTAATCTGTGCTTGGCCCCCAGAGATGCAGAGCTTGGTTCCCTATGTTAGCATTTTGATTCCTAGATACGTTATCCCATCTCTGTTTCCTGAAAAGATTATTACAGAGGGAGGATTCTCTTTTCCTAATTTATAGTTTCCTCACTGCTGACCAGCTGGGCCATAAATCAGATATAGGGCCAGCTGTTCAGCATACAAAATCAGATAAGATTAGCTGTATCCAGGGTGATGGGACTAGCTTTTTTCTACCTGTCCTTCCTCCCCTCCCACTAGCCCCTCCCTCCCTTCAATTTGTAAATCTGTGGCCTGATCACATTTAGAGAAAACGGAAAGGTTTGAAATGATGTGGGTTGGAACTTCTCCAGAAGGTGAGAAACAGAAACAGGTGTCTGGCTCACTTGAAATACAATAAAGTCAGGCTGGAGTTTCCCACCTGGAGGGAAAGACCAAGGGAGAGACAGCCATCACCTCTGCCCTCACACTTTCTCACACCTCACGGTGTGTTCTGGGAAGAGGCAACACCCTCAGGCTTCCAGAGTCTATAAGACTGGATCTGAGCCTCCGTTTTCTGATCTGTGAAGTGGGCTGAGGGAATGAAAGAGGGCTGAGACTTCTGACCTTACCAGCTTCTTGCCCTAAAACCCTAGGACCCTGGTGGATTCATAACTACCCAAGTACTCCATGCTCGGTGATGGCTGCAGTTTCGTTCCAGGTCTTGCTTACAGGTTCCTAAAGGGAGCATTCCTGAAGTTCTAGCATACCTGGTACCAACCATCCTACAAGTAAGCGCAAGTCAAAAGTGGCTATTACCTACCGGGGTATGAACTACAAACTTCCCTGTTGTGTTCTCAGCACTTGCCAATAGTTGTGATGCAGTCAAGTAAAAACAATCTCCTGGTAAGTAAATGTCTAAAGAGCCGTAGGAGAGTGGAGTAAAGGTTGAACTTGCATGAAGGGGAGATTGTGTTTCTTAGATCTGCAACAAAAGGCAATTCCTTGAATCCAAATCCACCCCTTTAGGTAACTGCACAGACTACTCCCAGAAAGCCGAGGATGGGGCACTGGCCTTGGCTTTCTGATGAGGACATGCTGATTGTTTCTGAAAAGGTTGATGTGAGGGAGGAGAATCCTCCCTCCTGGGGACACTGCCTGTCTCATCTGTACTTCAAACTCTTGCTATTCGTCCTGAGCTACTGAAATAGACTCTTCCTCTGGCCTGTAATGTGTTGCTCTTTCTCATGCTCATTTTTACCAGGAATGGGTTTTTGATGCCTGAGTAGTTGCTGTTGAAAACCTGGAGCTTCTAATCAATACTTCCAAGTTTTCTTCTGGCTACAGATCTAATCGGAAGTTTAGCAGATTGATCCAGCCTAAATGCCAGATTTCCGATCTGAAGATTTATTCTGTGTTTTTTGATCCTGCCTCCCAGATTACTGTCCCCAACCCCTAATTAGCCTTAGCATGAAGAGCAAAACCTTCCAGAAACTAGTAGGGAGGAGGGGCAGCTGTCTGCTCAGTAATCAAGATACTAAATGTTTAGCAGTGATGGAATGACTTTTTCCATAAAATTTTAAGTGTTCCAAGAACACCTTTGTTGTCACAGTGTCCCAAACACTGAGCAAATAAAGAATGCGTCCTTGCCTTAACGCATCTTCCTCTGGTGATTATACACTTTTGACCCATAAAAATGATACCCTTCTCCATCCAAGCCAATAGGGGGCCTGGGTAGCACCAGGCTTGTCATCTGGGTGGCGTCTCTCTGGTGCGTAGCCATCTAAAGCCAGGCAGGATGTCCCTCCAGGCTCCTCCACCCTTTTCAGCTTCTGGTCTGCAGAGACCAGTACCCCTCCCACTTCCTGGCGTTTCCGCTCTGCTCGTGTTAAAAGCTCCCAAGTTGCTCCCTAGCCAGGCACTCAGTGATGTTCCCCCATGTTGTGAGCCCAGGGAACCAAGGCTGCAAAGCAGAGGACGATGTTCTTAAAGGCTTGGCAAGGGGGGAGGTGTGAGCGTGGCTCCCCCAAAGTACTGATGCTCCTGGCTGAGATTTCTCCCACACTCCCCTGTAAGAGGCAGTGTAGCAGAAGGGTGGGGAGCACGGGTTTGGAATGAGACTTGAGCTGGCTGGGACAAGTTTTGTGCTATCTGAACCTCAGTTTCTTCATTTTTAATTACCCTGATGAGCTCATGAGAGGATTAGATGAAGGAACAGATGTTGAACACACAGCGTAGTGCCTGGCCCGGAACAACAGTCAGTGAATAGTAGCAGTTCTATAATAAGGAACTATTGCTTCCATCAAGATCATGACCTCTGTTGCATGGATGTATGTAAACCCAACGGAACAAACTGCTGCTGCTACAGAACCCAGAGGAACAGGTCAAAGATCTCATTGTCTTCAAGTTCACCCAGAGCAGGTATAACATGCTGACACTGGGTAACACCACCTTTCACCTGTGTCCTATAGGCATTAAGACAGAGGTTCTTTGGTCTAAATCAGTGTTGTCCATGAAAAATAGAGTGTGAGCCACTTAGGTAATGTTAAAAATTCCCAGCAGACAGATTTGAAGATTAAAAGAAACAACTAGAATTATTTAGCTAGTTTATCTGAAATATTATCATTTCAACATATAATCCATATTTTAAAAATTGAGAGTTTATGTTATTTTCTTCGTAATAAGTCTCCAAAATTTGGCATGTGTTTTGTACTTAAACACATCTTAGTGCTGACTTTCTTCATTTCAAGTGCTCAGTTGCCACGTGTAGCTAGTGGTCACAGTATTGGACAGCGTACGTCTAAATCTTTGCTCTGAGCTACGCTTCTAACCAGCTGGGAAATAGTGATGTTTCCTATGGGGTTGTTGAAAGTTCTGGGAATTTAGAGCTGCCGCCTCTCTGAGGACCTTCACACTTTCCATCTGATTCTTAAATGCTCTTGGGATGCTCTTGCTGATAAAGGTGCAAGTTGCCTGTGTCACTGCGTTCCAACCTCGTTGACATTGTGACCCTGAGAATAACAGTATTTATATGACACACTGAATCCCCTAGGTGGGGCTGGCCGTGAGTACACCCAGCCCTGTGAGGGCTGAGGCATCAGTATCTCTTGGCCCACCAGTGTCCCATGGCTCGCCAGTTGGGAAGCTCAGGTCCAGGCCTGTAAGGCAATCTGCTCTATGAGTGTTATCTGGGGGAGGGGAGGCACAGGGGGAGTATCTGGGGTTGAGGGAAGCTGTTTATTGCAATCTGTGCAAACACCATTCTTGTCAATCAAGTGCTCATGCTTAAGTAACACTTCCTTCCCACAAAGAATGAGTAAGTGGCCTCAAGAGCTCAGGTGCCCAAGCTGTTACTGTCAGCGACCCGAGTTGAGCAAAACAAGCTGCTCCAGACACTGAGCTGTGGGGTCAGCTTGTCCCGTGTGGCTAACACTGGGGCCCAGAATAGCACAGTGGCCACTCCCAGCACAGCAGACAGCAAAGCAGAAAGAGCTGGGGATCGTACAGCTGAAAGATGTGGTACACTGCCCCCCCAGGCCGCCTTCAACTGCAGGAAGCAAGGCTCTGTGTGGGAAGTGAGCTCAGCATCAGGAAGGATGTCCAGGCAGGTGGGAAGCCCTTCTGAGGAGGGGAAAGGGAGCTGTTGTTCCACCCTGGGCATCAGGTTCCCAGGGCTGGCATTGGGCTCTCCTTCCTCCAGGGCAATGGCTCTTAATTCTCTTTGAGATACCAATCAGAGTTCCCAAGAGAAATATATAAACACACAGGGTTTATATATTGCATGAGGTTCATGGGATGAGTCATCCTTAATCATAGACATGTACTTGGGCTCTGGACTCAGGATGACCTGAGCTCAAAATCCACCTCTAAGACTCTGCCAACTGTTGGCCACATGCCTTGGGCAAGTAAACTTGACCTCTCTCAGCCTTTCCTCTTCTGCAAAATGACAGTAACTTCTTCATAGGGCTGCTGTGAGGTTAAATGTGGTATTGCAGATAGCTCAGCGCAGTGGGGCCACATGGGAAGTGCTTGACAATATTCACGATCATCTCGAAGGCCTTCAGAATGGAGCTGACCTGGGAACCTAAGATCGCTCCTCGGTAAGGTGTACTTTGAGCGCCATTAGCCTTTTGAAACATCAGATAACCAAGGGAAGGGTGGGTATGGAATTCAGATAATCGGAATGGTCGGTTAGGGCATCTTGTTAAGAGTTTAGGGAACTTTGCCCCTTTCTTTTCACATCTCAGTGGAAGGCTAAACTTCAAAGTCAGCTCTGCCATGTGGGAAGCTAAAGGTCAGTCCAACACAGCTTTCATTTTGCCCACTTTGTGCCATCACACCCTCTGCCCTGCTGTACAGCTGACTCTAGGGAGGGACATGGCATTCTGATTCATCACTACTGAGTCAACATGAATAGATTCAGCCTATAGCTCTAGGACTCTGCTTCTCTTTCTTCTTGGGCCATGTTGCCTGGCTTCTAAAGACTTGGATTAGCAGTCAAAACAGCCTCAGATCCTTCCTAAATAAGTGTTCACCGGACCCCACACGTCCCAGCTACTCCACACACCTTGTGCCGCCCCTTCTCATCTCCGGCTTCCTTCTTTGCCCTCCCTCGGAATGCCTACAGTGAGCATTGTTGAGTAGCTAGTCCATAATCTGAATCCAATGAAGTATGCTAAAGCAGACGAGCCAGAGGTACAAGATGAATCATCTGGATTCTGAGGGCAGAGGTTTTACTAAAAGGAGAAATTCCACTTTCCTCTAGAGGGACTTCATGAAGGTTCAGTGATGTCTGGAATCTGGAAACACCCCAAAGACCTTTAAATAATATTTGGTTCCCTGACTGATTCACACCTCCCAACCTGCTCTAAAATCTGCTTTGCCACCAATTCTGCTCCCGAATAAAGGTATCCTTTTCAGGAACAGCTGCGAATCACCTGGCTTTGCAAATTGGCCTGAAATTATTTTGTTTTAAATGCTTGCCCTCACCGTCATCATCATCTTCTTAGGAAGGTAACGTACCTGCTCTGAGCCTCCATCTTTTCACCCGTACAAATCATAACTACCTGGAAGATTTACTGTGAGGGCCAAACGAAGTCCTTGTCACAGAGCCTAGCTCCTGGCAGCCACTGAAGCTGTTAAAGGTGTTGTCCCCACTTATACCTCGCAGGTTTGTTGAGAGTTAGTTTGGAGGTGTTTTATAAGTTGGGAGGAGCTGAACAAATGCACAGTGGCGTTATGTAACGTTGGCCTACTGAGCAGGTCTTGCTTTCCCTGCTTTCAAAACTAGGGGAAACCTGGTTCCTGCTTCCAAAGAGCTGCCAGCCCTGTGGTGAGAGGTCTCTTGGCTGTTTCCAGGCTGTGTTACAGAACTCTGGAGTGTTGGCTTCTGGTCTTCTCGAACTGTTGTAAATGAGATGTGTGGTTCCTTTTTTTTTTTTTTTAATTAATTTATTTATTTTTATATTTATTTTTGGCTGTGTTGGGTCTTCGTTTCTGTGCGAGGGCTTTCTCTAGTTGCGGCAAGCGGGGGCCACTCTTCATTGCGGTGCACAGGCCTCTCACTGTCGTGGCCTCTCTTGTTGCGGAGCACAGGCTCCAGACGCGCAGGCTCAGTAGTTGTGGCTCACGGGCCTAGTTGCTCCGCGGCATGTGGGATCTTCCCAGACCAGGGCTCGAACCCGTGTCCCCTGCATTGGCAGGCAGATTCTCAACCACTGCGCCACCAGGGAAGCCCGATGTGTGGTTCCTTTGTCCCTACAAAAGGGGAAGGAGTGAAGGAGTGTATACTGCTCCCCCTGACCAGAGCAGAGAGTATGTGTGTCAGAACTGCAGCTGTTGGGTCAGGCACCTCACCTCAGGCACCTCACCTGTGAATGACATAAAACAATGAAGGTTTGCACTTTTTAGAGGCCATGGGATGCCTGGACAGGAAAGGAATTTGGTTTTTATTGATTTCTCAATGCATATGGCTGTGGGAAGGGAGGGAGAAGCAGAGGGTGTTGCAAAGCCTTATCGAACATGTGTTTTTTTGAAGGGAGATGTTATAGGAAACCATGGTTGATCAGGAGGCAGTGTGGCCTGCTAGGGCACTGGAGGCCTGGGTTCTGGGCTTCCCTCTCCTACTAAGTTGATGCCTCACCCTAGCCGGCTGCTTCACCTTTTGGGGTCTCAGATGCCCTTGAGAATAAAGTTAAGGTTATTAGATCAGGTGATGCCCCCTCCTCACCCGCACTCATACCCACATGGGTCGTCTAGCTGGGATGCTGTCAGCACTGACTTACACTTACCTAAAGGAGAAGAGTGAGTGGCAATAACTCCTGCTGTTGTCAAAGCACCCTCCCCGGGTCTTGGCCCTCTCGCTGGTCTTGAGCAACACCTCTCTTCTAGAACACATCATGAGTTCCACTCTGTGTTAAGTTGTCCTCCCAACGGCAGGATCACCAGAGCCAAAACGACCCCATGCAGAGTTCCTTTGAACAGTTCAGTAGTTGAGCCTGTGGAAGGCGGGGTGGTTGCTTGGAGTAGTGGGGGTCCAAGAGCGTCCCCAAACCAGCAGCCTCCACATCAACTGGAATTGTGAGAAATGCAGATTCTCAGGCCCTGACCCAGGCCCACTGAATCAGAAACTCCAGCATAGGCCCAGCAATCAGTATAACAAGCTCTCCAGGGGACTGTCATGCTCACTGGAGTTTGGGAACGACTGGCTTGGAGCATCTTGCTCTATGGCTAGTGTGGCATCAGCAGGTGTTCAGTGCGTTGCTACTTAACACAAGTTGACATTAATCTAATCAAGTGGGACCTCAGCCCCCAGTTTCCATTGAACTGTATCTTCTTTAGCCACCTCTTAGAAGCCTTTTCTTTCTGGTCCTACGGTAGGACTAGGGCTCCATGGCAAGAAGTGAGCTTACAGAGTTAATGCACCTACGACCTGGATAAGAATCTGGCCAAATAAGACCTCTATGTCAGTGAGGTAGCCACTCCTCCAGACAGAGTCAGCAGGAAGTGGTATTGGTTTCTGATTTTGATATTGGCCACCCGACCAAATACAGTGAGAAGAAACCTGATGCAGCATTTCCACGAATTTCTGCAGGCCTGATACTCAGAAAGCGTTCAAGTCTGCTAGTGGTGAAATGAACACTTAGCAACAAAGCAACACCATATGGGGGCAAAGGCACTGCGGTGGTTGTCTGTGGGCCTGGGTCAGGTCTTACCTTGACTACTAACTGACTGCATGCTTCAGAGTGATTTCTTTCACCTGAAAAGGCCTCATTGGCCTCACCTATAAAATAGAGATCACAAATGATCTCCAGAGCCGCTTGCATCTCCATCCAGCATTTTTGTTTAGTGACGATGCCTTGCAGTCTTAAAGATTTTGGACTCGAGAATGGTGACTAGCGACTTAAAATGGAAAAACAGAGGAGGATAGGCTGGACCATGACGCAACAGCAGCCCTGCTTCTTCCAGAGCTCGCTGAGCCGTGGGTGGTGTAGGCTGTATGCATGACTCTGCATTCTAAATCCGACCTGGCTATGCCTGTCCTTCTGTCTAGATTCTAGAGTGATTTGCCTTATTTGATTGTCTTGGAGACATTGTAATTCTGTAGGGGTCACTGGCCCCTTCTAGAAGAAGGCTCATCTCTAAAATGCAGGCCTCTGCTTATCTGAATCTTAAAGTTATAGCTAGAGCCAGTTAGAGTGGTGTCTCATTTTTCTCTCCCCCCTAAACTCAAGGAGCACTTTTTTCCTCTTCCTGTCACAGTCTCAAGGATTCTGCCCAAAAAGCAGGTGCAAAGCCCTGTCTAACCCCTCTGGTTTCCCTGAGGTATGGGCTTTATACAATGTTTTGCTTGTTAAACGTTAGCTTTCTGAGCTGAGGACTCTCTCTCTCTCTCTCTTTTTTTCTTCCTCTAAAGCCCGTTGCATAACAGTCTCCTGTTTTAAACTTTTGCCAAATCCTACACTTCTCACTGTCGGAGGTTACCACAAGTGTTTGAACAGGTAACTTCTACCTTTGAACTTCTATTGCAACAGGTTCAAAGGTTCCAGGAGAGCTGGTTAGCCACTCTCATTGGCTTCAGGTGTGGTCCCGACTCAGGCGCTGAGGAAAGGCATCATCACTGAAGGAAACGTCCGGACTCAGGAGCTGAATGTGGTGCTGAACGAGCACAGCCAGCTGTGAGGGGCGCGTTTCCTGGACCACGGAAGTGAGAGTATTCTTACAAGGTAAGCTGCAATAATGCTACCTGCTCTAAAGCTTATATGTTTATGGGAGAGCAGAGATAGGGGTGGTTGGGGAGAAGGCAGTGGGACGTGTGTCTATTCTCAGCCTAAGGCTCTTTCACAACATGAAATAACATTTGGTTGAGTAGTAATCTCAGCTGACTTGCGTGGGAGGCAAAGAAAAAATCAACTGAAATGGGGGTGGAGACATGGAAGGGGCTCTGAATGCTGGCAGGAGATGGACTTGGAAGAGAGAGTTGTTAATTTCACCAAATGCAAATAAAACAGACTTAAAAGCTTTAAAGGTTATAGCCAAAGCCAGGATGTGGGTCTCCTTCATCTTCCATTTAGAAATGTCTGTATCAATGTGATTAGAAAGGCCATCCATCAGCTGCTGCTGACAGCCCCTCCCATTTGGAAGGGAGCAGGGAAGGGAATTCTTAACAGACTTTCTATCCCATGCTGGGGTCCGTACAAGATACGTGATGTGCGTTACCTCATTGGCTCGTTTTCTCCTGTAAGGTAGGTGGTGTAGTTCCCATATAACAGATGAATAATGGGCCTCTGGGCTGTTAAACAGCGCAGCCTGGGCTGCATAGCTAGGAGGAGGTGGGGCAGGAATTTGAGTCCTGATCAGTATGTGACTACAGCCTGCTGCATGATGCAGAATTCTTGGGGGCTGTGAAAACCTTCCATCATTCCCTCAAATCTTGGGGGTGTCCCTCATGCATGTAGGATTGAACAGGAATGCACCTCTAGATGCTAGAGCTTTAGAATGACCCAGACTCTTCTGTACTTGAGCTTTTGATCCTGGAGGAAACCATCTTCTCCTGGCCCTAAGCTCTTTGTCGGGTTGGTAGAAGAAGACAGCACCCAGGGAAGAGCCCAGTAGCATTAGAATGACTGAGACTTGACACCCACTCTGCCATCCTCTGCCATCCTCTGCTCTCCGCTGAAGGGAGCTGCCCCTGTGGGAGGTGAGGTTGGAAACTAAGCAAAGCCAAGTGTTCCTCTAGCCATGAGATGAACCTGAAGATGGAAAGGCGGAGGGGGCACCCTCACCTTCCCATACTTCATCGTTCTCCCATGTCTAAAGTGGGCTCCTGTGAGGCCAAGGGACCAGCTCTTATGTTCCCTGAGATTGGGGCACAGCTCACTTTGGTTTTTATGGTTGGAGGCTTTTAGGCCCTCCTCTGTGTAGAGAAGGAATCCTAATCTAACTCTAGTAAAGAGCTGAGCTCATGCTGGATTTACCTCAGCCTTCTTAAAGGAACCAAGGCTGGGGAAAGTGCTGCTTAATTCTGGGGTGTCTGAGAGGTGGTGGGGAGGGGTGGGGGCAGGAAGGGGCCGGAGAACTTGTTCTTTCTGCCTTCAAATCTGAGAATGGAAGCTCCCATGCCCTTCTGTGGCCACAGCTATAGGTGAATCCAGTGAGACTACTGCAGGTCCCGATGCCCTGTAGACCAATCCCCAAGACTCTTTCAGGGCATCTGCACATTCAAAGCAATTTTTATAATAATACCAAGAAGTAATTTATCTTTTCCACTGTCATTGTCTCACGAGTATACAGTGGAGTTTTCCAGAGGCTCCAAGAGGCAGGATCAATCTGACAGCTAATGGCACGTGTGCTTGTGGATTCCTGATTTTAAAATTTCCCAGTTGTAATCTGGGAGGTGAGGGAGACAGCAGAATACATTTTTAATTAAAAATATGAGGTACGAAAAGGATGTGTCAGAGGAAATGAACAGATCTCCGTGGCTGTCCCTGTCGTTCCTGACATGCTTGTTTTCTTGGCTTTATCAGCACTGCTTCGGGGAGTGAGGCAGGCTCACTGGGGACTGGAGAGTGGGTGGTGACACAGTGCACGGCTGGCCGGCAATGCTGGCCAGGCCAGGCTGGCCTCCAGGTGTCCCCACAGTCTTGGGAAGGATGCGAGGGCCAAGGTGCCCTGTGGCTGGACCTCCCTCTCCTGGGAACCCAAGGAGGGGGGTCTCACCTCTCTGACACTGGTGGTCTGCAGGGGGCACCTCAGTCATCTCCGTCTGGTTTTTGGTCTTGGTTTAGCGGTAGTCAGACAAACAGGGAGAGCGTGAGTTGCGTGGATGCAGTCTGGCTTCTGTGTCAGCCCTTAGGGACTGATGGTAAAGGCTTTGAAACGGAGCCAGGAGAGCTTTAGCAGCCTTTCTCCTTCTGGTCAGAACGCTTCCACTTTCAGTTGTGAAAGAAAAACCAGGAAGTGAAGTCCCCGAGCACGTTAGAAGCTGGCCATGGCCTGACTCCTGACACGGGGCAGCTCAGACAGGGGCCTGACGGCTCAGACGGCTCAGAACCGGGGACCCTCGGCCTGCAGAGATGTTCTGAAGCCCCCGTGACTCTGGAGGAACCGGGGGGTGAGGGGAGAGGGCAGGGACTCGTGCCACGAGGAACTCAGAGCCAGGAGGCCCCATTCCCTGGAAGCACCAAGACATGCGGCCCCCTCGCAGGGTAAGGGGGCAGCTGGAGGGGGTATTCAGTAAGGGGTCTCGTGGGTATGGGGCAGAAGCCCAGGTGGCATCCTGACCCCCAGCTCTGGCGAATCTGCAGCTTGCTGTGTCACAGGCACATGTCAGTGCTCACTTTCTTCCTGGCCTCTAAGGAACTTTTTTAAACCCTCCTCATCAGGAGCATGGAGGAGAAGGAGGAGTGTGGAGGAGTCCTTTCTCCTGCCTCTCTTGGGAAAGGGGAACCACAACCCAGACCCCTTTTTGTGAGCCTGAGCCTCTGCCTATAGCTCGCCTGTGCTGCACTGGGGGTTGTCCTCAGTTTTCCTGATGGATTTTCAGTCCTTCTGAGGGGAAGAGCTGCCTGATGCATGACTGATGGAATGGTTTCTGGATGAAGTTGGATCTGTTTTAAGGAGTAGGGCCACAAGTTGAATCTAAGATGAACTTGACCTTCAAGGAGTGAGTGTTGGAAAGGGAGTCCATAGTTGGGGCTTACTACCTTCTGTGGGTATCCATCTTTTCGGTGATTTGAAAAGTAGGATTGGATCTATAGCTCCAGTTTGTAGGTAATTGGTATTCTCTAACAGAGGCAGTCTTAAAAAATAATAGAATTAAATTAAACTAAATTTAATTTAATTTAAAAATAAAAGATTGGTTCAGTTGAAAAAAAAAAGGAATAATTGGTTTTGGTGATCCCTCCCTCTGTATTCCAGCGTGAGAGTTACTTTATGGTTGTCCCCTCCAATGGACAAGTATTTGAGGTGAACACAGAATAGTCTTGGAAGAGACTCGGTATAAAATCTTGTAGGCATCACTTGTACACTTGGCACAATAAAAGGGACAAAAACTGAAATAAAACAAGAGTCACAAACACTTATAGAAGAGGCAGGCAATAGAGCTAAGTAAAGTAGATGATATGTAATAAGATGCAGGTGAGAGGCAAAATGCAAGGCAGGCGCACCCAGATAAACATACTCCAACTTAACGGGTTTTTTTCAAACATTATCCAGACCAAACAGAATGCTTCAGCCGAGCATTTGTTGAGGTCCTGACCTGAAATAGTCTTTTCTCCCAACTTTTATTATAACTCTCTGGGGGCAATGACACCTAAAATAATATCAGTGTATCATTGAGTGCCTAGGCCCTAAACCTGCAGTGGGGGCCACAGATGCTAGAGGGAGGCTGTGGGTCCAGGAAGGAGAAAGGAAGGGAACTAAGGGGGAGGGGGAAGAGGAAGCCAGTTACGCACCAGCTCATAGTGGGTACTCTGACATTTCATTAAGACAGTATTAGGAGATGGGTGGTTAAGAGAGGTGAAGCCACCTTCCCAAGATCACAAAGCAGCCAGCTGTCAACTGGAACAGAAGCTGCAGTTGGTGTGATGTTAAAAACCGTGTTCCATCCACTCCTGGGTAGAGTTAACCTCTCTCTGGACTTCCTAGAAATTTTCATTTTTAAAAAGATTCTTATGTATGGTGAGCTGGGCAGATATTGACTTCATATATTTATTAGAGACTTTTCAGGTTGACATTTTTCTAGAATGTAAATATTACAGCTACCATTCTTTGAATATTTACTGTGGGTGCAGTGCTGTGCTTACTGTTTTTTTTTCCTTTGTTTTAATTTATTTATTTAACTTATTTATTTTTGGCTGCATTGGGCCCTCGTTGCTGCGTGTGGGCTTCCTCTAGTTGCAGCGAGCGGGGGCTACTCTTTGTCATGGTGTGCGGGCTTCTCATTGCAATGGCTTCTCATGGCGGAGCATGGGCTCTAGGCGCACGGGCTTCAGTAGTTGTGGCTCATGGGCTCAGTAGTTGTGGCGCACGGACTTAGTTGCTCCGTGGTATGTGGGATCTTCCCGGGTCAGGGCCCCAACCCGCATCCCCTGCATTGGTAGGCGGATTCTTAACCACTGCACCTCCAGCGAAGCCCCTGTGCTTACTTATTTATGGGGCTTTTATCTTTTGATCTTCAAAACAGTCCTATGAGGTAGGTATGTTTTTTTGTAGACAGGGGAACCAAGACTTAGAAATAAACTGGACACAGTATGAAGATATTGGAGCTGGCATTTGAACTCTGGCTCATTTAGTTCTGAAGGCAAACTCTGCCTCCATTTCTGATGAGTCTAGTTTAGTGCATGGACCAAAGAATTAGAAACTGGGAGAAACTTTTTCCTTGCAAATCCTCCCACTTTCAAATCCATAGAAATGGAAAGCAGATCGATCCTTGGTTGCTAGGGATTGGGAGGAAATAGGAATGAGGAGTAACTGCTTAATGGTTACAGGATTTCCTTTGGGGTTGATGAAAGTGTTTTGAAACTAGATAGAGGTGGTGGTTGCACAACATTGTGAATGTACCAAATGCCGCTGAATTGTTCACTTTAAAGTGGTTAATTTTACGTTACGTGAATTGTACCTCAAAAAAAAAAAACCCCTCCCACCTCTAGGCAGGTGAATTCCTAAACCAGGATTTGGCGATATTTTTAGAAATCAGGAAGGAGGTTTCTGTTTCTGTCTGTCTCATATGCCTGGCCAGCAGATGAACTGACCCTCATTTGGAGTGTGACCTCAGGTGACTCGTGTCCGGAGGCACCCTATGAGGGTGACATGTCCCCAGCAGCCCTGAGGTCAGCCGTCGCTGCTCTCGCCGCACTCTGCTATAAACACATCCCGGTCTGTTTCTCCCCCATGTGACCATGCACCATGAGATCAGAAATGTACTCTCTCGTTCTTCCCCTGGCACAGAGGCTGGTATTTTCAGGCTCTTAATTCATGTCTTTAGAATAAATACGAGTTTTGGAGTTTGGAAAGTCAGGCAGCCCTTGTACTGCTGTGCTGAGGCCCTGGTACCCACCCTCTGTGGGGAAGCTTGTTGTAGATCTCTGGGTCTCCACGGGTCACTCTACTCTAAGAGTTGTGAGGTTGTGAGTGGCTTGTGGGAGGATGCAGGGGTGCGGTAGGGTTGAGGGAGATGGCGGGGTCAGAGCTCAGAGGTGGACCATGTGGTCCCCAACTAGAAATCCTCTGTTTAAATAGAAATGAGGAGTTGTTAAGACCTTTGTATGTAAGTCGAAGGGCAGTTATACTACAAAGATCATGACCATCTCTTCTCTTTGGGGACATCTCAAAATAGAACATCTGATATTGACAAGGAGTTAGAAACTGACTTAAGTGGAAGAGGGAAAAAGAGAGCTCATCTTCACTGAGGGCTTCCTATGTGCTGGACAGCATACTGGAAAGTCTACCCATAGTATCCCTTTTAAGTAGAGATAATTACCTACCCCTTCTGGTGTGCAGTGGAGGGAAAATGATGCACAGTGACATTAAGTAACTGTCCCAAGGCCACATATCTGGTAAGTGGTAGTGCTGTTGCTCTGGTACCTAGAAAGGCAATGGCCTTAAATGTTTGCCACTGGAAATGAGACTATTGGGAATAAAGCTGCTTGTTTGCACACTAATCTGGTGACCTCTGACCACTTGCCCGACCAGGTAGCGAGTGGGCTGTTTCTGCAGAGACCTCTTTCACAGCCTCCTGCATCAGCCTGTCTTTATCCTGGCCTGGGTGACGGGGTGCTAGCACTTTGTCCAGCCTATCTTTATACAGGCTCTTATCAACTCCAGTGGATGGTACTGGTTCTCCTGACCTCAGCATTCTCATAATTCACTTGGTCAGCAATAGGCTTGGGAGGCCTTTGGGAATGTTTACTGAGACAAGAATTTCCTCAGGGTAGAGCTGCTGGACTATGGCTTGTTGGAAGCACAGTAGTAGATCAAGGTTGACTAAGTCGATCTAAGATCCAGTGGGATTTGTCACTGCCTGTCACCAGCCTATGAGTGGCTCAGCAACTATCCTATGTGATCTTCATGGACTGAGTTAAGAGGATTTTGGCATTTGACTTAATGAAGGCTTACCTGATAAATCCCACCCACCCCACCAAGGCCTGGCATCCCAAGGCTCTCTGGTGTTTGTGAACCAAATGACTCCAGTGGTGTAGTGTCTATACCAGGCCCCAGACACTGTCTTACTCAGCCCTTTGGAGGCTTTGTCTTTTTTCCCTTTCAACTAAAGGTGGATCCTCTATCTCCATCAGACATGTCTCTTCACCATTTCCCTTCATGCTTGTCCCACTTTGGTGCCTGTAACCCTGCTGCACCTCTCACCCCACATCCGGGTATTCCTCTTCCTCTCTTCTACTTAGGTTTATCCAACCTAATATGGTGACTGCTCTCTCCATGGAAAAGAAGATGGAGAGACACAGACAACAATGGAGAAAGATAGTTTGGTGACAGTGACCCTGGTTGGAATCATAGTTGGGGTCTTACCAGCCATTGGCCTCCTTGGTGGGGTGGTCATCCTTGATTGACCCTGGACATAAGACTATTGTCAATAAAGCCAGGGGATCAAGGACCACATATCCTTGAGGGTCTACAGCCACCTCCACCTACTCCAGTCTACACTGGCCTCTCCCTTCTTCATATTCATTAGCTTATCTTGCACACTGAATCCTTGTATAAGTGATTTTAAAAGAATTTTTTTTAATTAAGTTATTTTATTTATTTGTTTTTGGCTGCATTGGGTCTTCATTGCTGTGCGCGGGCTTTCTCTAGTTGTGGCGAGCGGGGGCTACTCTTTTGTTGTGGTGCGCGGGCTTCTCATTGCGGTGGCTTCTCTTGGTGCGGAGCACAGGCTCTAGGCGCCGCGGCCTTCAGTAGTTGTGGCACGTGGGCTCAGTAGTTGTGGCACACGGGCTTAGTTGCTCCGTGGCATGTAGGATCTTCCCGGCCCAGGGCTCGAACCTGTGTCCCCTGCATTGGCAGGCGGATTCCTAACCACTGCGCCACCAGGGAAGCCCTGTGTAAGTGATTTTAGTGTTCGATGGACCCATAAGTCCCCAGAGGGCAGGAGCTGTGCCTTCTAAGTGTTTGGCCCTTTGCACACAGCACAGTGCTGGGCATACACTGAGTCTAAGATCTTGGTTTGCCTTATTCAAAGGAAATTATACGTAAGGTTAAAGTGCAGAGGGTAAATGTATCTCTTGCCACATACATACTTTCTCCAGAATGTATGGAGCAGATGCTCGCAAAGCTGGGGTACATTCCACAGAGCATTTGTCTCCTGCCTGGGGAATTGGCTTCATCCCCTACTGGACTGTGAACTCTGAGTGTAGTTTCCCCATGCTGGACACACTGCCTGGCACATAGTAGGTGCTCATATATTCGAATGCTTGTAGGATGAGTGAACCTTGACCTCACTCGGGTCGGGTTGCTTAGTGTTGCCCTTGCTGTAGCGGGAAGTCCGGCTGTGGCATTTCTGAGGAGGGCTCAGCGGCTCTCCCCACCCCCCCGACCCCCACTGTGTCTAGGCGCACATCGTGTCATTGCGGGAATGAGTTTTGCAACCTGTTTCCTTCAGTAGACTCCCCTCCCTAGGTGCCTTTCTCTGAACTTGTGCTAATGGTGAGCGGAAGGGGAGGGTGGCTCGATGGCACTCAGTGGGTTCCCACCGTATGTCGGGCACAGGGCTGCATTAAGATAGCCTCTGCCTGGGAGAGGCAGCTCAAGTTGTCAGCTGAGCCCCAGGGACCCCCAAGACCCAAACCCAAGGAAAGAGCTGATCCGACTTCTACAGCTTTTCCTGTGCTATTCGGTAGCAAAGATATCACCAGTGGATATGCATCGAAACCCTGAGGATTTATTTACGGTTATGCTTGCTGGTGGGTCAGGGAACTGTCCCAAGCCTAGCCCTCACCTCCTCTCTGCCAGCCACCTGACAAACTGGAACTGTTGGGTGTGGCCTAGGAATTGGGCTAGGAAAAACAAATGTGGGAGATTGGTATCTCTTCCCTGTTTTTTTTTTGGCTTTTATTTTTTAAGATTTTTTGATGTGGACCCTTTTTAAAGACTTTTTTGAATTTGTTACCGTATTTCTTCTGTTTTATGTTTTGTTTCTTTGGCGCTGAGGCATGTGAGATCTTAGCTCCCTGACCAGGAATTGAACCTGCACCCCCTGCATTGGAAGGTGAAATCTTAACCACTAGACCGCCAGGGAAGTCCCTCTGTTTCCTGTTTTAGTTATTTAAGCACTCACAGAATCTTTCCGGGGTGTGGAAATGACTGCTTCGCCACCCTTGGGGTTTTAACAGGGATCCCCTTTGATAATGCTGTCTTCCTGCTTGGCCACACGTGAATGACCCCGTGGAGGTGACAAGGAGGCCCTTTCCCATCTGCCTGGGGGCATCCCGTGGGCTGTGTGCTTCAGAGCACACTGGGTGCCAGGCCCCCAGGGGAGGAGAGCCACCCAGGCCTGGGAACCCAGCCCTGCTTGGTGGAGAAGGCTAGTGCCAGGCGGTGGCCTGAGCAACCAGGCGCTGGTGAGTGGCTGAGAAGTTATCTGTAGGCTCGTAGGTTGGGATGTTACACCAGCCTCTGTGCTCAGCAACTGCTGAGAATGTTGAAAGATGCACTTTCAGGTCCCCTTTGACCCCATGACTCAACCTTCACCTTTGGTTTCTTATCCACTAAGGGAATGAATGAAAAACGTTTCCACCCTCAGAGCTGCCATCCAGACTGGCAGGTAACGTGAGTGCAGGGAAAAGGCTACTGATGGAATGTAGCTTTAGTGGTGGGAGAGCTGCACTTCTAGAAACGAGGCTGAGGCTGTATTCTCAGGTGTAGTCACATGAAATGCCACCAACCAAGGTGGTGGAACTTTCTAAGTCAGCTGCCTTAGTCAGAAGTGGGATAATTCAGAGTTGTTCATTTTATGTTTTTCTTTTTTTTAAAAAAGCATGCATATTACAGATTAAATGATACATACTCTCAAGTGTTACCGTCCCAATGATACCTACTGTAACCTCCCTAATTAAAATTCACCCCCTGCTGTACACTCAATCCTCTTTCCCTAATATAGTTTTTATTCCACAGTATTCTATAATCTAGTTCTTGTTCAGGCTTGTCGCCAAACTCCCAATAAAATACAACCCCACAAGAGCAGGGTTTCACTGCTATATCCCCAGCACCTGGAATGATGCTGATGATATACAGTCAAGCCCTTAAATATCTTTGGCTGAATGACTGAATACTCAAAACTTTCTGGACAATCCATTCATAATTTCTCCTCTTCAGTCTGTCTTTTCCTATGAGGATTATTCTTTCAGAAACACAAAAGCATACACTACACTGTCCAAGTGGGTTTTTTCCTTTCTACTTGGTAGTATTTCACATAGTTCTTTCCTTATCAGTATATACAGACCTGCTTTATTCTCCTTACTACCTGCCAAGAATTCCATTGTGTGTAAGTGCTATAATTTATCTGGTTACTCTCCTATCAAGGAAGGCTTTCCTGGTTTCTGACATTATCAGCAATCCTATAGATTAATGATGATGAACAGAATAGCTCATACCTGAGCCCATGCTTCAGGCATTGTTCTAAGCACCATACAGGTACATGAACTCCTTTAATCATGGTGACAGCCTTATGAGGGAGATACTAGTATTGCCATTTTATGGATGAGAGAACACACAGAAGTTATCTACCCTAGGTCACAAAGCTGACCACAGACAAGGATTAAGCGCAGTGTGACTCAGGGTCCATATTCCTAACCGGTGCCTCAAACAGCCATTTAAAGTGAAGCACTTTTTATTGAACTGATGTCTTTCTATGGAATAAATTACTAGTAGGGTCATTAGGTCAAAGGGAACACATTTTAAATTGTGGTAGCGGGCAATGGGCACACCCCTACGGAGGCTGTCCCAAGTTTACGTCTTCGTGATTGATAGTGCATTTTGTACTGTTTCATCATCGTGAATCTAAATGATGGGGAAAAGGCATTTCATTTACCATTTGCATTTTAAAAAACTATAAGTGGGGCTTCCCTGGTGGCGCAGTGGTTGAGAATCTGCCTGCCAATGCAGGGGACACGGGTTCGAGCCCTGGTCTGGGAGGATCCCACATGCCGTGGAGCAACTGGGCCCGTGGGCCACAATTGCTGAGCCTGCGCGTCTGGAGCCTGTGCCCCGCAACGGGAGGGGCCGCGATAGTGAAAGGCCCGCGCACCGCGATGAAGAGCGGTCCCCGCACCGCGATGAAGAGTGGCCCCCACTTGCCGTAACTAGAGAAAGCCCTCGCACGAACTGAAGACCCAACACAGCCAAAAATAAAGAAAGAAATAAATAAAGTAGCTATAAAATTAAAAAAAAAAAAAAAAAACTATAAGTGGAGCTGAATGTCTCTCCCTGGTTTTAAGTAACCTGTTTGTTTTGCCATGAACTTTCTGGTCATGCCCTCTGCCCTTGGTTTTACTGGGTTGTATTTTGTTTTTCATTGACTTCTACGCATTTCTACTGAGGAAATGAGCTCTTTGCCTATCTGGAATATTTGATATTTTTCCCAGTTTATCTTTGACTTTGTCTCTGGTATCTGTTCTGCAGGGCAAATATCTTTTAAAGTTTTGTGTAGTCAAAGTTGCCAACATTTCCCTTTTATAGCTTCTAGGTTTTGTGTCTGTCTTGAGTCTTCCCCATGCCAAGATTATAAAAAACAATTCTCTCATACTTTTTATCCTCAAATACTCTCATGGTTTTCAATGTTTTATATTTAGTCTTTGATCCATCTCCAATGTATTTTTGTTTTAGGGGTAAGACAGTAATCAACTTTCGGTATTCTCTCTGAATGGCTAGTCACTTGTCTCAACACATTGATTGTAAGTGAAAAAAATCTATCTTGATTTGGACTGCAATTTAGTATATGATAATAGCATCCACTGGGAGTATTTCAGGATTATCTCATTACATAGATTTGTCTATTTATGATCAATAGAAAACTTCTATAGCTCCATAGTAAGCAAATTTGGTAGTGTTTGGGTAACCTCTCTGCTACCCACCCAATTCCTGTTACTTTTCAAAAACTTTCTGACTATTTTTGTAAGTTTTATTTTTCTGGGTGAACTTTAACTTTTTAATTTCCCAAGAAAATCCTATTGGTCTTTATTAGGGTTGCATTAAATGTATAAATTTATTTCGGGAGATTGGACCCCTTGACTATTTCAAGTATGTCTTTCCATTATTCAAGTCTTTTTATGTCCCTCGGATGTGATCTTTTTAGATGTAGGTTTTACACATTTATTCCTATATACACTATTGGGAATGGCACCTTTTCCATTATTTTTGAATTAGTTATTTGCACAAAATATAGGCAAGCTATCGACTTTCTGGCTACTGATTTGGTAACTGGCCACCTTACTGAAATATCTCATGGTTTCTAATTGCCTCTTATTTCTTTAGAGAGATTTTAGGATTCCCTTCTCAGCAATTTTTTTTTTCAATTGCAAAATATGACAATAAATTTTATCTTGGATATAACTGAATGTTGGCCCTTTCTGACTCATTTAAGACAACATGGGTAGCTGAGGTTTACCCTCCTTAGGAACCAATGCTTTTCCATTTTTTAAATTTTGTATTGAAATATAGTTGATTTACAATGTTGTGTTAGTTTCAGGTGTACAACAAAGTGATTCAATTATACATATATATAAATATATATATATTCCTTTTTTACATTCTCTTCCATTATAGGTTATTACAAGATACTGAGTATAGTTCTTTGTGCTATACAGTAGGTCCTCATATCAGCCTTTTCTCTGACTAAGTTTTGCGAAGGAGGATTGTTGTCTCAAATCATGTTATATTTTATTTCTTATTAGAAGAAAACTCCATGTGCTACAGAAGAGTAAACTGGTGTAAGGAAAGGTGAAAACTCCTTAGCTCCAGAGCTCTGAGAAAGCTGGGTGAAGGATCTTGCAATAGAACTCTTAACTGGTTCACATTCATTGCATATAAAGGAAAAGGTTATCAGATCCTCCCAGGTATGCTCATGAGGCTATTGGTTTGTAATGTCCTATTGACCTGTTGCCATTACTTTGGGGTTTGTCTATATATATTAACTATGCAGTTAAGGAATGATATGGAGGGCTCCTAAATTGGGGGTGGCAGAAATTTAGGGAAATAACAATGGAGTCTGGATTAGAACTTAAAGCCCAACCAAGAAAGCAGAACTTTCATATACAGCCTCCTTAATAACACATAGGCCCCTTTGGAGTCATTATGAGTTGAGAAGATTTGTGACATAGTCTCTAAGAGAGAGTAAGTAATTCAGTATGGAAGAATGTGTTAATTAACTGCGTGTAAGAACTTGGGGACTCTGGTCTCCCTTTTAATGAACTTTCTATCACCTCAGAATGAGCCCATACATGCAAGAGAACAGAAAACCAATTAAGTCCAAATGAGTGTGCCACTTTCTAGAAGGCAGATTCTTTTAAAGCTTATAATTGCAATCTATATCTCATTATTGAATAGAAAATAATTAGTTCTTCAAGACTAAAAGCAAAGATAATTAGTCTTATTGTCCCTTGAATTCCAAAAACCCGGGGCAACAGAATCATGTATTTTTAGGCTGGACCTTTTACCCACTTAACACTGTAGATGGCTTCATTTGATAAGATCCATCCTGCAGATTCTTCCAAGCCTGGAGGAGTAGACTGATCCTGACTGGTTTTTGATATATGTTAGAAATACATCCTTTCACCATCCATCATCCCGAACCTAATACCCTGCCAAAATATTGATCAGGAGTACCTATCTCAAGATTCTCCAGAGTGACTTTTGATGATTTAAGATTGGAGAGTTTGGGGGTGGGAGAGTTTTATTAAGGGAAAAGTGGGTCAACTGAAAGTATTTAGAACAGATAATTCTGACCTAGAAAACTGGTCATTTATTCAGCAACCACTCATTGAAAATTCACTGTGTGCCAGGCATGGTGCAGGCATTGGAAGCACAGCAGTGAACAAAACAAAAATCCTTGTTCCAATTAAAGCATCAGTTCAGTAGGGGCAATGGACCATAAGGGACCAGGACTATTTCAGATAGCAAACAGTGACATGGAGAAGAGAAAGCAGGGTCCATAATAGTGACTGAGGTGGAAAGGGCAATATTAAATAGGGTGATCAGAGAGAGCCCCTGAGGAAATGACATTGGAGTTGAGATCTGACCTATAAGCAATACACAACCATTTCAGATCTGGGGAACAGTGTTTCAGGCAAAAAGAAGAGCAGATACAGAGACCCTAAGATGGGAGTGGACTTACGCTTGAAGAGCAGAATACACAGCAGAAAAATAAAATCTTTTAAGTGAAAGGGACTATCAAAAGACAAATTATTTATAGACTATAGGGATAATCTGAAAGATTCATAGCAATAAACATAGTTGACCAAAAACATGAATATTAGAGTAGAAGGGGGTCATTTAAGGACTTTATCCAAGGAAAATGAGACAATGAAGACATGCTGCCCCAAATCTTCAAAGGAGCAAAACCCAAAGCTGATATGGAGGGTGGTCATAACCTAGGTACCAAGGCTGGTCCTGGGAGCTTGCAAGCAGGTATGAAGGCAGGAGGTGTCCTTCAGCAAGCTTGGGAATTCAACATGTCAGGAGCCAGATGAGTAATGTTGGCTGCGGCCATTCAAACCACAGAGGAAGTGAGGACCCTGGAGAGTGAGTCAAGGGGAAGGGCTGAGGACAGATGGGCATCCTGGGGTATGGGACTAAGGCGTGTCACTATTACCACATCAGAAAGCGGAGGAAGCTTCCCACTTGGGGCCAGCCTGTGGCTTGTTCAACCATCTGTAGATAACCTCAAACAAGAACTCCCAGATACAGTGTAACACAGCTCTCCTTCCTCTTTTCTTTACTGCTATTGCACTTGTCCCTACTCCATTCTTTCCCAACTGGGAGTGACGTTAAGGGAAGAGGAAAAGCTTGCAGGGGGTTCTGTGGAGTGACCGATCCAGGATTGTAATTTGAGTGACACAGGACACATGACGAGAGAGATGGTGGCTTCTCCCCTTGTTTACTTGAACATATCTGGAAGTGTTCATGGTTTCTAAAGTTTGGAATGGCAACCAGTCCAGTAGTGGTGTAACCTGAAGGTCTTGCCTTCTCTCAGACCCTTGGTTTCTCCCATTTAAACAGTGAGAGAGTTACATGATATGGTTGCAAATCTTCTCTAGTGCTAGCATCCTAGGTTCAAAATGTGTGTGTGTGTGTTGTGCATTAAAAAGGAGACTATCAATATAGTGAAAAGACAACCTACACATTGGGAGAAAATATTTGCAAATCATATATCTGATAAGGATCTAGTATCCGGAATATATAAAGAAGGCTTACAAGTCAACAACAAAAAGACAAACAGCCCAATTTAAAAATAGGCAAAGGACTGCAATAGACATTTCTTCACAGAAGAAATACAGATGGCCAAAAAGCACATGAAATTTGCTAAACATCATTAGTCATTAGGGAAATGCAAATCAAAATCAAAATGAGATGTCATTTCACACCCATTAGAATGGCTATTATTTTTTTTTTTTAAAGAAAAGAAAATAGCAAATGTTGGTAAGGATGTAAAGAAATTGGAATCCTCTACATTGCTGGTTGGAATGTAAAATGATAGAGCTACTGTGGAAAACAGTTTGGTGGTTCTTCAAAAAATTAAATGTAAAATTACCATGTGACCCAGCAATTCCACTACTATTTACCCCAAAGAATTGAAAATAGGTATTCAAACAAAACTTGTATACAAATGTTCATAGCACTATTCACCACAGCCAAAATGTGGAAATAACCTAAATATCTACCAACTGATGACTGGATCAGCAACATGTGGTCTATCCATACAATGGAACATTCTTCAGCCATTAGAAGGAATGAAGTACTGATACATGCTAAACCTTAAACATGGATAAACCTTAAAAATATTATGCTGAGTGAAAGAAGTTAGACACAAAGAGTCGCATATTACATGATTCCATTTATACGAAATATTCAGAGTGGGTAAATACATGGAAACAGAAAGTGAATTAGTGGCTGCCAGGGGTGAGGGGGAGGAGAGAATGGGAGTTACAGTTTAATGGTTTCCGCTTTTGGGGTGATGAAAACGTTTTGGAAATAACTAGAGATGGTGGTTGCACAACACTGTGAATGTATTAAATGCTGCTAAATTGTACATTTTAAAACTGGTTTATTCTATGTTATATGAATTTTACCTCAATTTTTTACAATGTGGGGAGGCAGGGAGGAAGCATCTGAAATTCTGTGTATATCCTATTTGGATACCTGGTCAGCAATAGCAAACAAAGTGAGTAAGCTATTTCAGTTGACAAATAGATACATCTTTCAGTGTTTTCTGCCAATAAAGTCCCTTGCCAGTGTAGGCAAGGTAGTGAAGTGGCCAGGCTCATCCCATTTGTGGGCAGTAGGACAGGAGTATACCTAAAAGGAGTGCTCAAGAATTGGCAGACCGTGGTCCGGATTAAACCAGATGTGTTTTCATTTATCCCATACCAGACCCTTACTAATGGAACCAGAAGTTAAAATTGAAGTTTCATAAAAATCCAGTGTCCCAGGTTTTCTAGGGAGTAAAGAATCTGACCATCTGGTGACCCTGGGCTCACATTACTACATGGTAAGAATCAGCCAGGGTGGACAGCAGGTGCCACCTTTAGACTGGTCATGGGTTCTTTCTCTCTCTCTCGTCCCTTTGTGTTACCTGCCAGGCAATTCACCCTCCTTCTTACCCCATCCCACACTACCACATTTCACCTTTAGACCCTCTTTTGAAGACGTTGTTTGCAAAGTCTCCCATTAAGTCTCCCACTGAAATGTAAAGCTGCCATGTGTAAGAAGAGGGCAAAAGTCCTCAGTGCAACAATCTATTCTTGTATCCAAGAAGGGAGGTGCAGGTAAGAATCTTTTACTAGAGGAGGGATGAAGGTAAAGGGCAGAATCCCAGATTCTAAGGTACCACCAGACTGGTGGCAGTACCCCAGGCTGAGGAAAGGGGTTGGCAATAGGCAGAGATGGCTGAGCACAAAGCAGGTTTCCCTTCCCTTTGGCATTGCTACCTGTCCTGTGAATTTTGCAGCTTCCCCTGGGGCAGCCCCCCTTCTCAGCCTTGGGTGGGTGGCCGGCCTTGGAATGGTGTCCCACATGGCTGGCTCTTTAACATGCTTTGCCTCCTGGACTGCCTTACCACACAAGATTGGCCAAGGCTGGATTACAAAAATCCCAGCTCTCAGAATCCTGGCAGGTGGTCATAATAGCACCTGTTGTTAGGTAAACTAGCACCTTTGGGGTCTGGCTTTTTTTTTAATCTTCCTTTTCGTTACCTAAACACAATGTGGAAGAAACCAAAGAGTTGAGACAGTCATCCCAGTCTCTGGAAGTCCAATTTTCCTGCATAAAATGGAAAGGGACTACTCCAAACTCAGGTAATAACCAATCAAGGGGTAGAAAAATGATGAAAAGTGACTCAGGGTTTCTTGTGACTGTTACTGTTCCCACACAAAATTTCTAGGCTTTATAGCCTTTTTTAGAGTGGAATGAACTGTTTCCCTTAATGGCGAAAGTTCCAGATGCCAGCTAATGGCAGCTGTCCCAAAGCTCTAAGGGTGACTATGACTTTTTATCGGACTTGCTTTGCTCTCTTGCTTTTGAGTAGGAATGTTTGGTTTCATCTCTGAGATATAGGACGTTGCAGTAAACTTTAAAGAATACAAAATCTGAAATGCTTTTGCTGTGACCTGTAAGGTGCCAGATGAATTCAGTCTCCTTGAACTGTGTGGCTAGACTCTATAAGGAAAAAATGAATTGTGATTTTGTAGATTTTAATGGGGAAGCAGCAGTGGCAAATGGTGAGTGACCTTGGACAAGTCACTACTTCTGGGAGTTTCTATTTTCTTTGTCTGTAAAATGCGATTTCAATTAGATAATCCATGCAAACAACACAGCTCAGTGCCTGGCATAGAGCTGGTGCTCATTTGTTTGATGCTGTTACTGTCCTAGTCAAGTCTGAAAGTTGTGAGGCAAGAGCTGGGAGAGATGGCTTCAGCGAGAATAAGTTCCTAGGACCCACTCAAATGTTAATGCCTCCTGTTAGAGTAGTTTGAAGCTGGAAACTACAAGAAAAGCTGAGTTGTGGGGGAAGACTGTTTCTTTTGGTTCGCTGAGATCACTTCCCGGCCTAAATCTTCAATGCTCACCTGCTACCATGTGTCAGGCCCATTCTCCTGCATCCTTCCTGCAGACCTGGCTAAAGTTGCCTCCAATAAAAATGGTTCCTCCAGGCTCCCTGGAGGAGAGGACTTTGGACCTGGCAAGCTGTGATGCTGTTGATCTCTGAGACCCTCCTGATGGCTCAGAAAAGAAAGCAATGAGCAAGCCATATCTGGCCAGCAGGAAATGTCTTTCACAGGAGAATGCTTAATTTCTAAGATGGGTGGTGTCACCTCTCCTGACGTTCCCTCTTCTGTCTGGTTATACTAGGGAGATGCAGTTGCAAGAGTCCTTCGTGACCCTCGGTCTGCTTGGGCAGGGGGAGCTCTCTGGAGCCCCCTCCTCTGACTACCAGCTTATTTTGGGTCCAGAGGGCTTCTTCTAGGCTTTGTCAGTCAAAAAATTAAAGGGTAGTCCTTTCTCAAAATTGTCTGGGAAATGATTAACCTGTTTCCTTTGATCCTTTCCGCCTTGTGGGAGGACAGTCAAGTAGCAAGGGTAGAGAATGCATTCTACTATTCTCGACAATGTTAAGGTAAACAGTGGGAGAAATTCAGCTGCTAAAGTGGTCCAACCCTGGCTATTTGGAGGGCTAGAAGCTGTGTGTGTGTGTGTGTGTGTGTGTGTGTGTGTGTGTTCTTCCTGTAAACATAGAGCTATTGAGTAAAAATATACGGCCATTTCCTCTAACTTTTTCTTTCCTTCTTTCTTTTTTTTAGGCCTGAATTTCCTGCTGCTATTCACAAAGATGCTTTTTATCTTTAACTTCTTGTTTTCCCCACTTCCAACTCCGGCATTGATCTGCATCCTGACCTTTGGAGCTGCCATATTCCTGTGGCTGATTAACAGACCTCATCCTGTGTTGCCTCTTGTTGATCTGAACAAGCAATCGGTGGGACTCGAGGTAACTTACCCAGCACCTTTTCAGTTTGTCAAACTTGATCAAGCACAAACTAATTCAAGACCTGAGAATCACTGGTGAAGGATACTGGGGGTGGGGGGGTAGTATGGGAAAATAAGTCTTCTTGGTTAGCAAAAAACCCCAAAATCTTTATGTCAAAATTTCTAGTCATGGCATATTTTCCTTTGTAATAAAAATGAAATCACAGCTTTTACTGGTTTTATGATGCCAGTAATCTAGATCCGGGGTTGGCAAACTACAGCCTGAAGGCAAAATCTACCTTTTTCTGTGTGAGTAGCAAGCTAAGAATGTTTTTTATACTTTTCAAGGGATATGTAAAAAAAAATTGAAAAGAGTGATAGATCA
The DNA here is from genome assembly GCF_949987535.1 of Balaenoptera acutorostrata. Lineage (NCBI taxonomy): Eukaryota > Metazoa > Chordata > Mammalia > Artiodactyla > Balaenopteridae > Balaenoptera > Balaenoptera acutorostrata. The sequence goes on along the minus strand of NC_080079.1, from coordinate 18,114,917 downwards.
TATGTGTTCCGCGAAGCCTAAAGCATTTACAAAGCCCTTTACAGAAAAAGTTTGCTGACCCACGATCTAGATGATGGAGTCCGTACTTTGGGGACAGGAGAACATGTTCATCAAGACACCCAGTGTCTGAGAATAGTAAAGAAGTTATTGAGTTAAATACCAGCTTTGAGTTAATGTTCCCTCTTCAAACGACAGACATTGAACTGGGCTTTTGCCCTCAATTCCCTGACTTTTCAGCAAATCACACCGCCTCCTATATCTCTGAGCTAAGGGAAAGCTCCAAGAATTTTCTCTCATGATTTTTCATCTTCAACCCTTTTCAGAGAAAAAAGCATTCCTGTTCCTTTGTAAAGCTAACCCCTTCTGATCTTTTTACAAACTCTGTTCTTCTGCTCGGGAATCTTACTCCAGTTGCCTCCACTCTCCGCCCCCCTCCCTTTTATTTGGAAGATTTGCAGCAGCATCTTCCTGCCCTGCTGATGGTGCTGCTTCAGGCCACCATCTCTTTTCAAGTCTCCCTTTTCCCCGGAGTCTTTCAGAGCAGTCCGTTTATTGATTCCCTCTTCTGAACTTCAACCCACTGAGATCTGACCTTTATCACTACCATCTCCCCAGACTTCTCTGCATCACTCATAATCTAACTTCTTAATTCAGTGATTCTTCAGCCTCTTCCTTTCAATTGACTTGACACTCCTTCGTTCCTAAAACTTCTACGTTTGCCTTTCATCGTATCCTTCAATGAGATTTCTTCCTAAGAAGGAAAGATTTCTTTCTTTGTCACTTAGGTTCTTTCCTCTCCTCATCCTACAGTGTCGGTCTCACCATCTCTTGATTCCTCTAAAGCAGGGGTTGGCAAACATGTTCTGTGAAGGCCAGACAGTGAAGAGTTTAGGCTTTGCAGACCACGTGGGTTGTGTTGCAACTACTCAACTCTGCCGTTATAGCGTGAAAGCACAGAAAATATGTAAATGAATGCGTATGACTGTGCTACAGTATAATTTTATTTTACCAGTGACAAGCTATGTTTGGCCCCAGATTATAGTCTGCCAATCCCTGCTTTCAATCCTCACTGCTTTTGAGAAAATCCCTCCTCTTCTATGACATGAATATGTACCTAAAAGGCTACGACACCCAAATCTGACTTTCTACTTCTGACCTCTCTGGTGAGTTCCAATCTATCTCAGTGACACTCAGGTACCTCAGGCTCCACACATCTTTGTACTGCATGTCTTCTCCCTTACACACACACACACACACACACACACACACACATGCACGCATGCGCCCTTTCCCGCTTCCCCTCCTGCTCCATCTCAGTTAAATGCATCTCTTCTTACCCAATTGCCTAAAGTTGAGTTGAGTCATCTTTCGTTCTTCCTTCTTCCTCAGTGCATCTATGTAAGTAGACAGCAAGACCCCATCTTTCTTTTCTAGAAAAAGAACTTCATTTCTTTTTTTTTTTTAATTTATTTTTTTTAATGTTTTTTTTTGGCTGCGTTGGGTCTTCGTTGCTGTGCACAGGCTTTCTCTAGTTGCAGCGAGCAGGGGCTGCTCTTCGTTGTGGTGCGCGGGCTTCTCTTGTTGCAGAGCACGGGCTCTAGGCGCGTGGGCTTCAGTAGTTGTGGCACACAGGCTCAGTAGTTGTGGCTCATGGGCTTAGTTGCTACGTGGCATGTGGGATCTTCCCGGATCAGGGCTCGAACCCGTGGGCCCTGCATTGGCAGGCAGATTCTTAACCACTGCATCACCAGGGAAGTCCCAAAAGAACTTTATTTCTGATGTCTTGACTTAATGTGACATCTGATGGAAATCTCCTGATGCTCCAGATTAAGTCAGATCTCTTGTTATAGCCTCATGGATTACCTTGTACTTTTATAGCCCTTATCTTGGTAGTAATTTACAGTTTTGAATGCTTATTTAATTGATGTCTATGCTTCTCTAAACTGACTTTCATGAGGGTTGAACCATGCCTATAGCTCTTACTGCAGCTGCAGTATCTAGATCAGGGCCTGATCCTGTAGTTCCACTGACATTTCTAGACAAATCCCTAGCTACTCCCTCTTTCTCAAATACCCTGTTCTCGAGCTGCCCACCAGAATCTTCAGTGTGATTTCTTGCCTCTGTACCTTCTTTTTTTTAATTTTAATTGAAGTATAGTTGATTTATAATACTGTGTTAGTTTCAGGTGTACAGCATAGTGGTTTTTGTTTTTTGGGTTTTTTTGCAGATGATATTCCATTATAGGTTATTATAAGACACTGTATAACACCCTGTGCTATACAGTCAATCCTTGTTGCTTCCTCTGTGCCTTTATTCAGGCTAGTCCTTCACTTTGAATTACCCTCCTTTCCCTCTGCTCTACGAAACCACATCATTTTGGTAAATGCTTACTTATCTTCAAAGTCTCTATTGAAATATTATTTCTTCTCTGTAGCCTTTCTACTTGATACAGAATTGTTCACTTCATTCATCTCGCAAAACAATTATTACAGCATGTACATCACAGTGTTATATTTGCATGTTTTTCCCCTCTCACCCTACCCCAGCTCCAAAAACTCCCATTTATGGGGTGCTCATGGGCAGTAATTTTGTCTTAACTCACTTTGCATCTACAGTAGTTGCTCAGTGACTGGAACATAGTATGCATTTGATAGATGTTTAAACTTAACATGATTTTTCAAAAACGATATAACTATAATACTATCTCTTTTGTGTGTGTGTGTGTGTGTGTGTGCACGCACGTACGTGTATGCCTAGGGAGGTGGGGGGAGATTGCCAAAAACATAACTGTGCCAATCTCTGGATTTCTCTGATATGAAGACACCACAATTTTGAGATTTAAAAAATTGATTGATTGAGTACTAAAAGGGTCATTGCTGTGACCTTAATAGTCAGTGTTTATGTTCTTTTCAATTCAATCCATAAGGGTTTGGAAAGGGTGGGGAAAGACTCGGTCTTAACCTAAACTTGGTCTTGTGTCTTAGGGAGGAGCACGGAGAGGTCCTTGCCAGGGCAATGACCTAATACGTTACTACTTCTCAGATGCCAAGACGATGTATGAAGTTTTCCAAAGAGGAATTGCCGTGTCTGGTAAGCCTGGCCGTCTCACCTTGCCTGTAAGACCAAGGTGGGGTCCTGTTCCATACCTCTCCTTCCCAGTCTCACTTCTAAAACTCTAGCTGTTTAAATGTGGTGGTCCAAGATGAATCACAAATACAGCATGGAGGGGACATGAGCGCAGTATCAGGATGGGTGCTGTAAACTGTCTAGTAGGACAGACTTGGGTTTGAAACCCAGTTCTTCTATTTCCAGCTGTGCGACTTTACATAAACCACTTTGCCTCTCTGAATCTGTTTCTCACTTAACACAAAGAGAACTTCCTGGCCAAGTTGTTGTTAAAGAGCTAACAGGGGCTTCCCTGGTGGCACAGTGGTTGAGAGTCTGCCTGCCAATGCAGGGGACACGGGTTCGAGCCCTGGCCTGGGAGGATCCCACATGCCGCGGAGCAACTAGGCCCGTGAGCCACAATTACTGAGCCTGCGCGTCTGGAGCCTGTGCTCTGCAACAAGAGAGGCCGCGATAGTGAGAGGCCCGCGCACCGCGATGAAGAGTAGCCCCCGCTTGCCACAAGTAGAGGAAGCCCTCACACAGAAAAAAAAAAAAAAAAAAAAAGAGCTAACAGTAGGAAAGTATTTTGATTAATTCACTAGTACATTTTATTTGTTTAGGAACATGCTTTTCATAAATGCAATTCCCTGCATTATAGAACCTGAGCCAGAATTAGTATTCAGGCCTCCTGACTTCTTACCTTGCCCTTGCCCCCCAGTGCCATACTACTGGCCCATGCTGCTGCTCATAGTATCACAGAAGGTAATTATCTTGTGGACTTTCTTAGAAACATCACCACATGACCTTTGGTAGGTTCATTTGGAAAATATCAAGGCTCAGTAGTTCTATCTTGTATCATTGAACATGATGCTAGGTACACTAGTTTCCTTTCAAAATCAACTAGCTTATAACTCTCCCTATAACTTTTTTCTTTTGGGTGATATTCAGTCCAGGCGGAGGTTTACCTCTGACTTCTTCTCATCCCTTCCCTTCTACCTTTTAATTATGACTACGACAGTATTTAATAGTCGAGTGCTAACCAGCCTATAGTATTGCACGGATATCATCTACTTTATCTTCCCTACATCATAGGGATTAGTTGCTATCACCCCCATTTTTATTTATTTTTATTTTTTTAATATTTATTTATTTGTTTGTTTGTTTTGGCTGCGCCACATCTTAGTTGCGACATCGTTGTTTGTTTTTTTGGTTTCTTTTGGCTACGTTGGGTCTTTGCTGCTGCACGCGGGCTTTCTCTAGTTGCGACGAGTGACGGATACTCTATGTTGTGGTGCACGGGCTTCTCATTGTAGTGGCCTCTCTTGTTGTGGAGCACAGGCTGTAGGCATGCAGGCTTCAGTAGTTGTGGCACATGGGCTCAGTAGTTATGGCGCACAGGCGTAGTTGCTCCGCGGCATGTGGGATCTTCCCGACCAGGGATGGAATCCATGTCCCCTCCATTGGCAGGTGGATTCTTAACAACTGCGCCACCAGGGAAGTCCCTCACCCCCATTTTTAAAAGCGAGGAAACGGAGACTCCGAGATTCAGGAACATTTCGAAGGAGACAGAACTAGAAAATGTTGACACTGATACTGAAATCTAAATCTGTCTGTCTGGCTAGATTATTCTATTTTACGTCAGCTCTTAAGTGTTTTATAAAAGTTGTTGCACCTCCAGACAATGAAAGGTTTTTTTGTAAGGAAAACTTGTATCTGAAGTCTCCAAAGGGGCCTGTACTTACTATTTCTGGCTCCAAATTAGTACTGATTTAGACTTCCAGGCAAATAACAAACACAAACCAATGCAACCATTAGTTTTATTTATTTGACAACTTAAGATAGTATATAGCTAATACAATAGACTTCCCTTTGGGATTTTCCATTTTTTGAAGTTTTCTTCACTGAGCATGTGTTGTTATTGTAACTAGAAACAAGTCATTGAGCATGTAATATGTGGCACATAACACTGCTTCATTTAGAAATTTTATTTCAATACTCAATTAAAACTAAACAGATAAAGTTAAAATGGCTTCTCATGTAAGTAGGCATGAAAAATCCAGCTTGGCTATTTCCATAGAAAAATGACACGTTTGTTTACAAACCGGGATTGAATACATCAGCCCTAACCTCTATCTTTAACCCCTACGCAGTAGGTGATCCATGTTGAGAATCACCTGCAGATAATGTTTAAAATATAGATCCTCTGGCTCCACTGTGTTGTTTTTTTTTTAATTTAATTTTATTTATTTATTTTTGGCTGTGTTGGGTCTTCGTTGCTGAGCGCGGGCTTTCTCTAGTTGGGGCGAGCAGGGGCTACTGTTCGTTGCAGTGCACGGGCTTCTCATTGCGGTGGCTTCTCTCATTGTGGAGCATGGGCTCTAGGCACGCGGGCTTCAGTAGTTGTGGTGCGTGGGCTCAGTAGTTGCGGCTCATGGGCTCTAGAGCGCAGGCTCAGTAGTTGTGGCACACAGGCTTAGTTGCTCCGCGGCATGTGGGATCTTCCTGGACCAGGGATCGGACCCATGTCCCCTGCATTGGCAGGCAGATTCTCAACCACTGCACCACCAGAGAAGCCCTTCACTGTGTTTTACTGAATTAGAATTCCAGATAGTTTGACCTAAGAATATGAGTTTTTAACAAAGCTTTCCAGGTATTCTGCATGCCAGAGTTTCAACTCCACCCAGCTTTGGGACCCAGTTTTGCTGAGAAGTTGTTAATGGGTGGATTCTTTTTAGATGGCCACATCTTAGAACAGAAGAAGATCTAAGTTGCTTAAGTTAATCAAAGGCTAGGCTGTTGCCTGGTCAGGACTTTGGCTAATCAGACTGAAGCTGATTAGGGCACAGAGTTTAATGAAACCCCAGTTGGTGCCCCTTTGGGCCAATTATTTGACTTGTTCCTTGGTCATGGGCCTCTGCTAGTATTTTCATCAAGAGGGAAGTGATAAGGAGATGCAGTATAGTTTTTCCCACCTTCACCAGCTCTGCCACTTACTGAGTGAGCTTGAAGCTGTCCAGCCCTTCATGATTCTTGGTACCATGGGGATAACGCTAGTTATTGGGAAGACCCAATGAGTTAAAATGCCTAGCACAGAGTAAGCTAGGTACCATAAATGGTACTTATCACTGGTGATTAATGTCAGTACAAACAATCCCATTGGTAGAGCACCAGTGGCACACACTCTAGGCTGGAGCAGTGGCTGTGAACTCTAAAGCAGGACTTGCGTGGCTTCAGGGAAAGTCTCAGTCTGAGACTTGACTTCTTGAGCGTTCATGCAGCTGCTTCAGCAGAAAGAAAAAGAACTAACGTTTCCCGTGGACAGTCTCCACATTCATTTTTTTTAAAAAAAATATCTCTTTAATCAGAGTGGCTATCTCTTTCCTGCTTTCTTTCCTTTTTCCTCTGTCACTTAGTCTGGAAGTTCACTTATTTACCTCTGAATTCCTAGTAACCTTCTCTTTGAATGCTTCCTTTGGGCTAGACCTGAATTCCTCTCGGCAATTTGGCCAAATCCTCTATGTAAAATTTCCTTCTCTTCTGCTTTTCTATTTATAACTCAGTCTCATTCTGGCTTAGATGTGGGGTCTTCTCGGCCAGTTAGAGTTGTTCCTTAGCCTAACAAATACCATGACTTTTGTGGCTTCTGTGGCTGCAATTACTATTTACTCTAGTAAGTGGATGTTCCCAGACTTATTGTAATTTTAAATAAGGCTGAGTAGTTTCAATGTTCAGAAGTGTAATTCTTCTATTGTCAAATGTAAGACAATAAATGTAAGTTGTAAAAATATTGATGGCCAATGTAAGTGTGTGTACATGTGTGCTCCTGTATGTACTCGTATGTGTGTGTGTTCTTGCAGTTCTTTATGAGTCTCAGTATCTCAGAAGACACGCTCATACAAATGGGCAAAGTACATTACCAGATAAAACTTAACAAATGAGGGAAAAGGTCCCACTTTAATAGCTGTTGAAGAAACCTAGACTAAAGCAATAACTTTCTAAAAAATTATTTATTTATTTATTTATTTTTGGCTGCTTCGGGTCTTAGTTGTGGCCCACGGGCTCTTTTCGTTGCGGCATGTGGGTGTCGCTCTAGTTGTGCGGGTTTTCTCGTCTCTAGTTGCGGTGCACGGGCTCCAGGGCACGTGGGCTCTCTAGTTGTGGCACACGGGCTTAGTTGCCCCATGGCATGTGGGATCTTAGTTCCCTGACCAGGGATCGAACCCACGTCCCCTGCATTGCAGAACAGATTCTTTACCACTGCACCTCCAGGGAAGTCCCTAAAGCAATAACTTTTAAAACCTATTTAACCAGAAGACATATTAAAAAGAGACTATTTAGTGTCTATGACTTGATATATTGCTGGTTGGAGAAAAGCAAATTGTCACAGCTGCTTCATCAAGCATTGTGGTGCCAGGTATCAAAAACCTGAGCCATCTGACCAACCACCCTCACTCTCAGCCGCTGCCACCCTTCCCAACCCAGTTATTTCATTTAAAATACTGTATTCTAAGAAAATTTTCTAACTTTGAAATGATCAATTGGAAAATATGCATCATACCGTTACCATTACCAAGATTGAGGTGTCAATCTTGGAAACAATCTCAATGCCCATAATGAGATAAATTCAGCTATACAGTAGAACCCTTCATTACTTGGCCATAATAAGGCCATTGAAGTCTCTACAGAGAAGAAATAATAACAGGGGAATATTTATATCAAACGGGGGAAGGAAGCAGGATACCAAAATATACATGTGGAATGAATATAACCCTGTAGAACTATCAAAGGAAGTATGAAAGAAAATATCAGCCTTAATAATGGTGTTTATGTGATGAGATTATTGATGACTTGTGTTCTGATTTTTTTCTAAATTGTTATGAACATATATTTCTCTCATTGTAGGGAAGCTCAATCCAAGATTATCCGATATAGTCTATTAGTGTTTACTTGTGGGCTTTTGTTTGTTCACGTCATGTGGGCTAGTCCATACTCATGGCTTTCCCCAAATGCCTGTTACCATGGAGGTCACACAGTCCAACATGGAACCACCCTTGTTTTGTAGCATTTCCCAAGTGTTTCAAATGTAGTTTGCAAGGCTCCCTCTGCCTTTGAGAACTGAGTACTTACTGCGTTTGAATTTCCTTGGCACATAAGAGAAGCTCGCGTCTTTACTGGATTTATCCTTTGTGTCTTGTCTCTTCCTAACCTCCCTTAACCTTCTCTGGTCCAAAGAATTTGCAACTGGAGCTGATTTTCATTTAATGTTATGTTTTTAGACAATGGGCCTTGCTTGGGATATAGAAAACCAAACCAGCCCTACAGATGGCTGTCCTACAAACAGGTAAGTCAGGCCCATGATTTTGGATAAATTCTTTTGCTTGTGTGGTATCTTGAGCTAATATGATCTCTTTTGGGTCTTGACTGCTTTTTTTTCTCTCTCTTTACCTCTCTCACTTGTAGGTGTCTGATCGAGCAGAGTACCTGGGCTCCTGTCTCTTGCATAAAGGATATAAGCCATCACAAGAACACTTTGTTGGCATCTTTGCTCAGAATAGGCCAGAGGTAACCATGTTGAAATTAACTCAAGGAAATGAGTCAGGGCTAAGTCTAAAGACTTTAAACCCTACCCCAAATCCAGCACTCTGACACTTGCTGATGACTTATCAAAGCTGTTTTAAGACCTCAGATTCTTTAAGTATTGTTGCACTTAAAAGTTACAGTGCAGGACCTCTTTAATCCTGGTTGAATGTCTAGTGCTATTTGCTAGGTGACTGGACTTCTCTTACATGTCTCCCATTATGTGTCATTTTAAGTCAGTCTGTTGTATGAAGAAGATAAGGGAGCTATGAAGGACTGGCAAGTAAGAGCTTGAGGATGATGTGGAAAGGGATGAATTTGTACTAGAATGGGAACTTGCACATTGTACGTGAACTAGCAACCAAGGCATCCATTGCTACTGAGACCAGCTGTAGCCATCTTTCCACAGTGGTTTGAAAACAGATTTTAGACATTAAGATGATTGGAATTAAGCTTATCTTCAAGTTCAAGTTAAGTCATTAGACCCAATATCCTCAGAGAAAGCCTTTGTATGTTTCAGAAGAGTTGGATGACATGTGCTCACCTGATCCAGTTGCTTAACTAAAAATCCAAGAGGGCCCCGGCTGCACTTTTAGGTGCATCTACATACTTCATCTTCATTACACCCAGCCTCAGTAAGAAGAGCTATCCTTGACTCTAGTTCAGGAACTTAACACCAAACCTAGTATCTTAATCTATTAGGGCTGCCATAACAAAATACCACAGACTGGTGACTTAAACAACAGAAATTAATTTTCTCACAGTCCTGGAGCTTGGAAGTTCAAGATCAAGGTGTCAGCAGGTTTGGTTTCTCCTGAGGCCTCTCTTCTTGGATTGCAGATGGCTGCCTTCTTGCTGTGTCCTCACATGACCTTTTCTCTGCCATCCCCTGTGTTTCTTTCTCTTCTTATAAGGACAACAGTTATATTGGATCAGGGCCCCATCCTTATGACCTCATTTAACCTTAGTTACCTCCTTAAAGGCGCTATCTACAAAAACAATTGCAGTGGGGTTAGGGCTTCAACATGAATTTTAGGGGAAACACAATTCAGTTCATAATGCCTAGACTGACATTCAAGGCCCACCATTAGCAGATTCTGGCCCACCTTTCCAATTCATTTCCTGTCACTTTTTATGCTTTCTGATGTGTACTTAGTGATGTCATGAGGTCCTATATTTGTTCATTCACTTCCTTCTTCCTTGAATACCTTCTCTGCCTCCATCTCCATAACCAAATCCTACCTGTCTTTCAAAGCCCTGCCCAATTTCCATCACTTTTCCCAAAGCAGTCCCAGATAGCCTACCCAACCCCTGAGTGTGACTCTTCCTCCTTAAGACTCCCTAATGCTTTCCATAACACTTATGGATAGAACTTATTACACTCTCCCTTTGTTTTATAGTTGTCTCTGCACCTATCTTATCTTCTTTATTTAATTATATTTTATAGCATCAGCAGTGGCAGTCCCTAGGGCATCACAAAAATGGTGATTTTTTTTTATCACAGAGCCACCAAATAAGCATTTGTTGACTAAATGACTGAATTAGTACATCTCCTTTTCAAAGCATAAGCTATTCCTTATTTGAACTTCTCTCCATACAGTGGGTCATCTCTGAGTTTGCTTGTTACACGTACTCCATGGTAGCTGTCCCCCTGTATGACACCTTGGGAGAAGATGCCATCATATACATTGTCAACAAGGGTAAAACTTTGCTATTACATTTTTTTTAACATCTTTATTGGAGTATAATTGCTTTACAATGGTGTTATTTTCTGCTCTATAACAAAGTGAATCAGCTATATGTATACATATATCCCCATATCTCCTCCCTCTTGTGTCTCCCTCTCACCCTCCCTATCCCACCCCTCTAGGTGGTCACACAGCACCGAGCTGATCTCCCTGTGCTATGCGGCTGCTTCCCACTAGCTATCTATTTTACATTTGGTAGTGTATATATGTCAATGCTACTCTCTCACTACGTCCCAGCTTATCCTTCCCCCTCCCCATGTCCTCAAGTCCATTCTCTACGTCTGCATCTTTATTCCTGTTGCTATTACATTTTAACTTGATTCTTTCTTGATGCTGAGTAATTCCTCATTATCTGCTTTTGTTAGCAGACTTAGAATGCTGTGACCAGAAAAATGCTCAAGTCTCTCTTGTCCTGTAGTACCTATGATATAATTTAGAGGGAAGTTACAAAAAGCCCATGAGGCAGGGATATAATCAGATAGAAGGTTCAATGAAATGCTTCAAGGTAGTGTAGTATGACAATATAGTTTAGCAATAAGACTATTTTTGCTGGCCACCCTGGATGAAAGGCCACAGAGTTAGTGAATAACTTATTTAATTGATTGTATCACTATGAAACTACTAGTTTAATTTCCTATTCTTATAAGTCGAAGTCAGTATAGCTCACCAGCATGTACCAATGTCCATGCTGAGTCTGTGGACCAAATTACCACTGTTAGAGAAACCAGTTCAAGTTCAATGGGCAAATAAGACATATACTAGATGTTACTTTCTGTCCCAGAACTAGTAGATTAAGTGAGTAGATCCATTTGAACTATAGACATAATCAGAAGGTTTCTATTTGTGTAAACAAGTATCAAAGCAAATGCTAACATTACAAATCATAAAATGCTTGTCTGCTAAAATCCCACTTGCCTCCTCCTTTCCCTTCTAATCCCTCCTTGCCTCTCCCCTAGGTAAAATACATTGGCAGGACCACATCTACGTGATTCATACACGTTGTCTGTATTCTTAAGCAGAAGGAATTTTGTGGCTCCTCTAGAAACTATAAACTGTTGAGCACATGCAAGGAAATTAAGTGCTTCTGTTTCAATTAAGCTTATTTATTATCAAGTGGAATGTTTCAGATTTTATACATTATAAATCTGATTGACAGACATAATCTCCTTTGGGGACCCAGTAGCTTTGAAATTTTCAAGAATCTCTTCCTCTTTGCAAGACAATCGGGTACACAGCAAAGCAGGAGGGTAACCCCCGGCCCTATTTCTGCTTTCAGCTGATATCACCACGGTGATCTGTGATACGCCCCAAAAGGCATTGGTCCTGATTGGGAATGTGGAAAAAGGCCTCACCCCGGGCCTGAAATTGATCATCCTCATGGATCCCTTTGAGGACGACCTGAAGAAGAGAGGGGAGAAATGTGGAGTTGAGATCTTATCCCTGTCTGATGCTGAGGTATGGCTCTGAAAGTCAGCTCACAGCTGGAAGGCGTGTCTGATGCTGTGGGCAACTTGCAGGACTTCTACACAAGGGAGCAAGCTGTTGTTCTCCGGGGTGAAAGGAGAAGAGTAAATTACACTCATGCTGTGAAGCTTTGGGAATCATTTCCCCAAGACAACTCAGAAACCATGCCAGTGGGTGAGGAAGGTCTGTGGCCAGTGTGCACAGACTTCCAAGTAGAGGATTTATAAATGCAGAGGTTAGGTGGCAGTTAAAGATATGGTCCTGGAGCCAGGCTTCCTAGGTTCACGTTCCAGCTCCACATCCATTAGTTAGGTGACCTTGGGCCAGTTGCTCCACATCTTCCTTTCCCCCTCTGTAAAATGAGGATGAAATAGCTCTTACCTCACAGAGGAGTTGTAAAGAGTTATATGAGAGAATATAAAGTGCTCAGGACAGTAATATAAAGTGTAGGAAGCCTTGAAATGTTAACTGTTCATTTTATTCAAAACGATTTAGCAATGGTCCTAGAAGACTGAACCATAGGAGTCTGATGGGAAGTTTGGACATTTGGGATCTGCCCTCTTGAGTTGATATTCTAGAGAAAACTTATACTCTACCCCAAGGCTTCCATTGTACCTGAATGTTGCCTTCTGGGCCTGATCCAGGTTGGAATTTTGGTTGTATTCACACAGAGGTGTTCTCAAGCAAAAGGGAAAGGGAGCGCTGTATTTGTCCTAAGTCTTCCCAACTCAACTAATGTCTTTCTTTCTTGGTTTCCTGCTCATGCAGAATTTAGGCAAAGAGAACTTCAAAAAACCTGTGGTAAGTTTTCTTCTGCCCAAATTTGAGTGTTTCCATATTCAACTTTCAAAGCTCACGGTAGACTAAGCCCTTGTGCTTTCCCCTCCAGCCTCCTGCACCAGAAGATCTGAGCATCATTTGCTTCACCAGTGGGACCACAGGTCAGTGCCCAGGAAGTTGCCCCAGAAGCCCCTGGTCAGCCAAAAACATGGCTTGAGCCACTGACCACTAGTGGGCTGGTAAAAATACCCTACAATGAGCCCTATCCATAGGGGCTTATAATCTAAGACTTCTGAGTACAGATGCCTGCATAGAAAAACCTATGCATAAGCAAATAAATTTCACTGAACACAGTGGGAGGTGTTTACATGCTATGGAATTCAGGGCTCTTAAAGGTGGCATCAGAAAGTCAACTTTCTCCCCCAGCCCAGACTCTCTCAAGTTGACATCACTGGAGTGGTTTCACTCAATCAAGATAGCCCAGTGGTAGTTCTACACAGATCACTCCGTGTCCTCTTTCTCCCCTGTATGTAGTTACCTAGCTATTAGAACTCAATAAATTTTAACGTGATCCACAATGATCTAGAAGTTATATCCATTCCACTGTGCCCCGTTTATAAAGTGATGGCTAGGTAATGTTGTTAGATCTGAAGTCTTCAACATGAAAACAGCACGGGGAGGGGGGCGGGTTACTTGGGATTTTCTTTTTGACTGCGTTGCTGTCTGTGACTGTGGCTATGCCCTGTGTGGTAGCACAAGGCTAACGCTGCTGTCAGAAGTAGAATCTGTGGAGGCATCAATCATTCATAAGCAGAGTCATACACCGTTCATAAAAAAACACAGTGACAGGAGAAGCTCTCGGCTCCCTGGAACAGAACCAATCTAATGTAGCTTCTCATTTCAATGCCAAAGGCTACCTATTAGCCATTTAACAGATCTTTCCACCTCTTGTTTCCTACAGGTGACCCCAAAGGAGCCATGTTAACCCATGAAAATATCGTTTCAAATGCTGCTGCTTTTCTCAAATGTGTGGAGGTCAGTGGTCAATTGAAAAGGAGGCCCTCGTTAAAATGGGAATCTGTCATAAGATTTTAAAATTAGAGGAGGCAGAGGGGGAAGAAACAGGTTGAAGGCCTGAGTGTGGACAAATACTGGTGCATCTTTGTCTAGAGTTTTGCTCTTCTAGGGTCACTGCAGATCTCTGCACTCAGTGCAGTTAGGGCACCCCTTAGAGTTGCACAGTGCACACCTGTACAACTGTATACAGCGGTCCTAGAAAGAAGAAGTGTTTAAATCTTCTTTGGAAGAGGAAGTTGGCATTAATCCAATGTTGTCTCCTTTCCATTTCCTGATCTATAGTATACTTTTGAGCCCAGTTCTGAGGACGTGACCATATCCTACCTCCCCTTGGCTCATATGTTTGAGAGGGTTGTACAGGTAAGGATCCTATATTCCTAGCAGGTATGTGAAAAGAGGGTCCTGACTTGCTAGTCCCACGTTTATTCCAAAGGCAGCTCTGCAACATTTACAATCCTTTCTCTAATGTGAAGGACATGGGCAGGGAGTTGGCATGGCTGAGTCCTAATCTTGGCATCGCCCCTAACCTGCCGCAGAGCCTTCCTCTGTTGAGTGTTGTGTGTGTCCCACGGAGCAAATGCTTCCTCCTGCCTTCACACAGGGTGCCTGCAAGTCCAGGGAGCTCATAGCCTGGAGCTTACTATCTACCCTCAATTCTGAGCAGGGATACGAGGGATTGTTTTTTTTCTTTTATTTGGGTTAGAATTTTTTAAAAGACTTAGGGTTAGAGAAAAGGAGTTCCCCACAGAGGGGTGGAGAAGGAGCCTTTGATCCAGGTAAGGTGTCCAGAGCGTTTAAGGTGGAGCTGTTGAGGATTGCCCAGCAATTGGGGGAGAGCTGGCCTTCTGTGAGTGGACGCCAAGCTTTTAGGCTACTCTGAGGCTGATTTGAGAACCGAAAGCAAAAACACAGGTGTCATTAGGGTTGGAAAATCCTCTCTCTGATCCCTGCTTAAATACCTCTTCAACCAGCTTATCTGTTGATGCATGAAATGCCAAAATGGAAGATTCAGTTCCCTGGGCTAAAATGTTGATATCTGATTAATAAAATATCAATTCTAATAAGCATATTTTTTCACATTTTACCATTTCTGAAACTGAGATGGTCTTACAATTGTAGGCGTGTTCTAGTTTGAGTGGCAGTGTTTTTTCTTAGTGCTACATAACGAATGGTCTCTTACAAAGGATGATGCCTTAGACCCTCACCCAGAGCTGTGGGCAGAGTAGGGCTGGGCCTTCAGTCTCACAGTCTGTCTTACCTGTCCCACCACCTCAGCAGAAGTGGGTTTCCATCTTGCCTAGGGGGTAGGGTCTCAGAGTTCTGGGTACATGAAATTTCAGGGGTCGGGCATCCTGTCCAGAGAAAAGTGCCCATGGACATCCTCAATTCTGTTCCATACAGACCCCACCCAAAGTGGTCCTTTGGCTCTGAGCTCTGCTCTTTGGTTTTGTTTTTAGGCTGTTGTGTACTCTTGTGGAGCCAGAGTTGGATTCTTCCAAGGAGATATTCGGCTGCTGCCTGATGACATGAAGACCCTGAAGCCCACAGTCTTTCCCGCAGTTCCCCGACTCCTTAACAGGGTCTATGATAAGGTACTAACCTTGCTTCTGTTGGGCTGGCCCTGAGCTGCAGGAGCTGTCTGGGGCTTAGGCCTGACTAAAGCTCTTAGGAACTCTATGTTACTAAGAAATGTGCTCCACTTCTACACGCAACCCCTACCAGCATCCACTTATAGCCACACTTACAAGTGCAGCCATGAAAAACCATAACAGATGAAACTCCCTTTCCTCTGGATGAGATTACTTGGATGTGACCTGGAGAAAGAGATTAATTCAGAGAGTTGGGGAGCCCCTCAAAATTCAGCTGACTTACTGGGAAATTGTTACTCTGATTTCATAACACCTACTGGTTTAGTGTGCTTCTTGCTGAGGTGCCAGGCCCCATGGTAAATATTTCATATGCGTTCCATCATTTAATTTCTACAAAAGCCCAGGAAATCATGCCAACACTTATAATCCCTAACTTACAGATGAGGAGGCTGAACCTTGGAGGTTAAATAACTTGTCCAGGGTCAGATCTAATAAGGAGTCGGGCCAGAATCCCACTGCCACATAACAGTTTTAGCTGTCATTGTTCACTGCTCTATTTTTCATTAAGGTTGGCAAAATGGTGATTTTTCTAATCCAAGCATTTCTCTTGCCTTCATTAGCTGAGATTCTTCCATAAAGGCATGAAGATTATTTGATTTTTTCCTTTATCAGTCTTTAAAATAATGAACTGGTACCCCAGCGATCTTCAAAAATGGCCAATGGGATGTTTTCTTTGTAATGTTATGATACTACATAAATACATATGACACTGAATCAAAAGTCCTAACAGTGGTACCCAATCAGCTGTTTAATCAGTACTCCCAGGTAACTTTACTGTAGATAGATGCTGACTACCTTTTGAGGACATGCTATCTGAGTTGTCAAGGTTGTTTGCTAAGGACAAGGAACTTGGAGGAGCTGGAGCTCTGTGTGTATGTACTAAGTTCACTTCTTTCTTAGTGTGGGCTCATCATTATTCAGCACACCAGTGCATGAATAAGAGCCTCTTTCTTATGAAGCTAGGAGGCACTATCTCTTGCTCACTGATGAATGGCCTTGGTGAGTATCTCCAGTAGGTTTCCAACTAAGAGGCACTGTCACTCTGCAGGTACAAAATGAAGCCAAGACACCCTTGAAGAAGTTCTTGTTGAACTTGGCTGTTGCCAGTAAATTCAGTGAAGTGAAAAAGGGTATCATCAGACGCAACAGTTTCTGGGACAAGCTCATCTTTGGAAAGATCCAGGTACGTTGGGTAGATTCTGGATGGAGCTAGGTAAGTATCTGGGCTGCCCACTGACTCAGCACACTTTGCTTTTCCTTTGATGGTCAAGCATCTCTTTAACTGGAGAGCCTTTTGCACTTTCTGTGTTCACTCACCTTTTGAGATCTCTCTTGGACAACTTTGCCACTAAAGGGATTTGGTCAAAAAGCAGAAAGTGGATTTTTCTTAGGCTCTAGCACTCTCATTCTCTTAGGTGGTCTGTTGAGGTTGTAGGTAATTTGAAGGGCCCAAGAATACAAATTATCTAAGGAAATAAAAAAAAAAAAATTGCAGGTCTGGTCCCAGCTATGGATGGTGGTGACAGTAATAGCTAACATTTTAAGTTCTTTTCTACAATGTTGGACCCTATTCTAAGTGCTTTGTAAATTAACGAGTTTAATTCTCATGACAACACCGGGTAGGTAGGCTGTTCTACCCATTTTGCAACACAGGAAACTGAAGCAAAGGGAATAGTCTTCAGCACGTCTTTTGTGTCTATTAAACAGGAAAGCCTGGGCGGGAAGGTTCGTCTCATGGTCACCGGAGCTGCCCCCATCTCCTCTCCCGTCTTGACGTTCCTCCGGGCAGCAATGGGATGTCCGGTAAGCCAAGCACCTTTTTTTTGATGATAGCTTATTTCACTTTTGCACAAATAAAGCTTACTATTTAAATAAAAATGAAAACACAAACGAAAAGTACCAAAGAGAAAGTCAGCCAAAATCTCAAAATCAAGAGAAAGTGTCCTTCCAGTCACCTCTTAATGCACCTGTGTACAGAGACGTTTACACAAAATGGCATCAGTATTAACAAAATTTTACCATATGCAGCAACATGAATGGACTTGGAGGGCATTATGCTAAGTGAAATAAATCAGACAGAGAAACACAAATACTGTGTGATATCACTTACATGTGGAATCTGAAAAAATACAACAAACTAGTCAATATAACAAAAAAAGAAGCAGATTCACAGATATAGAGAACAAACTAGTGGTTACCAGTGGGGAGAGGGGGAGGGGCAATATAGGAGTAGGGGAATAAGAGGTACAAACTATTAGGTATAAAGTAAGCTACAAGGATATATTGTACAACACGGGGAATATATCCAATATTTTATAATAACTATAAATGGAGTATAACCTTTAAAAAACAGCATCAGTGTTCTAAAATACTTATTAAACAGTGCCCCATTAACATTGCTTCTTGTCAAAGAAACATCATTTTAATGGTTTTGTAATAGTTTATTGAACGTACCCAAATAAGTAGTCTCCTATTGATGGACACTAGAGTTGTTTACCACTTTTTTTTTGTTATTATAATCAAGTGACAAGGATACTTGTGTATATTTATGCAATTATCAATTTAGGATAAATCCTTACAAGTGGGGATTATTGGGTCAAAGTATATGGGTTTTTTACATGTTAATGTAGATTATCACACTTCCCTCCAGAAAGGTCTTATCTTTTTTATGCATTACTACAAATAATGCACAAGTCCTGATATCCCCATATTCTTGCTAGTGCTTTTTCAGTCATTTAAATCTTAGCCAACCAGATACATGAAAAATCTTATTGCAACTTTGTTTCTTTTATTAACACTAAACATCTTTTCTACTGCTTACGGGCACTTGTATTTCTTTCATGAATTACTCACTTACTTCCTTATAGAAAAATGGGCAAAGGATAATTTGGTTCTCTTTCACCTTGCTTCCTAGGAGTTCTTCGTATGGTCATAAAATCAATCTTTGTTGTGTTAGAAATATTTTTCCTAGTCTCACCTTTTTGCACTGTGTATTACTATATAAAAGTTTCAAATGTGTATGTAGTCAGTCACCTTTTCTATGTGGCTTTATAATTGTTTAGACAGGCCTCCTAACCCTCAATATTGCATAAAACTGTTTTCGTCCAGATTTTCTGGTAGCCTTATGGTTTTACTTTTTTCCAATTAAGTCTCTGCTCCACCTGGAATTTAGTAAGTGGGCTTGAGTACAGATATAGTCTCATATTTTTTTCCCCCCAAATGGCTAAGTAGTTCATTCATTTGGCCAACATGCACAACATGAATGAAACAACGGCCTAAAAGAGAAAAGCAAATGCTGTATGCTAACACATGTATATGGAATCTAAAAAAAAAAAAAAGGGGGGGGTTCTGATGAACCTAGGGGAAGGACAGGAATAAAGATGCAGACGTAGAGAAAGGACTTGAGGACACGGGGAGGGGGAAGGGTAAGCAGGGACGAAGTGAGAGAGTGGCATGGACATATATACACTACCAAATGTAAAATAGATAGCTAGTGGGGAGCAGCTGCATTGCACAGGGAGATCAGCTCGGTGCTGTGTGACCACCTAGAGGGGTGGGATAGGGAGGGTGGGAGGGAGATGCAAGAGGGAGGGGATATGGGGATATATGTATACGTATAGCCGATTCACTTTGTTATACAGCAGAAACTAACACAACATTGTAAAGCAATTATACTTCAATAAAGATGTTAAAAAAAAAAAAGGTTCTGAATTGATGCCTAGGTCAGAGTTCCTCTGGTCTTTCAAACTAGCATCCTCTTGGCCAACCTTAATACTTTCCTTTCCCTCAGCTCCTAAAACCAATAGGTCAGAAGGTCCTATTGCCACACCCCTCCCAGAAATGCCTTCCTCTCCTTCTCCACCAGTTCTGCCTACGACAGGCCATAGCCCTACTGCAGCCCACGCACTTATTTCCCCACATCCCCTCTCCAGTCAAGATTATCCTTTATACCAGGAGTGGGCAAACTGCAGCACAGGCCAAACCTGGCCCGTTGCCTGTATTTATAAGTAAAATTTCAGTGGAACACATCCATACCCACTTATTTACATATCGTCTACTGCTGCTTTGGTGCTACATTGGCAGAGTTAAGTCGTTGAAATAGAGACCAAGTGGCTCACAAAGTCAAAAATATTCACTATCTGGTTCTATATACAAAAAGTTTGCCAACCCCTGTTCCATACCATAGCTATTTCCCTTAAAAAATGCTACTCACTTCCTTCAGCTCCTTCAGTAGCACTCCATTGCCTTGGTTCAAGTCTGATTGCCATTGGGTTGCCCATCACTCAATGAATAACTCGCTTTTTCCCATCAGCTTGAAATGCCACATTTCCCAAAGTATAGTATGTTTTCATACTTTGGTCTATTTCTGGACCCTTTTGGTTTTTGAGTGAATCCACAGTTATAAAGACTTAGCAGCTCAGGCATAAATTCAAGGTATTAGGACACTAAGTGTCCTCCAACTCTCAGAGACCTTGCTTTCCTCATGTCTTGCCATAGGGCACAGCCGGCTCCTGATTTATCTTGAGTAAGTCTCAAAGCCCTTCTTTGGTTTGCGCAGGTATTTGAAGCTTATGGTCAAACAGAATGCACTGCTGGCTGTACAATTACATCACCTGGGGATTGGAAATCAGGTAGGTTCTTTGTCAACTGGGCAGGAGGTGCACTGGTTGGGAGAAGGAGTTCTAGATGAACTAGGAGGTTTAGATAACCTCAGTGCTATGGATGAATGTGGCAGATGCCAAACCTAAGCTTTGGTCCAGGCTCTCCAGCACTGGTGCCAGATGACTTTTCAGTTTTATTCTTTTAGAATCAATCCATAAATCTCTCTGAAATATGGCTGGAATTATCACCATTTCACGGTATCCTGGCTGATTCAGTGTGGTGTGTTCTAGGCCACGTTGGAGTCCCCATCGCTTGCAATCATGTGAAGCTGGAAGATGTGGCTGATATGAACTACTTTGCAGTGAACAATGAAGGACAGGTGGGTAGGCTGTGCCGGGCAGTCATTTTCAGACAATCATAGTGGGGATGTTTGCATCAGAAAAAGCACACAATTGTGAGCAGGTTTGTGTTTGATTCTATTGAGAATTTTAGCAAGGAATTCAGTGTCTCTAAGCCTAACTTTCCCGTCCCCACAATGGGGATTAAAATCTGGTGCTCTTCATACATCAGTGGAAAGCATCAAATGATTCAAGGTGGTAGGAGAGTAGGCGTTTTGTAGCAGCCTTTGCTACTGTCACCACCATGTACCATCTTATGTGCAGATCTGTATCAAGGGCACCAATGTATTCAAGGGATACCTGAAGGACCCTGAGAAGACAGAGGAAGCCTTGGACAAGGATGGCTGGCTTCACACAGGAGACATTGGTCGCTGGCTCCCGGTGGGTGTTGCTTCAAAAGTTCTGGGAGTCCCTACAGAGGAAAATTAGGTGACTTTTCCAAAGGAGTGTAGTAGTCTATTTTGTTTTTGTTGTTGTTGTGATTTTTACTTTTATTGAGGAAGAAATTGTGTTAACTCCATGGGCCTATAGTGTTTGCCTTTAATGAGTTTCAAAGGGATAAGTTTCTTTCCACTTATATATGGAGACATATCAAAACAAGGATGCAGGATTTCTAAACAAGGTGTATGCAGAGGCTAGTTTTTGCCCCTCGGTGACCTTCACAGCCTCTCTTGGTGGAAGACACTGAGACTTTTTAAAAGCATAGCTTGCTGACAAACAATCGGCAGTAAGTAGTCTCTGTCAACCCCCTCTGTTTTCCTAAGAGAGGAAATTAAGGCATGGTAATGATGGAGCCTTAAACCCCTGTGGAGGATATTCCAAGAGCTTTCCTCTCTGGAAGGTTTTGTCTACCATGTGCTGGGGGAGCAGGAATGTAACCAGATTTAAAACTCCCTTCTTGCTCAATGTTCTCAAGATTTAAGTGATATTCAAGGAATGTTCGACAACAGATCTCTAAGAACACTGGCCCTAATGATGTATTTCATAGATTTGGGTCTAGCGGTATTTTGCTAACAGATCTGTTTCTGTATAACGAGAGTTCTCAGTTCTAATAAGCCTACAATGTAGGCAACAGATGTGTCCTCCCACTGGAGTTGTAAAGGGCTGAGCCTTATTAATCGCTTTCAGATAATGTCTGTTAGGCTGAATTGATGGCTAATTTCTTGAGTCGGCCTTGTTAATAGTTCCAAGGTCGGTTCAGTCTGCTGCGCTGTTCAGGGTGTGATCACGTGGACTGTATTTGCCACTTGTCCCAATTCTATAATTCAAATCCCTAAAAACCTAAGCGCCTCAGACCAATTAGCCCAGAGAAATGAAGCTGCAAATGACCTCTGGTGGCTGCTCAGAGAGCCCTCCCCAGCCCCACTTCTGTCCTAACAAGCGCAATTACTGACTTGCATGATTAGCAGTGGCACAGTAGAGCTGTATAGCCTGCTCCTGGATCTAACAGGAGGGATACAGAAAAGGGAGTCAAGGAGGGGGAGAGCTAATTCAAAAGTCTTAATAAAAGATAACACCTTCCCTATTCCTGAGAGTTCTGGAAAAGGAGTAATTGGAAATTAAGTTGTTGGAAATTCAGAGCTGCAAAATTTCTTCATTGGACGAGGCAAGCATTTACACAATGCTAGTGGGTCCAGGGGACTTTTTCCAAGACTGCCCACTGACTCTTCAAAGACACACGCAGTATAGACAGGTTTTGAAGAAAGCTGCCTTCCTCCCCTTTCCCCAAAGCCAAGAAAGAGAAATGAAAGATTGCCCAAAGGTCAATGGAGAGGTCAAGTTTAAAGAAGGAAGATGACCTCTGACTTCACCTCTCTCTTCACTGACATCACTCAATAGGGCTCAGAAACACTGATGCTGTTATCTCTGTCTCCTGTAGAATGGAACTCTGAAGGTCATCGACCGAAAAAAGAACATTTTCAAGCTGGCCCAAGGAGAATACATTGCTCCAGAGAAGATAGAAGATATCTACATCAGGAGTAGCCTGGTGTCGCAAATTTTTGTACATGGGGAAAGCTTATGGGTAATATATATTGTCTTAACAACAGCCAGTTTCAGGCACAGACCATGCCAACTTCCATAGCTAAAGGAAATCTGTATAGGTAGATTTAGGATGAGAAGATCTGAGCTCATAAAACTAAAGAAATGAAGCCACACTCCAAACCTCAAATAAGGCACTATAAATGAAAAAAAAAAAAATTCTTTGAAACTATGATAGACTCTGTAACCAGTCAGTAGAACTGTTAAAACAGTTATACTAAAGGGTAGCCATTCAGTAGAAGAGCCCCATGGTGCACTTCGTTTCCACTACAATAGGAGTTCTTCTGGCACAAACTGTCTTATATATACTGCACTTAAACTTAGCTTCTCGGGAGTGGGGGAGGGTTGATATGGACAGGCCAGAGATGCTTTAAGCTTAATGTTGAGCACCACTTCTATTCATGTTTGAATAGAACATTTTTGTAGAGATGTTGAGTGGGAAAATGGGATCAGAGTTCCATGAGGGTTTGAAATATATGGTGAGAAAACTGTAGGACGCCAGCACTGAATTTCAGGGCTTGGGAACAATCATGCATTCTGAGGTAACGCTGCTTTCTTTCCCCACTGGGGGGCAGTGCTGCGCTAGTTCACATGCCTGTTTCCTTTCCAGTCATTCCTAGTGGGAGTGGTGGTTCCTGACCCAGATGTGCTTCCCTCATTTGCAGCCAAACTTGGGGTGAAGGGCTCTTTTGAAGAACTGTGCCGAAACCAAGTAAGTTTCACTCAGAAAAGCCTATGCCCACCCATGGGCCCGTCGTGGGAGGGGGAGGCCTCCCCAGCTTGGGCACCCACAGCTTCCTAGAGCCTCCTCTCTGGAAGAACGGACCCTTGCTGGGTGTGGATTGACTGGTTTTATTAGACTGGAAGAGAGGATGAGGAGTTTAAAAACAACCACCAAAATCCCTATTCTTTTTATAGTAGCATGTGCATTGTGGAAAAAAATAACTGGAAAATGGGGTATTAAATAATGCCATCCAGAGAAAACCCCTGCTACCATTTAGATTTGTTTTTTCTTCCCATGACTTTTTTTCTTTGAGCAACATTTAGGTATCACATGTGCTTGCACATACCCCCATACCCTGCTTTTATCCTGATGAGCTTAGTAGGCATTTTGAACTGGTTCATGCTCAGCCTTTCCTTCAGGCTCTTTTTCAACAGCCATGCTCTGAGCTATGTTTTATATTCCTAGGTTATAAAGGAAGCCATTTTACTAGACTTGCAGCAAACTGGGACAGAAGGTGGCCTTAAATCCTTTGAACAGGTATGTACTACTCATGTTATCCTGGTCTCTCATGTCATAAAGTTTTAAAGTTCGCATTTATAATGGGGTTTAAAATTTAAAAGTACAGTTTCCAAGGAACTGATTTTAGAGGTACTATTAGACCATTAATGACACTGACCTTTGCATTTACCTGTACAGTCCCTTCATGCTGTTCATTATTCCTCCTCCTTCTCCACTCATGTCTTTCCCAAATTATTAGTGTGTGAGAATGGGCATGTGTTACTCTTCTCTTTACCCTCCCACTTCATCAACGCCACTTTTATAAGGGGAAATATTCTTTAAGGTTCTTCACATAGCATTTAGAGGGCTCTGCGGAACAGTCCACATCACTATTAAACACGTGTGTATGTGTGCATCTTCTCTTCCAGGTCAAACGCATCTATCTTCATCCAGAGCCATTTTCCATTGAAAATGGGCTCTTGACACCAACCATGAAAGCAAAGAGGGGAGAGCTTGCTAAATACTTTCGGACTCAAATCAACAGTCTGTATGAGAAAATCCAGGAGTAGGTTAAGGTACTTATGGCTGAGAGGGGCTCAGAGGTAGCCTGCCTTGTGGGAATACGGATTAAAAACTAATCTCACGTTCATTTTTTTGTCTTTCCTCCTGTCTGTTGTTGTAGCTACCTACTAAATTATAAAACCATAGTTTCAGGGCTTTTTAAAAAATATTAAGTGAGAGAACTTACCATGGGAAGCTTAGCCTTGAACTAAGTAACTCTTGTCCTTCCCATCTTAAATGTTGCTGACATTTAGGGCTACTTCTATCAAGATACCTTTCTTCAAGGTCCATTTATATCTTTTTTCCTTCCTTGTGATCTCCAACCTTTATAAGTGATAACTAGTTCAAGGGCCAAAGTGACCCTTTGGGAATTCTTCCGTGTTTTCTAGTAAACCTAAATTGTTGGCAGTCTCAACATTTAGGCCTTCCAATGTTCAAATTAAGAGAACTTTAAGTTCTGAAAAGCTGTTTATAATTCATGTTTTCTAACCATTCCACAAAACCACTAAAATTAAGTTGAGTTTTAAGCTATCACAATATTAATTAATCATATCTGTGAGACAAATTTCTTCTTTGTACTTCTGTGTCCACTGAGGTTTGTGTCCAGAAGGGAAAAGTTTGATCACTGAGCATTTCCTAAACCCTGTAGTTTCTCTGACTTGGGAGAATTTAAAACTGGGCCTATGACATTTTGTCCAAAAAGTATGTTCTAAAAGTGTTTTCTGCAGTATACCTGGTAACTGAACCTCTTCCCAACAGTTTGCTGCTGAGCTGGAAGCTGTGGGGGAAGGAGCTGAAACTCATGTCAAGTGCACTTTTCCAGTAAACGAAGTAACAACCTCCTGAACTGGGAATGAAGACCTATGGGCAAGCATGAAGCCTGCACAAGAGGTTTACCTTCTGGGAAGGAACTGACTGATCTTTCCTCCCCTGACTCAGTTCCTGCTGTACCTTACCTTACACCCCTTCAACACGTGCTGCTTCCACTTGTAAATGTTAAGCATTCAGAATAAACCACTGCAGATAGCTTAAGCTGTGGTGTGTGTTTCCCCACAGACTGTAATGAGAACCAGCCTCAGACAAGGACCCCTTAACAATCAATCACGTAAGCGAGTGGCTCTCAAACTTGGCTACACACTAGAATTACCTGGGAGTTTAGAAAGATATTGAGGCCTGCGTGACACTTAATGGATTCTGATTAACATGGTCAGGGGTACAGCCTGGGCATCAGGATTTTTAAAAGGTCCCCAGGTGATTCTAGAATGCCACCAGGTTTGATAGCTATGTTGAAGACCAGGCCTTCTTATCCCACAGATGTGAATAATAAAATAAATACCAGTCGAACCCTAACTCCAACTGAGCACAATTCATGTTCTTTCTCCTTTATCATC
The DNA here is from genome assembly GCF_949987535.1 of Balaenoptera acutorostrata. Lineage (NCBI taxonomy): Eukaryota > Metazoa > Chordata > Mammalia > Artiodactyla > Balaenopteridae > Balaenoptera > Balaenoptera acutorostrata. Next base: position 18,089,300 of record NC_080079.1, on the reverse strand, counting down.
CAAGTAGTCTTGAACAGTATTCCTTTCTGGTCTCTCACCGGAATTAAGGAGAATGTTCCTGGATGGTCTTTCTAGACCCTGAGCCCAGAAGAGCTGAGGAAATGTCTATTCTTGGATATCTGAAACAGAAGGGCAGGCAGGAATTAACTTCCCTCCATGTCTAGCTAACTCCCGCTGTCTCCCTGACCTCCTCTCGCACGCCCCCTTCACTCATTCCAACTGCACCACACTGGCTGCCTTCCTGTCCTCAAACATGCCAGCCACATTCCAGCCTGTTGTTCTGCCTAAAATGCAGATACTCCCAGAGACATGTGCTCTGTCCCCTCATCCGCTTTAAATGTCACCTCCATCAAACTGTCCCACCTGCTTTCTTCATAATACATGACTCCATCTGACATATATTTTACTGTCTGTCCACCTCCCTACCCCTCACTGGAATCTGGCAGAGTTGTGCTTCATTCATTGATGAATCCCCAAGTGCCCTTCCCTTATTGTTAACTGTTATAAGCCAGACCCCCAAAGCTCAAGTTCCCTGCCTTGGAAAGAATTACTACTGGAATAGGTGACTACTATAATTCTACTCATGTGTTTAGAAGAGCCCAAAAAATAGCTTTGTATACTACAAAGCTACAGTAATCAAAATAGCATGGTACTGCCAGAAAAACAGACACATAGATCAATGGAACAGGATAGAAAGCCCAGAAATAAACTCATGTGCTTATGGTCAATTAATCTATGACAAAGCAGGAAAGAATATACAATGGAGAAAAGACAGTCTCTTCAATAACTGGAGCTGGGAAAACTGAACAGCTACATGTAAAAGAATGAAATTAGAACATTCTCAAACACCATATACAAAATTAAACTCAAAATGGATTAAAGGCCTAAATGTGGGACTGGATACTATAAAACTCCTAGAGGAAAACATAGGCAGAACACTCTTTGACATAAATCACAGCAATATCTTTTTGGATCCATCTCCTAGAGTAATGGAAAGAAAAGCAAAAATAAACAAGTGGGACCTAATTACACTTAGAAGCTTTTGCATAGCAAAGGAAACCATAAACAAAACAGAAAGGCAACCTACAAAACAGGAGAAAATATTTGCAAAGGATACAACCTACAAGGGATTCATTTCCAAAATACAGAAACAGCTTATACAGCTCAATATCAAAAAAATAAACAACCCAATCAAAAAAGGGGCAGAAGACGTAAACAGACATTTCTCCATACAGATGGCCAATAGGCATGTGAACAGATGCTCAACATCGCTAATTATTAGAGAAATGAAAATCAAAACTACAATGAGATTTCCTCACACAGGTCAGAATGGCCATCATCAAAAAGTCTACAAACAATAAATGCAGGAGAGGGTGTGAAGGAAAAGGGAACCCTCCTGCACTGTTGGGGGGAATTGGTGCAGCCACTATGGAGAACAGTATGGAGGTTCCTTCAAAAACTAAAACTAAGTTACCATATGATCCAGCAATCCCACTCCTGGGCATATACCCAGAAAAGCTGAAAAAACTAATTCAAAAAGATACACGTGCCCCAATGTTCATGGAACCACTATTTACAATAGGCAAGACATGGAAGCAACCTAAATGTCCATGGACAGATGAATGGATAAAGATGTGGTATATAAATACAGTGGAATACTACCCAGCCATAAAAAAGAATGAAATAATGCCATCTGCAGCAACATGGACGGACCTAGAGATTATCATACTAAGTGAAGTCAGAGAAAGATAAGTATCATATGATATCACTAATATGTGGAATCTAAGAAAATGATACAAATGAACTTATTTAAAAAACAGAAATAGACTCACAGACATAGAAAACAAACTTATGGTTACCAAAGGGGAAAGAGGCAAAGAAGGATAAATTAGGAATCTGGGATTAATAGATACACACTACTATATATAAAATAGATAAACAAGAACCTACTGTATACCACAGGGAACTATATTCAATATGTTGTAATAACCTATAATGGAAAAGAATCTGAAAAAGAATATATGTGTATATATATACATATATATATATATATAAAACTGAATATATATACATATATATATATATAAAACTGAATCACTGCTGGACACCTGTAACATTCTCAATCAATTATACTTCAATTAAAAAAAAAGTCTCCCAGAATCCTGTGATCTCAATATGCCATTAATTGGGTAATTTGAGGCAAATATGTATGTTTTAAGACTCATGATTAAAGATGTCGATTTTTCACAAGGCAGTAAAGCAGTTTTTCCATAAGGAACTAAGACAATCCTTTTTAGTCAGCAAAAAGAAAGATACTTTGAGTAAAAAATATGATTTAATACAGAACATCCATTGATCTTTATTTGATTTGACAAAATCTTCATTATTAAAAGACAGGTAATAAAATCTGAGCTTACATTGAATCTGCAAATTAAGTTCTGTAGTATCTAGAATATTACATAAGAAATTTCGGCAGAGGGGGAGAGAGGATAAAAGCATCACATGCAGATGCTCCTGGCAAAGGGGGAACTATATCTGCAGGTGAGGTCCATCGTGGGCAGTGCATAAAAAAATCCTAGAGAAAATGCAATCGACTTACTTGGGTGAAGTGTTTTTCCTTTTGGGGAGAGGGAGCGGTGGCATCGAGGTGCAGGAATTCAAAGGTATGTGCAGAATGGCTTCTCCATTTCAAAATGATAATAAAAATATTTAGATCATGGCACTAGGGCACCTTTGAGGAAAAGAACACCTTAACCAGAGTAGGCTCATTGCATAATTCTTTAGTAATATGTACAATTTTCAAGTAATGGAGCGGACTTAGAGTAATTTTACTTTAAAAGTGGCTATCTATTTTTCTTCTCACCCTCTGGGGCTTGATCTGTTTCAGCATCGCAGGGACACTTTTCTACACAGTTTCTAGGAAACCATCCTCTTATTCTTGAAACACCTGAGGGAGAAAATGAAACTGGTATGAAATAGTCAGATACACCACAATGACATTTGTGAGACCCATTAGTCCTATTACTTCCAATTAATAAGCTTTTAGTTAGACTTTACCACCCCCCACCATCTTTTATAAGCACAATTATGAGGTTAAAATTAAATAAATAAATAAAATTTTTTAAAAAAATGTTCCTAACAAGCTAGAAAACAGATATTTCCCAAATTCCATCATCTGGGGAAGGAGCTGATGTGGTTCAGGAGAGCCCCAGTGGAGTGGGGCGAACTTGGTGTTCACGTACGTGTGTGACCATGAAGGAGTATGGATGGCACTGTCATACTTCATCTGTTCCGGGGGACTATCTCCCTGTAGCCTTTGTGAATTTTCCTTTTAGACTTTCTCTAACTTGTGCACTTCTATATCAAGCTTGCCTAAGCTGTCACATGGGTTAATTTATGATTAATCCAGTGTTTTCAAAAGAGCATCCTGGGTTAATCTTTACTTTAAAAAGGAACAATTCTTAAAAGTAAATAAAAAAATCAAAGACACGGTTTCAGTTCATTAGTTTTTATAATAACTTAATAGGACGATTCATTCAATGGGGGTGCGTATGGCATAGCAGCTTCGTCATAGGCTCTGGAACCAGACTGCGTGGGCTGGAGTCTTGGCTCCACCTGCATTCGGTGTGGCCTTGGGCACGTTGCTTAGCCTCTCCACGTTCCAGTTCCCTCGCCAATAAAATGTCAATGACAGCACGGACCTCAGAGGGCTGTTGGGGACCTGAATACCACAAGTGAAGCATTTCCGCAAGTGCCTGTCGCACAGTTAAGTATGGGGTGTGATGTTTGCTAATCATTGCAAAGACCCGATAAATGCAAGTGTATGGAGGAATAATACAAAGAGCTTCTTTTTGTTGTTTAATGACGTGCCTTCCTATTTAGTTCCCCTAATGCACGTGACGTGACTGTTTATAACAGTTATTCTTGTAAAATTTGCAGTTATTGCTGGCAGTCTTGTCCTCTAAACGCCCCCTTCCACTTTCATACCTTCTTTAATGGAATCATCAAGAATTTTATCTCCATACAACCAGTATCTGAAATATTTAAAAGATTAAAATTAATTTTTTTTTTTGGCTAGATGCCAATTTCGTCATTCAAGAAGAAATTCACTGCTTTCTGTCGCTTACCGTAAGCCTCTTGTGGCTAAAATGAACTCCCCTTTCTGTAGCCTTATCCGAGGCTCTTCAGTGCAGGGGCTCGTGAAGAAGGTTTTGATTCCTCTATTCAAAGGACAGCAGGTACCACTATAATCTTCTATTACTTTATACTGAACCTGTCATCAGTGAGCAGAAGAACAATTTAACATTAACCCATACCTGAGGTTTTTTAAGTTTGAATGTAAACTGTGAAAGGTAGACCCAAAATATCAGGCAAGTGTTTCCCTCCTGATTCCCTATCTGCCCTTTATAGAAGGTAATTAATTGATGCTTCTAATTCTCAGGTTTTTTCTTACCCTTCATTTCAAGCACATGGCTAAGAATGACATTTTAGAAGCAGTGCTGTCCAGTAGAACTTTCTGCAGTGATAGAAATGTTTTATACTTGTGGTATCCAGTGTGACAGCCGCTAGACACATGTAGCAACTGAACACTTTTAATGTGGCTGGTGCAACCAAGGGACTTAAATTTTAATTTTATTTAAATTAATGTAAATTTAAATAGCCACATGTAGCTAGTGGCCGTTGAATTATTCCGTATCACTGTAAGGACGAGTTTCACATTAGGGAACTATACTGAGGATACTTATCTTCTGACAATATAAATGGACTAAATTCCCTCCAAACCTCCAGTCCAAACTATTTAAATGAAAACAAAAGCAATATGCATTAAATTTCAACAAATGTATTAAGAAATATTATTTAATAAAAGCTAACAGTTGGTTTTTACGCAAAGGCAATTTTAAAAGCTACATAGAAGTATAGAGCCTGACAAAAGAAAAAGAAATTAGTATCATTGCAAAAGAATTACTTACACTTCTGACTCTTTTATCTGCTTTTTGTTTCAACTGTTCTATCTGTTTGGAAGATATAAAAAAAAAAAAATGAAGTCTCTTATCTCAATTTTTAAAAACAGGCTTTTCTCATTTACTATAGCACAGTGACATGACAAACTCCCAATTTTCCAACATTTCAAATTGCTGACAATTTAAAGGCCGCCTTTTTTTTTTCTTTCTTTTTTTTTTTTTAGCATGGAAAGAAGGCCCTATGACTAAAAACTGGTACTGAAGTGGGGCCTCCTTCTCAGTGTTCCCTCTCCAATGTCTTTATTCACAGAGCACTCCCTGTGGCCCAGGAATCAGGGAGATGTGCTCTCTGCCCTCAGGGGGCTTCTGGGCTTGTCCCTGAGGTGAAGAGGATACAGAGACTCACTGATTCTTTAGAGAGACAGCAAACAGACTGCAAAATTCACCAACAATGAGTCTTGTTTAAAAGTCACCATTTCAACTCCTTTTCTCCACTTATTCAGCAAGTTTATTAAACGTTACTACACTAGATATAGTAGGGGAAATAACCTCTGCCTAGAATCTTGCCAAGTTAAGTTAAAAACATAAGATACAAGAATTAAATAAAAATGAGACCTCACGTGCTAATATACATTAGTATATGATTAAGTGCCAAATCCAGCTGAGTCTAGAGTGGGGAAATAAGTCCTTATGGAAGAGAGGGCACTGGAACTGGTCTGAATAATTTCTGATAAAGAGGAGCTCAGATGACATAGAAAAAACAGTGTTGGGGAAGAGTTAGGGGTCAGGAATGTACCAGGAATTCGCTGAGTAGACTAGGCTGATTGGAAAGGATGATTCCTGCTAGGATGTAGGTGAAAGGTAGCTTTTGGCCAGATTTTATAAAACTAAGTTAAGGAATCAGGACTTTATCTCACAGGTATGGAGAGATAAGGAAAGATTTAAATAGAAGGAGGGACATGATACAAGGAGTGCTTTAGAATTTAGATTCATTTGACATACTGAAAAAATTCTTATTACTTATTTTACTATAAAATGCCATTGGAGTTAAGAAGTTAAGGGGAAGAAGGTGAGGCAAAAAGGCAAGACTATCTGAACAAAAATACTCACTGTTAAGCTGTACTGGTGACAGCCTTCTCTTATTGGCCAATCCAGTCCATCTCCTTTGGGGACCCCTGACCATGTAAAAACCTGTTTAAAGTTCTTCCATCTACTTCCCATATCATAAGGAAAAACAAAGACTTCATCTAGTTGATAATATTGAATTCGATCTTTAGCCTGTGGGTAACAAAGATGTAAGATGGCAGATACATCTGTCTTAAATGGCTTTTAGTAATATACTATTGAGAACATTTATTCCTCAAATTCGTACCATTCCTAAAACTGCTTCCTCCTCGTTGTAACGTTAGAGTACACAGGAGAAATAAACACACTTATCGCAATATAGGAAGAACTTGACACACAATACCAACCTTGTATGAGACCATCCAGAAAATGTCTGACAGGAGTTACTCAGGAATATGCCTAAATAAGACCAAATTTAAGCATTCAAAAACGTTTATTAAAGGAGTTAGTAACTTTATACCATATAGAAAAAGTCCTCAATGTTCCTGCTTGTTCAGCAGAACAAAGGAATCCAGGTGTAAAGAAGACATATTGATAAGGAGGTTTAAGAGAAAACAAGGGTTTATTCAGGATGGAAGGAACCGTTAGGTGGGGTGCACTAGAATGCAATGGCTGCACCCTGGGTGGCAGCAACACCTGTGTGTGAGTGGCCAGGAAAGGTGTGACGGGGGAGTCATCATTCTATGAAAATTATTTTTTTTAAAAGCTAGCAGGTATGTGTAAAAGATCTTCTTTCAGTTTTATATAATACCATTACATATGTCTATATACTTACTTATGTAGGCATTTATATGTACATCTTATGCATATATATATAAATATTCAGGTTTCATAAATTATATTCTAGGCATTTAAATTGTTAGCTTTTACTTAAAGGGATAAACTGGCTTAAAATTTCTGATAGAAATTTCTAAGAAATTTCTTAGAATTTCTGAAATTCCACTGACACCTAGTGGTATAGAGATACACCATTTATTCCTACAATAAGTGTACAAATCCAGTTGATACTTACAGTGTAACAAAATCTGTAATTCTGATACATTTTAACTTAATATCAATACAATCATTTATTTGATTTTTACTGATCAACAGAGTGCCAGTTTTAAAATAACTTCTATATTTAGCATGGCACTTTACAAAGAGCTTTGGTCATTAGCAAAAAAACACTGTTAATCTAATGTCAACACATTATGCTAACTAGAGATGATACCTTGAAATATTTTATTATCAGGGGATAGTATTTTAGGGAAAAGCTTTTGCAGTTACTTATAAAGTGATGATGTTAATTCAATTAAAAGAATTGTCAAGCTGTAACATGACAACATGTAAGTCCATCCCCACCCAGACAGTAAAGGGTAATTTCTTTTCCCTTTCTATAAGCAAAAGCTTCAGAGTCTTCAAAATGAATTAAGAGCCTCAGAGAACAGAGATCTAGAATATTAAGAAAGAAAAAGTGCTAAGGATGAGAGTAGCTTACAGAAACAACCAAGGCACGGTCTTTAAGAGAAGCACTCAGTGAAGATGGGGGATTCCAGCAATACTGTGTGTTAAAAGGTGACAGAGATGTGCAGTAAGTGCTACAGGAAAACGTTACAAAAGTACTTAACTTAGTCTAGGGAAAGTCAAGGAAGGTTCCTTGGAGGAAGTGACAGCTAAATTAAGTGTTGAGGGACAAGAAATTAGGCAAAAAATAGGGGGAAAGAATATTCTAGGCAGAGGGAACAACATGTGGATACAGAAGCATAAGATGTGCAAACTATTTGGTATTAGCTGGTATTGAGTGTGAATGGGGTGGGAGGGGTGGAAATGAAGTTGGAGAAGCAGGTAAGAGGAAGACATAAAAGGTTTTATTGATACTACGCATAAGCTAAGGAGCTTGGACTTAAACCCGTACATCAGTGGTTCTCAAAGTATGCTTTGCATACCTCCTTGAGTCCCCAAGACCTTTTCTTGGAGTTCAACAAAGTCAGACAACTTTCATAATAATACGAAGATGTTATTTGCCTTCTTCATGGTGTTGACATTTGCAATGGTGGGTAAAATTGCTGGCATCTTAAGCAGGAATCAAGACAGTGGCACCAAACTGTATTAATAGGTGCTATATTCTTCACTGCTACACAGTCATAATTCAAACAAAACCAAACCAACAAAAAGCCCAGTTTTACATAAAAATTTGATGAAGAAATAAAAATTATTTTTATTAACTCTCAGCCCTCAAGTAGATGTCTTTTTTTTTTTTTTAAGTAGATGTCTTTTTAATATTCTGTGTGACAAAATGGAAAGTACACATAAAGCTTGCCAAAGTGCTTATCTCAAGAAAAACACTTGTTTGAGTTGTGAGCTAACAAAAGCTGTGTAGCCAGCTTTTTTCATGTAACGCTATTTTTACATGAAAGAATGAGTAATGTAACAGAAAAACCAAGGTTATTCAGACTTCAGTATTTAGTGGACGTCTTCTCGAAAATGAACAAAGTCAGGCTGTTACTTCACATAAACAACTGAGTATTTGTTGCCAGTGGAAAAAATAAGGCTTTCAAGTGAAAATTGGAATTTGGAAAATTTATAGCCACCACTATGAGCTTGACAGCTTTCCAATATTTAAAGATTTTCCCCATAAAATTGGTAGTGATATGAATGAATGCGGCTTTTAGATATTGTATAATGAAATGTGTCAACATTTTAAAAATCTGTGTAACGCTGTAAACTACTATTTTCCAAATGACCAATGCCTGATGCCCTATATGGGTACCAGATCCATTCAAAGAGCAAGATAGTTTGATGGATTTAAATACAAAAGAATACAAAAAGTTTACTGATGTAGTTTCAGATCTCACATGCAACTAACCTCTCAAGAACTAGCACTCGTCAAGCTTTAATATATTATCAAGGAATATCCACTATTACCTAAAAGACATGTTAAAATACTCCACCCTTTTCTACCTACTTATCTGAGGCTGAATTTTCTTCATATACTTCAATCAAAGCAGCATATCTCAACAGATTGAATGCAGAAGTAGATGTGAGAATCCAACTGTCTTCTGTTAAGTCAGATATTAAAGAGATTTATAAAAAAAAAACACACCACTTCCTATTTTATTTTGGAAAATTTAATTATTTTTCCCAAAACACATGTTATCTTTATTAACATATAATGGATTTATTGTTTTTTTTAATGAAATAATAAATATTCAAAGATTTTCTCAGTTAGAAAATAAGGCAAATGTCAATAGATATAATACACATTAACAAAAGCTCTTTAGTGTCCTTAACAAAATTTTTGAGAATGTAAAAGGTCCTGAGACCAAAAAGTTTGAGAACTGCTGCTGTAAATGAAAGCTCACCAGCTGGCTGCCAGGGGGCTAAATGTGTCCTACAGGTGTGTTTTATTTGTCCCACAAAGGTTTTTTGTTTGTTTGTTTTTAATTTGAATTGCTTGCCAATGCTTAAAAATAGAAAGGAGGTTAACACAGAAATCCAGATCTCTGACTTTTCTTGGAAAAAAAAAAAAAAAAATTATACGATCTCACAATACTGGGTGAGGATTTCCCTGTGGTACCAATCAGCTTCGTCGCCGGGCAGCTCTGGCCCACAGGCTGGCTCCCCGCATCTAGGTTATCTGCCCGGGCTGTAGTGCATTTGGGTTTACAACCCCTGCTACAGTGATAGTGAGGCTCTGAGAAGTTTTAAATAGGGAGTGGGGTAGTCAGATGTACTTTTCATATCAGAATCACAGTGGACAGTGTGAAGTATGTACTGGAAGTCGTGAGCTTTGTAACAGCTGAATGTTATAAGCCTATCTGATGTCTAAAGCCTATGCGATGGCACCTTGGTAGGACGGAAGTTCCTTTCCCAATGGGTTGCCTTCTCCTCCAGTCTGAGAGAGTACAGCCAAATGGTTTCATGTGTGGCTTAGGCCTCTTCAACAACTCAGTGTGTGGGAGATAGCTCTGTGGGAGTCATATTAAACCAAGAATAAATCAAACGGTTCCTATGATCACCTTTTACATGGCATGCAAATGACGTAAGGAAGCCATTTGGTAGCCAAGTTTTCATTTTGGGGCATTTATTAGTTAATCTGGTCTATTAGTTAATCAGTACCTTGTCGATATTGAGGAAACAATTATAAAATTTACCTTCTCTTCAATCCATGATTCAATAGAAGTTTTGTTTCTGAGAATTATTTTCATCTGGAAATTAAATGATAAATAGTAAAATTTCATCATGTGACTGGTTCATTTAAGATTATCATCTTTACACTAACCCTACGAGGTAGTTTTTATTGTTCCACTCCATAGATGAAGATATCAGGATAACAGAGATTAAGTAGCAGAGTGTGGTCCATCTGACTCTTAACCACTGTACATCTTCACATGAATGATTACATCGATCCACAGTCAAATCTGAATCTACTGTTTAAATAAAAAATCATGTTTTAAGTACCATCTTCTAAGTTTTTCAGAGTATTAATAAAATATTGATATAATCCATTCAATCAGTATTATATAGATGTATTATGCTATTAAAATCTTTTACCACTATTTTTAATCTTAAATGCATGATTAATCTATTTATTACACGTAACAGGGACTCATTTCAGTCAACCTAGATATTTTGCTTGCCGTAAAAACTGAATATTTTCAGTCTTGATTCTATTTTTTGATTTTCCTAGCTATGACAATTCCATTTATGTAGGTTTTTACACCACAGGATTTTAGTTTATTTCTAATATGATTCTTAATTATAGGAATTGGGGAAAATTTTTCAAAGAATTTGATGCCAGGCTAGTAGAAAACGTGAACTATAACCAAAACCAGGTTATTTTAAAACCAAGAGTTCAAAAAGGGCCGGGAGACGCATCAGGGCCTCAAGCCCAGCGTTTCTAACTCTATACGTCCTGCAATTCTGTGAAGTCTCCATGTGCCTTCGTGGAGACAGTGTGACGCAGTAAGAACAACCCCGGACTGGGAGTCCTTATCATATTCCAAGGGCCCAGCACAACACCTGGTCCACAGTGGGCTTTCAATGAATGAATAAACTAATGAAGCGAATGAAATGAGTCTTAAGAACGATTTTTTGATCCATTCAGGGCCACATCCTCCTTCTCTGTGTTCTCACTGCACTTTGTACATAGATCTATGCTATACACATGACCCTGTATTAATTAACTCTTCACCACTCATTGTGAGTCCCCTAATGGCAGGAACCTCTTCATTTTCATTCTTGTAGCCTCAGTAATTAGCAAAGTGATTCATCACAGAGTAGACATTAAATAGCACCTATATTACAGGGTTGTTATGGAGATTAAATGAGCTGACACATGTAAAAAGCCTAAAACAGCACTCAATAAATGTTAGCTATGTTATTATGATTTTGATTTAATATATGCTACTATAAAATAACAATAATCATGTTTGTTGAATATATGTTTACTGAATACATGAATGGATGATCTTGGCTATGTCACTTAACCTTCCTGTGACTTAATTACTCATCTGTAAGGAAGGGAAAATAATACTCCTCTTCGACCTCTTTTGGAGTTGATGTGAAGATCAAGAGAGACGGTGAGAAGAGCTTTCTCAAGTATAAAATGCTATATAACTCTAAGTTAGTATTTTTAAAATTAAATCAATAACCTAGAAATTCTGGCAAAGTCACTTCAAAATTATCTGACTAGTAGAAGATTAAATTAATCACCTAGATGGAATAAGTAACAATAATCTCCATTTCACACTGCATACTTAAATGGAAGCTTTATCTCTTTCTCGCTACAAGCGGCCCCAATAACTTGACAACTTTAGCTAGAGGTAATAGAGGAACTTACCTGGATAAAAAACAACATTCCAACAGCTATGGTTGTTCCTAAAGCTAATCCCAAGGCAAACAAGGTGGCAGCAAATGCAGCTAATCCAAAGGGAATAATCGGAAGAGGATCTCTCCGGGCTGCACTCATATCAATCTTTACCGTGTTCCACCCAAAGGAGAGCTATAAACAATAACAACAACACACACTTGAAATACTTGGTTGTCGTAAACGGTCATACTCTACTGTACCATTTAAAATAACTTGGTCAAAAAGATCAACAAATGACAACTTGACACTGTGGTCAAAGCAAACAGAGCTGTTTCTAATCAATACTGTGGTTTGAACTCATACTGATATGCACGATGTCATTCTTCAGTATTCTAAAACGTTTTTTGTTTGTTTGTTATTGTTCCCTCAGAAAGTGTTAGGAAGACCGCACAAACATTACTATGCATGAACAACACCAATCTAAGCTGTAACTGCGTCTCCCATCCTCTCCTTGTTTTCCTCTATTTACAGTGATTTCCACAGCGACAAACATAGCCTAGGATTCAGTGGTTTCTTCCCTCATGTTCCACAACGAGAGGTTTAAAAACTAGCAAAATGTAGGCCGAATATGGCCTGCTGATGTGTACTGCCTGGCCTACAAAATGTTTTAAAATATTCAGAGTTAGGTATCAACATTTAGAAGTTTAGTGATTTAGAAATCAGATTTCACATAAAAAGTCCAGATTTTCAGATTTTTCTTGAAAAACCGGATGATCTGGCATCACCAGGCTGGATTTCCAAACATCAAGAACTGGCTGAAGTCAAATATGGGTTGTTCCCTGTGTGAAGGACCTGTGTTTTCCAGTTTACCACATCCCACCAGGCCTGTTTCCCTCATTGACCCTCCAGGCCTCTTTAGGGACCTCAATTTGTGACTACTGAACTTTATCTCATGACTACTTGCCCATAAATCAACTCAGTCAGTTGCACCATATCTTAGAATGTGCACCTGCTCTGTGAGCCACGTTCCAGGACACTGGATTTAGAAATGAACAAAAGAACTACATCTGGCCACAGGATCGAATGGAAACAGAAAGCACTAGTATTGTCTTTTTTCTCCCTCTTCTGCTTTTTCCTCTAACTATTCTTTACCACAGCTACCAAGTTTGAAGTCCAGTAAGTTATAGATAGTACTAAAATAACTGTCAACTTCAACTAGAGCATATAAGGTGAGTTTCCAGGACAAAATAATCTTTCCTCATCTTAAAAACTGTTTTACTGCTTTTTTAAAAGGAATCCTTACAGAGGATTATACAACAAAGTTCTATTTCCCCACCTAAATTGTACAAAGCATATTTCCAAAAGGAACTTCTTAAATAATCTTAATAACTACTATTTAAGCTGGCATGATTTTATAACATTTTCACTTACCCGATTATAAAGCTGTGTATACATTGTCATAACAAAAATAAAGGCAGCATGAATACAACCCAGTGGTGCTAAAAGGAGAAACAGTGTGAACGAAGCATGATTTTGGTAACCACAGCAGTTGTTGATCCAAGGGCAGTGATGGTCCATCTTCATCACACACCTAACAAGAAAAATTTACATAAAACGTGAGGCAGAAAATCCTGTCTACTTTAAATAACTTTGGTCTTCAAAAGATCAAGCACATCGGAATCTAGCATGTCCATGCATGGTCACAGAGGAATTACACTTCATGGAACACAAAGAAAAATCTTTATGAGTTTTTAAACAGTGACTTCTTTTAAATTTTAAACAACACAAGAAAGGGCAGGCTTTGTAACAGCATCTGAGGAAAAGATGTCTGCTACAAGTGACTTTGTTTAAAGAAGTCTGGAGGCCCACTGAGAGGTTCATTATAAAGAAATGAGCATGGTTCCTGGTTTTCCTCTAGCTCTGAAATGCAGTGACTGAAGTGGAATACAACAGAGACTGAACAAAATTACTTATAAATCTCCACTGGGGTTGATGGGGCCTAGCAGACGCTTGTAACTTCCTTCCTTCCTGTTCTTATCCTTTAGATGTGGAGTCTCTAAGCTAAGCAAGCTAACTCCGGAATATAAGATGTGGTTTAGTGAGCAAAGTCTTACTCTGTTTCCCTTCCTTGAGGCTGCTAGAAGAAAATTTTCTTGCCTCAAACTAAACTTCATTTGCTCCTCCAATGGTCCCCCTAATGGTCCTCCCCCTCAGCATTCTCATCATAAATTTCTTATTTATCCGTGGACATAGGTGTTCATTAAAAAAGGTTCTAGCTTAATTCACATTTTTCATAGTGATTCTGTTTTCTTCCAATTAAGTTTTGTATATAAAACACCTCTGATAGCAGGCACCTGGATTCATTTAGTAGATCTGTATAAACTGTAAATGTTAGTCAACTAAATAATGGAAAAAGCAGGTCTCCTTTATAATTTAGACTCAGAACAATTCCAAGGCTAGTCAAGATGACAGTCGACAATTAATCCTGATTTATGAAAACAACCTAAAGGTATAACTTTTTACCCTGCTCTTGGCAAGGCAAGAAGCAAAGTAAACCTGTACTTTTCTAGAAAAATCTTTTCACTATAACAAAAAAGAGTAATACTTATTAACAGAATTGACGATGTAAAAGTAAAATGAAGATTATGACACAATTATTTTGACAACATTATTTATAAAGCAGCCACCTTGCAGAAAATAAAACTAGGATTGATGTGGTAGAAAGAATAACAACAAAAGACCAGTAATCAAGTTGATCAATCCCCAATAAATAGCAAAGACAGACAGTACCTGTTACACTTTCTGCAATGATGTGACCGTGGTGCCTTGTATGCTTGGCAGACTTTACAGTATTGAAGGTACATGCTATCCTGAGAATTTTCCTTGGCAGCAAAATAGAAACAAAACATAAACCTCTGGGTAATTGGAAAAGTGATGTTGCTGTTACCAGAAATTCATTATTTAAAAATATTTTAACTCAAATGGCTGGAAATGCAAGTTAAAATTCAAATTCCATCCTTTCCCCATCTCCCATAAAAGAAAATCAAACCATAGTATTTATTCATAAGGCATGACTTGTTATTACCAGGCTGCCCGTTATTTCTGAATACTTTATGGTTTAAAACAGTAGTTTCCAAAGAGTTTTTCTCAGTTATAAGGGATGTTAATATGTTACATGAAAAAAGATCCTAGAGCCAAACCACACTGTAGAATTATGAGGTGAATGATATGCAGTGTTTCCTAGAAACTTATGCACTCATCACCACCCCTCCTTTTTTTTTTTTTTTTTTTTAAATGCAGAAGTATTTAATGAAATTGCTTTGGGAAATACTAACTTAGATCCATACTTTCAAACCAGTATAAAATAAATTCTTTGAGCTCTAAATGATTGGTGATTAGAATAATACACTTAGTCTCTACCAAAGCGAAGAGCAGGCTGTGTCTGACCTTATTGGTTGGCAGATAAGGCAAAAACTAAATATATGATTATCATGAGGGTTCACCATCTTAAGGAATCTTTTTCTTACCGGTTTCCACCCCAGAGGGACGAAGCCAGGACCAACAAACATGGCATTGAAGTAATTATAAAGAATCATGACAGTCCAATTTATCAACATGATAAAGTTCATGCTTCCTCCAGTAGTATGTAAGGGCCAATACCACAACACAGAGTCAATCATGGCCATGGTAGAACATATTGCTATAACACCAAGGGCTATAATGGGACCCCAGTGACAAAGTCTCTTTACTTCTTGTAGATTTTCAAACTTGATAACTGAACAGAAGGTACCCATTTTGGTGAGGAAGAACTCCTTCCTGTTTTCAAAGAACTACAGATTTCCTTTTTCTGTGCACACATTTCCATGTGCCACAAGTCCATGTGTGTTCCTTAATTGTCATGCCTTCACACTGTGGGATGTTAATGCAGATTACGCCATGTTCACTGTTACACACTCTTTATGTTTTCTAGGAGAATCCAGTACCTTGGTTTGAAATCCAATCTAAAGAAACAAAATGAGAAAGTTCGGTAAGACATTTTACTATGTACTGTATTTGTTAATTCCAATAATCACCTAAACAAAAGCAGCTCACAAGTACTTTACTATGGAATGAGAACCTCATCAAACATCAAAAAGAACTATTTTCGTCTTATCCAAACTTTCCTCATGTCTGAATAGCACCTAAACTGGACACGTGATTCTAAAATGGTTGTTTTTATTCTTTTGTTCCCAACTTGTCAGAGGACTGCGTCTATGCAACCGTTTAGTGAATGGTTTGAGGAGACGAAGAATTTTAGAGTTGGGAAGGAGGGCCTTAGGGTTGGCCTAATCCAGCTTCCTTCTTCATAGAAAACAAAATGGCTTGGAGAGGCTCAGTGAGTAAACCACGGCGGTAACAGATGAACTCAACAGAAGCCAAGTCATCAAACTCCCTCTATGGAGCTCTAAACTGCCTCTTACCCAGTCTCGAATGACATAAAGTATGATCCAGACATGGTCTACACCATTTGCCTGCGGTTGCCCCCCAAACACTAACTTAAGGGTCTATTTGTGTCAAAGTAAAGAAGCGGGAGGGTGAAAGCAAAGAGACTGCAAGGAAGGGAGGGGAGAGATAAGTGTGTGTGAACTCAGGACCGGAGGCGTATATGAGAAGGAACATGATGAGAATATTTGAGAAAAAAGAAAAAAAGAAGAGGAAGTGTCTCTCGGAGCGAGGGACGGGAAAGTCAGGACGGCGAGCGCCGGGAAGATCTGTAGAAGGGTATTTCGGACTGGACTGGAGTGAGTCAAGGGAAGAAGATCAGAGGGACAGAGTAACAAAGACTTCCATGCAACAGATGCCGCTGCCTTGTGCCTCAATTTCCCGTCCGTGTCATGGAGCAGAGCGCTTAGAAATCCTCACTCAGGGGAAGAACATCTTGGTAGGCGTGGTTGGTCTCAACATTCTGGAGACGCTGGCCTCACTCGGGTGGGGCGAAGACCGCCAAAATCATGGTTACGTCCCATGCTTTGACTCCCACCTCGGTCTGGTCCTCAGTGCCCGCTCTTCGGCCATCGCATTTCCGCGGCGGCTCGGGCTCACCCGGAGCAGGTTTTCTTCGGCTCGGATAACTCCGTCATGGGTACCTCAGCCCAGCGCAAGTAGAAAGTAAATCCTGTGTGCTAGAGGCTAGAGTGCGAGACCAGCCTCCACCCTCGCCTTGCTCCGCCAGCGGCCTCGCCGCAGCTCTCCCGCTCAGGCTCAGTGCGCAGTCTCCGTGAGAGCCACTTCCGGGAGGTTCGCCGCATCAAACTTCCCCCGGGAAGCAAGCCCCTCTGACTTGTAGCTTGGGAAGCCGGAGCCGCTTTCCAAAACGTGGAGGGGCAAAAAATGCTTTCGGTGATTCCCGAGAACCCGCATATTTTTTAAGCTTTTGGGGGCACTAACTGAAGGGCTTTTCCCTAGCGAATTTCTTAATCTTGAAGCCGGCACGGAAAATAAAATCGCACCCAGCCCAACTTCCGGAGGACCAAGATTGCGAAGAACAACCAGGAAGCGGCCTGACTGGGAGCTGTACCGGCTTCTCTGCTCCGCTCTCGAGGGAGCTTCCCGCGTCCCTACACCGTCTTTTCCTGCCCCGCGTAGCCCCAGTCCTGACCTAGGCTCCGGCCCGGCCCGGCCACTCCGGAGCCGCCATGTCGTCCGACTTCGAAGGCTACGAGCAGGACTTCGCGGTGCTCACTGCAGAGATCACCAATAAGATTGCGAGGGTCCCCCGACTCCCGCCTGGTGAGAGCCCTGCCCAGGCCGGGCGGGGGTGGCCCGGAGAGCCGGGAGGGTTGGGCAGTGGGCGATGGAACGACACCTGAATAAATGTGTCTCTGAGGCGCGAGCCTGGAGGGAGGTGGTGTTGGGGCCTCCCAGAGGGATGCTTGAGGTTGGTTGAGGGTAAGGGGAGAATCCATGTTGGGTTGTGGGGTGCACTGTAAAGAGCCTTTGAATTCTGAGCCATCTGGGCTCTAATCTGGACTCCGCTGCCTTGTGACTCGTATAACCTTGGGAACGTTTCTCTGAGTCTTAGTTTTGGCTGGGTTTTGTTTGTTTGTGAAATGTAGAGATGTGAGAGTATCCAAAGAGAATAAGTGAACGTACCCAGATCACGGGTCTACATCATACAGTAACGTTGTTTTGTTAGTAATGTTGTTATTATTATAGGCAGCAAAGCAGTGTTAAGAGTCATAGTACCCGGATTCAAATCCCTGCTCTGCCACTTAGAAGTTGTTGTATTTAGGCAAGTTTCTTAACCTCTCTCAACTTTCCTTCTTGGTAAAATGGAGAGAATTGTGCGTCTCTCATAGGGTTTTTGTGAAGATTAAATGACTTAACATATGTAAAGCCTTTTCTTGTTGTTAGCTGCTATAATCATTAGTACCTTTCATACCCCCATCCCCATTTATTATTTTTCATCCTTCCTGGGGATCCATAACCCAGTGTTGTGTACAACTTGGTACAGGATAATTTTTCTCACTTTTAAAATTCCACATTTTTCATCCAGAAGAGTTTTGTTTTTGTTTGTTTTTGTGTTTTAGCACAACTCATTTTCGATACTGGACTGTCAGTTATGTGAAGGTGGGAGCTATGTTTGATTTCCTTGGCATTTAGAACGGGCTCAGGAAAATGTTTTAAGTGAATGAACAGATACATAAATAGGATGTCTTGTGATTTTTGTCTGTAGGTCATTGTTTTAGGATTTATTTTTCTCTCAATACAGATTTAATTTGAGTATTTAGTTACAGAAAAGGTTGTGGCTTTGGTGCTCAGTTTTTTTAGGGAAATTGAACCATCTACCTTCGCTCTATGGTGTAAAGTGTAGGAAAAGGAGTGCTCATTGATCTGTGAACTGGTGGGCAACTTCCTTGCTCCACCTTGTTAGTCAATCCTTGATGCCAGCAGTAATTTCTGCTGGACCTAAGTTGTCATTCCTCTTTCCTTTTCCCTACCTCCCCCCAAACTTTTGTGTTTGTAAATAATTTTCTTCCTTTATTTCTTTTTTTAATATATAAATTTATTTATTTAGTTAGTTAGTTAGTTACGGCTCCGTTGGGTCTTCGTTGCTGCACGCGGGCTTTCTCTAGTTGCGGTGAGCGGGGGCTGCTCTTCATTGCGGTACGCTGGCTTCTCATTGCGGAGCATGGGCTCTAGGCGTGTGAGCTTCAGTAGTTGTGGCACGTGGGCTCAGTAGTTGTGGCGCACGGGCTTAGTTGCTCCGCAGCATGTGGTATCTTCCCAGACCAGGGATCGAACCCGTGTCCCCTGCATTGGCAGGCAGATTCTTAACCACTGCACCACCAGGGAAGTCCCTTCTTTGTTTTTCTTACCCCCACCTATTTTCTATTAATAGGGACATTTGCTTCAAGCCAGGATCTCTGAATTTACACCCCACTCATCTCCTGAAATCCCAGTTAGTTCTGGAGGAGGTGGAGGATGGTGTCTTAAAGAGGTGTTTGAGTCCAAGTGAGGGGACAAGGGGAGAGAACCAAGGTAGCATATAGGTACCAAGCTCTGCTGCCTTGGAGATTTTTGTGGCGAATTGGCTGATGGCCTCATCACTTCATGATACATCACCTCACCTCATCTCTTCAGTTCTGTTTTCCTCCACTGCCCAAGATCATCTTGATTTTTGTTGTCATTGTCGTTGGAGACTACTTCCTTTGACTTCAGTCCCAGAGCCTCAGAATATCAGGATTTGTGGTTTCCATGGGATTTTTGCTCATTTTTAATTGTGATAGTTTTAGCTGAGGAAACATTTTTTTGTTTGGGCTAATAGGTTTTGTACTGGGAAGTTATTCTATAAAGTAACAAAGTCATTCCTGGGTGCAAAGTTGTAACAGCCAATTCCAAGAAAACAGATTTGTTACAATCGATTTTTTTTCTTACCTTTGTATTTTAATGTAACCATTTCTACCGCATAGAAGGAAACCTTTGAATTAAGTACCTTAAAAATAAAGGTCTTCACTCTCTATAGGTACAGTATAATGTAATGCCCAAACACAGCAGCTACATGAGGATTGAGAGGAGACTGTATAACTGGCACTGGAAAAATGCTTACCGACTTGAATAATTAAATGATAGTAATTCTTGAAAATGCTGTGGTTCCCCTCTTAATAATTACTTGTACTTACTCATTTTATAATGTTTCTAGTTGATAAATAGAGAAAGATGAAAAATATATCTGTGTAGTTATGAATTTCAGATGTATATCTGTGGACTAACAAATTAATATGTACATCCATGGCAAAAACCAGTATGAATAAAAGTAATTATAATCTCTTCCTGGCATCTTTGGTGGTTGACCCAGAATTTACCTGAGTTAAGAAGGTTAAAAATTGGAGCAAAATTTTCAGTCAAAGCAGTTTGTTCCCCCAAATATTAACTTTGAAATGGAAGTAGAGTGGGTAGGATTGATTGCAACTAAGTGTGTGCAATGTACAATGTGCTACCTCTGCTGTGCATGTACAGTGTATTAAAGTGTTACTTCCAAAGAGAATAGAAAAGATTGAAATTTTAAAACTTTATTTTAGAAAAGAAATTTGATTATTCTATGATACATTTTAAACAATAAAAAAAAAACTTTCCTGTTAGACTAAAGTGTTTGAATTTTACATAGTTTTAGTAATTGGACTGATGAGATAGATCAGTCCCTTCTTAAATAATATTCTTATGGCACTGTATTCAAACTTTGATTTTAATGATTAGTATTCTGTGGTAAAGTCAGGACAATGGATGAGTGGAAACCATTGCTAATACTAATTGTGACACTCCTTTTCCTCTGATGATGAATCCTAAGAGGGGGGATACTTCCTAGGGACAGAGGTTCTGTTACTCAGGCAGGCTTCCTGAAGGATCTTAAACAAAATGTTCTTTTGCAATTAGTTGCTTACCTCACCATGAACAGAGAGATAAATGGTCTGTTATGAAGCCTATCATTTTGTAGATATAGTCAGAAATACCAAGAAAGGCATTATGGCAAATTGATTAACAGTTCACACATGGCATCAGATCTGTTTAGAATCCCAGCTCTGCTGCTTACTAGATGTGCAGTCTTGAGCAAATAGCCTAGCCTCTCTAAGCCTGTCTCCTCCACCTGGAAAATCGGGGGTAGGGGATAATAGTTTCAACCTTACAGTGTTGTAAAAATCAAATGAAACAAAGCATATAACACCCTAGCACACTTTTTTTTCTCCCCAGAGAAAGTACATGATAAATTAGCCACTAGTGATACTGCTGCTGGTGGAGACAACAGCTGTAGGGTTAGTCAGGACCCAGCTTCTCAGACTTTGTGATGTTAGTTGAACTCCTAAAGGAACCTTGGACCTCAATTTTGCTTCCTTTCTGTGCTAGACTAGAGTTGGGTGAATCTCTCTTGATGAACACCTACATTTGAGGGGAGATGAGTGATTAGGGACTTCGGGATGTGGACTTGGAATGGGGCTTTGAACTCAGGATATCAAAGAGGGAGTCAGGGGGAGAAGTAGAAGTGGTGGGGCAAGACAGGTGTCCTTTCTGGAAGGAAATGCTTCAGTCTAACTGATTGGTTATGCCAAGCCCTGGAGGCTTTTGGACACCATCTAGACATGGCCGTGTATGGAAGAAGCCATAGCATTGTTCCATGATTCTCTCTTGCCTTTGCAAAGTGGTTGTAGTCAGAGGATTCAGAAGAATCTGCTTTTATTTATGAATACTGTGGTTTGCTTAAAACATACGTGGCTCTGGAGCTGTAATGTTGATGTGTAGCTATTGAGCACTTGAAATGCGGCTGTTGCCACATAGTGAAATGATAATGTTTTGGATATATTGAGTTAAATATTATTAAAACTAAAAAAATGTATATATTAAAATGAATTTCTCTTGTTCCTTTTTACTTTTTGAAATGTGGCTACTAGAAAATTTAAAATTACATTATGTGACTCGCGTGTATTACATTTCTGTTGTTCTATAAAATTAGAGTTGAAGAGATGGTTCCAGACCTAATTCAGGAACTCAGGTACAGAATGAGTTGAAGTAGAGTGGGTAGGACTTGAGTTAGGCATATACACACACGCACACATACCCACACTCTAATCCCAGAGGATCCTCTCTCCCTTAAACAATTTAGTTAACCTAAGTAATAGCTTCATTGATTAAAAAAACAACAACAAACTTTTAATTTTAGAACAGGTTTAGATTTACAGAAAAATCACAAAGATAATACAGAGAATCCCTATATACTCCATGCCCAGTTTCCTCTATTGTTAACATCTTACATTAATATGATACATTGGTTGCAGCCAGTGAACCCATATTGATACTTATTATTAACTGAAGTCCATACTTTATTCAGATTTCCTTAGTTTTTTACCTAATGTCCTTTTACTATTCTAGGATCCAGTTCAGGGTACTACAAAACATTTAGTAGTCATGGCTCCTCAGGTTCCTCTTAGTTGTGACAATTTCACAGCCCTTTCCTTATTTTTGATGACTTTACAGTTTAGAGGAGTACTGATCAGATATTTTATAGAATGTTCCTCAGTTGGAATTTGCCTGATGTTTTTCTCATCATTAGACTCGGGTTCTAGGTTTTTGAGAGGAAGACCACAGAGGTTAAGCACTATTTTCATCACATCACATCAAGAGTACACACTGTAAGGTAACTTATCACTCCTGATGTTAACTTTGATCACCTGGCTGAGCTATTATGTGTCAGGTTCCTCCACTATAAAGTTACTCTTTTCCTCCTTTCCGTGCTGTTTGGAAGGAAATCACAGGCACAGCCCACACTTAAGGAGTAGGGAGTCATGCTCCGCCTTCTTGAGGGCTGAGTATTTAGGTAAATTATTTGGAATTCTTCTATACAGGAAAGATTTGTCTATTCTCCTCCACTTATTAATTCAGTCAGTCATATCCATGGACTCGTTTATTAAATACTTCATGTTATATTCTAATACCACTTTATTTTGTTGCTCAGATTATGCCAGCTTTGACCATTGGAAGCCCTTCCATCTGGCTTTTGTGTCCTTTTGCTATACTCCCATCATTGTGGGGGGTTTTTTCCCCCTTTTTAACACTTTCATACTTTCTGATATTATAAGGTACTCCAGGATCATCTTGTATTTTTCCTACACCAGTCCTAGAATCACCAGCCATTTCTCCACGGAATCCTAATTCCTTTTATTGAAAAATGGTGTTAGAAACCAAGATCTGGACACTAGGTGTGCTTATTGGTACTGAGGTATTATTGGTTCTGGGCCCTTTCAGCTCACAGAGCAAGGGGAAATGTGTATATACTAACTCATGTATATATACATATTGATAAAATTTTATATATGAAACCATCTATATTTATAGTAAGCTAAACATGAATTCATACTGATATCTCCAACTCTAGTCCTTTATCACAAGGATCATTCTAGAATGGCTTTGTTTTAACATTATTTCATTCATAAAGGGAAACTTGCCATTCTAAGTGGGAAGATTTGCCCCAGTCCTCACTGATACAATTTTTCTTTTTCTGTTTCTCTGTGCATAACAAATGTGTTGCTGAATGCTAGGACTGACTGATTCATTCAGTAAACACTTAGTGAGCACCTATTGTGTACAGCTCTCTATGCTAACTACAAAATTATGACAAACATGTGTCAAGAGTGGTCCCTGCCTTCAAGGAGCTGGAAATGAGGCTGAAGGGAAAACTACAGGAACCAATTTCTAGTGATCATCAGGGATGCTAGGGCAGAGCACAGAGGCCTAGGAATTCAGAGGAGATAGATCCTGTTCCAGGAGGTCACCTGGAAGGATGGTGGGATTTAGCTGACAAAAACGGGGAAAGAGTGTACGAGTTGCAAGCAGTGGGTTTCTGTTGTTTCGGAAGGCTCAGAATCCCCCATTCTATCTTACGACAGCAGCTCCTTGATTTTCCATTCAGGAACCCCCTAAACCCAGTCTTGGTGGAGCCGACAGGCTGCCATGCCCTGTCCAGGTCAAGAGGTGAACACTTTACCCAAGCGAGGACATTCAGTGAATTTTTGCCAGGAATTGGAATTTTAACTCTCCTTCTGCAGAGACTGTCAGTGAGTTCCTGCTCCCTTGGTTTCCTGAGCCACCCTGGGTACTGTCTTCCCTGAGCTTGGGGACTCATCTTTTCCATTGATTCTGTGAGCCACCCTGAATTATTCTGATAAATTCCCTTTTTGGCTTAGGTTAGCCAGAATCAGTTCTCTTATATTCAACCAAAGAACCTAAATGGTAGCTTGAACAACGGCTTAGGGTGGGGGGGGGGGTAGATGTGCTTGGGTAGTAATGGATAGTCTGTCTGGTTAGTATGCAGAGCACATACGAGAGAGCTAGTAGTTGGAAATAAAGTTGGAAAGGTCGCTTGGGTCTGGAATGTGGAGGGCCTTGACTTTTAGGCTCAAGTGATCCAATCAGAGCCACATTTTAGAAAGATTAAGTTGGGGAAGGGGTCAGGTAGGGAAAAAGGGAAACCAGGGTGGTTGGTAGCATAGCTTCTTTTGTAAATTCTTGCACTGACTACACTATTTATTCCATTTACCATCAGTTTTCGAGAACTGATTATATGCCAGGCTCTGTGCTAAATTTTAGGACTAAGACATGGTTCCTGTCTTCCTAGAGCCTCCGAGGTAGAAGATAAATCAGACCTGTAAGTGTGAGAGATAAATCATGAGGATTAGGTAAGGGTTCTAGGGGTTTTCTGCAAGAGTGAGTAGTTAATTCTTCTGTTGGGTTAGAAAAAGCTTCAAAGAGGTAGTGATTTCTGAAGAGAGTTTTGAATAGCAGTTTGCCAGGTAGTCACAGTGAAGATGGGCAGAAGCATAGGGGTTAAAGATCTGGAGTCCTGGAAATACATCAGGCTTAGAGATAAAGGTTTGGTCCAGGATACGCTTGTCTTGTTTCATGTTCTGCACTATTGCAAAAATACAGTGTGGTTCTCTACTATAATTTGTGGAGATGTTAGATGGATTGACATGTACCAGAAGCAAGTAAATTTGGGGTCATATACTAAATTTTTAATCTGGCCATATGTAGGCTTAACTTTCTCAAAGAGGGAAAATCAAGCTGAATTTTAATTCTAAATGTGCACTTTTCTTAGGGAGAAATTCTTAGAGTACACACAAAACACTTTCTGTGATAGCTACCCCCTAGTTTGGGGGGGGTTGGTGATCAAAGGGAAGGAGTTGAGGTTATCAGAACCTAGTTATTATTCTAGTAAAATAATAACTTCTATTAAAGATTCCCCACTTGATATTAACTATCCTTCTGAAAAGTTAGTCAGCTGCTAGGTATTGTACCCATTCAAGCTTCCTGACTTTTCTAGTCTGTTGTATTAGTCATTGGGTTTCAAGTCACAGAAAGCCAACTTAAATAAAGAAAAAGAAATGTGTTGTTTCAAAAAACCAAACCATGATAAAGTCAAGTAAAACCTGTTCCAGAGTTATCTGGAGCAAGAAACTAACTAACAAACTCTATTTAATCTTCATCTGTCTATCTGTCTATTTATCTATCTATCTATCAGCTTTGCTTCTTTGTAAATGTAGGCTTTCATTCTCAACCACTGGAAATTGGCTTGCTCCTTGTAGCTAGAGCAGTGGATGCCAACAGCTTCTAGACTCACATTCTCATAACTCTACCAAGAGAGAGGAAAAGACTTTCCTGTTACTCCAGGACTTTGATTAGTCTGATTGGATCTTATACGCATCCCACCCTCACCCCCCGAGACCAACGTAGCCAGAGGGATTGAGCTACTAGTATTAGTCCAGCTGGAAAGAGAAGCCCATCCTTTGGCAAGTCACCGTGACCAGAGAGGCAGGGTCATAGAAGAACAGAGTATCTCCCATTGACCTACTTGGTGAAGAGGAGAGCCTCAGAAGAGCGAAGCTCATTGCCTGAGAAGAGAAGGGTGTTAGGGAGACAAAAATATAAGTGGTCAATAAATTAGGTTAGTGCAAAACTCAGGTGCCATCTCTAAATAAATGGGCTGATTGATTTGGAATGGAGGTAGGGAAAATTTTTCTGAAAGTGTCTGTTAGAACATGTCTCTCCCAGAATGAGGAATTATAGTTGAGTTATAAGTTGATTGTGGTTGAGTTTGAAAAAAAATCACATACAGACACTTAGTACTTCACAAATTAAAAGTAATTTCTCTTGCATCAGCTTATTTGAGCTAAAAAGAATCCAGTAGATGCTTTAAATTTCCATTCTAGACAGTTTAGACTGAGTCTCAGTAAAAACTCTTTCTTACCCAGGATCCCATAACCATGAGTAGGTAATGGCTTTGGGGTTAGAATCAGTAGTTCTGACTTCAAATATTTCTTCCATTACACTCAACTCTTAATGAAAGCGTAATTATTTTTAAAGGATTGTAAGAACTTGTCCAGTTTTAGGAATTGTTGTTATATGTGACTTTTAAATTGTATTCATAAATCCACTTTTCCCAATTTATTGAAGTCATGACTTTGCGGATTCCTCATGCCACCACTAAATCTGCTATTGTTGACACAGTCTCTTCTAAAGACCAAAATAATTTTTGGTTTCTCTTAAAAATCTTATGGCATCTCTTAATTCAGTACTCCATAGGATTATGTATTTCCAGATAGCCTAGAATCAGTGGCTTATAGTAGTTCCTAACCCACTAGAGAATGATATGGCCGTTTGACTGATAATGGTAATTCTCTACTCTGACCAGAAAGGAAAAAAGGTACATAAAAATAGACGTTTTTAAATATTAAATTTATCTGTATCCTTAGCAATTCCTTGATGTTATTGTTTGTTTCAGATGAGAAGAAGCAGGTGGTTGCAAATGTGGAGAAACAGCTCGAAGAAGCAAAAGAACTGGTATGTGTAGACGTGGTAACATATTTAAAACAGCCAGAGCCGTTTAATCTGATGCCTTCCTCTAAGTCTCTTTTATTCATTGTAGAAATGTGAAACATTACTGATTAGCAGTTCATGATTCAGAATTCATCAGTTTTTAGATGGAAGAGAATTTAATCGCTTCTTGGGATTTTATTCTTCTTAGTAAAGGTGATTCATTAAATGTCCACCTCAAATTTTTATTCCTTCATAATACTTTTCGTAATGGTTATAAATAGCTAACACTTGTTAAAGGCATCCTGGGTACTAGACACTGGGTTAAGCATATTACTTGCTTTTTAATATTTAATTTTCACCAAAAGCCTGTGAGACAGGTACTATTTGTCAAAAATTGTTAAGGATCGAGATTTTCCCCTACTTGCTCATGAATAAGTGAGCCTACCACAATTTCATGGGTGCTGATAGAAGACAAGAGATTCCTAGGTCAGAGACCAAAGGCTTTTATTAGTCACAGCAAAAGCAGCTGCCAAAGTTGCAGCAGGCTGGCATCAGTTCCCTGAGGCCCAGTTCCCACAGGGCTGATGCATGTTTGCCTAGAAGAATGCCTCCACATACAGCGGATTATCTTATAGGAGAGGAACATGGAGCCTGGGGAACATACTGCTTTATAGCAGCCTGTAAGTAAGCCTGCTCTTTGCCCCGAGGGACACATTGTTTCTTACCCCAACATTGTTCCCTGCCTGGGAATCAGTGGTCAGGACCTTGCATTCTTGGCATGCCCAGCAAGACATGTAGAAGCGTGAGAGACCCACAGAGGAGTGTCATTACCCCCATTTTGTAGATGGGGAAACTGAGGCTTAGGAAGATTAAGTAACTTATCTGAAGTCCCACACCCAGTAAGTGGTGAAGTAAGGATTTGTACTTAGACATGCTAAACCCAGAGCTCTAGCTAGCTTCTCAAATCAAGGAGCAAAAAGTATTAAAATATATTGTGTCCTAATTTTTGGTTTCAAAGCCAAGTATTGCAAGTATGATTCAACTTTTTACTGCACTGTGGTCCTAAATGAGCGTGTTGCTTTTCTAAATACTGAAGGGTACTACTTGGTGTTCTAACTGATAAACTTACAACAGTTTCCCAAAGCGTGTTTCTGTTAACTGGTGTTGCCTGTTCAAACAAGTTCGGGAAACTGTAGCTTAAACAGAATTCTCCAATTCCGGGTCTCTTTTTGGTTATTATTTTTCTGTAGAACCTTCTTAGACCCTAAAGTAGGCTACGAGGCGCGACGAGTCTCTAGAAAGGGACTCTAAGGGGCAGCACTTCCCAGGCTTATTTGCCTGAGTAACATTTGTTAACAGGACCATACCCGGGGGGCTGCTGCTTTGCGGGGTCTGAGGAATAGGCGGCTGTAGCCCCCATCACACCGCAGACCTTTCCTTGGTGTCTGGATGCTAAGGAGGCGAGGTGCAGAGCTGCTGCTCCGTCTTGCCTGGCTCTGCTGCTTTTCTAGCTGTCGGAACGCCCGTGCTCTCCTCGCCGTGTAAGATCTACTTCTAATCTCACTGTGTCTGCAGGGGCACCTTTGTTCTAACTCCTCAGCTTCTCATGTCTGCCTCTCTTTTGAAAGTTTTCTTTTTTCTTTTTTTATCCCAAATACTTTTCTGTTTCCTTTCTCTCCTTTTTATAGTAAGCTGTTTCTCTCATGGTTCCTGGCCTTCACGTGAAAAGACTGGCCTTTTATATACCATAGCTGCCAACCGGGACGCTGCTTCTTTCAGGTTGGCAGGCTTACCATAAGTAATACAACTGATCAGTTCTTTGGATCTTGAGTTAACTTCTTATCTTGTTGAGTTCTCAGTAGCGGGTGTTTTTGTTTTGTTTGCCATCAAAACCTGTGTTTTGGTTCATTGGTTTGCCTTTTGGAGACATTGATTTACTTGATGATGTTAGAAAGCTGGTTTCCTGATAACCAAGGTTTCACTGTACCAAGAAAAACCGAGTTATACCCCCATGGAGCTTATGGTCATCTCCATTTGTTACTAACATAAAGAGTTTTGTCTTAGGTATGTTTCTATCTGTTTAAAATGATCAGGCAGCTGATTTACTTAATTCTGATGACATCCTTATTAAGGATACTGATCATTATATTACATACTGTCCTTTTGATGAGGATGCTGGGAGAAGAACTTCATTATGATTTTACTTATTAGGATTAGTTGTATTTCTGCTGAACAGTTTGCATTAATCTCTTGGACACTGCATGTCTCATAATAACCATGTCTTCCACTGGACATTGGTCACATGAATATTGTGACAACATGAAACTAGTGCAGATTAGCCTTATTTCTGGTTTCATTTAAAGTGTTTGTTGTGTGTTTCCTTTTTTTCTTTCTTACCTACTTTTGGTTAGTTTTAAGTGTCCTTGTAAAATGCCCGAAACAAAAATGTAGTTAACTCTCGGATTTTCTCTTACATGTACTTTTGCAGTGATTTGTCTGGATGATCCTGCTCGACCTTATTAGAACTAAGTACATAATGAAGATTTCAGAGAAGTGCTCTAAATAATTGCCTTGCTGAGTAACTAATTTATTGGTACTTCACATTTATGTTGAGACATGTCAATAATTTAAATGGTTACTGCATAAATCAAGGGTAATTAAAACAATCTTTTTTTTTTTTTTAATAAAAATTAAGTCCTGTGAATTGAAACATGGTGTTTTGGTTTATCTGAGTTCTACTGCTGTTACTCAGACTCTAACACTGGACAAGTAAGAGTTTTATTAGTGCCAAGTGTATAGTGTTCATGGAAATAATTTATTAGGATTATTTGCTTTAAAAGGCAAAATATCTGACAACATTTTCGGATGTGAGTTTATTAGACATGGCCTGAGCCAACTTGTAGTTGTTGGTTTTTATTTTTTAATGCCAAGTATAAATAAACTACAGCTGATACCTTGTATCATGCTTGCTGTATTTCTCCTTCATCATCAGTAATCATCACTCCTGTTATTCACATTAATCTAGTGTTTACCAAGTAAGACACTGTCTTAAGCACATTGTAGGAATTACCCTGTTTAATCTTTATAACTGCCCTACAAAAGACGTACTGTTTTTAGAAATGGAAAGAGTAAGACCCAGAGAAGTTAAGAAGCCTGTCCAAGGTTGCATGACTAGTAAGCAGTGTAGCCTATGATGCGAACTGTGAACGCAGGCGTCTGACTTGAAAGCCTGTGTTCTTAACCATCATACTATTTCTGTATTGCCTCCCGTTAAATGCTCATGTGTTGTATGCAAAGTGTTATATCGCGACAGGTTGTTATAAAGTGCCCTGCTCTGATTTCAGTGAGCTTTGTGTAATTTTAAGTTACTGTATCCATTTAATTCCATATCAACATGGTTAAAAAGGCTGGAGTTCAAGATCCCATATTGGTTGCCATGGGATTTTCCTAATCAGAAAAGACTTTCGAGGCGAATTTTCACCAAATGACTAAGACTGGGCTGACATTTCATAGGATAATTGTAGAAATAACGGTTTGGTTTATCTTCACATAGTTCTGGTAGTTTGGGGTCAGAAGACCGGACCCGGTTGGGTGGAATGATAGGATACTCCACGGATAGTCAGATCATTATCATTGAGGATGTTTGGCTTAATGCACATAGTTTTAAAAAATTCTTGACAAAGTAAACACTTTGGCACTTTGGTATGTCCCTTGGCAAGCACTCAGTACCTATTTGTTGACCTTAACAAACATGGAGCACAAAAATAGTCCCAGTGTTCAATTGACCACAGGCAGTTAACTCCCTGGGTCTGGTTCCTCAAGTTGTAAACTGAGGAATTGGAATTAAATCCTTTCAGCTCGAAATGTCTAGTCACATGAAGAGTAAGCATATGGTTTAAGTCATGTTTTTCTCTCACCCTTCCAGTTGGAACAGATGGATTTGGAAGTCCGAGAGATACCACCCCAAAGTCGAGGAATGTACAGCAACAGGATGAGAAGCTACAAGCAAGAAATGGGAAAACTTGAGACAGATTTTGTGAGTCAGATTGCACCCTTTGTTGTACTTACCGGTCTTCACACTGGTTTTCATGTCGTTTTTATTGTTGCCCCCACACACCTTGGTCAGCATTAAGTGCATCGTCTTTGGGAGCTTGTGCCAAAGACTTGGGGATCTAAAAATGCTTGTAGAGCTGGCTAATGATGTACTTGAAGGTATGTTGGATTCCTGACTCACAAAATAGATCCAAATCATGTGGTTTTTTGAGTTTAGATAGTATTTATTGGTATTTAGCATTTATTAGAATTTTGAAATCCAATTTTGGGCCTTTTCAGAGTTTGCAGCCTTTAAACTGCAATGTTCACGGGTGGACTTCAGGGGCTCATGAATGTCCTGAAATTATATCAGTATTTTTAGATGTGTGTTTCTATGTGTATTTTTCTCTGGAATAGGCTTCATAGCCTTTCTTATTAGAGTCTTAAAAAGATACATTATACCCCTTCCCCCCAAAAGACAAGAGGAACTCAACTAATAATTTATATAAGGGATCCTTTGTGTTGATTGTCTCATGAGAATATTTAGCTTTCTCTTCCTATATCTCTGAGTTTCAACTGCACCCACCTTATAGCAAATTTAAGAATATAAATTTAAAGATATTGATGTTAAAATTGTTAGTAATTAGAAAGTAACAGGAGTAGAAAAGATACAGGTGAGCAATTCCACTTCTGGGTATATACCCAAGAGAATTGAAAGCAGGATCTTGAAGAGATATGTATACGCCCTTGATCATAGCAGCATTGTTCGCAATACCAAAAAATGGAAGCAACCCAAGTGTCCATCGACAGATGAATGGATAAACAAAATGTGGTGTGTGCATACAATGGAATATCATACAGACTTAAAAATGCAAGAAATTCTGACATATGTTTTGACATGGATGAACCTTGAGAACATTATGCTAAGTGAAATAAGCCAGTCACAAAAGACAAATACTATGTTTCCATTTATTTGAGGTACCTAAAGTAGTGTTTGTAGAAAGTAGATGGGTGGTTGCCAAGGGCTGAGGGAGGGGCAACTGGGTACCTACTGTTTAATAGGTATAGAGTTTCAGTTTTGCAAGATAAGTTGTAGAGATTGGTTGCTCAACAATGTGAATATATTTAACCCTATTGAACTACACACTTAAAATTGGTTAAGGTGGTAAATTTTATATTAAGTATATTTTGCCACAATTAAAAATTTAAATTAAAAAAAAATGTAGATGAGGAAAGATCTGAGCTTTGCCTGTGAGTGACAGGAGTCAGGTGTTGGCATGTAAATGAACTATTATTTCTGACCCTGGGGTCCAAATTCATAAAGAAAGTGAAGAATTTATAAGGATCATTCTGCCTCTGTTCCTTCCTTAGGTGTTTTACTTTTGGAGACTATATCTGCTAGACTACAGTGTACCCTTCCACTATAAGGCCAATGGTACTGAATAGTAGAAATTCCACCTAGAGTCTGGAAATAGGGTGATTTACAGTTTTGCATGTTTATTTTATATTATAATGGATATTTTCCTGAGAAGCTGAGATGGGCTATGTCAGTGACTCTGATGCAATTGCCGTTTAAGTTGTGCGCCTATTAATTAAAAATTAAAATTGGAATCCACGATAGGCCTAAATTCAGAAAAGAAATGTAACTGCCTTGCTTCTGTGCTCTGTACTAGATAAAATCTTCTCTAACCACTTTGTGAAAGGCAGGTTCTCTCAGCAAGAATGTGAGATATGGTGAGAAAATTGGATTGATTTAAGAATTTGACAACTCAAAATTGTACTTAGACAGTTCTAATTAAAGTTAATGTTTTAATATAAATGATGAAAGTAAAATAAAATATTTATAAGGATTATTTTAGTTTGCTTACCTCATCTTCATGAAACGCTTTCCCAAAGATTTTTCTCTTGATTTCTAAATCAACTAAGCATATTAGTCTGCTAGGGCTGTCATAACAAAGTACCACAGACTGGGCAGCTTAAACAACAAAAATTTGTCTTGTTGAAGTTCTGGAGGCTGGAAGTCTGAGATCAAAGTGTTGGCAGGGTTTGTTTCTTATGGGGCCTCTGTCTGTGGCTTGTAGATTGCCATCTTCTCCCTGTATCTTCTCCCTGTATCTTCACATACAAACACAGTCTGTATGTGTTTATGTTCTAATTTCTTCTTCTTATACAGAAACCAGTCATATTGGATTAAGGCTCACCCTAATGACTTTATTTTAATTCATTTAACTCTTTAAAGGCCCCATCTCCACATCAATCACATTCTGAAGTGTTAAGGATTAAAACTTCAGTGCATAAATTGGGGGGGAAATAGTTCAGCCCGTAACACTGAACTTAGTTTTAATCTTTTCTTCTTAAAAAAAAAATTTTTTTTCAGGAATTATATTGCTTCTGTGGCTTGTCAGTCAGCTACCCCATGGTTAAGAATTACATTCCTGAAGAATAGAGTCCTTTAGGTATCATGTATTTGGATAAGCATTTCTCAGATATATTTTCTATTATAAAGAAAAATGGAAACAGCAGCTAGGAGCTAAACATTTATTCTCCAGGCTATCATTAAAAAATTCATGTGTTCATCTGTCTGTTTGCTGCCGCAGCTCTCTTCTGCTGTGTCAGGAAACGTCCTTCGCCACCGCCACCGCCACCTTCTGTTGTACGGGACTCACAGTTTATAAAGTGCTTTGACACGCATTATTCGTTTCACTGTAGGAAGGGTAGACAGAGCAGATGCGGATTACTATCCCCATTTTACATGTGATAGAACCAAGAGGTCCAGCTTGATTATGGATTTCATTCAACAAGTCCTTCTTGAGCCCTGTAGTGTATCAGGCAGTGTCCTAGGTGCTGGAAAAGAGCCGTGACTAAGAGAGAGAAAGTTCTTGCTCTTGTGGAATTTATGTTCTAATGGGGAAGACAAGAAACAAGTGAATACATCTATCTTAATTTCAGGTCGTGATAAATGCTATAAAGAAGATGAGTAAATGGACAGATAGTGACCAGCAGGGCGGTGTGCCCGTTTTGCTAGGGTGTTCTCTGTGCCCGACTGGGAGAGAGGGGTGCCTGTGGTTACAGAAGGGGGGCAGAGGAGAGACCTCTAAGGGCATTGCAGGCGTGGTGAGGACCTTGGCCTCTACTCTCGCTTGATGAGAAGCAATTGTAGGACGTTGAGCAGTGAGTGGTCCTTTGCCTCCTGTTTCACAGCTTTGTCCACTTTACCTTACCTTAACACGTGAGGCATTTGAATAGAATGTAGGAAATATTTATGTAATTCCCTTTTGATTCTTATTTTCTTTTTATATTTAATTCCTTTGTCTTTTTTTTAAATTTTATTTATTTATTTATTTATTTATTTATTTATGGCTGTGTTGGGTCTTCGTTTCTGTGCAAGGGCTTTCTCTAGTTGCGGCAAGTGGGGGCCACTCTTCATCGCGGTGCGCGGGCCTCTCACTGTCACGGCCTCTCTTGTTGCGGAGCACAGGCTCCAGACGTGCAGGCTCAGTAGTTGTGGCTCACGGGCCTAGTTGCTCCGCGGCATGTGGGATCTTCCCAGACCAGGGCTCAAAGCCGTGTCCCCTGCATTGGCAGGCGGATTCTCAACCACTGTGCCACCAGGGAAGCCCTCTTTTGTCTTTTAATGGAATGAAGAATATCTTCTTAAAGACATCTGATAATTTCTTATAGTCATACACCATACCTCAAAGTATTGAATCCCAGGAAAAAATAGTAGAGATTGGTCCTTCGATCTTCAATTGGTCCTTCAGTTGCAATGTTTATTGCAAATGAAGAAGTTCTCTTATTCGCCTTGCAATATCAGGACTTTGGGGGAACATCTATGCCAATGGCGAAAGGTAGAGGACAACTCAGTACTTTTTTCTTCAACCCCATTGTCTGCTTGCTTTCTTCTCTTGGCCCCTCTTCTTCCTCCTCCTCTGCCTGTCCCTCAGATGCCTGGTTTCTTCGGACTTCTTCTCCACTTACCCCACTGTCCTCCTCCTTGTGTTATGATCCGCTCCTGCGGCTTCAATACCACAGCTATAATTCTCTTGCATTTCTCACTCAGAACACCCTACAGCTCAAATTCATATTTCTTACTACTTACTGGGCACTGCTACCGCAGAGTCCTTTAAACACAAACACTTAAATTTGACAAGTACTAGTCACTTCAGAGTGATGTTTTAATTTTCCCCTCTTCATCCTCTTGTGCATCCAGTTGTTCACTGAGAGTTAACAATCCTGTCACTTAAATAGCTCCTGCTTTCATCTCCACTACTGGAAGCCTTCATGTTTCTCAGTCCGGATGATCGTAGTAGCCTTGCCTCCTTCCATTCTTCTCCCAATCTAAACCGCCCTCCACTCCACTCTGGAAATATCTTTCTAGCACACTGATCTGAATATGTCACACTGTTCCACAAAATCCTACAGAGTTCTCATTGCCTGCTGAATTGTTAAAAGCCTAGAATTTGTTGGTTTCCTTTGGAGTAGTGCATCTCAATCTTTTTTTCATTAGCACTCCACTAAGGAATTTTTTAGACTTTTTTTTTCCTAATTGCTCCTCTCTTCCCCAGGAAATTTTAATACCATAAATATACTGTTTGTCTGTACATCTGTTCATGTTCTGTGGCCCTTTGGAGGGCCATGCATCTTTGTAATATTTAAGATTCTTCATCCTCCCAAGAACCAGTTCTTGCCTCTGGGCATAATGTCACCTCTGTTGACAGTGCCTGTTTTAGAGAATGTTGGCCTTTATTTGGGCAAGCAGATAATTTACTAACAGATCCTTTCAAGGCTTATTGTTAACTTTGTTAGGACATGTCTAGAGTAACCTGACTTTTGAGGTTTGTTTTTCTTGGATTCCATTTGAATGACTGGAACGTTCAGTGAATATTCCACCCTCTGTTTGGTCAGAATTGTATCTCCCTGCTTTGGGTGACCTCCAGAATCTCCATTCCACCCATGGCTCCCCAATACATGTCCTCTGTTACACCTCTTACCTCTACATACGCAAGTTCATTTTCAGCCAAAGACTTAACAGGACCCCTTTATAGATTTCTGGAGCTCCTTCTCTCCATTACTCTGCTAAGTTTCATGCATCTCAGCAGTCCCCACCTCCAGTGTCTACCTCCTCAGCTTAGAGACATGCTGGGCTCCATCTGGGCTCCCCACCCCCCGTGCTGGCATCTGATCAGTGCCTGCGGGCTGAGAGCCGCGGTGATTGTAGGGTTCATTTCAAGTCTTCTCTCCTCACAGGATTTCAGTCCTACACTGCCTATTGTCCAGCTTTTTAAAACGATTGCTTCACACATTTTGTCCATTGTTATAGTTGTTTAGAGAGGGAGGGTTGGTCTTGTATCAATTACGCTGTCATTACTGGCATGAAAGTTCAGGAGAGTTTAATGTTTATTAATCCTTAGTGGATAATTGTGTACATCTGAGAATGAAAAAAAAAATAGTCTGCTCTTGACAATGACCTATCATAGAATTTAATCTGTAGCTGACTAAATACATACTTAAAAAATTTTAAAATAGGGGTTATAATTTGCAGTCATAGTTGTGGGAAGGTAAGGGAAATCAGCAGTCATCGCTATGTTCCCTTTTACACTGTTGCTACCCCTGATGATTCTGTTCACTTGCCAAATTCCATTTTTCTTGATTTTTGGCCTCTCATAGCCTCATATTGTTCATTTTGGATTCTTATAGTCTCAGAGTAATAGGAATATTAGGTCCAGAGAAGTTCAAATCCAATCACATTTTTGAGATGAGGAAACGGAGGACCAGGGAGACCAAATGTCTTACCTTAAAGTCACACTGCTGTTTAGAGCCAGGACCAGAATCAAATAACCTAAACACACATTCTGATGTTCTCTCCATGATCCTTTGCAACTCCCTACCCTCAACTTCACATTTTCATAAAAATCAAT
The DNA here is from genome assembly GCF_949987535.1 of Balaenoptera acutorostrata. Classification (NCBI taxonomy): domain Eukaryota; kingdom Metazoa; phylum Chordata; class Mammalia; order Artiodactyla; family Balaenopteridae; genus Balaenoptera; species Balaenoptera acutorostrata. The sequence continues at coordinate 18,052,632 of NC_080079.1, read as the reverse complement.
TTAATAGCTTCTTTGTATATTTGAAAACAATGTAAAAATTAGAATTCATGTATTTAAGCCATTCTTGTAATTTCTTCCTTCAGTATTGGTATGACGTTAGCTAGGGCATGGTCATGTCCAGGAAAATGAACCAGCCAAAAGGAGGAAAAATGTAGTTGAGGATTTTTTCAAGGTTAAGATTATTGTTTGCTTCTTAAGAAAATAAAATCAAGCAAACAAAAACCCCTAAACTTGTACAAACAACAACAAAAAACGAATGTTGTATAAAGTATTTGACCAAGTCTCAGTAAGTAGAAAAAGAAAGGGACAAATAAGTGATGTACCAGGATAAGATTCCCTAAGTCATGAGGACGTGGTATGTTGAATGATGAATGTCTTTTGCATCTGATGTTGTAATACTATGATGCTTACGCCATCTTGTGGCTGATTTGTATAGTTGCATATTTCTTTTTTTTTTTTTTCTGTAACAAAGCTGAACTTCCTTTAAGATGTATACACAGACTACAGGATTTAGGGTGGAGGATTAGCAGTAGAGCTTTTTAGCCCCAGTCTCAAGTTCACTTCTATCCCAGGTCAGTGGTGCCCGAATGCTGACCTTTTCCTGTTTGGCAGGCTATGTGATGTGATTGTTAGACCAGCTCCTAGTGCAGAGCTGTCTACATCAGAGAATGGCACTTCTGTTGACAGTCTCAGCAGTGAGGCTGAATGGTCCTGGGAACCCAACTTCCTGCGGGCTATCGGAGTTGGTCCCTTAGGTCAGGGTTCAAAGGATGTTGTGGAACAGCTTGAAGCTTTCACTGCTACTACCTACACTCGCTCTTTTAACAGGTGAATGGACAACTTGAGTATCCAAGTTTATGACTGAAGCCAGTGGCTGTATTCTATTTTTTTAAGTCTAAGATAGACTAAAGAAGTATAAATGAGAGCGATGAACCCTTTTAAATTATGACTTTTGTTGAAAGGTCAAAAACTTGATGCTTCTATTTATTTATCTTTCCTGTTCTTGTGGCTTCTTGAGATATTTTACTTCTGTTCTGTGGAAGCTGTAGAAAACCATGAAAGCATGTTTTAGAAATTTGGATCATGTCAGTGGTAATATGTTGTAATTATGGCATCAGCTGTCCCTCTTGCAGGAGCATAAGTACATTCTAGAAAGAAATAAGAAAGCCAGACTGGACAGAATCATCCCAGCAAAACCTTCCTCCACTATGTGCACTTAATAAATATGATTTCCATTAAAAAATTACGTTTGTTGTTGGATTCTCTGTAAAAATAATACCTACTCACTATAGAATATTCTGGAAATAAATAAGAGTAGAAAGAAGAAAAAAAATCACCTTAGCCCTATTACCTCAAAGGATTCGTATTTTACATTTTTATTTATTTCCTTCTAATCTTCCCTTCCCCTCTCTTTTGTATAATTTGTTGTTCTATTTTACATAATAATGATGCTACTCGATCCACACTTACAAGGTTCTAACATTGGTACTTTCCATTTCTATAAGTTCTTAATCATTTTAATGGGTGCATAATATTTCAGTCAGTGATATTAGTTCATCTTTTGTTGAATCCTAATATATTTCCATTTATCCCTTCCATAATTTATTGTGCTGCAATGAACGTATTAGAACAGGATTATTTCATCAGGGTCATTTCTCAGAAGGCAGATTATCACATCAAAGGTTATCAACAATATTATAGGTCTAATTAAAATATTCCTTGGAAATATGTTTTTACTGTGATTTATCAGATCATTTTTGTTGTTCTTTCTATGATTTTCTCTGTATCAAAATGTTAAATAAGAGCTAAAAATCATAGGCAGACCAGAGGTAAGTACTTTATGTACATCACTCATTTAACCCATAATTATATGAAAAAGATACTGTCATGATCTGTCATTATGGGGATTTCACAATTCTAGAATTAAATACAACTGAGATTTCTTTTTCTAAGATACTTTTCCATGGAAGATATATTCATGTTGGTAAGGCTAGCAGATATGCATGGCTCTCATATCTGGTCTAAAACTGATCTCATTTTACATTTTCAAAATTTCGTAATCAGAAACTGAAGAATATTTTAGTTATCTGGATATGACTATGATCCCTTTAAGGAAGAAAGTAATACTGTACGTGTACATACATGATTTTACTTGTTTGCAGTTATTTTCTGAGGATGTTGTTTCCTAAGGCCTCGATAGGTGAAATTGTTAGAAAATCATCATGCAGTTGGCCTTCTTTGTTTGTAGGATTCTCATTCCAGGCTTTGACCTTGGTAAATCTTCTACTCACAGAGCCCAGTAATTTCAAAGGCTGACACAGGAAATGGATTCAAAAGTCTGTTTTCAGCTATAGTGATGCCTTCTGGGGCTGATCTGTGTTTGCGTGTCACCCTGGTCTCCTAATTCAGGATGCTGTTAAAGGTTCATGTTCTTGACCCTTCTCCCCACCATGTATTCTTGAATGGAACAGTAGTATGTATTAAATATTTTATCATTGGTCTTATGTACTGAATTTGATGTTGGCCTTAATAGATTTTCTTCCCTTTGGAAACTCTGACACTTTCTTCCAAAGTGACTGTTTTCATGAAGACTGCTTTGGGCCTCAGACCATTGTCTTTACCTCCTGTAGAGCTTTGTGACCTGCAAAAATAACTTCCATGTCCACTGTAGTTACTGGCAAAGTTGAAGTGTGTACTGGTATGGATATATCTCTGTGTGTGCACTCACACATTCTTGTGTGTGTACATTTTTTTTTAATTGGTGTCAGATTCCTGATAAGATATTACAATTTTATTGGAAGACTTTTTTCTATCTATTGATACTTACTAATTTTTTTAATCATTGGAATTAAAGTTTTAGTGCCATTTTATGGTAGAAGGAGCAAATTTTTGTTATGACTTTATGTTATTTCTATGGTTTGAGTTTTCTAAGCAGATGAAGTGTATGTTTTCTGGAAACGGTGCTAAATTGCTTTAAAACAAACAAAAAAGAATGATAAAGCTTATTGGTTTTAATGTAGTTGTGTCTGCTTATAATCCTTCTTAAATGACTTAACAAATTATTATCGACTTTTCTGTTGTTTGTTTGTTTTGCCTAGCCACTTTGATCTTACCTAGGAAATAAAGAGGAAAGATAAAAACAGGTAAGATTTTTGAAAGATTTAACTATAAACTGGTGATAAATTTGGCTTCATTGTTAGTCACTAGATGGCACTGTTTATTTGCAGAGTGCCATTTTTTAAAAAAGAACTGGTAGTAACTGAAATTACTGCTTCATGAATAAAATATTTCTGATGGGATTTGCATTTCTATATTGGCTGAAGACACTGTTGAATGTTTTATTAACCAGCCCAATGCAACTGTCAGCCTATTAAAGAGATCCAATGGTCCCTGTTTAGATAAATAAACTAAATAAATCCAATTCGTCAAATTGTGTTCTTGGCTGTTTATTTTCCATTCTTTTGATGTACAGTTTATTTTAAGTTAAAGCCACATTGGTTTAAAAATTAACGGGAAAATGTTATTTGGTGTTTGGAACATGAAGAAACTAATTGCCATAGTCAAAAAGCCAACTTTGTTTTAATGTTAAATTGTTTGCTCATAAATAGTAAACTTTTTACTGGTTGCTTGTAAACTGTCCCATGCTCAAAAATAGTCTGATATTCTGCAAATACATGGTCAGGGACAGTTATCAAGATTGCGGCACCCCTGTTGAATTTCCCTGGGAGAAGTACTATGTAGTTTAAAAGATAAGCCTTTTACTTGTTTTTTTTGCCTTCGGGCCATGCTCTTTTTTCACGTAGGGTATACTAGTCCTTGGAAAGAAAAGTAGCTAATTGATTTTTAAATAAAATGTCTTTCATCAAAGCACTTGCCAGGCACTCTCCTGGTAAATGCCAAACTTTAAAGTGGGTGACAGTGATGCTGTGATGTTGCTAGGGCAACCAAAGGCCTCAAGACCGTAGCACAGATGCCCGCACGTTCACTGCCCTCTTAAAGCTTATGTTCTAGGAATCTTGAAACTCAAAATTGAACTATTTAATACCACTGACTTAGCTAGAGATTTCATACTTAGGCCCTAGGGTTAAAACATGTTAGAATAAAGCATGTCAGTTTTGTGCTTTGCTTTGCTGAAGTAAGTGAGCAACTGGGAATGACACATCATGGTTCCGACTTTGCCTTCTCATTTCTTTTTTTCATGAATCTTCCATTGCTCTTTATGCCATTCTTATTGTCTTTTATCCAGTTCCACATTTGTGAGGTTCAGAACAAAACTTAAAATGGATTAGGCACTTCTGACTTAGCTCATAGCTTTTAGGAGCATTGAGCTGCTTGTGATGAAGACAGAGCCCTATCTGGTCTCTAGGGTGAAGGTTTTTCAGCTGTGTAGTAGTGGTTGAAGAGTTTTGCTGTGTCAACTAGTTTAAGCTTTCCTGTACAAGAAGTTAAAATGGGGCTAGAAGAGATTTTTTTTTTTTTAATTTTTATTTATTTATTTATTTATTTATGGCTGTGTTGGGTCTTCGTTTCTGTGCGAGGGCTTTCTCTAGTTGTGGCAAGCGGGGGCCACTCCTCATCGCGGTGCGCGGGCCTCTCACTATCGCGGCCTCTCTTGTTGCGGAGCACAGGCTCCAGACGCGCAGGCTCAGTAATTGTGGCTCACGGGCCTAGTTGCTCTGCGGCATGTGGGATCTTCCCAGACCAGGGCTCGAACCCGTGTCCCCTGCATTGGCAGGCAGATTCTCAACCACTGCACCACCAGGGAAGCCCCAAGAAGAGATTTTGCCAGAGACTTTTCTCTTGATTTCAGGTCCTTGGAAACCTACCAGGACATGGACCATGCACACAGATAGTCTCTTTCTGGCTTGTTTTGTTTAACTTTCTGTCCTTTAGTTCTCCCAAATGGAAAATTCATATTTAAGAATAAAACCAAGAACGTATGTGGAGTCAAATTCATCTTCTGGCTTTTCTTTTAAGAAGTTCATCAGATCATGAATTAAAAGCCTTTGCTAGAAATGCCTCTGAAATGCTTAAGTGTGGTCACATTGGGAAACATCAAGAAATGGTACTTCATCCTCATTACACTTTATTAGTTCTTGAGGCGCCTCGTGCCTTTGCAAATTCACAAAAGCTTCTGTAGGTCAAGCTCCATCACAGAAGATTCTGAGGAAATTTACAAATTTTCTCCATTTGGTTCTGTTAAGTATTGTTTAAAACAAGTTATCACTGTCTTGGACTTGGAAATCTGCTGTGAAAATGGTGATTTCTGTTATTGGTTATAAAGAATTTGACCTGTAATTGCATTCTTAAAATGGAGAAAGACTGCTGGATTTTATGGTTTGGAAAGTCACACTGCATGGTATTGGTCTTGGTGTGAAATGTTTAATTACAGAAATGAAATGAGTTTCTTAAAGAGTGTATTCTGTACTTTAAAACAAGGGTGCCCTCTGTTAATCTTGTCTGAGTTTTATTTTACCTGACATCCTTTGACTTTCCTACTGAAACATTGCAACTTTGCATATTAAATGACTGACATTTTTTGTTTCATTGCTTTCTTATTTTGATTTTTTATGTAAACCTAGTCTACAAATAAATTTCAACTGAAGTAAGACTAGGGTTGTCTTATTTATGGCCATATGTAATTTTTATGGTGAAACTTAGAAAGGAGAAAACAATCTCCATTGTTAGAATCTTGCAGATTTCTTTTTAGCTTCAATGAAGTTTAAATTTTTCTACTTTTTTTTAAAGAACGTGGTTCCGCGCTCTCCATTTCAAATGCTGTCTGATCCATGGTCCTTATTTGATGGCTTTATTTACCCTTAAAAAAATATCATACATGTATTATTAGACGTTGGTTAGAAATGGTCTATCTCATATTTTTCTCAAATTGTATGAAGCTAAATTTGGTCATGGACCACTTTGCCAAGAGAGGAAGTGTGAAATAGTGAGAAAAGCCCAAGGAATGTAGACCCAAGACCTCAGACGTGGCATATTCCTTCTGGGCTTCAGTTTCTGGATCTGCAGATTTGGATCGCCTTATCAATTCTGCCTACCTAATGGGGAAATATGAGGACCAAATAAGATAATAAATGTGTAAATACTTTGGGAACTGCACTGATTTATAGTCAGTGGCTTTGCTATGCACAAGTAGTAATCCTAGAATTAAAGAGTTTAGAGGTTAAAGTATCTCCAAGTCAGAATATTCCCTCAATATCCTAAACCTTCCTTCTCAGTGCTTTAAGACAAACTGCAGGAGCTTACACAAAGGATTGAAACATGAAATCTTCCATCTTATTCTCAGATATGACCTTCTACGTTGGATTGCTTTTATATTCTAGCACATTTTATTTTGTAAAAGACATCTTAGAAATTAATCTATGCAAGCAAGGTTTCTCCTTGACCTTGTGGTAATAGAGTCAGAATTAAACATAGAAGAATTATGATACTCTATATTGTTTTATATCGTTTTATTATATGTATCATATTACTAATTAGAGTTATATTTGTACTGAGTTTTTCATCTAGAGTTCAAAATACATGTTGAATTATTTACTTTGAATTTGCTTCCCATCCCTTCCCTAATTTCTAATAACTGACATTTCCCAGAAACTATTAGAAGTCACTGTCTTTGCATTGTTATGTCACTGGCCTAACATACCAGTATTGAGAAGGAGAAGGGGGAAGATTCTGTAGTATCTGTTAAATATTGTCATTAATATCAACAAAGGATTGACTTTAGCATACCTAAAGACAACAACCAAATAGCTTTATAATTAAAAAGTTTCAAATATTGTCATACACTGAGAATTTGGTTTATAATATGCCCCAAATATACAAGGCAGTGTAATACACAGCTAGAAATAATATGGTGGAAGCTGAAATGATTTAAATCAAATTCTCACTAGTAAAAACAAATACTATTAAAATTAATTTCAAACTAAAGAACAAACAAGGAAGCTGCGGAAGAGAACTTTCAAGCTGCTGTTCTTTCTATTCATTTCATTCTTTTTAATTTTAGTGGTTTTCAATAGTTTGTTGTTGTTTTGGTATAGATTACTAAAAACAACTTACATATATTTAGTACTTATCATGCATCAAGCATTGTGCAAGAGAGCAAAAGATGAATAAGACATATTCTTCAAGGGGCTCGTAGTCAATAACTGTCTTACTCAGGTAAGTGAAATGATGGAGGTTCTGATGGGAGAGTATGTGAAAGGGCACACTTTCAGGGAGGGACATCCAACCCAGGTGTTTGTGTAGGAATGAAGTGGGGTTGTGAGGGAAGGCACCCACACTGAGACTTGAAGGGTGAGGAGGAATTTGAGAGAAGCAGGGTCTCCTCAGGTTGAAAGAATAACATAAACAAAGTGGGGAGTGGAGGAGGATAATATTGTGGAAGGGGGGAAGGGGAGGCCTAGAGTGTTTGATATCCTCCAGGTTTAACATGTGGGACTAGAGCCTTAGTTCCCAAACTTTGCTACACGTTAGAATCACCTGGGGGTCTTTAAGAACTCCTGCCGCCTAGCGCCCACTCCCAGACGTTGTGGTTTAATTGGTCTGGGCTGTGAATTGGGCATCAGCCCTTGATGAGCCTGAGAGCTCGGCAAAGCCTTGCCGGTTAAGTTGAGGAGCTTGGCCTTTATCTCATTTGTGATTAGAAGTGATTGAAAGATTACACATGCTGGGTAATGTGCTTGCTTTATATTTAATGAAGCATTTAAAACAATGAAGCTCTTTCTTTCATTTGAGTTGCAGTGCCGTTTAACTTGCTTTCATTCTTTTTCTCTCAAATCTTCAATGCTATTCTTTTAAATACTTTTTTTTTAACTTGGCAAAAGCCAGTATCTTACAGTGACAGTTACCCACATGTCTTTTGCATCAAATGACTTTAAAAATTAATTTCTTTTTGGTTTAAAATTAGGTACCATGATAGCCATTATTTGGGGGAAACAGGTGCCCTAGCATGAATAATTTTTCTCCCTAGGTGGCAAAACAAATATTTTAAATTCTCACTTGAGCCTAGAAAAAAATAAAACCCTCAGCCTTTAATCTCATACAACTAAATAGACTGTGCCTTTGACCTCTGACCTGAGGTCAATGCCAATAGAACATCTTCATGTGAATTTTTTGTTTATAAATATGCACTTTGCTTTGGAAACAGGTATATTAATTCCCTTGTAAGAACAGAAATATGATTATAAAAATTATATATATATATATATATATGTTGTTTCCGGATTTAGTAGGAAAAAACTATGTGTATATATATATTTTTCCTTCCCCCTGTGATGTCTTGCAAGACTGATTGTAACTTAATTTTGTAAAGGAATTGTCAAGAAATTGCTAGTAATCTCTAATCAGAGAAAAAGAAGTATGGATGTGGCAGATAAATAGGATTCTGTTATGGCCAACATCTTCATTGATCTTAGCAGAATTGCTCTTTGCCTCCCCTGTGTCTGTATTTTCTCTTGGCAGTAAGCCGAGTGAATTTGGAATAGAAAGAAAGAGAGACAATCTACTTGGTTCCAAATGATGATAGCTGTGCATTGGTGTGTGGAAAATAACTTACAACTTGATAGTAGAATTACTAGAGGATTTCTCTTGTTTAGGGAGAAAATTGAAGTTCTTTTTGTGGCCAGGTTGGAGAACTTCTAATTTAATATAACCCATAGTTTATGATATCAATTTAAATCTTATCATCATATCAAATGGTATTTTAATTATGAAATAACTTTTAAGCTATTTCTGAACTGCAGTCAAAAAGGACTCAGATTAGGAAAAAAATACTGTCCTGAGCCTTAATTGCTATTTTTTTTTTTTTTTTTTTGGCCACACTGCGGCATGTGGGACCTTAGTTCCCCAAGTAGGGGTTGACCCCGTGCCCCCTGCAGTGGAAGCACAGAGTCTTAACCACTGGATTGCCAGGGAAGTCCCTTTAATTACTACTTTAAAATCTATTCTGTTTCTTAAAGTAAAATAGTTATTTTCTCAGGTTTTCTTTAAACATAGTGAATTGATTGAAGAGTCTTGGTTTATGGTTATATTGTTTTGCTATAGACTCTGCAGTCAGAGAAATTATCATCATGAAAGTATATAATTTCAAGATGTTATCATTATAAGATTCACAAACTTACATCTTTTTAGCTAATTATTACCCACTCAGGTAGATTCTAAGGCAATAATGCTTCTATGTGTTTGGAAATATAGATTTGGGGTGAGATTTTTGTCAGTGCATTTTATAGCTGAGAGGGCTTTCTATTTCCCTAGTCTGTTCAGGGACTATCAAAGTAGCAAAATTATGTTTTCTAATTCAAACGGAATGTGGCCATAGATGGCACTGTGGCTCACACTGATACTTAACATATACCATATTGTGGCATTTTCTGAGAGAAATTTCTGAGACCAAAATCATCTACAACAGTCCCTTTGTAATAAAAGTTTACTTTTCACTCTGAAGAGGAATGATTTTAAACCCGGCAGAACTAGAAATACTAACTATATATATATATTTTTAATTTTTATTTATTTATTTATGGCTGTGTTGGGTCTTCGTTTCTGTGCGAGGGCTTCCTCTAGTTGCGGCAAGAGGGGACCACTCTTCATCGCGGTGCGCGGGCCTCTCTTGTTGCGGAGCACAGGCTCCAGACGCGCAGGCTCAGTAATTGTGGCTCACGGGCCTAGTTGCTCCGTGGCATGTGGGATCTTCCCAGACCAGGGTTCGAACCCGTGTCCCCTGCATTGGCAGGCAGATTCTCAACCACTGCGCCACCAGGGAAGCCCCTAACTATATTTTTTAACGTTAGTAAATAGAGCATGAGCAGCTGTATTTCTTGAGCCCTCAGAAATGTTTTTCAAAATGGGGTATTAATACTATCTCTGCAAAATGTTTTTACATAGGTATAGCGCTTAGAGAATGCCAGTTAAAGTACGCCCATGACTCTCATTCTCATCTCCCAGAAAGCATTATTGAAACCTTGCCATTAAATCAAGGCATTTTGTCTTTTGAATTCTGTCATGGCTGGGGCTAAACAACTGTCACTGGCAAGTGACAAGAGGCATAGACAGCAGGGAAAAGGAAAAGAGAGAAAGTAGGAGCAGGGGAAAATAAAAGTGTAAGAGAGAGGGAGGGAAAATACCAGGTATGTACCAGAAGGGTGAGGTGCTGGCAGGCAGCAACTGCCTCGGGTGCCAGTTCGTTGAGACTAATGCAGTGATCTGCTTACTCCTGCTATATCCTGATACTTTTATTAATGTCTTTTTGGAATCTAGGTAGTAGTAAGAAATATCTCAAAGTACAAACTGATGTCATTAGGTTCACATTTGCCTAAAGAATTTTTCAGTTCTCCAATTTCATAACAAAATCCATAAATATTTACAAATTTATGGTTTTTTTGTTTTGGTTTTTTTGCTAATTATTCCTCCCTCAGGTAGATTCTAGGGAAATAAACTTTCCATATGTCTGGAAATATAGATTTGCATGCAGATCTATCACATGCAAATAGTCAGAAGACTCCACACGTGAAGGAATATTAAGTCAATTATATTTTTGTACTCCATGTCATAAACTTGGGGATCTGATGCATTTCTACCTTGATGTTGATATTTTAGTAAAGTCAGGATGCTTGCTTTTGGGGGCAGAAATGATATGATCTTTCTTTTCACTGAATGCTAGTGGTAATGGGTAGTTTTCCTCTTTGGTCTAGAGCAGAGTTTCTCAACCTTGGTACTGTTGAAATTTTGGACTGGATGATTCTTTGTTGGGGGTGGGAGAAAGGTGTCCTGTGCCTTGCAGGGTGTTTAGCAACATCTCTGGCCTTTACCCACTAAATGCCAGTGGCCCACTTCCACTCCACCCCAGTCGTGACAATCAAAAAATGTCTCCAGATATTCCAGATGTCCCCACTGAGGCAAAATTATCCCTGATTGAGAACCCCTCAATCTAGAATGATCGCTGATAGGGCTTTTAAAGGGAGAGGGAGAGAGAACTAACTATTGAGGGCCTCTAATAGGTCAGCTACCATGTTGTATATCATTTATTCTTCATGGCCAGTTTATAATTCAGTCATACAAGGTTATGAAAAGCTGACACTTTCCCAAGGTCACATAATTTGGGTCCAGGACTTGAAATCAAACCTATCTGACTCTAAAGCTACTAACTCATACTGCTTTATAGCATTTCTCTTTAAAGAGTCACTGAAGTCTCTGTTAGTTCCAGTGTGTCCAGAAAAAGAAAACTTGGTTCAATAACTAACCTACATTTATTTCAAATAGGCTGTAAACCAAGAGAAGCAGGTGATGTAGTGGAAAGTACGCTGGATTAAGCATCGAAGTTCTGGCTTTGGGTGTCAGCTCTGATACTAACTAGCTGAGTGCCACTGGGCAAGTCACTGTGCCCTGGCTTCTTCAACTCTGAAACGCGGGTCAACCTCCACATTGTCTATGCGAGCTTTGTTATTTAACAATTTTGAATGTGGGAATGCTTGGCATTTTAAGACCAACAAAAGTTTTCACGTTGCTTTAAAACCATTCTATATGCAGTTTAGGACAATAGGTGTGCTTTGGAACTCTGGGCTCACTTTACCTGTTAGTCTCATATGGATATGTCTTCCATTTCTACAATACCTAGCCCATTATTCATCTCCTTTGTGAAGTCTTTTCTAATTATCTTTCTGTCGTGATAGATTTTCTTTACTTCCCATTTGCCTTGGCACTGATGTTATTAACCTGTACCAATGTACACACTGTTTCCATGTCAGAGCTGAAATGACTTACTGATTTTCACTTACTTATGTTTTATTACTCCAGCCAAATTATAAGATCTTCAAGAGAAAAAACTGGGTATTCCACTTTTAAGTTTTCTGAAGTAGTTTATAAATGCTGTACATAGTAGGTACTCAATAAGTGCCTACTGAATTAAATTTAAGAATTTGTAATTTTAAAGCAAATCTTTTTCAGATGAAACATCCATGATACATGGTGGGCACACAAAACATATAAGTATTCCAACAAAACATCAAGTGTGAATTGTTCTTTAAGCACAATTTCTGTTTAACTTTAGTGGAGCAAAATAATAATGCCATGTGTTGAAATGTATTTTTTCTCTGTTCTGACTCCTTTTAAATTTCTCAGACCTGGGAATTAAGATACTTTAAGAATGAAGTTTCTGAAATGCTCCATTGGGTACATCTTTTCAGAAATAGCCATCTGTAGGAAAATATGACATATTCATTGGCAGAGAAGAGCTGATAAATACAATTTGATGTAGTGTTTCAGCAAGCATTTCAATAACTTTTTGACATTTTCCTGTAGTCCTTATTTGCCTTATCAATAGTTATAGTGACATATGATTGTCAACTTTTTATATTAAGACCAAACTAATAAATTAAATATGTTATGTTTATATCTGATGAAAGCTGATGTTTTGGAAGGGTGTTAAAATACACTGACAGGTCCTGTTCATAAGCTCCTTTGGTATAAATATGCAGATGGCATCTTTAGATATTGTTTGTACACATGCAGATAGAAAGTGTTGACAACGTAACAAACGCAAATGTCAACCTCACAATTTAACCTTTCTGTGTAGAAAAAGATGTTAGTTTTAAGTTATGTGTATCTTTTAACTTTATTTCAAAGTTTTTATTATTTTTTAGCCTGTTATCACTACTGTTTCATGTACGGCTGAAAGCAGCCATTGCAAGAAGATTTACGCTTGAGAGCTTTTCTCTGTCATGCTCCTACTTCAACAATTGCAACTGTACAGATGTATTTATTTTTCTAATTCTTCAGGTTATTTTCCGTGTTGTTTCCTATCTCCTGAATCTTCTTGTAGCATCCTTCTATTTACTGTTACAAAATATTTGGGGTTAATAAGAAAGCCTAAGGAAAACATTATGAACCCCGCCTCCCTGCCCCACACATACTTTATGTTAAAGCATTTCTTACAACACTTTGCCACACTTATGTCTGTGCTAAGATCTAACAGAGTGTCGTGCAGCACTTTTTAAAAATTTTGGCTTATAGAGGCTCATATGGGACAGCAGTGGGTAGGCTGGAAAGAGAACTGGGTATTCTAGTTAGGAGAATATTCTAAGAAAGAATATTCTTCTGCTTAAATGCTATCGAAAACTAGTCGTGTACACCTTTAAATCCAAGATAGTAAGATTTTATAGTCATTGCATGCAGAAACCATTAGAAATAATACCACAGGTCCACATGTACCCCCCAGAATAAATAACCCTTAAGATTCCCTGAAATAAACATCAGATTAAAGATACTATCATTTCCGAACCTACACACAGGCCTTTTTTCTCCTTGACTCCGTGGCCAATCCCTAGGCCACATCATTTCTGAATTTCCACATCCACGTACTTCTGTTTACTGCATATCCTTGATTTTATCACACTTACATCTCCTCTTACTTCAGTGCATGTGTGTGGACCTGTTAAAACAGTAATATATCAGAGATAATATCACTTTTTTAGGGGGTAAAGTAACCTTAGAATAAGGGGAATTGTGTAGGCATATATATCTTATAAATGCTCTGTACCTGGGTTGAGAAACACTATGATAGAGTTAAGAAACTTTTTAAGAGGGGGTGTTTCTACAGTATTGCTTCTTTAAGGACTATAGTAATGTATCGTTTTTCGAGCTAGTGATTCTTTATTTTTTAATTTTTAAAATATATATCTTAAAACTGTAGTAATTTATTTATTTATTTTTTGGCCATGCCGCAGCTTGTGGGGATCTTCATTCCTCGACCAGGGATTGAACCCATGCTTTGTTTCCACTTAGTCTTGTTCCTCCAACTACATTATATACTATTTTAGAATAGGAATTGTGATTTCTCATGCTATGTGAGAGCCTATAAATTCTAAATAAATATTTGTGAATTAACAGATGAATAGGCATATCATGTCTATTCATGATATTTTAAGAGAAAATAAAAATAGTTGTCCAGTTAGCTAATCTCTGTGGTAAGTGAAGAGAGTCAAGTTGGACTGTGTTATGAAATATACATTACAATGCAGAGCTTTCCTAAGTTGGGGTAAAATGCCTGTCTTCTTCTTGATTAAAATATAGGACTTGGCTATCCCATATCAACCAGAACCAGACCCAAAGACATTAGTTAACAGAGTGTAATCATGTCCACCGGTTCCTAAAAAAGATTAAGATTGTTTTTTCTTTAAAATAGTACATTTTTTATATTTAATTTATCATACCCCAAGCAAACAATCTTCTATATTTAAAATATAAAGCAAAGTAATCACAACACAAACTTTAGTTTTATAACCTCAGCAGCTGTATTTGTTTAAAATACTTCATGGGGTTTTGTTTTTCCCATCTTTCTTAAGTTGTTAGAAATTTTCTGAGTTCTTCCTTTGTTTCTGAAAATATATAACTTTCTCACTGGTGAGTGCAAAAGGACCTTTCTGTTCACAAATTGGCACCCATGATTTTAAATTCACAGCGTGCATTATCCAACCCCAACTGCTGTTGCCTTCATCCTGTCCATTCAGGCAGCTGACAGTCACAGTCAGAAGTCAGGATTATGGCTCCTCCTTTTCCAATACTGAAAATATTAACTACAGATTAGCAGTAGTTAAAACCAGGAGTGCTCAATTGAATTCTTTGTGGTATTTGAAAAACACACACACAAAAACACAAGTCAAGAACTCCCCTGGGGAGACTGGTCTGCAGGCCTGAATCGGGTCTCAGGTGATTCCAGTGTACATCTTTACAAAAGAACCATTAAACTAATGTTTCCCAGTCTTTTCACTACCAAGAAAACCAAATCAAAAACATTTATTAAAGAAGCATTGATTTCCATAATTTTTAGATTAACATAGGTGGGAAGATAGAATTTTAAATATTTGAGTGAAGTCAAGGTTTGTTAAATCAGTGTGAGAGAACTGAGTTCATATAATACTAGCTTAAACAAACAAAAATTCTGATGTTTGATTAGGCTTTGTAGTCTTGTACTGGCTAAGTATATGATCACCACTAAACTTTCTGAAATATTGAAAGCATCTCATGAGCCCTTGAGTACCTTTCTGGATATCTGGTAGAGCAGGAAGAGAGAGCAAGGCTGAGAGGTAACGGAAAGTGTGTTGATGACTAGACAGACAGAACTGCACATTTCAAGAGTGAAGCTAGATAGTGCCTCTCGGAAAACAAAGGAAGCTGGAAATGTTGACCTTCCAGCCGCATCCTCTCTAAATTGAAGAGGAAGAGGAAGAAGGAGCTAATGTTTATTGAGTGCTCATTACGTACCAAAACCTGTATTAAGGACAGTTTGTATTTTGTCTCTTCAGAAGCCCTACGAAGTTAGATGTTAAGACTGTTTTAGAGATGAAGAGACACATCCTCAGTCAGATACAAGGTGGTTTGCCCAAGGTCATTGAGCTGGTCAGTGGCTGAGCAAGAATGAAAAACCAAGATTCTTTGATTCTGTATCCAGTGTTCTTTCCAATATACCACTCTGTCTTCTAAATGTGCTTCCTGCCATGGTCCAGTTTTTTAAAAGTCATGTAGGACCCTGGCTACATGAAGAACATCTCTCTGGTCTTCATTTATGGTTGGTTCAATATTTGTGGAATATTAAGTTGTAGGGAACCTCATAACCAATACTCTAGGAATGTCTATGAGTTCTCTAGAGCCCAAGAGTTGCGTATACTGTGAAAAGAAAGATCTACTGGGGATCCTAAGGCTCAGTAGTCCCAGAAATTATGTGATAGGTCACAATAGCGTATCTTATATATTAACAAAGAATTTTTTTTAATAAAAGAAAAAAGACCTTAAGTTCCTCAAAGTTATTATTTAATTTTATTCTTGTGTATGGAACTTTTGCCTCTCTCTCAGCTCTCCGTTTCCTCCTTCGGACAATGAAGTGGTTAGACTAGACCAGTAGTTCTTAAAGTAGACCAATAGATCAGTAAGTGGGAATCACCTGGAGGGCTCATTGCTGGGCCCACCTGAGAGTTTCTGGTTCAGAAGGCCCAGTAAGGGGCCTGGGGATTTGCATTTCTAAAGAATTCCAGGTTGGGACTTCCCCCGTGGCACAGTGGTTAAGAATCTGCCTGCCAATGCAGGGGACACGGGTTCGAGCCCTGGTCCGGGAAGATCCCACATGCCGCGGAGCAACTAAGCCCATGCACCACAACTGCTGAGCCTGTGCGCCACAATTACTGAAACCCGCATACCTAGAGCCCTTGCTCTGCAACAAGAGAAACCACCGCAATGAGAAGCCCGTGCACCACAACGAAGAGTAGCCCCTGCTCGCTGCAACTAAAGAAAGCCCGTGCGCAGCAATGAAGACCCAGCGCAGCCAAAAATAAATAAATAAATTAAAAAAAAAAAAAAAAGAATTCCAGGTTGAGGCTGAAGCATCATCCTGGGACCACACTTTGAGAGCCACTGGAGGAGATGATCCATAAAGTCTCTTCCAGCTCTAAAATTTATCTGATTCAGCTTGTCAATTTCCTGGACTTCTTGGAAGATAGCTGTATCTTCCACTTTGAAGATGTATGCCTTGAATCTCTGCTTTATTTAATTGTGTTTGTTGCCCTTTCTAGTCATAGTGCAAGTTCTTTTCCCTTAGAAATTATTTCCTTTCCCCACCCCCGCATTTTTCGTGTACTGCCAAACAGAATGTTTGTTTAACTAATGTTAGTGCAGTGCATTTCCAGAGCTGCCCTTTGGGGAAATTTAAATGAAATTTTAAAGTATCATTAAGAATGCAAATAATAAATTCTTTGATTAGCTGTAGGCATCTTTACATTGGGATGACTAAAAAAGGTTCTGGTTAATTAGAAGTAATTTGTTAGAAACCTGAATCCTCTCTTTTTCTCTCTCAGATTAAAACTCAGTTCCCAGCTGGATGCTTATAAGTGCAGGAAATGTAATTGTCAGATGATTAATTGCAAAAGATAGATAATTAGAGTTCATATGATGTGTCAAATATGGGTAACCAAGAGGTTGACTACAGGTTGAAAGAGAACAGCTGAAATCTAGATTGTGTGTTGTGGCTATCAATGGGTGATTTACCTTTACCACCAGAGCTTGAAGAAAGGGTTAGGTAGAAAAAGCAGTTTCCTAAACCTTGCCTTTTATTTTTTATCCCATTTTGGGCAAATTCTTCCTAATAAAAATTACTAGAAAAGAGTTCCCATTACCTGAAATCAGGCTTAGAACATTAAGCTGTTGCTGAATTACCTTTTCTAATGTCAAATAAAGGATTTGGGATTTGTAGCTGTATTTCAGTACCATATGTATTTTTAAACTCCATTAAACCTATCTTAAATATTTTTTTCCCTAGTTGTAATGGCTGGCTTTTATTTCCTAAAAATAATGACCAAATCTTATCTCCTTTGAAATTAGTATCTCTTGTACCTGGAAGTTAAATGTTTTCACTGTAAGCATTGGATTCCAAATGTAATAGTTTTGCCTTCAAAAAAGAAAATGTACTTATGATATTTCTTTAAAAATCATCCATCGAAAAAATAAGCGAGTTGGAAAAAAAAATCCTACAGCCTGTCAGTAATTAAATTAGCCATCTCTATTCTGGCTCACCTGTTGGTTTATTTAAAATCACAATGAAATTAATAGAAACTAGATTTTTCTCCTGCATTTGTAAATGGGACTTTCTCCATCTTCTAAACTTTGTATTTTTACTGAAGAGTTTTTCAGCTCTCAGAAATACTGCTTTACAAATTCAGCTAATGACCCAAACCCAGCTTGTTTGTTGTGTAGGAGTTGTATTAAAATAACTCACTGTATGAGTATTGTCATTAATGATATGCTCATTTTGATAATGGGGCTGCAGATTCTTAGTCTGTAGTCCTTGGGGAGATGCTACAATTTTTTTTTTTTTAACCAAGTATTGTTCTGGCTCCTTTCCTTGATTGGCCCAGAAATAGCAATCAGCTGGGGAGCAGGATGACATGCCTCTTAGCGATCCCTTTGATCTTTGAGATGAGTATCAACATTGTATGCTTCCTAATGGAAGTGTAATTTAATGAAATCTATTGGGTAAACATACTTCAGATGTTCAAAGGAGGTGACAAAATTTTTGCTGGCAGCCAGGACCTGGCGGCTTTCCAGCTTGCCTCTAGCTGCTATGCATATAGCATTGAGAAAGGCACTTAAAATAGGAACACAAAGTATTACTTTCATTGTGTTTCAACCCCCCTGCCTGCCCTCCCCTACCAATTTCTTTCCCTTAGGTTTATTTTTGTGGTATTTCTGTGAGTACCCTTTGACATATAACCTTTCCTATATAAAGTGGCATGTGAGATTTGATCTTTTTATATTTTTCTTGTTTTATTTTATGACGCCAAGAGTAGTACATTGGGTGTATGGCACCTAAGTCAGGAGAAACTGTAGCCATGCGACTTCCATAGAACATCCTAGAGGGAAAAAGGCGCTCTGTAAAAAGTACATATTTTCAGTATTGGTGGATTAAATTAAACATCTATTTTGGGGAGGAGATGATAGAGCGCTTTTGTTTTAACAATCCTTGAGGAAGTGTGATGGAAATAGACATATAGACATCAGGAGTCGGGGACCTGACTAATCTCAGCAATGTCACTTTCTAGCTGTGTCGTGTAGGGCCAGTCACTTACTTTCTCTGGGCCTCAGTTTCCTTAGCTGTAAAATAGATTGAATTAGATAATTCCAAAGGTCATTTTCAGCTCCAAGATTTTATGATTCTTTTTAAAACTGAATATCACCGTCCAATAAAAATATTATGGCAGCCACACGTGTAATTTTAAATTTCCTAGTAACCACATTAAAAAAAAAAGCAGAAAGAAAGAGTTGAAATTAATTTTAGTAATATATTCTACTTAACCCAGTAGATCCAAGCAAAATATTATCATTTCAGTATGTAATAAGTTTTAAAAATTATTGAGATATTTTACATTCTTTTTTTCTTTCTAAGTCTTCAAAAGCCAGTGCATATTTTACACAGTGTATTTCAGTTCTGACTATCCATATTTCAAGTGCTCAATAATCACATACGGCTGGTGGCTACCGATTTGGACAGCAGCTCTAGATGCTACAATCCAACTATTCCAAACCACATTCCCAGGAGACAGTTGGGCATGAAAATAAAGGTTCTGAGGCCTCCTCTAAACCAGTGGTTCTCAACTTTGGCTGTACCACCCAGGGAGCTTTAGGAAGTACTGCTTCCTGGATACCCTTGGTCTAGGTGGAGCCAGGGCACAGGGATTTTTAAAGCTTCCCAGGTGACTGCAATGTTCAGTCCAGGCTGAGAACTGCTGCACTAGCCATAATGCCCCCAAATGCAGCTGTGTTGTATTCCATAGATGCCCCACCATCAAGGAAGCCTCTATAACCTCCAACCCCACTGTCTACACCCCACTTTCTAGGTAATAAGGAGTATATAGGATCTTTAGATCAGATCCAAAATGTCGACACTCAGTATACCATAAATTAAGGGACTGATAGATTTTGTTTCTTCCATTAAAAATAAGGATGTGATACATAAGAGAGTGTGGACACTGAAGGGTTTTCAGAACAATAACAGCAACAAAAAATCATGTAAGGTATAAGAGGAGCCTTTGACATATAAAAACTCTTAAGTCTTATAATCTCAAATTCTGTGCAGTATATGAGGCAACTTCCAATCAATTGATACTCCTTTTTTTAATATAGTTTTAGATTTTTTCTTAGATAAAAGTTTATTTCCTTATAGTCCAGCTTCCTTTTAAAAGAATAGCTTTATTGGCAATTCCCTGGTGGTCCAGTGGTTAGGACTCCACACTTCCATTGCAGAGGGTCCAGGTTTGATCCCTGGTCGGGGAACTAAGATCCCACAAGCTGAGCTACACAGCCAAAAAAAAATAGCTTTATTGAGGTATAATTTATATACTATAAAACTTTCCACTATAAGTACACAATTTAGGGATTTTTAGGATATTTATACAGTTGTGCAACCACTACCACAATCCAGTTTTTAGAACTTTTTTTTTTTAATTTTATTTATTTATGGCTGTGTTGGGTCTTCGTTTCTGTGCGAGGGCTTTCTCTAGTTGCGGCAAGCGGGGGCCACTCTTCATCGCGGTGCGCGGGCCTCTCACTATCGCGGCCTCTCCTGTTGCGGAGCACAGGCTCCAGACGCGCAGGCTCAGCAATTGTGGCTCACGGGTCTAGTTGCTCCGCGGCATGTGGGATCTTCCCAGACCAGGGCTCGAACCCGTGTCCCCTGCATTAGCAGGCAGATTCTCAACCACTGCGCCACCAGGGAAGCCCCACAATCCAGTTTTATAACACTTCCTAGAAGTTCTCTCATGCCCATTTATAGTCAGTCTCATTCCCATTCCCAATCCCATGCCACTGCTGATCTGCTTTCTCTGTATATAGTAGTGCCTTTTCTAGAAATTTTGTATAAATGGAATCATTTAATGTATCGAGCTTCTTTCACTTACCATAAGATTTTTGAGGTTCCTCTCTATTGTAGTATGTATCAATAATTTGTTTTTATTACTGAGTAATATTCCAGTGAATAAATATGTACCACATTTTATTTATCCATTTACCAGTTAATGGACATTTGGATTGATTCTAGTTTTTTACTGTGACTCTGCTGTGAAAATTCACACACGTGTGTGTGGAAACATGTTTTCATGTCTCTTGGGAAATTACCTAGGAGTGGAATTGCTGGGTCATTTGGTAAATATATGCTTTTCAAGAAACTACTACATTGTTTCTGAAGAGATTATACCATTTTGTATTCACACCAGCAATATATATGAGGATTCCAATTTCTCCATATCCTTGTCAGCACTTGGCATTGTCAGTCCTTTGATGGTAGCCATCTAGTGGGTATGTAATGACATCTCATTGTACTTTTAATTTGCATTTCCCTAATGACTATTGATTTCGAGCATCTCTTTATATTCTTACTAGATATGTATATATCTTTGGGAAATGTCTGTTTAAATCTTCTGCCCATTTTTTCTTAGGTTGTTTGTCTTCTTATGATTGAGTTTCGTGTATTCTGGATGCAAGTCCTTTATCAGATATGTGGTTTGCAAATATTTTCTCCCAGTGTGTGGCTTGTCTTTTCATTTCCTTAATGATGTCATTTGAAGTACAAAAGTTTTAAATTTTGATAGTGTTTAATCTATTAATTTTTTAATGGATTGTGCTTTCTATATTGTATCTCACAAATTTCTGCCCAACCCAAGGATACAAAGATTTTCTTCTAGAAGTTTTAGAGTTCTAATTGTTATATTTAGGTCTATGATTATTTCAAATTAATTTTTTTTGTATGGCATGAGGTAAAGTATCTCAGTTATTTATTTCTTTTTGTATATGGATATCCAATTGTTCCCACACTATTTGTTGAAAAACTTATTTTTTCCCCCATTGAATTCCCTTGGCTCTTTTGTAGAAAATCAGATGAGCATAGTGTAAGGGTTTATTTTTGGACTGTCAGTTCTGTTTCAGTGTTCTATATGTCTGTGTTTATGCCAGTACCACAGTGTTCTGATTACTGTAGCTTTACAGTAAGTTTTGAAATCACATAGTGTAAGTTCTCCAACTTTGTTCTTTAAAAAAAAAAAAAATTCTAGGTTCTTGGCATTTCCATTTAACTTTAAGAATCAGCCTGTCAATTTCTTTGAAAAAGTCTGCTGAGATTTTGATAGGTGATTCATTGAATAGAATCAGTGTAGATCTATATGGGGGAAATTGCCATCTTAACAATATTAAGT
Source organism: Balaenoptera acutorostrata (assembly GCF_949987535.1). Lineage (NCBI taxonomy): Eukaryota > Metazoa > Chordata > Mammalia > Artiodactyla > Balaenopteridae > Balaenoptera > Balaenoptera acutorostrata. The sequence goes on along the minus strand of NC_080079.1, from coordinate 18,030,895 downwards.
CTTCCAATCCATTTATTTGTTTGTTCTTTAATTTCTCTCAGAAATGTTTTAGGTTTTTAGTATATGGTTCTTGTACTTCTTTTGAAATTTATTTCTAAATATTTTATTATTTATGATACTGTTGTGAATGAAGTTTTTTCTTAATTTTAATTTTTGTTTGTTCATTGTTAGTACATGGAAATATACTTGATTTTTGTATATTGATCTGTATCCTGCAACCTTGCTAAACTTGCTTAATAATTCAAGTAGTTTTCCTTGATTCTTCTGAATTTTCTACATAAAAGATCATGTCAACTGTGAATAAAGACAGTTTTGCTTCTTTGCAATATGTGTACCTTTAATTTTAATTAATTATTTATTTATTTGCCTTTTTATGCTGGCTAAAACCTTCACTACTGTGTTGACTAGAAGTAGTGAGAATGGATTTCCTTGTCTTGGTCCAGTTTTTGAGGGAACATATTAATATTTTTACCATTAGATTGATGTTAGCTGAGATGTTTTATAAATGTCCTTTATCAGGTGGAGGAATTTCCCTTTTAATCCTAGTTTGTTTTCAGTCTGTATTATAAATGAGCGATGGATTTTGTCAAATGCTATTTCTGTGTCTATTGAGATGATCATGTGGTTTTTGTCCTTTGTTGTGTTAATATGATGTATTACATTAATTGATTTTTAGATGTTAAACCAGCCTTATATTCCCAGCATAAATCCCACTTTGTGATATTATATAATCTTTTGTATATGTTGCTGGATTTGGTTTACTAATATTGTGTTAAGGATTTTTACATTTATATGTTGGTCTACTGTTTTCTTATCATACCTCTGTCTGGATTTGGCATCATGGTAGTACTGGTCTCTACCAGTGTAAGTTGGGAACTGTTTCTTCCTCTATTTTCTAAATCTCTTTGTGTAGGTTGTTTATTTCTCCTTTAAATATTTGATAGAATTCATCATGCAATGTAGGACTGGGCTTTTCCTTGTAGAGAGATTTTTTACTAATTTAATTTCTTTACTTGTCATAGGTCTATTCTAGTTCCATTTCTTTTTGATTCAGTTTTTTAAATTTATGTCTTTATAACTATTTGTCCACTTCATCTAAATTCTCTAATTTGTTGGTATAAGTTCTTCATAATATTTCCTTATAATCCTTTCAATTTCTGTCAGGACTGTGACAGTGTCTCCTCTTTCATTTTGGAGTTTTGTAATTTTGTCTTCTTTTTTCTTAATCAGTCTAGCTAAAAGTTTGTCAATTTTTTGGATCTCTTTTAAAAAACAACCTTTGGCTTCTTTGATTTTCTCTATTATTTTACCTGTTTTCTATTTCATTGATTTCTGCTCTGACCTTAATTATTTCCTTTCTTCTACTTTAAGTATCATTTGCTTTTTTCTTTCCAGCTTCCTTAAGTGGCAGCTTAGATTATTGATTTTAGACCCTTCTTCCTTTTTAAGGTAAATATTTAAAGCTCTAAATTTCCTAATACCAGCTTCTTTTAAAAATTTAAGCCCATGGCCATTTTCTATATTATATTCCAGATTAATTTTAGTAGGCTAAACTAAAATTTGAAAATAGGCTTGGGAAGCTCTTAATCAGAGGTTTTTTTCCCCTAATACTGAGTTAAATGGTCTTAAGGTCCCAGGAGATATATATATATCATTTCAAGATATATGAAATGCACAAGATGATGGAAATGTTTCTTTCTACGTGCAGTGAAGAGGCCCGAGTGTTCTGCCACCATGCTTTTGCCTTAAAAACATTAGCCAAATAATAGTGGCCACCTGCTAATAGTCCATTTCACTGAAGGGAATAATTCAGCAAAGCCTTTTTTTTCTCTAACTTAAAAAAATTTCCTCTTCAACTCTTAATTTTGAAACTTTTCAAGCATACAGAAAAGTTGAAAGAATAGTACAATAATCGCCTATATGCCTCTACTTAAATTCAGTGGTAACTGTTAAAACTTCCTTCATTTGCTTTCTCTGTCTCTTTCAGAGATACCTTAATTTCTTTAACCCATGTATATTACTGAAGATGGTGTCAAGGATAAACTCCCAGGTTTCTAGCTTAAATAACTAGGTTTTTCAGTGGATGACGCTAGTTACTGAGTTGGGGAAGACTAGTGTGGGACATGTCAGTTTTTTATTTCTCTGTTTGTTTAGTGGGAGAATAGTGGTTGTAGAATCAATAATTTACTCTCAGATGTTTTAAATTTGAGTTACTATGAAACATCCCAGCGGGGAACTTAAATAGCCAGTTGGATATATCAAATTTGAGTTCAGAGGAGAAACTGAGTTAGATCTATTTTGATATTAGCATATAGATATTTTTAAACCTTTAAGAATAGATGAAAATACTTAGGTAGAGGAGAGAGTGTCAGAAGAGTGTTCTTGACCAAGCTCGCAGGAATTATAGCATTTCGAGTTCAAGCAGAGAATGGTTAGAATTGAATTAGAAAAAAAAAAGCCACTGGTGAGGTAGAAGCAAAGCCAGATCATTTCTACAGAGGAGACCATTTAAAGAAAGAAGATATTTCAACCAAGTTGATTGAAGTTAAGTTGATAAGAAGTTACATAAAATGAAGACATAAAAAAGTGTCCACTAGATTGTCTGCATGACACTCTTGACCTTGACTAGAACCTGTAGGTTGAGTGGCAGGAACTAAGATTCAGCAAACCCCTTTATGTTTTTCGGTTTTTTCTTTTGTTTTGGTTTGGTTTTTGTTTTTTGCTGCACCGCATGGCTTGCGGGATTTTAGTTCCCTGACCAGGGATCCAACCTGGGCCCCTGCCAGTGGAAGTGCAGACTTCTAACCACTGGACCACCAGGGTATTCTCAGCAAATCCCTTTAAAGCGTGGCTTGGTTACTCGCAACCATAGTCATTGAATAATTTATATATGAAGATCATTAAAATAAAATTACTGCTGTATTAAACAAATTCAGTGTTAAGTTCATTTCACTTAAGCAGATATTTATTAACTACCAATTTTAAGTCATTTAAATGGTCATGATGATGCAGATTGTGTTCTGATAAAATGGACAGTACAATTTTTGGTCAGTGTCATCCTGGCTGTGTTGCTGACAGAGAACTATTTCAGCTAAGAACTTAAGTTTATTCTGAATATTTGGGTAGAGCACTTAAGTGTGATCATGACCACTTACTAGTTTTTTTCAGTAGTTATTTACATCTCTTTTATTTCCAACCATACAGCCGCCAGTTGGACCAAAGTTTAAAACAAATTGCCTTAAAAAAAAAAAAAAAGCCTGTTGGTTATTCTTTCTTCAGCAATGGAAGGAGGCGGGTAGTAAAAGAAAGGAAACATTTGAGTAATGTGATTGGATTGATTATATAAAGTGATTTATTTTAGAAGCTTTGCCAGGTTTTAAGTTCTTACTCTGACATTTATTAGTTGTTTGAACTTGGACAAGTTACTTATTTAATCTCTCTGCCTCAGTTTTCATATCTGTGATATGGGAATAATAATAGTGTCTGCCTCAGGGTTATTGTGAAGAGTAAATTAATATATATGTACACACACACACACAGCTCTTAGAATAATGCCTGATACATAGTAAGCTCAAAAAATATGTTTACTCTTATTTTTAACACAAATTAAGTTGGTTTTTAAATAATTTCTGCTCAATTTCAGAGTAAAGAATTATTTAAATTAGGTCAAATCCCCAAAAGAGGTAATTTCTTTGACATGAGACTTTCCTCAGTTGTACGCCCACAAGCCACATTTGATTACTCAGTCTAATGAGTGACACCATTTAATTATTGATCTACAAGAGTGTAGCAGAATTGTATGTGCCAGCTCTAGAAAATAGAGCTAGACGAATATGTAAGTAGCTTAAGGTTTATCTCCAATTTGGAATCTCATACAAACTAGTGCCAGTTTTACATATGGAAAAAGGGGAAAGATGATTGATTACCCTCTCCTAAAATTTATGATTCTTAAAACAAATCATACCATCATTTTCAGTCTCTCATTGTTTATATTAAATGATGTGAAATAATGTAATGACACTTCAATAATTTGGAAATTATGATGCAGAATAGTTCCTGTTCTTTCATATGTCCTTCCCCCACTGGATTATGCACTGTATATAAATGCTTTCTGTCCAAGGATTCAGAGTAAACTTGGGTTCTTAGCTGAAACCCAGCACAACCAGGTTTATACTGACCAGAGAAATGCTCCTTCTATTTTATTAGACCATAATTTGCCTTTTCCTCAGGAGGCTAAGTTTTTCCTAAAGAGCATTCTAATTCTGAAGTGCTAGTATTGTATGATTTATAAAATGTTAATGATGTTGTTCTTTTATCCTACAAGACCTTTAATTTTGCTTGAAAATGGATTCTTTCCCTTGTATTTGATTTACCTACAGTTTCCAAGCACACGGTAAACTAACCTCCCCACTACCAACAACAAATGAACGCAATACTTTTGAAAATCTTCTTTTTAGAAAAACATTATGAAATATGCTGTGACTACTTAGGGGAACAAAATGGTAGTAATTTATAAATATATTTAAACTAGACAGAAAAGAATAAATAAAGCTTGTGAGATATAGTCACCCCGTTGGCTCTTTTTGAGTTATTCATATGGTGCTCAAGTTAAATAAAGATTGAGTAGACCTCGGTTTGCAGTTAGAGTTTTAACCACCATTTTTTTTCCTCATGTGACTTCCAAGGGTTATCTTATCATATATTCAGATGAATAATTTTCTTAGAATTGCTGTTGCTTCAAACAGTAGGTGTTTTATTCAGGTAACCTGTCACTTTAATAAATGTCTTTCTTAAGTGTGTCTACCTGAATTATTCTATTTTCACCACAGGGACTAAAATGTTATCCAGTAGAGTTTTGTCCAAAGAGAATGGGGTGAAGGTGGTGGTGCAATCAATCATTTATCTGCTAGATGTCAGCAAAGGTTTCAAGTAAATGAAGAAATAGCCAGGCTTTGGCTATTATCTTGTCTTTATACTGTACAAATATTCCAACATTTAGATAAATGGGGATATTGCATTTAAAAAATATGTATAAGGAAGAATTCAGGTGTTTAACTTTTTTATGTTGTATTGCTCCCATCTGTGTTAGATATCATACCTCTGAAACTTTTTTATAAAGTCACACATGACTTTTGTTTCTGAGGGCCCTTTCCAGTGTTTATCTTACTTGTCTTCTATGTAGTACTTGATTCACTCCCATCTTCTTGAAACTGGCTTCCTTGACACCATACTCCCTTGGTCTCTTGCTGGCTCTTTGATCCGTCTCCTTCAGTAGATTCTTTTTCTGTCCTCCCCTTAATTTCTGTGTTTTCAGGTTATTGTTGTTTTGACTTGTCATCCCTATATTCTCTCTGGTTAATTTTATGTATGCCCACAGCTTCCACTACTGCCTATATACCAGTGACTTCAAAATCATGTCTCTAGCCCAGACTTTTACATTGCACACTGTACCCTTTCTTCAGTTGTCCATTGCACATGTCCCAGCCCTATGGATATTCAAATACAATGTTCCAACCTGAATTCATTAAACTTACTATGTTTTATCCAAACTCAGTTCCTCTTCCTGCATTCATTATGCTGGTTGATGCATATGTTGGTTATGCTGGTTAAGGTACCATCTACTCAGTTACCCACATGGGAAACCTGAGAGACATTTCAGACTTGTTTCTTTGCCTTAACTCCCACATCTAATTGTCACTGAGTCCCCTGGATTCTGCCTCCATAATATCTCTCCCCTCCATCCTCACACAGTCTATTAATTGAGGACCACGTGATTTCTCTCTTGACCTTTAAGAACAAGCCCAAGATTTCTGCCTTCAGGCTAGTCCTCCTCCCATCTGTTTTCTACCTGGAGTCTAGAGGAAACTTCCTAAAAAAATGTAAATCTGATTAGATCAAACTTTTATTTTTGAGACTTTCTGGTACCTATAGGAAGTCAAATGTTTGTCTGCCAATCAAATCCAGCTGAAAGATATCTTTTCCTCTTCAGAGTCTTTGATGTATTGAAATTGGTTGCCAACATTAAAGTAGATAAAATAATAATAATATAATAATATCTACTTTAAGTATCATTATTTAGATTTGTTATCTTGTTTGGTCTGAACATGAGATGGTCAGTAAAACTTTGTGACTTTATTAATAGAATTTCTTCCAAAAACTAGTAGCAATACTTATTTTATGTCATCATAACATATTCAGTTTTAAAACTAATTCAAATATTTCTGGTCTTTCATGGTAAACTATTTAAATAACTTTAGATTTTTTGTATTCTCTTTTAAGACAAATTCTAGGTTAAGGCATTTACAAGAAAACAAAACAAAACAAAAGCAAAGAAAAAGTGAAAGAAGTGATAAATGAGATATCACTCCCAATATTCTTTTCTCTCCTGATCAATATTTTGACATATTGATATTTTAAGAGTACTATATTAATAGTTGCATTTTTCAAGAACTCTGTGATTTAATTACTAATTGGAAATAAAAGCTTTTTTTTTTTTTTTTGGCTAGCTATCATTTATTTCCCCAGAAATCGAAAATTTGGGCATCAAAGTTTACTTTTAAATTGAATAGTAAGATTGTTCTTGTTGGTTGGGAATTATGAGCATCTTATTTTCTAAAATAACGCCACAAGTAAAATTGTCGGTATTTCTAAAAAGGGATAATGCAGGAGTTTAAAGCAGTGTTGAGGGACTTCCGTGGTGGTCCAGTGGTTAAGACTCCACGATTACAATGCAGGGGGCGAACTAAGATCCCACATGCCGCACGGCCAAAAAAAAAGGGGAGGGGGGAGTAGTGTTGAGCAGTTTGTATGGGGGAACCTTTAAGGTAGATATTACTTCAGTTTCTGTAATCTTATGTCCTCCAATTTCTACTATATTTCAGTCTTACTTTACAAATAAGTATAATGTGATTAGCCAGCCATGAAGTAGCAAAATATATATCAGTCCATGTTTCCTAGAATCCTTACTTTTTAAAAATCTAGTATATTTCTTTTTACTTGTCCTAGATAAATGAGAGATTAGTATTTGCAGTTACATCTGTGACCACCTACTCAACAATCCCTACCCAAAAGAAAGAAAAAGGACATATTAAATCAAGTGGAATTGAATGGTTAACCAATGTGATACATGTGATATAGTAGAAGGATGCCTGCACATGGCTTCTACATATGATGAATTTCTTATGAACATGACTGCTGACCCACTGTCATCAGGTTACATGTTTTTAATTATTTTTTTAAAAGTGAGACTAAAGGACCAGATTTGTATGCATTTCTCTTCATTTTCTCCCCAGCTCCTGCTTGTGAACAACAGCATGATCTTGTCTTCATTATCATTGGCTCCATTCCCTGGAATCAAATGTCCACAGCTTGCTCAGGAATGGAGGGATCTTGACCTTTACGAGGAAGTGTAAACTCTATCCCATACAACTATATGCACTTTTTTTCTTAATGGTAGTTTAGAATTAAACCTACTTCTTTTGTTTCTTTTAACACAACTAACTTGACTTCTTTTTCAGTGTGTATTTTTAGTGTTGGTACCTTGCAAGCAAGTGATTTCCATATTATTGTATGTTGGTTCCTTAGGAACAAACAAAACAAAGAGTTTCTATGGAAGTTCGGAGTATGCCTTTAATTTAAATTGCCTTGACTTTCTCTCATTCCTGAAAGAAAGCAAACGCATTTTTGTGTTGCTTATTGTTTTTCCTAAGAAGGTAGAGGATTCCCATTTGATAAAGTGCTTATTTTGTAATTAACAAAATCTAAAATTAAAATTTTGATATTGAGCAAATGTTTTCTTTAAATAAATTTCCCAATTTTTTTTCCACTAACAGATGGTGGCTCTAGGAGGGATTTTAAGAGGACAGCCCTTGTATCAATGTTTAACTCTTATGGGGTGTATGATAGAAATCATCTTTTATCACTTAGTTGCTTGGTTTTGAAAGTTTTACTGCTTGTTATCCACGTGAAGTAGTGTGTTTATATTGTTATTGGGGTTTTCAGTTACCATTTCTTATTTCACCCATGCATATAAGTCTGATGTCATAGATATACAGAAATTGTGAATGAAAAAGATTCGTTGGATTACTTCTTCCTTCTTAGAGGGGCCAAAGTGTGATCACTCCCTGTGGCATGCTGTTCAGCATTCTAAGACACTTGACTCAATGAGTCAAACATGAGGATTCCTTCTTTTTCTCCCTTGGGAAACTGCTCTATGGTCCAAAATATCTCACTCTTTTGGAATTTTTCTTAATCTCATAGGCAAGTGCTGAAAAGTCCTAAAAATATGACTAGAGTTCCTTCTTACATTATTGGAAACCTTTTACCCAGCAGATGCTGGAGATTGTGGTGCTGGTAATGATGAGGATAATGATAGTTATGATGATTACAGAGATGTGCAGGGAAAATTCTCCCTTCCACCTCTGTTGTCCATCTCACTTCCCCATTCCACCCTCCGCTCCAATCACCAACCTAGGTAACTTCTGTTATTAATTCCTTGTGTATCTTTCCAGCTTTTATATATGTATATACGAGCAAATACAACTGTACATTCTTCTCCCTTCCCCCTTTAAATAACAGCAAGAAAATGGTGAGCCATACAAAAGACAGCAAAAATGACATATACTATATTACACCTTGCTTCTTCACTTTCTGTATTTTAACTTTGCTGCCTTATTAATGTACTTATTGTTTGCAATTTTAGTTTATTCTCTTGGATTTTTTTTTAATTAATTAATTTATTTATTTTTGACTGTGTTTTGGCTGCGTTGGGTCTTCGTTTTTGTGCAAGGGCTTTCTCCAGTTGCGGCGAGCGGGGGCCACTCTTCATCGCGGTGCGCGGGCCTATCACTGTCGCGGCCTCTCCCGTTGTGGAACACAGGCTCCAGACACACAGGCTCAGTAGTTGTGGCTCACGGGCTTAGTTGCTCCGTGGCATGTGGGATCTTACCAGACCAGGGCTGGAACCCATGTCCCCCTGCATTGGCAGGCGGATTCTTAACCACTGCGCCACCAGGGAAGCCCTTGGATTTTTGAGATATACAATTATATCATCTGTAAGTAGTCGTGGAAAATGTTAAATAATACTACTGTTAGTGGTCACTGTTTCCTTTTTTTGAGAAACAGTTTTATTGAGGTATACTTGACATGTATACGACATATATTTGACATATATGTGACTATACATCTGATTATATATGACTGTATATATCACTATATAACTATATATATAACTACATATATATATATACACACACACATATACTTTGTTCCTTTGGTCCTTATTTCTTCTTTTTTGAGTAAATCACATAATTTTTAATATTATATTCTATCTCCCATATTAAATATTTATACCCCTTTGTGTTTATTTTTTAGTGGTTCCTATAGGAGGGTACAGTGTGTATCATTAAGTTATTAGTCTGCTTTCAATGTCATATTCCTTCATAGACAGTTTAAGACTTTACATAGTAGAATTCCATTTACTTGTCTCTCACCCTTTGAACTCTTGTTATCTTATATTTTACTTCTACATATGCTATCCTCATGACAAATACTTTGAAAAAGTCTTTTCTATTTATCCAGATATTTATTATATTGGAACTCTTTTTTCCTTCATACAAATCACAATTTCCATTTGGTGTTATTTCTCTTAAGTCTAAAGAACTCATTTTAACATGTCTAGTTGGGCGATTCTCTCAGGTTTTATCTGATTTAAAAATGTCTTTATTTCACTATCATTTTTGAATGGTATTTTCACTGGCTTTTGACTTTTAGTTTGACAGGTTTCCCATCCCCCTCCCTACCTTTCTGCACTTTAAAGATGTAATTTCATGGTCTTCTGTAAAGTTTTCAGCCATTATTTATTCAAGTATTTCTTCTGCCCCCATTTCTTTCTTGTCCTTCTTTGACTCCTGTTACAAATATGTGAGGTCACAATATTATTTCACAGTTTTTGGATGCTTTTCTTTTCTTTTATCTTTTGTCAGTTTTTTGTATCTTTGTGTTTCAGTTTGGATACTTTACATTGATCTCTTTTTAAGTTTACAGATCCTTTCCTTTGCTGTTTCTAGTCTGCTCTTAAGTCTATTTAATGATATCATATTTTTAATTACATTTTGATACCGTATTTTTTTGTTTGTTTTTTGGCCGTGCTGCATGGCTTGTAGGATCTTAGTTCCCCAACCAGGGATTGAACCCACACCCTCTGCAGTGAAAGAGCGGAGTCCTAACCGCTGGACTGCCAGGGAATTCCCTGATACCGTAATTTTGTGTTGTCATTTCCATTTGGTTCCATTTCCATTTTTACAGTGTCTCCTTCTTCACTGAAATTCCCCATCTCTTCATGTGTATTGTCCATTTTTTCCACCATATCCTTTAGCATTTTTATGATAGTTATTTTAAAGTTCCTGAATGATAATCCCAATATATGGATCATCTCTGAGTATGCTTCACTGACCATGGGTCATATTTTCTTGATTCTTCATGTGTCTTGTAATTTTTGATTCTATGCTGGATATTTTGTATAAAAGAGAGTCAAGTAAGTAAAATTTTATCCAAACATTCCCCCCCCCCTTACCCCCACCCCAAAACCCTCCCTTTTATTTCAGGCTTCTATGGCTAAGTCAGCTTGACCTTTAGTTGGGCTGTGTGGGGGCTTTTTTTTTTTTTTTAGCTTCAGCTTAATTCACATGTTTTGAGGCTGAAGTTAGGATCTTCCTTGTGAGCAGGGCTTGAGCTCTGAGCACTGGTGAGTTTCCAAAGACTTCTTTCTGCTTTTCAGCTGGGCCACCATCTTTTTGGTTTGTGGGAGATCCCTCTCTCACTTTTACAGCCCCACTGCTACCTTTATGAGTCTCTGGGGAATTCTCTTTGCTTGCCAGTCTTGCTCCCTGGCTTTCGGTATCTTGGCAGATTCCTCTCTGCCCTGCTGCATAAATCAAGCCTTAGAAGGGCAGTTGCCTTATACTGTTTGAAGATCCAGAATGCCTCAGAGGGTTTCTCTCAGTTCTCCTGTTCTTCTCCCCTACTTCAACTTTTGGTGGCTGGAATTTTGGAATGCCTCAGATAGGTTTCCATCAGTTCCTTTGCCCATTCCCTAGCCTACAGTAGCCAGAGTGCTTCGCATGGACTTTTCTTAGCTCTGCTGCCTTGCACTCCACCTTCAGGGGGCCAGCTGTTTTAGGGTTGAGGGAGGTCTTGTACAACCCAGGGGAGCATCTCTGTCAGAAATCCTCCCGTGCCCTGAGCACTCAGTAATGACCCATAGGAAAGCATTGCTTGGTAGACCCTATACCTCACTCTGTGGCTCAGGTTCCTCGAAATCCTAACCTGTTATGCCAGCCCTGATGCAACCTTAAATAGTTAGTTAGAAGTGTGACTGGTTTCTTCTTACCCATATCTGTGGAGGCTTCCTCTACTCCACCAAGAATGAGAACAGCCATGGGTCTCTTCTCTGTTATAAAAGGCTTATGGTTTTCTGGACTGTATTTCAGTTAGGTGTCTTTGTATCATCAGCTCTCTGATAGGTTTCTAAAAATTGTGATTTTTGTAGCTTCTCCAGCTTGTTTTGTTTGTTAAGGTGAAAGCAATGGCTTCTTGTGTTTTTCTACATTCTTTGGGAAGCAGAAGTCCTGTGTTATTCTTTATGTAACTCTGCTTCTCTGAACAAACTGTGTCCCAGAGTGCTTCTGCCAGCAGCCTGCTTACACCTTCCCACAGCCATTGTTTCAAACGAAGCATATAGATTTTGTGCTTCAGAATGAGTCCCTCATCTTTAGGAAGTGTATTTTAGTTGGTGCTCTTTGAGCTCACCTATGGTTGTGTCCTCTTACTATCCTTCAGGCATTTTGTCATCAAGTGGCTCTGCATGATCTCATCTGCTTTGGGACACCTCTCCACATAATTTGGGATCTATGAATAATATCTGTTTTCTAGTTTTGCCAAGAAAGGAGAATTCCGAGTATATTTGTTCTTGTTATTCACCCACCTACCCAAACCCAGAGGGGAAGGAGAGGGAAAAGTGATGACTTAGAGGGAACCTGTTAACTTATGCAGCTGTGTTCTTCTTGCAAGTCCTATTTAATCATTCCAACAAAGTGTTTTTCATTTCTTTTATGCAGATATGCAGACTGAGACTCAGAAAGGTTAGACACCCTCTCTTCAGTCACATAGATAATAAATAGCAAAACTAGGATTTGAATCATAGTTTAACTCATACTGTTAAAAAAAGTGCTGATAATGAAGCACATTATCTTTGAAGGTTCTATGTTATACTACTGTCTGAATTCTTTTCAGAGTTTGGGATGACATCTACAAGTATTTTCTCTGGGATCACATATATAAGTATTTGCTCTTCTAGAGAGAGCAAATGGGTGAGTGGGAGCCTAAATCCTCAGAAAACGTTGAGGGTCAAAGCAGAGAAAATCAAGTTCAGATGTAAATAAAAAGAGTCAAAAGAAAAAAGACCAAAAATGGAAGGCAAAATTGAGTCCCAAGGGCAAGGAGGAACTGGAATGGAATGGCAATCTGGTCTTTATAGTCAGAAGTTTGGGTGATAAATAACTGGGAGCAGAACTGAAGTGGCCATGTTGGGCAAAGTTGTGTGAGGCCATCTTAGAATAAAGAGCTGAGGTGGGCAAACCCAGTTTTATATGCTAGAAGAGTAGACTTGCTGGCATTCTCAATAATAATTATTATTATGATTAGAGCAGTTATTGTTCTTTAATTCCTAGTATGTGTTAAGCACTGTATTGGTTGTTTTATAAACTTTACCTTGGCTACTACACAGGGGCTCAAAAACTTTCTTGTTAATCATAACTAGAAAAGGACGAACCTGGGATTTGAATCCAGGCTCGTCAGTTGCCCAAATTGGAGATCTTTTTAATTTATCATATTGTTTTTTCAAAGGACAAGAAAACAAATTTAAAAGAGTAATAGTAACTTGCCCTAAAACTCAAATAAAAATTATTGCGTGTATATAATTTAATGTTAAATGTATTCAGAGCAGAAATCAGAAAGAACAGAAAAATGAGTGGCCTCCTCAGCTTTACAGATGGTAAGATGGGGTACACTTTGGTTCATGGTAGAATCTGGAAGAATCCACTAATGTCCATCTCTGAGTGTTGTTGGGGTTACCATGCCTAAAGGTAATTCAGAGGTGGGTCTCTCAGATGATTAAAGGATTAGAAAATTAGACAGATGAAGTAAGGTCCTGGGATCATTTTCCCTGCATGGAGAGTTGTGGAGTTGTTAAGTGTCTTCAAGTCTATGAAGAAATGTTACACCAAGTGTGGTCAGCAGCTGTGGCTGGGCTCTACTGTATGTGTGACTGCAGGACCATAGATTTAAGTTTAATTTAGGGAAACAATTCCTGACAGTAATCGGTGACTGTTGGTAAACCTCCTTTGTGAAGGTTAAGGAATCTCCTTCCCAAGGTCTTTATCAGGTACATTCAGTGTGCCATGACGTCAGGGAGCAAGGCACTCTAGAGGACCTCTCAAGGTCCCTTCTAGCCCTAAGGTCCTATCATTATTGCACATTTATAGAGCGCCAGAATTGGCTGTGTTCTTTTCAGAGAATGGAATTACATTCAGTCCCAGTCCAGGGCTGTCACAGTCAAAATTAGACAGATCAGCAATACCTTGATTGCCAAATCAAGTCAAAGTTTAGTGGGCACATGTCTAACTATGTGAGAGTGTGTGTTCTCTTCAGGAACATTAGAGCATGACCTAAGAGCACGCTAAAAGATCTTTAGTTAGTGCAAAACACTCCAGTGAAATTTGTACTAGGATCCTCTAGGCATTTTTGTAAAATAATAATAATAATAATAAATCATTTATTTGTTAAGCAATCTGATTTAGAATCATTGTCCTCAACACTTTTATTCAGAATGAAATGAAGGGAAAAAAGAACTGTACATTACCGCCAAACTATTTTAAATGGTAGATAATATTCTGTCATTATGAACTGATAACTTTGAGCTTCTCTGACCAGGTATGATTTAGAGTCCATTCTACTAGCTGAACTACAAAAGAAAATTACGTTGCTAATTTAAAACTAACAAATGTAATCCTGCATTGTTACTGAAAAAAACTAAAAGAGAACAAACACCATTGTACATAATAAAAATTAACAGTTTAAATAGTCTGAATTTGAAAGGAGTAATGGTCTCATACTTTTGTTTAACATGAGCTGTTATCTATCTCATCAAGGATTTATTCTGGACATTAGCTAATCTCAGACATTAGCTAGTTGTAGAAAATTAGCTTAGCAAGAGCCTCTATCTCCTTATCCCACTAACTTTTTCATACTTTTTAATCACTTTAAACTTTTTATTTGGAACTAATTTCAAACTTTCAGAAAAGTTTAAAGGATAGCACAAAGCACATACATATTCCCTTTACCTAGATTTGCCTATTAACATTTTGTACTGTTTGCTTTATCATTTTTGTATGCTTTCTCTATTGATCTTTTCAACTCTACGTATGTCTATTTTTTTCTGAACTGTTTGAAAGTAAGTTGCATACATCATGCATCTGTTCATGTTTTTAAATTTATTTATTTATTTATTTATTTATTTATTTATTTATTTTCGGCTGTGTTGGGTCTTCGTTTCTGTGCGAGGGCTTTCTTTGGTTGTGGCGCGCGGGGGCCACTCTTCATCGCGGTCGCGGGCCTCTCACTGTCGTGGCCTCTCTTGTTGTGGAGCACAGGCTCCAGACGCGCAGACTCAGTAGTGGTGGCTCACGGGCCCAGCTGCTCCGCGGCATGTGGGATCTTCCCAGACCAGGGCTCGAACCCGTGTCCCCTGCATTGGCAGGCAGATTCTCAACCACTGCGCCACCAGGGAAGCCCTGTTCATGTTTTTAAATTAACGTAATTTTATAACTTTCTTCAAAGTAAAAATAATTTTTCTCAGATAGTTCTATCATTTACCAAAATGTAGAGGCCACTTGGAGCATTATATTTTACCTTGCTTTTGTCCTGTTATCTATTTTAACTACCATTCATGAGGTCCTTTTCATGTCATATCTGGACTCTATTATTTTTTTAGATTGTCCTTTAATAAAATCTAAAGTCTTGACATAAGTACCTGTTGCTACAACATAAAAAGTTATAGCTATGTCATGTGACATATTACAGAATTTTGTAAAGTGCTAAATTCTTGTTACATAATTTTGATTGAAGAGAACTCATTTTCTAATGTAAATGCTTGCATTTAAGTAATTGAACTAATTAGATTTCTATTTAGTAAAATTACATTGGTTCAATTGAAGTTTTTGATCTGTATGTTTGTTTATTTTCTGTGTCAGCTCGATGTGGATTCCCAGGGTTGAATTTGCATGTTTGCTTATTTCCTTCACAGCAGTGTCTGATCCTACTAGTCTAAGAATGAATTTCACTGAAAGAGTAGCTCCAGAAGTTCCAGAATGAAGATGCAGCTTATAGAAAAGGAAACGGGATTCAACTCAAATAAAAATAATAGGGGAGGGGATTAAACTATTTTATATACTGATGGGCAAATTGATGTAATTTTTAAGTTGTGAAAATTTTATTACTTTGTCTTTACTGATGTAATTTATCAACATCTTTAATGTCTAAGATTAACACCAACTTATAATAGATCCTCTGACTATTTTTCCAAATAGTCTGAGATATGGAAGTGATTGGGTATAACTGTGATGAGGTCAGTTCTCTAAAGTTTTCAATTATTCTTTGTGAGTGTTGAAGACACAGAGCCAGAATCAGTTTAGGCTCAGGGAGAATGATGGTTTTACTTCTCAGATTGGCTATTTAGGCTCAGGGAGAGTGATGGTTTTACTTCTCAGACTGACTATTTAGGCTCAGGGAGAGCGATGGTTTTACTTCTCAGATTGACTATGTTGTGGGCAGAGGCATCACCTGCATTCCCCAAAGGACTATAGATCAGAGAATAAACTCAAAATGCAACACAATGTTAACTTTTTCATGTAGCTGATGAATTTTGACTTGGAATTTTCTTAGAAAGCCTCGTTCTCCTCTGATAACATGTAATTCCTGTCTGTTTGCATTTTTTTTCTTGTGTGTTTATTAGTATTAAGCATATTTCGTGCTTACTTCATGTTAGACCACTGCCAGAAAAACTAGACAGAATTAGTTCCAAAAATATTTTTCTTTCTTAGCACCCACACACAGGATGTGCAATCTATAGTAATTCTTATTCATTTGAAATAAAGCAATTTGTTCCTGTCAGTAGAGGATAGGTTTGTTGTTTTAAATTGCTGGGTTTTGTTTTTGTTGGCATGTTCCCCAATACAAATTGAATGGCTGACAAAAATCTATTTGTATGACAGTTCAATCTAGATAAGTGCCCTCTGTTGCCTAACGGTACAATTTGGGGTCTCAGACATAAAAGCAAACTGAATGCCAGGCTTGTAGCAGAGCTTCTTCATGCAGATAACAGAAATAATCCATATTCCTCAGGTCCACAAATCAGACAAAGGAGAAATGTGCATGCACATCATCTCATTTGAAAGGGTGGTCTTTTAGCTTCTACATCATGAAAATTGGAAATATCTAACTTAGGAGAACAGTACAATAGCTGATATGACATATGCCTACATTTGAAATTAAAGAGAAATGTGGTCTTGACTTATGAAGTTGGAGAGAGGTCTGCTGCTTAGCATTTTCCCATAGTGTATTGGCTTTTGTCGAATGAATTTGCTTTCTATTTTAACATGCCTACTCTGAAATAAGTTATATCTTTAGACAATGATACTTTTATAGCTTTGATATTCTGCTACAGATAGGGTTGAAAAGGTCTCCTTTACTCCCCAAGATGAGGCGCTGAGAATTTGTACCTGTTGGCTTACCTCTGCCTAAAAACATGTCAGTCTTTCCATACAAGTATCTGTCAAATATAATTCATAGATAAAAAGAATGATGAAATATGTGGTAACAACAGTTATGGGGAAAGAATTGGGACTAGTGCATAAGGTAACAGACATCCTGGAAATATGGCTAAGGGCCCCAGTTGTAGATATTCTGAAAAATAAGGGTTTAATCCATAGGGCTTGGTGATTGGATTTGGAGAATAATGGAGAGAGTAGGAAAATTTTTAGGATTATATCTGCGTTGACTATGTACATGGTAACACCATACCTCAAATTATGGAAAACAGGAGGAGGAGCAGCATATAGGAGAAAGAAAATGCCCCACTTTGTGTTAAGTCTGAGCTGCCTTTTGATTATCTTAGGCACCAAGTAGGAATTAGATTTATGCAGAAAACATGTCTTTGCCAGCCTCTAGGTGGTGGTTAGAACAACAGGTGTAGATGAGATCAAACAGATGAGTGAGAATAGGGCTAAGGATGGAGACCAAGGGCATACAGAGAGAGCAGTTATGATGAAGGAGACTGAGAAGGAGAGACCAGAAGGATAGGAGGGTGGTGGTGTAACTGCTAAGGAGAAAGTGGGCAACAATGTCAGATGCTATTGAGAGGTCCAATGAAAAAGGGACTGAAAAGTGGCCATTGGAGCCAAAGTTGGTACAATTTGTGCAGCAAAATTAATGAAGTAGTATTGGCTTATAAACCAAAGTATAAAATAAATATCCATGAGTTCATCCTGATACCAACTAATGATTGAATAGACAGATCTCCCATGCCAAATAATTTCTGTAGCTACTCCTTCCTCACGGAGGTGGAGCACAACTCCCCAGTCCTTAAGTGGGGGCTGTGCATAGCGCACACAGTACAAGAAGGAGGGAAAGAGTAGCTTTACAATGGAGAAAGCTGATAACCATCTCCGCAGCCAGGTGATCAAGGTCAACGTCAACAGTGATAAATCACGTTCATAGTCCGTACCTTTGATATGATGTTGATGAAAATAGCACTTTGCCTCTGTGGTCTTCCTCCCCAAAACTTATAACCCCCGTCTAGTCATGAGGAAAACCTCAGACTAATCCCAATTGAGGGACATTCTACAAAACACCAATACTCTTCAAAAGTGTCAAGGTCATCAAAAACTAGGAAAGCCTGAGAAATTGTCACAGCTAAGAGGAGCCTAAGGAGACATGACACCTAAATGTAATGTGGGATATTGGATGGTGTCCTGGAACAGAAAAAGAACACGAGGTACTAAGGAAATCTGAAAAAAGTATGGACCTCAGTTTATAATAATGTGTAATAATGAACAATTGATTCATTCATTATGACGAATGTACCACAGTAATGTAAGATGTTAATAATAAGAGACATAGACGTAGAGAAAAATGTATGGATACCAATGGGGAAGGGGGGGGGTAGGATGAATTGGGAGATTGGGATTGACATATATACACTATTGATACCATGTATAAAATAGACAACTAATGGGGACCTACTGTATAGCACAGGGAACTCTACTCAATGCTTTGTGGTGACCTAAATGAGAAGGAAATACAAAAAAGAGGGGATACATGTATACGTATAGCTGATTCACTTTGCTGTATAGTATAAACTAATACAATATTGTAAAACAACTATACTCCAATAAAAAAAGAATAATATTAACATCAAAAAATAATAAGGGAAACTAGGTGTAGGTTATATGGGAACTCTCTGTATTATCTTTGTAACTTTTCTAGAAATCTATAACCATTCTAAAGAAGTTATTTTAAAATGATTTTGTCAACTAGGAAGTCATTGGTGTTCCTGGGGAGTCCTGTGGCGTGGTAGGAAAACATCCAGTTTGTTGGAAGTTGATAAGC
Organism: Balaenoptera acutorostrata; assembly: GCF_949987535.1. Lineage (NCBI taxonomy): Eukaryota > Metazoa > Chordata > Mammalia > Artiodactyla > Balaenopteridae > Balaenoptera > Balaenoptera acutorostrata. The sequence continues at coordinate 18,012,172 of NC_080079.1, read as the reverse complement.
TGCTGGGACATGAATAAGTGTAGTTAGTGCTTGTAGTATACTCTTTCGAGAAGCTTGGCTAGGAAAGGAAGAATAAAGAGCAGTTGGGCATTAGCTGGGGAGTGTAGTATAGGGTAAAATAACCTTTTAAAATATTGAAAGTTGGGGTACACTTAAAAATGTTTGTATTCTTAAAGGGAAGAACCAGTAGAGAGTGACACATTGAAGATAGAAGAGAAAGAACATTTACTTGATGAAGCAAAGCCCCTCAGTAGGCAGGATTTTATTCTGTTCAACTGAAAATGGAGAATCTTTTAGATTCACAACATGTGTATGAATCAGGTATGAATATTTATATTTACTTAATCATATTTTATAGTTTTGGGTCACCCAAGTATAGAAGTAATCTTCAAAATATTTCCGTAGAGAATTTGGGCTAAAATAGTTCTGTTTTATTGGCTAAGCATCACAGTTATATTGGCTATATTCATAAAGCATTAAAAGGTATATTGTACACCTCTGAATTATGAGCACTGTAAACTCAAGGTAACACAGCATATTCTTTAATGAAGAATCTCTCACAACATGGGTCCAAAAGTAAGTACCAAGAAAAAAAATATTGTAAAAATTGTTTGCTTATGAGATGGCTGGTTCCAAGCTAGAATTTTAGAGTAGATAAATCGGGAGTCACCAGATCTCACGGGTAAGCAGATAATTCTTAGCACATCTTAATAACTGGTGTGGTTCCTCTCCTGCCATGAGGGTAAATTATTGTTGCTTTATGATGTAGCCTTTGAAGATTCATCTTGACATGTATCTCAGTTACACCTATGGGTGTGGTTGTGACTCACCAACTGAGATTAGACACTTTTTTCTATCAAATAAAACATTCTACCTTAAGCATGTGTCACCCTTGGACTTTAAAATTTATTGTTGTCAATATTCCAGATGTTAACAACAAAGTATAAGTAAAGGTTTGTTTGTTTGTTTGTTTTGGAGGAGGGTGACAAGAAACAAAATCTACAGACTAATCAACTTTATAGCTGATGATACATTCATAGAACTAGGTGAATGGTACAGCCAACCTTGCCCTGGGGAATGGGTGATAAGACACCCCCAGCCTGTCTTGGTGGTCTGGTAAAGTGAAAAGAGCACTGGCATTGGGAAACGGATTCTGTCCTTCTTCTGCCAGGTCTTTCCCGGGTGTGTGGCCTTGTGTAGATCGCCCATCTGGCTTGGAACCTCTCATCTCTATGTTAGCAGGCTGGTTTAGATGATGCTGCATGTCACTGTCAACTATCAGATTCTGTCATTTATGTGATATCCTCAGTGACAGTTACATAGAATCCTCAAGATCATTTGTTCTTGGATGTCTGGATCACTTGAAACTACGACTGTGGATGGATTTTCAATGAATGAATCACTTTTCCTTCCTAATGCTAGGCAGATTACGTAGGGAAACCTAGATACAAATTAATTATATAAATCTACATACTTTATTTCAGTAATTCTTTTAAAAATATAAATAAAGCATCTGTTATATAGCATTCATTTATCAGAGTATCATTTTCCAGTGGGAATGTATAGGGTATTTATATATCATTATCAAACAAAATAATGAACATTTTGACATTTTGATTATTTCAAGTACAGTCTGTGGAGTTATTTTATATTCAGAAAGACTGTAAAGAATTAGACTTCCCTATAAAAAAAAAAAAAAAGAATTAGACTTCCTCTACTGCATACTTACACTGTTCCAGATGTTGACAACAACATCTGGGCATTCTATCATGAGCTGATTTTCTGAATGAAGTAACTTAATTATTGATTGACAAACTAACATGATATAAGACACAGACACACTATGTTCAATAGCAGCGTCAAAGTTGTAAACTATAAACATATGCAAGCAAGTGGGGCCATGATTCTAACTAACTCAGGTTGCATTTTGAAGCACTAATGTTAAATTTCAGGCGTAAGTTTAGAAATGCTGGAGGAGGAAACGAAGAAGTGCAGTTACATCATTTCTGGGCTCTCTGTTTTGCAAATCATTAAATGATGTAGTGGCAATGTGGTCAGAGTTCCTAGTATAAATAAAAGTCTATTCTAGCATTGTGAAACATAAATAGAGTCATTCCATATGGATTGCATATGGGTTTGTATGAGTCTATATGTGTATATATACAGATATAACCTCATCATATGGAAATAAATATTCACATGTGATATTAAAGCTAAATTTAAAAAAATAATTAGGAGAAAATGTGGTATGATTTATCTTATTATTTATAGCCAAAACATAAATATCCATTTCAAACACATAAAATGTTTTGAAAGTACAAACAAAAATAGTAAATAAGAATGATTATAATAGAAAGACATTTGTAATTGTACTTTTTTTTCTTTTTTTTTTTTTAATTTTATTTTATATTTTTTTTTATTTATGGCTGTGTTGGGTCTTCGTTTCTGTGCGAGGGCTTTCTCTAGTTGCGGCAAGCGGGGGCCACTCTTCATCGCGGTGCGCGGGCCTCTCATTATCGCGGCCTCTCTTGTTGCGGAGCACAGGCTCCAGACGCGCAGGCTCAGTAGTTGTGGCTCACGGGCCTAGTTGCTCCGCGGCATGTGGGATCTTCCCAGACCAGGGCTCGAACCCGTGTCCCCTGCATTGGCAGGCGGATTCTCAACCACTGTGCCAACAGGGAAGCCCCTGTAATTGTACTTTTTTGAAAAAAATTTCTGGTATTACATACTCAAGAGCAATGGGTTATTTTAGTGTTCGCACGGTAACCTGCTTTTCCAACTGCTGGTAGCCTAGCAGCAGGGCGTGTTAGTATTTTCTCTCTGGTGGCTTGCATATGGTCCATTGGCCATGAGTTTATGATAGATAGAAAGTGTGCTTTCCCTTTATTAATGCTACAGTATTGGTGACATGTGGCATGTGCACTTTCCAGTGAATGAGTTTGACCTTTAACTCTAAACAGTCCCTTGAGTAAGAGCAAGCCATGTTTAGTGGAATGACTACTTAGAAGAAACAGATTGGAAGTTACTTTCTCTGATAGCATTAAAGAAATGCAGGAAAGTTTTTTATCATTGAAAGTCATCCAAAAATTGTGGAACCATAAAATAGGAAATTGGGCAAAACAATGTAGTAGTAGAATTACTGGATGAAATAATAGAATTTTTTAAAGCAACTTTTGGTATATATTGGCAAATCATTTTCAACGAAAGATGCACTAATTTATACTCTCAGTCATGTATGTGTACTGGTTTTATTGCATCCTTTCCAATATTATCAACTAATATTTAGTTGAACATCCTTTGCAGGGTCATCACATCCAAGGTATTATGATAGGCTTCCATTTGTTTATAATATTTAAATCCTCACAAAAGCCCTGGGAAATAAATATTGTCACCACTTTTTTAGAGATTGAGGGAACTGATGTTCAGAAAACTTAATTTTGACCAAGATCACATACTGAAATGTTACTTCTGTTCTTTTCACTCAGTGCCCTGTGCTTTGTCATCCTAACAACTTTCCAAGGATCAAACATTTACCTAACAGTTTACTTTACCTTTACCTTTATCATGTAGTATGGTATGTTTTAATCTTAAATTGCTATTTGCTAGAAATTAGTACAGCACAGAGAACACGGTCATAAACAAAATTTTATAAATTCCATTTTATTTTTTTCTCTGAAATTTAAGTTTCCTGTCCTGGATTGATGAGGCTTTTTAAGTCCTGGGTCAGGGGTAGAGTGAAGATGAAAAGCTGAAATCACCAGCAAAGAAATAGAAGTAAGGTTAAAAATGGAATGCCTTGTTCCAAAGATAGATGCTTTTTAGAAAATGCCATCTGGGTATTACGGAAGTATGATATTATTTAATTAGAACCAGATAAAATTAGGTAAGAAATGAGTACCAGCAACTATATGACTAGCTAACAAATATAATTTCACGGTATTCTGTAGCCATCCCAAAGTGTTAATTATAACAGGAGCAGTTAAATTCTTTAGAGTAGTTAAATTCTTTGGCTATGAAAGCATAACAGTTTTTAATAGGTATGTCACCTGGTAACCTGGGGCGTTATTAAATATATGGAGACTGAAAGACATGGTAGAAGCAATGGAAAAGTCTGGCCAGACTGGGTAATTTGTTTTAGACCTATGGAGAAGTCTATTAACCATTTCTTCTATAGACCAATTTGATTAGGAAGTACGACAAGCTGTTCTTTCATTCCTTACCAAAACCATACTGCACTTAGTATCAATTATTTGGCTGTCTGCAGCACATAGATTAGAATAAAGGGCTTTCTTAGTGTTTGTGAATGTTGCAGATTGCTGATTAGTAATTAAAGTACTGAATGAAGAAAATCAGGCCAAAATTGAATGGGAATGAGAAAGTCTTAATTCTGTAATACAGATGTTGTCTTAAGCAGCCCATTCAACATAGTAACATTCTTCATAACCCTGGAGTGTTTGCCTCCCATGTAAAACTCAAATGGAATGCCTTAGAGATTGTTTCCTCTCCCATGCCTTGTGATGTAGCTGTATGGGTATTAATTTAGTGAAATATCCTGTCTGCCAGGTGTGGGAACTAGCTGATTTTATTGTAATACCAGATCATTACTTAATTCATATGCAACAGAGTGCAGCACATGGAAAGCATTATAAATCTATTTACAGTGTGGCTGGTCTGATGATAACATTGTATTAAATTCCCAGGTGAGGCAATTTAAGCAATTGCTTTGCCATGTGCACGCCATGGAAATTAAATTCTCATATACGCTCTAGTAATAAACCAACTTCATTGTTATGCTTATGCTAGTGGTGGGTGCTAGAATCCTCATTCTGGTTACCTATACCCTGTTTCACATGTAGAATCTTACAGGAGATGGTACACAGATTACAGTTCTTAATTAGTTTAAACTAAGTTAATTCATTTTGTTTCTAGTTTAGCAGTGCCTGTCCAGGAACACATTCAGTTCAGTTGGGAAATGTTAAGGTCAAGTAGATAGACTGTTTCAAGCCAAATTTCCAGAGAGAACTGAGCAAGTGTATCTGTTTGAACTTGGCTTTAAGAGAATCAGCCAATCAGTACGCAGACGTTCTGTTCATCAAGTAAAAAACTGCTTGGAGTCTGAAATTCTTGCTTTCATAACCAAAGACTCACTTTTGTCGTCAGTTTAAAATAACCATTGAAATTTTGTGCATCATGTCTTAGGGATAACAATCAGTTGTTAATTTGTCATTTTTTTTATGGTTCATATATGATCTGTAGATTTCTCTGTCCAACTGTGTCTCGTCTACCTAAGCATATAAGTTAGAAGGAATAAACTTTACAAAAACACACAACTAAAAGTGAGAAATGTCCTTGTATTTAACTGTGTGTGTGTGTGCGTGTGTGTGTGTGTGTGTGTGGCAGATATTGTCAGTTGAAGCTTTTCCATCCTTATGGTACAGACCTGAAATTGCAATAGATTACAAACTGCAGAGAGCTTCTGTCTTCTCCAGAAGCCACATATAAAGCACCAGTAGACAGTAGTAACTGACAACTAAGACTAAAAATGTTGACAATTTCTTGATTTGCCTGGTTAGCTTATGTATAGAAGTCATTAACTATTTATAAAATGCATTATGAATTGGGTTCCTTCAAACTGTAGCTGACTGTGTGACATTTCCAGCTCAAATTCTCATGCTTGCATTTGGCTAAAGTACAGATTTTATACAGTTGATAATAAAGCAAAAAATATTTTAGTTGGTTTATAAAGATACAGTAGGTGTTTCAGTTTCATTAGCTTTGAGTCTGCCAAATTAAAGTATGACATAGTACTTAGCAATGTAGAGTGAGGTTTTTAAAAAATTCCACAAAATGTAAAATATTTTATTGATATTTAGGAGGAAAATTCCATAAAATAAGCAGTTTGTCATTCAAAGGAATTGGCCTTTTTTTGGTATCCAATTAGTTTAGTGATGATTGTGCAGGCTAAATTACAGTTGATTAAAATCAGCTTATTTAAAATTTCAAACCATAAAAATTTAGGAGAAAATACCAATGTCATGCATTTAAATATAATTCTTAGTAAAGCAAAGTGTTAATTTAAAAAAAAATTTATAAAGTGATACTTGAGTGTAAAGAGTTCAGTTTTCAGCATTAGCTGTGTCATTTTCATGAGGAACTATTTCTGATATTTGAAATGAGTTGTCTTTTCAATCTATCAGAAGAACATTTTAAGGGAAGTCAGTCCTATCAGAGAACATTTTATAAACTCAGCATATCATTTGCTTAATTACATCCAGAAAGCCATCCCAGTGAGCAGTTTTAACCATCCCAATGGTAAAGAATGACATTTATAGGGACCACCCTTCAACTGTGGATAAATCTTTAGTTCTCTGTTGCTGAGCATGTACACCCTTAATTGCTGGTTTTTAAAAGCAATGGATTCTAACCAAAACAAGGTTAGATATTTAGGGATACATGTTTATAATTTTCTTCTTCTTTTGAAGTACATCAAATCAAAATAAGAATATAATGTAATTAAACAATCTATGCCAATTTGTTGGTATTTTGGTAAAAAAGGGGAAAATAAAAACAATCTCCATATGATATTCTTGCATACTGTGGAATGTTTTAGTCCCCCATAGTGATGAAATGAATAATTAAAAAGGCAGCTCTGATACCACAGCCTCTTTAAAGGTTCTCATTTCCTTTAATGCTGTAAAATACTTTTGCTAGCTAGTTTGAAACTACCGTAGCGAGGAGCTCCAAATGGGCAAAAGAAAGGTTTGGCTTGATTGAAATATTGTGGTAAGGCCATGAAGCGTACTGTCCTTGTAATTTAGCATTTTTCAGTACGATATGAAGTCAATAGAAATAGCTAACTAATAGTAGCTTCGGTAAATACTATAAGAGAAGCCAACCTAATATCCGCTGTTTGTGGTGGTAAGAAGTCTGCCATATTCAAAAATGAATGAGTTGGATCACTCCTGAATAGTTAAGACATCTGATATAGATGTCATTACTGACGTCAGTCTAATGACCTAACTTCTATTTTGTCCTTTCTGCAACATGGTTGGTTTCATTTATCTACTGCCAGAGTATGAGATACACATTTGTAGCAAGGAAGGGGAGCTTGGGGTAGAGACTTAGGGCAGGAGGGGATACCACCATCTCCTTTGCAACATTTTGCAATTTTTATATTTTTTTTCCTGAGAGTATTCAGAGGGTAATAGAATGAGGAGGAAATTTTGTGCGGTAGAATGAGTGCTGAGCTGTAAGTCAGGACCACAGAGTTCTAGTCTCAATTTAACCAAAGCTACCTTTAGAATTCCACGAGACTGATCTTTTTTTCTCTAAAAAAATAAAAGGATGTCTAGGTTTATTTATTTTTATTTATACCCCATTCAGCCCTTTTCAACTGGATCCTGCCAGAGAGTTAAGCCTTAATACCCTAAAGTTTCTATTCCATGTAATGAACTAAACTCTCTCTCATGTCCCATCTTTGGGAGAATTGAGAAAATAGTCACTGAAATCATTTTCTGTATTTTGTGGTTCAGAAAAAGAACCCCAATTGAGAAAGGCAACTTTAAAATGATTTAAAATCTATTCGTTTTTCTTGTCAAAAGTCCTTTTAAATTCTAATATAGTAGGATTTTATGTTTAAGATATTATGATCTCTATGTGGCAAAGCAGTGTTACTCATTCACTGGTTTAAAAATCTAATTAAAAATCTTGTTGACTTCTGCTCACGGATTATGGATAGTCCTTTTAAACTACAATAATTTTTCATATCACAGTTGAGCAGGTAAGAAATATTAAGTGCTAAACTATAGACCCCAAGTGGGAAAAGATTACTGTTTCCCAACTGCCATTTTTTAATTGACTGTTTTTGCTTAGTTAGTTCAGAAGCAGAAAAGGCAGCAAAGTAATCTGTAAATCGGCATTTGGGTCTGAAATAGTGATGCTGAAGTAGGATCTGAGGATGGCACTCTAGCTTCACAACTAATTTTCAGAGCTTTTTAGCTTTTCCAAATGTGTGCATGTTTAGATAATTCATGAATTGCTTGCAGACATGTCCCTCTGACTTTACAGGTAAAGGTAGATTTCTTGTAAAACGAAATTTCAGTGTGTGAAAAATTGATCCATAGCCTGCTTGTCTTTATTTATTGGAATTGTGAAAAGCTGGCTCATAGCCTACTTGCCTTTATTTACTGGGATTGGGAAATTTAATTTGTTTTACCAGATGTACACATACACACACTCCCACTACTTTTCCTTAGGCCATTTTTATAGAGGACTTGGAGACATTTAAATTATTGTTTGGAAACGGCATGTGCTTTTAAATTCTGGTTAGTAACATCACAATAATGAAAGAAATAGGGATATGCTATTTTCCAGGCATTCCAGTGTATAGTTGGAGATATAATATTATCCTAGAATTAGAGATTTTAAAAGACCTATATTGTAGACTCCATTTCCTGCCACAATATTAAAGACCCCCTTATACTCTTGTTTTAATTACAATCTGGTGAGTGTTGCAGATATACAGCTGTATAGTTGTATTTCCTTTAGCTTTGTGGTCTGATTTGAATGACTCTGCATGGAATAACATATCAGTTCTGATCCGTTTGTGAATATTAATAGAGTATTTACACAATGCAGAGTTTTCTTCCATTACTGGCATTTGAAAAAACTTCTAATTTACATTAAACTCCTCAAGTTCAAGAACTTTGCACAACTTTGGTTTGCACATTTGAGCAAATAGGTTTCCATTAGGGGGCTCTCGAGGTTTGAGATGATCAGCGTTGATACCAGTAATGCTTCGAAGCCTTTACTTTCTAACGTTCATCTTGCCCTCTCCCTTTTTGTTTTGTTTTATAGAAAAGGTCACGGATTGCCTACAGTGACGAAGTACGGAATGAGCTCCTAGGGGATGATGGGAATTCCTCAGAGAACCAGGTAGAATGCTAATCAGGAAGGCCCGGTGGGTGGCTGGAGGGTGAAGGAGGTCACTGGCACACTGGGCTCTCAAGCTGCTCCGTAACAGTATTAGCAGCAACTCATGTGGAAGCGATACTGTTTAATGCAAAGCTGGAGTCTTAATCAACTTCAAAATGTTTCTTGGAGATCTTACATTTAACCCTTTACCTTGTGATCACTGTCTGCTATCTTTTTAAAAAATCTTTTCTTCTCTTTTCTTTATTATTTAGTACTTAAGGAATAACTTGAAACACACTGTTTGCAGACAAAGCCAAGGTCCTCACCTCAAACACATGTAAAAGGAATAAAAAAAGTACATAATGCAGCTTTGATAATAATGCAGTATAATTAAATCAACACTTGCAGCAAAACAAATGAAAGTAAGCTTTCAAAATTCGACAGGGCAGCTCAGTCTCCTATTGTGTAGCTTCTTAAAAATACATTCACCAAAATGCAAATTGTAAGCACCAGTGTGGAACTTGGATACTCACATAAAGGTCCTGCCCCTGTCAAATAATGAAGATGATGATGATGATGATGATAGTGGTAGCAGTAGTAATAGGAAAAGGAAAAGTCTTTGCAGTTTAAGATCTGCACAGGCAAAAAAATTAAGATATAATTTCTTCTTAAAGAGGCCTTACAACTTGGCTGTCAGTTCTCACTGGATCACACAGTAGTGTCATGAGTCTAATTAATGTCCCACTTCTTTCTTTGAATTAATACTGCAGATTTCATGAATTCATGTAGATAATATATATGACTTTAAAAAAATGTTTCAAGAACTTCAGAGTAGAGATGATTTTAAAAATGTCTCAAACAGTCCTAGTGACTGATTCTCTTTGACACTTTTAAAGAAAATAAATGATAGGGAACTTCAGAAGCAAGACCTGAACGTGTTTATTAATGTTACTTTGGCAGGTCTAGTAAAAGTCTCTACTCTGTCTAAATAAAAATGAACATAAACCATTCATTGAGTAAACCAAAATTTTAATAAGATACTAAAACATAATATATTGATATCATTATAAAAATTGCATAATAATATTTACCGTTTCAAGTAGAGTATAAGTTTATATATGCTGAAATTATATTACTATCCACTAAAATGTTAATATTGTAAACAGGGTTGTTGCTTATGTGATTAAGGCCCCCATCTGTCCACCCCCCAAAAAAGGAGAGGAATCACTGAGCTGATTGTGTTTGTTTTTGGAAAGATCTTACCTCCTTCACTATTTGGATGTTATCAGCTTGAGTTCAGACATGTAAACACATTAAGATTTGACTTGGGATTTCAGCTTCCCTGATTGAAATGTGAGAATAGCTAAGGGAAAAAAAAATAAGGAGCACATTAAACACAAAAGCGTGATGTGATAAAAGAGTTTTACATATAATAGATTAAATAATGTGAGGATGAGAGCAAAACATTTTTTCTTCCTATTTTAAGTGAGATTTAGATTGCTCATACCTCTTGAGTGAATCATAGTTTTATTTTGTATCTTTACTGCAAAAAAATTATATTTTTTTGCAAAAAAAAAATAGTGAATGCATAGTCCCCATGTCAATTCTTTAAAAAGCTACAGCTCTTTCCCTCATTTGAAACTACTGCCTAATATAGAGGAAATAGAAAGGAAGGGGGTGTTTCTAACTCAGACTCCTTTATTGTAATGGATGTTGTAGTACTGTGACAGGGATCCTTTTTTTTTTTTTTTGAAGCATGTTCCCTTCTCTTAATGGACATTTTATGTGCCTAGAACATTTGCCTTATATACATATAAGAATGACTTTTTTTTAACGCCTAAAGAAAAATATTCCACAAAAATAGATTGAGTTCATATTTTCTGAATTTCTCCAATTATATTCGTGTCACTTTAAAGTGATTACTCAGAGATTTCCCCTGGACTTCTGTAAATCAAACTTACAAATTCTGAAAGTGCTTGGAGAGCCTGAAGTTTAGTTGTAAGGAGCTGTCACTTCAATAAATAGAGTATGATGAATTATAGTCATGAGACTGTGAAACTGTTAGATTATTACTTATGTGAACTTTTCAGTCTAAAATTTGAATCAGATTTGAAAGTTCAAAGAGACGACACTTAACTTTTTGGATATTTTGTTACCGAATGTAGCAAAATTTCCATATCATAATGAAGCCTTTATGTTTCGTTTTTGAGGCTCTTTATCATAATATAGGGATTAAAACCCCTAAAACTATAACATATCCTTAACCAGGAATGGTCACTTGAGAATAACTCTTTATTCTGCATCAGTATTCATTCAGACTATGGAATCAAACCAGATTTGAATCTTCATTTTAATTTTTGTAGCTCAGTGGCCAAGAAGACAGCTTTTACTGGGTAGGATCACCTGTAAATTATAGAAAAATATTTTTTCTGTACACAGATAAGTTTATTTTCAAGTTAATTGTTGAGAAATTGATTTTCAGAACTTTTTGGCCATGTGATATGTATGATAAACTTTTAACAATAGAGGGAAAACTTAGAGGTAAACAAAATGAGACAAAAATGGCAAGATTTGTTTAACTAAAATTGGGATATATATCAATTTTTTTAAATTATAGGTCAGAAAAGGAAAAGGATAAAGAATAGCAAAGGCTGCAAATAGATAAAATGAACTAAGTACTAGCTATTTAGTTATTTTTGATGCAATATCCACATCCTCCCTATAGTGACTTTTTTATGGATTCAGACAAATGTGAATGCCATAGCTCTTATTTCTCATTCTGCCAATTTATAATGCATTTTTTTAGGCATCTGAAACCTGGCTGTTAATATACATAATTATGATCTGCCAATTAACTATAAAGTATATTAATTTACTCTTAAATATGTAAACATTTTTGCCATGATTATAATTGTTAAAATTTCAAAAATTAAGAATTTTCAAATGCATTTTAATGTCCTTTATACAGTACACATTTTTATTTAATTCCAAATTAATTGCTTTGTATAAATTCATTTCTATTATATCCATTGCATGCAATCAAATATAGCTCATCCGTGATTTACAGAGAAGGGACAAAATTACCTACTTTGCACATTCGTGTATTGTTGGGTCTTTCCAAGGACTATTGTCTTAGGCATTATCATTCTATTCTTTTAACATATCAGATTTTCCATTGCATGTGACATTTTAATTTTTAGAAAGAGTTCTTGAATGTAGTGAAGCTGTATTTAGAGTGGAAACTTAAGTAATTGTTAACTCAATTTAGTTTCATGAAAACGGTTCTCAGAAAAGGAAAAAAAAAAAAAAAAAGAATCTTACAGAATTAAACCCCCTTCATAGTGGAGTATGATAATGGGGCAAATGTTCCCCATTTTGAAACCTAATAGTGTCTCAATTTCCATATGCAAAATTACATTGATCAGTGAATAAATCTGAACAAATGAAATTTGAGTAAATCCTAAATAGAAGGTTCAAAAAAAGATATAAAGAGTAGGATATTTCTAAACGTGCAGAGATTTTTGTGGTAAAGCAATATTCACCAGATATGATTGCTTAATTTTTTAATGCGAGGTTCTCTTAAGTTCCGATTTGGGCTTGCTGTGCATAAAGTGTGTCAAACTTCAGCTACAGACCAGGGGGTGAAGTCGGTCAATTTAATTCCCCAAGATCTAAAGAAGGTCGGTATCATTTCATATAGCCCTGGCAGAGCAGATCATTACCAAGCACAAATCTGTTCGTTACGTGCTGAGGGTTTATAGCAGAATAAATAGACTGTCATCATAAGTTCAGAAAATTGTGTGTTCGACCCACGATAATGTGTAAAGGGCGTTTAATAGAGTTCAGCATTTATTCGTTATCTGTATGCGGACAGAGACGGCAGTCGCGTTATCAGCTTTAAAAAAAAAAAAATTCGGTAGTTCTGGGAGTCACGTGACGTCCCTCACATACAGAGGCGCGCGCGCATGAACCCTCACATGCTCTGCCGTGCAGTTTTGATTTTAGTCACAGCAGAAAGCTTAACCACAAGAGATTCCACTGGTTCAAACCAGCGTAAACCAGATTTTTTCAGCCCACAAAGGAACAGATTACCACTTGTATCAAATTCTGCATTGGGAGAAAATCTTTGTTTCAAAAAAGATGTTGATTATCATAACTCAACATGGTGGCACGGCACAGTTTCATATCGCCTATAACGGAGCTAGTAACTCGATAAAATACGAAATCACTACTTCCAGTCTAGTCTAAGCATTGTTAATTTTCAAAAATAGACCATCTTTTGTTTACTTGAGTGAAAACTCTCGAACTAAAAAAAAAAAAAAAAAAAAAAAGATAAAGATTAAAAACCCTCCCATTACCTAGCTTAGCTACAAATCCGGTGTAAAGCTTGGATGCAGCCATGCAGCACAAACAAGATAGAACGTTTTTTGTTTGGAACCTATTGAAAAAACAAATGGGTAGCATTTTTAAACACTCATTGATTATGGCAGGGTGGTATGGCCCAAATGGTCTCTATTGCTGAAGAGTAGTTTTAAACTTTGGCCCTTTAAGTATCATAGTCAACTGAAGAATGGTGCCCCCAGAAAGAAGAAATAGCTGTGCGATCAATTCCAAGATCAGCTCTTTCTGAGAATTAATGTTTGCCTTTTTCTCCCATGATGTTTGGATAGCAAAGAGAAAGATTCCGATATATGATAGGCCAGGTATCTTAGCTTAGAAGTTTACTTCTTCTGGGGAAGAATTGTAAGTTTTCACATGAAATGATGAGATGCTTGACTCGTACACTCAGTGGTTGCTGAGATAATGAGTGTATTAATTACAAGTAATGACAACTTCATATATATTTTTGGAAGAGTGACATTAAAAGTTTCTTTTTCAGTAAATGCACTGTGAGGTATTATATAATAGATTCTGTACCCTTTTTATAAGTTTCATAACAGATTTGAAATCTCATTCTTTTGTACTTGAAGTACTTTTCAAATAACAAATAGAAATAACAGAGTAAGCTGGAATGCATATTGCCTTCCTTGAATTGGAGACAAAAACAGCATTAAGCATTGAGAAATCTGGGTTATCGTAAACATGATACTTTTAGAAAGACTTATAGTGAGCAATTCATGGCATGTTTCTCCCAAAGCAATACTTTAATTTATTGGCCTGCATATGTCAAGTGTTATAACAGATGTTACCGATATTTGGATACTTAAAAATTATCAGTTGTAGACCTGAATTGCTGAGGATGCAAATTTCAGACTTAGAATGTGGTTTATAGTCTCTTACAGCATAGGTTTCAGTTTTTATTCATTGTAGAAACTATGGCAGACACCTCAACTATACAATGATATTTGTGGTTTAGAATACAGTACTGTCTCTGTCTCTGTCTCTGTCTCTGTCTCTCTCTCTCTCTCTCTCTTCCACACACACACACACACACACAGAGTGAACCAGATATATGGTTATATCCATTTTCTAGTTTCTAAAGAATTAAACAACTTGTTTTATCTGTTATATTTAAAACAAATGAATATTCTACAGAGGAGAATCAAAATGTTATTATAAAAGAGTTTACTAACAGGTAAAGAGTGGTTTGGGGTTTGACTTCGGTGAAAAGAGACTGCAGTACAAATGAAGTGAGAGAGCTCATTGCTTTGAAATGGCCCAGTTTACAAGATGAATAAAATTGAAAAGTGGAGAAACTTCAAAAATTTAAATAAAAACACCGTGTGATTGCAGTAGCCTCTTAAGCAAAACAAAAACCTAGAAATCAACTCTGATATACGCAGTATTTCTAAGGATGGTGAGATATTTTCTGATACTGTGTCCTAAATATTATCTATCCTGGCATGCTTTATTCCCTATTAACATAATGTTACTTCCAAAGGTGATCCTATTACTAGAGTGGGTACAAGTATGACATTAGCATAACAGTTTGTTGTTTTAGAATACTTATTGGGACAAAAGCATGAACTATTAATCATTTTCATTTGGAGGTAAAACCTGAAAGCAGTTGTCAAGATTCAAAATAGAGAAACATCCTGAAAACTTGTAAATACAAAACCTCTTCAGTGGTGCATTCTTAGAAGAGAAGAACAGTAAACTTGTTTTCTTTCTTTATAATATAGACTTCTATGAAGTCGTTCCCCTTTATTTCATGATGGTGTCTTAGATGTACTTTAAAAGAGAATTTCACACTATTCTCTTTGTTTAATGTGACAGTGTGAGAAAGTGATCTTTATTCGTTCAAAAAACTCTGCATGTAGTCTATGTTTAGGTTCTTTTAATGTGTTTGTCTGTGATTTTTAAATGCTAAACATGTAAACAGATAAATTGTCAATGTTAATTCTGTATCCTGTCACACAACTGATCTTTCTTTCCTGCCATTTCTCTCCTTTTTATCTTTTTTTTTTTGTGCATTCATGTTGCAGTTGATAAAATTACGTGAAGAGGTGAGTACTTCCTAGCTTGCTTTAAAAAAAAAAAAAAAATTCTGCTTTTCCCTATAAAATTGAGTTTCTAAATCTGAAGTAAAATCTTCGGGTGTGTTTTTCCAGGAAAATCTACACATAGCAAAAGTATTGATTATATTGCTAGAAATGTTCTCTGCTCTCTTTAAAAAAACAAGTACATCCTCATCATGCTTATCACAATGATCATTGTTGTTTGCCAGCTTTGGAAGAAAATTCAGATTTTAAAGACCAAAAAAGGGAGGAAAAATAAAGGAATATCTTAAAACTATACCCAAGCGTAGTTTTAATGTAGACTGACTTCAGTTTTGTTTTATTCGTATTGGTTTCTCAAGGAAGTCAATGTGATTAAACATTTTTTCCTGACATTCTGATTTATTTTACTAAAAACTGTTTTTAAAAAAACTCCTTTCTCTCAACCAAAATTCTTAGGTTCAACATTAGATATCATGAATCTATTATCCTTTTGAGGAAACACACATATGTTATAAATACCCTACTAGTCTGTGCACACAGATACCTAAGAATAGCTAAAGCTCTCCTCATTGTTAAACACTTTCCTTTTTGTAGGAAATAGCACCCAAGTGAGTTCTCACTTTTCTGAGTTTGCTGGTCTGTTTCATAATGCAGCTTCAGATTTTTTTTGTGGCCGAGCAAATATTTACAACAATGTTGATAATTTTATCCCTGTATCAATGAGGGATGCTGAATGATTCTGTATATTTTTTTAAATTAGACCATACTTATCAAATATGCTTTGCTCTTTTCAGAAATAGAGTAGTAATATTTTTTACTTAGTGGGATTGAATTTTGTTACTTTTATATTAGGGCATAAAATAATGGCCCATATTGCAATTTAAAAATTGTCTAATTGCTTATAATTATCAGAGTCCTGTGAATTATTTTCAAGTTTAGATTGGCTGCATTGATTGAGATTTTCCCAGAAGTTTTTTTTAATTGGTATGTCATCATTCTCTAGGTGATGTGAATGCTAATTTAGAGGTTTGTAGAGAGTGGTTTTCAACAGCTTTTCTGATTTAAGATGCATTAGTGATGTCTTCTCAGTAAAAGTAATAATGATATATAAAATGAAGGGTGAAAATACACAAAACCCTCATCCTCCGAGCTTTTTGTGTTTTTTTTTTTTGTATCTTCCCTGCATGGAAGCAGATGTATATACTAAATGAATATTATCAATCGCGGTTTTGATGTGAGTGATATGTCAACATTATTCTTCTGCAAGACAAACTGCTTGTATGTGTTTGCATATGCTCAGGCTTAGGTGAAGAATCTGAATTTTCAAATGTTAATGCAACCAACAATAGACTTGAAAACCACTGTATGAAGAAACTACATAAAGCTCTTGGCCCTGAATTTAGCAGTGAATATAATTAATAAACCCTTGTGCCTTAGTACCATCAGCATCGTTGACAGAAGATTTAGTTTTAAGCTGAATTGTATGGATTTAGTCATCTTAATTCTATAAGCTGAAAACATCACATCTGCATTTCTTTTAAAATATGTTTCATCATCGTTTTATGGCTTAATTCCTTTGTTGTGCCTATAGCAACAGTTTTATCAGTTATGCTCCTGGAATGCATGTTTCCAAAACTGTAACCTGAAATGGAATTGTACTTGGAAGAGTTAGATCACTCAACTAACAGAATAGTATACTCTGAAATATTCTTTTAACAGTCTTGGATATGGGTGCAGCATTGATATTTATAGAATAGGTTATGGTGATGACACTGTGTTGGTAAATGGTTTGCTCCAAAGTGATTGTTTCTCAGCCAGGATCCTCAGAGTAATCTAACAGTGAATGTACCCCAGATTTCTTCCCTGCATCTATCCTAAGAAGGCAAACACTCCTCTGCTTCAAAATAGGGTGTTTCATTGTGTTTGGAAACGAAGTATGCCCCATCTGTTCCTTGTGATGCTCTTTTTGGGGCTCAGTTCTGGAAACAGAGCATCCTTGGAGGCAGGCTGGTAGTGCATAGGGAGCTGAACTGGTGTTGGCTCTGCCGAGCTCTCTGTTTGAATCCTGCATCTCCAGCTCTCCATGTTGCACAGCTCCTCACGCAAGTGGAGCTGTGTCTGAAGCTTCTGCACAGCTTCACTTACCTGCTTTGAAAAGGGCTGAGAAGAGGGTGAGAGAATGAGTTTGGGATGGAGTGTGGGGGCAAGTTGAAAGCATCAGTTGCTACTGTAGTGCATTTCCTTTCATTTTCAGAGACCAGGGCAATGCACAACTAAGGGGATGATGTAAATAGCACAGCTGTTACAAGAACTTGATTTTAGCTTGACTTAAGTGAAGAGGTTCCAAAATACAAAGTGAGGTCCTGCTGGAAAGCTGCTGGTAAACTGATAGTCCTCTTGTGTGCAGATTTGCTCTGGTAGAATTGAACTGTCCTGACGAAGAGTTATTTAGGAATATACCTTTATTCCATTATTTAGGAATATACTTTTTTTTTTTTATAAAAAATTCTCTTAGAAATTTTGCTCTCTATTATAGCCATATACTGAATAAGCTGATTTGACTCCCTTTCATGGAATCTCAAAAATCATTCTACATTTAAACACTTTGTTTCCTACATTTTATATTATCATATAATTAGACTGTGCATTTTCAGTATTGAGCTTTGATTTTTTTTTTAATCTACAGTAGCTAAGTATTTTCTTTTAGTTTAGGGATTTCATCCAATATGAAAATGAACCAAAAATCTTTGTTCTGTTATTCTGGATTAAAATTCACATTTACTCTTGATATCACAAATCTGATTATCTTTTTAGAGAATCACCAATTTGAAATCAAGTCCTTTGTTAAGATAGAAAACAATATTCAAAGAAGGGAAGAGCAATCCCCACTCCCAAAACCTGCATGTAGTGAGAATTAGGAATAAGAAAGCTATTTTTGACAAGCTGAGTAAAGTGTTTAATTTTATTTAAAAATAGTCATTAATGCCAAACACATAAAGCTCCCCTTGCTTTTCTTTTTCTCAATTACAGCCTTGAGTGATTTTGCGTTTTCATGGTATGCGCTTTCCTTCCTCCCTTTTATTTATTTAGCACTTTTTTTTCGGCGGGGGGGGGCAGTTTTTCTCTTAATTTCTCCACTGTATAGTAGACGACTCTATTAATTATTATAGACTGTTGTTGCAGCTTTCCTGACCTTCACATCAGGTCCTATCTCTCTGTTCTAAATGCATTGTTTTAATGATTCTTCCCCCCACTCCCCCCAGCACTTCCCCCCCAAAAAAAAATTTCAAGGAAAGCTTTGATGTGGCTTTAGCTGCCTCCAAAGTCTGGCCGCATCTCAGATGTGTCACCTATGCCGGGAGGGAATAAGGAAATCACGTTTTGAATGGTAATGATAACATACTAATCACTTCCTTTCTTTGAAGATGGGAGCGAGATATTCTGTCAGCATCCCTGGCTGCTAGAGCTTGGAGGCACTGGTCTAGGTGTATTAGCTTAAGTGTGCATGTCAATACAGCTTGCATCTCCAAGATCCACGGGGGCTCATTAGAGCGAGGTGGATCGGTTCGCTCGACAGCCACTCAGATGATATGTGTGGCACCTCCTTTTTTATTATTATTAGAAAACATTTCTTCGATTTTAAATGACATCTGTCAACAACAAAAAGTTGGAGTTATGGCTGCATTTTTTCTTTCTTTTTGACCAGATACCAAAACTGATTTGAAGGGGAAAGTACTAATTTATACAAATACACGTGTGCATGTACATAGATGCAAATATACAGTTACACATATTCTTACATTTCTAAGTATCCAGACATACATGCATCTGTACACACATATGCACACACACACACACACACACACACACACACACACATTCCCATGGGCGTGCACACATTCTTATCCATTCACAGCCATGATTAGCTTGTTAATATGTTTTATAAACCTGAATATGATCTAGTGTATGATCATTATGCTTTAAAAAAGAAAAGAAAATCAGCCTTAATGTAGAAAAGAAAGTTTAGAGGCTGAGGATTTGGGGAAAATTCTCTAATTTCCCCCATCAAATGTAATAGAAAAGAGTATATATAAGTATTATCATTTTAGTTCACAGTCTAAAACACTATGTGTCAGAAATTCACTTTCAGTCTAGTGCCATATATCTGGGAATATTTGGGAATAAATCCACAATTTTGTACATCTGTGTGCATGGGGGAAACATGTGTCTCTTGTTTCTTAGTGGTTGCCCCGAGTGGTCTTAGAACTAGAACTGCTGTTTAGTATTCTGTTTTAGTAGCATACGTTGTTCTATATGGCATCTTGCTGTACATCTAAATTGAGAGGCATTCTCTTAAAAATAAAGTTTCTGTTTATAAATTACTATGTGTAGGAATCAAAAGAACAAGTGAGTTTTTTTAAATGATTGCATTTTATAAAAAATAAATACAAAATAGGGATCATAGATCTATGCAGATATCTCATAAATCATCTTCTGCTGAAATAGTAAAGATCCAGTTGGTTCTGGTTTTCATACCTTTCTCAGTGTTTTGGAGTAAGATTCATTGTGGCCACATATGACATGAATCTGCCTTTTAAAACAAAAAAGTGGATGGTCCATACACGATTGACTGAAAAATCTGTTCATTGTAGTGGTTTGTATAAAGGAAGATTTGCTAAAAATTATCTATAATGGGTTGTGATTCCCCCCCACCCCCCGAAATGTTAGGGCATACGACGGCATTATTTTTTTTAAGGCAAAAAAAGAACGTTGTAGATGACCGTGTGATTTTTTTCCCTTTTTCTTTTTCAGAGGGCACATCTGCTCGATAACACAGAGAGGCTGGAAAGGTCATCTCGGAGACTAGAGGCTGGGTACCAAATAGCAGTGGAAACCGGTAAGAATTCTGAGAGTGAGCAAATTGTCTTGCTTATGCACAGCAGTCTTCACAACACATGACATTTCAGGGAAACTTCAAAGGAGTAGCAGAGACAGCAGCCCGAGATGTGGTTTACATATTGGGGAGACAATTGGGAGCTTATTTGCGCTTATCTTTTTTCAAGTTAAAAGGCATGACATCTACTGAAAACAGTTCCTGAGGTTTAAAAGTATACATCTGAAAAGAGATGGAATACTTTGTCTAAATTCTACATTTGTCTTAATATGCGGTTACATGTTGTCAGTTTACCCACCCGCAATGATTGCTAGCGCACGGTGCTGTCTCCAGTTGTTTGCTCCTTTACGTTTATTCATGTATGTAAAAATTAACATTTTAATCAGTCTAAATGATGTGAACCAGGGGAGAAGAAATACCAATACCAAG
This sequence comes from Balaenoptera acutorostrata, assembly GCF_949987535.1. Lineage (NCBI taxonomy): Eukaryota > Metazoa > Chordata > Mammalia > Artiodactyla > Balaenopteridae > Balaenoptera > Balaenoptera acutorostrata. The sequence goes on along the minus strand of NC_080079.1, from coordinate 17,991,496 downwards.
TTTACCTTGCTTGTTTGTCCTGCTGTTGGAAATGATTCCTAATGATCCCATATATTTTTTTTTTTAAACATGAACAGAGCCTGTAATCAGATATGGAAAAAAAAAGAGTCATGATAATTTTATTATGTGTTAGTTAATACTGTCCGAACTTTTGGGTTGAATTAACACTAGTTACTAATTTCAGAAAACGCAGCCCTATTTTGACTTCTAGGATGAGTCTACTTGAAATAGACATGCTTTTTCTCTATCGAGGTTTCACGCAATGAGTGTTTTTTTTACCTAGTAAATAAATATCCATTAACCCCTTTGTACTTATCAGTTTCTTATTATTTAGCTATTTGCAAAGTATAGATTACATATCATCTATTTTATATATTTATGGATACCTCTTTCCCCGTATATGGACAACAAAAATATGTAGTCAACAACATTTCCATTGATTTTTTTTAAATTTAGTGTTATAAAAAATAATATTTATTTTGTAAGAGCAGGTATAATGAAAATGATTCCAAATGATTTCTCTTATGAATGGCCAGTGTTTCCCTTGCTTGAATTCATGGCTATCCTATATTGGCTGGCTTATGTGATGAATTCTAAGAAATCAAATAGAATGAGCACAAATGGCGTTGGCATTATAGTAATGGTGAGAAAACTGAAGAAAATCATCAACCCTCCCAGATTTTTTAATAGTATGAGCAGCCCTTCTTTCTGAGGTTATTGATAGATTGGCGTTCTGCCCTGATTGGAATAAAAGCCAGCTTTCAATTGTTCTTTTATTCCTTGGGCTCACCTTAAGAAGTGACTGTCCTTACAAAGAATGTCTATGATGAGAAGCGCCCTGAACGTGAGGTCAAAGGACCAGCCTTGGGTTCTGGCCCTTGTCTGTGTGACCTTAAACAAATCACATAACTTCTTTGAGTCTGTTTCTTCTTCAATAGAATGGAAATAATACTGTCTGTTGCAGAATATTCCTACGAAATGATAGCATAAGTTAAAATAGTTTATATACCATAAAACACTATATAAATATAAGTATTATTATTAATGTGTGGTCATTTGATGATATACAGACATTTATCTTTCATAGAAAAAAAAGTATTGTGATTGAAATTTGTGTTAAAGGAATTTTTAAGAAGTGTTATTTTGGGGAATGTGTCACTATACCTGTTGAACATCAGGGAACCTTCTTTGACAAAGCATCCCATTGGTGAGCCTCTTTCCACAGGGGACTGGGTTGGGTTGGGGATATTCTTGCTATGACACTGATCACTGGCCATTCATAAAAGAAATCATTAATCATCTGGAATTGATTTGGCTGATTGGGCTGCCTTTTCTCTTTCACAATACCATTCATGTAGCTCCCTGCCAAAGCTGAAGGAAATCAACAAAGAGGATCACAGATTCTGGAGGATCATGCACTGATCAAGGTTATAAGATCATGATTTGATAGTTATTCCTTTTGGTGTGTACTAAAATGTAACATCAAACTATCAATACAATCAACATGGAAAATGCCAATTTAAGAGTGTCCCCAAAACCAACCTCAGTTCCCTTGGACTTTTTAGTAGAATACAATGGTAAATTAACTCTAAAGTTTTATAAAATTAGATATTTGTATGTTTTATAATACATATATAAAAGCCTGGGAACTTCTCACAGACTGTAAAACCAAGTCTAAGAGGAGGAATAAGAGTGGGCTTTGTGGAGGTAAAGACAGATGTGGCACACACCTAGACAGAAGTCATCATGATTCATTTCCTTGGATGAGTTTGAAAGTGGGTGGAGAAATGAGAAAGCAGGCACAAAGCATTTTTCCTGCCCCTGCTTCTTACTGTAATGTGGGGGGGAAAAGTAATTGTGGCGGGCACCATGTTGCTTCTCCATTTCTTGCTTCCCTGCTAGCACGCAGCCTAGTTATATCCAGTCAGTCAACAGCTCTGTGTTTGTGATGTAAATTTATGATAGTAATAATCTTGTTACAGTATCAGTAGAGGAACAGCATCTTTCAAAAGGAAAAACTTTTAGCACTTATTGGTTTCTTCTTAAAGACTGTGAAATGCAAGAAGGCATAGATGTGGAAGAGCTATGATGACTTTTGAAGCAGCACAAAAGAGGGAAATGGTTTGCAAGTATTGGTCTAAGAACTGGTTCTAGACCACAACAAGCGTTTTCATGAGTCCACATCAAAATGAGAGGAAAAAAGTAAAAAATAGTGATTTTCTTATAAAGCAAACGTCATTAATTTGAAAAACTACACGTTTTCTAAGATCATGTTTTTCCTATTTTGGGGTGATAAAAGAAAGGATAGTTTTATGATATGATAGAAATAGTAGGTGGAAGTTATATATATATATATTTTTTTCTTTACCTGGAAAAATAACAAAATTGGCAACCCTATTTGGGCCCTTTGAAATGTTTTTTGAAATTTTACTTGGCCACAAAATATAGGAATTATTGTCTGATGTACTGAATTGGAGAAAGAGACAGCAATCCCATCCCCTGGCCCTGCTATTAGTCAGCTGTGTGACTTTGAGGAATACTTAACCTCTCTGTACATGTTCTTTTATTTGCCAAATGGAAACCTGACATCAGATTCTATATATCCCATAAGGTTGTTATAATGTAAAATGAGGTCATATATGTCCAAGTGCTTAGAAAGCAAATAGGGCTCTGGAAAAGTCATCATTTTTATGTTTTCATCAGCATAAGTGGTTATCTCTGAAAATTATTGGCAAAAGATTTCGACAAAAATCTGTAAATTTTTCTTGATGAACATTATAGGCAAATATCATAAAAGAAATTTTGATTATTATATATAATCAATTATTTGTGTAATAGAATAGAAAGCATATTGACCACTGGCATCTTCCTAGTAAATAATAAAATTCATCTTCTAAAATTCTTGAGTCATTTTTGACATTTTTAAAAGTTATTTTTTCAAATTGGCAGTTATTGTCTCTTTAAGAATAGCTGCTGAACAGGGGGACTCATGTCTAGAATGTACTTGGTCTGAGCAAATGCATCAATACATGATTATTTCTAAGCGCCATTTACACCTTGATATATATTGAGTTTAATACCAGTCAGGTTTCTTCCGTGGCTTCCTTTCTATTTGAGAAAATTGATGAGGTTACAAGTTAATTGAACAACTCCATTTAGAAATGAAGAGACAGGTGGAAGAATATATGATACTGAACTAAAGAGCTGATGCTAGGACATCTCACTCTGAGACTGACATCAAGAGGCACAATTATCAGACTCATTAGCAAACTTCCTTGGGAGTGACCATCAAAGACCAAACACTCTGGTGGTTGTATGAGCCATTGGCATGATCCAGTTTAGCATTTCTTATAAATTCTTGTCCCAGAATCTGTGAATAAAAAGTGACTCTTTTTTCATCTACTATTAATAGTCAGATATGACTCTTAGCTATGGCGATACCTATTTTGTTTGAGGTCAGGGCATTAATATTTAAAACTTTGGGTCATCTGCCCTTAATGCTGAAATTAGGATTATTTTTTTCTCTGAATTAAATATCCCAGAATTACAATAGGCACAAAACTAATGGAAGCTGTATGATGAATAAAAGAAATAGGCTGAAAGAGAAATTATACATGGGCAGAAATGCAAGGCTCACTCTCTTCTTTCAGTATGTAAACAGGTAGTTTAAGATGCTCACCAGTGTCCCAGCCTATACCCTAAATGGGCCCAGTGCACCTGGCAGTACACCTCTGGAACCAGGAGAGTGTTTGTCTACAGTCAGTAGCCTCACATCTTTGAAGAGTGATCTGCACCATTTACCAACCTTGCTTCTGCCATCCCCGAGTATCGAAGCCTTATGGGTTTGCACCCTTTCTCTCAGTCATCACTTCAAGCCACCTAGCTCTGATGTCCCATTTGGTCAGTGATCTCTCTACAACTGGGTGCTGTGCTTCTGCCAGCCTTCCTTCCATGAATAAGAGGTGCTCCATCCTTCCCCAAGGGCCCCGCAGGTTCCCCACCCTGGCCTGGCGATTGGACATGTGTAGACATCATACAGTGTTTATTGAACACTTAATACGGGCCGCACGCTGTTCTCAGTACTCTGTATTTACCATCTCTTTAATCCTTACCACAACCCAAGGTACAGAGAGATTAAGTTATTTGCCCACACTTATTAATCGAGCTAGGAAATAGTACAACCAGACTATCTGGTTCCATGCTGATTCCATGCTCTTAACCAATAAACCACACTGAAAAATGAATGGGCCCTACATACCTAGATGACCACATACCAAAGTGACCTGTTGTAGTCAGAATAAGTCAAGTTCTCACATCTGTTAAGTTCCTTTTCATATACTTTCTTCAGAAACTAACTATTGAATACTGTGTGCCGTGTGCCAACATCCCTGTTCCCAGGTAGCTTATGTATCGGAACAGGAAGGAGCCGGGGGCAGGATGAGACAGACATTTTTTTAATTAATAAATAAATGGACAAGATTATTTCAGATGGTGGCAAAATGAAGCACGGTATGAAAGAGTAGCTAGTGACATCTGTCTTAGGTTAGCTAGTCAGGAAAGACCTCCTAGACAAGTGCCTTGTAAGCTGAGTCTTGAACTGCACAAAGATGCTATTAGTAAGCACACGTGGGGCTGTTGATTCCAAGAGGAAAAAGCAAGCACAAGGGCTCTGAAATGAGAAGATGTTTGGGGTGTTCAGGCAACAAAAAGAAGATCAGTATGGCTGAAGCAAAGTGAGCAATGGGCGTGGTACACAATTAGGTTAGAGCCACATAGGGTGAGATTTTATGGGGCCCCAGGTGTCTGAATTTGACTTGTAGGGTATGATGCCATTGGAGAGCTTTCAACAGGCAAGTGGCCTGATCTGAATCATGGAGGACAAGGATTGTAGGGGAGGAGTGGCAGAGGAATGGGAACAAGGAGACATGTTAGGAGGTATATTATAATAATCCAAGATTTAGTCCTTTTACTAGTTGAAAGGAACGGAAGGATTGGATGGTGAAGATGCAGGAGAAATTGTAGCCTTATTAAAAGTCATTCAGGAGCAAGGAGCTTGAAATTTGTCATTAATTTCCTTAACAATTGGCATGCGATCCCAAAGATTCTTCCTTGAGGATATCCCCAGAACAAATGGGGACTTATTAGTTCTTGTACCTGGTAGGGCTTTACACAGACAATGGCCAGTCCATTAGGCTGGTGGTAATGGACACTTGTGATTATAAATCTGAGCTTAAAACCAAGTTTATGATAATATTTTATTTGAGGAATAAAGATGATGATACCTATTTTCTAGAGTTTGTGAGAGGCATAAATAAAATAATGTATATAGAAAGATTTTGTAAATTGCCTCACAAAAGATTTTTTTTTTCCTCTCTAGAAATCTTTACTTCAGGTAGATTCTGAGTATAAACATACATTGTCACTTTGCTTAATTTTGTGTCAGTCTAAAGAGAAATGGGTTAGTTCCATTCTACCCAAAGTGGGGCTTGGGACCAGCAGCATCGGTATCCCCTGGGAGTTTGTTAGAAATGCAGCATCTTGGGTCTCCTCAGATCTACTGAATCAGAATCTGCATTTTAACAAGATCAGCAGTGATACCTGTGCATAGTGAAGTTGAGTTAGAAGTCCTGTTTTCAGTGTTAGTTTTTCATCTGTGTCTGTTTGAACTGGATAAGTCATCTCATTGAATCTCATATACATGTGTATATATGTATAACTACACATGTGTACAAAAATTCAGGCAGGTAGCTTGCATTGTTAACACCTACACTCCCTGTGAAATACAGGTAATAAATATGGCTGTGTCTGCTAATATTGGTGATATTGGATTTGAGAATTGTCTATTTAGGAGCTATAATAATTATTTATCTTACCTTAGTTAGGCAGTACTTGGCAACAAGAATAGCTAGTAACCTATCCAGTAAGCCAAAAGGGACTACATTATACCACTTTATTTTTGTCAAAATATATTTTCCCCTATATTTAACACCACTTAACATTCTTTTTTAAAAATAGCACGTTTATCACAATTTCTTGTATATCTTGTTTTATTAGGGAAATGCAAAGGTAGATTTTCTGAGTAAGAATAATACCAATGTTATGTATTTATAAGTTATTTTCATAAAAGAAATATTTTCTACCCAAGTCTTATTTGTTATAGAATTGATACAGAAGATTAGTCCATTTCTTTTTTTTTTTAATAAATTTATTTATTTATTATTTTTGGCTGTGTTGGGTCTTCGTTGCTGTGCACGGGTTTTCTTTTTAGTTGTGGCGAGAGGGGGCTGCTCTTCGTTGCAGTGTGCGGGCTTCTCATTGCAGTGGCTTCTCTTCTTGCAGAGCACAGGCTCTAGGCGCAAGGGCTTCAGTAGTTGTGGCACGTGGGCTCAGTAGTTGTGGCTCACGGGCTCTAGAGCACAGGCTCAGTAGTTGTGGCACACGGGTTTAGTTGCTCCGCGGCATGTGGGATCTTCCCGGACTAGGACTCAAACCCGTGTTCCCTGCATTGGTAGGTGGATTCTCAACCACTGTGCCACCAGGGAAGCCCTAGTCCATTTCTATTTGAGAGTTTCCTTGGCAGTCCCATTTCCTTTCTATGAAGATTTTCTCTCTCTCTTATTTGTGTGTGTGTGTGTGTGTGTGTGTGTGTAAGGAGTCTCATCATCTAGTTAGGTAACATATTCATCACCTCACATGTTTATCTTTTTTTTTTTTTTGGTGAAAACATTTAAGTTCTACTCTTTTAGCAAATTTCAATTATATAATGCAGTGTTATCAACTATAGTCACCATATTTTACATTAGATCCTCAGGCCTTATTCATCTTACAGCTGGAAGTTCTGTACATTTTTACCAAAGCTTTTACCCTTTGACGTGTATTTTTTTAAATAAAAAATATGGATTTTACTTCAATTTCAATATTTCAATACTATGTTATAGTTACCTAATTTTAAGCTGCAGATACTTCCCATTTTAAGGATATACTTCCACAGGCCTATTTTACATGCATTCAGATTATTTTTGCTTTATATGATTACCTCATCAAAATCTTCATTCATTTGACCAAATAGTCAGGGAAACATATGGAGTACTTCTTTTTCTTCTGGAAAACAGATCTTAGAATTACAGCATTTTTATGAGAATTAGGTAATTTATATACACCACTGTTTCTGTTTCTACTGTGTCTATGTCTTTTTTAAAGAGTTCATACAGGAAAAGCAATCAATAGTGGTATCAGCTTACATTTTTAAAAACCAAACAAAATGTTTCATGTTCAGAACTTATTTAAAGAATCTGAACAAATGCATTTTAGATGTGAAGTGCCTTCCTTTGTATCTTTAGTTGTCTCAAAGCCTTGGCTGAACTACTGATGGAGTTTACCTGAGCCTTTCATGGGGTTATATGGGGATTATGGAGTATGATACTGCAACTTTATCATATTCTATCTTTTGGCTCTTGATAAAATATTCTTATTTTAATCAACTCACTATAGAACTCACTTAGAAATTTTAGTCAGGTTTGGAAATATCTATTGAGACCATGTTTTTACCAAACCAAAAGTTAGTCATTTTCTTTATTTTTTCAGGAGTTTCTTCCATGTCTGCTTACATTTTCTTATTCTTCTATCTCTTCCTCCTCATTATAATTAAACTTCTTTCTTCTCTTCTTCCCCTTCCTCCTTTTCCCCCTCATTCTTTTCTTCAAGAAGTATTTTGAGTGTTTACTATGTAATAATTTGATTCAAAAATATAAATCCTTGAATGTATTAATTTATCATCGACAGAAAAGATTAATGGTTGAAACAATGCACAATAATAAAATATAATGCCTAAAACTACTTTTGAAGTTACAGGCGAGCTTTGGAACTGAGCTAACATCTCAGGAAATGTAAGAAAGTTGTTGTTGTTGTTTTTGCCTCCATTTACTGACAAGTCATATTTATAAAGACTCCTGGGAACGTAGACCCCAAAAGTATTAACTGTATGTTCCTTGCTCTTAGAGCTGTTACCAGTTGGTAGAAGAATAAATCTCTGTTTCTGTAATATTAGTGAGAGTGGTACAGTATTATGTGAAAGAAGGCAAATATTGTATTTCACTTATTCAGCAAGCTTTCATTGAACTCTACTGGGTGTCAGGTGCTTCAGAGATGCTGAGCTAGAAAGACAAGATACCCCAGTCTTGGTTCATCTGAGTAGAGGATGTTCTGTCTATAAACACTGATTCAGATTTTTAACCTGAATAATTTTGTTTAGGCACAGATTGGAATTCAGAAAGGCACTACCATGTTTAAACTAGTGCAGAAATAACAAGTTAACACTTTATGTTGTTCTACAATATAGGAACAGAAAATGGGATTACACAGAACATGGGATTATACAATTGGGTTGATATTAACCACCTATTTATCCAGCCACATATATTTTAGAGAAAAGATTTTTCTTTAGAAATGTTAAACTTTCTGACAGAAAAAGTTATCTCTAGAAAAAGTTTCTCTATTCATCATTTTGGCTGATGGAATAAATGGTTATGCTTTCAGAACCTTAAAGATATCTCTGCTAGAATAGGTATTTTTATAGATGCTGAGAAGAATTACCTGACCATGTCCCATGAGTTTTTAAAAGTCTGCCCAGTGGTAAAAGAATCATTTTAATGTGTAGTTATCACTTTATAATTACAACCCTATCAAAGTCTTACTTCTCAAAAAGCTGTGGTTCTGCTCTGAAAGGAACAGAGGAGGTTGTCATTTAGGGTGAAGCTCTTAAAGAGTATTTTCAAGTTGTGCTTAAATTTACTTTGTGAGGTTCCCTGAGATATTGGTGAGCTCCACAGTGGTAAGAAAAGGATGTCATTTAAACCCTATTTGGAGAACCTTCTCCTTAGGTGGTCCAAGGGAATTCATAGGGTTCATTTTTAATCCATTAAAAAGTATTATACTCATTTTTAAAGGTGTCCTACCCCGTAATGCCTGTCACTTTTCGAGTTGGTTCGTAAGATACACGTGAAGCCATTCTTACTCTGTTGCATCTCTGTGAGTTGAGAAAAAGAAAGACGACCAAAGCAGGTCGCTAAAATGCCAATTTACTTTCAAATATTACAGTGAAGGACGGTTAAGCTTATGACCGTGTTGCACTGTGCTTATATAACTTTCCTTGGGATTTTTTTTTTAATCAGGTTTATTTTCCCTTTGAGTCTGACTTCTAGTGCCCAGAAGTTTTCTTTTCAGCAATGTTTATGTATTTAACAGAATTTTCTGAGGTGGGTGCCACAGAATTTTCACAGCATGAGTTCACATTGGACTAAGATTTTGTATACGACTTATACCAAGTGGAAAACTTGACGGGCATGAGCTTTAAAAATGGCTTTTTTTATGTGCTCTATGTTTGAAGCTTTCGTCTGTATTTCCTGTTGGGCTACAGTGTTTTCCAACGTTGCCATAAGAGAACAAAGTCAACATTAAAAAATAATTTTTTTATTGAAGATACGTTTTTCCAAGTAAAGTCATTATCAAAGAGACTGTCATGGTGGGTCATCATTCATGTTTGGGCACTGTGTTGCCCTTTTGCATCTTGACATATAAATTCTAAGTCATAGTTAAATAAATATCTATTTATGTAGAGAGAGGAAGAAACCACCCTAAAGCCAGACAAGAAAAAAAGCTTTTTGAAGACTGTCCCTTTTGGAGAAAAAATAAGCATATTGTTGGGTAGTCTTAACATGATCTTCCATGTTGGTAATCTCATCACAGTCAATTGCCTAAGGTCCTGATCCACATTAAAAGGTTATTTTTGTCCACATACAATACACCTTTTAAGTTGACCTTAATAATTGTTTTTATTCCCATTTTCAATGCTATTTGCGACACATGGCTCTTGAACAGAGCACAGTGGAACCTTAACATTTATTCCAAAAACAATTATTGGGCCCTAAGAAATTAGTTAGGGTTCATTAGATCTGGATTGGGCTAAGTCAGTCTCTGGAATAACAAGAAAAATATTGCCTTAAATGAATATTATTAGCAAGGTTTGCATTTGGGAGTCAGGTAGGGGAGATAATCAACCCACCTGAAAAGGAAAATAGGTTTTATGTAATTTAGGAAGGAACAGACCCTTGCCCCTTTCTAGGCACTTAGAATATATAGTTCCTTTGATAAGCTGGGATATCTTGGCAAAATATCTGTTTGGGAAATACATAGCTTTAAATCCCCATGATGAATATAATTAGTGTTTTTGAAGCAGGGTGGAGGAAGTAATTAAGTCTAGTTGACAGTGTCAGGGAAAGACTCAGAATAGATGAGCCTTATGGAATAAATAAAGGGTGAGCTAGGGAAGTGGGTAAACCATGAGCAAAGTGGGTAAACCATTGGGGCAAGTATGTGGCTTATGAGAATTTCTAGAGTGTGTCCTATGGCATATCTAACATTCATCTTAGTTATTAAGTATACTTGAAAGTGATTAACATTTATTTTAAAAACACTTTCCCTCAAACTTTTTATTATTTCAGAATAACCTCTCTAATTCACCTATCCATCTTAATAGTCAGATGTGTAAGTATTTTACATAATACATTATAGAGATTTTTAATGCTTTATAGTCTTTGGTCATTTTCAACCTTGCGTTACGTGCTGTAAATAATAATGCTAATATTAGGAATAATATTATATAATCTGCTTTGAAATTTTCCAACTACTTTCAGTACATCTTTTTACATCTATTACTTCATTGTTTCAATCAATACGTTAGCTTATCCAAAATGGAGATTGTATGTTCAGATTAAGTAGACTGATCCCCTGAATACTACCCTAAATGCCATCAATTTTCACCAACTAGAATGGCTATTAAGTTTTATTTGATTTAATGTTTCCCTCTTCCTCATTAGCATATCTGTGAATTATCTCTAATGTTCGATGCTCTATGCAAACCTGTTGATGATTAGAACCTGTTACTTAAACAAAACTCTGTTGTAAGAGGGATACGCAAATTTAAAAGATTCACCAATTTTTCTCACCGATGTTAGCATAGGACTTTTAGTGTCATCCAAATTTTTCACATAGGTGAGTTAAAGAGATTGACTGGAGTGACTTTGTTAATATAAAAAAGGAGACCTTTTTTTTTTCCCCCCCCAAACATTATGACTCTAAAAGGTAAGCATGAAGATGGAGCACATATCTTATTGCCTCACTGATACTGCCTGCCAGCTGTGAATGTTCTTACTGTAATGAATCCCCTCATTTTTATTGCTGTGTACAGGTACCGTGCTTTATTTTTCTTCCTACTTGGATTTCGTGTAGGATGCACACCCCATATAGTTCTTTAAATTCACACTGTTGTGCAAACAAGTCAGTCTTTCTGTTCTCTCCTTTGTTAGCTGTAAACCTTGTGGCGCAGCAGTTCTTTCGTGCCCTCCATGAGTTGCCGGACTCTGCTCAAATTAAACACTGTAAGATTATCAGCAGGCTACAAAGGTGGAGTGGATCTTTCTCTTTGGCATTTTGGTATAACGTCTTGATCTGGAAAATGCTAACAAATTTGAGTGAAATAATCATCTCACACCCACCCCTTGTAAATCGGGACTTCGTGTCTACCACATAAAAAATAGGAAGAACACATGTATAATTTTTGCTGTCCTTTGAGGATTCCAAAAAAAGTTATGTGTGTAAAATGCATAGGAATTATTTTTTTAATCCAAGTGCCAAGTTGGATCACCTATCTTTCACCTGCAGTGAAGCAAAATGGAATGGTTCATGGAGCTTTGTAACTAGACAGACCCCAGCTTCAAATCTCGTTCTGACACTTAATAACTGGGAAACCTTGGGCAAGTTCGTTCGCCTTTCCATGTCTTCATTTCCTAATATATAAAAATGTTTGCCGGTCTTCTCTGTGGAGGTTGTTGTGAGAGTTACACGAAGTAAACTATAAAAACACTCAACGCATGTTGTCTATCATAGGTGCTCAATAAAGGTTAGTTTCCATTATTATGCTACTTTTCATAATAGCACTAGCTGCTATGACAAACCTCAAATTCCCCAGTGGCTTGATGCGGTGAAGTTTCTTTCTCACTCTGGGAATAGTCCAGTGCAGTTGCTGCTCATGAGCAGATGGGCTTCCACGTGGTGAGTCAGAATTCCAGGTCCCTCCCACTTGGCGGCTCTGCCCAGCACCCGGCTTTAGAGGCCTCTACATTTTGCCAGTGCCCAAGGCAAAGAGAGAATGGAGAAGGCACACCTGATTTTAAAGCTCCATTGACAGCAACTGACACACCTTGATGCTACATACATTCCACTGGCAAGAACTAGAAGAATGGTGCCACCAAGTGCAAGGGGGCGGGAGATACAGTTCCAACTGGACAAGCACTTCCTCATCACAGCTTTATAGTAAAGAAGAGAAAGAACAAATATACGTGGGTAGTTTATCCTCCTCTGCCGTACTGTTTAGTCTTGTCCACTTCACTGCCTCGTAATCAGTCAATTAAAACCCTGGCTTGTAACAGTATAATGGGATGAGATGGAAGAGTAGCTGGCTTGTGGGTCAGGTCAGTGGTTATAATCTTGTAGAATTTGTGACAAATGAAACTTTCTCTCTTATTTATATGGGCACACTAAAGAGTCAATATCATTTGCTTTCTTTTCTACCAGGCACTTATCTCTGTTCACTTCTCAAATTTATACTCCTTAGGTCTGTAACAAAAGATAATTCTGCTGCGTGTGTTTTCATCTAAGTGTTGACAATAGATACAAGTCAGCAAATTTATTTATCTCATTTCTAAAGTATGTGCTTAAAGAACATTGCAGACTGTCACAACCAAGAGAAACCTAAGGAGACAGGGTGACTAAACGTAATGTGGTATCCTAGATGGGGTCCTGAAACATTAGACAAAATGCCTAAGGGCGTTAGACAAAAACTAAGGAAATATGAACCAAGTATGGACTTTAGTAAATAATAATTATCAGTATTGGTTCATTAGCTATGACAAATGTACCACAGTAATATAAGATGTTAATTATGGGGGAAACTGGGTATTAAGTATACGGGAGCCCTGTATATCATAAATTTTCTATAAATTTAAAACTGTTCTAAATAAGGTTTTTTTTTTTTAAGTACGTTGCAGTCACAGTGGTGTTCAAATTTATTGACCACCCATAGTGTAGTATTGTCATTGCTGCAGACCTGGCCTCTCCTTTCTAACTTTTATATTACCACTGTCAATAATTTGGCCTTTACAGTAACTAACAGGACGTGTGTATATCTAGAGCATCTTGCTTAGGTTTTGGCACTAGTAAATGCTTTAGGAAAGTTTGTTTCCTCTTTCCTCTCCTTCTCTCGGTACTTCTAGTAATTCTGAAAAGAACAAGATGAACTTTTATTTGGCTATTGAAAGGATCAGGCTAGTAAGTCACTCAATGTTATGACTCCAAGAAATATGAGATATATATGGGGACATGGTCCCAGTGTCCATGTGATTCACCCCCATGTGCCGTCTTTAAGACGTGTAAGAGCGCACAGACCATTTTACTTATTAGAACAATAGTCAATATCTTTTTAAAATTTTGCAGTCTAAAAAGAACACAACAGGGTGCATCATGATAATAGAAATGGTTCCTATTTTTTTCCTCTTCCAAAGTTCCTAAAATGTTACTGTTTAATTTTACAATTAAAACAATTTTTTCTCTATATTTCAAAGTGCCTAAAAGCCATTCTTGAAAAATTGTTTCACATCATAGTTTCTCAAATATATATGTTTACAGAGAATGAGAGATTCCATACGTCAATAGCATGAAGAGGCAAAACACTTGTAAAAACAATTTTCAGTTATTTTTGTTTCTCCTTATTTAATTGCCCAAATTGTGTAATACTAGGATTTATATCTAAAGGTCACTGTCTGAAAATTCTATAGTAACAGACTTTTTTTTTTTTTTTTTTTTTAGCTACTTTATTTATTTATTTATTTTATTTTTGGCTGTGTTGGGTCTTCGGTTCGTGCGAGGGCTTTCTCCAGTTGCGGCAAGCGGGGGCCACTCTTCATTGCGGTGCGGGGACCGCTCTTCATCGCGGTGCGCGGGCCTTTCACTATCGCGGCCCCTCCCGTTGCGGGGCACAGGCTCCAGACGCGCAGGCTCAGTAGCTGTGGCTCACGGGCCCAGCTGTTCCGTGGCATGTGGGATCTTCCCAGACCAGGGCTCGAACCCGTGTCCCCTGCATTAGCAGGCAGATTCTCAACCACTGCGCCACCAGGGAAGCCAGTAACAGACTTTTAAAACTCTACATATGTGTTTTTAACTTCCTTGGTCTATTTCTTAGGATTATTCTGGCGTCCTGACGATGATTTCTTGATTTCTCCAAACACAATTGTACCCATTTCAGCAATATTAATATGTGAAAGGAAGTGGAAGTTCGAATCCAGATTTGTTGACCCTTGAGATCTTATATTGACCTTAGTAGGTATTAACTTTTTAGATCAATAAGAGCTGTTATTGACCTCAAAGAAAAGTCAATACCCGCTTGTTGATTTGCAGCTTGAAAATGTTATACATTTTGTTCTTCATTATTACCCTACTTATTTCAGCCTTTTTAAATAAAAAATGTCTTTACTGTTTCTGCCAAGAGATCATCATGTCAAAATATTTCAGTTTTGGTGTTTAAGGAGATAATCACTGGACATGGTCGTCATTTTAGGGTTTTTTTTTTTTTTTTAGTTTTTTAGTGGTTCATTTTAGTTTTCTGTAAAATTATAACTGGCTGAGATTCATGCTGTTCTGGAAAGTGAAGTATACTTGATTGTATTTTATCTACTGTGGTTTTTAACATTTAAGAAACAATTTTAAATAATCTATAGCTCATGGCAAGAATATTCTGACATGTATATATGAGAAACGAAAAGAAAGTTAAATTGGAAATAAGTGATCTGAAAAGCAATTAATTAATAATGTTTTTTGCCTTTCCATGTATAAATGAAAAAGATTAGTGCAGACGCATGTTCAGCGTGTACTTTTTTTGTGGATAAACATTGAAAGCTTTTAACTAAGGACTTGTGTGGGTTTGAATTTTAGAGCCCTGTGCTTCTGAAGTTTTATTAAGTGCTTAAGTTTTAAGTATTGGTAGAGAAGTGGCTTTTTACATCATCATTGTTTTGTATATTAACATGGAAATGTCAAGCTTTGCATAACTTGAAATGTCTCAGAATTGCCTATTGCTGAAATTCAAATGTCAGAACAATACTTCTGCACATGTATGACTCTGATATTTCAACTCTAAAAACCTCATAAATGATTCAGTATCACTTTGGCCTTGTTATGATATAACTTTAAAAAGAGGTAGAGTGATCTAAATGTGGTTTAGGAAGTGGTAGTCTCATTTAGTCCAGGCCTAAAGCACTAATTTCTCAACCCATTAATGGTCATTAGTCCTTTTTTAAAACTATGTAACCATTTTGGTGAAAAATTTGAATTTTAATGAGGATTCTTTCAGTATTTTGCACCATTGCAAAAATGAAGCTATTTAATTTTTGAGCAACAAGATTGGCTTATATCTTACCCCAATTTGTGATATTAGCTCATTGTCATGGAGTCCTCAATATTAAAAAATAAATAAAAAGCTCTCTTTTTTTCAAGAGATGAATGCTTTCTAGGATATAAATGATAAATAAAGCCTAAGTGACCTGTAGAAATAGACCTTCTACTATGAATTTACTCTCCCAAAGTTTATGTGGCATCTGTACATTTAAAATTTTAAACCTTAGAGCTGGAATGAGCCTTAGATGTGACAAACTTGACTTTTGTCATTTTATACAGAAAACTGTATCTTGATGTCTAGTTCCTATATATTGCTACTTGGTTTCATTTTTTATTTAAAAATCTCAAATATTGTGGACCACTACTGGTATATTAATAATTTGGAATAAAATACCTTTACTACCCCCCTATTTTTATATTAAGTATTTCCTTTCTAATGGAAAAAAAAAAGCTTTCCCGAGGGGAACTTTATCACTTAAAGAGGCTTATTTTCATACATGTTCCTAATAGCTTTACTTGCTTTTCTAGGATATAAAGTTATGACAATTAAAATATGCCAACATTTCAATATGATAAAATTGATATGTTTGGGGTCTTATATTCTAGAAATAAAAAACACCATTAGGGTCATAACATGGAGTGTGCACCTTGGCCGTTTCATTTTTTCCTCTGCTAGGAGATTAGTGGAAAATAAGCTCTGCAAATTAAATTTTATTGCAAAATTATCTTCCGATGTTCCGCAGTGAAGATAATATTGAGTGATAAGGCTGCAGTGGATTTTGTATAAAGCAATTACAGCATGAAGGCTACAATCTGAATGAAAAATTGCTCAAGCTTTCCTATAATCTGTAGAAAACCTCATTTTGGAATGTTTAAAATTGTCTCATTTTATACAGGTGATTATATTACTTAAGGTATATTGCAGCATGAAAGCAGCATTACTGAATGGTTTTAACGACCATTATCGGCGAGAGGTACAAGAATACATAAATATATATTTTTTCATACTTGGAAAATTATCATTTCAAAAAGTCTCTCTGCTACTGGAGTTCCTTCTCTAAAGCTTGCTTTATCCATTGAACCCATTTCACTCTTTAGATAACTACTTATGAAAGTTAAGATCAAAATGTCCACTTGTGTATTTTACCCTCACCTTGGCACATGTAAAGAGGGACTTCTATTCCAGGTCTCCATTGTATAATTGTATAGTTGGCCCTTTAGTAGCATTATTTACACCTTAGTTCCTGAGTTTGTCCTTTACATAGTAATTACGAACAGATAAGAACAAAGACATTGTTCTTGAATTATGTAGAAAATTGGTTTGAAAGGGCCTCCTACAAGTAAACTTGAAGAAGAAAATGTGTGTGTGTGTGTGTGCACACACATACGTGTACGCCCCCCCCCCCCCCCGCAAACTCCAGTTCATATGTATTTCCTGACCTTATATTCTTCTTTCCCACCAATCAGTCAGGGCTCGTTTGGTGGGTGTCTGTTATGAACAAATTAGTGTAACAAGGTACCAGAATGGTGTAGTCAGATGACGGCTATGCCAGCACTGAGACTCCCATCCCCAGGAACTGAACATCCAGTAGTATTATACAGCAGAAATTATTAAAGAGATATATTTGTTACCTGATGTGCAGAAAATCCTGTCATCCTTTAATTAAAAAAAAAAAAAAGAAAGAAAGCCATCCCCTTTAATAAATAATAGCCTAAAAGAAAAAATAGTAATTCAGAAGAAGTTACTTTTTACTTCATACAGGGAGCTTGAAAAAGATAGCTTATTGATTCAATGCACAAAAATACTTATCATAGACTTATCATGTAGCCATTACTTTAGACAATTCATCCAGCTAAATTGACTCTAATGCCATCATGAATGAAGACTTTGGAGGTTTATCAAGATGAAAATAGCCCATTAAGAAGTGATCTGAACCAGTTTCGAGAAGGAGAGCCTGAGACCTGGCCCGTGAGGCTTTGGCTAGGAAAAGTTCACTCAGTGCTGGGCATATACCAGCTCCACAGGCCCCAACTTTATTAGTGTGGAGATAAGCTGATTAGGTCTTGTCAATCAAAGGTGCCCATATCTCAATTGAGAGACACACACTCTCTCAATCTTTCTTTAAGCATTGAAGCCGGCAACAAAGAGAGAGATGTGTGGTGTGCATCCCTACGGTTGTCGCCATGCAGGGTGCAAGGGTCCTGTGATGATGTGATGACTGTATTAAAGAGTACATCAATTTGTTTTAAAGTGTTTTGATTTTTTATGGTGGCATTAAGAGAGAGAACATTGTGGTTGCAGCTTTACTAGAAAGCAAAGAGTTCTAGAAGAAAAAAAAAAAATGTCTCTTTGAAGCCTACCAGGGCTTTGAATCTTGCTGTGCCAATGGGCGCTTAAGTGCTCCTGTAACTGGCAACCTCAGATCCACCATCAGCTTAGGAACTACCTTCCTCTCCAAATTATTCATTTAGAGGAATAGGAGAAAAAACGTTTGTTTATTTTTTTTTCTTTTCTCTTAGCTTTATTTTTTAAATTTTTTTTTTATTGAGGTATAGTTGTTTTACAATGTTGTGTTAGTTTCTACTGTACAGCGAAGTGGAGTTCCCTGTGCTATACGGCGGGTTCTTATTAGTTATCTATTTTATACATATTAGTGTATATATGTCAATCCCAATCTCCAGGAGAAAAATGTTTAAATTGACCTAAATGGAATTAATGTTTATCAACCACAAGTTTTTATCTTTTTAGAGGATTTAGTATTTTAGATAAACATATGACATATATGATTATAACGATATACCTTTATTCAGTTGTAAAGAAAGAAATGCTTTTAAATGTTACCCAAGCACAGATTGGTAGCATTGCTCCATTTAATTGTTTTATACACAATCCTTGCTTTATATACCTGGAAGATAAACCTGACTAATAAATACAGGCTGTCAAAATGGAATTCAGTAGGGCTTCAACTTGAGACCTCATCATCTAGTCAGTATTGGGAAAAAGGTAGAGTGATGGTGTAGGGGGAAAACCTGGCCTTTTGTTCTTCACATCTGAAGTTTGCTCACTGCAGGCCCCCTTCGCATTTCAAATGAAACAACAGAAAGAAGCCGGTCCTCTTCTTCCCTCACCCTACACGCACCCCCCCAGTGCTGCAATCCTGTGCGGCCACCTTGCCACCGTGGATTATCTCTTCATCAGCTATTCTTCTCATCACTCCATCCATTTCCCATTGACCAGTCAGGGAGCCCTCTTTTGAAGGACCAGTGCTTATTTCAATAAAATGTGAATTCTGTACACACAGACCCACAGCCATTCTAGATGTTGCTTGTCACAGAACAGAAAGGCGTTCTTGCTCCCCAGACTTGGGTACCTTTATTAGGCGTCCTATGAGAAAAACAAAGATTTTAGGAGATGAAGACAGGACTAGTAATAGTATCTGAAATGGAAAAGGTATTTCATTTTATACAGTGCTTATTAGACGGAGCACACACAGTGATAAGTAGGTGTGAACACCGTGTACATGGGTGTGAACGTGCTCACGGGTACCGAGAAAGGTATGTCCAGCTTTTAGGACACGTGAGATAGAAAAAACTGTTTTGTCACTGGTTCTCTACTGACCCAGATAGGGATAATTGCGGTGATGACTGTATTCCAAAGATTGTATGATCTAGAAGTACCTTCTTAATTGTTAGAAAGATCAAGGTCAGTGATGCTTAGAAATAGGTGTACTTTAATATATACAGATTTTCTACTCAAGATATTTTACAGTAAGACATTTTATTACTGGACTTATCTTGATATTAATAAGGTCTCTGGAATACTCGCTGGTTTTTTTTTTTCCTAAGAAAAAGTTACCATGCAACTTTCCAGAAATATCTTTTAAAAAATATGTATCGATGCATTCACATATTGGATATGTGTATCTTGTGTGAGCAACTTAGGTAAGCACTTTCTCATTGCTTAGATTTGTAGCTTACTGTCACTGTTTCAGAGAAGACTCTCTGACAGCTCCATTTAAAGATTTCCTTTCCTATCGTATCAGGCCCCTCCCTCATACCACTGACCCTAACTTACAAAGATAATCCATAACTTGTTTTTTACCTGTCTTCTCCAGAAGAATATAAGCTTCCTGAGGGACATTTTGTGGCCTGATTGAAAGAAATGGGCAGTTCTATTCTTTTAATACAAAGAAAAGTGCTTATTTCTGAAAGTTTCCCACTAACCTTTAGCATTACAATAATTATAGCTATTTCCCAGACCACTTTTAAGGAGATGTATTGTGGCTTTGTGACATTTAAGGATTTGACTTTATCTCTCACTGTGTTGAAATTCTTAATACATTCAAGTAGTTCTCTCAAAAATACCATTGTGTGTATGTGTGTTTTTCTTTAATAATATTACATTTTCTCAGCAAAGTGATAATTAAGAAAAGTCTACTCTACTTAAGCTAGTCCACCATGCAACAGTATACTCATTAATAAGCATTCGGTGTTAAAGATTTTAAGCTAATAATGAGTATGGATTCGCTTTTTAACTTACTGTATACTTTAGTGTTGAGCTTTGTTTTTCTCCACTATTTACCAAGTATAATTTCATAAGTTTACTTCGGTAACTGTTTTTAGGCTATAAAATTAATGGTGAAAATTAGGTTGCAGTATGATAATGTTGCCTTATCATGAATTCGGGTATAATGTTTGTCTCACTGAAATCCTAAAACGAGGAGCTTGGGAAGAAATGGTTCAACTAAAGGGCATTTGCTTTAGTAGCTTTGAATTGTGTAAACCTCAGTTTTCCTCTTTATTATACAATGAGTAAAGCATGTAACCATTTCTCTTTTGCTGCTTATAAGGATACAAAAAATACTTAAATTATTCAACATTAAGCTGTAAGCATCTTCAGTTCATAGCAATGATTTCAGAAAATTAATTTTTTTATTTAGAAGCTTAACTCAAAAGAGAATAAGATATTTTGGCATGATTCTCTGATCACTGATAAGTGAAAAATGCTATTTGAATAATATAGGAAATTGCACACTGAAATAGATCATGCTTAGAATCAGCATTTGAAAAAGGATCCTCCAAAAAAAAGTCTTTAAAGAGAGAATTCAGGGGTACCTTAGAAATACATGGAAGAATATTATAAACTAAAGACTTCTAGCTCTTATTTCCCCCTCATAAATATTTTCCATCAATAAAGAAACAGTTTTCTGAGTTGCTTTTATCATCAGCGTTCCACCCAGCCCCCCACGAATTAAAAAAATCTATCATCAGACTCTCTTTATGAGGTACCAGAATTTACCAATGCCACTGGACGTCCTTAGCCCCAGAGACACTACTTTTTCACTTCATAAAGGTAGAAGGAGTATTCTGAGTCACTTAATGAACTTTTCGTCAGGAAAAATAAAATTTTTTTTTAATAAATAATGTCAGATGCTTATTTTTCTGCTTCTCAAATGACCTTTCATGTAGTTGTCATACAGAATATTCTTGAGTTACAGTTAGTTTATCAGGAGTAAACAGACAATTTATGACACTGGAGGTTTAAAGTATCATCATTAAACTACCAGAATTCAAAAGCAATGATGTTTTATTATTTAAAAACAATCCATATTTGTTCATATTCTTCCTTGAGGCATTAGTATTTGTTCAAGAATTAGAGGGCCACGATCTTCTGTTTCTTTATGTTTAACTTGTAATTCTGTTTTGCAAATATTTATTTCTGAAGACAAGTATGAAATGTATATTTAGGATAATTCAGTAAATATTACCTCAGCTTGATTTCTTTTAGGATGTTGTATTTTCTTAACTAACAAATACTAGATAACTTCCAGAAATGGAGGATTCAGAAAGCAGTTTTATCTTTGTGTGTTTGTGTTGTGTGTGTGTGCACATGTATATGTGACTATATAAAATAGATTTTCTTTTATAACAACATCTAAGTGTCTCTTGATTCAGATAGTTTTATCATAGCAATCACATGTTGTAGGGAGCTCTTTTGTACCATTAATAATAACTAAAACACAATCATCTTTTTAAGGGAGAGAAAGAGAGAAGAGGGAAAAGGTGGAATTTGAAAAGGGGGGGAATCTGTCCCTATTCCTTCCCTGAGGCTGCACTGTTTATCACTCTATCCTCATTCGATAAAAGTGAATTTTATAATAAAATTTTCCCTAATCGGGCACTGTCAGTGGAGGTGTCTTATCGCTGAGAGGAAAATGACACCGATCCTATCGGAAAACAGAAACGATGTCACCATGTTCGCAATCACAGCTCTTCAGCCCCCATATCTACCTTCTCCACAAACACCAGGCAGTGCTTTTTTCATAAGAACATCAAAACCCAGCAAAGTCATTAAAATTGCACCCGCGTCGAGTTGCAGGGACCAGCCGCACTAGCGCAAAATGGGATGTGGGAAAACAGACTCTCTAAATGTGCTAATTCCATTGTCACGTGTTTACAGCTTAATTTTAATCAGTTAAAAAAGCCACACATTGCAATAAATTGGCATTATCTTCTGTGACACCAGAAGACACAGTTGGTTCAAGGATTTAGAGGGTCACTGGCAACAGTATATAGCATTACAGACAAAGTATTTTTACGCTTGAACTATGGTAGCTAAGGTACAATCCCCAGTTAAGACTGCAAACAAAGACTATAACCCACATTGCACTAGGTTCAACTCGCAGACTACCTTCGTCCTTGATGGACTTTGTATGCAAAACAAAGAATTTTGAGAATTTTTAAAAGAGTAATTTATTCATCATATAAAGAAATTTTAAAGTAGCCTTTCAGTGCTGTAGCCTCATTGCATACTTGGCAACAGACCAAATGGTCTTTCCATAGGCTCTCTCAGTAGACTTGTTTTCCAGTCCTGATGTTTCATTGACTGTGTTTACATTGACCATTCGACTTGCGAGCCTAAACAAAGATACATTAACACGCTTGAGGAAATGCAAACAGAAAATAGTGTCATTGACAATTGTTGAAGGCCAACAATGAAAGACTGTCTCTAATGGTCTTAATTTATTAACGTCAAATTAGCACCAATATATTTTTACACAGTTATGTTCAGAAATTACTGAAGTAGAAACTACTGGCAAATTTAATTTTAATTTGTTCCAGGGGGTTATTCTTTGGATATATGTAGCTCTATTTCAAAGCAGAATAATCCCTTGGACATGGACTGGCTAGTCTGCATAAGAATATCTGGGAGTAATTTTTGGACAAAAAGATTTATTTTTCCATGGCAAAATGTAAGATATCACTTCAGTTGTCTAATTTAATATTTCAGCTTTGTAAATTGCCAATACATTTACAATATGGTATTAAAACATTAGACATCATCAAGTTTATTTTAAAAGCCTAAGGTGATTAAAATACCTACAGAAATGTTGGGAATTGTCAAACCTCTGTCGTTTGTGAAATAACAGTGAGTGGAAAAAAATTCCAGTTTCATCCTGAAACAGTTTTTGTTTGTTTGTTTGTGTTTTCCTGATTGACAAATCTGATCTTGAGGGAGAAAAAAAAAAAAAAACCAAGTGCAACCACAACTTTTATGGTATGAAAAGAGCTTTTGGAATTAAATCATTTGGCAGTGACTGAAAAAATAAATATTTGAATGGCTTTTGTTTTAATTTCATTTAACACTTTATTGATTTCTTTATACCAAAAGCAATAGAAAGAAAAGATGAAGTAATAGTGAACCAAACAGAAATAATTTTTTCAGCACATCGTTCTTGTCTTCACTGCGAGTTTAGTTTTCTATAGTCAATGTCAAATTGATCAGACCTCTGCTGGGTGATTGAAGTACATTTTTTTTTTTTTTTAAATCTCACATTGTGAAGTTAAAGTGGCTAAGTTGCAGTGTCACTGAAACAGTTTTTCTGATTGCACTCGCTTTGCCACAGAGGCTGGCTGAGTTATTCCACTTCCTCCATATTTAAACAGCTTGAGTAAATTTACAGGGTCACTTTTTTTTCTTTTTTTTTTAACAATAGAGAAAAGGAATGAGTGCAAATTTTGAGCACAGTTCTTTTCTCTGCTAGGATTAGCAGCCAGCTCTGCATGAAGGGAGAAAAGTTGGTAGTATGTATAAAGAACTTTCCTATATGATGGCTCTTGGTTTTTTAAAGGAGACACTCACAAAAAATAACAGGAAAGTTAATTGTGTACAACGGAATGCTGGCTTTTGTCACACATCTAAAAAATGGTTTCATTGATTTTGCTTAGACTTTACTAGTACCTAGGGGTCTTTGTCAACAATTTTTTTCTTTCCTTTTTTTTTTTTTGAGGAGATGGGCCAGTTTACATTTTTGAATGTGTGTGTGTGTGTGTGTGTGTGTGTGTGTGTTTATGTACAGAATATGTATTTTCCTCATTGTACATTAATGTTAAAAAGGTTGAGGGAGATTATTGTTATGTGCTGCCTTGAAGGGGAACAGCTCCCCCTCTGTATTTGACTGGAGACCCATAGGATGTGTTGATTGAAGGAGATTTATGGAAGGCAACGTATTTATCAAGTTCATACATGAGGTAGCAGAACAGGTTTTATTCAGCCTTCCTATCACCTGTACCATAAAACAACAGGCCTCTGTTTAATTAGCCTAATACAATTGTTAAATTGAAATAATGTTTTTGATTTAAAGTATGTAATGCATGTGCTTAGTGTCTTTTCAGGGAAAGGCTATTTTAAAAGAGATTACAAATCACAGTGTCATATGTTATGCTGACAGGAAACAACTATTGAAATATTAACTCAGCCACAGAACACCATGCTTCTTTAGATTTTTGGCAGTGGAGGAAATAGAATTTCGAACTTATTTGAAAAAACTGTAATACTTCACGTCGAATGAAAAAGACTTATTTTTATGTTTTATTTATATTTTTTCTCAATTTATTTTAGTTTCACAAATAACAGTGAAAATAATGATGCAATAGAAACAGAATTCTTTCATGTGTGCCTCTCATTTTTCAAAACCATATTATATTTTTGAACCCTATTTATAGCTACACAACTGAGTAGTCTTCACGTTATCAGTTAATGTTGTATTATACTTTTCTACACATAGGCGGCGCCATTGAGCCACTAGTCAAAGAAAGATTTCTTGAACTGCCTGTAGTGCATGGACGTGGAATGTAGAGTAAATGGAAATGAAAAGGACCGGCTATTAGCTTTTTAAATGTTTGTCACTATAATTAATACAGAAAAAAAGGCGTATTTTGATATACTTAACTAACAGTTTTGGATCTTTTAAGATATTTTCCAATAATTTTAAATTTACTGCTTTTTTAAAAGTTATTCTTTCAAGTTTTAATTACTTATTATTTCCTCCATATATTAGTAAGTGTATAAGAAAAATATAAATCTAGAAGAAATACAATTTTTAATTTAAATACCTTAAGTCATTTTAGTATTTTTTATTGACTGAAGACTAATTCAAATTTATTGTAACTGAAAAGGTAAACACCATTTAAAATAACTTCGAAGTGTCAAATATAATTAACATAAATATGTGCCTGGAAGTTTTACATTGAAATTTAACTTTCATATCTGCATGAGAAATTTGTGAAGTCCAAGTGAATAGTGTTTCTCCTCTAATGGAAGAGAAACTGTTCGATAAATCTAAATAAGAACAGTTTGTTATTATGAATACATACTGTTTTCCTTTTATTTCCATTAATATTGGAACTAACTGATATATGAAAAACTGTAATAATATGTCTATTGATTTTTACCCTTTGATTCAAGACTATATTAAAATAATAGATTTTGAATAATATTTACAACTACATTACATTTCAACCTAAATGTTTCTTATATGTTGGAAAATAAAATTTTAAGTATAACCTAACACTTTTGTTACATATATGAGAAACCTAAATTTTATATATGGTTCATATATATATATAAACTAACTTTTATATCATTTTTTGATCTTTGCATTTTGTAGAGCTGCAGATTTTGAAAGCAGAGTGCTCAGGGACTATTTCTTTGCATAAATTCATTTTGTGTAAATCATTGTTTTCTTACTTAATAATTAGAATGACCTTGAGAAAAGTGAGATATTGCTCTCGGCTAATGGAGAAGTTTGGGACTGAAAATTTAAGCAATAATATTTACAACTAACCCATGGCAAAAGTGCCAAAAACATTAGTGTGATTGGCAAATGAGGCTCCTGCTTGGATCCCCAGCGCCCGAGGCCTCACGTGCCCCTGCTTATAAACACTTCCCCCCCAAAATATGTTCATCAGTCAGTTACATGTTCAGGAGGTCTTCGCCGTTGTTTATACTGAGGCTGACTCAATTTGGACACAATATCTCGGTTTATCCTAAGAAAAAAACCTTACTTGGATCAAATAAAAATCGTTGTATGTAGTACAGCATGGAGCTCATAACATAATTTACTTTATAAAATGTGGTTTGTTAGGAGTATAATTTTTACCAGTTTATGAATTCATAAATGAGTGGCAGTTCTATTTTTCATTACCGAGAATATGATGTGAAAATGTAGTATTGCTTCCATTTATATCATCTTAATTTTATTAAGAAAAACAAGTCTATGATATTAAATAATCATATTAGAATTAACAGTGTGATTTGAAATTTACAGCATCAGGCTAACATGTATTTTATTTCTTAGTGTATTTAAATTTTTTTTTTGATAGTGAATAGAGGTATCAAAGCAAAGGTAGTGTAGCTCAGACTGTGTGCTGGGAATCTGCAAAGTTGGATAATTGATATTGTTAGTCTATTACTTGTAGAATACCTCTACGGTGTGATTTGAGATACTCAGGAAGTGCTGTATTGGTGATTTGTCCAAATGGAAGAGTAACACAGTTACTGCAAAGGGTATGGTAGAACATGTCTCTCTGTTTATGACCTTAGATTATCTGGCTCTTTCTGGAAAGGAGGACTGTTTTAGTTGAAGAAGAGTACTAAGAATTAGCACTTAAATAGGGCACACATCTATGTAGGCAGAACTAGATTGGCCTTTGTTTAGAATGTTACTGCATCCTAAAGTGACTAGATTGACTTTCACTATCTGGCAGTCATGTTTGTTATCATCTCACTTAAAGTAAGGCTATTTTATGTACCCAAAATTCATCGTGAAGCCTAAGGTGATATTTCACTGCTGTTTCAGAGCAGCTGAAACCGATGTATCAAGAGAAATATGCTATACATGTTAAGATACTGTGGACAGAGAAAAGTGTGTGGTCTCAAATATAAGCACCAAATTACAAGTCTCAGAAGGAATTGCACACACCAAGATGTGATGGAGCTTTTCATATTAGCAGCTCTGTGTTCCTGTGCTCCAGGTATGGAGCCAAGAGAATTGTTTACTAAACAATGGCAGATGATTCTCCTTTGAGAGGTTGGAGAGTTCTAAATAACATCCCCAATCTTATCCTATAGCATTACCCAGCAGCTAAAAATTACCAGGTACGTTTAAATGGTCATATTTTACTAACTTGTATTGTTTATTCAATTTGGGGATTATGAAGTCTTCATGCTTTTCCTCCTGCTTCCTATAACTCTCCTTTGACCACCTCTTCTTTGTGCTTTTCTGCCTTGGAGCAGGCACACTCAAGAGGTGAAACTCACATAGGTTCATTACAGGCCTTCTAGAAGTGCGAAAGGGAGCAACCATTTGTTGAATGCGTTCTGTGACCCAAGCACACACTTCATTCAGTCTTCACAATAATCTTAGAAGGTAGGTGCTGTTGTTCCCATTTTACAAGCAAGGAAACTGAGGTCCAGAGAAGTTAAGTACCCAGTCCAAATGAAGGACCATCTGAAGTCCTGTCCCTTATTTTTTCTCATTATTGCATGCTAAAGTGTTTAGTTATCCCAGTTGACTTCTAGTATAGAAAACAGAATTGAAAGGTAGGTTGGAACATCTGTTGAGTTAATACTTTGAAGGCAGAGGTAGCATTTTGCCCTCTCCACGGAGCCAACTCCCATAGCAGTGTTATCTGTAATGCTGCCGGCAAATATCTGTACATTGGTGAGAATGAGAACTGACTAGCGAAGAGGGTATCCAGGGAAAACTTTGGAAGGTGGTGATGTGATGTTGCTACGAGCACGCTTCTGAAAGTGGGTAAAAAACTGCATCAGTACCACCTGGGTGCTTACTAACAACGCAGTTTCCTGTGCCCCGATGTTGATTGACCAGGTCAGAATCTCTGGAGGTGTGGCCCAGGCATCTTCACTTCTAAGAAGTAACTTCTGGTGTTTCTGAAGCATACTGTCTTCTGAGGCTTATTGCTTTCATGTATGAAGCATGTATGAACCTGAGAGCACCTATACTTTGAAACTCCACGAGCTTGTCCACAAAGTCTGTTTTTCTCTGGAGAACTGTCTTCGCTTTCAAAGTGTCCGTTTAATACCACCAGTTGCCTGCGTTTTGGTGCTCAGATACTCGAAGACATAATTAAGGCAATTTCTTCTTTAAAAGCTTACTTTAAAAGCTCACTGCACAGTATCTCATACAATTATATGGCTTGTTTATTTGTTGGTCCTTTTTCAAATACAAAGTGGAATGTTACCCTGAACAGCATCATAGTAAACTATAAAAATTATCTTTTGTGAAAAATGAAGTCAGGGCATACATCTGGGAATCCAACAAACTAAACTGCCTGTGTACAAAAATGTTTTTTAAGTTTGGAAACTGATAGCTGCCTGAAGGTCGCATATTTAAGGTCAGTTTCCCTGTTTCTTTCGTTTTGGCCCTGTGGCAAAGCAAGGAAAGACTTCCTATGGAAAAAAAAGGAAAGAAAGAAAAGAAAACCCAATACTGGCCCTCCAATAGCAAAGGAATAATAAAGATTGAGCCTAGAATTTCTTATCATTCAGATATACTGTTCAGTTGGATAAATTAGCATACAATATATTTCAGATTGAAAGATCAGTGAATGTTGACCCATATCTTGAGACATAAGCCAAAAAAGGTAGTACCTTTAATGAAAGAAAACAAAATATTTAAATAAAGTGTTTAAAATTAAAAGTGAAGCATTGTTTTGTATAACAGCCTGAGTACCTCTGTGCAGGACATTTCTCTGAAGAGGCTAAAATGCCAGCTAAATTTTTGTATCCATTTTCTCACCAACTTCTGGCCTCAGTAAAGGAAGTCAGCACATTTTGTCTCCTTGAAGTTACCATCTGTCTTAGAATTTTTCCACGTTCCTCCTTCCTAGTTTTTGCTGAAAGAACTGAGGTAAGAGAGTTAATAAATAATAGACTAATAAAAACAGTTCTGGTAAACATTTATTGAGCAATTACAGTGTGCCAGGCACCATGTTAAAGAGTTTATGTAGATTATTTCCTTTAATTCTGAAACAGCCCTATGAGTATTATTATTATCCTCACTTTACAGATGAGAAAAATCAACAACCAATGCAGCTAATATTTATCGAGCATTTTCTATGTGCTGGGTACTGTACTATGCTATCCCCTATGTTGTCTTAATCTTCAAAGTATTCTATTTGTGGTATATGGGTATTTATTTTTATTTCACACATGAGGGGATTGAAGTTGAGAGATGAAGTGGCTAATTCAAAATGACATTAACTGGCAGATATTAGAGTTTCCATGGCCTCTTGATTCCCCATTCTACTTGATATTTGTCCTAAGCTGCAAGTAAAAAATCTTCCCATCTTGTTTATTCTTTCCATGTTTATACACCAAAGAAAAGACTAGTAATGTCTCATACATCCAGTGATCCATTTTAAGGAAACATACTCTTTTCCAGGGGACAACACTAACCTTGGAAAGATATCTTAGGATGCTTTAAAAAAAAAAAACCCACAACAAAAACATGCATTATAAGGTAGTGGTTGAGAGCATGTGCTTGAATTAGACTTCGGTTTAGGTCCTGCTTTACTAGCTGTGTGACTTTGGAAAACTGATCTCTCTGGCTCAGTTTCATCGTCAGTAAAATGAAGATAATGATAGCATTTTTGTGTACCTAGTTAGCTCTCAGTGAAAGGTATTAGTGGTGGGTGTTGTTGATGTTATTCCTCCATTTAAATCCTTAAAAAGGTTTGTTTTTGCAATTCTTTAGTTGTTTGCTTATTTTATTTCTCAGCCCAGCCCTCAGCAGAAGGGTTAAATTAAAGTAAGAAGGCTAGACACCATGAAATAAGAGAATTACCATTAAAGAAAGAGAGCCATAAAACTGTCTTTAAACAAACAAATAATGGCTGCTTGTAATAATAGCGTTAAGTCAATTAAAAAAATGGAAATGTTCTCTAGTCTTTAAGGAGACAATAAAGTATATTTTAGTGGTGTATTTTAGAAGATTCTCATTAATTAATCAAATAAATGTTTGTTGCTTGAAGTTAAATCAGTTTAAATTATCTGGAAAGTTTTCTTTCCTAAAATATCCCGTTTCACCACAGTGCTGGATAAATGAGTTGTTACCCAAACCCTATAATGCTTTAAGTTTATTAGGGGTGACAGATGCAAAATGCTATGAGGGTCGTACACGTAACCACATAACGTAGTGAGTTGAGCTTATCGTAGCTGAATTTGAGAGAGCGTGTCCCCACCTAAAGTTGGCATTTAAACACATTGTGCTGGCCAAACAGATGTGACTGGAGCCAGCATTCAGCCCAAAGTTCGTGACCCCTGGAATGGATTGCGTTCGAGGCCCTTAGTGCTCACTAGCTGTGTGCGTGTTCACCTTGTGGCATCTGCCCCATTACCTGAAATAGTCTAAGTACCTTGGGAGTCAAGACTAAGCCTTAGACCTCTTTATGCCCCCCATTTCCTGCCCAGTGCCTGCATTAAATGGTTCTGCAACTCTTGCTTATGACAGAGGGTGTGTTTATTGGAAAGAAAACCATATCCATGAACTCCACCAAACAACATCCATGAAATTGTTTCACTGATACACATAAAAAGACAATGATGTTAGTATGTTTGGTGAAAATGTTCAAGAAACGAAAAGGTAATACTAGAGCCTAAAGGAGATTGTGTCTGCTGTCTATCCTACTTACCTGGGGGCAATGTAATCTAAGTGGAAAGACCATGGAATCAAAGAGATACAGATTTTAATTCCAACTTCATCATGTCCTTGTGCCTTTAGGAAAATTATTCATTCTCTACTTCCTCCTACTTCTGGAGATCCCCGTATTTTCTAGCAAGCTCAGTAAGAAATGCATTAAAAATGCATATTAGTTGAGGTAGATCCAAGATCTAGTTGTGAAATGGCCCTTCAGAACAACAAGTCTGTCATACTGCCTGAACAAGTGAGGCAGTAATCCTAATTCCAATAAACAACTCCTTCTCTTTTTTTTTTTCTTTTCCTTATTTTAAGTGAAATAGAACTAATGCCAGAGTCTACTTTAACTTAGGTTTTATACTTTAACAATGTTCCCCCAAAGCTTCAGCATATGATAAAATAAATCGTTGAAGTGTTCGATTCTTTTTCTGAGTGTAACCTTTCATTTTCATCGATGTCTGCAGGTTCCTAGTGAATACTGTAGTTTTAATTCCATTTTATCTGAGTTACTTAAATTATAATACTCATTGTATTCTCTGAATCATTGGTTCCCAGATACCTGAGTTTAAAAAATCAAATCAAATAAATCAAGTGACAGGGGTACTGTTTTAGGCACTGGAAAGAGCATGAATCTCATAGGCAAGACAGAGAATGAAATCAGTGAGTACAGTGTAGAGGGATGCATTGGGTCAGGGAAGACTTTAATGTCCTGGTCTAATTATGGAAATTCCCAGATGAACAAAGGAAAACGCTAGCTGAATTTGACTTGGCTGGCAGTAGACTCTATTGCTGAATTATTTGAATGGTGGTCCCCAATCTTGAACCCCAATATTTGCATTTTCTCCTTGAAATGATTTAGCTCAACCATTTCATTTTAACAGATAAAATAATTCAGTCCCTGATGCGTTAAGTGACTTTTCCATGTTTACACAGCCAGTTAGTGGCAGAGGAAATATCTAGATTCCAGATCACTGTTGTACTTTGCTTCACTAACATACAATTTCCATGACCACAGGGACCTTGTATGGTTTGCTCACCACTGTATCTCTCTTTGGTGCTAATAGTAGGCACTAAATAAATATCTGTTGAATGAATGATTGATTTCTCTCTTGAGATTTCACAGCCTAAAAATCTTTTTGCTTTCCCTCACCTAATGATGTCTTTCTCTTGGCACAGAAAACTGATGAAAGTTGGGTAGTATTCCTGTAGCTCTTTTTCAGTTTCTGGTTTACTGATATACAGATCTAATTTATGAATCTTTTCATTATAATCTTTGTCGATGTTTTCATAAATGTATAAATCAAGATATTCTTCATGTGCATTTAAATATCACTGATATTTGTCCTCTCTTTGCAAGAATGGATTTTGATAGCAGCCAGAAGTACAGCAGTTTTCTGCTTCCTACAGTAAACATTTGTTTTGTGTCCATCGTGTTTTCAAGAATGTTTGGTTCATCTTAGTCCCTGATGTGTGTGTCCTCCAGGGAAACATGATGGCCTTATTTTATAGCTCAGTTGAATTAACATCATCTTCATTTAAATTAGAAAATTTGCAAGTAATTACAGAACTAAATTACCTTTTACTTTATGAAATTAATTAATGTTTAAGATATAACTTGAAGGATGGCACTATGTTATTCTTGTGGTTATTTATGAAGATACAGTCATAAAATCATTTTATTGCCTTGTTTACTTTCTAGGCAGCACTGGAGACATTTAAGACATTCTGTGTGATAGACTTCATATTTTTACCAGTTAGATTGTTCTGTTCAATTAATACTATTCCATTATTTTCCATGATGTCTTCTTGAAGTGAATTGTTTACAGTTACCTGTTTATTATACAGGAAAGTTTAAACCTCTCAGAGTGTCCTTGACGATTTTCCTCTGTTCATTCTATATGTTTACCTTTTGCCCATTCTCATCCTGCCTCCTCTAAAAAGGCCAGAACTTCCCATTTCTGCTTATCAATTGCTCTTCCCTACCTATATTCTACACACATACTATTAATATTTTAGTATGCATTTAACTACCCAATCATTTCTGAAGTACAATGCACTGTGCTGACATGGAGGTGACACCCATATTTAATAGTCTCAGAACTGTGCCATTCTCAAAATATAAACTTTGGAATATAAAGAAAATAAAATCTATTTCAAAGTGGAACTTTGGAATAAGTACCAAACTATCAAGAGTATTTATCTTGGGGTGGGATGTTGATTATAAGGTCCTACCCCTATTATCTATAATGGTAAAAATTTCATAATACATTACTTTCATAATCAGAAGATTTAAAAATAAGATGTTTTCTGGTACCTACATCAAGAAATCCCTTGTCCTATATCTGAGTGCATAATATGTACAGGGAATGAGGCTATACATGTCAGGGCCGTATTTTTTCAAATATTTTAGATCATGACATAATAAGAAATACATTTCACATCACGTTGCATATTACACACATATACACATACATAACTGAAGCAGATATTTCATAAAACAATACCCTTTTTAGCTA
Source organism: Balaenoptera acutorostrata (assembly GCF_949987535.1). NCBI lineage: Eukaryota > Metazoa > Chordata > Mammalia > Artiodactyla > Balaenopteridae > Balaenoptera > Balaenoptera acutorostrata. The sequence continues at coordinate 17,958,474 of NC_080079.1, read as the reverse complement.
TGGGTAATGTACACTAATATTTTCGAATCTTGTTTTTTTAAAAAAAAAAAAAGAAAGAAATTCCGGTCTTGATTTCTAAATTGATTTTACAGTCCATCTACAAAGTCATGATCCACAGTTTGTGTTAGGGATACACAGATAAATCCTCTTTAGTCCTGATTTACAGTTTGTGTATTCTAATGGGGAGCGTAAAACATGCAGACAAAGGACTTTACTGAGGTATACCACATACTGTAAACGCTATAAGGTAGCACTTCCCAAAGGTCCAGCATTTATGAACCACAGCCACACTTTCCACCTCATCTATGTACCACCATCTAGTTTTATTTACTTAATATTTTTCTATCAATCAACTTTAAAAAGACTGAAATTTTGTATTACATGGCCTTGTCCTATGTGAAACCATGAGTTAGATGCTCCAGTTGTTTTTTCTAATACCTAAATACATAAGTAATTGTATAAATATTAAAGTAAAAAAGATTTTATGTACCACCAGCAGACCTCACACTCCTTGATAAACAGTTAAAAGTGAAGCACCTCGGGGCTTCCCTGGTGGCGCAGTGGTTGAGAATCTGCCTGCCAATGCAGGGGACACGGGTTCGAGCCCTGGTCTGGCAAGATCCCACATGCCGCGGAGCGACTAAGCCCGTGAGCCACAATTGCTGAGCCTGCGCGTCTGGAGCCTGTGCCCCACAACGGGAGAGGCCACGATAGTGAGAGGCCCGTGCACCACGATGAAGAGTGGTCCCCACTTGCCGCAACTAGAGAAAGCCCTCGCACAGAAACGAAGACCCAGCACAGCCATAAATAAATAAATAAATAAATAAAAATAAAATTTAAAAAAAAAAAAAAAAGTGAAGCACCTAATAGGGGTTTGGGAAACTAAGTCTGGATTTACAGAGAAGGTAGCATTTGGGGTGGGCCTTGAAGATTGGAGAGGTCACAAAGGAGACCATCCGCTGTGGATAGAGCATCGTGAACAAATGCGCAGTGAATAAAAAGTTGGTTGGGGAATAGCAAAATAGAAAGTTTAGCTACAGCATTGAACACAGGTGGGGATTTGTAGGAAGTAAGAAAGGAAAGGTAGACGAAACTTAAAGGGCCGTGAATGCCAAAGAGGTGGGTCTTAATGTCATAGGCAATTAGAAGCTATTAAAGGTATATGAACAATGGGGTGATATAATGAAACCTATACTTAGGGAACATTATCCTAGCAGTAGTGTGGGAAAGAAACTGGAAAAAAAGGACTGATGTGAGTTATAATGTAATAAAAAAAATTGTTTTTAAATTAGACGTAGATCTTATGTCTTTCATTAGATCAAATAAGCAACCTTCCAGCCAGTCAAGAATTGCAGGGGGGTACAATGCAGGGGAAAAAAAATACCACCAGACCACCATATCCATTCACTGTTTGACTTTCAGCAAACCGTTTACTCATCCTCTATTTCTTCTTTCAAATGGGGTGAATAATACCTATCCTTCCTCATAGACCTGCTGAGAAAATCAAATGAAAAAAGTCTGAAAACGTTATGCAAATAAATGTAAAGTACTTTCTTATTGTATTTGAGCTTTTTGAGACAAAAAAGTGACCCGATGATAATTATGTTTTAGGAGGTGACTCTGGCCAATGGCATATAAGACAGCTCAGAGGAGAAAGAGTGGTAAGGGAAAGCATTTAGGACACTATGGCAGCAGGCTATAGAAGTCCTAATTAAGGTTGAACTAGAGTTGTGGAGTTAGGAATGAAGAAAAGAGGGCAGATGCAAGAGACATCACTGAGGAAGAATCAACAAGTCTTGGCAGTTCGGCTGTAAGGACAGGCGGTTGGGGGCATGCAGTGACGGGAGGGGTGAGGAGAAATCCTAGGTGGTTCCAGGGTTTCCATTTGAGTAAAAGGTGTCCCATTAACAGAAAGGAAAATTGAAAGGAGGAGTGGGTTTTGCAGGGAAGATACTGAGTTTTAAGGTATCAACAAAGTGCCCAAGTAATATTGTTGAGCAGGCAGCTGGAATTTGGGGACTGAAGCTTAAGAATGAGGTTATAGCTGAATATGTAAACATAAGTCGTCCTTGAAGTGATGATAATTTAAGCCTGTGTACTTCAAACTTTAGCCTTTTGAGTGCTACTTAAAAGCTTTTTGCCATACTTAACCAATACTTATACTCTTACTTAATATTTAAAAATCTGTTTTAAATTAACTCACTTTTTAAAAGCATAGCCCATTCTAAGGGACTTTCCTGGTGGCGCAATGGTTAAGAATCCGCCTGCCAATGCAGGGGACACGGGTTCGAGCCCTGGCCCAGGAAGATCCCACATGCCGCAGAGCAACTAAACCCGTGCACCACAACTACTGAGCCTGCGCTTTAGAGCCCATGAGCCACAACTACTGAGCCTGTGTGCCACAACTACTGAAGCCCACATGCCTAGAGCCCGTGCTCCACAACAAGAGAAGCCACCGCGATGAGAAGCCTGTGCACGACAACGAAGAGTAGCCCCTGCTCGCCGCAACTAGAGAAAGCCCGCACGCAGCAACGAAGACCCAAGGCAGCCAAAAAATAAATAAATTAATTAAAAATAGATAAATAAAAGCATAGCCCATTATAAATAATAATATCTGTGAAATCTGTGAGTTTGATGTGATGGCTATAGTTTTTTAAAATACCCATGAAAATAAATGCATAATTACCATATTTCATGATTGTAAGATGCACATCTTTTCACAATTTAACATTTCTGAAATTAGGGTGTTTTACAGTTGATGGCATATTACAAACTCTGCTGGCCAGACAGTGGTGGAGATATACTTGTCATTGTCAGTACATGAGCCAATTTGGTGTGCGTGAAAAACTGCAGCCTCTCAGCGTTTCAGTCAACAAACCATTTAAAGATCTTTAGAGAAAAGAATATAAGTTTTAACTGTTGTCTGAGAACCTGACTTCCTGGTACAAAGAAGACAGCATGGAGACTTGCAGAATGAGTATCAGCACCATGGAAGACAATCCCAGAGACAGTAGTTAAGACACTTATGAAATGTCACATCCCTGATGCTCCTGATGGCTCCGAGGTTATCAATGACCATGAGCTGAAAAGTGGTTCAGAAGAGTTGGACACTGATTGTGAGAACATTTTAGGAAAACCTTCACCCATTTGTTTTGCTTAAATCTCCCTCTGTGTATGCACAGGAGTGATGTATAAAAAAAAACTCTCTAAGTGAGAAATCTAAAAGATCTTTTGAATAAGTATAAAATTAAAATTTTAAGTGATAAGAAAGCATTGTGTCATAATTTAATTGGCAGCCGCTTTCTAAGTAGTATATTTTAAATGGTGCATCTTACGGTGGATGCCGTCCAAGGTTAGATTAAACAAAGTATCCGAATAAAAAAATGTCAGTTCATGTTCCACTTAAAGTCATCTCATAAATACTACTTTATGGAAGCACATTTAAGCCAGGGGAATAAATAAGATCACCAAGAGAATATTTATACAGAAGAAAAGAGCCTTAGGACGCTGAGGAAAGTCTGCATTTCATGGGAGAAAGAGGAGTCAGGGTGTGCCAAGAGGGTGAGTGGATGACTCTTGGCAGTGCAGCGTCATGGAAGCCTTAGAAGGAGAGGTTTTTTTTTTTTCAAGAAAGAGAAGTAACTGAGAAAAATCCAGTACTTCAGAAGACCTGGAGAGCATTCAAAAAGATAGGAAGTGGTGGCTTTGAGGAGTCAGAGAGCATGAATAGTGGGGAAGTTGGTCCTAGACTTCTCTTTTTAAGAAAAAGTGAGTAGAGAAATAAAAAGGTGAGGACTGATAAGGATCAAAGTTAATTTTTGTTCCCTTAAGCCTGAGAGCCCTGGGCATGTCTTGGGAACTTTTGGGAACAAGAGGTAGGAACTGGTAGAGACGTAGTGATGCCAATATGAAGGAAAGTAACTGCCCATTTCAGGACCTGAAGACGTGCAAAGGGGTGGAATCAACAGCACGCATTGAAGAGGTAACCTTAAACGCTTCCTCAGAAGCAGGGGTGAAGGAAAAGGGAGGTAGAGTGGATTTTGAATAATGTTGAGTTCCAAAGGAGAGAACTTCAGAAGGTTCGTCATGATCCCAAACAAGGAACCCCGTTACACCCTGACAGTGAAGGACAGGGTCAAGGGCTTAGAAGGAGGTGGGAAAGGCTCAGAATAGTTGCTGTAGGAAATGTCAAGGGGACTCAGCACGAGCTGAGTCAGAAGTGGCTGAGTTACCATGAGTGCCCAGCTGAGGTCTGGGCGCACGAATTTGGAGCGGGCTCACTAGTGTGGTCTCGCAGGTCTCCCCAGGATTGCTTGGCAGACAGGAGTAGGAGCCAAGAAAGCAAACAGTGGAAAGTCGCCGCCTGTTGAGAGCTGGCAGAGTAGGAATGACAGGAGGACAAAGAGGAGCGATGGTAGGGTAGTAGTGAGTGCAAAGTTGAAACGGCTAACCGTGGGAGGTAGGCCAGATGGGGAGGCAGTGGGAGGCCAAATCAGGGTGATGGACAGGAAGAAAATGGGGGCCCTGGGTGATTGACACTCACAGTGTACACAGAGAACCAGGAGGCCAGAGAAGGAATGTGAGAATCCAGTTGGCTGAATGGAGATTTTGAGAACTTCAAGAGATTTTAAAAGTAGAAGACTTAGCAATAGTTATGTACCAGAATTATAAACGTACATGTCTTCTTAGAGGGCAGTTTATAGCCTGGTGGTTAATAGCAGTAGATTTGGATTTAAATCCAAGCCCAGCTAGCATTTACACACTCACTGTATGACCGCTTGGACATAAAATTTCCTTCCCCACATCCACTCTGCTTTGTTTCTTGGATGACAGACTCTGTGTGGACCACACCAATGGGCTCCCTTGCCCTCTGGGTTCCAATTAGGTTCACCCAGTGGGGAGCACTGGCAGGACACAGAACACAGGGAGGAGAGTACGGTTGGGGTATGGATTCTGCCAGCTCTCTTCCTGTGGTATTGCACTGAACTGGCTGCATCTGTCTCCAAGGCCGTTTCTTTCAGAGTCCTGGTAACCACTTCCTGCCCTCCCACTTTAAGCCTAGCGGTGGTAACTTGCCCACTGTTAGCTTGTCCCAGGCTAATGTGCCAGGCCTTGTGGATTCCCACACCTTTTAAATAGTCTCTTTATTAAAGACTGCTTAAATTACCTAATTTGATTATGTGGTCTATTTTCTATTGGGACTCTGATAAAATCACCTTGGGCAAGTTACTTAGGCTTTCAGCCTCGCTTTTCTAATCTGCAAGATTGAGATAATAGTAGTACCCACTTCATAGGTTTAGTAGAAGGATTAGATGTGATAATGTAAAATCCTTACACAATGCAGGACATATAGTAAGCCCTTAATAAATGATGATGATGTAGGATAGACTCTGGAATTTCCATTTATCCATGTATAGATTTATGGAGATCTATAGATCAGGGACAGAATGTTTATATTAGCAGGTAGCATTTCCTGCCCATCAGTGGCAGAATTGAAGGGGCAGATTGGAGAAGGAGAAACTCCAAACTCCCTCCTCCCAAAGGCATTTTAGATTGATGGATCACAACTTAATTTGTGGGAAGAAGAAGTGAAATATGCAAAATACTCACCACTACAATTGGAATATCTTTAACATACAGTCTAAGTAAAGAATAGTGTGCTTGATGTGCAAGTGCAGCTTCAAGACAATTTCTCTGACCCTCTCCTCCTTGACACACCTTTCGTAGTCCCTGGAAATTGTAGAGCCGTCACTGGTCCTCTTGATTGTGGAGGCTTCTCTGGTTTTCCTGATTATACGGCTAATTGAAACCATTGAACGCATGGCTGTGCCTTTTAGGTGGCACAAAAGTAGTGGTTTTTAAAACTGGGTTCAAGAACGACTTTGGTGGAGGAGCAGCTCTGAAACTCTTACCTTCTTTCATTTGTTGTGACTGACTTAACAAGGCAATGCTTAGACTTGGTTAAGTGTTCCGAATTATTAATCCATAATAGCAATGCTGTCTTCTGCTTGGTTAGAGCCTTATAATTTGAAAGTGTTTTTAGTCACATTTCAAAAGTGGAGACGTCGTCATGTTGTAAACATGAATCCTCTGTGAGGCCGACCACCAGGAAGCCACCATCATGCACCAGACTTTGAAGGACACCAGTGAGTATATCTGTCTTATTTATAACAACCTCCAGGAAAATAAAGACTGCAAACCTCCATCAACTCAAGTTGACCACTGACCGTGATACTCAGGAAGGGAGGCATTTTTGCTGATACATGTATTCACACATATTCACATGTATTCACTGGAGCACTTCTGTAAACTTCACAAATCGTTTAAATGGTCACATTTCATGTCCTATATGCATGTAGGCATCTTACAGAGATAAAGCCGGAAAGGGGTCATAGTAAAAGGGTAAGCAGTGATCAAGGGCAGGCTTCCCATGGCTCAGCTGGTGCTTTCATGATTCTCTTGCGCTTTTTGGCCCTGGGTGCTGCTGACAACAGCAGAGGATGCTTGTGGCTGTGCTCACCTGGGCACCATATGGGGTTTTAAACCCGGGGTAACAACTTCCGTTTGCTAAGTCTTGTTATTCACTCTCTCAGGTCCCTAAATTTGCTTTCGAAAACCCCCAAATCCGGACGCCCTTTCTGCATGGGATATATTTATGTGTATATCTGCTTTATCAGGAATGTGGTTGCATTCAGGTCTGTTGTCCTAAGCGCCTTTGTTGGTAGCTGCATTCCATGCAGTTCGGTCTTTCAGCCCCACGTATTTACTAACTATTCAAATGCCTTGTGGTATTCACACACAGATTATGTAAAATAAAAAAAAATACATTATTAAGGCAGTGGATGCTGTGAATGGATTATTACAATTTGCCTATCATGGTAATGGCACCTGTTAGAGGTGTGATACAAAAGGCAGTGACAGGCAGTGTAATTTAGTAATTGTGGCCATTGTACTGTATGGCTGATCAGTTCACCAGGCAAGTACAAAGGAAGCAGTGTTATAGCAGAGCAGGGGTGGGTACGCTTAATAGAGAGAGCTAGTTGTGTACTGAAAGAGACTTTTGGTGGAGGGCTAACTCCCAGGGGGCAACTTCGAATGAGTTGAAAAGAATGAACAAAAGTACAAAAATGGTACAGGTTTTCCTATTTCAGCTCTTAAAGTGACAGACGAGTTATGTTGGTGCACGTTGCCAGCACTTTCTCCTACTGCCAGAGTAGCTTTTTTTTCAAAATACTCCAAGTTGCCTTGTCATATGGCAGTCACATCTAATGTACCCTTTTCTCCTCCTATATGTAAAACATTCTGTGTCAAAGTTCAGATCTAACTGGCGTAGGGGGGCAAATGCCCTGAAGTTTGAGAAAGCCATTTGTTTACAGTCTACAACAGTATTTAAGGAGCACGTAACTGCAGATTCAGAAAAGATATAAGTTTATAAATCCTCTTCCTCTATTAATTTCCCTGCTCTCCTTAGCATTATTTTAATATCATGGGTGGTTTTGCTACTAGTCTGAAAATTCTAGCATACTACCAGTCAGTGTAATTCAGGCTGAACTTGGGCATCAGAATGGGTTACAGAAATTAATAGGAAGAATTTATAAAGTATATTTTTCTCCTTACCTCAAGAACTCATGAAGTCAAGCCGTTTCTCATGGCTTTACTGAGAAATACTTGAGAGGAGAATGAGGGAAAGCACAATAAAAAGGACCAAATATGCCAAGATGACTTTTGTATCTCAAAATAGTATGTCTTGTGTTCCCTGATGTCAGATGGACCACCATGCATCACTCCCCTGTGATGTCAGGCAGAGTATACCTGTGATGTCAGGTAGAGTATAGAATGTGCCTTTGGAAATAGCAGCTTCCTCCACCTGTCTCTTAACTTGCTTTATTGTCCCTGTTCAAACTGTGATTGACAACAAACTGAGCTTTTCTCAGGGTGGATATTGAATACTTTTTATGGGCCAGGCAATGTACCAAGCTCTTTATCAGCATTTCCACATTTAATGTTTGCACCAGTCTTTGGAGTATAGGTAGAATTACTATCCCCACTGAACAGATAAGGAAACAGAGCCTCAGGGAGGTTCCATAGCGTCCTTCTATGCAGTGAGTTGGGATGATGTATTCACATTCTCTCCATGTTTATATATGTTTTTATATATCTCTAGAGAGGGAGACAGATGTGTAGAAAAACAGTACACTTAGTTCTAAGTATCCATGTTATATTTGTAGTGATGGTTGACAGGGTTTTGAAAATAGAATTGCGAAAAATTAGTCATAAGATTCCAGAATCTTATCATGGAATAAAATATGAGCATTTTGTCCTACAATCATTTTAGTAGCACGGGCTACATGAACTAAGTCCCTTATTAAAGGTGGATCAACTTGTAGAATATATAATGCTACTGGGAGCCAGCCCAGTTTTAATAAAGGGCCACACAGAAGAAAATGTATGCTACAAAATGTCGATTCACATCTCAACTTGTATAAATAGTGTTGCAGACAGTACTAGACATGTGTGAATGGGTGAGGTATGCCACTGTTCTGAATCACTCATGCAAGGGCTTTGGCCATCAGCCTAATGCAACGGGCGTGCCACTTAAGAGGGTGCCAGCTGAATAGATGGAGTTGTATGATATTTAAAACATGATTTTGTACTTGTGCTGCATAGAACAGCGATTACAGCTTGTTACTTTTCTTTGCGCCAGTTTTGACATCTGAACATTTTTAACTGAAAAAGAATGTCATTTTCATGAAAGAACTTCCTGTACAATAAAGTTAGCATTTATAGTCATCCTAACATATGAAATGATTTGATAAGCTTGAATATTCTAATAGGCAGAAGTTTCCTTTTTCTGCTTCCTAGAAATCATTCCAAAGTTTGCAGAGTAGCCATGGGGAAAGATATGGGGGTTTATTTCTGGCATCAAGTTGTACAAAGAAACAACAAAGTTACGGATTTTGGGGGGAGGGTGCTTGTGTCACACGCCCTCCTCCGCCTCTGCATCATAATTCAGTAACTATGGAAAGAATTAGCCTACTGACAGAGTGCATGTAAATAGTATTCTACAACTGTAATCTAGCACTCAAGCAGAGAAAGCATTGGGTGTTTTGGACAGACAGAAGCAGAATCAGGTATCAATATTCTCTAGTTTAAAGACTGCACTTACGTTTGATAAAACCACCTGGGTTTCCTCAGCGGCTGAGGTCAGGGATGGTGGCCGCAGACCCATGTGCCCATCAGACTGCTGGAGTCAAGTCCTCTGTTTGTGTACAGTGTATAAATGGGAATGTGGGTAAACACTGCCCTCTCCAACCGCATAATTACGTCGATTGCTGAAAAAACCCAGAAATGCACCAAAATATCACAGGGAAGCTATTTCTAACACACGACTTTGCTCTTTATGGCTAAGTGGCAGCCACTGTTTTTTTTTTTTTTTTCTTCTAAATTATGTGTTCTTGTTTCAAGCATTTAGATGATGCAAAACAGATTTTTGTGGCAACATTCTTTTTCGCAGCCAAAAAAGCATTCAAGGAAGAGCTGTACTCCGCCCAAGTTGCTATTTATTCTCGACCTTTTGTGTTATCGGCATAAACTCATTTCATTTAAAAAGGAGAAATAACCTACTTTGGATTGTTTTTTAGAACTGCTAATAATGCCAGTAAAATATCTAACAATGATGGGAAGTGGAAGTCTTTAAATGATCAGTCAGAAAGGAAGACGAATAAATGAACATAATAGGTGCAAAAAATCATAACCTTTCTCTTTATGGTTTTTCAGAATGCTCAGAATAAAGCAGATTCTTTCCAACAGAGACCTACTAATTCTTCATCCATAAAAAAAAAGGGTAACTTTGTGATTGCCTATGACCTCTAATCTCAAAAACAAGTAATAGTTTTATTATCAGTCTTTTAACATCCACTTCCTTATCTCTCTGTCCTCCTCTCCATTTTTTTCTTTTCTCTGTCTCTGCTGCTTTTCTCTGGATCCCTCCCCCTCCTCTCGCCAATCTCCTTAGAAACAATTGCGGTTAGCAGAGTCGGAAGTCAAAACAGTTATTCTCATAGCCATGGTAAAAAAGACCAAAGTAAACAAATTCACAATTTCTCATTTCCAACATCTCCATTTTGCACGTCCTATTATTATGGCACTTAGTTTTAGGGTAACCACTGGTGATTTAGTTGTCTAAAAATGGCCAGTGGTTTTTTAGCAGCAAACATGTTTTATTCTTTCACGGACCTTGAAATTTAAACTCAGAAATTCCACATCCATACACTTAGCTTGTCCTAGCACCATCCATTTATATATGTAGGTTCCTGTTTTTCATTTGTTTGTCTGACCTTCTTAGGCTTTAGATTTAGGATCTGAGTAGGCTATCATATGTTTCAGTGGGCCCTGATGCCCATTGATGAATATCTCTTTTAATAGGTATTATAGTCAGTTGTTGCAAGAATACTTCAGTTACATCAAATTTGTTGGAAATTATTACCTTTCTGTTTCTGGTGTTTCTAAATTCGTTTAACACATTTAATACTTGTCATGTACCTACCATCGCAATAGTTACTGTGAAAACCTCAGAGGAGTATATTTTCGCAAGAGTCTATAACACAGGAGAAAGAAAGTTAAACAATATCAGACTAAAAACTGGGATGGAAACTGGCACAGAGACTAGAAAAGAATATGACTAAGGGGAAGGAATTGGAAAGAATATCAAGGGAAAAGGACCTAGCTCTAACTGTTACACATTAATGAAGAGGAAAAAAGAAAGTTAATAAACTTTGATGAAGGAGAACCTGTAAAGTGGTATGTTAAATGGAATTCTCTGAAATTCGATATCAAAAGATACCTTTGCAGAAAATGTTGAAAATTTAATACTATTAGGTTACACTTCTTAGAGAACTAAATGTAATGAGCACATTATCTAGGGCTGCTCCCATAATTTGGATAGCTTAATTAGTAAATGCACAAATACAGCTCTACTCAGAATTAGATTCCAACTGGTATAACTGAAATTATAAAAATGTATTACAAAAAAGTAGTAGGATTTTTTGAAGGTTATTTTTCCCTCAGTGTTTGAGAGGAAAGTGACTTTTAGACTTGCCTTCTTCCCCTCCCTCCAAATTCCTGAACTGTTTTAAGTGCCTCTGATGCTTTCTTACATTCTTAATGCATTGTTTTAATCAGGAGAAGGGTGTTTGTGTGTGTGTGTGTGTGTGTGTGTGTGTGTGTGTTACCCTTAAATTGTGCTTTGTTGGTTTTAGTAAAGTTGAAAAGCCACGTCTTTCCCATTGAAATGAAATTAAAAACCACTGCAGCTCTGATGTCATGAAAGAAAAATGAGGGGGATTTAGACAGGAAAATTGTGCAAAGAAAACTTTATGAGGCTTTTAAAGGAGCTCATACAGTGTCTTCTAACTTGAACTAAGCTGCAATTGTGTGTTCAGTGTATGTGTCTACATTGAATGTATTTTTATGAAAATAAAGAGTAGACAAGCAACAGAAATATATATGGAAATATGAGTGGCCTGGAGCAAAAAGCAATAAATATAGTTTGTTTTTCCAGCTCCTCCAAAAAAGCTGTAATTTAGGCCATATCATTACAAAGTTTTTTTCCTTTTGAAAAAAATGACTAATTTCTAAAGCAAATCCATACTAAGAGTAGTACATGTAATAAGTTTCAGAGTATTACTTCAGGATAGTATGTACATAGGAAATATCACTTGTTGAATGTTTGAAGTCATTCAGTGAAAGACTGCAAATGTTATGTTGTAACATGTTTGATAATTATGCTTATTCAGTTCGGAGCTACTTTTATGTTTTCCTTTGAAAAGAATAATACCCTCTTATAAACTGAGAGCATAAAGAAGGATAGGCTGTGTTTCGTTCTGAATGGTTTAAAGGCAGGCTCTTTCCTGAGTCTTTCTTAGCACTGCAGGTAGGAAGTAGCGGTGAGTAGTAATGCATGAACCATAAGTTTTATGAGCTCTGCCAGTCTGTATGCTTCACACAGTCTGTCACTGTGTAGGGCTTTAATGCATTATAATATGTGTTCAACACGTCCTCTTAACTGGCAGCATTAACTTCCGTGCACGTCATCACTGTGTCGTGAGTTTGTTTAATCACATCGCTCCTTTATTCCAGGCTTTGTCCAGCTCTCTTACCTCCCCTCTCACCTTCAGTCATGCTCAGAACCCAGTTCCTGGCAGGGAGGGAGGTATTTATTTCAGTCACAAGCATCCATGCAGCTTTCTATAATCACTTTGCCTGTAGATTTCAACCCTATGCTTCTTCATCTTTTCTTTTCTTCAGAGTTTTATATTGAAAGGGCAAATGTGGAAGATTTTTGCTTCTAAGGAAACTGTTTTATTTGCCTTAATTATTGTATCTGAGAACTGGTTTGTCTTTATAAAATTAAAACCTCTTTTCCCTTAGAAATGGAGGAGGGGGGAGGAGGGGAAATGAATTGCAGAGAATAACATCTGACTTATCTAAAAATAATAGTAAGGGGAATAGCTAACATTTGTCAAGCACTCACGATGTTTAGACAATGTTCTTAGTACTTTACATGTGTCAGGTCTTCACAACAACCCTCTGAAGTAGGTATCATTTTTGTCCCCATTTATAGTGAGGAAGCCGCAGAGAGTTTGGTAACTTACTGAAAGCAGCACTACTAGAAAACGGTAGAGCAGGGATTTAAACCAGCACTCTGACATCAGAATCTGAATTCTTGACCAGGAAATTATTACTACACACACAAGTATTAAGTCATAAGAGAAAAAAAATTATGTTGTGAAAGCCTGAATTTATTTCACGAGAATTGCAATGTGCATTTCCTTAAAGATGATGATTTATAGTTTTCTTCCTTTTTATAGATTTAATGTGTATAGGGATTGAAGGGCCAAACCTTAATGTTAGGGTGCTATTTAAGTGTAGATTTCTAGTTGTCGTGATGCAATATTTTTGTACTCATGTTATGAACTCAGTAACTGAACATAGCTTACTTTTCCACCAGGTTGTTTTTGCCCTAATTTCTATTAGGGGTATTTGAGTCCTAGCCATGTTTCTGATGTTTAGCAAGAGATGAAAGTTGGTAGCCACTCAAAAGCCTATACGTGGGTGAGTTGATATCAATAATTTTTTTTATTACTCAGAGATGATAATGAAAATGTATGTTTAGTGAATCAGGGAAAGTTACAAAGAGGAAAATAAGAGTGTCGGATACACACACATACACACACAGAGCAAGGGTCTATTTCTCTCTGTATGTGTGTATGTGAAATACATACATATTATATATATATATATATATATAAAATTTATTTCATTAGACTGTTTATTTATTTATTTACTTATTTATTTCATTAGACCAGAGATTGGGAACAAGAACAGAAGATATGCCCAGGATAATAATTAGTGTACAGAAAGATAGCCACAACTCTAGAGAGAAGTAGCTTCAGCTAAGGTATCTCTGTTCTGGGCTGTAATGGCATTCACAGGCATTCAGCTTCCTATTGTATTCTCAGAATTAAGTTACAAGAGATATTTTCTGAAACAATTTTATATTTCTTAGTATATGAAGTTTACCTTCTCAGAGCCATAACCACCTCTTGCTGTCAAGAAAAAATCCAGACATCTCAGGCTGGTGTTCAAGACTCTCAAGCTCCTTCCCCATATTTCGCAACATCTATGCTCCAACCATATCTGATTATCTGATTATCCTGCAAATTACTTGGCATGGTGGACAGAATGGACCCCTGAAGGTGTCCATGACCTAATCCCTGGAACCTGAGAATATTTTACAATGCATGGCAAAAGAGACTTTGCAGATGTAATTAGAGAGCTTAAGATAGGGAGAGTTTCCTAAACTTGATGGGCCCAATCTAGCCACACGAGCTCTTTTAAGCAAAGAACTTTCTCTGACTAGAGGCAGAAGAGAATTAAGCCAAAGGAGAAGTTGGTGAGGTTTGAAGTGTAAGAAGGACCCAGTGTACCTTTGCTGGTTTAAAGGCAGAAGGGGCAATGTGATGAGGAATAGACAGTGTAAGGGGCTAAGAGAGGTCTCTGGCTGATAACCAATAGAAAAGCAGGGACCTCAGTCCTACAGCCACAAGGAACTGAGTTTGGCCGACAACCTGAAAGAGTTTCAAAGTAGATTCATCTCCAGAACCTCCAGAAATGAATGCAGCCCTGGCAACACCTTGATTTTGACATTGTAGGACCCAGAGCAGAGGAAGCAGCCATGCCCACCTGGACTTCTCACCTTTAGAACTGTGCGATAATAAATTTGTGTTGTTTTAAGCCGTAGGTCTGAGGTAATCTTTTATAGCAGCAAATGCCCTTTCTCCACCCTTTCTAACTATCAACATCTGTTCATCTTCCAAGGTTTAACTTGAATGATATTTCCTCCATTAACACTTCCATGAAAGTCCCAATCAGAAAAACCACTGCTCCATCTGTTGATGCCATTGGGTTTCTGCCTGTGCAGTGTCATTTCTTCATTAGGCTTTGTGATGCATTTAGCTGTCTGCGTTCATCTCTGCCCTACTAAATCATAGCACTTGGAGTCTATGCTTTGGTTTATATCCATGCATTATTTGATATAGTACTTCATACACAGTAAGTGCCCAATTCCATAAATGTTGCATTGTGAATGTCATCCTCAGAGAGCCTATAAATGATTAGACATGGTGCCCATATACATATACTCAATCTGCAAATTATGGGCATACAAGGCCAAAAAAAAATGTTCTTACCCTCATGGAGTTTACTGTCCAGTGGAGGAAAGGAAGATATTAATGATGTAATCCTGTCAATAAACCTAAAATTAAGCTCATGAAGGAAAGGGATATAGTGCTGTGATACAGTGCTTTATAATCAAGTTTTTATCAAGTGAAGGACTATGCAGCTTTAAGGAGAAAATTCATAGCCATCATTTCAAATAGATTAGAAATAGAGACAAGCACCTTATACAAAGAGTGAAGATGATCTTCTTTCCCATCTTCTTAAATGATGCAATGAGAAGTGAAATTAAGCTGCAATCTGAAGAGTTTAGGTCGGACTAGGAGTTTTCAACCCTGGCTCAACGTTACAATCAGCTGAGGAACTTTTAAAAATTACTGATGCTTGGGCCCCACCCCAGGCCAGTTGAGTCAGAATCTCCAGGGTGGGGTGTAAGCAACAGTATTTTTTAAAGCTCCTCAGCTACTTCAGATGCCAGTGAGGACTGAGAACCACTGCTTTAGTATTTCAGGTGCATTTTCAGATGTCTTGGTCAAAGATAGATAGGGTTGTGAAGTGGAGGCAGTGAAATCCCCTTCCTCAGGAGGAGCTCTGCAATAGGATAGGAAAAGCCTCCTCAGGTATCAGTGTTTCTGTCTAAAAGCAGGCCGGTGCTGATTGTCTCTTGTTTTCTATTTCATAACATTTATTGGAATTTTTACTATAAAAGTAAGGGTTTTTTTTAATATAGAAAATTTAAGAAAAATAGAAAAGCACACAGAGGAAAATAAAAATTACTCATAATCCCACCAACCACTCTAAACATTTTTGGCAAATAGTCAAGCGTCACAGGATGGTGGATGTGTGTATGTGTGAACACATTTATGTAGGACATGTGGTCACCCTTTTTTAAACCCGGTCACATCACACCATGCATTTGTTATCATCCTCTGTAAACATTCAAGTTTGTAACCCCTGAAATATATTTTTATATATATATATTTTTTTAAAGCCAGCTTTTAAAAAAATTAATACTGTATGAAGACTTTTCCATATCGTCAAATATTCTGCTGAGAAAAAAATTAATGGCTGTCTACTACTTCATCCTAAGAATATATCATACATTTATTTAACCAGATTCTTATTGTTGGACATTTTGTGTTGAATTTTTTTTTTTTTTTTTTTTTACTATTCTAACATTGCAGTAGGGATACTTTTTCATAATTCTTTGCATAAATTTCTGGCTATTTCTTTTTTTTTTTTAAAGCAATTTTTTTTTTCAAATTGCGGTTTTTCTTTTTTTTTTTAATTAATTAATTAATTTACTTATTTTTATGGCTGTGTTGGGTCTTCGCCTCTGTGCAAGGGCTCCCTCCAGTTGCGGCAAGTGGGGGCCACTCTTCATCGCGGTGTGCGGGCCCCCCACCATCACAGCCTCTCCCGCTGTGGAGCACAGGCTCCAGACGCGCAGGCTCAGCAATTGTGGCCCACGGGCCCAGCCGCTCCGCGGCACGCGGGATCTTCCCAGACCAGGGCTCGAACCCGTGTCCCCTGCATTGGCAGGCAGACTCTCAACCACTGCGCCACCAGGGAAGCCCTCTGGCTATTTCTTAATGATAAATTCCTAAGAGTGGAATAACTGGGCCAAAGAACATGAATATTTTCAATATTTTTTATCTGTAATACCAAATTGTCTTCCAGTAAGCCATAATAGGTTAATAATTTGCCTTTCCCAGGACTTCCCTGGTGGCTCAGTGGTTAAGAATCTGCCTGCCAGTGCAGAGGACACGGGTTCAATCCCTGGTCCGGGAAGATTCCACATGCTGCGGAGCAACTAAGCCCGTGCTCCACAAATATAGAGCCTGTGCTCTAGAGCCCACAAGCCACAACTACTGAGCCCGCGTGCTGCAACTACCGAAGCCCGCGTGCCTAGAGCCCATGCTCCACAACAAGAGAAGCCACAGCAATAAGAAGCCCATGCACCGCAATGAAGAGTAGCCCCGCTCACTGCAACTAGAGAAAGTCCGCGCACAGCAACGAAGACCCAGTGCAGCCAAAAATCAATCAATCAATCAATAAAAATAATAATAATAATAATTTGCCTTTCCCAAAACCTTCACTCATACTGAGCAGAAGATGCACTTGTGGCTTTTGTTGCATTTATTTATCACTATTAAGGCTGATATTTTCTCTTATGTTTATTAATCATTACAACTCTTTCGCTTTTGCTTTGAAAGTTAATTTTTTTCTGTAGATATGTTTGTGTTTTTCTTCATGATTTACATAAGAGCTCTTCTAGTAACCGTTTGTGTACTTTTTTCGAATTTGTCAGTAGGCTTTCTTCAACTGTTCTTAAAGTACTGGCATTTTAAATTTGATGTGGCAGAATCTTTCTTTTTTATTATTTTTCCCTTGGAATTTATGTTCAGAAAAGCCTTCCCTGCTGTAAAGTAAGACCAAAAACAAAATCATACTTTCCTTCTAATTCCTTTATAGTTCTATATTTTACTTATTGGGTTGTTGTCTGGTTCTCATTCTTTGAAGCTAACTTGAATTGCAAGTTCAAGAGTGAAACATCTGGAAGAGAGTCTGGACTCTACCACTTACTCTTACCTGTGAGAATTGATTGAACCTCTGTGGGTCTGTTTTCTTTGTCTGTAAATGTAAAATGTAAAACAACACATGAGGACTAAGTGAGGTAACATAAAATACTGAGCACAGGGCCTGGCACATGGCACATAGTAAATGCTAACAAAACAAAACAAAAACAAAAAACCAACAAACACAAAACCCGATTTCCTCTAGTTGCTTTCTCCAGAGTAAGATTATCAGACTAGCCTTTGAGGATTCAAGACTCAGTCGGTTTTCCCCCAGTGCATTGTGACATCTTGACTTTGGATTGTCTCCAGTTTAACCCCTTTCTCTTGGGTCTCTCTAATTATCTAAAGCGTATGGTTGTATTGTCATTTATGCAACTAGTTTATGTACCATTTATTGCAGGCCTCTTCCTTCTCTTCTGAATCATTGTTTTCCTTCTGTTCAGTCTTCAAATGTACCTTTCTATTCTCTTTAGCCTTTGACTGACATTTCTGTGAAACATTTTGTGATGTGCATTTAGAACACTATGTAAAAATAAACTGCATTGTGTTATTTAAATATTTAGAGGCCTTTGTAGCCTTGCAGGCTATTTTTAAAATGACCTTTAAAACCATTTGCAAGGAAGACAAAAGTAATGGGGGAAAGCATAACCTTTTAATGTTTCCTTCATTAGCAGTGTTCTCTCCCTTGAATGTATTGCCTTGCTTTGATAGCTCATAATGTAGGATACATCAAAGACCCAAATAATGGAGAACAATGGAGAACAATTTTTAAAAGCTTATTTTGTATTATTGCTGCTGCCATTAGGTGTCAGATGGAAAAGATCCCTTTCTTTTAATAACTTGGACTCATGATTGACTTTCTATGTACTGGAGACCCTCTCGGTAATGCTGGTACGTAGTCATACATGATTTGGGCTTATCCAGTTTTCTCAGGCTTTGCTTTTATGAAATGATTTTTATTTTTGAGAGGAGAAACTCAATCTACATTTTATCTGATTTAGTAAAAACAAGAAGCCAGATTGTAGTAAGATTCTGCCCTATCCCTTCCTTCATTCAATCCTCTATTCACCATTTCTTCAAAACACACCAGTTACTCGTTGACAGTGTCCTAGGTCTGGACCCAGAGCAAGAGCCACTCTTCCAGAAACTTCCTTGAGAAACAAGAGTGAGCAAGACAGGAGGCCAGGACCACTTCAGAAAGCCAAGGTTTGAATGCCCAAGAAGGCCTAAAACAAGAAGCAGCTAGCAGGGTAGAATTTAGGGATGAGTGAGGCTGGAGTGAGATGGGAAACAGAACACAAGGAAGGGTATGATTGGGCTAAGAGCATATTAGGCTAGAGAAAGCAGACAGCCAGAATGTGGGGTCTCTGTGCTATTGGGTGGATGGGGGACAGGCAGATTAGAATGACTTGCTTTCTTTATTTTAAAATGGAATCAGGTCTTAGAGAAGATACTACCCTTTGATCTTGTAGTTCAGCTAGGGCATATATATATATGTGTGTGTGTATATATATATATATATATATACACATATATATATATATATATATATATATATATATATACACACACACATACATATACATACACACACACACATATATGAGAAGTTAAATATTAGGGCAAAGCAGTATATGATGAATGCCAGTGAGTGGACAGCCAATAAGTGCTAGAAGAGAAGGCCTTTGTGGAGGGCTTTCAATACCACAGACTTTGTTCTATGCTCAGAAAGAATAATAATATCCCAGCGCAGGGCCTGGTACATAGAGGGCAGCTCAATAAGTATTTTAAAATAAATTATGCTGTGTTATACATTCATTATCTCATTATAATTATGAAGTAGGTACTACCTCATTTTATAGAATCAGAAACTAAGGTTTAGAGAAACTAAGAATCATGTCCAAGGTCATGCAGCTGGTGTATGATGAAGCAGGTTTTAAATCCAGGGTGGTCTGACTCAGAGCCCTAGGTATTAACCACAACAATTGCAAAACATTTCTGAGAAATGAAATGTTTGAAAACAATGTGTAGTAGAGAGAGTAATGCCTCTCTCCCTCAAGATGTCCTGTGAATATGTATTTTGATGGCAGAAGGGACTTGGCAGGTATGACTGTTAATGATCTTGAGATGGGAAATAACCCTGGATTATCTAGGTCGTCCCAATGGAATCACTAGAGTCCTTATCAGAGGGAGGTAAGAGTGTCAGAGTCAGAGAAGGAAAGGTGATGATGGAAGCAGGGGTCAGACAGACAGATTTGAAGATACTGTGCTGCTCACTTTGAGGGTGGAGGAAGGAACTGCAAGCCAAGGAATGTTGGTGCCTCTAGAAGCTGGAAAAGGCACAGAAACACATTTTCCCCTAGAAGCTCTAGAAGGAGCACAGCTCTGTCAACACCCTGGTTTCAGTCCAGTAAGATCCATTTCAGACTTCTGACCTCCAAAACTATGAGAATAAATTTGTGTTCTTTTAAACCATTAAATTTGCGGCGATTTGTTATAGCAGCAGTAGGAAGCTAATACACAGTGCTTCAAAAGGATTAGTTTAGCAATGAAATAACAGAATGAATCAACACAGAGAGACTGAAGAGAAAACCACAGAGGAGGCTGTTGCAACCCTCCGGTGACCTGGGACTGTGTTCTTTCTTCACCTTTTATTTCCTTCCTAACATAGACTGTGTCTTTTGGGTTGACCAAAAGACAGGACAGGCAAATTTTCTGCTCATTTTTTCTTATTAACAGCCTCACTTGAAAATAAGTGAAAGAATTATTCTTTAGGAAATTGTGGAGTTGTGGGGGGGGGATTAACTAATTTTATTATTAAGGGGGAAAAATGATGATTTCTCATGTCTCCCCAAATCTTCCTTTTAGCACATGTGTGTATGACATACATTGAGTAGGAACCTATATTGGGCTGGCTTTTCCATTGAGTCTGCAGCACAAAGTTGGCCAGGACAATATAAAATACATTTTTATTCTTTTAAGGATCTTGTGTGGTACAGCTTGGGAGTGAGGACAAGAGATAAAGAAAAAGGTGGCAAATAATGGGGAAGGATCCCTTTCAGTTATACATGGAAAAAACTTGGCTGCATTTTGGAATTTCTAGAGGAAATCACAGACATGCTGTCTAACATACAATGACAGAGGTGATCTCTAAATTAAACATTCATGTTCCTTCATATGACTATTTGCTGAAATATTTATGGTAGAATATACTCTATTCTTTTTTATGATTAAAGTTTGACCAAAATGTGCATGCTTATTTATGCCTCTGGGATTAGGGTCAACTGTTGATGTGATAGGCAACAGATTAAAGTGACTTTATTTTTTAAAATCAGTTAACTTTAATAGGTTATAAGTGGGCTTTAAAGTATACCAGTTAATGTTAACCTTATAGCCTCAAAGCATGTATATGTATAAATAAATTGCAGCTATATTCCCATAAGTCTCAAATATATGTCTCCAGCTGTAGGCTTTTATTTAGCTACCTACTTGACATGTCCAATTGAATGCTATTTGTCAGCTCAAGCTTAACGTACCCAGGACAGACCTCTTGTTTTCCCCACCATCCTTCTCTTCCTCCAGTGTCTTCCATTTCAGTTAATGGTTTTACCTTCCATTTAGTAGTTTAACCCAAAACGTTGGAGCCAACTTGGATTCCTCCCTCTATCTCACACCTCATATCCAATCTATCATCAAATACAGGCTCCACCTTCAAAGGACATTCCAAATCTGCCCACTTCTCTTCACCACCACTGTTACCATTCTGATCCAAGCCCCCAGCACCTCTCCCCTAGGCTGCTATGGTAATCTCCTAATTGCTCTCCTTTCTACAAGCGCCCCAATACAGTCTTTTTTATCCTTATTAGCAGCCAGAGTGATACTTTGCAAACTTAGATCATGCCATCCTCTGATCAGAACAGCCAGTAACTTGTATCACATTTGGCATAAAATCCAGTCTTCACTGTATATGGTCCACACGGCCTCCCACTATTTGGCCACTTGTCCCTCCAACCGTAATTCCTACCACTTTTCTTTACCCATTTCTCTGAAATGCCTAGCACGTTTTTGCCACAATGTCTCTGTTCTTGCTATTTCTTCTGCCCAGAAGCCCTGCTCCCAGATATTCCCTATGGCTCACACTTGCTTTGTTCAAGTGTGGCCTCCCCAGAAAGCTCTTTTCCTGACCACCCTGTCTAAAATACTATCTCTTTCATTCTCCCCTTACCCTACGCTTATCACTACCTGACTTTGTAGTCTAAGTTTTTTTGTTTATTGTCTTTTTTTTCCCATCAGAAGGTAAAATCCGTGAGAACGGGTCTGTTTTGTTCTCTGCTCTGTCTCTATCTCCTAAAACATTCAAAGGTGAAAGTTCAAAAAATCACGAATGAATGAATTTTTACAACTGTTTAAAATTAGTGTCGGGTGTGAGTTGCACCATGACGGTTATTTGTAGTCGTTCGTTGAGATCATGAATTTGTAGATATTCCATCTGCTGTGTGCAGTTCCTCATGCTAAGGCTTCTGAATAGGCAAATATGAATAAAATGCAGTCCTTCACTTGCCCTCAAGGCATTTGCAGTCTAAGAAAGGAGATGAATTTCAATAAATGTTGGGCTGACAAGTCTAACTTGTAGTGACTTAATCATGTCGCAAGGATAGTTCTGTGGAGCGTCAAAGAAGGAAGCACTTATCTCCAGTTGCTGGGATCAGGGAAACCTTCATGAGGAGGAGAGGGGAAGTTTGGCCTGGCTTTTGGGCAGTGAGTAGTATTTGGATATATGGAACTTATGGAGAAGGCATTCTAGGTGAAAGGAACTGCTTAAATAAAAGTACAGAGGCAGGAAAATCCAAGGTGCTTTTCTAAGGGAAAATATTGACCAACAAGAAGTCAGAGTCAATAATACCCCAATGACAGTAAGTATTGATGTTCAGTAAAAACCAGTTGGCGTGTCTACTGTGCATAAACAATTTTGCTCATACTCAGAACATTCTGGACTAAAATTCTGAATCAAAAATTATTTACTGCATTTTTTTTCTTTTTTTTAATTGACGTATAGTTGATTTACAATGTTGTGTTAATTTCTGCTGTACAGCAAAGTGATTCTGTTTACTGTATTTTTTATATTTAAACATTTATTTCTACTGGGAAACGTTTATAAATGTGTCTGGTCTAATTTATTTGGTACCAACTAGGTGCTCCATGCTTTGTTGACACTCTTTTTATTTATTGTTTCTCTGGTATTTGGTCATTTCTAGTCATCGTTCCATGCCTCATCGTAGGAGGTAGGTCTGTCCTGTTTGTGTTCATAAGCATGAGTGACCAGCATGACCCTTGACCTTTAAGCTGATGAGCAATAGGAGTTCACCAGTTATTCCGTCATGAAACAAGGATTCTCTGTACCAAATATCATCAGCAAGGCAAGAGAAGAAAAGTGGCATGTGCTGTTAGGTGTCATTTTCAGTTAATGAGAATGGTCCACATTTTAGCGTTCTTAGGAGTAATTTTTCTGAAGGGCTTTGGGAAATTGAATAAATAAACACATTTGAAATTGGATTTAGATTTTGATAGAGCAGGAATGATCATAACTAGGGCCCTTTGGTGGCCTGGAACAATTCACATGTAGATAAAGGCAATATATTTCCATAAATTCTTAAGAAAACACGTGGATGGAGTCTAAACCACGTTATTCTGATTGCTGGGTTAAAGGCCGTTAAGAATGGGAAGAGCTGAAAAATGCAGGTATTAGTTCCTCATGTGACAATTGCTCTAATAGACCATTTCATAGGCTGCATTTTTTTTTTTTTTGAGGATGAATTTTTTATTTACAGATAAATGAAAATTAAGAGAAGAGGATCTGTCAGCAACAAAATCTCATTAAAGGAAATTCTAAAGAGTGTAGTTTAGGCAGTAGGAAACTGATCCCAAATGGTAGGTCTAAGATAGGAAAGGAAAAAACAACAAAGAAAGTGGTAAATATATAAGCAAATGTAAATTAGCATTGACTGAATAAAACAGAATTAAAAAACAAACCAAGATGGACTTTCAAATGGAGATAATAACATTTAATTCAAAAGAGGGTAAATGAATTGAAAGTATTCCAAGATCCATGTATTGCTCAAGAGGAGGGTAAGGATTTGATCAAATTCAGATTTGTGGAGTTAATTGTACATGCTTTAATTTCTGGGGAAACTACAAATAGGATAGGAACAGTATTAACAAGTTCAAAGGTGAAAAAGTAATTATAACCATATTTGGCTAATCTAACAAGACAAGAAAGGAGAGGAAGAGAAACAAGGAATAGATGGGACAAATAGCACAAACTAAGATGATAGAAATAAATCTCAGTAAGTCAGTAACTAAAATGATTAAAAGTGAAGAAAATTACGCCAGTGAAAAAATAAAGATTGTCAGACTAGATAAAAATAAAATCTAACATATACTGTCCATAAGGGAAACATCTAAAACATAAGTATACAGAAAGCATTAATATCTAAACATTAGCTAAAACAAGTTACATAAATATCAGATAAAATAAAATCTAAAGCAAAAAAAATTATTGTAGGTAAAGCAAGTCAATTATATAATAAAGGTTATTCTACCTGGAAGTCACACTAATCTTAAATATATATTGACCATATAATGTAGTCTAAATATAAATAATATGGAATTTGACAGAACTACAAGAAGAAATAGACAAACTGACAACTACAGTGGAAGATCTGAACACACATTTCTCAGTAATTGACAGACAATATTTGAATAAAATGATTAACAGAAGTGGACAAATATGGAAAGTGGACAAATATAGAACAGTTCACATAACACATGCTGAATGCATTTTCTCTTTAAAATCACAAAAACATTAACAAAAATAAGCAGATGGACCACAAACTAAGACTCAACAACAAATGTAAATGGATTGGACTCATGGAAAGTATGCTCTCTGACCATGAGAAAGCTAAGTTATAAATCAATATTTTAAAATATATGTTAAATTCCTAATGTAAATCAAGAAATACCTTTTTAAGTAAACTATGAATCAAAGGAGAAATTCTAATGGATATTAGAAAATAGTTTGAAGTCAGTAAAAATGCAGGCATTAGTTCCTCATGTGACAATTGCTCTAATAGACCATTTCATAGGCTGCATTTTTTTTTCAATTTTTTTTTTTTAATTACACTATACTAGGTGTGCTTTATTTATTTATTTATGGCTGTTGTGGATCTTCGTTTCTGTGCAAGGGCTTTCTCTAGTTGCGGCAAGCGGGGGCCACTCTTCATCACGGTGCACGGGCCTCTCACTATCGCGGCCTCTCTTGTTGCGGAGCACAGGCTCCAGACGCGCAGGCTCAGTAATTGTGGCTCACAGGCCCATTTGCTCCATGGCATGTGGGATCTTCCCAGACCAGGGCTTGAACCCGTGTCTCCTGCATTGGCAGGCAGATTCCCAACCACTGCGCCACCAGGGAAGCCCGAGGCTGCATTTTTAAAATATGAGCATTTCTAAAGGTAACATGAGCAATGGCATGTCAAAAGTGAAAATTAAATCATTAATTCTAACATATTCCTTTCCTAATTAAGAGTAATTATACCGGGGACTAGGTCCTATTCACCCTTTGACCTCAACCTTGGCCAGTACCCGGGACTTAATGTTCATTGAGTGAATGAAACTTTTTTTCCCTCAAATCTTTTGCTTAGGCAGGTCCATAAATGACAAGGGGCGTACCCTGAATGTTGCTGAAAATGAGTAATTGGTATGCAAAAGTTTGGCAGAATTCAGCTGAAGTAACCCAGAGCTTAAAGAATAACAGCTCAAAAAATTAAGGAAGATGGAGACTTATCAAAGCTTTCTGCCAGATAGATTCTTAATCCTGAAATGTTTATTGTTAAATAGTTTTAATACCTTTTGATAACAAATTTTGAAATGCCTCAAATAAATATGAAACTGATTATGTTTTTAATAGAGAAATACTGAGGCTAATGGATTTTTAAGACATTCTGGTGCACTTAAAATTAAGAGTCTTTATTATCAGATAGCCTTTAGGAAGTAGCTGTACCATATGTTTATAAGGGATGTGTATGCTGGGAAATTGTGGTCAAAATATCAAACAGTAAAACCGCAGAGTTCAAGCTACTTCACATCAATATTTATGTGAATTTTGTGAACACTTATTTGGGTGATTTTTCCTGATATTCTAAGCTTTAAAGGAGCACCTTTATGGAAATATATCAAGGATCAATTTTTCTTTTTAAATCATTAGTCCCATAGAATTACTTGATAATATTGTCCATATAGTCTGCTAAGTACATGTGCTACTTAATTTTTTAAAAACCTATTACATGACTGAAACATTCTTTATGTCAACTAAGCAGTTATTATGAGTCAGGAGTGTTTATTGTTGATAGTATTTTATTTTCAATCCGTTAAATAAAATGTGGAGACTCATAGAGTGGGTTCTCTTTAGGCTTCTGGTAATTAATTATGGTATATTTTGCCCAAGCTGTATTGCCGTGCTGGCTGTGTTACTCAGCCATACCAGGGGGAAAAATGACTCGTTTAAGCTGATTTGGACCTTGTGGCATTTAATTGCAAGCAAAAGTGTAACAGGCTAAACCCAAATGAATGTGACACTGATTAACTGGGACCTTGTTGACAACATAATGAGATTAAGAGCCTGTTTCCTAATATCACAGAGGCTCTGAGGAACACTTTTCCCACAGAGGACTTTTGGTCCTAATGGTGTGGGGCTGATTTTGCCATTGATGTACAGCAGAGGTGTGGAAGGGTTTATATAATTTTTCAATAATATTCACTGTCTTTTTTTCTGAGCATAAATAGTCATTTTATTTTGTTTTGTTTTGTGTTTGGTTTGGTTTTTAACAGTAACAGTACTTTTTTTAATTGTCAAGATTTGTCTTATTCAGATTTTTTTTCCCCTAGGAACTTGATACTGTTTTACTTGAACTGACTTTTTCACACTTCGGATCTCAAAATATGTCCTAGGAATTTCTGAAATCCCTTCCCCTTACAAGAGATGCTCACAGCTTTCTTAGTCAAAGGGGGCATTACATGTTCAGACCAGCTCAGTAAATGCCAAACAAGGATAGCTTCCTATCACCCATCGTACCACCCCCTACCTCCCACCTCCTCCCTCACTCCCCACCCCACCCCCGCATACCCAGCTGTGACTTCTGGCTACCTGTAAGGGAGAAAAACAGCTACTGTTGGCATTTAGCAACACCTGATAACAGCGACAAAACCTTCGTGAGCTCATCTTGCTTAAAAAACAATTTAGTTAAGTCCCTCTGGCTCACAGTTTCCTTGCAGCATTTCCTGTCGTTGCCCAGTAAGTATGCTGTACATTTAGGATTTGGGGCTGTCAGTTCCAGATCAAGAAGCTTTAGAAATAAACTTTTTTTTTTGGTCTGAGAGTTAACCAAGGGTTCAAGGATAAGAGTAGAACAGTATAGAGTGGAGGCCAAACCCTTTCATCTGTTTATTAATTTTGCATAGTGGGTGCTCTGGCGCTAGACTGCCTGGGTTTGAATCCCAGCATTGCCTGCACCAACTAACTGTGTTGGTTTGGATAAGTTATCCAATCTCTTTATGCCTCATTTTCATTAACTATAAAATGGGGCTCTTAACAACTTCACAGTTCCTTAAGAAGATACATCTAAAGAGTTATACACATAAAGGATTAAAACTCATACATGTAAAGAGTTAGTATAACACCTAACACAAAGTAAGATTTCATTAAATTGTGATTATGTTTTTGTTTTTCTATCCATTCTCTCTGTCTCTCCCTCTCCTCACTTTCCATCTTCCTCTCTATTTTTGCTTTCTTATGCTTCTAGAAAGAATCTAAGGTGCACTAGGATTAAAGAAAAGCAGGACAAAGAGAAAATGATAACTAACTTAAAGTTAGTCAGAAATGCATTTTCTAAGGCCCTATTCATTAATTATAAGTGGGTTATAGGTTTGCCCTGAACTTCCTATTGACCAAAGGGGAAAGTCTGATCAGTTTTAAGAGTCAAAGTAACCAAAAGATTAATACATACCAGTTGGTTTGGAAAAGCACAGCTTTCCTTAGCCCCTAGTTTTTCGTGTCATTCTTTTCACGGACTCTCACAAGAGAGGTGCTGTGGGATGTGGTGGACAATGTCTTCAACATTATCCGTCATATTATTTTTCAAATTCAAACAAATATGGGACTTGGGTAGTGCTCCCAGATTTATTTCATCACAAGCCCTTTCTTTACAGAGTATCTTGCTAAACTGGCATTCCACCAGATGCAATGTTTCTGCAAGTGGGAATTGCCTGTGACTATTAACATGATAAACTGGAAAGTTCAAGAAAAGAGAAAATCCAGCATTCTGGTTAAAAGGGCTGCATGGTGTGTACATATGTTTGCCTGCTCACCATCCGTAGACATCTGTTGAGAGTTCTTCGGAGCTTTCAAATAATTTGAAACTCCTATACACACAGAAACTACTGATTATTTTGCTTCTAGATTTCAACCTGTTTCTACATATCACCTCTTTCTTATGGAGCTATTTGGGCATATTCCTGTACACCAGGCTATTTCTAGAAAACAAAGGAATGAACTTGAAAAAAAATATTGTGTGAAAGTTAAAGACTAAAGAGATGATAAAACATCAAATTTCTGATTCTTCATGTTTAATTTAGGATCTGATGACCTTGTCTAATTAATGGCACATTTCTTAGTATACAGTGGTGATCAGCGAGTACAATTTTACCCTCGTTTAGAATAGGGGATTCCTCTCGTTTCAAATAGGTTAGTAAAATGTGTCAAAATGGACATTGTTCTCAAGTAAAGTGGCTCACCATATAGAAGCTGAGTTCATTTATTAGTTAAATATATAAGTGTGAACATCAATTTGTCTGGATATTATACCTCTCTCAAGATGAGCCTCTTCTGAAAAGTTGTGCAGAGGAAACTAGTCCAAAATATCAACAAAATTTCCTCTTGGTGTACATCATAAATATTTTCCCCTAGAGCTGGATTATTTTTGGTTTCGGTTGTGTTCCTGACCCCCCAAAATTTTCCCAACTGCCTTTCCAACCTGGTCTTCCACCATGCTCAGGCGCCACCTTCCACAGGTCTTTGTTTTACCCCTCCCAGTAAAGGGTGACAAACCCAGGTCTGGCCCTTGGGGATAATAGAGATGGAACAATCTGTACAGTGTCTCCTTCCCTTCCTTCACCCCCTGACATATTTATCCAGGGGAGGCTGGCCCATAGTGTACACTAGGAACTGTATTAAAAGGGAAAGAAATATGCAGGAGGGTAAACAAGTAAGCTAAGAGGTAGAAGAAGAAGGGAGACTTGGTTCCTCCACTTTTCCAGGCAGAAGAAAAAGGACAAGATCATAGCTTCCTCTTTTTCCACTACAGCCTCTCCTGCTTCTGAGCCAGTAGCCAAGCATGCTACTACTTTTAACTGCGTGGATTTGCCTGCCTCCAGAAATAGTTCTTTAGGTACTAGATGCTCACCCTTCCATCTCTCTACATCAGGAGTCTATAACTCAAATATCTGGGGCCATTGAGAATGGGGTAAAGACAGGTGAAGTAAAAACTATAGGCATTTTCATTGCAACTTAGAGTAATACCTACTTAGGCCTGTCCAGCCTGCGTTTGCAGTCCTGGGTAATTCTTTTCTCTACAGTAATGCCACTTAGAAGAGCCTGACAGGTAAAGGAGAGGAGTGAAGTAGGTCAGGCGTAGGGCAAAGGGGCATGGTGGAGACTGGAGTATATCCTGTCCCAAGAAGGGGCAGCTGGGATGGAGGCTGAATCTGAAGTTACTAGATGGTCTAACTTTCAAGCAAAGCTAGAAATTCAGATATCCTCATGGAAGTTCCTAATTTTTAAAACACCGTGGGTCAAACAAAACTCATCCATGGGCGACATACAACCTTCAGGTCACTGTGTGCATCTAAATCTTACCTATCAGCTTGAGTTTCTCCTCCTTTACCAAGTCTTCCTGCTTGTACCACCCCATAGGGGCAGCAGTGATCAGAAAGCTTGGCTGGGGCTAGAAAATATGCTTCGAAGCTCACTCAAATTGCTGCTGGCCCAGGGTTTTATTCCACCCCTTGGGCCTCTCCATAGGTGGGTATACTCACAACATGGCAGCTGGCTTCTCCCAGAGCAAGTGATCCAAGAGAGGGTAAAGGTGAAAACAGCCCAGACAAAAGCCTCAATGTCTTTTAGAACCTGATCTTGGAATTGACATATCATCCCTTCTGTAATAGTCTAGCAATCACATAGACCAACCCTGATGCAGTGTGGGAGGGACTGTACAGGTGTGCATGCCAGGGGGTGGGAATCATGGGGACCATCTTGGAGGCTGGCTCCCCAAGCACTCTAGGGTAAACTCTTTCTCTAATACAAATAAATACTCACCCCATACTTTCCTCTTTTGAACATTTTCACTTTAACCCCTTTTAGAATTTCTTAAAGAAGGCATCCTTCCAGTAGAATTAGCTAAGACTTCCATATCATTTGCAATTCAGTTACATATCTATTTAACCAACTGTTTAATTTTTACAACAAAGTGCACCCAGTCCTCTAGATGTGATCAGTAAAGCACCATGTGTATAAATAAAACACTTAAGGGGCTCTTGAGGAAGCAGTGTAAATGATTTGCCAAGGAAAAATGATACACAAGGGCTATGGGCCACTTGGACCATAGTTTTTAAGTTTGTTGGTATTCTCTTCTATATTTAGGTCATTGAAATAACCACTTAAACCACATATAGACATGCTGGCAAATATATTGAATCAATGGTATAATTATTTATTTCATGAAAGGGAAATAGGCCTTTTATATAATGACCTTACAATAAGTGTCATTTTTATATGTGGAAAAGTAAGCGCCTGTCATTTTCTTGTTATTCTGAGGTCAGAGCCTACTGCAAAGATTTTAACATTTGAAAACTACTCTATTCACTGGAATCTCAACATTTAAAATAATGATTTTCTTAAGTTGCAGCATTCTGATGCACTATATCTGACCTTTCTTGGTCAGAAAAACAAAATCTTCAACACCTCTTGTTTCTTATTCTACTCTTTCCATATTGCTCGAAATTGATGTTAAATGATCAGGATGAATTTTCACTCCTTTAGCATTTTAATTAGCATTTGTCTGTGGGTATAGCGAACATGAGACTTCGCAGCTTTTGCAGTCACTATACCTTCAGTCAAATACTTGTTCTTTTGAAATCATTTTAACTAGGTTAACTAGTAAAAATGGGGTTGGAAGTAAAAGATCTATAGAAAGAATTCTCATTGGAAAAAAATTTTTTTGGTGGGATATATGGTTACGATAAAGATTTAATGGATCTTATTTTATTTATATATCAGTAAATTTTAAGAAGTTCCTCTTATACTATGCTGCTTAATGCTACTGAAAAACTGGGTATATGCTTTGGGGAGGGATTAAGTGAATTGGTATAGTTTTGCTTTTTGAAAGAGAATTCATTAAAAGAAGAGCTTACTCTAAGAAAAGGAAGCAAGTAATATTGAACAAGCATTTTAAATGGTTAAATTAATGAAGATGGTCTCAGCTTTGGAACATCATTAGAAAGATACAGAATGTCTTTTTGGGTGGTTAAAAATAGCTTTAAAAATAATTACATTTGTAGTAATGATGAAAAAAACTCCCAAATAATTTGAGATTATAAACTCTGAGACAGGGATCATATCTTATTAATTTTTACAATCCCCTTCCTGAATCTAATACTTTGAGTATAGTAGACAGACAATAAATATTGGATAGAAAGATGAATAATATGGTACATTTTACTAATTTAATTACAAGACTTTACTTCTGCATAGAAGCCATGTTCTTATTTTAAGAAACGTCCTAACTCTTAAAGTATTTCTTCTGAATATTGTGTCATCATAAAATTATTTTAAGCATTTATCTAGTATGCACCCCTCACTGCCATGTCATCACCCTTCAATAAAAAAAAAAAAAATGAAATCACATTGGTGAGTTAAATGCGCTGGTTTTGTTTGGGAGATTCAGTGGTACCTCATGGACCAGTGATTCCAAATCCACATGGAAGGGGGCTTGCTGGTGAAGTCCAGACAGCCCTTTAGCAAATCATTCCATCCTGAATGGGACTGTGAATCTCACTTGTAAAGGATTTAGAAATTTAGCTGTATTATCACAAAATAATGACAGTATATTTACAGACATTTTAAAAGACTGCATCCCAGCTTTTAAGTAAAATATTCGCCCCCCCCCCCAAAATTGTGCTATACACACAGAAAAAGAAGAAAAAAGTTGACCCTTCACACAGACACTGAATTCATAAAAATATATAGGCTTGGGAGGTGCTAGACCAAATGCTTATTATATACATGTAGCATCAATTTTAAAAGGGGTGCATTTAACTGGTCTTATTCTTCTTAAAATCATCTTCAGTGTTCCAGGGGAGTCAGAAAAAGTGCATACTTTTCTAGGGTTTTTTTTTTTCCTCAAGTTTTTTTAAGATCATCCTCTTAGGATTGCTCTGTGGCTAAGCCTGTGGAAAACATAGGCAGCCCCAGTAGAGTCCTTAAGCACTTCAAAAAGGCCAATGATTAATGATTACTGTTGATGCTCTGGGTAAAAGCCCCCAAATCAATCATCTCTTCAGCCTTGTAGTCTCATTCTCCTTTCAGAGGCATCTCTCAGACCAAACACCAAGCAAAATGTGGCATAAAGTCAAAGAAGCCTTGATTTGGAAAGCATCTTTGAAGTCATCCAATCAATTTTTATCTTCTACCCAAATTTCTTAGATAATTGACTCTAATATTACAGCCTAATGAATAAAGTGATTTTGATTCAAAGGAATCATTAAATTTATGTTTACATTTCTCTTGTTTTGCTTTGATAGCTTATTACCTAGCACATAGACAAAATGCCTATTTAAGAATTTTTTCCCTCAAATTGTAGAATGCATCTAGACTATCCGGACTGTCCGATCAATAAATTAAATGAAAGTGACTGTCGGTTGTTGTCAGGCTGATTTGTGCTGCTTTCTTAATATGGCTGACTCTCACCTCGTCCTAGATTTCCTTATGCTAACTGTAAAGAAACCTAGAACTGCTTTCAGTCCCAGCCATTTGTAATGAAAATTGTCCCAGCATGGTGACATTGACAACTACTCACCTTCAACAAGAAACAATACTGGAGTAGTGTTACCTGCTTTGGCTGAGGTCCAGTGGTTCAAGGAATGACTTATAAATAAGATCTCTTATCAGACACAGGTAGAACAGAAAAAATATCTATCTGCTGAGCTTTATTGTCTATGCTCTATTGCCATTGCTCTTCACAGTTTTCGTTATCATGCTTTTGAGCAAATAACCTGTGGAAGGTTTAGAAGTTCTGATTCGCTGTTCACGCTTCCAGTGTGTAAATCCCCTAAAAGCTCCCTGGTAATTTAGCAACCTGTTTTGGCCATTTGTATACATTCTACATGTGTATGACCTTTCTCAGTCCATGTTGTTAAAGAGCGAGTGTAAGATTCTATGGAAAACTTTTCAAGTTACTTGGAGGTAATCAAGATGATGTCATTAGAAAATATTTGAATTTTAATGTCAATACCCTAAATTAATATCTTTGGAATATAAAAACCAAATATAGAAAGCAAAGAAAAAAAAGAGTTACTCTTATTTTAAAATGTGACAAAATGATCATTTTTGGTTAAGCCTATTTGCAGAAAAAGTAAATGTTATTAAAGAGTTCTTTTTCTTTGGGTACAAACTTATGGATTCACAAATTCCTTTTTTAAAAAAGTCATTTTATCATGAGTTTAAAACCGAGGTATCAGGATTTTCATGTGACTATAAATGTGTCTACTGTCATTCTGTTATCAGCTCCTGATCTGGTTAGATAGAGATTTGTTTCTAGAGATTTGTTTTAGTGAGGATTAATAGAAAATGAGACAACAGGTTTTCAGTCTAAGTTAAACTGTGGTCTTCATTAAATAAATTTGGTCATATAACCTAGAGTGATTTTTCCCTCCCTTTCACTAGTTATACTAAGATGGCAAGAGCCTTTTTAAAGAAATCTTTTGTAGATAATGGTTAACCTATAAAATGTGGATTACATATGTGTTGATCTTCAGGTCCCTGGAACATGTAAATAAAATTAGCAATTAAACACTTTCCTATAATGACAATAAGATAAGTAAAACAGAAATAGAGACTTATACTTGCATGTCTGGACACTTAGTCAATCCACAATTTTTGTCATTTATTTTGCATCTAACCTGAATATTTCACAAATGTCACTGTGAGATAAGAAACAGTCTGTTTTCTTTTTTCTGTTATATGTATAATGGTCGTATTTAAAACGTGATAATTTTTTTCTTAATGTTAATATTTATTCAGTGGAGCATATAAACATTACTATATCTTTCAATTAAAGCACATATTCAGTCATTTTGGAAGATTTCCCATAATGGGGCAATGAAGAAAATGTTTTAATAGTGGGATATACAGTCGTCTTGTGATCGTTGAAAAAAAAAGTTGTTCTTTTTAAACAATTACAATTGTAATTTTTTTTTCAAATGTTAAATTTTTCTTTTTGCATTTGTCTTTTCACATTTTGGTTCCTAGACTTTTTATTGGGAGAATATACAAAGAATGTGTTCTATTTCCCCTGACTTCTTATGTTGGTATGCCTATCCTTACAAAATTCTTTCTGCAAAGATGTCCAAAAACATGTAGGTACTTCTTATGCCATATTTCTTATGGCTCCTACCTCTTCCATATCCATAGCGTTCATCCTGTCTCGTTCTTTTTTTCTCTTCTCCTTCTGCCTTTTTCTCTTTTGTCTCCCGTTTTGCAGACTCTTCACTGTCTAACTTGAAATTGATTAGAATGCATTAATTTTTAAATAAGTGTCACATATCCTTAACTGAGCACTAAAAGGTTGAGAAGTCTTCATGGTGTAGAGTCTGATCCAAAACTGAGAAGAATTTTAAAAACAAGAGCTGCCCTTCATTAGCCCTCGTGCCGTCTCCTGACAGGCTCCATGCACCGCGATGCCACACCAGGCCAGGGCGAGCCCCGCTGCCGTGCACCATTTACCCTCTGTCAGCAGCTTCAGTCGGAGCTGGGGCGATACTGTACACGCGAGTCTGTCATGCGTCAGCCTCAATTAAGCTCATATTACTTGCTTGGGAAACGCCACAGCCTCCTGTTAACCATCTTTTTTGTTGTTCCATTTTCTTCTTCCATTTTTTTTTTCCCTTCAACTCTCTCTAGAAGCCCATGTTTTATTTGGTGAAAGTGTGTTCATAGTCTTTTAGCTTCTTACAAAGAGAAATCGTTTTTAGAGGAAGTAACTCCTCTATGTAAGTCCCAATAAGTTGATTTTACTCATGCAGTTGGCTCAGTTCACACCTGAGTTTATTGTTTAAAGGAAGGAGTTATACTGACAATTTGTACCTGTGCCAAGCTTGGTCTCGAGTCCTATGAAGCAATTTTTCTTTAGGTTTTTCAAGAGTACAGGAGCACTAGGCATCCAGCTTTCTCAAATGTTGAAGTACTTCTTTCTCCCAACCTATTGTTTACTCATGCCGTTGTCATCTAAGGGGGTGGTGGTTTTCCTTTTTTAAGAGTAGAATGAAACCTTACTACACTTGAAGGGGGAAAAAATGTAGACAGCAACAGTTTATATTTGGTTCACTATTCTGTGGTTTACCATAAGTTTATGGGAAAAATAAAAGGACTACCCAGGGCTTCATTATGCCAGGTGGTTGGCTGACCAAGCTAGTCTCTTATGAGAAATTATCTTTAAGAGGGAATTCTCAAAAAATAAAAGAAGAGTCTTTGCAGGGAATTTTCTTTTCCTTCTCTGGATAACAACAGAGAATTCAAAAGAGCTTCTGTGTGCTTTAGTGGACAGGTAGACATTGAGTGACTTGGGCATCTTGAGGATTCATGGAGATTTTATGGGCTTGGTCAGTTTGTAAAGTCAAGTTAACCTAAGAGGCTGTTGTCAGATGTTGGTCACAAGGCACAGTATGAAGGAAATCACAACAGTGTAAATCCCATGTGGTCTGTGGCATCAGAAGAAGTTCACAGTGAGTGGAGAGCAAGGTCAGTTTCTTAGATGAGAATGGAGACAAAAAAGTATATGGATATGTTGTGCTTTTTTCACAGACACATGACCAGTATGTATGGACAAGTAGCTTTTAAATAGAATCATATTGATGGATCAATCCAAGGAAACAGATGGAGTATACAGATAATGGGATTCAGATTTCCAAAATATGTGGCAGACAGATCATTGTTGAAACAATTAACTGAAAAACTTATAAAAATCCATAATTATCTAAAGTTCATATTGGCAATAGGTTAAGGATTTCCGATTAGACTCTGTGGCAGTTCCATGCTATTGGCTTTCTGGAAGATATATATTAGCATTAAATGTGAAGTTATTGAACATCTTGAATGAAAAATTGTTTGCAAGACTCAACTGTCACAGTAGTTTAGCAAGGAAAAGTTTTCTTCTGAGATACTCTAGATTGAGAGATTTCCATTTGGAGAACAGATGGCAGCAGAAAGGCTTTGTAAATTAATATTTAGGAATATTTCTTTCGCAACCCAGGTCCTGATGGACATTGTCAAGGGAGTCTTCACTTTAACTTTTCCATCCTGCTTCTTTCAATGGGTCACACATCAGCAGCTTTTTAGGTTACTCCTTTATTTAACAAATATTTTTGAGCCCCTATTATGTGGCAGGCACTTGTTAGGTACAGGTGAATCAGTGGTGAACAAAACAGACATCATGGACTTCACAGCCTATTGGTGGAAATAATCGTTGTAACATATAAATTTTAAACCATATTAAATGGGTTGACAGAAATCCAGAGGGCTGTTAAAGCATATAACAGGGGATCTTGATCCTAGTCGGGGGGTCAGAGAAACTTTCCTAAATAAGTGACATTTGAAATGTAATCTGAAAGATGAGTAAGAGTAGGCAAAGGGAGTAGAGAAGCGTGGGAGATGGGAATAGTCCACTAGGCAGAAGAAGGAGACAAATGCAAAGGCCCTGCAGCAGAAAGGAGTACGGCACACCAAGGAACTGAAAGACGACTTGGCCAGAGCACAGAGAATGAGGTAGAGTGTGGTCAAATGAGCCCAGAGGCACAGAGGAGGGCTAGATCACATTTAGCCTCTTCAGGGGCCATCTCCGGGTTTTGCCCTTTGTCTTAAAAGCAGACATTTTCCATCTGTAAAATGAGAGGATTAAGCATCAAAGTTCTTAACCTAGGAGGCTATTGGAAATGAGTGATATTTTTAATCAATTCTGTTACCTGCCATTAGGGATTTTAAATGACCAGCATTTGGGAAGGTCTCACAGGACAAAGAATCATCATGCCCAAAATACCCATAGTGCCTCCGGTAGGGAACACTGTGCTAAATCATCACTTGGATGCCTTTCCATTGTAACAGTCTGTTATTCTATAAATAAAAGTAAAATGCATACCTCTAGAAAGCAATGAAACTAATGTTAGTGATTTTATTGAATGCTCAAACCCTAGAACTTTTGTGCTAAACAACAAAAAAATGAAAGCTACGTTAGTTGAGACAGAGGTAGTATCTCCACCTATGATAAATCTGGATGTTAGATAAGTTAAAACATATTATTTGATGCATTGAAGATTTTCAAGAATATATATGGGCAATCTCCAAGGAGGGAAAGAGGTGAACAGTGAGTTGAAACCAGAATAGAGAGCAGTGAGCTGTAAGTGAATAAGAAAGCCTAAGATATCTGGGAACCAAATGTAACCACCAGCACCACAATTGGGAACCTAAGATGGAGGAGTGCACATACACACTTGCTGATGCA
Source organism: Balaenoptera acutorostrata (assembly GCF_949987535.1). Lineage (NCBI taxonomy): Eukaryota > Metazoa > Chordata > Mammalia > Artiodactyla > Balaenopteridae > Balaenoptera > Balaenoptera acutorostrata. Next base: position 17,921,282 of record NC_080079.1, on the reverse strand, counting down.
TGTGTATGCACACACACAAACACAGAAAGTGGGAGAGCTAACCTTGAAACTCTTCTGTTTAACCAGGAAATTGAAAGGGTTAATATAGTCCTGGATAAGTTACATCTGCTGGCTTCCAGCTAAAGTAAACAATTGTTTTTCTGGAAAAAAGCATCCCTAAATTAGGTTCTCTGGATTCTTGCAGATTAAATTTAACAAAATATGAGTTTATAATAAAAAAATTACCAAACACACAAAGAAAAAAACATTACCATAAATAAAAGTCAAAGTGAACAACATATTTTGACTTCGCAACATTTTCAGATATTGACATTATCAACAGAGAATACAAAATAAGAGTATATATATTTACAGAAAATAAAATGGAATTTTTGAATGATCAAGCAATATGAAACTATTAAAATGACTGTAAAGAACCATGTAGAACTTTTTGAAATTAAAATCTAGATGAATGAATTTAAAAGCTGATTAAACAAAGCTAGAGAGACAACTAGTGAATTGGACAATATATCCAAAGAAATTATGCAGAATTCAGCATAGAGAAAATGAGACAAAGAGCATGAGAGAAATGTTGAGACATGTAGGATCTAATGAGAAGAGCTAGAAAGCATCAAATCAGAGTTCCAGAAGGAGAAATTTGAGGAGCATTTCACATTTAGACACATTGTAGTGAAACTGCAGAACACCAGAGCCAACAAGAAGTAAAAGCCACCAGAGATAAAAAGGCACATCAAGTCCATTCTCTACGTCTGCGTCTTTACTCCTGTCCTGCCCCTAGGTACGTCAGAACCTTTTTTTTTTTTTTTTAAGATTCCATATATATGTGTTAGTATACGGTATTTGTTTTTCTCTTTCTGACTTACTTCACTCTGTATGACACACTCTAACTCCATCCACCTCATTACAAATACCTCCATTTCATTTCTTTTTATGGCTGAGTAATATTCCACTGTATATATGTGCCACATCTTCTTTATCCATTCATCTGTCGATGGACACTTAGGTAGCTTCCATGTCCTGGCTATTGTAAATAGAGCTGCAGTCAACATTGTGGTACATGACTCTTTTTGAATTATGGTTTTCTCAGCGTATATGCCCAGTAGTGGGATTGCTGGGTCGTATGGTAGTTCTATTTTTAGTTTTCTAAGGAACCTCCATACTGCTCTCCATAGTGGCTGTATCAATTTACATTCTCACCAACAGTGCAAGAAGTTTCCCTTTTCTCCACACCCTCTCTGACTTGAGGACACGGGGAGGGGGAAGGGTAAGCTGGGACGAAGTGAGAGAGTGGCATTGAGATATATACACTACCAAATGTAAAATAGATAGCTAATGGGAAGCAGCTGCATCGCACAGGGAGACCAGCTCAGTGCTTTGTGGCCACCTAGAGGGGTGAATAGGGAGGGTGGGAGGGAGACGCAAGAGGGAGGGGATATGTGGATATATGTATACGTATAGCCGATTCGCTTTGTTATACAGCAGGAACTAACACAACGTTGTAAAGCAATTACACTCCAGTAAAGATGTTAAAAAAAAAAGGCACATCACTTACAAACAAATGATACACAAGATTGAAAGTAGGCATCGCAACAAGAATCAAAGCCAAAAGACAGTAGAATAACGTCTTCCAAGTTTTAAGAGAAAATAACTGCCAGCCTAGAATTTTCTTCTCAGCAAAGTGGCTTTCAATAACAAGAGCAAAACAACATTTTTAGGTAAACAGAAACTAAGAGATTACTGTCTGGGTTTTCACCAAAGGAACTTTTTAAAAGAAGTACTTCAGAAAAAAGGAAAATGACTCCAGAAGAAAGATCCAAGGTTCAAGAAGGAAAAGCAAACAAAGGAATCATTAAATCTAAATGCAAATCTAAATAAGTATTATAAGATTTACATTTACAATTTAAATAAAAATAATAATAACTGTTTAATTTGGGGAGGCGTTATTTAGAAAAAGGGACTAAAATCTTGCTATTTCACCTTTTTGGAAGTTAGGAGGGGTGTGATCAGAGTTAAAATTATCTAAGGTCTTGTAATTTTCAGGAAAGGAATAAAGATACTTATTACCTTTAGACTTCATTACATACAAGTGGTAAAATTTCAAATACATCCATTGAAAGACTAAAGATAGAATTGTCTGGATTCTAAAAAGTTTACTCAAACCACTTGTATTTCTATATAACAGCAAAAAAAAAAAAAGAATAAAACAAGTAAAAAGTAAGGGTGCGGGGGCTTCCCTGGTGGCACAGTGGTTGAGAATCTGCCTGCCAATGCAGGGGACACGGGTTCGAGCCCTGGTCTGGGAAGATCCCACATGCCACGGAGCAACTAGGCCCGTGAGCCACAACTACTGAGCCTGCATGATTGGAGCCTGTGCTCCGCAACAAGAGAGGCCGCGATAGTGAGAGGCCCGCACACCGCGATGAAGAGTGACCCCCGCTTGCCGCAACTATAGAGAGCCCTCGCGCAGAAACGAAGACCCAACACAGCCATAAATTAATTAATTAATTAATTAATTAATTAATTAATTTAAAAAAAAGTAAGGGTGCCGTTTCCAATTACAAAATACAAGGTGTCTGAGGATAAATATAAGAAAAGATATACAAGACCTAACTCTTCTGCTTACTAGCTGTAATCCTGAGCAAGGTACTTTCTCTGACCCTTATTTTCTCATCTGTAATATGGCAGTGACAGTAGTACTTACTTAATAGAATGATGAAAATTGAATGCATTTAACACTGTGCCTAGCCCACAGTACAACTCCTAATAAGTATTAGCCCATATTATTATCATCATCATTATTATTAGGCACAAGCTAAAAGCCATGGAGAAACAAGGGCCCCAACACTCAAAGAACTTAGAGTCTAATAAGAATGATAACACAATAGACAAACAGGTAGCATATGATATATAAATTGTGAATGTCAAAAGGTGATATTAACAAACTCTTAGGAAGGAGAGATCAGTTTTGGCCTAGGTAGAGGAGGATGGGTCCTCAGAGACTTTGTGATGAAGATGATTTTTGAGCTGGGCCTAAAAATATTAATTTTTTTTTACCATGCATACCATGGGTAAGGCATTGGGGCCAAAGGCATGCTACATATTCATTCTTTTTTTTTTTTTTTTAATAAATGTATTTATTTATCTATTTATTTTTGGCTGCGTTGGGTCTTCATTGCTATGCGCGGGCTTTCTCTGGTTGCGGCGAACCGGGGCTACTCTTCATTGCGGTGTGCGGGCTTCTCATTGTGGTGGCTTCTCTTGTTGTGGAGCACGGGCTCTAGGTGCACGGGCTTCAGTAGTTGTGGCTTGCAGGCTCCGTAGTTGTGGCTCGCAGGATCTAGAGCGCAGGCTCAGTAGTTGTGGTGCACGGGCTTAGTTGCCCCATGGCATGTGGGATCTTACCGGACCAGGGCTCGAACCCGTGTCCACTGCATTGGCAGGGGGATTCTTAACCACTGTGCTACCAGGGAAGCCCTACATATTCATTCTTGAGTCTACCTTGACTGAATATTATTGGAGCATCCAAGGTGAGCAGCAGGGAGATGGGAAAGCATGTTGGGTGATGGTGGCTAGCTCAGTTTTACTAGCTGAGAGGAGGTGAAGTTAGAAAAATGAGTTAGTGGAAGTACGCTGAAATTACAGAAGCCCATTGTGACACTGACCCAAATATTAATTAGCTGTCAGATACCAAGTAAATGTCTGGGAGACTCTCTAAGGAAAGGTAAATACATCCTCTGGAATACTGCCTGGCACATTAGTAAACAGATTTTTTTGTTTATTTTTAAAGAAGTAATATATTCAGTGCAGTGGGTTCAGAAAATTGTCATGGGGGTAATTTCATGTCAAACGAAACTAGGTTATTTTTTTTTTACAACTGACTCCCATGATTGAAGGGATACGTGCATGCATGGTCTGAGCCAATTCATTGCATCTGGAGTAAAATTGTTCTTTTCAGAGAAGCAGTGGAAAGGGGCTTACTGAGAGGAAATATGTGGAAATAGGTAGCTATGCTAATGACAGTAGTTCCTCTAACCCACATGCCTGTACAAGCCTGAAGAGCTCAACAGCACAGCTTGTAGGGTAGGGGAGCCTCCCAGTGACGGAGAAAACGTGGGCCCCTGTGCTCAAGGATCTCCCAGTCTCATTTTAGGAACTGTCCTGACACTCCGATAGTTCTTCTTTGAGTCATTCTCTGCCTTCACCTTGGAGGCCCCCAAGCTACAGAGCTGGCCTGGTGCTGCTTTAATGTTGTTTCCGCAGAATATACAATTAGGTATTTCTAAACCATACCTAATTTTTACAGAGGTTTCCTCTTTAATGTTTTGCTCAGATGCACATAATCATCATTCTTCTCATGACTAGACACAGCTGAGGGAAGGATGTCTGCTAGATGAGACTTAATTCACTTCCTTCCTTGTGAATAAGACTCGGGATAAAATGTACAAGGATCATTCCTACCCTTTTCCTGACAATGTAAGTGGTTTGTTTGCCAACTAATGAGTGATGGGATTGGGTGGGGAGGATGGAAGTTAGAAGTGAAAGAAGAGACAGCACCTGGGGAAGGACGTCATTGAAAGGACGTTCTGCCCCGGCAATATGGATGTCCAGGTGTTTGGGGAAGGTCTCGACCTCTTGGGTTGTAGTTTTAGTTTTGAAACCAATCAGCAACAATCTGGAAGTGTTCCCAGGACTTTTAAGACTCCCCACTAAAGTATTTCTGGCAACAATGTGGAAATCTTTGTGATAGGTCAAAGCACACTGTGTTTTTAGGCCTGGTAAGTAACTGCATGTAATATTAACAGCACGTGTTGTTCCTTTCACTTTATTATTGAACTTTAATAGAATTTGTGTTTCATTATTGGAATATAATCTCTTAGTCCTTGAGCTCTTATTATTACTTATCAGAATTGAAGCCACTTGATCCAACAAGCATTTTATTCTTCATTTATGTGCAATACATTGTACTAAGCACTGTGGAGATAGGAAAAGGAGAGACCCAGCCCTGGTCTGGAGGAGTTTATAGTCTAGCAGAGACCCACATAAAAGAATAGCTCTGGGGAAGGCTTGCTTGCTAGGCTGACAGCTGCAACAAAGGTGCAAACCACTTATTACTGGCTTCTGGGGAGGAAGAAATGGATTCAATTGGGGGGAAACTGGGAAGACTTCTGGTTGTGGGTCAGTTTTAAACTAGGCTTTCAAGGAAGAGGATTCTGATAGATTGAGGAGAGTGAGGGGATGCTTTGCAAATGCAATTTGGAGCCACAGTCAAAAGATAGGAGGAATGAGAGATGCTTCGAAAGAGATCGAGTCCCGGGCATGAAGTCCCTTGGAAGTGAGATTAGAGACACAGATGGGCAGTGCAGCGTAATGGGCTGGGCCGATGGCAGGAGCCTTTGATAGTAGGCCAAGACTTGATTCCACATGGAGTATTGTGGTTTTTCCCCATTCTTCGGACAGACAATTCAGAGACCCAGTTGGTTGCTATTTTCTGGCCAAAGCTGAAATTTGTTGGAAAATGACCTGTTCTTTGCCATCCTCTTGTTTTGGTAGTTTCCAATAATTGCCATCTGTTCCAAAATTCACTTATAAAGTCTAAGTAGATACATACATTTAAGGACGTATGGCACTGTTGCCCAAGTGTGTTTCCCTGTGGAAGGAGGTGTTCTACTAAATGAGGGCTTTGTGGTCAATTGTCTGTGTGCACTGCTGCATACTGCACCCTTGTCCAGAAGAGTCGGATTATACATTAGCATATTAGCGGTTCTGAGAAGTAAAAATCTTTTTTAACTTTGCATACCAAAGATCCCCTTCATCTTATTAACATCTCACAAAACAAGATTGGAGAAATATTGGATTAAGGTATACTTCATAAATAGTTTGTATATGTTTCTCATAGTCTCCACAACATCCTTATGAAATAGACATTGTTGTCTCCATTGTTCCAGTGAAAACTGAAGGTTAAGTACTTTTCCCAAGTTCACAGACCAAGAAAAAAGCCAAAATTTGATTCCGTGTTCTCCTAACCTGGGAACCATCACACTTTGTACAACCTCTTAGATTCATGTATCCTAACCTAACTGGCTCTCGGCTCTATCTTTAAGGGCCTTTTTAAAAGATACACTGCTTTCTGCCTGGGCTGCTTCAGTGATGGCTTATAGCCCTAAATCCTTAATTGTCTACTGTGTAACCTTTCATGACTCACACTCTTCCACATGGAACTGACAACTCCGGGGTCCCTGGTAACATATTTTTGGGCACACTTATCTCCATTTGCTGGCTCTACACTTCTCCAGCTTTGGGTGCACTTAGCATCGAGCACAGTTCTTGGCCCATAGTACAGCACGGTGCTTGTTTGCTCAATGAGGGCATGAAGAACACTTCCCAGGTGTGGGAGTCGAGAGAGAGAGAAACCTGGATGCTCATTCTAACTCTGGTTCTCATCGTGCTGCGGCATCAGCTTGCTAAGAAACACGTGAGGTGGTATTTTCTGTACATAGGTAGTCATCTGGTAGAGAAATATACAGCTGTCCTATCAAAATGTGAGCACAAAATTGGACCAACACCACGTAGTAACACAATCTACCTAAAAGCCAGACTGGAACCCAGAACCTGTGCTGCCCAAAGGGACCTCAGAATATAGTTGTTTTTACAGGTTTTAACATTAGTGGGCATGAAGCATCCCCAGGTGAAGTAAGGTCTGCCCTTGATTTCAAGCCTCCTCTGCCTTTTACTTCTACAATTTTTAGCTTTGGCTTTGGTAGATTTTAATGCAGACCAAGAGTGCTATTTTTATGTATGAAATCTTGTATTTAGAGAACAAAAAGTACCTTTAAAAAAAAGAGGAAGAGATGTAATGAAGTCAGGTATAAGAGCCAAGACTATAAACACGTACATATTTCTTTATAATGGATTAAGGGAAAATCAGGAAATAATTGCAGACTGGCAGTGTTTTAAAAGAAAATAAGATTTGAATGATAAAATTATATAAATTCCTATAATTTAGATTTTTACCCAAAGTCAATTTGTTCATGTAATCCTTGTTCTTTTAAGCATTTGGTGTGGCAAATCTCTTTGAAACATCTTAAAACTTTTTGTCAAAATAGCTCTAGTTCCTAATGCTAATTGGAAAATATGAATTTAAAAATCTGAAATACAAGTTAGGTGGTAGATTAGTAGAAAGTTTAAACTATAAATAAGAATAATCTCTAACTTAAGTTTTCAAAATTCCTATTATGGGTATTCAAGTGCATTTACACAAGCTGGGTTTGTTATTTCTGGAGTTAATAAGCAATTTCACAATGTACTATATATCACTTTTAAAGACATGATAAATTGTCCCTAATGGTATTGTGTGTATAAACTAGAGCTATTTCTGCCTTGTATATAATTCTTAGGATTGGGTGGTACACCTGAAAAGGCTTGGATTTTAATGGGGCCTTTTTAGCACTTTTGCACCTCGTATGTTCAGGATTATGTTTGATTGATGACTTTAAATGTGCTGGCATGAGAGATACGTAGATCTTAATGCTCTTAAACCATTTGTTTTCCAATCTCTGTAAAAGGCTCCTCTGTTTTGGGGTAACACTTTATCCTTCTTAAGTAAACAGAAATAGGTTTCTGGGATTTTGCCTTTTAGCATTATAAATCCAGCAGGAAAGAGACAGGCTAGAGGCTTTTAAGAGAGGTCTAAAAACACCATGTTCCCATTTTATTAGGGGAGCCTGAAAAAGTCAGTGTGTGTGTGTGTGTGTGTGTGTGTGTGTGTGTGTGTGTGTGTGTGTGTGTGTGTGTCTGGGTAGATACATTTTTCTTTCTTCTAAACAGTTTTTAAATAACTCCCTACCCTTCTCCCTCCCTTCCTTTCTTCCCTTCTTTCATTTTTCTTTTTATACCAGAACTCCCTGAATCGTTTCTTTCCTTTGGTGCCTCAGCCATTATCCTCGGCCTGCTGGCTGAGAACTCTCTTTGGATCCCATCATCTTCAACAGCTACAGGGTTGGCTACCGTGTGGCCAAGGGGATGTTCTCCCCAACAGCTCTTGGAACGAGAGACTGAGGCTATAAATTGAATCCCGCTTCCCAAAAGGCACTGGGACTTAGTACCCAAGCCTGGAGGTGTCTTATAATCCACTCCTGCAGGATTCCTCTGACTGGGACAAAATCTTCAGTGCTTCAGGAGGGGCTCAAAAAAACTGCTCATGACGGTTCCGTGTTTCTGATTAACAGTCTAGGCACTGTTCAGGGAAAGGGGGGAAATGGCTTTTGCTGAAAGAACAGATTGTTTTAAGATTTTAGGAACTGATTATAAACAAGTTCCTCAGGGAGGAGAGAACCGCGCTGGTCAGAGGCAGCCTGTCCTGCCGAGCAGCGGCCCCCATCGCAACAGCAGGTCTCTGCACCGGCCTTCAGCCCCAGCTCCCAGTTGTCCGTCATCTTTCAAGAAAAGAGACCAGCATGGTACTGACAAACACATTTTCACTTCCATCTAAGATATGAACTTAGGGGCTCGAGAGTTGAAAGACTAGTGCATTTACCGATGTTTATAATATGTTGCTAATTAGCAGTCAGTGTCCTTGTGATCTTTTTCTTTGTCATCCTCTTGAGGCATCCCATTTCTTTCATTTCCTTCCTCTCCATCATCAGCAACGCTAAATGGAATATGGATTATTCTGGCAGCAGGGCAGTTTGAGCCCCCTGATTAGTCTAAAATGAAATGTGAAGGGAAAAAAATGTATGAAATGAGCCATTGTGTCTCCTTGTTCTCAAGATGTGATTTTGAAATCTTCATGGGTGGTGATGTATTTGCTGGTGATTCGTTTTGCCTAGAGACGTTTAGGATTCCTGGGAAGGTTTTTTTTTTTTTTTTGAATATACTTACTCTGTTTATTTTGTTTTGTTTTGTTTTAATAAAACTGTTCTTATTAGGGTAAATCCTTGTAATTGAAGCATGAATATGATAGCAGAAAAGGTAAAAATCACACACACAATCTTAGGGGACTTAAAATGACTCAGAGCCTCCTAGCTTTTATTACTAGTTTGTTGCTGCTGCTGTTGCTTTAAGTCTTTGAGTCAGCAAATAATTCCCAAATTATTTTTCACTCAAATTCTTGAAATTGTTTATTGTAGTGGGTATTTTATAATAAAATAAGAACTAAACGCATATGTTTGACTTGGGTGTATAAGTAACCTGTATTTGTGTGTGTGCGCTTGGGTGAGTATAAAAGCTGGTTGAAAGCACGTCAGCAGCCATTACACATGGAAGCACCATTAACGGAAGTATCATGTGTGATGCAAAGGAAATGCCTGCATGTGTTTGTATGAGAAAAATAGATTGATAGAGCCAGAAAAGATCTTCTAGCCATCTGGTTCAACTCTAGCAGCTTATAAATGAGAAAACTGAGTCCTGGCAAAGGCATATATACATGTGATGGTCAAAAAGAGCTTGAACTAAGGTCTTCCAGCTGGTGGTCCACTGCTCTTAATGTGCATTGGAGATATACTCTGGCCTTTGTTTTTAGGTACCATGCATTTGCCCCCCCCATGTAAACAGATGAAGGCATAATGTAATGATATTATTAACCGTACTAATATTTTAAAATGCACACAAGTGGAACCACAAAATCTGCACCATTACTTTTCCCTTCCAAGGTATTTTGTTCTATTCAGACAGTTATAGTGTTTAAGCACTTACAAATTAGTTGCAAATGCAGCTAGCTGAAATACTCATCCACTAATAACCAATTAATTAAAATTACCTCATGTTAATTACTCACAATTGCCTGGCAGATCATCGGTCCTCATTAAATGTATGTTGATTCAATCTTTCCTATTCAGTTCTATCTTGAGCCAGTTTCTCAGATGGTGAGCTTTGAGTCAGTCACCTTGGGTGATATTTTTTTAAATGGAAATTCCTGCCACCCAACCACTGTTCAGAATCTCTGGGGGTAGGCCTTGAAATTCTGTATTTTTGAGAAACTGGGCAGATAATTCTATGCACACAGAAGCTTGAGAACCACTGCCTAAAGTTAAGATATCGAAATCATAATTGATTAAAATATCTTTAATTGATCAGTCCAGTTAGGAAACTAGAGGTATCTAAATGTAATCACCAGACATTTTTAAAGCAATTATGTAGGTTCTACAAACGCTAGTCCTTATACGACAACTGTTTTTGGTATTTTCAAATTATAACACAATCCATCCTTATTGCAAATTATTCAAACAAGATAGAAGTATAAAATGTAAAAAGTTAAAAGACCCCCATCCGTCTTTCCCACTCCCACTCCCCAGGAAAAACCACTATGAACAGTTGGTGTATATGCTTTGAGATTTTTTTCACTATATATTTATATGTTTTATCTATATGTAAGTATACATTTATGTGTATACATATATATATATACACATATACATATGTATGTACATACATATCTATGTATACATATTTATTTATATTTGTTTACTCATTCATTCAACAAATACTTGAGCGTCTATTTTGTTCTAGGAACTGGTACTGAAAAAACAACAGTGACCAAAGAGGTGAAGTCCCCATTCTTATGAAATCCACATTCTAATGGAACCCACATTCTAATAGAGAGACAGTCAGTAAATCAATAAAAACGTAATATAAAATATGCATGCCATAAAGAAAAATAAAGTAAGCTAAAGTGATAGAGAATTCCAGGTGGTTCTGCTTTAGGTATGGTGGTCAGGGCAAGCCTCCCTGAGATGACTTTTAGGCAGAGACCAGAATGAAGTGAGAGAGTGAGTGCTGTGCATATCTTAGAGAAGAGGAGGTCAAGTTCTTCCTAGATTACATGTGCAAAGTCACACTTTTCTCTTTTAACAAAACAATTATATTACGCATAGTGTCTTGTACCTTGCTTTTTCCATTCAATAATGATTTATATACATATTTCCAGTGTCAGTATATATACATTTAAATTATTCTTTTTTAGTGACTGTTTATTATTCCATAATATGCATGTGCCATAATTTAACCATTCAAATATTGTTGGACAATTTTTTTTCTTTCCATTTTACCTTTACAAACCATACTGCATGAAATTCTGTGGCTCATCATCTTAATATTTAGGTATTAGAGGATTACTATTATAGTTCTGTTGCAGAATGAGATTATTTTAAGTATTTGGATCCTATCAGTCAAATACAAAATGACTGTTCTAGTATAAAAGAACCAGACCTTGGGGTACAAAAGTGCATAATATTCCTTTTAGATGTAGAGGTAAGAGTCACTTAATCATTTTTAGTTTTAAATTGGGCCATCAAAGAATCCTAAATCATGTCTTTATCATAAAAAGCCATATTTTTTACTCTTTTCCATTTTTTTTTAAGTTATTCAACCAACTGCCCAGGCAACTGGTTCTCATTCATAGGACTGAGATCTGTTTGGGTTGGTTTATTTTTATAATGTCTGTTTTCTTAGTATTGGTTCATACATTTATTCTTCAGTGCTCCTGCCTTTATGTTGTTCTTTGATCTAAACTGTATTTTGTCTTTTAAATATAAGATTTTCATATTAAAATGTTTTTCTTAATTATAAAATAAAGATAAAATTGTATCACCCAGAAATAACTTTTGTTAATATTTGGGGGTTTATCCTTTCAGTTTTTTCTTTTTTTTTTTCAATGCACATTTTTTTTTAAATCCAGATTTTCATTTTGGGCTACACAATTCCAAAAACTCTCTTTAATACACATGACTATCTCATAACCCACACTGAGAAGAAACCCAGTAACTCTCTCCTATTACCTTTCTATTGCTGAGTACTCACTTTATTACAAACAACCAAGAAGATTTTCTCTACATTGTCAATTGAATAGACATATGCCTTGCAGATTGATTGCTAAGTAAATGGCTTCTGGGGTGGCAGGTGATGTCACCGCAGCACTCAGAATCCCTGGATACTTGCCCAGTGGCTGTCATCATGGCTTCAGGTCAATCCTATGTGCTGGGAGCATTTGAACCCATGATTCACATTCCTCTTCGAGGACAGGGTGCCAGAAAGTTCTTGTATGCCCCTCCTTCTCATTAGCAGGCTCTGAGGAAGCTTGCTTTATATTTTCACAGAAAAAGAGATTTCCTCCCACACTATTTCTCATATCTCCTTCATTCTTCCGATCCCTGTTTCACCACCACTAAGCTCTTGGGAGGAGAATTGGCTTTTAACTGGAGGCTTATATGTGTTTTCTCCCCACCTTGGAATTAAGAAGAAACAGAATCTTTGAAAAGTAGGCGCTAACTCATCTTCCCTCTGGTTAGGCTTCTCTTAGGAAAAAGTTTCTTGTCTTTGGGCTCCTCCATAGCCCATGATGGACCAGTGTAACACACTATGAGATTTGGGAATGAATGTTTCTTTAATGCAGACATTGTTGTTTGAACGTGAGGCTCTATAGCAGCAGTTTAGTAATTAAAATGTTTTCGTTTGCAACTCAGTTTTCAAGAATGGCTTAAGCAGCATTGAATTAAGCTTGCTAATAAGTTCCAAGTGACTAGAATTAGTACCTTTAGTTTTTTTTTTTTTTTAAACTGGATAATTCACCAAACAATTTGATGGTTTAGATGCAGATAAATCTATTCAACATGCTCCATCCTCATATGAACCAAATCTCCCAAACTTGCCATATGTAATTCATAAGTCCTTCTGTGTAGTACAGTGTACAGTTATGTGACTCCTGGATTTTTTTAAATGAAGATGATTTTTTAAATTATTTTTTCTAAAACGGCATCTTATACTATTAAAACTGAGAGTAGAGGTAAAAGGACCATAGTACATTGAAGAAACATGTTAATTGTGCCTAAAGATGTTTGTTTTTTCTTGAAATGCCCACTTAGTTCCCAATTGATCAAAAGTTGAAGGTTCCAGAGAGTCTTTCTTCTGACAGCTTGATTATGTAGAGGCTCCCTTCTAGGGACTCTTGTTATTTTATAAACACATGCATATGTGTAATATATTCTGCCAGATACTCCCACTTTCTGATCTGCACAGTACAACAGAGCATCCCATGGAGTCAGAGAACAAAGAAAATCTTCACTCTTGAATTTTTCCCAGAAGCCAAATATGTCCTCAGCTTCAGAAAGAAAATCCTTAGCATGGATCGGGGCACCTCTCTGGCCCCCTGAAGGAAATTTTAGGCACCATTGGTGTGCTCCCCAGGAGAATAGTATGCTTGTGGGTACTGGAACTTGGGTTGATTTCCTATTACGGATTCAGGTTTAGTTCCAGAAATTTTACCTACGTCATTGCAATTAATTCCCCCAATGACCCTCTGTTGTAGGTATTACTGCTCCATATCACACGAGGAAATTGAAGCTCAGAGAATCTGAATAACTTGCTAAAACCATATAGCTATCAAGTGATGAAGTCGGGATTTGAACCTCTGTTCATCTGACTCCAACGCCCTGATATTTCTATTCTGCAGAACACAGACTCTAGCTCATAGTAGCTGGTGGATAGAAAACCACTCTACCCCATTCAAAGTAGCTGAATTATCTTTTTCAGCCTATAATCAATCCCTATAAAATTCTATTCACTGTAGGTTTATGGCATCCACTTCCTTACACAATAACCAGAAAATGAAAAGTAATAAAAATATTTGTAACTGCAATATGAGAAAGCATATGGAAAAGATCATACTGCTGTGCTACTTTCTAGTAAATTGGAGAACTCAAATTGATAAGGGCATAGTATAGAGAAAAGAATATTGTTTTTTCACCTCGTTATTCATTTTTAATGAGATAAAATTCACATAACATAATTAACCATTTTAAAGTGTGCAAATCTGTGGCTTTTGGTACATTCACAGTGTTAGGCAACCACCACCTCTATCTAGTTCCAAAATATTTTCATCACCCCAAAAGGAAACCCCATATCCATTAAGCAGTTGCCCCCTCTTCCCATGCTCCACCTAGCCCCCAGCAACCAACAATCTTCTTTCTGACTCTATAGATTTATCTACTCTGGATATTTCATATAAATGGAGTCATATAGTATGTTGACCTTCTACGTGTGGCTTCTTTCACTTAGTATAATGAGGTTCCTCCACATTGGAGCATATATCTCAATTCCTTTTTATAGCTGAGAATATTAATTTTTAAGTGAGGGTTCTAGGCCTAGCTCTGCTACTAGCTCACTGAAAACTTTACACAAGGCTCTTCCTTTCTCTGGCCTTATCGTGCTCATCTGTAAATGTGGAGATTGTGCACCCTTTGGAACATGAGTTTTGCAGAAGCTCTGGAACAAAAGGCCTTCCTGCTCAAATTAACGTGGGGAAGAGTGCACGCTGGTTTCCCCCTTGTGGGGAGTCGTGATGCTCATGTTCTAAAGATTCTGGACCTGCTTCACTCTGTTTAGTCAGCATTTACCAACCTGTGCCCAGAGAACCCTTTTATTTTGCCTACTTTATTTTTACATCTTGTGGAATCCAGTCCAGTTTCTAAGACACTGTAACCTGTGAACCACTCATTGATGCTACCCCACAGTGTACCACTTGGCCAGTCAAGTCCATGTTGATCTAGTCTCTAAGTTACTGACCTAGAGGTATTCTTCTTCCAGGGGAAGGTTTGAACCTTTGTTGGGGCATTTGGTTGTCCCAATGGTAAAGAGTCAAGGATAAGAAACATTCTGCCATGCATTGGACCTTCCTTCACAGCACCAACATCCTGGTCTACACAGACTCTCCAATGTCCTCCTGGTCATTTATGTAGGTGAAAATGCTGTTTGTAATCATCCGAACCTAGTTTTCCGTATAAACGCAAAGTATTTTTTGCATGGATTTAACGTCCACTAATTTTTCCATGTATACAACAATTATGTAAATTCTGGCTCTATTTTAAAAGGGCCGTTCGCCATTGAAGGACAGGCAGAGTTATGCTACAGAAACAAATTAACCTAGAAGTCCTGGTGACTTAACACAGCAAAGGTTTATTTTTTTGTGTATGCTGAAAGTCCATCAAGCATTGGCAGGAGGCTCTACTCACAGTTAGTCAGGGTTTCAGACTGACTCCACCATGGGGGTTGTCACCAGCCGCCTCTGGTGATGGTGGGCAGCGTTTGTACACCGCCTCTTCAGTGCTTTGGCCCAGAAGGGAGGCACATCGCTTCGGACGACAGCCCAGTGGCCAGAGCTAGTACACGGTCCCTCCTAACCACAAGAGGGCTAGGGAACGAGGAGCAGATGGAAAGTTTGGCAATACAATATCCGTGGTAATGCCACTTGTAGCATTTGAGTCAGCGTTAGAATGCTCATGTATTGGTTTGCATATGTAGCTGTCGTGTTTTTGATAATTTTACAGGTAGGTACAAGCATATGCCTACTTAGCTATGTCTGTTAGTTTAGCAATGCCTGCACATTTACATATAGAAACATGTCTTATTATAAGCTACTTTCTTGTACTTTTTCTTTATGTTACAGTTAGGGCATTGTATTGTTTTTGTTTTTGTTTTTTAATTATGTGTGTCTGTAGATTATGTTAGCTCTGAATTTTATTTCAAGGTGGTAAAGGGGCATTGAAAAAATATGTTATAAAAAGGAGGTCTGATGGGGCTGAGAGCCACTTTTCTAGGTCTCAGCATCATCTAGGGCATAGAGTAGGTCATGGAAAATTATAGGGGTTTACATCATAATAGTAAGAAGAATATTAGCTAACATTTATTGAGCTTTCTCTATGTGCCAGAGACTTTACCAAGCCCTGTAAGTAAATTCCCTGCTATAAGCCTCACCAGAAGCCTATGAGGAAACCTCTGAATTGTCCATTTTACCAACGAGAGCTGCTTTACTCACTTAGGCATGTTAGGAAGGTTGTGGGTCCCATACTTTCTCTTTACCCCATGTCAGCGTGACTATGAAGTGGGACCCCACATACCTACTAGGAAGGATAATTGCTCTTCAAACACTGTGAAGAGACAGCAGGCAAAGTGCAAGGGTTGGGATAGCACAACAGGACACCTGCGCAGCCTAGAGGAAAGTTAGAGAGGAGACAGGAAGGAAACAGTCCTGAGGAAAAGGACGTTGCCCCCAAAAGTAATATCGCCCATTCAGAGAGGACTGGGATTCTGTAAATGTGTCACTGAGAGGGTTCCCCTGGGCCTTTCACCAAACTTCAGTACCTGCCTCTCCCATCTCACCCCTGTTCCTGTGCCTCACAGTCTTTCTGTGATTTCATGGGCATAAGAGCTTACAACTAGCAGTTCAATCAGTTAGTTTATTTGAATAGAGTAATCAAGATAGTTCTAGGCCAAAATAAGAATTAAAATGTCAGGACCCTCCCTGGAATTATACCATCAGTTAACAAAAGAAGAAAAGAACCACAATTAATGGACAATTAGAAAGTAAAGGCTCTTGCATGCTTCCCTTTATTTGTGGTATATCCAGACACCTTTTTTCCAGTGATGGGGCTTTCTTCCCTTCTATCCCTGGGTATATATGCAGGATGGGCTACTTTAAAATTTTGGTTGCACCCTGACTTTCACTACTCAGTCTTTATTTTCTTCTCAGTCTTTATTCTATAAGAAATATGCTTCAGTGTCTTACACATTTGGAATTGATTTTGTAGAGTCGTGTAACGTTTTCCTTGCCCAGAGCAAGACCACATTGGTTCAAGGCTAAGAAAGTAGGCTGGTCCTACAGAGACCCTCTGGGTGACTCATCTCTTTTGAGATCCTGATTGTCCATTTTTTTGGTTGGTGTTTCTAGCAGCAGTGTGTGTTGCCCTGAAGGCACCTCTCATATGGTGTTGACTATACTACGCTGAGCTGTTTAATTCCTGCTTTGGATTGTGCCTCAAGTTTTAAGTCACTTGACAGTACAGATGGTTTCTTTCTCCAAAGTTTATCAATAGCATACCATTCCCTCCCAATAACTCCATACACAAACACACACACACACACACACACACAGAGCTATGTACAAATTTCATGTTTTCTTCCTTTTAGAAACAAGATGTGATCTGTCTGACCTAGCTGGAGAATCTGCTGCTTTTTCAGATTTATGTCCCTGTGACCAGGTAGCTTGTCAAGCTATTTGTCTTAATCACTCAACTTCTCCATTAGACAGCTATTTAAAAACCTTCTGTGTAATTATCTTTTTTGACCCTCCATCTTCCACATTCTTGTCTTTATTGTAAACGTTCTTATGACTGTTTTATATGCTATATGTCCCAAAAGGTATTTAAGCCTTCTTACACTGTTTTGTCTGCTTTTCTTTAAGTTTGCCACCAACTTAACACTCCATGCCCATTGCCTCCCTCACAATCTGACTGCTTATTTCTCTGCAAAGGGTGAACCCTAGAGTGAGTGGTCCAGATCTGTCCTGTATCTTCTTTGCCCTTTGAAATAGACAAGCAGAGAAGCATCAGAGAAGCTCTTAAGGACATTTGCCAGAGTTGTTACTGCCTTGTCATTGTCTTCTAACTGCAAGGTTAGAAAGCTGGGGCCGGAGGTGGCTTCATTCATCATATGAGCCAGGCACTGTGCTGATCTTTGGGGGAATAAAAGATGACACAGATCCTACTTTCAAGCAGCTCTCACTCTGGTAGAGAGGATAATTTAGGCAAGGTTGAATGCTTAGGAGTTTGAGGAGAAAGAGATCTCTTTTGACAGGGGCAAATGCAGAAGAATTCAGGGCAAATACAGCATTTTAGCTGAACTATGAACATTGAGTGGGGCTGTAAACACTAGAGATGGTTGGGGACACCCCAGACAGTGAACCACATGGGTGGAAGCTCACAGGTGCCCAAGTCCAATCTGACTAGAGCAGTGGTTCTCAACCAGGGCTGGTTTTGACACCCAGGGGGCATTTGGCAATGTCTGGAGACATTTTTGTTTAACAGCAAGGGGAGAAGGGCTGCTCCTGGCATCTCGTCAGTAGAGACCAGCAATGCAGCTGAACATCCTACAGTGCACGGGACAGACCCTCCCATCCAACAGAGAGTTATCCACCCCAAACGTCAGTAGGTATCAAGGTTGAGAAGCCCTGGAATAGAGCCTAGACTTTTTGCCAGAGAGAATTAGGAGAGAAGCCCGAAAGACTGTTTAGGCTGCAATTCTGAAAGGGTCTGAGTGTTAGCTTAAGGCTTGGTTTTTACTTGGTAAGCAATGAAAGGGTTCTGAGCATGACCAAACTGGTAGTTTAAGAAGAGCAAACAATCAAGATGTGTTGATGCTTGGAGACAGTGAGGACAGGGAGACCAGTTAGGAAGGAGGCACTAGTCTGTGTGAGAGGTTATAACAGTACCAAGGAAGAGAAGAAACAAATATGAGAGATATTTCAAAGGAAGATTTGAAAAGACCTGATGACTGGTTCAAATTGGGACGCAAAATACAGGACGATTCCAAATGAATTGTTATGTGTCAGTTCTGGGAGACCCCCTTGATATGCCTACCCTTAAGTGATGGGAAGAAGCACATAGCAAGAAAATAGGATTTTGATTTTATACCTGTTGGTTTTAAGGAACTGGTGAGGCAACCAAGGTGAATATGCAGCATGGAATAGGAAATAGGGAGTAAAAGTTGGAATAGGTTAAGAGACAGATTAAGCATAGAAATGGGGATGATATTTAAAAACCATGGAAGTGAAAGAGGATCTCAAAGGAGATTATTTGAAGAATTTAAGGAAGAAATACAAGGTAAAAACTTATGAGTTCCAACACTTATGAGCTGAGATAAGGAAGCAGCACCCACAAGGGAGAAGAATCTGAAGGTGGGAGAAGCTCACAGTAGGCAGACTGCACAGATTCACTCGTGGATGAGTAGCTGTTAAAGTCAAGGCCGAGTCTCTCACTGCTTGCTTCTGAATGTGATAAATCTTTATATGGTAGTATTTTGTAGACCAAGAGTCTTGAGGTAACCAGCTCGCGTGTATTTGCTTTTTCTTCAATATCAGGATTTTGTATAGGGGTACACAGTTGCAATTAATAGTACTTAATATTTGTACATATTGTACAAATATTGTACATATTGGAATCACTCATTAATTTTCTTCTGATATTGGACAGTGTGTTGGGGTTGAGGGAGAGTCCCATCTTTTCAAATAGATTATAAACTCCATCAAGGGCAGAGACTGTGTGTTTTGTTCTTTGGCAAATTACTACAGGGCACAGCAGGTATGAATTAAATGCTAGAGACCAATTTTTCTCTCCTAAAATAAAGAGAAAACAAACACCCATAACAAAATGAAACAGATCAACAAAAAAACCAAGGTCATTCTGATTTACTGTCATGGATATGGTATTTGAGGTGAGTCGTAAACCAAAGGAAACATTTCAAATTTCTTATTTATCAGAAGACTGGTCTATTCTTCCAGAACCTAGAAGCCTCTGTCTACTTACTACATCTCAGAATAGATTCAACCAGACAAATATGTTTAATTTAGCTTAAATAATGACCTGAAAGCCTTTTTGAATGGTTCCAGTAGAAACATTAGGAATTGTTTATACCTAACTTTTATTTGGTTTTGTTTTCTTTTTTTAAAAGCAAAACAATTTGGGAACTCAAGATTTTATAGGTGCCATCTATTTTGGAATGCAATTTACTTTTATGATGTTTATTCTTCACCCACTGAAGGGTGTGAACATTATGGGTTTCACTGCATGGCTACCTAATGCTATTTTTACATTATACTTTGTATATAGTGTCCATTTTTTCGGTGCTTCTTTTAAGGTTCCCTTGTTGCATGTCAGCAGGAAATCATAATTAGGAGTGCCATGTGAAAGTCTTTCTCTTTAGCATTTAACTCTTAAAGAATGAGGAAATTAAAAAGTAATGTAAAATTTTTTTTTAAGGAGCCTCCATACAGTTCTCCAGAGTGGCTGTATCAATTTACATTCCCACCAACAGTGCAAGAGGGTTCCCTTTTCTCCACACCCTCTCCAGCATTTACTGTTTGTAGATTTTTTGATGATGGCCATTCTGACTGGTGTGAGATGATACCTCATTGTAGTTTTGATTTGCATTTCTCTAATGATTAGTTACAGATGTTGAGCATCCTTTCATGTGTTTGTTGGCAACCTGTATATCTTCTTTGGAGAAATGTCTATTTAGGTCTTCTGCCCATTTTTGGATTAAAAAACTAAAAGTAGAACTACCATATGACCCAGCAATCCCACTACTGGGCATATACCATGAGAAAACCATGATTCAAAAAGAGTCATGTACCACAATGTTCATTGCAGCTCTATTTACAATAGCCAGGACATGGAAGCAACCTAAGTGTCCATCGACAGATGAATGGATAAAGAAGATGTGACACATATATACAATGGAATATTACTCAGCCACAAAAAGAAACAAAATTGAGTTATTTGTAGTGAGGTGGATGGATCTAGAGTCTGTCATACAGAGTGAAGTAAGTCAGAAAGAGAAAAACAAATACCGTATGCTAACACATATATACGGAATCTAAAAAAAAAAAAAAAAAGATTCTGATGAACCTAGGGGCAGGACAGGAATAAAGACACAGACGTAGAGAATGGACTTGAGGAGAGGGGGAGGGGGAAGGGTAAGCTGGGACGAAGTGAGAGAGTAACAATTGACATATATACACTACCAAATGTAAAACAGATAGCTAGTGGGAAGCAGCCACATAGCACAGGGAGATCAGCTCGGTGCTTTGTGACCACCTAGAGGGGTGGGATAGGGAGGGTGGGAGGGAGGCGCAAGAGGGAGGGGATGTGGGGATATACGTATGCATATAGCTGATTCACTTTGTTATACAGCAGAAACTAACACAACATTGTAAAGCAATTATACTCCAGTAAAGATGTTAAAAAAAATAGTAATGTAAAATTTTAAGTAATTGCACCTTTGTTACTTTGCTGTATGTTACATAAAGGTAGATAATATAATTGACCTAGAAGATCTAAGTGAATAAACTTAAATCTGAATGCAAGGATAAGGAGTAGAATGGTAATACTAAAAACCTGCCTTGCGTACAGTTGCTTTTTGACTCTGTAAAAATGGTTTACTTGACTCACATGCTTTTGAATTAATCAGATATGCAAGCATGTGGGCAGGGGGGACCCCTTATAGTTTCTACATATGTGAATCAAAGATGGGATTTGTTTGAATTACCCTTTAGCCTCCATTGTTAAAATCAGAATTAAGTTCTTTGTTTAGTGAAGCATTAATAGCAATCTTTGAGATTGCCGTGAAGGGCAGCTTGCTGGAGAGAGTTCTCAGTGTATTATGCTGTTTACCTAAGGGTTATATTCAAGAAGCTCTCTGAACAGCTGGGCTGATTATTGAAAATGCCTCACAGTAACTTCCAGCCTAGGCTGATCGATATTGGTGCAAAGCTTTACATGGGAGGGAGCTATTTAAACATTGAGAGCCCCAGGGATAAAAGAGAATGAAAAAATAATGCTGGACAAATATGCTGAAATGTTCAAAGGAAAAGAGAAGTATCTTGTCTTGCTATAGGGGAAAATTCCTAAACAAACAAACTAGAAAATTAAATTTGTCTTATAATGACATCCTAAAATTTTAGTTATTTTTCCTTATAGCAACACCCAAAATATTTAGTTATTTTATCTTATAACATGCCCCCCCCTAAATATTTAGGAGGAGGAGGAAAGTCTTATCAAGTATACCAAAGACAATTTTATTTCCATTATTTTGAAATGTAACCTATTTCATAAATTCCATAAATCAATAAATTATTTAACTTTATTGTTAAGTAGATGGAGATCTTCATATTTTAAACCGTTCTCTTTCTCAGAACCGTTAGAAGATCATATCACCATTGTACTCCAACATCCAAATGTAGGCAGAAAATTCCTATTTCCTTAATATTTTCTGCTATAGAGATCTAGAACAGAGATATAAACATTTCCTTTTGTCTTAGTCCTAGCGAAACAAGCTTATTTGTATGTTTCCAGTTCTGGTTTTAATAGTTTAATACATTAAATAAAAACTGCACTAGATATAGGAGATCTTATTTCCTAAAAACATTTGGTGGAATTATGACATTGAGGGAAAAGTATCAGCATTCAAAAGCCTGTCTACAAAATGGGGTAACAGAGAAATACTCCCCAAAAGAGTGGGGAGGAACCACTCAATTTATCAAAGTGAAAACCTGTGTTGAGAAATCCTACATCTTGTTACATCCATGATTTCTTACTTTTACCCTGCACACAACCAACAGACAGGAAGTTCAGAAACACAAAGGCAATCAATATGAAAACTGTGGAAGTCTCTTAATTAATCAACTCACACAAACTCTCCAAGTAAGAGGATTTTACAAGCATTTCAATTAAGGCTTTCCCTTTTTATTACCAAATTTCATTGACAATTAAGAATGCATAATTAAAGTTGACATGATTATTAAAAGCAAAATATTATTTACATACTGAGCTTTTGGGCTTATAGGAGACTTTCATTTTCTGATTCTTATTCTCTTGATGAATCACATAGACAATTGCTAATTGGATAGTTATTCTATAACAGTGATGTTTTAAAAATTTCAAAATGAGTAGGTCTTTGAACATATTTGTATTTCCCTCCTCACGTGAGCATCATTGTTTTGGCATACATACCTAGAAGCTACATGACCATTCTCGTTCATGAAATTTAACAGCAATACACATGCAAAAAACTACCTTCTGCAGAGAAATGTTTAAGAGCTAACATTCTGTGACTTTTTTGACCTAGGAGCCCTAGAATGGCCTGAATACACTGTGAAGCCCTGCAGCAATGCTCTTTACCGCGAATTGACATTGGAATGTAAGAAACTTATTGACATTGAAAATGGATATACTGAATATGGGAATTTTTGGAAAAAACAAACGTCAGTTTAGTTTAATACTTTGTTTTTGTTATTAAGAGAAGGGCTTATTTGAAGTCCTCATTGTCTCTCAGCTCTTAGGCTAATAAAGCCTGACAAGTTTCCAGAAACTGCACATATTCCCAATATGGTTTATGCTACTTTTCTGCTTTGAAGACTAAAACATAGACCAGGAGACAAAGTATCATTTCATGATTCTGTTCCTCACTTAGGACAGTAGAAAAGTAATTTAACTCCTTTGTGCAACTTTTCTTCACCAGGAAATCAGGAATAATCATTGCCTTCCACCTTCAGCTGGGGATTCTGGAGAGTAACAGTACAAGGGCCATTTGGAGTTAAAATCAAAAGATGAAATTATCATTATTTTTTTACCCAAAGAATTAAATTCATAGAATATGAGACTATCTCTTAAATAGTTTTTATTTTTAAATGCTCATTTAAAAATTATCATATTAAAATCTATTTCTTTTGTGTTTATATTGTAAAAATATTACAGAGATGCTAAAGATGTCATTTTAGAATGTCTTTAAATAGCAATTTCTACCAATGCCATGAAAATATTATCTACCTATGAAGCATAAAATCCTACTGTTTTAGGAATGAAACATGGAAGTTTAAAAAAAAATAAGCAGAAGCTTCCCTGTTTATCAGGAATCATAGCAGTCAGCCTTTGAGTCTGACTAAAATCTTATTTTGCCCATAGCTTGCTCCTATTTCCACGCCTCCCCTCCCCCATCACTACCACCCCTGATGGAGAACCAGTGGACCAGCTCCACTGGGGATCAGGCCTTGCAAAGCCTGGAGGTGGGTAAGGAGGATCTCAGCACTCCAAGAAAACACACACATACACACGCACGCACAGACATAAGCTTCTGTAGATAGATATTTAAGCAGACCAGGTTGTTTCACTTCCTAAGTGATTTGTTCACCTTTTTTAGGGTACCGTGTTAAGGGCTCCAGTGTTTAGTCCCCATAGAAAAATATAGCTAAAGCATTTTAATATTGGCCCATCATTTGGCAACAATTGAAATAGGCAGTCGTTCTTTTATTTAAAGAGAATCATTATTCTTTTGTGTCTAAGAGAGTAGCAGCCCTGAGGGTAGTCTGAATACAAAATACAGGACTCAGTCCAGAAACAGATCTTGGTGTCATATATTGTCTGGGCTCCAGGAGGATGTTGATGAATGCTGTGGTTTAGCATCCGAATTCCTCAATATGAAGGCCCAAGTCTCAGTTTCTAGCCGACAGTGGACAATCAGGGATATTCTCATTGGCTGTTTTTGTATAACTTCAAAAGGGTAGTAAATATCGCTTTGTTGTCTTGTGACTATTACAGAAAAAGCAATCTTTTTTTTCAAGGTAATCATTCTAAAAGAAGGGGTGGAAAAAAAGCAAAAGTCACAGATTTTCTCCTGTTGGAAAGAGCCAGTATCTGAGCAGTCGCGCACTTCAGTATCTGAGCAGGCTTGTCGAGCTGTCAGTTGGGCACTTCAGGCTCTCTCTCTGATCGTGCTGTTCGAAAGCCTTTGCTCCTCTCCTTCCAGTCCTCCCTGCCAGCTCTCGTGACCCCCTACGTCCCACATTACCTCCCTACTACCCCATCCCTCCAACACACCAAGCTGGCTATCGATAAGAGAAAAACCAGAATAGCCACTTTCCTTATTTTGCCCAATTCAGAAAGGTTGAGGACTCCCACCAGGACTTATGAGCTCTGAAACTGGGGGATTTGGAGGAAGTTGCAGAGGCCATAGCAAGTGATCAGGTGATGATGTGGGTGACCATGTGGGCTCAAGAGGAGAGATGACCTTAGCAAGAGGTAGAGATGGCAGTCCTAATGATGTGGACACAGTCCCAGGCAGACTTCCGGGTGCTTGCAATTGGCAAGGGTTCCAACCTCAATGCCAAAGCCCCACTTGCACAGGGTCTCCCTTAAATGATCTTCTCTATCCATTGCCTTTAGGATCCCTGTCCCTTACAGATGTTCTTTCCCCATTTCCTAATATCCCTTTTCAGTGGAAGCCCTAGATCCCCCAAACTTCCAGTTGTATGTTATGTGCTGTCCAAAGTGCTTACTTTTATAAACCGCATTTGACACATCCCTGTGTCAATTCATTGTATAAACCACATAGAGTCTTGCATCTATAAGCTAACTCCTGTGCTTGCACGCCTTTGAACACAAATGGACAACAAAAAGACAGGAACTGTGTTAGCCTTTGTGAATGACCAGAGGCAGGGTGCCATTGAGCAGAAATTGATAGCACGGTGTTAATGATTCTCAGTTAACCAAAATCACTCTTTGAGTACCAAGTTAACATGTATTGCATTTAAAATACAATAAATGCAGTATTCATAAACTTATATGTGCCTTGTGACTTCTGTGTCAGCAGGATTTCTGTAGGCCTCTATATCAAATAAACTTCAAATATTCAAGAATGTAGATCGCATCTGGCCTCATTTTTGAAGTGTCCCTCTAGGAATATTTCTAAAATAGTAGATCGTTACAGTTTTTTTTTTCCTAATGAGAAAAATCCATGTGTTCTGTGAGTATTAATAATAATGGCTTCAAATAAATTATTGACTGGTGGCAATGGAAAGTATTTTCTAGTAGCTGAGGAGCTCTTGGAACAAGAATTCTGATTCCCACTGCAACCTGTCTAAGTTGTGCTCCTCTTGCCTCTCCACTTCATCAGTTCCATCAGTTATCAGCCATCCCAAGCAGAGTTACTGAAGGTCAACAAGGGAGAGAGGGACAAATGTGAAGGATTCATGGTTCAAGATTATAGTAACATTTAATAAAAATTTAAAAGGAGTTGATGATTCTTATATTTTTTTACATATGAATCTTGGAGCTTTTTAAAATAATTTTTGTATTCGACAGAATTCCAAATATTGGCTCATACATGCACACTCATAAACATACTATCTGTATGCCTATCTCTCTGTTGCTGTATAGCTATAGATCTATATATATATGTAGAGATAGGAATAGATATGCCAAATGACTACCATTTCTGAGGCACTGTATGGAGAAGTGAATAATGTGTAAGATTTATTCCCTACCGTGGGGGAGTTGCCTACAGTCTAGGGGGGATGGGCATGAACATGGTCAGTCAGTCTTAGTAGACATATACTGTGTGCACCGTGTCAGGCACTCTACCAGACTCTGGGCATAGAGAGAAGAGAAAAATGCTAGCCTTGGGGTATGTGCCATCGTGTGGTTCAGATAATGAACTGATCTGAGTCCAGAGGAAGGAGAAACATTGCCAGCAAAGTTGATCATGAAAGGCTTCTAGGCAGTAGTGACATAGGAACTGCATTTAAATGCATTTTCCCTATGTAGAATTCTCAGAGCATGTTTTCTATTTCAACTATATTGCATTTTGAGACATGTAAGTCAGTGATCATTTATAATTTTTTTAATGTCTTGTGATTATGTAAGTAGATCTTTAAAAGTTTGGCTTTACTCAAAATAATCCAAGACCGTTTACTGTGATTTAAAGTATTCATAAAGCAAGGTGATTATTATTCCTGAGACCATTGTACAAAGCCCTGAAGTGTGTTAGACATAGGCCAGAAACCTCTCTCCTTTGTTATATCTTATGAGTCTGTTAAGTTAAAAAAATTTTTTTAAAAAGCCTATCCTTTTTTGCTATTCCTGTTCTATCTTAGACACTTGAAAAATAGAATTTTATATGCTACAATCTAAAGGGAGGATCATGGAGGAATTCTCTTTCTCTATTGCATATGCTACCAAAGACTTAGAAAATCAAGAAAAAAACAGACAAAAATGCTCTGCTTATTAGTGTACACACCTCCATTTTCCTAAAGTTGCGTAACTGAGTTAGGAAAGTGCTATAAACATTGCATCACTGTTGACATTGAACATTGCATAGCTGGAAAGAAAGGCATGTATATGTTTTTTTTCCATTTGCTATTTCAATAATCTAAATCGCAGTGGCAAATGAAAATACAATTGAGTCTCAAGTGAATGGCCAGAAACACCGTATATTTTATAAAATATGGCAGCATAATGAATAGGAGGTAAAAAAAAAAAAAAAGAAAAAGAAAAAGAAAAAAGTCCTGGCTTTCAAGTCCTGATGGTTGTGATGTGATTGAATCATAGTGCATTCTGTTTGATGTCTCGGCTTTGCTATTCAGATACACTGCAAAGTATGTGCATCACCCTCTCTGCAAAGTGCACCTGGCAACCCAGCACGGATGTAGTTTGTTTTTCCTGCACCTGCAAGAAACGTATATATTCAGAGTAGAATTTAAATAGGGGTATTTTAATTCTCCTAATTGTGATAGATTCCCCATCCAGGGAAAACGATCAGTCAGGTACAAAAGAAACTGCTTAGGATTTGAAGGAATTTGACAATTTTGTTGTAGTTCCTAGCCTGGCAGGTGGTAATAATGCCTATGCCAGCACTGTCAAAATATGAAAATTAAAGTGACGATGGGTTTTAATGAAATCCATTTGACAAATATGATTAAGGTGTTTTAATATGAAGTCCTGTAATAAAGACTACCGGTGGACTCCCTGAGGTCCTGACTAATTGTGTAGATTGCTTTTAAGCTTTGAATAGTTTTATTGGATAATGAACTGTTAAGAAGTGTTAGATCTTTCTTAAGCAGAATTTGGTTTGAAAAAGAAGAGGAGAGACAGGCCTGAGGTGTGGCATTTTAAACATAATTAGAAGAGAGATTTAAGTTAACATCTTTGATCTTGCTGTCAGTTTTTGATTAGAGCTGTAAATGCTTTAATCAAGTGTAGTGTAGTCATTACATTTCTAACTGTTTTTTAAACTGCGAAATTACTGAGACATTGACATCAATTTTAACACATTCTGAAAATTTGCTGTAGAATTGGGTTTCTCCATCGAGTGTTTGCAATTAGAATATCTGATTATACTGACTTACCAACCTTAAACACAATGGCAAAATTATACTGTGGTGAGGACGAGTTTGGTTTCTGTAGTAGTTAAGCACAGCAACAGAACAGTACAATTACTTGATATTTATTTTGCTTTCTAGGAATGTGTTTGCAAGTTGAAAGCACTCATGATATAAAAGAATGTCATTAAAATGTGTAGATGAGGAAGTAACCTCAAAATGTTCATCAAGTGAATTTTATAATATTAAATGTTTCTAACTTTCACTCTCAAAGAACCATTATTTGCCAAATAGCTCATTATGATCATCTGATGCCATATTTGTGTTTTTATCCCCATGCTTGGTACACATAGTAAGCACTCGGTAACTGTTTGTTGGATGAATGAGAAATCAGTTGACAATAGCTGAGTATGTAACCTATTTGAATTATTTTCCCCAAATTAAATAAGATCTAAATAAATGAACTGTAGGGAAAAAGCACGTTTCCTCTCCCTTCTGCCACCTGTCTTGACCCAGTTATTCATTATAGGGTATAAATTGGTATATATTTGGTATTCTGACTAGTTTCAGATAGCATCACTAAAATGATGAGTTAGACCAGTGCTGTGTGGCATTCTCCTTGGTGGAAATCTGCCTCCCTAGCATTTCACCCATGATTGCAGAAGTGATAGGGCTATTTTAAGGAGCCATGCCCTAGGGCCATTCATTGACTCTAATAAGAAGGAGTCCACACTGATTACATGGTCTTGAACTTTCTGCTTGTGTATTATGTGTTACATAGCATATGAAATGAAGAGTTGAGAAGTCTGGTCCCTTGGAAGGGACCAAGCTCTGCCGTATATGCCATTTAGAAAATGTCTTTTCTCCAGATGATCTAATCCACCCCTGAGTGGAGTAAAAAACTTCTAAATCTCTGCTGACTGTAGTGTTCAAATGATCAGTGTCTAGCTCTCTAAATAAGTCTCTTTACCACCTTTACCCTTTTAGCCTTTCTCACTTTTAATGTTCTCGCCTTTTACTTTTCTTTACCTTCCTTTTTTTCTCTGGATCTTCCCACCATTCATTTATCCATCCATCCATCCATCCATCCAGGAAGTATTATTAAAGATCTGTTATGTGCCAGGCATTATGTAAGAAAATAAACAATACCAAGTAACAATAGATAGCCTCTTGGTTACCTGAGGCCAGATATGGGGAGTGGTTAGACAGAAGAGAATACTGTCTTCTTATCATCCAGTTTGATTTATGTGCCACTGGATGATAATACCTTTATAAGCAGGAGTCGCTGGACCAGGTACCTTTCAACATTTTTACCTGCAAATACTGCTAGAAATAAAACCTTTCTTGTAGATTATCTGACTACCCATCATCCCATTGTTTTAAATATTTATTCTTTACAGTTAGTTTCAGGTCAGCATTATGTCCATTCTAAAGCTATAGCGAAAAAAATTAGGAAGCATTGTTTCCATAGGTCTTTACCTTTGTCTTCTAAGATTTAGAAAGAGATGTGAGTTGCACAGTAGAGTATCTGTTACAGTTAGGTTGTCGATAGACACTCAGTTTTTAAAGTACATCAGAAGATAGCCACATCATTGTATGGCAGATGATTATGAGTGTGGGGGCCAGAGGCCTGGGGTGGAAGGCATGGCATGGGGACTCCCGGAGACCTGCCAAGACGATGAATAAATCGGTTCATCATCTTGGCAGGTACCATGTTTGTACGTTGGTTGATCCAACACATTTGGCACGTTTCTCTATTTAGAACTGGTACAGTGTTTTATGTTGTGGTGGTGGTGGTTTTCACCTCATTCTCCCCCACTTCAGTATGAGCTGCTACGTGTTGGGAACATGCGTTATTCTTCTTTGTATCTTTACAGTGCCTGCCACATCATTGGCTCTCCATAATGTTTATTGAATTGAATTCTGATTTTACCTCTGATGTAAAATTTGTCTCCATGGGCGAGTTGTTGAACCTTCCTGGGAGAGATGATTTTCATCAGGATTTCCAAGGAAAAACTGGGTAAAAAATCCATGGACAAATGAAAGTGACTGCAAAACTTTTCCTTCACTTCTGTGGGCTTATTGTAAACTACTTAACTCTCCAGCCCACTCCCAACTGAAATAAAGGTTCTCCAAAGGGACCGTGGCAGTTTTCACTTTTGGAATATTTGTTCAGTGCCTTGAGATCGTGATGAAAGACCTGTAGAGTGGGGAGGGATTTTTCAGGTGTGATCCCTTCTGAGTCCATAGATGTAATCAGAGCCAGTCTGCTTATAAAATCATCAACACACTATTTCCCACTGCACTAGGTGTTCTTTTGAAGTCTCTTGTACCAAGCTCTGACCTTATTTCTCAAGATGTGTCCACATTTTCTAAATGGGAGATTTGGGCAAATATAAGACAGCCCCAACATGCAAAATATTTTTGAATGTTACTTTCCATTTAACACTTAAGGATATCAATAAGGTAAAATATAGTATGCATACTATGTAGTGTTAACTGGCATTTCATTAAAGTTGTCAAGACTAAAAGTGGGTTTCCCCCCATAAGTTATGTATAGATTTGTTTATCATTAGTGCAGAATGTTTAGGATCTCACATAAAAATCTTTTGTGAAAGAATTCCTGTATTACAGATTGTCCCTGCCTTGTTTTTAAAGGGAACAATGAGATAATCTGTGTATAAATTACACATCAGTTATACATCTGGATTGATGTAGTAGCTTTTTCTGAAAAAGGTAAAAAGATTTTCCTCCTCCATTGGAATCAAGGTTTAAGAGTAAAAATGTGCGAAATGAAAATCAGCTCAAACCATATTCATTCTCATTCTGTCTTACTGTCTCTCTCTCTCTCTCTCTTACTCTCACTAAGGAAAGAGAGCTAATGGTTTGTGCCAACTTCTACCTCCATGAAACTAGAGAATTTTTGAAAATTGTCAGAAGATGCTATTTATTATGCTCAGTGGCAAGCCCAGGACTCAGCCTGCTTCTTTGTTATTGATGACCTCATCTTCAGGTTTCTGAGAACAGTTCTGGTACCAGGCTCAGTGCATCAGACTCTACAATGAGTATCACCCACTATAAATACATTAAATCATCTTTAGGGTAAAACCAACATTGAAATTCATGAAAACATTGCAGACAGTTCAAAAAGAGATGCGTTTTCCTATGGTACTAAAGGATCAAGAATAATATGAATTCATTCTGCCTTATTCTGTCTCACTTTTTAAAAGATTTGTTGTTATTCTTTTGGTAGGAACCTTAAACATTCTCTCTACTCAGCAATCTTTTTTTTTTCCACTATTTTGAGCCTCCAAATTTATAATACAGTTTTTAAATATGGCATTTTGCTTTCAAACAAGAGTTCAGGAGTAGACAAAAATTCCTAATTAACAATCCCTCAGCCTGGGTGAAATGTGTAGTGGGTTTGAGTTTGTCAGTGGGTATAATATATACCTATTAAATAATTTGTTTAATCATCTATTAAAATTCTGAGCCTTCTGGTATTACTTGCGGTGTATTACACATCTTTTCTTTGTATTTAGATGTTTGGGTGTGTGTTTTTGTTAAGGTTTCAGTCGCTTTTCCTGCACCTGAAGAGGAGAATGGGATTTGCCAGTGATAAATGGGGAAGTGGACTAGCTAACTAATAAAGATTTGTCTTAATCAAGTATGATTTGTCAGAACAGGAGCGCACTGGGGTCAGGGCGCGCGCAATGAATTATACAGCATTCACAGGAGGAAAGGACCCGGCAAGAGACCTCATAAATATGCTGCCATTACCCACTGCTAATTCGTATTCAAAGAGTGCCCTGCACAGTTAGTTTCTAGGTTGCTGAGCTGTTCACCAGCTTCCCGAGCTTTCTGTTTCTGTGAAAAAAAGAAGTTTTATTATGTTTTGGCATCATCTGGGTTCTCAAGGCATATCAGGCCCCAAAACTGAACTGATACCAGTAATTTGAAGTGTGGCTTATTACATTACATCACAAAGGATATTTATTAAGTGCCTGCTGTGGGCTCTGCAACATGCTGGACACTATGGGGCGGATACAGATGCACAAGACGTTCTCTTCTGGAAGACATTTCGAATGCGGGCTTATGATCCTCGTCCAGTCTTGTCTCTGTCAATTCGAATATGGCTGGAAACATTTGTTTATATGACTTATTGCTGTGATAGGGTAAATAAGCCTTTTTCCTGGTCTTTATTTTGTAAATCTTTTCTTTGATTTGAAGAGGTGATTGTTTCTTCTCTTCATATTGAACATATGTTCAGATGTTCACATTCAAATTATTTGAGAGTACACTTTCGGTATTTCAAGGAAAAAACTGAATGGACTTTGGGCTTCCCACTTCCAAGGATGGTCCCTCCAAGAAAGACAAGGTTGAAATAGAAAGTTGGGAAAGCCCATTTTATCCATTCCTGCTTTATCAAAGGAGAATTGTTAGCAGTTGGGCTATTATTTGGTATATTTCCTGAAACTTCCTTAGAGCACTGGCCTCAGCCAGGAATGGGAAAAGAGCACAGTCCTCTGATTTCGGACCATTTAGAAATTGCCATGACACCTCACAGGATGTTTGCAGTGGTGTGTAGGAGAATGTTGAGAATTCTGTAGTGATGGGGATTTCTTTGCTTCAGATGAGAAAGAACCTCACCCACCCTGTGAATCAAAGATGGTATGAAGGCGACGGGGAATGTGGTTGAGCCAAGGCTTGCTTAGAACAACGTCTGAACTTCTGTACAGACAAGCCCTCAGCGAAATCAAAACCTGTCCCCCCGTGAGAGATGCCGTGAAGATACTCACAAAGCAGTGCAGATAGATGGGTGGTGAAAACAGACCATAGAGATAATTCAGTTCTCAGAAATGAGTGGTCTTTACATCGGCAGGTAGTATTGTCTCAGCGAGTGTGCAGTCACTGCATATCTCACAAAAAACAAGATGCACAAAATCCTGGAGAGGAACTGGGAACTCTGGATTTGAGGGTAGAAGAAAGAGTTGGACAAACAGGCCAGCTGGGCCTGGGAAGTAGACCATAGGATGTGAGGTTCTTGGGCCTTAGAAAACTCATCTTGCTTTTCTTTCAAGTAGGAGGAGTCATTTTTAATTTTTTTTTAATTTCGCCTTATACGCTCATCCTTGTATTTGATATATGACATTGGAAAAGTCATAAAATGTCTAGCTTCCTTTTTTGTTATGTGTTTATCCAAAGTGTTGCTCCAAATTGCTTGGCCAGAGTGCCTGTGATGTTGGCCATTTATGGGCTGGTGAAAGCACAGTATGTGCCAGTGGCCATAACCATTGGCTTGGGGATCAATCAGATGTGGGTTTTGAATACTGGCCAACCTTGGGCAAATTCCCTAGCCTCTCTGAGCCTCAGATTGTCTTTAGAAGGGGTTAATAATAGTCTACTTCATATGGTGGTTGTGAAGATTAAATGCAGTATCTGTCAAGTGCGTAGCACAGTGGCTGGCATACAGTGAAGTAGTCAATAAATAGTAGCCCAAAATTTAAAAAACAAAACAAAAAAAAAAAAAACCTTCCCTGGAGGGCAACATTTATTGCAGTATTTTATACACAGCCTGTAAGCAGTAAACTTTTGCTGGATATATATTGAATGAATGAAGTCATTTTTTTATCGCCAAGGGTTTAAGCCTACATGCCTTTTTTCCTCAAAAAAAGTCCCACCTCAACTTGTTAATACTCTTACATGGAAGTTTGGTAAAAGACTCAATTTTAGTGGTTCCCTAATGGAGCCCATTGAGATGTAATTAAAAATTCTTCTTAGAATTATGCTAATAAGTTCAATATACGGCCTTGCCGATGAAGTCTAATAAATTTTCTATTGTATTAGAAACAATAGTAGCTTTGTTTTAGTCTGTATTTTAGAAACTCCCAATGTCATAGTGCTTGCTAAGAAAGGCAAACAACAGTAAACTATTTTTTCAGGAGTTTTACTAAAAGAAGTCTCTAAGTGCACATTTGGTTATGTACTCTCCTTCTAAGGTCAGACTGATATTTCAGTTTGCAAAACTGAATAATTCTTTACTGTCCTTCACCTGACATTGACCAGCAGTTGCCATCTGATGAGCTAGATTATCAAAATCCATATTTATTTAGCCTTTTCTTTAATGTCAGAAGAATAGCATAAATATTAGGAAATCTTTAGCTCCTTCATATCTTTCATTTTTTTAAGGAAAACAATAATTTGGGCTCAGTTTGGATCTTTTATCACCTATACATCTCAAGTTAAAAAAAAATACTAAGGTCACATCACCTTAAAACTCTGCTAGAATATACCATAAAACTCTCCATCCTTTTTTTGTTATGCTTCTCTCCACTTGTTCACTAACTCCCTTGTCTTGAGCTTCATTAATTTCTACCTCTCAAAATGTCTGTGTCTAAAATGCAGGTCCCTTCTGCTTTAGAGTTACTCAGGAATACACTGTCTCCATCTTTTTGTCTGCTTCATGATATAGTGTAAATTCTCCCCCTTCCATTTTAGAGTCCTCTGGAGATTGTTCTGGCTTACTTGTGTGTGTTTGTATATGTTTCAGTTAAACTTTATTTACAGAAACAGGTCACGGGCTGTATTGGCTCAAAGGCCCTAGTTTGCCCATCCCTAGAGTCTAGAACAGTGGTTCGCAAAGCGTAGTCCCAGGGAACCAGCAACATAGCATCATCTGGGAACTTGTTAGAAATGCAGCTTCCTGGGCCCCACCCCAGATGGACTGAATTAGAAAGTGTGGTTGTAGGGCCCAGGAAGCTGTGTTTAAGAGCCTGGCTTACTTTTGTTTACTGATTGATCTATGCCCCATCTACGTCCGCAAAAAGAAGCGCTTGACATTAAAAGGTCAGGTAGGTATATCAAGAGTAGAAAACTTAACCCAGGACCGAAGACAGAAGCCAAGAAGTAAAGGGGAGATTGGGTTGGGGGTTGATGTATAAAGAAATCCTAGAGCAGTGCTACAATAATTAAGGATTAAACTCACCCAGAGCTTCCAGGATTCAGGCCAAAGAAGAAAATATGTTGGATTACATAGCTTACATTGTTCAGCGGTACAAAATGAATTATTTCCTGAACGGTCAAAAAAACATTTTTTTAATCAGGAAGGGGAGGAAGTGTGGTGGTGGTCTCTGAATAAGACAAACTAAGAAATGGTATGAATCCTGTCCTTGAAATCAGCTTGACTAAAAAAAGGTAGAAATATTCTTTGTTTTTTAATTTCTTAAGTCGATCTTATGAGTACCAAAGACCCAGTGTTAAAAGGCGTAAAGTTCTGTATTGGAGCCAGATATGTAGTACTAGAGTGTTGAAGAATGAAGGCCAGGTAACAAAGAGTTTAGCATGACTTATAGAAAATTTTAAGAACATACATGTCTAAACCCCACCTCCAGGGATTCTAATTTAGTCAACCTAGAATGAGGTCTACACAACCCCATTTATTAAAAGTGCCATAAATGTGTCTAGACCAAAACCAAAGAAGCACAAGACCAGATGAGAACCTTTGCCATTGACTATCGCCTTCACATTTCAGTCATCTCACTCAGGCTTTTGAAGGAAATAGATGGCAGAAAATTCAAGAATGAGAGCACTGGCTGAAAGCTGAAAAGTGGATGTTCTCTGTCATCAACTGAAAAAAGACCCCAGTGCTGTAGATCCAGGAGAGCAGCTCGGTCTCATCCCCTGTACCAACCCTGATCAATTGGAGCTGATTGCCTGGAGCGTTGTGAGGAGAGGGTTACTTGCAAGGCATGTTCAGGGGCAATGTGATGGATTAATGATATCTGCCAGGTGTTTGGGATTAAGAGTAGCGGCAAGTATGGCATATATTTGTTGACTTTGCTCTTGGACTAGACATATGGATAGCAAGAGTGACATTTTGTTGAAAAATTGAAGAAACTGACTTATTTTATCACTCTGAATTTTTATTTCTAAACTTTATTTCTTTTTAAAACAACTTTTTTGAGGTACAGTTGATGTACAATATAAGTTTCAGATTTACAACATTGTGATTCACAATTTTTAAAGGTTATATTCCATATATAATTATTATAAAATATTGTCTATATTCCCTGTGTTATACAGTATATCCTTGTATAAATTAGATTTTGTTGTTGTTGTTAATGTATAAGTTGTATAAGAAGAAGGTAACTCCTTCCAGAGGAATTCTAAATGTTTTGTGTGAGTCAAAAATATTGTGTACGAAGCCTCCTTCCTTACACCATAAACAAAAATTAAATCAAAATGGATCAAAACCTATGTGTAAGAACTAAAACTACAAAACTCTTAGAAGAAAACGTAAGGATAAATCTTTGCGGTCTGGATTTGGCAATGGAGTTTTAAATATGACACTAAAAACACAAACAACAAAAGAAAAAAATAGATATATTGGACTTCATTAAGGTTAACTTTTGTACATCCAAAGACGCTATCAAGAGAGTGAAAAGACAACCTATAAAATGAAAGGATATATTTACACATTACATATCTGATAAGGGTCTAGTATCCAGAATACATAAAGAACTCTTACAACTCAACAACAAAAAGACAAACTAATTTAAAAATGGACAAAGGACTTCAACAGACATTTCTCTAAAGAAGATATACAAATGACCAACAGGCACATGAAAAGATGCTCAGCATCATTAGACATTAGGGAAATGCAAACCCACAGTGAGAGGGACTTCCCTGGTGGCACAGTGGTTAGGAATCTGCCTACCAATGCAGGGGACACAGGTTCGAGCCCTGGTCCGGGAAGATCCCACACGCTGCAGAGCAACTAAGCCTGTGCACCACAACTACTGAGCCTGTGCTCTAGAGCCTGCGAGCCACAACTACTGAGCCCACATGCCACAACTACTGAAGCCCGCGCGCCTAGAGCCCGTGCTCCGCAACAAGAGAAGCCACCGCAATGAGCAGGCCACGCACCGCAACAAAGAGTAGCCCTCGCTCGCCGCAACTAGAGAAAGCCCACGCGCAGCAACGAAGACCCAACGCAGCCAAAAATAAATAAATAAATAAATACATTGAAAAAAAACAAAACAGTGAGATATTACTTCACACATACTAGGATGACTATAATTTTTAAAATGGAAAATAACAGATGTGGCCAAGGAGGAACTGGAACATTCCCACATTGCTGGTGGGAATGTAAAATGGATAGCCACTGTGGAAAACAAGTTTTGCAGTTCCTCAAAAGGTTAAACACAGAATTACCATATGATCCAGCAGTTCTACTCCTAGGCACATACCCAAAAGAACTGAAAATAGATATTTAAATAAGTACTCGTATATGGATGTTCATAGAAGCACTATTCACAATAGCCAAGGAGTAGAAACAACCAAAATATCCATCGGTGGATGAATGGATAAACAAAATGTGGTATATCCATATAATGGAACATTAAATTTTAAAAACATTTTTAAAGACATTTATTTGGCTTTGCTATTATTATTATATTATTTTATTTTTTGGCTGCGTTGGGTCACAAGCAGATCCCACAGCAGCAAAGCAAGAACATAAGTGAGTGAAACAGGTCAGGAAGGTAGGTGGCAGCCTCCATATGACCTGGCTTTTCTATAGAGAGCAACTGTAACTCAGCTGCAGCCTGTGCTTACCGTGCAGAAATGGGGACTCAGAATTGCTCTATATTCCAAATTTCAAAAGAAGCTAGATGTCCAGCTTTTTATATGAAATACCCTGTTTAAAAAAATTTTGTTGCAAACCAGTTCAGAAATGCTTAAAATAGTGTTTCAGAAAAGGAAAACATGTTTGCCAGTCATTATAGGTCCTGTGGTTCTCCCAATAGTGACTTCTGAATAAGCAGATAATTAGAATGTTATACATTCAGTGATAGAAATGTGTATAGTTCACAAAGAGTACAGAGAGTGATTAACTCTGCCCATAATGATTTCAGAAAGGCTTTCTAATTACTTTCTAGTCACTTGTCAATAGTTTACAGCCCTTTTTGTTTTTTTAGAATGAGTCATTCATTCAACCCAGATGCTGCTGACCCCTGTCTCCCTTGTCTGTTAAGTAAATACATGTTTGGTAAATTCCACAAGTGAGCCTTTGGAATGTGTTTTGACAGTTTTTCCCATTCAGGTTTTCTGCTGCTTGATCTCCTGGCTTTAACATTCTTTATTGAATTGTGAAAAAGGGATGTCCTTCCTGCCTCTCTGGTCGTGTTTCATAGAATAGAACAGATTCATTCTCATTTCTGAATGGAGCTGTAATTAACATGGTTCCTTTTGTTTAACAACCTCAATTTACATAGTACCTGCTCATTCCATAACATCATTATGGGTAGCACAGCTTCATTGACTGATGTCTGAGGGCTCTGGGAATAGTGTTTGTTAATTATCTGCAGCAAACCCAGGTAACTAAGGGGAGGTTCTGCTACTATGACTTTGATGAAAGTAGTGCTGATGATTTTTTTAATTGCTTAATGATAGATTTGATCATCCTAAAGCAAAATAGAATACATACCTGCTGAGGAATAATTGCTTTTTAAAAAAAAAGAAAGAAAGAAAGAAACCTGAGGCCCTGTACATACTTTTGCTATATTACTACTAAGAATGCATAAGTTTACTTTCAGTTTACATAAATGTATAATTATTTCTGTAGTAATGTCATCAGCAAAGTGCTTGTAAATATTTTATACTACATAGTAAATGCAAGTGTCCTCAGAGGCAGAGGCAAGCAGGCTACTACATGAAACAGTCCAGTTGTAGACTTGGGCATTCTGAGAGTAAATGACCTGCTTAAAAGCATTTAAGTTTGAGTTATTTGTTGTTTCTTCAACATTGTCTTAGGGGAGGGGCCGGAGGAGGGTGGAATACTTTTGTGGGTCTTATTTGGCCCTTGTGCTCTAGTTTGCTTAAATGCTCCATAGAGAAAAAGAGGCATTAAGATTTTATAGCATCATTGAGTCCAGAAGGGGCACTAGAGGTTTATATAGTCCAAAACTGTCATTTTATGTTTAAGGAAACTGGGGCCCAGAGAAGGGAAGTGTTTAACCAAAATCAAACCACAAATGAGTATGTCTGTATTTCTTTTTAGTGGGTCTTAAAGACAAAGGGAACTTAGAGATCCTTTTAAGATGGTATTTCTATATTCTCCAATACAGTAACATTAGCCATTTGTGGTTACTGAGCCTTTGAAATGTGACTGGTCCTACCAACACTGAATTTTAAATTTTATATTATTTTAAATAATTAATTTGAAAAGCCTCATGTGGCCAGCAAATGCCATATTGGACAGAGAGGCTCAAGGATTACAATTTTCATCCCTAACTTATCACAGTCTACCTCGAATAAATATTATGCTACTTCAAATATAACTTAAAACCTGTCAACAGCATACTTATATTTACTTCCTCTCCATCTTTTGTGCTATGATTTTCTTATATTTTACTTCTACATATGTTGTTATTATTTTTCTTTACATGGGACTAAATTCTGTAATGCACATTTCCATATAGTATCATTTCTCTTCAGCCTGGAGAGTTTCCTTTAGCATTTCTTGTAACTCAGTTTTGCTGGATAATCCTCTCATTTTTCAATTATGTAAAATTATCTCTATTTCACTTTTATGTTTAAGATATTTTTCGCTAGATATGGGATACCAGGATGACCTTTTTTCTTCCCCCAGCACTTTGGGATATTGTTCCATTTTCCTCTTGCGTTGTTTCTGATGAAAATTCAATCCTCATTCTTACTATTGCTTTCCAGAATGTAATGTGTCTTGCCCCCCAGCCCCCGGCTGCTTTTAAGATTTTTTATTTACCTTTAGTTTTCAGAAATTTGACTATAATGTGACTTGGTGTGTTTTTCTTTGTATTTATCTTGCTCAGAGCTTGTTGAACTTCTTTGATCTGTGGGATGACTTTTCTTTAAAATAAAATTTGAAAAGTCTTTGCTGTTATTTCTTCAAATATTTGTACCATTCCATTGTTTGTCCCTGAGACTCTCTTTTTGGGGAATCTAATTGCACGTATGTAAGACAACTAGTTGTTATCTCACAGATTATTGTTGCTATGTTCTTCCCCCTCCCCCACAAAAAACTTCTTTCCTTCCTTCAGATTGAATAATTTCTATTAACCTGTCTTCAAGTTCATTGATCCTTCTTGTATAGTGAAGGATATTCTCTTTGGTCCATCCAGTGAATTGATTTCAGATGCTGTATTTTTCCATTCTAGAGTTTCATTCAGTTCCCTTTTAGAGTTTCTGTTTCTTTCCTGAAATACCCATCTCTTCACCATTATATTTACTTTTTAATTTAAATTCTTTAACTTACTTATAATATTTATTTTAAAACTCTTTATCTGTTAACTTTAATGACTAAGTCATTTGTTGGTCTACATTCATAAACCATGTTTTTACTTCATCATTCTCTTTTTTCCCCTGCTTTTTTGCATGTCTTGTAATAGTATTCTTGACATAGTGTAAAAACAAAAACAGTAGAATCTGAAATATAAACATTTTGAATTTATTTTCCTTTGGAAGCGTTTTATTCTATTTTGTATTTGATTAATGGACTGATCAGATTCTTCCCCAAATTAAGTTGAGCTGGTGCTGAGCTGAATCTCTAATTAGATTGGATTCGTCTGAGATTAGTGTACCCCAACCTGTGTCTATGCTGCCTTTTTAAAAAAAATCTTATCAGTATTTGATCTGAGAGTGGGTCCATCTCCAGGTTTCTGGATTCTTGGTTCATGTTTGGACTTAACTCTGACAGGGTCTCAGAATGCAAGCACCGCAA
The DNA here is from genome assembly GCF_949987535.1 of Balaenoptera acutorostrata. Taxonomy (NCBI): domain Eukaryota; kingdom Metazoa; phylum Chordata; class Mammalia; order Artiodactyla; family Balaenopteridae; genus Balaenoptera; species Balaenoptera acutorostrata. Next base: position 17,880,831 of record NC_080079.1, on the reverse strand, counting down.
GAATATGTAGGAATATGAGGTTTCTCTTTACTAACCAGCCCCTTCTCCACTGCCTCTTCTATGGCAAATTTGGAGATTGGAGGAGAATTATCAAACCAAGCCATTTGCTTTTGTATTTAGAGCTCATCCAGATCCCATTCTGTTCTGTAAGCCTATATTTTTCACACGATGTTTGACTGATTTCTCCTTATCCCTGAAAAGTCTCTCAATGGGAGGCCTGTACTCAGACCAGGTCGTAGGTATGAATGTTGCCACAGCTCTTTGCTCACAAATAAAATGCTTGTTTCTCTCTAGAATCCATCAGAGCTTCTTTGTATATACTAGATATCTCCCAGAAAAGAATGGTAATTATTTTGTCTAGGTTTTTCTTATTTCTATAAGTGTGGTCATTTGTATCTTTCTACATCTGAATTGGAAGCAGAAGTTCTTTACATGCCTTGAATTGTGAAATAATGAAAGATGGTAAAAGAACTGTCTTTTCCATTTCCCCACCTATCCATGGATCGGGAATTCAAAAAACTCATGTCTCAGTAACATCAATACTGAGGATAACCTACCCATTCAGGGCATGATGCCAGAGTCAGTGCCCAGGAAAGTGTGCTAAATGCCAAAGAATGGCTGATCCAGTCACACTATGAGCAACTCCCTCCTGAGAAAGCTATATGTGAGCTACTTTGCTCTCCCAAAGCAATAACCTTTTACTTTTATTGGACTCAGTAGCCAGAATTTCTTGAGCCATGTCCAAAATTCAGTACTCCAAATTGTTAGGAAATATCACTTGGTGTTTTGCATCTGTCTGGTTGGTGTTCTGCAATATACGTATGAAAACACATGCTTCAAAAATACCTCTTTTAAGTATTTCTGTTCACTCCACACTTCACAGAAGTCCCCATGTACAAAGAATAGCTGGATACTTGTGAACGCCTTTTACCTGTTGCTAAAATTTCTAAGAAGTTTTTGAGCGCCAGAAAATCATCTCACCTTCTCTTAGTTCTTTAAAGAAGACTTGACTAGATGTCTTCACTTTTTAAGTAATTTGCTGGAAATCACATCCTTAATAAAGTCTGTAAAAAGAAAGTTAAATATAAGTGTACAAAGGAATGATTATTATTTTCTGCTTTATAGCTTTATAGCATAATGGCTAAAATCTTTCTTAATATTTTGTATTTATCAAATAAAACATTTTCTGATGAATTATATTTGAGGCTCCCTCCTTTCAGCCATGTTTATATTATAACATGATGTGAACTTCCATCAGCTCTGCCTTCTGATAGAAAATATTTTAGTCTGTTCATCTCCAAAATACAAATACAATAATTTTTTTAAAATTACGTTCATTCACATTAGTCTTATGATTGTTCAGGTGGCATTGTTATTTTATGAATGGAGAGAAATGCTTTAGTGGTAGAAGCTCCTCAAAGTAAGTCTTACCTTTTGTGATGCCAGTCCAGTCCTTCAGGAAGTATTTTGCTAGATTTGTAGTTCCCTGGTTCTTCTCCATTCCTTTATGGGGCAGCAAAGTGTTGAATACCTATTGTATTATCCGCCACCCCCTGTAAAATATATTGAAAAGGAGAGGAAACCCATTTTGCAGTTTGTGACCCAGTAAAAGGGGCCTTAGATCAAAAGGATATGATGATTCATTCTGGGTAATTGTGAAAACAAAAGCTCACTTTATAAGCTTGAATGCCGTACTTCCACGCTGATTCCCAAGACCCCCGTGAAAAGGATAGAAGAAATGCAGGAAGAAACTTTTCTTTCCAGGAATTCATTTATCATGCTCTGACATGTAGAATTCCAGCATATAGCATCAGTTTTTATGTTTTTTTATGCTTCCCATTGTTTCTTAATCTCGAAAACATCCTCACAGTCAACAAGTACGATGTTTATAAAATTTATGATTTCTCAAATTATTTCAATAGAGGCAGTATGGCTCTTCCCAGTCTAAAGGTATTATGGAAGTTTGAAGAACTGAAAGCTCTAAACTCAGTATATCACATCTGCATTGGTTTAGGCCTGTGAGCTTATATTCTTTCTTTATTGGTGTTGTTGGTGAGTGCTTACACCTTAGTTGTTCAAGAAAAATAAATCTAACAATGTTAATTTTTTAATGAAATAATCCCTAAATGTCTATTCTGTCCACGAATAGTCTATTTTTAAAATAATCCCCTCTTTTTTTTTTCAATGATATTTATACTATTTTATTTAACTGGACATTATTAAAGCAATCAAAATTTAGAATCTATGATTATTTTTACATAATAGAAAAATTTTGAAATCATGCATGCAATGCAGGTTATTGACAATGATCATAAAATAATCCCCTCTTAATTTGTTGCCTTCTTTTGTTTTGATTGGGGTAGGAGAGCACATAATGAAAAAACTGTAGGTAACTTTTTTCATTCTACAAGTGTAAACATTTCTAACGTGTTTGGCCTGGAACTTTCTTTAGTGGAGCGTTAAAATGGAAAGCAACAAATAAGTAATTAAAAAAGAATTCTGTTTCCAACAAATGCATGGTATTTGCCTGTTAAAGACCAGGACATATATGCACTCTTGCCAATATCTCTTCTTTTGCCAGATGGGGTTAGTACTTTGGATGCTGAGATATTTTCCAGGAGGCAAAGAGATTGAGGGAGTGACTTATAACTCCTGAAAAGGCCTGAGCTCTTTACCTCTTGTTCCACTGATTCCTTCAGTAACAGACTGTAGATCCATTCAGAAGAGTTTTTATATATCCCAGTGAACCTGATAGAAATGTGGATATGTTGCCTGCATTCCAGTGTTGCCTTCTCCATTGCCACACATGATATGCTTTGAGAGCAGGAATACACCACAAACCTTTCATACACTCCATTTTTCACTTTCTTTTATTCTCTCATTGCTTTATTCCTTCCATGAATACTTACTGGAAACATTATGCTGGTGACAAGACACCATGGTAATAACCTATTTCCTATTTCTTTGATTGATATATATATATATGTGTGTGTGTGTGTGTGTGTGTGTGTGTGTGTGTGTGTGTATATATACTCTCAATCTTGATAGAAGATATTATATAAAGAGGATTTTGCTGAACTAATTACAGTGTTGATGGTGTTCATAGATATTAGAGATTTTTAAGTTAAAAGGGAATTAAAATTGCTATGTTATGGGGGTTTTTTTGTTTTATTGTTTGTTTTTAACATCTTTATTGGAGTATAATTGCTTTACAGTGCTGTGTTAGTTTCTGCTGTATAACAAAGTGAATCAGCTATACATATACACAAATCCCCATATCTCTGCCCTCTTGCATCACCCTCCCACCCTCCTGATCCCACCCCTCTAGGTGGACACAAAGCACTGAGCTGATCTCCCTGTGCTATACGGCTGCTTCCCACTGGCTATCTATTTTACATTTGGTAGTGTATATATGTCTATGTCACTCTCTCACTTCGTCCCAGCTTACCCTTCCCCCTCCCCGTGTCCTCAAGTCCATGTTCTACTCCTGCGTCTTTATTCCTGTCCTGCCCTTAGGTTCTTCAGAACCTTTTTTTTTTTTTTTTAGATTCCATATATATGTGTTAGCATACAGTATTTGTTTTCTCTTTCTGACTTACTTCACTCTGTATGATAGTCTCTAGGTCCATCCACCTCACTACAAATATCTCAATTTCGTTTCTTTTTATGGCTGAGTAATATTCCATTGTATATATGTGCCACATCTTCTTTATCCATTCATCTGTCAATGGACACTTAGGTTGCTTCCATGTCCTGGCTATTGTAAATAGAGCTGCAATGGACATTGTGGTACATGACTCTTTTTGAATTATGGTTTTCTCAGGGTATATGCCCAGTAGTGGGATTGCTGGGTTGTATGGTAGTTCTATTTTTAGTTTTTTAAGGAACCTCCATACTGTTCTCCATAGGGGCTGTATCAATTTACATTCCCACCAACAGTGCAAGAGGGTTCCCTTTTCTCCACACCCTCTCCAGCATTTATTGTTTGTAGATTTTTTTGTTTCTTTGTTTATAGATTTTTTGACAATGGCCGTTCTGACCGGTGTGAGGTGATACCTCATTGTAGTTTTGATTTGCATTTCTCTAATGATTAGTGATATTGAGCATCCTTTCATGTGTTTGTTGGCAATCTGTATATCTTCTTTGGAGAAATGTCTATTTAGGTCTTCTCCCCATTTTTGAATTGGGTTGTTTGTTTTTTGATCTTGAGCTGCATGAGCTGCTTGTGTATTTTGGAGATTAATCCTTTGTCAGTTGCTTCATTTGAAAATATCTTCTCCCATTCTGAAGGTTGTCTTTTCATCTTGTTTATGGTTTCCTTTGCTGTGCAAAAGCTTTTAAGTTTCATTAGGTCCCATTTGTTTATTTTTGTTTTTATTTCCATTTCTCTAGGAGGTGGGTCAAAAAGGATCTTGCTGTGATTTATGCCATAGAGTGTTCTGCCTATGTTTTCCTCTAAGAGTTTGATAGTGTCTGGCCTTACATTTAGATCCTTAATCCATTTTGAGTTTATTTTTGTGTATGGTGTTAGGGAGTGTTCTAATTTCATTCTTTTACATGTAGCTGTCCAGTTTTCCCAGCACCACTTATTGAAGAGGCTGTCTTTTCTGCATTGTATATCCTTGCCTCCTTAGTCATAGATTAGTTGACCATAGGTGCGTGGGTTTGTCTCTGGGCTTTCTATCTTGTTGCATTGATCTGTATTTCTGTTTTTGTACCAGTACCATACTCTCTTGATTACTGTAGCTTTGTAGTATAGTCTGACATCAGGGAGCCTGATTCCTCCAGCTCTGTTTTTCTTTCTCAAGATTGCTTTGGCTATGTGGGGTCTTTTGTGTTTCCATACAACTTGTGAAATTTTTTGTTCTAGTTCTGTGAAAAATGCCATTGGTAATTTGATAGGGATTGCATTGAATCTGTAGATTGCTTTGGGTTGTATAGTCATTCTCACAATGTTGATTCTTCCAATCCAAGAACATGGTATATCTCCCCGTCTGTTCGTATCGTCTTTAGTTTCTTTCATCAGTGTCTTATAATTTTCTGCATACAGGTCTTTTGTCTCCTTAGGTAGGTTTATTCCTAGGTATTTTATTCTTTTTGTTGCAATGGTAAATGGGAGTGTTTCCTTAATTTCTCTTTCAGATGTTTCATCATTAGTGTATAGGAATGCAAGAGATTTCTGTGCATTAATTTTGTATCCAGCTACTTTACCAAATTCATTGATTAGTTCTAGTAATTTTCTGGTAGCGTCTTTAGGATTCTCTATGTATAGTATCATGTCATCTGCAAACAGTGACAGCTTTACTTCTTCTTTTCCAATTTGTATTCCTTTTATTTCTTTTTCTTCTCTGATTGCTGTGGCTAAAACTTCCCAAACTATGTTGAATAATAGTGGTGAGAGTGGGCAACCTTGTCTTTTTCCTGATCTTAGTGGAAATGGTTTCAGTTTTTCACCATTGAGAACGATGTTGGCTGTGGGTTTGTCATATATGGCCTTTATTATGTTGAGGCAGGTTCCCTCTATGCCTACTTTCTGGAGGGTTTTTATCATAAATAGGTGTTGAATTTTGTCAAAAGCTTTCTCTGCATCTATTGAGATGATCATATGGTTTTTCTCCTTCAGTTTGTTAATATGGTGTATCACATTGATTGATTTGCATATATTGAAGAATCCTTGCATTCCTCAAGAATCCTTGCATTCCTCAAGGATAAACCCCACTTGATCATGGTGTATGATCCTTTTAATGTGCTGTTGGATTCTGTTTACTAGTATTTTGTTGAGGATTTTTGCATCTATGTTCATCAGTGATATTTGTCTCTAGGTTTCTTTTTTTGTGACATCTTTGTCTGGTTTTGGTATCAGGGTGATGGTGGCCTCATAGAATGAGTTTGGGAGTGTTCCTCCCTCTGCTATATTTTGAAAGAGTTTGAGAAGGATAGCTGTTAGCTCTTCTCTAATGTTTGATAGAATTCGCCTCTGAAGCCATCTGGTCCTGGGCTTTTGTTTGTTGGAAGATTTTTAATCACAGTTTCAATTTCAGTGCTTGTGATTGGTCTGTTCATATTTTCTATTTCTTCCAGGTTCAGTCTCGGAAGGTTGTGCATTTCTAAGAATTTGTCCATTTCTTCCAGGTTGTCCATTTTATTGGCATACAGTTGCTTGTAGTAATCTCTCATGATCCTTTGTATTTCTGCAGTGTCAGTTGTTACTTCCCCTTTTTCGTTTCTAATTCTATTGATTTGAGTCTTCTCCCTCTTTTTCTTGATGAGTCTGGCTAATGGGTTATCAATTTTGTTTATCTTCTCAAAGAACCAGCTTTTAGTTTTATTGATCTTTGCTATCGTTTCCTTCATTTCTTTTTCATTTATTTCTGATCTGATCTTTATGATTTCTTTCCTTCTGCTAACTTTGGGGTTTTTTTGTTCTTCTTTCTCTAATTGCGTTAGGTGTAAGGTTAGGTTGTTTATTTGAGATGTTTCTTGTTTCTTCAGGTAGGCCTGTATTGCTATAAACTTCCCTCTTAGAACTGCTTTTGCTGCATCCCATAGGTTTTGGGTCATCGTGTTTTCATTTTCATTTGTTTCTAGGTATTTTTTGATTTCCTCTTTGATTTCTTCAGTGATCTCTTGGTTATTTAGTAGGGTATTGTTCAGCCTCCATGTGTTTGTATTTTTTACAGATTTTTTCCTATGATTGATATCTAGTCTCATAGCATTGTGTTTGGAAAAGATACTTGATATGATTTCAATTTTCTTAAATTTACGAAGGCTTGATTTATGACCCAGGATATGATCTATCCTGGAGAATGTTCCATGAGCACTTGAGAAAAGAGTTTATTCTGTTGTTTTTGGATGGAATGTCCTATAAATATCAATTAAGTCCATCTTGTTTAATGTATCATTTAAAGCTTGTGTTTCCTTATTTATTTTCATTTTGGATGATCTGTCCATTGGTGAAAGTGGGGTGTTAAAGTCCCTACTATGATTGTGTTACTGTTGATTTCCCCTTTTATGGCTGTTAGCATTTACCTTATATATTGAGGTGCTCCTATGTTGGGTGCATAAATATTTACAATTGTTTTATCTTCTTTTTCTTGGATTGATCCCTTGATCATTATGTAGTGTCCTTCTTTGTCTCTTATAATAGTCTTAATTTTAAAGTCTATTTTGTCTGATATGAGAAATGCTACTCCAGCTTTCTTTTGATTTCCATTTGCATGGAATATCTTTTTCCATCCCATTACTTTCAGTCTGTATGTGTCCCTAGTCTGAAGTGGGTCTCTTGTAGACAGCATATATATGAGTCTTGTTTTTGTATCCATTCAGCCAGTCTATGTCTTTTGGTTGGAGCATTTACATTTAAGGTAGTTATTGGTATGTGTGTTCCTATAACCATTTTCTTAATTGTTTTGGGTTTGGTATTGTAGGTCTTTTCCTTCTCTTGTGTTTCCTGCTTAGAGAAGTTCCTTTTGCATTTGTTGTAGAGCTGGTTTGGTGGTGCTGAATTCTCTTAGTTTTTGCTTCTTTGTAAAGGTTTTAATTTCTCTGTCGAATCTGAATGAGATCCTTATTAAGTAGAGTAATCTTGGTTGTAGATTTTTCCCTTTCATCACTTTAAGTATGTCCTGCCACTCCCTTCTGGCTTGCAGAGTTTCTGCTGAAAAATCAGCTGATAACCTTATGGGGACTCCCTTGTATGTTATTTGTTGCTTTTCCCTTGCTGCTTTTAATATTTTTTCTTTGTATTTAATTTTTGATAGTTTGATTAATGTGTCTTGGCGTGTTTCTCCTTGGATTTATCCTGTATAGGACTCTCTGCACTTCCTGGACTTGATTGCCTATTTCCTTTCCCATACTAGGGAATTTTTCAACTGTAATCTCTTCAAATATTTTCTCAGTCCCTTTTTTTTCCTCTTCTTCTTCTGGGACCCCTATAATTTGAATGTTGGTGCATTTAATGTTGTCCCAGAGGTCTCCGAGACTGTCCTTAATTCTTTTCATTCTTTTTTCTTTATTCTGCTCTGCGGTAGTTATTTCCACTATTTTATCTTCCAGGTCACTTATCTGTTCTTCTGCCTCAGTTTTCTGCTATTGATTCCTTCCAGAGAATTTTAAATTTCTTTTATTGTGTTGTTCTTCATTGTTTGTTTGCTCTTTAGTTCTTCTAGATCCTTGTTAAACATTTCTTGTATTTTCTCCATTCTATTTCCAAGCTTTTGGATCATCTTTACTATCATTACTCTGAATTCTTTTTCAGGTAGACTGCCTATTTCCTCTTCATTTGTTTGGTCTGGTGGGTTTTTACCTCGCTCCTTCATCTGCTGTGTATTTCTCTGTCTTCTCATTTTGCTTAACCTACTATGTTTGGGGTCTCCTTTTTGCAGTCTGCAGGTTCATACTTCCCGTTGTTTTTGGTGTCTGCTCCCAGTGGGTAAGGTTGGTTCAGAGGGTTGTGTAGGCTTCCTGGTGGAGGGGACTGGTGCCTGTGTTCTGGTGGATGAGTCTGGATCTTATCTTTCTGGTGGGCAGGACCGCATCCAGTGGTTGTTTTGGGGTGTCTGTGAGCTTATTATGATTTTAGGCAGCCTCTCTGCTAATGGCTGGGGTTGTGTTCCTATCTTGCTAGTTGTTTGGCATAGGGTGTCCAGCACTGTAGCTTGCTGGTCGTTGAGTGGAGCTGGGTCTTAGCGTTGAGATACAGATCTCTGGGAGAGCTTTTGCCATTTGATATTACATGGGGCCGGGAGGTCTCTGGTGGACCAATGTCCTGAAAAGGCTCTGGCCTGACACCCGGCTGGAGCACCAAGACCCTTAGCAGTCCTAATCTTCTCGAATCTTGAACACAAGGTTCAGAGCAACATTGGGATTCAGATAATCTGCTCAGGCCACCCCCTCCATGCGGGTTCCAAGAGAGCCTTCTCCAAGCCCCTGAGGATGGAGGTTTCTTCCAGGTCTGAAATGTTTTAGTCTTTCTTCCTCACCGCTCATCTGAATTTCACCTCTTCTTACAGACCTCATCCCAGTTTCTCCAGGAAGTCTTATCTGATTTCTCCAGGCTAGAGCAAATATCCTCCTTGTCTGCTAGTGTTGGAGGGTCTCCTGCAGAGGCGGGGGGCGGCTGTGGCTCACCGCGGGGACCAGGACACTCTAAAATTGCTATATTATGTTGATTAAAGGAATTTAATGTCATGGTAATACCTAATAGTATGACAAAATTGAATATTGCAATTGTCACGCAAAGAAAGAAAAATGCAACTCTAGTTGTTTCATACTTCTCCATTACTGGTGTCATCTTCCATTTTTATGATGCCTTTACTGGGAACCACATATCTTATTCAATTTTACCTTAAGGATAAATTGTATGGAGTTAGTAATAAAAAGCTACCATCAAACTGAGAGGAGATAATATACTAGGAATGTACTATCCTGGGAAGAATTTTCAGTTTGTATAGGTGACAAAAATATAATTTATGTTATTGTACTTAAGCAATTCCTATTATTTGGATTTTTCTGTCATGGAAGGAATATACAGTCCTTTTTTTTGACGTGCCATGAAATATGAGCTCTGATGTAACATTTATCCTTCAACTGCTAAATCATCTCTATTAGTTCGGGAGTTCGGGAGTGGAAGGGCTTGATCTTGGTTACTGGCCGTGTCCCCAACATCTACCGCTGGCACAGAGTAGGGCCTCAGTGATTATTCATTGAGTGCATTGATTCTCGGGTACTATACAGTTACGTGCATTTGTGTGGTACCCTATAGCTTTCAAAACATTTTTAGTTAGGATATCTCATTTGACTATAACAACAATTTCGTGAGAAAGTTAGGACAGATATTTTCTTCCAATGAATAAAACTGCAGTTCAAGTGGATTATGGAAGACCTAAGTTAGGAGGGTGTCGGGGTCATAATAACCTGTTGGTGTTTTATATTGATCATGAGCATTCTTTAAATGCTGCGCCTGTTGTCCTTTTGGTACTTCTGAAGTTTCTTTTTTCATTTGCACCCAAAGTCATCTTTCCTAACTCAAATTTTCTTGTCCATAGAACAAATTGGCCAGGAGATGTTGGAAAACCTCAGTCATGACAGAGAAAAGATACAGAGAGCACGTGAAAGAGTAAGTAGAAGTGCTACAATCTTTTCACAAATTCAGTAAATGAAAAGACAAAAAAAATAAATAAGTAAAAGGTCTTGGGCATGTGCATAGACAGTAACAATTACATTGGTGTAAGCATGTATAAAAATGGCTAGGGTGAAAGAAGGATATAGAGTGGGGGTGAGGGGAGTGTGGGATGGAGAAGGAATAAGCTGACTCTTTATGCCTCCATCCCAGAATGCCCCCAGGTAGATATTTTATTTAGTGCTATATCTAAGGAGAAGATCACTGAGGAGGATTTTGTGGTATGTCAGGTCTTTCAGAGCAAAAGCTAAAAGTATTGATCTCATCTTCCCTCAATTCATTTTGCTTCCATTTATATCTCTAGACCTGTGTGCATTCATAGGGTGGACATATTAATTAATTACCAGAAATAATTTAAACTTTGTCAGCCTGTGAGACATTTGCTTTTATATCCTGTTCAAGTATCCAATTTAAAGCTCCTGGGGTTATCTAGTATATGTAATTTTCTAAATCTAAGAATTTTCAGAGATAATGTAGGTGTCAAGAATGTATTTTAAAGTATTTAAGCATTTTTTTATGAATTGGATTTTCCATCATGAAAGAAAATTATTGTTTGCCAGTGCACTTTAAAAATAATCTAATTCCATGAAGTTTCATTTTGTTCTTTTTTTTTTTTTTTTAAACTTTGGGTTTATTTATTTATTTATTTATTTATTTATTTATTTATTTATTTATGGCTGTGTTGGGTCTTCGTTTCTGTGCGAGGGCTTTCTCTATTTGCGGCAAGTGGGGGCCACTCTTCATCGCGGTGCACGGGCCTCTTCACTATCACGGCCTCTCTTGTTGCGGAGCACAGGCTCCAGACGCGCAGGCTCAGTAATTGTGGCTCACGGGCCTAGTTGCTCTGCGGCATGTGGGATCCTCCCAGACCAGGGCTCGAACCCGTGTCCCCTGCATTGGCAGGCAGATTCTCAACCACTGCGCCACCAGGGAAGCCCTTTGTTCTGTTTTAATGCTGCTTTTCTCCTCCTAGCTTCGGGAAACAGATGCTAACTTGGGGAAAAGCTCCAGGGTTCTGACAGGGATGTTGAGAAGGTAAGAGCCAGGTAGGGACTTATCTTCCTCTCTTTCTCTTACTTTTTTTTAAGTATATTTTTCATCTCGTTGCAACTGGGCATTTTCCAGGCATGCAAGCTTCTGCTCTTAGTACCCTGTGTCAAGAACCTTTTGAAATGACAGAGCACTGATATTAACTCTTTTTTGGACAGGGACACACACTGAGTAACTTAGATTAGAGAGAAGGTTTGAGCTCGGGGGGTTACCTCAAGCTATGGAAAAAATTAGGGTTAAACATAAAGTATTTTTTCATAGCCTGAGGAAGGCCCCATGGCAGGAGCAGACTGATTTTATTTTCTATTTTGATAGCCTCCTTGCTGTAGAGGGAATGATGGCCTGCAGTATCAGGAGCACACTTGGTATTAGCTTTGCCCTCTGTTGCTTTGTTTTCATTTCTTTTTTAAAAGAGAGTCTGGGGAAACATTCTGACTTTATGTATACTTTAAAAAGATTTTTTAAATTTAAAGAATATCTGAATAATGTGAAGTCACATGTGCGAGCAAGCAAATGTTAATGTTTTATATGTGAAACTAACCTTTGATTGACGGAAGATATTTGGGAGACTATGTGAAAGTAAATGAATGCATGTAGGCAATAGTCTACGTTCTGTAATTTTGGAGGGGAGTGAGAAATGTTTTCATTGTTCCGAAAATTGGGGTCATTTTTGACTTAGGTATATTCAGCATGGAATTATTGCATTCAGAATCTACCAAATAAGACTATCATCTAGCATAACTTTCAGTTTGGAACTGTGGATAGAAATATGAATGAGCAATGTTGAGAATCACCTCTAGAATAGCTTAATTGGAATTTTAAAAAGAGAATCTTGTTTATCATTGATGCTATAGTGACAGCTATTTGAAAATAAGTAAAGTCTTCTCTGATCATGTATCCATATATAATAATTTGCTAAAAGTATGTTTGCTGCGTTAGAGATTGATTGCATAAGAATCAATCAAAGGTATGGTCACTTGGTCTTCTATAGACCAATGTAGCGATGTGATTTCTCTATCAGGCTAATCAGGAGCAAGGTTAAATTCCAGGGACACCTCCAACCCATGCTGACACAACTCCACATGCCCCTCCTTTTCCTACACCCACAGTCCCCAATTCAAAACCATAAACCACCAAATTCTCTGATTAGGGGTAATATGTAAACGACCTAGAAAAATTCAAAATCCACAGAGAAGTGGCGATTGAAAGGAATGCTTCAGTGCATATAAACAATAAAAAAGAAAAAAAGGGGAAAATTCTCTATTGCTTCCCTGGGAGGGCCCCTGCAATGTGAGCTGTAACGAATATTCTGCATATGTCTCCATTTTGTCAAATCTCATTAAAGAGTCCTCCCGCTTTATGTCAGTTGAGCTGTCCAGAAATCATTCATCATTTTTAGTGTAAAAAAAAATCATGTGGTTATTTAAATAATATCATATTAATGTTAAAGTTCAGCTGTCATTTAATGGTATGGCTTAATCAGCTGTAGCATTTAGGAAAAATAGTTTATCCAGGCTCTATGTGGCTTTCAGGTTGGCAGATTCAAATAAGGATTTATGGGTTTCTAAACCAACGTATTTCTGTCCACGTTTCTGCTTGATGTACCTCACCCTTTTATGCAGGACACTGCAGACAGTTATTTCAACAAATAACGCATCTCCTCATATTGTGTTTGAATAAGTTTGCAAGTCATTTAGAGAGGGTGAAGCACAAACCACTTCTGTAACCTTTGACTGGGCTTTCTTTAGAAAAATCATACTAACAGGGTTGTTTCATAAGCCTACAGAAGAAAATTACTCTGCTGAAATCTTCTTGGGGTTCTCTTTGTAGGCAAACTCAGTCAATCACTGACTCATCTCCTTTTGGGCTCTGTCTAGAGTATGAACAGAAATAAAAATCCCCAGATGGACATCACCTTGCTATGTCTGAGCCAAGGAAACTCTTAAGTCCACCCATGCACATTGGTAACTGTGTTTTTCACTAAGCACAACTGGGATCTTGGTATCAGCCAAGGTATCCAGGTACTTTTAATCAATGCTATAAACTGAGTCTTCGGGAACCAAATGTAGATGGTGGTTTTGGTTTAATTTCTAATTACTATCCCACATGATATATAATTTATTTTGGACTTGGGAAAAGGCAAAAATATTTTACCAACTTCTTCACTTCATTATTTTTTATTATTCCCTGGAAAAACAGTCTCTAGAAAGTGGAACCAGGGTTTATGTTTCTAATAGGAAGTCTTGTATTTACTGCTCTGATTTTGCTTCCGGTTACATCCCTCCCATTCGCATGGCACTCCCTTCCAGCACCAGTGGGGTTTTATTTCAGAAAGAGAAGTCACGTTATCTTACCAAAATTGCACAGCTATATCATGTGTCAACAGGTGCTTCTGGTTTAAGAAAAGTTACAATATTGAACAGTGTGCCCATCTGTATAAATGTATAAACGCATACAAGAAACGAATGTCCTCTTTGTTCAGGGTAGGTGTTTACCTGCATATAACATAAGCTTATTTATTTTCATATGATAAATTCTTTAGGACCGAAGATAGTTAAGTATTCTACAATATACCGAACCAAGGAATTATTTTATTTAAAAGAAAGACTGCTGATTATTCTTAATTTTTTAAACTTAGGTTGTTTTTAAATTTGTAAAATGAACAGGAATGGTATATCATGGTTCCTCATTTGAGTCATTTTGCTAATATTGATTAGTCTATTGTGTCTATTTCTTCTTTTCTTTTTTTCTCCTTATTCACTTCCTCAGTAAATATTTCATGCCTGAATACAAGGACTTGGGGCTCCTCAAATGAAATCAGTTTGGATCCTTGCCTTCAGAGTACTTCAGTCTAGTAGAGAATATGTGCATATAAAGTGGTGTAGGAATTCATAAAATTATCTAATTTTCAAGGAAGCTATGGAAGTTTCTACAAGTCCAGTTAATCCTTACTGATGATTAAAAAGGGTGCCAGGAAAACAAAGAACCAATAGAAAATATGATTTCAGTAGCTATACAACCAATAAGTTTGAAAAAAATAGAGAAATAGAAGATGACTTATGGAGTCATAAGTTTTGAAAGAAACTAAACTATGCAGAGAATATTGAGACATTTCTAGTGAGAGAGCAACTGATTCAACCTAAATAAATGTTCTTCATGTAACCGTACTATATCACCAAAAGAAAGAAAACAAAGGAAAAAAAACCAGTCCATTCAAAATTATATTAGTAAAACTTGACATCAGAATGCAGGTATAGCTGATTTCCTGAAAAGTAATTTTTCTGCTGTCTTGACATAAGATGAAGAGCTACTTGGGGACAAACTGTTCATTTCCTGACTCTGTAGACAGAGTTCGAAATGAAGTGGTATTCAGATAATAATGAAAATTGTCATGAAACAAATGACCATTCATGCAATGACGGGGGTCAAAAAAAAGGATTTTTCGTTGACTTCCACAAAATTCGACTGTCATAATGGGTTGTCTTTAAAGTGCCTCAAGTAGCACTGAGAGGCTTCAGTGTTGCTCTCCATATATATTTGCCTGTACGTGCATGTTGGTGTGTATATTTTTTCCTATACATTTGACTGGGAGGTCTTATTAGATCAAACAGTACCAGCAGGCAGTGGAAATGAAAACAGAAGTTTTCAAGATTTTCAGTCAGCAAACAAAGGACATCATGATTCTGTTTTCTTTTTCCCTCTGAAGAGTGAATAATTTATCAGTAATTGTATGTTTGTTTCTAAAAGTATCTAAAGGATTCCTTAGAAATGTAACAGAGTTATAATTTGAAATCTCCGTTGACATAAATTTGGAGGACATGTTACAAGTTTATGTTGGCCCATTGACCACATGTATATGCTGGCAAAAGGCTTATGAAAGGAAATGACATATGTAACATTTTTTAAAACACCTTTTCTGTATGATTATCTTAATATCAATTTTCTCTCTCGTGCACACTAGCAATATTTGCTACTAGTATTAGTATTTACACACACACACACACACACACACACAATACAGAATAGCAGAATTACACACACAATTGCAGAATGTTTCCTTGAAAAAGTGAATTCTGTTTATCCTTCCATCATGTATGTAGTAACTTTCTTAAATAGGTAGCTGTTGAGAGGTGTTTTGTAACTAATCTATAATATAAACAAAACAGATGGGATTAAATGAAGTTGATGCAGCTACCACTATTTATACATTTTTTAATTGCAATATAATTGATTTATTATATTAGTTTCAGGTGTACTATGTAGTGACTCAATATTTTTATACATTACAGAATGATTACCACAAATATAGTTACCATCTGTCACCATACAAAATTATTATAATATTATTGACTATGTTCTCCATGCTGTATATTATATCCACATAACTTACTTATTTTATAACTGGAATAACTTCATCCCCTTACTATTTAATACATGTATTTTTGTTAGAGCTACTTCTGAGCCCATCTGGGGAATAACTGCCACCTATCATTGTTATCACATTTTACATTTTAAACGTGGTTTTGTTGCTTTGGTAGGAAGACAGGTAAAAACATCTGGAAAACTTAAATGTACTGTCAGAATGATTCCTAAGGGTAAATATATCAGAAATACCAATGCAATTTCTATAAGCAATAGATATGTAATTTTTTTATTAAACAAACTTATTCTTAAAGAAATATGCTATGACTTTTAATCTTTAAAAATTCATCCCCGCCCCCCCCATTTTGCCCAGGAAACATTTTTTTATATTTTAATTGTTCTTATTATGACGTCTGAAAATTCAGCAGTAGAGAGTTTTCAAGACGTGTGAGAAAAATGTCCTTGAGAATTTACTCTCAATTTTTATGCACTGCAAAGTGTCTTACATTTATATTTTTCACTTTTTTTCTGGTTTCTGCTTTTCTCTCTTTATGTCATTTGTCTTTCTTGGCCTGTTTTTACTAGCTGTGAACATGGGTGGGCCCTGCCTTGAAATTAGTACAGCAAAATCTTAACCTCTAAGATATTCTTCAGTTTTTGTTTTTTTTTTTTTAATGAGGATCTTGAATCAGATGCGTATGTTTTGATTGATTGATTGATTGATTGATTTTGGCTGTGTTGGGTCTTCGTTTCTGTGCGAGGGCTTTCTCCAGTTGTGGCAAGCGGGGGCCACTCCTCATCGCGATGCGCGGGCCTCTCACCGTCGCGGCCTCTCTCGTTGCGGAGCACAGGCTCCAGACGCGCAGGCTCAGCAGCCGTGGCTCACGGGCCCAGCCGCTCCGCGGCATGTGGGATCCTCCCAGGCCAGGGCCCGAACCCGTGTCCCCTGCATTAGCAGGCATACTCCCAACCACTGCGCCACCAGGGAAGCCCCTATTCTTCAGTTTTTAATCAAGTGCTTATTCTTTCAGAACAAAATGATTCAGTTTGTTGTAGATTCTTTACACTTAACAGATTTAGGTTCTAAGCTTAGAATAATGCTACAAAGAGAAAATTATTTTTTAAAAACCTTGGTCCTTATTGTGTGAGTAACTTTATTACCATACACTTGACTCATTGCTTTCGTCCTATAACCCCTTCAAGGCTGACATGGGTGATGTTTTTACCAAATGAAAGAACAGCTTTGGATTTCTTTATATATGTTTCTTTTTAATAACACTCTTGTAACTTTAAACATAGAATTTTGATATTGTGTTAGACATTCGAATACAGCATCTAAAGTTATCTATCAATGATAACTCTACCAGCTGCCTTAGGTGTGTGTCTGACCCTAACCTTAGTTTACACACATCAGATCTAATCCTTAAGAGCCCTGTGGAGGAAGCATCATATCCCCATTTTACAGGTGAGAATAACAATGCTTAGTGAAGTAAACTATCCATAGTCATATACGTAGAAATGTACAGAATTAGACTATGAACTTAGCTGTCTCTTTTTTTTAAATTTATTTTATTTTATTTATTTTAAATTTTTTAATTTTATTTTTTTATACTGCAGGCTCTTATTAGTCATCCATTTTATACACATAACTGTATACATGTCAATCCCAATCTCCCAATTCATCCCACCACCACCGCCACCCCCCCCGCTTTCCCCCCTTGCTGTCCATACGTTTGTTCTCTACATCTGTGTCTCAATTTCTGCCCTGCAAACCAGTTCATCTGTACCATTTTCTAGATTCCACATATATGCATTAATATATGATATTTGTTTTTCTCTTTCTGACTTACTTCACTCTGTATGACGGTCTCTAGATCCATCCACGTCTCTACAAATGACCCAATTTCGTTCCTTTTTATGGCTGAGTAATATTCCATTGTATATATGTACCACATCTTCTTTATCCATTCGTCTGTTGATGGGCATTTAGGTTGCTTCCATGACTTGGTTATTGTAAATAGTGCTGCAGTGAACATTGGGGTGCATGTGTCTTTTTGAATTATGGTTTTCTCTGGGTATATGCCCAGTAGTGGGATTCCTGAGTCATATGGTAGTTCCATTTTTAGTTTTTTAAGGAACCTCCATACTGTTCTCCATAGTGGCTGTATCAATTTACATTCCTACCAACAGTGCAAGAGGGTTCCCTTTTCTCTACACCCTCTCCAGCATTTGTTGTTTGTAGATTTTCTGATGATGCCCATTCTAACTTGTGTGAGGTGATACCTCATTGTAGTTTTGATTTGCATTTCTCTAATAATAGTGATGTTGAGCAGCTTTTCATGTGCTTCTTGGCCATCTGTATGTCTTCTTTGGGAAATGTCTATTTAGGTCTTCTGCCCATTTTTGGATTGGGTTCTTTGTTTTTTTAATATTGAGCTGCATGAGCTGTTTACGTATTTTGGAGATTAATCCTTTTTCCGTTGATTCGTTTGCAAATATTTTCTCCCATTTTGAGGATTGTCTTTTCATCTTGTTTATGGTTTCCTTTGCTGTGCAAAAGCTTTGAAGTTTCATTAGGTCCCATTTGTTTATTTTTGTTTTTATTTCCATTACTCTAGGAGGTGGATCACAAAAGATCTTGTTGTGATTTATGTCAAAGAATGTTCTTCCTAAGTTTTCCTCTAAGAGTTTTATAGTGTCTGGTCTTACATTTAGGTCTCTAATCCATTTTGAGTTTATTTTTGTGTATGGTGTTAGGGAGTGTTCTAATTTCATTCTTTTACATGTAGCTGTCCAGTTTTCCCAGCACCACTTATTGAAGAGGCTGTCTTTTCTGCATTGTATATCCTTGCCTCCTTAGTCATAGATTAGTTGACCATAGGTGCGTGGGTTTGTCTCTGGGCTTTCTATCTTGTTGCATTGATCTGTATTTCTGTTTTTGTGCCAGTACCATATTGTCTTGATTACTGTAGCTTTGTAGTATAGTCTGAAGTCAGGGAGTCTGATTACTCCAGCTCCGTTTTTTTTTCCCTCAAGACCGCTTTGGCTATTCGGGGTCTTTTGTGTCTCCATGCAAATTTTAAGGTTTTTTGTTCTAATTCCGTAAAAAGTGCCATTGGTAATTTGATAAGGATTGCATTGAATCTGTAGATTGCTTTGGGTAGTATAGTCATTTTCACAATATTGATTCTTCCAATCCGAGAACGTGGTATATCTCTCCATCTGTTGGTATCATCTTTAATTTCTTTCATCAATGTCTTATAGTTTTCTGCATACAGGTCTTTTGTCTCCCTAGGTAGGTTTATTCCTAGGTATTTTATTCTTTTTGTTGCAGTGGTAAATGAGAGTGTTTCCTTAATTTCTCTTTCAGATTTTTCATCATTAGTGTATAAGAATGCAAGAGATTTCTGTGCATTAATTTTGTATCCTGCAACTTTACCAAATTCATTGATTAGCTGTAGTAGTTTTCTGATTAGCTCTAGACAGTTTTACTTCTTCTTTTCCAATTTGTATTCCTTTTATTTCTTTTTCTTCTGATTGCTGTGGCTAGGACTTCCAAAACTATGTTGAATAATAGTGGTGAGAGTTGACATCCTTGTCTTGTTCCTGATCTTAGAGGAAATGCTTTCAGTTTTTCACCATTGAGAATGATGTTTGCTGTGGGTTTGTCGTATATGGCCTTTATTATGTTGAGGTAGGTTCCCTCTGTGCCCACTTTCTGGAGAGTTTTTATCATAAATGAGTGTTGAATTTTGTTAAAAGCTTTTTCTGCATCTATTGAGACGATCATATGGTTTTTATTCTTCAGTTTGTTAATATGGTATATCACATTGATTGATTTGCATATATTGAAGAATCCCTGCATCCTTGGGATAAATCCCACCTGATCATGGTGTATGATCCTATTAATGTGTTGTTGGATTCTGTTTGCTAGTATTTTGTTAAGGAATTTTGCATCTATATTCATCAGTGATATTGGTCTGTAATTTTCTTTTTTTGTAGTATCTTTTTCTGGTCTTGGTATCAGGGTGATGGTGACCTCATAGAATGAGTTTGGGAGTGCTCCTTCCTCTGCAATTTTTTGGAAGAGTTTGAGAAGGATGGGTGTTAGCTCTTCTCTAAATGTTTGATAGAATTCACCTGTGAAGCCATCTGGTCCTGGACTTTTGTTTGTTGGAAGATTTTTAATCACAGTTTCAGTTTCGTTACTTGTGATTGGTCTGTTCATATTTTCTATTTCTTCCTGGTTCAGTCTTGGGAGGTTATACCTTTCTAAGAATTTGTCCATTTCTTCCAGGTTGTCCATTTTATTGTCATAGAGTTGCTTGTAGTAGTCTCTTAGGATGCTTTGTATTTTTGCGGTGTCTGTTGTAACTTCTTTTTCATTTCTAATTTTATTGATTTGAGTCCTCTCCCTCTTTTTCTTGATGAGTGTGGCTAATGGTTTATCAATTTCGTTTATCTTCTCAAAGAACCAGCTTTTAGTTTTATTGATCTTTGCTATTGTTTTCTTTGTTTCTATTTCATTTATTTCTGCTCTGATCTTGATGATTTCTTTCCTTCTGCTAACTTGGGTTTTGTTTGTTTTTCTTTCTCTAGTTCCTTTAGGTGTAAGGTTAGATTGTTTATTTGAGATTTTTCTTGTTTCTTGAGGTACGCTTGTATAGCTGTAAACCTCCCTCTTAGAACTGCTTTTGCCACATCCCATAGGTTTTGGATTGTCTTGCTTTCATTGTCGTTTGTCTCTAGGTATTTTTTTATTTCCTCTTTGATTTCTTCAGTGATCTCTTAGTTATTTAGTAACGTATTGTTTAGCCTCCATGTGTTTGTGCTTTTTACGTTTTTTTCCCTGTAATTGATTTCTTTTTTTTTTTTTTTTTTAATTTTTATTTATTCATTTATTTATTTATTCATTCATTTATGGCTGTGTTGGGTCTTCGTTTCCGTGCAAGGGCTTTCTCTAGTTGTGGCAAGTGGGGGCCACTCTTTCATCACGGTGCGCGGGCCTCTCACTGTTGCGGCTTCTCTTGTTGCAGAGCACAAGCTCCAGACGCGCAGGCTCAGTAATTGTGGCTCACGGGCGTAGTTGCTCCGTGGCATGTGGGATCTTCCCGGACCAGGGCTCGAACCCGTGTCCCCTGCATTGGCAGGCAGATTCTCAACCACTGCGCCACCAGGGAAGCCCTGTAATTGATTTCTAATCTCATAGTGTTGTGGTCAGAAAAGATGCTTGGTATGATTCAATTTTCTTAAAAATACTGAGGCTTGATTTGTGACCCAAGATGTGATCTTTCCTGGAGAATGTTCCGTGCACACTTGAGAAGTGTAATCTGCTGTTTTTGGATGGAATGTCCTATAAATATCAATTAAATCTATCTGGTCTATTGTGTCATTTAAAGTTTCTGTTTCCTTATTTATTTTCATTTTGGATGATCTGTCCATTGGTGTAAGTGAGGTGTTAATGTCCCCGACTATTATTGTGTTACTGTCAATTTCCTCTTTTATAGCTGTTAGCAGTTGCCTTATGTATTGAGGTACTCCTATGTTGGGTGCATATATATTTGTAATTGTTATATCTTCTTCTTGGATTGTTCCCTTGATCATTATGTAGTGTCCTTCCTTGTCTCTTGTAACATTCTTTATTTTAAAGTCTATTTTACCTGATATGAGTATTGCTACTCCCGCTTTCTTTTGATTTCCATTTGCATGGAATATCTTTTTCCATCCTCTCACTTTCAGTCTGTATGTGTGCCTAGGTCTGAAGTGGGTCTCTTGTAGACAGCATATATATGGGTCTTGTTTTTGTTTCCATTCAGCGAGCCTGTGTCTTTTGGTTGGAGCGTTTAATCCATTCACGTTTAAGGTAATTATCGATAGGTATGTTCCTATTATCATTTTCCTAATTGTTCTGGGTTTGTTTTTGTAGGTCCTTTTCTTCTCTTGTGTTTCCCACTTTGAGAAGTTCCTTTAGCATTTGTTGTAGAGCTGGTTTGGTGGTGCTGAATTCTCTTAGCTTTTGCTTGTCTGTAAAGCTTTTGATTTCTCCATCGAATCTGAATGAGATCCTTGCTGGGTAGAGTAATCTTGGTTGTAGTTTCTTCCCTTTCATCACTTTAAGTATATTATGCCACTCCCTTCTGGCTTGTAGAGTTTCTGCTGAGAAATCAGCTGTTAACCTTATGAGACTTCCCTTGTATGTTATATGTCATTTTTCCCTTGCTGCTTTCAATAATTTTTCTTTGTCTTTAATTTTTGCCAATTTGATTACTGTGTGTCTCAGCGTGTTTCTCCTTGGGTTTATCCTGCCTGGGACTCTCTGCGCTTCCTGGACTTGGGTGGCTATTTCCTTTCCCATGTTAGGGAAGTTTTCAATTATAATCTCTTCAAATATTTTCTCTGGTCCTTTCTCTCTCTCTTCTCCTTCTGGGACCCCTATAATGCGAATGTTGTTGCGTTTAATGTTGTCCCAGAGGTTTCTTAGGCTGTCTTCATTTCTTTTCATTCTTTTTTTCTTTATTCTGTTCTGCAGCAGTGAATTCCACTAGGAATTCTTCCAGGTCACTTATCCGTTCTTCTGCCTCAGTTATTCTGCTATTGATTCCTTCTAGTGTAGTTTTCATTTCAGTTATTGTATTGTTCAGCTCTGTTTGTTTGTTCTTTAATTCTTCTAGATCTTTGTTAAACATTTCTTGGCATCTTCTCAATCTTTGCCTCCATTCTTTTTCTGAGGTCCTGGGTCATCTTCACTATCATTATTCTGAATTCTTTTTCTGGAAGGTTGCCTATCTCCACTCCATTTAGTTGTTTTTCCTGGGGTTTTACCTTGTTCCTTCATCTGGTACATAGCCCTCTGCCTTTTCATCTTGTCTATCTTTCTGTGAATGTGGTTTTTGTTCCACCAGCTGCAGGATTGTAGTTCTTCTTGCTTCTGCTATCTGCCCTCTGGTGGATGAGGCTATCAAAGAGGCTTGTGGAAGTTTCCTGATGGGAGGGACTGGTGGTGGGTAGAGCTGGCTGTTGCTTTGGTGGGCAGAGCTCAGTAAAACTTTAATCCACTTGTCTACTGATGGGTGGGGCTGGGTCCCCTCCCTGTTGCTTGTTTGGCCTGAGGCGACCCAACACTGGAGCCTACCCGGGCTCTTTGGTGGGGCTAATGGCAGACTCGGGGAGGGCTCACGCCAAGGAGTACTTCCCAGAACTTCTGCTGCCAGTGTCCTTGTCCTCACTGTGAGACAGAGCCACCCCCTGCCTCTGCAGGAGACCCTCCAACACTAGCAGGTTGGTCTGATTCAGTCTCTGTGAGGTCACTGCTCCTTCCCCTGGGTCCCATTGCGCACACTACTTTGTGTGTGCCCTCCAAGAGTGGAGTCTCTGTTTCCCCCAGTCCTGTCGAAGTCCTGCAATCAAACCCCACTACGCTTCAAAGTCTGATTCTCTAGGAATTCCTCCTCCCGTTGCCGGACCCCCAGGTTGGGAAGCCTGACGTGGGGCTCAGAACCTTCACTCCAGTGGGTGGACTTCTGTGGTATAAGTGTTCTCCAGTTTGTGAGTCACCCACCCAGCAGTTATGGGATTTGATTTTATTGTGATTGTGCCCCTCCTGCCATCTCATTGTGGCTTCTCCTTTGTCTTTGGATGTGGGGTATCTTTTTTGGTGAGTTCCAGTGTCTTCCTGTCAATGATTGTTCAGCAGTTAGTTGTGATTCCAGTGCTCTCGCAAGAGGGAGTGAGAGCACATCCTTCTACTCCACCATCTTGAACCAATCTTCTTTAATTTATTTTATTTATTTATTTTTGTCTGTGTTGGGTCTTCATTGCTGTGCACAGGCTTTCTCTAGTTGTGATGAGCGGGGGCTACTCTTTGTTGCAGTGCATGGGCCTCTCACTGTGGTGGCTTCTCTTGTTGCGGAGCATGGGCTCCAGGTGCGCGGGCTTCAGCAGTTGTGGTACGCAGGCTCAGTAGTTGTGGCTCACGGGCTCTAGAGTGCTGGCTCAGCAGTTGTGGCACACGGGCTTAGTTGCTCCGCGGCATGTGGGATCTTCCTGGACCAGGGCTCGAACCCGTGTCCCCTGCATTGGCAGGCAGATTCCCAACCACTGCGCCACCAGGGAAGCCCTAGCTGTCTCTTTTGAATGCACTACACCAAAGGTTCTCAGAGTCAGTTTTCACTAACTAGTAGTGAAATGAGAAGAGTTAAAACAAACTAGTGAGTTTTCATTATGCAGATTGTTACTGTTATCTGCTCTCTTTGTCATGATTCCATTTCTTCTGTAAAATAATTGTGGTAGTCAACTGTTTCCTTAAAATAGTTGATTGTTACAGCAAATGGAAAAGGAAATCCTTGGAAGGACTGAACATTAGCAATCAGTTCTCCCACCTTCCCCCCTTTCCCCACAGTTTACTGGTCTGGGAAATTCAGAATTTTAGGAGCCATTATTCTACACCACACTCTATCTTTTAATTACAAAAACCACTGCTACATATGCACTCACCGATACCCCCTAGGTAGCAGTCACTGTTCTAGACACTTGCTATACATTATCTTGTTTCATCTTCATGATATCTCTGTAAGGCAGATACCATTACTCCCATTTTAAGAAATAAGGAACTTCTGTTAAATATTATCCAGCTCTGTAGAAGCGGTCTGCCTCCAGAGACTGTTTTTCCTAGTGTGCTGGACTGTTACCCTTCTTCTATGGAGAATTAGTAGCCTCACAGAGAGTCAGACAACCATTCTGGATGGTTCTTGAAAACAATGAACAAATCCTTACTACATCCCACTATTTGGGATCGGCTGAAGGTACTGGGTCTGGTTTGTGTAGACATGGAAGCTGCTGTGTACCAGTGGAGTCCCCTTTGAGCGTGTTTTTAAAGAGTCCTTTAGAATCACTTTATTTTTGAGCCTAGACTGTGTGACATTAATCAGAACCAACAGCAACGTGTGGGGGTGAGTCTAGCGTCTTCCTTACCTCCAGTGCTTGACAAGTATCATTATTAGCAAATTTTATTTTTATGTGTAATTTTGTATCACCTGGAGCCTTATCCTCATTGGAGAAAACAATCCCAGTTTTGTTTGATTATTCACAATGAAATTTCTGTATATTTATCAAGAGGCATATGGTTTAGTGAGTAAGAGGTAGGCTCTGGAGTCACGCTGGTTCTGCCACTTTCTAGCTATTAACTTTTGGCAAGAATCTCACTCTCTATACCTCAGTTTCCCTGTCTGTAAAATGGAGATGACAATAGTCCCTACCTCATAAATTCTTATGAGGGTTAAGTGAGTCCATACATGCAAAGTACACACAAAAGTGTCTGGTACATAATAAAGTTTAAATAAATGTTGAATATGATCGTCATCGTTGCTTAAAAAAATAATAATAATAAAGCCTGGGAGCAAAGACTAAAATCAAAATGTTAATTAATTTCTTGTAGCTGATGAATTTTAAACGGATGTTTTTAAATTTTCTTTTTTTCTCATTCCAAGATTTCCCTAGTAATTTTTATAAAATCTAAAATTAATAATAATAATAAAAATAAAATCCCATCCTTTCCTTATGTCCCTGTAGTGGTGCCACCGCTCTCCCTCTCTACTCTGTGACCCCCACTCAGCAACACAGCTTGAACTGCCCCAGAGTACTCGAGTGCTGCCAAGAGCAGAGAGATCCTTCAAGCTCAGTCCTTCCCAAATGAGAGTCCTTCCTCTCACTGGACAGTTTAGGGAGGGGAGCCTCCTAGTCGGTCTCTGACTCTTCTTCCCCTTGTATGCCCTTCTAAATATTACTGGCCAATTTATCTTCCAAAGTGCAAAACTAGTACTGTTTCCTTCCTGCTTAGAAACCTCCCGAGGTTCCCCATTGCCTGCTGACATGTGTCCTCCTCAGTCTAATCCCCAAGGCCTTCCAGTGAGTATTCTAGCCTTATTTGCTGCTACTCCCTCTGGATAGACCCTTTGTCCCTACTAAAATTAACTACTTCCCATCTCCAAAGCCCACCTTCACTTTTCACTAATTCTGTACCTTTGCTTTTTCTCATACTTTTACCTGGAATATTCTCCTTGTCTTACCTGTGTTAGTCAGGAATCTTCTGGATGCAAGTGACAGAAACCCAGATCCGACTGGCTATAAACAAAAGAAGGAAATAACTGCCACATGTAACTAGATAGTTCAAGGGCAGAAGCAACTTCAAACACAGTGGAGTCTAAGGGTTCAAACAATCTAAGGGTCATCACAGCTGGGTGTTGCTCCTTCCTTCTCTCATCTCAGCTTTCTTATATGTGGTTCCGTCCTTCATCAGGGTTTCTCCTTGTGGAGACAAAGCTATTGCCAGCCCTTTCAGTGACACCTATTGAATCTAGCCATTTTGTTCCCCCGAAAAGTCATATAGCATGGAGTCTTATTGGTGCCGGGTGCCTCTGGTTGCATAAAATCCCATTAATCTGTGATCTGATGTTTTAGACCTGGAACCTCATGCAGCGAATGGACACACGGACTGAGAGCAGTTACCTCAGAAAAATCCAGGGCTTTTACTAAAAAGGGGAATAAATCCTGGGTGGGCAAAAGCAACAGATGTTATCTTCAGAATGTTTCATGTGAACTTTTATCCCTTCTCTGGCTCTCAGGTGAACTACCCCTCTCTTCATCAAGCCTTCATCAGTCTCCCAGCCAGAAACAAACTGTCTTTGCTCTGATCCTTCAGGGTAGTTTGTATTTCTCACAAGACTCTAACATCTTCTGCTTTGCATTGTGTACATTGTAGTTAGTTATTAACGACCAAGTCTTCATTTTCTTCTAGACCTTTTTTGTCCCCTCCCTCATCCCCCAAGGGACTTTATATGGTTCCCCACAATATTGTGCAACCAGCTGAAATAAATAGGGGAGGATATCCAAGTAAAAGAGAAAACAAAGCCAGGAATCACTTTACTCCCCCCAAAGCATGGACTGTCAACAAATGCCTGTGCAGATATCCAGACAGGTGGAAAATGTCCTACCTGAAAGCAAATCAGGAGACACAATCAGAGGGCCCACGGTGTTAGATAAAATGAAAGTAACCTTTAGTTGAGGTCAAGCATAGCCTTTCATGCTGCTGAGACAGGCCTTGATAGACTGGTTACTGGGAGGGGGTGACAGTTCTCGTGTCAGATCCCTGCCCGGAGGAGAATGAGGAGTTTCTCTGAGACCAGTTGTCTTAAGGGTCCTCAGGTCTGGAATGTAAGCCACTGGCGGTCAGCAGCTTCATTGCATTTAGCACGGGGCCAAGCTCCCCCGGTGCCAAGCTCCCCCGGCCTGGGCCTGGTCAATGAATGGTCTTTGGAAGAATGGCTAAGAACAGTTTCAAAGCTGCTGTCTAGGTTCTTGGATGTAATTTAGTTGAAACCCCTTGGCTGCAATGTAAACATGTTCTTTCAAAGATAAAATAAGTAACTTAACAATAACAGAATATTTTTGTCCATTATTTAATCACAATAGAAAAACATCTTATATTTTCCTTGGTTGTGAGCCACAGTTTGAGCTAATTCACGAATTACCTTTCTTTTATGATTTTCCCTTTTTTCCCCAGGAAACATGCCATCCTTTAACGCAATGTAGAATACGAAGGGTGCACGTCACCTTCACCATCAACACTTCCTTTGAATGCAGCCTTGAGCTCTTAATTGGAAGCAGGGAGCCCTAGGCCTTCCTTATAAACAAGTAATGGAGCCCTCGACCCCCCTTGTAAAGGGCTGTTTATTAACATATACCATCACCAAACAACATTTTACAGTTCCATGCCCGCACACCGTTACACCACTGTCTGCTCCATGGTAAGCTGAGGGAGGCCTTTGGCCATCTGTTTCATTAAATACCAGAGGCAGTGAACGGTATCTGAACTTTATAAAGCAAGTGTCCGGGCCTCCCGCTTCACCAGTCTCCCCCTTCCTCTTCTGCTGCCACTGCTGCCGCCACTACCACCGCCGCCGCCGCCATATTTTTTTTGTTTGAACGCTCACATTGTAAATTAGTGTATTCACACATCAATTTTAAAAGGCTCACTGTGTTATAAGATGGGACAAAGCGAGCTCAGTAACAGCTCGTGCACAGTGCAGGTGGTCGAGCTAGCTGCTCCCTAGATCAAAAGTCAAACAACTGTGAATCTTCTTTTGAAAGTGCAGTTAGGGAGACAAGGCGAGGCTTATCTGCACAAACAAGAACGAGTTATAGATATACATCGCAAATGCAGGAGGACAAAAAGGGGTTTCATAATCTTGCAGGATAAGAAAACCTTCTAATGCTGACAATTCTGAGGGCATCTCTGGAACATGTAGCCACTTCTTTTTTTCTTTCTTTCTTTTTTCTTTTTCTTTTTTTTTTGTAAAATTAGTCTTTTGTTGTGTGGCAATTGGTAATTATTATTTATGCTTTGGTGCTGTTCCTAAAGTAGCTAAGATTTTTTTTTAAGCCACCTTGGGGGCAGGAAATAGCTCCCCTTTCATGGTTGTATTTTATTTTTCAGCAGCATTTAAGGACAGACTCCTATTTATACCACACAAGCAGTTTTGTCTGTTGTAAACAAAGTAAGTGGCTGGGAATTGTGCTTTCCCAGAAATGTTTTCCAGGGAAGCCATAATAAGAAACAACTGTGTACATCTTGAGATTTTTTTTTTGTCATCTAGGTATTAAGAAAGAATTCTTTGCATTCATGGAAACAGAAAAGAAAGAAAACACTGTTTATAAAGAAAGATATTCAATATCCAGAAGTGTAATTAAAATATTTCTTAAACTGCAAAAGTTGGCCACCTTACTAGTATTAATTGAAGTTGTTTTCTTTTCTTTTTTTTTAATTATCTCTAACATTTTTTGACAAGGTAGTAGCTGAAATGACAGGAGGCGTTTTCTTTTTTTAACCTCAATATCCTATTTAAAAAGTTAGTGGCTTCTTTTGTAAAATATGTGAAGAGCTTTGGAACTGAAGTATGAATATCAACGGGAAAAATGCAACAATGGTAAATTTTATGAAAAATTTTAAAAGAACATTGAAGAGGCTTAGAATTATGAAAGAACAGCATAGTTTCTTATGCAATTATAGTTTACATAGGAAAAAGCCACTCTACTTTCCATCTACTGATATCTTAATGATTTCATGATGAAAAATTAAAAACCTATCAGCTTTTTAATTCTCAAATCAGTCAAAGGTGTCTGAATCAGGTCCCCAAGTACTTTCATAAAACCATGCTCTCTGTCTCAGGGCGTTAAGGCAGTGGTCCCTCTCCTGGGGTGGGTTTCACAGAGTCTCTGAACCACTGGAGTTTCCTGAAAATATTTGTGTATGTGTGTATGTGCATCATTCTGAGAGTTTTCCATAAAATTTTCTAAATAGTCCACAACCAACTCCAAAAAAATTGAGAAATGAGATATTGTCACAAAACTGTGTACAATGTCTTGGCTAAAAACCATTTAATTACTTTGATATTCTGGCTTATTTGAAATGTATTTGGTCTACAAGAAACACTTACTTTGAATTTTCTACAAAGTTTAACAAGAAACTTTTCAGGGATGCTTTCTTTGGGAAATCAGATCATTTATCAAAATTAAGTCCTTAAAGACAGTCAGAACAAGTGAAATATATATAGGGCCTTATAGTTTGTAAGGCACATTCACATATATTATTTCATTTAATGTAACCTTCATAAGAAGTCTGTGATTTGGTATCGTCATTATTATCCTTATGTTATAGATAATTGAGACCTACAAAAGTTGAGTCTTGCCCAAGGCCATCCCACCAAGATGGAGCAAATTTGGACCAATACCCTGGTATTAGCCTCAGAAACCATGTTTTTAGCAGCCTCTTCACAGCAATATCCTCAGCAGCATCTTCTTCAACAGCAAATATTTAATGTTTACTGTGTCAAAGGGAATCCGTTAGTCATCAGAGATTCAACAAACTCAGAACTCTACTCCTAGGTACCTTAATATTTTTAAGAAACAACAATACATAGTAACTTGCGCTGTATGATCAGTGAGAGATAAAATGGTAAGCGGGAACAAGAAGAAAAAATCCCTGGGGCCCACGGTCAGGTAAGACTTTATAGAGGAGATGGCAGGTACCTGGCCTGAAAGTTACTGCCTGATTCTTAAGCCACACATGGGGTAATGCCGCTTCCCTTTTTATGGCAGCCTCAAGGTAATAACTTCCAGCAGCAGAATTTGAATTGGGGGCAGGAGGATGTGTTAGAAACATCTATTTGGCCACAACTGTGTTGAGGGTATATAGGAAGTTAACAACTTGTAACTGCATCTGCTTATAAAGTAAATATGATCCAAAGTCTTCTTGAGAATTTTTTTTAAATTGCAGTGGAGTTTAAGATTTTCTTCAAATAAGTAAGAAAGGCTTGAAGTCACCTCAGTAGTTCTAATTATAAACAAATATGAAAAACCTTTTCACACATTTTATTTACCCCAATTTTAGAAAGATACTGAGAACTTTCATACCCTTGACTAAAATTATGTATTTATAAAATTTTATAGTCTTTGAAATTATACTGCATATTAACTATACCTTCTATACGTGTGATTGGTGAATAGACGCAAAGAATGTTGGCAGAGTACATGAACTATTGTATTGTGGCACGTTAATTAGTTGATAAGTGTATCACTTTAAAACACTGAATTTTTTCGTATATTCCAGTTAAATCTTTCTCATCAAATGCGTTTATGGAGGTTTAGTTAGTAGCAAACTTGCCCAGCCAATAAAGAAAAGCATTTATTTTCTGTTCTGTATATGTGATCTGAAGCCATAGCCTTTAGGTCTTTTAATCTGTCTGTTCAAGGCCAAGCTATTTATATGGATAATTTTTAAAGCTTCTGTATAAAGAAAACAAGAACATTTTATTTATTCACTGGGGTTTTTATGTGCCTTGAAATTGCATAGATAAAGTATTTTCTGGCTCATGGATCTAGAGGAGATAAAAGGTCTCCTATTTTATAAGGCTTTATGTAAGCTTTTCAAATGTACAGTTTTCTTATGACTAGAATTTTTTAAATAAAACATTATTTCACTATTACAATTGGAGTTTAATGTGGGCATCTTTTTCCTTCCCTGAATTGCATGTTAAATTATGTGTTTAATTTTATTGCATTTTTACCTCCTGGATTTTGATAATTCTCATGTTGGAGAAATTAATTTACCAATCCTCATTTTTAGTATTGGGCAACTATTTAATATGACTAGGAGTGGAAAACCCAAAAATCAGATTTAAGAGGCAGAGTGAAAGATATAACTTACTTTTGCAACATATTGGTCTGAGGATGAAAAATTATTTACCTCCCGCTCCTTAAGAATTTTTGCTGAGGCTGGTAGACTGAAAAGGAAAAGAAGAGGCTTTTTTTTTTTTTTAACTCTGGGGCAACTGGATTCAGACCAGATTCTAGGTGAACATTAGCTGCTGTTAGCTCTGCCATGTCAGGGCCAAGAAACAGCTTTCCCTGGCTGGAGCATTCCCAAGCTATCATGGCCATCAGACAGGTGGGGAATAAATATTGTAGAATGGTGGGACATTTGAAGAGCAAGCTCCTGATCCCCAGGACTCAATTTGGACAAGCTTCAGTTGGAGCACACAGGTGTTCCTGGGAGGAACTGTCCTCAGGTGGCTGGGGGTGGGCCATGCTTTCACACACATAAAAAGCCCCCTTTCCCTCTGCCCGCAGGAAAATTAGAATTAACTACAGCGTTCTCTTTTGAAATGGAAAAAGAGAAATAAAAATATGGTACCAGGTTCTGGCTCCGACTGGATTTCCATGGAGCGTGTAATCTATGATGAATGATGAGAATTCTGGAAGCAAAGCATCCTTGCAGTTTTTAACATTGGAGATGCCATAAAAACTGAATGAATGCAAATAATCTTTTTACCCATGGCTGTACCTACATAAGATGGAGTAGTCTTTCCTTCTGCTATTCATTTGTTCATTCACCGTATATTTCATGAGCACTTGCAATTTTCTAAACACTAGGCTAAGTGCTGGGCATAGAGTATAAGACAGAAAAAGGCCCTGCCCTCCAGGGACTTAGCCTAAATTGTAGTAATAGTAATTGGTTGGAACATGAAAATGAACCTGAATAGTCTTTGGGAAACTGTGCATTGAAAGTACTTGCTGGCGTCAGAAAGATTTTTTTTTTTCTGTAATGCCACCACATTGAGGATATGACTAACATTTTATTTGGGGGGTCATTCTTTTTAAATCAACTTTTGCTATAAAACATAAAATAGAAATATTAAAGAAAAATTTTTAAAGAAAAAAGTTGTTTTTAATCCCTCTTCCTTGAAACAAGCTACTCTGTTGATACAAGTATTTCCCTCTAGTCTTTCCGTCATGATCCATGTATAATGTTATATTGCTCTTCTCACTTAATATTGTATCTTAAATGTATTTCTAAATTTCCACATCTTCATGACTATATTTTTCCTAGTTAAAAATTTTTCTAATGAAAGTTTTAACAAA
The DNA here is from genome assembly GCF_949987535.1 of Balaenoptera acutorostrata. Lineage (NCBI taxonomy): Eukaryota > Metazoa > Chordata > Mammalia > Artiodactyla > Balaenopteridae > Balaenoptera > Balaenoptera acutorostrata. Next base: position 17,848,766 of record NC_080079.1, on the reverse strand, counting down.
CCTCGTATTTTGTAAAAAAAAAAAAAAAAAGAAAAAGAAAGAAGAGAAACAAGTATCAAGAAATAGGAGGAAAGTAGTCCATAATCACACTGACGAAAGGTAGCACCAAAATCACACTGGTGAAAGGTAGCATATTTCATTCCAGTATTTTTCTCTGTAAATATTAATTCCACTGCTGGTTCTATGAAATCTCTTCTTTATCTCACCCATCACTTCATCTTTTACCCTTTTATCTTTTTTAAATATCACAGGTTTTACTTTACAGTTTTCTGCCTTTCACTTTATAAAGGCTATATATACTCTTACTGTTTTTATTGAAGATTCCAAACAATCTTCAAAAACATGTATAGGTTTCTTTATCACATAATTTTCAGAATTGCGTTCTTCCTCTGAATCTTTAGGATGTCATTTCCTTTTCTTTGTTCTATAGGATCTTTTTTGGCACTGTCTTCATGTTGTTTTGCATTTTTATTTGGTTTGGTTAGTTTTTAATACCTCTTCTTGGATCTGCAAATGGATGGCAACTTTATATGATCAACTCTGTCGAGAGATAGCCCTCTGTCTCCAGACTGTCTTCATGGGAAGGAAATGGGGCTTCTTCCTTCCCCCACTCCTTGATTCTGGCATGAAAAATGTCCAACCCTTGTGTGTACAACTGTCATCTCCTTCACATGTTTACCCTCCACCACTGCATGCAAACACACTTTACTTATGAAGACCACACTTCCCAGGATTCACCATACCTTCCTTGCCTATCACTACCCAGTATTGATTTATTGTTTTCCTGGGAACTGTCATTTCTTACTGGCTATAGAAAAGAAATAAGATGAGGAGTGTGGAAAAGGAGGAGTGACTACAGCAGTCCACATGCCTCCTAAGTGGCAGCATCCACTCATAAGAGAAGCAGATACTTGGTTTCTAGTTGTAACAGAACTCACATCTTTTACCTAGTAGCAGACTTTGTGAGCGGTGGACTACTGCTTTACATTTTTCAGCCCCGTTCATTTTTTGTAGCCGTAGGAAATCCTTCCAGGTTCTGGCAATTTGTGATGTCAGTTTTGGTGTCGTAAATTATCGTCATCTTTTATTTTTTCATTTCAATTTAATGGTCACTTTGATAGATGCAGCATCAGGAGCCATCAAGCAGGCACCATTTTAAACCGGAAACTGTGGGTGATCTTTAAAATTGCCCTACATAAGGGGACCATATAAACCATTTCTATAGCTCAACCCTTGAGCCTGTATGCCTGGGTGGTCTTGTTTTAACTGTTACTGTTTAATTATTGATTACTTACTGACACAAGGCATGGAAGCCTTAGGGAAAATGAAATCCCATGTGCCAGTTTCCTTAGATGAATCTTCTTTGAGGTTTAAGTGTCCCTCTAAGTAACATAGTGAGGCTGGATTTAGGGGGTCATTCCAAATACTGCCTGGCAGGGTCAGCCGTGGCATCTGTATTCATTGATGGAGTCCACTGATACATCTGGAAAATGAGGCATGTCTGCCTCATACAAGCCTCATACAAGCCCATCTACTGTAGGCCAAGCATCCTTACAACATTTCCATACTCCCCATTTCCCTTCTCTGTCCCTCCTGGGAAAAAGTCTGCTCTCCAACAATAACAATGACTTACCAACAGGAACCAACTTCCCCTATTAATGCTCCTATCCTGGAAGCATTATTAGGAAAATGGTAATTCACTCCACAAATATGTGCAAGGAACTTTGCTGGGTATATAAGGATGGAGGATGACTCTTGCCAATGAGTCTTCTTGCAGGAGAAGCACTACCTCAAGATGGATGGTGATCAGAAACCTCATGCACAGTTTGGAGTGGAGACTATTGCCAGCTTGGAGGAGTCAGGATGAGTTTCGTGGATGACACAGCATTTGTAGTGGCCCTTGAAAGAGGGGTGAGATTTACCCAGGCAAAGTTAAGAGATTCCAGACCAAGAAAGCAGCACAAACAAGAGGGAAGTAGCATCTTTCAAGGCAGGCATAGCAGATAATTCAGATCAGCTCTTTGTTGTCAGCTCTACGATTTTTGCCTTTCGTTTTCTGAGGCTCCCATTCTAACAGTAGATTGGGTCAGCTCACAGCACACTTGCAGTTATGCACAACTGTCATCTCCCTCCCAGCTTTACCCCCCACTGGAGAGACAAAAGCTTGACTGAGTGATAGAGGCCTGAAAATCTAGGGTCCACTTTTTCTTGTCGTTATTATTCTTTTATTGAGCACCTACTATGTACTCTGGGCAGAATGAACCTTACTAAAGGACCAAGTTCTTTCATTGTTTTCAGGTAGCCCGTTGCTATGTTTCTTTTTGCAAGTTCTTATTTCCTCTTGAACATCACCGGTTTCACGGTGTTTTTCTAAGGATCCTGAAAGGTGTTACAAGTACAGGTGGCTATGTGTGTAGGTAGAATAGACCTCCACCAAAAGGTGGGATTTTTCTTTCGGGGCACCGTGCCATCAAAATTATCATTCTGAGCCATTGCCCAGAATGTTTCCTTTAGAGTTTGTCCTCTTAATCATTAGACTTTGCTGTCTCTTCAGATGCTGTGCGGACTCTCTATAACCTGTTGTCTCAGCTCTGCTGCATGTGACATGATCTGAGAATAGGTTGGTATGGGGGAGGAGGGGAGCTAGATCCTGGAGGATTTTAGGAGGCCACCAATCAGAGAGCCTGGGTGGCCTGGAATCAAACTCCACAACATTGACTGAAACTGACCTGGGCCTAGCCTACTACTACCTCCTTTTTTTTTTTTTTTTTTCCCCAACAATTTTGCTTTCATAGGACCTGAAATTTTTTTTTTTTTTTTTTGGCTGTGTTGGGTCTTCGTTTCTGTGCGAGGGCTTTCTCTAGTTGCGGCAAGTGGGGGCCACTCTTCATCGCGGTGCGCGGGCCTCTCACTGTCGCGGCCTCTTTTGTTGCGGAGCACAGGCTCCAGACGCGCAGGCTCAGTAGTTGTAGCTCACGGGCCTAGTTGCTCCGCGGCATGTGGGATCTTCCCAGACCAGGGCTCGAACCCGTGTCCCCTGCATTAGCAGGCAGATTCTCAACCACTGCACCACCAGGGAAGCCCCAAGACCTGAAATTTTTAACCCAGTTTTGCTTTAGGGAAAAAAAATGTATTAACCATGTGCCTTGTCAAGATATCGCTTTCTGAAAGTTGCTTGAATGAAAGTTCCCTCTCAGCACTGGGGTTCTTTCTAGGTGCACACCTGCCTTGTTAATCAAGTTCTCTGGCTTTATTTCCATTTGCAAATACAAATGCTTAGCGGACAGCTTTGGAAGGAGTGGCTGTCCTCAGCAGCATGACTAAAGCGTTGATGAAATAATTTCAGGTACCTGGCAGGGTACTGCCATATCCCATGGGCTTTCAAATCTGTAAGGAGAAGGAAGTGTGAGCAGTCAACACAGATGGTAACTGGTGGGTGGGTGACAGGTAAGCACAACGTCCTGCCTGGTGATCTAGTCCGTGTGATTTCTGATTCATATTTATTACACAAATAGTGTTTGTTGTCAGAGCAAAAGGGAACATTTTTTAAAAGAAAAGAACTTACTCATAACTCACCTACAGTGATCTTTTCCTCATTTTTTTCTGTCTTTAAATGTTGAATTTTTATTTATGTGGCTTTAGTACAATTTCAAGTTCTGCCTTTTCCTTTTTAACTTAACGTGATAGCTTGCACTACTATACATGGTGGATTTGATATTGTATTTAGTCTTTTCTTTTTTAATCAAGTTATTATGGCGTTGATAGAGGTCCAGGAAAGCCAAGCAGCATGTGGTTGGCATTCATTAGTTTTCTAGAAAATTGAAGGACTGACTCTCATGTGTCTCAGGCTTCCACTGCCTAATGGTTAAGAGCACTGAGTTTTGATATTTGGGTACTGAGATGTATGTGTACCGTTCTATGCTATCCACACAGATCCCTTGCCTGTATTAATTTTAAGGTGTTTCATGATAATATTGATGACAAAGTGTATGTATAAACAAAGTAGGCAGGTCACCCTGTGGAGGAGATCAATGTGGTGGGTTCCAGAAATAGCCGCATTTCCCCCCAAGTATTCCCTAATAGACTGAAAGGCAATAATTGAACTTGGATTAAGGCTTCACGCATTGTCTTTGTCAAATGGCAGTACTTGATAATTTAATCAGCATCGATCATGGCACCTGCTTGGTGATGTGTTAACCGGGTGAAGTTTGTCCCCGCCTTGCACAGAGCTCTGAGGGACCGCCTAGAATACAGGAGGCTGAGAGGAGGGCTGACCGCAAGGGTGGTTTTGGAGCCTTTTCAGAAGAGTGAGGCGTGATCCGGGTGCCGTGGTAGGAGGCGCTGAACAGCCAGGGGGCAGCATGGGAGCATTTTGCACCTGAGGCAGGAGGAGAGCGATGGAAGAAGGGGGATGAACACAAACTTCCCCATTTTTCCCAAGCCCAAGATGATGGATGACTTGTCATCTTTTGTATTTCCTCTGGGGCAGCTAAAATGGAACCTCTCTACTGAGACCAGAGGTTGAAACTGGAACTCTGTGGGCCATAAGCGGCTTGCAGTACTTTTTTTTTTTTTTCCAGTCTGCACAGTTTTAGTTTGTTTTTAAAATTGAGATATTATTTACATATAATAAAATTCACACATTTTAAATGTAGATTTGATGAATTTTGGTCATTGGATGCAATGACGTAACCACCACAACACATCAGGACAGAGACCAGTTCTCTCTCTAAAAAGTTGCCTCCAGTCCCTTTGCACTCATTCCCCTCCTCCATCCCTGTCCCAGGCAGACACTGATCTGCTTTCTGCTACTAGTTTTGCCTTTTCTAGAATTTCATGTAAATGGAATTATACAGCACATGGTCTTTTGTGTAGGACTTCTTTCACTGAACATAGAGATTTTGAAATTCGTCCATGTTGTTGTGTGTACTAGTATTTCATTCCTTTTCATTGCTGAGTAATATTTCATAGTAAGATATGCTACAATTTATTTATCATTCACCAGTTTTATGAACACGTAGGTTGCTTCCAGTTTGGAGCTATTACAGGTAATGGTGCTACGAACATTTGTGCACACATCTTTTCATAGGTTTTCATTTCTCTTGAGTAAATATCTAGGGGTAAGATTGCTGGCTCATATGGTTTGTATATGTTTAATTTTATAAGGACCTGCCAAACTGGTTCCAAAGTGGCTAAACCATTTTGTATTCCCCTAGCAATATATGAGAGTTCCAGTTGCTCTGCAGAGTTACTCTTAAAACATTCAAAGTAGCTGCCAGCAGTTAAAACTCAAAACCTTTCAGAGGGGCACATGGTCTCCAGCTCACTCCAGTTACTCTTTGACCCATTTTGATCATTTACATTGTCCACCTCTCACCTGTAGTTCGTGACCCCTGCCTTAGAAATTCTAAGCAGCATCTTGTCCCATGGTATGTAGCAGGGAATCATGGCTAAGAGCAGATTTATAGAGAAAGGCAAAACTGGGTTGGAATCTCAGTCTTGCTATTTATAGGCTGTCACTTTGGACAGGTTACTTAACTTCTCTCAGCATGAGTTTCTTCACCTGTAAAATGCTGCAGATACCTTATTCAATGGTTTATGGTAAAAATGAAATAATACAGAGCATGTCAAGCACCTAGCACAGGGCCAGGCCCAGAGAAAATGTACAGTAGATGGTACTTATTAGTATCATGGTCTAGTCCAGTGATTCTCAATTATATGTGTGTATATCAGAGGCACCTGTGCAAAATTTTAAAAAACATGGATACCTGGGTCCCTACCACAGCTCTCATCCAGAATCACAGTCTCCTAAGCTGGACCTGAGCTTGTGCATTGTTAAAAAGTTCTGCAGATAATCGGGATGAGTAAACCTGGTCAAGAATCATTGTTTGCCTGGGAAGATGGTAACAAGAAGCACTACATTCTAAACTCAGTTCTGCCACCAACTAGCTGTGTGATCTTGGGCAAATCACTTAACCTCTCTGTGAGAGCTAGTTTAGCTAAGATCTGCCCAGCAAGTTTGGCCTTTCAGAATTACCAGTTTCTTCTGGGTAGATTGTGGCTGCAGTTGGAGACAGATGCCTTGGAGGTGGTGGAGGTCTATACCTGCTTCCCAGGTAATATGTTGAAGGCAAATTTCAGATGGAACTCTACCACACCTAGAAACACGTGCAAGCAGGCACAGGAACAGCCCTCCACCTGTCCTGTGGGCCCACGAAGCTCCTGTCCTCTGTCCTGATAGGAGAGTGCATTGACAGCAACTTGCAGGAAATGTTCCCTCAAGTTTGATGTGAGAATATTCTAGAAAGAGGATATGACTAACCTTCTAGTCAAAGTCAGGTGACCAACTCCTCCTTTAAGTAGATAGACACAGGACTGAGTCAGAATCCTGAGTCGAGGACCCCAGTCCAGGGGAAATAGGCAGTTGGGGTCACTAGATGCAGATACCCTTCCCACGCAGGCTGGGAGTGCGATGACCATGTTTCTAGCCTGTCCACATAGCTTCAGTACCATTTCTGATGTCCTCATTAATAATTATTGTTATGCTAATTAAGAGTAACTAATTAATAAGATAAAGATAGCCGCCACACTTTAGTAGCTGCTTCTGGAATATGGCATTTCATTAGTCTTTTAGATGTGAACTAAACAGTGTATTCCCGTTAGGCCACTTCAGTCATAAAATCACTGCCCTATGGTATGGATTAAAACCAGTGCACACATATATGTCACACTATATATATGGAAGTATTTTAAAGTTAATTACGGATAACACAACATGATTTCTAATGTCCCATGCAAACTTAAGATTCAACAGTTCTACAAATGAAGGGTCCTAATAAGTGTACTGCTTTCCAGCACAACTTGTCGTTTTTAAGCCTCCTCTTTCTGGAAACCCCTCTGAATCCCCCAGGCCACATTAGTGCCCTTCCCTCACCTGTGCCCTCCTAGAACATAAGTTGCCTCATGGCAACTTAGTCCAGGGAACATACCGTAAGGATTCCAAACTTTGTAAAATGGCATCCTTTTTGACTTACCCACATGGAACTGCATTATTTCCCAAACTTCAGTGATCAGAGTAGTACATCACAATTTTTTTTTTTTTTGGTCCTCTCTGCCTAATATCTCCACTGCTATTTTTCTTTAAATTGGCACACTTTTTTTTTATATATATATAAAGGTTATTTATTTATTTTTTGGCTGCGTTGGGTCTTCGTTGCTGTGTGTGGGCTTTCTCTGGTTGTGGCGAGCGGGGGCTACTCTTCGTTGCGGTTCACGGGCTTCTCAGTGCAGTGGCTTCTCTTTTGCGGAGCACAGGCTCTAGGAGCACGGGCTTCAGTAGTTGTGGCACGCGGGCTCAGTAGTTGTGTCACGCGAGCTCTGGAGCGCAGGCTCAGTAGTTGTGGCACACAGGCTTAGTTGCTTCGCGGCACGTGGGATCTTCCTGGGCCAGGGCTCGAACCCGTGTCCCCTGCATTGGCAGGCGGATTCTTAACCACTGCACCACCAGGGAAGCCCCTAAGTTGGCACACTTTTGTTTTAAACTTAAATATATTCTTTAGCTTTATCCCACAGAGTATTATCCATGAAATCATGGTTCGAATGTGTTGGTTATGCATTTTTTCACGTTAAAGTAAATGCATAATTAAATATTTTTAATATAATGTTGAGTGTTAACAAATTTTAAATTAAAAGTAATCATCTCTGTGTTGCCTAGAATCAGTTCCCGCCCCTCCAGTGGTCTGCACACGGTACCGTGGGAACCCTCGCCGTGCTGTATTCGTGGGGTTCCTGCCCATCTCCCCACTAGACCGTGAGTCCCTGGAGGGGAGGACTGGCTTTCATCTTTGTAGCACCGTGTCAGTAAGCCTGGTGCCTGGTGCATAATATGCATTCAATAAATGTTTGATGAATGAATGTCTCTCTCGCTATCACAAGTGAAATACCATTAGCAAATAGAAACATTTGCTATTTTCTCTCACTTTGATTTCCAACCTCTGAGAACGTAAGCACTCAGACATGGTCTCTAAACATAATGAAGCACCAAAACATGTAGAAGTGAAGTGATGCCAGTTTTTCTACCTCCTAAAAGTTTTTTAAATGACTGACTATTTTCATTTCATTCCCCTAATGTTAAAGGTGGAACGGGGTAGGGATGGGGGTGTAAAATGGTTTTACATTTACCTGACACAAGGCTCGAGGAAAATATAAAGAACTTTAAGAGGGAGTTTCCAAGTAGAAAATGGTGATTGCAAAAAGCAGTGATCAAATTATCATCTCAGTTTCGCAGAGGAAGGACAAAAAGTGAATTCAAAGACCATGTTACTCTTTCCTAAGTAACACCCTTGGAGACATAGGAGGTCCTTGTGGCCTGCAGGCTCTGTACTCATACAGGGTCCTCCTGGGATCATGTGTGCTCTTCAGTCTCTGCCCCGCTGAGGAACTAGGCATCTCTGATTCCGAAGTTAAAGTGCTTTACCCATTTTAGTGTGGGCTATCCCCTCCAACCCCAACTCCCACCCTACTAGTTCTGTGCCGTACTTGTCTGCTTTATTCTGTCACACCCGAAAGCCTTTATGCTCCTTGACGGCAGGGACTAAAACTTTCTGCTTTAGACCCCCTGTGCCTCGCTAGCTCCTTGGACAGAATGGACACTCAGGAAGTATTTGAATGAATAAATGAATGAATGAGTGAATGAATGAACGAACGAGCGAACAAATGAGCAAACAAAAGAACAGGTGAGCCACGACATTTTGGTTTATAATAAACCTTGCCGACTTAACCCCCTGCATTTTAGTAAAGATCTGGAAGGAAACACATTTAAGAGAAAAACTTTCTAATGTCTGGAAGCATGCCTGTAGATGTCAGGATTAGTCTTATTATTTTGAGCAAGCTTTTACTTTTAACCTCCTTTAAACAAAATTTGATGATTCAATCTTTAAAAAATAATCAATCTTAATCTCAGAAAGCAAATGTTCCAAAGTAGATCAGTAGACTAAAACTTATAAATTAATGTTCCACTGAGTTCAGTTACGTAGGAAATGTTAACACGTGAAATGTTTTTGAGGTTTGTCTCTCCATTGGTCTCCAGAAATGAAAAGCTGGGACTTAGAGAAATATTTATCTTAGCATAGTACCTACCTTGAACTTTTCTGCATGGTATTTACTGATATAATGTCAGATTGAAGCATTAGCATTTAATTACATAAAGCCTTTTAAAAGTTCAAGATTTCTAATTTGGGGGTTGATTGATTCTGTAAGCATTAGTTATATACATACTGAGTAGAAGAAAAGGGGCATAAGTACTTATATTAAAAACATCTAATTTTCTTAAGCCTTTAAAAAATATACTTTTTAAATGTTTAAGGTGAAAAAGATAAACTATCTTGTTGGTTTATTTGCATTGGTTTTGCTTATTTCCCACAATTGCTAAGGTCGTTTTGTTCATAAAAAGGGAAGTGGTACTAACCTCAAGAGCAATTGCCAGGCTCGATTTGGGACACTGCAAACTCTCTCTAGCTTTACTTTAAACACACATTTGCAAATATGGCTCCAGTTTATTCTGGACAGTTCCTCCCTACACTGTTTAGAACCTTTGACAGGCTTATTCCAGGAGAGGCACAGAGCTTGAGGCAGAGGGGAAGAACACTGAGGATGCATTGTGTGCCCACTGGGCAAGCGTGTCACCTCACCCACAGCCCTGGAGTGAAACGCCCACGGTTGTGAAGTTGGGAAAACTTACTCCTCTGGGAGCCCTTTTCCTGCACACATGGCCCGTCCACTGAGATTAACGATGGTCACTCAAATAGAAAGCAGAAGAGGCTAAAATTATGTTTCTAATCATTTTTGCTGCCTTCTGAAAAGTTTGATTAGAAGTACGTAGTGTTATGCAAGATTCGTTAAGTACAATATTACTCTACTTAACATTGTACAAAGTGCTCTAGGGAGGAATTTGTACAGAAAGAGCCTCTTCCCTCTACGTGCCTCTAGTGAGTTCTGTTTATTGAGCATTTCATGTCTAGAGAAAAGTATAAGTTAAGGAAAATGATTATGTGTACTCAAATGAGCACATCTAGGGAAATTCAGATTATCTCAAATTCAGAAGTATTATCTCAAATTCAGAAGTATTATCTCAAGATCAGTATCTCCACCAGGGCTGTTTATCTTCTTCTATTTTCTATAAAGTGGGGTATGTTTATTGCTTATTTGACTGGAGGCTGGGGGCCTTCAATAACAATTGCAGCTGGTTCGGAGGACCCAAAAGCACAGCCCTCTGTAGTCTTTTCCTCCAACCCATGAGATTTAGGGATGTTTTATCATTTCTGTAGTACAGACATTTTTCCTGAGCCTGATTTACATGCATTTGGAGACTAACCTCAGTGAAATAGCTCAGATATCAGGGTGTGTTCAGTATTGACAGAAAATAAATGGTTTGCATTCTCTGTTTTACACTATTGAAAATAAAACACCTTAATAATGAAGAAACATGGGATTGTTGAAATGAATTTGCTCATCAGTATATTTGTTTTAGTCAAAAATAAAACTACTGGGACTTCCCCAGTGGTCCAGTGGTTAAGACTCTGAGCTTCCACTACAGGGGGCTTGGGTTCGATCCCTGGTCAGGGAACTCAGATTCCGCATGCCTCACAGCGAGGCCAAAAGATAAAAAATAAAATAAAATAAAAATAAAACTGTTAACCATAAACTAAGAAAGCTTCTGCACAACCTTCCTCCATCATTTCCTTGGTCAGATTCTATTTTCTTAGTTTTCTTAATTTGGGCTGTCTCCAAGAAGGAAAAATAATCATCATCGCTCTGTCAGTGCGCACTCTGGAATTTGTTTAAGCAGAGAGTCAGGTCACAGCACCACGGACCGTGCTTTTTTCTGCTGAGGAATTGTATTTTCTTGAGTTTGTACTGAACCGCATGAACAAATCATTAAGTGACACAAGTGAACGGGAAGAGAGAAGTATTCAAAAATTCTTTGACCTCTGCTACAAGGGTGGCTGACAGAAGACACTAGCTTTAATTGTTTGGTTCTCTCTTGCCAGTTTTTGTTTCAGTAAAACATTCCATGATCTCGAGGCAAAAGGTGATCGGGAAGGCAACATTTTGATTCTAATGGCTATATCTATTTTTCTTTATTCAGAATGATCAAAAATATTTTCATAGGTAAAATCAGATAGCATTTACACACAAATCATTCTACAGTTTAGCAGAAAGAGCCATGTTAATTAGTACTGCTTAGGAAATGGAATTTAAACACAAGCCTGCAGATCTTTTACTTGTCTTTTGTTCTTTTTTTTTAAAGGAAGAATATTTGATGATATATCCACTCCCAACAGAGAAATGAGTGGGCTCAAACAGGTTTACTGGTTTAGTTTGTTTATCGCTTTGTTTCCTAACAAGAAAATAAAATAGTTACCTGATTTTTTTTTTACCTGTATTAGTATATGTATATCTGTTTTAAACTCTCTTTCTTTACCCTGCAGAAAGATATCACTAGTACACTCTGAATTTTGTCTACTTTCATTCTTTTTAAAATAACATCCAGGGTTGTGTATTCCCATTTTAACATAAGAGGATTCATTTGCTTTGGAAGGGAAGCTTCCAGCAGCATTGAAGATACATAAGCTAATATATTTAGCAAGTAATGTCAGAGAAACCTTAAAGCTGGTGTCTATCACATTTTACTGTCAGTAAGAACTGTCAGAATTCCTATTCTCAAGAGCAGTGTTCGAGATATTTAAAAATTGAAAATAAAAAAACAATCCTAGCTGTGGCATGGTGCCCTAGATGGGATAGTCACCCCCAGTCAGTGACTATGTGGTTTATCAACCCTTGAGATTAGTCTAATATGCCACTGGATCTACCAAACACTGTATACTGTCTCAGCACACAGAGTGTGCCTTACCCTAATCTGACTGTTGCCTTCCTACATAGGGAGCCTTACCCCGGTTTTTGCTTACACTAGCAGAACACCACTATGTTTATTGAAAACTACAGATGTAAATTCTTTGTGATGAAACCAAGATGGGAAAAAAGAATTCTAACTTCAGTTTTTTTTTTAAGTTTAATAATTTATTGTGTTCCGTTAAGACAACACAGAACTATTGCTTAGCAACACTGGATTAGGCAGAAAATAATTTAAGCTCCCAAATGAGAAACATTTGTAATCGAATATGCTCTAACACTTGCTTTACCACATGGCTTAACACCCTTTTGCTCACACATGGTTAAACACATGTTTGAACTGATGTTTTAACACCCGTCTCACACATCTTTACGCCCTTTGTTCACATATGCTTAAACACATGCTTTGACACTCTCTGAGCTCTCACTGTTGAACACAGGCAGAGTATTGTCTTGGGTCTCATGTTCTAAAGTTTCATTGGTTCGTAGCCTTCAGCCAAAGACTGATGCCCGGTAAAGTCACAGCTCTTTCTACAAGATGACGTCTACTATTGTGTGCCTTCAGTCTGTCTGGAGAAGACAATTCCTCATGGAGGTAACCACTGCCATGGTCCTTCGTGTCTACCACACCCCCGAGTGGTGGCCTTTTCGAATATTTCAGCCCAAGGGTGTGACATGTCACAAAGTATTGTTTTTCGCCCTGGCCAGTCTACTTGTATTTTCCCAAACTACCACACTCTAAAGTCTTACTCATGGCCAGATGTAGAATTTAGCTGAGTTTTTTCTCTTACATCTTACTTGGCAGTTTCAGCAGAGCTGAAAATATATGTACAGGAATGGGGTATTTGTGTTGCAGAAATCTGAATATAAATGGAAAATTGTGACCTCGCCTTGCTTACATGAGTCTGATTGCTTGGATCCTCTCTCTTCTTTTTGTTTGTGGCGTAGGCCATCCTCTTAGGCAAGGTGACTGCCTCCTCGTCACTCTGATCCCCTAGACCTGCCATTGGTGGATTCATAAAAGGTTGTCTCTTCCTCCTAAAATTATAGGATTCTATATGTAACAGTGGTTTAGAGTGTGGGCTTCTGAGCCAGACTGCTTGAGTTTGAGTCAGCTTAGGTTTCCTCATCTGAAAAATGGGAATAATGACAGTACCTACTTTATTGAGTTGTTGTAAGGATTAAATGATACAACGCTTATAAATCACTGTGTACATCCAGCACATAGTAAGTGCTTAAAAAATTACTATTTAATTACTCTTAATTTAAGTAGAATAAAAGAGTGACAATAACCTAAATCTAAGCTGTGCTCTACAGTTTACAAAATGTGTTTTATCCATATCTTTCTACGTTCCTATCAGAACATTGAGAGGGATGTAAGCATATCCCCATTCCAGAGAGAGGCAAACTAAGAACAGACATCTTAAGAACTCTGCCAGAAATTGCATAGCCAGCAGGTAGTGAGCTTGACTGCTGGTCCCCTGACATCTACAGGCAGTGTTTTTCCTACCATGTTACAAGACTAAGTCCTGTTACATGTACAAGGAAGTACCAGAAATGGCTCTTTCTATCAAAGAGCTTGCAGAGGAGGAAAGATACTGACAAATGAAAAGTAACTTCCATTTATTGAGAAATAGTTATGAGCCAGCCTATACTAGGCACTTTTTAGTAAATTGTCTCTCTTAATCTTTACAGTAACCAGTTTGACAGATGAGGAAACTAAGGTCTAAAAAGCATAATGAACATACCCAGAGTCAAAGAACTAATAAGTAACAGAACTAGAGCAAGCCTGATTCCAAATAAAACCCATGCTTTTTATCCATTACTCATATTGGCTCTCAACCAATAACAATAAATGAGTTCATAGACAAACTACAGCTATTGTATAAGTCAATTTTGGATGAAGTATAGTCTTCCCCTAATAATTCCTGGTTATGCTGCTGTGTGATTGTTTGTTTCTTTGTTTTTTCAACATTATAGAATGGATAACATAACAAGAAATAAAAGTTATGGGTGTTGTATGAAAACATTTGTAAATTAAATCCACATTTAGTCTGTTCCCCCACCTTGATGAAATTCAGGCCTATAAAGTGTGCTGCCTGGCTAAATCTTCATGGAAATGTTCTTTTACAAGTAACCTGTTCTCATAATTATCTGAATATAAGAATCATTTAAATTCCGTGGCTTTCAGGTCCCAAAGAATGTTAATGGATGTTAAATTAAATTATTTGAAAATAAACTCTACTTCATTGACTGGATCCTAGAAGGTCAATATTTAGGAAATTGTATGAAGAATGACACCCTTGAGTTTGGTGAGTTGGAAGGGCAGTTTTCATAATTGTATATTAATAACTCAAGCTATCTTCTTAGCTGTCTTTAAGGATAACTTAAAGGTGATTGGAATCGTTGAACTAACTTTCCATGTGAAATTGGTTTGGACCCAGATGCAAAGACTAACAATCAGACCATTTAAACACAGAACAGGACCAGCCAGGAATAGCAACACTTGGATGCCTGACTCATAGATGTAAGCAAGAATTAGTGATTACTGCAAATGGCTGGAAGATCCCAGAGGAAAATTTGGGAGGCTCTTCATTCCCTTTTGCCCTGTACACAGAATTCTTAGTACAAATACCTGGCAACATCAAAATACAGGTGCAGATTTGGAATACATAAAGCCTTACTTTGGTTTCTTTGTGTTTTAACTGAATTTCACTCTGTTGAGGTTCAAGATCAAATACTCCCATTTTAATGTAACATTTGCCAAATTTCCAAACCTCTAAGCACAAAATCCTCAGCCCTCATTTTTTTTTGCTTGCCTGGAAATCTAGGTAGCACTGAGCCAAAAGTAGAAGTTATGAAGTGAGATTATACTTGATTAGGAACAAAAAAAGTCCTGTGTCCAGAAATGCAGATGTGTACAGCAGTCCTAGGGGAATGTTGGTATTTGATCTCCAAGTCTTAAAGGTTCATGTTCCCAAGGTTAAGAGTTGCAGAGAGCCAACTTTTATTTGTAACTAATGCTGAAATTACTCTGGAGATTCTAGAAGTATTACATTACAAATCACTCAGCTTTGGAAATCCTACAGCTCGTGAGTTACAAATATCACTGTGTGAGAGAAAGGGGCAATAAGTGAAGGACATCATTCATAAACTTAATTTATACCGTAGCAGCATGATCATGAATATACTGTATGAGAGTTTTCTTCTCAGTGAGAAAAGGAAAAGGGAGTATATGAAGTCCATGAGTCAAGACCCCAACTAAAAGAACCAGGAAGTAAAGGCCTCCTTGTCTGGGGGAATTTGAGTGGGGTCAGGGGGGCACAGTCAACTTGGGCTGCAATATCCTCCTTTTTCTAATATCTGACTTCATGACCTGGGGTGAGTTGCTTATTTATTGAGTAAGGCTTCCATTTTGGTGAAAGTTAAAGCCTGGGTATTTACAGAATAATATCCTTCAACAAGCATGGCACCAATGGCCATCTATGAAAAAGATACACATAACAGTTCACCTCAAGGGGAGAACTTCAGTGGAACCAAATTCAGTATTAAAATCAAGAATAGTTAAAGGCATTAATACGTCACACAGCTGCCTGGGTTTTTTTTTTTTTTTTTTTTTTTTTTTTTGGCTGTGTTGGGTCTTCGTTTCCGTGCAAGGGCTTTCTCTAGTTGCGGCGAGCGGGGGCCACTCTTCATCGCGGTGCGTGGGCCTCTCACTATCGCAGCCTCTCTTGTTGCGGAGCACAGGCTCCAGACGCGCAGGCTCAGTAGTTGCGGCTCACGGGCCTAGTTGCTCCGTGGCATGTGGGATCTTCCCAGACCAGGGCTCGAACCCGTGTCCCCTGCATTGGCAGGCAGATTCTCAACCACTGCGCCACCAGGGAAGCCCTGCCTGGGTTTTTTTTAACCTTAATAAACTGTATTCCTATAATAGGCACTTGGTACTCTCTGGTGTTAACTAGTTGGACTTGCTTTTTGGCTAGACCTTTCTTATTTTAAACTAAGTAGTGATCTGGTTCTTTGAATTTTCAATGACTTTAAGCCCAACAACAAAGCAAAGATGGATAAATCTGTGTCTTGGTTACAGGAGTAAGCTATTATAGGCAAAATTATACCTTTTACACTTTTCACCAATAATATCTGCTACTGGATGTGTTTGTTTTCATTGTGAGGTTAATCTGCCCTTGCTATGAAATGTTTTTCTTTAAGAATTAAATCCATTAAATCATCACACTTTGGGAAGAGTTTTTAGAGTCATCTGAATGCATGACCTTAAAAATAGGGCTAGAATTTGGAATATAACGCATAACATATAAAATTAATGTACAACATGTAAATGTGTGATATATCTTAAGGGGACAATATATAGGTAAAATATCAGAAAATAAAACACCCCATACATATCACCTACATCACACTAATAAATTCAAATTCAGGTTGTACCATTTGAACAACTGCCACTTCACTCATCCTCACTAATGATATTTTTCAGATCATAGATTTTGATAGATGCACTGTGGAGTGTAGAAATAATCATCATTTAGGTAGCTGAAAAATAGCTTGCCAAAACTGATATAATGAAAGTTATTCAGGATGTTCTGTCAAAATCCTTTCCAATTAGTGTTGAGGTCTTAAAGGGCCAGACTTAGCTTTTTATTAATATGTTTGTTTTATTAATGTATTTTTGATATATGCATAGCATGACTACCTAATACATCTCATGATATTGCATAATTACGGTGCTTTTAATTTGTTATACCCCAGTCTATTCTCCAGTCTTATTTAAAATTCTAAATTACTTCATAATTTCATAACTAATAACTCATTAGGAAGCCGTGCCATGGACTTAAGGTTACCTCTAAGGCAGTCCATACTTAACAGTAAACTAGAGAAGTTCCTCACTACTTGACTGTCAGTGACCAGTTTAAATATTTAAAGTTATCATCTGACCCTTTGTCCAACCACTTTTAGAAAATGAAATAGTTTGTGTATAAAATGTAGGAAAGGGAAGTCCTTTCACATAGTCTTTTCCAAAATGAAGAAAACTAGCTGTCAGTAATCAAATACTTAGATAATACTCATATATATATATATATAATGACACCATGCTGATATTATTTTTAAAGATTAAAGGGCCCATTTTTTCATTTTCTTTTTTCTTGTTATTTTTTGACAAGACATAGAAATTTAAGTATGTCATTCTACAGTGATCAAATTCAGATTTGTTGCCAATCACCATAATAATTTTACATTCCTGTCTGTCTCTCTGTTATATCTTAAAAAGACAGCTTTTGACTTGTTTCTGTTCCCCTCCAAATGACAAGAAATTGAGACTATTGTTTTTAATGCCTTGCTTTCTTTACCTCGATAAATGCACACAGTTAAAAATTATAATGGTTCAACCCCTTGCTTATTGAGGTGTGTCTTCCCTACATTATTTAGACCTTGTCTCACGATCTAATAAGTAGCTGAATGATGTTAAAAGTAATCCAGCATAATGCTATGCTATAGTGATGTGATTTAACTAATGTTTATTCAGTATCTATGTGATAAAAATAGTGCTAGGTTCAGTAGGGATGCAAACATGGGGAGATGTGGAAGATACTTCATATGAGGCAATGAGATAATTAGGGTCTATTTTCTGATGCTTGTCCTGGTCAGAGTTCTTAGATTCAGGAGGACAGAATCATCTATCTAATTTAAGCAGAAAGAGATTTATTAGAATAGCGTATAGAGTCCTTAGGAAAGCTGGTGAAGCTCTTTTGGATGCTACAGAGCAGCAGAAGAGACCAATCGGACTCTCCTGGGACTGCTCACTGCTGCAGTCTTACCCCGAATGGCACCCAGGATACAGGAACCGGACTCCATAATCTCTACCAAAGCTGTCCCAGAAGGGCCAAATGCAACCTCCTCTCCTATACACACGTGTGCACACACACACACACACACACACATTTACCAGAAGTGCCTGTTTCCTCCCATGCAAGTGCCTCATATTGCTCACATCCCCTTGCCAAGTCTTGCCCAGACATCTGCCTTGCAGAACCTGGGTGATACCTGGAACCTGGCTGGTTGCAAGAGAATCTCAAAAATGTAGTTTTTAGGTTTCTAGCCTTCCCAGTCAAAGAAAGCTGTTAAAAGGGATCCGGAAATGTATGGAATGAGCCAATGCACAGTATCCCCCAGGGATGCTGTGAAATAGTGATTCTCAAATTGTATTGCAAGGAATCCTAAAATTTTGCTTATGCACGTAAAGGTCGCCAAGGAGGAAGAAGAGACCAGACAAGCAGGATTCTATCTGGAGCAGCTCCATGTTAATCTGATCTTCTGTTGGGCGTGTCAATAATCCTTGAAGAAAAGTTTTATCAAAAAAAAAAAAAAGTTTTTTTTTTCCAAGTTTCAAAACCATTGCTAACCTGCAAATACAGGCATACCTCAGAGATATTGTAGGTTCAGTTCCAGACCACTGCAATAAAGCGAGTCACACGAATTTTTTGGTTTCCAAATGCATATAAAAATTACGTTTACACTATTCTGCAGTCTCTTCGGTGTGCAGTAGCATTTACGTCTTTTTAAAAAATGTACATATTTAATTAAAAACTACTTCATTTGCTGAAACATGCTAACCATCGTCTGAGCCTTCAGCGAGTCGTAGTAGTAACCTCAAAGATCACTGATCACAGATCACTATAACAAATATAATAAAATGAAAAAGCTTGAAGTGTTGCAAGAATTACCAAAATGGGACACAGAAACATGAAGTGAGCAAAAGCTGTTGACAAATGGCACCAGTAGACTTGCTTGACACAGGGTTGCCACGAATCTTCAAATTGTAAAAAACACGATATCCGTGAAGCACAAAAAAATGAGGTGTACCTATACCCCTCAATCTTCTGTCTACTGCTTTTCTTGTTAGGCAAGGTGTCACAAATACAGCCTAGCATTTCTTTCCATCGCAAGCTTTTTAACAGACCATCCTCACTTTCTTAGGGAATATTTGAAAATAATTACAAATTACACTCTTCTCTCACGTGTCTCATTAGGGAAAGTGCTACTAACAGGCCCATTCGTATTAGGGTTTTTAAGGGGAAGTCACCACCTACTGAGAACATCTCAGAACACCTCAGTGGTGGAGGGCTACCCATCCTCATAGCCTTAGGGATGAAGAGACTGGACACGTTTAACTACTCTTCAGCTACTTTGTTTCATTTGACTTCAAAAACAAAATTAGCAGTAACAGGAGACAGTGGTTCCATGGGTTAAATTAATCAACGTGTGCTAATTAAATAACCATTGTGCCTCTGCCATTGATGCCTGTTTCATTTGGTGGAGAGCTCTTAGTAAGTCTTAACCGACTTTGGTCTCTGTACTTTTAATATTTTGTCATTCGAACTAAATTGAAGGAAGACAGTCTGTAGTTTAAGCTGAAGAGAGAGCTATTACTTCATGTATATTGGCCCTCATGAAAGGATTTCTTTTTTAATCTTTTTTTTTTTTTTTTTACAGTAGGTCCTTGTTGGTTATCTCTTTTAAATATAGCAGTGTTTACATGTCAATCCCAAACTTGGAAGTGTTTCTCCCTCATTCCCTCCAGGACATCTCCCACCATACTGCATACAGCCTTTCCCACTCTGAACCGTAACTGCTTCCCTTACAACTGATATGCCCTAAAGAAACCTGGATTCTGCTACCAATCCACTACGTACCCATCTTTCATGTGTTTTCAGAGTAGCCTAACTTCACCCCTACCTGTCATGCAATGTCCCAAACCCAGACCTGCTCTGCCGCCCCAGAAGCAGACCAGCAGCCAACGTTTCTTTAAAGTAATGGAAATTTTCATCCTGTACACAAGGCACTGTTTGCCGTGTTATTCCCACTTGCTTAAAATAGACTTCAGAATATTCTGGTTTTGTTATATTTCCCACAGTTTTCTTATATTAAGAAATGATGGGTTTATTGAAATATTTGTAATACAAAACAGAAGAACCTACACATTTAAAAAATATTAATTTCATATTTCTTGTTGAATATCTTGACACTTCTGAAAGGTATAGAGCACAAAATAAAACTCCCTGTAAGCCTCATCGTCCTCTGAACCATTGTTAACACTTGAGAATGCATTCTCCCCGCCTTTTTCTATGCATATTTTACCTGCAAACAATTGAATATTTCATTGGCATTTTAAGTTTTAGAAACTTGTCTGTGATTCCTGTTATGCCAAATAAAATGTTTTAAGTTACTCTCCTCGTTTGGCAGGTTATGTATTTTAACACAAAGAATATAGAGTCTGCCAGAATTATTTATCTCGGTTTAGCTTATAAAAGTCTGTTTGGTTCACATTTTTGCCTTTTTTTTTTCTACCGTCAGCTGTAAAACATCAGACCAGAATTAGCAGCTGTAGTCCTGGTTGCACTTTATTAAGTTTATGGTGGACTTTTTCAACCCTGTTCCCGGTGAAGTTTATTTAGGTAAAAGGTTGATAACATTCTTCACCCCAAAGTTTTTTTCTTTCTTTCCCGTTAAGACAGTTCTTTCCAGGGACTTCTCTGGTGGTCTAGTGGTTAAGACTCCACCCTTCCACTGCAGGGGGCACAGGTTCGATCCCTGGTCAGGGAACTAAGATCCCACATGCCGTGCAGTGTGGCCAAAAAGAAATAAAATTAAAAAGACAGTTCTTTCCTGGTAACATTCAAGAGGTTAAACATGAAGAGTCATTGCTTCTCTCTCATATAAACGTCTAGACCCATCCTTCCACTGTGTTAAGCCAGGTTTATAAAATATGTAATCTCACATGCAAAATAGAATAATTCTGTAGTATGTGTGTATGGTATGTGTCGTACTGTGGGTTTGTTGAAATACAAAAGAACCCAGAAACATTTGTATTTTTAAAAAGACTGGGCCTCCACCATACCCTGATGTGCAGAATTCATAATTTATGCTTGAACATATTTAAATAACTGGAGTAACAGGTCTAGGTAAACAAGTTACATTAATTACAAGAGTTAACGTGAGCGTGAGAATATTTGTGTTAATGTTTCATTTTTTTCAAGTAAGACTCTGTGCATTCCTTGCCCAGAGGACTATTTTCCCGAAAGTGGTAAAAATGCAAACACTCATCTCTAATATTTTATGCCATGTCAGCTACATCATTGATAGGATTCTTTGTTTTAGTTATTCTTCTTACCAGAGATAAGATCTAAAGGATGTATTCTGCATACTAACTGAAGCATTATGCAGTACTTCTGCTAGAAAAGTCACTGAATATTCCAAGTAAGAATTAAAGGAAATTTTGCGTGACATGGCATATTTAGAATATTTCCACCATTTGGTGATCTAGTTTTTGATGGCCAAATATACCAATAAGTGTTACTCATCATATTTATACAAAAATCATGTTGTGTATATAGGTATTCATTTTGTAGCCTTTCCCACTTAGCAATTTACTGTGAACGTCTCCCCTTGACATGAAATATTCTCCTAAAAGGATGTTTCTTACACAGTTTCCCTCGTGGGACTGCAAAGAACAATTCTTAATTTGTGGGTAGAAATCCAGAGCTCGCAAGTTTGTGCCGTTCCCATGGTTGACCCCGTTGTTTCTAAACCGTGGGCTTGCTGGCCCTCAAGTTTCTGTAGTAGGTTTTCTTTGGGATTAGCTTTGGGGGGTGAGGGAGGTAGATGAGAGGATCTACCATCACGTTCCTGATTAGACCACCTTCTCTCCAGCATATTTTCTCCTTTGGCTCTATCACCTTCCTCCTTTTAAGTTCCTGCCTGGGACTTCCCTGGTGGTCCAGTGGTCAAGACTCTGCCCTTTCAATGCAGGGGGCATGGGTTCGATCCCTAGTCGGGGAACTGAGATCCCGCATGCCACGTGGCATGGCTAAATAAATAAATAAATAAATAAATAAATAAATTCCTGATTATTCTTAGCCTTCATCTCCTTTTAGTCACCAGTAATTGCTTCCCTTTTGGAGGGCCTCCTCTTTTGTCAGCTTCTGGTTGCTTTGCTGACAAACACCTCAGAAAAGGGACCAAAAAATGGAACCCTGTAGTTTTATAGGTAAAGAGTTCATGGATGAAGACTTTTTTTTTATCCTAGTTCCCAGTGCCCCTAACAGTGTCTGTCTTCAGACAGAACTGTCCCTCGGTGCCTTGGGCAGGCTTCTGTGGTCCCTCTGCGTCCTTCCCAGCCACCCTGCCCTCTCGTCGTCACCTGCATTACAGCTAGACCCAAATCCTTCCTGCTCCCCAGACATGCCTCATGCTCTTCCCTGGCTCCTGTGCATCCTCCTGCCTGGACGTTTACCGTCCCATCTCCCCCTTCAAAATCCCACCCATCTTTCAGCATCTTGGCTCCATGCTGCATCCTCAGAGAAAGCAGGTTGTGTTTTCTGGATCCGTTCAACAAGAGGGGCTCCACGTTGCTTTAATTGCACTGCCCCTGTGGATGTATCTACATAGTACGCCTGTATTTTATGTCCGTCAGCACCTGTCTCCTTCACCCTACCACACGGTAACTCCTTGAGAGCAAGAGTAGGTCTCTCATGTATGACTCTCAAAGTACTGGACACAGTTGCCTGCACATAGAAGATGCTTGGTAACCACTGGCCCAGGAGAATTTTTAAACCTCTGATTTGAAACTATCAATCCTCTTCCAGTTAATGTCTTTAAATTTTATTTATTTAGTGATATTGCAGAGTAAGTTTGGAGATCGCCGGCGGCTTATATAAAAGCACGGAATGACCTATCTTGGTTATGTCTTTAAGCAATGCCCAGAGAGAGGCCAGTTCCAAGTTGAGATACACTCTCAGCTCGTGCCATTGCCTGTTGATTTTTTTCCAGGCCAGTAACATAACTTACCTTGGAGAGTCTTGAGCTATACACCTTAGCTCCGATTTCCAGAATCTTCCTCAGCTTTGTTAGTCATTCCGCGTTGTTGTTCTTTTGTGTGTATGAGCATGGGGACCTTGGCTTTTGGAATAATATTGCATTGCAAATCAACTTCTGCCTCAAAAGGACTTTTCTTCCACAATTTTCTGCATTTCTGAACAGGTTACAAAATGTCACAATTCAGTAGGGCCAATTATTAGATTTTCATTTAATGGGCAGTTTTAATGTTCTCAGAGACTCTGAATAGTAATAGCATTTTAAACTACTGCATTCCATTTAAAGACTCACAACCACTTCTTCTCTCTTTGAGTGTACCTAGTTATATTTTTGGGTATCATTTAAATTCAGGCTCCCAATCTGTAGGAAAATCAATGAGTTAATGAATAGCCTCATTTTTTTAACTTTTCAAATATCTTATCCTAATTATAAGGCATATCTAGTGACATTAATTTGATGAAATCCCAAATCATCAGATTGTGCAGAATAGCCCTGACCATGGAGTAATTTAGAGCATTTTCAGTTTAACAAATGTACTGTTTTTTAGGACCAGATCATGGCTTTGCTTACTGTGAGAAAAACTTTCTACTGTTAAGGTCTGGAGTCCATGTCAGTGTAGGTCAAACTTTGTGCTTTTTTTTTTTTTTTTTTAGTTGTTTGTTTACCATGTTTTATTTAACCTATTAAATGAAAAGCATTCCTGCTATAAATAATAATCACCCCTGATGTATCTATAGCACATTCTTCTTGCTAAATCACTCCCACATGCACTGTCCACCGGCTTGGTGAGCTTCAAGGTTACTCTCTGGCCATACAGTGAGTAAACGGCAAAGTCCAAGACCAGTGACCTTCCACAAACAACTGGTGTGGTTCACGTAAGCCACCTCATATCCTGTGGGGAACAAGATGGGGAGTAAGCCAGCAAAGTGATGACTGTTTGAGTCATTTATTTTCTGCCATGTCGTTCACAGCTCATAGGCTGTCCTCTGGGACAACAACAGAAAATGAATTCTCCAAACTGATCGAGGCTACAGTTTGAGAGAAACCGACACAGCAGGCGTCATTTCAGTCCTTCCTACTATCCAGATGCCTCTTTGTGGTTCTCTGTTTTAATCCTTGTCCCTCTTTATCCTATTCAATTCTCTGTCCCTTCTCCAGCTGAAGACATCTGACACTTACTCTCAGGGAAGTAGAAATCACTTACAAGCATCGCTTGATCAGTCCTCACAGCTGCCCAGTAAGATAAGTCCAATGTAGGGAATGGAAGCCCCTCACTACTCCTTCAACATTTGAATGAGTCACCAAATTAGTAACCAAACCTAAATTTCCTGGTTCCCAGGCTGCTTCTCTGTTTGTGACCTACCACCAGCCAGAAAGTGGTAGGTGTCACATTATATCCAGCTGGCCAGTCAGCAACTTAAATTTATTCTTGCATACCTCCTTTGATTGAACCAATACAGAAGCAACATGTATTTTTAATAAAAGCTCGTGGACTGTGGAATTACAAAAATCAGAGTCTTCCTGGAAATGCTCATCTTCTTAATGATTTCTCTGCTAGGCCCACAGTAGGACTCAGTAACCATCTGTGGACTAAATGATATAATCCACCTAAATGATATAGATCCAACTAAAGGTATAATCCAGAGGGGAAGAAAGGAAAAAGAATAAATGGCGTGGAGATGTGAAACTGAGCAGAGAGGCACTTCCCTTTCTAAAGAAGCTGTGCTTAGTGCAACACGTGGCCTATAAAGAAAATCTGGCATCGGGACAGGCTTGCCCAGCCCTGATTTTCCACTCGCATTTCACTTCCACCCCTCCCTCCCGCAAACATGAACTGATTTCCTTCTGCTGCTAATGAAGACTGCTGCCAGGTCAAGGGATTTTGATTACACAGCATCTCATTGTGCTGTATGCAGATTTAATGGATTCAGACCATCAGGATGTGCTCTCCTTTTGTTGTTTTTAAATTTGGGGTGACAGATGTTGAGGACCTTGAAAATTCAATGGAGCAAAAGGTGCATCTAAGATGAGGAGGCCTCTACAACCACGCCCAGATTGCGAGGGACACATTCCAGTCAACTCAGGAGTTTAGTTCCACTGAACTCCTATCTTGTGTTCGTGATACGGGACCCGTGTCCTAGCTCCAGGGAACCTCTTTCCATGTCTACCTGACACTGCCTGGAATGGCCCCCCCTGCCCATCCCATTCTGAACCTCTGGGTGTGGAGGCTGAGCTCATGGTCCACTTGGATGACCCCTCCCTCCCCAGTTCCTATCTCTCTCTGACCACTGCGCTGCACTCACCAGCCCAGTAGAGTAATAGTGCTCACTTATTTC
The DNA here is from genome assembly GCF_949987535.1 of Balaenoptera acutorostrata. Taxonomy (NCBI): domain Eukaryota; kingdom Metazoa; phylum Chordata; class Mammalia; order Artiodactyla; family Balaenopteridae; genus Balaenoptera; species Balaenoptera acutorostrata. The sequence continues at coordinate 17,823,633 of NC_080079.1, read as the reverse complement.
TTAAGCCTCTTAGGAACCTAGAGACCAGGGCTTTCCTTCTCAGTTTCAGAACTGGAGAACCTTGAGTATGATTTGTTTTTTTTTTTTTTTAATTTATTTATTTTTGGCTGCGTTGGGTCTTTGTTGCTGCATGCGGGCTTTCTCTAGTTGCGTCGAGTGGGGGCTGCTCCTCGTTGCGGCACGCAGGCTTCTCATTGCGGTGGCTTCTCTTGTTGCGGAGCATGGTCTCTAGGCCCGCAGGCTTCAGTAGTTGCAGCACGTGGGCTCAGTAGTTGTGGCGCATGGGCTTAGTTGGTCTGCGGCACGTGGGATCTTCCCCGACCAGGGATCGAACCCGCGTCCCCTGCATTGGCAGGTGGATTCTTAACCACTGCACCACCAGGGAAGTCCCGCATATGATTTCTTAATCATCGTTATTGTCATGATTGCTGTTGTCATCTTAATTGCCATTTATTTTAAGAGCACTGAAATGCTAAGTGCTGTATAATCATTATCTCATTTCATTTCATTTAACCCTCAGAGCAAACCTGTAAGGGAGGCATTATTATTTTCTTTTACAGATGAGGAAACTGAGGCTTAGCAAAGTTCAGTCACTTGCTCAAAGTCACACAACTATCAAGTCTCAGCCAGGATTGCAGCCAGTCACGTCCATCAGCCTTAAGAACTCAGCTCTCCTTGTCTGAAACCTGATACCAGCTGGGTTCTCATCCTGCAGTCAGCCTCCAAGGAACCTAAGTAACTATATGTGGACAAAGTGAAACGTCTATTTACAAATCAGACTATGCTTCTATTAATATGTTTCATTTAGAGTATCGATGATGTTTTCAGTGATAAACCAGGAGTCAGATTTTTATGGAAATATCTAAGCATATTTACCAGCTTCTTTCACCTTAAATGGGGAAAAAAATGCTACAGTAGTCCTGAACAACTCATGTCTATATGCCAAGGTTGGCATATGAAATAATTTCCTAAGAGGTTGCTACCCTAAGACAAGAGGCAAAATGGCAAAAGAGGTCTTTGATGCTCTCCATGTTTTGTGGCGCCCAGCCCTTTTCTTCCGTTCTTTCCTGCCCACCCCACCCCAGCACCTTTGTCACCTCTGATGGTCTAATTCTCCTCGCTGTAACCCCACCCGGGCCGGTCTGTCCCAAAAATGCAGTCCCCAGTGGAAACAGCCCATGAAAGACAATCTCCAGGGAAAGCAGTCTGAGGAAGGTAAATTACACTAAGACTTAATCTTGGGACATAACTGAGTTTTGTAAGAGTAGAAACGGAGACAGGTAATATTATGAACTCTGGACTTTTACCTCTGCTTAGGACAACCCACTGTTTTCCATGCTGTCTTGGATCTCTGCCCAAATCCCCCCTCGTCACTCTGTGCCTTTCCCCTGCTTCATTTTTCTTCATAGCACATGTCACTCCCTGGAATTGCTTTATATACTTCCTGGTTTATTAGCATCTACGTCTATAGAAAGTAAGCTCCGTGAGAGCAGGAACTTTGCTTTGCTTGTTGCTATAACCCTAGCATCTGCAAGAGGGCCTGGCACATAGTAGGTGCTGAATAAATATTTATCGGGTGAAGGGATCAGCCACTTGTCATGCCTCTTCTGAGCAGGGCAGCTTTTACTTTTACCCGGTTTTTGTCCAAAAGAACAAATTTAAGTAGCTATCAAACTCATGGTTTTACTGTTATTATTGCTTGAGAGGAGGTGAATTTTTTTCTTTAAAAGGCCAATTTCAACTTGACGTACAGAAAACAGTTAAGTAAATACTAGCTCAGATGGTGCTCAGGTGCAGTAAAGTCAGGAAAATGGTATCTGAGTGTCTGGCAAACACTACGAGATCAGAAAATATTAGTGGACATCCTTCATGTGAGTAAAAAATTGTATTGATCTACATAATTCATCTTGAAATAATTATGAGCCAATTTTTCAATCTCACATGGTGTACACTGTGTTCATGGTTCTCTTAGAATTATCCTTGGCTTTGGGAATTATAAGTAATGTACATAAAATTAAATCCAAAACATATCCACATTTGAGTTCAAATATTTCCTCTTTTAAAGTGTAACCGTGACTTTGAAGTTGGGTTAAACCACAGGTGTGTGTTTTTCTTCTATTCAGCTTCAATGATACCTGGTAATTTGGCATGTAATGATGGGGTAGGCTCAAGGATGTTCAAGAACAAATTGTACCATATTGTTAAGTTCTCCCTAATCTTACAAAAATGAACCACCACAAATTACTGAATTTTAATATCTCCTGAAACTCTCCCAGCAAAAAGAAGGAAGATACACTAATGACTAATTTAAATGCTAAAAAGACGGGGAGGGGTTGAAAGATAATCCCAAGTAAACCAAATTAGCTTACCTATCATTATGATTATTTTTAAATCACAGCGTTTCATGGAAAATGCGTTTTTGTGGTGCCGGGTTTCAGGAATACTCTTTGTTAAAACCTTTGTAAATGAAGTTATAAAATTGGGACTAGTGGATGGGGCAGGTGATTGGACAGGGGGACAATAAATAGTGGGGTTGAAACCCTCTCGTTAATAAAAATATTGGTTTCCATATGTTAAGAAAAAACATCTCACGCTCTCCATCTAGACCTCTAGACCTGTAGTCAGTGAGCCTGTGTACTTCTGTTTCCCCGCCAGATATTTGTTCCTGTCTGAAAGACATTTTATGATATTTATTTGATGACACACACCTGCTGGGTAGATGAAAAGCTACTGCTCCTGAGGGTGACCTACTTCAAGCTTCTGAGGACTTTGGCAGGTTGTCCTGCCACATCATTTGAGCCCATCTTGATGTCGCCTGTTGAACATATGTAAGACGAGTGCATTTGCAGACTTGTCCGAGGCAGAGTTGCGAACCCCAGGGAAGAGGTTTTAGAGTCAGTAATGACTTTGTAAGTGTACTGAGACAGGGAAGACACATGCTTTACCAAACCCGCCTCCAGCATAGGAAGTGCCGCTCTCAGCACTCGGGATGGGGATTGGCCCAGAAACCTGCCCCCGTGGAGTGGACCGTCTGGAAAGGGGATCTTACAGGGATCCATGTAATGTGGTCCAAGGTAAAGAGATGGACCCCAGGTGGGAGGTAGGGAGAATGAGGGTCCAAGGTGACATGAAAGAAATTCTGATGCAGTGTTTTCCTGGGAGTTCACAGGACAGAGATTTCTAGTTGAGATCAGGGAAGAGCATGGAGACACTGTCATCAGATTCATCCTTTGAAGCCAACTTGTCTTTACATGTTAATTTCCACAGACATTAATTGAGCACCAGCTATTGTGACGAGGCAGACCTTAGGCCGAAAGATACAAATATAAATAATTTATATCCATCTCTCAGTGTACACAGTGTAGTAAGAAAGCATACCTAAACAGGAATTTTATTATAAATGGAAATAGAACAAGGAGTTCTTAGCCCTGTCGGCCTTCCTGGGCTTGGTGATGCCCAACCTGAGATCTGCAGAGTAAGCGCAAGTTAGCCAAAGAAGAGAAAACGGGAAAATGGAGGCATGAAAATGATACGTTGTGCTCGGAAGCGACAAACTGTTCGGTTTTACTGACTAGTGAAAAAGGTGAGGTGGGAATCAGTGGGTCCCTTAGAGGGGCTGTAGCTTCCCTACCCATCTCATGAGCCCCTTGCCACCACTGCCTGAGTAAGCGGACTGCCCCTGCCATGTAAATGCAGCTTCAGAGCAGGTTCCCTCCTACCCTTTGCTGCCCTAAGCTCCCCCGCATGGAAAATCCAGAGATTCCACGAAGAGGGGCCATTGACCCGCTGCTGAGGAGTTATAAGCTCTGAATCATGAGTGAGTTGGGGTTTTACCTGGTGATTTAGAAGGAGTCATTCTCCATTACATTTTTTTTTTTTTTTTTAATTCATTCTTGGCTGTGCTGGGTCCCTGCTGCGGTGCGCAGGCCTCTTACCATGGTGGCTTCTCGTTGCGGAGCACGGGCTCTAGGCATGCGGGCCCCAGCAGCTGCAGCACACGGGCTCCAGAACGCAGGCTCAGTAGTTGTGGTGCACGGGGCTTAGTTGCTCTGTGGCACGCGGGATCCTCCCGGACCAGGGCTCGAACCCGTGTCCCCTGCATTGGCAGGCAGACTCCTAGCTGCTGCGCCACCAGGGAAGCCCTCTCCATTACTTTTATCTGCGTGTCTACAGCTCATGGTTTGAAAGCCTTGGCTCCAAATGACATATGCCCTCGGTGTTATTTATGATATGACTCTCCTTTCGGGTCTCCTTTCCTCCTCTTCCAGTTATCTGTTGCTGTGTAACGAATCACCCCAAAAGGGAACGGCTTAGAACAACAATTGTCATCTCTCACAATTTCTGTGGGTCAGGAGTGGAGGAGCAGCTTGGCTGGGTGTTCTGGCTCGGGACCTCTCATGAGGTTACCTTCAGATCAAGCCCGGAACTGGAACAGTTGGGAAGAGATAGGATTCAGCAGTAGCTAGAGACTGGCTGGGACTTTCTCCTGTTATCGCTTTATTAATCTTTCCATGTAGTCTGTCTACGTGAGCTGGTCTGGGCTTCCTTACAGCGTGGAGCCTCAGGCTTGCCAGCTTAGAACCCCCAGAGATGAGCCCCAAGAGCAAGACTGGCAGAAGCTGCGTGGCCTTTCTTAAACCTAGCCTAGGAAGTCACACAGTGTCACCTCTGCTGCATTTTCTTCCTCAAGACGGTCACAAGGGCCCATCAGGTTTCGATGGGAAGGGACATAGACTCCACCTCTTGAGGCAGGGGTGGCACGGTTGTGGAAAATCAGTGGGATGGGAATATTTTGTCGCCAATTTAGGAAAATATAATGTGCCGCACACCCTCCAAGAACATTTTCCTCTGCTCACGCAATCCTTTAAATTACCTAAATATTAATTCACTCATTTTGCTGTTGCCCGAAAGCTTTCTAGTTCCCTTTCCACACCAGAATCCAAGGCTTCAGTGCACACACAAGAACCAAAACACCTCCATTGTCTGAATGAGAGTCAATCACTCTAGTGTGTGGTGTTCCCCTTATGATGATAACACTTTATAAGCATATATACCCTGTTGCCCCATCTTCAAGAAAGCTATACCTCAATCAGGCACTCGTTTTGTTTGTTTTTTTAATTTATTTTTTATTGAAGTATGGTTGATTTACAATGTTGTGTTAGTTTCTGGTGTACAGCAAAGTGACTCAGTTATGCATTTTTTTTTCATATTCTTTTCCATTATGGTTTACTATAGGATACTGAATATAGTTCCCTGTGCTCTACAGTAGGACTTTGTTGTTTATCCATCCTGTATATGATAGTTTGCATCTGCTGATCGCAGCCTCCCACTCCATCCCTCTCCCCCACCACCACCCCCCATTTGGCAACCACAAGTCTGTTCTCTACGTCTGTGTGTGTGTTTCTGTTTTGTAAATAGTTCATATGTGTCATATTCTAGATTCCACTTATAAGTGATATCATATGGTATTTGTCTTTCTCTTTCTGACTTACTTCACTTAGTATGATAATCTCCAGGTCCATCCATGTTGCTGCAAATGGTATCATTTCATTCTTTTTAATCAGGCACTGTTAAATCCAAATATTGCATATATCTTTCCCTGAGAGGCCCCTTTTTATCTAACCACAGCAAACTTGAGCCTCAGGAGTGAATGATTTCAAATCTGTCTTTTTATTTGCCATTCACTGGATAGATTGATGGTGCTCTTACAACAGGGTTGGTCAGTAGCATTTTGTGGCGTACAGGATATCTCCGGGAGTAAAAAAAGAAAAAAGTTTTTAAAAAAAGGGCCCAGACTTTGAGCTTAAGGAACTTTAAAAACTGAAGCATTAGCATGTTCTTGGTAGGAAACCTTCTGATGTAAAGTTAAACTATTGATGTAAATTTTACATTTTTAAATAAGTACTATTGCAAGTGTGCTATCTTAATGAGGACTTTTAGATTTTACACATATATAGTGAACAGAAGTTGAGTTCTTTAAATATTTTCTGTTAAAAATCTATGATACATGAGCAATGGATTGGAGGGGTTTTTTCGCCCTTGGATAACCTAGAAAAGAATATAGCTCTATTTTAAAATCCCTTCCAGTTCAAGAGTTATCCAAGCAAACAGTATTGACCAAGGTGTTGAATGCACCAGTAATAATAATGCTAGCCTTTCATAAAGCTAAGTAATCAGGAATAATGCTGAAAATAAGAAGACAGTCGTTTATTTACTCTATTTGGCATTGTTAGTACTAATAATGCATTTCAACACAGTGGAATTGCTAGATGATGCTTTTGTGACTTTTATGCAGGTTATTGTTATTTAAATGAACAGTCGACTGCACTGTAATGAAGAAATGCGTGCTTTTCCCAACTCAGTTATCAACCAGGATTCTAGGAAAATGAGAATTTGTGTCTGCCTTCATTCACAGAGCAAACTGGAGGTCACTGTTTTCAATACGAACCTTTTTTTAGCTTTTCAGCAGTGAATAATTAGAAGCTGCTGCTTCTGAAATTACCTGTATTCACTGTAGAGAAGGAAAGACTTTTATCTTCCACGATGAAATACATTTTCTCATTCAAATTTCATCATTCTTTTTTTAAATGGCATTTTACACCGCTGAGTCAATCCTGGGTAGCATAAAATAAAAGAAGTAGATTTTGTGTGCTGCTGTAGCCTTGTTTATTCAATTTACTTCCTTAAATTTCAGCTCCGCCTTGAAAAATGATCCAAATGCAAAAATGGGTTTAAAGCAGTTGAATATATACAGCAGTTATCCACGTAGAATACTATTATACAAACACATGTGTTTTTTGCACTTTGATTTAAATTGAGTTGATCCTTGATCCTTATAATTTAATGATTATGTGCTTCCGAGTTTTTAACAGCTTTGTTGAGATACAGTTTACGTATTATACAATTCACCCATTTAAAGTGCACAATTCAATGGCTTTTAGTATATTCACTGAGTTGCGCAACCATCACCACAATCAATTTTAGAACATTTTCATCACCCCAAAAAGAAATCTGGTACCCATTAGCAGTCATTCCCCATGTCCCACTAGCCCGTGACAACCACTAAACAACTTTTCTGTCTCTATGGATTTGCCTATTCTGGACATTTCATATAAATGAAATCATATAATATGTGGTCTTTTGTTTTGGGCTTCCTTCACTTAGCATAAGGTTTTCAAGTTTCATCTATGTTGTAGCATGTATCAGTACTTCATATCTTTTTGTTGCCTACTAATATTCCATTGTATGGATATACAAATTTTATTTATCCATTTATTAATTCGTAAACACTTAGGTCTCAATTTTTTGGCTACTATGACTAATGCTGCTGTAAACATTCACCTAAAAGTTTTTGTGTGGACATATGTTTTCATTTCTCCTGGCTGTATACTTAGGAGTAGAATTGCTGGGTCATATGGTAACTCTAAGATTAACTTTTGAAAAAGTGCCAAATGGGGCTTCCCTGGTGGCGCAGTGGTTAAGAATCCGCCTGCCAATGCAGGGGACACGGGTTCTGAGCCCTGGTCCGGGAAGATCCCACATGCCGCGGAGCAACTAAGCCCATGTGCCACAACTACTGAGTCTGCGCTCTAGATCCCACGAGCCACAACTATTGAAGCCCGCACGCCTAGAGCCCGTGCTCCTCAACAAGAGAAACCCCCGCTCCGCAGCAAGAGAAGCCCCGCTCGCCGCAACTAGAGAAAGCCCGCGTGCAGCAGCAAAGACCCAACGCAGCCAAAAATAAAAAAATTAAAAAAAAAAAAGAAGTGCCAAACTGTTTTCTAAAGTGATTGGACTGTTTTATATTCCCACCAGCAATGTATAGGGCTTCCAATTTCTTCACATCTTCCCCAATACTTGTTATTGTCTGTCTTTTTGATTACAGGCATCCCAGTGGGTGTGAGGAACTATCTCATTGTGATTTTGATTTGCATTTCCCAAATGGCTAAGATTTTGAGCCTCTTTTTTTTTTTTTTTTTTTTTTTTTTTTTTTTTAAGGATTTTCTTATTTATTTTTATTTATTTATTTATTTATTTTTGGCTGTGTTGGGTCTTCGGTTCGTGCGAGGGCTTTCTCCAGTTGCGGCAAGCGGGGGCCACTCTTCATCGCGGTGCGGGGACCGCTCTTCATCGCGGTGCGCGGGCCTTTCTCTATCGCGGCCCCTCCCGTCGCGGGGCACAGGCTCCAGATGCGCAGGCTCAGCAATTGTGGCTCACGGGCCCAGCTGCTCCGTGGCATGTGGGATCTTCCCAGACCAGGGCTCGAACCCGTGTCCCCTGCATTAGCAGGCAGATTCTCAACCACTGCGCCACCAGGGAAGCCCTTTGAGCCTCTTTTTATGTGCTTATTGGCCATTTGTGTTTCTTCTATGGAGAAATGTCTGTTTTTATTGAGTTTTTTAAAATTCTGTTACCTCACCTTAGGAATGTGGCTAGCAGAACTAAGTTGGAAATAAATGTATCTTCCTAAAGGGAGTAATTTTCAAAACAAATTTACAGATTGAAGACATTGTTTTTACAATGGTAGTATTTCCGGATTATAGAAGAATTGAATTGCTCTCAGGAATCAGTTTACTTCTGATACTTTTTTCAATTTGATTAGCAATATATCAGATATTGGTGGTCCCAGAGTCATACCTAGAAAATGGCTTAAAGATCAGTTTGTCCAATTAACTCATTTTACAAATTAGGAAACTGAGAGCCTAAGAGGTGAAATATGTGGGTCACAGAGAATTAATGATAGATTTAGAACTCTATCCAGGTGGAATCCAGATAACTGAACATCTCTATTTAATTTAGAGAGAAAATAATGCACTTTTCAAATGGGTTCTTACTGATTAAAAAAAAAAAAATGGTGAACTGCTCTGCAATTAGAATCCACAATATTTATTTTTGGGTATTTAACACATACTATTTTATTTTATCCTCATAGTAGCACATGTAAGATTAATATTATTTTTCTGTCCTATTGTGTGTAGGGAAGCAGGTTAGCTAGCTTGTTGAATGGCAGCTACATAGTGAACGGCAGCTACATAGTAAATGGCAGACTCTAACCCAGACCTTCTGATTCCAAGTTCATGGTTTTGTTTCCTCTGGTCTTTACAAAAAGACAGCATCAGCACATTGTTGCCCATGGCATCTTGCGAGCCTTTTGTTCCTGGTCACTAAATCACTGACACAAGTAACCGATAGGTGGCATCATGGAGCATCGTTTCCCATCACTAATATAGTTATTCAGCAGCACTAATATACCTAACTTTGGAAATAGAATGTAAGTTTCAAGTGACAGAAGGATTGCTTGAGTATAAAAATACAGTACCTGAAAGGCTCTACTAATATAATAACATATTTCTGGAGTCCTTTTCAGTTGCAAAGCGCTTGGCTTACACTTTTGATTTGGTATTTACAATTATGCAAGACCACTTTTTCTGTTTTGACGGATTTGTCATATTCATGATGACACTAAGGCCTGAAGGGCTTTAGTTGCTGCAGTCATAATGTCTCAGGCAGAGCTACATCTCAGATCCAAGTCTCTTAGCTCCTGTGTAGCCCTGTGTTCCCTCCAGTGTACCATGCTCCGCCTTAATGATGTGCTGAAGGACACTCATTTGAAAGAAGAGGAGACTTTACGCCATTATTCCAGGCAACAACAGAGCTATGAACAAGTAGAAGTTATAGGGAGGCAATTTTGAGGCCGTATAAAGAAGACTTGATCTGCCCAACAATGCAGCGTGTTGTCTTGTGAAGGAGTGAGGTCTCTTGTCATTGAACTGTTCAAGCTAGGGCTGGATGACCATCTGGGAGGATGCTCTAAAAGGGGTTTCTGCATTGTGTTTGTGTGTGTGTTTGTGTGTGTGTGAGTGTGTGTGTTACTGTTGTCAAGAGAAATGAGAAGGCACTTACGGTCCCTTCCAACTGTGAGATTGTGGGTCTTTGTTCTTAGTTAAGAGAATAAGCTGGTTTAAGAGGTCCTCTGTATCCTTACTGAAGAAAGAAACTTTGAGAAACTCTTATCCTGCACAGTTAAAGGTACGGGGTTTTCTGTTTAAAAGAGAGTAGCCAAATTTATCAGCTTGAATTACTAGTTTCCAAATGGTTAGAACAGCAGTTCCCGTGTATGTTTATATACACTCTGCACAGCAAAGGTTCCATATTCAAATAAGTTTAAATACAAGCCTTTAATATGTCATTGTCCTTTGTGATTATCGAAGAGGGAGAGAAAGTGTGCAGCAGTGTCAATTTTATTTTTTATTTTCACAAAGCCCTTCAGAAACATGTTTGTCAGTCTCACCCAGTGGTTCTCAGCTCTGGTGGCACATGAGGATCACCTGAGGAGCTTTTTAAAAACACTGATGGCCAGGCCCCACCCCAGACCAAATGAATCCAGATCTCTAAGGGTGGGTTCCCAGCGTCAGTATTTTTTAACAGCTCTCCAGATGATTCTTCTATGAAACCAGGGTTAAGATGAACTACTCTAGTGTAAGCATAAACTCAGGCAAACTCTGGACATTTGCTTTGTAATTTTGGCTGCTCTTTGGAATTCAGGTAATCAGTTCAGAGCCAAAGCTCCTAATATGGTTAGAGGCAGTATCTCACAGTGATTCACGCTGCTGCTCTAGAGCCAGACAGCCTGGCTTTGTCCACTTACTAGTTCTGTGACTTTGGGCAAGTTATTTTAATCTCTCTGTGCCTCAGGTTCTTAATTTATTGATGGAGATCATAATGCTACTTATATGATAAAAGCTAAGGTAAACACCCGAAAGGAAATAAAAACTTGACATATTATGATATTACAATCATCGTCGTCATCATCATGTTGTTTTGCTGTTGTTAGTAGTAGTCGCTGTAGCAGTAGCGCTCCTGGCATACGAGCTAAGCATCTACTGAGAAAACAGTCTGTTCTACACAAGGCTGCAAACCGGACCCGACCTTACTTGAAAACTAAAGACTCTTTTCAACCACTTTAGCAGCAGCGTACTGCCTCAGATTCAGAACTTTCCAATGAAGTGGAATGTTTTGTATCAAGTTTTTTGCAAAAAGCTGAGGCTTAAACCAGGTAACCTCCTGCAGTTCGATCCAGCTCTAAAGAACGGGCCAGGGCTTCCCTGGTGGCGCAGTGGTTGAGAATCTGCCTGCCAATGCGGGGGACACGGGTTCAAGCCCTGGTCTGGGAAGATCCCACATGCCGCAGAGCAGCTGGGCCCGTGAGCCACAGCTACTGAGCCTGTGCGTCTGGAGCCTGTGCTCCACAACAAGAGAGGCCGCGATAGTGAGAGGCCCGCGCACTGCGATGAAGAGTGGCCCCCGCTCGCCGCAACTAGAGAGAAAGCCCTCGCGCAGAAACGAAGACCCAACACAGCCAAAAATAAATTAAATAAATAAATAAATTTATAAGGAAAAAAAAAAAAAACGGGCCAGAGCTCTGCCAGCCAGGGGCCTGGACTGAAGGGTGATGCTGGGTTTCTGTTGGATAACTGGGAAAGGCATGCACTATGTATGGCAGGCTGACCTCCTAAATCCTCAGGGTAATCTCAGTTTCCAACCGCCCACCCTGCTAAACCATGGGACCTGAAGTTCAGAAAGCATGGTTGCTATTCAATGGGAAGCAGTGGCTCCAAACACCAGCGTCCGTGGCTAATCGTGCAAAAAAAGTGAATACAATTAGGGTGTGTGGGACAGCCTCAGAGAAAAATTAAAGTGCACAATTAGGCATAGTTTCTATTTAATTTTCAGTTGAAGAAATAATTTGAAGTGGCTCTAGTCACTGAGGGTACAGTAGCAAGAGTCCCTGACTCTCTGGGGTTTAGGACAAGTGTGGACATTTCATGGATATTACAGTTCTCTAACACACAGTTTCCATCAAGACAGCCTCCAACTGCAATTGTGGAAATTGGTGGAATATTCCTAGGAGGAGCTCAAAGGATTGTAAAGCTGAATAATATCTTTGTCTCAAAAACTTATGTGAGAATCTGGGGTTTTTTTCCCCTTTTCTCCTATAAGCGTTTTGTGGCTCACCATTGCAGACACTGCATGTCTTTGTAGCCCACAAAGTCCCCATGTTAATAGTTGCTTGCTAGTTGTGGTCATTTAATTGAAAAAAGCTGGCATGGAGATATTACGGGTCTCAGTAGGTCAGTTTTGTATCAAGTATGGTGTCATTACCTTTGACTAAACCCCTTGCAAATCTGAATTCATTATAGTTCTTCAAATGCATTAATAAAATATAAGAGGATAGACAGAAAGCTGGAGAAAAGATGTGTGTGGCCTTAAATATGCCAATCGTCTACAGTTCTGCCATGGCATATTGCCAGTGGTGCATTATAGAATTCCAGATGGCACGGTTCTGTTGGTACTAGTTTCGGATTTGCTCTGGGAATGAGGTTAAAGAGGATGCTAGACTATGGCTGGAGTTCTCTTCCTTGCCTCTCCCAGAGTAGATCCTGGAAGACTCCATCCCCTCCCGCCAATCAGACAGCTGCCCCAACCTCTCTTGGGGATTGTGGGCTCAGCACAATTGCTCATTCCCTGTGAGTTCCCAGGCATCTAGTTACCCAGTACTGCAGAGGCCAGGAAGATTGAACTCCCTCGTGTGAGCTGTGCTTGGCTTCCTCAGACCCCAGGGCTTGAGCAAGTGTGGGTATGAATTCGAAGACTCAATAGATAAGTGTTGTGTTTTTCATCAGCTCGCCTGTCTTAACTTGCTTTATTTTCTGTGAGATTCTCTCTTTAAATAAATAAATAAATAAATAACCTTTCTTACAGAAATTTATACAACACACAGAGAAAAAAATAGTGCAGTGAACCCCCATCTCCCAACATCCAGCTTTCACAGTTAGCAAATTTAGCCGTTCTTGTTTTCTTTCCCTTCCCTTTTTCTTTTGTTTTCCTATACTATTTTAAAGCAAATTCCAGATATCTGATTTTAACTGTACATATTTTAGTATGTAGCTCTAGTACACACAGCATAACTTTTCAAAAACCTAACTGCAATACCCTTATCACACCTAACAAATTTAGTAATGATTATATGCCCTGTCAAGGTTCAGTTTTCCCTAATTGTTTTACAAACGTCCACACACAACTGGGTACTTTGAATCAGGATCCAAACAAGATACCCCTGTTGCGTTTCGCTGACCCAACCTTAAGCCTCTTTTAGTCTATTACAGACCTTTCACCTGTTTTTATGGTATTTATTTGTGGAAGAAACCAGACCATTGTCCTTTAAAAATGTCCACATTATGTATTTGACCTATTGCATCTTCACTGTGCTGTTTGATATGTTCCTCTCCCCTCCATACTTCCTGTAAATTAGTGGTTAGCTCTGAAGACTTAACGAAATTCAGGTTCAATTTTATCACATCGGGAGGCATAACAACTTTTATTGATGTCAAGATTGATCATTGGGTTCAGATGTGGTCAGCCTGATTCAACCATTATGAAGTTGTCTATCTACCTGTTAACCTAATAGTTTTAGTAACTTAATAATCACTGTCTACATCCATTAGAGGTTACAAAATGGAGATGCTCGATTCTACCATTCTTTCTGCATTTATTAGCTATTATTCTATATAGAAGAACTTATTATCAATTATTGGGTTACTCTGAAATACAGTTCATACAAGAAAAGCAGCATAAAAGCCTCTTTCCATTTATTTATCAATTTTTAGAATATTGCCCCCAGCAACCTCCAAAAGTGACCAGTGAGGTTCGTTTGTTGTTGAATATCATTATAAACACTTAGGGTTTTATCTATTTCATATGCATCAGTCCACTGTAATCATTAATCTTTTTGATGCTCAAATAACCCATCTTTCATCAATGGGAGCCCCTTCTATTTGCCTCTGGTCACCTTTTAACTTAATTCCCCTAGTCTTTTCTGGCAGGATAAGGTACCCCAGGCTTCTGGCCTAAATCTGGAATCAACTATTTCTACAGGGAATCCTGGTTCCTTTCCATGTATGTAAAGACCACAGTCTGGGCACTAGGAGTAGATTCCTTCTTAAAATCGTTATGTTTGTGTTGGAATGGTGACCTCATCTTCCTGGATATCTCATTATTCCCGCTCTTTAAGGGGCATCTGGTTCCACCTGGATACTCCCTGCCCCACACACACTTAACGACAGCAAGTGCTCACCTCTCCTCCAACCAGACCCTACCTCTTCTCTCAATCTATCCATCCTTCCCTTCTAATCAGATGCCCTCACCCATCTTTGAGATTCTAAGACGCCAATGTGGGGAACACTTCCCTACTGCTGAAGAGTAGTTGTATTCTTTCTTTCACAGACTTTTTTTTTTTTTAATTTCGTGAAGAGAGTTAACCTCCTGTTGCTATCCAAGCCTTTGGTAGACAAATCTAGTCACTTTCTTAACCCAGAACAGCAGTGCTTTGAAACACCATGGAAATGGCCAGCCCAGTCACCAGATCCGGGGAGGCTTCATGAAAACCAACAGTCCCCCAGGTGTGTGTGTTTTCCTGGGAATCATGGGTGGTTGCATGTTAAAAATTTTAACTAGAGTTGCTGGGTAATGAAAAAGTGTTAAGTTAGTTTATCTGAACCATTTTTTAGGCCACATACCTGTTTGAACATGCGATGAAAACTAGGGAACTTCTCTCTAGAAAAATGCACATACACCCAAAATGTTGTAGACAATCTCATGGTCTTCAAGGACTTCAGACTATCTTGGAGTTGAATTAGTTTTCACAGACTAGCTCCTGCTTTGCACTGGCTTGGTGGAGGCTGCAGGATTTGCAGGTGGAGCAGGAGTCGGGGCAGAAAAACACAAAACGGGAATCAGGGTGCCGGCTTTAAATTGCTTCACTGAACATTGTTCATTCTTTGGTCTAGAGCTACTCCTGGTGCCAGTCCGTGAACTGTTTGCTGTTATCCTATGATGTCGTACGTGGAGAAATCTAGAGTAGGCATTTAAAAACATTTGAGCAATTTGCCATTGCCACAGCATCCAAGCACGTGGTCAGTGGACTGGTGTCCTCGAACAGCATGTAAACCATTGTGCACGCTGTTGAGTGCACACGCGTGTGTCTTGTCATGTGAATAGGACTCCATATTAGTCCTCGAAAGTTTGGAAATGAAACACCGAAGCAAGAATTGTTCCTTCATCTAAGATAGTCTGAGAAGCAACAGCAGTGGAACCCAAAATGCTTTTGCTCTGTGTGCTCTTGTGTTGTTTGAGCCCGTCTTCCTCCATCATCTGCCTCTATCACGCTTACCTAGAACAAGGGACACAGCACGCACTCAGTAAATCTTTGCCGAAAGAAGACAGAGCAGAACAAAACTGCTCTCCCAAGAGAGAAGCCACATTCCTTCCCTAATGATACCCTGCAGAAAAAGAGTCCTGATGATCCCCAAGGAGTTGAAGTTGCGTACATGAAGAAAATATGATAGGAAATAAATTATAAGCAGTCATTCTTCACTGAATGTCTCCTAGAACATGGAATAAGTAGAGTAACATTAAATAGCTGTTCCTCACTGTGGAAGTCGTGAGCTTTCGGATGGTTTGTATTTCAGTGTACAGACCACATGAATTAACACGTCACAGTAACAAATGTGGTCCAGTTTCAGGGCAGAAAAACCACCCTGCAGTAGAGCTGTCACAGGTATAATAATACTAACAGTGGGAAGAAAATTATTTAATCTTCAGAATAAGATTTTGTAAGTGAAAGAAGAAAAGATACAGTAGTGTACTCTGTGCCCAGTTTTTCCCTTCCTGTCATCTCTTTCTACCTTCCCTGAGGATCCAGGATTAGTAAAATCCACTCTTTGAAGGAATCTCACATCTTTTCTTTAAAAAGTGGGCTTGTGAAAGGCCACCTTTAGCTCTCAAGACTCCAGGCTGCCTGAGAACCAACCATCCTTAGGAGGACTCTGCCCTCCCCCACCCCAACCTTACCCCCCAAGCCTGGCCCCAGAAGAGCCCATGCCACACTCCCAGCATGCCTTGCAGCTGCCCTGACACTGTGTGGCACGTCTGTGACATGAACGAGCTGCCGAGGGGACAGCGTGGCTCCAAGTCACCAGCTGTCTCACTTACCAGAGAAAGGGATTTTACCTCGGGGCAACTTCTCAGAATCTGAAGCCAGTCCCTGCTTAAGACAGACCATCTCCCTTCCTTCCTTCCTTCCTTCCTTCCTTCCTTCCTTCCTTCCTCCCTTCCTCCCTTCCTTTCCCTTCCCTTCCCTTCCCTTCCTTCCTTCCTTCCTTCCTTCCTTCCTTCCTTTCCCTTCCCTTCCCTTCCCTTCCTTCCTTCCTTCCTTCCTTCCTTCCTTTCCCTTCCCTTCCCTTCCCTTCCTTCCTTCCTTCCTTCCTTCCTTCCTTTCCCTTCCCTTCCCTTCCTTCCTTCCCTTCCTTCCTTCCTTCCTTCCTTCCTTCCTTTCCCTTCCCTTCCCTTCCTTCCTTCCTTCCTTCCTTTCCCTTCCCTTCCCTTCCCTTCCTTCCTTCCTTCCTTCCTTCCTTCCTTCCTTTCCCTTCCCTTCCCTTCCCTTCCTTCCTTCCTTCCTTCCTTCCTTCCTTCCTTTCCCTTCCCTTCCCTTCCCTTCCCTTCCTTCCTTCCTTCCTTCCTTCCTTCCTTCCTTTCCCTTCCCTTCCCTTCCCTTCCCTTCCTTCCTTCCTTCCTTCCTTCCTTCCTTCCTTTCCCTTCCCTTCCCTTCCCTTCCTTCCTTCCTTCCTTCCTTCCTTCCTTTCCCTTCCCTTCCCTTCCCTTCCCTTCCCTTCCCTTCCCTTCCTTCCTTCCTTCCTTCCTTCCTTTCCCTTCCCTTCCCTTCCCTTCCTTCCTTCCTTCCTTCCTTCCTTCCTTCCTTCCTTTCCCTTCCCTTCCCTTCCCTTCCCTTCCCTTCCTCCCTCCCTCCCTCCCTTCCTCCCTCCCTTTCTTTCTTTCTTTCTTTCTTTCTTTCTTTCTTTTTCTTTCTTTTTTCTCTTTCTCTTTTCTTTCTTTCTTTCTTTCTTTCTTTCTTTGACTTTTTAAAATTGAATAGAATCAGAAATATTATCTTCCAATAGCAAGAGAAGAAGAAAAATTGATAATGCCTCACACTGTTGATGAAATCAGCAGTAGATGGTGTGAGGGTCTGTGTGGGAGAGTGACACCTGGTTTGTGTTTATCCACAGCTGTTAAGTAAACTAGAAATTTCTAGAAATAATTTTGCTCTTTAACGTCCTCTCAGAATAACACAGGCTGTTTGCCCTATATCATGAAGAGAAAGAAAAAAAAAAAAATTTGTTCTACTTACCATGCATGGGGCACTAAGGGGATAAAGGAGCTTGTCCATAGTATGTGGGCCCAGAAAATACACAAGTGCTGAAGTCTGATATGACCTTTGTCTCCACAAATAAAAAAACTGATAACCCTAGGTGTCACCACCACATTTTTTAAACACATATATCACAAAGGGCTCAGCTTAGTGACTATTTTCAAGTACGAATGCATTTCCTGAAGTGGAAGAGAAGAAATAGAATCATACCATGTACACATAAAGAGAGGGAGAATTGGGGGTAAAAGGGGCTTTGGTTACCCCTAGTGTTCTCCATCAATATCTACCCATAAACATTCCGTACACCAATGCCCTGACTCCCATATGGGAGTTTTATGGTTACTGATAGTAGCATGATTATGGTAACCATTTGTAGAGCACTTCTATGTACCAGGCATGGGCTAAGCCCTTTATGTTAGTGGATTTTTAAAAACGTTTGCAGTAGCCCTAAGAGATAAGTGTTTTTATTATTCCATTTTATAAGTAAGGAAACAACTTACTCAGATTGTGTGTCTCATAAGTGGCCAAGCTAGTCTAGGAACCAGGTCTAACTTCTCAGCTTTAACAATCACACTGGCCTTTAGGGGTCTGTTTATTTGTTTGTTTTTGCTTTTGTCTTAAAAGTTTAAAAAGAGAGGTTCTTTTGCTCCTTGGCTAGAAAGGTTCCAGACCACTTTTTATCCTCAAACTCACATAAGCCATCAGAGAGGCTAGAAACTGGCCACAGCGCTATCACTGAAAGGTAATAATTAATGAAAAAGGTGTCATTTAAAGAGGTCAGTGACTCAAAGCTTATGTTTCTCTTGGATCAACTTTCCTAACACTCTTTAAATAATGTGTTACTATCAGCACAGACCAAAAAGAATGCAAACAGACCTGAGCAGTTTAAACCTCTGGGAAGAAAAATACGAAAATAAAGCTGTTCTTGTAGCCTTAAACAACGACTTACACTTCTTTTTCTGCGATAATAATTGTGATAATTACCACTTACTGTGGGACTTTTTTTTTATACCAAGCAAAGTGCTTATCTTTAATCCCCAAAGACTGGAACTGTCTCGGTTTTACAACTGAAGAGGTTTTATCACTGTATAGGATCTTAGGAAGACTTTCCCTCCATGAAATTGGGCGTATTCAGAATACACAAAGGGAATTCCTTGGTGGTCCAGTGGTTAGGACTCTGCACTTCCACTGCCAGGAGCCCAGGTTCGATCCCTAGTCCTGGAACTAAGATCCAGCAAACTGCACAGTGCGGCCCAAAACAAAACAAACAAAATCCAAAATACACAACAGAAGTAACAGGAAAAACAGCACAGATTGCTGCACACTTCCAAGGGATCTATACAAAAATACCCTCTAACAAGTCACAAACAGTGGAGGAACAGCACCCCCTATGGTGTGGTACGTTGTCGTTGGTGGGACGCGCAGCAATTAAGACACAGATCCACACTCCATTTGAAAATCGGCTAATCGTGGGCTGGACACCTTTGGTGTAACCTGTAAAATACTCTCTACAAAGACTTGGAAAGAGAACTTGTACCTTCTTGGGGCTGCAATGGTACTGCCAAGGGTCATGCCTGGCTGTGATTCTGGAGAGTTCCTTCAACCTTCTTTGTGGGTAGCAAACCCGAAACTCCCCAGAAAGTTCAAGGGTCAAGGGTTGGGCATCCTGACCTCAAATCCAGGAACCCCAGCACCAGGACATCTCTCCCCAGCAGTGTCGCCTGGTATGAGTTATTTAACTTCTCTGGGCCCAGGTCTCGTTGACATACTTCTTGGCAACACGGCATGAAACTAACGCTAGCCATTTGTACAAATGGCACTGAGCTCCTTAGAAGATCGCATGAACTAGCTGGGTTATTTTGAAGGTGGAAATGGGCTTGGTAAGGAAGAAAGATTATAGCCGCCGGTAAACCATAGGTTTCCTCCATTCTGTGACCCTCGTTTCTCTGCATCCTTAAAGACTTTGCTAGAGCTTAAGTTTTTTATGTCTACTTATGAGAATGCTTCTCTCGGAGTTTATTGATAATTCCTGCCCTCACACACCTTTGTATAGCAGAGATTGGGCCCTGCCAATGGATAGTCACCTTGTGGCTTGAACCTGTCAGTCCGAAGAGTGACTGTAAGAGGTACTTTTTAAATCATTTAGAGTGAGGGTTGGTGCAGAGCCGGCATGCCTGGGTGTCACTTCCTGCCACTCCACCAACACATGGAGCCCCTGTGACAGGTGACCTGTGGACATTGGCAGTTCATTTCTTATCAGTCTCTGAGACAGCATTTCTCCTTCCTACTGATCGCAACTTGCACATTTAGGATTTTCTTAAACATCCCTCTCCCTTTCCTCCGTGTTCTCTCTTCCCTCTCTTTTTTCTTCATCTCCTCACCTGTTTTATTCTCTCCTCTTTTCTCTCTCTTTTCCTTTCCACTTTTCTTCTCAACATTATATTCAACCACTATGTCAATAAATCCAGTAAGTGACCATGAAAAGACCAATTCCAACTGCAAACTGGCAGCTCAGCCTCAGCTTGGAAAACACTAGGGAAAACGAACTTACGTCATCAAAGACTTAAAAAGAGATACTAGAAAGATGGGATTTCATGTGAGATGTATATTACAGTGAAAATTCTGCTATTACAAAAAAAAGAATATTTTTAATTTTTTTCCCTGATATAGTCAGAATAATTTATACCAAATGCCAAGAAATTATATATAATTAGTCCGGGTGATATATAATTTCCATTTGATTATATATATTAAAGTGATTAAGCAACTTCAGTTTTTCACTGGTAAATATCTGCCTTCTTTGTTCCATTCTGGGTCTGTAATGACTGTTTGTATCAAGTGTAGGACTCGTTCAGAACCAACGGGAGCAAAGGTTTGAATGCCTTAATCAAGCTCTGTTGACTGATGTCTGTGAATCTGGGAGATAACATGAAGTCAGCTATATGGGAGGAAAAAACTGAAGGGAGATTTACATCCAATCTAAAACCATTATGTAATTTTTGCATTACTTCCCATGAGAAAGTTGAGTAAAACGGTGTAACTGGAAAGCCATATTTATAGAGAAGTTATTCAATAAAGTATCTGACATCACCAATATTTTTAATATTGCTTAGAATAAAATGAAATTTTTGACATTTTAGTTTTTAATTAATGACTTCTATTTACTTTTTGTACAGTACTGCTCTATGTTTATTACCACATATTTATAGCAGTTTTTCTTTTTCCAGTTAGAGGATAGGTTTCATCCTTTATCTTTGCAGGTAGCTGATCCAAGACATTTTTATGTAAATGGATTAATTAATTGGTAGCCTTCATTTGAAACTTAAAAAGAATGTAATCCTTTTTGAGAGGCATTAACTGTTTTTTCATAAACAATTCTTAAGCACCTTGTCACACAATTAGAAATTGTTTGACAGCGGTAATCATAATAAAATGCATTACCCCTTACCACATCACCTTTTTTTCAAGGTGATTAAAAGGACCCATTCATTAAAAGGCTGTGTAGCAATTTTGCTTGTAAAAATCATGTTTTGGGGAAACTTACTGGTACATATTCACAAAACTTTGGAACAAATGACATCACAAGTTCAATTTCCTATACAGCCTTTGTGAGTAGGCATCTAGCTACAAAAATGTACTGAATTTGAGGAAAGGCAGCTACACCTGGCTTTCTTTGAGAGCCCTTAAGCCCCTCTGCCTTCCAGCCCTATGATTTATGCAAATCAGAAAGCTCTGGCGGTCTCCACTTCCTGGCCGGGCCAGCATAATCCACTTCCTTCGGGTTCATGTGACCATGCAAATTTGAGCCCTCCTGAATAGTCCCAGAGGGGCTGTGCCTCTCATTATTCCTGCCCCATTCTCCGAGCAGTGCAAGCATTCAGACTATGAATGGACAAGGGTTTAATTGCTCACCACATCTGTCGGATCAGATACGACTCGAGAATGAAGAGAATCCCAGACAAGCCCAGTTGTTTCTTTGCAGTGTTCCTCATGGCCGAGGTCATCCAGCTCTGTCTTCTAGGGAATATTTTCCACTCCTTGTTTCATGACCCTTCTGGAAAACAAGGACTCCAGCTTTTGGAGATCCATTACTGGGCCTTTCACATTGTGTGTGGCCTTTACAAATGTTAATTAATCTTCCTAATGATGCACTGAGCCTCAGGGAGCCCTTTATTCCCCCAGGGCTTCTGATGACCAATATGAATGCCAGAAAGTTTTCCTTACAGTTTCCTGACCTACAGGCTCCTCTCTCTGTGTGCTTTGCTTCCTCCCCCTCCCCCAAAAATGTCTCCCACATGACAGATTGACTACTCACATTACCAGGTCAGCCAGAGTTTGACATAGTAAAGGCGGATGGTCCAAGTAGAGGATACACCTACATGGAGTAGGGTTCTTGCAGATTAAACATTCCCAAGGCCAGCAGCCCAGGCCCTCCAAGGAAAATGCACACAATAACAGGTAGGAAGGAGGGCATCTGCTGGGAGCCCAAGAGGCGATTACCCTCGATGAAGGGGCACTAGCATGCCCTCCCTCTCTGTGTTTATATTCTTTGGGTTTAAGAGGAGGCTCTGGGCATGTGCAACTCAGGAATATAAGGTTCCATGGATCCATAGTGTTTGGGGGGTTCTGTTTTTGTTTTGTTTGTTTTTCCTTTTATCTTTTTTTCAAATGAAGTAGAATTCACAGAACATAAAATTAACCATTTTCAAGAGCATCATTCAGTGTCATTCAGCACCTTCACAATGCTCTGCAACCATCACCTCTATCTAGTTCCAAACATTTTCATCACTCAAAAAGAAATCCCTGTACCCATTAAGTAGTTACTCCCCCCCCCCCCCATCCTCTGTCTCTGTGGATTTACCTACTCTGGATATTTCGTATATATAGAATCATACCATAGGTGATCTTTTTTTTTTTTTTTTAAATTTTTATTTATTTATTTATTTATGGCTGTCGTTTCTGTGCGAGGGCTTTCTCCAGTTGCGGCAAGCGGGGATCACTCTTCATCGCAGTGCGCGGGCCTCTCACTATCGCGGCCTCTCTTGTTGCGGAGCACAGGCTCCAGACGCGCAGGCTCAGTAATTGTGGCTCACGGGCCGAGTTGCTCCGCGGCATGTGGGATCTTCCCAGACCAGGGCTTGAACCCGTGTCCCCTACATTGGCAGGCTGATTCTCAACCACTGCGCCACCAGGGAAGCCCCCATAGGTGATCTTTTATGACTGGCTTCTTTCATTTAGAATAATGTTTTTGAGGTTTGCCATAGCGTTTTACTGTGGCATTTTCTGGGGGTTTGTGTGTGTTTATCATTCCTACCCCATCACAATTATTCTTCACATGTTCTGTGTCTTGGATAATGGCGCTACCCTCTAAGGAAGCCTGAGAATCAGCATAGACCCATGTCTTCTCTCACTCCTGTAGTCTTTAGGAGTGTTCTTTAGGTTCTGTCGATTGCACATCTGAAACACCTTGTGCTCTTACATCTCCTGCCCCGTTTCAGAGACCATGCATTCCCCAGCTGGTCTTTCTCAAGCACAGATCCTCCTGACCCTGTCACTGCCCAGCTCAACTCTTGACTGGCTCCTGCCCACCTTCCTAACAGGGTTCAAGCTCCTTCCCCTGCTGGCCCAGGCTGTCTGCAGTCTGTTCTCCCCTCCCACTGCCCTCAGTCCCATCCCTACATGCTACACCACGTCTATCCGACCGCATTAGACTGCTCTTGGGTCTCTGACCAGGGCGCACACTCCCTCTGCTGTGCCTTTCTGTGTCCCATTCCCTCCCTAAAATGTCTTCCTGGGCTTCGCTGGTGGCGCAGTGGTTGAGAGTCTGCCTGCCAATGCAGGGGACACGGGTTCAAGCCCTGGTCTGGGAAGATCCCACATGCCGCGGAGCAGCTGGGCCCGTGAGCCACAATTACTGAGCCTGCGCGTCTGGAGCCTGTGCTCCACAACAAGAGAGGCCGCAATAGTGAGAGACCCGCGCACCGCGATGAAGAGTGGCCCCCGCTCGCCGCAACTAGAGAAAAGCCCTCGTGCAGAAATGAAGACCCAACTAAGCCAAAAAATAATTAATTAATTTAAAAAAAAAAAAAAGATAGTTGCATTTAAAAAAAAAAAAAAATGTCTTCCTTCCCACCACCCCACCCCTGCTTCCCACTGCAGGAATCCATCCCTCCTTCTCCCTCTCTTGCGTTTTACCTTCTCACCTTCCCTGATCTGCGAGTCAGAATGAATTCCTCCCTTCTAATCCCACGGCTTTTCCTTCTCCAAAGAAAAAGCTATGGGCCTGTAAGGAGCCCTAAGTCATAGAGAGAACCAGTCTGATGAAAGTAACAAGGACTAACATTTAAAATTATTTTCGTCTTCTGTTGAATTCAAAGTTACTCACAATGGTTTACCAGTTTCAATTAGCAGAAAATGCAACTTTGCTTTTTTTTTTCCTCCTCAGATTATGTTCTTCATTACAAACCTCAAGAGTTTTATATGCAGTTGCCAAAAATCTTCTTTTTGACAAATTGCACAGGATGCATTTTGGGATTGTGTGATAGAGTTGATTGAATTTAGGCCAAGTTCTGTACCCTGATATCTCTCAAAACAAAAATACAGATGTAGGGCTACTCAAAAATTTATCTATTTATTTTATCCCAGCCCTCCAAATTCATTGTCTTTAAGAATAATCAATTGGATTCTTTTTAAATTAAATGCCAAGTAAATGATGCAAATAAAACAATTTTGTTTGCTGAGAAGTAACTGAAAATCTGCAACTAATTACAAATTGGCAAGCTCTGAACCTGCAAATAGCTGAAACCCTCTGCTGATGCATTGTTTACAGCAGGGTTCAAACTGGTTTCCTTACACCAGCCATCCACAAGTTATTAATCAATACTTTGCCAAGTTCTATACCTCACCTTCAAAAAATGGTAATAAACATTTAATTTTCAAAATGGGCTTCATAAATAAAACTTTTAAAAACTAGCAGAGGAGGTGTAATTGGTTAGAACACACAAAGTCTGTTCCTGAGTTAATGTGAGTTGGCTTTGGATTTAAGTACCCTGTTCTTCCTTGACTGCTCAGGAATCCTGCAACTTAGTTGAAATTAATATCTGCCGGTCTGGTCACTGAGTCCCCTATAGCACTCCACTGATATATTACAAGACCTTTTTAACTGAAATTCTGGAGAAAAGCAACATATTTGTGGGCCACAGAGAGACAGGGATCAACTAATTTGATTTGCTATTGCTACAAGCAGGTAAAGCCGAATTTACAAATGACTCCATTCTGAGTGGTGGTTTAAACACACACACACACACACACACACACATTCTGATGCTTCCATACCTCTCAGACTCCATCTCCTACTGTTCTTTCTCTCCCAACTACATTCACTCTTGTTCAGTCTCTGCTCCTGTTGCTCTGTTCCTGGAATGTTCTTCCTCTAAATCTTCACTTGGCTGGCTCCTTCTTTTCCTTCAGGTTTCAGTTTAATGTCAGTCTTCAGAAAGGTTTTCCCTGTCCACCTTACCTGATATCTTGTACTTTATTCTCTCTCTTTGTTTATTTACTTGATAATTGTGAGATGCCTCCACTGGATTGTAAGCTATACAAGGACAGACACCTTGTTTATCTTGTTC
The DNA here is from genome assembly GCF_949987535.1 of Balaenoptera acutorostrata. Classification (NCBI taxonomy): domain Eukaryota; kingdom Metazoa; phylum Chordata; class Mammalia; order Artiodactyla; family Balaenopteridae; genus Balaenoptera; species Balaenoptera acutorostrata. The sequence continues at coordinate 17,798,739 of NC_080079.1, read as the reverse complement.
TCTACTCTAACCCTGGTCCCTGGAATAGTGCCTTGCACGTGGTAAGTTCTCAGTAAGTACTGGATGGATGGATGGATGGGTGTTAAGGTGAATGGATAGATAGGTGGGTAGGTAGATGGATGGATGGCTAGATTAGAGGGATGAATGAAGGAATAGTTACGTTGGTTGGAACAAGCAGCATAGTGAAGACAGAAACTGAATGCTAGGAAGGACATGATTCTAAAAGCATCTTCTTTGATAAGAAACCAAAACCTCTTCTAAATTCCAAAATTAGAGACTTCTTTCCAAACGGGTGCATTCAAAGGTAAGAGATGGTGAGAAATACTACACAACAAATACTCTTCAACTTTCACAAGGGCTGTTCTGTAGAAGAATCATTAGACCTATCTCTGTGGCCCCAAAGACTTGACCCAGGACCAGTGGGTGGAGATTACTGGAATGCATATTGTGGCTTAAAATGAGAACACTTTCTCCCTGAGAGAGCTGCCCTGAATGGAAAATTAGTAGTGAGATGATGTTGGTGGAAGGATTTATATACAAAGTACCTAGCTACTTAGCAAGGGTGCTTATCACAGGGGATATAGGCATCAAATGTGCTGTGGTTCTAGATGACTTGTCTGGGCTCTTACTACCCTGAAGCTCTGTGGTTCTGTAATGATCAAAGGAGAAGCCTGCTCAGTAGTTGACAATTATTTTTAAAGGGAGAAATTCCAATGAGATTTGGATTATTCATTTTGTCCCATAAGGAGATAACTAAAAAATGATTTTGAACTGAAAGAAGATGTTCCTGGCAAAATAATAAGGCTGAATTCTGAAAGTCTCTTCCCCATCTTCTGTCCCCTGGGATGCCTGGGACAGGGCATGCAGTATTTTAGGTACATTGTGAGCGAGGAGCCTGCATTCCCAGGAGGTGGCAGGGATGGCCTGTAAGGTCTCAATCCAACTCTCTGATCTTAGGGCAAAGCCTCTATGTGTGAAACGCAGTAGTACCTCCAAAATAGAACAAGAGCACTCCATCCATGTGAAGATGACTGTCAAGGTCACTGAGACCTACAGTGATCTGACAAATTAAAGCTGTCTGTGGCTGCCTTTCCTTTCAGGACATACTTTAGGAGATCAAAAAAAAAAAATTTTTTTTTATAAATGGATGATTTTCTGTTGCTGAGTCATTTTTCTTGCAGTTCTTTTTGCTTTTCCTATTTATTGTTGGTTTGATACCTGAGCCATAGCATTGTTGCCTTCCAGCTGGTGTGAAGGAGAGAGCCGAAGATGCAGGTCTGTGCCCCAGTGGGCAGCTCTAGGCATGGCCATGAGGCCCTCCTGCAAGTCCACCAACGTCCAGAGATCAAGATGAATGTTCTGGTCGGTTAATGAAGTTTGGGTTTGTCACTGCACCACAATCCAATTGTTTCCCTTGCCAATTCCTGGGGTGAACAGAATGCTGAGAGTGGAGTATGGGAAGGGAGTTTAGATTTCTCACCTGGTTTCTAGCCAGGCTGGTACATTGTCCTACACAGCAGGCCTCAGTCAAGAGGCAAGTAATGTGGACCAGTCACCGGCAGAGCCTCCAGGATGTCCTTTCTGCCTGCACTTCCCTTCATCCGGGTAGCGCTCACTCACCTGGCAAGGCCCAGCTTACATCTTAGCTTCTCTTGGGATCTCTCCCAAGCCCTCAGTTGGAATAACCATTCTTCCCTCTGGGCCTCCTCGCTGACTTCCGTCTCCCCTTCAGTTTGTGGTATAAATTATACGGTGCCAAAGTGGCTCTCCTCTGAGGCCGTGAGATCCTTGGCAGGCACTGTATTTCCTTTTTCTTTTTTTTTTTTAAATTTTATTTATTTATTTGTTTTTTGGCTGTGTTGGGTCTTTGTTCTGTGCGCAGGCTTTCTCTAGTTGCAGTGAATGGTACGCGGGCTTCTCATTGTCGTGGCTTCTCTTGTTGCAGAGCACGGGCTCTAGAGCGCAGGCTCAGTAGTTGTGGCACGCGGGCTTAGTTGCTCCGCGGCATGTGGGAATCTTCCCGGGCCAGGGATCGAACCCGTGTCCCCTGCACTGGCAGGCAGATTCCCACCCACTGCGCCACCAGGGAAGCCCCCTCCTTTTTCTTTATATCTTCAGAATACAGTGCCCTTCCTGGCACATAATAGGTCCTCAGTGAATGCCTGATATATTGGGAAAAAACGACTAGACACCTGAAATATTAAAGGAATTAATATTTTGTGGGTGGAGAGTAATAAAGACATGCAAAGTTCTATGTGAAACTCATCTTTTTTCCCCAGTACAACCTGATTAAACAGTGACAGTTTCTTCCTCTCTTGAGCCACCTGGATCTTAATGGTTATTTTCTTACAAGGTTGTTGAGTTTACAAGATGACAGAACTGTATTTACCTTGGACTTGGGGCTGTCCTCTACTAAGGAGCTTTCAGCAAAGCCTAGGAGTCAAGTTATGGCATTGCGGGCTAAAAGCCAGTGGGGAAACCCTGGGGGAAAAACCCTCATGGGTAAGAAATACTTTGTCATCTAGTCGCTGAGTCTTATGGACTTAAGCAGTGACCTAGCTGAGTGATCCCACAGTGAGGCCTCAACATGTTCCAAGGCCTTAACTTGCTCTAAATGGGCTCCAGATTCCCAGTGATGCACGCAGCCCCTCAGGGTCAGGGGCCGCCATGCTGCCGGTCAGGCAGGGCAGGTGGAATGTTGCACAGCTGCGCCTCTGGTTGCATTTCCCAACACCTCCCTATCCCACAATGACTGGTCGTTGGCATGCTATTTCTGCCACCTTGTCATCTCAATGGCTTGTCTGGGGTCTCAATGGCTGTATATGAGGAGTGCCTGTCCCCAGCCCTTTTTTCTCAGGACAAACTGGACTTCACTTCCTCTGGCCTTATCAAACCCCTTGTTTCCAAAACTGTTAGCCACTTGGGGAGTTGAACTCGACTTCTCCCTCCCAACCTCCTCCCGGCTGAAAGTAATGAGAAAAACAGTTGACCATGGTGAGATGTCCATCCTTCCCATTCTCCCCCATCTACCATGACTTAGAGGGATAAGCCTGGAGAATTTCGTCAGCTGCGTTTCGTACTGCTGGTGGTTATTTGGCCATCTCTGATTCGAGCTCAGCTTAAAGAAACATATGGCCCCAGATTCTGCAATGCTACAGATTTGGAACTTTCCCATGTTAAAAGACTTAACAGATGAAATATGGTTTTCTGTACCTCTTTTCATTGACCGTCAAAATAACAAGTGGTGTCTTGTCTTTCAACAGAGACACTCTTTTTACTCAGTTATTCAATGAAGAATGTGCTGTTGTCTTTGCTGTAGATTTTTATTTTATTTGTAAATTGTGCGTGCTGCGTGCTATGGAATACTGAAAAGCTATACACCCTGGCTTGTTAGCTGACACACAGTATGTGTGATTACAAATTGTTTGAATAACAGTGGACTATTGAACTGCCATCCAGATGTGTGTGGAGTTAACTGTGGGAATGTCCACAAAGGAGGATTATCTTTCTGGTTGCTGGGTCCAAGCCCCCCAGAAAGTGGAAACATAAGCGTGGAAGCTACTCAAATAGAACAGTAGCTACAAATGGCTCTTCAGAAGCAAAATTAATCATTTTTTAAAATTACACATTGCAGTTAAGACTGAATTTGTTCTTCTAAAGTAAATCAGGCAAAGAAAATACCAAACAACAACAAAAGAAGTTGCAGCTTTGAATGGCCTTTGCAAGTGGTTTAGTCATTTTATGTTTTTAATTGTCTACAAATTCAGAACATTGTAGACTCAGGATAAGACCCTGACCATCCCAAGTCTCTGAGCTAACTTCTTGTGTACTTTATCTGTGTTTCTGGCACTTCCTTCCATCTTGTCTGCTGCACCGGATACCACAATCATACAGCAGTTGGCGTTCATAGTCCTGGACAGGGGAAAACAATACAGAAATCCCTTGTGAACATTTCCTTTAAAATATTTGAACCACAGTGAGATACTACTTCACACCCAGTAGAATGGCTAAAATAAAAAAGACAAACAATAACAAGTGTCGACAAAGATGTAGAGATATCAAAACCCTCACCCACTGTTTATGAGAAAGTAAAATGGCATAGCCACTTTGTCAAACAGTTGGACAGTTCCTTACAATGTTCAACATGGAGCTGCCATACAAACCAGCATTTCCACTCCTAGGTGTATGTATCCGAGAGGAATGACAATATAGGTTCATATAAAAACTTGCACATGTATGTTCAGAGCAGCATTATTCATAATAGTCAAACAGCAGAAACAACCCAATGTCCATCAGCTGATGAATGGATAAATAAAATGGCAGTTTATTATTTGGCCATAAAAAGGAATGAAATACTAATACAACCTGGATGAACCTTGAAAACAGGCTCAGTGAAAGAAGCCAGACTCAAAGGACTGTGTATTATATGAATCCATTTGTATGAAATGTCCAGAATAGGCAGATCTATAGAGATAGAAAGTAGATTAGTGGTTGCCTAGAGCTGGAGGGGTTGAGGGAAAATAGAGGGTGACTGCTAATGGAATGGGTTTTCTTTTTGGAGTGATGAAAATTTTCTAAAGTTGATTGTGATGATGGTTGTACAACTTGGTGAATATACTAAAAACCATTGAAGTTTAAACCTTAAATGGGTAAATTGCATGGTATATGAATTATACCTCAATTAAGCTGTTTAAAAATGAAGGCAGAATAAAGACAGTTTCAGGTAAAAAAGTTTAAAGGTATTTCAAGGTGATTTTTTTTTTAGAGAATCATGCCTCAAATTAGGAAGTCTTCAAAAACCACATATCTGGACTTTTTTGGCAGCATGAAAAGAAGGGGAAATGGTTTTAAATTTAGTAGCTTATGTCCTTTTTTTCCCCCCCTGGAATGAAATATCTGTTACTTGTTCAACAATGTCAATGCTTTCTATCTCCACTTGGAATCTACAGCAGTAAGTTGGCACCCAGCCATCAAATACCTAGATCTACCTTTGTGCAATAAAGCTCCCTTTAGCAATGCGTATTGAAATATATCATTTTGAACCTATTTTAAATTCTGTAGCGAGCAAGTCAAAAAAAAATTTAAATCATGAAACATCAACCAAGTCAGAGGAAACAAAGAAACGAATAGGAAATCCTCTCTAGATTCTGTTCTCACTCCACTTTCTATAGTTTAATCTAAAGAAAAATGTGGAATTTCCTGCGGAGTGATTAATAGGCCAGTGTGGTGACATACAGGAACTCTGAGCTTGACCTTGCAGGTAAAGGCTAACTGGTATGTTAAGTTGATTACACAATTTCCTCTAAATAAGTTGACAAGTGGTTTGCTCAGTTGCCTTGACTTTTGCCCTTATAAATGCACACTTATAAATGACTTGCTTTTTCAGCTAAAGCAATCCTTATTTTAGATGTGACATGTGTTAAGTAAACAGACTGATAGGGAACCCAGCTTCCTAGCCTTCACAGCCAGGTCAGATTAGCAGAGTTGCTAGGGGACATGAGTTGGGGCAGCCTGAAACTTGGCTTTGAGATATGGCTGTATTCGTAGGGCATGAGAAACCCAAAACTGTTTTCGTCCTTCCGGTATAGTGAAGTAGACTGGTGGATTTGAGAAGATGATTCCACCAATGGCTCAAAACATTCCAGGAGTAGAGGTGCTAAATGCTTTGCAGTAAATGACAATCGGTTTATCTCTAGTGTTTATCTCTAGTTCAGGTCTCCTTTCAGGATGTCAAGTCTGTAAGAAAATACAGCCTCTGGTGTTTTGTCCAAAAATATCATGGAGAGAAGGTTTCTGGTCAGCATTTCTGTTCTATTATCATTTTCATAGGAAGAAAATGTAGTCCTTTTATAGTCAAGAGGATATAGTTTATTGAGATATTTTTATTTACAGATGTACTACTTCCTTCTATTTAAGGGGAAAGTTAACAAAAAGCCACTCTAAGGAACAGGAAATGTTACTTCAGATGATAAATCAAAATGATGCTTAGGAAAATAACTGGTTATTTGTAGATTTATAAGTCAAGCACCTTTATTGAACTTAATATATCCTGATTTGATAAGCGAAAAGAGCTTTGCTAACATTGTTGATTTAGCTGGAATCTATTTGTGTGTGTGTGTGTGTGTGTGTGGTGTGTGTCTCTTCCTGAATGAGTTAAACATTTGGAAAATGAATTGATTTTTATTTGTATATACAAAGATAATGCCATTTATGCTTTCCAGGTCTAGAATATGACAAGCCTTGAGCTCATCTGGAAAACAGAACATTATTAGGACTCAGAGGTTAAATTTACCATCCCACCATCAAATCCATGAATGTACCTCTGAAACAATGTGCAGACCCATTATAAATCATCTTCCTTCACATTAGCTCTTACATAAGATGAAACTCGCCAGCCTGGAAATGTTTACTACTTGCTACAGAGGTCTCTCTTAGACATCTTTTTGTTTATTTCATTATTTCATTCAGTCATCCATAAGTATTTGCAACAAAAGGATTGCCATCCATCTTCCGGCTGGCTGTATGCTTGGGCAAAGGACTGGGGCTAATCTGTCCTGCCATGTGGCTTCCCCTTGAAAGCTGTCAATACTCAGTAACCATTAACTATTAATAACAACATCCTCGATGCATGTGTCTGAGCCATGTCACTTCCGCCCCAGCTGGCCAGAGCCCAGTTAGACGTACTCGTGAGATTTTTCACACTCAACTCTCTCTGCTTGTGGAAAGTTAGGATCTCCTGAGGTTTGGCTTTCAACTCAGCATGGTAAACCCAAGATTGACGAATTTCCCACCACAAAGGACCAGTCAGAGAAGTTTCTGCTGCCTCTCAATTTTCTCTCTCAAGAGAGTACCCTTTAAAATTAAAGGATAAATACTTCTGTTATATACATTTTAATCAAATATTTCAAAATTTAAAAATAGGACATAATAAGTGAACACCCTTCATAATAAATGAACACCCCTCTTCCCAGCACAAGCTTAAGAACTAATATTTTACAAATACAAATGAAGCCCCCGTTCCACCTCAGGAGAAGTTTACAAGACCAAGTGCACAGCACCTTGTAGAAATCCACATGAAATATTGGGAGCTGCCCTGTGAGAGGAAGAGAGATGACATGCTTCTGGAGAAAAAAATGCACTTTTCTCTTGTTGGTTTGAGTTTTTTATATTCCAAATATTTAAACCATAAGAAATTGCCGATATTCAGTTATTTTCAAACCTCAAAGGTGACAGTTTTCTATGGTTAGCCTCAGAGCAGAGAGACAGATATCCATTGCACATTACAAGAGGAAACCAAAATCCAGGTCACATCTTCTCTTGTCTAGATCATTAGCTTGGACTCAGAATTGGCTTCCCTGCCTCAGTTCTCAGCCCCTTCCAATTCAGCCTCCACGCTCTTGCCACAAGCATATGTATATCAAATCGAGAATCAAGACAGGGAAGCTGTCTCGATTATATAATATATATATAGTGGAATTCTTACTACAAGCCAGCTACCTTGCAGAGGCTGCCACTTTACATAACTCATCTCATTTCATCCTCACAGGAAACTATGAGACATCCAGGGGCAGATCCAAGTTTTGTGGAATCCAAATTTGGGGATACTTTGATGAGGGGAGGTTAAATTCAAAATTAGTTAATATTTGTTTAGGTTAAGAAAAGAAAGTACAACAAAATTTTAAAGGCAGTTAAATACTACAGACACCTCAAAGTTCAGAAGAATCACATAGTTTTATTAATTAACCACTTGACGTACATTTATAATACTTCTTTCCCCTATATTTTTGGCTGCATATTCTTTGGTCATTTCTTCATCTAACAAGTATTTCATAATATCATTTTCTATGATGAGAATAGAAGGATGCTCAGTCTTTCCTCTAACGTGGTTGAGCAAACTTTTTTTTAAATTATGGAGAGTATTTTTTTTTTTTTTTTTTTTTATGGAGAGTATTTTTAAAGCTTCTTTTTTGCTTCATAGTTCAACATTAGTAATATCATGTAAGTTTTTAAGATCGTCGTCAAATGGAAACATCTCACTTTTTTCCCAGATATGGAGCTGTGAGATTTGGAATTTTTTCCACACACTTAGCTTCTGGCTCCGTGCATTTCTTTCTGTACCTCCCACATGCCTCTGGAGCTGGTTGCTCTAAGGCATGTTCATATGACAGTATGACCTCTGGCCCTGGCCCTTCATGTCCCAACACTAGAGGAGTTGGCCGTTTCCAGCCCAGGACAGCTAGCAATAACCTACCCAAACATGGCAATGACTGTATAACATGTAAGCATATCCCACTACATCCAAAGTAAATTATCCCTAACTCAGCTTTTCCCCATGGCCACCCCAATGCTACCCAACACAAGGGAGAGTCAGAGTAGAAAGAGACGGTCGTCCTAAAGGATTGCAGTTAATATGTCTTATGTTTACAAATTGTACAAAATATTTGACCAAGTGAACATATTTCTAGGGCCTCTCCCAGGGCCTTGGAAGGAGCCCAGACAAGTGAGAGACTGACCCTGCAGGCTGGACGGGAGCTGAGAAGCTGCATTTGCTTTTGCAAACTTGAGCAAGGTCACTTGGGTAGCAAGTGACAGAGCTAGGACTTGAACCCAGTCTGTAGAGGCCAAGCTCTTATCTATTAAATTATGTTAACTCATCTTTTTTTTTAACTTTTTATTTTATATTGGAGTGTAGTTAACAATGTTGTGTTAGTTTCAGGTGTATAGCAAAGTGATTCAGTTATACATATACATGTATCTATTCTTTTTCAAATTCTTTTCCCATTTAGGTTGTTGCATAATATTAAGCAGAATTCCCTGTGCTATACAGATACAGTAGGTCCTCGTTGGTTACTCATTTTAAATACAGCAGTGTGTACATGTCAATCCCAAATTCCCTAACTATCCCTCCCCACCTCCCTTCCCCCCAGTAACCATAAGTTCATTCTCTAAGTCTGTGAGTCTGTTTCTGTTTTGTAAATAAATTCATTTGTATCATTTTTTTTAGATTCCACATATAAGCGATATCATACGATATTTCTCTTTCTCTATCTGATTTCACTCAGTATGACAATCTCTAGGTCCATCCATGTCGCTGCAAATGGCATTATTTCATTCTTTTTAATGGCTGAGTAATATTCCAATGTATATAGGTACCACTCTTCTTTATCCACTCCTCTGTCAATGGACATTTAGGTTGCTTCCATGTCTTGGCTAAGGGTGCATGTATCCTTTCAGACCATGTTTTTCTCTAGGTATATGCCCAGGAGTGGGATTGCAGGATCATATGGTAGCTCTATTTTTAGTTTCTTAAGGACCCTCCATACTGTTCTCCATAGTGGCTGCACCAATTCACATTCCCACCAACAGTACAGGAGGGTTCCCTTCTCTCCACACCCTCTCCAGCATTTATTGTTTGTGGACTTTTTAATGATGGCCATTCTGACTGGTGAGAGGTAATACCTCATTTTGCCATTGGTCAACATTTGCTACACCAAAAAATGGGCATTCGAATCTCGAAACAGATTTGCTCTATTCCTGTGCACCCTTGGGCCAACTTCCTTTAAGACTCTGGAACTCAACCTCTGTTGGAAACAAATTTTATCATGACAAAGATTTTCCAGCAGCTCTGTATTAAACAAAATTCACTGCCTCTCCTCCACCCGTGTTCTAAAATTCATGTTGCTCCTCATCCAGCTAGGAATATTTCTCAGGCTGCCCCAAGGGTTGATAAATATAGTACAGTCCCTTCCATTTATTCTGGTGTCCCTAAAAGCCATATTTCGGAAGTGGTGGGACAGTCCTCATTAGAAGGGGGACAGCCAGCAGGGGCCCTGCTCTCCATGCCCTGGCGCCTGCAGAAGAAAGGCTTTTTCTGATAAACCCTCCAATGTCTGGGACCCGCAGTTGTGCACATGGGCGGAACGCTCTCTCACAGAACAAGTGTGTTTGCCAAATCAGGGGCTGAAGTATCTTGCAAGTCCACTTGTTCCAGAAGAAAGACAGGATAAGGGAAGTGGCAGAAGCAGCGATAGGAAAGGAGTTTTTCGCACTAACAAGCGTGAGCTGATAAGCCTGACCTGTAAGGCAAATGTTGAGGGTCCTAAGTACACCTCTCAGGCCAAAATTAGCTGAGCAAATTTGATTTGGCTTTCCATTTTATAGTGGAAAAAAAATTCCTAGGAAGAAAGAAACCTCAGCCTGTATTGCTATCACAAATGACAGACTTGACTGCTTAACTGCTAGATTTTCCGACTGAATAAGTCAATGGAATCACTTTCTAATATGCCTGAATTGTAGGGTGACATGATAAAAATATAGTAATAATGTATCTTAGCCCTTGCTATGCTCCAGTCCCTGGGCTGAGTGTGTTTACATTGCTTATTTCATTTGATCCTGGTAAGAACCCTATGAGGCTGTTTCAAATTACAGATGAAGAAAATGAGGCTTAGAGAGATCCAGTAATTTACCCAACGCAGCCACACAGCCAACAGGTGCTGGAGGCCAGATCTGAACCAAAGCAGCCAGACCTGGGAGCCTGCACACTTATCTCCTCTTATACATGGGAGAGGTCCATCTACATCCCATTCCTGTCTCCCTGCTCAGGGATCACCCTACCTCTCTGAACAGTTCCTATAAAAGGGGGAGTACTTTGAGAAACTCTCTGTTACTTGACATATGTATAAAGCAAACAAGGATTATTTTTATTATGTGCCACAAGTACCCTTATTAGCTTTTTTTTTTTTTTTTCTCTTAGGGCGCCTAGAATAAAACATAAGAATATTGGTAAGGGAGCAAAATAAATATTTATTGAGCTCTGAAAGGCTTGATATATGCTTAGTTCTTCTCCACCCCTACTTGGAGGCCCAAGCTGTGTAAAAGGAAGCTCTCAGAAGGGTTAAGGAGAGTGTGGCTGCTTCCTTCTGGCAAACTGAGGTTCCTGTGAAGTATCTAAAGTCATGGTGCTGCTCCTTGGAGGCTGAACAGGGTTCCCTGTGTGTTACCCATTTGTCCCTAAAATCTCCACCAGGAAGTTTTTGAAAAGTCCTCCAGAAGGAAAGCCATATTCACCTGGTCCAGGTGTAGGGTATGGTGGCAATTCAATGCCAGACCAAGGGTCCCGGGGGGAAGCACCAGCCTGGGCCTTGTAGTCACATTGGAGAGGAAGTGATGAGCCAGGGCCAGGATGATGAGAGGGAACCTCAGGAGAATATGTGCTCCATCCCCTCATTTCACAGAAGGAGAAACTGAGGCCCCGGGAGAGGAAGTGACCTACTGCTGGTCACGGTGGAAGCAGCACTAGGCTTCCTACTTAAGACACTCCTTCTACCGTAGGCTGCTGACATGCTCGCCTCAGCACAACATCACCCAAGCAGACAGGGGCATCCTAAATACTTCGTGGCAGTTTTGTCATCCAGCGATGAGATTTGAGGTTACATTTCAGAATTGTGCTGAGGAGACGGACTTCCAAGAGAGGCTATGCCCTTTTTCCTAAGGTGGTTAGATTCTCAGTCTATAGCAACAAAAGAGCTATTTAAATAAACTCTATTTTATTCCTACAGTTGGTGACTCATCTACAGTAATATGTGTGATCATATTACCTGAGCCAATCACGTTTTCCCCAGACTTATATTCCTCAGCAGAGATGCAGGGAAATTGCCCGACAAGTTCTTTATTTCTTGTTCCGAAAGCAGCAAGTGCCCTAAGTGACTATCTACACAAGTATCTCACACAAATGACACCTGTTACTCTTTTTCTCTTTGAGGTACCTTGTTTAACCAAATATACTTGAAAAGAGTTGGGGAGAATGAAATTATTATTCACATTGATCCATCTTTGCCAATACAATATTTTTGAAGAAAACGATATTATCTTATACACTTTAAGTATATTCTTCTCAAAACCTTGAAGCAACAGATTGAGCTTGTTTAAATAATGGAAACATCCTCTGCATAGCCCAATTAGCAAAACCAGTCTTCACTGTCCAATGAAACAATCCAAGTGGACTCGTTTTCTGATAGAACAAGTTTGACTTCATTTTTTCCATTTAAACAGATGTGTTAGTACATGTCCCTGGGAGAAGCTTGTCGCTCTGAATTCTAGTTCTAAAGTAGTTGGGAAGCTAGGAAGGAGGTGGATGTATGGAGCAGCGAGCTTCAAGCCTCTCTGTGTATTTGTCACAAGGCAGGTGTAAGGTGCTGCCACCATCAGTACATCTTCTGACACTTTCTTTGCTTTGTCCCCACAAGACTCTCAAGAAAGCTGCATTCTTTGAAAATAAGTTAGGAGATGAAAAAGGTAAAGTTATTACACTTTCAGTGAACAAAAACTGTCAAAATTTGCACCACTCCACTGTACAATATGTCTGAATTCAGACCATCCTATTACCCACTGAACACCGTGCATCACCCTTCACAGGAATATGTGTAAAACTGGGAGAAACTCAAAGCTCCAGCTTGGATCTGTGGTCCTTGATGAAAGGAGCGGTCATTCATGTTGTCTCGTCTCTTTACTTGGCACTGTGGAGCCAGTACACCCAGGGCAAAGCAACTTAGTGAAGTGGGAGAAGGCAACTGAGGAAACACAGTGGTGAAAGAATGCTGGCGTGATGCTTGGATCACAGGCATAGTCTCAGAAAACTGGCTTCAACAAATAAAAATACATATGGAAGTTAGGGATCTAGACATTGATTCTCTTTAATTTAGCTATACTCCAATTTAATACTTTAAGAGAAATCTTTACAGGTACTGAGAAAAGGCCATGTACCAGGATGTTCATTGCAACTTTGGAATAGCAGAAATTTAGAAGCGACATAACGTTTCATCAGTGGGGGAGGGTCAATACAACAGAACACCGTATGGTAGTTAAAATACATAAGTGAATCATACACACATGTGCACACACATATGCATCCTGGAACTATTATGTTGAGTCAAAAGATAATTTTTGAAGTGCTGCGTATAGAGCATTATGTTAAAAAAAATAGTACACCTGTTTATAGATACATAAATATGTAGTAAAAGAATAGAAAGATGGGCAGAAGCACGAGCTACTGGGGAAGGGGTATCAGCTGTGTTTGTAACATGTCTTTTCCAAAGAGCAGCTCAGCCTTCCATGCTATTAAATTGATTATTGTATTTCCAGAGGAAACAAAGAGACTGATTTTTAAATATGTATCCTGTGCATCCAATGGGAGAAGGGGCTTTAGAGTTTCGACTTAGGCTTCTGTGGGAGAATAAAGGAAGTGAACTGACCTTTCACCTCGGACACTCCATCAGGCCCAAATACAGGCTTAAGAGAATTTCCATCTTGGAAGGGGATGAGTCTGGTTAGACTACTTATCCCAAAGTCATCCCTGATTTTTGTTTTTAATGAAATTTGACAAATAAAGTATGTGCATGAAGGCTCCTGTAGAATGGCCTTAATTTGTGCTTAGGAATGCATAATTTTATCAGGGTCTCTGTAATTAGATATTGTGCAATAGAATAAAAAGCAAATACTGCTCGTTCCATGGCAACAACGGCCTTTAGTACCTATCTTTGAGATAACGAAGGTTTCCATAGACACACGTATCACATGGGATTTTTTTAAATAGACATCCAACAAGAAAATGAAAGTTTCCCAATTGGTTTTCCCCTGATTTTAAGGGCAAGTGTATGAACATGTGTTTTGTTCTCTTCTTTTTCTGCTGTCTCCTAGATGTGAGTTGTTTTTCCCCGTCCTTTATCTGTTTGAACTGTAAACCTGGATGCTGCAGGTTTCGTAGTCCTATAGAATAATTTCAGTGCTTAAACTGGTGTTTGGTGTAAAGTGCTTATCTTTTCAGGGGAGAGAAAAGAATTAAGATTGTGGTCACTTTCTTTGTAAGGACTGAAGAAAGGTTTCATGGGATGGTGGTCTGTCTTTTATGAGAAAGAGCACTGATGGGCCAGGGCATGGACTAGAGAGCAGGCTTCTAGAAGGCAGGGAGTAACCTCTGTGACTCCAGCATCTAGCATTGCAGACACACAGTAGGTGCTCAACAATTAACTCCCTGCTGGTTAACTAATCATACAGAGGGAAGACAGCAGTGTTGAATAATCACTTAAGGAAAGACCCTGAAAGATGCACCTTCGCTTCTAGACCAGAGGTTGGATATCTGAGTGAGCAGGTGGGTCACATAAAGGTGCCAGGTGGGGCTGGCCAAATGTTACACAACAGGAAGTGGAGGGCCTGGGGTGAACCAAGGTGTGCATAGACTATCTTAAAGCATTCAATCCAAGCTTTTTCAAACATCAACTAAACCAAACAAAACAGTCTAATTTGCATTTCTGCCTAGGCTGTGAGGAATGCTAATTCTAGTACTATATTGTTTCCAGTGAGAGATGGCCAAGTCCCAAACAGCTTAAGGACCATTCCTCCCAAGCACCACTATTAAGCAGGTAACTATGCAGGGGGTATTGCTCGTTACTAAGTGGTAAGACTTTGGGCCAGACCAGCTCTGTGCAGGGCCAGTTCTGGAAGCAGCAGGCTCTCTTTTTCTCACTTTGGAATTTGGTTGAAATTCACCTGTAATGTTCACCAAGGGCAGTCTAGAAAGGGAGAATACCCAGCAGTGTATCCTGCACCTTAAGAGGAAGGGTCAGTGGAAGGCAAGAGAAGCAAGCCCATTGGTTTGTGGTCTGCTAAGACGCATGTGACCTTCAAATCATTGTTTTAAATACCAGTGGGTCAGCCACTACTTTCTGTCCAACCTGCTGCCTATCTGGGGTGATCTCCTAGAGTCTGATTCACTGCACCACCCAATAAAGCCTGATTGGTTGGACATAAACATTTCTAGTACAGATCCTCTTGGCCACAAGATTTTTGCCTTAAGAACAATTAACCCAAGTCCCTCCTGTTGGAATACATGGCCTCAAGTATTTGTAGACGTTCTGCCCAAGATACACCTAGGCTGAATTCTGGAAACTATTTCTTTTATCTCTTTCATTTCATTAATTGCATTTAATAGCATGATTGGGATTGTTAGGGCAAAGCCCTTTGCAATTTTATTAGCATTAGGCAATTTTATATGTGGCAGTGAAGTGTGCACCTTGAGAGAACATTGAGCACATTTTAAGAAGTGAAGAGAGATACTGATATATAGTGAGAGAGGCAGAGAAACACATGTTAATTATCCCTATGAATCCTATAAATGTCTTCGTAGAATCAGAAATCATACCATTCCTTGGATTTAGAGAGCATTCTCTTCCAAATGACTCAAGAGGCAGTGGAGGTGTTGTCTTATCTTCATATGATCCTGAGAGATAGGGAGGAACAATTGTAAAACAAACTATTCAGACCCTGTTAGGCATCATGGGGTAGCAGTTAAGATATCATTGAAAGTATTGTTCATTTCTTCTAAAATTTATGGTCTCACTAGAGGCAATTATAGTCACCTTTGTCAATAGGATCAATAAAAGAACTAAAATTGTCCATCTCTCCATTAAAACACAGAACTGGAATAAGAGTCTGGGGCCCTAGAGATAGTCTAGACCACTAGACCCAACTCCTAGAGATTATGCATTTTATTTATTATTTATTTTTTTTAGATGATCAGATCAGTTTTGTGTTGTTTTTTTTTTTAATTAATTTATTTATTTATGGCTGTGTTGGGTCTTCATTTCTGTGTGAGGGCTTTCTCTAGTTGCGGCAAGCAGGGGCCACTCTTCATCACGGTGCGCGGGCCTCTCACTATCGCGGCCTCTCTTGTTGCGGAGCACAGGCTCCAGACGCGCAGGCTCAGTAATTGTGGCTCACGGGCCTAGTTGCTCCGTGGCATGTGGGATCTTCCCAGACCAGGGCTCGAACTCGTGTCCCCTGCATTGGCAGGCAAATTCTCAACCACTGCGCCACCAGGGAAGCCCGATTATGCATTTTAGAATGGTGCAAAAAGAAAAGCCACAGCAAAGGATGAATTTAATACCGTGTACCTGCAAAGACAGGGAGTTGATCTCTACCCTCATTGGTTAGACAGTCACTCTGAGGTATCTCAGTGCTTGCAGGTGGCAGCCGTGCTTCCTTTGCTCAACAGTGAGTTTTCTTTTTTTTTAATTTATTTTATTTTATTTATTTATTTTTAATTTTTAAATAGATCTTTATTGGAGTATAATTGCTTCACAATACTGCGTTAGTTTCTGTGGCACAACAATGCGAATCAGCCATATGCATACACATGTCCCCATATCCCCTCCCTCTTGAGCCTCCCTCCCATCCTCCCTATCCCACCCCTCTAGGTCATCGCAAAGCACCAAGCCGATCTCCCTGTGCTATGCTGCTGCTTCCCACCAGCCAACTATTTTACATTCAGTAGTGTATATATGTCGATGCTACTCTTACTTCACCCCAGCTTCGCCCTCCCACCCCATGTCGTCAAGTCCATTTTCTATGTCTACGTCTTTATTCCTACCCTGCAACTAGGTTCATCAGTACCTTTTTTTTTTTTTTTTTGTAGATTCCGTATATATGCGTTAGCATACGGTATTTGCTTTTCTCTTTCTGACTTACTTCACTCTGTATGACAGACTCTAGGTCCATCCACCTCACTACAAATAACTCGATTTCATTTCCTTTTATGGCTGTGTAATATTCCATTGTATATATGTACCACATCTTCTTTATCCATTCATCTGTCGGTGGACATTTAGGTTGGTTCCATGTCCTGGCTATTGTAAATAGTACTGCAATGAACATTGTGGTACATGTCTCTTTTTGAATTATGGTTTTCTCAGGGTATATGCCCAGTAGTGGGATTGCTGGGTCATATGGTAGTTCTACTTTTAGTTTTTTAAGGAACCTCCATACTGTTTTCCATAGTGGTTGTATCAATTTACATTCCCACCAACAGTGCAGGAGGGCTCCCTTTTCACCACACCCTTTCCAGCATTTACTGTTTCTAGATTTTTTGATGATGGCCATTCTGACTGGTGTGAGGTGATACCTCACTGTAGTTTTGATTTGCATTTCTCTAATGATTAGTGATGTTGAGCATCTTTTCATGTGTTTGTTGGCAATCAGTATATCTTCTTTGGAGAAATGTCTATTTAGGTCTTCCGCCCATTTTTTAACTGGATTGTTTGTTTTTTCAATATTGAGCTCCATGAGCTGTTTGTATATTTTGGAGATTAATCCTTTGTCTGTTGTTTCATTTGTAAATATTTCCTCCCTTTCTGAGGGTTGTCTTTTTGTCTTGTTTATGGTTTCCTTTGCTGTGCAAAAGCTTTTAAGTCCCATTTGTTTATATTTGTTTTTATTTCCGTTACTCTAGGAGGTGGGTCAAAAAAGATCTTGCTGTGGTTTATGTCAAAGTGTCTTTTTCCTGTGTTTTCCTCTAAGAGTTTTATAGTGTCTGGTCTTACATTTAAATCTTTAATCCATTTGGAGTTTGTTTTTGTGTATGGTGTTAGGTAGTGTTCTAATTTCATTCTTGTACATGTAGCTGTCCAGTTTTCCCAGCACCACTTATTGAAGAGGCTGTCTTTTCTCCATTGTATGTTCTTGCCTCCTTTATCGTAAATTAGGTGCCAATGTGTGCGTGGGTTTATCTCTGGGCATTCTATCTTCTACCATTGATCTATATTTCTGTTTTTGTGCCAGTACCATACTGTCTTGATTACTGTAGTTTTGTGGTATAGTTTGAAGTCAGGGAGCCTGATTCTTCCAACTCCGTTTTTCTTTCTCAAGATTGCTTTGGCTATTCAGGGTCTTTTGTGTTTCCATACAAATTGTGAAATTTTTTGTTCTAAATCTGTGAAGAATGCCATTGGTAGTTCGATAGGGATTGCATTGAATCTGTAGGTTGCTTTGGGTAGTATAGTCATTTTCACAATATTGATTCTTCCAATCCAAGAATATGGTATATTTCTCCATCTGTTTATGTCATCTTTGATTTCTTTCATCAGTGTTTTATAGTTTTCTGAGTACAAGTCTTTTGTCTCCTTAGGTAGGTTTATTCCTAGGTATTTTATTCTTTTTTGTTGCAGTGGTAAATGGGAGTGTTTCCTTAATTTCTCTTTCAGATGTTTCATCATTAGTGTATAGGAATGCAAGAGATTTCTGTGCATTAATTTTGTATCCTGCAACCTTACCAAATTCATTGATTAGTTCTAGTAGTTTTCTGGTGGCATCTTTAGGATTTTCTATATATAGTATCATGTCATTGGCAAACAGTGACAGTTTTACTTATTCTTTTCCAATTTGTATTTCTTTTTCTTCTCTGATTGCTGTGGCTAGGACTTCCAAAACTATGTTGAATAAGAGTGGCGAGAGTACACATCCTTGTCTTGTTCCTGATCTTAGTGGAAATGCTTTCAGTTTTTCAGCATTGAGTATGATGCTTGCTGTGGGTTTGTCATATATGGCCTTTATTATGTTGAGGTAGGTTCCCTCTATGCCCATTTTCTGGAGAGTTTTTATCATAAATGGGTGTTGAATTTTGTCAAAAGCTCTTTTTGCATCTATTGAGATGATCATATGGTTTTTATTCCTTAATTTGTAAATGTGGTGTATCATATTGATTGATTTGCATATATTGAAGAATCCTTGCATCCCTGGGATAAATCGCACTTGATCATGTTGTATGATCCTTTTAATGTGCTGTTGGATTCTGTTTGCTAGTATTTTTTTCAGGATTTTTACATCTATGTTCATCAATGATATTGGTCTATAATTTTCTTTTTTTGTGATATCTTTTTCTGGTTTTGGTATCAGGGTGATGGTGGCTTTGTAGAATGAATTTGGGAGTGTTTCTCCCTCTGCAATTTTTTGGAAGAGTTTGAGAAGGATGGGTGTTAACTCTTCTCTAAATGTTTGATAGAATTCACTGTGAAGCCATCTGGTCCTGGACTTTTGTTTGTTGGAAGATATTTAATTACAGTTTCAATTTCATTACTTGTGATAGGTCTGTTTATATTTTCTAATTCTTCCTGGTTCAGTCTTGGAAAATTGTACCTTTCCAAGAATTTGTCCATTTCTTTGTGGTTGTCTATTTTATTGGCATATAGTTCTTTGTAGTAGTCTCTTATAATCCTTTGTATTTCTGCAGTGTCATTTGTGATTTCTCCTTTTTCATTTCTAATTTTATTGATTTGCGTCCTCTCCCTTTTTTTCTTGATGAGTCTGGCTAAGGGTTTATCAATTTTATTTAACTTCTCAAAGAACCAGCTTTTAGTCTTATTGATCTTTGCTATTGTTTTCTTCGTTTCTATTTCATTTATCTCTGCTCTGATCTTTATGATTTCTTTCCTTCTACTGACTTTGGGTTTTCTTTGTTCTTCTTTCTCTAGTTGTTTTAAGTGTAGGATTAGATTGTTTACTTGAGATTTTTCTTGTTTCTTGAGGTGAGATTGAATTGCTTTAAACTTCCCTCTTAGAACTGCTTTTGCTGCCTCCTGTAGGTTTTGGGTCGTCGTGTTTTCGTTGTCATTTGTTTCTATGTATTTTTTTATTTCTTCTTTGATTTCTTCAGTGATCTCTTGGTTATTTAGTAGTGCACTGTTTAGCCTCCATGTATTTGTGTTTTTTACAGTTTTTTTCCTGTAATTGATTTCCAATCTCATAGCATTGTGGTCAGAAAAGATGCTTGATACAATTTCAATTTTCTTAAATTTTCCGAGGCTTGATT
The DNA here is from genome assembly GCF_949987535.1 of Balaenoptera acutorostrata. Classification (NCBI taxonomy): domain Eukaryota; kingdom Metazoa; phylum Chordata; class Mammalia; order Artiodactyla; family Balaenopteridae; genus Balaenoptera; species Balaenoptera acutorostrata. Next base: position 17,779,103 of record NC_080079.1, on the reverse strand, counting down.
TGTGACCCAAGATGTGATCTACCCTGGAGAATGTTCTGTGTGCACTTGAGAACAAAATGTATTCTGGCACTTTTGGGTGGAATGTTCTATAAATATCAATTAGATCTATCTGGTCTATTGTGTCATTTAAAGCTTGTGTTTCCTTATTTATTTTCTGTTTGGATAATCTGTCTATTGGTGTAAGTGGGGTGTTAAAGTCCCCTACTATTATTGTGTTACTGTCGATTTCTTCTTTCATGGTTGCTAGCATTTGCCTTATGTATTGGGGTGCTCCTACTATGTTGGGTGCATAAACATTTATAATTGTTATATCTTCTTCTTAGATTGATCCTTTGATCATTATGTAGTGTCCCTCCTTATCTCTTGTAACAGTCTTTATTTTAAAGTCTATTTTATCTGATACAAGTATTGCTACTCTAGGTTTCTTTTGATTTCCATTTGCATGGAATATCTTTTTCTATCCCTTCACTTTCAGTCTGTATGTGTCCCTAGGTCTGAAGTGGGTCTCTTGTTTTTGTATCCATTCAGCCAGTCTGTGTCTTTTGGTTGGGGCATTTAATCCATTTACATTCAAGGTTATTATCGATATGTATGTTTCTGTTACCATTTTCTTCATTGTTTTGGGTTTGTTTTTGTGGGTCTTTTTCTTCTGTTGTATTTCCTGCTTAGAGAAGTTTCTTTAGCATTTGTTGTAAAGCTGGTTTGGTGGTGCTGAATTCCCTTAGCTTTTTCTTGTCTGAAAAGCTTTTGACTTCTCCATCAAATCTGAATGAGATCCTTGCTGGGTAGAGTAATCTTGGTTGTAGGTTTTTCTCTTTCATCACTTTAAGTATATCCTGCCACTCCCTTCTGGCCTGCAGAGTTTCTGCTGAAAAATCAGCTGATAACGTTATGGGGATTCCTTTGTATGTTACTTTTTGTTTTTCCCTTGCTGCTTTTAATATTTTTTTTCTTGGAATTTAATTTTTGTTAATTTGATTAATATGTGCCTTGGTGTGTTTTTCGTAGGGTTTATCCTGTATGGGACTCTCTGTGCTTCCTGGACTTGGGTAACTATTTCCTTTCCCATGTTAGGGAAGTTTTCAACTATAATCTCTTCAAATATTTTCTCAGACCCTTTCTTTTTCTCTTCTTCTTCTGGGACCCCTATAATTCGAATGTTGGTGTGTTTAATGTTGTCCCAGAGGTCTCTGAAATTGTGTTCAATTCTTTTCATTCTTTTTTCTTTATTCTGCTCCTCAGCAGTTATTTCCACCATTTTGTCTTCCAGCTCACTTATTCGTTCTTCTGCCTCAGTTATTCTGTTATTGATTCCTTCTAGTGTATTTTTCATTTCAGTTATTGTGTTGTTCATTTCTGTTTGTTTGTTCTTTAGTTCTTCTAGATCTTTGTTAAACATTTCTTGTATTTTCTCAATCTGTGCCACCATTCTATTTCCGAGATTCTGGATCCTCTTTACTATCATTACTCTGAATTCTTTTTCAAGTAGATTGCCTATTTCCTCTTCATTTATTTGGTCTTGTAGGTTTTTACCTTGTTCCTTCATCTTGACACTTGACATGTTTTTTTGCTGTCTCCCTTTTTTTTTTTTAATTGGTAAGGTTGTGTTCCTGTCTTACTGGTTGTTTGGCCTGAGGCTTCCAACACTGGAGTTTGTAGGCTGTTGTGTAGAGCTGGGTCTTGGTGCTGAGATGAGGAACTCTGTGAGACCTCACTCCAATGAATATTCCCTGGGGTCTGAGGTTCTCTGTTAGTCCAGTGGTTCGGATTTGAAGCTCCCACTGCAGGAGCTTTGGCCTGCCCCCGGGCTTGTGAACTAAGATCCTGCAAGCCGCCTGAGGCGGAAAAAAAAAAAAAAAAGCAATAACAAAGTAAAAAATAAAATTAGACTAGGAAACTAACGTATTTTAGGAAGAATATAAAAATAAAAATATAGATGAATCAACAACTGGAAGGTACATCAGTACCACAGTAGTAAAAAAGAGGAGGAAGGAAAAGAAAAAAGAAAAACAAGGGGAGGGGAAGGCCTTGGCTGTGGAGGGCGGGGCCTAAGCAAGGGCGAGGTTTGGGCAGTGGCCTGGGCCAATGCTCAGGACTCACAGGGCTGGAAAAGGCCCTGGGGGCTGTGGGGGGTGGGGCTTAGGCTCAAGGAACAGAAGGCTCCCAGGCATGCCCCCCTCCCCTGGTCTCAGAGGGCAGGGGACCTCAGCTGGGAGCTCAGCAGGCTCCCGGTGCCTGAGTGGGCAGGGCAATCACCCTCTGCCCCTCTCCCACTCCTCTGGTCTGGGAGGGCCCCTCCTGCCTGCCTCTCCTTATCTCCCTGGCCTCCCTCCTATGCCCCCAGGACCCACATGGCTTGGCTGGGGCTTTGGAGGTGGGATACAAGCCTGGGAGCTCAGCAGGCTCCCTGGCCCGAGTGGGCCAGGCGATTGCCCTCCGCTCTTCTCCCGCTCTTCCTGGAGAGTCCCTCGCACCTGCTTCTCCTTATGTCCCCAGCCTCAGAGGCGCGAATCCTGTCTGGCCTCCACTTCTCCTCCCCCCTCAGTCCCCCTACCTCCTACCAGTTCACTTTGAGGTTCCTCCTGTTTCCTTGGGCATCAGAGTTCCCCCACCAGCGGCCGTCAGGTGCCCTAGTTGTGAGGAGATGCTAACTCCATGTCTTCCCACACCACCATCTTCACGATGAGTTTTCATGATGGTAGAGTAGGCAGCGGTCAGACAGCATTCTCTAACGGCTACTACTTACCTGGTCTTATCCAGTCAGGTGCCAGGTACATCTCCTTAACTACAACTAAAGAGTTCTTTTAACTCAGAATTCAGAGAAAAGGCAGGTCTCTCTTCCCAGGTTGAGAAGGACCAAAGTTGTAGTGTAGGCATGACTATGCATAGGTCACATAAAGAACTATAAACTGGAAACAGATATAGAGAAACTGTAATATGCAGTCATGAGGAGCTTCCAGGTGTCAATTACCAATTTCTCCCTGCCTGAGCTGTGGTGAAACCCATGGTCAGGAGCTCCCAGGGCCGAGCCCAGTCTGGCTCCAACCAGAGCCTCCTCTTTCATCGTCACACTGATTCCATTTTGTCCTCTGATCCTCCCCTGTGTCCCTTCCTGGTCTGTGCTATTTGAATTACACCGTCAGCTACTCTACGACAGCGTTAATATCCTAATTACAGAGGAGTCTCCTTTTCACCAGCCACAATTCCCGAAAGAATAATGCACAGATGTCATCCACTGTATCTCTGTTGCTCTAGCACTTTCTGACCTTTGTGCTTATTTGAGAAATCTTTGAAAATGCTGAAGGTATCATTCTCCCTCGGTGGAAATATTCTTTGGGAAAATTCCCACTAAAACTATATTTCCTCCCCTGCTATGGCAACCAGAGTTTATAAGGCCTGCTCTCTTTAGGTGAAGAACAACTTTCAGACTAAATGTCTCCCTCACATAGTAAACCATGGATTGTTTTCTGTGCCAAAGTATCTAACTCCAGTATCAGTCTGTTGGCGAGAAAGAACTATGGTGCTGGGTCGATGTCTGCTGTTTACCTCCTTAAATTTCATGTCATGGGGGCTGTGGTGGTTTGGCTTCAGGTATAACACAGGCTTAGTCGTGGTCCTTCATTTCACTTATATGGACTTTCTCCTCCCCACCCACCCCTTTTTTTTTTTTTTTTTTTTGGTATGATAGAGGTCTATAGTTTGTGAACTCTGAAACCATATTTTACAAATCAATAAGTAAGACATGTGACCTGATTTGTACATGTATTTTACAGAAAGTTTCTAAAAATTAAAATTAAATCAGATTTAGTTAATACATTGGGGAAAATAATCACCTTTTAAAAAGATAAGATTACGTAATATAGACACTGCCCCTAAGAGGATGGCAATATATGGAGAGTTTACCTATAACATATACAGAGTGATATGTATTATCAGCTGTTAGACTTACAACTTATTTTTGCAAAAAAGAATTCCTTCTCCAGGTTTGTGTCCATGAGAGAAGTAACCAAGAAGCTTCACTTTTTTAAATATAAAGATAATACAACCCTTAACCCCATAACCAGAAAGAACTAACATCTCCAAGCCACTTTTCTCCACTTTGGAAGGAGAATGAGTTAGCTTTTTTTTTTTTTCTCTCAGAGTTACTATTCTCAAAATGGTAGGCAGTGTGCAAATCCTAGAGTTTATTCTGCTTAAACTGTGAGCATTTTCCCTCCAGATTAACTGTGTGCTGTTGAAACCAAACCTGTAATTACTGTTATCTAATAGTTTTATAACATGCCATGCACTATTTGCAAGGAATTTTTTCTATCATTTTTTCATTGCTCATTCAGAAATACAATTCAATGATGAAAATGAGCTCTTTTCCCCTTGGTATGGGAAAAGAGACTGTGCAAGGGCAAAAATAGACTTTTTCCCCCTGATGTGTGTTCTGCCTACCCAGAGTTGAAGTAGCCAGGAACAGAGTACGATCATTCTCTGTGAATTTATTATATGAAAAGAATTTGATTTTTTTTTAATGGGTAGGAAAGCCTCAATTTCAGCTTATGTCCAGGACCTCATGGGGATTGTAAAAGTGGGAGAAAACCCTTTAGGTCAGAGTGACTCAAACCATCAGAGAATTTTCATCCGTCCTTTCCAGGGTCAAGTCTAAATCTGTAACAGGAAGAATTCTGCACTCAGCACAGGTAGGAAGCTAGGAGCCAGGGAGAGAAGGGAGCACATATCTTCCTGCAATTTGATATAGCCCCTGTTGTGCAAGCTGGAACACCAGAGAGAATAGGGTTGTTATTCTGTTTGGGCCATCGTGCTTCTGTGTAGATAAAGAAAACTTTGAGGAAAAGCTGAGCCAAAAGCAAGAAGGTAGACATTCCATAGGAGGAAACAACCAAGGGGGAAAGGACTGTTTACTTCTCAGGAAGTTATGAAATCTCGTATGTAAAACACAGTCATATTTTTGTTATTACTTGATTTAACACTCCAGGAAGTTAGCCCAAGCCAGCTGTGACTCTCAGACTGACCCACTCATTAAAATCCCCCTCCCCCCCCTTTGGATTCAGACCCCCTTTCACCATTACTGGTTGTCGCCTGGCCTGTTGTCCCTAACTCGATTCCATGTAATTCAGGAATGTGCCTGTGCAGTGCTCCCAAGAAGTTTCTTTTTAATAACATAGTCCTACAAAAGTGAAAGTTCACTACAGAAATTTTGGAAAATTCTAAAAAGTACAAATTAAAAATACATGGCACGATAATTCTATCACCTGTACATTGTGCCACTGGTAACACATTAGTGACATAAAACTGTTACTTTTTTTTTTTTTTTTTTTAAATATTTTTTTTTATTTTTTTTTTTTATTGATTAATTGATTGATTGATTGATTGCTATGTTGGGTCTTCGTTTCTGCGCTAGGGCCTTCTCTAGTTGTGGCAAGTGGGGGCCACTCTTCATCACGGTGCGCGGGCCTCTCACCATCGCGGCCCCTCTTGTTGCGGAGCGCAGGCTCCAGACACGCAGGCTCAGTAATTGTGGCTCACGGGCCCAGCCGCTCCGCGGCATGTGGGATCTTCCCAGACCAGGGCTCGAACCCGTGTCCCCTGCATTAGCAGGCAGATTCTCAACCACTGCGCCACCAGGGAAGCCCAAAACTGTTACTTTTTAAGCATTCACACTAATCCTGAAGATACCAGGTGTGGAGGTGTCCAGACCCTGCCCTTGAGGGCAAAGGTCATATCGTGTCTGTTTCAGGGCCCTGCTAGCTGGCCCGGCGCCCAGCGTGCCACACTGTGTGTGCGGCATCCGCATGCCTGAGTTTTCAGAGGAAGATTCTAGAATGGGTCCAGGGAAGAAACGTGTTGGTACTCAGATAGCAACTATCCAATCTATTTCTCAATTATGACCTTTTTCTGGAATTGTCTAGAAATGTCAAAAATGTGGGCCTGAGGGTTGAAGAGAATGTAAGACTTTTCGAGGACTCTGCTCAGAAGATAAGTTTACTCAAAATTCTGTGGCATTTCTTTGGCACCTAGGGCAGGAAGATACCGGCTTGGGACAGTGGGCTCCCTGTGGGTGAGCTGAGCCCTGGGCTGCTTGAGAAGGGACGGGGGCGGGGGTGGATCTACTGAGGCTGGGGCCTCACCACCTACCTGCAGTATCTGATTCAAGGTGGGTGAGGTTTGAAGAGGGGGAGGGGAGGGGCCAGGCTGGTTGGTATCCAGGCCCCCTAAGCCACCAGGGTCTGTACATGGACCATATGTCCCTGCATGGAGCAGCGCCCGTAAACAGATTACAGAACTGCCATTCGTTAATCCCCAAACAGTTTTCTGTCATTTAATTAGAAAATTCATCTTATTTTGCCTCCAGGCCTTGTAGCCTTATTGCATTTGCACATATTTCAAAATGTTTCAAGTACTGACCAGATAACATTAATGAATATATTAGATAGACAAACGCTTTTAAACAAAAAATAATAAACATACTTGTGTGTGTATATAGAAAAAAAAAAGTTAATTCCGTCTGGAGCCAAACAGGTAATTTTCCCTTCAGCGTTTTTTCAGTCAGCTAAGACAGGTTGGCCTAAGAGTGCAGTCAGCCTGTCTGCAGACTCCGGCTCGACTTGCATACCAGGGTCAGAGTTTTTTCAGAAATAGACAGCGAGATGATCTGATTGGCTCAGGTCCAGAGCGTGGTCACAAGGGCTTCTTTGATGAAGGGGTCCTTGGTAAGTCCTGTACCAAAAGCAGCCTGCCACCCTCTTTTCAAAGATATCCATTTAGAGTAATTCCCAGAAAGGGAAAAAAACAGTGAGAAAAAGAGAGAGGGAAGGGGAGCAGAGAGAGAGAGAGAGAGAGAGAGAAGAAGGGAGAGAGAGGAATTACCGCAAGGATAATTATGCTCCCTGGCATAGAGAAAGGGGGAAAAGTTATTACAAGTAAACTGCTGGATGTTGAAGTGGCTGGTTGGCAATTCTGCAAGAACATAAGGAATGTGCAATTAAATTCATTAAAACATCATCATTATGCTTATCAGTCTTTTTCCAAAAGGGGTGTGGGGTGGAACAGTATGTTAAGGCATGACTGCTTTTGCAGATAAAGATCCAGGACTACCCAGCTGCTTCTCTCAGCAAACAAAATCAGCTCTTCCGTTCCACGAGGCACTTACGGTTATACACATGCCGCAGTGGTGCATGCGCTCCGGGAAAGACATCTGGGAGACTGGCTCCTCTCAGCCGGCAAGCTTCCTTGTGATAGGATCTCCATCAGACAAGCAAGTCTTGATTAAGCACCTGCTGTATGCCCAACACTGGTGTTCAAAGAAATTCAGAAATATTATACATGAAGTGAGCCCTGCCCTCCAAGCACCATTAACTTAGTTGGGGAGGTGAGACCTAGGTCATTCATTCACTATGCAAAAAAGGTGTATTGAGAGGCAGCCCTGTGTGTGCACTCTGCTGGGTGCAGTGGGTACCAGGATGACCAAGGAGGACACGGCCCCCGCCCTCACCATCCAGCAGAGAGTCAGTCCTTCAGGCCCAAGTTCAGTGACGCAGAATTGCTCCGTGACCAGTGCTGGGATGGGAAGGTCAAGGTTCAGTGGGAGCGCAGGTAGGAGTAACTACTCCACATACAACTTTCTCATTGTCCTCATTCAGTTTTAAGCTCCTTGAGGAGATCTTTTGTCTCTCTTTTACTGTCACTTTTTCTCTTTCTTTGCTGCTATTATTTTTTAATGGCATTTTTTAAAAATAAATTTATTTATTTTTATTTATTTTATTTTTGGCTGCATTGGGTCTTGCTGCACGCAGGCTTTCTCTAGTTGCGGCGAGCGGGGGCTACTCTTTGTTGCAGTGCGCGGGCTTCTCACTGCGGTGGCTTCTCTTGTTGCGGAGCACGGGCTCTAGGCGCACGGGCATCAGTAGTGGTGGCACGTGGGCTCAGTAGTTGTGGCTCGCAGCCTCTAGAGTGCAGGTTCAGTAGTTGTGGCACAAGGGCTTAGTTGCTCTTCAGCATGTGGGATCTTCCTGGACCAGGTCTCGAACCCGTGTCCCCTGCATTGGCAGGCAGGATCTTAACCACTATGCCACCAGGGAAGCCCCTTTAATGGCATTTTTAATATGAAAATGGTTTATGATGAAGATTAATCACATGCAGAAAAATATAAAAAGAAAATTTTAAATTATCCATAGGCTGAATACCCAGAGAGACCCACTCTGACATTTAGATGTATTCTCTTCCAATTTTTTGTTTTTCTTTTTGTTTTTTATAAAATCGTATAAATAGAATTATTTTTTCACCTGACATAATGTGAGCATTTTCCATATCATTAAATATGCTTCAAACCATTGTTTAGAATATCTGCACAGTTTAATCTTTTACTGCTGGACATTTTGTTTGTTTATAGTTTTTCACCATTATACATAATATTGCCCTGAGCATCTTTGTATGTAAGAATTGTCACTTATTTCATATCCCCACAGTTATTTTCAAATAGTGTTTATGCAATAACCACCTGTAAAATAAAGGAAAGATACATAAAACAGAGTATAACCGTGGGACCCAAACTGGAGCTGAAGAAATCTGGAAAACAGTTTATTCACTGGGGATTAGCACAAACAGGAAGGGTCATAGAGAAGGTGGGACTTGAACTGGGGTGGTCTCATTTTTAAAGTCTTATAATACTGTGGATTGTCTCCAAATCTCCACGTTGTACTTTCTTCTGAGCATCTGTAAGGAGCACACCTTCTCCTCCACCAGCTCAGTCCTGGGAGACCCCATCACCATGTCTCCACTACATCCCTAGTTCAGTAATCCACAAACATTTCTCTGCTTCAGAATCACCTGGGGTGTGGGTTATAAAGACCGATTGCTGGACCCCATCCCAGACCTGCTAAATCAAAACCTGTGGAGTGGGGTCCGGGAATCTGCATTTTTTAAACGCACACCAAGGTAATTCTAGTGCAAGGGGTCAGTGACCCAACGAGGCAGGAGGAAGTGCTGGCTGCAGCTGTGATGCTGGTCACACAGTGGTCACGAGGAAGGGCTCCTGGCAGAGGGGTGTGGGCTCAGCCCCTGGCCCTGCCATTCACCACCTTTGCTTCCCAAGCCTGTCTCCTCATCTGTAAAAGAAAGATCATAGTAGGAAATCCCTCCAAGAGTAGTTGTGAGGATTAAATGAAGTGCTTAAGACCCCAACCCAGAACCAGTTTCCAATGAACATTTTTGGTAGGATTATTTTTCATATGTATCGTTTCTCCTTAAAACCTGAGCAGCATGTAGGCCTCCTTGCTTAGCCTTAGTCTTGGCCGGAGCTGAGCTCACCAATGAGACCATGTCTGTATTAATAAGAGTGGCCTCAGAGATCAGTGACCCTCCTGTGCAAGGCTCCCGCAGAAGCGCTGGTGCCTGTTCTACTTCCCTCAGCCTCCTGTCTACAGCAGGGGAGCTGGGGCATCTGATTGGTAGAAATGCATCCCTGGTTGGGAGCCAAGTTAAGCTAAGGTGGGAGGGAAAGATAAGCCTAAGGAAATGCTGATGCGAAGAGGTGTGACTGGAGAAATACCAGTACCCCTCAGAACTGGGGGGAGCCAGCTTGATCTTTAATCCCTGGTTTGATCAAGGTAGTGTAAAAATGGACCCCAACAGTCTTTAGATGGAAAACTAGGTTTTAGGTTTCACATATTAGCTGTAGTTAAAGCCAAATGTTCATTCCACGCAAATTGTGTGGGTGGATCACTTTCCTCCCACTGTTGAAGTATCGTGTTTTTAGCTGCTAATAAACTTAATAAAATCCATTTCTTATTTCCCCTAGTGTATTAAGTCCGTTCGCATGCACTGCTGAACCAACGCTTAGTGACACTGTGTTAGAAAGTATTTTTGTTGGAAACAGACAACGGACGCAGTTCAACTGCAAAACACTTCTCAAAAAGGCTTCTTTTCTCCAGTCTCAAGCTTGCAAAGAGTCATTTGAATTCAGGGAATCCTCCCAGTCAACCATAACACCTACACAAAGTATGAAGGAATTTTGTTTCACTGGTTCAAGAAGCAGATTCAAAGGAACTGCATGCTTTTCTACACCCACGGAAGCCCCCACCTGTTCATTTCCCACCCCCAGACTCTCATTGCCACTAAGGGCCCCGTGTCTCCTCGCTGTCCCAACACGCCAAGGCTGCCCAGATCAGAAGAGTTAGGGTGCATTTCCAGGGTCTAGCCAACCGCAGCTCTTCTCAGAGTGCTTGGTGATTGAACTTTGGTGCTGTAATCAAGCAAAACAAAAATGCGCTGCTGAGAAGTGAATTTGGAGAGCAGTGTGGGGAATACTGGAGTCTTCCAAGCCTGGGTTGAAAAGAACCAGAAATAAAGAAGGGGGATTGTGAAGCTATAGACATAGACAAGGAAAATATGCAGGAGTCCACGTGGAGACATGGAATCTAAGGAGGTAGAAATAGACATTTGACAGTTTCAATCGTTCTGTTCTAAAATTTCAAAACATGGTGTCTAGATCACTACGATGTGTTATGTTTGTGGTGTGTTGATTATTGATATGTATGTGTTGGGGCAGGGACAGAGATGAAATTTTAAGAAAATCCAAAAAGTTGGAAACAATCCAGATGTTTGTCAATCCATGGCATCAAGTTCCCATTTGATTTAAGAATGCAAAAATAGGACAGAACGCCCTTCCTTGTCTGTCCTGCTCTGTTTTGGTGACAGGTGAACCCATTTTACCTGTGAGCATTAATTTTTCTTTCTTACTTTTAAGGTTAAAAAAAAGATAAAGCCAACCTGTACTCAGGCTTTTGCATACCAGGACTGTTAAGTCTTGAGGAATTTGCTGCTTTTTTACAAAGTGATTGTGAGACCTTTGCTCTTCTGTAAGGTGAAAACTAGAAAATTACAATGCCATGCCCATGTTTGCTGAAGTGATCACCCCTCGATTGTGTGGGGCTTATCTCCTGGTATAATCAGCATGGCCCTCTTAAATAGAGCTGTCTTAAAAACCCAGATCTACCGGTAAGATTTGTTTTAATTTCGGTCTAACAGCTTTAGGATTACCCCTCAAGACTATATCGTCAAGCTTTTGTACAAACAAGGAGCTTACACAAAACTCCCATTATAATGGTGGCTTGAGGGCAAGGGAAAGCCTTGTTTGGTTGATTGAGTTATGATTGTATAGGGAACAAATAAAGGCTTTCTTTCCTTAAACATAACGGTTATGTCTTACTCTCACTAATAATGCCACATATTCTTTGGAAAAATATTTACACAGCCTGACATTATTCTTAATGTCAATGCAGTGTGTTACCTCTAGGTTGAAATCCAGTTTTAATCCTATAAGCTAGAAAAATAAGTTCAATTCTGCACAATTGAGTTTTGAAACTGTTGATTCTGTTGCTATATTTATTACCATTGATGGTTGGTCTCTCCCTCCTCCTTCCCCCTTTTTCTCCTCCCACTCCCCCTCTCTCTTCCCCTCCTCCCCCCTCCTCCTCTTCCTTCTTTTCTCTTTCTTTCACTCCGTATGTATATATGAATTAAATTGATTAGCTGTGTATGTGTATATAGCTCTCTACATGTGTGTATCTATACACGTGTAACAATTTCGTTCATGCTGCGAGAAACTATCTTACTTCCTTCTCTGGGAATCTACTCTGTGATCTCAATAAACTCTTTTACAATGAACTGATTTACTGCAGACCTGGAGAGTATTTATGCTTTCTCCTGCCTTCCTCCCCAAAGAAGTTAAATGGCTTTTCTTTGACAGTTGTTACACTAGGTACATTACAGTTTTACTTACCATATTTTATGTAAAGTCTCTTATAAATAAAATGGATTGGAAAGTTTGGGTGCTGGGTAGGTTATGTGATTTCAGCTGAGGGGTAGCCAACCACTGGTAGTATGGATGCTGCGGGGCTCATTTCTGATGGCTTTAAGGGCTGCAGGCACATTCTCTGTAGCTGCACTCACAGGGGCGCGAGAGCTGAGTGTGCCGCGGCCAGTGATCCAGACGCAGCCCTCCAGCTGCGAGGTGTGATGGCGGAGGCCAAAAAAGAACAAAAAAGTGAAATCAGAGGTGAAGTTAGACAAAACTAGGCTGAGAGCTTTTTTTTTCTTTTTTTCTCAGAAATGGAAACCAGATAGTGATCCAGAAACAGGAAGACAGAGAGATTCCTACGAATTGGAATAGGAGCCATAGTGAAGGCTTTTAAAAGTGAATTTGCAATGACTTTGGCCCTGGATCAGGCACTGAGTGCTATTTGTCTTCTCTAAATCCATCTTTAAACATAGTTCTGAGAGTATATTTGGGCAGGAGATTTGAATTGGGATATTATAATTTCAACAGGACTAATTTTAATCAGTTAATTTGGCATTTTGGAAGCACTTGAGGTCATTGTAATTATGCAAAGGATACGCAGTCATTAGTGCTCAATATACCAATTTCTTATTAATATCGACCTGGAATCGAGTTGATGAATATGAGGCCATCATTGCCAGAAAATGAACATTTTCATTTGAAAATGTGGCTTCTTTTCGCTCTCGGCTGTTCCCAGAATTGGTGTGAGTCCTGGGCCTGGACAGCAGGGCCCTTTAGCTTTCAGAACCACATCTCACACACGTGGAATGGCTCAAGACATCTTTTTATCTTATTTATTTATTTATTTATTTTTGGCTGCGTTGGGTCTTTGTTGCAGCGAGCGGGGGCTACTCTTCGTTGTGGTGCGTGGGCGTCTCATTGCCTTGGCTTCTCTTTGTTGCAGAGCACGGGCTCTAGGCGCTCGGGCTTCAGTAGTCGTGGCGCACGGGCTTAGTTGCTCCGCGGCATATGGGATCTTCCCGGACCAGGAATCGAACCCGTGTCCCATGCATTGGTAGGCGGATTCTTAACCACTGCGCCACCAGGGAAGTCCCAAGACATTTAAATACCACTGATCCAGCTTATCACAGCTAAATGATCTGGCGGAAGGCTAGTTTAAAAAATGAAGAGTCACAGCTGGAGGGCGTTTTGCATAGCCTGCGACCCTCGAGCACCTCAAACTCGGACCCGGACAGCACCTGCCACTTGGCACCAGACTCAAAAACCCATTGGTGGTGCCACTTTGGTTAGTAGAGAGTGAATGACTGGGCATGTGACCTCTCAGTAGACTTTAAATGTTCCACTGGACTTTGTTCCAAGTCTCACGTCCAAGCATAATTTTACACGCCCCACCTGCACCAAGGTGATGAGGTTGAATTGAGTTCTTGCTTCTTTTCCTGCCTGTTTGTACTAAGAGCATGTTGCCCTGCTTTGTAGCTTCAGGAAGTGAATTTAATAGTCTGGTGGCAGGTAGGACGCTGCTTCACTGAGTTATGGAACTTCAGAGCCCTGTGTTTGGGAGTTTCGTGCCTTATATTGATATAAGTTGTCTTTGTTTAGAACCTATTTTATGCTTAAACTCCATCTCAATTTAGCTCTCAGGCGTTGTTTCATGAAAATATGCCACAAGGTCATTGCATTTCTGCCTTTGACCTCCAGCCGCATGCTTTTGTTACGTGCTGCCATATGACGCCAAGAACATGTAATGAACCAGTTGCCAGTCAGACACCTGTGCAATGGCTTACAACCCTCTCAATGGTTTATTTATCTGACTCATGCCGTAGCACCCTTTCTGGGAAACAGCATGCCAAGAACCTATATGGTTCCGAGGAGAGAAAAAGGGAAAGATGGAAGGAAAGGGTTTTAGAAGCTGCAGTTATGCCTGCCAATGACAGTGTCTGCGGCATCCCTGGGAGTTGTTTAAACATTCCCAGTAGACTGATGCCCAACCTGCAGCATTGGAGATACACATGGTACCGTCAGGAATTCTTAGTTAAGGTTAGGGATTTTTTCCTCTTCTGTGCCAGAGATTCTTGGATGCAGTTTGCATGCATGCTATCAGTCCCCAGCCACGTAATCCCAGTCAGAGCCTGTAGTACTTGATTGTCGGCCATTGTAGCCAGCTGCAGGCAATTCTTGATTGTCTGTGGGAATGGAGAAGACTTGGGGCATGGTTAATCCAAAACAGTGAATAATGCAAAAGAATCATATTTTGAGAATTATCTTTAGTTGGTTTTGTTTTTATAAAACTGTGTTACCTTCCTAGCTCTACTTTGCTTAAGCTAAAATTGGTGTTTAAAATGTTATATTCTAAGTTTTTATATTATATGGAGTAATGTATTAGAAAAAATTAGAAAATTATAGGAGACTTAAAATCACATCATTAATAACCTTTTGCCGAATATATGTCTTGGCATTTTTCTCTTGCTACGAACACATATAGATACAATTTTTTAGTTAAGTTGAACTTTCTTCACGTTACTAAATATTGTGATCGTTGTTCCGTATCAGTTATTCATCAGCGTCATCATTTTTATGGGCTGTATGGTACTTGGTGTTATGAATGTGTCGCAATTTGTTTATACACATGCCTATTGATGAACATTTGCATTTCAAAATTACAGTTACTAACAGCATTACAGTATCCACTCCTGTACATCCATAGACCAGTGCACACATGTTCTAATGCATCCTTAGAGTTCATGACTAAGGGTGCATTGCCGGGTCATTTTCAATTTTCAAAATGATGCCAAACTGCAGTCCAGAAAAGCTGCGCAAATACACATTCCTACAGCAACAATTACCCCGAGTCCTTGCTGGGTGTTATAATTCCCTTTCATGGTCACTCACCTGATAAGTGGGGGAATGGCATCACATTGTTTTACCAGTTTCTTTATTTACTAGTTAAGGTTGAACATATTAAAATATTTGCCACTTCTGTTTCTTCTTTTGTAAATTACATGTTCATCTCGTTAACCCATTTCTTCTATTATAATATTTGTGCTTTTAAACATTACATCTGTTTATTTTTAATTTATTGAAAAATATTAATTGAACACCTGTTATGTGCTAAGCACTGCTTGGTGCTAGGGAAACAATGGTGAGAAGAAAGACACAGTTCCTGCCCTCAGGGTAGTGGGGGAAACAGACATTAATGAAATAATCACACAAACATGAGAGTGTAATTGTCATGAATGCCATGAGGGAGAGAATCACAGTGCAGTAAGACTGTCTTAGCAAGTGATTCTCAAGTGTCAGCAGGCATCAGAATCACCTGGTGGGCTTGCTAAAACAGATTGCTGGGCTCTAACCCCAGAGCTTATGATTTAATAGGTCTGAGCCTGAGAATTTGCATTTCTAGTGAGGCCCCAGGAGGTGGTAATGATGCAGGTCCAGAGACCACAGGTGGAGAATCTCTGGTCTAGAGATTTCACTCAACAGGCAGCTTTCCTGAAGAAGTGATCCTTGAGATGTGAAGACATTACCTAGATGCTCCTGGCATAGACAGAGCTTGTGCAAGAGCCCCGTGGTGGGAGGGAGTATACAGAGAGCAAAAGCTGGTTAGGCCAGTGTTATCTGGAGAGCAAGAGAAGGAAGAGAGTGGTATGAGATTAGGTGGAACTGGTAGCCGGGGCCACACCTTATGGATGCAGTTGGACGAGTTAAGGAATGTTCAGGAATTTTGACAAGGTTAAGCATAAAAGGAAACCTTAGGCAATAAAGGTGTTTTGTAGAAACAAAAAGTGAAGTTAAAAACTGACTCTAAGCAATGCACCAAGTGTGTAAACTATACATAAATAATGAAAAGCTAGTACTTTTAAAGATAAACAGTATTATTAAGAGTTACTTGAAATTTATGTTTATAAACCTTACTAAATTCCGTTACCAGCCGGTTTATAAGCTTAGATTCAAATATAATTTTAGACTTAATAGTTAGAAAGAGCCTGTTTCTGTAAGCACTTGGTATCAGATTCTTACCTGCTGATAGCTCCCGGCAACTTCACCAGAAGAGGGAAATGTTATATTCAAATCAATAGTCAATGGGAAGGGCTTCCCTGGTGGCGCAGTGGTTGAGAATCTGCCTGCTAATGCAGGAGACACGGGTTCGAGCCCTGGTCTGGGAGGATCCCACATGCCGCGGAGCGGCTGGGCCCGTGAGCCACGGCTGCTGAGCCTGCGCTTCTGGAGCCTGTGCCCCGCGACGGGAGGGGCCGCGATAGTGAAAGGCCCGCGCACCGCGATGAAGAGCGGTCCCCGCACCGCGATGAAGAGTGGCCCCCACTTGCCGCAACTGGAGAAAGCCCTCGCACGAACCAAAGACCCAGCACAGCCAAAAAAATAAATAAATAAATAAATAAATAAATAAATAAATAAAAATTAAAAAAAAAAAAAAAAATAGTCAATGGGAAAATCAGGACTCAGATTCCCATTGGAAAGAAGAAAGTGTTAGCACCCTTCAAAGAGGAGAGAAAAGGACTTGCTTCAGATTTACAAAAAGTGCTCAAAGGATTCTGTAGCCCATAGGACTAAAACCTCTCATTTGATTCCTGTCATAAGAGAGGAAGTGGTGGCTTTTAGCAAGGATGCTAGAAAATGTGTCCTATGTGTTTCATCAACCAGTCTTTTCCTTAGCTAGCTGGAAGAAAAGGAAAGTTAAGATAGCAAAGGATTCTAAGTGGTTATAAGTGTTTTAAGAAGTTGTGAGACTGGTTTAATGGCAAGTAGATTGGATGAGATGGAAGCCGAGAATTTTTTTCTTTGAAGCCATAAAGGGAGAAAGAAATCAGGACAAGATCCACACCTGTTACGGTTTAGTGAGAAAGGTGTAGCAATATTGCATTCAGGTGTTTGTCCTTTCAGTCTTGCTCCATATATATTTTAGCCTTCAAAACAGAATTTGAAAGCTACTAATTTCTTAGCCATTTGAGTTTTTATTCTTTAAAAGGGAAATGCTTTCCATCAGCTTCCCAATCTGTGCTTTAAACATGACTTTTCAAACAATGTTGTAACAATAATCAGTAATAGTAGCTAACATTTATTGACTGCTTACTATGTACCAGGTACTGCACTAAGCTCTTTGTATGTGATATTTTAATTCTCACAACAACTTTTGGGTTAAGTACTTTTATCATGTCCTGTTACAGGTGGTAAAAACTAAGGCCCAAAGTCATACAATTAGTAAGTTGGGATTTAGGGATTCGAATCCAGATGGTCTGGGCACAGAGTCCATACTCTTAACCATTTGGCTATCCTGCCTTCCCAAGTCCCGTCTTTACTTGAGGGCAACAAACCCTAACTGCACACTTAATTCCTAAGAGAAAATAAGTGCCTATTCAGTGCTGAGTATGAAGTAAAAGCTGTCAGATTAAAAGCACAATAGAGAAACTATTCTAATGTGTTGTCCTAGTCCTGAAAATAGGGAGGCCTAAACTATAAGTGTGGAGTATGCTGGAACAATGGGAGTGAACACCTGCAAACGTTAAATACATTTGTTTAAGGGTATTCACTCAGGGGGCCTGCCTACCTGCCTGCCTTCCTTCCTTCTTTTTTTTTCTGTTTCTCTATATTCTCCCAATTTTCTTAGTTACAATGAAAAACTAATAATTAAAATAACTTTCTGAAGATCAATGGGACACTTAACCAACTTGTTTTAAACCCTAACTCCATACAAGACATGGTGAGATAGTGTAAAGCCCAGAACATTCTGGGCACTCAGGCCTTTCCTAGGACCAGTCTTGTCATCAGGCATCTTGGGGGGGGGGGGTGACTTGAGAACGTCTAGGTGACTCCTGTTTCTCTTTTTACTGAATCCAGCAAAACAGTAGTGCATAGGGCAGCTGTAGCATGTCTGGTAGAATGAGGATGCAGTATCTTTTGGGGTGCTGCTCTCCCCCAGAAGCCCAGATAAAGTGCATAGCTGTGCTTTGTGCCATGAGCCATGAGGCATTTGTGTCACAAGAGTGTGACACTATATCACTTCCCCCCTCGCATCCTGATACCTTTCCTGGGACTTCTGTGCCCCAGTCTCCTCCTCCACACGATACTCACATGATAGGTGACCTCCAGGACAAGCCAGGCCTTCCTCAGTCCCTCTCTGTCCCAACCCCACGTCTTCCACATCCTATTTTGACCTGCAGTGGCTTGCAGCTCCTTGCAGATATTTGAAAAGAGAATGAAGTGATTTACATAATTAAAACAAATTGCTTGACGAGTGTGAAACTCCATTGTTGTGCTATAATGGAATGATTTAGATGCTTTGTGAGACACAGGGCTGGGGGGAAGCTGCTCTCCCACCCTGGGAATGTAATTGCAGCTCCACAAAGCTCTTTCTGGAGAGACTTAGGGTGATTAGAGCAGGACATGGCAGTTGTCTCTGGGAGAAAGCACAAGACCAAAATAGAAGACTCTTAACTTCGCAAGTCTGCCTTCTCAACTTTAAGCATATGATGAAACGCCTGGAACCACTGCTGAAGCCAGAGGGGGCATTCGGTATTCCCCCGCTGCCCGGCTACCAGCTTACCATTACAGTGGGGGATTTTTTTCTTTTTTTGCTTGTTTCCACCCTCTACCTCTGTCTCTTCTGGTTCTCCGGTGCCACAGAGAAAGCGTCTTTAAAATCATATTAGGATTTCAGATTAAAGGAGACCAAATGGACGTGAAAAGTAGACAGCTAAATGCAGTCTGTGATCCTTGACGGAATTCGGGAACAGGGGTGGGGTTGAGGGTAGGGGAGTCTGTAAAGGACATTATTGGGACAAGTGGCAGACTTGGCATGCAGACTGGATTTGATGATAGTATTATATCATTGTTAAACTTCCTGATTTTGGTAAATGTATTATGGTAATAATGTAAAGGGATACGATGTCTGCCCAATGAAATAATGCGTTTATGCAGAGAGAGAATGCTAACGCTTATGGGGCAGAATAATAACAATCAGTAAATCCAGGTAAAGGATACAGGGGCTCATTTTATTATTCTTGCAACTTTCCTGTTAAGTTGGGAATTATTTCAACATAAGAAGTTAAGAAAACCCAATCACATTAGGAAGTAATTCTGGCCTTGTAGGACTGACAATTACTCATTTCTTAAAAGAAAAACTGGGAGGAGTAGAAAAGAAAAATAACATGCATGGTCCAAATAATTTCTGTGTGAAGTAGGGAGAGCTGAAATTTGCAATTAATTATATCCACAAGTTAGATGAAAATCCAGATCACCACCGCAGCTCTGCTGACTTTAGAACACAGACCACAGGCCTCGCCTGTGCCCCACGCAGGGTGCAGCCAGCTTGGGGAGCCTCATTATAAGGTTATCACTAACCAGGAAACGAGCGCTTCACGTGCGTGGAAGGACCTGGTGTCAGGGAGGCTGTGTCATTTAATTTGCAAGGTCTGTTTGTCTCCCATTCTCATAAGGAAGAAAATCAATTGACTTGGAGTCCAAGTTCATTTAGAATGTTAGATGAAACCGTGGAATTTCCCTGCCTTCGAGTCTTTAGCAAGTTAGACTTGCGAACAACAGCCTCCTACTTTATACCCAGATGTACCCCTACCCCAATGCCTGAGCTGGAGATCCTGGGCAAGGTAGAGCGGTGGTGAGGTGCTTATTCTTGCAGCTTTCCTGTTAAGTTGGGAATTATTTCAACATAAGAAGTTAAGAAAACCCAATCACATTAGGAAGTAATCAGGAGGCACCTGAGGTGCCTCCAGGTGTCTCAGTTGGGTTCTGCTGTAGGTGTGGTGTTGAGCAGGAGGGCCAAAGTGGTATTCACAAGGGCTTTTCTTGCCTAGTGACGTTGGCACCAATCTCTACATCCCGTAGCTCTGCATGGTATTTGGAAAGGTATATGGCGAGATCCAGGTGGCTCACCCCTCGTTTACCTTCCTGTTGGAACATGACAAAGCTTAGGGCATAACCTGAGAGAGCAAGTAGGAACCTGGGAAAGGATCCAGTTCAGAGGTGGCAGACTCAGATGCTCATGGGGACTGGGTAGGTACCACAGCTGAGTGGAACGAGCCAGGGGGTGATGGGGAAACCTGGAAAGTGAGTGCCCTATTGAAAAGGCTTCTCAGAATCCATTCCACTGCTGTCATGGGGGAGTGTGGGCCTGCTGAGGTCAACCCTTCTGACTTTTCCAGAATGCCAGAATTCTAGATTACAAATTTCCCTGTTTGTAAATATTGGCAAGAAATTGTTTTTAAAAATTAAAAACTGAACACACCAAACCAACACATCTGGCACGTGGGATCTGGCTATGGGCTGCCAGTTGGCTTATATTACGTGTTGGACAATTATATTCCACAAATGGTTATTGGAATCTGACACGGTGCTGGCACCCAGAGAGGGCAAGTGATGGGCCTACAGTCACATCGCCAGTTAGTGGCAGAGGTGAGTACTGCATCAGAGTGTTCAAGTTGTAGAGTGAGTGTTCTGGTTTGGCATGAAAAAGAAAATTTGGCTAAAAGATGCAGCCTCATGAACAGGAGTAATTAATTCCAAATGTTTTTTTTTAATAAAATTAATTCCATTGTTAAATCTCATAACATCCTACTTCTGTCGCATGTTTATAGAAATACCTCCTTAAAATTCACTGAGTGTGTTTCTTCCTAACCACAAATAAACTGGTTTTCATAAACAAATAAGTGTAAAGATGGGGTTCAAAGTGTCAGCTACCACTGCTGCGGGGGAAAAAGTACCTCCGACCCCCCCCCCATTGAAAATGATTTGTTTTAGAAATAAACAGGATGTGGATAGGGTAGTTTCTGGCTCTCTTAGGGAACACTTTGGAATGGAGAATGGAGAGGCCTTCGGGATTCCCCAGGCCCCAGTGGGGAGGGGGGAGGCCTCTGTGCACACACACTGGCCCCCTTTCCAGTGCGATGTCCCGTGTTCACATGTAACTCAGGCTCACACGTGCCCAGATTCTGGAGTCAGAGGAAATTGGCTTCCAATCCAGGATCTGCCACTTATTAGCTGTGTGACCTTGGACGAGTTACCGAAATTCCTTCTGTTTCTTCCTGTTTAAATGGAGGCAAGAATGGTACCTATCTTGGAGAGCAGTTATAAGAATTGAAAGAGGGCTTCCCTGGTGGCTCAGTGGTTAAGAATCCGCCTGCCAGTGCAGGGGACACGGGTTCGAGCCCTGGTCCGGGAAGATCCCACATGCCGCGGAGCAACTAGGCCCATGCGCCACAACTACTGAGCCTGCGTTCTGGAGCCCGTGAGCCACAACTACTAAAGCCTGTGTGCCACAACTACTGAAGCCCACGTGCCTAGAGCCCGTGCTCCGCAACCAGAGAAGCCACCGCAATGAGAAGCCCGTGCTCCGCAACCAGAGAAGCCACCGCAATGAGAAGCCCGTGCACCGCAACGAAGACCCAACGCAGCCAAAAATTTAATAAATAAATAAATAAAAGAATTGAAAGAGATAAATTCTGCCCAACACTTAACATGGAGCCTGGAGTTGTGAAGTTCTCATCACCAGTGCTCAGCCTGTGACGGATGGGGAAAGCAGACTGTGAAATGGGCAGCCGGGAAGGGGGGCGTGGGGGAATGTTCGGCCACCACACAGCAAAGCAGCCATGCCACGGGAGCAGCTTTATCCATACATCCGTTGATGGGCATTTGGGTTGTTTCTACATTTTAGCTATTGTGAATAATGCTGCCCTGAACATCCATGTTCAAGTTTTTGTGTGGACATATGTTTTCATTTCTCTTGGGTATAAACCTAGGAGTAGAATTACTGAGTCAAATGGTAACTTCGACTTAACTGTCAAACTGTTTTCCAAAGCAGCTGTACCATTTTATGTTCCACCAGCAGTGTATAAGGGTTTTGATTTCTCCACATTCTCATCAACACTTGGTTTTATCTGACTTTTTGATTCCAGCCGTACTCATGAGTGTGAAATGGTATCTCACTGTGGTTTTGATGTGCATTTCCCTGATGACTAATGATGTTGAGCATCTTTTTCTCTACTTATTAGCTTATATCTTCTTTGGAGAAATGTCTACTCAGATCCTTTGCCCATTTTTAATTGGGTTGTTTGTCTTTTTATTACAGAGTTGTAATGGTCTAGATACAAGTTCCTTATCAACTATATGATTTGCAAATATTTTTTTCCATTCTGTGGGTTGTCTTTTCACTTTCTTTTTTTTTTTTTTTAAATAATTAAATTTTGTCATTTCTATTTTTTTTTAATTTTTATTTATTTATTTATTTATTTATGGCTGTGTTGGGTCTTCGTTTCTGTGCGAGGGTTTTCTCTAGTTGTGGCAAGCGGGGGCCACTCTTCATCGCAGTGCACGGGCCTCTCACTATCGAGTCCTCTCTTGTTGCGGAGCACAGGCTCCAGACGCGCAGGCTCAGTAATTGTGGCTCACGGGCCCAGTTGCTCCGCAGCATGTGGGATCCTCCCAGACCAGGCCTCGAACCCGTGTCTCCTGCATTGGCAGGCAGATTCTCAACCACTGCGCCACCAGGGAAGCCCTCTTTTCACTTTCTTGATAGTGTCCTTTGAAGCACAAAAGTTTTTAATTTTGATGAAGTACAATTTTCTTTTGTTGCTTGCGCTTTCGGTGTCATATTCAAGAATCTGTTGCTAAATCCAATGTCACAAAGATTTACTCCTATGTTTTCTTCTAAGAATTTTATAGTTTTGGCTCTTGCATTTAGGTCTTTGATCCATTTTGAGATAATATTTATACATGGTATGAGGTAAGGATCCAACTCTCTCTTTTTTTGCATGTGGCTATCCAGTTGTACAACCATGTTTAAAAGAAGAGAAAGAACTGTGAGGTGATGTGGTCATCCACTAAGACATACCAAAGCCCAGTCCAGCTTGGAAGCCCATTAGCCAATAGGAGCAGGATGGGAAGAGTCAACTTTCACAATGGGAGAGCTACTTCAGCTCTCAGAAGCTCTAGTCTGCAAGCCATAGAGTGTAACTCTAAAGCTCATAAAGTGCGCCCATTAAGTGGATGAAATAATGACCAATAGGGTAGTGATTTAATCACCATAACTTGCACGTGTCTCTTACCTTCCTGCCATCTCTGAGCCTTTTGGGCAGAAGTAGGGTGTAACAGAAACAGTTGACCTTTTTGTCAAAAGACTAGGAGCTGATTCTTGGCCACCCTTGTGACCTCAGATGAGTCATTAACCTCTCTGAGCCTTAGTCTTCTCACGTCTAAAGCGGGCTATTGATACCAAGTTTCCAGCGTTATTGAATGGGCTCAAGAAAGCATTCCCAGGTATGGAAAAGCACACAGTATCTGATGTCCAGTTGCCACACGAAGCATGTGTGTTCACACTCATTGTACTTCTAACATCTCTTCCACCATTGATCTTACTATGTGTTAACCTATGTGTCTGCTACTTCAGTTCACACAGACCAGAACCCTAGAATCCCATATAGCAGTCAATTCCAGAGGCACAAACCCACCTATAAACTATCCTGTGCTATCCCCATTCCTCTTCCAAGATACTAACCCCGGGAAGTCTTAGAAAAGGATGATGCTTGGATACACCTCGACTCAGCTGAGGGCGTGCTTGGAAGGTGCTTAGGCCTCAACCCATCTCAGTGTTGCAAGTGGTACCCCTGGTGCCTGAGAAGAGACAGTCGATTGGAAAGAAAACTTGTAGCCATAGGACTGAGTGATTGGAAAAGAGGACCAAGAGGGATCTTCAGAGTGTGAATTCAGATTTTTTTCCCCTAGGCCTGAAATGTCTTCCGGTGGTGCCCTACCCTTGGGTTAAGGCACAGTATCGTGGCCAGTATCGAACATCTTACCTGGCATTGGCAGCAGAGAGCTAGTGGATGTGATGACACGAAGCAGTAAGAAGAGCTCTGCCAACGTGACGAGGCACCATAACCCAAGAGGAGCTACTGGCATAAATCATAGGATGTTAGAGCTGAGAGGAAGGGCCCTTAGAAATCTACCCAGCTCCCACACTTGGCAAAAGAAGACAACTAAGTCTCAGAGGCACTGAGTGACTTGACTGAGGCAAGGCAATGAGTAGCAGCAGAGCTTGGTACCTAATGCACCTGCCATTGCGTCCTGAGGCCATGGAGCCCGGAATTCAAACATTTTGATGTGGAGGGTGTTGGAGAAGGTATCTCAAAAAGGAGGCCGAGTGTTCAGGTCTGGAGTTGAGGGTACCAGAGGAGCAGCTCAGGAGCTATTTGGTTGGGGAGAGAGAAGGGGAAATAGGCTTTGAGTCAGAGGCACAAAGGTTAGAAGAAGTTCCTCTGCTTCTCCGTTTTGTCAAAGGTCCTTCGCATAGGTATATTCTATTTCAGCTGAAACTTCAGATGCCAGAAAAAGATGGTGGGACATCTGTGACCCAGGCCTGCCTCTGCCACTGACTATCTGGGGGCTTCCCAGGACCACAACTCTCCTCTCTGCACCTTGGTCTGTTCACGACACATGAGATAGGAGTAAAGTAGGTGAACCCTGGAGGCCCGTGGTTCTGACCA
The DNA here is from genome assembly GCF_949987535.1 of Balaenoptera acutorostrata. NCBI lineage: Eukaryota > Metazoa > Chordata > Mammalia > Artiodactyla > Balaenopteridae > Balaenoptera > Balaenoptera acutorostrata. The sequence continues at coordinate 17,754,788 of NC_080079.1, read as the reverse complement.
GTCTCCACGTTTAAGGCCAAGTCAGGCTTAGGGTGGCGAATTAATGAACAACTTTACGGGAGCATATTTAGAAATAAGTTTGGGGTGATCATTTTAAGTTCTACTGTTTGTTTGTTTTTTTTATGCACTTATTCAAGTGATACATTTGACCTGATTAATAGAAAGTGCACCAGCCTAATGTACAATATTAGGAGATAATTGCAATGGATGAAAGTTCCTTGAGTCAATTAACTCTTATTACCTGGAAACCATTTATAAGAGGCAATAAATTATTGGGACAACACAATTAGCAGCCCCACAATAAAACGGGTCTCACATGTGTGCCTGTAGGCACCCCAACTCCCCACCCCGCGAGGACCTGTCAAGTTAAAGGGTACGTGTTTGAGGGGATTGCTGTGCCCGTTTGTGTTTACAGGAGTGTGTTAACAGGCAGCAGGGCTGACATATCCCAGGCTAGCCCTGAGCAATGAAATAAGCTTTCCACGCCTGGGAACAATGATGCCTGTGTCACAGCCAGTCAATGGCTGTTTCAGTGCCTTGTACCTAATAGACTCACCAAACGTTGGCCAATCTGCTGAGTGATATTTGAGGTTGGATCTTGTGATTCTGTTTAAAGACCGTTTCTAACACTCCCACCCTCGAATTTAAAAATTGAAATTGCTTAATATTTAGAAAGAGTTTCTTTTTCTCCCCCATCAAACTACAGGTTCTATATAGTGTGGACAGAGTTGGGACCAAAGGAAAGTTTTATATAAGGATACTAGAAGGTACCACTACAGTAGCAAATAAGCATCTAAGGGCCACATTCATCTCTTACATTTGCTTTCAATCTGTGGAAGAAGATTGTCTTGTAGGATCCAGGGTCCCTTTCTACTGAATCTTCACACTATTTGCTTATTAAGTAAAGAGAACTACTCTTTACTTAATTTACTTTACTAGAATTCTTTCACAATGATCTGAAATAACCTGACATTTACTTTGACCAACCTAGTGTTTCTATCACCTGAAGCATTTTTCCCTCCACTGTTGCATTACAAGCAGGATTCAAATTCCTAACAGCAGGGGGGAAAAAAACCTCAACAAATCCCAGAGTACAACAATGTTAATGATCAACGTTTTATTTTTTACCGTGTTGACTGTTTCAGCCACAAGCTTAAAGAATTATCAAGGCCAACTGCATTAGTCCAAATAAGCTGAAAATAATAGACTGACCAGAACCAGTGCTAAGAAGGCAAATTTATAAGTCGAGTAATTGGAAACATAATAAAGAAGGAAACAAGTTACCGTAGAACGCAGGTCTTCCTCCTGTGTGTGTGTCCACATTTGTGGGTTTTTTTTTTAATATCACCAGGTCACTTTATGATAGTCTATCTGTGACTTCTTCAATGATGATAAATGTGCGATCTGATCTTTTAGAAGAATAAACAGTTCCTTGTTAATTAATTTATACAGCTGTCAGTGAAGCTTTTTCTCTCTTTGCACTCTAAGTGTTTCCCTGCCATAGATTTTCTTGCCGTTCCTGGCAAACCTCCAGTGAGAGCCTGGGATTTATTAGGCTGACTTGGTGCAAAGTCTATTGATTGTGGCCCCGAGGGTAATAACTAAATAGAGCCAGAGCAACAAGTCAATAAGAGCATTGTTGCTGCAGCCGGCATTCGCTCGAGGAGTGAGATTGTTTTACAGCAGCCGAGGGTAATCAGGACAGATCGGCGTGTTCAGCACGCGCCGCGTGCACCGTGTTAGAGCCGAGGACTGTTTGAGAGCTTCAGCGGGATCGGGAGAATCGGGGTGGGGTCCTGGGATTATGAACCCTGTGAACTCCTCCATTACAGCTTAAAGGTTTCAACTTTAGTTTTTAACATCTGCTGCAACCTTGGGGAGCCCAGGGGCAGGGCTGGGGCAAGGGAGTACAGACACGGGCCCTGGGCCTCAGCGCTAAGCGCTCTCTTCTGGGCTGGGTCCCAGAAACAAGATGGTTAGGAGCTAAGAGACGCTCTCACAGCTGCTGTCTGTCGTACGTCCGTCCGTCCATCCATCCATCCATCCATCCGTCCGCCCATCTGTGTGCGGTGCTAGCCAGTGGCACCATCCCCGGCTTCTCATAGCCCAGAATATGTTCAACATCGGCCATCCAAACGGAGCTGTTATTACCCCGGAGGAAGTCATATCATTGTCATTTCTCGCTTCCAGATCTTGAGTTGCACTGACTTAATATTTAAAACCATTTTCTTAAGGCTTGCTTCGTAAGAAAGACCAATCATGTCTTTCAAAGCTGTTCTTTCCTCACTCGTAGAAGTTCAAAACTCTGACTTTCACATACCTGATGACTGGTTTTTTAATTACAGAAAGCAAAATCAAAGTCCACGTCGATGGCTGTCTGTCTTTTGCCTTTTGAAGAGTCCTTGCCATGTCTCATGGTAGAAACCTGTTTCTGTGCACGGAAGACTGGAAAGTCAGGAGCCAGCTTCCCGGATGTGGGTGGTGCTAACCAGTCTCCCATCCTCCCAGACTCATCTTGTCCCAGTGGTGTTGGAATAACTGGGGTGGATTTCTTAGGCCCATCGGGGAAAGTTCCAGGACACTGGCCCCCAATCCAGGACTAAATCGATCGCTGACGAATAAGTGCCTTCTCTTCCTGTGGGAGGCTGGAGACAGCCACGGGGCAGCCCTTTATTACACAGAAGTTTGTCCTTTGAGTCTTTGACATAGAGTAGTGTGGAGAGAAAGGCAATCTCTGGGGCTATAAAAGTAAAAAAAAAAACCATGACTTCACCAAAAGGATTTTATTCTGAATGTAAAATCTGCGTCATAAGACACCTTCTCCGGTAGTCCTTGGTGATTATTGCATTTCAGTTCCATGCCTGACATTCATCAGTCAGAGGCAAAATTCACTTGCTGGGAAGGGGACCATTTTGGCCCCAAGGTCATGAGCGCACTGGGATTTCTACCCAGTTCCCACAGGTCTCAGTTTTCTGGACATTGTGGCATTTGTCTTCTGGCCCCTTCCCAAGGAAGTGCTAAAGTTAGATTTTGCCTGTATTGTCATGTAACTTACAGAAAGAAAGTTGATAGAAAGAAACAAATAGAAAGTATTGATAGCAGGTCCCATAATAGCCTTGTTACTCACACTGCAATAGGAGAGTTACCTTTTAGATCTGACTTGGAATTACCAGTTACCTGGATAAGCACCACCTCATTTTTTTTTTTTAAAGAATTTGAATTGGTGATCTATTCACATACTGTGGTAGGCAGTGTGTAAGATGGCTCTCAATGACACCCACTGTATTCAAATCCTTGTATAGTCCCTTCCCGCCCTGAACCGACAATGGCTTGTATGGTTAGACTAGGGTTAGAATAGGATATGGCAGAAATGTTGGTGTGTCACTTCTGAGGTTAGTTTTTTTTTTGTTTTTTTTTTTTTATAAATTTATTTATTTATTATTTATTTTTGGCTGTGTTGGGTCTTCGTTTCTGTGCGAGGGCTTTCTCTAGTTGCGGCAAGCGGGGGCCACTCTTCATCGCGGTGCGCGGGCCTTTCACTATCGCGGCCTCTCTCGTTGTGGAGCACAGGCTCCAGACGCGCAGGCTCAGTAGCTGTGGCTCACGGGCCCAGTTGCTCCGCGGCATGTGGGATCCTCCCAGACCAGGGCCCGAACCCGTGTGCCCTGCATTAGCAGGCAGATTCTCAACCACTGCACCACCAGGGAAGCCCAACACCACCTCATTTTTAACTAATACCAAGGCCATCAGTTCCAAGTTGTTGGATTGAAGAACCATGGAATGGCTCTAGGAAGGCAGGCAGCTCTGAGAAGCTGTTTAGGTTCTGCTGCTTAAGCCAAGAGCAATTCTTACCCTCATTCGTCCTCTCGATGAGGGATGGTCATGGGTGTGAGCTATGCCCAAATGTGCCTGCATGAACTAGTTACGTACAAATAACCCCAAACCCTCGTGTGACTCAATCCAGATGGAAGACAAATCTTTCATGGAATCTTCTATTTTTAAACAACTTTCATTATTCTCTACCGAATTGAGTTTTTTTTCTGTTCATTCCTATTTTACTGAAATAATCCTTGGCAAATCTATGGCACAAAATAAAACTTGGGAGGGTCTTTAAAAATTACTTGCAGTACGACTTATGTTAATGAAAAGTTAAGAAGCAGGAGCAATTCCATCAGGTAGCAGTCTTTCTGAAAAAAAAAATTTTTTTTGAGAGTTTAGTCAATCCTAACATACAACTTCTGAGCAAAGCTAAACCGCTACTTCCTCCCCTGGGAGACATAAGTGACTTGCTCATCAGACATTCTTTGGTCTGAATGAAGAAATTTCTGTCCAGTCTGCTTAGGTTCAGTCCTGTGATACAAGCAGTTTTTGACATATCAAGATGACCTAAGAGCTGAGAAGCTTTGGCACAGGAAAGAAATATGCAAGAGAAGTTAAGGAGCTGAGCGGAAAAAAAATAATGATAATCTAAGTTGATTTGTAGAACACTTTCAGATTCTCAAAGATGTTTTTGTTTGGGCGGTTGTGGAACCCTCACATTTGCCTTATCACAACTTAAAGAGGGAAAACAGCAAAGAGTACACACATTTGCAGTTTGTTTGGATGGCTGTACCAATATCTCATCTCAAGGTTTTCAAGAGTGGAGGCCAGATTTTTTTCGGTATTATGTGCTCTTCTCAGTGTCAGGGGTAATCAGAATCATCTCGGATGGACTAAAGCAGGGGATAAACAGCTGAAACTAATCGATTTGTGTATTTGCTAGATGCTGAGAAGTCATAAGGAGTCATGGTGAGCTCGTAAAACAGTGGCTGCTGGGTTTATCTTTTTAAGGGGAGACTGGATTTTGACACAGAGACAAGCATGGCAGGAGTATTACAGTCGTGAAATGACCAGTGATTTTTCCAAGTCTATTGTGAATACATCTTTATAAGAGAGAGTGTCCTCTTTTTGCCTCACAGGGCAGGTTATTGCAAAACACATACACTCCTGAGGTCAATAGGCCTATAAGCTGTAGTATACATTGGACTCATTTTCAGGAATTTCAGATAAGTTGGACTTGATTTTAGAGAATATCCCTTAGTCTGTTGGTATGTGCTCACCCACTTTTCAAAAAAAAAAGTGACCATCTAGGAAAATATTTTTCTTTGACAATCAAATCTTCTTCAGCAAACACAGCGTCCACTTCGCATCTTCTTTATGCGTCTTTATGAATCGTCTTCTTCAGCGTCCACTGTGCATCACTTTATGCTTTTGTGTTTCTTGCATTTTATGGTTTGGAATAATCTGAAAATAGGTATCGGAAGGATTACTCACCTAAACAGGTGAGATTAAAGAGAGAAAAATACCTATATTTCAATGTTACTATGATGTAGACGCTGTCATGCTCTTATGGCCACATTCCTCATTTATAATGGGCTGTGTTGCCAAGAGCTCCCTATTCTTCAGGTTTCTCGTGGACTATTTTTCTGTTACAAGCGATTTATTACTTTTGTGGTTCTGAATTGCTGATGTTAATTGTTTAATTCTAAACTTCCTTGTATGCCTGGCATTTCAATAATTGAGGATTTGGGTAACACCATGATGTTGGTGGAAAAGGAATTTAGCAGTTTCACCTATAGATTGCTGAAATGCATGTGCTCTATTTCAGAATGAAACTTCAAAACCTTTGAAAACAAAATGTTAAAGTCCATATCTCTCCTTTATTCCTAGTTGAGGTTTTCTATAATAGCCAACATTTACCAAGTATCATCCATGTCCCAGACACTAGATGAAAGCCCAATGTGTGTAGTCTCATTTAATTTTCTTGTTAACCGTATAAAGTACATACTATTCACATTTTATAGATTAGGAAACAAAATACCAGTAAGGTTAGTTACTTTCTCAAAGCCACATGGCTATTGGAAAACAAGCTCCTTTGCTGGTCCACGGGCCAGCACGCTCTGACCTCTGCCCTCCCCTTCAGCTCACGTCCTTCCCATCATTCTCCTCTCTGAGCACAGTACCTTTCCCACCAGTGTGCCATGCAGATAAAGGACCTTTGCACATGCTGTGCCCCCTGTCTGGACTCTTTTTCCCATTCCCACGCTCCCCCTTACTTATTAACCCAGTGTATCCTTCAGATCCCAATTCAACATCATCACCGCCTTTGGGATCACCAGGCCCCTGGATGAGCTTGGTCCTATGGCAGCCACGGGGGAGGGCAGCCATCAAGCTTAAAGGCATGCAGTCCTTCCAGGTGTTGGCAGGTACCCAGCTCAGCATCGGAACCGAGCCAACCTCTTCCCAGGCAGTCCTGAGCCAGTGACTGAGCACAGGGGAGGTCCTAGGACCAAGCCATTTCTGTCCAATGCGTGATTCGAAAATGGAGCCGTCTTTGGCCCAGAGCCCCTGATTGGGTTGGCCGAGATTTGGTCACATCTGCAACATGGTCCGAGGCTCTACTTGTCTGTTCCTGCTTCTTCCCCACTTTGCTTTCATAGGTGTCAGATCTGCACGATGGCCTGAAGCCTTTCCCTGCCCGATCCTGCCTCCTTCCCTTTTTATCTTTCACAGGTGGTGCCCTCCACTAAACTTCTTTCACTCCTAACTCTGTTTCAGCATCTGCTTTCCTAAAAGTCCCAACTGACACAAATCCCCTCTTCTAGACTCTCCTACTTTCATATCTGCTCCTTTCTTAGCACTTCACGGTGCTGTGGTACTTACCGTTGGAAACTGTACGCTGTGAGCATGTGACTGTTTGTTCAGGTCTGTAAGCTCCGTGAGGGTGCCCATGTTTGCGTGCCCAGACCCAGGCCTTTTGCCCTTTACCCTGGAGCAGAGAGACCTGTGCTCTGGGCTGGAGCCAGCTCACTCCCCATCACCCTACTCTGGGCTCGCTCAGCCCTGTGTGCCCAGGGCCGCTTCACTGACTGTAGCCAGTTGAGTGCCGAGACTGTCACAGCAGCGCTGGGCGTGGGACATTGAGACCTGGCGCTGCCTTGGAGAGCACACTGCAAAAGGAGGTAACGATGAGGCCTGGGTCAGGCCGGCCCCTGTGTGAAGGCCCTTTGGCGTCTTGTTTCCTGCGTGAAGGTGCACGCGTGCCCTTTCTCCTTGAGGAGAAGATAGGACTTTAGCGTTTTCAAGTCCTTCTAAGTGAAAACATCTGTATCCGATTTTCCCCGTCGCCGGGTATTAGTGAAGGCTCACTAAAGAGCAGCTTATAGTTGACAAGACTCTCATCAGAAGGTTTCACTGCCATCAGTTGGCATTCCAGTGGGGCTGTTAGAGCTGGTGCCCTAGCCAGATGCCAGTCCGGGTAATCACATGTGGTCTCCCTAAAATTCCCTCCAGACTTCTCATCGGATGCATATTCTTCATCTCTGCCCTGACCTGTGAGGCAATGTTTGCTGAGAGCCTTTCAGCTGCTGCCATAGTTCATTCCAAAAATGGATGCATTCCTGAAGGACCACTTGTCAGGGGGTGTTGTCGGGGGGGATTCCTGCTTGGGAGAGGGGCTGGCCTGATTAGATGGCCCCTAAGGCCACTTCCCCTTCCATTTCTGATTCTGTGGTTCAGTGCTTGTCATCCTCAAAATATAGTGTGCACAGAACTGCTGAGAGCCTTGTAAATGAAAATACTGCTAGATCAAAAGGGTAGAACTTAGTAGGAAAGATGTTTAAATACACACACACACCAAACAAATCTGGATATCCCTGGGACCCAGAAACAGTCACAGTTGTATTTTCACTCTCAAGTAGATTTTGAAGCCATAATTAACTGAAGACAAAAAAATATATATGTTGAATGAAAAGCGTGTAATCTTTGGGATAATTCTGATGTAATTAACACAGCAGAGCTGCATTAAGGCCAGTATGCAATGAGTGGAATTTTCCAACATTGATTAAGCTGGACTTGAAGAGAAGTGAGTCTTTGTCTGCCAAATGAAAACAACTTTGGGATATTTAAATTCAGGTTGGAAATTGGTTTGAGTAAAGGGATATTTAAACCACAGCTGTTCAAGGGCTAAGACATATGAGTACGTGTGCACACGTGCACACGTGTGCACACACACACACACACACACCCTCTGCCTCCTCTAAAAACAAGTTAGCCAAAGGTGTACATTCCTTCTAAGTTCTCATGATCAACAGATGTAAATGTTCACGGTGTTCGGATGAATTATGGACCCTAATGAGATTTCAATACTGAGCAAACAATAAAAATTTATGCATTGCATAGTTGCTGTGGCCTTTGGCTCCAAGGCTAGTGTTCCACCCTTTCAACAGCTTCAGTAATATAATATCCAGCTGGCTTTGGAGGTAAGGAAAATTCGAGGGGTGAATTGAAATTGCGAGAAATTATTTGATGGATTACTTTGTCAGGGTAATGCATGGCCTTGGCATAATTACCGTGGCCACCTTAACCCTTGCGGCAGGTGGTGACAAAGGCCTGCAGGGTCTAGGTGCCAAGCGGGTCCCCACACGTGCTCCTCACTCACCCTCTCCCCAGTGTTCATGGGGTCCAGGCTCTCACGAACAAACGCCGAACAAGCACATTCCTGTCCTAGTGCGGCGAGCAATCAGGACAGCCGAAGGGCTGTGCTTTTTCCAAGAACTGTTGTCTGTGTCAGGGTGAGAAGAACCGAACAAAAGACAGACCGACCTTGAAATAAAGTGGTGCAAAGATGGGGAAAGATGATGGATATCTTTTAAAGCAATGCTTAGTTTAAACACAACGGCGGACGCAGGCACGTTAATTTCTCTCTCACTTTCTCTCTCTCTTTATCAATTCAGACCTTGAACTTCATGGTTGTCTGCCTTGTCCTTTATAATGTTCAAGTCCTAACATGTGATTAATAGCAGAATCCCCATGTGTACGTGTCAGAGACCACATCTGTAGCAAATCTGCCAGCATATTTCTTATGCTAGTTTCACTTTGGAACCATAAAGTGATTCCCGTTTTGTGAATGAGAATAAACTTATTATGCAGTAATATAGCTACACCCAGCATCCGCTCTTGGGGGAAAGAAGTTGGCCTATAGGCTAGGGCAGCTCACATTTCAGCGTTTGGAAGTGCTTGTCAGCGTGGCCTTAACAGTAAGAAATCGTGCCCACCCATTTCATGGTTTTATTATGATAGCGGAAATATATTTGCAGCATGTTGACAAACTCACTTGGAGTAAACAGGGTCGTCTTAATTGTAAGTCCTAAGGTTTTAATGCTAAATCGGGAGACAAGTCAGTGTTTCAGTTTGGCACGGCCAACCACATGTTCCCCCAAAATAGCCTTTGACACTTTTTAAAGCAAGTCAGTGGTGTACTTAGGCTGTTCACAAAAGGCTTCATTCTTGTCTACAAATGGCAAACCTCTCCTTCATCCCAAGCGTGGCCAACTCAAGTGAGGTTGGAGAAAAATAGGCACGTCCCCTGTATTAAGGCATTTCTCCAACTCTTACTCTCATCAAAAAGGAAAGATTTTGAAGTATATGGGGAAAGCATGCCTAGGAAAGGCTATCTTGATTTTCATTTAACACACCCGCCCCCTGAGTTTTTTAAAGGTCTGTATTTCTGCATGGCTGAAAACATAGATTCCACCCTGGAGAGATCTCCAGGCTGTTCACGTTACACTCTGAAGCCATGTGTTTTCACATCGTGGCAAAACCCAAGATGTAGGCAGATCCCTTGACCCCTGTTGGCTTTGGGATTTTAGTCTTTTCATTGTTCTCCACTGTAAACTTATACAGAAAAAGACCTCTGCACCCTGAATATAAGCACAGCCAGTAATGTTTTCCCACAGATGCCAACCATGTAGCTGAGCAAGACCCAAGCATGGTGGGAAAGGGGAAGGAAGGGGGCAGAGGTCCATGGGTGCTGCGGCTGGAAGTGAAGGGCTCTCCAGGTGCCCCAAGTGCCCTCCCAGAGGCAGCCACTTCCCTAGGAGGCTTTGTCAGCACAATGACCACAGGGGCCGATGCAGAGGAGCCCCTCTCCAACACAGGCAGCCCTAGAGCTTCTAAGACCCTGCTTAGCCATACAAGGGGGTGGTCACAAAAATAATAATACCAGCCCTTTACTTTTATGTTGGCTATGTGCTCATCACTTCATATGGTTTATCTCATTTAATCCTTACTAGAGCCCTGTATGGTAGGCATTATTATTATCCTGAGGCCCAGATTGGTAAGGACTTTGTCCAAGGTCACACAGCTAAAGAGTGGCAGAGAGCCAGGGTCCAACCTAGACAGTCCACTCCAAGGTGCACGCTCTTTCCCTCATGCTTTGCCATCTTTCGTTCTTTGGAGGTTTCCTACTCCTGTCTTTCAGCATAACCTGATCCCAATTTTTCTGCCTTGTCACCCTCTCTTCCACTTATCAATATTTTAGCATTGGGTATAAGATGTTAGTATAAGTTACTGACTTCAGGTAATTCACTGTTCTCTTGATCCATTTTGCTTATAAAGTGCCAAAGCAGTTCCTACCGCTGTGCACGTGTGCAGTTTTGATAGCTGGGGTAAACAGACAACCGGGCTGCTGCGTCCCCCGGAGGTCAGGGCCCGGCTGCCTTTCGAGGTTTCAAACATCCAAACACCCTCAGGATTGACACCTTTCCGTGAGTTCTCTCCCATGAACTCATCCTGCACACCTTTGTAAGTGTTCTTGGTCCTCAGTGACTTTCACTTTTGCTCTGTAAATATCTTCCAATGTCCAAATTGATGGATTCTGTAGATAAAATGCCCCAAATCCCTCCCTCTGCTTCCCCCTAAAACAGTGGTTCTCAAACTTTTAGGTCTCAGGATGCTTTTACTCTCTTAAAAATTATTGAGAGCCCCAAGAGTTCTCGTTTGTATGGGTTACATCTGTGAATATTTTTCATATCAGAAATTGGAACTGAGAAAAATTAAATATGTATGAATCCATTTGTAAATAATGATACTGAACTGATTATATATGAGCACATTTTATGAAAAATGACTATATTTTCTAAAACGAAATGAGTGAGAAGGGGGCATTGATTTACACTATTGCAAATCTCTTTAAAGTCTGGCTTAATAGGGGACAGCTGGAGTCCAATGTGCTTCTGCATTAATCTGTTGTGATGTCACACATCTAGTAGCCTCTGGAAAACTCCACTGTACACTCATGAGAGAAGGAGAGTGGGAAAGGCAGACAACGTCTTAGTATTACTATGAAAATAGATTTGATTTCATGAATCCCCTTAAAGGATCCCTGGGTCACATTTTGAGAACCATGCCCTAAAATATGGCTGACATTTACAAAACCACACTGATCTGAGTAAAGGAGGAACAAGTTCTTATGGAAAAGGCAGGTGGTGTCCTGGACTGCAAGTCAGCTTACCTTTCAGCAGTGTCTCCTATGCTCTTCTGGGCTCACAGGCACTTAGTTCTCTGCTCCTTTCCTCCAGATTTGTAGGCCGGGCCATGCCACACATGCTCCTTAGATGTCAGAATACTGGGTCTTGTTTTCTACTAGACCATGAACTTCTTGAGGACATGAGCCAGGTCTATTTCATCTCATTCTCTGGTATCAAGCATATAATGCCTGGCACATGACAGGTGAATTTTGCAGAACTGGACAAGGGTCCACGATAAAGATATTTGCAAACAGTCCAGGCATATGAATATGTTGATTTTTTAAATGAAAACCCAGATATTACTCTTCTTTCTCTACATCATTCATCTCTTCATCAAGTATTTATTGATACCTATAATATGCCAAACACTAGAATAGGTAATGGATACAACAAAGACCAAGGCAGACTTGAGCCTTGCTCTTACACAATTCCACTTCATAGAGGAGACAGTCAAGAAACAAATAATTACAGATTGAAAGAAAAAAAGAGGCTGCCATCACCAAAAGGGGAGGCATGAGGTTGGGCTCCTTCAATCTGGAAGACTGACTTTACTACTTCACTGCTAGTATGCCATCTCCCTTGGAACCAAAATAGCCATTTGTTGGTCTATGGACTATTTAACAGCTTTATTGAGGTATCATTTGTATACCATGAAATTTACCCATTGGAAGCATACAGTTCAATGATTTATAGTAAGTTTATAGAACTGTGCAACCATCACCATGATCTATTTGTAAAACATTTCTGTCAGCCCAGTGTTGCCTCTTGCCTGTTTGCATTGAGTCAATCCTGGCTCCTACTCCCAGCCCCAAGCAACCACTGATCTGATTTCTAGGAATTTCATATAAATAGAATCATACAACATGTAGTCTTTTATATCTAGCTTTTTTGCTTAGCATAATGTCTTTGAGGTTTATTCATACTGCAGCATGTATCAGTAGATTGTTACTTTTTTTTTCAATTGGGGTATGGTTGCTTTACAATGTTGTGCTAGTTTCCGCTGTACAGAGAAGTGAATCAGCTATATGCATACATATATCCCCTCTTTTTTTGATTTCCTTCCCATTTAGGTCACCACAGAGCACTGAGTAGAGTTCCCTGTGCTATACAACAGGTTCTCATTAGTTATCTATTTTATACATAGTAGTGTATATATGTCAATCCCAATCTCCCAATTACTTTTTTTTTTTATAAATTTATTTATTTATTTTTATTTTCGGCTGCCTCGGGCCTTTGTTGCTGCGCGCAGGCTTTTCTCTAGTTGCGGCGAGCGGGGGCTACTCTTCGTTGCTGTGCGCGGGCTTCTCATTGGGTGGCTTCTCTTGTTTCAGAGCACGGGCTCTAGGTGCACGGGCTTCAGTCGTTGTGGCACGTGGGCTCAGTAGTTGTGGCTCATGGGCTCTAGAGCTTAGGCTCAGTAGTTGTGGCGCACAGGCTTAGTTGCTCCGCAGCATGTGGGATCTTCCTGGACCAGGGCTCGAACCTGTGTCCACTGCATTGGCAGGTGGATTCTTAACCACTGCACCACCAGGGAAGCCCTCCCAATTACTTTTTATTGCTGAGTAACATTCCACTGTAAGGCTGAACCATGTTTTGTTTATCCATTCACCAGTTGGTGGACACTTAGATTGTTTCAAGTTGTGGGCTATTATAAATATGCTGCTGTGAACATTTGCATACAAATTTTGCATAGACATATGTTTTCATTTCTCTTGGGTAGATACATAAGGGTAGAATTGTTGAGTCATATGGTATGTATATGTTTAACTTTTTTTTTTAACTGCCAAACTTTTCTAAAGTAGATGTACCATTTTACATTCCCCCCAGTAATGTTTGAGGACTGCGTGTCCTTGGTATTCTTTGGATTAGGCTTTTTGATTAGAGACATTTAGTGGGTGTGCCGTGCTATCTCATTTTTATTTGCATTTTCCTAATGACTAATGAAAGTGATCATTTTTTTCATATGCTTATTAGCCATTTGTAGTCTTTGGTGAAATGTCTATTCAGCTTTTTTTTTTTTTTTTTTTTACTTATTTATTTTTGGTTGTGTTGGGTCTTCGTTGATACACCAGGCTTTCTCTAGTTATGGAGAGCAGGGGCTACTCTTCGTTGCAGTGCACAGGCTTCTCATCATGGTGGCTTCTCTTTGTTGTGGAGCATGGGCTCTAGGCACATGGGCTTCAGTAGTTGTGGCATGCGGGCTCAGTAGTTGTGGCTTGCGGGCTCTAGGGCGCAGGCTCAGTAATTGTGGCACAGGGGCTTAGTTGCTCCGCAGCACGTGGGATCTTCCTGGACCAGGGGTCAAACCCCTGTCCCCTGCAGTGGCAGGCAGACTCCCAACCACTGCACCACCAGGGAAGTCCTATTCAGCTCTTTTTTAATTTTATAATTTTTTAATTGGGTTATTTGTCTTCTTAGTGTTGAATTTTGAGTTTTTATTTTTATGCTCCTGGCGAGTAGTCTTTTATTGGATATATGATTTGCAAATATTTTCCCCCAGGCTATGGCTTGTCTTCTTACTTTCTTAATGGTGAATTTTGAAAAGTAAAAGCTTTTAATTTTGGTAAAGTCAATTTATCAATTTTTTATTTTATGGATTGTGCTTTTAGTGTCTTACCTAAGAAATCTTTGCCTATCCCAAGGTCACAAAGACTTTCTTCCAAAAGTTTTATAGTTTTAGCTCTTATATTCAGGTCTATGTTCTATTTTGAATTTTTGCACATAGTGTGAGATAATGGTCTAAGTTTTTTGGTTTTTTTTTTTATATGGGTATTTAATTCTCCTAGCACCATTGAATTACCTTGGATCTTTTGTCAAAAATGAATTGGTCATAAATGTAAACGTTTATTTTTGGAATTTCTATTTTGTCCCATTGATCTATATATCTGTCCTTATGCCAATACTATACTATCTTGATTACTGTGGCTTTATAGTAAGTTTACAATCAGGTGATGTAAGTCCTCCAATTTATTATTTTTCAAAATTGTTTTGGCCACTCTAGTTCTTTCCATTTACATATACATTTAATTTATTTTTCAATTTCCACGAAAAGAGTCTGCTAATATTTTGATATGAACTGCTTTGAATTGCCATCTTAACAATATTGATTTTTCCAACTCATGAACATGGACTTGTTCTCCATTTATTTAGATCTTTAATTTCTCTCAGCAATGTGTGGTAGATTTCAGCATACAGGTCTTATTTTGTTAAACTTACTCCTAAGTTCTATATTCTTTTTGATTTTATTTGAATTAAATTTTCTTAACTTTATTTGCATACTGTTCACTGCTAGTATGTAGAAACACAATTGATTTTTGTATGTTGATCTTGTATCTTGCAACCTTGCTAAATTCATTTATTAGTTCCAGTAGCTTTTTTGTAGATCCCTTAGGATTTTCTACATACAGAATCATGTCATCTGTAATGAAGGTAATTTTACTTCTTCCTTTATAATCAGGATGCTTTTTATTTCTTTCTTATGCCTGGTTGCATTGGCTACAACCTCCAGTACCAGGCTGAATAGGAGTAGTAAGAGCAGATCTTCTTTCCTCCTTCCCTATCTTAAGGGGAAATCATTCAGTCTTTCATCATTAAGTATGCTATTAGCTATTGGTTTTTCATGAAGGCCCTTTGTCAGGTTGAAGAAGTTCCCTGTTATTCCAGTTTGTTGAGAGTTCCTATCATGAATAGGTATTGGATTTTGCCAAATGTTTTTTCTGTGTCTAATAAGATGATCATGTGTTTTTGTCCTTTATGCTATTAATGCAGTATATTACATTAATTGATTTTCATATGTTAAACCAACCTTGCATTACTGGGATAAATCCCACTTGGTCATGGTGTTTAATCCTTTTAATATGTTGCTGGACTCATTTTGATAATATTTATAAAGGATGTTGGTGTCTTATGTTCATGTTGGGCATTTCTTGTGATGTCTTTAGCTTCTGTATCAGGGTAATACTGACCTCATAGATGAGTTGGGAAGTGTTCTCTCCTCCCTTATTTTCTAAGAGAGTTTACATAGGATAAGTATTATTTTTTTGTGTTTTTTTTTGTGTTTTTTTATGATAAGTAATTTTTTTCTTTAAATATGTGGTAGGATTCATTATTTAAGCCATACGATGCTGGGCTTTTCTTTGTGAGTTTTTAAATTACTAATCCAATTTTTTCCTTGTCATAGGTCTATTCAGATTTTCTATGTCTCCTTAAGTCATGGTTTATAGTGTGTTTATTTCTGGGAATTTGTACATTTCACCTAAATTGTCTAATTTTTGGTATAAAATTGTTCCAGATATTTCCTTATAGTCCTTTCAGTTTTTATTAAGTCAGTAGTGATGTTCCTCTTTCATTCTTGATATTGGTAATCATGTCTTCTTCCTTTTTTTGGTCATTCTAGCTAAAAGTTTATCAGTTTTGTTGATCTTTTCAAGGAGCCAACTTTTGATTTCATTTATTTTCAGCTTCCTGTCTCATTGATTTCTGCTCTAACCCTTAGTTCTTTTTTTCTGCTTGTATTGGGCTTAATTTGCTCTTTTTCTAATTTCTTAATGTGGTGGCTTAGATAATTAATTTGAAACTTTTTTTTTCCAAATTAGGCAAATAAATTTTTTACTAAGTTCTGCTTTGTTACATCCCACAAATATTGATTGTTATTGTTTTGTTTTCATTCATTTCAAAACACTTTATAATTCCCATTGTAATTTCTTGTTTGACTCATGAATTCCTTAGAAGTGTCTTACTTAATTTTCTAATATTTGGGGATTTCCCAAATTACTTTCTTTTGTTGTGGATTTCTAATTTAGTCCTATTGTGATTGCAGAACATACTTTTTATGACTTAAATTCTTTTTAATTTGTTGAGACTTGTTTTATGGCCTATATATGGTCTATGCTGGGGGATAGTCCATGTAATTTTTTTTTTTTTTTTTTTTTTATTTATTTATGGCTGTTTTGGGTCTTCGTTTCTGTGCGAGGGCTTTCTCTAGTTGCGGTGAGCAGGGTCCACTCTTCATCGCGCTGCGCGGGCCCCTCACCATCACGGCCTCTCTTGTTGCGGAGCACAGGCTCCAGACGCGCAGGCTCGGTAATTGTGGCTCACGGGCCCAGCTGCTCCGCGGCATGTGGGATCTTCCCAGACCAGGGCTCGAACCCGTGTCCCCTGCATTGGCAGGCAGATTCTCAACCACTGCGCCACCAGGGAAGCCCAGTCCATGTAATTTTTAGAAGAATATATACTCTGCTGTCATCAAGTGAGTTGTTCTATAAATGTTAATTAGGTCAAGTTGGCTGATAGTGTTGAAGTCTTCTATATCTTTACTGATTTTCTGTCTAGTTATTCTGTCAGTTTTTCAAGAGCAGAGTATTGAGATCTCCAGGTATAATTATTGAACTCTCTATTTCTCTTTTCTTCAATCAGTTTTTGCTTCATGTATTTCAGGACTTTGTTGTTAGGTATTTATATGTTTATAATTGCCATATCTTCTTGATACACTGACCCTATTATATTTATGAAATGACCCTCTTTTTCTCTAGGAATGTTTCTTGTCCTAAAGTCCATTTGTCTGATATTAATATAGACATTCCAATGCTCTTAAGTTTACTATTTGCATGGTATATATATTTCCTTCTTTTAACTTTCAACCTATATGTGCTTTTAAATCTAAAGTGTGTCTCTTTACACAGCATATGTTCTTGTAGACAGCATAAAGTTGGATCTTTTTTATCCAGTCTGACAATCTGCTGTTGATTGAATTATTTAGTCCAGTAACGTTTGTATGATTTTTTATCTTGCTGGATTTATGTCTGCCATTTTGCTATTTGTGTTCTATATGCCTCATATCTTTTTTTTCCTCTGATTCTTCTTTTCTGCTTTTGTTTTTAAAATAGATTTATTTTGTGTATACCATTTTAATTCATCTGCTGATTTCTTAACTACATTTTTTTTTTTTTTTTTTGGCTGCATTAGGTGTTTGTTGCTCTGCACAGGCTTTCTCTAGTTGTGGAGAGCAGGGTCTACTCTTTGTTGCGGTGCATGGGCTTCTCATTGCGGTGGCTTCTTTTGTTGCGGAGCACAGGCTCTAGGCACACGGGCTTCAGTAGCTGCAGCACGTGGGCTCAGTAGCTGTGGCACGCAGGCCCTAGAGCGCAGGCTCAGTAGTTGTGGCGCACGGGCTTAGTTGCTCCACAGCATGTGGGATCTTCCCGGACCAGGGATAAAACCCGTGTCCCCTGCATTGGCAGGCAGATTCTTAACCACTACGCCACCAGGGAAGTCCCTTAACTACATTTTTTATTGTTATTTTCTTACTCTTTGCTCTAAGAATTGCAATATATCTTCTACATTTTCACAATCTACTTTAGCTTACTACTGACTTAGTTCTAATAAAATATAGCAAGTTTATTCCAATATGGCCATTTTTCCCCTCTTCCTTTGTACTCTGATTGTCAAATCTGTATATATTATAAACCAAACAATACTGATGGTTGTCCTTATAATTATTGCTTATGCAATCTTTATGTTCTTTAAAGAAATTAAGGGAAGAAAAGAGAAAATATATATACAGTCTTCTATATTTACCCACATATTTACCATTTCCAGTGTTCTTCATTTCTTTCTCTGGATATGAGTTACCCTGTGGTGTCATTTCCTTTCAGCCTGAAGGACTTCATTTAGTATATCTTGTAAGGCTAACAAAAAATTCCCTCATTATTTATCTAGAAATGTCTTTATGTCACCCTCATTTGTGATTAATGCTATTGCTAGATATGGGATTCTTGGTAGACAGGTTACTCCCACACCCACATTTTTACCACTTTGAATATGTTCATCTGTCTTCTCCCTCCATTGTTTCTGGTGAGAATTCAGCTATCAATCATAATGTTGTTTGCTTGTACATAACGAGTTATTTTTGTCTTGCTGCTTTCAAGATTTTCTCTTTCAGCCATTACTTCTTCAAATATATTTTTCTGCCACCTTCTCTCTCCCTTCTCCTTCTCCTTCCCTCTCCCTCTCCCACTGCACATGTGTTGATATTGTTGCTCTTGTCACACAGGTCTCTGAGGCTCTGCTCATTTTTCTTCAATTTTTTTTTATCTTTCTCATCTTCAGATTGGATGATTTCTATGGGCAAATGTTCTAGTTCACTAATTCCTGTTCATTTAATTTATTGTATTTTTCAACTCTAGAATTTTTATAGTTCCTCTTTCTCTATTGAGATTCCCTATCTGTTGAAGCATTGTCATCATAATTTCTTTTAATTCTTTAAATACAGCTTCCTTTAAGACTTTGACTAAGTTACACTAGCTGCTTTGAAGTCCTTGTCTGCTAAACCAACATCAAAGTCACTCAGAATCAGTTTGTATTGACTGCTTTTTTTTCCTCTTGAATATAGATCATCCTTTTTCATTTTCCTTCTCTTTTTGTCATGTCATAATTTTTTGTTTAAACCGAAACATTTTAGATGATATATTGTAACAACTCAGGGTTCTGATAGTTTTAAGTAGCTTGCCTGAACATAATCTGCAGGATCTATCCCCCCTGCAGTCTGCTCGGTTGTTGCTTTTTTTTTTTTTTTTTAATTCTTATTTTTATTTTATGAGCCTGGCTTCCTAGGGGTTGCCCCTTTGCACACATAGCTTAGTGGCCAGCCAATGGTTGAGCAAAGATTGTGCTCAAAAACCTTGAACCCGTAAGGCTTCCATCCTCTGCCAAGCGATCTGTATGTGGGTTGAAGAGAACATTCAAAGTTCAGCCAGTTCTCAAGCCTGCCTTGGCTTTGACTTTTCACTGGGGTCTCCCAGGTCTCCCCAGCATATACACATACTTTCCCAATCAACAAAAGATGTGTGGAGAGCTTATCTGACACATCTATGGCTCTCTCATTTCCAGAATCTCCCCATCACATTTTTGGTTGATCTGTCACTCATCCCAACCAGGACTGCCACCTCAGGCTAGCAAAACTGTGCTGTTTCCCCCATTCATTTTCCTACAGAGTTTGCTACTTTTATTGGCAATGCCACTGGCTTTTGCTTTCTGCTCCAGATCAAGTCAGCCTCCTCTGGCAGTCCTGCCCTGATAACACCCATCTTCCTAGCCAACTAAGCCAGAGGGTGAGGTGGGGATCTTCTTACCCGAAGTTCTGTCAGCTTTCTATGAATAAACACTTCTCAGTTTGTGTTTTGCCTTCAGTCATTAGCCAGAGCCCTGAAAGGATTGTTTTAACAATTGTTCAGTTTTAAACTTGTTTTGGGGGGAGTGAATTTGTTGACCTCTTCACTCGGAGCTGGAAGTCCCCTGTCGAAGAATTTTGCTAGTCTGTATAAAGTACGTAGGATGTGGTTGTAATGAAAGGTCTGATCCTTGACTCCTTGTGGATTTTGGCCCCTTACTTCCCAGAATTCCCAGCCCTCCTCCTCAAAGAGCTTCCAGTGGCTGAGGTTCCCTGAGATGGGTAATGACCAGCTCCACGAGCTTTCACTCCATTCGTTTCCCCGTCGGCAGTGTGACTGTCAAAATCGAATCTTTGCATGTGCTGACATCAGCTTCAAATCCAGGGCAGCACTTTGCCCATTGACTGACCCAAAGGCAACAGGTGGGACCTGTTTTTGGCAGAACCATTGAAGAAAAATGGCCTAGTCGTCAGCCTGTTTCATTTATCTCTATCATCTGGGAATACAATATAGATAGTATCAGACTCAACAAAAGGTACACTCTATTTTCAGTTTTTTGTCTAGACAGAGAAGACTAAGCACTTGGATATCTGAAATACCTACCACGAAAAATAAGAAAGATGGGCTCGGTGGAAGGCCAGAGGGGGTAGCACTGCTTGTTCGCTTTCTCTCCCTATATTCTTTTTTTTTTTTTAAAGAAAGAAGTTCAACCCCACCACCCACTTGTCAGGTGATTGGAGACTGTAGTTGTAAAAA
Organism: Balaenoptera acutorostrata; assembly: GCF_949987535.1. Taxonomy (NCBI): domain Eukaryota; kingdom Metazoa; phylum Chordata; class Mammalia; order Artiodactyla; family Balaenopteridae; genus Balaenoptera; species Balaenoptera acutorostrata. The sequence continues at coordinate 17,734,516 of NC_080079.1, read as the reverse complement.
TGTGCTGCAGGCAGAAGTTCTGAAAAACCCCAGAAAGTGTTGAAAACATCTCTAAACAAGGTATTTTTCTCCTGCACCTTTCTTGCTAAAGGTCCCAATTGCTGCCAAGAAAACTAGTGAGAATGTTAGCTGCCGGATAAAAAATTTATGACAGTGTTTGGCAAAGGACTATCTCGCTGCTTGTTTTCTACATTTCCACAAGGCACTTGAAGGCAGCCTCTTTCTCCTTCTCCTCCCTCCTCCTCCCACACTTTGGGTACATATACCTCACTGATCACTGTTCTGGGTTTGTTCTCTAATAAAAGAGCAAACTCCTATAAAGTAGGATTAAACAATGTAACTTTTTTCCCCTTCAGTAACCTCGGAAAATGTGAGGGAAGTGTTTTCAAATATGATGTGTTGCACAGAAGGGGAAAGAGATGCTGGGTTTGCTTGTTTAGAACAGGCCCATGTATAAGAAAAAAATTAAAAAGAACCTTTCGATTAATGACCGAAGACCCTTAGTGGCGGAAGGAATCTTAGAAATCCTCCAGTTCTTGCAAACCCCCGCAGCCAACACTTTGCAGACAAGGAAATGGGGACCCAGAAGGAGACAGAGTCCTGCCTAAGGCCACACAGGCCGAGCCCACCTGGGAGGAGAGCCTGGCTCTCACCTGGGTACCACGCTCTACCCACCACATCTCACCACAGCTCACATCACGTTTGTTTGTTGGGGATCCCCCCAAGCCTGTGCACTTACAGTGTGTTTTATGAGCATTAGCACTCTAGGCTATTCTACTTTATGAAAATTAAAACATTTTCTTCCCCAAAACTCTTTTTAAAAAATCTAACGCGTTAAAAGTGAGTCAAAAATAAATAAATTAATTAATTAATTAATTAAAAAAAAAAAAAAGTGAGTCAAGATAGGGCAACAATACTACTGAAATGGCACTGCCTGCCTGTGTCAATTAAACCTCCAGGCTGTGTCACTAAATGTTTACGTGAACCTTTCAAAAGGATAGGGGGCTGCGGGGAGGTGTTTAGAAAAAAAGTTCTGAAGCGAGTTTGAATGTTGATAGTGATAATTACATAGGTTGGTGATCACCCTGAAATATTTTGCCTGCCTGAGAAAGCAAAATTATCTGTCTCAGTCTTTTCAAAACAGTTATCAGATTACGCTCTCAGTTGTTAATTAGTGCTGTTTAGCAGGCATTTCATCATTCCTACTTATTCAGAAGCGTGGCTGCACCCTTGTTCCTTGCCTGGCTTCTGTCCGCAGAAGCATCTGCTGTGACCGTCGCACGCACGCCCGGCGATGCTGAAGCACGGGGCCAGGGCTGCGGCTGCCTTTTGCTGTGGCTGAGTTAAGGAAGCGAGTGTTATTTGATATAAGGTACTGCGGACAGACCAGAAGTAAGCGGATTATTTCAGGCAGTGTTAGGAGGTAACTGGAGGAAGATTAGCTCTCCATGAGGCAGATATCATAAGCAAATTAGAAAACCTCCCCAATTAGTACAAGAAGCCCAGATTTGTGCTGTTTGTGATCTTCTGCTGAAAGGCAAAGTGTCGACGTTATGGGCTCGAGTCTTGATTTAAGTTGAAATGTTGGCATTTCCTATCAGTGTGTGTTAGCATCTGAGGCTGTGTACTGGCTTAGTAAGTGAAGTAAATCCCTATTCTCCCTAGCTGCCAAGTCTTCCCCATTCCAACGTTCTGTACATTGGTAAGGTTTTCTTTGGCCCTGGAATAATCTCTAGGGCATATTATAATATTTCGATACTGGGAATATTCAACATGACTCCAATACCCCACACTTAATCTCTCTTTTGTCTGTCTTACGGCACATGTATCATGCTGAAGTCATAAAAATGGAGTGTGCAAAATGCCAGATGCTACAAATGCAATTAGACACTTAAAAATAGCTTCCTTGGTGGCACTGCTTGAAATCTGAACTGGGCCCTGTTTTCTCAAACAGGGTGACACTTTTCTGCTAAGCTACCGACTGTGTGCTCTGACAGGAAGCACAGGTCCCCTTCTGAGGCCACCATGCAAACGCAGGTCATTCTAGAATTCAGACCAGGCACTCTCACCCTTGCAACATCGTGGCAGTCCCAGGCGTGTTTCTGTTTTATTCTCCAAGTGCACTGTGTAGTCTCCGGTGTCTTGACCTCTGATGTTTTGCCCAAGTTGTATGTGGCAAAAGCCCTCAGCAGACCAAGCCTGACTTGTCTAAAGAAAATGGGGGGCTTCCCTGGTGGCGCAGTGGTTGAGAATCTGCCTGCCAATGCAGGGGACACGGGTTCGAGCCCTGGTCTGGGAAGATCCCACATGCCGCGGAGCAACTAGGCCCGTGAGCCACAACTACTGAGCCTGCGCGTCTGGAGCCTGTGCTCCACAACGTGAGAGGCCGCGATAGTGAGAGGCCCGCGCACCGCGATGAAGAGTGGCCCCCGCTTGCCACAACTAGAGAAAGCCCTCGCACAGAAACGAAGACCCAACACAGCCATGAATAAATAAATAAATAAAAATCCCCCCCCCAAAAAATAAAGGCTTTAAAAAAAAAAAAAAAAGAAAATGGGGTAGCTATACTCCTCGTTTGAAGATTTGAAATGCATTCCAAATAAACTTTTCACCAGAATTCGAATAACCACAAAGCTCAGAATTTATTTTGCAGTCTTATCCAAGGAAGAAGGTAATGTTTTTGTCTCTGTGTGTGGAGGCTGATAAATAGTTCCTATTTTTCTGGCTGTAAACATGGTGCATATTCATTACAAAAAAATTTGGAAAATGTGGTGAGTCACAGAAGATTTTTTTTTAAATCACCATGATCTAAACACAATCATTACTTTCATTTCAATGTATTTCTTTCCAATTTTTGTTCAAGTTTATCCTTTTGCAAATTAGGGTCACAATATTCATAGTATTTTTAATCTTTGCTTTTTACCTAATATATCATGGGCAATAAAATTGGTGGTCTTAATGACAAGTAGAATAAGACAAGACCCTCTCATACCTTCTGAATGATCAAGAACAAATTTATTCAGTGTAGTTTTAGTATTAATTCTATTTCAGTATATATTTTTCTTTGAAAATTATCAGTATCCCAATGGTATTTATGGCAACTTTCAACTCACCAATGTTATATGAAATACTATCATATCACTCTATTTCTTTGAGGAGAACTTTGCATTTTCTCTGTTTTTACATGCATGATCTAATTTGAACATCACAAGAACCTTTCAGGTAGGAAAAAAAAAAAAGAACAGATGTCGTTATCCCTGATTTGATTCATAAATGCAAAGTGAGCTACGATATAAGATGCACCGTGATGCCAGCCATTATTCTTCCCACCACGCACTGCACATGGTCTTTGAAACTGGACCTCATTTTAATTTATTTATTTTATTTATGGCTGTGTTGGGTTTTCGTTGCTGCACGCGGGCTTTCTCTAGTTGTGGCGAGCGGGGGCTACTCTTCATTGCGGTGCACGGGCTTCTCATTGCGGTGGCTTCTCTTGTTGCGGAGCACGGGCTCTAGGTGCACAGGCTTCAGTAGTTATGGCTCACGGGGTCTAGAGTGCAGGCTCAGTAGTTGTGGCGCATGGGCTTAGTTGCTCCGTGGCATGTGGGATCTTCCTGGGGCTCGAACCCGTGTCCCCTGCACTGGCAGGCGAGTTCTTAACCACTGCACCGCCAGGGAAGCCCCTGGACCTCATTTTAAATACCAGCTTTGCCACTGACTAGCTGTGCAATCTTGGGCAAATTAACCTCCCTAAGCCTCAGTTTTCTTCTTTGGAAAATGGTAACATTGATATCTTTGTCACAGATTTGTAATGAGGATTAAATACAAGAATTTGTGTGAAGTACTTCGGATAGCATAAGGCACCAAAAAAGTTAAATTTTTTTCTCACACATTCTCTCTTTCTTATAACATTGTGAAGAAAGTATTATGTTTCTCTTTCCAATTTACTCAATTCTTATTTAGCATTATTTTAAATAATTATATATGTAATAATATATAATTTAAGAAAATGTAAAAATATGTAATAGAAAGCAAAAAACACTCACCAACCAAATACAAACACTGGTACTGCTCAGCTACATTTCCTTCCAGTCTTTTTAAAATTTCTTCTGTGCAATGGCTTGCCATTTGTTTTTAGACATGTCAATTAGTGTCTTAAACTAAGGAATATGGCTGGTAGTTAAGGCATGTGTTTTATAGAACATGGTCTGCATGCCACCACACCCTGTTCTTGCTTCTAGATCTCAAAAGAGGTGTCCCTTTGGAATCCTACTTCCATTGGCAGTAAACCAAAATGGGGAGTCAGATGGGTGGTCATGGCAGGGGCGCGATGAGGATGTCTCCAGAACCTGAGGTATCTGAATGCACTGATGAGTCCTTCACCCACTGGCCCTGTGGCCTTGGAGTAAATTGTGTAAAACTCAGCCCGCCCATTCACAAAACCAGCTTCTCTGACAATAGAAAGGGGTTGGACTTCAGAGGCCACAATCTGTCAGGCCCAGATTCAGCCTCATTGTCACCCAGGGCACGGGCAACTCAGAATTACTACACTCAGGTATCTTCAACCACTGGGAAGAAAAGCCTTTCCTTAGACCCTTAAAAGGTGTTCTGTTCAAGCTGAAAGGAAAATTCCTACAGCCAAGCATCTCCTGTCAGCTAAGTTGATAGTTCTCTATCAAATCAACCATTAGTGAATACACTGGTTCTTCTTTTTTTTTTTTTCTTTTTTTGCGGTTCTGCCTTGGCTATTCCCAAGACTTCTCTGAACCAGTTGGGCAAAATTGATTTTTATTAGTTCCACTGGCCTTGTGGAAAATTATCTCATGAACTGGTTTTTATAGGAAGACTCAAAGCACAGCACAGGGTAAAAAATAAGCCTATAGCAGTCAAAACTGTTGTCTGAAATGTCTTCAGACTGGAAGGCTGAATTTATTGCACAAAACAAGTACTGGCAAGGCGGAGGTGTGCAGTCCTGCTCATTATCACTGGAAAGGAGAACCAAAAAGCCGAGTAAAAAATTAAATTTTAATAATGCCACTGATATTTTCTAAATCTTTCCTGACAGAAAGATTCTCATTATTTTTATCTGTCTCCGAGTAGGTTCTTTTAGTGCCATCTCAGAAATGGCCTCAGCTATGATTGTTTTCTAGGCTTTAAAGCATCTGAAAAACCAAATATATACAGAGAGAAATATGCTTTAGATTGTTCAAGGAAGGGCCGTGACCGTGGTAACATTTCAGCTAGCGTATCTGCAGCCAACATTTGCTGGGAACGCCCTCTGCTTCCAAAAAGAGGTCCGTGTTATTAAGACGATTGAAGTAAATCCCCAAACAAAGGGGACCACGATCCACTGCACTTGGCTACGGAGGAACCCAGGGGCCCCAAGTCCCAAGTTTGGGTTCACTCTGGAAACTGCCCCATGCTGGCCACAAAAGGAGATTCAAGAAAAAATGGAATTATCTTATTGTTTCGGTAAACGTGCAAACTTGCCTTCCAAGTATCACATAGTACAGAATTGTTTGGGGGATAGGAGGGAAAATAAAGCCAGAATCATTAAAGTAGCCAACCCACAAAAATGTGAATTTTTTTTTGTTTGTTTTCTTAGTTCTTTAGTGCCTGTGTATAAACCTGTCTTGGTCCCAAAAGGATTTACAGCAATTTACCAAAATGTATACAATAGATTTTCTATATAGTAAATTTAGTCCGGTGGGAGGTTAACAGACAAACTGTGGAATAGCCCATAAGTTTGTGAGAAGTGGGCCACAAATTTATCTCCAGGCATCTGGCAGGCGACTTGAAGAGGAAGACGGTTTCATTTAGATGCGTCAACATCCATAAGCTGAAAACAGCTCCTTCCCCCGACCCCGACCCGAGCGAACACCTTCTCATGGGACCTCATCACAGGGACACACGCCGTGCAGGGTAGTAAACATGTTCAAGAGCATCCTTACAGGAAATACGAGTTCCACAGGGCTGTCTCCTGCTGTCCCTCCGTCTAAGCAGGTGGCGTGGTGCCGAGCACAGCCAAGCGCGCGTGCGCGAACCTGAGCCAAGCCAGTGGTGCGGATTCCCGGGGGCTCCGCTCCTCCAGAGGAGACGCCTGTGTCTCGAGGGGAGGGGGACCCCGTTCGTTAGGCCCCCCGATCAACCCCGTTTCCCTCAGCTGGACTTCTGACGAGTGTTCGGCAGGGGAGTTTGAGGCTCTACCCAACTCCATTAGAAACCTCCAGTGGCACCCCCTTAAGCTGGTAATTAGGGCGCCCACGTACGGGGCTGGGTTTCACCATCTGCTTGTGGAAATGAAGGCCAGGGAGCTTGAGGGCAGTACCTCCAAAGAATGACAGAGGAAAGAATGGCTTCTTCTTTCTAAGATTCAGGCTGCTTTTTGGCTCAGTTTCTGTAAAGAGCCCTCCTGACTTGTTGGTTTTTCTATTTGCTGCAGTAAAGGAGCTGAGAAAGAGTTCAAAGGCCGCAGTATTCCTTGGCAGTTTCTTTTCTTTCTTTTTATCAAGTCCACCGGCATGGATGTCAGCGAACATCCTCAGGGATGCTTGGGTCACGTAAATGTACTACCACTTTAGGGAGGGGGAAACTGAGGCATATTTCCTTGTTTTTCACGAGATCACGCAACAGATTGGGCGTGGAGGCCATCCTGCAAAGCTCTTTACCACTCACCCTCCGAAAGACACCACTTGGCTTCCCATCTCAGGCCCACTGACTTATAAGATGTTTCACATAAAATGTACACCCTCCTCCTTAAGAAGCACCAGCGAGGCTCTCCAGCACATTCTGCAGGCTGTGAGGGTCAAGGGGGCTGCAGATATGAAGTCCAGCCCTGACCCCTGCCTGTGCTTTTCAGCCCCTTGAGAGAGGTCCAAAAGGCACACGCAAGCTGGTTTGTGGCTTCTGTTGACCTCTCTCTAGCCCTTGACCCTGCGGTTAGGAATCAGTTATGGGCTAAGTTGGACGCACTCAGTGTAGACCCTGGTGATTGAAGCTCACGCGGAGGTTGAACTTCAGACTTCCACAGGGTCAGGACGGCTGGGCTTTTCCTGCCTCCGAGGGAATCTCCAGCAATGCAGGGCAGGGAGGCTCTCCCTCACCCACCCCCTTCCTTTTAATTCATCCCTTAATAACTAGTCAGAGGTCACAGACTGAAGATCAGAGCCACTCTGACCCACAGACAGATGTTCTTTGTTTGGCTACCCAGTGTTTTGGAAAACTTTTTCTTAGTTGCCAATATTTAAAACTTGAGCGATTTCACGGAAAGAACACAGTTTCTGGCTTCTCTTGGCAAAAAAGAAGATCCGGCCGCACTGAGCTGACTCCGCATACCCAGGGCGAGTAGGAGCAGCCCCCCAGTTTAGAATGAGGGCAAGCGGCCCCAGGCCTCCAGTCCCCTCTCCCGACGCCTGCAGCCCTCAGACTGGAGACTCCCCTTCCCCCACCCCGCACCGGACTTCCTTCCTTGGTTAGAGAAAAGAATTGCGCACGTTCCCAGGCTGGCAGGTGACGTGGCTTCACCTGCGCAAACCTGGAGATCCTGCTATCTGATCGTCACCCTGCCCCACCCTCCTCCCGCCCAAAGAACTGTGAGTCAGCCCTCGTGCTTATCTCAAATAAGCCTTCAGAGGAGGCCATCTTAACCCGGGGTCACCTGCTCAGAAATGATTAATGCTGCTTGGGGGTATGTAAAATCAGTTTAAAGGGAAAGATTGTGAGGGAGATACAAGTTTGAGCAGACAGGGCGCACGCTGCTGGGTGTCTCCTGCAGAGCAGCCCAGGGATTCGAGTCACCAAAAAGCCCCTCCACCTGGAGTGGAGCGGTGTGCCCAGAGCCCAGGGCGAGGGTCACCTGTTGGGAGCCGGAAGCAGGGAGGGCCTGCGAGGAGCCACCGTGGAGATGGAGCTGCTGGGAAGGCAGAGGAAGAAAGGGAGGAATACCCTGACTTCTCTCTCCCTCCCTCCCCCACTGTCCTGCCGGCGCCTCCCATTGGCTGAACGCAGCGGGCAGCCAGTCATCAGCGGTGGGGGTGGTGGCAGAGGAGCCTCTTTATGATATAGAGCAAAGCAACGAAGGGACAAGAAAAGGGTCTGAGGACAGGCAGCCCCAGGACTGACACACTGGGGGTATGAGTTAAGACACATCCCATTCAGCCACAGAATCAGATCTGGACGAGTGAGAGAAGTTCTGATGTTATGATCTAGAAAACGTGACCACATCCCTCAAGAGTTGACAGAGATGCAGGTGGCTGATACACCTTTGCCAAAATAGTTTATTCCCCTGACATCAGGAAAGCAAAAAGGTGTAAATCCAGGACTATTAGGAGATTAGTATCTAACGTCAGATCTTGCAGGAAACGATGTTAAAGCCCATCACAAAAGCCAAGGCAGCCGTGTCTCCACCAGTGTGGCCTCAGCCAGCCCTGATCCAGAAGAGGCATCTTGGCTGTCAAGGGGTGTCCCCAGGGAAACTAACAGAGCTGGAGAGGGCAGCCTCCGCCTTCCTGGGTAACTGAGGTAGCTGCTGAAGGCGGGGCTTCCAGGAGAGCGGCTGCGCCTGGACCCCACAAAGCAAGCTAATCAGGGGCAGCCCTAGATGTGCCCCGCGGGAATCCGCAGAGGACTCTGCAGGCTTTCCAGGCCAAGGCACCTGAGCGGGGGGGGCCTGCTGGAGGGGAGGGGCAGCCAAATAAGGGGGAGTCTCAGGACTCATTGTGGGGAGGTCAGTGGGTGACATAGGAGTAGAGGTATAAAATAATAGCTATCATAGTTCTTTATTGAGCGGTTACTATTGCCAGGCACTGGTCTAAGCACTTCATGTTGAATTAACTCATTTATTGATTAATGTAATTTATTGACCAAGGTACGGCTATTATCGGCCCCATTCTCCTGAGGAGGAAACCAACCAAAACATTGGTTCTTTGGAACTCTCAGATTCCTTGTATTGGTATTTTCATCTTTCTTTTTAAACAGAAGACTGATGGAACGTTGTCCACTTTTTATTTTGCCAAGTGAGAGGGAGTAGTTTCCAAAGAGAGTGTCCATTTCCAATGTCCAAGTTTGGGACACTGGGAGAAAACAGTGGCATCTACTATCACCATCACTCTACAAAATAAAGAATATTTTCACACTAAAAGGGTCAAAAGGACATAATCTTGGAGAAGTAATGAAGTAACTTGTCCAAGTAACTTGCCCGACTGGTGTGTGGCAGATTCAAATCCAGGCAATTGGCTCCAAAAATGAAGGTGGCTGATCAGCTTCTGCACATGGCTTCTCTGGAGGATAAAGAGGGTGTGGGCTCTTGGCTAGGGAGGGGCTAGGGGGTGGCTCCGTTCAGGAGGGCAGTGAAGTTGCTTCACAATACAGGGCAGACCCAGCGGAAGTGGGGAACCTCCCTCAGGGCACCCAGCAGGAGATGCACAGGGGGAGAGTGAGAAGCACCTAAAACTGGGAATGGGAGGTCATCCAGCCTGACACCGAGGAAGGTCCGTCTCGCACTGAGAGCTTTACCGGGGCCACGTGCAGAGTGGGGCTCGCCTTCGCCCTGGGTGGGTCTGAGCCACCAAATCTGGGTCCTACCTAATAAATCAGGATGATTGTGAAGATTAAATGACATCACACAAAGAGATCTTTAGTCCTTTCCCAAGATCACACAGTGAGTCTAGCTAATCGCCCCACCTGATTTTCTTTTCTGTCTAGCACTCTTTTCTACCAGATGCACTAAATTAAATCTTCAGCAGACTTGGAATCTTTGTACAGCATATCCCTTCATCTGTATGATAGGTGATGTTGACGTCCTAAAAAATCGTGTGGTACGAGGTCACTGGGCAATGGACAGTCACTGGTGAGCAACCCCCAGAGGACGATTGCTTTTAGTTCTGTCCCTGAATCTGGTGAGGGATCGGGTGATCATGCATTTACCTAAAAGAGAGGGGCTGAAAGGACACAGCCAGTGTGCCAGGGACTGAAGAAAGCTGATGAGCTATGCTCCTGAATAGAAATGAGTATTAGTAATTTACTGCGCATTTACGCTGGGCACTAAGGAAAGAGTAGACTTTGGTTAATTAGTGTTCTGTGCTATCAACAAAAATTAACTTGCGCGCCCAATCACTGTGTCCGTGCAGAAGAGTGTGAAGATGAAGATGTCAAAGACTCGCCTTCAGATGACCAAGGCGAGTCTGACAGAGAGCATGAGACACACCAGTTACCTAAATAACCCCTTTATGATGTGTGTGTCCAGCAGGAGTGGAAGCTAAGACTGGAGAGGTGGGCTAGGGCTTCAGGGAACTCCTTTGTCCAAATGGGCGTGATATAGTCTCCACCTCGTGGGATTGTGGTGAGGGTTCAACAAAGGGTAGAAGATGCCAGAACAGCACCTGGCCGGGAGTCCACACCCGGCTCACATGAGCTGTGGGCGGGGTGTAGCTGCAGCTGCCCTCACGGTCACTGTCACTCATGTTGCTGTTGGCATCACCCTGGCAACCACGCTGTCAAGGCCTGAGGAGGAATCTCCAGAGGGTAGAGCTGGGTGGGATTTTCCAACTCCGGGGTTCACGAACTTTCACATTTCTTGGACTTGGGACTTTTTAAACAGAGAACTGAAGGAGGATTGTCCACTTTTGATTTTGCCAAATAAGAATAGTTTCCAAGGAAAGAGTACATTTCCAATGTCCAAATAAGGACATTGGGGAAAAACTTGCCATTTACTATCACCGTCACTCCATAAAATCAAGGACATTTGAGCACTAAAACAGTAGAAAGGACACAATCTCAGAGAAGAGGGCAGTCCTTGAAATCGAGTAATGTGTTTTTCAAATAAAGGAGGTTTCTATGTCACTTGTCTTGCCTTGAGCTTCGGCCTGGAGTTGGGGAACCACTGTTGTGCATCCTTCCACGCCCCTCTTCATTGTATGTAGAAGTGGGACTGGGTTAGGCTCAGTAAGAGGTGGAGACTGATAGGTTCTGAGCTGTGTTCCTGGATTTTGTTGAACATTCCCTGGTAGCAGAAGACATGTTTGGAGTTGCCATGATGTGCAGTCGCCACAGTGGCCCTGGCCGCTCACCTGAGAATGGGGATCACGGTGAAACAGGAGCGGGCCTGGGGGTCTGGAGACCTGGCTGTGCCCCACAGGGTTGACCCTGGGCACGTCCCTCCACCTCTCAAGCCCTCAGGGTCCTCGACTCTAAAACGAAGACTCCAGACCAGAGTGTGGAGACCTTTTCCAGCTCTGGCTGTCTGCAAACCTGGGAGGGAATAAGTGTACCTTGCATATCTAGAGCATCCTTATTTGATTTTCTTCAAGTTCTTTCCAAGCCTTTTGATTGAAGCGAGCTGCCTTGATCCTATCTGAAAGCCCGGTAGCCAGCAAAGCTCTCCAGGCCCCTGCCATCCTTGAGTCCGTAGTTCACAATAGCAGAGGCTGCACTGCCCAGCCTGAAATTCGAGGTGCCCATTTGGCAATGTAGAGTGCAGTGTAACTACACACCACTCGTCAGACCCTGGCGGGCTTATCAATGGGCTCTGACAGGTACCTGTTGGCCACCTTCCCAGGCTGGGAAGGTATCCTCAAGCCAGCCAATGGGATGCCCTCCCTTTGCCTTTGATGTTTATGCGGCCACCTTGGAGGGAAGGCTCGCCCTGCTCGGGACAGTGTCACCGTGAGGCCCAGATAGATACCAGACTGTGGGATTGAGAAGCCTGGTGGGCTTGGGCTTGGTGGGGGGTTGGGCAGCAGCTTCCTGGACACCTGCCTCCGCCTCCCCCCCAGCCACTGGAGGTTTCCCAGGCAGCTCCTCCAGCCTCTGACCACTCTCCCCCTGCCTGTCACCTTTCCTGAAACTGCATCTCCTTTCACAGAGTTATTTGCCGACCTCACGCATGTAAAGGCTTTACCTTTTGAAAGTGCTTTATAATCTTTAATGAGCTAATCCTCTTCTCCCTGGGGTGGTTGGTGAACTGGCTGATTTTGCTGGGTAGAAACTGAAGCCCAAGTGTGTCAGAGTGACTTGCTCCAGGTCACCCCAGGCAAATCCAGGATTGTGGACACACAACAAATTGTCCCCGGCGCTGGCATTACTCTAATTACAGCCTTTGTTGTCAGGCTTCCGTAATTGATTGCTCATTGTGACACCGTCAGCTCCCTCAGGGCAGGGACTCTGGCTTTTCTTTTCTCTTCAGAGGGACTTGCCAGACCTGCCATTCCCATCTGCGCATGGTCCAAGGACCACCACATTCTCCAGCGGAGGAGGGCTTGCCTTCGATAGCTTTTAGCTTTGAGACCAGGAGTGGGCAAACCACAGGTAGCACACCAAATCTAGCCCCTTGCCTGTTTTTCTATGGCCCGTGGGATAAAAATGGTTTTGACATTTTAAAATGGTTGGAAAAAAATCAAAAGAAGGATATTTTTTGATGTGGGAAAATTACATGAAATTCAAATCTCAGTGTTTGTAAAGAAAGTTTTATTAGAACACAGCCGTGGTCACTCGTCCACGTATTGTCTAGGGCTGCTTTTGCACTACACGGGCAGAATCCTGTAGTTGCAGCAGAGGCCGTATGGCCCACAAAGCCTAAAATACTTAACAGTTATGGGTTGTATTGTGTGTTCTCCCCTCCCCCACTCCCCTTCCCCAAATCCATATGTTGAAGTGCTAACCCCTAGGACCTCAGAATGTGACCTTGTCTGGAAAAAAGGTCTTTGCAGATACAATTAGTTAAGGTGAGACATCCTGGAGCAGGGTGGTCCCCTAATCCAATATGACTGGTGTCCTTACAAAAAGAGGAAATTTGGATGCAGATACACACACAGGAAAAATGCCATGTGAAGATGAAAGCAGAGATCGCGGTGGTGCTTCTCCAAGCCAAGGAACTTCAAATGTTGCCAGCAAACCACCAGGAGCTGGCGCGGAGGCGAGGAACAGATTCTCCCTCCCAGCGCTCAGGAGGAACCAACCTGCCAACACCTTGATCTTGGACGTTCAGCCTCCAGGACTACGAGACAATACATTTCTGTTGTTCAAGCTGCACAGTCTGTGGTACTTTGTTACTGCAGCTCTAGCAAACTAATACGTTTATTACCTGGCCCTTTACAGAAAAGCTTAAATCTCTTTAAATTAAGTAGAAATTCGGAAACAGAGTACTTCTCGTCCTCACTCAGGACCTAGCCTCGGTGTCCCAGGGCTCAGATACTGGCTCCTGTCCCCTCATTGCCTTGCTGGAGAGCGTGCTCATTTCTCTGCCTGTTAAAACATATCCCTCCTGTGTCCCGTTCCCTCAGGACTTGTGGATAACTGACCACTCCTAAATGCAGGTCAGTAAGTACGGACTATGAATGGTGGGGGAAGGCTTAGTTAGTTGGCCCAGAGATAACATCTGGCTTTCTTCTTGTTTTTTTTTTTTAATATATATAAATTTATTTATTTATTTATTTATTTATTTATTTATTTATTTATTATTTTTGGCTGCGTTGGGTCTTCATTGCTGCATGCGGGCTTCCTCTAGTTGCGGTGAGCAGGGGCTACTCTTTGTTGTGGTGCGCGGCCTTCTCATTGCAGTGGCTTCTCTTTGTTGCAGAGCGCGGGCTTCAGTAGTTGTGTCATGCAGGCTCAGTAGTTGTGGCTCGCAGGCTTTAGAGCGCAGGCTCAGTAGTTGTGGCGCATGGGATTAGTTGCTCCACGGCACATGGGTTCTTCTTGGACCAGGGATCAAACCCGTGTCCCCTGCACTGGCAGGCAGATTCTTAACCACTGCGCCACCAGGGAAGTCCCTCTTCTTGTTTTAAATGTCTTATCCCAAAGGCAGGAGTCTCGTGGGAAGTGCCCCCTCAGGTCCCTCATTTCGCATGGCTTTGGGCCACTGCCTACTCTGTTCGTGAACAGAAATCTCATTCTGTGATGAAAACCAACAGCTCCTGAAGATTGTGAGCCCCACAGCTGTATGCAAAGCTTCCAGGGAACCAGGCTGGGACTGTCCTGACCTCACAGGAAGACAAGGAGGTGGAGACATGGAGAAGGGTCATTGTAAAGGCCGAGACAAGAAGGCCAGGTCCATATCCTGGTCTGGATCTGAGAACTTCATGTATTCATGTCCTAGGGCTGCCATTACAAAGCACCACAAACTGAGGGCTTAAAACAACGGAAATATATTCTGTCACTGTTCTAGAGGTTTGATGTCTGAAATCAAGGAGTCAGCAGGGCCCTGCTCCCTCTGAAGGCTCTAGGGAAGAATCCTTCCTTGCCTCTTAGAGCTTCAGGTGACCCCACGCTTTCCTTGGCTGGTGGCAGCATCTCTCCAGTCTCTGCACGTGACTTCATTGGGCCTTCTTCCCTGTATCTGTGCCGTCTCTTCTCATAAGGAACACCAGTCATTGGATCTCGGGCCCACCCTACATCCAGGATGATTTTGTCTCAAGATCCTTAACAAATTACATCTGCAAAGACCCTGTTCCCAGATGAGGTCACATTCTGAGGTGGACGTGAATTTGGGGCGGGGTGAGAGGATAGCTCTTCAACTCAGTAGAGTCAGTATGGTTGAAAGTGAGAGAAGCCCCAGCCAAACTTGCTTGAATCAAAAGGGAATTGTTTGGCTCCTATAACTGGGAGGTTCCTCAGGCACACAGCAGGGGTTCAAATAATGCCTTTAGGAACCTGTCTTTTTCTTCATCTCTGGGCTCTCTGCTCCTCTGTGTGCCATCCTTCGGGCAGGTTCCACTCCTGCGTGGTGATAAGAATGCCCCCCACTCCCCCATCCCCCCATCCCTGCTGCTCTAGGCTTCCATGGTCCCTACAGTCAATCCCAGTAAAGAGAGGACCTTTTTCTTGATTTTTTAGGAAGAATCCCCGGGCGAGTCCATCTGGCCTGAGTGACATGCCAATTCCTGAACAAGTGGTTGTGCAGGGGCCAGAGAGCTGTAATTAGCCGGGCCTGCCTGGGTCATGTGTCCACCTGTGGAACCAGAGACTGGGGGCCGCCCCACCTGAATCCTGGGGTGAATCTGGGGATCCCTCCTGAAGGCACAGGACATAGAAGACCCTGGATGGGCTTTATCAGTGGACACAACAAACACACAGCTCTAGCTCAGAGGCAACCATGTACCCAGCTTTGAAAAGAATGCTTCAAATTAAAGTTAGTGTTAGAGGCTGATTACAATGAACCATTTCTCCTACTCCTGTTTTCATTTCTTTCTGGTGAATATTACCATTGAATTGGACGTAGAACTTGGAGAGCCTTTCCCTTGGTCCTTGCTTTTGGAAAGTTCCCAAAGAGACACGATACAGGCTCCTGTGCACAGCGTCTCCCCTGCACCCTGCCCCGCCCCCCGCTCTCCTGGTTGCTAAATGTCCTGCCAACTGGTACTGTTCTGTCAGACCCCAAAGGTGAGGCATCATTATTTGCAGTCAGGCAGGAAAGCGTGTGCAGGACGGAGCATCAAACCTGTGGTGTGTCGTGCACTCTCCAACAAATGAATGCAGGCTTGTAAAGGGATTTGGACACTGCTGTCATGCTTCATGGGAGAGTGGCTAAGAGCTAACTCCTAAAGCTGTGCTTGTCTACAAGCAGCTCTTAGAAACCAGGAAGACAACTACATGAACCTTCATTCATACATTCAGCACGCTTTTTTTTTTTTTTTGGGGGGGGGGAATGTCTATGCCAAGCTCTATTTTAAGCACTGGGAATACAAAAGACGAAGGAGATTCAGACCGTAGAGGGGCCACTTTTTATTGGGGAAACCTGCACAGAAACAGAAAATCATAAAACTGTGTGGCAAATGTAGTGGTAAGAGAGGGGCACACACAGGGAAATACATGAGTGAGCAAGGGGCATGGTCGGGAAATTCTCCTGGAAGAGGTGGGGAAAATATGCCGTTGATCAAGGACTTGGTTTTGAAATTAAAGTGAATCAACCTAAAAATGCTTTTTGGTCTCAGATAACAGAAGACCTAGCTCAAACTGACTTCAGAAATAGCATTCATTTATTTTCTTATATAATGGAAAGTCCAAAAGAAGGATGTTTGATAGAGAGGTCCACGTCTTTAGGACTGGGGTTCCATTTCTCTGCTTTTTCTTCAACTCTGCTATCCTCCATGGGTCAGCTTCTTTCTTCAGCTGGCTTCCCTCATGGAAACAAAATGGCTGCAGCAGATCCAGGCCTAAAACCTGCACACCGCATAGTCCAGGTGACCTGACCTTGCATTCCAAGCAAAGCTTCTGACATTCACTCTATTAGACTGGCTTCATTCACATGCCTGCTCCTGGTCCAGTCACTGTGGTCAGGGGCATGTAACACACTGACCTCTTAGCCTAGGTCACAGCTCTACCCCTGGGGCTAGGGGTAGTGCCAGATGTTTGGAAGGGAGAAATGAATGCGGCCAACACATATCTGCTCTTCGTGGGAAGCAGAATGCCCCACCTGAGCTTGCTGAAACATTCATGAACGCACACTGGCATTGGTTACAGCTGGAAGAAGCTCTTGAGTCTTCAGTGAGGAGTCTTAACGACCAAGTATGGAGAGATGAGGATCCCAGCTTTTGAAAACCAAGAGGCAAAAAACCTATCCTTCAGGGAAGGAAGTCATTTCACCCGCCATTATACCTTGGCTTCTTGGATGCTTTAAACCACTTGGCTTGGCCAGACACCCCATCTTGTTGGAGAAGGGGGTCAAGAGTGCATCACCCAGGATAGCTGATGTTATCCTGCAGTACAAATGACCCCCAAATCTCATTACCTTAATACAAGTCCACTGTGAGTCCCACTGAGCCTCCAGGGCAATAGTCTTCCATGGGGTGACTCAGGGATCCAGGCGGAAGGAGTCTCCACCATCCTGTAGCTGTACTCCCGGAACCTATAGCCTCCTAGATCAGAACAACAAGGGAAGAGCCAGCTGGAGAGTCAAACCCTGGAAGTTAAATGCCTCCACCTGGAAGTGACGCCTAGCTCTCCTGCTCACATTGCATGAACTAAAACAGGTCACGTGGCCACATCTGCCATCAAGGGACAGGTGAGGGTGCCCAGAAATAAGGATGTGCAAGCTGGTGAATGTGGAAACGCCCACTACAGTGGAATTCCTGGGTTCCTCCAGCGAGAGCAGAGAGCTGTGCCAGGTGCCTCGTCTGCTTACTTCCCTTTAACCAGCCTTCTGTGATTCCGGCTGCCACACGCAGGAGCTTGTTTCCAGAGGGGGAGGAGACTGGCATTGGAAAGATTAGCTGCTCCCTGGGTTCCACACGGGGATCGGTATTTTCAACAATACTTTGTGAGTTCAGCCTCAAAGTAAATGGTTAATTCATCTTGTATCAACAGCACTGTGATTCATAATGTAAACTTGGAGAATCCTTGATGTTTCGGGCCCACATTCCTTTTAATTTGGCTCTGCATTCTTTTAAAGCCACAGCCTGCTCACTTAATAGAATGCAGCATGCAAATGCACATGTTTTTGCCTGGAGGCAATTTAGCCTCGCTGTTTCAATGGATGTCTTCTTTCAAGTGTATATTCTTTCTTAAATTATTTACTGGGTAAACACACTTTGCATTTTCAAAAGGGAGATTAAGACCGCTTGTGGCAGACCTAGTTGAATATAAAGCGCCCCCCCACCCCCACCCCCCACTGCAACCTTGTCCAAAGTTAGAAGGAAGTTACTCTGGGCTTCCCCCAAAGTTCCTTCTCTGCTTCACGAGCTGGGAACCCCGCTTCCCGGCTTGTGGACCTGATTCTTTCCGGACTCTGCATTCCTTTCTGCTTTGCCTACAGCAATACCTGCCAGCAGCCCCTGGCTGTGATGGTAGGCCACGTCTCCTCACAGATGGGGCCCACCAATGCCAGCCTTTGTTTCCCCGTCCAGGCTGGCTTGGTCTTATTCACTCAAAGGCCCCAACAGCTCACTTTTCTGGCCCTTAGAGGTATTGTATCTGCCCAACACCTTTGAGGCCCAAAACTGGGTTGGTGGCCTGGCCAGAGTCAAGCTTACTTCCAATTCTGTCAGCTCCAACTCTTTTTTTTTTTTTTTTTTTTTTGCCCCTCTACACCCTTTGTCCCACATATCTTTGTTTGAAAGCAAATACTCTTTCCTGCTGACCTCTTCCACCGCCAGCACACAGTTCCATGAGGACCATTCCTTCTCCCCGTTTGACCCAGTAGTGCTCTGAGAAGACACCATGATACAGTGTTCCATCTTTGGGGAGTTTACGTCAGCTTTTAACTTCAGCCTTTTCTATGCAGACCCCCTTGTGATTTTCCTGCAAATTAAATTTGCACAGATTTCTTCTCCATTCTCCCTTGAATGGAATGATTACAATTACAGGGGCTGCGTTCTTTCATTATCATCCTTTGGACAGTTCTCCTGGGGGCCTACGTGCCAGTAACCATGCCGAGTGCTGGGGCTGGAGAAGTGAAGGCTCCAGGCTCTGTGGACGCACCAAGGTCTTTCTGAACGTCTGTGACCCAGTGGTGCCCTTCTTGGGATCAGGTGTGTGTGCACTGACTGAGTTAAAGATACAAGCTATTAGGAAGGAGCGTGGGTGAAACCCACTCTTTGCTTTGAGATGAGGAAAGCCCAATTAGGAAGACTGGGGAAGAGCCGAGGATTTAGGGAATCCTGTGTATTCATTTTTCTAACCATGCCTCAGATTAAACAGGTAACACCCACAGTTAATCCTTTATAAATTAGCATCATGGATGCCTTGGGGCCCTCAACCCACAAATAAAATGGTTGTCATCCGGGAGACACAGTACCGTGGATGACTTAAGGCAGAATTTTAAAGAGTTTTCATGCTTTTAATCTGTTTCACTGCTGAGCTTCCATTTTGCTGATTTCCTTTGCAAGTCTGATGCGGGTGACTGTGGTACATCGAGATTTGACAGTGACTTGGGCAAATGGGATGTGTAGGGACTGTTCTGAAGACTTCTGCCCCTTCCAGGGAAAAGGGGGAAAAAATCAGTTTGGGTTTTAAATCAAGCCACCAAGTTACACCGATCAGTGTTCGTAATTAGCCTCACTTTAACAAGCCGCGAAGTCCCGTTTTTATTTATTTATTTTGGGGACCGAGAATCTTCCTGGTTCCTGAGTAAATATGGCCTGTTAAGTCTGAATTAGCTGTCATCGCAGAAGAATTAATGTCAGGGCTCAGCCTTTCTAGTGGGGAAGGGAAGAAATAAACGAGACAGATCTTAGCTGAGCATTACGTGATAAATGAGGACCGAGCGGATCATTCATCTCCTTGGAGGAAAGTGGACACAGGCGCTAAAGCAGTTTTGCGGAAGACGTGTCAGCAAATGTGATCATTTTGTAACCTGTCAGGAGGAGAGGGAGCTAGTCCTTCCAGGGCTCCACGAGGGAGTGGGTTTGTCTGATATGACTGTCTGCATCCATCCATTTAGGTTTGGGGAAGAAGGGGTTGCGCAAGGAAGAATGCAACTGAAACCACAAGGATGTTGTCATTCTTCCGAGAAAGAAACTCACCCAGAAGCTAGAAAAGGCTGCGAAGGCCCTGTAGAGATTTCTTCTCGAAGATGTGAAGTTAGGAGGGTGGGGTCTCTGTTAAAGCGGGGGCCTGGCTGGTCCCACCTAGTTCCTCCCATGGGAGTCCCCATCCCACGTTCTGTGTCTAGACAAGGCAGCAGACCTTTTTTTCTCCTTGGTATTTGGCGGACGGGCAGATGGGGTTTGCTGTGGGGTCTTGACAGCTGGATGGACAGCGGGCCGGAGAGCCCACCACTCTGCCTCTATTTCTGCATGGTCGGTTCTGTGGGAGCGAGCGTGGGCAAGGCTGTTTGACCCAGCTTTTTCCCTTGGACAGCCTCAACGAGGCATTCTGATGTTCGACCTCTTTTCTCAGAATGAGGTAACAAAGTATGAAACAACTTCATCAGAAGCCCTCTGCAGGCATCTTGGAGCGTGCATCTGCACTCTGGCTCTCCTTCTGAGTCCCCAGTTCCCCATCTGCATTTGGCAGAGCCAGAGCTGAGGGGATTGGAATCCCTAGAGGTGAGGGCCCACCAGCCAGAGCACACGAGGCACCCGGGTACTTTGTATTATTCCTCATTTCCATCTTTTTTTTTTTTTTTTTTTTGCCACGGAGCACATGTAACGTTTCCTCTCGGCGTAACGGAGCGTGAGCCCCAGTGACAGATGATGGTTTCATAGCCTGAGCTGCAAGCTTGACACTTGCTTCTTAATCTTGTCCTTTTCTTCCTAAGTCTCTCTTTTACTTTTCCCCGGGTATTTCTGTACAGGTAAGTACCTTACTGACATATGTTTCCTTGGAGTCTTTCACTTTCACGGGAAACACTGCAAAAAAAATGAGGCTTGTCTCACATGTTAAATTAAAAAGAGAAGCTCGCGTGGGGCCCTTGATCACTGAAAGATTACTGCATGGTGCTCGGAGACCAGAAAGCCATTTGATTCGCTGCAGCTTCTCGGGAAGCATTTCTCCGGGTGCCTCGTGACAATCGCTGTGGCGTCGTTCGTTTGCTGGTGGATTGTTTGTGGAACCACAGAGCTGCGTGGTCACACACACACACGCACGCAGGCACACGCACACGCACAGCCCACACTGCGCTCCCCACCCCCATCCGCGAAGCCTCCGTTTGATTAGCCAACTCGGTCTTACATGATCTTTGTCCTCGGTTTATCTGTGTGAATCGCTTTTCCTCCTTTGCTCTCTCCTAGAATCATCCAGAACCGCTTCCTGATCGTCCTTCTGGCCATCGTCCTGGTTATCACCATCCTGACAGCCATCACTTTTTCTGTCAGAAGACACTGATGTATCTGCTGTTCCTTGATAAACAGCGACCGTGGCTCGTTCTGAGTAATTAAGACAAAATGGTCATATGAATCATTCTCTCGCGCTGACGGGGCCTGAATGGCCCTCCCTCTCTCTCACCGCTGCTCAGCTGAAGTGCAAAGAGTGTAAAAATATTTCCTATTCCTGTTTGCATGTGGGTTGGCTTCCTTTTCTAGGTTTGTCTTCACCCAGATTTGTTTTTCATAGGGGAAGGCGAATGTTTATTTGCCTTTTGGTAATTTCATCTACTGACCAAAATAGCCTTGGTGACATTCTCGCTTGCCCTGTGGACATGTCAGGGGTCATGGTTTGGGAGAGGGCATGATGAGGCAGTCACGGGGGCTTCTGATGGGCTGTGCTGTTTGTCACACACCTCTTGTCACCGATCAGCCCTTCTGTGATGTCTGAGCATGAAAAATGCAGAGGCACGCAGCGGCCAGAGCCAGTGACCGGCCCAGCACACCAGCCCTGTTCCTCCCCAGGCATAATGAATATAGTGCACCTGCCTGAGAGCTTTCATTGTAAAGGTGGGTATTTAATAGCAGTTGTGCAGGAAATTGACTTAGCACTTTCCCTGTTTTTCTATGCATATATATATATATTTTTTTTTTTTTTTTTTTTTTTACCCAAGAATATTTTTTGCTGAGCCTGCCCAATATCCACTTTTCACAACTTTGATTACTGGCTACAAGAAGGATTTCCTTGCCTTCCAGAAATCCCATACTCCCCAGAATCTGCTGGCAGAGAGAGCCCCGGCATGGTATTTAATGGTGACCTCCTCTCCCCTGACCTGTGTAAGCATCTCTGTATCCTTTCCGTCTTAATATTTGCACTGCCAAAAGCAGCCCTCATACATGTAAAAGGTCTGACAGGGTTCTCTCCACATCCATTCCAGTATGTAAAGAGAGCATGAATATTTCAGGAAGAGCAAGAACCTGACTCCTTCAGTGAGAAATTTCAAATGTGATTATCAATATGGTAGAGTCCTATAGGCTGATCCACTGGAAATAAACTTGATGGAAAATGTTCACTAACCTCCTTTAAAAGAATAAGGGATTGCAGCGCGTTACAAAAGGATGGCTTGGGTTTTTTCACTAACAAATGTGAGCACAGCCTTCCTGAATTCACTATGTATTCAAACCTCTGCCATGCTTTGTGATTTTCTTGGGTTTCTTTCTGTCCGAGGTAACCGGGAATTGCGTTTAAGATGAGTTCATTTATGATCAGGCTTCAAGGTGCCCAAGCTGAGGTCACTCTCCCGCTAGTCATAAAGCAAAATGTGTTTTTCTTAAGACTTCATAGGCACTTACAGGGTCCTTTCTATCTTTTGAGTATAATTGGAAGCTTTGAATCCTTGAAAAGCAAACTTGTTCCCTTCATAAAAAATGCTGGGCTTCCCTGGTGGCGCAGTGGTTGAGAATCTGCCTGCTAATGCAGGGGACACGGGCTCGAGCCCTGGTCTGGGAAGATCCCACATGCCAAGGAGCAACTGGGCCCGTGAGCCACAACTACTGAGCCTGCGCATCTGGAGCTTGTGCTCCGCAACAAGAGAGGCCGCGATAGTGAGAGGCCCGCGCACCGCGATGAAGAGTGGCCCCCACTTGCCGCAACTAGAGAAAGCCCTTGCACAGAAACGAAGACCCAACACAGCCAAAAATAAATAAATAAATAAATAAATAATAAAAATAAAGGAATTCCTTTAAAAAAAAAAAAAAAAATGCTAACCACCTGTGCCCATGGGCTGAGATCACCTGGATGCAGCTCTTGATTTTTTTTTTCCCCCAACTCAGGAGAGAACCATTATGGTTTAGAGAGGAAATGCAGAATGGCAAAATCCACCCGAGAAATTGTACTTATCGAAACAGGCTAGGGCCTGCATGTGTTCAGATAAATCATTTAGTATTGTGTAAATAAAGCTGCAGCATTTACTTCGCAGGGATGGTGTGGGATTTTGGCAGAGCGAAGTAGGCCAGCAAAGGAGTGGGAAGGCTGTACTAATTTTCCTATCAGCTTAAGGGATCTATCTCAGCAAGAATCTTTTATTCTGATAACGGAATTCTGTACCTGCTAAACACATCGAAGAAACAATGAAAAAGCAGGGAAACAAGTAATCTCCTTCTCGTTTTGAAACTCTAATGGTGGGGAAGTACTCTACCAACCTCTCTGGTAGCTTCCTTCAAAACAGTTGGTCTTCGCTAAAGTGTATAATCGGTCACCCAGCTACACCTCACGCCGCCAGACTCTTCCTAAGGCCACCTGGCAAGCCAGGTTGATCTGATCATCTAAACTCGCTGGCTCCTAAATATTTCACTAACACCTGACGTTCATGTTGAAAGAGGAAATGAGGAGGGAGTGCATCGCTCACCCTTCAGTGGCTTCTTCTTTAGGGTTCTATGTCATTATCAGCCCTTGCCTGAGATTTTGCCCCAATTCAACCCTGAGAGTGGGAAGAAGATTGGCCTAACAGCCCCATCAAATTCACCTCAAGAGTGACCCCCAGACAGGGATAGTGACCACTTTTGTAGGAAGCTGGTCCGAAGGCCCCTGAATTCCCGCCTGGCCCGCTCGAACACTGCAGGACAGACTCAGAGGAGCCCCAGGGGAGGAAAATTGTTCGCCCTGCTCCCCTGGGGAAGGAGGAAAGCCCACAAATTCGAAGCCATTCATAGAACTGTGAAAGGTTATAGGAACTTAATGTGAAATTGACGAATATCTCTAAAGTCAGGAGCCTTTGTTAAAAATTATGTTCAACGGAAGGGTGGGGTGTAGAAGAGGAGACGGAGGAGGAAGAGGAAGGAGGAAGCCCTTGCCATATAAAATTCATGCAGACTAAACAGTTTCCCTGGCAGCGTAAATAAAGTGGATGCTGCCCTGCTCCAGAATCAAAAGCAATTTAATTAAAGTCTCTTAAGTTGTAAAGAGTTTTAAATGTTCCACGTTGAAGACGAATGCCGACGAATGCCTGCAAATGCAGCGGGCCTGACGTCAGCTGCCAGGCCTGGGCTGGGAGGCCATTTGCTATTCTGTTTAAGGCAGGCTGGATTGTCTTATTTTGGAACCAGCTTGGTGGGGGGTTTGCTTTGCTACTGCTTCTGAGCCCTGAGCTTCAAAGGCTGAAATTAATGGTGAACAAAATTGTGCAGCTCTGGCCGTCCCATGCGGGGCAAGCCCATTGAGGGTTATCATTAAGTAAAGAAATAAAGAGGGGGAAAAAAGCCTGCCTGTTCCAAAAAGCTCATCAGATAATGACCTCAGTGATTGGATTTTCATTACCAAACAGCATCCAGAGATTATCTACTCCACAGAAGAAAGGAGGGGGAAGGAAAAAAAGGAAAGAAAGGAAAGCAACCGTCTTTCTCTTCCTCTCTCTCTCCTTTTTTTTTTTTCCTTTCTTTTGCACATCTTTTCTTTAAAACTGTCAGATCATTTCAGTATTTCAAATCCGAGGAAAACAGCCTGCCTGCTGCTGTATTTGAAGTTGTAATGGTGTCAAAAAGTCACGACTGACTGACAGCCGTCAGTCCCAGAGGGGCTCATTAAATCATAAAAACTTGACAAGGAAATAATTGCGCATCGCCAGCAACTTGGCGCCTGTTTAGACGTTTTTATTTTCTTTCATTATTAGTCCCCACCATTACGTTCATTAACAAATTGCGTTAAACTGTTAAGGGCTAATGATTTGTTTATCGCTTTTTTTTATTATTATTATTTAAACATTAGCTGTGTCATGTGGTACCCAAGCAGCCTCTTGCCATCATCCGACGGAATATTTTTCCACTCCGAGCTCTGGATACTGTTGGAATATGAAATAGATTATTCATTACTCTCCTCTTTGCCACTGATTTGGTTTCATGTAGCGTCTTCCACAGAGAAAGATGAAAACTTGTCAAAAATAGGTTATATCTTATTCGAAGGGGCAACAAAAGCAGCAGGTACAGGCACACTTTAATATTTAATTAAGGTGGATGTTAACCCCTTTAAATGACTTTAGCTGTAAGTTCTATTCAAATGCAGAAGACAAAAATAATTGTTCTTAATTTGCAACCTGTTCGGCAGGCACTCTCATGGAGATAGCTGGAAATTTAGAGCAGCATTTCTAAATAATGAAATTTCCTATCATAAATATTTATAGCCGTTTGTCTACATAGTTGAGAATTAACTACCAGCCATGATTTCCTCATCTCTTTGGTTTGAACTGCTAGCCCAGTGGGGCACCGAGTGCTTGGAAGTGGAGGTGGCTTTCCTGGGAGAAATGTGTGTCCAGAGCCAAGGACTGCTTGTTGGTCATGGCTGGGGCTGGTTTCCGAGGAACCGCTGTGTGTTCCCTGTCTCTGGTCCACTTGCCTCCCCCTTTAGCTGAGTGTGTGGTTGGAGGACTCCGGTCTGGAGTGAAAGTAAGTAGGGACTTCTCAAAAGAACACTTGTGTGTCCGGCTGGCTGGTGCTGGGAGGGTGTGATGGGGGCACGTCTGGGCCGTCTTTGTGTCAGCAATGAGCTCACTGCAAACAGTGCTTCCCTAATAGACAACAGAAGCAGCACTTTCCTGAGGCTGACCTTCCACCTTTTTTTTCCTTTCTGTGAAGTGTTTGGCTTTTCCATGGGCTGTGAGCCTGCGGGAAAAAGTTCCAATATCATCATCATCATCCTAAGTCAGAAGTCAATGGCATCTTCCATGCTGTAACTGCTGGACGCATCTGGTCACCCTGTTTGATTCGATGAGTTCACATAACCATACAGCCACTCTGAGAGCCCTGGTTCATTGGCAGAGCTGGGGTGTTCTGGTCAATATCAGGGAATGGGGAGTACTTTTCTCCCAACCTCTTTCTACTTCCACCCACCCCCATCCCCAGAGAGACCAGACCCCTTGGGCAGCTTCTCTGTGGATGTGAAGGGGAGAGATGGTACACGTTCCTTGCCCAGCACGGCACCTCTCAGCGTCGCCCACACAAGGACAGATGGCCCTACAGGAGCCGTGGCGCAGGAGGGGCCAGCGGGTGTGAGCCAGGTGGGGCCTGGCCTCGAGCCGCATGGGTCACTGTGGGCTTAGAAATGGCAGACACACCAGGGTCTGGGGGACCTCAAGCCTCCTTTTCAGTCCACTCCAAATCAGCCACACGACAACTTGCCACCTTTGGAATGGACTCTATACCTCAGCAAAAGGCTTGCTCAGAGCCGTTTTTCCAGAAAGAAGGAAGGAAGACTCTGTAGTGAGCCATCCCCAGTCTGACTCCCGGAGACACTGGTCGAGGTTACTGCCTGAGATGAGACGGCGGCCCTCAAACTTGGCCTTGCCCTATGCCATAACTCACTAACCTGAAACGAAACCCCAGGAAACACTCTTGTGTATATGACTTTACTCTGCCTGCAGCACATTGGACTCAAACCAGTGGTACCTGCGAGAGGCCGCCCACATTATGGGAATAGTCAGGTGGCTCTCAGACAAGATGTCAGCCTTTTTTAAATGGGGCAGGCGACTGTGTACACGAACAGCTCAGAAGAGTTCTTAAAGCCGTCGGCACTGCACCCAAGAAGGGAGCCATTGAAGGGTAACCAAGAGCAGCCAGGTACAGGCAAGAGAATAGGGTATGTGATTAGAGCCAAGGCTGGATACAGGGTCCTGAAGTGGGTGATGGAGCCAATGTCAGAGTCCTCTCCTGTTGTGCTGGAGGAAAGACACGCTGAGTGCTGAGAGAGACTGCCCATGTCTGTGAGGATTCCAGGTCAGTAACAGGTGAATGTTCCAGAACCAGCTTCCCAGAGGCAAGTAGGGCAAAAACAAGGTGGTGGGGCAACCAAGATGGTGGGGCAACCAAGATGGTAGGGCAAACCAAGACGGTAGGGCAAACCAAGACGGTAGGGCAAACCAAGATGGTGGGACAAACCAAGACGGTGGGGCAAACCTAGATGATGGGGCAACCAAGATGGCAGGACAGGAATGGGAGTGTATGAGGTTGGGAGTATATGAGGAGGTAAGGAACAGGCAATGTGCAGGTTAAGGATGGAGATGGTTAGGGGGGCTCATCCCAGGAAGTAGCCAAGAAGGAGGGACACAGGCAAGTAGGCCCCACTTTGTGCCACTCTGGGCCCCTCCTTCAGAAACAGCCAAAGGAGAGGAAAGGCAGGGTGCATATCTCCTGGAACCCTGGCCCAAATCACACGCAATCCCTGTTGCCTTGCCTCATGGGGCTCCCAGCAAGCTGTGGGGAAAGCACTTCCTTATCCTGAATCACCTCGCTACTTGCGCTGCATAAATAACGAAGATATCACAGAGAGGGGGGAAGTGCCAAGGAGCAGAGTTCCGGCCTGTGATTCTGTGAACCCATGCAGCACTCCTTCCTTCATCCAAACAAGGCCCTTTGGCGTGAATAATAGCTCAGCGGCCCCGAAGCCTGTATTGATCGACCACGCACGCTCCTCTGCTGAGAGCCGCCTGGACTTTCCTGGGGGCAGGACAGGCACCGCTCAGTGCGGCGCACCCCCTATGTCCCCCGGCCTCCCCAAAGTGTACTCAAGAGGGGACAGGACCAGGGGGAACCAAGGCCCTCCTCCAGCTCAGTGCTGCTTTGTTGCCTCAACTTTTTTGCTTTTAACTTATGTTGCCAGGAAAAGTACCTGAGTTGGAGAGAAGTGTTTTTTGCATGACGAGATCCCACAGAGTTGAGAACGAATACAACCTCGAGCTCCAGCTTCTTTCCAGAAAGTTCTGCCTAAGACCCTGGCCTCAGAGGAGCCCTCAGCCTGCACTTACGGAGGCCCACCGTATACCCACCATCGGGCTCGGCAGTGTACCTCACTGTACTGCATTTTCCTCTTAATCTTCCCTGTCTTACATCATCAGAAGGGAGAGGAGCTGAGAAAGTGGCTAGAATCCATCACCTCCTTGGGAGACGGGAGCTGCTGCTAAATTCAGTGGAGAAGTGTAGGCCGTAGGCTGGTAAAGGCGGGGACAGAAGCCTGCCAACCCCACTCCCTGAAGCTCCGACCACACTGCCCCCTTCCCTTGTTCGCTTCTCTTCTGGACACAGGAGGTGGCCAAGGCCTTGGCCCTCTGAAGGGTGTACAATTGTAAGGTCAGCCAGGGCCCTGCATGGTGACACCCTATGGGCTGGCTGGGAGACACCTGAAATGCCACCTTTAAAGACTCACTCCTTTGGTTTCTGACCTTGGACCCTGGAAAAATGCAGATTCATAATCCCCTAGGCAGCTTCATCAGCCACGATCCCTCTGGGTGAACCTTTCCGGACTGACCGTTTCCTGTGGGAGATTTGGCATTTGGGGGAGAAGCGACCCACCACTCAAGGGAGTAGTTAGCGGTCTTTGGAAGAAAGAGGAGAAGGGAAGGGGGCCTGGGTTCCCTGGGACCAGCTCTCTGGAGGCTTCTCCTGGCATCAGCTACCCTTCTGGGTAATGGATGGGTTACCGGGGACACAGCCTTGCCCCAAAAGTCCACACACACCCGGCCAGGGCCCAGGGCTGCTCAGGCAGACACGGGGGTTCTGAGAACACGTGCGCTCTGCCGAGGAGAGGTAACAGGTTGAGGGCCCTTGGACACCTCCCGCAGCAGTGCCCTTGCTGAGAAGGAGGACAGAACAGGGAGGTAGGGGTGCCGTTAGCACAGGTTACTTTGGGGTCCAGCAGACTCCGTCCTTCTGTGAGCCGCTCCAACCTCCTGTCCAGGTCCTGCTGAAGGTGACAGGAGGCCAAGGCCACTGCGGTGCCCAACTTGACATTTAGGGAAGAGCCCAGACGGCTCACTTATGCCCTGAGCAGACCCTCCCCACACTGCCCTACCCAGGGGTCTTGGCACAGCGGGGCATTGTGGCCCTCAGAGCCTCTCTCTGCATCATTTCCATCTCCTCTTCATCCACGCCCACCCCTCCCAAGAAATCACAGAGCGAAGAGAGCTAGATGGCTTCAGTGAGCTCCTTATTGTCCCCAACGAGACTTCTAAATAATCAAATCTTTCTTTCCCTGTTTGAAGCATGAGAGGTAGAATCAGATTTATCCAGCTAGTCAATAAATATTTATTGAGCATCTACTATGTTCCAGGCCCCAAAGACACATGGTCAAGAAGATAGATAAGAAAACAGGTAAAATAACCCCCCAGCCCTGGGGCTGGTGGTCAGAAAGCTGTTTTCATGCCCAGCGTCCTGTCTTGCTCTCTGGTCTCAGGCAAGCGACTCTCAGGGCCTGGAAATCACATTGCAATGCCCCTGCCTCTGCCGCCTTCCACTGCTGCCCCTGAGATTAAGGCCCATGTCCATAAATTGCTTGGCGAAGTCCTTTCCAAACAGCAGTGCTGTGTGTTCATTCCTCCTTGCGATCTCCACGACTATGTTTGTGCGGTCGCCCCATTGGAGCAGGAGTAGGGCTGACGCTTACCTGGCAGTGGACGGGTCCTCGTGAGCACTGGCCCCTTGTGCAGCAGGACCAGCCAGGAGAGGCCAGGGACAGGAATGGGGACCATTTAGACTGGGACTGACTTGGAGGATTTTCTTCTCCCTGCTTATTAAATGATAAAAGTTTGACTTGGCAGGCGATCGGAAACCCAAAATATCATGAAAGGGAAAAAAGTTGCCGAGTGGCTAAGAGGTGCACCACGGGAGCGTGGCCGGGCTGAGCAGAGGGGGCAGGAGACGTTTCTTCAAAGGCTTCTCTCCCCTTCTTCTCCCCTCTCTGTCCTCCATGTGGAACGGGGAAAATAGAAGCAGAATCCAGATTTGGGCACGTGGGTGAGTTGGTCACCCTCCCCCAGCAGCACCCCCGGACACTGGAGACACTTTGAAGTCTGGGCACGTGGCACTCGGGGCCTGGAGGCGCCTGGGCATCCCGGCCTCCGGACGGGCCTCCCTGAGCTCCTTTTTGAGGAGAGATGAAACACACAGAGCCCGAGAGCGGGGTTTTAGAATGAGGAAGCATGGATCAGCGTCCCTTGAGCTCCATGCTGGCCACCTTGTTGACAGTTTGGATGGCAAAAGCCAAGCAGGTGGACAAGCTTGGGCTCACAGAGCCCTCAAACTGTGTGAGCTTTAGGGGCCATTAGGCAACCTGCTCATTTTCAGATGGGGAAACGGGGCTCAGAGAGGGAACAAGACTTGCTCAAGATCACCCAGTAAGTCGGTGGCAGGGCCAGGGGTGGATGCCAGATCTTCAGCCTCCGGCCGGGCTTCTCTCTTCTTCAACCAGCACCACATTCTGGAAGCCACGGCCCGGCCACAGGAACACTGACCTCCTTGGTAGTGTTGGCCTTCACACCACGGGGACCTACATTCCTCAGTGATGTTTTTTTAAACTGTGATGTACAGAAAAACTCAGTTCCATCCATGCTGGCTCTGATCCCTTTTTTCCCCCCAAATGTCAGATCTTTGTTCTTTGGAGGAACCGGCGGGGGAAACCCTGGTTCTCTCCTCATCTGAGCTTGAGCATCATTTCTGTCCTCAAGTCCCTGCAATCGCTCTTCACACTCCGCCGTCACTAGCCGCCCCCCTCCACCGAAAGAATCTTGTGAGAAACAATTAAGTAACGAGTAGAGGCCCCACCCTGATGCGGAGCCCCCAGGGGACACCCGGAGGAAACACCTTGGCCTCTGGTGCTGAGGGGATGCTGCTTTAGATCTGGGGGGCCCTGAAGATGCTCCTGGTCCGGGTGGTGGCAGCAGTGCATTCACACCCAGGAACAGCCTGGCGACAAGACCCACGAGGCTTTGGTCTTTTCTCAAAGTCTGGTATCTTCTGTGTTGAGTTGGGCCTCAGGTGCCCGGAGCTCTGGGCCCTGCTGTGCCTTTTGCAAGTCATACCCTGTTCCTGGCTTTGGTTCCTCACCCAGCAAACCAGCAAGTTGGGCTGGAAGGGAGGTCCCTGCCAACTCCAGTCATCCGTGGCAGGGAAAAGGGAATGTTCCCCACAAAGCAGGGCGAAGGGCCCAGGGGTAAGATGGCAGCCTTGGCATGTAGAACCTTCTGAAAGACCAGGAGATGTGGCCTCCTGAGCTTCTGAGTGGTCTTGGGTGGAGGGCCGGTATCAGGGGCCCCACACTCAGAAGCCCCCTGCACTTGGGGTTTAATGTTCTGTGTTGCTGTCTTGAAATTCTTAATAGTTTTATCTTTGTAATTGTGTTTTGCAGATGAAGTCTGATGGGACAGTGGACCGTGAACTGGGGGCTTGGAGCCTCCGCTCACGTGGTCTTGCCTCCCACCACCTCCCTGTTCCTGGGGTCTGGTTCTCAGCCGCTCCCTCTTCTGTCCCCTGGAACCCTAGTACCACTTGGCCTTCCCCTCCCCACCCTCACTCAGCATCCGCTGCCCACCTGCCCCCAACCTGGGCACAGGCATGGGGAGGAGCGGGGACAGGCATGCACACCCCACAGTATCCTGGGTGGGGCATGATGGCTGCAGCCCCCGCCCTACGCTGGCAGCATCAGGGTGCATTCATGGGGTACTCAGCAGGGACAAGCCTCTGGTCCCCCCCCCGCCCGATCCAGGTACCAAGTGTATCCAGTGCATTCTGAGGTTGCCCATCTGCTGAGAGTTGGGGCAGGGGGCCTATGGAAGGAGATGCCTGGCTCAACTTCCTGCCCCAGACCTGGGGCACAGCATGTCCGTCCAGCCACTGGGGAGAAAGGGAACCTGACCTTCAGGCTCCAGGGCAATGCGGGCCCCAAGCTACCAGGCAGGGCCCAGGCCCATGAGGGTCTGCACTCCCCTGGGAGAATCCCCATTGGCCCGCTCCACGCCTGGGGGAACCCTCTCCTACTTCTTCCCACCTTCCCGAGTCTGGCTTGTCTCTTTTGGCCAGTTTGAGGCACCCGGTTCTCAAGAACCACGAAATACAGTGTACAACTTTGGCAATTCCACACGTGTTAAATCTGCTGATATTTGCATTTTAAAACTGGCACTCTACAATATAAAAGTGAACGGTACAATTTGTGCTAATAACTTAACATTTTGACTTAACTTAGTAGAACATTAACTAGAAGTTTTTAAACACCATGAGAAGTGGAGAGAGAGACCAGGGATGAAAGGAAAGAGCATTTTTTTCTTGCTTTTTTTTTTTAATAGTTTTTTTTTTTTTTAATACTTTATTTATTTATTTTTTATTTATTTATTTATGACTGTGTTGGGTCTCTTAGTTTTCGTGTGAGGGCTTTCTCTAGTTGCGGCAAGTGGGGGCCACTCTTCATCGCGGTGCGCGGGCCTTTCACTATCGCGGCCTCTCTTGTTGTGGAGCACAGGCTCCAGACGCGCAGGCTCAGTAGTTGTGGCTCACGGGCCCAGTTGCTCCGTGGCATGTGGGATCTTCCCAGACCAGGGCTCGAACCCGTGTCCCCTGCATTGGCAGGCAGATTCTCAGCCACTGCGCCACCAGGGAAGCCCTTTCTTGCTTTTTGAACATGGGGCTCCATGTTTTCGTTTTGCTCTGGATCTCACAAATTTCGGAGCCATTCCCACCTGGATGAGTCACTTTGCCTCTCGGGCATCCATTTTCCTATCAGGAAACCAGACCATTAGCGTTGTGCTTCTCCGCCCTTGCTCACGGGCACATTATGAATGTGCACTTGGATAAAGTCCATGAAAGAGATGTAGAAACCAGTGTGTGGTGCCAATCCCCAGCCTTGAAGCCACAGCCCTTCTTTCTCACACAGGAGTTCAGCCCCTCCCTTTTGTGGGTTTCACCACCATCGATCGACAAGTCAGCCCCTCCCCCAGGCCTTCTCCCCAGGTGTTACGTCCTAGAACTAAAGCCCCAGTCTGACCACCTGCCACCTCCCATACATACAGAATGGAGGCGTCAGTGCCCGGAGAGGTTGAATCTGGAATCCAAGCCAGTTGTGAAGTGGAAAGGTGACAGCTGGCCCGACAGCTGAGCCTAACAGTGTGCAAAGACCACTTACTGATCTCTGCACTCATCCATCCTATTTTCCGGCGAGAATCAGAATTTCAGAGCCTAGTACGAAGCTCAGCATAGGCACCAAGGTGGCTGGGTGCCAACCGGGTTTGGGTTGCAGGATCATCTTCCTGAGAATCGTAAGAATTCTGATTCCAGTTACACTGCCAGGGGGAAGAGATGTCCATTTCAGAATTGTTTCCGAAGCTACCATAATGGAGGGGGTGGGTTTCAAGTGCAGCGTTCGATCTGCCTTGCCTGACATTTGAGGACTCACTATCCAAGGGTTGAATGGGTCCAGCCCGTCATATTCTATAAAAGTGTTGTCGCTTTAAAGTAATATGTATGGAGTGAATGAATGAATGAGTCCATTTAGATCAAGTTGCCTCAAATGGAGTCCAAATATTAAATTGCATACTCAACAGTGTCATGTCAGGAGAGAGGAAAAATTAGCTGACCTCCCCCACTCTGGCTTCTTTTACAGCCTTACCTCGATAGTGGATGATCTATCATTTTAAAGTTTTGGGTTTTTAAAGTTTGTCTTATTTTACTTATTATCACATTTTGAGTGATGTCTTCTGGCTCCAGCTCAACTTCCTCCAGATAATTCATTAGGCCTGCGAGCTGCTCCGGCGTGGGATTAGAACCCATGTAGTACATAGTCACTTTAAACTGAGAACTGCTAATTAATCGCTCTTCTCTGTGTAACTGAGCGATAGCGCTCCTTCCCCGAGGAATTGCGATTTCATGGTTCCTAATGATGCTGCGATTACATTATCTTCATCACTTAGACGGTGGGTGTCAGGAGCGATGGCTCGAAGCCCATCTCGGGGCTGGGGAGAAATCACTCCTAAAACCAAGGGGATGAGGAAAAGGAGTTCAAATGTCTGTTGCTAATTTTCATTAATGTGCTGCTGTTTCTTGCATCTCATTCAGGCATTAGTTTCAAGTTCCAACTTCCTCCAGCTCCACCGAACCTCACATTTTTTTTCTAATATTCACAGGGTTATTTTTTGTAAAATTCTATTTATTTGCTGTATTCCACATAATAATTTATTTCCAGCATTTATTTTCATTAGATTTCTTGGGAACGTGGTTCTACATATCGTTAGTACAGTAATACATTTTGATTGTTGTTTCCTGAACTAACTTGTATTATTTGATGAGTTAAATAAAATGCCTAATTCCAAAGTCTGCTATTCCCATCTTTTGCATTTGGATTATTTATCTTACTTCCTGTTCCCTTTCCTTTATTTTTTTTTTGTAAGTTTATTTTGTTTATTTATTTTTGGCTGTGTTGGGTCTTCGCTGCTGCTCGCGGGCTCTCTCTAGTTGCGGCGAGTGGGGACTACTCCTCGTTGTGGTGCGCGGGCTTCTCATTGTGGTGGCTTATCTTGTTGCAGAGCACAGGCTCTAGGCACGTGGGCTGCGGTAGTTGTGGCACGCAGACTCAGTAGTTGTGGCTTGCAGGCTCTAGAGCGCAGGCTCAGTAGTTGTGGCTCACGGGCTTAGCTGCTCCGCGGCATGTGGGATCTTCCCGGACCAGGGCTCGAACCCGTGTCCCCTGCATTGGCAGGCAGATTCTTTACCACTGCGCCACCAGGGAAGCCCCCTGTTCCCTTTCTAAATTGAAGGGGTATTATAAATCTTCAGTAGTGCTTTGTTACAATTTCTGTGCTGTGAGTATAGACACTGTCATTTTTTTTTTTAAATGATGAAACTTGGATCAGGTTTAAGGTTGCTTTTGAATACAAGTTTTCTTCTTCTTCTTCTTTAATTGCCCGAAGACATGGCTTTGAAGAGATGGCATCACAGACCTGGACGTGAGCTCTGGTTCCCTCATCGATGTGTTGGGATGATCTACTGAGCCTCAGTTTCCTTGACTGTAAAGTAGGGAAAAGATCAGCCACCCCAAGGACAGATATGAAGATTCAACTAGGTAACCCATGGAAAGCACCACCAGGCATATGATAAACCATCACCATCCCCTTCATCTTGATTAAATGAGCCGATCTGTGACATATCATGGTAGAGACACATGACTGAGGGTGGGGGACTTTTGGGTGTTTTGTTTTCTTTAAAGATTCTTCATGGGGCTTCCCTGGTGGCGCAGTGGTTGAGAATCTGCCTGCCAATGCAGGGGACACGGGTTCAAGCCCTGGTCTGGGAAGATCCCACATGCCGCGGAGCAGCTGGGCCCGTGAGCCACAATTACTGAGCCTGCGCGTCTGGAGCCTGTGCTCCGCAACAAGAGAGGCCGCGACAGTGAGAGGCCCGCGCACTGCGATGAAGAGTGGCCCCCACTTGCCGCAACTAGAGAAAGCCCTCGCACAGAAACGAAGACCCAACACAGCCATAAATAAATAAATAAATAAAAACATGTCAATTCATTAAAAAAAAAAAACAAAAACAAAAACACAAACACCTAGATCCTTAGGAAAAAAAAAAAAAAAAAGATTCTTCATGATTATGGCCTTTAAATACTCCAGGAATGCCTTAGATTCCAAAAAAAAAAAAAAAGGAAGATATTCATTTTTTTTCATTCATTAAAAAATATTCATTTAAAAAATGTTTTAAAATATTTTTAACACTAAATGTCAGACATGGCACCAAGTGTTGGAAAACAGCATCCAACCACAAAAGAGAGTTTCTGCCTTGCCCAGAGCTCACAGGCTGGTGAGGGAGACCCAGCAGTTACCTGGCAATTAGCTGCCATAGGAATTCAGTCACAGACCCTGGAGAGGTAAGGCAGTCTTGCTCGGGCCGATTTGAGCCTATTCAATGCCAAGGGTATAGCATCCTGAAGGAAATTTGAAGACACATTTGAAACACTGGAAAAAAAAAATGGTTGATTTGGAATGAATGAATGAATGAATGGGAGACAACTTCTATCATTCCAGGTGACCGGCTCAGCCAAAATTTCACTGGCAGGAAGTTCGCCATTAAATGATCATTTGTTCCCATCCGAGGGCAGAGGCACTGTGAATTGCGTGGGCGGGAAGACACGTGGCTCCCCCCTCCCGTGGGACAGGAGGCAGCGCCGAGAAGGGGCGCTGAGCCACCGGCCGCACCCACTCCCAGAGTAGCAGGTGCTTCTCCGTGTTGGTGCCTGGACCGCCTGCCTCGGAGGAGTCTCCTTTCCCCCATCTAATTCGGTCACCAAGACACTCCACTGTCTTACGAGGAAGCCAAGCAGCTTCACAAGACTTGCCTCGTTTGGATGCACAGCACAATGAATTTGTACCCACCGAGCCTCCAGCGCTGATATTTCAAAACCTACAGTACACTAAACGTGAAACTTTTGTTCACATTTCAAGGATTTTGATAGCCCAAGTGAATAGACACTGCCTATTGATTTTTCCCTTACAATGACTCTTGGATAACCTATTTTCTCATTTATTTTTAAAGACAGCTCATGAGATTTCATAGCAATTCTGCCCAACCTCCTAATATCAAAATCCCTCCTTGACCCTGAAAATTGTAATTCTGCTATAGATCACAGCTGCTGAATATTACCTTTTACTAAGCTGGTTAAATAAAATATGTCCAAATCACTGGATCCCACAAGCCGTGGCCTGCAAGTGTAATGATCCAGGGGCTGAGGTTTCTGCTGCCGTATGCCCGCCAGCCCAGCGCTCTGCCGGCCCAGCTGACACCAAAGTGTGGGAATCGAGCATATCAGCTCAGGTTTGGAATTTAAGGAGGAGGAGAGGGAAAGGATAGCTCAGCTAGTCTTCAATGATTTTCTTGTAAAACTTTTACAAGGAAGACTTGGGCTGTTTGATGTGTTCTAGACAATCAAATGCCCTCGGAGTCTGCAGCCGAGTGGCTGGGGTTTTCTCCCGAGTGCAGGAGGGGGTGTATTTGATGTAGGGCAAGTTCAAAACCCCCAAAGCCTTCCACGCTGGTAGGTCAGATTACACTCAGAGGTGGGGAAATAGAACACGTGAAACGTGAAAAGGACTACCAACCCGGGAAGTCTCGTTCTGCTACCGGCTGGCTGGCCCCGGGCTCTTGCTTTGGCTGGAGAGGGACCATGGGGAATTTAGACCAAGGGGGCTGGTACCCCACCTGAGCCCCCTCGGCCTCTGTGCACTTAGGTCCCACCTGCACCTCCATTCGCTTTAGCCAGAGGACCCCACGGATGTCCCAGCCCCCCACACCGCCCAGAGGCTCCTCATGTCCGAATTACTTTTTCCCTTTCTCAGAAGAATGAAGGACAACACTGACCCAAGTGGGTTCCAGGGGAGTTTTGAATATTTCAAAGCCAACGCTTAGGTCAAAAGTCATAACTTCTGGTTTTTAGATTGTCCTCTTGCCTTACCTGGGCAGCCCTCACGTCCAATATGGAAATGTTTCCCGGAGAACCTCACTCGTTACTGGGGAAAGGAGTCTGAAACGGCTCTGACTCAGCAGAGATACGGCATCTCGGCAGCGGCCATTGGAGCCCATTTGAAATGCAGGACACAAGTGGCTCTTCCGTGGCCTGTGGCGCTCTGCAGCTGCCCTCTCCCCCTGTCTAGGCCCTCCTACGAAGGCTAGAGCCGCTGCCTTCCCTGCAGGGCTGGCAGCCCACCTTTGGCAGGCGACAGGTCCCATGGAACAGATGCAGGGAATTTGCTGAGATCAGCACCAGGTAAGCCAGAGTGAACAGGAAATTGTCCACAAAAGAGAAATTAATAAATAGCAGCAAGTCCCCCCATCACCAACCCTCAATCAGGATCTGTCAGGGGGTCAGAAGAGCTAACACGGGTTAGTATCCTTTATTTTTTTATTTATTTATTTTTGGCTGTGTTGGGTCTTCGTTGCTGCGCACGGGCTTTCTCTAGTTGCGGCAAGCGGGGCTACTCTTCGTTGCGGTGCACGGGTTTTCTCATTGCAGTGGCTTCTCTTGTTGCGGAGCACGGGCTCTAGGCGCGCGGGCTTCAGTAGTTGTGGCACACGGGCTCAGTAGTTGTGGCTCACGGGCTATAGAGCGCAGACTCAGTAATTGTGGCACACGGGCTTAGTTGCTCTGCGGCATGTGGGATCTTCGCAGACCAGGGCTCGAACCCGTGTCCCCTGCATTGGCAGGTGGATTCCTAACCACTGCGCCACCAGGGAAGTCCCAGGGTTAGTGTCCTTTAAACACACCATATGCCAGGGATGACAAGCATGTGGCCGGATCACCTCCTGTCCCCACCCCTGAGTTCCCAGCCGACACTGCTAATTGATCCTGGCTCTCTTTCGTCCTCAGAATCCTCTTCAACCCAGCAGTCCCTGCAGCCTGTACTCATCAGTGAGAGTGAATTTGGGGAATGCAATCTATTCACCTCCAGCCCACCACGTTCCCACGCCCACATCACGTGCATGCCGCCTCCTGTACCTGGAGGGTCCTCACACGCTCTCCCCTGGCCGCCTGCTTCTCCTCCCACCAGGACCCACTCACGTCCACCCTCCTCCTGCCTGCCTCGCCGGCCACTGGACACTCAGGCAGAGGAGTGAGTAAGAGGCTAGGAGTGTGGAGACCTCTAAGTTCCGGCCCCAGCTTTGTTCTAAGCTAACTGAATGACTCCAGACAAATCGCTTTCTTTCTTTATGCCTCTATTTCCCCATCTGTAGATTAATCATTACGACTCTATGATCTTAAGGCTGATCCCAGCTCCTCCATCTTTTTTTTTTTTAATAAATTTTATTTATTTATGTATATATGTATGTATGTATTGGCTGCGTTGGGTCTTCCTTGCTGCGCGCAGGCTTTCTCTAGTTGCGGTCAGTAGTTGTGGCGTGCGGGCTCAGTAGTTGTGGCTCGCGGGCTCTAGAGCACACGCTCAGTAGTTGTGGTGCACGGGCTCAGTTGCTCCACAGCATATGGGATCTTCCCTGACCAGGGCTCGAACCCGTGTCTCCTGCATTGGCAGGCGGATTCTCAACCACTGCGCCATCAGGGAAGCCCCCAGCTCCTCCATCTTGTGATGCAACATTCCTTTGCAGCCATGCCACTCTTTGAGCCATTTATTTATTTATTTATTTATTTATTTATTTATTTATGGCTGTGTTGGGTCTTCATTTCTGTGCGAGGGCTTTCTCTAGTTGTGGCAAGCAGGGGCCACTCTTCATCGCGGTGCGCGGGCCTCTCACTGTCGCGGCCTCTCTTGTTGGGAGCACAGGCTCCAGACGCGTAGGCTCAGTAGTTGTGGCTCACGGGCCTAGTTGCTCCGCGGCATGTGGGATTTTCCCAGACCAGGGCTCAAACCCGTGTGCCCTGCATTGGCAGGCAGATTCTCAACCACTGCGCCACCAGGGAAGCCCTTGAGCCATTTAATACAGCCCTTTCCCCTTACTTTCTTTCTCTACCCATGTGAGCTCCTGGAGGGCAGGAATTGCCTCTGGGCCCCACCCCCCCACCTGTATTTCTCCTCAGGGCATCAAAGTGCTGGAAGAAAATTACTCAGTACCTACCGGTGCACGTTCAAGGCCTGTGATGCTGATCATCTCCCAAGGAAGGAGTGTCCCTAGTAAAATGCAGTGACACCAAGTCAAGCCTTATTCCAAAGGGACTGACTCCGTCTTCTACCCCTCCCAGGGGCTTTGGAGCCACTGTTGGAGAGCTGATGAGAGGTAAGGGAGGCAGTTCGGCGAGGGGGCCAGGCTCAGGCACCGGAGCCAGCCAAGCCGCCCGCTAGCTGTGTGGGCTTCAGTAAGTGAATCAGCCTCCCCGCGCCCTAGTTCCCTTCCCTGCAAGTCAGCGTGGCCAGATGACCTTCGGTCAGGGTGCTGATGCGAGCACTGAACGAGAGAACCATGGAGCGCACTTAGCTGCGGACCTGGGCAGTAGTAAGTGCTCAGTGAAGGGCAGCAGTTATCGCGGTTATAGAACTGGCTCCGCCCCCCGGCCGCTGGTCTTTTCAGGAGACGGTTACCCACGGGAGCTTGTTATCTCAGTTCGAGTGAGCTGGCTGCCCGCTCTGTGTAGCCACTGGGCTAGGAGTGCAAAGGGGGATGAGCAGTTCTTGGCCTAGAGGAGGAATCTGGAGCCCCAGGAGCAGTAACGAGAGGAGGCCAGATAACGGGGTCCAAATTCTGACGTCAGATGGGATACGTCCCAAAACGGACGTAGAGACATCACCCCACCCCCGACCAACTTGTAATTGGCTTCATGCAAGGAAGCTGCCCTGTGGCAGAGGCAGTGCCTGGTGCAGCAGAGCCCCGGGCCCAGTCTGCAGCGCCGCCCCCTCTGAGGAGCATGCAAGCTTCGGGGCAATAAATTTTAGCTCTTGTTACCACCTCTCCATTCTCTCCCATCGCTGCCTCTTGATCTTTCCCTCTCTGCTGACAACAAGATATGGTTGGCATTTAGTTGGGGATTTAAAACCAGGAGCACATCGCCCTCCCTTCAGGCTGGAAGCTTGCTCCCTGGCTCTCGGAAGCCTCTCGAAGCTGGGCGCTTGATGAGTGCCAGGAGACTGGCTCCTGAAACCGGAAGGGGCCTGCATTGTTGGACCAAAATAGCAAACGTGCAACATGAGTCCCTTCAGGGGCCCTCAGCAGGCTGGTGGCTTCCGGTGGGTACTCGGCACAGGCCAGTCCGTGGATACAAACTGCAGTGGCCCTCGCTGCCATTTGAGAGAGCCCTGCTCTGTACACAACTGCGCTGCCCTAAGCCAGATTAGTTCATCCCGCTGCAAATGGACCTGAGCGATCCCTAGCAAAAAAATTCCACGTCTGGGTCAAATAAACCAAGCTTTTGCCCATCACCCATGGGCTTCCTGAATGATTTAAATCTTCCCATCTAGAGTTTGCCACCCCTGGATCTCCCAGGACAAAAGCGACCCCCAAATCCAAAAGGACCCCTTTCCCATGGACGGCAGCCACGCTGTCTCCCATATGTGAAGCCAGAATGCCGAGTTCTGGGACATCACCCCTCTTCGTGGGTGGTGCCCAACTGATTATTTGCCAGATTCCAAAATGTTTTCATCTCTGGAAGAAACAATACACAAAAAAGCAGTTCTGAAAAGAGGCCCTTGGGTCAGGGCGGGTGGCCTGTCTGGGGCGCCTTGGAGGAGGCTGGTGGGGGTTTTAAGCCAGCCCTTTCCCCTGCCGTCCTTGCTCCATGAAGCTGTGGTGCTAGCCCCTTGGAGGGCCCATATGCTCCAGAGTAGTAGCAAGTGTCCCATTACTGTAAACGGCCTTTTATTTTTAAACTAATGCTATATTTGGAAAGCAGTAATCCTGGGGAAATGATACTGGGACTAATGGGGAACACATTACCTTTCATGTGTTTTTTTCATGTTTAAGCTTTCTTTGTTATTATCTGAGTAGCAAGGCTTTGCATATACTCTTGGGCAAAAAATCAAAATAAGCCTTAAAGCAATAATATTTTAATAAGCATCAAATGTCTTCAGTGAGATAAAAGTATTATATAGTGTTTTGATATTGGGCTTTAGTTAAAACCTCATTTAAAAAAAAAAAAGGAAATTTCTCAGATGTATTGGGGTGGGAGAGCAGTGATGTATTTTGAAATTCAGGTGGAGAAAAAGTTTCAATCCAGGTCAATTATGCTAATTAAATGCCACAAACGATGGAAATTGCCAGCAAATGGACATTACTGTTCGTTGCTATCACTGTTTCCCATCGATCAAAAACGGCAGCTAAAGACACTTGAGCCTCCGGAAACTGAGGCTCCAGTACGAATGCACATCGATGCCCCAGTGCCAATCACAGCACTTGGGCTGCAGGACTAAGCTTCTGTGCAGCCTGCATCTGCCCCTGCCCTCTTCTTGGGTGAAGTTTCCAACAGCCGAGGCTGCTGGCCACCTCCCTGAAACTCAGATTAGCTTGGTCAGTGTGTGTCTGGTTTTGTTCCCAGACCCAACTGGGAAGTGCCGAGGGGCCCAAGTTATGAAATGCAACCGAGTCTTTGATTTCTTCACCCATGCCAGGGACCAAGCTAGAGCCATGGGCTCTTCAGAAGTGAAAGGAGGAGCCTCAGATATCCTCCCCTTGGTTTTATAAAATGCGGAAACTGAGGCTCGGAGAGAGGAAGTGACCTGCCCAAGGGCACATAGCAAACTAATGGCAGAGCCAAGAATAGAACAGTGTCCTGACTTCTGGTCCCGTGCTCTGCGTGCTCGCCGCCCCAGTGTTATAAAACTGTATTATAGAACTTCAGCTTTCATCTCCTCCACGCTCACAGCAAGTTCCCCCCAGTTTTCTGTTGTAGTTTCATGTCAAACCTTGGTTGGGTGACATCAGCGCAAACCAACAAGAGTTCAAGTTTGGAATCAGGCCACGTGTAGCATGACTTGAGTCTGTCTCTTCCCATGGTTGACCTAATATGAGAGTCCGTTTTCAGTGGCAAGATGGAATGCACTTAACTATGGATAGGTGGGACATCAAAGGGGGTCAGGAGAGCAGTGGTTTCAGGCTGATCCGGGGATGCCACCATCCTGGCTTTATCCCCGAGTTAGAGTAGACGCCGTACTCTGAGCTGTGGCTACTGACCATTGTTACTTCCAGGTAAATAAACAGTCTCAGAAAAAGTCTGCGCTGGAGACGGGATCGACAGAGATCAAGAACTGGTGGGGAGAGGGTAGAAGGTTTCACACAGGAGCGGTTAAGGATATCACAAAGACACTCCTTCATTTCCCATCTTACTGAGGTGGGTCCTGAAGGTCACGACCCCGTAGTCTCCCTGATTTCCGGGTGCCATTGGGTAGGACCCCACCATCCCCTTCTAACCCAGAGCCACCAGTCGTCAGGGACAGAGCACACCCTGGGCCTCAGAAATCCTGGGTTCTTCTGCCGGCTCTACCCCGGCCATGTGCCCCTGAGCAAGTCGCTTTCCCCCCTGGGTCTCAGTTTGCTGATCTGCAAAATGGGAGGGCTTGGCCTGGAAGGCTGTAAGGAGAATGGCTCCCCAGGAGCAGTTGCTGGTCTTGGGGACACGGGACACCCAGCTCCGTCGTAGCCATGTCCCTAGAGACCTGTAGATGATTCCCAGCCACAGATATTCCTGAAGTCATATTTGGGGGCTTTATGGGGACTTGCGTTTTGCCTTTGAAGCAGTAGGGTCAGATCCACCATCTGAATTTGCCTCAGGGTCATCATGAAATGAAACCATCTGAGGATGGCAGGGGAGAAGGACAGGGAGAGGGCCGGGGGCTGGCGGGTGTGGGAGAGCTCGGCCCAGTCCAGGCCCGGGCCAAGGGCTGGAGACTGAGCTTGTGTAACATACTCTCGGCCCTCCGATGCTAAGGCCCAGGCACACGGTTAGGCGACCTGGCCATGGGCACTGGGTGCTTCTCCCCCTGCCCAGGACTCTTCAGGTGTGCTCATGGGGCCTGGTCCAGCCCTGCCCTGGGCGAGGACAGACCCAAGAGGGCTGGGGCCAAGCCTCCGAGGCCAGAACCCTTCCTTGCCCTGCCCATTCTGCTCCCAAGTGAGGCCCAGGCAGGGAAGCCAATCCTCAAGTAGTTCCCTGGACAGACCTTGAGTCCTCCTGGGGTTAAAGCCAGAGCCCAGAGCCCACCGTAGACAGCTGCCAGGGGGTCCCAGGGAGCTGAGCCTTCTGGCCAGAGAGGCTGAACAAACACCCAGATGTGGTACCTGCAGGGAAGCAAATTTGAGTGACTGAAAGATAAAAAGTGCTTA
Organism: Balaenoptera acutorostrata; assembly: GCF_949987535.1. NCBI lineage: Eukaryota > Metazoa > Chordata > Mammalia > Artiodactyla > Balaenopteridae > Balaenoptera > Balaenoptera acutorostrata. The sequence goes on along the minus strand of NC_080079.1, from coordinate 17,691,224 downwards.
TACTGTATAATGTCAGGTCATGTATGTTGTAGAGATTAGGGCTGGGAATGATCTCATAGCATAGATTTTCTTTCCTCATCTAATCTGTATTTAGTGTGTCCACTATTCTGTTGAAACCACATAGAGACCCCCTCCTCATAATCACATAGAATGGGGCAGGGGATGGGGAGGAACTCAGCAACCCGCCATTACCCCCACCAGGTGACAGCAGGCTGAAGTGAGGGGCCGCGGTGGCGGAGGAGCTATTCCTGGCAGATGCCCCAGGCCGCCAGCAGAGGTACGTTGCTCTAAAGGTCATCAGACCTGGGGTAAACCCCAACTCAACCCCTGACTAGCTGGGGGCTTCAGACGACTTCCTTAACCTCCCTGAGCCTCACTTCATGGACTGAGACATGGGAATGATGGTAAAGCTGACTTGGAGGATTGACACAGGTATTTGACACGATCCAATAAATCACCCAGCCCGTCCATTTCGCACGTGACCCTCAGTTACTGTGGGCGCCTGCTGTTGGGAGCACCCCCCTTTCTCCCCTGAGGGCTGAGTCACTGCCCAGCTCACCCCAAAGAGAGGGGCTACGGGCAGCCGCTGTGGTCACAGCCTGAGGCTGCTCTACGTGTCACCCTCTCCCTCAGTCACGGGCCAGGAGGGAGCTGGCGTGCCATCTCAGGAACATGAAGAGCAGCCACGGAGGAAGGAGTCAAAGACCCACTCACTCATTCATTTACAAGGTATTTATTGAGCACCTACTATGGGCCGGACACTGAGAACACATGGGAACAGTGGAGGTCAGTGCCCCATCCTCACGGAGCTCTGGCTGGTAGGGGAGGCAAACCGTCCACAAACAACTGAAAGCCCGTAACATTTGAATGTGAGGAGTGCCATGGGGTAAGGAAGGGGTGACGGTGTCCTGACCTGTGAGGGCAGCTGCTTAGGCTAGAGGAGTTGATGCCTGAGTGTGCCCTGAAGGATGCTGAGGACCAGGAAAGGAGTTCCAGGCAGGGGAAAGGTGAGCAGAAAGGCCCTGGCGAGGGGAAGCAGGGTCTCAGGAGGCCTGGGGACGAGGTGACCTGGGGCCTGGAACAGAGCCTGGAGGAACCCAGGGAGAGCAGCTGAGGCCCCAAATGTGGGCAGAGATGAATCTGCAGGCTTGTGGGTCTCAGATGGAGGCTGGATCTTATTCTAAGAGAAAGGGGAAGCAGCACTGGGGGTGGGTTTAAGCCAGGGAATGAGGCCGGCTGATTTCTGTCTTTAAGGACCCCTGGCTGGTATGTGGGGATGGATTAAAGGGGGAGACAAACTTGGAATCAGGGATCAGGCAGGCCTGGCTTCCCATACCCATCCCAGCTGAGGGAGTTCGGCCACGTTATTTGACTTCCTTGGGCCTCAGTTTCCTCATCTGTAAGATAGGCTGCTGTGGGGATTAAGTGCTGAGAGACTGAAAGAACAAACAGACAATGGCCGGACCACACATAAAAGTAGAACTTGGACTTGTAACCCGCAGCAACCCCTCATCTATACTAACCAACCCGGTAGCCAGCCTGCTGTAAGTCAGCCTTGCAGAAGCCAGCCCGCTATCTCCAGCGACAATCCGGGAAGCTAAACGATAACTTCTGTAACAATGGGCCTCAAATGACCACGACTCGATTAGTAACTGACAGCTTCCCTAATTTTTGTCCCTGTTTCCAACTTAGGACCAGCCGGAGAAAGCCAAATGTGCACCCCTCACCCGTCACACAGGATAGGATGCCCCCCTTCTATTTCGCTGCCTCCAGCCTCCCCAGGCCAACAGCCTCCGACCAGGCACACGTGAAGCTTCCTCTTTTCCACTCTAAAGCTTGCCCACCCCTCTGCCTGCCTCTGAGTCTCTGCCAAAGGCAAGTGACGGTGGCTGACTCCCTTGCTATAGCTCTGAAAAAATAGCCTTTGCTTTTCTCATTTGATTGGTTCATTTATTTCCACGATGCCGGCGTACGAAAAGCGCCTGGTGCCTCCCTAGAATGTAATGGATCCTCGGTGAGGTTCTGTCCCTCCCTGTCTACCCACCAAGAGACCCCAGGGCAGCTGCCCCGCTGTCTGCCTGCCGGGAGTGTCGGCACCCTGAGTGGTCGGGCGGGCCAGGCGCCCTAAGAATTAGCTGGTTCTCAGAACATCTGTCTCGGGAGGAAAGTGAGCAGGAGACGATTTTATATTTTCTTGTGTACGATGTGGGGGAGGGGTGGAGAGGGGAGATGTATTTGGGGGAAAGAGCCTAGGACTGGGTTTTGCCTGGGTTCAAATCCCAGCCCCATGCTGGCTGTGTGGCTCAGGCCACACTTGTCTTCTTTGTTCAGTGGAGGAGATTCAATGAGCTAATTTGGGTTAGATACTTAGCGCGATGCCTGGCACCTAGGAAATGTATGTAAACAGAAACTGGCAGCCAGTCGGGGTGGTGATGGCAGGGATGCGTGGCCACCAAACTTAGCTGCCAAAGGTTCAGAAAACCCTTCAGGGGGATACGTGTAGGCACGTCCTCCTCAACTCACTGTTTCCTCAGTGGGGCAGTCTTCTCCCAGGACTTTCCTAGGGGAAAGCAAAGGCAGACTGGGTCCTCCCAGGACCCGCCACTGTGAGGCTCTCCCCACCTAGGCCCTCACCTCAAGGGAAGCAAGGGTGGTTTCCCCAAGAGCTGACCGGGTGGGTGACAGTGCACCGTAAGGCGAGGTTCACAAAAGTGTTAGTGGGGCATCCCGTATAAAAGAGCTAGGCTGGGGGGCTTCCCTGGTGGCGCAGTGATTGAGAATCTGCCTGCTAATGCAGGGGACACAGGTTCGAGCCCTGGTCTGGGAAGATCCCACATGCCGCGGAGCAACTAGGCCTGTGAGCCACAACTACTGAGCCTGCGCGTCTGGAGCCTGTGCTCCGCAACAAGAGAAGCCGCGATAGTGAGAGGCCCGCGCACCACGATGAAGAGTAGCCCCCGCTTGCCGCAACTAGAGAAAGCCCTAGCACAGAAATGAAGACCCAACATAGCAATCAATCAATCAATTAATCAATCAATCAATCAATCAATCTTTAAAAGAAAAAAAGAGCTAGGCTGGGGTGTCCTGGGAAATAACCCAACTGCTGTTCATTCACACTGAGGAGAAAGTGATGGAAAGACTTGATCTTTATACTTTAACAGGAGGCAAAGCCCTAAGTCCCCAGAAACCGCATTAATGTGGGCTCTCAGTCATCTGGGTTAGAGGAAGTGGTACTAGACTGATAGAGGAGGAGCCCCTGAAGCCCCAGCACCAAGCCGGAACCTGCAATGGTCACTGGTCACGTGGCTGCCCGGCATCAGAGCCTGCCAGAGGACTGCTCTCCCTGCCAGGGGTCAGGGAAAAGCGGGCATCTGGCCTCTCCAGATGCCCCAAGCAGCGATGAATCTGGAGCTGGCATCTCAAAATAGAGGAAGAATTCATCCTGAGAGCGCGCATGGCAGGCACAGGCCACTTTCAGAGGCACCAGCGCCAGAAGGGGCTGCAGCATGCAGGGGCCAGGCGGTGGAGGGCGCTCATGCACCCAGGCTTTTGCGGCATCCCGGGGGGGGGCATCCACTGTCGAGGGTACAGTTTCTAAACATAGTTCTCCTCCTGCCTTCCTGGTAATTCTGTCACTTCCCAACAGCTTTCCACAAAATTCTCTCTGCTAAATCAGTGGCTTGCTACTAGGAATCTGATCGGATGCAGCCCACAGCCCCAAGGCCAGTGGCAGCAAAAGGATGATTACAATGAACACAGTTCATTGTAATTCCCTGACATGTTTTCCAACAATTGGATACAGAAACAAGGATTTCTTTAACATGAGTTGTTAATAGGCAGAAACGTGATAAGGTTTCCATGATAGGGTTAGGATTAGGGCAATGTGGTTTTCATACTCCTGTGCTGTTGTGAGACCTGCCCCTCGCTGCTTTCCCCTCCCCTGAGCAGAGTAGGGAACTCACGTCCCATCACTCCACTCACCTTGGCTTTCCTCTATGGCCAGGTGTTTACTACCTCACATCAAAGTAGCCAGCCTGTTTGGGATACGTTTCAGCTTGGCTGCGCCTTATTTGCAAGTTTATATGAATCCCTTTGTTTGAGACCCTCGGGGCCAAGGAAGAAAACAAGTCCAGGTGAGCAGGCTTGGCTTCCAGCCCCAGCTCTGGGATGAACTGTCTGTAACTCTCCTCTCTGGGCCTCAGTTTTTCCCATCAGTAAAATGAAAAGAACCCATTTGTTTCTGTACAAAGGTCCTTCCGGCTCCAAATTCTATGATGCCATTATTCTGTTTCTTTGGAACTCACCATCCCATTGCTTCCTTCTCTGCATTCTGTGTAGGTGGCCCACAGAAACAGCATAGAAAACAGGAAGGCTAAGCTCAACAAGAATCCATGTTTTTTGTTTAGCAAGGTGGGGCAGGTCCATCTTGTTGCCACGTTTCGTTCCCTGCCCTCAAGGTGTTAATGTTATTATAGCTGTGTGTATGGGGGTGGAGGGTACAGGAAAACAGAAGCCACTCTAGGTATTATAAATAGGAAGCATTCCAATTCAGGGAATTGGAGAATTGCACGACTGCTGGAAGGGCTGGGGGAGGAAAGGTCAGGCCAGCAGCTGCCAGAGGCAGGTGATCTACAGTAGCTCACCTAGAAGCAGCAAAGGATCTAGGAATCTCAGCAGTGGCTGCCACTGGATTCACAGCTTGAATCACGCAGAGCATGCAATTCTCAAGAATCTGAGTTTTGCCCAGGCATCTAGCTGCAGCCACTGCCAGAGAATGACATTTTCCTTCTCCTCCACCTCCCAGTTCTTGCAGGAGTGCCTCTCATTGGAGGACTCGAACTCGGAGCTGTACAAAGAAAGGGATTCTGGGAAATGTAGTTCCAGGCTTCTCCTCTAAGGTATATATAGGCTGTCAAAGCGCACGGTCATGATGCCCAAGGACAAGAGACAATGAGTCTGGTTTCACAGCCACAAACCAGGAAGAACAAAGAGATTTCATCCTAAGGGCCAGCTCTTGATTAACTGGTGATGGCTGCCTGGTGTGCTCTGTTGAAAACAGTTTTGAGGTTGTATGTAGGTTCACCAGGAAAAGGTGCTGCAATTGATTAGCAATGCCTGTGATGGGTGTAGAATGAGAGTGGGGGTTGTATGCAACAAATTTGCTCTAAACTAATGATTGGAAGACTTCCTAAGGTGAGACCTTTTTCCTGGGGTCAAATGTATAAGTTGTAACCATCCACCTGTGGACTTATCCCTATAAGCCTTGAACTCGAGAGGGATATTGGAATTGGAGCAGCCGATAAAAAGCAGGCAAGGAACATGGGAAGCCTGTGGGGTCTCCAGCCTCCAGGAATCAAGCTCTGCACAATCCACACCATCACACTCTTCAAAGTCATCTCATGGTCAGTTCTTTCATCACCACCTTCACTACCCCTTGCCCCTACCTCACTTCATTTCCAGGTTTCTAGTTCTGTCTCTGCTAGGTCTTTACCACATGATCTTAGAGAAACCTTCCAACTCCTCTCCGATGAATTACTTCCTCTGTCTCTCAGTTCCCTCATGGGCATATTCAGAAGTTGGGTTAGATCTGTGGTTTGCAGATGGTGGATTGGGGAGCCTGGGGTGTTTAGGAGGAAGAGGAGGGCTGGAGAAATGCCAAGGCATGGGACTTTGGGAGGTACCACTTTAATCTGTTTTAGATACTGTGCTTTTGCCTAAGATGTCACTTGGGGAAAAAAAGGGAGGGGGGTCTACTGCTTAAAATAAACAAATAAATTAAAGGCTTGAGAACCTCTGGACAAATCGCACCTGGAGTCACTTCCAGATGTAACATTCCCTGCTGCTGCTTGGTTTGTCCACCTCTGCTAACACCAGCCCCTTTTCTCTCCACCTCCTTTCCTCCTCTTTCTCCATCCTCTCTCTTCCAAAGACGTGAAGCGCAAGGTCTCCATCTTATCTTCCAAACTCAAGTTGAACTTGAGAACCAGACTTGAAGCTTGGTTCTTGTCATTATGAGATGTTGTGAGGTCATGTAAAGGAAAGGGGAAAATAAAATCAATATGTCATTTTCCCCATTTTCCAAAAATCTGGTGTAATTCTTTCTCTCATTAAAAAACACATTGAACAATAGAAAACTTAGAACTTGACATCCTGGAGTCAAGAGGTCCTCTTGCTTTTCCCCTGCCATACTGCACATTGCAAAATTGCAAAACATGGGAACATGCTGCTTTGAGTTGTCGTTGCTGTTTTTAATGATACCGCAATGACTGTATGGTTTTTATTGTGTTTTTTATGGCAGGAGGAACCATTCAAATAGGTTTTTCTGCTCAAAATGTACTTTGGAGTTCCATCTTGGGGAATAAGAACACTTTTGTTCCTCTTCCTGCCACAGTTTCACTTAGTTCCCATTAATACTGGCTCTAGAAGAGTCTGAGTCAGCCATAAAATATGTCCATTCAGGAAAATATTTTCGTTATTCCCTGCTGGAGGGAAAGGGCAGATTCGAGGAGAGCGCTGGTAAGGGTGAGTTTGAGGAGTGGTGCGGAGAGCCCACCCTTCTGCCCTTGCTCTGCGGGGTCCTCCTGGGCCTTGGGCCTCGGCCTGAGGAGGAAGTGGCTAGAATCCCACCCACCCCAGCAGTGGCCCCTGCCACGTGGGAGTCCAGGCACTAGTGAGGTCAAGACCAGCCTAACACGGGACCCTCCACTGAGACCCTTCTGTCCTGGCTCTGCACATAAACAGCACAGCCAGGCCAGGATGGAGCAGGTGCACACCTCGCCTGCTGATTGGCTGGAACCTGAGAGGTGGCACTCCCATTGGATGGTCCCCATCGGCATAGGTAGCAGGAGAGGGCGGGGCTTGTGGCCAGCAAAAGCCACCTGCCTCACTGTTCTCTGGGTCCCGAATTCCCCCATCAAAAAAGAGAGACTGGGCTTCCCTAGTGGTGCAGTGGTTGAGAATCTGCCCGCCAACGCAAGGGACACGGGTTCGAGCCCTGGTCTGGGAAGATCCCACATGCCGCGGAGCAACTAGGCCCGTGAGCCACAATTACTGAGCCTGCGCGGCTGGAGCCTGTGCTCCGCAACAAGAGAGGCCATGATAATGAGAGGCCCGCGCACCGCGATGGAGAGTGGCCCCCGCTTGCAGCAACTGGAGAAAGCCCTCGCACAGAAACGAAGACGCAACACAGCCAAAAATAAATAAATAAATAAAAATTAAATAATGTATAATTCAGGTGTACATTAAAAGAAAAAAAATTAAAAAAAAAAAAAAAGAGAGAGACTGCCTGAACCTCAGAAATGCCTGGCTCTAGATAATGGCTTTCCCCACCCCTCCACCCAGAAGTCACAAGGACTGACCCTTGCACAGGAGAGGGGGTGGCCTCGCCTTTCTGAGACACTTTGGAGACAGAGCTGACACTGAGGGCCTGGGGGGTGGGGAGGAGGAGATGCCTCAATTTGAGGAGGAGGGAAGACACAGCCATTTCCCTCAGGACCAGCTCCAGGTTCACCCAGAGTGGAGCAGCTCCCCAGAGGACAGGAGTGGGGATGCTGGTGTCCTTTCTGGAGAAGAGAAGAGGGCCCTGGGCAGAGCCTGGCATGATGGGAACTTACCTCACAGGCAGGAGAGTTTACCCCCCAAATAAGCAAATCATCTTCCATCCTGTTTTCCATTTCCTCTGGGGATCTTTTCCCCTGGCACTGAGGCCTGAATCCTATTGTCAGAGCTTTCCTGTTCAGTTGGGTCTCCTCTTGAAATGCAATTCTCTGGAAGAGTTATAGTAACTCTTACAGAAACAGATAGCTCATTGGTCTGGGGAGTGGGGAAGTGCTATATACACACAAGCAGGAAGGATGGGAGGGTAGCACAAGCAGAAGGTGTGATACGAGAACAATACTGTCCGGAAGAACTTTCCATGACGATGTTCAGTACAACTAATTTGTGCTGTGTCATACTATGTGGCAATTGAGCTTGAAATATGGCTAGTGTGAGAACCAAGTGTTTAATTTAAATTTAAATAGCCACATTGGCTGGTGGCTACCATAATGAAAAGTGCAGTTCTAGAAAATCTAATTTGGAAGAGACCCTAGACATCCTTTGGTTCTTACCAGTGGGAATATCTTACCAGGCCCTCTGAGAGGTATAGGTTGCAAAAGCCTATGCCTTATCATTTTATATTTGAAAAACAAATCCCTGGTTTTGCATAATACAAACTTTCAGGAAAGTTAGAGGGTTTTTTTGTTTTGTTTTGTTTTGTTTTATTTATTTATTTTTGGCTGCGTTGGGTCTTCATTTCTGTGCGAGGGCTTTCTCCAGTTGCAGCGAGCGGGGGCCACTCTTCATCGCGGTGTGCGGGCCTCTCACTATCGTGGCCTCTCTTGTTGCGGAGCACAGGCTCCAGACACGCAGGCTCAGTAGTTGTGGCTCACGGGCTTAGTTGCTCCGTGGCATGTGGGATCTTCCCAGACCAGAGCTCGAACCCGTGTCCCCTGCATTGGCAGGCAGATTCCTAGCCACTGCGCCACCAGGGAAGCCCCAAAGTTAGAGTTTTGTGTTTAGCAAAAGGTAGCAAAACTTTGCAGCAGTCCTACCCTTTCATATGACAGGCTGAGCCCCAGAGAGAGGCAGTGACCGTCTGAGGTGACACTGATTTCTCTGGGATGGCCTGCTCTTATCCCGGCAGACCAGAAAGAGTGGCGTCTTGTAGATAACAGTGTCCTGACTATAACACTGGTTTCCTCATGTCACATCGGAACATGGAAATGTATGGGTGATGATGATAATTGTATTTGATCTGAGTCCCCACCTAGTGTTATGCCTGCATCCTAGAGCCCCATCCCCAGTCTTTACAGGTCCCAGGTGGCTCACAATCTTCCCCAGTGGCCTACTTGGCTTTTTTCAAGGCTGGGGCAACCTCCCCACTTTTATGCTACTGTGGTAAACAGAATAATGGCCTCCCAATAGTATCTACATTCAAATCCCTGAAACCAGTGAATGCATTACCTTTTATGGTAAAAGAGACTCTGCAGGTCTGAGTAAGTTAAGGATCTTGAGGTGAGGAGATTATCTCGAATTATCTGGGTGGGTACAATGTAATCACAAGTGTCCTTATAAGAGGGAGGCAGGAGGATCAGGGTCAGTAGTAGGAGATGTGATGATGGAAGCAAGAGATTGGAGTGATGCAAGGAAGGGGCTGTGAGACCAGAAATGCTAGCAGCCTCTAGAAGCTGAAAAGGGCAAGGAAACAGATTCTCTTCTGAAGCCTCCAGAAGGAACACAGCCCCGCAGTTACCTTGATTCAGACTTCTGACCTCCAGATCTGTAAGAGAGTAAATCTACATTGAATAAAGCCACTAAGTTTGTAGTAATTTGTAACAGCAGCAGTGAGAAACTAAGACAGCTCCCATTGCAGGGAACTGCAATGTGGTCGCTGCTGTCACCAGGATTCACAGAATTGAAAGAAATGGATGACAGCAACCTATTTCCTCCAGATCTGCTTTGCTTCTCCTGTTTTACTGTTCCCTGCAGCTGAGGGGTCTCTCCACCCTCAGGGTAGGTCATTGACTGTTGTCTGGATCTCCCTTCAGTAGCTGGAGCAGCTTCTATCTCCCTTGGAGCTCTAGAGAGCTGACCATCACCCTTGAATCCCTTTGCCTTTCTCCCAAGACGCCTAGGGCTGCTCAGGCAGACCAGATTTCCCAGGTTTTGTCTTAAAACCCCTTTAACCCCTAACTTTCTCATTCTCTTCTTGATGGTCTCTTCCTTCCACCCCTTCAAAAATCCAATAAGCAAAGCCATAAACTCAAGCAAGAATGGGAATCAAATTCCTGTTTTCAAACAGGAAGCAGGAGCAAGGAAGTTCTCCCTCTGGTCCCTGGGATGACAAGAGCCACAGGATCGCTCCATCTATTTCTGTCCTTATAGTCTGAGCAAACCCCAGAGGCTGCATTCTGCAGGCAGCTCCTACTTGCTTCCAGGAGAGAGGTCCAGGTCCCAGGCCCTCTCTCAATGTCCTCAGAAAACATTCTTTCCTAATTCTCCTGTGAATCTTGCTCACCAAGTACAATACCCACCACTCACCAGGCCAGGGACCCACAACTCCAAATGGGATAACTTAGATGTTTCCTCTTACAAACCCCAGGCTTTTCTGTGTACTCATTGATTCATTCTACCATTGAATATTTCCCTAGAATTTCCTGGGTGCCAAATGCTATGCCCAGTTGCTGAAGAGACATATCTCCCAGCTGAGGCACAGGAAGCCAGGAGTAAAGAAACCATCTTGGCTGTTACAGCAGATACCAGGTAGACCAGAAGAACCACCCAGCTGAGCCCAGTCCAAACTGCTGAATCATAAGGAAAAAATGAACTGTTGTTGCTTTAGGCATCTAAGTGGTTTTAGAGTGGTTTTCTTACATAACAATAGATCATTGAAATATTTCCAAACCCAGCCCACACATGAGGTGGAGGACTTGCCCTTCTCCTTTGGCTGGCTGTTTCTGACTTCTTGGCCCAGCTCTCCAGATCCTTCACCTGTCAGCTGCCAGTAGTGCTGTAACAGGCAATGGCACTGGGAACACGTGCCCAACCAGTTCTTTATGTGGCCAGGTGTAATTAATTAATTAGCAATTTGTGAGCCCCAGACAAGGGGTGCCTTTGGTGGGGAGCCTTTGGAGCTGGAGCCATTAAGGTTTGGATGAGGGTGACTCTGGGGCAATCCCAGACGCAGAGGTCCACCTCATGCTGCCAGTTACAGGAGATGCTCTGATGACACGGCTTCCACGATGACAGCGCCATTCATCCCCAAAATGTATGGGCCAAAGCATCTCTTCATACCCTCTATGCTCCAAGGAGCAGAAGACCTCAACCTTGCAAAGAGCTGCTGAGGAATGGGAAAGCAGAAAGAACTGATGCTTCCATTTTATCAGATCTCTCCCACATGAAAGTGGCAGCTGTTTGAGGGCAGAGACCAAACTCACTTGTTTTGGATGACCGCTGTGGAGGAAGTTAAAAATGTCACCAGCCACTTGTATGACTACAGATGGGCACAACAAGCCACTATTCATAGACAAATCTCTTGAGGGGCATATGTAAGTCAAGCAAGCAGCACTGCCCCTCGGGGAAGGAAAGCAGACATTGTGTGGCCCCCAAAGTCTGCTATTCCCCATATACCACACCTCTTGGTCTGCAGGGCTGGTTGCTAGTGGGGGAAGTAGGCAAATTTGCAGAAGAACCAAAGAGCCTCTTGGGAAGAAAAAACCTAGCCCTTGACCTCTTCCCTTTTGAAAACCACAATTTCTTGAATCCGTCTCATGTAGCTGGAGGGTCCTAGGTAAACTCATGGACAGGAAGGAGAGGAAAAGACACCCAGACTCTGGAAAAGTCAAAGTGAAGGAAGAGGGAGTTAGGGAGTTTGGGAAAATGACCATGCTCAGACCCTGGAGAAGGAGGAGACCTCAAGGGAGACTTTCAGCATGTGGGGAGTGTCATGAGAACTAACTGAGAAACAAAAGAGATGTGACCATGTTTAGTACCACAAGCTGGAGAAGTAAATCATGGCAGTTACAGCAAATCATACATTTACTGTGGATAAGGTCACCCAGGCTATTACCTTATTTGATAAACATTCAATTATTCAATTTAGTAAACATTTATTAAGGCTTGGTGATCACAGCTAGGACCGGAAATCAGAGATGCAAAAAAGTGATTATGATTTCACATGATTAGTGCAGAAAGAGAAGTATATACAGAGCCCAGAGAATGATGATTTCTAAGGGTATTCAGGAGGGCTCCCAGGAGGAGGTGACCAATGAGATGGGTTTTGAAGGGTAAATAAGCATTCACTTGTCACGGCAAAGGGAGGGGTTCATCTCTAATGGTTGGCAGCCCATGGTTTGTGGGCAGGTCTACCTAGCTTAAAGATAGAGAAACAAAGCCAGTTTCCATATTCCATTTCCAACAGACAGACATGTAGATTTGATGCTGGGTGGAGGGAAGCTACTGGACTCCCCATCCCCTTTGGAGATAACACCCACTGGGGCTCTGGCATGAAGCAACCTTATAAGTCACAAGTGCTAGTGGAATCAACCAGTCACAAAGGTTGTAGTTTCCATCAAGTCTCTGTACATAGAAGAAACCAAGGAAGAACAAAACTGCACATCAGCAACTGATAAGACTCCAAGTGGTGACAGTGCTAGCTCTGGAGCCCTCCACCTACAGGAGAAGTTTCTACATTGTCTTCACACATGGGCATTCACCCTGCCCTGTGGCTCTTTCTGCCTGAGCCCTGAGTCAGGGCTCCCAGCTCTGAGACCTCATTTGTGGAGATGGTCTCCGCAGCAATCTGGTACCCATGGTAACCCCTTTCCTCACTCAACAGAGTGAAACAGATCGACCCTCCAGCACATTGACCAACACCAGTCTTGAATGGTGACTCGGGTCTCCTGGTCTATAGCTGGTCCCGCCTTAGAAAACCCACCGTTGACTCTGGAGGGCTCCGTCTGGGTATCCACTGGAGGGGGCAGCCCTGAAGTAGGTATTACCCCTTTGAAAAGAACAGATGTCATTCTTGTCACTTTAAATTAAATTTAGCTGAGAAGGACTGACAGAAACACGATGCTGGATGAACTATATTTGACTGATATTCTGTCAAATATTGCACGGGGTTGTGATCCACAAATTTTCCCATCTGCTGCTGCTGTCTGAGTAGCTGAATGCACAATGGCATAATTACCATATTTTGTTCAGATTTCCCTCCATCGGATCAGAGCCTGTGAATGTGAAATGTGCCCACAGAAAAAGGAAACCCCAGTGGGGTGGGTGCAGGAGCAAGGGCATCCCTCAGCTCTTCCCTGGGGGAGAGCTGGGGAGGGAGGAGAGCTGCCCGAAGGTGTCCCGGCCCTCAGCCAGGAAGGTGTACGTCCTGGAAACAAAGGAGGAAGGTGGAAGGTCAGGAGTAAGGAGCCAGATTAAGATCACACGAACCTGCAGCCCTTAGAAACTGGCTTAATCCATTTTATAAAGAGTTGGGAGGGGTTTTCTCTCCGAGAATATAATACCTTGCACATCTGATCAGCTTTTTTCCCAGAACATTTCAAAGCTCTCTGCAAATACAGCAGAGTCTCCTTAGATTAGAGCCCAGCCTATTATTACCTGGCTTTGGAGACACCCCAGGTCAGCGGGTCACCTGGGGCCCTGTGAAATAAGACAATTCCCTGCAACAAAAAGCCTGGTGTGATGTGGTTTGTCTAACTAGTGGTTTTCAAACTGTGGGAGTCATGGGACCCTTAAAAAAAAAAAAAAAAAAGAAACAGCTTGAAGCTCAATTCTTAATTCAGAACAAAGTGGATCTATTGTGGTTAAAACAAAGCTACAATGCGAAGGGGGGCAACGATGGGTCCACTTGACAGCCCCGCCCATAGTTGGAAGACTATTCTGGAGGTCACTTGTGTCCCCATCCCCCAAGCAGAGGTAGATTTTCTGTAAAGCTAGTAGAACTTAAGTTTCTTCAGTATACCTTCCAAGTCTTGGTACCTAATTTTATTTCTATCATTTTGTGTTGTTTTGATAACAAGGACCCCCCCCTCAAAGATTGTTTCATGTAGAACCAGCTACACAATTTGCATGGCCAGGTACAAAATAAAAACTTGGACCCTTTTTTCAAAACGATTAAGAATTTCAAGATGGCAGCGGCGGAGCATGAAACCAAGCCTAGGGCCCTTCTAAGCCTGGGGCCCTGTGTGACCACACAGCTGGCATACCCATAAGACGGTCCTGGTTTCACAACCTGTAGAACCTGGATCTGTCCCTTTCTCCAGCTTTCCAAAGAAATGCCAATAGGTCCAAATGAATCTCCACCTTTCCTGAGAAGTTTCTTCCATTCTAGTGAGTCAGGCTGGTCAACCTCACAGGCCCTCAAGAGACTCCCAACACAGTGCATCTCCTGGCGCCCTCACTTTTTTTTTTTTTTTAATAAATTTATTTATTTATTTTTGGCTGTGTTGGGTCTTCGTTGCTGCGCACAGGCTTTCTCTAGTTGCAGCAAGTGGGGACTACTCTTCATTTCGGCGCGCGGGCTTCTCATTGTGGTGGCTTCTGTTGTGGAGCACAGGCTCTAGGCGCGCAGGCTTCAATAGTTGCAGCACACAGGCTCAGTAGTTGTAGCTCGCGGACTCTAGAGCGCAAGCTCAGTAGTTGTGACGCACGGGCTTAGTTGCTCCACGGCATGTGGGATCTTCCCGGCCCAGGGCTCGAACCCATGCCCCCTGCATTGGCAGGCGGATTCTCAACCACTGCGCCACCAGGGAAGCCCGGCGCCCTCACTTTCATATAGAAGAATGGCCTTAAGGTGAATGGCTGCAGTTGCAAACAGAAACTACAGCAGCACAAAGAATCCACGGTGTGTTCAAGGACTGGGACTGGAGCGGCACTTGGGGGGAGCTCTGGATACACCCCCAAACCCCCAGAGGATCGGGCAGAATCATTCTGGGGTGCTCCTTGAGGGCTTGGGCCTCATATACTCCTTTTCTAAGTTCCCGATGATATTTGGCTGGGGTATGACTGACAACGTGTCTATTGAATAAACACAGCCTGTGTTCCAGCCAAACAAAGTTGTGGTTCTCTGACTTTGCCAAACTCATTACAAATGACAAACCTTTGTACATTTTCCCCCTGCCCAGAAAGCTCTTCTTTTCCCTTCTTTAATCCAGGTCCTATTCACAGGCTAAATCCCTGCTCACGTGTTCCCTTCAGGTGGCCCTGCCCTCGAGATGAAATAGGCCGCCCTGACTGGAGAGTAAGGAGAGCCACTTCCTGAGATATTTGGGTTGAGGCTAGAAAACTGATTAGTGAGTGTACCAGGTAGGGTCTACCCAGGAAATAGACACCACCTAAGTGGTGAAACAGAGGGGCTTGAATGCAGGAATTGCTTTTGTCAGAGATGGAAGAGCTGAGAAGCCAAACAGGGGACGTTGAGTCAACCTAGCGATGAACAGTGTAGGAAGCCACGACTACCCTTGGCCGGAGGGACAGGAGGCGGGGGCGGGGGTGGGTGGTACCAGAGTGAGCCAGGGCAAAGCTGCTTCCACAAGAGTCAGTCCAGAAGAGGTGGAGCCATGGAGGAAACAAGATGCTAGAGCCTCTGTCCACGGCAGAATGGGATGGGGAGAAATCCTCTGTGGTCCTTCCTTCCGTCATCCCCTCTCCCTCCAATTCCTCCCAATGGCCTAACCCAGCAGGAAGCCTGAGACATGCAGCCGCAGGGGCCAGCCCCCTCTGGGATGGAGCAGGGTGTGGGTAGGATCTGGGGGCCAACAAGGCCAGGACTGTGTGCAGGAGTATTGGAGTGACGCTCCAGGGCAGGCAGGGAGAGGCAGTTGAACTTGATCATGTTTGGGAAACTTTCCAGCCCTGAGATGGGCACTTGATAGGAATATTCTTTCTTTCCATAACAATTCACAAGATTATGGCCTTAGAAATAAAGTTTCCCTACTCAGTGAAATAACAGAGAAAAGTCCCTTGGATATGTAATGTCCCACCAGGTTAGTATTTTTTATAACTTAGGAGAAATTTTGTGTTTTCTGACTTGCAGATTCACTTCCTTTTATAAGACAATGAAAATTATATAACCCATCAAGTTTCCCTTTTTGCCTTAGCTGCCAGGAAGCTCTGAACTAAATTCAAATTTCCCAGATACAAGTTTTTAATTATATACTATCCCCTTCTACATTTCTTTAAATCCACAATTTCTAGTTTAACCCTCTCATTGATTAATGTTTTATAAGACACCTCAAATACTTTAAGTAACTGATAAAGTATACCTTGGCTTCTTTTTCATTTAAGATGATTCCAATAGTTCCTATTAATTGAATTCTTCCTCACATTTGCTCCCTGTCTGTTCCCCTTCCCCCACAAAACTTCCTAGTGATTTGTCATTTTCCCACGTTAAGAAAGCCACAGGCCCTTTCCACTTCTCCATGGCACTCTCTTACTCCTAAATTATCACTGAATCTCTTTCACTTCCCCTTCCACTGCCCTCTTCAGAGATTTCCTCTCCAGCAGGGCATGAACCCTTCCCAAGCAGTGCCAGCATCACGGGGCCCGCTAAAGAGGAAGCTGAAAGTCTGGACAGAGAAGTGAGGGCTGACGGAGGTGGAGGGCTGGTGTTTGCTCCTGAATGGCAGCCCTCAGGGGTTTTGGGTCACTGACCTGGTTTGAATCCGGCTCTGCCACTCACCTGCTGTGACCAATGGACATTGGTCGTGCCCACCATTTCCCAGCACGGTGTCCCTCCCCATGCTTTTGGTAATGTCACTCCAGCTTTTCTCTAGGGATTACGTCTCTCCCACTGCATCCAGCCTGGATGGGACTGATTTCTTTTCTTTCTTTAATTTTCATTGGAGCATAGTTGATTTACAATGTTGTGTTAGTTTCAGGTGTACAGCAAAGCAGTTCAGTTATACATACACATGTATCCACTCTTTTTGAGATTCTTTTCCCATATAGACCATTACAGAGTACTGAGTAGAGTTCCCTGTGCTATATGATAGGTCCTTATTAGCTATCTATTTTGTATATTGTTGGCACTGACTTTCAAAATGTCACATTCTCCCTGCCCAAGGTGTAGTCAAGTGACCCAGATAAAGCCATGATACTCTCTCCTCCAAGAGGGTCCATTTGGAGTGGGGCGACAAGCTGGAACTCGTTCATCTTGCCCACAAACCCGGGTAAGCTCATCTCTTAACTCCCACTACCTCCAAACCCAAAGCAGACTGCATGCTTGTCCTTACAAGGCCTTCAGGCTCAGATTTTCCTTGGATTTTGAAAATGAGTTGCTGTTACTGCAACCAACATCCGCAAGTGATGCAGAGCCTGATCCTGGGCAAGTTACCCAGCCTCTTGGAGTCCCAGGTTCTGCATCTGTTTAACGGAGACACCAGCACACACGCCCTGGGGTCAGGGGTGATGCGCTTAGCCCGTCATGGTGTTTCACACCTATTTCATCCCTCCTTCCCTGCTCTGCCCAACAGGTGACCTGCCAAAGGGCATGGAACCTGCCCCCATTCCACAGCTGGCCAGTGGCCCACGTCAACGGTCAAGTCTCCTGAGAACTCATGTTCTTCTTCAGGACCTCTCAGCTTTTCAAGGAATTCCTTGGGATCTCACCAGAGGGTGAGCTGTGGTTTACTCATTTCAATGGGGGAGAAGCAGAATTTCTAGAAACCTTGTCCTGAGGAATGAAGGCATCAGATTCTCCAGCTGTGGCCCTTCACCAAATGCCCGGGTCCAGGCTCCTACATGGCGGAGCTGCTGGGCTCAGTGGATTCCTCTCTCCATAAAACTGCAACCAAGTCTGTTTTAGAAACATAGGCACAAGCAGACACAGCTTTGAGCGGCCTCCTGTTTCCTGAGCACTGAAGATCCTCCCATCCTCCAAGAAGACTCTGCAAGCATCCTCCGCCCTGGGCCGCGTGAACCTGGAGCTGGATGAGGCTGGACGTGCTCGGCTGCCTCCCTGGGTCCCTGTTGTCCTCCGAGCCCGTCTCTAGAGAGCACCGTTCTCACTGAGAGTGGGAGCTAAACAGCGATGTTCCCAAGCCCACGGCGGACTCCATGGGGAACCCACTGGCTATTCCAACGGGCCGGCCACAAAGCCTTCTTAAAATAATAACTACTAACAGTATCACTGCTGTGCATGTTTTCACATCAGTAGAAACTAAGTTCATTCCCTTTATTTTACAAATGCAGAAGCAGGCTTAAGCAACTGAGGAAAATTGACCAAGGTGACAGGGCTATTAAGGAATGGAGAGATTCTCAAGAATCTCCCCCAGGTCTACCTGACCGCAAAGCCTGTGCTCTTCACCACTGTGCTCTACTGCATCTCTCGTGTTTCTGGGGGGAGGCCCACTGGGACCCCCATTCACAGTCCCCAGGTGAGCAGCAGCTACCTGGAGACCGCAGAGAGTGAATATACCTGATTCCTGCTGCTGCTAAAAGGCTTGGGAAAGTCGCGGTTCCTCTCAGATTCTCAGTTCCCTCCTTTGCAGGGTGGGGGACACCCTACCACCTCTGCCTCAGTGCAATGACATCATGGACAATATTCTGCACAGGGGCATTGTGAGGCGTATCAGCAGCTCGGAGAAGACAAGTGTGCGGAGTGAGGAGACACCTGCAGAAAAGGGAGAACGAGAAGGAAGCGATGGGAAGGAAATGATTCTTTGGAGGTCTGCCAGGATCCTGAGACAGCACTGCCCTCCAGCCCCCTGCCCCTCAATGCTGGTGCGCCCAGCAGGGGTACCAGGCGGGATGATTCCTCCAGACCTCCCTGAGGGAGGGGCAGGAGCCAATAATGGGTCAAAAACAACAGGATTCTGTGAATTCACAGGGAGTCTTTGCGCTGTGGGCCTCTAAATAATTCTGCCAGTTCTTTAAGTCCGCTTGGGCTTCAAGATCTTCTTGCATCTGCTGGGAAGGAGTTGGAGAAGCTTGAGAAAGGATGGGAAGCCCAGGCCTTGACCTTCCTCCTCTGTCGCTGCCCACAGACCCAGTGACCACAGGATTTTCTCTGCCCTGTTCCGGCAAGCCGAGTGGCTTCCCCTCACCCACCCCACCTTCATCTCCTCATTACAGAACAAAGGAAGCTGGCTCTTTCCCTCCAGTCCAGAGAGGGTTCCTAATTGGCTTTCCATTAAAGGGAAAATAGACTACTGTTTCCACCTCATTATTTATGAGCCTTTCTGGAAGTGCATTTCCATGCACTCTGGGATTACTCACGCCCATTTTGCTTGGCCATATTTTATGATCTGTTTTATTTATTCAGGGCCTCTATTGGGTACTCACATCTGAAACCAATTAAAAGCCAAGAAATAGGAAAAACCAAATAAACACCTGGAGATGTCCAAACCCAGGCTTTCTGAAGCCTGCAACTGGGGGACTGGAATGGCTAGGCCGATAGTCTAGGCCACGAGAAATGGGGATCTCTCTCCTAGAGACATTAGTTGATAAGGCCGCACAAGATGGCGGCACATTGATTCGAAGACCTGTAGACAGAGCTCGGGCTGAGATTGCCTGGGTCCTTGGTTCTGAGATCTCCCTGTGCAGGGCAAAGGCATTGCTCGTGCATGTTGGGGTCCCCCTCTCTGCCTGGCAAATAGGAGGAACTCAGCAACCCTTGGCTCAGCTTGTGCACATCCCCACCGTGACTGCTGTGAGTGTAGGTATGTGCACACCGTTGCACAAATCTGGAGCAACAATGTGGAGAACCGTCTCTATGAATTTGGGAATGGTTTGCCTTTTATAAACACTGTCTCCAGCTCTACTCTAAAAGGATTCTTGGGGGTAAACGTGCTCCCTTTCAGTCTCAGAAAAACAGTCGCCAAGCTTGGTATTCCCAGAGACTGCCAGACTCCTGGAGACTTAATCCAGGTGGGGGTGGGGATCTCAGGGAGAAGAAGACAAGCCCTCATCTTTTTCAGGGGAGTCTGAGACCATTTCACACATCTTTATAGGATGTGCTTTGGAGTCCGTGCCCATGGACAAACCACCCTGCACCTTGTTTGTCCACGTAAGATGCACAGAAGCCCCTTTTTCATTCTACCTGCTCTTCCCCTCCCCCAGCTTCAATCCCTGCTTGGACCAGAGGCCTCTCTCTGCTACACTTCCCACCTCCACCCGAGAGAGTCAGTACATTGGTGGGTGGTCTCTGTTCTGAAGCCAAACGCCCCCTTCCTCCCCTTCAGCTGAGCTGGGTGTGTGGACAGTACGAAGAGGGGCAGGGGTGAAGGGCCCCAGCAGCCGCCTGTTGGGCAGACAGATAGATGGTGTAAATGCCAGTGCATCACGGAACTTTGCAGAGTTTCAGTTTTGATTAAAAGAAATGATGCACATCACATCTCTGATGATGTTTACTCTCCAGGATATTTGTGTTTATTATAACTTGATTTTATACACACACACACATACGCATATTGCGGGATGGGACTGGCCCCCCGAATTATTAGGAATAATGCTGCTTAGAGGCTTATCCCTCCCTTCCCTTAGTAATTTATATAAATCCTTCCTTCATTCATTTGTTTGGTCATTAATTCAACAAGCAATGTGTTGGGTGTGTCTATGTAGCAGGCACTGGCTGTACATCTGATAGATGCTAAATAAAGCCTCCCTCCCCTGCTGACATCTCAGCCTGAAACCTTCTCTTGGGACAATACATTTCAGAGGTTTACTCCCCACGATGAATGTAGGAACTATAAAAGCCATCAACTCTTGAGGCAGGAGAGGAACTAGGAAGCTGACACAATTCTACTTGTCCACAAACCACTGCTTCCAAATGTGAGGTCTATTCTTCTATATCTTGGTCACATTCTGGTGAACATGATGACTTCTTGCTTTTACTACACGACTGGCCTGATGCTTCTGAATATGAGAAGCAAAGTTATCCAATTTCTCTGCTTTCTTCAGCAGCACGTGGGGACTGATAATGGCGAGGATTCAGGGAGCAAATGGGCATGTGAAGTGGGTGGGCGTGAGGTGGAGATTGCCAGCACAACCACAGACCGGCTCCTACCCTAAGAAAGGTTCAGACTTTGGTGATGTCAAGGTGGGCTGAGGGAAGTGGAATTGCTCTGCGTGACAATAAGAGAAAACTTTGCAATTTCTGTACCATTGGTTCTGGGGAGCCCACTGGCCACTTAGGGAAAGCTAGATACCTCTTCTTAGGTTAATATTTGTAATGCATAAAATGAAATATATACGATGAAAAAGAAGCCAAATATTTTAAAGTATGGTTATCAAAATATTTTTTAATGTATTAGAGTAATTTGCGAGCTGCTTTAGAAATACATTTAAATAACAAGGCAGTACATTGAAAACATAGGCAACTTCAATTGAATTTTATTTTGTAAAGACATACACACATGAAGGCTGTTGTTTCTTGGCTTGATCCTGGCCAGTGTGACATGTTTGTCTTGGAAAGGAGAGTGCACATGTCCTGCTGGACACTCAGTTGATTTTGTTTTTCAGTTTGATGGTTCTAAGTGTTGAAAATCCTGATTTACAAAGATAAAGTGTTGCAAGTGTATTTGAAAAGTCCACAGCTTGCTTTACAAGGAACACACAAAGCCTCTAAAGTTTACGGAGTTAAACTCCAGTTGTGGAAACACACAACTTCACCATTTGGTGGCTGAACTGCCAGGATCAGGGTTACTCAAGAGTTAACAAGTTACATTGCTTAAGTATCTGCAGAGAGGAACTGTGATATTCTGCAATCTAGGAGCAAATAACTGGCATCATGTCAAAGGAGAGCATAAATGATATTTCAAGATCTGCAATAACTGTAATGCAATATAAAAATACCTGGATTTCTCAGGTGACAGTCATGGGTATTATAATACCTGTGGCCTTTAACGAACAAGAACATCCTTGTCCTAATGTCTGAGCTGCAATGCTGCAGACCTCTCTGCTGCCTACAGAATCCTCAGACAAGTCTCCCCCATTCTCATACGTGCTTCCAGCGATTTGTAATAGAAATCAATGAAGGGGCTGAATTTCATATTTGGGTCAATCCAGGGGGATTGTAAATCCATCAATCAATGAAACAGATTCAGCTGAAGTGGGGACCTGGGCCAGAGAGGTAAGGCTCACCTGGAAGATGTGCAGACCCTCAGGGAGGGCTTTGGACCTCCATCAGTCCTAGAGTGCAGGTCCAAGGTGATCTCATCTTAAATCTCAGTGTCCAGGGGCCCCTGCAGACATGGGGTGGCATCAAGAAAGCTCACGGGACCTATTATTATACAGGAGGAGGTCAGCAGCTCGTAGCTCTGATATCTGGGAAGCTGGAGGAAGCTGAGGAACGGGCCAGACTGGTGCCCCTGCCTTCTCAATTGCTCTTTTCATGGTGCACCACCCTTCCCTGTGGCTCAAGCATCCAGAAGAGATGTGGAGCCCTATTTGGTTTGCAGTACTCCCTTCACCATTGCTAAGCATTTGGCCCTTTCAGAGTCTGAGCGAGATGCTCCTGGCCGTTGCCAACCCAGGCAGTTGTTGCTGAAGGGGCTCTAATGAGCAGCCAACAGATGAATCTCCTCTGCCCTACCTCCAGCAAGCCCACCTCTTCCCCACACTGCCCTGCGCTGTTCTGTAAGTTTTCCTCCTCCTCTCAACCTCATTCCTCTTTCCCATTCTTCTGGATGTTAGAGTCACGACCTTTGTGGTTTATGGGCCACCAGAGACTGAACTAAATATGTTAGCTCTGAGTCCAAACAAGTAATAGCCGGCCAATTAAATTAATAATCCATATTGTTACAACGTTTAACCATGGCTGTTTCCTCAGCGGTCTGTTTAAATCACAGCCAAGGCCTGACCTATTAAAATGAATAACTGGAATTATGAGAAACACCATTTAATAAACACAGCGAGGAACGCAGCACAATTGGACATGAAATATTTATTACCACTTGAAGCAAAGGGCTGTTTGGGACTTTAAGATGGGATTAATGAATGCATTTTAATGTCTGACTCACAAGGTGGGAGTTGGGGCTGGAACCAGAACCGAAGGCCCTTTGGGAGTTTCTTGGAAAAATCAGCTCATATTATATTATCACACTGTGCCAGGCTATTTGTTTATGTGAGGGCCTCCACCAATGCTGAAAGAGCAGGAAGGTGGGCATCTGATCACTGGCTTCTCAGAGGCCTCGTACTTGCTCAGTAAAATTTCCTGGATGGATGGATGGATGAATGGATGGATAGATGGGTGGGTGGGTGGATGGATGGATGGATGGATGGATGAATGGGTGGATGGATAGACTGATGGGTGGATAGATGGATGGATGGATGGATGGATGGATGAATGGATGGATGGACTGATGGGTAGAAGGATGGATGGATGGATGGATGAGTGGATGGACTGATAATAGATGAAACATTTTGACACCTTAGTATGTACACTTCAATGATATCGGAAAGATAAAACACTTAGCACAATGCATGACACATTCTAAATTCTCAGTAAATGGTAACTGTCATTGTAGTTAGGAGAGCAAAGTCTGGTTAATTTACTATAAAATCAATGCTCACATTTGGCAATTCCTCAGGAGCCCCAGAGCTGCCCCAGGACCCAACTTCCACACTGACTGCCCCATTTATCTTTACGTATTGAGAGCCTGTTTTGGATTACATATTCTTCTTTGACTATTTTTGACTTTTCTCAGAAAGAATTGCTCCTTTCCCTGTTTTCCCAAAGCTCAATGTCTTATCCTTGCATTCGTCCTGACATGTCCCCATTTTCCCTGGTATGACTATATTTCACAGGGTCTATTCCCTTTTCCCAGGTGTCAGCTCTCAAGTTTTGATCATGGATTTAGAAAATGTGGTTGCTGTAATGATAACCCTTAGCAAGTCAGGTAAGTGGGGAAGCTTATCAGGGATATATAAACAAGATAACTGGGCCTTCCCTTTAGGGGAGCCCCAAATGGGAAAAGTTCCTGCCAGAACTTGCTCTTCAGAGAAAGTGGAAAGCAGGCAGACCGAGCGGTATGCTGATGGGGCACATGTGACATTGTGACAGCTGGTGGGGAGAGGGCGACACAGGAAGGCTTAGCTTTGGTTTCCCCTTTAAGAACCAGGGAGCATCTGGAGATCACAAAAGTGCCCTCAGGTCCAGTCACCATATCCCCAAGTCTAAAATTAAATGTATCAATAAAGGCAAAATAGGCCAAGGGTAGTCTCATCTTGAGTAGGTAGAATCTTGAAACTGAAAGTAGAATAAGAGGAACGAGCTTTGTAAACGAGGGTAGATCTCTTACTCTTGGGATGATGTTGAGTATCTTTTCTTTCAATGAGGAAAAGATGGTTCTAACCTTATGAATGATTGATGGGCTCTCCCCACCTCCCCACTACATTCAAAACCCAAGAATGGTCCCAAATAGAAGTGTCATAAGTGGCCAATATAGTCTCATGGATGTGACATGGGAAGCTTGCCTGACCCCAAGTGACCTTCAAGAGATTGAGGTTTCGAAGGGCTCTGTCTGCACTCTGCAGATCTCATGTTGTCAGCGTTACTGTCTGTTACTTTGATCTCTTTAATCCTTAAGGATGCTTTCAGGGCGGTGGACAACATGGCTGTGTCGGAATCCTGTTTTTCTGTACGTTGGAGGGGACTTCTGTCAAACTAGGTAGAGTGGCTTCTTTATCGCCCATCCGTCCCCTACCAGACTGTGAGTTCCTGCACAGTAAGACTGTATCTTATTCATCTCTGTATCCCCCACCATGACTTGCTCAGTAGAGAGCACCTTCCTGGTTCTCAGCAGAAGTTCGTGGATAACAAAAGCCACCATTTAGGGAGCCCCTATAATATCCAAGCCCTGTGTTCAGGTCTTCGCATGTGCCCTCCGTGTGATAGTCCCAGCCACACGATGACTCACTATTACGATGCCCTATTTTATAGATGAGGACATTGAAAAGTAGGGGTTGTTTTTTTTTTTTAATTAATTAATTAATTTATTTTTGGCTGCGTTGGGTCTTCGTTGCTGCACGCGGGCTTTTCTCTAATTGCAGCGAGTGGGGGCTACTCTTCATTGCGGTGCGTGGGCTTCTCATTGCGGTGGCTTCTCTTCCTGCAGAGCAGGGGCTCTAGATGCATGGGCTTCAGTAGTTGTGGCACGCGGGCTTCAGTAGTTGTGGCTTGCGGGCTCTAGAGCGCAGGCTCAGTAGTTGTGGCGCATGGGCTTAGTTGCTCCGCGGCATGTGAGATCTTCCCAGACCAGGGCTCGAACCCGTGTCCCCTGCATTGGCAGGCAGATTCTTAACCACTGAGCCACGAGGGAAGTCCCAATGAGGACATTGAGACATAAAGAAGCTGGGCATTTGTCCAGGATCACCTAGATAACACACGACAGCACTGGAACTTGAACCTTGTTTGTACAATTGCAGAGCCTTTGCTTTCGCTACCATGCTGTTCTGTCTCCAAGAGTTGAATGCACACACCACTTAACCCAGCCACAGAAACAGCCTGTGTATGAGCAAGATTGTGAAGCTGAGGTTGAATGAGAGGAGGTGGGAAGATTCTTTCAGAGTGGACTTGCCTCTCTCTTTATGGTTTTCTCGTCTGGAAGACACACCGATTTGTTACACATTTCTTGCCCAAGGCATTGCTGCATCTCCCCTGTCCTCTGGGCTTGCTGAGCACATTGCTAACCAGCAGCTGACGTGCTCCTCCCCCCACCCCATCCCCCCACCGCCCAAACCTCTTAATGCATCCGTGAGGGATGATAGGAAGGCCTGGAGTAAAAGGCAAGAGATGGGGGTTTTTGGCCTGGCTCTGCAGTGTGAACTTGGGTAACCTTCCAGGTCCAGTTTACCTGACAGTATCCTGGGAAGGCTGGATTATCTGGTCTTCCTCTCCCTTCAGACTTTGTAATTCCCCAGATGGCCCATCATCAGATCAAACACCCTCTTTCTACCCAATCTGAATTATTCAAGATAGAGACTGAATGGCTCTTGAGAGTATGTGTCTACTGCCTCCAGGATTCCAGAAGTCTGTGTCTGGCAGCCTAAGTAAGAGACCCGCTGGTGGTGGAACATGAACGCTGCATGAACGGCACTGTTTGAGGTCTGGGCCCTCGGCTCTTTCTGAGGTCCTCCCTGACCCATAGCCACTAATTTCCTGTGTGCATCACACTCTTGGGCTTTAAATTTCATCTGTAATTTAGGGATGATAAAACCGGCCCTACTTACTTCCAATAATATAAGAAGGATTAAATAAGATCGCAGATGCTTTGAAAAGTTGGTCCATGTTAAACAAATGTGAGTGATTGGTTATTATTAACTGGATTCCCTCTTGGGAAAGTTGAGACACCTCAACTTTTTTGGGGTGAATCGTCAAGGTAGCCCAGTGGTGCTGAGCATGGCTACATAAAGTTGGCCCAGAACTCAGTCTGGCTCTGACCAAGGGGAGCACCGTGCCTTAATCAGACCTCATGGGAAAAAGCAGCCCTGGAATCATTGTTATCTCTGTATGTAATTACAGAAAAACCCAGTATTCGCAGAACTTCTTTGAAAGTTCTACTTTCACAGTAGGTTAAGCCTTTATCTGCATAATAAATTGTTGAGGTTATGATCAACTAGGGCTTGTACGGTGTGGTATTTTCTGGAGGGTATCCACATCAGTACTTCTAATTTCAATGTATGGCTTTATTTAACGGCTTTGATGGGGATTGTTAACATTTCAAAATCAGTCTTAAAAAGAAAAGAGTAAATATGTAAACAAGTTGTAACTTTTTCAGATGCAATAAATATGATTTTGATATGCCAATAGCACTACATAAAGATAGTCTCTGTAAGTTAGGTATCAAACTTATATGTGCACATAAATGTCTATCAAAAACTTGTATGAGGGAATTCCCTGGCGGTCCAGTGGTTAAGACTCAGCACTTTCACTACCAAGGACCCGGGTTCAATCCCTGGTCAGGGAACTAAGATCCCACAAGCCACACGGCATGGCCAAAACAAACAAACAAACAAACAAAAACCTACATGAATTTCTTGCCCCAGATCAGCATCAGTCTTTGTCCAAAGAGCCCTAGTTTTAGTGAGAAATGGTATTTAGAGACCATAGTCTGGGCAAATGGAGCTGTCTCTTCTGCCGGGTTGGTCATTGTTTCTAGGTGTTTAAGTGGAAAGTGCTGGAAAATATTCTTTTAAGGGAAACTACATCATGAGTTTATAACGAAAATCTGTTTCTAACCTAGAATTACTGGATTTTACTTTAATTTGTTTGATTTTATATATGTAATTCTTTGATGATAAAAATCTTGGTTCCTAAGAACACTAACGTAATTACTTAGTTGCTATATATGAAATAGTTTCAAAATAACAATATCAATATTAATACTAACAATACGATTTTAAAGGTGCAGAATGAGAGTGGAACATTTGTTATATCAGAAAGCAAAACTACCAAAGATTTATATAATTGTGTCAAAAGGACATAAGACCAACCAGAACTGGCCAAAGGTGGGGAAGGGAAATTAAGTATAAAAGTAATAATAACTATAGTGAATCAAAATACATCATACATGTTCAAATCCATGCGTTTGGGAGGAATGGGGAGTAATTGCTTAAAGGGTACAGGGTATTCTTCTGAGGTGATGAAAAAGTTTTAAAACTAGAGGGAAGTGGTAGCTGTACAACATTGGGAATGCCGTAAATGCTACTGAATTATACACTTTAAAATGGTTAATTGTATGTTGTGTGAAGTTCAATTCAGTTAAACAAGAGAGATTTAAGGAACATATTAACCACATGTAAATGTGTAGATGTCGTATGAATCCTCACTATTGCTTTCCTTTTGCTTTATTTTTTCATTTTTCCATGTGAATTTTGAGTTGTTTTAGAATTCTAAATAATTAATTCCTAGGTAGTTAAAATAGCTCTTGCCTCATGAAATGGCATGTTATCTGGAATTTACTCCTAAGTCATCTAAGATTGGACTGAAGATGAAACAACTTTGGCTGTGAGTTGACAGCCCTTGAACCTGGATGACTGGGTACATAGGGGTTCTTTCTACTTTGTTCTCTACTTCTGTATGTGTTTGGACTTTTTCATCCTA
Source organism: Balaenoptera acutorostrata (assembly GCF_949987535.1). NCBI lineage: Eukaryota > Metazoa > Chordata > Mammalia > Artiodactyla > Balaenopteridae > Balaenoptera > Balaenoptera acutorostrata. Next base: position 17,663,629 of record NC_080079.1, on the reverse strand, counting down.
AAGGTTTTCTAAAAATAATCTTTTTCATTCAGAATGACATCTTGTCATCTTTGGTCTCTGCCTCTCCCATAATACACCTCCAGAGGTCAAAATGGGCCAGGATCACACACAGAAACATTAACAACTGTCTGATAGTTTGATTACTAAAATGACTCATCTGTCCTGCAATTGGAAAGGCATTGATTCGGAAATGATCCTCCCTTGAAGGTCCACTTTCCTACCTACACAAGATTAGCTGCCTGGGGCCAGGGGTGCAAACTGCAGCCAAGAGCTAATTGGACCATGCAAGGAACAAACTCACAGCCTTTCCTTCCTTAACTCCTTCATCAGTCTGATTCCTGCGTCACCCCATCTGCGAGGGCCTCCCATTGCTCCCTCCTGCCCGGGGCCGTCTCTTTCTCAGAGGGAGGAAGTATGAAGTGGGTAGTGGATTTGGCATTCCCAGTCTGAGGATTGGTTCTTCTCACTTGGCTACTGTATGGTGCTTTCTCATCCAGGCATATTGGCTATAAAAGTGCCTAGAATGCAGAAATCACTATGAATATTCATGAAGTCATTATGAATAATACTACTTTAAAAATGAATAGTCTTATGGCTATCTGCCCTGGAAATTGAATTCTTCTCCCACACGTTGAGTCACTTGGAGATTGTTAATAGCGGTGGACAGCAAACTTCAGTCCAGAGGCCAAATCTGGTCCACTATCTATTTTTTATATGGTCTGCAAGCCAACAATGGTTTTTACATTTTTTAATAACTGAAAAAAAAGCAAAAGAAGAATAATATTTTGTGACATGCAAAATTAAATGAAATTCAAATTTCAGAGTCTGTAAATATAGTTTTTTTGGAACATACGCTACACTCATTCTCTTACATATTGCCTATGGCTGGTTTCATGCTAAAATGACAGAGTTGAGTAGTTGGAATAGAGACTACATGGCCCAGGCAGCCTAAAATATTTACTATCTTCCCCTTTAGAGAAAAAGTTCACTCATCTCTGGTCTATAAGCTTGAGATTCTCCTAACTACTCTTGTGATTCCCTCTTGTCTAATAGAGCTGGCCTGCAATGCCACCTATTGCCAGTGGGTGACGCTGTCCTCCATACGTCAGCCTGAAACCATCCAGATTGGAGGCTTTGGGTTTTAGAAAATGTATTCAGCAAAGATTTAATGAATGACAACTTCATGCCACACACAGTTTTAAGTTCTGGATTTATAGCAGTTATTAGCAACACAAGCAAACACCTCTGCTTTCTTGGAGCTGAGGTTCTACTGAAATGATTATTTCCCATGATTCTGTGGGGTGAGTGGGATCAGCTGGGCTGTTCTTCTGCTTTTTTGGGGCATCCCTTGAGATCACTCATTCAGCTGAACTGGGCTGGAAGCTCCAAGGTGTCGCTCACATACCTGGAACATCATTGTTCCTCAATTTGGCCTCCGCTCGTGGCCAGCTCAACATGGTGGTCTCAGGGCCATCCACAGCATGGTGGTCTCAGGGTGTCAGGGTTTCCGGGACTTCTTTTGTGGAAGCTGGCTTCAAGAGGGAAAGCGGAAGCTGCCAGACTCTTAAAGGCTAGACCCAGAATTAGCACAGCATCACTACTGCCACATTTTTTTGGTCAAAGCAAGTCAAAAAGCCAACCCAGATTCAAGTGTAGGAGAAAGAGATTCAACCTAGTGATGGTCAATAGATGGGTTAAGCCGTCTGTATGTACTTGGAGAGAGGAAATGGATGGTGACCATCTTTGGAGACTATGAGAGTGGACAAGAAACACTGATCTTTGCCCCCATAGACCCGCAAAACCTTTGGGGTCCCCTCCTCTCCTTTTGGCCATCGCGTGTGCATAATATTGATAAGTTTGATAGGTAGACAGTTATTGAACTTTATATTCTTGAATCATGAGATTCCCTAAATCTAGAAAGCCATTGTGGGAAGCACCTTGAGCCCTGAGTCCGTATAGGCTGTGTGCATTTTCCTCCCTGGCTCTGCAGGCCCAGCTGTCTGGCTGAGCCCCTGTGCCGGTCCTGGGTACCGTCACACTCTGACAGGCAGCTGAGCTCATCTCAGAAGATGGGGCGGGTGGTATGACATTCTGCAGAACTTAGGGAATGTGATGGAGCTCTTTCCCCAGAAGAAGCCAAAGCTGCCCAGACTGGCCAAATGTGCAACCAGGCCTTGATCCTGCCCCATCATCCCAGAAGGAAAAGATGCAGAGGACTGGGCACTTAAATTACCTCCGGGCTTGAAAAACAAAAACTTTGGGGGGAAAATAATTTTAGATTTACAGAAGAGTTACAAAGATAGCGCAGAGAGTTCCCATACACCCTTCACCCAGCTTCCTCAACACCAACCCCTTACATAAGCATGGTACATTTATCAAAACTAAGAAATTAATATTGGTAAAATTCTATTAACTATCAATAATACAGACTTATTCAGATTGCCCCAGTTTTTCTGCTAATGTCCTTCTTCTGTTCCGGGAGGCTATCTGGGACCCCACATTAAGTTAGTCATCCTGTCCCCTTAGTCTCCTCCAGTCTAGGACAATTTCTCAGTCTTTCCTTGGTTTTCATGATCTTGACACTTTTAAAGAGTAGTCATCAGGTATTTCTGTAGAAAGTCCCTCAGTTTGGGGTTGACTAGTGTTTTCTTATAATTAAACTGAGGTTCTAGGGTTTGGGAAGAATATTACAGAGATAATGTGCCTTTCTCATTGCATCATGTTGGGGACACATGACATCAACCTATCTTGTTACTGGCGATGTTAACTTTGATGTTAATCTTAGTTAAGGTGGTACTTGTGAGGTTTCTTCACTGTAAAGTTACTACTTTTCCCTTTCCATTGTCTATTCCTCAGAGTGGAGCCCACACTCAAGGGGAGGAGAGTGGAGCTTCTGGAGGGAGGACCCTCTGAGCCTTTAAAAATATACAGCACACTAGGGCAGGGCTTCCAGGAGCAGGGAGGGCCCCAGACCCTGCCCACTGACTTGCTGGTGACCTTGGATGAGTCACTCAGTCTCTCAGAGCCGGGATTTCCCTCCCTCCTATGAAATCTAAGATGGCATCTCTGTCCCACAGCTGTCTCCCGGGGTCTCTGGAGGTTTCGGCTGGTAACACTTCGAGTTGCTAGAGCGTAGATCTGATGAGGGAAAAGGTCCTTGTTATAACAGCTGAGGTCTTGTTCCTGTTCTGTAAACATTTCCCAATCCTGATGTCCATCATCCCCGCAACAGGAGTGTCCCCTACGAGTGATGAGGCCATCACTATTTTTATAAAATGGTCTCATGTTATTCACATGCTAACAAGGGCTTGGTGTAGAAGAAAATACTGCAGGGAAATAATTTGTGTAAAGTGAATAATTCCCCTGAGTTAGCCTTTGTGTATAAAGTCATTTTTTTCACTATTTGGATTTGCTTAAACCAAGGGGCTCCAGGAATTCCTTCCAAAGAACATACCATCTTTGTGCAGATGCTTTTGAACAGACAGAATGTTTTCTACATTGATGGTGATGAATTACACTAGAATTATCCATTAGACTAATTATTTTACATCCTTAAAGATTGACTCTTTCTTGGTGGAGAATCCTGGACAAACTGTATTTCTGACACTTGATACTAGGGAGAGCTAAACACCAAGGAGATTGTTGTTTAGTGATTTTTAGCAAAATGTGGCTGGTGAGCTATGTTTCTCTGGGGTAGGTGTATCTGCTGGGATTGGATGTCTTCCTCCAGTTCTTTAGAAATCACACCACCCTGTCATGTGTGCACAACTCAAGGGCAGCATTCGCATGGGCTCTGATGTGGATGGTGCTCCCTGGAGGTCAGCAACATGGCAGCCCCATCTCCCACTCTGCGCCGAGCACTGATGAATTCACCCAATCACACCCCCATGGACCAGTCCTCTGATGAGCCTAGAGCAGGGCTGGTGTAGAGCAGGAATGCCTTTTGGCTAAGACTTCAGTGTTCTCTCCAAATTCAGCTCCACATCCAATCACTGAGGTTCTGTGACAAGATGAAAGAAGATGCTTATCCTGCATCTTTCCCTTCTGCCATGGCTGGACCACATAGCCCAAGTGATATGTGATAAGGTACATTACAAATCCTCTGATTGTCTTGAGAATGGAACGATTGCCCGGGTTGTGTTGGGGGAGAAGTGTTAAACTGTTTCTTTGTTAAACTTAAAGAGTTAAAATAGGGACTCCCCTGGCGGTCCAGTGGTTAAGACTCCACGCTTCCACTGCAGGGGTCACAGGTTCGATCCCTCGTCGGGGAACTAAGATCCCTCATGCCGCACGCAAAAAATTAAAAATAAAATAAAAGAGTGAGGCAGGTCTGCTTGACAGAAAAAAAAAGAGTTAAAATAGAAAAGAATTTTTAGCACTCTTTTGGCATTTCTTCATTTTATCTACAAAGAGCCTCAAAACTGGAAGTGATCCCGCCTATCTCTCATTCTTGGAAAGGCTCAGGCCAAGAAAAACCACCCTCACTGTTCCAGTCTTCTCGCTTGTCATAGACAACGTTGCTCCACTCTCTGTTCCTAAACCCCTCCAATCCTTCGCCTCTACCATGCCTCTCCCCGCAACCCTGATCTATGAGGCTCTCGCTCTTTCTTCTCTGTTTATCTAATTCAGTATTTTTCTTCAAGGTTCAGTTCAGCCATGTAGTCTTAAGGAGGTCCTTTCTAACTGTCTTAGACCCAAATACTCTAGGACTGTCTCTTTGAAGAGGAGGACATGTCACCTTATCCTGACACATGTCTTTTACCATGCTCTTTCTTCTTTGTTTTTGTTTTTTATTAATTTTTTAAATTGAAGTATAGTTGATTTATAATGTTATGTTAGTTTTAGGTGTACAGCAAAGTGATTCAGATATATATATATATATATACACACACACATATATATATATATACATATATATACATATATATATATATTCTTTTCCATCATAGATTATTACAAGGTATTGAATATAGTTCCCTGTGCTATATAGTAGGTCCTTGTTGATTATCTATTTTATATATAGTAGCGTGTATCTGTTAATCCCAAACTCCTAATTTATCCTTCCCCCCATTTCCCCCTTGGTAACCGTAAGTTTGTTTTCTATGTCTGTGAGTCTATTTCTGTTTTGTAAATAAGTTCATTTGTATCGTATTTTTAGATTCCATATATAAGTGATATCATATGATATTTGTCTTTCTCTGTCTGACTTACTTCACTTAGTATGATAATCTCTAGGTCCATCCATGTTGCTGCAAATGGCATTATTTCATTCTTTTTTATGGTTGAGTTGAGTGATATTCCATTGTATTTATATGTACCACATCTTCATCCATTCATCTGCCGATGGACACCCTTTCTTGTTAAATGGAGTGCAATGATGGCCATGCTTCGTTTCTACCAGTCTAGTATCTACTCCTCCTACTTCTGGCAAAGGATCTGATTTTCCTTTAGGGAACCATCGCTCTCTATTCTCTCCTGTACCTCCCAGCACCCAAGTCCAGAAGAGCATATGTGACCCAGACCAATCGGCATAGCATATTTCATTCCCCTGGTCAGATGTTTGATTCTGGAGCTGTCAGGGTCATCATATGGAAATAGTTCACCTGGGAGTGGAGCCCAGAGGAAAGCAGAGGAAAGGAAGAGTGATGGGGACTTCCCTGGTGGTGCAGTGGTTAAGAATCCGCCTGCCAATGCAGGGGACACGGGTTCGAGCCCTGGTCCGGGAAGATCCCACGTGCCATGGAGCAACTAAGCCCATGTGCCACAACTACTGAGCCTGCGCTCTAGAGCCCGCAAGCCACAACTACTGAGCCCACGTGCCACAACTACTGAAGCCTGCGCGCCTAGAGCCCATGCTCCTCAGCAAAGAGAAGCCACCTCAATGAGAAGCCCATGCACTGCAACGAAGAGTAGGCCCCGCTCACCATAACTAGAGAAAAGCCACCGTGCAGCAACGAAGACCCAACGCAGCCAAAAATAAATAAATAAAATAAATATATTTTTTAAAAAGAGTAAGAGTGACAGTCAGAGACAGAGCAGAAACAGAGATAATAGCAATGTTTGAGCCCTTGGATTCAGCTGTACTTGAAGTCAGAATTATTCTTTGGAATTTTCTGGTATTTAAGCCTATTTATTCCTTATTTGTTTTAGCCAGTTTGGTTTCTGCTATTTGCAATATAAATTTTTGGGGGGCAGGGGTCAGGTCTTATTTACCTTGACATTTTACTTATGGCAGTGCAGTGCTTTGCATATATAGTAAGGGCTTCATAAATGGGTATTGCTAATATAGGGGGAAATATGTTAAACCAGGCAATTCAAAGGGAGAAATTTTTATTTTATGAAAACCAAACAAGTCACAGTAGTTTTTCACCTCTCACCTGGCAATAGAGAGGGCAGAGAGGTAGACTATACTTTATTTCCCCACCCTCTACTCCTTCTCCTCTGAATTATGGCTTCTTAATTAAGACCATGGCCTCTGAGTTCAGGTGGCCCGGCTTCAAACCCACATTTTGCTGCTTACAAGTTTTGTGTCCTTAGGTATTTACTCTTTCTAATCCTCAGTTTCTACAAATGTAAAATATGGAAAAAATAATAGTTCCTATTTCTTGGGTTGTCATGATGATTAAATGAGGTATGCTTCGTATATGGAAAGGGCTGACTCAATGTTATTATTATAAATCTTAAAATGCCAACATTCTCCTCCCATCTGAGCCCTTTAGCCTTCTCCTAGGTGGGACTTTGGGGCCGGGACATGATGTGAAAAAAGGGGCAGCAACAGAGTGAGAGTTGGGAGAGAGTTGGCCAGAAGAAAACGAGGTGACATCCCAAGTAATAGATGAAGAGCTCGGGTTCCCATAACTGCGGCCAACCTCTACCGGGAATAAGGATGCCACACCCTCAGTCTTTACAGATTGTTTGTTCTCCTTTATGGCCAGGGCAGCGGCAGAAAGAATGTGAGCTCTGGACCAAGATTGAGAGTTCAAATTCCAGATCTGGTCCTTCACAGCACTCTGGCCCCTTCGAGCCTCAGTTTCCTCATGTATGAAATGAGGGTTATATTACCAACTTCAATAAGGAAATCACTTAGAATATTAGATACTCAGGTCATTATTTAACACGGATGTTTAGCGCCTGGTTGATGCTGCAGACCTTCTGACGCATGACAGGGTGAACAGTACACACATGCACTCATGGACTTTAGACTGATGAGGAAGAGAGTTATCAGTCAATGAATTTTAATAAAACATGACGAGTAATTTGATAGAGGAAGTACAAGGAGCTGAAGAACTTATAATGGGCAGTTCAACATAGGTTAGGCATTTAGGAGATGAGTACAAGAAGAGGAAGTGTTGGACTGATAAGGAGTAGAGAGTGAAATAGAGGAAAACAAGGAGAATCATGGAGTGTGGGGCATTATGACTATGTCTCCAACGTCCATTCTGCCCTTCAGCCTTGTGCTTTGGATGGGATCCCCCTCATTCTAGCTCCTGGGGTAATTTCAGCCCCTTGTCACAGTAATTGGCTTAGATAGCCCAGACTTAAGCCAAGTAGCACATGGCATTCCCCTGGCCACAGTAATTGGTTAAAAATAGTCCAATTAGAGCAAAGGTAAATTCTTTCTCCTTCTTAGAGATAACCTAAACAGCTTTATTTATTGTTGGAAGCCATCTTACAACCATCAGGGAAACCAGACTGAGGACAAAGCTAATCCATCAGAGAGGGCAAAGCTAAGAGGATTGCAGAGCCAGAGCCCTGATCAAACTGTACCTGAAGCCCACTTACCACTGGTGTTTTGAATGACACATGATTCCCCAAAACGTCTCCTTTGTAATTTAAGTCAGCTTGAGCTGAGATTTCTGTTATTTTCAATGGAATTATTCTAACCAATACCCAAGAAAAGAGTAGTTTGAAAAGTAGGGAACAAACATGACAGTGTCTGATGATACCAATATGTCAAGCAAGACAAAGACAAAAAGTGTCCATTAGATTTAACAACATGGAGATCATTTTGACCTAGGCGAGGTCAGTTTCATTTGTGGGGGGCAGGCAGGGTGGCAGGGAGAACCCTGTGAAGACTTCTTTTGGGCATTTGAGTGGACAGAGGACCCCCTGAAGCCATGAACCTTTGACTGAACTTTGAAGGACCTAGGCAATCCTAGTGTCTATCACCACAGAGAGATCAAATTTCTAAGATTTTAGACATTCTGTCCTATTGCCCCATTATCCATCAAAACATTCCCCACCCCCAATTTTTTAACTATTTGAGTTCTATGCTGTCCTGTAGCTTTAACTATAGAAAGAACAGGATTTAGAGTAAACTGTGTAAGAAGCTTCCATCACAGCTGACCAGTTGGATTAATGTTTGGCCTTCTCCCCCTAAGGTACTTTACTGTGTCATAACTCTTTTCAGGTGGGAGTCACACATCTCTTGGAAAATTAGATGAAAAACTATGAAGCCACTCCATAGGAGAGAAAATGCCCCCAACCCTGCATACATTTCTAGGGCTTTGTGATTCCTATGAAACTGGCTTTGCAGATTACTTGGGACACTGCCCAAACACTCCATCATTTACAAGCTCTAGTCAATCAGTATTTCCTTAACTGGGGTTGTGTTCCAATGAGTAGAGGATTTCAACCCATCAAACTAGTTTCCTCTTCCTGCCAATAGCTCCTGAAACCCCAGGAGCTTTCTTTTCTAGCCTTCAGGAACTGATCAGGGAAGGGCTTACAGCTTTCTCACCCTATCAAAACTCATTCACACCAGCCTTGCTTTCTCCCTGGTTCCCTTCCCAACCTCTCCTTCCCCAAGCACTAATCTCCAGCCATGACCTTTGTGAAAGGTTTGGATTTAGAAGGTGGATATAGTTATCATTCTCATTCACTCATGCCTTTATTCCGAGGATCCTACCTGCATGATGAGCCCTAGTTCTCAGCCCTCTGCCCTCGCAGTGCCTGGAAACCACACTCAGGGATCAGGTGATAGTGAAGACATCTGGGTCCTAGATGTGACCCACCACTAACACATTCCCTACCCATGGCCTCAATTTTTCTCATCGTGGTGACCTGTCAGCATAAAAGAATTCACTTGTCCCAAAGTGCTGGTTTCAGCCTGTCTCAGGGATTTACTGGTGAGGGCTGAAGGGATGTCTAATTTGAGGGCAGCTCTTGCTGTCTGGCCTGGAGCAAACTCTTCTGCCCTAATGGTGTGCACTTCCCACCTGCGCCAAAGAAAGGGGTCTAAAATGTTTTGTGTTGACCTCTGTTAGCACCTATAATCATGCCCTGGTTGTTTGCATGCCTGTCAGTCCTCCTGGCTCGATCCTTGAGGGTGCAGCCGTGAATAATTCACCCTCATGCCTGCAGAGTTCCGACAGATGATAGCATTAATAAGAGCGAATGTAGGCTGAGCTCTCCCTGCTCTGAGAATGGAGTTAAGCGCTGTGTTTATCTCCTTCACAAAACTACACAGAACCATTTATTACTAACCCCACTTATATATATTTTTAATTTTCATTTTGAAATAAATTCAGACTTACAGAAAATTTGCAAAATTAGTACAAAGAATCCCCATATATCCTTCACCCAGTTCCCCCAATGTTAACATCTTGCATAACCACAATAAAATAGCGAAAATCAGGAAATTAACACTGATACAATACCCTTAACAAATCCACAGACCTTATTCAAATTTCGCCAATTATACCATTACTGGACTTTTTCTGGTACTGAATCCAGGATCTCATGTTGCATTTGATTGTCATATCTCTGGTTTCCTTTCTTCTGAGACACAGCCTCATTTTTTCTTTGTCTTTTATGGCCTTAACACTTTTTCAAGAGTATTGGCCAGTTCATTATTTGTAGACTATCCCTCCATTTGGATTGATTTGCTTTTTCCTCAAGATTAGAACTAGGGGACTTCCCTGGTGGTGCAGTGATTAAGAATCAGCCTGCGCATGCAGGGGGCACGGGTCCGATCCCTGGTCCGGGAAGATCCCACATGCCACATAGCAACTAAGCCCTTGCGCCACAACTACTGAGCCCACGTGCCACAACTACTGAAGCCCACGTGCCTACAGCCCGTGCTCTGCAACAAGAGAAGCCACCGCAATGAGAAGCCCGCGCACTGCCACAAAGAGTAGCCCGCGCTCGCTGCAACTAGAGAAAGCCCGTGCGCAGTAACAAAGACCCAACGCAGCCAAAAATAGATAAATAAAATAAATAAATTTATTTTAAAAAATTAGAATTAGATGAGGTATTTGGGGCAAGAATACCACAAAAGCAATGCTATGCCCTTTTCAGTGCATCATAACAGGCAGTACATGATGTCAACATATCTCATTACGGGGAACGTCAGCTTTGGTCATTTGATGAGGCGGTGTTTGCCAGGTTTCTCTACACTAAAGCTACTGTTTTCCCCTTGTAATTAATAAATATCCTGTAGGGAAATACTTTGAGACTATATAAATATCCTGTTTCTCATCTTACTTTGGCCCACTAATTTTAGCGTCTCTTGATGATCCTTGCTTAAAAACAATCACTATTGTGATGTTTGCCAAATACTGATCCTCTATTTCCATATTTCCTTCTATACTGAGAATTGGAATTCTACCATAAAAGATTCTTCCTTTTCTCCTTTTCATTTACTTATTTAATTATTCATTTACACAGATGTGAACTCATAGAATACTAACCTCATTTTTCAGGTGAGAAAACTGAGACTGAGAGCTATTAGATAAGGGACAGAACCACAAAAGTAGGGTGAAGGAGAAGCAGGATTTAGTCTTGGGCTACCTGAGTCCTTAACTGATACATTCTTCCTCCTGACAAGGTGAGTCTCGTAACATAGCATAGTCACCTCTTTGCTTTGGTTACCAAGAAGTTCAAATTTAAAACCATTTTTAGTAATATTGCTGGTACTTACAGCTTGCAGACTTTGCCTCTGACATCTCCTTGTTATTGTATCCTCTTTCTCTCTCGCTCCCATGTCTTTATCTATGTTTTATTTTGATCACTTTTTTGGGTGGTGATTAGTTTGGTTTGGTAAATCACCTTACATCCCTCTTTGGGAGGAAATCAGTAATAAATAAACGCATCTCTGAGACTAGAACATAGTAGGTTTTTTAGTATTGTTTGAAGTAAATCAATTTGATTGCTGAAAGATTGTTTCCTGATAACAGTATCCACGGAGTGTCCTTGAGATTTGTCCAAGTGGACAAATTCACAAAACATGCAAAATACACACCTTCTCTCAATAAGTGAGGGTGTCCAGATAGGATGATTAGCGGACATAACTGTGACAGTCAGATTCAAGTGCCGAATGCCCAAAGTTAGTATATGAAGGAGCCATTTTTAATGACGTCCGATGCAGCTTTAAGATGGAACTCCAAATGGCTAATTCTAGGGCATTGCTTGAAGATTAAAGAGGCTGAGGGGGCAAGCGGTGAGCTGTCTGGGACTGCAAGTATTCAAGCCGAGGCTTCCAGAAGACAAAACACAAGGGTGATCACAGGACAGGCCACTGTTGCTTGGAAGATGCAGATGGTAGACCTCTATGCTTTGCCTCCCAGGATCCGTTTCCTCTCCTTGTGGAAAGCGTATCTGAAGTTCCTTTGGAAATGCATCTCTCCTCCACTTTCAGCTGTGTGGTTAAAGTAAGCTGAATTCACCCCCAGCTCAAGGGTTTAAGCCAGTGAGCCATAATGACTGGTTCAGGTGTGAGAGGTAACAAACTCAGAGCCGGACACATGACAGCCAATTCCTGGGGCCTTCTAAGAGAGAGAAGACCGTCTCCTCCATGCAACTCTATGGAAGAGATGCTCTCTCTTCCTCCAGTGGTGGAGTGAGAGGGTGTGAGGTCAGGAAACACAGCAGCCATCTTGCGATCGTGCAGTGGCGTTTGCTTGAGAAGAGGACTAAACCAGAGAACTGGAGCTGAGAAATGGAAATACAGTCTGAACTGTGTCTCTAGCTCTATCAGAAGGCAGATTATTTCCTGAGCCAGGGAACTGCCACTTTTTGAATTAAACAGTTTGGGTAAAGTTTTCTATCATTTGCAAGTGAAAGAATCATAAATGGTAAAACCAGATGGACTAAACATCTGACTTAGCGCCAGAATCATTGGGGGAGTTTATTAAACACACAGACGCCCAGAGATTCTGAGTGTTTAATAAACACCCCCAGTGATTCTTCCATGCACCCAAGCCTGAGAATCACAGATCCCTGCTCATACACACTGGGGCTGGCCATTAGGACATCCTCAGTGTGTCCCTCCTGTTTCCTCCCCTCCCACTTCTCCTCTGCCAGGTGAGGGACCCCCAGGGAGGACCCCTGGCCCCAGCACCCGAGCTTCAGTGCTTTCTATTTATATATGAAATTGCTTGTGTTCTCCTAGTTAGTGGCAGATCTGCCTGTTTGATGTTAATGAGTTTGTGAACCCAACAAAAACATAAAAGATGAGGCTCTTCCAAAGAGAGAAAATAGAAAATAAAGTGCCATCCAAAATAGGATGGGCTTGAATCTCACCAGCCCCTTTTTCTGTCTTCCTAACAGGGCCCCTTTCATCCAACTGAAGAAATCAAGATAAAATGCCATCCTGGTGAATATCCTGCAAAACCAAACCAATCTGATTTGTCTGGATAAAAACAATGAAAAATCTGGCTGATCAAAGTGGACACAGCTCCCCCTTAAACTCCTCCCACCCATTAGGTAGACAAGAAACACACATTTCTCACACATCAGTGATACTCCCATACTCATTTTCAAATGGTCCCTTGCATCCTGGTGCAAAAATTTGAGCTGTCTCTTAATAGCCCACTTTAGGACATGGATGTTCTGATCTGATATTATTAAATGGAAAGTGGCCGCTTTCTAATCAAGAGAGAGGCAGGGGCATTTGTAACAGCTAGAATCAAAGGCCTGGTTTCTTCTGTTCCTAATTATCAATAGTGTTTTATAACCTTATTAATATTGATACACAGTATACTGAAGATCTGTTAAGGCGTAATGTATGTGGAAGATAATTAACAAGATCCGAGTCAAATCTATCGCCTATTTGACAGCCAACGGTGTGTGGCTTATAAATTATACATATTCTAGGTATTGCTCAAAATGTTTAAAGTTTCAGTCTAACCCTTCCAATCCAGCGCTGGGGGAAGGCGTGAACCTAAAGGTACCGTCCCCAGCCTATTGGAGCCTCCTCGGCACACGTAGAACTCACTCTTACTTGAAAATCAAAGGGTTCCATTAACCACTGAGATCCACACACAGCATAAAAACACACCTTCTCCTTGTAAGGTGCAGGAAAACAAAAGGTGAAATCTTGTAAGAAAAGAGATGATTAATGAAAGGAAGGTAATTCGCCTTTTGATTTCTGAAAAAGGGTACCAGTTGGATGTTTCAAACGGCAAAGTTGATCTTTCCTGCGAGCGCTACTCTGGAACAGGGTGAGACATTTGGTTGCAGTAAATACAATGAATAGTCGCAACTAATGTGTATGTTTGGGTAGGTTTAGGAGCTTAAAATCTCTTTGTCAAGGAGAGTGCATGTGTGTGTCTGCGCGTGTGTGTAATGTACTCACATGTGTTGTGAGGGCAGTGGACATATTTTTTCTCTCACACAGCATACCTTTAGGGACAACCCTTCCCCCAAACTATAATAATCACATTCAGTCCACGAGATTCAGATGGGGCTGACCCTACCATAGCTCCAGGGGCAGGCACATGACCCAAATTGGCCAATCGGAACCCTTCTTGTGATTTATTTTTCGGAGCCATTGGGAAAGACAGCACAATTTCCCACTGGAGTTTTAAGCAGGAAAGGCACAAGCCTCTTACTGCTGGTGGTCACTCTGCCATGAAGTAGAAAAAGCCTATCTGAGGAGCAGTCCAGAGTACAGTACAATTAAGCCAGGAAGACAACTGGGTCCTGCTGACATCACTTGAACCCCTGGATCCAGCTGCACCTGAAGTTCACACTTGAGCTCCCAATTACCTGAGTCCATCATGAATTCTCTTTTCTGCTTAAGGCAACATGGATTGGGTTTCTATCACTTAACTAAAGAAATTCTAGCTAACGGGAGAGATTAAGGCAAGATGTTGGCCTCTCTTTTTTCCCTCTCCACAGTGCAGATGAGAAAGCCAGGCAAGACATTCAGGTTCAGGAGCCAGAAATAAGGATGAACTACCAAAAAATAGGGTGCAGCAGATTTATCAAGACAACGGGGCTGCGATGAGGAAACTTTGATCTGGTGCTGAACCCCACAGAATCTCCTAGTGTCCATCGCATTTAACCCGGCAGACTGTAGCCATTTACTGCGAATCTTGCAGACCCCATCAGAAAGAAGTCAGGGTCCCAGAAAGCCGCCCCAAAATCAGCATCCTGACCTGGGCTGGGGAAAGTCACAACTCCAAAGGGACAGCTCCATGAGCATAGACACTCCTTGAGACTTGTAATAGGTCATTGTGGGGACATTGAGTGATGTTGAGGTACCCCATGCATGGTGGTGTTGGGTTCATAGAGGATGACCATGATGATACAGTGAAGCCTCATCTTATTTGCTGACCAGGTTCTAAGACTAGTGTTAAGGTCAAAGTCACTGAAGGAGTAGAGTGAGACTGCTGCTAGCCTCTATCAGGCCTAGACACAAGTTAGAAAAAGACACCCACTTTGGATAGACAAATTAGAAAAAGGTGTCTCCTCTGAACAGAAGAATCTGCAGCAGAGCACAAAGCTTGGAACAAGAAGCTCAAGCAGGATTTTAGCCCTCAGTTGCCCCATTCTCTGACACCTTGTGCAGTGCACAAACTGAACAACAGTATATGGCATTCCCAAACAGAGACTCTCCTGTCAGCCTCCCCTAGTTGACTCTGATCCGTTGGCTGCCCTTCCTGCCCTCTGTCAAACACCCCAGGGCATGTGTGCCCATGGGCCTCTGAATGTTCAGGGTCAGTAGGCTCCCCTCTGGTGTGCCCATGCACTCCTGCTTCCCCGGCTGAGTTTAATGCTTACTGTGAGTCCACCAGGTTTGTACCCAAATGCCATTACGTTGCAATCATTCAACTTAATTAAAAAGTATGGTAACCAATGAAATACAAGTAAAGAAAGCATTGTGGTTTCTATGAAAACTAATGAATGTTTTGGAAAGATAAAGGCAAATTGCTAAAAAAAAAAAGTTCTTAAAATTAGGAAATCTTTAGAGGGCGATGGAAATGCATTGCTTTATACAGCTGTACAGAACTGTATGCAACTGTGGGACTTCCCTGTTGGTCCAGTGGTTAAGACTTCACCTTCCAATGCAGGGGGTGCGGCTTCAATCCCTGGTCGGGGAGCTAAGATCCCACATGCCACGAGGCCAAAAAACCAAAACATAAAACAGAAGCAATACTGTAACAAATTCAATAAAGACTTTAAAAATGGTCCACATCAAAAAAAAAATCTTAAAAAAAAAGAACCGTATGCAACTGTTAAAACCCATTGAATTATATACTGTACTAGATGCAGTTTATTATATGCAAATTATCCCTCCATAAAATTGATCAGAAAAATAATAAGTGCAAGTGAAACCAAAAAAAAAGATCCGGAGACATAAAACATAAAAATCCTCAGAGTCTTGCATTCTGATTGTTCTGCGAGTGACTTTCAGATCTCACTTCACTTTAAGAAAACCACAACTGGAAATTGTCAAAGATGTGCAGTTGGCTTAGCCACAAAAGAGAAGCTGGGACTGCAGAGCGCAGACCCAAACCCCAAGAAGAGCCCGCTTCTACAGCAAAAGGATGGCAAAGAAAATGCACACTTATCAAGTTTAATTTTTAAAAAGTGTCTAGTGTATAAAGAGTCCCCATTTTAGCTGACTTTTTTGGTGATTAACTGTCAACATCTCCCCAGATCCCATCACCCAGCAAGGCTTCCACAGAGGTCTTCATCACCCTGAGAATCCCTGAAATCATCCTGAAAGGGTGCAATAGTGCCGTATTTCAGTAAATCCAGTGCAATCTATTTTCCCTCCTTTCTTCCAGAGGGAACAGGCTGCCACGTCTTGAGGCTGCCAAGTTGAGCTTGCACGTAAGGGCTGTGTTGCACAAAATCCTGGTTCCCACCCTCCCTGCGGTGAGATGCTCACCGTATGGGCAGCCTCTGACCAAGGGAACATAGGCTTACCCAGGGAAACAAGATCAACTGCACCACGTAAGTTGCTCTGTGTGTGTGTGTGTTGCTGAGTCCTTATAATTTAAATATTTATATAATTGGAACCCACCACATACCCACTTATGTACAGCAGCTTGTTTCTTGTTATTTCCACCAACTCCTGCACAGTGTGGTGGAATGATGGGCCCTCCCACTTAGAATCACTGAGCATTAACAATGGGAGTGTTGGTCAATGAGATTATCGTTCCCAATTCTTCCCTCTCTCCTTCTCTCCCTTCTATAGAATTATAATCTCCCTCCCACAGCTTCATGGGGGCACACTACTTCTCTGCCCCTGAACACTGGGCTGAGCCATTGATTTGGCCAATGCAGACATGACATGAGTAGCATATAAATGTGCTTGTGCGTTTGGCTTGCCATCTTTTGTTTCTGCCATATGCCATGAAAAGAACATGCCCTAGGAAGTCACTGGTCCAAAGAGGATACAGGACACACAGGGCAAACCTAGACCTAACTCACTACCTGGAGCCAAACCCTATCAACCTACAGCCTAAAGCAGATCTGCCTTGGCCAACTCATATAACCATGAGCTAGAATTACATGTGTTTGTTGTTGTAAGCCTCTGAGACTTAAGAGCCGTTTGTTACACAGCACTGCTGAGTAAAAACCTTACTGATACAGCTTCTGGTTTTACAGATGAAATAAGTTACTAACGCTGTGATATCGGGCTAGACAGTTTTTGGCCTCAGATCTTTCATCTGTAAAATGTAAATACAATGCCTGTCTTACCCAGTTCTCAAGGATGTAATAAGGCTAAATAATAGCTGTGAAAAAGTTTGTCCAATGCTGCTGTGAACCCTAAACTGGTGATGGTTTCCCATCGCCCACAGAATTAAGCAGCATTGCACATCACGGTGCTAATCCCCGTGTCCATTCCTACCTGCCAGGACTGCTTCACTTCTCCCGATACCCACACACCATGTTGCCACCACTTGACTTGTTTGCTGCTCCCCAAACTGCCTCTGATCTTCCTTCCCTCTGTGCCTTCTCTCACTCTGGCCCCTTCCCTTGGAATGCCTTTTCCTGCCATTGTACCTTTTAGAAACCTTCATTGTAAAACTCAAATATCATGTCCTCCAAATGGTTCACCCAATCCCTTTAGCTAAAATTGTCATATTTCCCTCTGGACACAACATATTTTACTTGTATTTCAGGTATTGGGCCCAAGTCCATCACCCACACTGAGTGAAAATAAACTTTCTGAGCATAGGACCCTTTTTTGTGTATTTTCATCTCCCACGGACTCCAGTCTATGAAGTACTGTATATATGCTTGATGTTTATTGATAATAAAAGGAGGTACCTTACCCAGCTCCAGGAAGCAAAGTTACCCTCGCAGACTGGTGGTGTATTTCTGCCATGTTCCAGCGTACTCCACAGTCGATAAAGAATGGTTGTGACACGGCCATAAATAATGACCCAAATAGCTACCGTGCATGGAGCACTTACTGCCGGGGCAGGATCTGCACCAAGCACTCTGCACATGTTGTCTTATTAAAATCTCCCAACAGCCCTCCCTAACATTTGTCTCGTTTAACTATGAGATGTGGTAGAGATTGCTATGTGCTCTCCCTTTCCTCCTGGGTGCCCAGCTAGACCACATTTCCCAGATTCCCGGGCAATTAGTTGTAACCAAATGATTGGGTTCTGCCCAGTGGAATAAGAGAGAAGGTAGCATGTGCCCTTCCAGGGCAGGCCCATGAAAACCTCCCCTGCAATAGTCCCTCTTCTCTTCTGACAGTAGGTAGAGAGGATCCAGCCAATGACCTTGAAGCCTAGAGGATGGTGGAGCTACAAAATGAAAAGAGCTTGAGTGTATAAATCCTGCTCCAGGTAGAAGGCTACCTGATGAATACAGTTGTCCCTGGGTTTGGTTCCAGGACTCCCACGGATACCAAACTCCCTTATATAAAATGGTGTAGGGCTTCCCTGGTGGTGCAGTGGTTAAGAATCCGCCTGCCAATGGAGGGGACACGGGTTCAAGCCCTGGCCCGGGAAGATCCCACATGCCGTGGAGCAACTAAGCCCGTGCGCCACAACTACTGAAGCCTGCATGCCTAGAGCCCATGCACCACAACGAAGAGTAGCCCCTGCTTGCTGCAACTAGAGAAAAGCCCGCGCAGCAACAAAGACCCAACTCAGCCAAAAATAAGTAAATAAATTAAAAAAAAAAAAATGGTGTAGTATTGATATTTATATAACCTACGCGTATCCTCTTTAAATCATCTCTAGATTACCTATTACACCCAATACAATGTAAATGCTATGTAAATAGTTGCTGGTGCACAGCAAATTCAAGTTTTGCTTTTGGGTACTGTCTGGAATTTTTGAGGGGGGAATATTTTTGATCCACAGTTGGTTGAATCCGTAGATGTGGAACCCAGGGATACAGAGGGCCAATGATACTCCTGTATTGGATTGTAATGTGATTATGAAATACATTTCTATTCTGTTAAGCCATTGAGACTTTAGAGTTCCTACGTGCAGCTGTTACCTGAAAAAACTGAGGTGCAGATTAAATGATTTTAGGCAGGTTGCATAAAAGTTGGAGCTAGGATTTTAAGTCAAACCTGGCTATCTCCAAGTCCTATGATTCTAACTCCTATGCTATACGGCCTCTCGGCTAAGTAATAAAAATACAAACAAATGAAAACAAACCTCCTGCTGGTGCAAAATCAGGGTTTTCCAGACTGTGTGGCCCCCTCCCCTCTGGGATGCTGCTCCAGCAGACTTCCCCTGGGGTGGTTTGGTGAAATTAGGAGTTGTTGCCTACTGTGAGGAAAGGGGAAGCAAAGGGAAACGACAGGTATGCCAGGCACTTTGCATAAGTGTTATCTCATTTACTCTTCACAATAACCCCCTGGGGAGGTATTGTTACCCACGGGCTCAGAGAAGCTAAGCAGCTTGCTCAAGGTTCCACAGCTAATGGGCAGCAACCCTGGGTTCCAAACCCAAGGCCACCTGATTCCAAGTCTAGTACTTGTCTTTCCATGACCTCCCTAAGGCGATACCATTTCATGGTCTCTTTCATCCATTCCTCCATTCATTCATTCATCCATCCATCCAGTCAGTATTTGTTGGCTGCCTCCTATGGACCAGGCTCTCTGCTGGTCTCTAGGTAGGAGGGCCACGTCTAGGTGATCCAAGAAGGGCACCTAAAGGCTCTGAGTTTAAAGAAGCACTTACTCTCAGGTGCTCATCCTGCCTTCCCAAGATTCTGATATTTTAATTTAGATTTCCTCCTTAAACTTGGTGCCTTAGAGACCTGGTCTCCTTCACCCTAGTCCCAGCCCTGACAGACTAGTGAGCAAAACCAGACATGAACTCTGTCCTCAGAGAGCTTACAGCCGAGAGAAGACAGACAAGCTACCAACATCCCAGTTACTATTGCAAATCACCCCAACCATAGTCATACCGTAAAACCACGTCATTTTATTATGCTCATGGTCTGTGGTCAAGGATTCAGACAGGCACAGAGGGGGTGCTTTGTCTCTGTTCCACAATGTTTTGTTCCACAATGTTTGAAGATTCAGCTGGAAGATTTGCAATTTAGGAGTGGCTAGAACAGGTAGAGCCTGGAAGCATCCGGAGCTTGGTCACTCACAACTCTGGCATCTCGCTATGATGAGTTGAAGGTTAGGACAAGCTGCGACTGTGTGAATGAGAGCACAGCATGTGGCCTCCCTGTGAGGCCTGGGCTTCTGGCCAAAGCAGTCACTGATCTGCCCAGACCCACGAGGAAGGACAGAGCTCCATCTCTCAATGGAAGAAGTATCAAGGTACTGGTGGCCATTTTTATTTTAAACCATCACAATGACAAAAATGAATGACTAATTCTTCTATAGAGGAAAGGAGTATTATTCTATGAAAATGTGTAACAGAGGATTCTTGTGGGGGCACTGAACTGGTAACAGTAAACATACCTCACTCATTCATTCATTCATTCATTCAACCAACACCTTGAGTGCCTACAAGGCACCAGGCCCTTGTCTGGTCACAGGGAGGAAGAGTCTTCCTGGGAAAGGAATGCAAGTGAGCCCCTGCTTTGTGTGGCTTGTTAACCAGCCCTACAGGTGGTGCTGACCCATCCCACAGAATTGGTTCAAATGCACGTGTCCTGCGGCATCCTGAGCCCCTCACGTGTGCTTGCCCTGGGGAAAAAGTTGAGGATGACACAGAAGGTGTTGCCCTTGACCTTGGAGAACTTGTCATTTGTGCTGATACCAGGAGCAGCACCATTATTATTATTATCAGGAACCTACTGCCAGGGATTTCCTTAACACTCCCTGGCATTTGTAAAGGGATTATGGGTTCCAAAGCTCTTTCACACTCTTTACCTTACCTCAAACCTACAAGACAGGAGGGCAAGGACCCCCAATGCTCCCATTTCACAGATGAGAAAACTGAGCTCAGCAAGGTTAAACCTAGGGCGTGCCCCATATCAGACAGCTAACAATGGCAGCTCTGCAAGGCATGTGCTTGAAGGGTCCCTTTTCTTCCAAATCCATGTCTTTTCCCTGCCATCCCTCCATCCTTACTTGCCTTCAGGGCCAACCAGGTAGAAATAAATGAACAAAGTTATTGTGCACCTGGTGTCCTGTAAAGCTCTCCGCCTGTCCTAGCATGTGTTAGCTTTCCAACACTCTAGGACAGAGCTAGATCTAGTCTCGTCTCCACCTTGCAGATCGGGGAAACCAAGCTCAGGAAGGTAAAGTGACTTTCTCAAGGTCACTCCTCGAGTAAGGAAGCTGTGGAGAGGAAACTCAAGCCCCCATCAGTCTGCCTTGAAGCCAACTTGGACACCTCAGAGCTGGGAACGGCTGCACCTCCTCTACCCTCAGCTCCTGTGGTACACGGAGCCTTTGTCCCCAAAGTGCTGGACTGAGTTGGATGCTCGGTGACTCAGACTAAGGTGCTCTGCCCTTGCCTGTGACAGGGTGAATATTCACTGTCATTGCCAGCTGATGTTATCAATTATGCATGGCGGTGGGCTAAGCCCGGCACCCCGGGAATTGAGGAGAGAAGAGGCGATGGGAAAGGCAGCAGCAGGACAGGGGGCCACTCGCCTCTTGCTTAACTCTTTCCCTGCTGCCTCAGCCCTGGTGACAAGAGTTTGGACCTGGAGTTCTGTTCTGTGTGTCTGTCAGGGTTTGTGTTGGGCAAGCAACAGCTGGATTTCCACTCCACGGTGTCTCAACATGTTGGCCTGGCCAGCTAGCCTCGGCGGCATTTCCATTCATTTCAGGCCTCATTAGTGTCCGCGGCTCGGATTTACACAGATGTAAATCAGGTCATTAGCACCTCACGGTTTGGCAAGGAGGTGTGGCCAAAAGGGAATTTAGGGGCGGAATTTAAGGGGGTTGGGGGTAGGGAGCAAACTTCGAGCCCAACTTTAATGTTTAACCTCTCTGACAATGGGATTGCAAGCCTTCCCCACCAATATCCCAGGCAGTTTCTTGGGTGAAAGAGACAATAAATACAAGTAGATAACAGATGGGGCTGGGTGGGAGGAAACGGATTGCTAAATTATACATCAGATACAGGGGTAGCCAGCTTGGACCAATAGGAGGCAACTTCTCCAGAGAAAGGCTTTCAGGAGCCCTCCGTTCCCTCCCTGACCACAGTACACCCTTCCTTTGTCTGGAGAGAGAAGCCCCGGAATTCTCTTAACACAGTGTTAAATCGTAGTGAGGGGGGGGAATTGAAGGCAAGATAATTCCAGGAGGGGGGAAGGAAGAGAGAGAGAGAGGGATCCAAGATCCAATTCTGGTAAATTATTAACAACAAAAAAATGTCTCTTTCTCAAAAAAAAAAAAAAAAATGCCCAACAGAACTTTCAAGTTCTCTAATTTGGAAAGTCAAAAGTTTAACTGGGCGCCAGGGTGCTGATGCCAAGCCCGGGTTCTGGCCGAGTCATGCTGGCCATGCATGAGCTATCACCCCAGCCATCTCCTTCCTGGGAAGACAGTGGTTGGTGACAGTCGGTGGAGCTGCAGGCAGGACGGCGGGACTCCAGCACCTCTCATCTTGGGTGCTGATCCTACACAGGACTTCACAGAACCATCAAGTGTGTTCTCAGGCTGGGCTCCAGTCAAGACATGGGAAGAATCTGTTTTAGAGACAAAACTGGGTTTTCATTCTGGCTTGGTCATTCCCTGCTGTGTAACCTTGCGCAAGTCACTGAACCTCTCTGAGCCAGTTTATGTAGCTATAGAATGGAGTCAACAAACTGCTTTTGCAGAGTAAATGCCAGGATTGGAGACAGGTTATGTCAGGGGTGGGCAAACTACCACCTGTGGGCCAAATCTAGCTGCCACCTTTTTTTTTTAAATAAAGTTTTATTGGAAAACAACCATGTCCCTTTAAGTACTTATTGTCGATGGCTGCTTTTGTGCTACCACAGCAGAACTGAGAAGTTACAGCAGAGACTCTATGGCCCCCAAAGCCTAAAATATTTACTCTCTAGTCTTTTGCAGAAAATGTTGCCAAACTCTGGGATAGGTAAAGGACACACCTGGTGCTTCATAGAAGTTCAACATGTGGCAGAGGTGGTGGTGAATTTCATTAATGCCAGCGCAGGTCATTCAGGGCTTTGTCCTTCATTTTCGGAAGTGCGGAGCTTATTTCCCACTCAAAGCCCCTACCGTCCACTCATGCTCCGTGCGCTGGTAATGACACTGGGGACGGGGCCTTTCCTGATGCCCCTGAGCACACAGCAGGTGCTAATGACAGCACCTCTCAGCCCTGTGAGGACCAGGAGGACCTTTGGAGGCCACCAAGTCACTTGACAGATGGCCACCCTGGAACCCAGGAAGAAGAAATCCCAGAAGCAGGTGAGAAGTAGGTGAGAGCAGAGGAGGCCTGGAAGGCAGACCTGTGGACTCAGGATCTCCATCCTGAACGCTCCTTGGAGCTGGTGTCTGCCTGTGGATGAGGGACAGCGAGGGAAGAAGGAATGAGCCCCTCTTACAGACAATCACTGGAGCCCAGCAGGCAGGGCTGCCGGGCTGTGGCAGGACAGTGCAGAGCCCTCCCCCTGAAAGGAGCAGGACAAGTTCAGGGCCAGCGCCGTCCACTTCACTCCTGCCTTCTGGATCCCAGCCCCCAACGTGGGAGCTCAGCAAATCTTCATGCAGTCAACCAAAGCGAAGGGTTGAATTTGGCCGACTGAGAGAGCCGCTCTTGGGGAACGTTGCTTGGTTGGTAAGACTTCCTTTCCTTTGCACAATTTGCCCTTCTCACCACGGGCAACTAAGCGAATTCTCCCGGCGCCTCTGCCGGTCAACGTTGTCTCTGTTTTACACTCAAGGAAGCTGAGGCTCGTGCAGCTGAGAAAATCTCTGCCCTCCAGAAGCAGGCAGCGGGACTGGGCGGAAACCCTCAAAGGGCCGTCGGCCGCCTTTCTTCCTCGCAGCTCTCTGTACATGACGTCTGTGCACTGGCCTGGGTTGCGTGAATCACTCTCCCTGAGCAGCAACAGGAACTTGAAAAGTAGCCTCTCCGGCCCTGCCCACAAATACCTCCAGCCGGCTCCCCAGGCCTGTTTGGCCTCCCGCTGGCCTTTCCCTACAGGCCCTGCCTGGAAGAACTGCAAAGCACAGCTGATAGCCCAGGGAGAGCCTCCTGCCAGAAGCACTGCACATGGTGTTTACACACCAGCTTCGAGTTTGCAAGGTGCATACGCCTGCCCGGTTACACCAGCCGCGAGGGCCGAGTCCATGGACCCTACACACTGGCCTTGGCACCATGCATCCAGCACCTACCGTGGTTTAAGCGTTCTGTCAAGGACTTACACGCCTGAGTACAGCAGTTCTCAAAGTCCCCGGACCCTTTCAGGGTGTCTGTCTGTGAGGTCAAAACTATTTCACAGTACGTTCGTAAAATACTAAGGCATTATTGGCTTTTTTCACTCTCATTCTCTCTAAAGTATACAATAGAATTTTCCAGAAGCTCCATGATGGGTGACGGTGTCATCACTCTGGTGGCCAATGGAATGTGTGTTCTAGAATTTTCTAAAGTGAGGCCATTGGAGTGCTCAATAATTTTTTTTAATCTTTAAAATTTAAAAAAAACGTTATTTTTTAATTTTTATTTTATTTTTTAATTGAAGTATAGTTGATTTACAATGTCATGTAATGTCAGGTATACAGCAAAGTGATTCAGATATATATATATATATATATATATATATATATATATATATATATATATATATATATACACATCTCCTTTTTCAGATTCTTTTCCCTTGTAGGTTATTACAAAATAATGAGTATTGTTCCCTGTGCTATACAGTAGGTCCTTGTTGGTTATCTAAATAATTTTTTAGGAGTGTAAAGCGGTCCCGAGATCACAAGTTTTGAGACCTGCTGCACTAGTATCATCTTTGTTTTTATTCCTCACGACAACCCTATGAGGTATGTACTATCATCTCTAGTTTACAGATGAGGAAATAGACTCGAGGTAAAGCAATTCACCCAAGTTCACATAGTTAGGAAGCAGTCGAGCTGGGATTGCAGTCTGGTTCTGTCTAGGGCCAACGATAAGGTCTTCAGGTCCGTGTAGAAAGGCCTCCATCCAGCTCTCCTGAGAGGATCGCTTTGGAGGTAGTGATCAGGACCTGGCGGTGCCCAAAATGGTTTACTTGACAGGTTCCTTCTCTTCTGAGAGCTCAGGAAATGCCAGACTCTTTGGGCCTATTTTGTGCTCATTCAAACAAGACAAGGGGAGTGATCCCTAGGGTCATCTCTGAGGTCCTCTCCAGATGGGTCCCCCAGACCAGAGCTCAAAGTGCCAACCTGTGAGGACAGGTGAGGGCAGATGACAGCTAGGCCACCTAGGATGGGCCAAGGATGTCACAGGATCCACCACTGCTGCCCTTAGCCTTCCCTCAGATTTCAGCTTTCCTGTTTTTTATTTGGACACAGAGTCTAGTCAGATTTCATCCAGTGGTTTTGCCAACAAGAGATTACTTCTTTTTTTAAATTTATTTATTTATTTATTTATTTTGGCTCTGTTGGGTCTTTGTTTCTGTGCAAGGGCTTTCTCTAGTTGCGTCAAGTGGGGGCCACTCTTCATCGCGGTGCGCGGGCCTCTCACTGTCGCGGCCTCTCTTGTTGCGGAGCACAGGCTCCAGACGCACAGGCTCAGTAGTTGTGGCTCACGGGCTTAGTTGCTCCGCAGCATGTGGGATCTTCCCAGACCAGGGCTCGAACCTGTGTCCCCTGCATTAGCAGGCAGATTCTCAACCACTGAGCCACCAAGGAAGCCCAAGAGACTGAATTTTTAAAAGGAAACAAATTAGGCCAGAAAGAAGGTGCTCTGAACAGCTAAGTTATATCTGCAAACACCTAGTCTCTGTAGACCTTTCCTTTCTCACTGGGTTGTTAAGTGACTCACGGGAAATGATACACACAGAAGAAACCCCATTGCCATCTATACAAGCTGTTCTGATCATCAGAGAAACATCTGGAGAGTGTGAGTCTGTTGTCTAGTGTCTCTCCAAGAGGTAATTTTCCCATACACAGGACATGCCTGATAATCAACTGGAAACCAAGATGACCTGTAATCAAGTTTTATCTCCCCTGCTTGGACTAGACGGAGCTTGACAGCATGGCCGTGTCTGCTGCTTCTTGGCACTCCTCGGAGTACAGCTGAACAGAGGAGGAAGGAACAGTGCTTGGGGGACCTGCGGTGAGGACACCCGCAAAAGCTGTGCCCAGGGGTGAGGACAGAGAAAGTTCTGTCTTCTCTGATCCACTGTGGGGAAGCTGTGGGATTTGTCAGCTATTTGAATGATTAAATGGAATGTCCCTGATGGATGAGAAAGAATGCCTAAGGCTAGCACATGGCTTTGCTTGGGGTCGGCAAAGAAAGGCTGGTCTAAAGAGCGAAGCAAGAATGACTTGTTTCACAGAATGCGGATTTCTCCTTGGGCCACTGGCCGAGCACCATCTTTAAGGTCGCCCAGTCAACGGGGTGCCACCCCCCGACCCCCTCCCAGAGCCCCAGCACTGAGTCCTTCCACACACACCCCCTTTACCCTTTTTTCTTCCATGAGAGTCCTGGGCCGTGGCATCTACATCTGTAACCACACACTCTGCAGTTTAATTATAGGAAAGTACTTATGTCTTTTTCTCTAATGATTTAATAGTCTGTCTTCCCCACCAAACTGTAAAGCCCTCCAGGGCATGGAATACTGTCAACTGCATCTGTTTCTCCTGAGCTTCTTGGTGCCCCGGGAGTGCTCAGGACATCCTAAGAGCTACCGCTGAGTGCAGGCCTGCTAGGGATGACACCGCACTTTGCTCTTTGGCGGCAGCCTCTCCAGGGGACACAGGAGGCAGCCGACCTGAAGTTGCTGGCTGGTTCCTACAACGACCCAGTGAGGCAGGAGGTGGAAGCAGGTCCTTTTTTTTTTTTTTTTTTTTTTAATTTATTTTTTGGCTGCGTTGGGTCTTCGTTTCTGTGCGAGGGCTTTCTCTAGTTGCGGCAAGTGGGGACCCCTCTTCTCCTTTTTACAGCTAAGGAAACTGAGGCGTAGGGAGGTTAACACACCTGCCCCAAAGCATAAAGTCAGCGGCAAAGCCAGAGTTCAAACTTTGGTCTGTCTGACAATCCCATGCTCTTAACTACCGTGATATATAGCAAAACTGAAGTAAAGCTGTGAGTTTCCTAAGTGGTCCTATGGCATCATCCCAACTTAGTGAGTTAAGAAACCGAGGCAGTAGGTGGTGAAGGTGACCTGCCCGTGTGTTGGCAGGCAGCCTGCACCCACCAGGAGGTCTTGGGGGTCAGTGTGAACTGTGAAGAGCTGCAGGGTCCAGGAGGGGAGGTCCAAAAGGGGCTGGCGTCTCAGGCGCGTGGCCCTCGGGTGCTCCCGGCATCCCTAGTGCGGCTCTGCCGGCCTGCTTTGTCCCCTCTGTTAGCTTGGCTCTTTCGCCCCGTGTGACACGGTGCCAGCCTCTGCTTCTGATCTTTCTTCCTTTCTTCCTTCCCTCTTGCTCATCTTCACAGAGAGCCCAGGGTGGTTTTAAGCTTTTGTTTTTTCTCTTTCTCTCCTGCACCACGTCACTGTGGCCAATGCTCCTGGTACGTGCAGTCAGAGAGCACCCCGTGTGCTCCAAGGCCTGGGAGCATGCTGTCCTCCTGGGCCACCGACATGATGGCAGCACTGGCCTCCGAAGGGTTAAGGGGAGCTGGTGGGGATACTGGATGGGCCTGGCCCAGTCCCTTGGGGCAGCCCCGGAGGCTCTGGGGACAGACAGGACACCAGGGTCACAACGCAGCAGGGGCCAGAACTGACATGAAGGCCAACGGGCTCTGCATCAGAGCCCCATTTCTCCCTCAGCCTGTCTGCTCTCTGCTTTTCCCTGGACTTCGGAAACAGCCGTCGAGGTCCACGGCCAGTCCTGGTGCCTTAGAGCATCTAACTCGACTCTCCTTCCATCTCCCCCTCCTCAGCCCCTCCAAGCCTTCAGTCAGAACTCAGTTCCCAACCGGAACACCTTTCATGTCTTGATATCCTTTCCAGGCCCGGCCCTGTGCTAAGCACTTCCTGTGTAGGGCTGCCAGATAAAATCCAGGACACTCAGTTAAATTCAAATTTCAGATAAATAATGAGTCATTTTTCAGTATAAGTGTGTCCCAAATATTTCTTGGGACATACTTACACATTTTTTAAAAACCCACTCATTGTTTATCTAAAATTCAAAGTTAACTGGTATACTGATTATTTTTTTTTTGTGCTAAATCCAGCAATCTTAGGTCTTATTTCATCCTCACAATAACTGTAGCCAATAGTTACTATTAATATTATAGAAGTAGAAGCTTAGTACAGAGCTTACAAACAGCAGACTCAGGATTTGAACCCAGGGTTGGTGTGGGATAGGGGACTCTGGGTCCAAAGCCCAAGCTACACCCACTGTGCTGGACAAGGCAGTGTGTCCTGATTAAGCCTGAACTCTCTGAGGCTAGCCTGAAGTAACTGAACCTCTCTCTGCCTCAGTTCCCTCATCTGTAAGTAGTGACCATAGCAGTGTCTGCCTCAGAGAGGTGAGAATTGGAGGATTTCACACACTAAGTCAAGGACTTAGATCTGTGGCCAGTCCATGGTAATCGCTCTGTAGGTGTTAATTAAAATTGCCTCTTTAAACCAAGATAATGATGACTCATCCATTGATCCTTTTTCGAAATCTTCACAGCATCCCAGGGAGGTAGACTAGGCAGGCGTTGCCCTCAGATTCCTTATGCCTGAGGCACAGAGAAGTCGGGTTAGGTCCACAGACGTTCGGGATGAGTGCTAGGATCAGAACCCCAGTATACTATCTCCTGGTCCAGTACTCACTTCCCTGTAAAACCACGAGCCAGTATCTTTGTGAGGCCAGAGAAGAAGGTACAAAAAAATTAAAACCATTGTAGGGGTCCCCTGCCCTCAGTGAGGAGAAACAGGTTTGGATATTTCTTTTTTTTTTTTTAGGTTTGGATATTTCTGTCTCACATTTCCCTCTTGGAGATAGGCAGTGTGTGCTTGTGCCTACGGAGCTAAAATTCAAAACATGAAGCCACCTATTGGGTTCAGACACAACCCATCAGAATGGACACTGACCCAGTGCCAGATCAAGGTTCTGAAGACCCCCTTCCCATAAGCTAGGCATGAACCCTGTAATGATGAGATATTCAGGAGGTCTAGGGGAGTGGGGTCCCGGGTGAAGGGCAGGGGCAGCAGGGGACCTTCAGGGAGCTCAGGGAAGGAGCTCTTTGCCACCCAGGACAGATGTATTTCAACAATTTAACAGTCAGCACAGCCATATCCATATGTGTTGGTGAACCTCAGACCCATGCATCAGGGTGTCCACCTAACAATCTGTCTCCACCCAGTAAAAAAAGAAACACTGAGGGATGGTGTGTTTGAGCCACTTTTGGTTGAGTCCCCTGTAAACTGTGGAACAGTATGGGAATCACAACTGCTGCAGTTAAACAGTCCGGTATGCAGGCACCAGTTCCTGCCAATCATAAGAAGTCTTTGCCATAAAAGTCTCATAAAACATGGTTGGCTCACGTTATTGTCAATAATTGTGCTACGCTGCCTCAAACAGAAAGAATAATTGTGAAAGGCTTTTAGAAAGAGCCCTAGACTGGTCATCAGGGGGCTTAGATGCTAGTCCAGTTCTGTCCCTGACTGTGAGAGCTTGGGCGAGCCCTTCCTTGATGTGGGGTTTGTAGAATGAAAGAACTGGGTGGTATATTAGCCATGGCTCTTTTGGTTGCAAATGAAAACAACCAACTCAAACAGGCTTAAGCTAAAACCTGGATCTACTGGCTCACATAACTGACAAGTTCAGAGATTATGTTGGCTTCAGGTACTGCTGGATCCAGGGCCTCAAACAAAGCTCCTGTGATTTTGTTTTTTCCTTACACTTTCATACTCAGGCATGCTCACTCTATGTGGTAACTCCAGGAGCTCCAGACTGACATTATCCTTACAGCCAAAAATTCCAACAGAAATAGGACTTCTCTATCCCAATAGTTAAAAAAAATATATTTTCATTGAACTGGTGTGAGTCACCTGTGCATCCTAAATGAATTGGAGGGCCAGAATATATCCATTGGCCAGGCCTGGGTTATATGTGCAGCCCTTGGAGTCAAGGGGTAGGTTGACCCCATCCAAAGGTCTGAGGGTGCCAGAGTGTTGATTTCCCAAAGAAAAGTCAGGGTGCTGTAAGCAAAAGAAGGGAGCAGGGATCCTGGGAAGGCATGAATAGCAGGTGTCCACTACAGATGGCTCTCAGGTGACTTCCAGTTCTAAAAGTCTATGATTTCAGGAATAAAGTTTTCTGTTTCCATCCTTCAGTAGCTTACAAAGAAGAGTACACAGAGGAGAAGGTAGTGTTCTTTTTTGGCCCCTTTCTGCTTTTCTTTTTTTTTATAAATTTATTTATTTATTTTTGGCTGAGTTGGGTCTTTGTTGCTGCACAATGGCTTTCTCTAGTTGCGGCGAGCGAGGGCTACTCTTCGTTGCGGTGCATGGGCTTCTCATTGCAGTGGCTTCTCTCATTGCGGAGCATGGGCTCTAGGCAAGTGGGCTTCAGCAGCTGTGGCACGCGGGCTCAGTAGTTGTGGTTTGCGGGCTCTAGAGCACAGGCTCAGTGGTTGTGGTGCATGGGCTTAGTTGCTCCGCGGCATGTGGGATCTCCCCAGACCAGGGCTCGAACCCGTGTCACCTGCATTGGCAGGTGGATTCTTAACAACTGCACCACTGCACCACCAGGGAAGCCCCCTTTCTGCTTCTTATTCCCCCCATTTTATCACTGTCATGTGTCCCCTTGGGAAGAGAGCAAAGCAAAGAGTTGACTTTGTAAAAAGTCAAAAAGCCACGCTTCCGGGGGATTTATGGAAGACATTCTGGGTCATCCTTCGCAAAGAGTGGGTCTCCCTGAAAGCAACTCCCATGCTGAGCATTATAAACAGGAGGGGTGCCCAACGTCAGGGTCCACTGCCATCTGAGAAGCCACAGTTTTACTCAGAGAGCGACATTCTGCTCTTCTCCTTCCCCACAGCATTTACCCTGAAGAGCCCTCTGGTCCTTAAATTAAGCTCCAGGCTGATTTGTGCCCTGTAATGGGGATAGGCATCGTCTGGCTATAACCAGATCCAAACACCAAATGGTGAACTTGTTTGAGAAAGTGCAGTTTTCTGAGCTACAGTAGAAGGGAAAATGTTAATAAAGGGCAGATATCTGAACGGAGGTTAAATACTTTCATCCTTCTCAACTAACCCAGAAACTTTCCTGAATTCTCATTAAAAAAAAAAAAAAAAGCTCTCTGTAATCTGACGTTTTACCTCATTAAATGCTGCAATTTGAGAATCAAGAAAAGGACTGAGTTGAAAAGCGGCACCTGGTTGAGGCCACTGAGCTATTACTCGGTGTCAGCCGTGCCTGGATCCCCGGCAGTGGAGGGCTCAGTAGAGGGACAGGGAACTAACTGGACAGGGTTCGAGATGTCCTGTGGACGCCAAGAGACCTTTTCCTCTAGACTCAGCTCCAATCTACAAAGCCCATTCTGGTCCCTTCCTCCACAACCTCCCACAGCCGCATTGCTACCTCCTGTCTCTGCTTTTGGGGGACGTGCCGCCACGTTGATTTTTGAATCCCGGTTAAAAGATTGAGAAATCCAGGAGCAGCTAGCTTCTCTTCTTTGGAAGCATTTCGTTTCCTTTCTTTCTGTCCCTGACTCATTTTCTCTTCCCCTCCAGTATTTCTACTATTTTCTTCTATATTCCATTTTCTGTCCTTCTTCAGTGGCAGTACTGAAACTTCTCATATTTTTATATATATATATATTTTTTTATAAGCAGATATTCATTTTTAATTATTATTTATTTATTTATTTATTTTTGGCTGTGTTGGGTCTTCGTTTCTGTGCGAGGGCTTTCTCTAGTTGCGGCAAGCGGGGGCCACTCTTCATCGCGGTGCGCGGGCCTCTCACTATCGCGGCCTCTCTTTGTTGCGGAGCACAGGCTCCAGACGCGCAGGCTCAGTAGTTGTGGCTCACGGGCCGAGTTGCTCCGCGGCATGTGGGATCTTCCCAGACCAGGGCTCGAACCCGTGTCCCCTGCATTAGCAGGCAGATTCTCAACCACTGCACCACCAGGGAAGCCCAGTACTGAAACTTCTAATAAGAAACTATAGGAACAATTTGAAAAATGGATAACGTGAGGTACCAAAGACCATTGAATTGTACACTTGAAATGAGTGTATTGTACGGCATGGAAGTTATATCTCAACAAAGTTGTTTTTAAAAAAGGGGAAAAAAAGAAAAAGTAAATGGATGGACCTAGAGATTACCATACTAAGCGAAGTCTGTCAGAAAAAGACAGACAAATACAATATGATATCACTTATATATGGAATCTAAAATATGATACAAATCAACATATCTGTGAAACAAAACAGACTCACAGTTACAGAGAACAGACTTGTGGTTGCCAAGGGGGAGGGGGAGTAGAGGAGGGAAGGAATGGGAGTTTGGGATTAGCAGAGGCAAACGATTATATATAGGATGGATAAACAACGAGGTCCTACTGT
Source organism: Balaenoptera acutorostrata (assembly GCF_949987535.1). Classification (NCBI taxonomy): domain Eukaryota; kingdom Metazoa; phylum Chordata; class Mammalia; order Artiodactyla; family Balaenopteridae; genus Balaenoptera; species Balaenoptera acutorostrata. Next base: position 17,631,337 of record NC_080079.1, on the reverse strand, counting down.
ATAGCACAGGGAACTATAGTCAGTACTCTGTGACAAACCATAATGGAAAAGAATATGAAAAACAGTATAAATATGTATAACTGAGTCACTTTGCTATACAGAAGAAATTAACACAACATTGTAAATCAATCATTCTTCAATAAAAGTTAAAAAGAGAAGGTAAGAACTACAGTCTGGTCGAATAGGAGATCGAAGCTGCATTTACATACTAACAACCCACATCCCCAAATGGAGATTGGGTTGTACGCTCACTCAGCTTGGAACGACAGCTGTTCTTCCTCCCTCCCAAAGGCCAATATGGCAGCTGAGTTTGAGGTTATGGCCAAAACTGGGGAATCTGTGTACAGGTTATACCTATGTGGGCGGCAATCTTTCCACTGCCACGTAAAGTCCTATCTCCTAAGCCTGTGGAATCTCAGACAGAGGTTAAATGCAAGTAACAAAGGTTTCCCTTTCTCAGAACTAACTAGTTAAAAGGTCTATGACATATTTGTCAAGGAAACTTTGCTTTTATCTATCTTCTTTTCCTCATTGACATTACTTCCTCTTCCTTTCCATTTCTCAGAGGTGGCTCAGGGATTTGGCAACCTCAACACAGCAAATTACAGGGAAGTTGTACAGAGTCTCTTGTTTGGCTGCGGTGGCCACACTCAGAGAGAAGTCTTGGGGCGCCCCTATGCTACTCCAACCTTCCACACACCACCTGCCCCAACTCACACACTCCCAGCTCTATAGGAAATTCACTACTTTATGGCCTCGCGTAAACATGCCATTCTGAATAAACACAAAAGTGATCAAATGCTCTTGAGTTGTTGGTCTTAAATATCAGTCATGCTTCATCGCAGGCATACAGGACCTGTTCCTTGCCTGATATCGTTGTATAGAAAGTGAGGGCCTTAGGGGCATCTTTATGAGGTGATAATGAGGAAAAAATTGTTCTGGTTTGAGGGGGCCTGGTATTCACTGTAATGTTCAAAGTAGGTTTAATCTCATATCGGACTCCTTGCTATACAGTATTAAGAAAGAAGAGGCGGGAGAGAAACAAAGATGGTATTGTGGTAGGGGTGTGTGTGCGTGTGTGCGCGTGCGCAGTGTTTTGAATTTTGTTTCTTAGTCTACCTTATTTCTCTTGAAGACCTGCCCGTAATATCACGAGGCTTTTCTTCTTACACAGATTACCCAAGTCCTAGAGCAAGGAGCTACCTTCTCCAATATCCAGAGCTCTTCATGTTCCCTTCCTCTGCACTGATGCTGCCTTCCTGGCTGTATTATGCTGTTATTGTTTTTGCTTTTCTTTCTAAGATGCCCTTTGTTACCCTTGAAGACCTGCCATTATTTCAAAACCTTTTCTCTTTATGTGATCCATTATGGAGCAATAGGGCAAGGGCGCTTCCTACTTTGCCATACAGATGGTCTTTATTCTCCCTTCCTTCTTCTTTCTTTCCAGACACTTGGAATAACCAGGTAGTTGAAAAAGTTCTTTGAAATGGGAAGTGACAAACTCTGTCCTTTCCTGAGTGATTTAACCTCTTTGGTGGAAAAAAAGATTACCTCGAAACCAAGGTGGCATTGTTGTTACTACTGAATAAGAACAGTATTTGAGTTCATTCATTCATTCAGCCATTCATTCATTTGTAACCTAAATGTTCCCTTGGGAACATGAAAGGTCTTATTTATATTTATGCCAAAAACTGTTTGCTCTGAGTCTTCACCCATTTTACTAACAGGATTCCAGAGACTTTTTAAAAAGTGATTCTCCTATTCAAAGAATTCCGAGGTTTTCTTAGTCGTGGCCATGAATCAGTACTTATTTTTGCTCCCTTGCTGCCATTGCCAATTAATTCAGTCCAAAATCAATCATACATCCATTCGTCTGCACATCCACCCATCCATCCTTCCATTCATCCATTCATCTGTCCATTCATTCATTCATTCAATAAATATTTATTAAGCACTTAGTATGAGCTAGGTATTCAGCTAGGTGATGACCTAGGGATACAGTGGTAAGTGTAGACATCTGCCCTCTGGGAGGATACAGTCTTGTGAGGAATATAGACAAAGAAATAGACAATTACTATACAGCATCAGGTCCAGTGCAGAGCTCACTGGGAGCACAAAAAGGGGGGATGCTGGCCAGAGGGAGTCAGAGAAAGTGCCCCTAAGGAAATGCTGTCTAAGCCGAGACCCACAGGATAAGAAGAAGGAGGGGGGCTTCCCTGGTGGTGCAGTGGTTGAGAGTCTGCCTGCCAATGCGGGGGACACGGGTTCGAGCCCTGGTCTGGGAAGATCCCACATGCTGCGGAGCAACTAGACCCGTGAGCCACAACTACTGAGCCTGCGCGTCTGGAGCCTGTGCTCCGCAACAAGAGAGGCCGCGATAGTGAGAGGCCCGCGCACCGCGATGAAGAGTGGCCCCCGCTTGCAGCAACTGGAGAAAGCCCTCGCACAGAAACGAAGACCCAACACGGCTAAAAATAATAAATAAATAAAAATTAAGGGCTTCCCTGGTGGCGCAGTGGTTGAGAATCTGCCTGCTAATGCAGGAGACACGGGTTCGAGCCCTGGTCTGGGAAGATCCCACATGCCACGGAGCAGCTGGGCCCGTGAGCCACAGCTGCTGAGCCTGCGCGTCTGGAGCCTGTGCCCCGCAACGGGAGGGGCCGCGATAGTGAGAGGCCCGCGCACCGCGATGAAGAGCGGTCCCCGCACCGCGATGAAGAGTGGCCCCCACTTGCCGCAACTAGAGAAAGCCCTCGCACGAACCGAAGACCCAGCACAGCCAAAAAAATAAATAAATAAATAAATAAATAAAATTAAAAAAAAAAAAAAAAAAAAAAAGATCCTTCTCTTTAAAAAAAATAAAAAAATAAAAAAATAAAAATTAAAAAAAAAAAGAAGAAGAAGAAGGAAGGGCAGTGGGACATTTTTAGAAAAAAAGAAAACAAGTGTAACTGCTACTCTACTGGGCAAAGGAGTTCATCTTGCTGAACCCTGAGCCTCTTAAGTTATGATGGGTTTTCACATAGAAAGAACATGGATTTGGAGACAGACTTCAGTGTCTCAGGACAATTTGTTTAAACTTTTCTTGGCCTGGGTTGCCTCATTTGTAATAAGAGCTACATAATAATTCCTAGCCTCCAGTATTGCTGGGAAGATTAGATATGTTATAGGCAAAACCCCCAGCACAGGACAGGCCTTCACAAATGGTAGATTTTATTACTATAAAAAGCACAAAAACATATCAATGTTCTTAAGGGTGGAGGTGGCGGTGGCGGTGAACCTTCCCTGGAAGCTTTAAAAAAAAATGTAAGGACAAGTAAACAAACACACCCAGGCTTCATCCCAGGAGATTCTGAGTCACTAGGTCTGGGGTGGGTCTCTAGCATCTGGGTTTTTCTAAAAGCTCTATAGGTGATTCTGATATCGGTCATGGTTGTGAACTGCTACCTATTTTCATGTGTGTAGCTGCCACGTTAAGGACATGAAAACCACTACTGAGAACTTAGTAACCATGAATTAAAGTAACTATTTAAAAAAAATTTTCTTTTTAAATGCTATTCTTGTCTGCTTACATTCTTTTTATTTATGTATGTATGTATGGCTTTGTTGGGTCTTCGTTTCTGTGCGAGGGCTTTCTCTAGTTGTGGCAAGCGGGGGCCAATCTTCATCGCGGTGCGGGGGCCACTCTTCATCGCGGTGTGCGGGCCTCTCACTATCGCGGCCTCTCCTGTTGCGGAGCACAGGCTCCAGACGCGCAGGCTCAGTAGTTGTGGCTCACGGGTCTAGTTGCTCCGCAGCATGTGGGATCTTCCCAGACCAGGGCTCGAACCCGCGTCCCCTGCATTGGCAGGCAGATTCTCAACCACTGCGCCACCAGGGAAGCCCTAAAGTAACTATTAAACAGAGTTGGAACAGCATGCTGATGGTCAGTAACCATCCTCCCTGGGTAATTGAGAAGGGACTTAGGAATCAGTGAGAGTGGAGCTGCAGAATTTCTCAGGCTCTCAGAAATGATGTCTGTAAAAATGTCTGGCTTGAGTCAGAGTGGAATTATAGCTGTCATATTTCTCTTGACTGACCACCATAACCCTTTGGTAATTGATCTAGTAAATTAGTAATTCATACCATACAGCAGCTTAAACTTTCTAGAGTTCACGATTGCTTGCTGAAAATAGCCATCTGGCAGTAGAATTTCCAGCGTAGCTAGGAAAGAAGAATTCAGGCAGGCATTTGCTCATGAAAAGTCTCGATATTTCAATCCCCAGTCTGAAATTTCAGTTGTTCAGGGTGAAATTCTTAAGGGTATGTTTTTAAATGTTCCCCGCTGGCTATTTGCCTCTTATTCACTCCCTCCCTGGAAGACAGTACAATGCAATATGGCTAATGTTTGGATTTGGGAGCAGTCACTACCTACAAATTGCTGGAAAAGTCTCAGGAATTAGTAAGCTTTCACCTTCAGAGGTGGCCTTGTTGTTTTGGAGATAAAACCAAAGGAAAAACTAAATATTCTTGATTTGGCCTGAATCAATTCAGAAAAGAATAAGCCTAATACCCAAATCTCTCCAAATATGGTTCAAGGCACCTGCCTGAGGACCACCTGGGGGAGCTTAGGAAACATCCAGGTTCCTGGGCACCATCCCAGCCTTAATGAATCTGAATTTCTGGGGATGAGGGCTAAAGCTTGCTAACGATGTTTATAGTCACAACCACCTTATAAGAAGTGAAAAGCTCTTTTTAGTACACCCTTATGTTGCCACAAATAGAATTCTATTTCTGCTTTTACGCTCAGAAAAAAAACAGTACAGGTTAAGAGGATGAGACCTGAAGTCACCCATTTCTGCTCCTTCTTCCTTTGCTAATTCCCAAGGAGAAGTCCCATTGGCTTTTTGGAGTTCAGTTTCCTTTTCCATAAATGACACTAATAAGTATCATAATTGAAAAGGGAGTTATAATTCCTATCCTCTTTACCTTAAAGACCAAATGCAGAAATGGACATGAAAATGCTTTGAAAACTAAAAATACACAGTTCTACTCAGTACATTTATTTTATATATGAAGGCTCTGCAGTTCAACATACCCAGGTAACGATTTTCCTGACCAAATGCTAACCAGACTTTTTAATTTGGTTGTTTTTATTTTTATTCAAAAGCAGTTTCCATACACAATGAGCCACTTTGCCCTAAGCATAAATAAGATGGTTCAGATGTTGCAAAAAAGCAGACAGAGACCACTAAAGACCTTAACATATCAATCCAGAGTTGCGAAATTCACATCTACAGCAACTGGTGGGGGGGGGGGGGCTTAAGTGAAAATATTTCCCAAAGCCTATTATGTTATCCACATCCAGGAAGCTGCTTAAGCCAGAACTTTCTAAAACCAAAGCAATGTCTACTATCTTTGACTGCTTGCCTGCTGAGATTTTTTTTTTTTTTTCTGTTTCTGGCAAATAAATATCTGACCATAGAACAAGCCAGCTTGATGCGTTCTGAGACAGATCTTTCCTAATATTCTAATCTCTCAGGCCCCAGACGTGAGTCCTCAACAGAGGAGGAAAGACTGTCTAAAATTTAATTGATATATTAAGAACTCTCTATTATCTGCCTTCAATTATCCATCTGAGGCTTCAGTTTAAGAAAGGAGGCTGTTTCCTCAAGCTGCATTCCTTGACATTTTCGCAAGTTTACAAGATTAATGGAGACCAAGTAATGCATGAAATAGTCTTGTATACAGCTGTTCATTTTTAGTCACCTGACATCCCTTCAGTACCATTTCTCTGGCATAATCCTAAGGATTCCTGTCCAATTTTTTGCTTTGGAGAGATCTGTTTTCCAGGCCTAGGAGAAGTAACCACTGGATGACAGAACTCTTGAAAGTGCCTACCCAGCCCTGGGAGGGAATGAGGAAAGGCTGGTGGAAAAGGAAGAGAATGGGAAGTGGGAGGGGGGTTCTTGGCGTAGACTCTTTGGAGGATGAAATGATTGCCTGGACTAAAAGGAGCCTCACATTCCGCTCATCCACTCAACCACCCATTTCATTCATTTGTTCAAGGGGCTTTGGAGGGATGCTCTGCTCTCCCCGGGTGAACGTCGCTTACACACTGCCACAGCCTGGGTTTGTAGCCATAGTATTTACAAGCTGGGGAAGGTTTCCTCTTGCTTTGTTTGGGAGAACAAAGGACTATAAGACAAATCTGCTAAAGCAGCAGGGGAAGAAAATCCAGTTCCACCTGGCTTCTCTTTGAATCGGTTCCCACTCCTTTTGGGGCAGGTGGGGCAGTCAGAGCCCCTAACCACTGACTTGGAAAGGAAAACCTTGGGGTCATTTGATCCAGCTCTCAGAGCTGGATTCTACCAGGAACTAGAAGGGTGCCTTCCAGGGAGTTAACCCTTTTGTTCACAAGTTTAGGATGCAAGACCTTCCAGGTGCTAAGAGGACATATTATATGAACTTGAAAACAATGATGATGGTGATGATGATGATGATGATAAATAGCTCCCATGTCTTGAGCTATTACTATGTGGCAGACACTATGCTATGTGCTTTATATATATGATCTCATTGCATCCTCACAACCTCTGAGGTAGATACAATTATTATCCGCATTTCATAGATAAGGAAACTGAGGGTCAGAAAAGTTAAGAATCTTGTTCGAAGTCATACGACTAGTAGGTGATAGGGCTGGCCAGTGTCTGTTTATCCTCTTTCTCTGTTCCTTTAAAATTAAATTAAAGGGACTATAAAATTAAATATGTTCCTTTCTACTTAAAGCATCCTACATGGCTCCTACTCAATGTTCTTCTGTGTCAGGTTATCTGGGAGTTTTCTTGCATGGTGTCAATGGTCCCTCTGGTCTGATTAGACTTTCTTGGTCCTGGAGGTTCTCTAGTTTCAGTTACTCACTGGCAAAGGGAGACACAAAGGAAATGTGAGCTTGAGGATTCTCTGGCCAGCATCTTGAGGCAACCCAAGGACCAGCTAGTTCTCAGTCCTGAAGACCCAAAAACTCAAGATGCCAGTAGGGTAAGCACAGGGAGTGAATGACATGGACAAAAGAACAGACAAGGACAAAAGAGGAAACACCAAGTTAACCCATGAGAACTAAGGAGAAAGCAGAGCTTGTCCTTAGTACCAACAAGACATCTTTTCAGATTCTTCAGTGGTGACTGAGTTTTGTTTTCAAAGCTAAGTCCGGTGAACCAGACTGGGAACAGAGGTGAGAAATGCCTCTCTCTCTCTCTCTCTCTCTCTCTCTCTCTATATATATATATATATACACACGCACATATATATATATATTTTTAAAAAAAACCCACACACAAAAAAACAAAACCCAAGATAACTGATAGGTTTTTAGGCAGTTGTGGAACATGGCACAACTTTGGAATAAATGTCTTATTTTCTTTGAAAAGACACAGTGTCCACCTAGATGTTTCTACCTGGTAGTCTCTGTTAACAAATCAAATGTAAGATTCCTGTGTTCCATCCTATTTGATGTGGAATGCTGTGCTTGCATCTTAAGTATCTGGAACTGAGCACATACCCACTAAATTTGTGTGGTTTAAACGAAGAGCACAGCATTCACTTCCAGCAGGGATCAAGCCTGGGAGATAACAGAGCAGCCCAGGAGGGCGTAGGAGTACCGGAGGGCAGGTGGCAATGGCCAGGCCACTGATTAGGCAGGTAGAGAAGGACTAAGTGGATGGTCTCCGTTGGAAAGTCCAACAGGGTAGAAAGAAGTGGCATGTAGGGACTGTAAGTCTAGAGAATGAAGCCAAATTGTGAGCTGGAGATGAAAACAGAGAGAGCCAGGGACAGTGCTTGGTTATCAAGGAAGGACCCAGGCATGACTGTGGGAAGAGTCTAAGCTTTAGAGTTAGACAAACTGAGGTTGAGTCCTGCCTCTGCTACTTACTGGCTTGAGCTTCCATTTAGCTATTCCTATCTACAAAGTAGAAGCAATGAAGCCAACCTAGGCTGATTATTTCTATGTAACAAAGTATCTCAACAATTTAGTGGTTTAAACAAACAGCCATTGTATTACAGCTTGATGTTCTAGGCAGGGCTTGGCTGGGCAATTCTTCTGTTCCATGTGGCATCGATGGAGGTCACTTGGTGGTATCCAGCTGGCTCGTAGGCTGCTGTGTAGGGTCCCGATGGCATCACTCATATGTCTGGAGCCTTAGCAAGGATCACTGATAGGCTGGGTTCAGCTGAAACTGTCAACCAGAGCACCTACCCTGGGACTTCCAGCATGGTGGTCTTAGGGTAGCTGAACTTCTTACGTGGCTCCAGTGAACAAGGAGAAAGCTGCACAGCTTTTCGTGACCAAGTCTTTGTACTCTATTGGTTAAAGTACTCTCAACTCCGCCCAGATCCAAAAGGGAGACACATAGATCCCACCACTTTTTTTAAATTGAATCATTTTATTTAAGAGAAAAATCAGATTGTTATTATTTATGCATACACCTTCATAAATTATTGTTAAGCTCCATGACTGTGAAACTTTATGGATTAGATATAAGCAAACAGACGAGTTATGAAAGAACAACCCCACCTCTTGATGGGAAAAGCATTAAAGAATTTGCAGCCATGTTTTAAAACTGATACAGTGCCTCATGGGAAAGATTAAATGGAAAGCATTTAGCAGAACGTCTGGCACACGGTACCTGCTTATAACGTTAGCATCCCTTCCTCAGCTTCTACTCACAGGTAGAAGAAAAATCTAGGTATATGATGGGGGATTTCACAGCAAGAGGCCCTTTATCAATTAAGATGTTTTAGTCACAAGCAATCGAAAATGTACATTAAGTGCCTTAAACAATAAGATAATTTATTATCTTATATGAGAAACTGGACTGGCGTTAGAATGATTCCAGGGTTGGTAATTTAGTTGCTCAATGATGCCTTCAAGGAAGCATGTTATTTCCATCTTTTCACTTTGTCATCCTCAGCCTGTTAATGCATAGTCCCAAGATGGCTGTGAAAATGAGAACATCCACTAAGCAATCCATGTAACTGTTAGGGTTAGGCTCTTTATTCTTTTCCATGAGCGAGGAAAACTTTCTGAGAGACTCCCCAGCAGATTTCCCTCACATCTCATTGGTTCAAGTCCAAACCATTCCTTTGGCAAGAAGGATGAGACCACCATGACTGGCTTGAATCAATCAAGCTTCAAAGCCCTATGGCTGGGGAGGAGTCCAACCTTCCTGAAAGGCTGTGACCACCTGAGTAAGGTGAACAAAATCAGGATGCTCTTAGCCAGGAAGATGGAGAGAATGGCACTATGTGGGTGGCCAAAAGTGCCTTCCACAGTCCACCCCATGGTTTATTCATCGTACCCTTTGCTCTGTACATAGCCTCACCTCGCTGGTCACGGCTCACTGCTTGACCATGTTCTTGGTGGGCATTGGAGATCATTCTCTTGGTGATCAGGTGATAGGGAACAAAGAAGGAAGGGAGGAGGATGCAGAGATAAGAGCAGAAATCTAAATCCATTGGGTCATCGAGTTATTGGGTCAACACCAAGCCACTAGAATGGAGGGCTTGAAAAAGCAAAGGGATGAGATTTTAGTGTGACCTTCACTTTTAGCCATCTTTTAACTATTCTGGATTAGGGTAGGACTGGAATTAGTATATTGAGCCCATAAGTGGGAGAAATCATCTCTACCTCCACAGAAAAGGAATATTGAAGAACAGTAAACCTGACTTTTCTGGTGATATTTTTTCCTTGGACATGGACCCCAAATCTATGGACAGCAGCTATTGGTAGTCTCTCAGGAGCCTCTGAACTTAAGTGGTAGGAATCATTTCACTGGCCCCTTCACCTGGCTCCCCATAGCTCCTAGAATAAGGATCAAAATCCCTATCAAGCTTCATGGCCCTTGTATGATCTAGCCAGCGCCCCTGAGTGCGGTTGTACGGTTGTGCCCTGGACGAGCACACGTGGCTGAGATGGGGGCGAGGGCTACAATCCAACCCTCACTCCAATCACCAAGCCAGGTGCCCCCAGGTCTTTGTTTGCTTTGCAGGGGTGTCTTTTCTAGTGTCGCTGGGCTGGGCTGGATCTAGCCTTTGCCCCCTTTTCCATTCTCAGTTCATACTGTAGTGTTTGCATATTGTTTGCACTCTTTTCTTCTCATAGTTCCCCATCCCCACTGTTACCTACAGCTGCAGAACAAACCACCCCAATACTTAGTGGTTTAAAATGATGACAATATTTATTTTGCTCACAATTATGCAGTTTGGGCAGGGCCGGGTGGGGACAGTTCATCTGTGCTGCACTCGGTTTCAGCTGAAGCAGCTCAAAGGCCAGGGCTGGAACCACCCGAAGGTTTGTTCACTCATGTGTCTGGAGGGTGATGCCCTTTGCCGGCTGAGTCTTCAGCTGGAAGTTTTCACGTGGCTGCATGGCTGCTTCACAGCATGGAGGCTAGGTCCCAAGAGGACCAGGTGGAAAATCTAGTCTGGGAAGTCATATGGCATCACCTCTGCTGTAGTCAGAAGTCCACTGAGATTCAAAAGGAGGACATGTAGACCCCACCTCGCGATGGATGAGTGTCAGGGACACACTGTAAGAAGAGCTGTGTGGGGACTTCGCTGGTGGCGCAGTGGTTGGGAGTCTGCCTGCCAGTGCGGGGGACACGGGTTCGAGCCCTGGCCCGGGAAGATCCCACATGCTGCGGAGCAGCTAAGCCCCTGCTCCACAACTGCTAAGCAACCCCCGCTCTCCACAACTAGAGAAAGCCCGCACACAGTAACGAGGACCCAGTGCAGCCAAAAATAAATAAATAAAAATAAATTTATTTTAAAAAAATAAAAATAAAAATAAAAAAGAAGAGCTGTGTGGTATCCCATAGGGATGCAGGTATCATTGGAAAATACCACCTGACACACACACCTGCTTCCCTTCAGCCCACAGGGCCTTTGCACATTCTGTTCCTTCTACCTGCAACATTCCTTACCTTCTTCCCCTGATTAAGGCCTGCTCATTCCTCCTATCTCAGCTGAGTCAGCATTTCTTCAGGGAAGCCTTCCTGAGCTCCCTTAGTTTATGATTTCTGATTCTTATCACAGTTATATTTTACATATGTATGTATAAATGTATGCATATAATTACATATGTGTGTACATTTATACGTGTATATATAGACATACATATATGTGTTTGTACAGACACACACACATACACACACATACGCCAGTGTCTGTCTCTCATTTAGATGGTAAGCCTCACATAAAGAGGAACTGAAGAGTTCATTTGCTTTTGCTCATTGCTCTATCTTGAGTGCCTAGTATAGGGACGGGGATACAGTAGGTGCTCACATATTTATTGAATGAAAAAAAAAAATGCATGAAGACCAAGCCTGGATTTTGGAGTCCCTTGTGCTGGGCTATGATTTTCTGATGGCTTTGTTACCCCTGGTGCATTAACCCAGGAGAGAGGAGAGATTCAGAAAAAGATGCGTCTGAGCATGATACAGCTTAGCTCATCTTTGGGGGCCAAATCGGTGTTAATCTCCGTAGAATGAGTCCCTCCTGCGTCACTCCCACAGACCTGCTTACAAATGCTAATGAGTTCATTTCATTTGTCTCTACAGAGCAGTCCAGGTAGTTCCAATCTTCCACAGGGAATTATGGAAGACTTGGAATACTGGGCAAAATACAGGACTAATGAATAGTTTCCAGCTGGGAGCCAGCCCCACCTCCAGTTCCTTTGTCGGGCAGAGACAGGAGAGTCTTCCAACCTGTTCTGACTTTGCACCAGAATTAACAAAACATGCTCTGCTAGGGTGCACGTAGATTCTTCACCAGGCAAAGACGTTCAGGTTCAGGAAGCTTAAGCCCTAATTATGGAGGTGGGGGAAATGGGACAGAGTCTGCCGTGGAGATGGGAAGGGTTTCCAGGAAAGACATGGAGAAAAAAAAAAACCTTAATAACTGATTTTGTTGTGATATTAAAACTCTATGACAGGGGCTTCCCTGGTGGCACAGTGGTTGAGGGTCTGCCTGCCAATGCAGGGGACACGGGTTCGAGCCCTGGTCTGGGAGGATCCCATATGCCGCGGAGCAACTAGGCCCGTAAGCCACAACTACTGAGCCTGCACGTCTGGAGCCTGTGCTCCGCAACAAGAGGGGCCGCGATAGTGAGAGGCCCGCACACCGCAATGAAGAGTGGCCCCCACTTGCCGCAACTAGAGAAAGCCCTCGCACAGAAACGAAGACCCAACACAGCCATAAATAAATAAATAAATAAATAAATAAACAAACAAACAAACCCAAAGTTTAAAAAAAAAAAAAAAGAACTAACGTGAGACAAGATGGTGGATGTATTAAAAAAAAGAACAAAACTCTATGACACATTTGCCCACAGCACGCAGAAGATTTACAAATCTCTCTGCAAGACGCAACAGAGACACAACCAACACGCGCAGAGACGTGGTGCAGACTGGAAACCAGGTTCCTCCTACACCTACTCCAGGGGGAAACCTGGGAGCCCAGGCCTCCCAAACACCATGTCAGGTTCTCATCCATGCTTGGACCCCAGGCTCTAGGGCCCTAAAAGCAGCACAGGCCTTGTCCTAACCATCCCAGGCAAAATCTGTGCACCTGGAAGGGAGGGAGGTCCAAAAAATATGAACTAATACCTGAGGTGCTGAGCAGCAGTTCTTAACCTCCTTTTGCATGATAATCCTCTCTGGCCATTGGGTGACACCTTCTTAGAGTCCATATTTTTTTAATGTATTAAATAAAAGATATCAGATTGACTGCAGACTTCTCCTACTGACCAAGAGTGCAATAGGGATCAGATTTACCCCCCTGCCTGAAATGACCAAAAAGTTAGACAAAGTATATGAAACAATAGTTTTCCAAACATTGACTATCAGGCCATAAAAGGCAATGACCCTTGAGAAATAGGAAACAAACTAGGTGAGGGCTGCAATCTTGCCCTGCTTACTGCCTGGAGAGTTTCCAAACTGTGTGCAAGGACATAGCTGGTGGTCTCCCTGGGTTGAGGAGAAGAAGCTGGGAGAAAGGGAGAACAAAGTGGCTGGGATTTGCAAAGCAGAATACCGAAGAGAGAGCTGCTCAAAGAGGGAACTCTAGAAGCCTAGAGCAGTCTCCCTTGAGCCTTTAGCTGAGTACTGATCAGCATGTGCACGTGAGGAAACTGCATAAGACCAGGAAAAGAACCACCTGAAAGGATCAGAGGGAACAATTCTTTGAGTTCACGCAAGACCAGGAATAGTTCTTCGTCTCATTAACCAGACTAGAAAACCTCATAATCCACATGGCATCAGGTAGGGTACTCAGAATAGTTTTGTCTCAGTGGCTGGGAAAATTTAGCTCTAAACTAAATGCTGCTCTGGTCTCACCCAACAAGGCTTAAAAACAAGCTGGAAAAAAATCAAACTGATTTCAACTAACTTAACCATGTCCCAGAACAAAGTTCAAGAATATTTAGAATATTTGTAAGCATAGAAAAGAATTCAAAAATATCCAGAATCTAGGGAATGCCCTGGCGGTCCAGTGGTTAGGACTCCAAGCTTTTACTGCCAAGGGCCCGGGTTCAATCCCTGGTCGGGGAACTAGGATCATGCAAGCCTTGAGGGTCCCCCACCCCCCGAAAAAAATCCAGCATCCAAAAATTCACAGTGTCTAGCATGTGATAAAAAGTTACCAGGCATGCAAAGGAGCAGGAAAATACAACTCATAATGAGCATGAAGATCAATTAATCAAAGCTGATTCAGATATGATACCAATGATAAAATTAGTAGACAGGGACATTAAAACAAGAAAATGTTATATTTAAGAAGCTATAAGAAAGATTGAACATGTTAAGTAGGGATATCAAAGATAGATATTTTTAAAGACACTATTAGAAATTCTGGAGATGAGAACTATAATGTCTAAGATGAAAAATACAGTGGATGGGATGAATAGGAGATTACACACTGCAGAAGAATGATTAGTGGACTTTGGAAACTATCCAAAATAAAACACAAAGAGAAAAAATATCTTAAAAAAAAGATATACAAAGCATCATTGAGCTATGGGACAACCTCAAACAGCCAAAAAATATGTAATTGGGATTCCCAAAGGATAAAATATTTGAAGAAATATGATCAAAAACTTTTCAAATCTGATTAAAAAATACAAACCCAAAGATCCAAGAAGTGCAACAAATCCCAAGCACAAGAAACATGAACAAAATTATACCACCAAGTCATATCTTAGTAAAATTTATTAAAATCAGTGATAAAAAGAAAAATTTTAAGCAGCCAAAGATAAAAGATACACTATGCACGTAAAAACAAAGATAAGGATAACAGTAGAATTCTTGTCGGAACCCATACAAGCAGAAGACAGTGGACCAAAATCTTTAAAGTACTGAAACTAAAAAAGAAAGCAGAACAAATTAACCCCCACAACTGGTAACTTAGAACTCTATACTCAGCAAAAATATATTTCAGAAATAAAAAGGAAATCAAGACTTTTTTTTAGACATACAAAAGTTGGAAGAATTCATCACCAGCATATTACAAGAAATGTTAAAGGAAGCCCTTTAGGAACAAGGAAATTTTTTCTATTCAATGAGGGATATGCAAACAAAAGCCACGGTGAGATATCATCTCATATCTAGAATGTCTGAAATGAAAAAGACTAACCATACCAAGTGCTGATGAAGATGTGGAGCAACTGGAACTCTCCTGCACCACTGGTGGGAATGTCAGTGCTACAACCACTTTGGGAAAAAGTTTGGCAGTTTCTTAAGCGGTTAAACACACAGCTACTGTTCGACCTAGCCATTCTACTCTCAGGTAATTTACCCAAGAGAAATGAAAGCTTATGTTCACACAGAGACTTATACACTAATGTTCAGCGCAGCTTTATTTGTAATAGCCAGGAACTGGAAACACAAATGTCCATCAACAGGTGAATGGATAAACAATTGATGTTTATCCACAGAATATAATACCACTCAGGAAAAAACAAAACACAAAAAACAAAAAAAAGCAAGGACAAACTATTGATACACTAAGCAATATAGACAAATCTCAAAATAGTTATGCTGAATAAAATAGGGCAGATTTTTAAAAAATGGGCAGAAGGACTAAATAGACATTTTTCCAAAGAAGACATAGAGATGGCCAACAGGCCCATGAAAAGATGCTCAATATCGCTAATTATGAGAGAAATGCAAATCGAAACTACAATGAGGTATCATCTCACACTAGTCAGAATGGCCATCATTAAAAAGTCTACAAATAAATGCTGGAGAGGGTGTGGAGAAAAAGGAACCGTCCTACACTGTTGGTGGGAATGTAAATTGGTGCAGTCACTACGGAGAACAGTATGGAGGTTCCTTAGACTAAAAATAGATTTACCATATGATCCTGCAATCCCACTCCTGGGCATATATCCAGAGAAAACTCTAATTGAAAAGATACATGTACTCCAATGTTCACAGCAGCACTACTTACAATAGCCAAGACATGGAAGCAACCAAAGTGTCCATCGACAGATGAATAGATAAAGAAGATGTGGTATATATACACAATGGAATATGACTCAGCCATAAAAAAAGAATGAAATAATGCCATTTGCAGCAACCTGAATAGATCTAGAGATTATCATATTAGGTGAAGTAAGTTAGACAGAGAAAGACAAATATCATATGATATCACTTATATGTGAACTCTAAAATAATGACGTAAATGAACTTACTTACAAAACAGACTCACAGACATAGAAAACAAACTCATGGTTACCAAAGGGGATAGCAGGGGGGTGGGGGCAAATTAGGAGTTTGGGGTTAACATATGCACACTACTATGTGTAAAATAGATAAACAAAGAGGACCTACCGTATAACACAGGGAACTATATTCAATATCTTGTAATAACCTATAAAGGAAAAAAATATGAAAAAGAATATATATATGTATAACTGAATCACTTTACTGTACACCTGAAGCTAACACAACATTGTAAATTAACTATACTTCAATTTTTTAAATGATTTTAAAAAAAGGCAGATTTTTTAAAGTACATACTGTATGACTGTATTTATATAAAGTTCTAGAAAATGCAAACGAGTCTATGGTGATAGAAATCAGTTCAGTGATTTCCTGGGATTGAGGTATGAGGATGTGCAGGAGGGAGGAATTATAAATAGGCACGAAGAAAGTTTTGAGGGTGCTTTATAAACTCACCAGCTTGGGACTTCCCTGGTGGTCCAGTGGGTAGGACTCTGCGCTCCTAATGCAGGGGGCCCGGGTTCGATCCCTGGTCCAGGAACTAGATTCTACACGCACGCCAGAACTAAGAAGCCCGCACGCCACATGCCGCAACAAAGATCCTGCATGCCGCAACCAAGTCCCGGTGCAGCCAAAATAATAAATAAATAAATAAATATCTTTTTTAAAAAAAGTTCACCGTCTTGATTCTGGTGATGATTTCACAAGTGTAAGTATGTAAAGCTTACCAATTATACACTTTAAATGCATGTAGTTTATCACATGTCAATTATACCTCAATAAAGATGATAAAATGAAAATTAATTTTAAAATACACGTAGGATTACAAAAGAGCCCAATTATTTTGAAATGCAGCTATCAAAATATTTTTTAAAAACAAATCTGTGATATAATTACCTATGTGCTTTTTTACTAAGGCAAATCTAATGACTATTATAATTTATAATTAATGATGACTATAAATGCTATTTTGAGGAATCCATAACCATTATAACATGACATGAAACTGTGATTTCTAGCAGCGTTAAAGTCACAGTTGCCAACACCAAGTAACAAAGCCAAGAAATAGAGAAAGTGAGTCTTATATCATCAGAGCCTGATGATCTGAAGTTTTATTTCTATGTCTTGTCATTGTCTAGTTTTGGTTTGGAGATATATATTTTTAAGATTAAGTTTTCTCCAACCTCACAACTCCTTTTTTTTAAAAAAAATATTTATTTATTTGGTTGCACCAGGTCTTAGCTGCAGCAGGCGGGCTCTTTAGTTGAGGCATGCATGTGGGATTTAGTTCCCTGACCAGGGGTTGAACCCGGGCCCCCTGCATGGGGAGCAAAGAATCTTAACCACTCTGCCACCAGGGAAGTCCCTGGTTTGGGGATTAAGGTTAGTCTCATAAAGTAGGTTAGGCAATTCCTTTTCTCTATTCTGAAAGTCTGTTTACCTAATATGGGTAATACATTTGGGCCTAGTAGTTATCTGGAGAATTATAGATTTTTGTTTTGTTTTGTTTTGTTTTTTAATAAATTTCTGCTTTACTTTTTTTTTATTATTTATTTATTTATTTATTTTTGGCTGTGCTGGGTCTTCGGTTCGTGCGAGGGCTTTCTCTAGTTGCGGCAAGTGGGGGCCACTCTTCATCGCGGTGCGGGGACCGCTCTTCATCGCGGTGCGCGGGCCTCTCACTATTGCGGCCCCTCCCGTTGCGGGGCACAGGCTCCAGACGCGCAGGCTCAGCAGCTGTGGCTCACGGGCCCAGCCGCTCCGTGGCATGTGGGATCTTCCCAGACCAGGGCTCGAACCCGTGTCTCCTGCACTAGCAGGCAGATTCTCAACCACTGCGCCACCAGGGAAGCCCCTAGATTTTTGGTTTTTTAAATTATATTTTATTGTAAATTATGTCCACTACGCAAGGAATATATGCTGGTTGTAACACATGAAATAATTATGAATGTTTAAATAGGGAATTCCCTGGCAGTCCAGGGGTTAGGACTGGGAGCTTTCACTGCCATGGCCCAGGTTCAATCCCTGGTCAGGGAACTAAGATCCAGAAAGCCGAGAGGCTGTGGCCAAAAAAAAACAACGTTTAAATATAAAGTTAATAATTTTATTTATTTATTTATTGGCTGAATCGGGTCTTAGTTGCGGCATGCAGGATCTTTTGTTGCAGAGTGCGGGCTCTTTGTTGAGGTGTGCGGACTTCCCTCTAGTTGTGGCACGGAGGCTCAGTTGCCCTGAGGCATGTGGGGTCTTAGTTCCCCCACCAGGGATCAAACTGGTGTCCTCTGCATTGCAAGATGGATTCTTAACCCCTGGAACGCACAGGAAGTCCCCTAAAGCTAGTAATTTTTTTTAAAATGTCACAGTAACTGCTAATACTACTACAGTTTGTTGCCCACATTTAAAAGAAAAGAAAACGCTAAATTTCAGTGAGAGTTCAGTAAAAATAAAAATATAATGTTTTTTCTCAGAATTCATAACCCTCTAAATTATGTCCATATCAGGCTGCCCTAGAAAGCCTTTGGGATCAACCTGGGGTAAGAGGCTCAGTCCAATGTGCAAAGCTATTTCTCAAAAACAGCACTCACCTGTTTTCCCTTCCTTTGCTCAGTGGGATTGACTGTTATTATAACAATAACAACAACAACAATAACAGCAGTAGTAGTATGCTTCCTCAGGAGGATGAATGGGCTGTGTGCACTCCACCTGCTTGACTTCCTCTCCAAAACAGAACTCAAGCCTTTGGTTCCCTCCTAAGAGCCCTCCCTATGTCCCAGAGGAAGCATTTCCTTAATAAGGCCACCTGCAGCTGCTTCCGGGGAAAGCAAGCTTGAGTCCACAGGGCGGGCCCTTTATCTTGTGGAAATTCAGTAGAGCAGAGTTAAACAGAACCTGGAGTTGCTAGGGGCCCCTGGGCTCAGGTACCAAGTGTATAACAGTCTGCTTTAGTTCCAGCACCTTCTATGAGCTGTGATCACAGGAGTCGGCCCTCCTGAGTCCTTTGTCTCTGAAGGAATCAGGTCTTTCCTGTTGGTTTCCCAGCGGAACCTGCTGGCTTTGGAGCGTAGGACACAGTTAATTCAGCCTTCTCCCAACACTGCCCTCAGGAGTCCTAATTCCTTTTAAATGCCTGTATTTGGCCTGCAATAGGGATCGAACCTGTTCCTGGTCAGTCTGTCCTGGAGGCCTGCCTGCCACCTCTCTGTGGTCTTCAGCCAGGCTGCTTTGTTTGCTCCAAGAAACTCCTTTGGCCTTGTACCCCTCAGCTTCTCTCCTCACAAAGTCCAGTAAAGGTTCCTTTCTTCCCCTAGCCTGGTCATCATAGAAGCTTACCTCTCTGCCCCACCATCAAGTCAAAACCAAATAGCAGTGTTGTCAGAAACTCTTGATAGATTTTCATGTTTAAAGTGTTCTCAGGGGACTTCCATGGCGGCCCAATGGTTAAGACCTTGTGCTTCCAATGCAGGGGGCCCGGGTTCCATCCCTGGCCAGGGAACTAGATCCCGCGTACATGCCACAACTAAGAGCCCGCCTGCCGCAACTCAGATTCTGCGTGCCACAGCTAAGAAGTCCACGTGTTGCAACTAAAAGATCCCACAGGCCACAACTGAAAAACAAGCCGCAATGAAGATCCCGCGTGCCGCAAGGCAACTAAGGTCCAGCGCAGCAAAAATAAATAGATAAATTAAAAATAAAAAAAGGGTCTCAGAAAAATCTCTCAGCCTTTCTTCAGTCCTTTAAAATACATTAAGAACCCACATTTGCATTTCAACTCCGTGACTTGACCCCCCGTACTTGGACTCCCCCATCTATTTAGTAAGAGTTGTCTGCCACCCAGGGACAGTTCGTTCGGCTAAGGGAGTCCTAGGTAGGAAAGCATCATCTGAGTACCTCAGGTTCTTCCCTGGAGGGAGTGGCAGAAAACTGGAGGAAGACTATATCCGGAAAATTAGGGAGCAAGTTCCCTTCTCCCACAATGTCTAGACTCCATCTCTCACAGAAGTTGTGATGGGCCTGGGTGGGACAATAGTCCATGTTGTCGGGGGGCAATATTGGAGGCTGGGGCTCACTGGGGAAGGTGGGGTATTCTAATCTGAGGTGGCCAGAGGTAGGAAGAACCAGATAATGAGCCCTAATTCCCAGCGAGGGTCCTGGGCCCAGTAGGAAGTCAAGATTATTTGATATAACCCAAGAAAAGGGGCTTGCCTGGGCCAACAGGAGGGGTCAGGAACCAGGAAAGCATTCTGGATGATTACCGGGAATAAAGTAGAAGAGTCTTCAAGAACCCAAGGTACAAGGATAGTGGGCTAGGCTTATTTAAAGGTCTACATTCTGGACCAGCACCAAGGGTCTGAAGGACACTGGAATTGAAGTTGAGATTGCCTGCCGTTCCTTTATGGATCCACGCCACCATCTCCTGCCTAAGGTATTGGTAGCTGGGTCTTAGCTGTGTAACTGATGACTGTTGGAAAGAGCTAGTGAGTCCAGCAAACCAAACAGTTATGATATAATCAGGTACCACAAAAGTCATTCATAGTTTATTACTTGTCCTGTTACCAACATTTCAGCTGCCCCAGGCTTTTTCGAGCCGCTCCAAGTGACTGGACAATGCATCTTTGCCACCATTGACTTGACAAGGCTCTTACTTGGCACAGGGACCTGCAACATACAAATGATCCAGATTTCAGTCTCTCTCGTTGAACCTCCAATCAGAGCTGCCTCAAAGGAGTAGCACTCGTGAGCGTGCTCTCCATCTCCCTGCCCAGACTCTGAAGGACAGACACGAAGCCCCTGGTGTAGAAGCAAATCTAAGTGGACTTTGCCCCTAAAGGGAACGTGAAGAGACACTGGGTGTGGCAGCAGCCACATGTAGATCTAGGCAGACCACGCAGAGCAAGATGCTACATCGGGAGCTCTGAGAGGGTGACTGCCATGCTGAGTTCAAGTTTTAAATTCTTAGGATCTAGCACAATTCCTTAGCACATATGAAGATGCTTAGTAATGACGAGTAAATGGAATTATTTAATGGTGATATTAGCAAACATGAACGTAGATTCTGTAGGATTATGAAGTTGGGAAATAATTTAAAAATTAATAGAAATGTACAGGGAATTCCCTGGCGGTCCAGTGGTTAGGACTCTGTGCTTTCACGGCCAAGGGTGTGGGTTCGATCCCTGGTCAGGGAAGGAAGATCCTGCAAGCTGCGGGGCGCAGTCAAAAAAAAAGAAAGAAAGAAGAAAAGAAATGTGCATACCATAGTCCAGTAGTTCTAGATATGAAAAACGAAATGAAAATTCTTCTAGAAGGCAATCACTGGATAGGAGGATATCACTGTGACCTTGGAGTAGGTCAAGATATCTTAACACACACAAAAGCAATAACCATAAAGATTAAAAGCTTCTGTTCATCAAAATGTACTATTATGAGAATGAAAAGGCAAGCCACAGAGAGGGAGAAACTATCTGCAAAACCTCTGTCTGACAAAGAATTCATACCTAGAACATGTTAAGAATTCTTACAGATCAATTGGAAAAAGACAACTCATTTTTTTAAATGGGCAAAAAGACTTAAACAGGCACTTTCCTAAAGAGGACATCTAAATAACCAATAAGCATGTGAAGATGCTCAACAGCATTAGTCATCAGGGAAATGCAAATTTCCCTATCTACTCACCATAAAAGAGGGGAAACTGACAATAGCAGGTGATGCAACAGAAGTTCTCTGCACATTCTAGAATAAATTGGTTCAACAAGTTTGGAGAAATTTGGTACTATCTATTAAAGCTGAACACATACATACCCTGATGTCACCAGTATTTTAATTCTAGGTATATACCCAATGGGGATGTATTCAGATATTAACAAAAAGGAATATACAAGAATAATGTTTATAGTAGCTCTGTTTGTCTTCTAAAAACAACCCAAAGTTGCATCTATAGTAGAGTGGTTAAATAAATTCATATTCATTGTATATGTATATATTTATAATATACAATGACTAAACTTGTATTCATTGTATATTATAAATTTATATTCCATTGTACACAGTGGAATACTATACAGTAGTGAAAATGAACTACTGCTACATTGTTGACTCTCTTGGGCATAATGTTAAGCAAAAGAAGCCAGAAACAAAAGAGTACAATAAGGTATGATTCCATTTCTGTGACAAGAATAGGCAAAACTATTCTAGTGTCATAAAGTCAGAACCATGGTTGCTTTCGGGGTAGGATTGCTAGATAAAATACAGGCCACCTAGTTAAATTTGAATTTCAGATTAGCAACGAATTTTTTATTAGGAGTATGTCCTAAGCGATATTTTTATTTGCTAAATCTGGCAGTCGTACTTTGGACGGGGGGGATCTTGACTTGGAGGGCACACAAAGATTGCTTCTGTTGTTTTGGTAGTACTATTCTATTATCTTGATCTAGATGGTAGTTATGTGAATGTGCCCATTTCTAAAAATTTATCAGGGTGAATATTTAAGATTTTTTCACTTTACTATTTGAATGCTATACCTCAACAAAAAGTTTTAAAGGCTTTAATAGAGAGGCAGAGCGATATATGAAGAGTCAGGAGTCCTGGGTTCCAACTGAAGCCTTTATTGACTTGAGTGAGTTTGGTCCAGTTTTTCCCAGTCTCAGTTTTTTCATCCGTAAAATGGAAATAATTTTAACAGGAGCCACTCCTACTAACTCCATTCTATACAGAAGGAAATGGAAGGTGAAATACCGTGTTGGAGGCAACCCAGCTGGTGAGTGGCTTGACAGGTTCAAGGCCATCATTCTAGAACCCGTGTGGCTCATCTCCACACCCGAGTGCTTGCCTACTGGAAAGTGCTTCTAAGACTGTAAAAGACTCAACCAACGTAAAACTCTACTTATGATTTTTTTAATTTAAAGTTTTAATTTT
The DNA here is from genome assembly GCF_949987535.1 of Balaenoptera acutorostrata. Lineage (NCBI taxonomy): Eukaryota > Metazoa > Chordata > Mammalia > Artiodactyla > Balaenopteridae > Balaenoptera > Balaenoptera acutorostrata. Next base: position 17,608,670 of record NC_080079.1, on the reverse strand, counting down.
AATTAATTAATCGATTAATTAATTAATCGATTAATTAATTAATTAATCAGGCTGCATTGGGTCTTCGTTGCTGCGCCCAGGCTTTCTCTAGCTGCGGCGAGCAAGGGCTACTCTTCGTTGCAGTCCATGGGCTTCTCATTGTGGTGGCTTCTCTTGTTGCAGAGCATGGGCTCTAGGTGCGCGGGCTTCAGTAGTTGTGGCATGAAGGCTCAGTAGTTGTAGCACACGGGCTCAGTAGTTGTGGCTCGCGGGCTCTAGAGCGCAGGCTTAGTAGTTGTAGCACACGGGCTTAGTTGCTCCGCCGCAGGTGGGATCTTCCCGGACCAGGGTTCGAACCCGTGTCCCCTGCATTGAAAGGTGGATTCTTAACACCTGCGCCACCAGGGAAGTCCCTAAAGTTTTATTTTTTTATTTAGCTTTATTGGAGTATAGTTGATTTACAATGTTGTGTTAGTTTCAGGTATATAGCAAAGTGATTCAGTTACACATATACATATATTCATTCTTTTTTAGATTCTTTTCTATTATAGGTTATAGAATATTGAATAGTGTTCCCTGTGCTATGCACTAGGCCCTTGTTGGTTATCTATCTTATACATAGTAGTGTGTGTGTTCATCCCAAGCTCCTGATTTATCCCTCCCACCCCCCTTATGATTATTTAGGATAGGAAATTTTATTTATTTATTTTATTATTTTTTTTTAGCTGTGTTGGGTCTTCGTTTCTGTGCAAGGGCTTTCTCTAGTTGCGGCAAGCGGGGGCCACTCTTCATCGCGGTGCGCGGGCCTCTCACTATCGCGGCCTCTCTTGTTGCGGAGCACAGGCTCCAGACGCGCAGGCTCAGTAGTTGTGGCTCACGGGCCCAGTTGCTCCGCGGCATGTGGGATCTTCCCAGACCAGGGCTCGAACCCGCGTCCTCTGCATTGGCAGGCGGACTCTCAACCACTGCGCCACCAGGGAAGCCCAGGAAATTTTAATAAAAAGTCTAGAGAGTATTTGCAAAAACTTAAGTGCTAGTGCATTTTGGGGAGAGACTAAACCTAGCTTCGGCTGGGCAAAGGGGTCTCTGACACCCTCCCCTAAGAAGTAGAAGCGCTAGGAGAGCCTCTCGTCTACAGGAGATGCTCCAGCCCGGAGTGGCCAGTGGTCACCTTGACTGGACCAAGCCCCTGAAGCCCTCTGACCTGGAATTCCTCTCTTCCCTTTTGACCTAGCTCCTTCCTTTCTTTTTTCTTTAGCTCCAGGCAAAGCACTTCTCCTGGGGCCAGGGGTGGGAGGGTGGCCAGCCTCCCTCACCAGGGAGCTTGCTCTTGCTTAATTAGTGTTTGCAAAGGGCTCCGTATTATTAAATTACTAGACAATTGAGACGAAGCCTTGAGGGCTTTCGAAATCTGTACTGCCACACTCCCTAAATGGGTGGGAGGGACTTGCCTGGAGGGACAGGGAGAAGAGGTTGGTTGAAAACACTCTCGTGGTGGGGCTACCCACTTCCTGATGGACAGCACCACAAAGAGACCCTCATGAGTCTGCTGCCTGGCTTGTCTTTGGTGCTTGAAAGCCACCATTCCAGATGTGTTTGTTTTGAGTGCAGGCACCTTGCCTTTTTATAATGCAGCAACTGTTGAGAAGAGTAACTAGGAAGGGCAGAATAACAGTGATAAGAGCTAAGATGTCCTGAGTCCTCCCACAGTGCCAGGACTGTGCTAAATCCTGGCATTCCATCTCCGTCCGGAGAGGGGAGGCAAGAAAGGAAATCTGCCCAATTGAAAGCCTCTGTGATCAAGGTAATTGTACACGTTATTTCATTGACTCCTCACCACTTAGATGTAGATATCATGCCCCCATTTCATAGATGAGTAAATAAAGTCAGAATGATTTATGCACTGGTCCTAGGTCACATATTCGTACATGGCAGAGCCAAAATTTGAACACTTCTGGTGAGACCAAGATGCCCTCTTGTGCAGGGCATAGGTTCTCACCAGGGAGGTGGCACAGTTTGAAAAAACTCCCCAGGCCATTCTGATACAGGTCCCGATTGGCTGGCGGAAGAGGAGATGGTGGTCCCCCTTCACTGGTTAGAGAACTGACTTACTAAAGTGAGTTTATCATATTCCTTTCAGAGAGGGGGTTCACTGCACAGCAGTGGTTCTCTGGTGGTGATTTTGCTTCCTCCCCCACCCACAAAAGGGGACATATGGCAGTTTCTAGAGACATTTTTTCCCATCACGACTTGGGGGTGGGGTTCCACTGTCAACTAGTGGGTAGAGACCATGGATGCTGTTCAGTACCCAACGACACACAGGACAGCCCTGCACAACAAAGAATTATTCAGTCCAAAATGTCTATAGCACTGAGGTTAAGAAACCCTGGCACTATTTTGTGGGGGGCTGTGAGGAAGGAGATAAATTGGGGAGACAACACTGGGCATCCCCGAAGAAGCATATTTAGGGTGAGGAATGGATGGACCTTGAAGACAAGTGTTACCTACCTGACAATGTAGCAGAAGGGGAGGAGTGAGTCTTGCTTTAAAGGAAACTAATTATCTTTTTGCCAAGATCTTCTTTACACCCCCAGAATATCACAGAAAATTGGTGAGGGTGATTCTATTGTCGGATTGGCCCAGGAGCCAGTAGCCAAAGAAGACCTGGATTTGGAGTCAGGAAACTTGAATCTCCATCTTGGCCTGGCCATTGCCAGCTATGTGATGCTGAGCCAACCTGGATCTCTTGAAGCCTCAGTTTCCTTACCTGTCAAATGGGGATAATTATATTTGCCCCCCTCACAAGGTCTTGTGAGTAGCAGATGGAACAATGTTTGAGAAAGGGCTTTGTAGAAGGACAATCCCCTTGAAGAACAGAGGATGCTGTCTCTGTGAAACCTGCAGGCAGATCTCTGAGCCCATTTTGGGTGGATGGGGCTCACTATCTATTTTTAAATTAAAGGAGTGAAATGGAACCCTTTGTCACCCCTGTGCTCTGAAATTCAAGCGTGAGAGTAAATTTGACAAAAAGAGATTTTAAATGATATATCAGCGACTTCCCTGGCGGCCCATTGGTTAAGACTTCGTACTTCCACTGCAGGGGGCACGGGTTCAATCCCTGGTTGGGGAACTAAGATCCTGCATGCCCCGCGGAGCGGCCGAAAAATAAAATGGTATATCAGATGCATTGTGAGCAACAGCTACCTTGAAATATCCCCAACTCGAGCAAGGAGAGATGGATATGAGAAGGAGAAGGAAAGTCAAAGCCTTTATTTCTTAAAATAGAAGAGCATTATCTCCCCTTCTGATTAGGCAAATAATCCATGCCCAGTTGTTAAAACCAAACAAACCCAAAGGAAACCAAATAGTATAGAAAGGTATAAAAATGTAAGTAAAAATTATCCCCAATTCTATCATCTAGAGAAAAAGTAGTGCTGTTGACATTTTGGAGCACATCCTTTCAAATATTTTTAAGGAACAATTATACTTAAAAAAACAAAAAACAAAAAACAAAAACTCTACAGTACATGCTGTTTTGCAGCCAGAAATAAAATAACATGAACACAGAAACTAACACATCATTGTAAAGCAATTATACTCCAATAAAGATGTTAAAAAATAATAATAATAACATGAACAGCCAGAAGATCCATTAGAAAGATGCTTCTTGTACAGAGGGGTATGTGAAGTTCCTTCAAAGAAGACAAGACTCCAAGACAGCAGTATCAGATCCTTCCCTTAGAAATGCCCCATCTGGCTTCCAGACAGTCATCACCTTTGCTGTTGGGGGGCTGGGGGTGCTGCTGGCGGGATCAGGAGGGTCTCACAGGCACTAAGACACCAGCACTCACAAGGCCTCCAACCCCTGATGAACACTGGTAGGTCAGAGAAGGGAGAGTGGGTGGGGCCTCTGCTGATTCTGCCCAGCCCAGGACTTGGTTTTCCCTGGGAGCAGAGCCCTTTGCTGGGTGGGAGCGAGGAACGTGCTTGCCTGTTCTGTGAACAGACCGTCAGGAGCCTGGGCCATCGCTAGAAAGGGTGGGAGAATCAGTGTCTGGGTACCCGTGCCTAGAGGAAGACCACGTTTCCACAGGAGGCGTTGCTGGGAGGGGCATCTGTGCTTCTTATGGGGTTTTGGGGTCATTATAATCTTTCCCTCTTGGCATCTTGGAACCTTTAAGAAATAACGATTAATGCCTTCCCTCCTGCTCTAGGTATTTACAGCGTGCCCTCAGGCTACCAAGAGACAGGGCTCACTCGAGATAACTCCACCGGAAGCCTTGCTCCTTGTTTCTGTGCTGCAGGCTGTTGTCTGTATGCGATCCGAACTCACTCCGGACCCCGGAACTCATCATTTATCCTTCTTCCCTTTCCCTGTCCAAATGAGTGTTTCATTAGGAACTATAATCCACGAATATCATTAGAATTTACAGAAGCAATTGGGATTTTTGCAAAGTGGGGGGAAGCAGATTCTAATCCAGTCTCAAGTGATTTGATCAACATAGATTTAGACCTTCCTCAAGGACAGGCTGGGGCTTAAAGCTGCTTTGGATTCCTGGGGGAACCGAGCCTGAACTCTTCACACTCTGGACCTGGGAGTCTCCTTGAATCCTCCTCCATCCCGTGGTGCTTTTGGCCAGAAGCAGGTGTGTCAGCCCACACCTAGATAAATTACAAGGAGAACAATGTCCGCTCCTGAAATTTCACCTGCTCTGTCCCTTGAACAGACGTAGACCACCTTATGAGATTGCTCAATGCTGGTGGACATCGTCCCCGCCTCAAGTTAAAGTACCCATGTCTTTGTGGAAGGTGCTTTGGTATCCATGACATCTCTGAACAGAAAAATGGGTTTGAGTGGACAAGAATGTTCCCTGAAAAAGGATGGGGGTCACTGAAGCTTTTATTTTTTTAAAAAAAGGAAAGAAAAGAAAACCTCAGGCATTTTAATATGTTAAATACATACTCAATTATTAATTCTAAAGACTTCCACAAATCAACCTAGATGAAACTTTTTTCACCTTTTTCCTGCCTTTTTTCCCCTTCTCAGGAACATTTAGACCTACCCTATGGCAATGACTATCTGGAAGTCTCTGACCTGTATATCAGGGTAGCACAAATAATTCAGCATAAAGCAGCCCGGTTCCTGTAGCTTGGCATTAGGATAAGTATATCTTAAGAAAGTTCTTATGCAGACTTGGCTTCAGGCAATAAAACGTCATAGACGTATAACTGTAGCAAGCGAAATTTCTAGGGAGCAAATTAGGCTGAAAACATCTTCTAGAGATGGCTAGAAAGGAAATGTACACCACCCCAAAGTAAGGCAAGTTATGCAGTAAATGTTTCCTTTATTGGCCTTCTTCCATTACTATTAGGGTTAAAAGACATCTTGTCAATAAGAAAGGTATATTTATAGAGGACTGATGTCTTTCAAAAGGCTGCTCCTGTCACAAATGCCTACAGCGGTAGTGATCAGCTTATGAAGCCAGGTGATGAAACCCTGTACAAGTGCATACATCTCCCCATTAACCCTTAGATCATCAGGCATTATTGTCACTTTACCTGGACCTGTCATTAGCTGAAGCAAGGTGATCAAGCCAGACACTTCAGAAAAATGCCAAAAACAGAACAGTGTCCCTCAGGGTTTCAAGAAGAGGGTGTGTGCCTTTCCGAGTCCCTTGATAGAATCATTGGGGGAAAATAAAAGGTTGCCTGTGAAGTGGGCCCTTTTTGCCTACCCCTTCCTCCTGCTAAAATTGAAAACTCTCAGGTGTCCAATTTTTAGTGTTCCTAGGTTGGCTAAGGGAGTAGCTTTCTTCAAGATCCAAATAAGGAACCATCACCCACGCAGAACAAAAAGCAAACAGAAAATCTCACAGTGGAATCAGGACTTTGGCTTCTCAACATTTCCCCATTTTATAGCTTCCTTATGTTTTCAGATTCTTTTTTTGGCTTCCTCAGTCAGCACACTCCCTGCATAGCTAAGTCCAACACAGTGGGTAACAGATCATCCATCTTGGAGCCTGGATCTTTAAAGAAAAATCACACAGAACACATACACATATGTACGGAACACCGTCTAGGTTTAATTACTAGAATCTTGCCAAGTGATTGGGGAAGCTGAATATGGTTGTCGACATGTATTCTCTACTTCTCGTGAATCTAAGAAGACTATCCTTGTTTTTCCTAAATTCTAAAGCCAAACTTCCAATACAGTTTGTCCCTTTTGCTGCTATGCTGGTGAGCCTCTTAGCATAACTGGGGTGTGGGCTGAAACTATGGAATCATGGATTTTCTGAATGTTAGAAAGGACCTAAGAAAGTATCCAGTCCAAACACCTCACCTGTCAGGTGAGACAGGACAAAGGGGCCATAGGTAACAAGACCAATGGCCAGCCTGTTTCTGCCATATTCCTTCAAGCACAGTCCCATATTTCAGAGGACATCTAGCACTCTGCCATAACGCCCCCCAGTAGGGAACTGATGCCTGAAAAGTGATTTATATAAACTGAAACTTCCTTTTCACGCTCCCCAATAGGGATGAACAAGGAAGTACCCATGGGAGAGGTAACCTATTCACTTAATTTTTGAGGCTAAAATGCAGATTGCTAATATCAACACAGGTCCACAGAGATTTAATAGAGGGATGTCTGAAGGGGAGGAGAAAACAGAGAAGTGAAGAATCAGAAGGGCAGTGGATGAGGAGGAGGAGAAAGCAAGGAGGGTTGAGGGACAGTCTACTTACAGCTCAGGACCTGGGCTGGCCCCGGGAAAGGCCTCCAAGGGAAAAGGTCCCAGCTTCTCCTCCAACCTGAGCACCCCCCAATATGCAAAACTCCTTGGCTCAGGCTAAAGTCAGAACTGGTCTGGTTTCCTCCCCGTGTTTAGAACCCCTGCTATTTGGGCAGAACTCTTGGTCCTATAAACTAGGAGTCAGTCATCAGTAACTAGAGAGAGAAGTAGCCTCAACACCGGGACACGAGCCAACTGTTGTTTAAAATTTCACAGCAAATCTACAAATTACATGTCCAGGTTGTGGGCCAACCTGACCTTTTTAAAAAAAAATATTGTATTACCTTGCTTTTTGTCAATTTCAATTTCACACCCTCCCCCCACTTCTCCCCCATCCCCGCATCACCTGAAGCCCTTTCAGAGACTCAGGGGTAATTGACCCTCTGAGATCTTGCTGGTCTCCCCACGCCTGTTTATGGCACAAAGCAACAGGATTAAATGTGGCACATGGGCTATCATGGAATAACTTTTAATTGCTTAATTAAATCAGAGATTTAAAGAAGCAAGGATTCAAGAGTTTCCTTTGAACGAGAAATATAAGGATATGCCAAAATGGATGAGGTTACTAATCATCGGCAGAAAGCCCTTAATATTTACATATGATAAAAACGCAGGCCAGGACATTAAAAACAATAAGTACATTCTTTAAAATTTCAGTTCAGTATATTTATGAGCTTTCGTTATCCAGGTAAGTCCTATAAAGGACATAGAAGACCTCAGTATCCAATTTAATTCAGATCAGCTTTAGACTAAAACAAAAGAACCACTGCACAGGACAAAGAAATTGCCACAAAATCGAGTTACTATAAATGTGTTCCCGTTTAAGTAAATAAGCCTTTAAAACAGGCCTTAGGAAAGTCTAGGCTGTACACAGACTCAGGCACCTAAGTATACAGGTGACAATTAGCAAGCGTGAAAAGCTATGGTCATTTGCTAAATGTGTAAATCTAAAGGCAACCAAGTGAAAAGACCTAAAAAAAGGACACTGTTAAATCCATTTGTACATGGATTTAACAGTGAAGCATTTCATTCTTCATGTTTTTACTTGGTGTCTTGAAATAATCCCCTTTCTGTCTCCACTCACCCTCTTAGAAACTGTGCCCGCCTTATTTATTTATGAAGTCTGAAGGTTAGTCCTACCTGCTGAGACTAATTAGCCCTGTGCTTTGTATCCTATGCAATCCTGTCTGATTAAAGGTACACATTTGTTTTACTTCTTTTCAGGCTCCTTCTCACTCTACTTCTGATTTTCTGATTCATATTAAAGCTGGGAGTTAACAGTGATTCTCCTCCATAGCCCTCCCCCATGCCCCCACCACATTTTTATTTTGCCCACATCTTACTCTTTAGTGTGCAAATGTGGTTATGAATTTTTCTCCAGTGCAGGGGAATGCATTGGCCTTGTCAATCTCGGTATCATCATTTTTAGTAGTGTTCTTTCTGAGACCTTAGCCTATAAAACAGTTTTGCTGAAAACCCAAACTCTCTAAATATTACATTTAAATTTGCTTTCTTTTGGAAAGCTTAGGTGCTGATGGGCCAGCTGAAAAGCAGGTGAGATGTTTTTTTAAGGGATGGGTGAAATAATTTAGTTCATCATGGACTCCAGACCAACACTGTTCCAAAAAGACAATTTGCTAATTCTTACTGACTTCTTTTTTTCTGGTTCTTTCTGTCCCCTTTCACCTTGTAGATTCCAGTCCACTTCTCATTGGATATTTGCAAGAAAATGAGTGTTCTTGCCCCATTTTCTAGGGACACCGTGTTTTGGGACCCAGGCCTTTCCCCCTTCGACATAATTTTCTTCCCCATTTTGTAGCAAATCAATCTGCTCCCCAGGAGAGAGCCTAAAAATCAACAAATACCTGCCTCAAACCTCAGGTTTTCCGTCTCCTCCCAGAGGTCTTCCAGCATCAGCTGGGTTAGCAATTTCCTGCCAGAGCCATCTACATCTTGATTATTTGGTCAGTCTTTTGGGGATTTCATTTCAGACCCCCTTCCAGAAAGACTCCAGACCCAATGATCCCAAGGGTTGGTGAACTTTCAGTTTTGTTTTCCCTGGCGGTGTTAACGCCCAAACTTTTCACCTCCGAAGTCAGAAAGGACTTTGAATCCTAGCTTATTTCCTACCACCTCCAAAGTCAGTTTAAAAAAACAAAACAAAAAACAAACAACACTTTACATTGAAAAGAATCATGTATTTTTCCTTAAGGATATTTTTAATGCCCTTGACAAACACTACAGTATTTGATTGTTTTTTGGATGAAAAGTCATCTTGGCATATTTATTCTAGTGAGACTTAAGATTTAATGAAATGATTCACTATTAATAAACAAAAAAGGGGAGGGAAGACCTCGTGGGTTAATAGTTTCTTTCATTGCAGATAACCAGGAACTTTGCCCAGCCCTCCACTTCCCCAAGCTCTCTGAAAGTGGAGGGTTGATCTCTCTTTTTGACCACTTCTCTTACATCCCGCCCAAGGGTGGCTGATTCCATTGCTGGCTTAACCACTAAGCACCAGCCCGCACCCCTTCCCCACAATACTCTCCTCCTTTCCCCCTTCCTTAAGACTTATTTCTAATATTTCTAAAGTGCACTTTTTCTGGGCCTCACCCCATCCCCGCCCCCCAAGTGGGCTTTCCTTCCGCCTTCCTCGGCTCGGATTCCTGACGCGGTCGCCACCCCCTTCCCCTCCTCTCCTACTCCGCATTGTCTTTCTGAAGCCACCCCCCTCCCGGAGCGAGTCCCCGTTCCCTCGCCCAGACTCCCAGGCTCGCACACACTCAGCGCAGGCCTCTCCCCCTGAACACTCCTCCCTCCGTCTCTCCCCCCCTCCCCCGCCCCTCTCCTCCTCCTCCTCCTCCTCGTCTCCCTCCTCCCTCTCCCGGCGCCCGAAAGGATCATTGTTAGCCGCCCCCGCCCCGCCCACCCCGGCTGTTTATTTATGCAGACGTCACCGGGCCGGCCCCGCCCCCCGGCATCTCATTAAGCGAGTGTGTTCCTCTCTCCCTGTCAATAATCTCCGCTCCCAGACTACTCCGTTCCTCCGGATTTCGATCCCCCTTTTTCTATCTGTCAATCAGCGCCGCCTTTGAACTGAAAAGCTCTCAGTCTAACTTCAACTCACTCAAATCCGAGCGGCACGAGCTCCTCCTGTATCTTCGGCTTCCCCCCCCCCCTTTGCTCTTTATATCTGACTTCTTGTTGTTGTTGGTGTGTGTGTTTTTTTTTACCCCCCTTTTTTTATTTATTATTTTTTTGCACATTGATCGGATCCTTGGGAACGAGAGAAAAAAGAAACCCAAACTCACGCGTGCAGAAGATCTCCCCCCCCTTCCCCTCCCCTCCTCCCTCTTTCCCCTCCCCAGGAGAAAAAGACCCCAAAGCAGAAAAAAGTTCACCTTGGACTCGTCTTTTTCTTGCAGTATTTTTCTGGGGGGGGGGGCAAAACTTTTTTGGGTTTTTTTTTTTTTTTGGCTTTTCTTCCTCCTTCATTTTTCTTCCAAAATTGCTGCTGGTGGGTGAAAAAAATGCCGCAGCTGAACGGCGGTGGAGGAGATGACCTAGGCGCCAACGACGAACTGATTTCCTTCAAAGACGAGGGCGAGCAAGAGGAGAAGAGCTCCGAAAACTCCTCGGCAGAGAGGGATTTAGCTGATGTCAAATCGTCTCTAGTCAATGAATCAGAAACGAATCAAAACAGCTCCTCCGATTCCGAGGTAGGAAAAGCCCCTCGGGCTGGTGGGGTTCTTAATCTATTTCCTGGGCTTGGCAAATGTTGCTTAAAGGGGAGAAATCGGGGCTGGGGGCGGCGGCGGGGCGCCGCGGGGCCGGGCGGGCGGCGTGTGCGTGTGGTGCCACCATTGCAAAAACTTGTAACCCTGTTTTTCTCTCCCACCCCAAACCCCCCCACCTCGCTGATTCTTTTTCTCCCCCTTCTCCCCCCTCTGCGTGGCGTTTGCCCCTCGCCCTCCCCACCTCCACCCCTCCGGGAAGGCGGAAAGACGGCCTCCGCCTCGCTCCGAAAGTTTCCGAGATAAATCCCGGGAAAGTTTGGAAGAAGGTGAGTACGCCCCGCGCGCCCCGCAGCCGCCGGGAGCTGTCCCCCGGGCCCGCCGCCCCGCGCGCCCGGGCCCTGCGCCCCGCTCGGCCGGGCCTTGCGTCGGCCCGGCCGGGGCGTCCAGCCACTTGGGGCACTTTCTAAAAAGTTTCTCCTCGCTCTCTCCCGCTCCGCGCGGCCGCCGCCGTCCCCTCGCTGCCCCGCCATGTTAGCGGCCAAGAGGCAAGATGGAGGGCTCTTTAAGGGGCCACCGTATCCCGGCTACCCTTTCATCATGATCCCCGACCTGACGAGCCCCTACCTCCCCAACGGATCGCTCTCGCCCACCGCCCGAACCGTAAGTGCCTCCGCGCGCGGCCCCCGCCCGCTGCCCGCCCGCCCTTGCCTCCCGCCCGGCCCCGCATGCGGCCCCTGCCCTGCTCCCTCCCTCCCTCTACCCTCCCTCCCCGCCTCCTCCCCTCCCCGCCTCCCCTCCCCCTCTCGTGGCCCAGGCAGCCCGAAACTCTCCAAACTTTTCTGCCTTTTGTGGACTGGATTTGTTTGCACTTCGCCATGTTCTTGCTTTCAGTTTGTTGCCTCGTGATGTTGGGGAGACTTTTCTTTCCAAGCAGGGCTTTGTTGGTTGGGGGGGAATCAGAAGAACTTTTTTTTGCGCTCTGATTCCCCCCGCCCCCTTTGGTGGTGGTGTTTGTTTCTTCACCCTGGGAAGATGCCTGTGTGGCTCTTTCTTTTCTCCCTCTCCCTCTCTCTCTCTCTTCCTTCCCTCTTCTGTGGCGTCTTGGGCTTTCCCCGGTTAACCCCTTGGCTGCCGCTGCCGGGGACTGAGTGATTGGGCTGCGCCCGACGCGCGGGGTAGAGTGGATTGTCCTCCAGGCGTTGGACTTGAGAACTAGCGGGCGCGCGGAGCCCGGGGCCTTGGAGAAGCGCCTCGCCTTTCTCTTTCGGCCGCTTATTTGTTTAGCTTTATAGTGGCGATGGCTGGCTCTCAGCCCTCCTTCCCTTTTCCCCTGGAAGGTCACGCTTCCAAGACTGGTTCTACTGCAAACTTGGGGGCTCTGGGCTTCCTTTTCTGGGGCCACCCCGCAGGGCCGCGAGCGCCCTGGGCGCCGTGGCGGGCTCGGCTGCCCGGCGCGCTGGCTGCGGGCTCTCCCGGGCCGCGCGGGGTGGAGAGGCCCCTGTGGCCGCGGGTTTTGGTTTGTATGCAGCCGGGATGGCCTCCTCCGAGCGGACTTGATGTATTTCTAGGGAATTTTGGTGCCTTGGGATTTATAGCGGGATCTGCGCTCGTCAGCTTCCGAGAAGGCCCTCAGTGGGCCCTGGGGGGGCCAGAGACCAGGTTGTGCGGGGCCCAAGGGTGTATAGAGGGTGAGGGAGGCCGAGGGCTCCTTTCCTTCAAAGGATTGGGCTGCTGATCGCGGGCCACCCAACTTTGGGGGCTCCAGGGCGGCGCGGGGTGCCAGGCTCCGGGGGGGGCGCTTCCCGCGGCGTGCGTCCCGCGCCCCCCCGTGACATTTGTGAATAAGGCTCACCCTCTTCCCCGACAGGCCTCTGCCCCCTGCCCTCGCCCTGAACCCCCTCCCCCCATGCCACCCTCCTCTAAAAACCCTGGATTACGAATCTCTAGACGCAATCTCTAAACGTTTGTGCCCGGCTTCTCGGAATTGTCATTTTGCACCCTCTCTGGTTTGGTCCCCCTACCTCTTATTTACACTCACTACTTCTGTTTTCTTTTCTTTTTCGGTAACTCGAGATAGCAATTTGAAATAGTGCACCCACTGTTCAGCAGCCGTGGATTCGGTGCTTATGGCCGAGGGCTTGCCGGACGGGAGTCGATCAGATCTACAAGTGTTTTTAAGCATTAAAATATTAACTATCAGGTTTGACTTGTTTTTTTGGGCCCTGGCAAAAATGGCAAGGGCATGCTAGACCGGTCATTTTTTATGGCTAGGACAGAGAAATAATTATTACCCTCCCTCCCCCTCCCGCGCGCCCAGGCTTCTGCATGCTTGGGAAGCTGGGAGAGTGTTTCAGCTCGACCTCCTCCTGCAGGGCCAGCTCTTTCAGGCGGCGGGGGCCGGGCAGTGGGGTTGCAGCTGTAGGGGAAACATAGTCCGGTTACGTTGTATTTTTCTTGGGAGCCTGTGGGCATCCTGAACCGGGAGTATTCGGCTCAGAATCGGATAGTTTGTGTAATAACCAAGCCGACCAAGCGACATTCCGAAGTAACCCTGAGAATTTCTTAGTCTCCTCCCCTCCCCCTACGATGGAAGCCTCTCTGGTATTATTTTAAAATCCACTTAGCCATCTGAAAGGCCATCTGAATATTGAGCTTTGATGGCGGGCTTGCTGGCCTTCTTGACTCTTTGCAAACTCCTGTCTGTGACCGCTGGCAATCTTGCCGCAGGATCTCCTGAAACTCCAACAGTTGTGTTGCGCTGTAATTAGGAAACAGGGAAATTGTTAAAGGTAAATAAATGATTTCCCAGTGCGAAAAGGATGGCTCCCAACAACCCGTCCCCTTTGTGGGCACTGTAGGAATACTCGGCGTCTAGTTATTTTAATTGTGGACATAGCGGGTGGCCTGATGCTGTGACATCAGATGGAGTCTGAGAAGACATTTCTGAACTCAGGAGGCAGTTTTAGTATTTGCGTGTCAAACACCAACAGACATCTTTAGTGTGCACAGGCCCTTCCTTCTCCTATCTGTTACCTGGGTTAGCTGATGTGCTCCAGAATTAAGGTTATTTAAGCCGGTAAGTAGAGCCATGGAAATGAGGCTGAGAGGCTGTTGTGTGTCACTCCTGACCTCTCCGATCAGAGGGCCGGCTTGCAATTCCAGATTTGATACAGCTGCCGAAGGAATCTATAGGCAAGATAGCGGTCTTTTCATGCTCATCTGAAATTCTTAGTGCTTCATAGAGTGTGTTTTTGAGGGCAAGGTGTAAAGACAAATTAGCTGTATGTTCTGTTCTCTTCCGGACCCTCCTTGGTGGTGGTGTTCTTTTGCTACTTATTTCTGTTAACTTATGAGTGTACCTGTAAGCAGTTGCATCCTTTAAAAAGCAAACTCTATGGATTCCTGATTTCTGCTTTTCTTTTTAAGAACGTAAAGAATTAAGGAGTATCATTAAATGGGTTTGTGATGAATAATATTTTATCTCAAGAATAATGCTTTAATTGCTGGAGACGCCATAAAGCTTGATAGTAATAATTTTATTTTAAAATGACAAAAGATTTCTGCATCACATTAATTTAGCCTTTGATACAGTAATAGGAACAGCTTTTAAAAAGATTTGAGTACAAAAAAGCATTAAGGTGAGAGGTCTGGTTAAGTAGATGGGAGGTGATAGAACTGCAAATATTAGAATTGTGGTAACATTTGTATATACCAACGATAAGAATACTGTTACCATATTAAAGTAGATAGGAAAGAGTAGTTTTACATTTCTTTTTCCCTCCTGCCAAATTAGAATATGGGATATGGTGGCAGAAATTCCAGTTAGGTTTGAAATTCTTTTTAAGGGGTTGATTATTAGAGCTTTCGCATCTTCTTTGATCCAAAGTTATTTGCTTTCCAGCTGAAGCTGTTTGCTACTAGGTTGAACAAATAAATAAGCAGCATCTTGAATTCATTTTTGAACTTGGAATCCAGTATTTAAAGGAAACCAAGAGGGGCCTATTCATTGGGGTTTTATTTAGCCGGGCAGCAACTTCTCTTTCTGCCTGGTGAAAAATGGATGTTTTCTCCTCGCTCAAACAGCGTAATCCTTTCTAATACAAAAGATTTAGACCTCGGAGTGTGAAGGGTTAATGGTGGTCCTTCCCCATTGTCCTCCTACCCCCCACCTTCACCCCTGATTGTTTTGACAACACTTTTCAAAGTGTGACATTCCAAGCCCCTACATAACAATGTAATATTACTGTAATTACACAGGTCATTACATTTTAAATAGAGAACAATAAAATGCTTATCGCCCTGAAAAAGAACAGGTGTTCTTGCCCTTCTTTGGTATTTATGCTAATTGTTTTTCATCTCCTTCAGAAATATTTATGGCAAACATGTTTAGGTTTCAGTCTCAATGCAAAGTATTAATTCCGTGCTAATCTTTATAGGTTGGGGTTTAATGTCTGCAGTTTGGGTTATGGGCTCAACATTCACCCAATAAGTCATATTTTAATGATTATAAATTTAATATGCCAGTGCTTTGCAGTTTGTTGAAATGAAAGCTTTCTGAAACCCCAGAAACAAACTATGAGGCAGTCGGGAGCCTGGAGTGTTTATCTGGAAGAAGTGTTTTTGGAAACTTTTGACTGCTGAAGGGAAGTAGCTTTCACTGATGCCCCCTATCTGATTGAGAAGAGATTTGGAGGAAAACAATCCCCGCTCTGGCTAGGAGTTTTCCACCTTGATTTTAATTTTACTGATATGGATTTCATTTAGGGTCCCTGCTGGAAGCTGGTCAGCTTTCTGTTTCTTAGCAAGCTGTGAAAAAGTTACAGGAAAGTTTCTGGGGGCTGGCAGATCAAGAATGCTGTTCTGTTAGCAGCGCAGGATAACTGCAGTTCTGCACGCTATTAAAAAAATATTTGCTTTAGAAAACCAGCATTTTAATAGTTGCACCAGAGGCTGTGCTTTTAAAGATTACAGTAGAAGTCTTTCCAGGTTTTGAATGCCTCGTCACATCCCACGAGGTGCCTGCGTGCTTGCGAAAAGCGCCTAGATTTCTTGGTGGAGAAATGTTGGTGCAACTTCTCTTACACATGCACAGGGGGTAAACTAGAAGGTATCTAAGAGGATTTTACATTTTGTCAGATGTTTCACAACAGGGGCCCCCGAATCACATTAAAAATGCACTGCAGAGAAAGGACAGCTGCAAATTTTTGTGTGGACGTGTGTTTCTGGACCATGACTAAAACTCCGAGGACCTTTTCCCCAGCTGTCTGGAAGTTCTGTGGAAGTTGGTTTATTGGCAGTGAAGTCTGAGGCAACCTGGATTTAGCAGAGGCTCTCTCCTACACAGGAAATAGATGACATTATATTGGGGGAAGGGACAAAACTTCAGGCAAGGAGTGATTTACTCCTTTTTTGTTTTTTTAAACCATGGCGTTGCCAAATAAATAAGCACTTTCCAGGGAAGTAGGTGTAAGCTTTTTAGTCTTGGTGAGTGGAATTAGATAATATCTTTAACCACATTTATAACTGTTTCGAGGTGACACATTTCAGAAGTTTTGAGGAGCGGGGTGAATCAAATCCTTGAGGCTTTTATTTTTGAAGGGGGTGTGTTGTGGGCGTCTGAGTTTCTTCTGGGAGTGGATATTGGCAACGGTGTAAGTAAATCTTCAACTCTGACTTAAAATTGAGCACGTTTGTGAAGGAAATGGTTAATTTTACAACCAAAGGCAAACTTGCACCTCGACAGGTCTGCTGAAAGAAATGTGCCCCAGTCCTTTGCTGGCAAGCGCCACCAGGTCATAAATCCACAGGCTTTATTTACAGCCCATAACACTTATGAATGTTAAGATATTTGACGCCACGTTGGCCTTATAATATTCGAGGTCCGCAGACACTGGCAGTAGCTCAGATTTCTCTCACTAATTATAAGCAATGAGATGGGGGTGGGGTGTGGAGAGCCCTTCGCAAAAGCTGCCCTCTCCCCTCCTCTGACCCCCATGCCTACAATCTGAGCTTACTGAGACAGGCACCCCCTCCTCCTTTGGCAGCTGACTTGTACTTTTCCTCCAGGCTATTGTTACACACTTTTATAAAGAGCACTTTCAGTAATGGAAATTCAGTTGGGTGGGTGGGAGAGGCTCGGCCCAAATGCCTTTTTTCAAAAGCAAAGTTGCTCTAGGTGTTTGCATCTCTTTTCCTTTTCTTCTGGCTTCTCCCTTTTTTCCTTTCTTTCTTGCCTTTTTTTTTTTTTTTTGAGACCCTCTTGCCTATATTGTGCATATTTCCCAGAATACTTAAAGAAACCTGATATGGGAGACGGGTCTTTAATTTATACGAAGGGAACGTACACACATTGCATAGTGCGCTAGTTAACGTGAGGGTTTAAAAAAAAAAAAAGTGCCATAGAGTGAGGAGAGTTGATTAAAAGAATTAATAGATGAGAAAAAAAACATCCAGATTTACCTTGCGAGTGGGAAGGCCATTCATTTGGGGAAAGTGCACTGGTATCTGGGGGAGGAAGCACAGAAAAGTAGCAGGGGAGGAAGAATAAATGCTTGCCTGAGAAAGATTAGAAAAGTATAAGAAGATGGGACAGAGATTTGGGCCTGAGGAAATGGCTTGATTGAAATTAGGGATTAGAAGTTTTTTATGAGAGGTAGAAATACCATGGGTAGGGGGGGTGGCTACTTAAAACTATATGGCTCTGCTCAGTAAAAACTGGTCCCAATCCACTTTTCACCCAAAGAGCTCTATCCAGCAGCAGATAGTATTTCATGTAAGTTATTGTGTGAGGAGCTGGGGATGGGGCATCTGTGGTCAAGACCCCGATGTGACAGAGAAGGCCAATTAGCCTCCTGATTTTAATTCGTTCTTAAAAAAGTGGGCTTTCTAGTGTGTGTGTTACAAACGGACCACCTGGTAAAGGGGGAGTGGGATTCTGAGGTGTGTGGGTAACTGTTGAGGGGGGTGGGAGCTGATCGCACTGTCCTTGCAGGCCGGATCCTTCCTTCCATCCAACCCAGACTTCAAGACAAGAGGCCGAAAGGTTTTATTTTCTAATCAATGGAATGCAGAAACTTACTAGCCCTCAGGGACAGATATGAATCCCTTAACAGCTCATTACAAAGATGGGGCTGTGGGATCTTTGAACGGGTTATCAGCCCTGGTGTTCTTCGGTTTTCCCAGGATAGGTTTTTTCTTCCTTGGGCACATCTGATTTCAGGCTGGTAATTCGTCTGTAATATTTTATTCTTTTCTTTTTTTTTTTTTGGTCATGAAGTAGCTCCAAACAGCTCGATCTACAGGGGGAAGGAATAGTTATTAGTGGGATCAGCTCTGAAGGAGTTAAAATTGCTTGCTAAAGTTTGGCATCATGAAAATAAATTTGAGGCCTGGTAGACATTAGTAAGGCACAGCACATTTACAGAGCTTAATTAGTACGAACTGTAATTGTTCATGGTCTGCCAGAAGAAGTAATGTTCAGGAAAAGTGGAGTCCTTCTCTTGCAGTCTTTAGTTTGAAACCGATAAATCACTTGCATATTTGTGTAGTGATTCAAATGGAGCTAAGACCTCTCCCATCCCAACATGTGGTAAATTGTAAAGTCAATGAATTGCAGATGTAGGCTACAGTGAGATTCTCTAAGAAAATGCAGAATGAATGGGAAAGAGTGATGCTATAAATATTTACTGAGAAGAAAACTAGGTTCTTGCGTGCTGGACCAATTATGATGTACTAAATATATTAGCAAAATGCTTAAAAAATCAAGAGGATTTGTGTGGGTCTTTGGGTGGGTTGGTTGTTTTGGGAAAGTGAAATAAAAGGCACTATGTTATTGTCGTGTCAGTTTTATTAAGCCTGAATCACAATGGCATACCCAGGGTAGGACACATGAAACCCACATTAATGCAAATTAATTCGTTATGAGTTGCAGCGCTGTGACTGCTAAGTGGAGTAATGATGGGGCATCATTTTAAGAGTGTTAGTGTAGCAACTTTTAATGAAAAATGCTGTGTTAGGAACATGTCTCAGCACTTTAGCCCACGTGTTTTTATATGCTGGAAATGTGTTTTGGACAAGAGCAGGAAACTTGCTTCACTTTATTCTCCCCTCCCCCAAACAGTTTAAGAAATGTAATTATGTTTTGATGTTTAAAGAAAATCATCTAATTTTCCCTCAAAAAAACCAATCCAAAAATGCCCATCACCATAACCAAGTTCAACTTCCACTTATTTCTTTCTTTCTTTTCTTTTTTTTTTTGCAAGAGACTGCAGCACAAAGTGGAAAAACAATGAATGTAGCATCCCCCCATAGACCTATAGATATAACTTTATTGAAGTGATTTCCCCCCCCTTTTTTTTTCTTCTTAGAGGATTTTGGTCTCAGGCAGTGTTGCAAGTCAATACTTCTTTCCCCAAATGTGAGTAGGTGGATGTGTATGAAAGCTGTAAAAGTTAATGATCGTTCTCTGACTCATAGCTGATGGTTTCAGGTTGAGGAAAAGAAAAGAAAAAATTAATGAGGGTAAATAGACATTTGATGGAACGTTGAGACAGTAGGAGAGATTGTTCCTGTGTCTAAAGGCATGTGTTTTGTTGCAGCAGAATTTCTGAAGGAGAATGCCAGGAAGTGAAAAGGGGTTGCCTTTGTTAAGTTGTTGTTGTAGGAGGGTACAGATGTTCCGTGTCTGGATCCTTGCAGGAATGTTT
Organism: Balaenoptera acutorostrata; assembly: GCF_949987535.1. Taxonomy (NCBI): domain Eukaryota; kingdom Metazoa; phylum Chordata; class Mammalia; order Artiodactyla; family Balaenopteridae; genus Balaenoptera; species Balaenoptera acutorostrata. The sequence goes on along the minus strand of NC_080079.1, from coordinate 17,589,461 downwards.
AAGCCTTCATACCTAGCAGTCAGTGCTGGCTTTGCCTTCCCTGTGGAAGTTAGAAGTCCCCTTGGCATCTTTTAAGGGGGCGGGCAGGCACCCAAAGGCCTGGTCAGAAGTTTATTTCCCACTAAATGTAAGAGGCTCCCAGCATAGGGCTGGGGGTGCTGTCTCTGTCCTGCAAAATGACTGGTGACTTAAGAAAAAGTCTTAGATATACTTAAGCCTCTATTCTGCCTTTTATGCTAATGACATGGAAATTAAACTTCAAGTGCCTCACGGTGGTAGCTACAGGGGAGAGGAAGGTGGACCAAAAAATCCCCCAAACCAAAACCGTTTAGGAAATGAATCTGAATTTCTTCTTCTTCTTTTTTTTTTAAATAGGAAGCTTGGTGATTCATAAAACTGGAAATAAAGCAAATGCTCCCCGCTCTTCTCAATTTAGTGGAATGAATAGGCATACAAAATTAATCTTCATCCTACTGGAAGTTTAAAACCCAATGTAGTGTTCCAAGTTTTTTAGTCGCCTTTGAGGATGAGATCTCTGTGATTGAAAAAGCTGTTTCCCTCTTCTCCCCTCTCTGGGTATCTCTGATGTCTTGTATCTGAAACATCAAATTTAGGGCCAGTAGTAGTGATTAGAAATGAAATCAGAGACATCAAGACAGGATTTCTTGATAAGGGAGGTGGTTGATCGTAAAATGTTGGTTTTTGAATTGCTGGAAAACGTAGGCAAGGCTGTGCTGAGCACCACCGCGTCTCCATGGCTCTTCCTCTGGACCAGGGGGGGCTGGGTCCCCGGGAGGTGTTCCAACGGGTGGTTGGGTGGGCTTGGCCACTGTAAACAAGCACACAGGAAGGGAAGGTTTGTTTTGTTGAGAGTTTCACAGGAAGGCATGACATGAAAAGTACCTTGGAGTTCTCATTTGGTGCTGCTTCAGGATGCCTGGGGAGGGGCGGGGCAGGGGGGAACCACGTTGAGGGTGTGTTGCGGGCCCGGGTACAAGAGCCACAGTTGCTGGATGTGGAAATGACGCGCAGCGCTGCAGGTGGCCAAGAGCAGGGGTGGTCCCAAGAGTCCAGGCCTGGGGGAACCTGGTTCTTAACTCAGATGAGCCTTAGATCGCCACCTAAGATCTCTCAAGCGCCCCTCATCTTCCAAAAGCAAACAAACAAACAAACAAAAGCACAAAGGGCCAACCCTCTCTTGCTCTTTCTTCTAGCTTTTTACGGAGATAGAAATAAATTATTGTTCCAGTTTAGAATGCCAAGTTTTTACTGGGTCCTTGTATTTTATCATTGTCTTAAAAAGCTAGACTATAATGAACAAGGCATCTCTGTGTTTTACAGAGATGGAAAAAGCAGTGTTTAAAGGGTGTGTTTTAGAAAAGAGTATTTGGGAAAAGAGGGGATGGGAACCCAAAGGAGAAAGGGGAAAATTGTAAGTCTTCATCGCTGTTGCTGGGGGAAGTTTAAGCTCAAAATCTCTCCAACACAGTGGGTACTGGCTGGGAGTGAAGAGCTGATTGGAGCTTGTACCGTGTGGATTTATGAGCTGGTGGCGGTTATTCTGTGTGCCTGGATACCTGAGGAGGGGAGTTATGTTACTTGGGGATGTTAGATTGGTGTGTGTGTAGGTGAAATTAACTTTGTCCTACCAGATTCTTAAGGACCTTGCAGCTGCATTTTTACTGTCTTAATTGTAGCATTCTCTCTGGGGTTGTGTTGTTGTTTGGGTGGTGATGAACGTGAGGGTTAAGTGTGGAACCGGACAAATGGAAATTGAATTTGGATTAGCCACACTTTCATTAATTTATTCAGAAGGCTGGGATTATATGAAATTTTGTTTCCACGACGTATACTTAGTTATCAGGTGTCCATTCGATTTTAATTGATGATAGGAGATTTCTGTGGTTACCCTGAGTGCAAGATTGCCTTAGGGCTCCGCAAGGTTTGTGGGAAGAAAAGCTTGGACAAGTTTCCATTAAGCTCTGAATCAGGCAGTTGGAAAATCGCAGCATAAAACCGGCTGAAAGTGGGGGACGAGGTTTTAGTGTTGCCTTCTCTCCTGAGCAGGGGAGTCCCCCGCTCCGACAAGAGCTGCTCTCAGCCAAGAATTCCAAACTCGCAGAGGAACCTATCCCTCGCACAAAAGTTGTTTTAACACAATGCAGAATTGTCACAGTAATTAGTGCGATCTCCGCTTACTGACTGGCAGTTTTCACAAAAAGGACAGGGGGGCCAAGGGGGCAAATTCATCTGTCTTTTTCAGTGACTCACTTTGGATGAACTGCTCCTGAGTGTGTGTGTGCAGGGGGGGGAGTGCTGTGTGCGTAGGGGGGCTTATCTCAGTGGCTCAGCCTTTATCTTTTGTTGTTTTAGGGAGTGTGATTCATTACTCTGCTTTGACAGGTAAAGGAATATATATATTTTTGGCCCACCTTTATTGTGCCCCCTTTTAACTTTGATTACTATTATGTTTGGGAGCAAGCAGACTCCTAATATATATACAGGCGGTGTGTTTTTGTTTGTTCACTTGGAGCAGATACAGTGATCTCAGAACCCACTATATCCCCAACTGGGAACAGTACAGCCTTATCCCATGAGCAGTATGCATTTAGGCTATTTAAAAAATTTCATTACTACTGGGTTGCGTTTAGTTTGAGTTGGTTCAGAAGTTCTTATGTGAATTCCTTTTTTTTCCCCCAAAAATAAAAACCTGTATAAACTGAATAATTTTTCTTGCAGGGAGCAAGATACAAAATAATGGGGTCTAAAGAACAGCTATACAGGAAGGTTCTGGTAATAGTAATCGTACAGTGGTAGTAATGGCAATAGTTTGCTATAGTAATACAGATCTGTGTTTGGAAATGTAACTGATTTGATTACTGCTGCGAGGGAGATGGGTAGTGATTTCATAGGACCGTGTGATTCTTCATCATTTGTTCGTTTATGGCCAATTAAAATGCATTTTCAGATATTGTTGAGACCTTTTAGTGTTTGTTGTATTGTTTATAAAATAAGTCAGCAGATGGTGTTTGTTCTCCCAATTGGTAGGAGCCCAAGATTAATAAGTACTATTTGGGAAAAGAAGAATTTGGAGAGGCCTCTTGGTATTCCTTTTTATTTGGGGCTGCCCATTTCTTTGATGGTAGATCTATAGGGCTTCAGAGGGAAAGGCCCAGGAGAGACTTTAGCCTTGTGCTGTGGAGAGTCTGGGTGAACCAGGGATGTACCTTCACCCAGGGGCCCCCAAAGAGGTGGTCTTTAGAAAACTCAGTGGCTCTTCGGCACTGGTTGGCTCCTTCTTTGGGGAAGTGTGGATTCCTAGAGTGCGTGCGGGCTTCAGAGCTGTCCTGAGCTGTCCTGGGACTGATAGCTTAGTCATTGCGAAAGAATGTATAAGGCATCGAGTGGCCCCTGAATTCTGCCTGCCATTTTCCCCAAAATAGAATTGTGTTTGAGGGTGAGAGCCTAGTTCTCAGAACTCTGGGGGGCTTGTACCTTTGCAGTCTTGTGGCTTCTCACATCCTTTCTCTCCCCAGTCTTTCCCTCTTGCCTACGTGTCGCAATTCTGATGATGTTTGCAACACACAGTTAATTTTTCTGCAGCATCTTGCTCAGCACACTGGCTTCCTTTATGTCTTAATGGGCGTCCGTCTTTCCTTTTCATGTCATTGATCCTCGCTCCTGGCCCCCTCCACCCCCCTTTTGCTTATTGAATAGGTGCTTTTTTTTTTTAAACTAGATTATTATGAGCATCTTATTTATAGCAACAAATAAAAATACAGAGGTCTTGATTGAATGCCAAGGCTGCAGTTCAATCTAGGAAGGTTTGTCTGCTATTCATAAACTGCTTAAGATGTTTTCTTGTAGTTTGTGACATAAGCAGAACGCTTTGATTTGGTTTCTTTCTACAGCTCCATTTTCAGTCCGGGAGCACACATTACTCTGCGTACAAAACGATTGAACACCAGATTGCAATTCAGGTAGGACATGCAAGAGATGCCGAAGCTTGATTTGTCAATGTGTAGGTCTCTTGTGTCTCTTATTCTCCACCCCTCCCCCTGACCTAGGTGATGATGATGGTGACGATGATGGCGGTGTGGTGGTGGTTGATTCTTCGGGGGAGGTGGGAAGCAAAGAAGAAACAAGAGCAGAAGAAATGCTGCTAAAATGATTTAAAGATAGGGAAAGAAGGAGAAGCCTGTGTTTTTTTGTTAAGAGCATCTTGATCAGGCATGATGGGCACACAGACCCCCTAGCTTGGCTACTGTTTTTTTGCTTCAGGAGGGGTCTTAAATTGGGAGTCACATGAGGTGACAGAATGTGAATGGGAAGAATTAAGGGGGGTGAGATGGGAGAGGAGGCCGTGTGACAGCCAGAGAGTTGTTTCCGGTGGATCAAAATCATGTTAAGTGGTGCTAAGAATATCACTTTTGACCTGATTGTTCTGAAATGTTGATTTCTCTCGGACTTGTTGATACATGACACTGGAAGTGCTGGGAGGAAAAGGCGACGGATCCCAGCTTCTGATGAGTGTCCTGTTTCCTGCTCACGTAGTACCTCCATTCTCTTAAATCCAAAGGCTAAACAAATCACGGACTAATATAGACTCAGAGCTGAACTGATGCCAACAGAGTGCAGTAGTGAAGGGAGAGCAGACTAATACGATTTTCGTCTGTCTGCCTGGTCTGGCCAGGATGGATGGACCTCATGTTGTAACTAATGGTGCCGAAACTTCTTGAGTCCTCTGCTTCTGGGTTAACCCTTCAAGGGGAGGTTTTGAAACCCGCTGTTGGGGCATTCAAGTCTGGCTCTGGGGTCTTCTCTCCTTGGAAGCTGGTGTCGCTTGGTTATATCATTCCCATTCTTCCCTTGCTCCCTTTCTTGTGGTTAGCCCTTGCAGATACCTTGTGTGTGTGTATGTGGTCCACAGCCATATCACATCTTTGTAGCTGTGCTGTTTCAAATCTGCCTCTGCCTGGAGAAGACTTTCCAGTAGCCCTTTGCCCCAGGTACATTGTGAATTATTCCACCAGTGAAAAGCGGGACTCAGCAGACGTTGTTATTCGGTGGAGCCCCTAGTATTTTGTACTCATTTCAAGGTGACAGTGACTTATTTTAAAAATATTTTGATTCCTTCTGCAGTCGTGCTGCTGGTCCGTGTGTGTATGTTAGGGGAAAGTACGACTCTCGATAACGCTTCTCCACCCCCAGATTATTTCCAAGACTGGTGTTTTTTTTTTTGTTTTTGTTTTATTTTTTGGATGCGCTGCAAGCATGTGGGATCTTAGTTCCTCAACCAGGGATCGAACCCGTGCCCTGCCCCCTGCATTGGAATCATGGAGTCTTAACCACTGGACCACCAGGGAAGTCCCCAAGGCTGGTGTTCTTGCTGGCACTCTCCCTGGGGGACCCTTCTTCCTTTGGATCAACAGCACAGTGAATGTTGCTCCCAGAAAAGGGTATAGACTCAGGGCTTGGTTGGAGAACAAGCCCAAACCCTAACTCTTGATGAATGGGTGATGAACAGTGTCCCGAGGCCTGCTACATCTTGTGGAGGGCTGGAAAATCCTGTTGCCTGGGGGATGGGGATTGTCAAGGTTGAATAGCGTCACGATCCCTATCTTGGAGTGGAAAGGCTGGCTGGGGCCATGTCACTGGGAGACCAGCCGAGCCCAGAGTAGCTGTTTTGTGTCTTTACACCCGTTGCTGAAGTGTCCCTTGTTAGGCCGAGCAGTTCGTCTTTCTCCAAACCACCTGGTACAGTGCGGGCCGTGTGAAGCGCTGTCTCAGGAGGGAGATGGAGTAAGTTACAGAGCTCATTGTCTGGAGGACTGAAAGCATTACTACTCGTCCATGAACAGGTAGTATTGTTCTCCTCTGCCTCTGTTTGCTAAGGCATGATGCCCATGTGGGCAAACAGAGAGATATTTTATTAGAGACCCAGCACCACCATGCTTTGAGGATTCATTCTCCCCCAATCCCTGCTAGACCAGGATGAGGTCAAGCCACATGGTACCTAGCTGTAATTTTAGTTTGACCATCAAAGGATAAATGGCGAAAGAAAACGAAACGAAAGCAGCAAAGGGGAAAAAAAGAGGAAACCTCAGACACAATAAAATTGTTCCCAAGGCACATGGCAGCTCAGTAGCGACGTGAGAGTGAGAGGAGAGGGTGGCCCTGCTTTGGTGCAGAGTAGAGCGGATGTTTGCCCTCTGCCCCATTCTCCAGTTTAAGGCTTAGATGCAACGTGATTGTCCGGGCAGAATTTTCTTCCCTGGAAATTTAAAACGGTTTAACCTTAATAGGTACAGTATTTCAATCCGAGCTGAGCTGGTTGCTTTCCTAAGCTATATCCTGAAATAACCTAGAGCAGAATGACACCATGCATGCCATGAGCTTCCTCCTCCTTTCCCTTCCCATGCCTCCTGTAATCTCAGGACTTGGCCAAGTGCAACGTTTATATGGATGGCTTGTGAGTGATTCTCTAGATGTGTCTGTCATGTTCTTCTAAAAGGTTTGGACACAGTATCAATTGATGTGTTGGGATCTTCCTCACTTTTGACAATCTCCTAACTCCTCAGTTTTGAAAAGACAAGAGCAACACAAAAGCCATATTTTCCCTAAATGGTTAACACAGTATAACTGGAATAAAAATTAAAAGGCCTTTTTCTTTTTTTTTAAAGACATAGATATTTAACTCTATTGACTTGTAGAGAGTTTTATTGAGATATAAGTACAGCACAGTGCACAGATCTTCAGTGGAGAGGTGGATGAACTTCTACTTTTGTGAACATCCATGAAACCATCACCCAAATCAATATATAGAATGGGGTTGGAATGCTTTTTCTGTACAGGGCCAGATAATAAGTATTTTAGGCTTTGTAGGCCAAACAATCTCTGGCAGCCTCTCAATTCTGCCATTGCGTGTGAAAGCAGCCAAAAATAATACCTAAGGGAATAGGTATAGGTGTAGCTGGGTCCCAATAAAACTTTATTCATAAAAACAGATAGTGGCTGAATTTGGCTCATAGGCTGTAGTTTGCTGGGCCCCACAAAGGAGTATTACCAATTCCCCTGGGGTCTCACTTATTCAAAGCTTCCCCCGACTGCTGACAAAAATTCTCACCCTGGATTAGTTTCATCTATCACCATGGATTAGTTTTGCCTGTTTTTTAGCTTCTTAGCAATGGGATTGTGTAGAATATACTGTCTCATGTCTGGTCCTACTCAGCATGATGCGTGTGTTTCATCCCTGTTATTGCCTGCAGCATAGTTTGCTCCTTTTTACTGCCATGTACTATGCCACAATGCAGGTGTCCTTTCTGTGCTTTTGGATATTTGGATTGCTTCCAGTTTCCTGCTACTATGAGTGTAAGGCCCTAGTAACATTCTCACCCACATCTTTTAGAGGAATATATGTGTTGGATTTTGTTGTTCATACTCAGGAGTCAACTGGGAGAGTGATATGTGTGTTTAGCTTGCATTGCCCTTTTGAGAGAGACTTGAACACTGGATTTCGAATGATATCTTTTGAAATGCACCAGCATAGGGGTTGTTGGGTGTGTGAGTGACACACAGGAGGCAGAGCAGTAAAAAGATCTGGGTGGGATCAGAGGCCAGTTTGCCCAAGCTCCGGTGCACGCCCCTTCACACACTGCTTTGCTTTCTGGCCCCAGTGGGAGCTCCTCCCACTGGGGCCTCTTTCTGGGAACTCCTCCCACTGTCTCCATTAACCCAGAAGAGATCCTGCAGGCTGAGTGCAGAGGTGGACCCACTTTGCAGATGTCTCCCAGGGGTGCCCTGCAGGTGATTGTGGATAAACGTTTAAGCACTATCCCCACTACCTCCCTGAAGAGAGCTCTTCCCACACTCCTTCCAACCCCAAGAGCAGGGTTGGAATCAAGGTCAAGATCCACAGAAGATGTTTCCCTTGGTTTTCAGAAGGGCTACTTCAGAACCAATTAAGCCTTTGTTTTAAGAGTATTTTGGCCAAAGGTTGATGTTTTAACACCAAGTCAGATGTGATTTAGGAAAAAAAAACTCCACACGCAGCAAAAACAAACTGTGTAGACCTTTCTTGGTTGTTTTTCTTTTCAGATGTGAAGTGGTTTGTGTGTGTGTGTCTGTGTGTGCATGCACAAAGACAACTAGGAGAGGATCCAGAAGAAATGGACCATTTTATTTGTTTACACAGCTGAGCGGTGGAGATTTTGTAGTGGGTGTTGCTTTCCCTTTCATCTTCAGGCTTGCAAGCTTCCATCTGAGTTCTCCCAGCCCATACCATTCTGCTTGGTCTTAGAACTCATCCGCCATGATTCAGTACGGCCTGAGGACCTTCCTCCAGGGTCTGGGTGCTTTGTGGAGCCAGCGAGAGAAGGATACAATTTGGAGAGTGTCCTGTCCCCTCTTGGTCCTTTATTATTGAATATGAACTTGACACTGACTCTTGTCTGAGTCTTAACATTGTTAAGATTCCTAAGGTGCTATAGCTCAGGGTCCATCTCTTTGCCCCAGTAGATCCTTGGTGTTCGTGATACAAATGTCCAGAGAATTGTACCAGCAGGTTTGGGCAGGATGTTTGAGGGTGCCTGGCTTTTCCCTAGTTCATGTTTCGGATGGTCGTCTCTTGTGTTCTGGACCCTCCCTTGCTCCACAAGTTCCCTGGCCTTTCAGGTTTCGTGAGGATTTGCTGTCTCCATTGAGGAGCAGATCTGGGCTAAGGGGGAGAACTCCCAGAAGCCAGTTCTTCATACAGTTCTTTAGTCCCATCACCAGACTGGCTGTGAGATTTCATGTCCACTTTCCACAAAGAATGCAGTGTGTGTGTGTGTGTGTGTGTGTGTATGTATGTGAGAGAGAGACAGACAGACACAGATGTCATTTCACTAGAGTAGTTTGACAAAGCCTCTGGGTGCCAGTTAACGTATTCAGAAGGTTTACTCACTTGCTATAGTGGTGCGCTTTAGCCTAATTGTCTAATTTAAGTGCATACCTCAGAATGCTTGTTCATTCATTCAAAAATATTTATTGTGTGTCTAGTGTGTGCCAGGCCCCTGGGGAGTTCATCAGTGAGCAAAACGTATCAAGGGAGCTTCAGTTTTGGTGATGTTTTGGATGCTGATTTATAAGCACCCCACCCCCCTTGGTCTGACTGAGTAGGTTTTGGATACAGTCCGGGAGCTTGCATTTTTTATCAGGGTTCTGATTTTTGCCTACTGAGGTTTTGGAATTGTTGCCCCAGAGGCTTCTGAAATCAGTCAATTGATCACTTATCAGCTGCTCAGTCATTTTCGCTTGCTGAGTAAAAATTAAGGGCTGGAAGTACCTGAGGGGGATAACTTTTTCTCATTTTGAGTGAGAAACTAGACTGCCCTTAGGTTCTGATGAGCTTCTGAGGCCTTTCCTTCTCCCTGGTTATGGGAGGAGAGCCAGATACTTTTGTAGGGCTCAAGAAGAGGGATTTCTTTGTTTATGAAAGAGTGGCTTGGGCAGTGATGTGCTTGGTCTTAGGGGTCAGAGGCAATAACAACAGCTGATAGTAGTAGCAGCTTCTCATTGAATTCTCCCAACGCATTGGGTCTGATGTTAAGTGCTGTATATGAATTCTTTATTGATTCTTCATAACAATGCAGAAGGAAACCCAAATGGTGTAGCTACTCTTACCACCATTATCCCCATTTTGTGAATCAAGAAATGGAGACTCAAATACGCAAGATATTTTGCACATGGTCAAGGAATTAGGATTCAAAACTGGGCTGGAGAGAGCCTGTACTACACAGCCTCATGCTGACTACTGTCTGCTCAGAATATAAGCTCAGCAGGATCTGGGGGTTCCTAAAGCAATGGCGACTGACCAGCTCTCTGGGGTCTATACAAAAGAACCACCTGGGAGCTGCTCAAAAATACAGAATCCTGGATTTTAACCCCTTGGAGATCCTCATTCATCAGGACTAGGTCTATGTTTCACAGATTTGAGCAAGCATCACCTAGAAAGTGCCTGGTGGGTTTGTTGAGATGCACATTGTGGCCCCACCAGAGTTTCAGGTTCTGGGTAGGTCCCGCCATTTGCAGCTTTAACAAATCTTCAGGTAATATTGACGCCGCTTCTGTGGCGACAGCACTTTGAGAACCGGTGGGCAAGGGCAGTATTTCCCAACTCTGGCTGCACATTACAACCTCCAGGGGAGCATTAAAGACAATGCACCGGCCTAGGGGGATGCTGGAATCTGAACCCCGTCCCACTCTGGATGATTCTGATGCATGTAGCTTCATGAGAACAACTGCTGTAAAATCTTTTGTTTGTTGGCTTACTTTAGCTCGACTCTTTCCCTGGGGGAGAAGACTGGTTGCATTCCGAGTTCTTTCTAAAGGATGTCTGTTCGGTGGTAGGAGTCTCTCTTTTGAGAGCATTTCTTTAACAGGTCATCTCAGTGGTGGCCACTGTCCCCTGAGTTAGTACCGGTGTGAGAAGGTGGGACTCTGCTGCCATACACAGGGGGCTGTGGGAGCCTGAGGCTGAGGGGCCTGGCAGTCTAAGTGCTGTTCAGACTTCCCCGTGCTGTGAAAATGCAGATGTGGGATCAGTAGTTCCAGGCTGGGGCCTGAGACTCCACATTTCTGACGCACTCCCAAGGGATGCTGGTGCTTCTGGGCCCCAGAACGCTCTTGGAGTGGAGCAAAGGTAGAGTCTGTTTTGAAAGGCAAGGAAACTGAGGAGCAAAGAGGCGAATTGGTTTGTCTGAGGTCCCACCACTTGGTGGAAACAGGGCTGAGACAAGAAGCCAGGAGTCCAATTTGGCTTAAAGTCCATCTTTTTAAAAAATAAATAATTAATTAATTCATTTATTTTTGGCTGTGTTGGGTCTTTGTTTCTGTGCGAGGGCTTTCTCCAGTTGCGGCAAGCGGGGGCCACTCTTCATCGCGGCGCGCAGGCCTCTCACCATCGCGGCCTCTCTTGTCGCGGAGCACAGGCTCCAGACGCACAGGCTCAGTAGTTGTGGCTCACGGGCCTAGTTGCTCCACGGCATGTGGGATCTTCCCAGACCAGGGCTCGAACCCGTGTCCCCTGCATTCGCAGGCAGATTCTCAACCACTGTGCCACCAGTGAAGCCCTTAATGTCCATCTTTCAAGGAGAAGTTATCCTCTTGTCCAAGCCAATAACAGTTGCATTACATTGGCCAGTTAAAATAAAACAATCTCATTTTTACTTACTGGTTTTTAACTTCTGTCTATCCTAATTGTATCATTGTATTTGTATAAGTTGAGATATTTGTATCTTTTCATTCTCCACCATATTAAGGCACTTGGGGCCCAGCCTGCATGGCCTGTAAGAGGGCTGGTGAGGATGCAGAGAAGTTCTGGTTGTCTTTGACTAGAACAACCGGAAAGAATGGAAACAACTGTTCTATCAGCCATCTGTGTCCCCCATATGGACCACAGCCAGTAGGTGTAGAGGTCTGGTCTGTGGCAGTCAGCTGGTTGTATTTTCTTAGTAACTTCATTTTATTTTATTTATTTATTTATTTATTTTTTGCAGCTATTTATTTATTAAAATTTTAATTTTATATTGGAGCATAGTTGATTAACAATGTTGTGTTAGTTTCAGGTGTACAGCAAAGTGATTCAGTTATACATATACATGTATCTATTCTTTTTCAAATTCTTTTCCCATCTAAGTTACTACAGAATATTGAGCAGCGTTCCCTGTGTTATACAGTAGGTCCTTATTGGTTATCTGTTTTAAATGTAGCAGTGTGTACATGTCAGTCCCAAACTCCCAAGCAGTTTGTCGGATCTTAGTTCCCCGACCAGGGATCGAACCTGGGCTCTGGCAGTGAAAGCACTGAGTCCTAACCACTGGACGGCCAGGGAATTCCCAGTAACTTCATTTTATAAGTTGCACTTTATAATGGTATTTGTTTTTTTTAATAAAGTCCCTGAGAATCATGGGGGCTTTTAGCTAAGCACAGACATTTCTAAGTGGGTTATGGCTGACGTTTGCAGGCTTATCAAGCTTAGCACTTAATTTGTTTCTGGAGTTGGGTTTGGTTGCATGGTATCACATCCTGGTCAAACAGATAAGTGGTTACAATTTTTTTTTAAACAGTTTACCTTGGAATTGCAGCATACTCTTCAATGAAACAGAAGCGGCAGTTGACCATTCTTCCTAAGGGTTCCACCAAAACCCCTGGGTGGTTGGCAGTTTGTTTAATATTTTAATGAGTAATACGTTGAGATTTAAAAAATACCAGAGTAGGCACAGGTACTATATATTTCTTTATCTATGGCATGTTATAAAAAGAAACATTAGAATCAAATATTTGTGGACTCTTCGAAGCATCTTCACAAAACCCTAGTTTTTTGAGGTACCAGCTGGAAAGACACTTGGTTCCACCAGCTTCTATAAAGATTGAGGCCTGGACTGGAAATTTGCATGTCTTTGCGGGCTGGATGAGATAAGATGGCTTAGTGCAGGCTTCTCCACCTCAGCACTATTGACATTTTGGGCTGATGATTCTTTGTTGCACAGGAGACTGTCCTGTGCCTGTGCATGGCAGGATGTTTGCTTAGCTCCAGCCCTGGCCTCTCCCCTCTCCCCTCTCCATGCTACTAGCACCCAACAAAAATGTGACAGCCAAAAACGTCTCTAGAGCTTGCCAAATGTCCCCCGGGGGCCCAGGCTGCCCCTGGTTGAGAACCACGGGCTTAGTTTTTCAGCTTCAAGTGGGCACCCCGCCACTGAGGCCCTAGGAGCATTACCTTTGCATTTTAAAGCAATAGGTACAAGAGGAGGTGGGCGGTTCAGCACATATGCTTCTGGAGTTAGATAACCTGGGTTCAGGTCCAGTTTCTGCCAGTGTCTACCTACTAATTAGGTAAATTAGTTACCTAATTTGTAAAATGGGGGATGATGCTAGTTTCCAGAAGGTTATTGGGAGATGAAATGAGATCAGGTCTGTGATGAGGTGGGTAGGGCAGTGGCACACTGCTTGATAAATACAAGCAGCTGTTTTTAACCACTGAGAACTATGTAAAGTACTCATTTGTAGATTTCAGATCAGCCTTATTCCGACATGCATTGTATATTTTTTATTTCCTGTCAAGAACATCACACATGATAAATTTGATAACGTGGACTATCTTTGCTGAGTAGCAAAGATTTATGACTCCTGTTGGTTGCTGTTTGCATTTCTCTTATGTCACTTGAAAATCCTGCCTAGTCCTTGTAACATTTGACTAGAATGTAAGCTCTTCTGAGGTGTGTCTTACTCATCTTTGTATCCTTAGAGCACTGTCTGTGCAGGAATGCCTGGGACATAGTAGGTATACAGCAGGGGTGTGAATGTGTTTAAATACTGTATAGTGTGAGCAGATAGGGAACAGAGGACGTAAGTTTGCATTTTTTTCATAATAACCTCTTTCATAACATGAGAGGCCAATAAGTATATTTTTCTGGTACTCAACCAAATAATTTGAGATAGGCCTTCAATCCCCATGTAAACTTAATATTCTTTCCCAGGTATCTCATATTTTAATTTCAGCTCTCCTTCAGTGCATGAATTTGTATCCTGTCTTAATGACTATGGCACTGCCCAAACAATGCATAACCATAGTTGGACTGGTTTATATTTATGTGATTATCTTCTAATTTTCAAGATGCTTGGAGGTTAGTTGGTTTTTAAAAGAAATATTAGCTTTTTTTTCCTTTAAATGACAAGTAGTGTTACCCATTGGATTATAACATTTTCTCAGACTTTGACAATTGTCATTAATTCCTGCAGGGGGACTTACCCAAAAAAAAAAAAAAATTAAGCACTTTCCTACTTGTAGATGGATGAGCCTTCACAAGCAAATTAATTCCTTTCTATTCCCAAACCTTGTGCCTCCTTGAATTTTGAGGTTGAGATGAAGCACTAGAATAAAAAACGTTGGTTGACAATCAGAAATTGTCCAAGGCTTGAAAATGGATGTGTGTGTGGTAGTAGCCCATCCTGGGGCAGTGGTGGGGGACTAGAGGATTCTTTTCACCAGAGCTTTGGCAAGGCTGCCCCATAGGGAAGATAGTCTTGTGTCAATAGTTTTTAAGTTGATTCAGTAAGCATTGTTGATGATTGAAATTGAAGAATTGTGAAGACAATTCATCTTGAGGAACACAGAGCAGAGAGTATGAGCCCAGCTGCTGGGAGCAGACATTGACATACGGGCCGTCATCAAACTAATTGTTGTTTGAATTACCTGTTATGATCCGATGACAAATCTGCCTTGCTCCTGCCACTGGAGCAGAAAATGTAGCTTGAATTGGCGTGATGTTAGCAAGTGTAAACTGTACTTCAACAAGATGGATAAACCCAATTATGGGGCAGACCTGTAGAGAGAAAATCCATTTAAATCTCGTAATGTTAAGCAGAGCTGTGTTTAATTCATTTGGACCAATTTGGGAATGATGTATGAGTGTTGGTGAACATTAGTCAACGGGGGGACCACTTGGAGGGAAGGGATGCGTTGATGCTGCTAGCCACTTGGGGAGGCATCTGGGGTGTCGTCTCAGCAGCCTGCACTAATGGCGGGGAAAGGCAGAAATGACAAAACGATGTACTGACCGCCGTCAGGAGAGCAGCGCTGTGTAAATGAACCAATAAGGAAAACATATGAAGCAGAAATGAGAGGAGGTGTTTTTCCTAAATGCTGCTGACAGTCCAAAATATATAGGAAACTTGAGGTTCCTCTTCTGTGTTTCCAGCTCCCCAATATCCTTCTGGGTTTTTCCAAGCCTTGTAGTAGGCAGCCTAGAAAATGCTCTATTTCCTTAATGATGATTTAAGAGAGAGGGAGAGAGAGAGAGGGAAAAGGGACAGCTAAGTTTAAATTGATAATCTTGGGGCATTTGATTCTCTACTGGAAAGCAGTTAAGAGGGCATTATTATTCTGAAATACATATATTATGCATATTTGGAAGAGAGTTTGGAAGGTCTTATCTATTTAAAGTTTTCTATTTTTCTTTAATAGCTGTTGAGGGGTGACCCAGCTTTGTATGAATTCAATAGTAGGTGCTCAGTATATACTGATGAGGTGAATGGCAACATTGAACTTTAGAGAAGTAACTTTCGGAGCTAAATACTGGTGTTTCCACAACTCAAACTCATTAGGATCTATATGGACCTTGTATTTTAGATTCATCCAGTAGTTTGCATTCCTGGGAATTTTATGATTTTCATCTAAAAATTTCTGGTTTTACTCCCCCCGCCCCCCATTTCTATAGTGTTGGTTTGGTCCAGGATGTTCTTAGAAGACTCTAGTTTCCTTTTGTTTTGGGAGGAGCTGGTAAAGCCTGCCATTGAGTTGTTACTGTTTGGTTTTTCTCTTTTGGTTTCGGGGTTTTCTTGTTTCTTTTCTTTTGTGGAGTGGACTGGACTTGGACTCTGGGCTTGTTCAAAGGAGCATTTGAAAGACTGGAGTGCGTAAGGAGCTTGGCAGTGGACCGCCAAGAAATTCATGGTTGTACACTCTTGCCCCCAGCCCATAAATCTAACCATTGGGAGTGCTGGTGTAAATGAAGGTTAAAGTCCTAGGAGCTTTTTTTCTCTAATTGGGGTAAAGTTCATTGTATGGGGTCGTGGTATACACTGAGTGTTCATTCCAGGCAAATCTTTTCTCCCAGAGGCAAATTTATTAGAATTTTACTTTCTGACTTTCTCCAACTCAGTTGAAGAACGAATCCAGGGATGATAATAAAAAGTTAAGATTTTACAATTATGGCTCAATACTGAATTCTGAGAATCTGAATATTCTAGACTAGTTTAGCAGTAGAATTTAGGCAGAACACTTTGAGATAATTTAAACTACCATCTCCACCGAAAACCACCAGCACATTGAAGCCCTCAAGTTGACCTGCCCGTTGGTAGACCTCCCAATCATTTCAGAACAAGTAGTGCAACTAAATGAATTTGGAAGAAACATTGAGATGCGCTTCCGAATCTGAAGGAAGAACTTTGCACTGAAGGAGGGAGCATCCCTTGCGTTCCATGAGTTTTACTGGGGCTCCGTCTGGTTTGGCTCGAAAGTGCTTTCAAGATTTATACTCCTGGGGGTGGGGTATAGACAGTGTGCACTGGGCAGGCAATGAGTAAGGGAGTTTTTGGAAAACAGACTCTTAAGGAAAAGAAAGCATCTACTTTCTGGGTAGAATGGCCTATTTGTGGTAGGGGATAAGTCTTTTCAGGGTCCAGGAGGGGTGCTTTCTTGATTAACTTGTCCCTTTCTGGTCTTGGAACAGGGCTGAAATCTGACAGTCATGTGTGCAAAGAGGCGTTTTTGTCCTTTTGATTAGATCCTCAGATATAAATATGTAGTAGAAGACCTAGGAATACTTAAAATATGATACAAAAATGAAATAGTGAGATAATATCAACTCTTTAGCTTAAAATAAATTATTTTCTGTAGAACTAAAAAAAAATTAGCTTCCTTATGGTATCAAGTTCTCGATAAGGGATTAATTGATGTATGGAATCTATAAGACAATTCAGAAGATGTTTCAGGAATCACAAAGTTCTGAATTTGATTCTTATCCTTAAAATCAAAAGCAAGCCTCTCTTCAGTTGCTTAGTTAGGGCTGAAGAAGCCAAGAATTTTCCTGTTAATTAAAAAAAAAAAAACCTCACTGACCCAACATAGGCAGGCATTTTTTTGTGAAAGAGAACTTAAAGGAAGGTTCAAAAATATCCCCAAGCTCAAAAGGAGGTGTTTCCCAAGCCACCACCGTGCTTTGTGCACCCGATTTTGTTTTGTGTTGTCTTAAAAAACTTGTCACTTGTCACATTTTCACAATGGTGAGTGAAAGCAGTTGACAAATGTCACAGAACACCTGATGTGTGAAGCCATTTCTGTCTGAAGAATTGGCACTCAGGGCCTGAATTCTGGAGGAAAAAGCTTCAGTCACGTGGTAGACCCTCTTTCCTTGGAAGAGGGGAACCCCTGCCTCAAAAAAAAAGGGCAACCAAAAAAAAACAAAAAACAACTATGTTTTGCTCTGGTGGCTTTTCAGTTGGGTTACATTTGCCAGTTTATCTTCATCAGAAAATAAGTCTGAATGTACTTATCGTTTCCCCACAAGCACATTCCTCCTGCCATGATTTTGTCATTTTAGGAGCGTGTAGGGAGAGCACCAAGATCCTTGTTGTTGCAGACCGGGTTGGATGCCCCGGCCTCCACAACTGTGTTTTTCTTTTTTTTTAAAATAATAATAATAATAAAGTTGAGAGTTGTTTGGTGTGTTTTTCCTCTGGCCTTATTGGAATTCTGGGCCAAAATGCTTCTCTCCAGGCCCCTGGTTTTGCAAAGCAGTTTAAAGGAGTCCGACAGTGACTTGCACACGTCGGGAGCGGATGAACTGACGTGTAGAAAATACACACACAAAACCACATGCCCCATGCAAAGCAGATACGGTTTTGATTTCGACCTCCGTGGTTCTGCTATCGTTGCTTTTTCCGTGAGAGTGGATCTTTATCTTTCGGCCGACTTCTGGTTCCGTTCATGGTTTGTGGTTTCCAGTTGCCATCGCAGCTCGTGAACTTGGCTGCTTGGGAACCAAAGGGACCAGGGCTCCTGGCCCGTGGGAGTCTGAGGAGACGGAGCCCCAGGCTGGCCTTCCCAAGGAATATTGAGATTGGAGATCTCGCCGGGGCCCGGGTCCCCTGGCAAGTGGCCGCAGAGCCGTTGTCGCCGTCCTGGATCCTCTGCTGTCACACGCTCCCCACCTGGGGTTTCTTCTCTCTCTTTCTGTGTTAGTTATGTAATGTCTCTAAGGACTATTTTGGAAACATCTAGACCAACTTGTGATTGATCTTCCTCTTCTCTGTATTTCCCCTG
Source organism: Balaenoptera acutorostrata (assembly GCF_949987535.1). NCBI lineage: Eukaryota > Metazoa > Chordata > Mammalia > Artiodactyla > Balaenopteridae > Balaenoptera > Balaenoptera acutorostrata. The sequence goes on along the minus strand of NC_080079.1, from coordinate 17,571,595 downwards.
ATTCCCTTGCTTTCCTCTCATCTCCTTTGGCAGGAAATATTTTTTTTCCTCATTAACGAGTTTCCAGGTCAAAATTTCCCATAAAGTATGAACTTTTCTTTATCCCAGTATTTGATTTCCACCACTTTTTTTTTTTTTTTGGTTTTGTTTTTACGTAAAGCTGAAAACTTTAAATTGGGCAAATGGCTTAATGGCTCTGTGCCTCCGTTTTCTCATCTGTGGAAAATGGGTTTCATAAGAGGACTTGCCTCCCGTGTGGGTCTTTGTGAGATCCTGTGAGAGGGTTTAGCCCGGTGCCTGGTCCATGAGAAAGGTTTAATGGTGGCGTTACTGTTACCAATCGGGCGTCCCAGGAAACCCATGGGCTCCAGGCAAATGGGGACAGTTGGTCACCCTGACAACACTGTTGTTACACTCTTGCCAAGTGGACAAGTGGGTGACGGATTGTGTTGCACAACTTTTTGTGCTTTTTCTCCCCCACCCCCCCGCCCCGCCAAAAGAATCTGTTTCTGAGTTATTTCTCCTGTAAGCGAGTGGGCCGAATCAGGAGGCCAGAATACCTTTTGAAGAGTCTGGGTTGTGACATAATTTATCTCCCTGGGGAGGGCAGACAAAAAACTGATCGGGAGACTGGACTTAGAATTATTCAGCTTCTGATGGACATGAAGTTAGCGACAGCAAGACAGGGATTTGTGGCCTTCTGGCTGTAGCGTCTGCTCTCTTCTTTGGTCGAATTTCTATTGCTTCGAACTTCATTAAAAAAAGTAGATTTTAAAAGGCATCCCTTTTGGTTCTTGAAAGGCAGAGGGCTGGCTCCTGGCTTGCGAACCTAATAACACTTATTTCTTTCTTTACGAGGGAGTTTCCTGGGGCCGCTGTGGTCAGGTTATTGTTTGTCTGAATCTGTAATAAGCGTGTAATAGCCCCCGTCCTCCTCCACTTTGTCTCAAAGACAAGCGGCCCTAGTGGGTTTCTGGGGACAAGAGGCCTTCAGAACCTGTGATTAGAAGCTCACCGCTCGGGGGCCCTGGGTGCCAGGACCCATGGTGGGAGGGGCAGCATGTCTGCAGTTGAGTCCGTGCCCACAACACAGGTCCCCTCGCTGGAACTTTCCTGGGAGGTTCTCCTGGGCAAGAAATCAGTGAGTGGACAGCTCTCTCCTCGGGCCTGTTCACACTTCCGCTTGGATAACAGCGATGCGGTAAGGAGCTTGTCCGGAATGATTTATTCTCAATGGAGGTTAAGAAATGACATCTATCCTCCCAATCGACTTGACAGCAGTCACTGTTTCTTGAACACCTCCTGGTTCCAGAAGGTCCAGTTCCAACCTCCCTCATTTGCAGAAGGCCGAATTCACACACAGGGCTGGGAGGTTTGTCCGTTTTTATGGCTCTCTTCCTTTAGCTTTTTCAGAGGCCAAAAGGAAAAGAGTGAAATATGAGAAATCAGAAAACAGTCAATGGACTTTTTTTTTTTTTTAACATCCTCACGCCCCTCTTTTTGGCTTTGGGACTCGTAAAACAATAGAAGAGTGTGTTGACGCTCTCCCACCCTCCCACCTCCCTTGGAAAAACAAAAAGGACTTGTATTTAGCAGTCTTTGTTCATCAGAAAGGTATGGTATTTTTGTTGGCATTGGCCAGACCTTTGTAGCTGGTCAGTGGCCTTGGGCTGCAGAAAGTACCTCCATTTTCCTGCCTTCTTGCGCTGTCATTTGTAGCATCCTGGCTGATGGCGTAGCTTTCATCCAGAGCAGTGCTGTACCTTTTCAATTGGTCAGTCCCTCTAAGTGATGATTTATGCCATACCTCTCAGAAATGTCTTAATTTACTTCATCTAATAGTTTTGCCTCCTTTCTATGCCCCCCCTCCCCCCAAATTAACGCCAATCACAAAACTCCTTCCCCAGGCAGCCCTTGGTGAGACGAGGCATTTTCCTCTGGGGAGGACTTTGTCTTTGGGAATGACAGTGGGGAAGAACTTAATTAAGGGAGAGGATGAAGCTTCATAATTAGAATTAGGGGTCCAGGAGCTCAGAAAACGGTTAGGTCTGCCTCTGAGTTATCTGGTTGTGGAGAGCTTTATTCTCTGGGTCTCAGTTTGCTCGTCTGTGAAATGCCTCCATAGGATGTGCACAGAGGTGGGAAGCTGTGAAAGTGCTGCACTCTCTGGAGTTCAGCGTTTTTGCTGTAAAAAGGAGGCATTCTGGGGTGATGGATGAGGGCTCTGGCACTGAAGTTGGACACACCTGGGGTCTCAAGTCGCACCCATTTATTGCATGTGGGGCCATGGCCGGTTCTGGAACCTCCCTGCCGCAGCACTTTTATCTGCAAAATGGGGACAGAACTGATCCCAGAGGATTAAATAGGAAAACATACATACAATGACCAGTGCTGAGTACGGAGCGGCAGTGGTTACTTTTATTCAAAGGGGAATGATATTTGTCATCTTTTCCGGTTCTGACTGTTGGCTCGGGTGCGTGGTTTGTTTTGCTACTAATGAAGGCGAGTGGACAGACGTCGTGCTTGATTTTCATGCCATCTTTTCTGGTTAAATTGCTTCTGCTTCTGAGAACTATTGAGAGATGCACTGTATTCTCCTTGTCAGATAGGTATTAAAATAGGACTTTGAAAGCAACTTCAGGATCCTTCCATAGCAGGAGGCAAATTCATTTGCTCCTCAGGTTTTAACTTATATTTTAGTTATTCCCCTCCCTCCAACCACATACATAAACACACACATTCATTGATTTCTTTCTTTTTTCTTGTATTACTACAAGGATCAGTTTCTTCTGGCTTAATTCCAGAAACAACATGCCTGTCTTTTTTCATCGTTGAAGAAAAACAGTCCGAAGGCACCATAATTCCTTAAATTGGATTTCAATTCTTGATCCCCTTATGTTCAGTAAACAGAGTGTTCTACGAAACATCATTGTTTAGGAGCAAGAGGCTGGCAGCCTTGCTCTTTTCAGAAGGAAAGGCGCTGTGGTGGAGCCTCCTGGGGTGAGACTGTGGGTGAGGTCCAGTCAAGGTGAATGCCCATCTTCACTTGGGATAGAGGAATGAATCCCTTTCCAAAAATCCTGGTGCAAGTTGGGAGGGCTGCCTGTTTGTGAGCAGAGTTTAGTTTGGGAAGAAGCCTGCAGTTTGTGTGTGTGTGTGTGTGTGTGTGTGTGTGTGTGTGTGTGTTTGTGTGTGTGTGTTTGTTAACTCTATTAGTGCCACGGGCAGCCGCCACTTGAAAGCCTTGGGATTCCTATATTCAAATCAAAGGCTCCCAGGAGCAAAGATAAAGGGGACAGTGTGATCTTCAAAGATGAGAGGATAAAAACGTAGTGGGGAATATTTTCTGGGTAATTCTGCAGAACCTCCCCCCCCCCCCCCCCACCTTTTTTTTTAAAGAAATATTAAGAGTGTCAGCAGCTTCCTCCACTTGGTGCTGAGGCTCTGGTCAAGCTGTTGCAGTTTCTGGAGCCGGAGATGGATGACTAGCAGAAAGCAAAACGAAAATGTCTTGGGCTAGTTCTGAGCTTGTCGAGGAGTGAGTCAGTCAGTGTTTCTCGGGACCTTTCTTCCTCTCTCGCCTTTCTTCCTTTCCTTGAGCTAGTTTCGCTGTGAGAGTGCAGGCTTGGTACCCACTTAGATTAGTTCCTAAAAGAAGCAGTAAGTTGATTGCTTACAGAGATGATGTAAGCTTTGCTCTGGGGTACATCAGCTTGGATTTCTCATGCTTTATCTTATAAAGCCTAAATTAACAGCTGGTTTGGTTTGAGTTCTCCGGGATCTGACTAAGGGATTAGAGTCCATTCTCAAGTGAGTCAATCTAGTTTAATTTATTTCAGGTCTATCAAAAAAGATCAATCAGAGCTCTTTTGAAAGTAAAGCTATAATCGGCCTGCACACTTAGAAGTCACTGTTGCTGTGCTTGTGTTTGTCTCTGGTGGAGAAGTGCTCAGGCTCTGGTTAAGAGGATGCATTAGGGCATTTTCCGCGTCCCTCCCTTCCTTGCGGCCTCCACTCCTCCCCAGGACGATTTGGAGAAGGTGTCATGTTCGAGAACTCTGCCCAGGTGGGTGCTGCCCTGACCTCCTGCTCCCTTTTCTTTGGTGATGCTGGGTCCCTGGTTTGGAATAATTGAATACTTGGACCTGAACAGATCCAGCCCATTTCATGTCACTGGTGTTGCTCCTGGGCCTTCTCTTGCAGAGATGGGTGGGTGAAGATGTGCATTGAATTCTTCTTTCCGGGATGTCTGCAGTGAGTGTGCAAGGCTATGGTGAAGCACTCTCAGCTGTGGTTGATCTAGGGTTTTGTGAGCCCTGGGAGCTACAACCTGAGTTGCCCATTTCTTTTGTGTTTCCATTTAAGAAATACTTACTGGCATCTGCTCGTAGCTAAGAACTATTCTACCCATGATACATCAAGAGAAAGATCGAGAATAACGAAGTGGTGAAGAGCTTGATGTTAGGGTCAGACAGATCTACCTTGAATCCCGACTTTGCTGCTTTGTGACTTTGTATGATCTTGAGCTAGAACTTCCCTAAACCTCAGTTTCCCTGTCTGTAAAATAGGCATAATAAAAATATCCCTCAGAGGATTGTTGTGATATGAACAAATGAAATAACACTGTATCTTTTGCCTTTATCTTGGTAAAAAGAAAGAAAGCCCAGCACTTTAGGGGAGATATCAAGAAGCTGAAGCTCCCCCCTCCCCTGAATGCATTCATCAGAAACAGATTATTTATTTAGGGTCTGTGATATGTCCACTGCTCTGCTGATGCCTGGATACAATGACATAGTCCCTGCCCTATAGGAGTGTACAGTCTATTGGGAAAAGAAAGCACTTAGCACAGTAGGGTGTCTGGAACTGTGAATCCCAATCTTCTGTGTCACTCACTTTGGTCCAAGGGATGCTTTTTGTCATTCTTCCATTTGACCGAATGAAAACAGTGTGGGTCTCTCTCTGTCTGCCTTCCACTAATGGTTCCTGTAAGTCACTCACCCTTCTATTTCTCTTAACTTCCCCCTGGCCCCCCAGGTTTGAACGTTTGCATTATCACTGGTACACGTGTGAGTCTAGCCTCAGTTTTTCCAGCTGTGATATGGGGCGGGCATTATCCCTTGGAGTGTGTGTTAAGGGAGGGGAACACTCACATTTCTGAGGTATTCTTGTGGTTCTGTCATGTGCGGGAACTGAGGCTTTGTTTACTCGTCAGTCATCACTCCAGAAGAACTTTAATATTAGTAACAAAAAAAAAAAGAATAGATGTTGTTTGTTGAACTTTTGCTATGTGTCAGTTTGTAGAGCATTCCGTGTATTTTTAAACTGAATGCTCACAGCAACTTTATGCATCATCCCCATTTTACAGATGAGAAAACTGAGGAAAGTTAGGGGACTTGCCCCAAAATACATGACTAGTAAGTGGCTGCACTGGGGTTTGAATCTGGGCCTTGCCTGATGCTGTATGGTTGCTACTTTGACATGGAAACGGGAGGCTGCTGATGGGAATATAGTTGGGCTCCTCTCTGGAAACTCTAATGTGGACCTTGGAGGCGAATTGGATGTGGTTGCCTACCTCTCCCTCTAAAACAAAAGCCTCTTTTTCTCTCCATGGTCCACTGTAGATCTGAGTCTGGGTTCTGGAATTTCTGCATCTGGTGTGCATGGCCGAGGCCTTGCTTGTGGACCTGCGGGTACCTTACCAGGCTATGTGCGCCTGACCCTGGTGAGGATTCAGCAACCTCAAGTGTGGATCGGGGTTAACCATTAAAAAGAAATAGCCAAAGCACTTTGGAAAGTGACGTGCTGGGTTTCTACCATGTCCTAGAAACTGTCGTAATTCATTTTCCCCTTTGCTTTTGCTTGAGTAGAAAGAAAAAAAAATTGAGAGTCAATGCTAATAATTGTGGCATGTAATGTAATTGGAAGTGTTTCATTGACATGCTCATGAGAGTTTCCGGCTCATCTTCGGCTTGGATGTAGCACTAGACTTGCCTTGAGTGTCTTGTACAAGCCTTTGAAGCAGGTAGACCATATTATAAATAGGCGCGTTGCTATGGTGAGGATGGCAGTCCTTGCTTGCTGTGGGTAACCTTTTCTACCTTCTCGGACACTGTTTTAAAACAGCAGCATGATAGCATTTCATCTAATTTGGACCGAGGTGGGGGTAGATGAATCAGTGAGATTGAGGTCTAAACGTTTTGTTATTTTTTTCTGAGGTGATGTTTTGGGGGTTTCGGCGCACCTAGCACTGTGGAATATTTTGTAGCTTGGGCTTTCTCATGATTTATTTAGAAATATGTTTTCTAATGGATGGGGTGGGGGGAAGGTGGTGGGCAGAAGGCTGGGCTTTCTTCTCTTCCCCCTCCTTTCTTCCCTGAGCATTTCTGCGAATTTGTTGGCTTTGATGCCCAGCAGCTCATACAGTGAAATGAAAGTTCAGGTTGGCATGATGCAGGAATGATTATTCCTGGTAGTGTGTTTCCATTACAGTTAATAATATAAAGACAACTGCCTGCCTTTCAGGACTCACAGGTAGTTATTCCTCCATGGAGTCAGACACATAGCAGTGGGGACTGGATTAGTGGTTGTCCTGCAGATCCCCAGGGTAACTCAAATTAGACAGATTTATTTATTTTTCCCTGTTGCTTGAAGGGTAACTTTTAATTGCATCCATTAAATATCAGAGCAGTTCAGGATGGTAAAATTTATTTCCCTCCCACCCTTCCCCCGGCCATACATCCGAATCCCTTAAATTTGGGGGTAGATGCACAATCTCACGATGTAAAAGGATGTTAAGAATTAACTTGACAGGTGCTTATAGTTCTTTCACATTTCCAAGTGTGTTTCTCACCTTTAAAATGGGAATAATGTTTCCTTACCCACCCCAGTGGGTAGTTTGAAGCACCAAAATGGACAAAGTTTGATGGAAGCACTCTGGGGGAAAAGTGTTGTTAGGCAGACATTTAAATTTGAGACCATTCAGTGTCTTTTGGTCCGAGTCTGAATCCTGTATTTTTATAGCTCAAAGCTGCCTCTCACCTTTGTGCAGTTCCCCTCAGGGTGGGCACTGTGGCCTTCCTCAGGAACCCTCAGGTACTGGATCCCTCCTTGCCATCTGGGGTACATGCCAAGTTGGGGGGCCCAGGGCTGTGGCCCGCTGGCTTCTCCCAGTACCTTTGGGACCTCAGTTTCCCTTCCTGGGAAGTGGGGATGCTGCAGAGAGAGATCTTATTAGTGGGGTACCTGTGTACAGTGTGAAGATGTAGCCCAGGCTCCTGAGTGGTTCAGAAAGCAGGGAACCCCTCCCCCAGGGTAGGGAAAGCCACAGGGTGAGTCTCTCCCATTGTCAAGAGGGGTCAGGGTACGACCCCACAGCAGGGACGGTGATCTCTCTTTGGGATCGTCCCGGTCACCCAGCCAGGGCAGCATCACATCTGAAGCAGAGATCTATCTCCCTGGTGGAAGCGGCCAGGGGCTTTGGAAGAAGAACTCCGGCATGCCGTGATCACCCGGCCTCAGGCTAGTGAGCCTGTGGGTTCTGCCTCTGGTTCCCAAGGAAACCTCACCCCGGACAGGAAGGAGGACAGAGGTGGTTGCCAGGGCCACGGGGGAGATGAAATGCCACGGAGGCAAGCATTGTGCCGAAAGCTGGGCAGCGTGTAGACCTCAGGATGGGCTGGCCTATGTGTTTATTTAGAAGTATTTCTAGAGGGTAACCTCACTGGCTAAAGAGCGTGTCTCAACAACAGCCCCGTTGTTCATTTGAGCCCTGTTGCGCTGGCAGGGTGTGGGCGGCCTGTCGGGCCTTGGATTCAGAGCGGCGAGGCCTGGGGAGGGGCGGAACCTGACTCCCTCCAGGATGCCCCATGCCAAGCCCAGGAAAGCTCTGCCCGTCCATCCCCTCGGGTGGTGGGATTGGGCAACCTGGAGAGCAGAAACTGTACGTCGGCGGCATAGACTCCATTCTACACACCGCCCTCGCCTCCTCTCCCCAGCCCTGGGAGGAAACGTGCCCTCCGGGAGACACCCAGACCCAACAAAGAGACCTTTGTGGGAGCTGGAGGTGAGAACGCATGGGCGTCGGGATTCCTGGGTTCGAGTTCCAGCTCACTGCCAATCTACTGGGCGCTGGGCTAACGTTTCTGGAATCAAAAGAAGTGCAGCCTGCCCAGCGAGGCCTCCTGAGCTAGATGCTGTGGGGCGCTAAGCTTGCATTGTCTTTGCCAAGGGCTTTGAGCTCCTGGGGGGAGAGGGAGTCGTAGGACACGGGATGGGAGCATCTTGAGGAAGACTTCAGGCTCTGTTCTGGCCCCTCGAGGCCTCTTCTGAAGAGTAATCGGCGTTGATCCTCCTCTGAGATTCTGGAATGAAGTGTTAGGTCATTATGCTTCAGGCTTTCCTGATCAGGGAACTCTTACCTCGATGAAAATTGAGATTTCTCGTGTGTCCTCTCCCTACCCCATTTACTGATCAGAATCTTGGAAGGCAGGACCTGGGAATATGTCTTTAGTAATAACCTGCTTGTAAAGATGCTTTTTGCGGTGGGCTGCCTCCTGTTCCCCGCCCTGCATTGGGCCAGTAGCTCTCCTGAGATATTTATAATCCATATAATTCTCTTACTTAAAGTGTACAATTTAGTGATTTGGGGTATATTCACAGAGTTGTGTAACCATCTACACTATCTCGTTCCAGAACGTTTCATCACACCCAACAAGAAACCCCATACCCAGTAGCAGTCAATCCCCATTTCCCCCTCCCCCGGCCCCTGGTGATCCCTATGGATTTGCCCATTCTTGGCATTTCATATAAATGGAATCGTAAAATACATGGCTTTTTGTGTCTGGCTTCTTTTGCTTAGTTAAGCATAGCGTTTTCAGGGTTCCTCCATGTTTTAGCATGTGTCAGTTCTTCATCCCTTTTTTGGGGCCAAATAATATTCCACTGCACGGATATATATATATATATATATATATATATATATATATATATATATATCATGTTTTCTTTATCCATTCATAGGTTTTTTGTATGGACATAAGTTTTCATTTCTCCTGGGTATATCCACCTAAGAGTGGAATTGCTGAATCTTATAATAACTCAATGTTTAACTTTTTGAGGAACCACCAAACCTCTAAAACCTTGGATTCTGTGTTGTGCCAGTTGTGTTGGGCAAGATGGCAACATGTGACTTTGCCAGAGACAGTATGAAGACTGTCTATTAAAAAAACTGGTCATGTTAAGTCCCCCCCAAACTCCCTCCTCCCGCATTGTTATAATTGGATGGACACCTATCAGTTACATTCCTGTAACCCAGGAGTTTTTGACCCTGGCTGCATAATACAATCACCTGGGAGCTTCTAGAAAATAAAAGTCTCATCTCCAGATCAGTTAAATCAGAGTCTCTAGCTACTGGAGTTTTGACCTGATTTTCACAAGTTGGTGTTGCCTCTTTCTCTCCTTTCTCCCATGGGCGAGATGAAAAGGCAGAGATGGGGTTGGTCGTGCAGACTAGAAAGAATCTACAAAGATGCCAACACTCTCTTATGAGGGGCTCCGTGGCTGTAAATGGGAACCTGGGACTTGGGCAGGTAAACGGGAGGAGCTTGTGAGAGGCGACTTGTGGCTGGGATGGGCGAGGGGGGTGGGGGGAGAATCTCCTAACCTCTGTACATTTTGGCTGTAATTATTTTCGAGCTGAAGCACACGATTACCCACAGAGATAGTTGCTGAGAGATTCCTCGGTTCCCTGACAGTGGCTGGACTTCGTTGTTTCGTGGTGGTCCTTCTGTCTCAGTCCTGGGTACCGAGCCACCGCCCCTCTCTCCTAAAGGCTGTCATTCCCTGCAGGGGCGGGACTGATTAGGGATGGAGAGACCCCGGCCTGCGCTGGATTTTACTAAGTATAGGAGTGGCCTTGCGCGTGTCACCACATGCCGAGGAGCTCAGAGGGAGGGACTGATCTAGGAGGACCTTTCACCCGGGCTGTTCTGTGGTTCAGATCGTTTTCTCCTTAAGCCTACCGCTGCCTGGTGTTTTGGTGGAACTGGCTTAAATGCCACTCCCTCAGAGCTCCCCTCTCTGAAACCTCCTCCTCAGGGGTCCTCACCTCCCTCAGGCCTGCCCCTTGGTTTCCTTCTGTGCGGTGATCACTCACATCCTGGCATCTTCCTCTACCCGGCTCTTCCCTTCCCCACCTGATGTTCGCTCCACGGGGACGGGAAGCGTCAGTTCTTTGCTCTCTCCTCATTGTCTGGGGGCTCCAGAAATATTGCGAGTAAGTGAGTTGTTGAATCTTTATCCCAAGTATCCAGTGACTGTAGGCATGTAGCTTTGAGCCCCTGGGAGCTGATTCTTTTTTTTTCTTCTTTAATTTAATAAATTATATTCAAGAAGAAATAATAATGGTCAACATTTATTGGGAACTTTGTGTCCAGCGTGGGGCTAAGGACTTTATTAGTCTTGTTTATACCTTATCGCAATCCTGCGAGGTAGGTGGTCGTGGACAGACTCCCATTTTACAGGTGAGGAAACAGGCCAGTAGGAGGTGCAGCCTAGATTAGGACCCTGGCCAGACTCCGGAGCCCTTAGAGCTCTGTTTTCCCCCAGGGAGGGAATTAACAAATAAAAGAGTTCTGTGCACTGGAAAAAAAAGACACTTGGGGAGGAGGATGGTGACCCTCTTGGCCGCGGTAACCAAAATGATTCGTGCTCCCTGTCAAAAGGTGTCTGTTAGCGCACCAAGAAAAGGCTGCTTTCAGTGATATCCAAAGTGATGCTCAATTGGTTTTTGCCTAAAAGCCAGAAAAGGGGCAGTGTGGTGGTCCACGTGCCAAAGCAGGCAGCTCAACGGAGAGAGCCAGGCATGGGAGACACCCCAGAATCCAGTGTTCTCTCTGTCGACCACTGCCCAAGACCAGGGCTTCCTGAGCGCTGAGTGATGGCCGCAGAACCAGTTAGCACAAGCCTTGCTGAGGCCCTTGGCGGAGGCTGGAATGCTCACCGGTGATCCTTATCTAGGAAGGCCAGAGGCCACGATTGCCCACCTCTCCTTCCTCGGCTGGCTTCTGTGGGGCACAAGACTTTCTGGCCGGCACTTAGCACATGTGAAGCCAGCAGGCTGATGCGGTGTGTGTAGTATGCCAACTTAGGGCCTTCTAGCTGAAAGGGGCCAAAGAGACTGTTTCATTTACTTCCTTGTTTCCAGATCATGGATCTGAAAGGGAGGTGAAGGTCAAAGCCCCTTAGTGGCTGAGCTACGGCTAGAGCCCAGGGTTCTAGGGGGGAAACTTCTGCAGATTTGGGGCACTTTCCAAGGGCCTTCTGTTTTCTGAGACATCAGGGAGACCCTGTGTTCCTCAGAGGTTAGAATTTAGTTTGGGGAAAGATAAAACAGAAGAGGTGCGATTCCCGCTCTGCTGTGATTGTGCGTAGTGATGAGGGTGGTGGTGAGGAGGTGAGCTGAATTCCAAGTGGTTCCAAGGAGTTTAGCAAGACTCTTGCTCAGGCATCCTTCTCCTCAAAAAATAACGAAGCAATGGGTTTCTTAAGAGATCTTGAAGCATGTCTGCTATGGGTTTTGTAGTTATTACAATAAATGGTCAATTGGATAATTTCCTCCCTACCTTCCACTATTGGGGTGATGTAGCCTCGGCAACTAGACGTCTTTGAGAATTGTCTACGGCTGGTAGAGCATCTCTTAACTTGGAGCAGACATCAGTCTAACGGTGTAGGTTGGTTTAGACAGACCACAGGTCCATCAGCATTTGAAAAAGCAGTTGGAGAAATTGTGTTTTGTCTTGATTTGAGTTGTGATATTTTGTTTTGAAACTTTAAGTAACATGAAGGGAGGATGGGAGAGGTGTTTTGTTCATCCAAAGGGTAATGGGAGGAAAGCTGAGAGGTACCAGGCCTGAGGGGTTCATTGTGAGATCGTTGAGATGATGGCATCATGCCGTTGGTTGATAGTCACGTGGCCGACCCCCAGAGGCTGAAAAGGAGCAAGAGGCCCGTGGGCTTCGCTGGGAAGGAAGTTGTGGAGTTGCTGCCTTCCAGGAAAGGGTTGACACCCCTCCCCACGAGGGAAGAGGCCAGGGACCAGAGGGGACCAGCCCATCGAGTGATTGCACCTTCAGAGTGTCTCCTGGTCTCATCCGCTCTGTCCTGCCTCTAGGGGTTGCCTTCTCAGACCCGGGGTCAAGCTCAGAAAGATTCCATACTGGCTTCTTTTCCCCTGAAGCTGGGGTGTTATGTTGAGACCCAGTCCCTTACCTCATGACTGCTTGTGGAGTTGTGGTCTTTGGCTGAGCAATTTTATCAGCGACCCAGTATTGTAAGCTAATCATTCCTGGCCTGCTTCCCCACAGCTGATTGTCCTGTTTCCGGTATATTGCAGCACCCAAGAGGAGGAGGAGTTGCTTAACCAGTTCCCTTGACGGTTAAAAGAAAAAGGAGTGGGGAGGGATATTTTGATGATATTCCTGATTCATTCTAGAAGATGTGGAGCGTGGGGTGGGCAGTGAAGGGAGGGGAGGCGTCCTTGGTTGTGGGCATAGCCCTGGCCCAGAACACCAGAGCCCAAGTTCTGTTCATGCTTAGTCCCTTTCTGGTTGTACAAACCATCCTTCTGGACCTATTTCTTTATTTGTAAATTGAATTGGATAAAACATTCCTGGGTTTTTCACATACGAAGGACCCCCCCCCCTTTTTTTTTTAGGTATAAGTAGCACTTGGAGGGTAGCATTTGTGAAAGGAAAAGGAGGAAAGCTGGATCGAGCAGGGGAGGCGTCAGAGGGCAGTGCCAATGTGAGAAAGTCTCTGCCAGCCCAGGGGCCGAGAAGACCCATTTTTAAGTGGTGAAAATTACACAGACTCTCCCTGCATCAGACCTTAAAGCAACCCTCATTTACTGAGTGGTTACTGAGCTAAGCGCTTGATAGATATTTTACAGTTTCACTGCTGCATGAGGCCACGCTCCTTTTCCAGCTGAGCAAACACTGGCGCAGGAAAGGCAAGTGACTTGTTCAGAGTCACACAGCGAGGGAAGGGGTTAGAAGCCTGAGCACTTAGCTGCTGCATCTCCTCTCCTCAATATAAATGTTCTGTGTTTGCTGACTAGGAACCACACACCGTGACCAAAAGCTCTAAGACTCTGGTAGTGCTTTTGCGTGGCCTTGTATGTTTACTAGTCATCACAACATCTACATGGAACGAAGAGGCAGGTTCAGCAGTGTGAGAGGTTATCTTTCTGTGTCCGCTCCATCAGTCTAGCTTGGGGGGTGGACTTGGGGCACTCTGAAGTGATGCTGGGCCTCTACCACGCTTTCCCCGTTTGTACGGGGCTTTCTAGTTAACGGGGTTCTTTGCTGAAGGACGACCTTGTCCGTGCAGGCCTGTGTAACGGAGTAATTGAAACGGTCCTAGGTCATTGTCTGCATTCCATGTGGCTGAACGGGCAGGCTGTCCATGACGTGGCAGCCCCAGCCTTGACCTGGGAGAGGCCAGGAAGCACCTCGTAGCACAGGAGGTGTCGGGCTGAGTTAGGAGCCCTGTTATTACATAACAGCACCTTGGCTTAGCTTGATGCCTTCCTCCCGGGAAGCTCTCTGCATTCGGCAGATACCATCTCAGTTTGTTTTCTGGGAGGAGGGAGAGGAAGCTACCCAAGAGATGAGTTCCTCTGTGAGGGATTTGAATACAGGTATTGAGAAATGGGGTTGCTGGGTCATTCTTCTCCTTGTCTGGATAAAGAATTGAATACCCTGAAATTTTAAGTTGTTTGTCCCATAAGTAAGGCCTATGGTAGAAAACAATCCTGGCCTGAGGATTTCCCTGTTGGTGCTGGGAATCCCCTGGTGGTCCAGTGGTTAGGACTCCACAATTTCACTGCCGAGGGCTCGGGTTCAATCCCTGGTTGGGGAACGAAGATATCCTGCAAGCCGTGCAGCGCGGCTGAAAAAAAAAAAAAAAAAAGAACCTGGCGCTACTTAATGGGTGTTGGCCATAGATCTCAGGAACTGTCAGGAAAATTGGATATGCCAAAGAACTTGTAGTTTTGGCCACCCACTCTTGTCTATAAATACCTTTGTCTATATTGTGTTAAAACTAGAAGGATAGGCAGACTGGATCGAGGAGACCTGGACTGAATCTCAGCTGCCTTGATGGACCTCCCCGGGGCCTGTTTTCTCTTTTGTAAAAAGAAGTGGGGAGAGCCGGTTTGCAGGGCAGAAGTTGAGACACAGATGTAGAGAACAGACATATGGACACCAAGGGGGGAAAACTGCGGTGGGGTGGGGATGGTGGTGTGCTGAATTGGGTGATTGGGATTGACATGTATACACTGATGTGTATAAAATTGATGACTAATAAGAACCTGCAGTATAAACAAACAAAACAACTAATACTAAACTTTCATTGGGTTATTTGTATGGAAATATGTTAATATAAATGTTTCAGACATTAAAAAAAAAAAAAAAGAAGTGGGGAGCAGGCTGTCTTCATAAATGTCCTCTAGCGTGCGCCCCTAGGAGTTTCCTCCGAAAAGTCTGGGGCTGGGTGCTTCTCAGGGAGTCTGCATAAGCAGTCACCTCTTGGAAAATTCAGGTGCCCATGGAAAGGTCCAAGAAGTCCTACAGTTAAAAGAGAATCGGCAGCTCTTTGTAGGCCAGAATATAATGTCCCCTGGGGACTGTGGGATGAGGTGCTGCTTGAGCAGCCTCCCATGTCTGAGATGTGTCTCACCCCGCTTTCTCTGATCCATCTGTTGTGGGTCACAGGCGTCTCTGCTCGGTCAAGGGATGGTCACCGTCTTGGGCGGGCAAACTGTGATGGGAGGAGCGTTGTGTTACCAGTGCTTCTCTAACTCATTACACAGCGTGACCAAGCTCTGGAGGGAAGAAGAAAAATCAAGACCCACCTGGACTGAGGCTTGAGACCCTTGGCAAATAGAAGAATGCAGTTGTATGACTGGAAGGGAATTGGCCGTAGTCTGGCCAGTCTCTTATTTTCAAAGGTGAGCAGTCTTCAGGCCCAGAGAGAGGCAGCGTGACCCTCCTAGGATCCCGCAGTTAATGAATGGCCGAGGTTTGACAAATCACTCAGAGCAAGACACCAGAGCTATTTAATCTGCCAAATGGTGTTAGGATGTCTTTCCTGGACAGTGTAGGCAACGCTGTTTGCTTAGGATGGCCTTTGGCAGTGCTGTTGTTGTCCTAGCGCTGGCAAACCATCTCTTGGGCCCAGAGGGGAGGGTGAGAAATCATACCTCTGGTAGAAGGCTCTGAGTACACGAGCACACCACATGGTCCATTGGCTCTGTCCATGCGCTCCATGGCTGAAGATTTACTGCACTGCCTTCGGTTGGACAGGCACCTTTATTTTTCTGTTTCGGGGTTTTTGATGTGGTTGGGTCATATCTCTCCTCCTCCAAATTCCCTGTCCGTGCTCCACCCTCCACGCCCCAGGCCTCCACCCAGCCGGCCACAGCTTCCTCATCCTTAACTACGTGCGAACTGGGTTTTGACAAGCATGATGAACTGGGTATTTTCGGCAGGCTCCAGAGGAGCGCTCGGGAGGGCAGGCCTGGAGTCAGGAATGTTTCCTGCAACCCGTGCATCCAGTGGGCAGGCCTCCCTCACCCTGCCCTGGGCTGGGGATGCCCCAGCTAGGAGGGCAGGGACACCAGGGCAGGTTGGAGAACTCCAGCCTCTCCCCCAAGCCTTCAGATGCCTCCTAGAAAAGCGGGACCTGAAACTTTTATCACCACGGCTACAGGTGAAAGACTTTCATTTGGCTGTGCTGGTCCTACAAAGACTGTTTTATTTATGCGTTTCTGAGCCCTTAAAAATTCTTTTAGGGTACATCAGTGGGGAGTTAATAGAAACTTTGAAATAAGAAAAATGCCTGCAGGGTAAGCAGACCCCAAGCCAGCCAGCTCTGAGTTGTGTGCTGGTAGCTGGTAGGTTGGTTCTCAGAGAAGTGGCTAGGTGGATGGGTTAGTGAGCTGCGAACTGCTTTCTCCGCCGCCTTAGTTTTCAGTGACTAAGTGGGTTTTTTTTCCTTCTTGTGGTGCGGAGGGAGGACTACTCTAAACTTTTCTCTGGACATATTAGCTCCGAAAGGGTCCTCTAGCATTTCTGGTTTGTGCCACAAAGCAAGCTTTGAGGGGGATGTGTGTGCCCCCTCCCCCCTTCCCCGTGAACCAAATCACCCTTGAAGACACTCGGTGTTAGCAAGAAGGAAGTTTCTATTGTCTTCTGAATGTTGAGTTTAAAGTTAAACAGAAGAGATGTGAATCTAAGCCAGCCATCAGTAAGGCAGTCAATTTGTTTTCCCCCCAAAGTAATGTCCTAAAGAATTACAAACCCTCCGGGCACTCAGTGTTTCCATTTATCAGCATAGGTGCGAGGTGCTGTGCAGTCCAAGCCTAGCTGCTTGGGGGTTTGGAGGCTTGTCCCAGTCCCGGCTCCCTCTGGGCTCACTCAGTTCTCCGTCTGTAAAATGGCACAGTAATTTCTGCCACCCTGTGGTTGATGGTGAGAATTAAATGGTCTGGAAGCTTGCAGCCCTCAGCCCCTGTTCTTCGGAAGAGAAAGCTGTGACTTATGAAACCTATGGGTTACGTTCAGCTTTGTGTGAGGCCCGGGACGATATCAAGGTGGCCTGATAAAACTTTTTTTAGACCCAGATGTTTTGGGTTCAGTTAACTACCTGGTCCCTGAGTGCATGTTGTGGGCCAGATAGGTTGGCCGCCAAGGAAGCCGGCTGGGGGCTTGACTTCTCTGTCTTTCCTTGGGGCTGCTGGGTCCAACTTGTTTAGTTGAGTGATTTTCAAATGGAGCTGATCTTGAACCCCAGGGGGCGTTTGGCAATGTCTGGAGATATGTAGGATTGCCATTCCTTGGGGGTTGCTACTGGCATCTAGCGGGCAGAGGCCCGAGATTCTGCTAAACATCCCGCAATGCACAGTACATACCCTCCCCGTGACAAAGAATTCTCCAGCCCAAGATGTTAGTAGTGCGGAGGGTGAGAATCCCCGGCTGAGTGTCTGGTGTGAGTGAGCATGTGTGTGTGTGTGTGTTTCCTGTTCTACATTCGGGGAAGGAGACCCGCACGTGCTGCCCTGGTGGTCACTGTGGTGGGTGATCGTCTGTGCCCCAGTCCTGGTGTTGGTTATGGGAACATCAGGATCGAAGCAGGCCCGTGAAGGGCCCTTAGAATCCAACAGGAGAAAGAATTTAATTGGATTTATTTAGTGGTTCTATTAAATTGTCTTCGCTTCTATTTTGAGACTTTCTCTTCAAAACTTACAGTAAAACACAAAA
Organism: Balaenoptera acutorostrata; assembly: GCF_949987535.1. NCBI lineage: Eukaryota > Metazoa > Chordata > Mammalia > Artiodactyla > Balaenopteridae > Balaenoptera > Balaenoptera acutorostrata. The sequence continues at coordinate 17,554,277 of NC_080079.1, read as the reverse complement.
GGAAAGAAAACCCACATTATCCCTCCACTTTTTCTTGGAAGAGGGCCTAGTGAAAGAGTCCGAGTTGCCCACCTCTTCAGATGTAACTGCTTTTTTTAAAAAAATTATTTATTTATTTATTTATTTATGGCTGTGTTGGGTCTTCGTTCCTGTGTGAGGGCTTTCTCTAGTTGTGGCAAGCGGGGGCCACTCTTCATCGCGGTGCTTGGGCCTCTCACTGTCGCGGCCTCTCTTGTTGCGGAGCACAGGCTCCAGACGCACAGGCTCAGTGGTTGTGGCGCACAACCCTAGTTGCTCTGCGGCATGTGGGATCTTCCCAGACCAGGGCTCGAACCCGTGTCCCCTGCATTAGCAGACAGATTCTCAACCACTGCGCCGCCAGGGAAGCCCCAGATGTAACTACTTTTAACAATGTGATATGTCTGTAAATTTTGCCCATCTCTAAATTACATTTCAGGGCCTTTGTGCATATATATGTGTGTATATATATTCTTACATATGAGAACATATATATTCTTATATACATATGAATATGTTTTTACTCATGCATATATATGAATAAGGATGGAAAGAAATTAATTTTTGGAATCTTAAGCCATCAGAGACTTATGTAATGACCAGAGGCAGCCCTGATTATGTATATGGGCAAAGCATTTGTGAACAATGTCTCCTTTGAGTAACATACAAAACAAGCTTTTCTTTAACATTGGCCATGCAAGTTGGCCTTCTCCAATGAGGGCCTCTCTCTATTCCTCCCACCTTTGAGCAAACATTATTTATTGTGGCCGATATGTGATCAGGTCTTGATTTGGGGCTTCTTTTCGATGCTCTTCCTTTGTGGGATCTCACCCATGTGCCCCTGGAGACCCTTTGGCTGCCAGAACCTTTGTTTGCCAACCACCCATGTGGTGCCAGTAGCATGTGCTTTGTGGCGAGCGGTCCCCAGAGTCCCAGCATGGCCTGGGGATGGTCTCTGTGATTGGACCTGGATACCTTCTGGAGTCACTTTTGGGCTCAGAAATAATGGCTGTGCTCTTCTCCCCCTCCCCTCTCCTCCCTGACCCCCTTTCCTAACCTGAACCATTTTTAGCTTTGTTTCTAGTAACTTACCAAATGTTTTATGGACAAGCAGGGGAGGGGGAAAGGGAACTCGTCTAAGATAACCTATGTCGTGCCAGCCACGGCGCTCAGTGACTGTCACTTCTCCAGCCCTCTGATGCCAGTAGGTGGGCTTCTCATGAACCAGGTGGGGAACCTGCCTGAGGTTCCACAGGCAGCAAGTGTCGATGACTGGATCGACTCAGATCCCCAGACCCCGTGAGGTGTTGGTGGACCACCACCACGTTTAGATGGCTCGGAGCTCGGCGGGGCTCTGAGGCTGGAGGCTCCGTGCCCACCCACAGGCAGCAGGGGCTGCGGACACGTGCCTTCCGTGTGGAGAGCCTGGAGAATGGACACATTCGGAGGCCTTTTAGGATCCTCTGGGGGCTGGAAGAATCACGTGAAGCCTGGGATTGGTAAACCATCGGGACTTCACAGATGGAAGAAACAGGCAGAGAAAGGGGAAGTTGATTGCCCAAGATCAATCAGTTAGTTTGTACTTGATCAATGAGAAGTGATTTCCCTGGTTCCTTGAAGAGAGGGTGGACTTTTGATCTTTAGGAGGAGTGCCAGGGAGTGGGGAGAGCTCTGGGGTGCGGTGCTGCTTGGAGCAGGAAGTAGAGTGTGAGCCACTGTGGTAGGAAAGTCATTTAAGGGCAGAGCAGGGAGGGTTCACGGCCAGAGGATGGATTGGGTCTCCGGCGAGATACATCAGTATTTTAGGGAGCGATGAAGGAGCTGCAGGTGAGACCTTCCCCTGGAGGATGGGGCAGCTCAGTGGACAGTGGTACTTTAAGGTCCTTTGCTCATTATTCGGACTGAGAGATTATTTGGACAGAGATTATAGGGTCCAGCTCTGTCAGAAATTAGAGATGGTGGTTGGCTGCAATGAAATAGGAATCCTTTCCAAAATCCTACTTTTTTTACAGGAAGACTTCCCGGTCTGGAATCGAGGTGGCATTTTTCTTTTCCCAGCTGTGACTCACCATAATTTTTCAGACAGTTAACATTAAGTTTCCCACCCTGAATCGGAGTGTACTGTGGGGTGTGGGTCTTTGCACCGCTTCGCTGTTTTAAACCCTCAGAATGTCTTCCTGCCTGAGCCTCTGTAGTTGTGGTGGTTCAGGGGAACAGGGCTGGGGGCTTTGTGTTATGATGCTCAGACTCTGGGTACGTTTCCTGGCGCCTGGCAGGTACTGAGCCAAAGGTGAATGAATGAATGAAGCCCGTGGTGCTCAGGGTGGTTTATAGATGGTCTGACGCGCTGTCGGATCGCTTGGGTGGTACGCGGCGCACGTGTGAGCAGAGCGTCCTCCCGCTGTGCAGTGAGCAGTGAGCAGTTAGCGTGGTGCTGGTTGTGGTGACGTGCAGGCAGAAAGCCTGGTCCTCGGAGGATGGGTCTGAGGTCCGTGTCTGGCGACAGCTGGCAGGATCACTGCAGAGGAGGTGCCCATCTCGCTGGGCTTTAAATTGGGCTTGAGCTGGCGGAATTCTAAGTCCTTTCCTATAGTCTGGGGTTCATTGTTGGTGTGATCTGCTGGGCTTCGCTCTGGCTTTGGAAATGCTCTCACCCCCCCGATGACCCTGGAGCTGGGAGCAGTGATTCCTAAAGTGTCCCGGTGCTTGGCCCCAGGCTGCTTCTGTGGTTGTCACCCTCTCCCTTGCCACCTCTGCTGCCCTGTCTTGCTTGAGGGTTTGAGATTGAACGGCCGGCCACTCCTTGCACTGAGGGGTGAGGGTTGCCCCCTTGAGGTGGTCGATCTGCAGGAGGGATGGGGGTCGGAGCAGAAAGAAGTTATCCCCCAGTGTCTGTCCTTGTTGTCATCCTGGAGTTCTTTCCTGGAATCCAAAGGAACGAAAGAGGGAAAACCACTCTTGGTTTGGGCAAGGATTTCAGTTGATGGGTCTGGTAGTTCCCCTCTGTGAAAATTGTTTTCTTTTGACCAGAGTCTGGGCCATGGTGTCATTGTCTAAATGTGGAATGTAGCTGTTATGTGTTCTGGGAAATAAAAACCAAGACTGATCTGGGGGATCCATAGAGGTAGGAAAAGGAGGGGGCCAGTAGAACATTCCGGGGGGGGGGAGGGGGGAGAAAAACGGCTCTGTTGGTATCCTAGAGAAAGAACTTGTTAGATTTGGAGAGAGTGAAGATAAATTTGGCCTTAAGGGCCTACGATTCCTTTTGGAGACTTTTCTTGCAAAAAATGAAATGAAACTCAGGAGATGTAGCAGATTGGGAAACAGCACATTCTGTCCATAATGAAAGGTCGTCCCACAAGAATTTCTTTCTCTATTTTATTCCTTTAGCCAAATTTCTGTTGCTAAAAGGGGAAAGGGGGTAGAGACAGGCTTATTTATTTTCTTAGTTGAAACCTCAGATTTTATATTTCAAGCCCATTTTCCTGGGTCAGAACAAGCAAAGCCCAAAGATTGATTGATTCACTGTGGTGTTCCAGAAGCTGTCGTTGCCCAGACCCTCCCACACTGGAGGTGCCGGCCAGAAGGTGCTATCGATTGAACTTCTTTCTTTTTCCCCCCCTTTTTTTTTTTTTTTTTATAAATTTATTTATATTTGCTGTGTTGGGTCTTCGTTTCTGTGCGAGGGCTTTCTCTAGTTGTGGCAAGTGGGGGCCACTCTTCATCGCGGTGCGCGGGCCTCTCACTATCGCGGCCTCTCTTGTTGCGGAGCACAGGCTCCAGACGCGCAGGCTCAGTAGTTGTGGCTCACGGGCCCAGTTGCTCTGCGGCATGTGGGATCTTCCCAGACCAGGGCTCGAACCCGCGTCCTCTGCATTGGCAGGCGGACTCTCAACCACTGCGCCACCAGGGAAGCCCTCTTTTTCCCCCTTTTGACTTAGAGCATAACTTAAAGTGCACAGACCTCAGGTATCCAGCTCTATGCTTTTTACATGTTTACGCCTGTGTAACCACGACCCAGATCAAGATAAAGGAGATTTTCCAGTCATCCTAGAGGCCCTCTCGTGCCCCTTCCCAGAGAGAACCACTTCGGATTTCTATAACCATAGCTTTTCTCTTTTTGAATTTCATATACATAGAATCATCACTGGTGTTTTCATTTTAATTTCATACCCCTCCTCTCTGTCAAAATCCAGTCTGTTGGAATCTTTGGATGTTTCTTCATAAGAATGCTTTTTGTGTCTTACCCGTGTGTCACAGAATTGTTGGTGCAAAAGCCTAGAGCACACCTTTGTCTGGGACACTCAGGTCCCCAGGCTGCTGGAAGCGGTGGGGACTGGCCTCTGCCCATCCTCCGGCCCTTTTTAGTTGCTCCTTCCCGCATCACGCCAGGCCCCCATGCATGCTGTCTCCACAGCTTAACCTGCTCTTTTCCTTTCCATCCTCCACTCGCCACAACCTCGGGGGACTCCTGGGGCGGCTGCTGTATTTTGCACCCTCTTGAAACTGCAGTCCTTTCCCTGCAGGGCTGGCTGCTCTGTTTGTAATCGTCATTGCCTGGTGTGGTTATTTGATTAACATGTGCTTTCCCTTTAGATGGAGAGCAGGGCAGTATCTGGTGCGTAGCGGACGCCCAGCTCAAGTTGGTTGGATGATCGGAAGGGCTCCTGGAGCAGCTTTTGGCTCTTTTCGGGGGCTGTGTGCTGGGGGGTGGCGGGTACGATGCCTGCCAAGGTGGTTTTGTTCTTGGGGATTCTGTGTGTGTGTTTCCAGGTAGGAGATGTTTCAAGCACATAGATTGTCATTGTCCCCGATGTCTGTGTCACAAGTGACCGCGTGTCTTGTCCAGCCTCGTTCCTGCGCCCCGGCCCTTGCCCAGGCCTCTCTGGGGCACGCTGTCTCTCCTGCTCGCTCTCTTGGCCAGGATTTTAACATATATCACAGGCTGGTAGGCTAAGAGCTTGGGACTTCCCCTCACCACACTCAAAGCCTTTGATCTTTTGCTTTGGAGGTAACATCAAAAGGAAGGCTGAGGAAGACAGCCAGGCTGTGAAGTTCAACGTTCAAGTTAATAGCTTGACTGAAGGTTGTATTGCGTCCTGGCAGCATCACGGAGGCTGAAGTAATAAACATGGCGATTCTGCCACATTTTCCTGGAAATGGAGCTAATATTGTAAAAGGGCTTCATTTGCATTTGGAATGAACTCGGGGCTGCAGGGAGAGCTTCTTTCCTTCACCCCCTTTCCTTGGAAGGGTGGAAACATGGGGGAGAAGCTGTGTGTTGGGGGGGGTGTGGAGAGGGGGAGATGGAGTCCAAAGGGAGGATGAGAGAGGTGACCCCATGGATCACACCCTAGAAGTCCCCTTTCCCCAGTTCCGGGATGCACTGTCTGCCTGCCTTTCTGCGTGGCATCTCTGTACCACTTACTGTGCCCGGTTCAGCTGGGTGTTTCCGAATTCTGATGGAATTCAACAAAGGCCGCAGGCAGGCAGCTTAGCTGGGGCTCGGGGAAGTCTTGGGCAGCCCGGAACATTGCAGCAGTGAGAGGGCAGCTGGCCCGAGAGCTGGGAAGGGAATTACCAAAAAAAGCAAAGGTGAAATCAACCCTCCTGTCTCCCCCGTTCGGTTCCTCTGCCGAGCTTTGTGGACACTTGTTTGGAGGTTGTTTCATTGAACATTTTCTGGAATGCTTCTTTTTTAGATTTTCATCCAAAGCTGCATTCGAATAGTTTTCTAGCACGTTCCGGCCTCAACACCACTTGGCAAATGATTTACTTTGGGGGATGGTTTTGCTTCCTTAAGCCGATCATCTTCCCCACACCTGCCTGGGTTCCTTTCGTTGTATGTCCTGAGCTTCCTGGGAGCATCTGCTCCAGTCACTGTTCAGCATTCGTAGCCACCGCTCCCCTCACTCTCAGCCCTCCCCGCATTCACCTGTCTCTCACCTCACGTGTCTATCCCTGCAGGGCATTCCAGCCCCTTCCCGCCCCCCCCTCCTCCCCCTTTTCTCAGGATCTTTCAACCCTGATTAATTCAGCATGACGTAGCCAGAATTCCCACTAGATTTCTTTGCTGTGGTTTCTTAGGTTCTCTCATCCTTTACCCTCTTCATGATTTTTGGCATAACTGTATACCACATGCACTGTTATTTATTTGGTGCATTCAGACATTTGATTCACTTATTGAAACTCAGTTGTGCTGTAAGTCTTAACGTCTGTGAAATTATGAGTTTGATGTGGTAGTTATTTTTTTCTAATACACATGAATCTAATCCTGTAACGACTCAGGTAACATCTTGTACCACCTGAAATCATGCTTGGTAGCCCCACAGTTGGGGAAATGCTGCTTTAAAAGAGAGATTCCCTCCCCCCTGCACCCCTTCCCTCTTTGGTGGCTCGCAGGTTTGGGCATCTGTTGACACCTGGCTGTCTCTTCTTTCTCTTCCTGCTCCTGAGGCCAGCTGACTCCTGCTTAGCTCGTGCTTGTGTTCAAAATTCTGCACACAGAATGGCTTTAGGCTTCTGGAAATCAGTTTTATAGTGACTAGAATTCATTCCTGATCGGGTAGGTCCCTCCTCCATCGCTTGTCATGCTGCCTGTCTAAATCTGCAGATGCGTTCTCCGAGTCCTCACAGTTTTTCAGGGTGGCACCATTTTTCGAGGGGGATGGTGGAGCTGGCTGGGGCAGCTCGAGATCGCTCTGGGTTGAGTTACCTTCTAACAGGTCTAGGCAAATCCCTGCCTCCTCTTGATCGGAGTTGTTGGCACGAGTACCCAGTGGTTCTAGGTTTTCAGCCCTTGAGGCTCTCAGCAGCATTCATTATACATGGCCATTTGGTGCCTTGTTGCAAAGGCATCTCCTGCCAGTGATGGGCGTGGGCTGCTGGATATTCCTCAGAAAATACAAGATGTCAGCCTGGGGAGGGGTCTCCAAAGCTTCAGGGGTGTTGAGGAAATGCCGCTCTGGGCGGGTGCTACTGCTTGCCCTAATCCCTTGAGCTCGATGCCCAGACTGGCTTCCCTGAGATGGGTGTTTTTTGCCCAGCTTAAAGCTGTAAAAGGCCATTGTCAAATTTGTTTAGCTTCTCAATTCATGTTCCTTAGCAGATGGTGAATTGAAGCTAGCATTCCTGGACAGAGCCTTTCATACATTTAAGAAAACCTGTCGAGTCTCCTGGGGGGCAGAGGCGAGGGAGAGATGAAAGGCTTTCTCTAGACCTGCTTGATAGCATGGACTGTTCTTTTAGGTAATTAAGGGAGACCATAAAAGACGAGCACACGTGTCCATTTACTTTTCACTTGGGGGTCTTAAATCTTTGCTTGGTCTCCTTTAACTTTATACCTGTGAGTCACCTTTGGGCCCCCATGGGCTCTGTTTCATTGTGCTGAAGCGCACCATTGGGGATTGAAGAATGGGGCTTTTTGGGGTCTTTGGGAACTTTGAGTTTTCCTACGGAGCCTATAGAAGCTTGCTTCTGTATTTGCTGGGCAGGGCCTTCTGGTGAGAGTGGCTGGGGTGAGGCAGGCAGGTGAGGGGTCACTGGAGCAGGTGCAGAGGATACGCCTCTGAGTCATTCTTTGTGACAAGAGCTCCTACCCATGGATGTGTCCTACCCATCAGGTATTAGGACAGTGGTTCCCCAAGTGTGCTGCACATCTGAGTCAACCGGAGATCTTTTATAAAAATGTCAGTGCCCAGGTCCCACTCTGCGGGAAGAGCCAGGCATCAGTAATTGTAAAGATCCCTAAGTGATTCCAAAGTCTAGGAACCACTGTCTTAGGAGGACGAGACTTCAGTCATCTGCGTTCTGAGTCACTCATGCTAATCATTCACCAGGTCCGCTTCTGAGTATTTACATATGTCATCTCAATGAGTCCTCAAGCAGTTAAGGAGATAGGTGGTGTGGTCCCCATTTTACAGGCAAGACAGCTGGAGTTCAGAGAGGTTTGAGCACCTGACCAAGGTCACCGAGTTAGTCTTCAGGTGTATGTGCCTCCAGAGTCCACGTCATTGCCCTGGTTAAGGGCATGGGGGTGGGGTTGGGGGATGGTTCCGGTAGACTGGAAAACATTTGGTATCTGCATGCTTAAGCCGTGACATTTGAGCAGTAATTTTCTGACATAGAGATTAGAAGATTCCAGAGGGAGGAAACCACATGAGCAAAGGCACGGAGTCATGGAGTTCTCAGAAAGGCAGGGTGGCTGCAATGCCGTGTCAAAGGGCAGTTAAGAGATCTGGCTGTGGTGGATGGTTCTGAGGCTAGAAAGGTTGTTTGGGATTCTACCGTAAAAGACTTGGGATGCCATGTGCTAGAGAGACCTCAAATTCTCATGGGCACATGAATCCTCTGGGGTGCTGCTTAAAATGCAGATTCTGGTATTGTAGGCCTGGGATGGGTCCTGAAAGCCTGCATTTCTCCCACCTCTTAGCAGTTGCTGCTTCTTTCACGCCTTGAGTATGAGGCTTCTTGGCAGTGGTTCTCAAACTTTGCTGCACGGCAGAATCACCTGGGAAACTTTTAAAATCCTAATGCCCAGGTCATGCTCCATTCCAATTAGGTCAGAATGTCTCGGGGGATGGGAGCCAGACATCGGTATGTTTGAAGGATATTCAAGTGACTCCAGGGTGCAGGATTGAGAAACGCTGCTGTAGGGGGTGGGATGGTCCTTGGTGAATTTGGATCGGGGGACTGACTGCTTCATTCATAGAATGGAGAGGACAGATCGGTGTGAGAACGATCGCAGTTGTTTTCTTACTTTATTCATGAAGTCTGCAATATCTGCTGAGTGCCTGCAGCAGGCCAGGTACTGTTCTGGGGGCTGTGGGTACAGCAGTGTGCCGCTATGATGGTCTGAACTAGTGGGAAGACAGGGTTCTGAGAGCAGAGGCATTTTAGGAAGGGGGATACCCGGGACTTCTGAATTACCGGTAATTTGGTTGGGACCGCAAACGGAAATTTCTTTTTCTCTCTGTGATGAAAGGGTTTAGTGGGCATTGAGTAATGAGCTAGCAGAGGACAGATTAACTTGCTGCACCCAGGTCCTTTAGAAGCCTTGTCATTTATGTACAAGCACCTTGCCTGGCTAACCATTTCTGCAGCTTCCTTAAGGTTCTCCTCTAAGGAATATTTGCTTCGCTTCTTTTGGGGTTACTTTAAGTGTTCGAAGATAGCCAAACAGTTTTCTTACAAATAATGCTCATCTGCAATTCACATTTTTCAACAGTTTCAACTGATTGGTGAGAACCAGTAAGTGCTGACTGAGGCTTTCTATATAGTCCGCTGTCTCTGTACCCCATGAGCGTGTTGCTGGAACTTGATCTGGATGCAGAAAATAGTAAAGTTGGCATGTGAGAACAGGGGTGCATGAACTTGGGGCGTAGCCTCTGGAGGAGGCTGGCCTCTGAGTAGTGAGGCTGGTTGGTTAGGAAACATGTTAGTTGCTGGTGAGCATCCAGCTGAAACACTGGAGGTCAAAATCCTGAAATATGCCATGCTCTGCGTTCCCCTCCCAAATCTTCATGACCCAGGAACTGGAAAGGGCGTAGGTAGGGGACTTCAGGACTGTGGTGGGTCCTGGGGAAGGGCCTGCTTGTAGTTACCTATTTTGAGTATCACTCCCGCTGGAGCCAGATTAAGCCTGTCTAGTAGTTTCAAGACCCGGTGATGCTTCTAGAATGGAAGTATGGAAGCTGGGCACTTGGAGCTCTGTTTGTTGATTATGTTGGTATGTGAATTCAGGAAGCCCTGTGCTAAGCCTGGATCCTGAAATGAGAAGATTTCACACAAGGGTCAGAGACTCTTGTTTGGCCTTGGACCTTTCTACTTGAAGCCCCCTCTTATTCTTACAAGGGCCCTGGCTTGGCTGTTGCACTATATGGTCACCCCTGTTATTATCAAAGACGGCTGTGGCTAGTAACCTTCGCATCGCTTGAGGAAGTGTGGATTAGAGCTAGGGAGAAAGCTGCAGGGCGGCTTCTGCCCGTTACCCCTCTGCCACCTCCCCTCTGCCATCGTCGGGGCACACTCGTCCTGGGGCGAGTTGGGAATTTTTTGGACCTTAGAAATCCTGAAGTCTTTGTGAGTCCAGGCTACGTCAGTTCCTTTCCTGTGCCATCTCTGCAGGATTCTGGAGGAATAATTAGTTAATGTTTGCAGAGCACTTTGAAATGCTCAGATGAAAGGCACCAGAGAAGCACAAAGTATTATCATTTATTATTAGTCTGAACCAGAATGGGCAGCGCGTCTTGCCTGAGCCAAGCCCGTCTTGCCTGAGCCAAGCCCGTTCCTTCTGCTGTCTTTTTCTGCCCAGCAAAACTGAAGAAAAGTGTGAGGGATCGCACTCAGTCATGCATCGTCTGTCTGCGACTGTGGCCAGGGGAGGTGGAGAAACACGGGTGCACAGTGGGTGCAGAGCAGGGGGCTCTCAGCCCGGGCATGACCAGGGCTTCCATGCCTGTGGGGTCTGGGGTGAGGCGAGGGTTTGCCATCGGTTCTCCTTGCCTATGCTCCGTGTATTGTGTTTTTAATTTCAATTTCACTTGATTCAGTGGTATTAATGCTAAGGAATCTGCTTCCTGGGGACCCAGAGGTACTTGTGTCAAGAGAGTCTGGACTGAGAATGATCTTTTGCTGGGGTAGAATGTTCCAGATTGATTTATGTTGGCCTCAAGTATGTGTGTATCAGCATTTCATTTCTTTATAACATTTTGGCATGCTAAGGCAGGTACCCCGCAGCTCGGGGCAGAGCACGGCGGCCCAAGGGGAGCTCTCTGACTCTTTCCCCTTTCTTTCTTAGGCTGGAATTGAATTTATCAGCTGCCCGGGTTGGTGGGGGAGATGGGACTGGGAGGGGGCTGGGGAGGGGGGGGAGGAAAGAAAATCCTTAGGCCAGTCCTTTTGGAAAGGAGAGATTTGGTTGACCTTCTGCTTATCAGCAGAATGATTGGTACCCCCCCCCCCCCGCCCCGCGAAAATAAAAAAAAAACCTTAGCTAGTCATTAATAAATAGCCCTTCTGTCCCCAGATCCTGACATCTTCCGAGACAGGAGCACCGTGTGAGCCCCCGGCAGCCTCTGCTGCTTGGTGTTCTGTAAACTAGATGGTGTCTCTTTGCCCCGAGGCTCAGAAACCCGGAGGACTGACCACTTCTTGAGGCTTATCTCCAGTTTGCAAAGAGCCCCCGGCTAGCAGGGCTGAGGATTCTTGTACCAGCAGCAGCCTCTCCCCCAGCATAGTACCTTCGACTCTTAGTCTCCTCTTAACACGGAACAGCCAGTAATACTCATATCCTAGTTTGCAGTGAAGCCAAAAATTGGTACATGTTTTCTATACCTGAACAATTTCTTGTAGGAACCGTGGATTTAGTTTATAAGACTTTCCTAAACTATGAGGGATTCGGAGTAACATCTGGGGCAGGACCTGAGAGTTTTCTGAATGATTTTCTCCATGAGCTGGGCACGGCTGCTTGAATGAAGGACCCATGCAGTGGGTGGAAGGAAGCGGGCGGTGTCCCATCTTACCCCTGAGGAAACGGAGAAATTGACCAGCGATGGAGAACTAAGCATCCTTCTTTCTGGTCCCTCCTCAGGTGCGCTTTTCAGCTGCCCACACTGTTTCCTTTGCCACTTGTACTTTAGCGTCGGAGACACCGTTAAATGGGAATTCTTGGGGGAACCCTGCTGCTCTTGGTCCGAGCCTGGCTGGGAGGGAGGGAGGGGTGAGGATGGGGGTGGATATGACCCTTTGCATTTGAGCCGAGGGGAGGGCTGGCCACCTAGAGACACCCTCTCTGGTTACTGGTGATTTTCTCCCTTCCACCCAGCGCCCTTCTGCTTGGTGGGCATGCACCTTGCAGAATCTCCTAAGAAAGCATCTAGTTATTGGAGGAGCCAAGCATTCCTGTCCTGGTCACCTTATTTTTCAGAAAAACGACAAGAGGAACCAAATTTTTATTAAATCCTTTGCTGGTCCTATTAATTGTGTCTCATTTACTTTTCACAGCAGCTTTGCAAACATAGTATGTTTATGTTCATTTTACAAATGAGAAAATTGAGGTCCAGAGAGGTTCAGTGTAGACCTTTAGTCTTTGAAAATGCATCTTCTTTACAAACCAGAATTTTTGCAAAGAGGGCTGGAGAGAGCTGAGTAAGGTGGCATTGGAGCCATCAGCACATAATTGTGGAGCAGGCCCAGTGCTGGGTGATGGAGGAACTGCTGGTCTCTAAGAGGCATTGAGTAATTTAATTCATTCCCCCCCACCCCCACCCAAGTCCGTCTCCCATCACTGCTGAGGAAACAAATACATTTACATCATTACATTAGTGGTTGTGAAGATTCCATGACCTATGGAAAGCGTTTGACCAGTGCCTGGCACATAGCAGGTGCTCAATAAAGATTAGCCTCTCTCAAGATGTCGGAGGAGATTAAATTCCCTCTTTAGGGTATGTTGCCCTGTTAATCTCTGCTGCATTCTTTCTGTCCTTTAGGCTTTGAGAAGGCTGGGATGAGCGTCTTCTCGAGGTCCTCAGTGTGTTGATATTGAGAATGGGTGGCCAGAGACTCAGCCATCCCTGCAGGCTTTATCCCGAGTCCTTTGTGAGAGCCTTGCTGGGGTGGACAGCCAGGCGTCTGTTTCTATCAGTGTACACTTCCTGAGCACCTAGCATTCGCCAGCTGCGGTGCTAGGAGCTGGAGAGAGAGGTGAGCAGGACGTGACCTTGGGAAGGCAACCATGAGAACGAGGAAGTGGAGTAAAGTTATTATGGGTGTGATGGTGGAAATCTGGGCCGCGTCCAGATGCGACACAGGAGGGAGAGTGGGTTTCTGGGGCCAGTGGGACAGAGCACGTGAAACCCAGAATGGGGTTCTCTCTGTGACCAAAGCACCTTTGAAGAAGTCCTCAGGAGGGTCCAGGGGAAGCCATGTCTGATTGTGTCTCTGGTTTATTGGATAGGCCCACTGGTGGTTTTAGAGGCCCTTGAGTCCATTTGGGGGAAGTGTGCAGTGGCTCAACCCCAGCAAACATAACCAGTTTAAATGTTACCAAACATGGTGGTCCCTTTCACCTTTTATGTCCTACATAAGTTACGGCTATCTGCTAGTTTACTGGAAAATATATTTTCTTTAGAAAGTTTGTTCTTTAGGGGTAAAATGATGTGTTAGAAAACATAAAGCAACAAGAAAGAATGGTCTGTAATCCTGCTACTTGGAGAAAAAGCATTACTAAAGGTGGTTGATTTTTCTTTTTCAAAGTGGTAAATAGATGAGTGCTTTGGATATATTGATTTTTCAGGTGTGCACGTGGTCACACGGACAGCCAGCATTTTTTCATGTGGGTTTCAGCCAGGCTTGACACCTGCCCCTTAACGAAAAGTAAACCCCTGCCTTATTTGTCTGCCAGTTTCCCTGTGGATCACTGTGGACAGCGTCGGGGGGAGGCGGGTTGACGTTATGTTAAAGACTTGACAACCCAGAAGCGCTCTGTTGGTTTCTTTGTTGTAACCTTCGAGCTAGCTAGCTACAGGCTGAAATGTCACCTTTGCCCTTCTTTAAAAGCAGGAGTAATAGGTGGTGAGTGGATGGATACCTCTTAAAATATTGGGAAGCGCTGTGGCCGTAGGTGAGCTTTGTAGACGTTAGTTATGTGTATCATGTTCGTTTAACAAATGAATCTTCTGGCCCTGAAGATAATGAGGTTGGGGGGCGGCGATGCCACCTTACCACTCACCTGAGGGTCCCGGTCACCCAGAACGTGCCTGGCCTACTGTAGGGGCCTGGCATGCTTTTTTGATTGATACAGGCCTTGAGAGAGAGGTGTAGCGGCTGCCGTGCTGATGGGGAACCAGCTGAAAAGCAGGCAGCGGGTGTCCTCATGGAAGCCGGCAGAACTGCCGCCCCCTACCTTTACCCCCTCGCCGCGTGTGGATCCAGTCTGGTACTAGTGCTTTGTGCTCCTCTTTCCTGCCTGGAAGTACGAGCATCCTGTACAGCTCAGAGCTCCCTCTTGCCCTCTCCCCACAATCCCCTCCCTCTTCCCTCCCCCTTTCCCCTCCAGGGCTGGATACTGGGTTGGCTTTACCTGATAGGAGGGTGCTTTGCTGAGACTGTACCAGTAGCGAGTTCCCAGTGGCAGTGAGGCAACTGGATGCAGAGGCTGGTGCATTCCTCTAATAATAATAACTTGTGTGTTTATAGTATCTGATATTCTATTTTACAGTCTAAGTGCTTTTCAGATACCTTACTATTATCTTTAGTTTATAGATACACTAACCAGGGCTTGTTTGGGGAGACGGGCAGGGTTGTGGGGATAGAAGGAAGGGAACCAATCTTGATTGAATCCTGAAGCTCTGCTAGAAGCTGCCAAACAGCTCCATCACGGTTTAGGGGAATCTTTGCATCCACCCTGTGAGGGAGGTGGATGAGGGGAAATTATTTTACAGTAACTGGGGGTCGGGGGAGCTGAGATCTCTGCTCACTGTCACGTGGCAAGTTGGGTGAGAGCTGGGACTTGACACCCAGGTCACCTGACTCTTAGGCCCTGCAGATCTTTCTCTTCTGTCTCTAACACCCAGTATAATGCCCGGCTCCTGCATCAATAAATATTTGTCGAATGTTAAATGAGGCTTAAAGAGACTGTTCACACTTGACACAGGGGCACAGAGAGACACACGTGTTTTCTGCCCTCATAACCCTCACTTCCAAATCCTGTGACCTTGGGCTGGTTGCCTACGCTCTCCCAGCTCAGTTTCCTGAAAACTTATCTGAAAAATGGGTAAAGGACTTAGCAGAGGGCATTTCCTATAGGAAGAACACAAATATTAGAGGACTTCTACTGCTTATTGTTGTCTTTTCATTTTTCCGACCACACGACTTCCCTTTTTATTTCTACCTCTTAGAAACTAAATTTCTGATGACAAACTGTAGTGTTGGATAATAACAACAACGAAGAACGCATTCCTGACGTGATTACCAAAATCCCCAAATGTGACAAATGTCAACTTAATAATAATAACGGTGGTCATGGAGCTGGCATTTATTTCTTGAGCACTTACCATGTGCTGGGTTCCACTACCTGGAGTCTTGATTTGGCAGCATCTCTGATTTGAAAGAGCTGTTGTAGCTCCCATTATATAGACAAACTGAGGTGCCCTGCCTGAAGTCTCTAAGGAACTGGGTGGTGGTCTGGGATTCCAGCACTAGAATTGGTCCGACTTCCCACTCTTTATAAACTGCACCTAAAACTTGACAACCCACCTGTGTTTGTTCTGGGCATTTTCGTATCTCACTTGGCTTGTTTACAGCCTGGACGTTTGCTCTGCCCATTCTCGGAGTACATGGTCAGTGCAGGAGGAAACCCACACTGGTCTTTGGACTGAACCAGGGTGCCAATGGCTGATTCTTGTTTTTCTGCCTGACGGTGGTGAACTAGGGGCACCAGGGAGGTCTTCGAATTTCCCTTTCCCCACTGTCTGCCCCTTCTTTAGGCAATGTTTTTAACAGGTGAGGTTTTAAATCTTACTGACATCTCTGAAGAAAGAGGAGAAAAAAAATCAAGACATGGCCAGGAAGAAAAGCTGTAGGGTTTTTTTTTTTTCCCAAGATTTTTTTTTTTTTCCTTTGCCATTTTTCTTTCGTAGGCACGTTGTAAAACCTCTCTTGGATGATGAGTTCGTGTGGTTTCTTGGTAGCCCTGGAGCAGCTGCTGCTGAGTCTGACCTAGTGCATTGCAGCCGCCTGTTCTGTGGGCCAACTTGTGCCTTGTGTGTCTGCTGTTTGCAGAGCATGAAAGGGAAGAATCAGAATTCTGTTAGGGTTGCAGACATTTAAGAAATCTCTTTAAGTTTGAGGGCCAGTTGGAGGGAAGAGATGCAGTGGCTTAGAACACGAGGCCTGCAGCTGAGCTTTGGTGTACCTAGTTGGAGACCAGACACGAAGGAGACCAGGCACAGTAACAGAGGAAAATTCCACTTGACCAGAAGGCTGGGAATGAATGTATTGGTGCATGGGGCGGGAGTAATCTGGAGAGGCGAGGCTGGTTCACTAGGGATGTTTTTAGTCACTTTGCTTTACTTCAGGCTAAGTGTTCCTTTCCCTTTAAGCATGAGATGATACCTGGGGATTAACTGTTTTGGATGGTTTAGAATTGTGCAGTAGCTCCAGGCGTTTTATTCCGCTGATACCGATTATGTTAATAACAATATCACAGCTAGCTAATAATATAATAGCATTTACCAAGCAGGCACCATATGGCAGGCACCGTGGCAAGCATTTGATCCTTACGAGAGCTCGGAGATGGCTTTTGTGTGTATATTCCCATTTTACAGATGAGAAGACGAACGCTCAGAGAGGTGAAATCATTTGCCCAAGCTCCCCCTACTTTTAGATGGTTTGCTTTGGTATCTTCTCTTAAAGAACTCGATTTCTTTGAGTGTCAGCACTTGGCACGTATTAGGCACTCAATACATACTTCGGTGAGTGATCAGAGTTACGGAGCTGGGGTTTGAACCCCGGTCTGAGCTGCCTCTGCATGTGATCTGGGAACTTGGTCTGAGCGCGTGCAGGCCCCATGACCCCTGTTTTGCTGCTTTAGGTCCTCACAGTAGTAGATTTCGATTAACCCAGTGGGGGCTGAGTGGTCCAAAGGAAGGGGAGCAAGGGGACTTCGGGGAGGCAAGAACAAGGCTCCTGGGGCACTTGGGCATTCAGGGCGTAGTGTGAACTGTCATTCAGGAGAATTTGCTCTATTAGTGTTTTCCTGTCCATTTGTGGCAGCGTGTGATTCGCTGTGTGCCCTCCTCTCCCGCCCCGTGCCTGCAGAGGGAGTTGGGCGGACTCCAGAAGTCCTTTCAGATGGGACCACTGGTTAGTCACCTGTACTTGAACAGAGACTGAGCGGGACCTCATGAACTTGGCTTCCCCTCCTTGGGGCATGGGGAAATTTAGACAGCTGGGGTTGACCGCTCAAGGCAAAGCCCTTCGCCAGGGTACATAAAGGCAGGAAGAGGGATATGCTTTAAATACTCGAATGAACCATTTCTTACTTTCCCATTACTGCGTGTGGACAGTAATGGCGTGCCGTTATCAGCCGGTCTGTTCATCCGGCACCCAACTCGACCAGCCTCTCTGTCTGTTGACTTCCTGCATTTATTACACAAAGTGCACGCTTCTCTTTTCTCCTTCTTTACTCCCTGCAGTGAGATTGCGTGCTTCATGAGCATGAACCCCATTTGCCTTCTATCTCATACATCAAGTGGGTGTAGTTGTAGTGGTACACGACTAATCACTCTTACCCATCCTAAGAGGGAGGTACTGTTATTATCTTCACTTTGCAGGCAAGGGTCAGGAGGCATAGAGAGGTGAAGCCATTTGTCCAAGGCCCTAGGAGTACTAAGCCGCAGATCCTGGATTTGAACCCAGGCATTCCAGCGCCTGGGCCTGTGCTCTTAACATTCTGCTGGTCTGAATTAGTGAGGTTTTAAGTTTATTTATTTATTTTTAATTTAATTTTATTTTATTTTTAATTAATTGGTTAATTATTTTGGCTGCGTTGGGTCTTCCTTGCTACACATGGGCTCTCTCTAGTTGCCGGGAGCGGGGGCTAGTCTTTGTTGTGGAGCACGGGCTCTAGGCGCACGGGCTTCAGTAGTTGTAGCACGCGGGCTCGGTAGTTGTGACTCGCGTGCTCTAGAGTGCAGGCTCAGTAGTTGTGGCACATTGGCTTAGTTGCTCCGTGGCTTGTGGGATCTTCCTGGACCAGGGCTCGAACCTGTGTCCCCTGCATTAACAGGCGGATTCTTAACCACTGTGCCACCAGGGAAGACCTTAAGTTTATTTTGAACCAAGCTGCTTCTTCTAGAAGCTTCTGTCAGCTGACTCCACAGTGGGGAGATAAGGTGGTGACCTCTGTTCGCAAGGTTAGCTCAGGCTGGAAGAGAGAGAACAGGAGCTGGTTAGATGGGTAGAGGTACCCAGCCCTTTCTGGGGATCAAGCCCTCTTTGACCTGAAATCTTTAAGTTCAACCTGCCTCCTGCGTCTTTGCTGCTGTCAAAAGACCGAGACCTGAAGTTCCTTCTCTCAGATTTCTGGGAGCTCTCGAAGTGGAGATGGCCAGATTCCGTGGTCAGGGCTGGTTGGGATTGCAAATAAACTGAAGCCTGGGAAACTTTCTTGCTATTAATAGTGCAGACCTTTGGGGGAGGGAATAACCAAACTTGATGCTGTTGGAATTGATTTTGCCTGTCCAGATGACATACTAATGAGCTAAGTGGTTAGCTTAGATCGTTACTGCTCCTTCCCCAGCCAAGTTCTTTTAAAGCCTAAAACCACAAAAGCAGAGAACAAGTTGGTTTAGGGAGGCACAGTGGCCCTGTTGAGCAAGGGGAGGTGGTGAGCTTGGGCTTACACATGGGAGGGTGAATGTGGCGCTCAATTCAGAATGAGTTGTGTCACCTAACTCCGTTTCTTTACCTGGCATTCCTTTTTTTTTTTTTTTTTGAAACAGGAATTTGACTTGTTGTCTGGATATTTTTAAATTTAATTTTTATTTTATACTAGAGTATAGTTGATTTACAATGTTGTGTTAGTTTCAGGTGTACAGCAAAGTGATTCAGTTATGCATATACGTACATCCATTCTTTTTCAGATTCTTTTCCCAAATAGGTTATTACAGATTATTGAGTAGAGTTCCCTGTACTATACAGTAGGTCCTTGTTGATGATCTATTTTATATATAGTAGTATGTATATGTTAATCCCAAACTCCTAATTTATCCCTCCCTCCACCTTTCCCCCTTGGTAACCCTAAGTTTGTTTTCAAGTCTGTGGGTCTGTTTCTGTTTTGTAAATAAGTTCATTTGTATCATTTTTTTAAGATTCCACATAGAAGTGATATGATATTTTATTTGTCTTTCTCTGCTGTTGTCTGGATTTTTGATGGGAGTATTTCTGTCTCTTCAGTGCCTTTGGGTTATTTTGGAAAGTTTCTCTCCCAGCCCGTAGTGTGTCAGAGAGTACGCTGTCAACCGATCTCTCTCTCCAGGGAGAAAGTCTCTGTAAAACAACCCCGAGATCCCTATCTCTTCAAATCACCCACTTTGATTGTAACATCCATTGTTCTGCCCTTTGCTTCCTGGCATATTCTGGTCTCTCTCGCTGTGTACAATTAAAAACACAAAAGAGCCCTCTCTGTCCCAAGTGCCCGGAGTATCCCAGTATCTCACAGGAGTCTTTGGAAGTGGACAGAACTGTATTTCCTTCCCCAAATGAGGTGATTGTGCTCGAAATATCTCCTGGTAGTTTATTAGAGGAAACCACAGGCTGGGGTCAGAGGCAGTTCCTCCTGCCTGCAGCCTGCTGTCTTGCCTCTTCTTTCTAGATCTTTCTCCCCCCCTTCCCCCCGCATTGATCCTACCCCCCAGTGGTATGCTCTCCCATGGGGGCAGCCCTGCTTCTTTCTCTGCAATGCTGTGGAGTTGGAGCAGAGCGGCTTGATGGAGACCTGTCCTCACTCGTCCCTCTGGAACGTGAGGAAGGAATGTGGGGTGTGGACCTCCTTGAGTGACTGGGATTCGGCCAGTGGAGTCCGCTGGCGGACGAGAAGGGTGTGGGCAAAGGCAACTATTGTGTGAGGCTCCTCCGGACAGAAAGCCTGCCTTCATCTTTTACTGTGCTTAATGGACAATTGAGACATTCAGCCCATGTCTGAAAGGAGAGTGGGCCGGAATGGTCTCGAAGACCTCCCAGACGAGGGCTTGTAGGAGCAGCAAATAGAGGCAAGGATTACCAACAGGAGAAACAACTGGGGCTGAGTCCTGGGAGAGAATGTTTATTTCCTTGCTCTCTAGGAGGGATTTGGAAAGAGCCATAATCCTGGGTTAGGAGTAATTTGTTACAGCAAGATGATACTTGAGTGGCAGGCCGCTTCTGGCTGAGGCAGCAAGACTTGTGTGCAGGGGGGTCAGGGGGCCTCCAGAAGGTCAGCCTCACTAAATCTTCCCCCTGGCTCGGGGGTTTGTTCCTCCCCAAGCAAAATTAACCAGCACCGCTGCTTGACCTTTCGGCTTCCTGGGTGTCACATTACGAAGCGCCTCCACATGCTTGTCACAGCTAGAATCGGACAATAAAAATTCGGACAGGGAGACCTTGCTGGAACCACTGACCTCTTTCAGATGTGACAAGAGGGGGGAAAAAAAAATAAAAAAGAAACGCAGCCTGCTTCACGGTTTCAGTTGGAGTTTGAGGACCGGAGCTGAGGTCTGTCTTGCATTTGGTTCCTACGTGAACTTGACTAAAGCACGTTCATTGGTTGCTTGTTGGTTGCCAAGACTGCCGCTGTCTCTGGTTGTCATGGAATGGGGGGAAGAAATACAGAATAGGGAGGAGGCCCCATATCAGAAAAATCCAAGTCTCGAGAGCTCCCGGCCGTGGAGAAAGGAAGGAATTTTTTAACGTTCTTGATTTTAATATCTGCTGAGATCGGATCATGCATGCATTTAAAATAACCCTTCCGGGTCATCAGGACCCTGTTACTCTCTGGCTTCGTACCTCTCTCTCAAAGGTCATCTGATTGGCTACGTCTCTAACTGTGTACCTGGTAGACCTGTAACTTCTGGCTTTTAAATCCTCGATGAGTTGGAGGAAAAAATAGCAAATCTTAAGTCTCTGGAATCTTATGTAATTCTTTTCCCTTACTTCATTTACACCATTTATCCTTTGAGTTCTGAAGGATGGTGGAGAGGTCGGTCAGGAGATTTTAGACAAGCAATTCCACGCCCATTTTTTGGATGGAGAAACTGAGGTGCACAGCCACCCTGACCTGCCCGAGGTCGCAGGACAGTGGAGGATGGACTGTAGCGTTCAGGTCTCTGAACTCCCTGTGGTTCTGTTGACTCATCTGCTCTGCTCTATTTGTTTTTAGCCACGGGCCTTGAAGCAGTTAGCACACACTCCTCTTCGTCAGTCCCATGATCTTCACCGGCACTTCTCACCCAGGGTATCCCATGCTCTTTACGTTTCTCACGAAGTCTTGTTCACCTGCCATGGTAACATTCCTTCCCCAAGATCCAACGCCAGCCAAAATCACATTTGGAAATTGTTTGTTTCCCAAGAAACTTTGGAGGGTTTGCTTTTTTTTAAAAAAAAGAATAGGTTCACCTGTTTTTTGGTTCCTCCTTAGGCATTATGGGTGGGGTCTGTGTATTACCTGTCTGTTCTCTCCTACCCCACTTGTCTCTGAAATGAGTGTGAAAACCATCAAGTGACTTTTTTTTTTTGTAATTCATTTAAAAAACAGATCTAATTCACATACTGTAAAACTTACTCATTTAAAGTATACAGTTCCGTGGGTTTTTAGTATATTCATAAGGCTGTGCAAGCATCATCACTATTTCCAGGACATTCTCATCACCCCAAAAAGAAACTCTGTACCCACTAGTGGTCACCCCCTAATCCTCCATCCCTCTGCTGCCCGCCAATCACTAATTTACTCTCTGTCCCTGTGGGTTTGCCTATTCTGGATATTTCATATGGAAGGAATCATACCATATGTGACCTTTTTTGTCTGCCTTCTTTAAGTTAGCATATTTTCAAGGGTCATCCACATTGGAGCATGAGTCAGTATTCATTCGTTCTTATTGCCAAGTAATATTCCATTGCATGGCTACACCACATTTTGTTTATCCATCCATCAGCTGAGACTTGGTGTGCCCTTATCTCAGCGTGCTCCATATTCTGAGCTCCCTTGATGCCCACACTTGGACCCTGAGCCGCTCCACGGATTCCAGCCTCTTCTCCGGGTCTTGAGGTGCGTGCATTCACCTCAGCATGCTTGTAGGAGAGCAGGTGGTAACATTGGTAAACATTCCAATTAACTGGACTGTACTGGGCCTTTTTATAAGAAGCAGTAAGAAAAAATGTGGTGACCGCAAGTTTGACTTGAAAATGAGAAGATTGTAAATGTTTCTCTGCCTAAAGTTGGGTTGTGTCAGCCACCGTCTGGGGGGCCGTGGGGAACGAGCTGGGGCTGCCTTGCCTGGAGGCTGAGGACCAGGCGACCTGCTTGAGCAAGACGGGGTGGGGGGACCGGGGCTCCTCCTCTCCTTTCTTCTAGTGGCTTCACGTCCACTAGACATGGCTCAGAGACTTGGGTGCTTACAGCAGGGCTGACATTTCTTGGAATCCACAGCCTTTCTGTGGGGAACTCAATCTTGAAGCTGCCTGAAGAGTGCGAGATGGCGAGTGGCGGGGGGTGCTTTTGGTCAGGACAGGGGGACACCCTGTCTCTGAGGCTGGTTTCCTGCTGGCTGTCTGTGTAGGGGTGGTGGCTAAGTCACTTAATTTCCTGTGCGTCTTCTCTGCCCTCTCCTGGGGGACACCCATTGCCCATTGCACTCAATTCTGGCCTGAAAATACCAAAACTCTACATTCTGGTTCAGAATCCCTAGTAACTGCATGGCTAAGTCACTTAATTTCCTGTGCATCTTCTCTGCCCTCTCCTGGGGGACACCCATTGCCCATTGCACTCAGTTCTGGCCTGAAAATACCAAAACTCTACATTCTGGTTCAGAATCCCTAGTAACTGCATGGCTAAGTCACTTAATTTCTGTCTGCCTCACTTTCTCCTCTTTTAAAATGGGTTTGGAGATTATCTGCATTGACCATTTAAAAAAGGATGTGACAGTCAATTTAGAGGTTTGAAAGAGCCTTTGAGAAAGGAAGGTGGAATCTGCATATCCTCAAGGTGCTCTGTATTGATGCTGCCCCAGCACTGATCATTTATGCTAATGCCTGACCATCAGAGTCGCCTGGCAAGTTGGGAAAAAGAAAATACAGACCCCTGGGCCCCCTCCCAGATAGTTTGATTAAGCAGGTGTGCAGTGGGTCAGGAGAAAAGTCTCCCTCTAAACAAACCAGTGTGGTTTGGGAGCCTGGGACCATGTCACGGTCAGGAACTAAATCTTTTTTCATGATGTTTCTCTTATCTTTCTTGTGTTAGTCCTTGTACCACTCATTAGCTTACTGTCTTATTGGCTGGGTCTTAGATGACTTTTCTAGGCCTCAGAATACGTAGTCCACACTGGACACAGAGCATATGCTTTGTAAATGCTGCAGGAATTCATGTGTTAGAGCAGAGGGGGTTTTTGAGGTCATGTTCCTAATTTCCTACTATAGACTTAGGCCCAGAGTGGGGAAGAGGTTGCCCAGTGAAGAAGTGAAATCGAAGTGATTACCCAGCTAGCAGCAGAGCTGGGTCTGGAAAGTAGGTTTCCAGACTCTTTTCTCCCAGTGTGCTACTCCCAGGAGCACACAATCATAATTTTCAGATTGACTTTTTCTGGAGAGTGGAAAGGAGGCCTTGCCCCAGTCTAAGGGGGCCCATCCGGGTTTGAGAGGAAGGGCCCAGTGACAAACTTTACAGCTTGTGCTTCCATGAGCTGCTATCCCATAACCTTCCTGCAAAACCACTGACCTAGCGAATGCAAAAATATCTCAGGGAACTGAGTGTTGGATAGTTGGCGAGGTAAAGAAAACAGTGAGTCCCAAGTTTTGGTTATTGGATTTTGTTTGTTTCTTTGTTTGTTATTTGCTTGTTTTGCTTTGTTTCTCCCTTACTACCTTCCTGTTCTCAGGAGCTCTGGTAGAAATAATTTTCTGGTGGCCTTGGAGGAAAATAGTTGAATGTTTGCCCAGTGACCTGTGGCGGGGGAGAAGGGAGATGGTAGATGATGGAAAAGGATCCCTTTGGGGACACTGTAAGGCGTTCCCTGAGCCGTGCCCTTTGAGACACTGATCCTTGCTTAGAGTTCAGATGAGGATGTCTCACAGTTAGTTGATAAGAAACCCAAGGAAGGTGGAGGGGAGTTGTAAATTACGTCAGGATGAGGTCGAAACACGCTGGTGACCTGGAGCCCTGTGCACCGCGAGGCTGCCAGCTGACCCGGGGACCTCAGGCAGCGCTGGAGCTGCTGTGCTGGCCCTAGTGCCCTCCTTGTCAAATGTTGGTTGTACCTTCCTGACTGTTTACTTCGTAGGCTTGTTGTGGATGTGGTTATGAACTGTAAATACTCTCTGAATGTGAAGTGATGCTATTAGGACCCTTTAGTCTTTAGTTGTTATGATCAAGAGCAAAAAGATTAACTGTAAGGATTTCGTTTAAAAATCTTATAAACCTAGAGATGATCCTACTAAGTGAAGTGAGTCAGACAGAGAAAGACAAATACCATATGATGTCACTTATGTGTGGACTCTAAAAAAATGATACGAATGAATTTATTTACAAAACAGAAATAGACTCACAGACATAGAAAACAAACTTATGGTTACCAAAGGGGAAAGGAGGGCGAGGGATAAATTAGGAGTTTGGGATTAACAGATATGCATTACTATGTATAAAACAAATAAACAACAAGGACCTACTATGTGGCACAGGGAACTATATTCAATATCTTGTAATAACCTATAATGGAAAAGAATCTGAAAAAGAATATATATATACACACACACATATAACAGAATCACTTTGCCATACACCAGAAACTAACACAACATTGTAAATCAACTATACTTCAATTAAAAAAAAATCTTATAACAACCAACCCATAGAGAGAGAGGATAAAAAAGCTATTAAATTGTTGTTTTGCACAGATGCCTTGCTTGCCCCTTCCCTCCCACCCCTTTGCCCTTTTCCCCGTATTCTTTTTATGTTGAGAAATGGGGTAGTGACTTTAAGGGGAATGTTTCAAAGTTCCTATTATGTTGGTTTCATTGAGGGAGGGAGGGAGGGAGGGGGAGAGAGAGAGAGAGAGAGAGAGAGAGAGAGAGAAGAGAATCAATCTTAACATCTTACTGAACTTTTTCTGTAGCTTTTTCCTTCTCCAAGTTCAGCCTTCTGAGGTCTTTGGTTTTCTTTTCCTAAGTAACTAGAGTATATACTCACTTATGCTAAATCCCAAGCAGCAGAAACCACATGTTCCTGAATTTTCTTTTTCTGTGCAGTCATGCTTTATAGGCAAATAATGCCTCTTTAAACAGAACCTCTATCTTAGGTTCTCAGTGGATTTTCAAAAGAAGAAATTACTGGACTATGTTTTAACCTAGGACAAAGCAGCCTAATCTCCTATACCCTCTGCATCTGCAGGAAAATTGATCAAAGCGGTTTTATAATTGTGGCCCCTGATGATCCTGCAGGATTCTGGAGCCTTCTGAAATGGTTTCACAGAGTTTCTGCTATTTGATATATGTGATCACTGCTAACTTTTGGAAACTGGTTGATACCTATATGTTTTAGAGTATTAAATTAATCACAGCTTCTTATATTTCAACCATGCTGGGTAAATTGGGGGTCCCTGATCTCCAGGGCAAATTATTTATTGATAGAAGATGGGCTGGATTTTCCATCTTCCAGTTCTGAGAAATGAAAAAGGTTTAGAAAGTGACAGCCAAGGATGTTCTTTAACAGACCTAAGTGTGTAGATGTGTATTAGGGTTGAGCCTCATAATATGAGCTCCTGAAGAAGTGTGTGTGTGCCGTCAGTGTTAATATTTGGCTTCCTGTTGTCTCACTTACTAAGTTTTCCTATTTTCCAAGATCTTAGGATGAGGGGCTTCTGGTAGCCTTTTCTTTTGTAAAGTTCAGTGATGTGAACTTAAGCATGGTTTTACCCCTTCCAGAGTAAAGTTTTGTAGTAGAGTTGGCCTGGTCCATGATGAGCCTGCCGGGGGGAAGGTGGGAGCAAGTTACATTGCAAGGGAGGAAGGATGAATGAATTTGGACGTGATAGGCCGTGGCTGGCAGTACTCTCAGTGTGGGGTGTTTAGGCAGAGTATTTACTTTCCATTTTATAAGAAACACAACTTGTACAGCTTTCTGGCACTAGTGAGTTAGGAAGCCCTTGCAGTCCAAATCTACCATGAGGATGGTTTCCAATTAATTGGAATTCTTGTAAAATGGATTTTCCTAGGAAAAAGCACCCCTACTGAGAAATAGCTTGGACTGAAGAGGATGTTTTGTTGTAGGCGTTTTTGTATTTAGGTAAAGAATGCATATCAGGCTGGGAAGGGGAGCAAGGCCTTCAAAGTTTAAAAATCAGCTCTTTTCTGGGTGATAGGCTTTCTATGGGGCTGTTTTCCAGAAGAGACTGGTTTCATCTCCATTGAACAGTCTGTTCAGGCCCCACGGTGCCCCTTTTCCCACCCTGAACCCTGCATTTTGCCCAAGCCAGGGGCTAATGCCATCTGTTGGTGGCAAACAGGGTTGGCACAATGTGGGCTTAATTCCAGCGATGTGATGTGTGAAGGAGTTCTGCAAGAGAGGAGCTTCTGAACCTAGAAAGTTGATCCCAAAGCATCTGGGGCACGTCACCCCTGACCTGCGGAATTTCTGCCTGATGCTCTTCTTTTTTTAAAAGTAAATTTATTTATTTTATTTATTTTTATTTTTGGCTGCGTTGGGTTTTCGCTGCTGCGCGCGGGCTTCCTCGAGTTGCGGCGAGCGGGGGCTACTCTTCGTTGCGGTGCGTGGACTTCTCATTGCGGTGGCTTCTCTTGTTGCGGAGCACGGGCTCTAGGCGTGCGGGCTTCAGTAGTTGTGATGCGCGGGCTTCAGTAGTTGTGGCTCGTGGGCTCTAGAGCGCAGGCTCAGTAGTTGTGGCGCACGGGCTTAGTTGCTCTGTGGCATGTGGGATCTTCCCGGGCCAGGGCTCGAACCCGTGTCCCCTGCACTGGCAGGCGGATTTTTAACCATTGCACCACCAGGGAAGCCCCCTGCGTGATGCTCTTCTGTGGTGACTCCCTGACATGTGATGCATTGCTAGTGTCTCCCGGGAAGTGGACATGAGAACTTTTGGACACGCGAACCTTTTCCAGTCAGAATTGCTCAGGGATTTTAAAACTTCCATTTTGGAAGAAGGGATGGGTATTTCCGTTGAGACTGTGGTCTAGTGGTTGGACCTTGTGACTGGGAGTCACGGCCAGAGAGCTCAGATTCTTTTCCAAGCTTTTGCCCTCAAACTTGAGTCTGCCAATGACAATTCCATCCAAAAGGTTGCTTTTGGGCCAGTGAACATGCTTTTCTATGTGATGGTGTGTGGCTGTCCGAATTTAAGACCCAGTGAAGGAATGAGTTCTGTCTGACATGATTCAGATATCTACACATTCAGTCCCTAAGCCAGGGATGGCAAATTGTGGCCCACAGGTCAAAGCTGTCCCGCCTGCCGCCAGTTTTTGTACAGCCTGTGAGCTGAGAACGGTTTTCATTTTTTTAAAAAATTATTTATTTATTTATTTTTGGCTGTGTTGGGTCTTCGTTTCTGCGCGAGGGCTTTCTCCAGTTGCGGCAAGCGGGGGCCACTCTTCATTGCGGTGCGCGGGCCTCTCACTATCGCGGCCTCTCTTGTTGCGGAGCACAGGCTCCAGATGCGCAGGCTCAGTAGTTGTGGCTCACGGGCCTAGTTGCTCCGCGGCATGTGGGATCTTCCCAGACCAGGGCTCGAACCCGTGCCCCCTACACTAGCAGGCAGACTCTCAACCACTGCGCCACCAGGGAAGCCCGGTTTTCATTATTTTTAAATGGTTAAAAAAATCAAGAGGGGAATACATATTTCCTGACCCAGGAAAATCATAGGACGTTCACATATCAGCATCTGTAAATAACGTTTTTGGAACACAGCCATGACATAATGCATACGTATATTGCCTGTGGTGGCTTTTGTGTTAGAACAGCAGAGTTGAGTAGTTGGGACAGAGATTGTGTGGGCTACAAAGCTTAAGATTATTTACTATCAGGCTCTTTACAGAAAAAGTTTGCCAACCCTGCTCTGAACAAATAAGGGGGTGGTCTCCATGTGCCCGGCCGTCTATGGAAGGGAGTGAATGAAAGCAGGTACCGGGAAGCTGCCTTGGTGTTGTATCAAGGATGTGGGGTTTCCCGGCAACTTCATTAGCATCATCGTTGTTATTCTTTGAGGTGTCCTGTGTGTTTAGATGATACATTTGTACAAAGACCTCCCAGCAGCCCCTCCTCGCCAGCCTTGTCACGGAAATGGGACTCATGGAGATGGGGACGCCTTTCGGGGAGCAGGTCCTGTCAGGCCCCCTTGAGAACCTGCCGATCACCAGGAACATAGATCTTGGAGGGGGCTTCTGACTTGGAAGACCCTCCCCATTTGCCTTTCCTTTTCCTTTTTTATTGGGGAAGGTGGCATAGGAGAAATTAGAGCTACATACCTTTTCTTTTTTGCTGACAATTCAACAGGCCTTTAAACCACCTTGATTCCTCTCAGGCCGTTGGTGGTGTATATATTGAAGACTTTGCCCACAGGTCCAAAGCTTAACTTAAGCTTCCTGAGATATGTCATAAAATATGACTGGGGCGGGGGGAACCCTAGTGGTCCTTGAGCAGAACATTATTATGAAACAAAGGATGAAATGCTTAAGCCAAGATGACCCTATTTACTTATTTATTTATTTTTACAAATGAAAGTTGAGTAGGGTCCATTTCAACAGTTTTCAGTGCAGGAATTCCCACAGCCCCATTTGATTGCCGTTTGTTGAAAAGTTTAATGTTTTTGTAGGCAATTCATAATTTCTACATTGAGCAGCCTAAAAGGAAGGGAGCCTGGAGCCCGGTGTTGCTTTTATAGTGGGATGGTGGGAACTTTTTTTTCGCCTTCCCCAAAAGGATATAAAACTGAAATTGAACTGTTGGGAAAATGTGGCGTGGCGATCCAGCCCTTTCATAAATCCGAGATGCCCCCTCCTTCAGGTCTTCCTTTAGGACCCAACAGAAGAGAATTTCCTGCTGCTAAATGTCTCCAGGAAGGAAAAGATTTTCCTCTGGGCTATAATAGTACCTAATTTCCTTTTTCTTCCCTTTATTTATTTATTTTCCCTATTAATAAGGACCAATTGTAGAAGATGAAGGAACCTGGGAAACCCATCACTTTTGCAGGAGGTTAATAACTTCCTTTAAAAAATCCTGGCCTCTAATACTTCTTTCCCCAAAAGGAACCTCGTCAGCTTGAGTGCCCGTCAAGGCCCAAGGGACGGGCACAGATTTGCGGGGACCCAGCGGTTCTGTGGGATCGAGTTGCAGTGGGACAGAGAGGTTTGAGGCCGTCACTGCGGAGTCGCTGCGAGTCGGCGGGGCAGGGGCCGTCTTCCCCGCCATCTGGATTTGGTTAGCTCTCCCTGGGCAGCAGGGCCGAGTCTCATTTCCTCCAACCAGTAATGTTATATAGGCAGTGATCCTGGGTTGCCCTAACACAATTGAAAATTACGTGTATTGTAGGCTCGGAGCGCTGAAATGTAGGCTCATAAAAATACGTGGTGCAGGTAGCCTGCGGAGATTGGCTGTGGCACACAATGAAGCTTTTATGTAAAGTAAGAATTATAAGTCTCCGCGTGACTATTGCATCATGGGTATGATCATTTTGGGGGTGGGGTCCTCAGGGCAGGCCTGTCACCTTCAACAAAGCCTAAATCTCCTCATTCTGGGGAGCTGGTATTTGGAGACAATCAAATCAGTTTTGCAGATGGCCAAAGACGGAAAACTTGTCCATGAATCGAACCCTCACCACTGAGGGCAGAGGGGGGTGTAGGTGTGTGGCGACTCAGCTTGGCACGTTTCTTCACAGGTTTTCATGTGATGAAGAGGTGAGTGTTGGCGGGAAGTCCATTTTGGTTGGCCTCAAGGAAATGACCCTGTTGAGTGGTTTTGACCAATGAGGCCCATATATTTACGTGGTGAGGGAGAATGGGAAGAAGTAAGGGTGAGACAGGGCAGACTAGACTCCCGTAGCCCGCTGGCTTGGGTTATGGGGCTGAGGGAGACCATGGAAACGTTTACTTCAGTGGCTCTTAATCTGGGATGATGTTGCTTCCGGACAAATATTCGGAAATGGTTTGATTAAAAGGGTCACCGGGGGGCACCTGCTGACATTTCCTGTCTGGGCTCCCAGAATCCTACAAGTCCCTTGGTGCCCCTCTCCCATCCCCTTCACAGCTAGGACAACTCCTTCAGTTTAGACATGAGAAACTGGAAGGTCTTGTGGTGAGTTACCAGAACTCGTAACCAGGTTTCCTCACCACAGGAGGCTTCTAGGTAAAAGTTCTGAAGTGGCAGAAGTTGCTCCAACCCCGTCTAGATCTAGGTTGTTACCGTGCAGTTTGGCAGGTAGCTCGTGGGTCAGGTCTTCCAGCTTTAGGTATCACCGAGTTTGGTTTTAATTTGCCGGAACAGTCGTGTCTTGGAGGAACCCATGGGAAAGAAAGCTTGTGGATGGTTTTAGCTCTTCATTTCATTTGGGGGTGGAGCAAACCCTTCTTTCTTTCTGGACTGCCCTTTGCCATCCTTTTTCTTTCTGTCTGAATCCTTCTGACTTGACAAGACCTACTCTGTGCAGCCTTCCTCAGTCTCTTTTCTCAGAAATGCCACCTTCTCTCCAGGCCTTCCCCGGGCACGTTCCCTGAGTCTCTGTCAGAGCTTTACCACATTCTGTCTTGACTTACCTGTGGTGAGTTGGCCCCCTCACATGTGCCTAGGTTCTCTGAAGGAACACATCTTTCTTTGTCTTTCCATGGTGCTTCACAAGAAGGCTGTGCATGAGGCAAGTTTTAATCCGTGTTCCTCAAGTAACTTTTCTGTAGAATTAGTAATAAAACGAGCCGCTGGAAAGATCAAGATGGCGCCTTCATCAATTGGCCTTTGGAGGTACAAAGGCTAGTGTTGATGTCCTCGTTAAAATCTTAGCATCGTGTCTAAGTTTTGTTTGGTTGTGAAATGAAACTGGTGTAATGTCGCCAACAAAAGTCAAGATCTGGGAGTTGCTTATACATGTGCTAAATATCTCTGTGACCGGACAGGCCACCTTCCCTCAGTTTCCACGATCTGCATGATGAGCAGCTGGGTCAATTGATTGTTCTCTGAAAGCTGAGGTATCACTTTGGGCAGAAGTAGCTCTCTTGCTCTTGTGCCACGTGTTCATTTTCTACCTTGGAGAAGGACTCATTTGGCATATACCTTTATTTTTCTGTCTGTGGTAAACCTGTGTGTTAAGAATTTCTTTGGGGCTTCCCTGGTGGCGCAGTGGTTGAGAATCTGCCTGCTAATGCAGGGGACACGGGTTCGAGCCCTGGCCTGGGAAGATCCCACATGCCGCAGAGCGGCTGGGCCCGTGAGCCACAACTGCTGAGCCTGCGCGTCTGGAGCCTGTGCTCCGCAACGAGAGAGGCCCGCGCATCGCGATGAAGAGTGGCCCCCGCTTGCCACAACTGGAGAAAGCCCTCGCACAGAAACGAAGACCCAACACAGCCAAAATCAATCAATCAATCAATCAATCAATCAAACATACGCATCTGATTCAAGATCCTCATTAAAAAAAAAAAAAAAAATTTAAAAAAAAAATAAAAAAAAAAAAAGAATTTCTTTGGCCTTTTGAGATGAGTGTAGAAATTGCATCGTGCCCTGTCTGTGCATCTCTTAACAAAGAAATATTTTTGTTTTATAAGCTTTGGGGTTGGATGAGGAATTCCATCCTCACCTTACTCAGGTAGCTTCTAGTAAAGGACAGCTGCACGTATATACTCAGCTTTCTTGAAAGTGAAGGATGATGGCATTTTAGAAATGAAGGTTGTTGAAAGAGCAGATTCGGAATTGATGGTCTCCCAGGGCACCTCCGGCTTGCGGCTCCATTTGCTTTCTGATGTGTCCTGTCTCTTCTTCTCTCTCCTCCCTCCCCACTGCTCTTCTCCAAATGAGTAGTATTAATGGCATCATTTTATCTGAGGCCACCCTGTAGTTTGAACGTAAAGACAAAACTAATTGCTAATAATATTGATGTTCTATGCTTGTACCTGTTGAACGTGAACTCTGAGGAAGAATCTGTCGGGGTTGCATGATTTTTCTCTTGTCATTGATGTTGCTGTCATTTGCATGCTTTCAAGTTTTTTCGGTGTCGTTATCTGCACGCTTCTAAGTTTTGCAGTTTCTGATCCATGTGTCATGGTAGCTGTTTTGCATTTCTTTTCTAAATTCATTTTCCATGTTCTTTTTGTTTGCTCCCTCCAGTATCTTCAGATGAAATGGCCACTGCTTGATGTCCAGGCGGGGACCCTCCAGAGCAGACAAGCCCTCAAGGATGCCCGTTCTCCGTCGCCGGCACACATTGTTGTAAGTGACCTTACAGAGGCATTTGCTTCCTTTATTGCGGGGAGGTAAAATGCTCTTTTGTTGATAACAGGCCTTGTTTATCAGTTTTTCTTTCTTTAAAAATAGTTTTTTGGGGCATATTCTTGGATATGGTTTATATCTAGAAGGTACTTGTTTTCTGCTATTGGACCTTAATGATTGGTATCTACCTGGAAATGTTCCCACCACCCTTTTCTCCTAGTATTGGGTTAGAATCTAGCTGTGTGGATTCCAGTTAATAGGGCACAATCACCATGGTGTGGGGAAGACTGGAAATGGTATTAAAGCAATTTAAAAACTATAATACCCCAAATCTTTCCTGAAAAAGTCATTTAGGGGAGGTGAGTTGCAGAGCAGAGAATTAGGCAACTCCAAAGGGAAAGCCTGGATTTGAGACTTTCCAGTCTTAACCCCTGCACCGCCCCCCACCGGCCCAAGCAAAACACTCATCAATTTATCCTAATTATTGGAAAGGAACAATCTAGACTGACATCAGAAAATTTTCATCTGGGCTAATTGATTGTAAACGTAGGGTACAAATGAACGTGGAAAGGCTTAAATTTAATCTGTACATCCATGGCTTTGAAAGCATGTGGGTTTAATACAGAAAACATTTGTTTGTACTACTAAGAGACAACAACATAAAGTGTGTGTCTACATATATTTTTAATGCACTTTCTTAGGATTTTGTAGGCTCTGAAAGTGGAATTTATAAATTAACCTCTTGAGAAGATAGCTCCACCTTATTAGAATATTCTCTTCTATATATTTATATCATGAGTTGGACTTCATACTTTTGAAATAATTAATGGAAGACATTTTTATAATGAATCCGTGACAGAATTATGCAAAGCACAAAACAATTCATGTGTTTTTCATTTAAGTATCACAAAATGTTATCCATTAATATATTTTGCCTCTGTGTTACTTTTAATTTCTAAAAATGGCAAAATAATTTTCTTAAGTAGAAAAATCTTAAGACACATTGTGTCAAGTTTCAGGCTAACTGCCTCCTTATTTTGTAGCTTGCTATAATTGAGTATATATTATTTAATGAATTTTGCCTCTGTTATATGAATATTAAATATATATGTGTGTGTATATATCACAAAATAATTTATTTCCATAAAACCACTTCTTTGAGTCATCATTTGTGAAGAGGTCTTACGAATTCTTATATTATAAATGAGGCACGTAGAAAGAAGGTTGACATTTTCCGGAAGTTTCTTCCTTCCTTCAACCCCACAATAAAACAGATGCTCATAATCACACATGTTCTTATAATGCTGAGATTTCAGGGCTGGAAAGTAACCTTAGATCAGCTAGGCCCTACCTGCTCTCAGAAAAGGAAACGGGTCCAGAGATGCCTTAAGTGAATTGCCCAATGTCACACGCTGAGTTAGCGGCCAGAAAACGGGAACTGGGCCCAGTTCTCTGCTCTCTTTTACTGTTCCCTCCTAAGGGAGTTGAAAGTAACTTTCCGTGGCTGGTTCTGTTTTGCTTACTCTAAATTGGCTCATTATTAGGGACAGTGTCATAGGCATAAAGAAGTTGTTGACTTGGGGTTCTCATGCAGGTTTCTCCTAGAAAAATGAATGCCATGTAAAAAAATATTTTAACAATACACAAAGATTGGTTTCCAAGTCCTTGAGGGGGACAATAAGGAAGCCGGTCTGTTTCACTTTTCCTGCCTCCCTGAATTTCCCAATGGGGGTCTAGGTTTGAAATTTATTTTTCTGCTTTTGGAAATGCTGGGCAGGACTCTCCCACATGGGTTTTTTTTTTTTGTTTTGTTTTTCTTTTTTCTTTTTTTTTTTTGGAGGCACAGGGAAGGGACATTATCTTTAAAATCTCTTGGAGGCTTTTTCTCTCTTGAGTCTGGGGAGAAGATGCAATTCTTAGAAGTGGTTCCGAGCGGCCGCAGCCCCTCTTGGGTGTGGCCTGGAGGTGAACCACCTCTAGGCTGGCAAGCGTTACCCCTCCCCCACTCCCCCCCCCCCCCAAGGAATGGGGTTTGTCCATTTGGAGAGAGGTAGATGACTGCCCTCCCTCCCTCATCCCCCCCCCCCCCCCCCCAACGCCCCTCAGATCCCATAAGGGCAGTTGCCGCAACTTAGGCCTTAAGCACTCTGTTTTCTCGTGTATAAATTACCAATCAGGGAGTTGGTGAAACATTTTTCCAGAGCTGATGTGGATTTTGGCAGGGGGCGTAGTGAAGGGACTTGGGTTCCCTTTTCCTCTGCTGTTGATGGGGAGGCATGCTGACCATAGCAACCACTGTGGAGCCTACACCAACATTCTGACGGAGACCCTTGTCCAAAGGAGCCCCAGCGGGCAGCTGTAATCCCATCTTCTGTGCATTCTGCTCTGCTCCTGGGGACCTGGGGCGTGGCACTGCACAGAGGTTATGGGGTGGTGGTGGAGGGTGGACTCTGGGAGCTGGAGAGGGAAGCCATGAACTTGGACAAAAAGGAAACTAAATTCGTGAAATACTTAATGCTTGTGGCAACTGAATGGTGTCTCTGGTTATATGAGTCAGCCCTGTAATTGTACATTTCTGCAGTCTTCACCTGGCACCAGGGCTGAGGAGGGGGTGTGGAGGTGGGAAGGGAGTTGGAAGAGGGAGAATGGGAACATAGCGGGGGAAGAAAGTCTGGAGGTTGCTGACCTCGGGGTCACGTATAGTTTTGGGGGATGGAGGAGTTGTATACCTTGGGAGTATAAATTTATGATACCTTTTCACTGGACGTAGGGCAATGTGTCGACCCAGACCAGCTTGGCAGGTACGGTGTATCTGTATTTGTACAGGGGGCATTCTGGATTGTGGCTGATGTACCAGTCGGGTCTCTGTATAGCTCAACATTGGCCAAAAGACTCTGGTTCTCCTTCAGATTCTCTGATGAATGGCTAACTTTTCTCGAGACACTGGGCTCTTCCTCACTTTTTTGTTTTTTATTCTCTTGAATAAAATGTTGTCACATCACAGTGTTTCATCAGACCTGTTTCAAAATAATTGCCTGAGGATTGCTTCCTAGTTTCTCCGAAATTTGGATTTATTGTAATTTCTGGGCCAGGCTGTTTCATAATTATTTCTAATGTTTTATTTTGAAACTAGAGAAGTGTCCAGTGTTTGTTACTAACCATTATAGAGACTATAGCTATCACAGGTTGCTAAGAAAATAACTTTCCCTGGTACCCATGGGGGTAGAATTTTCAGATGGAAATGTAAAGCATCTAGTTGGCATATTTTAATCTGACTGGATTTTTTTTCTCATGTGGTATGTGGGTTACCACACTGTAAAAAAATGAATGTGTAGATTAAATGTTCTTAACAAGTGGAGTTCAATCGATCAAATAATATTTATATTAAGAAGCAAGCCCTACAAAGTTTAGTTCCTGTAACTGATACAGCATCTTGTTTATTATAATCCAGTGGTTCCTAATCTGTGGTCAAAAGAGAGTAGAAATTATTCCCCAAGGATGATGATTTAAAAATTTTTTTGTTTTGCCTAGCCAAAAAATAGGAATTTATACCACAGATTTGTCTCTCTCTCCCTCTTCTTGGATTTCCCTTTCCCCCCGATTCCCCCAGAAATTCATGGACTTCCTAAAGTCACAAGTGCCAGTATCCTCTCTTCTCATCAGCCTCCTGAGTTTGTATTCTAATTCATAGAACTCGCTCATGTTTCTTTCTCTGGTTTTTTAAATTTATATTTTAAATTCTTTGCCTCTTTTCTTCCCCCCTCTTCCAAAGTGAGTGCCAAGCGGCTGGGCTGTGCTAAGTGGTGGTGTCTGAGTCTTGGCTAACCCACCTCCAGGGCCCCTGTGAGGAGCCCCTCCCCGGACACCACCCCCCGGTGTCTTTGCTATGCAAAGACTTTCATTCAACTTCCTTTGTCCCCAGCAAAAAAAGATTCTGTACCAAAAATGGTGGTATTTTGGTATAGTATGTATCTTATAAAATGGCAAAAGGCTTCAAAAGTTCCTACCGTTGTGTCTTGGGGGTTTCCTCTTGAAGTTGGTGTGGAGTTTTACCTTGGGGTGGATTTCTAGCGGTTCTGGGTCTTGTGTGTTTTGTTGTGTAATGAGCAGGCAGGTGTGTGCTGAGAAAGCTGTCTGAATCCCGAGGAGCAAAGCCCGCCAGACTGGAGTGTGTAACTCTCTTCTTTGGTTGTTGTTATTGCTTAAATGCTGAAAGAGAGCGGGAAAGCTCTTACGAAATGTACGATGGTAGGACTTCAGACAGGGTGTCTGCTGTTTGAGTTGAGCGTTTTCAAGCTCAGAGGGCATGCTGAATCTTTCACTGTTGTTTCTGAGAGTTTGGGGGCGGGGTGCAGGGGAGCTGACTTGCAGGTAATAACAAAAAATTACCTTGAGAGCATCCTCTTGGTTATTAAGTACAAGTGGATGTTTCGGTGTGTTATTTGACTTGGGTTGTATTCTGTCCTGTTCTGCCAGATGCTTGGTGGCAGTTAGTATGTGATAGGAGGCTCTGTCCTAGACGCTGAGGTCCGGCAAGACTATCGCAGCCCCTACCTGTGTGGGAGGCTCTCTCTGTGCCAGGTGCCGTGAGGGGTACTGGGCCCGTGAGGGTGTATGATCAAGGAGATGGGATGTTCACTGAGAAGCTAAGGATTACGGGCCGGGACTGTCCCCTGAGGAAATGGCATTTAAAATGAGATTTGAAGGATCATTTGGAGTTGGCCAGGTGAAGGGATGGGAGGTGGGAGTACATTCCAGGCAGAAGGAAAAAACATGTATGAAGGTCCTAAAGAGAAGAGAGCTTAGCTATGATGGCTGCTGGTCATGGAAGCACAGGGACAGTGGCCTGGGTAGGGTATGGTGAGGACTTGGCGTTTGATCCTAACCACTGTGGGAAACCATCGGGGGGTTTTGGCTTGTGCTGATTTGCTGGTAGTGGGGAAGGTGAAGTGGACACATTTGGAGGGACCATCAGTAGAACTTGCTGATGGATTCGATGTTGTCGGTGAGGGAGAAATAATTTAATTTTTTAATTTTTATTTTGTTTATTCCAGCTCTATTGAGATATCACTGACATATGACATTGTGTAAATTGAAGGTGTACAGCATGTTGATTTGATACACGTATATTTTATAAAATAACTACCGCCACGGCATAGCTAAAGCCCCATCCCATTACATAATTACCATTTCTTTTTTGTGGTGAGAATATTAAAGATCTCCTCTCTTAGCAGCTTTCAAGTATATGGTACCGTATTGTTAATTATAATGCTCAGGCTGTACATAAGGTTCCCAGAACTTACTTCATTTCATAACTAGAAGTTTGTACTTTCTGACCAACATCTCCCCATTTCCCCCACCCCTGGGTCCCTGGTAGCCACCACTGGACTCTCTCTGTTTCTGTGAGTTCGGCTTTTTAAGATTTCACTTATAAGTGATACCATGCAGTATTTGTCTTTCTCTGTCTGACTTATTTCACTTAGCATAATGCCTTCAGGGTCCATCCATGTTGTCACAAATGGCAGAATTTCCTTCTTTCTCGTGGCTGAATGATATTCCACTCTATACAGTAACACATTTTCTTTATGTGTTTATCTGTTGATGGCCACTTAGCTTGTTTCCACATCTTGGCTATTGTGAATAATGCTGCAGTGAACATGGGAGTGCAGATATCTCTTTGAGATCCTGTTTTTGTTTCTTTTGTATATATACCCAGAAGTAGGTTTGCTGGATCATACGGTAGTTCCATTTTTAAGTTTATTGAGGAGCTCCATGCTGTTTTCCGTAACGGCTGCGTCAGTTTACATTCCCACTAACAGTGCGTAACATTCCTTTTTCTCCATGTCCTCGCCAACACTTATCTCTTGTCTTTGATGACAGCCATTCTAACAGCTGTGAGGTGATTAATTCTTTGTCGTTTTGATTTGCGTTTCCCTGATGATTAGTGATGTTGAGTGGTTTTTTGTGTACCTATTGGTATATTTCATGTACCTTCTCTGGAAAAATGTCTACTCGGTTCAAGAGATGTCTCTCTTTTTTTAATCGAAGTGCAGCTGAACGAGTTGTCTTTCTTTTGTTTTTGGCCGCACCTCGCAGCTTGCAGGTTCTCAGTTCCCAGACCAGGGATTGTGAACCCAGGCCACGGTAGTGAAAGCGCTGAGTCCCAACCACTGGACTGCCAGGGAATTAATTCCCTGAGTTGTCTTTTTTCGAGAGATTAAGATTCTAGGTTTCCTAACCCCACAAAGCAGTGTGGCAATATGAAATGGGAACAATTCAAACTTAATTAACAAGCCAAACTTAAGAGTTATGTCGATTATCTATTAGATTTCCATTTATTCAGAATGTATTTATGGAAGGGTGGAGAATTCTCCCTTTCCTTCCCCAAAATTTAGATAAGTAGCTCTAGGTGGTCTTTCTCTCTTGGTCTTGTGTTCACCATTGATTCAATCATTGGCTCACATTGATTGATCCCGCAAAATATTCAGTGATTGCTTACTCTGCGGGAAAAAAGTATTCTAGATGCAGAGAGAAAGTGGAGTCGGTGATGAATGATAGTAACAATAATAACAAATAAGTCTGGGACGTTTCCTTCGTGCCAGGCATTGTGCTAGGTGCTTTTCAGGTATTTAATTATCCCCACTTCACAGAGGAAGAACTCAGAACAGGGAGGTGAAGTATTTGCCCAGCTGTGGGAGTCCGGACGTGAAGCAAGGCAGCCTGCCCCAGAGCATGCCATCCTCTTAACCCCACCGACCCCAGAGGTGGCTGAGAAAGAGACAGGTAAATGGGGCACAATGCCGTGTGCAGAGTG
Organism: Balaenoptera acutorostrata; assembly: GCF_949987535.1. NCBI lineage: Eukaryota > Metazoa > Chordata > Mammalia > Artiodactyla > Balaenopteridae > Balaenoptera > Balaenoptera acutorostrata. The sequence goes on along the minus strand of NC_080079.1, from coordinate 17,515,281 downwards.
CTGCCAGGGGAGCACTAGGTGGAGCCCCCAGCCCCAGCTGGACACGGTGGGCTTGCTCGAGGAGACCCGCTAGCTTCACTGAGAGTGGGATGTGAGGTTGGCTAGGGATTTGGTTTCTGGGTGTGATTACTGCAGAAGACTCACTGACACATTGTGGGAAGGGAGGGCAGATGCTCCAGGGGCAGGTGGATGTCAGGTGATATGAGGGTGTGGACTGTGTCGACTTCCTAAAAGCCTTTCCCTGTGCATTTTCTGCAGTCCACTGCACATACACTTTCCTCTTGTGTTTTTTGTTTTTTTAAAAAAATCCATTTATCTGTGACTCAACCAGACTTTCTAGAATACTTAGGATGTGTCTCCTAGCAGTGGCTGAGTCAGGCCTTTCCCATTTCACAGACAGAACCACGATTAAGGGTGTATGTTTTGTCTAAGGATATAAAGCAAGCCTGTGAGCCCTGCCCATATATTAGTATTTTTATAAGGAGAGCTATGAGGAACTACCATTGAGAACCAGGCAACAAAGTTATCTTTCTTCAGGGAAGACGTGGTAGATCGGATCAGGTATGCTTTGAAGGGAGAGAGTGGAGTAAACCCCAGGATGGTCCATAACAGTCTATGGTTAAAAGTCCAAGCTTCCTGTCTCGTTCCAGAAAGTACTCTACGGCGAGGAGTTCTGAAGTTTTGAGGTTTGGGTTCATGCTGTGGCAGCTGACCACCATGGCAATGGAAATATCCTACCAGGAAGGATTGTGTAAGCTCAGTTGTATCCTCTTCAGATTAGAATCACAGAACGTTTCACAACCTTCAAATCACATGTCATGTCACCCAGTGCTGTCCCTTCTGTTGTTTAATCACTGCTCAGAAGTCCTCTGTTGGCCATACTGTTTTCGAACACAGAGACGGGGCATCTGTCTATCTCCTGATGCAGACCATTTCCTTTGGTAGAACATGGGTTCTTAAAGTTCTGTCTTCGTATTGCACTGAAATCTCTCTCCTTGAAATGCTCAGACTTGATTTGTGTTTTGCTGTTCAGTTCTGCTCAGGCTTCTTCCACTTACCCATCTTGAGAATAAGAAGGTACGTCTTGTGCGTCCTTCCCTCATCACCAGGTTTTCTCTTCAAGATTATCCTCCATTGTGACTCACATCTTCAGTGACTGATCTTAAACTATTTAAGGATGGGAATTGCTCGTTGTTGATTGAAAAATCCTACCTCTAAAGTAAGTGACATTAATTATTAAGTGTAGCTTTCCTCATTCATCAAATTTATGTTCATTGTAGACACTTTGGAAAAGAGCCCCTAATCTTACCACTCAGAGATTGTTACGAATCATTTGCTATATTTGGTATATTTCCTTCTAGACTTTTTCTGCTGAGTGTATTAATATTTATATTAGTTTTTAACATTCTTGAGCTCATGGTAGTGCTTAATGTTTTCAGCCTTGTATTTATTTAAAATAAAAAACGCTGTAGTGAATAAGCACTTCTCCATGTCCTTAAAATCCTTAAGGATTTTTAATAAGCACATAATAGCCCATACTACGATCATACCCCAATTTACTTAATCAGTGCCGTATTGTTGGGTCTTCAGGGTATGTCCTTTTGTTTCCGCTACTCTAAATAATCCTGTGAGGGACATCTTTGTGTGCTCCCTCCCCACCCCCACCCCCACCCCCATCCTGTATTATTTCCTTACGATAGATTACTAGGAGGTAAAGGTAAAAGAGAACAAAATTTTAAAACAGTTCTTGATACATAACCATAAATATCTTCCTGATAGGCCTCAATTTTTATAACTATCAGCAGTGTGTGAGAGTTAGCCTTAGCATGATCAGCATGATTATATTGTCTCTGGGGAATTAAACAAAAGAAAAAGTTCAGGCTTCCCTGGAAGGATGTGCCCTTACTCCATGTTGCTCCAGAAAAGAGACCCAACCAGCCCGATCCAAGTCAGCCTTCCTAAGGCCTTTCACCTTCAAAACAGGCAAACAAAAATGATTGCTTCTTATATGGTTAGCAGGTTTTTTTTTTTTTTTTTAAATTAATTAATTTATTTATTTGTGGCTGTGTTGGGTCTTCGTTTCTGTGCGAGGGCTTTCCCCAGTTGCGGCGAGCGGGGGCCACTCTCCATCGCGGTGCGCGGGCCTCTCACTCTCGCGACCTCTCTTGTTGCGGAGCACAGGCTCCAGACGCGCAGGCTCAGCAGTTGTGGCTCACGGGCCCAGTTGCTCCGCGGCACGTGGGATCCTCCCAGACCAGGGCTCGAACCCGTGTCCCCTGCATTGGCAGGCAGACTCCCAACCGCTGCGCCACCAGGGAAGCAGTTAGCAGGTTTTAAAGTCAGCTCATGTTATCATGGTTGCACAGAATGAGGTGTATTCATTTTAGATACAGCGTAACTCTTTAGATACATTTTATTAGCCCCCCTGATTATATGCAGCACATTTAGGGCTATTTTTGGAGGTCTTGGAGTATACTTCTATAACCCCAAAGAATTGTAGAGTTTTTTTACGTCTTAGTATATCTTCTTCTTTTTTTTTTTTTTTTTTAAACTTTTAGGATTTTCTCTTTATCTTTATTTATTTATTTTATTTATTTATTTTTGGCTGTGTTGGGTCTTCGTTTCTGTGCAAGGGCTTTCTCTAGTTGCGGCAAGCGGGGGCCACTCTTCATCGCGGTGCATGGGCCTCTCACTATCGCGGCCTTTCTTGTTGCGGAGCACAGGCTCCAGACGCGCAGGCTCAGCAGTTGTGGCTCACGGGCCTAGTTGCTCCGCGGCATGTGGGATCTTCCCAGACCAGGGCTCGAACCTGTGTCCCCTGCATTGGCAGGCAGATCCTCAACCACTGCGCCACCAGGGAAGCCCTATATCTTCTTTTTAATAGCATGTTATTGGGCAAAGATATTATTTATTTGATGCTGTGTATGAGCTTGTTAAGAATATGATCCTGGATTATGTTTCTGGGAAAACATACCTGCTTCTCAAAAACGCAGTTTCTTGCTGTGCTTAAGATCAGTCCACACAGGGAGTGTGGGGAAGGCTGGCAGCTTCAAATCAGTTTTGACCATTTCCAAATGCTGTGACTTTGTGCTCGGGCGAAAAAATCTTTGGCAGCTCTGGGCTAGCGTTTCCCGACATTTGTGTCACTGAGTGTTAATAAGGTTACTAGGAAAAGAGTTCCCTCCTGAAAGAGGTTTAGGGAAGCTCTGGGTTATGTAGAGTCGGTTTCTTCAGGGCGGGCTCTTGACTTCTCTGGGTGCTTGGAAACTGCAGGAGGAGTCCCTAAGGCCTGCTTGACTAGAGAATTCTTCTTGGCATCTTCAGGGACAAGATCAGTGCATATTCTGGAAAGTTTCAGTACCTGCTCTGTTTACCCAGCGTGGGAGCTTGTTTTAAATTAACATGGATGTACTTCGAGCTCAACTCGTGGATTTGCCTATGTTTATCTTTCCAGTAAATAAAACAAAATTGTTCATTTGGCAACAGTACTGTCCTGCTTGTCCTTTCTTGCCTGGCTGATTTCACTCTATATATTGGGCTTGCTTCGCCAGCCAGATTGTAAGTTTCTTGAAGCCAAGGAGCCCCATGGTTTTATTTCTTTGCAGGTGGCTTTCTCTCCTCCTACTGTGGTGCTTTGTTAGTTAAGCAGAAAACCAATTTCTGGTGAGAGAGAAGAGTTGATTCGGTCTGGAACAAGTGTGACTTCATCGTTACCATAGAGAGTTCAGAATCATCCTGGTTTTAGCACAAGAGCTTGTCCACGTGTCTGCTTTCTAACTTGACAATCCACCCTTATACATTCCAGCTCACAGCGGAACCTGTATGATCACCCCAGTAGCATTTATGTAAACGCGGTTCACACAGAAGCTCCAGAAGGTTGGGCTTGTAGGGTTTCTGTCTCTTTCCAATCTTGTTTAAACAGACTGTTCCTTAGGAATCCTGTTATAGGATGCCTGAGATTTTTTTTTAAGAGAGTACCCAATTGGGAAATCTAAGATTTGATGATTGATTATGGGAAATGGGTATTTTCAACAATGTAGGGTATGTGAAGTGATTTCCTGATTGGCTTGTTAATGGCTTGCAGGTCAGATTTTCATCTCTTTTAATTAATTAATAGAATTGAACACCTGGATTTCGGAATTGTTCCTTGGAGTATACTTGGGAAATAGGGAGAGAGGGACCCTAGAGGGGTCTGGATGGGAAGGTTTATAGTTATGTCCATTATGCATGTAAGGACGTGAAAATCCCTTGGGTGAGTGGAGTTGCTCAGGATTCCGTGGGCAGAAATAGCCATTTTCAGACAATTATCCAGATCCTTTCTCCAGCCTGTGCTCTCCCGAGTGCCTGATTCAACCTCCATTCGGATGCCAAATAGACATGGGAAAATTGGCTTGTTCAGAATCAAAGCTTTAATTTCCACCCCTCTCCACCACCAAGCCTGTCACTCCCAATGTTCACTGTCACAGTAAAGATCATCAACGTTCACCAGTTGCGTGGGCCCCAGATCTTGGAGTTCATCTTTAATTCATGTTTTTCTCTCACACCCCACGTTCAATCCACCAGCCTGTCCTGTGAGCTCATGACCCATCCACATAGCATATCAGCTCTGTCTTCAAAAGAGCTGTGGATTCAACCAGTTTTTACCACCTCTGCCATCACCACTGAAGTCCAGGCTGTCGGCACCTCTCACCGGGGTGTTGCCAGAGCACCTACCCCAGTCTCTCCAGTTTGCACTTTTGTCATTTCCCATTTTCCTTCCTTGGTCCCTATACTTCATTCCTATATTTGAGATGGCCTTTTAAGTCCTTAAACAGATCATGTCACATACTTCTACTGAAAACCTGGAGGATAGATATTGTCCATTGAAAGAGACACACAGAGCAGCTATGAACAGGTACTTAGCTCTGTCACCTGATTGGAAAGTGGGACCTGGAGATTCTCTCAGAATGGAGAGCACACAGGTCGATTGGGCCCAGGAGTGCTGTGTTGGCTGGAGGAGAGAAGCTAGGGGCAGTAGGAGGGCACGGAGGCTGAGTGAGCCCCCATCCATCAGTCCTGCGCTAGTGCAGCAGGATGTGGCCAATGTCTGGGCCACCCGCCCCTGCGTCGCACCCGAGCCCCGCCCATCTCCACATGTGTGCAGTCCGTGCAGGCACAGCCTGTCTGCAATGAGAGGCTTGTGAGGAACTCTGGCAGGCATGATGCAATCTGTTTTCCAGCCAGAGCCTGCGCAGCGAGTGGATCCGGGCCGTGATTCAGTGCATCACCGAGACTGCCTAATAGGCTTGAATGAAATGGGCTCACCATGTGCCAAAGTGCAGTAGGGCAAAGGCCTCTTGTTCTTCTTGCTGGAGGGCGCAAGCTGCCTGTTTCTCTCACAAGAACATTGTCTGTGTTGCCCAGGTGTTGGGGTGAAGAAAGTAGCAAGTGTTTAAAAAGGCTGAAGAAGGAAGGAAGGCCTGCACCACAAGCCTTGGGACTGAACTGTCCCCGTGGCCCCCAGAGGCCCCACGGGGGTGGGGTCCCCGTTATTGAGACTTGTCTTTGGACCTGACCTCTGACCCTTCCCCTTTCTAATTCTCCTGCAGTTAGACCTGACTCAGGGATGCACATAAGATTCTGAGAGAAGTGTTTTTCCCTAGCCCTTTCAAACTCAAGGGAGAAGCCAACCTTGCTGGGTGGCGGGAGAACATAAAAATCTAAAAAAAAATATGTCTCAGTAACAAGAAAGGGGAGCAAGGCTGGGAGGAGGGGCTCCTGGGCAAACGTTTAGGATGATTCAGCGAAAACTCAGGAGAAAATAGTTTTTTGGGAAGAGGTAGCTAGCCCCCCTTCCACCAAAGCCCATAAATGGAGGAATGTCTGAAGCCAAAATTGTACTGATCAAGGCAAGAAGACATTGTCAAAGATGGAAGAAGTGTGTTTGACCGGGAGAAACCATTTCCATGTTTAAAATACAGCCAAACATCTCTCCTCCATTCTTCCTCAAACCCCTTCCCATTTTCACAAAGTGCTTGATTGGCATAGTCTTTATTATGCTTTCCTCTTAAATTATCAAGTTGTTTTCAGGAATCGAGAATAACACCTATGTACTGACCTTCCAGTATAAGAAACCAAATGTTAACAATGGAGCAGAGTCCACATTTATTTCTACACCAGTTTTGTGGGGTTTGTGTTTGTGTCTACACCAGTTTTGTGGGGTGTGTGTGTGTGTGTGTGTGTGTGTGTGTGTGTGTGTGTGTTTTTGCTGCTGCTGACAGCATCCTCCTCTCCCCCTAAATATAGAGAACTACCTTTTCCCTATTCTGGTTGGTCCAGGTAGACACGTGATTGGGCAAGGGGCAGGCATGTGATTTAAGCAGAGATACTTAGGAACCTTCACTAGGCAGAGAGGGTCTAACTTTGTGGTTCTTTGCAACTCCCTCCAGACACACACACACACACACACACACACACACACACACACACACACGCACACACGCACAGAATGGAGGGTGCTCATTTGCAGTAGGGGAGCGTCTGTATGATACCATTTAATTCTGTGTATCCAGCTCCAGTCCTGGACTATCCAAGGAAGCCAACTAGTCTGAGATGATTTTCTGTCACTTACGACCAAAGGAGTTCTAGCCAATAGTTTTCCAAGCCTTAGGCTTATAAGAAATGTTGTTTCCTGTTTCAGTTTTTTCAAACACACTGGAGTGTGCACTGATTTTTCTGCTACTATGTAAATAGGGACCCACGTGAAGGAAACATACTTGCCTTCTTTAAGACTGGGTTGATTTGTGCTGATCTGAGGGAGACATACCATATGCAATTTCTCCCACAAACAATTTCTAGAGAGAGGCTTGTGTGAAAAACAAGGAAAAAAAAAAAGCAGTTTCCATGGTTTGCTCCTGTGGTCATGGGGAATTTTGAAAATGAACTTGAGGCATTTTCATGAAATTCCTGATTTCATATTTTTAGTTTCACAGAGTTTTCTCTTCTGGCTCCTACTTAACATAGTCATCTTTGCCCTACAGTGCTCTTATTTCTGTTATTTGGGATAATTAAGGAACACCCAGTTAATTAATAGTACTAATAAGCATGGCCCATTTTGTTGAAAAATGTGATCCTAACCCACATAAATAAGGAGGTGCCAGTGGTCTCCTCTACATGTTAACACTTACTCATTATTTTAGAAGCAAGGCTTTCTTATCATGGATAATTACTGGCAAACTGAGCATACAGGTGTTTATTTCTGCTTGATTTATTGATTATTCCAACTTTCCTAGTTGATGAGGGTTCCATCCATTTTCCTATAAAACACACATGAACCAGGAGAGGATCCTGCAACTCCAAAAGACCAAAAACCTGTTGTTCCAAGGACTGAGCAGCGTGCAGTGTTTGCACCTAGACTGAGGCTCGGTAGTGTCTGTTTGGAACATTGTGTTGAGAGAGATTCTGAGGCTTTCTATGTCATGGCTCCAAGGGAAAGGAGGCACTGATGGATTAATATCTGGGTGAAGGAGGATGAAGTAAGGGACGATCGAGGCATCACAAATGTTGTTTCTGCTTTGGGGGGAAAGTGTCAGAAATTGAGCCTTCTACTGGGTCTGTCAGAGCCCAGTCAAATGTCCATTATGATGGACATTCTTATGACTCACCATTTAAAAATTTTTTCCAAACGAAGCGATGGGAAAGAGCAACATTTTTCATCTGAACCAGGAATGAGAAAATGAACCTCAGCTTTGGAGCTGGCCTGTGGCTCAGCCGTCTTGATTTATTTTACTTAGTTCCTCCCACGGCCAGGAGCTCTCCTTGCCCTCCATGACCAATAGGTCTTGCAGGACATGATGTGGACCATGTGTGATGTGCAGATTCAGCCCACTTTTTGTGCATCACACCTGCGAATGTTGGCAGCGTACACAGATTTCTGACAGTTACTAAAATATGGACTTCAGGAATGAAGTCCACATTTCTTCTTTCTTCCCACCCTACAATTAAAAGTTGCCCTATTAAAAAAATCAAGGTGTGTCTAAAGACGATAATAACTTTAATGCTATCTAAACTTTTATTTTAGAAGGGAGGCCTTTTTTTTTTTTTTTTAAATGAACCAACTCCTTGTTTATTTAGTTTGTTTTTGGTACCTACCTGTGATAACTTTTATCCTGATTTATTCTTTGCTCTATGAGTCCAGGCCTGATGTGAGTCGCAAGCACAGTTCTCATGCCAACAATCTCGTGGTTAAGCTTTAGAACACGATTTGAAAAATATAAGCCATTGAGAGGCAATAAGGACATATGCTGCGCTAGTGCGTGTTTGGACATCTGTGTGGAATAAGTGAGTGGGCAGAGAGGGCGTGTGTCAAGGAGAGGGAGGGCGGGCCATTGGCGTGGGGAAGTGGCCTGGGGTTCCAGCAGTGGCCAGCACTGCATCCAGAGGCCAGCAGGGGGGTGGTTTTGGCCAGATGTTCCAGTGTCTGGATGCCTGTGTGAATTTCCTCCCAAGTTTTCAGTTGGCAACGTGGGACCTGCTGCATCTGGAGCCAAGGGTGGGGATTGTACGGATCCTGTTAGGTGCAGGGCTGTGTTACCAGAGGTCAGAACCGACGCCAAGGGAAGGGGCTTGGGGAACTTTTCTTCAAGCACTGTCCTGGGGCCTCACTTCCAACAGGATTGCACATTATAGACCAGAGACTTGTTCTCTCTCGTGCTCACTCTCCTGTTCCTGATTTTTGTTTTAATCTCACAGTTGATCATGGATTGGCATGTTGAAAGGGTACTGGGGAGTTCTCTTGGTCTAAAGGCCTCATTGTGATAATTAAGAAATGGGTGCATTGAGAAATGGAGAGATGTGCTTAAGATCATGATAATGCTGGAGGTTTATTGAGCACTTACTAGGTCCAGTAACTTTATTGTTCCAGTAATTTACTACTTTTACTAATTTCTGTTCTAAGTAATTTGTATGATTGTCATGTTGAATTGGCACAACACCCTATGAGTTAGCAATTGTTATGATCCCATTTTATAGATGAGGAAACTGAGACTCATTGAGGGTGGGGTGATGATCTGCCCAGGGTCACACAGGTGGTGAGTGGCCAGCTGGAATTTGAATGCGGGGAGTCTGACTCCAGCACTGGGGCTCTCACCTATAGGTGTTAATGTTGCTTCCATAGGTAGCAAGCACACAGCCAGGGTGGTGCTGACCTGGCTGCTTCAGGAAACTTGGAGGCATGTTGTGCCTTTGAGATGCTGTTTATTCCTGTTGAGGAAACAAGGCTTTGTGGGTTTTTAGGAGGACAAGGTATGAATTCGTGGCAAAAGAAAGGAACCAACAAAAGGAGAGTTGCATCAAGATGAGCCCTCCATTCATTCAAATTATACCTGCCTTCATGCAGTACAGGTGTGTGTCTGCAAACTTGTGGGTGAATTATCAAATCTATTTGGTATGTTACATTGGGTGGAAGGCTTTTGTGAGTATTTTTCTCAGGTTATCAACCATTCACTCTTTCGTGGTGTAAAAGGATAATATAACAAATACAGTCATGTACCTGCCACCTATGGTAACAATTATTAATCTTCTCCCTTATGTTTAAAAGAACCAAACCAAACCTGTGTTCCCCTCCCTAGTCCATGATCTTCCCTCCAGATACATAACTACGATTGTTATAATTTAATGTCTTCCCAGTCCAGGCTTTTACAGTTTTGTGCACATACATATGTGGATTAAAATGTATTACAATTAATGTTAGTGGGTTTTTTTGTTTTTGTTTTTCTTAAATTTATTTTATTTATTTATTTTTGGCTGTGTTGGGTCTTCGTTGCTGCGCCCAGGCTTTCTCTAGTTGTGGCGAGCGGGGGTTACTCTTTGTTGCAGTGTGTGGGCTTCTCATTGCCGTGGCTTCTCTTGTTGCGGAGCACGGGCTCTAGGCGTGCGGGCTTCAGTAGTTGTGGCACGTGGGCTCAGTAGTTGTGGCTCGCGGGCTCTAGAGCGCAGGCTCAGTAGTTGTGGCGCACGGGCTTAGTTGCTCTGCGGCATGTGGAATCTTCCCGGACCAGGGCTCGAACCCGTGTCCTCTGTATTGGCAGGTGGATTCTTAACCACTGGGCCACCAGGGAAGCCCAATGTTAGTGGTTTTTAAATTTTAGGTAAGTGGTTTCATATTTTATAGTATTCTCTAGCTTGATTCTCTTATTCAGCATTGTGTATGAATTTTACCCTTGTTGTACATTTAAATCTAATTCACCCATTTTAATTGCTATGTACTATTCCTTTGTATGGACATGCCACCGTTTTCCCATTTCTGTATCGATGGTTGTTTGGATTGCATACAAGTTTTTAAGATTACAAATTATGCTTCAGTAACCGTTCTTGGGTAGGTGTATGTTGGCACGTGTATGAGTGTTTCTCTGAGGTTCATACCGTATAGAATCATTGGTAGGGCATAAGATGCTGATATTCAGTCATAGTTCACATGATATCAATCATCACACTCTCTGCAATGATTGGATCAATTAGTACTTGCATCACGAGTATGAAATATAAACACTTTCTTTCCCCACATCTCACCAACACTTGTCAGACTTACAATTTTTGCCCAATCTGATTAGCATGCAGTGACATCTTATCATGTTTTAATTTGCATTTCTTTGACTCCTGAGGTTGACAATCTTGTCATTGTTTATTTTCTCCTCTGTGGCTTGCCTGGTTTACTCCTCTGCTCATTTTAAAGAATCAGATAGTTTTTCCTTGTTGATTTATAAGATCTCTTTATTATAAGTTGGAGATTTGTGTTGGAAATATAGTCCGCACTTCATATCCATGGGTGCTGCATCTGTGAATTCAACCAACTATGGATTGAAAATACTTGGGGGGGGAAAATCCAGAAAGTTCCCAAAAGCAAAACTTAAATTTGCTGGTGCCAGCAACTATTTACATAGCATCTACTTTGTATTAGGTGTTATAAATAATTTAGAGATGATTTAAAGTATAGGGAGAATGTGTGTAGGTTACATGCAAATACTACACCATTTCGCGTAAGGGATTTGAGCGTCCACGTGTGCTCGGAGGTGGGAGGGGGTGTCCTGGAACCAATGCCCCATGAATACCGAGGGATGACTGTACTTTCTCCCAGTTTGTGATGTTTTAAAACTTTTTGCTTGGATGGGTTTTTAAATAATAAAGTTTTAAATTTTAATGCCTTCAAATTTGTCACCCTTTTCCCCTGTGCTTTCATTTTGTACCTACTTTAAGTAGCTCCAAATCTGCAAGTAGTTGGTGTAGGAACTGTGATTTTGTTTGGGTGTCTGCTATCTAATAGTCACATCTAAGGAGATTACTTTTCTTTGGTAGGAATCTAAGTCAGAGGATTGGTTTTTTTTTTTTAAACTAGAATTTAAATATGATTAAAACAACTCACTTGGAGCAAGGTGCAGAAACTGTGGACCAGACCTGTATCTGGAAAATAAGGAAGTACGAGGGTAATAAATAACTCTTGGTCATATATTGATGAGGTACTGGTGCCCAGCTCTGGACAGAAGCTTTCTTTATTTTACCTCATCAATCTTTCCAGCAGCCCTTCTTGAAGTAGGTGATTTTATCCCCACTTAAAGATAAAAAACCCAAGCTTAAAGAAGTTAAATTTATGAGGTAAGTGGCAGAGCCAACATTCAAATCCAGATCTTTCTGACCACAAAGCTTGTGTGCTTAATATTACACCCCATTGCCTTCTTGAAAGTTACTTGGAATTTGTTTGAGTTCCAACCTCTTTATAGGTTATTTTCAATTTGAATCTAATTGTAAAGAAAGAGGGGGTGAGGGTGGAAGACAGGAAGGAAAAGGGGAAGGATTTGAGATTCAATAATAGAAACTAAATCCATCACTAGGAGGGCAGTTCGAAAGGAAGAGTTCCATGTTTCACAGACTAAAACGTTAAAAGCCCAAATCATTGCATCATGCAGGTCTGATGCTGAGTAATCACCCTCCTCTGTATTATTGTGAGGGTGGAGGCAAGAAGTCTGGGAAGCTGTTTTTGCCTAAGGAATTACATTCCAGGGGACTCCGAGGATTTAGGTAACCGCAAAAGCCATTTATTTCGAGTACACTGAGATTTCTACCACTTTGATCCCTAATCCATAGCATAATTAATAAATGAAATGTGCTGTAGTACGGGTTTTTTACAAAGTGTACTTTTAAAATGGCTTTTGGTCTGACATGATTCATTTACCACTTGGAAAAGCATTGCCACTTCAGATGGGCAGGCCGGGGAGGACGCCTAGTTGAGGGCCGTTTCCCAGGACCTGGTCCCTGTGTTGGGCTCTGCAGAGCAGGCCCTTCCGATACCCCCTGACTCTTCCTCCTCCAGGAAGTGGGGGGAAGCGAGGAAACCAGGATGCAAATGTCATCTGGTCTAAGTATGTCTGAAGACCACAGACCTCCTAACCAATGAAGATCTTTTTTGTCTTTGTCCCTTTATATCAGTTGAGGAAAGCTACTCTGAGTAGGTAATAATAATTAGAATGATTACTGATTGCCCAAACTGAAAAACCAGACATTTGCCTTTTCCTCCCCGCCGCCCCTTTTCTTTCTCTCTCTCCCAACTTCCAACAAATATTTAGTGATTACCCATAAGGAGACAGGCTAGGAATATATCAATGGGCAAGAAAATATTCTTGTTCTCATGGAGCTTCTATTTTATAGGCAGGATGGATGGGGAGGGCATACAGACCCAAACCAGTAAATAAATGATATGAAAAAGATGAAATAATAAATAATATTAATATAATAAAAACTATTTTGAGCATTTATATTATGCGCCAGATTCTCCATGTATTACTTCGATCCTTAACAACCATTTGGAGAGTACAGAGGTATTATTATTATCATCAATCATTATATGTCCATTTTACAGATGAAGAAACTGAAGCCCAGAAAGGAAGGAAGTGGCTTCTTCACAGTTAGAAAGTCAGACCTTTGCAGTATTAGTTTGGTCAGTGGCCAAGATCTTATTCACTGTGCTGTCCTTCCAACTGAGAATGAGCAAGGTCATTTAAGATCGTGGTAGGAGCCACAGAGAAGATAAAGCAGGACAGGGGGACAGAGAAGCACCATGGGCTGGGGGCTGTTTTAGATGGGGAGGTCAGGGAGGGCTCCCCAAGAAGACAGTGCCCCAGCTGAGATCGGAACCGTGCGAGGTTCCAGAGCTGTGATGCTCACCCAGCGGGGCGAATGGAACCTTCTGGCAAGAAGGAGTTAATGCCTTGCCTGGGCCCGAGGCTGGTTCATTAGGGCTTTGAAAGCGGGGAGAACTGGGGGCTGTAAATGTTACAATCTTACCTTTGGCCCTTAGGGATTCTGCCTTTCAACCTTGGCTCAGGAATAACCTGCGACTGCCCAACAGGGCTTCCTTTTAGGAAATGGGAGAGAATGGCCTGTTACATTCAAATATACCATAAAAGTATCACCATTTATTTCAGTGTCTGATGACCTGAGCTTGGGGAGGCTGAGGAGGCTTTGAAAGGGTCTGAAGAGGCCCTTTAGAGCAGAGATGAAAAGGGGGTGGGGAATCCTCAATTCTAAACAAAGAATCGCAATGGGAAGGTAGCCAAACGCTATTTTTGGAGAGGGTGAGAAGGAAAAGAATGGTATAGATGGTTAGTTGGAAAATGTGGTTTTTATACAGAGTTTGCGTGGGTTGCCTGAGGATCGAGGGTGATATGGACTTCACCGTGGACTTCACTCTGGGACAGCTGGCAGCCCCAGCCCGATCCTTTGGCTTCCTGGTCGGCATGTGAAAAGAGGGGGTTATGTCTCTTAACTGGAGCAATCAAGGAGGACCGATGGAAGTTGGCTCCATGTGGCTTTCAAGTTCTCAAGTATCCTGTTCCTTGTAAAAGTTTCAGGTTTTGGGTCTGGGACTGCGTGTGTGTGTGTGTGTGTGTGTGTGGTACCTTAATGGACAGAGATGGGCTTGGGTCAGTGGGAAAGACAGAGACCTCCAGGCGCAGAGTGACAGGATTTGATATGACGCAGCAGGAGAGCTTTGCTGCCTTTATTCCATAGTAAATCCTTACACAATGCCATATGCTGTTGGATTCCATAGCTGCTGCACAGGGTGTGATTTGGTTCATGCCCACTCTGCAAACAGGAAATGGTTGCTGCTGTATGTGCTTTTCATGGAGATAAAGTGTCAGGAGCAGGGCCCCAGCGTAACACTTGTGCAGCCCCCCTACTCACACAGGCTTGTTTTGGGTAGTCGTTGGAGCATGGGAAGGACCGGGGAGGTAGGACGGGGAGGGAGCTTTGGGGCTGGAATTTGTACAATTAGTCAGGCAGGGGCATTGGTTGGGAGGAAAATATTGATGTATCCTTTTTGTTTTTGAACCGGAAGTTTGGGTTTTTCAGACGTATCTGTGGATTTTTATATGTTTTCCAAGCGCCAGAGCTTGGATGTTAGGTCACCGTAGGTATCCACTCCTATGGACACATTTCAGCGGAATATTTTCAAGACTCCGTAAAAACACGAGGCTTTCAAGGCTGGGCGACGTGTTCAGGATCACCCCCCCCGCCCCCTTTTTGGCAAAACCATGCAAACGTTGGTATTCAAAAATATTTTGTTACTTTTCTTGGCAACGTGTCCCAAGAAGGAATTGCAACACAGCCTCCAAGTTAGGAGGCAACTTTCTGGGGAAAAGGCGGGGGTGGGGAGGTTTGGAGCTTGAATCAAAAACAGACACCAAAGCTTTAATAAAATAAATGAAGCAGAGCCCTTTCAGCTCACAGTGGACCGTATTGGTGCAGGTCAGGCAGCCTAGTGGAAATTGACAGGCTGAGAACTGGGACATAAACAAAAATGTCAGTCCCTGGGAGTCTTGTTCGCTGGACAATGTCTCAATTGTTTCCTTGGTTTTCAAGGCAGCAGGGGAGAGTGGAATATTAACTGTTTACTGCCCAAGGCTGGCTGGGAAATTGCTTTGAGAAGGAAGAAAAAAAAAAGACAGAAAATCGCATTTTTATTTAGAAACTATTAAACATGTCAGTAAGTGTTAGGAAAAGTGTGGCTTCTTTCTTAATCGTCTGCCATTCAAGTCCATATTCCTGGGTACAATTGTGTGTGTGTGTGTGTGTGTGTGTGTGAGAGAGAGAGAGAGAGAGAGAGAGAGAGAGAGAGAGAGAGAGAGAAGGGAGAGCAGAGTGTTTCCTTTTAAATTTGAATGTTAGCCTTGCATATTGTCGGCTTTTAAAGATAGCTACCCTGTAAGTTATCTGCCCCCAGTGGATATGACAGCGGGGTTAGGGAAGGAAGCGGGATTTCTGATAACAGTTTGAATTTTAGCTTTCAGCTGATATCCTATTAGTGTTTGTTCCTCTTAAAAATGCCTCGATGGAAAAATCAAGTGGTTAGAATTTTATAAAAGAAAACGTATTCTACTACCCATAAAAATTCACTTAGTGATGAAGAAAGGGGGAAAAGTAACTATATCTTAGAGGGAGAAATGGGTATAAAAGAAGTCCAGAATTCTGTTCACACTTGAATTCAGTTGATTAGAGAAACAAATAGCAAAGCCTGGTGTATCAGCCTTTACCTGGGCAAAGTTCAAAACTCAACTGGTAATTATGTCCTTAGAAGCTTTAAAAGGACTGTGTTGTTATAGAAGCAAAGACCCAGCTCACGTTTTCGGGACAGAAGGCACTGGGGTTGTTTGTTAGATAAACTTGTTTTAATAAATAGGGGGTCAAGGGAGAGGTTATGTTCTTGGAAGACTCGGATTCTGACTCCCTGATAAGTAGAAGTGGTTGCCTTTCTCTCCTTTTTAACTTTTAAGCCAGAGGTTTGCAGCAGCTAAACTCAGCTCTGGCTCCCGCTTCCTGTCAGACAGGAAATCACTTCCTTAGCCAAAATTACAAGCTGTGGCAAAACTCCCTGGCCACACCGAAAAGAGCCTGTTTTTCCCAGAAGACTGTGTTTCTAGATGCGGAAGCATAAATTGGTACACCGTGTGATCGTGGCGTGCCCAAAATACCTAGGGGAGAGGGTGCTGGAAGGAGGGTGCCTCCCCAAGGGCGAGGGCACCACTGGGAACCGGTGGGCTTTGCTGCCCTGGTTGGAGCGAGGGGGCGGTAAGGGGTGGCCGGCTGCCGGGTGAAGAGGAGTTTGTAGCTGCCATGGGGAGCCCTGGCCTCAGTGAGCTGCATCAAAGTTCATGTCTGGGAGAGATCTCACATTGTTCACTTGGGAGCCCTGAGGTCTTAAGGGTGGGAGTCAAGTAAGCTGTTTGATGATGTCACAGATTCAGGAGGTCTTGGGAATCCATTGTCAAGCTCTGTGTGTGTATTTACCCTCTTTCCCCTTTATCTATTATTCAGGGAGCTAAGGACACCCTCCTTCCAGGTAAGTTAAGTTCTCAAGAAGTTTAAACTTGTTTCACGAGGAAGCCCAGTGACGTTTGGGGTTACTGGCTGGCATGTCCCCCAGTTGCTGGAGGGGGGGTTTGTGTTTCTCGGTCACTTCACAGAGAGCGCAGGGCTGATGACAGTTCCACCTGCCCCTCCTGGATGAAGTGTGTGCCGAGGCCCAGTGTCTTTACCTGGCATGCTGACTAGGATAAACTGCTGCTTTTCAGACATATTTCCTTAATTTAAGGGACGGGCATAACCTCTCCGATGACTTGCAAAACTTCAATCTTCAGTTTTCCCTTATGTCTAGGTATTCATGAGCATGTGTGTAATAATCATTGCAGGCACTGATTTGACACATTCAAATCATAAGTGTTTCCTGTGGTCTTCTCTGGACAAGACTTTGGAGGAAAGAAAAGATTGTGTCACCTAGGAAATCTGCTCTTCCATTGAGATGCAAGGGCAGTGAATTAAGTGCCTGCCTTTTCTCCCTTTTCCCCCCTCTGACAGTTATTGATTCTCCCCTGGAACCATGCAGTCTATATTCTCATCTTTTTCCTGACAAAGGGAATTCCCGGTTTGTCAGCTGGTGGGACACACTAGCAGGTTAAGAGTTAAAAGTCGGCACTACCTGCCCTCGTGAGAGTATGCGTGTTTTCAGTCTCTTCCTACACAAGAGCTACAAGATGCTTCTAAAAGAATCTCTGGTGACTTAGAGGTAAAGGGAGCTTTGGAAGCATGACGTGAAGAAATAGGAGGAAAGGAGCTATCTTTTCTACATCTGTTTATTCTGTTGTTAACAGAGGATAGGAGACTCCTCTTAGAAAACTTCTGCTGGGGTTGGGGGAGGGCATGGAGAGTGAAAGGGTAAACCTACACCATGGCTCAAAGAGTTTGGACATACTGTTCAGTAGAAATGTCACTCCTGTGGAAGAAATGAATTCTGTGAAGACGACTGAGCCTCAGCCATCCAATGAGTCCTTCGTTGCCTCTTCCATGGCTGAACTCCGGAGGCACCTTCAGGAGGGCCCTCCTCAGACCCCCGCGTTCTCTGCCCAACCTCTACTCACTCTTGCCACGCCATCTTGGAACTGGCTGCCTCACGCTGAGACTGGAAGCTCCTCAGTGCCCAGTTAGTTCTTAACTTCCCATGTGTGCCCTTCACATCCATGTGAAGCCACGAGAAGGTGGACCACATCACATTTCCCTAAAAGCCTCGGTATAACCCTGTAGGAATATAAGTTAACAGTTTCCTGATGTCAGGGGTGTCTTTTACTGCCTTTGGTCATCACATTTCTTTCTTGTGTGTTTCTTGTGTGGTTCTTTTACAGCCCTAGCGCCCCTTTTTTTTTTTTCTTTTTCTTTTTTGTTTCCCTCCCCTTTTGGGCAGGAGGGGTGTGTGGCCAATGAGAGGATAACAGATAATAATGAAGTTTAGTCTTTCCAGACCAGATTATTTCGTTTACGCCAACTAGGTAAAACATCAACCCAATTAAGGGCCCATTAGTTATTTTAATAGCAACTGAGTTGTCTAAGCTGGGGAAGGGGTTGAAGCAAGAGAGGAGGTCAGGGCTTTGTGGTCTGTTACAATCCCCTGGGGTCTTGGGCCCGAGGGACACTCTGGGGTCTTAATCAATAAATGAGGGTTTCATTTTGAACTCTTTACTACCAAAGATTGATGAATAAATTGGGTGTGATGCTTTTCCTTAAATATTAACAACAGAGGTGGGGGAGGGGGGATGAATGCGTGGGTGTTTATAGACACACAGATACCGTGAATAATCTGGAGGGACTGTGCATAAAATCTCTCATCTTTCTCGTTTTACATTAGGGTAGACAATGCACTGAATGAGCTGTGGACCTGGGAACTTTGCATTCTAGCCTTCTCTCCCCTACTTGACCACGGTGCTCACAGTTAGGACACTGTTTCTGTTATGAAGTCACACACTTCCTGTCATCTCTCTGGGGATAGCCTTCCTAAGCCCAGCTTTAGGAAATAGCTCAACTTCAAGAAATAGCTCTTAGCTCATGAAACAATCCAGCAATGCCCCCTTCACACACACACACACACACACACACACAGTCTACATGTCTTCTGTTCTTAGGGCAATAATATTTGGAGATGTAAATTTGACCTTAGAGAGAAACACTCTCTGATGATAGGCTAATGCCTGTATTTACTAATAAACTTCCCCTTTGACAGTCATTGGCTTCGGGGCCCCAAACCAAACTCTTAGGCTGCTTTTATGATGGGCCAAAAAAAAAACATACTCCTTGTTTCCTCCCAGTTTCTTAAACAATGAAGCAGTGACATTTTACAGAGCCGTCTGTATTGGTGAATGGACCGAGATGGCCTGAGATACGGCCCTGCTCTGGCTGGAGGGAGCGAGGGGCAGGGAGAGAGCGGAGGAGACGGGAGCCTGGGTGGACCCTGAGTGGACCCAGGAAGGAGTGTGTGGGCTCTGTGAGCTGAAGGAAACGACGCCGGCTGTGACAGTATTTTGATTCTATTACTTGAAGCTGTTGGATTGAATCTACTACTTCTACCTCCCAGCCCTCCCTCTCCTCCGGTCTGGCTTCTCTTAAGACCCCTCAGTGGGCTGATTCTGAGCCTCTCCCAAGGAGCCAGAGGCTGGAGAAAGAAAAAGGGGCCAAGAAAAGAGCAATGAAAGAGTTTTTATTTAGCAAAAAGGGGAATGTGCCGAGAGATGTGGTAAATATTAAACCACAGGGCCGAGCGCAGGAAGATTAGACAGAGCAGGAGAAGAGTGTGTGTGTGAGTGCATGTCCGTGCACGCTCATAGATGTGTTTGTCTGCAAGTACAAGTGTGTTATATGTGTTCTGTCGGATGGGTGGATTGTGTGTCATTCAGGCAGGTTTAAGGAAGTTCCTAAAAGGCTGTGGGGTTCCTGAAATAGACAAGTCTAGGGGACTCCTGGGAGGAAGGAAGAGGGGGGAGCGCATTGCTACTTGGAGACTCTTAAGGATTGGCTGGGTCTGGCTGGGCCTTCACCATCTTGCTTTTTATCTCCTGAATGGGGACTGTTTCCTTTGTGATGTTTACCGGGCTTTCAATCAGGCATCAAGCTTTTCTTGCTTGAGATTTTTATTCTTTGACTCAGCTGCAGAGACCCTTGTACCTTTAAGGTCAGGCTTCTCCTGGATGGAAGCGAGGGCCCCGGCCAGGGCAGGCTCCAAATGGTGGCCGCAGAGGTATTTCCTAGCTGGTTCCAGGCTTTGCAGGAGGTTGGTGAACATTTAGATGGGGGTAGTCCGTTCACATCTGCTTTTATTTTTCCCATTTCTGCAGGCCAGACTGAAAACTTAATAAATTGTATGAAACCCAAGTAAGCATGGATGTTAAAGAACATTAAATAAATTACATAAGTATGCCTACCTGTAACACTTTTATAAGGTAAATGCACATGGGTTATTTTGCCATAAATGTGCACACGGACCAAGATTTATTCTAAAGCCCCTTTGTTTCAGCCCTGCTGCTGGTGAAGGTACTACTGTTACAGCTCCTTCCTTCTTTCCCTGGCAGCGCGGCAGCCGGGCTTGGAAAATGCGATAATGATGCCATAAGTACCCTAGCGCAAAAGTTGTTTTTTGTTCCAAAACATTGCCAGTTCACGGCATGTAAAACTACCACGGATGCCTCAGCCAGTTTTTCTTTTTCCCCAAATAAGGCAAGCATTAATGAAGAAGCCGAGGGCCTGGGAAAATATTCTGTCATTCCTTCAAGTGAAATTTCGTCCCCTCTCTAGGCAGGCTCATAGATTTTCAGCTGAAGTATAAATAAGTGTCTAGCCAGAATTTGTTGAGTAGTAGGCCGTGCAATTGAACTTGTTTACTGCTGTTGTTACCTCTAGTAACCGTTCATCTAAATAATGCTCTGCCTTCATGTTTCCCCACATACTCATCCAGTGACAAGCAGGCTTTGAGTAAATGATGCACAGGTTATCCCATTCTCCAGAGAGAAAAGTAAGTGTCGCCAGGTTCCCTGACCTGCCTCTCATTGAACTTACAAGCCAGGAAGTTGGGTCAGGCAGGGCTCCAGCGCCCAGAGGCTGCATCCTCTTTGGTACCAGCTACTCCTTCTGGAACCCAGAGTAAGGCAGGTGGTTCGTGTGGCCGGTGTGAGGGCTGTTTACCAGGCCGGCAATCTCATGGGTTGGCAGAAGGCCTGTTTTGAATGTGGGGAAAGTAGCCTCTTGTTTAGAACTATGGAATGTAATATCCAAACAGTTGGGAAACATTTCGGGTGGGGTCAAGGGCAGAGACGAGAAGGCATCCATAGATCCATTCATATAAGTGGAAACTTCATCCCAAATACTCAGGTCTGCGAAGTAAAGGACACATGTATTCATTCATTCATTCATTCATTCATTATCTTAAAGGTGCCATTTGGGACCATCCTATACTTTTTGCCTAGTGCATTGGAAAAAGTACTTCCTGCCTCCAAACTCACACAGCATCTGGCTCCCACTGCCTGGCTTCTCCACTTGCAGTTACGTTGTCTTCGTATTTATTGGTGGCTTCGTGTGCAGCCTCAGCTTATTTGTCTCTGAAGAAGGGGGATAACCATGGCTTCTGAAGGGGCAGGGCTGTGGAGCCTAGTGGTTAAGAGCACTGGCTTTGGAGATGGACACCCCTTGGTTTTCACCCTGACCCTCTGGCTCCTCACTCTGTCAGCTTGGGAAGTTACCAATCTGTGTCCTTATCAGCAAAGTGAGGAAAATAATAACTACCTCCCTCACGGATTGGAGTCAGGAATGAGAGGTGTGAGTCAGGTGGTCTGGTAGAGAAACAGCTTTTCAAACAGGATATGTTCCTTTGCCCAATGTTTAGGAGAGGGGTGCTACTAACACTTGGAGGGCTTTGCAGGTAAGTCTTTTGCATCAATATAAAGCTATGGCAATTCTTATTATTTGGTTTGTGTCAGTGTGTGAAGGCAAGAACCTGCCAGAGAAATGCATGAGAATGACTATTGGCAGTACCGTGTTTTCTAAATCGAATACACCAACAGTTGTAAGATATGCCTTTAGTCTAATAACACATTTTCAGGGAGTAAAGAAACACTACTGTGTTAAATTTCTGTACCTATCACATGCATCTAAATTTCAGAAATGTCAACATGGAGGAACAATGCGAGTCTTAGGATGGAGAAGCTATGCCTGTTGTGTTCGTTTATAATTTGAATGAAAGCTGGGCAGTTTGGAACTCTAAATTTCAAAAGAATGCTATGTAAGAAACTTCCAGACCCACTTTCAATCATGTAAAGGTGTAGGATTTGTATGGACCAGGTTTGTTTGTTGTTGTTGTTGTTGTTTTTTTAACATTCAATTTTTACAAAGACTCTTCATTTTTTTTTTTTAATTTTTTTTATTTATTTATTTTTATATTTTTGGCTGTGTTGGGTCTTTGTTTCTGCGCGAGGGCTTTCTCCAGTTGCGGCAAGTGGGGGCCACTCCTCATCGCGGTGCGCAGGCCTCTCACTATCGTGGCCTCTCTTGTTGCGGAGCACAGGCTCCAGACGCGCAGGCTCAGTTATTGTGGCTCACGGGCCTAGTTGCTCCGCAGCATGTGGGATCTTCCCAGACCAGGGCTCGAACCCGTGTCTCCTGAATTGGCAGGCAGATTCTCAACCACTGCGCCACCAGGGAAGCCCTGTTTTTTTTTTTTTTTTTTAATTAATTAATTTATTTATTTTTGGCAGTGTTGGGTCTTTGTTGATGTGCACGGGCTTTCTCTAGTTGTGGTGAGTGGGGGCTACTCATTGCAGTGGCTTCTCTTGTTGTGAAGCAGGGGCTCTAGGCACGCGGGCTTCATTAGTTGTGGCGCACGGGCTTAGTTGCTCCACGGCATGTGAGAATCTTCCTGGACCAGGGCTCCAACCCGTGTCCCCTGCATTGGCAGGTGGATTCTCAACCACTGCGCCACCAGGGAAGCCCCTATGGATCAGGTTTTTAAGCTGCGCTGAAAGAATAAAAGCAAATCAGAGTCATGAGACAGGATCGGCCAAAGATCAGCACTTAGAAGATCACGTGGACCAATTTTACAGGATTCTGTTAATGAAGATTCTGCAATTCCAAGTTTTCACTTTGTTTTTGACCATTAAACGGAGGTGCTAGTATTGATAGATGATGAATCAGGGCTGCTGTGCAAAGCTTGCTTCTCCATCAGCACACCATTGAAAATATGTCCACATTCCAACCTCTCCTTAGCCCATCTCCCCATTGGAAGGGTTGGGCTAAAGCAGCAGTGGGAACAATGATTACAGAGGCTTCATCAGAAGGCGATATTTGAGAATTTAATGTATTACCGTTCTTCTGTATTCTCTCGGGAAGAATGGGCACCTCGCATTAACCTTACTGTAAATGTGATGCATTTGAACGAACGTACAGTGGAAGAACGGCCCAAAGAGTATGTGTTTCTGCCGTGAGCGGTTTTGAATAAATCAACATAATAGCCCACAGTTATTAACATACTATGTGAATTGGACACTGATGTATACTTTGAGGACCTTGAACTAAATCTACCAGTTAAGAGCCTGTAGGATGAGCTCCAGAAGGACTGGAGTCCTGGGTGTTGAGGTTGTCATACAAAGAAATGAACTGCAGACCACTGGCAGGAAGAATCTTCTGGTAATACTAAGCCCAAAGTAAATTTTCAAATGCTTGGACTGCAGCACAGAATTGACTGATGTCAGATTAACTGGCTCTGGACTTCTAAATGTGGGTCAGTTTGGGTTGGAAGTGATTTTATTATCCACAAACCTCTTTGTACCTCTCCCCTCGCCCCCCCAAATACTTAGCCATAATTTTTCTCTGTTGCCAAGCTTCTCTGGTGAAGCTTCTGAGAGGCAATATATTTTTCTGTTAGATTTCATAAGTAGTGCTAGACTTTTGATGTAATTATGTTTAGATTTCACAGAAACTTTCAATGTGTTGAAAATTAAATTCCAGGGCAGAAGGGAATGAGGCCTGGGCTCAGACCCAGGGGGCCTGAGTCCTTTGTTACTCCTGTCAGAAACTTGCCGTGTGACCCTGGGCAAGTCTTGGCATGTTTTATTTCATAGATTTAAAAGAAAGATAATAGGGGTTATGTATGATTGGGGTTTTTTTGGGTCCTTTATAGCTTGGAAACTTAGTGATTCAGTGATCTCTGTCCTCTGCTGTGACTGTAAAATGGAAAATAGAGCCAGTGGACAGAGCCTTACAATCTTGGAGGACCAGGATTCTCCTCAAATTGTTCTTCTCTCTTTCATCTCTGGGTACCCTTTAAAAACCTCTAACTGGGGACATGTCTTCCTCCATGGCATTTGGTATAACTTTATGGATTTCAGTTAAACTCTGTGAAGTCCCTTTTAGAAAGTTAGTATTTTGTTAAGTCTTAAGTGCCTTATTAAACCTGCCGAGGAGATAACAGTCCTGGGAGACCATTTATGACATGTGAGAACAGTGTAGACTTAACTCCGCTTTAGAAAAAAATGACTAATGAAGCTTACACCAAACTTCCCATTTTGAACAAAATGTAACGATTTTTTATATACAAGGTGTTCACGGCCCCTCTGCTCTGCAGGCTCTTGCGCACTGTTGACAGTGAACAAGATTATTTATTTGGGTAAAAATGGGGCCACCTGAATGATGATGACCCAGAAGCCCTCGTGAGTGGTCCAGGATGCTTGGAAAGGGGGGAGGATGTGGGCTTGGGGAACAAAGCATGCAGTTCGGTTCCTGTGAGTCTTGCGGGGTTTATTTTAAGGCTACACAGGAGAATCGGGAAGAAGAGATGCTGCAGTAGTGGTTTGGCCTCCCGGAGACATGGACAGGAATTCAACAGCTAGAGAGGGGCTGCTGGCCATTGGCTGTGGCAGCCAGGGAGTGGGGGACTGCTCCCGACCCCAGGCCGCTGGAGGGACGGCAGGGCAGGAGTTGCTCCACGCCGAGATGTTACTTAGCCCTTGGCCTGTCTCCTCTCATCTTTGTGTATCATCTCTTAACCCTTCCCAGTCTGCAGGCCACCTTCTCTCTGCACCCTCATGCTCTCTGCCCGAGTCCCCTTGTTGTCCTCACTTCCACACTCACGTTCCACCTCGGCCCTTTCACCTCATGGACTTCTTCTCTGTGTCCCTTTACCTTGGCTCCCAGTTTGTTCTGAGTTCCCGATTAAGTGAACCAAAAACCCTAAAAAACCAAGAGGGGGAACTTGGCTCCCTGCCCCGTGTTTGGCTGGGGTGTCTGTGTCTGTTGACGGCCACTGTCCAGCCTTGGCCGTCCTTGGGTAAGACGCTGTCTCCAGTCCAGTTAGCAGGGAGGGGCTGACACATGGTGGGGTGCAGCCCAGGGTGGGGTGGACCTCCTCAGAGGCGGATGGTGGGTGTGGTGGGCACGATGGTGTGTCTAGCTCAGGGGGAGAAGCGTGTCTGTAACAGAAACCTGTTTCTTTTTGCTGGACTAAGTCAAAGAAGCCTTCCAGGAGTATGTGCTGGGGCTATGCGAACAGCCGCAAACACTCAGATGTTATTCAGAAATGGAATTGGGACGTGTTTAAAGAAGTAGACCCATCTGGTCTTCTGCTTGTTGGGGGACTGCATATACGCTGGGTGCTTAGCGTGTTCACTCAGGGCATCTCCTTTACCTGTTCTCAGGCCTGCTTGTTGATGTCGAGATCTGCAAGGGCTAAACCACCTACGACAGAATACTAGTGGAAGAAACACTGGTGGAGCCTTTTGTGCTGGGGAGCTCCACTTGCTAATTCCCAGCTCTAGGTTCTAAGCACTAATTCTACAGCTATCTTCCTTGTCTTTTAATATTCACTTCCACAATGTAGAAGCCCTGTGTTGCATCACATCTAGTAATAGAACGGTGCTGTGTGGGGTGTGAGAGATGGGCCACACACACACACACACACACACACACAATGTTGCACAGAAACACACAGACCTGGAGAAGTCCACATTTAATCATTTTGGTGCTTACTTGGGAGAAGGGGCCTTCTGTGTTTGCTGGTGACTTGTTTGAGTATGCACATATGTATTTTGGAGACAACCTCTGTGAAAACTCTAAGGGCCAACTAAGGGCCTCACCAAATGCCCTGGGGTCCTGTTTAGGGCAGAGGATTTTAGTAGGAGTGGTGGGTTGGTATAGTGTAGTGGAATGGACCAGCCAAGGCTTTGGAGCTAGATGGGCAGGCCAAGGTTTTTGGCGCCATTCCTTATTACCTGTGTGTTAGAGCAAAGTGTCCTAATCTGGAATGCCCTCCCCCTTTGTATAAAACATTAAAAAACCCCACAAAACTCCTTTAGTGGAACTCTGTAGTGACAGGTATCAGAAACCCAACCCGAACAAGTTTAAACAAGGAAAAGGGGAGTTCTTTGATTCCCATAACTAACTTCTGGGAATGGCAGAGGTAGAGCTTGCTGAAGGGACAACTGAAGTGCTGTCCCTCGAGGGGACATCAGCCCGTTGAGTGTGCGCTCTCTATGTTGTCTTCGTTTCCTCCTACTGCAGAGCTTCGGTGGGAAGTCCTGGAGGATGGGTAGTGTCACAGGCTTTCATCTTTAGCTGGAGGTTGGTGGGATTCTTACCCCAATTTGGACCAATCAGTGAGGCTGGGAGGGGGGCTCATGTAAGAAGATGGAAGCTCCCATTGGGTCACATGACTGGCGGGTGTTAGGGTGATTCCCTGGGGGAACTAGCTGGGGTCAGTCTTAAAAAATTAATTAATTATTGAATTTTGCATTAAACAGGTGTTGTGAGGTTCTTAGCCCTTTTTCTGGTATCTACTAGATGCTCTTCATTAGTTTTCTGCCTTCGCTTGTAAAGGTGATCATAGGGATTAACCTATTTGGAGCTAAGAACTGGTCATGACACCTCCTTCTGTAGAATCCAGTGTAATCCTGGGCGTATTCCCTGTGCTGTTTGCTGTGTCCCATCTGCTGAACAGGGGCAAGACCCTCTGGCAAAGGAGAGCCCTGTAGGAATGGGTATGCAGTATATTTTTAGGATCTGCCATTGCAGATACAGCTTTCATAGAGTTCCCAGACTTTGGCATTTATTATCATTGCTTTTTAAGTTGGTCACACTCTTAATATTGAAGGTGAGGGAAGAATGCTGAAAAAAGCAACAGGGTTTAGGCAAAGATAGCTGGCAGTCCTTCTCTCTAGAACCTGGCCTTTCTCTCTGAGACCTCCTGCAGGAGGGTATGCAAAACAGGTGCGTTCTATAGAGCGTCTGTCATGTCCGGGGCACTGTGCTAAGCTCTTTACCTCCCCTTGGAATTGAACCCTTGTGACATTTTAGGGTAGATAACATTGTTACCCCCGTACCAGTAGCTTGAGTCTCAAACAGGTTAATAGCTTATCCAGATACTTTCTAAGGACCTTCCAGATTATCTTTCCTTTTAGTCCAAGAGACAACATTTAAAGCTGACTCAACCAGAAGAGGATGAAAGCCCCATGTTTGTGATGGCTAAACTGTTTTTTTTTAACGATAGTTTTATTGAGAAATAATTCACATACCATACAGTTGACCCATTTAAAGTGTACACAGTTCAATGGTTGTAGTATATTCAGAGTTTGCTGCCATCACCACGATCAGTTTCAAAATATTTTCATCATCTCCCTCCAGAACCCCTGTCCCCATTAGCAGCCACTCCCCATTTCCCCCAATTCCTCCCAGTCCTAGGCAACTACTACTGTATTTTTTGTCTCTATGGATTTGCCTATTCTGGACATACTGTATAAATGGAATCATACACCTCGTGGTCTGGTGCCTTCCACTTAGTAAAGGGAGGGACTTATGATGGAAACTTGCCCAAGGTGGCCTCTTAGCCTCAGCCTTCTGGAACTCAGTGTCCTTTTGCTTTCCTCAACTCTACCTCACTACCCTGTTTGCTACAAGAAGCCGGAAGATGGAAACACCCAAGAGGTCGTTGTGAGTACACACGAGCATGCTGGAATATTAGTAGTGGAACGCTTGGTGGGTTAGTTCTGGACCCGGGACCCATGGATTCCTCCCTCTTATTGCCTGGTGGTGACTCCAGTGTTGGTGGGGAGAGGGTTAAACGCTGTCTCCCTGAACTTCACCTCCAGGGGGAATTCCTGCTTTGAGGGTACACTGGGCCGGAGAAGCTTGAGTATCTGTCTTTTGTGATGTTGGAGCAGACGTGGAGATAGGGTACCGATTCCCTTGGTGCTAAGAGGGGCTCCAGGGGAGTTTCAGGAAACCTTTCCTTTTCTCTTCTGTATTCTCACCCCCAGGGCCCCCGGCTTTTCTCCCCTGGTTCACACATCGGAGGGAGGAATCTTTTACCTTTTCTGTTCCCGGTGGGGCAGCTGCAAGGAATGTTATCAGTGTTGGGACTGGGCACGGGTCCAAACCTTGTCGGTGCCCGAGCTGAAACCGAAGCTGAGCCCGAGACGGCAGGGCTGGTTGTGTGTGAGCGGGCCAGGCTGCCACGGAGTTTTGTCCTCGGCAGCCCGGGGCATCAGCGACCCTGACAGCGGGGATGGTGCAAACACTCTCAGGCAGGTCACACTGGTGCAGATCCACGGAAGACTGCCATCCCTCCCCAGATGATTGGGCTCCTCTGGGTCGGGGGCCGGCCTGGGGCTCTGTGGGTGCCGGAGGAAGCAGAGTCAGGGCGCCCCATCTTCAGTCACGCTCCCCAGGGAGAGTGGCTGTTCAGACAACTTGCTGTTAATAAATGGGGAAGGTGCCTTCCAGGTGACCCGCTCGCTTATAAACTACTTAAATAAGAGGAGCCGATACCCATGGTATTCACGCTTGGAAGACTGGCAGTGGAAAACGAGAAGTTTTTATTTGCGGTGACTTGGTGGGAGCTCATAGCTTGGTTCTTGCCTTGATCACTGGCTAGCTCTTGTTTCTTGTCTGCCTTTTGGGACGAAGAGAAACAAGATGCAGGGTGCTTCCCTGCATACATCATGGTAATGATATGGGGGTTGGCACTGGGTCTGAGATGTTTCTGGTGTCTTAGGTAAAAGTGTGGAGACCAGGCTTCTCGAGGTGACTTAATGAATTCAGGTGCTAAGTGCTGAGTGATGAACCTGGCCGCTGAACTAGAGCAACTACACTGTTCGTGTCCACGAGGCCACCAGGATGCCGGAGACTGGCCGTGTTTCCATAGGGCAGAGCCAGGTGACCTGGCGTGAGATGGGAGAGCGCAGCGCGCACCAGCTGCACCTGGGTGGGTCTCTCCGTCTTTCAAGCAGGTGTCTTTCCAGTCCAGAACTCGGACAGCAGGCAGAGTTCCTGGGCTCCCTTCCTGCTCGGGGTCTCTAGAGAAAGAACCATTGAGTTGTCATTGGGTGAGCGTCAACCCTGAAAACCTAGTTTTTGATGATCACGAGAGGGTTTGGACTTAAATGGGTCACAGGATGTTCTGGACTCTTCCCTGCGGAGCTGCTTCCCGCTCCCATTTTTATTCTCGCAAGCCTTTCCAACCTGTTGGCCTCGGCGTGAGTCACTTAGCCAGACTGCCGCCCATCCCCGTGGCCTGGATGGCTCCCAGCGGGAGTTGCTGGCACAGCGTCCAGAAAACAAACCACACCCCGGGAGTGGTGATGCATCGCAGCGTTTCTCCACTCTGGACAGGAGGCACCGGGGTCTCGAGATGGGTCTGGGGTTTGGCCCCCCTGCCTCTGGCACTGCTGTGACCTCTTGTGCCCGTGGCTGGCGAGCAGAGGAATGCTTTCCCGTGGCGGTTTCGAGGGCCGTCAGCAGGCTGACTAATCCACCAAAGGTCCGCGAGGGTGTTGATGCTGCCCGTCTCTTGCTTGAGCAAAACATCCTCTGGGATCTCGTAGATCCTCAGACTCACTTTATGCAGAACCTTCTGGATTTATGAATTAGACTTGGGCTCCATTTTGTATTTTGTTCTTTGGGTTCTTTCACTAAGGAGATCAGAGATAAAAATATCATTGTTTTGCCGTCTGGCAACCAGCAGACTCCCACCACTCTGAAGAGGGAGTGGTTTGGGTTTTCTTGAGTGACTGGGGTATCTATTAGGGATCAGCAGATTACTACAGCTCTGTGGTTTTAAAGAGACCAAAACATACTGGGGACCATGCCCACCCCACCTTTAGACACATACTAATCTTGCTAGTACTGTCACTTCATCCATTTGTGAATGACAATATTAGGGACGCTTAAAAGAGTTGCAGGGCACTAATGGGACCTTGGCACACAGTTGAAGGCTACACACTAGTCACTGGGGAGGCTCAGGGGGATGTTTACAGTATCATCATATTTTTCTGGGTTTCCGAAACTGATCGCTGTTGGAGGATTTGGATGAAAGTTGGCTGATTTTGTTGTTGCTGCCGGCTGCTGCCGTGATCTGGGTACCTTTTCAAGCTAGGGCCTCTGCATCAGTCCATGTCATAGGAAAATTTTCAGGCCAGTTATCTTTAACTCATTGGTTCTCAGCTGGAGTGATTTTGCTCTCCAGGAGACGTTTGGCAACATCTGGATGAATTTTTGGTTGTCGCAGCTGGGCAGGGGACGCTACTGTCATCTAGTGGGTAGAGGCCAGAGATACTACTGCTAGGGCAGCCCCCCATCCCCCCACCTGCTCTGCATCACAGAGAATTATCAAAATGTCAGTAGGGCTGAGGTTGAGAAATCCTGCTTTAACATGAGAGCAACCATCCCTCTGTTATTCCTGAAACTAAAGAACAGACTAAGGTCTAAGAAAGAATATTTTAAAATGAATGACATCCCAATTTGCCAATGTATGTTTTAAGTTGTCTTTTTTTTTTTTGCCAATGACTTTATGTACTTAAAAAATACTTTAGTGGTTTACTAGAGTATTTTTCAAAAAAAAAAAAAAAGAAATGGTTAAAACTACACGAACATGATGATTTAAAAGTTAGTAGCTTCTCGTGCTTCCAAAAGTCTGTGATGCAGAGAAAAGCCCCTGTGAGCTGTGTTTTGTTTCTTGTGCTCCAGCAATGGGTTTCAATGGTACCTGGTTAGTAGAATAGATGATGTGAAGTCATTATATTTTCATTTCTCAAAACCCGCTAGTTTCCCACTCACCTAATATTTTCTCTCCATCCTCCCCCCCCTTTTTTTTTAAATTTAAGTGCAAGACCCAACCAAATCATCTTGTTTCTCCTGGAATACTAAAAGTTTTTTTTTTTAAGGTATAGCTCCAGATTACCTTCCAGAATTCACATTCTGCTTTCTAAATCCTATTCTTAAAAGGAACCATACATATGATGTATGAACAGTACATCATAAATTTCGTGGCTCTTCCATGACATTTCTGGGGAAGTAAATGAAAGGTGTAAATTAAGAAAAGCAAGTGTTTGTGTTTCCCACTTTAACCTTCTGTTATGTTAAATGGCTTTGCTGAAGAGGGCTGTCATTGCTTTTGAAAACTTGGGAAAATCCACAGCAAGCTGTGCCATTAGTTGCCTTTGGGACCACAAGATGTTTGATGTGAAAATTATATGGTCACATCTAATTGGGTATATTTTCACCCCACCAGATATCAGCTCGAGATGACTCCTCCCCCTCTCCTGCTTTTTTAGCTAAATTGTTTAACCTGAATTTCATGCTATTGAGAGTTGCATTCCAGGAATCCAAGTGCCATTTTTCAGTGTCTTTTGTCCAGTAGCATGTCTGCATGACCCAACCATATAAATTTCTAGACATCTGGCAAGAGCTGGATATTAATCCCTCCCTGATTTGGGGAATGGTAAGACCTATGACGTCTCCATAATTCACACTTCTCCTTGTGCCCTGTGGAAACCTAGCCAGCCAGTGGAAAGAAAACAGAAACTCTCTGGACCTCTGCTTCCTGTGAAATGGGAATAATAATTCTTATCCTGCCTGTTTCCCAGAGTTGTGTATTCGTTTCAAATAAAATGTGCTCAGAATTCAAATAGAAAGCAGTTAGAGATACGATAATGGTGGTTAGGCCAATTGAAACTTCAGAATTAAAAAAAAATTAGTTCATTCACATACTCTACAGTTCACCCATTTAAAGTGAACACGTTAATGATTTTTAGTGTATTTACAGAGTTGCACCATCACCACAATCAAGTTTAGAACATTTTATCACCTCCAGAAGAAACTCCATACCCATTAGCTGTCACTCCCCATTTCCCCCAACTCATCCCCCAATCCCCATCTATTCTCTGTCTCTGTGGATTTGTCTATTCTAGACATTTTGCATATATGGAATCATACAATATGTGGTCTTTGGAGACTGGCTTCTTTCACTTAGCATAGTGTTTTCAAGATTCATCCATGTTGTGGCATCTGTCACTATTTCATTACTTTTTTATAGCCAAATAATATTCCATTGTGTGGATAGATCACATTTTATTGATCCATTTATCAGTTGATGGTAAACTTCAGAATTTTAAAAATATTAATCTAGACCGTATTTAATTTTTGAAATTATCCCTTTCCTTTTTATCGGAAGTTAAGTGCTCTTATGATAAATACTGTTACGAGGCAAAGATTTCCAAGTCTGTGAGTGGTCTACATATTTGAAGACACTTAGCCTGCATAGACTCTACTTGGAACCAAACATTGGCTAAAGATGACTTCAGAGTTTGGGTCTCCCTGAGGCACTGAAAGCTTTTAATCTATGAAAGTAGTAACTATTGCTAGTAAGTTTTTCTGTATGTTGACCAAGGATTAAGACTTTATCTCCAGTGACTCAAACTTGTTCCTGATAGCTGCTATCTCCTTTTTCTTTATTTTCTCTTCAGGTGGTAATCACTCAAATGGCATCCACCAAAGATTGTGATGAGAAGAGGTTATTTCCAGCCTAGGGAGTCTTTTTGTTTTATATTTGGTTTACTTGTTTGTTACTGCTTTGGTTTGTTAGTTTTACCTGTTGTAAATATTAAGAAGCCCAGGTATGTTTACACTCTGGAGATAGGAAAATTCATCTTGTCCCGGATTTGCTGCACTGGCTCCCGTCTGCACTGTGGTTGATTTGATGTGGCCGAAGGTGGAATTTCTCTGTTCAGGGTGGTGGACCCAGCCTGGGTCAGCCGCTTTGTCATCAGTTCCGATCACTGCCCTTCAGGACTGTCTTTGGCATTAATGTCCCTTAAGTACTTTGAGGGGAAACTTTTCATGGAACACGTGAGTCTTTTTCTTTATTGGCTGCACGTGTGAGCCATGTGAAGATGATTTTCACTCCAAGAAACCTTAACAATCTTTAAGAGAACTCTGAAAATTGGATGTTCTCTCAGAGCCATCTCAGAATATGCGAGTGATTTTTCTGGGCTTGACTACACTTTAGCAGGGCCCATCCATTTAGTGGTGAGAAGAAATGGGAGCAACATGGGATTGACTCCTTCAGCTCATGGGTGTACTGTCTCTGTTGCCTTCTACACATACACACACACACACACACAAACACATGCACAGTTTAGGATTTTTTTTCTCTCTCAAGGTTCTCTTTATTAAAAATATAAATATTCAGGGTAGAAGAATAGCCAACGACTTGGGTGGCATGGGATAATTTGTCTCATCCCCTTATCTTTTATCCTGTGGCTCCAACTCTCCCTTTCAAGCTGAGGAACCCCGAATACCATAGTCCTGAGAGAATTCATCACTCCAGTCCAGACAGGACCCATTATGGTGTCTCAGGTGTGTGCCCAATGACAATAGTGGTGGCCACTCAAGTTATGAAACTAGCAATAGTGTGATTCTTTCTGGGGATGACAGCTGGAGGATGACTGTCATTTTGGAACCAGGGATGTTAGAGAATGGAGCTGGCGAGCCTCTCCCCAAATTCTCAGGTACCTTCCCATTCTGCATGAGATGGTGTCAAGAGTGGTCCTGCCTGTGGGCATCCATTGTTTTTTGTTTGTTTGTTTTGTTTTTTTGAATTTTATTTATTTTTTTATACAGCAGGTTCTTATACATATTGGTGTATATATGTCAATCCCAATCTCCCAGTTCATCCCACACCACTGCCCCCCCCCTTCGCCACTTTCCCCCCCTTGGTGTCCATACGTTTGTTCTCTACATCTGTGTCCTTATTTCTGCCCTGCAAACCGGTTCATCTGTACCATTTTTCTAGGTTCCACATATCGTCCATTGTTTTTGAATATTTATAACCTTATGTCCTTGCAGTGTGGTTCCCTCTTTCATGATGTTCGGAGAGAACTTTTTTCCCCAAATTATTTCAATTTAATAAGTTTTTACGCCATTAGTATAATGCATTTCAACCAAAATGGTTTGCTTTTCATAAACACTGAGAAGGTTTAAATAACATTTTCTCGTCAATTAGCCGTCATTTGCACAGTTATTCAGTTATTGCACCATGAAGACCCTCTGGAGTTTGATGTTGTCAGGAAACGTATCAGCAGAAAATAGTATGTTATTATCTAATGCTAATAATTGGTGAGTAGAAATGAGAAGAGAAGACATTTAATTGGGGCTCCTGTGGCTAACAAGATGTGAATTATAAAAACATTTCCAGGAGAAGTTCCAGGGTTGGTCTAGAAACCTGTTATTTGCATTTTAAAACATTTGGTCCCCATTGATCCAGGAGGAGGGTGCTGTTGATCACCACTGCTTTCTTTTGCAGAGCAAAGCACTCTAAATGTCCTGAGTGGTAACTAGCTCCCCAGGCACACCCGGTCTCTGTGTGGTCTTTACAACCTCTCAGCTCCATTTGTGGGTGCTTTTTTTTTTGTCTTTTTGTAGGCCATGTGTTGGTTTTTAAAGAGAGGATTACCAAGTACACATCACCAATCCCAATCAGACTCTCTCCCCATCTTGGTCCCTTGATTCTGCGCAGTGCTGTTCATGGCCCCCAGGGGCGTCATACGGACCCACATCCCTTCTCGGAGGCTTTCCTGGGAGGAGGAACTATCCTTTAGCAAAAATCTCATTAACAGCACGATATTACATTTATTTATTAGCTGGATTCACAGTGGACCTGAGCTTCTGCCTCCAATTCTTCCATAGGGGTCCTCTGCCCACACGTGTGAATCAGCTCCTATTCTCTCAAAGTAACGGATGAGCATGGATTTTCATGAGCTTGCTGGCATTTTGCTTGTCTGGAAAGATTACACTGTTAATCTCTCAGTTCCATATGCAAATAATGGAGATGGAGGTTGCAGGGAAAAGCTTCACTTTTCTACTTGCTGAGGTCACCTCGGAACCTCATCACTGAGGAAACAGATGGGAAAGATGCATTGGTGCTCTGCCAGTGTATGGGTGTCCAAGGAATTAGGCTGGCCGTAGAAAGGATTTCATTTAGTGTTCCAGCGATGTCTTTTAGAACTGCATTTATTTTTTGCATGCCTTAGCTAAATTCCCAATATTAAGGTTAGCTATTTCACATTATTACCATCCCAGAAAGCCTTGACTTCACTTCAAGTCAATTAATTTAGTTAATTTGACTTAACTAATAATTTAGTCAATTAAGTCAGTCAATTTAGTGTTGATATCAGCTAAAAAATAAAAGCATCTCCTTTATTTAAAATTACTCAAGTAACTTTTTTTTTAACTTTATCCCAAACTCTTCAAAAGATATTTTATATGACTTTTCCTTCATTGTTTATACCATAATAAAAAAGTATGTTTTGTTTTCAACTTCTTTTTTTTTTTTTTGAGTTTTTTATTTGTTTGTATTGCTTTTTTTTTTTTAATTTTTATTTATTTATTTATTTATTTATGGCTGTGTTGGGTCTTCGTTTCTGCGCAAGGGCTTCCTCTAGTTGTGGCAAGCGGGGGCCACTCTTCATCGCGGTGCGCAGGCCTCTCATTATCGCGGCCTCTCTTGTTGCGGAGCACGGGCTCCAGACGCGCAGGCTCAGTAGTTGTGGCTCACGGGCCTAGTTGCTCCGCGGCATGTGGGATCCTCCCAGACCAGGGCTCGAACCCGTGTCCCCCGCATTGGCAGGCAGATTCTCAACCACTGCGCCACCAGGGAAGCCCCTGTTTTCAACTTCTTGAGAGGTATTTTTTCCCCCTAGAAAACAAAAGTTGGCAACATTTTCTTTAAACCAATAAACACCTTTTGAAATGATGCTACAAATTCCCATTTGTTATACCTTATTGCTAAAATATTTTTCCTTGGCCATGGTAGATATTTTATCTGGTAAAAGAAAGCTTTTTCTCCTCGAATATAACTTTCTTCAGTAAATATCGCCTCTTAAATAATGGCCATGTCTAGATATCCAGGCATGTTGGATTTGTACTGAGAGCGATTGGAGGACTTAATTGTATCCCCCGCCTCTGCGTTTTGCTCGCCCTGCAGAATTGGAGCATGCTGGAGGGTGAGTAGGGCCCTCTCAAGTCATCTAGCAGCTGGCACTCTCCTGTGACTTGACAAACTGAGCCCCAGAAGTACAGGGCACACAGCTAGTTGGTGGGAAGTGGCAGTGACAGTGAGGCCCCACGTCTGTCTCTCTGCTGAGATTGAGGAAGAGGTGAACTGTACTTTGTAAAAGGCTAGTCTAAGGGTTGACTTAACATTGGCTCCTTTTGCGTTCATTCTGTTTGGATCCTGGTCTCTTTCTCACTAAGATGAGGTCCTCAAGGGCCAAGGCAGACTTTATTTCTACATCCCTTGAGTGTAGGGGTGATGATTACGTTTCACCACGTGCCAGCTCTGAGCAGGGTGGCCTAGTGATATTGACACGGGTAAGGGAAGAGGGAGCTGCCGTAGGTGAGCCAGGCACTTGCCATTCCTGACTGCAGGCCACTGTCTTCCATACTGGAGGATACCCGCCTACCTCTGCACACAGGTGTGCAGTGTGTACACACACACATACCACACACAGACTCTCACACCTTGTCACTCACACACGCTCACATTTTGGAAAAATAATCATGAAAAATAATGTTGCATACATTAGCCACGTCTGTGATGGTATCCTGTTTTGGGGAAAAACTGGGTTCACCTTTAATGACAAAAATGGTAGCTTGCCTGGAGCCGTGATTACAGTTATTTTGCATCTGTGTTGTTTGGCAAGATCTTTCAGACGTAAGTAGTTACCACCAGAGTTACCTTACCTTCAGAGGTGATAATTATTGATGGACTCAAAGCTAGATCAGCATGACCTGTAAAGATCTGAACTCTCTTTCCAAGGTTATGTATATGTGTGTGGGCTCTGATTGGTTGGTTGGATGGATGGATGGCTGCTATTGCTTATTTGTTTTTGGTGTCCTTGTTTGTACACACATGTGCATGTGTATGTGACTAAATGATAAAGAGATAAGAGGTTTTTGCCCTCCCTCCAATTTTTAAAAATTGTCATTTTACTAGTTTGCTTCTTTAGTGGAATGGCTCTTTCCCATGTCCTTCTCTCAAATGGATTTCTTATCCCTCCAAAGATGCTGCAG
The DNA here is from genome assembly GCF_949987535.1 of Balaenoptera acutorostrata. Taxonomy (NCBI): domain Eukaryota; kingdom Metazoa; phylum Chordata; class Mammalia; order Artiodactyla; family Balaenopteridae; genus Balaenoptera; species Balaenoptera acutorostrata. The sequence continues at coordinate 17,478,549 of NC_080079.1, read as the reverse complement.
TTTCAAAATAAAACTCTTCCATGTTATGCATAGAACCCCTATCTCCTAGTTTTTAAAACCTGGGTTTTGGTTTGTTCTTTTCTAGCTGTGTAGTGCTGGGTAGGTCCTAATTTTATGCCTAGACTTAAGGATTTTAAAAAATCATAAGGAATTCAATTACATGATTTCTAAGACCCATTCCATTTCACAATTCTGATATCTTTGAGAGACCCACAAATAATCCTTTCCCCCTTGCTTGGGGGGAGAAAACATATAAAAACATAACCCAAATATATTAGGGTTCTCCAGAGAAACAAAACCAATAGGAGATAGATAGATAGACAGACAGACAAGTATAAAAAAGAGATTGATTATAAGGAATTGGCTCATGCAGTTATGAAGACCAACAAGTCCCTAGAACTGCAGTTGGCAAGCTGGAGACCCAGGAGAGTTTATGGTGTAGCTCTAGTTGAAGTCTGGAGGCCTGAGAATCAAAAGAGCTGATGGTATTAGTTCTGGTCCAAAGGCTGGCGGGCTTGAGACCCAGAAAGAGCCTATGTCTTAGTTCAATTCTGAAGGTAGGAAAAAAAACCCCAAAGCAAACCCCAATGTCCCAGCTCAAAGGCAGTCGGGCAGGAGGAGTTCTCCCTTATTTGGGGGAGGATCAGCCTTTTGTTCCCATTCAGGGGAACAACAACAGATTTGATGAGGCCCACCCACATTACGAAGGGCATTCAGTTTTATTCATTCTACCAATTTTAACTCATCCAAAACACAGAAATGCTCAGAATAATGTTTGGCCAAATATCTGGGCACCCCATGGCCCAGTCAAGTTGACATATAAAGTTAACAGTCACACCAAACTTAACTGAAACAAAATTGAAAGCTTTTGCCTTTTTCTTCCTGCCTAAGAGGTGGGTTTAGAATTCTCCCGATAGCCAACAGCTGTTGGCCAAATTTGGTCAGAATAACAAATTTCATACAAAATCTTTCTTTTTGGAGGCTTTAGTATTTTTAAGGGTTTTGGTTTTTAAATGCTTTTCAGTTCCTCCTATATTCTTTTCTTTTGTGTTTATTTTTCTTGGCAGAGCAATTTGTACTTTCTGGCTCGTTGGTTTCCATTCTGTTGCATTAACATTTGAATATTGGCCAACCACCTGTTGAAGGCGGCTATAAGCTCATAAAGAAACAAAATAGTAGGATATACAACTAGTGCTCTAACTTCTTAGTGGTACACCTTGATTCTGCTCCATGTGGCCACGTCCAGAACTGGTCAACACCCCATGTCCTCAGGGGCCAAGCCATCAGGGAAAATGAAACGTGCCACCTGCTCTGCCTGCCTGCCGTCTGTCTTGACATGGCATAGCCTCAACTTCCGGAGACCACATCTTAATAGAGTCGGTCAGTGTAGCTGGTGGCTTCAGAGGCACTAGAGGAGGAGGGCAGAGTGACAGTTCTAGCAGGTGTGTGGTTTCTCAAGGCCACCACCCCCATCCCAGAGACTGGCCACAAGCCACATTCATTCTGATTTTGAAAAGTACTAGACACTTACTCCAATATATTGCCTTGTAATAATCCCCTCATCATGCCCCGAGCATGAAACTCACGAGGCCTTCATTTACTTTTCCTGGAGCGTCTCCAGTTTTTTCCCCCTTACTGCTTGACGCGTGGGTGGACGATTATCGAGGTCATTCTAAGGCAACTAGAATTCTCCGGTCAGGGTGCCCTTTTCTCTCCTCAAACCCAGCCCAAACTGGCCTGAGCAAAATGAGTGTATTGACCCGTAATTGAAAAGTTTACAGGTAGCGTGGCTGGATCCAGGGGCCCATATACCAGGACATCATTTCCTTCCAGCTCTTGGCTCTGCTTTCCTCCAGGTTGACTTCATTGCATGGAAGCAGGTTTGAGTCCAGAGAGACCTTATCTTCCCCACAATTCTGAATCAGTGGCTGGGTAAGGGGGTGTGATGTGCTGAGTGCATTTGGACTGAGTACACTTACCCATCTGTGCAGGTCAGGATAGGGTCCACTCTACCCAGACTGTATGGCTTGAGAGTTAGGGTGGTACCTCCTACGTAATTCAGGGCACTGTTACCAGAAAAAGCATGAATGGATGCTGAGCGGAAAACTTGGCGGACATCTGCCTTCATAATCTTTAGGACGTGTTGAAGAGTCTTCTATTTGTTAGGGGAAGGCTCAACTAGAGTTCTGTCATGGAACAAAGTGATTTGGTATTTGTATATACATTTGGATCTGTTTATAAGACATCTTATAGCCCCCAAATTTGAATTGGCTTATAAGACCTCATATTATGTAAAAAGATTAGAAATGAATAATTAAGGAAATTAGAATAAAGAGCAAAGCAGGGTAGACCCATAAGCTAAGATGGGGGTAAGGTTAATCGCACAAATTTCAAAGCTGGTAGATCCTACAGTATTGGTAGGAGTGACCTGCAAATTTGGCTCTGAGGTTCCCAGGAATGGAAGAGTATCTAGATCCTATACAGAGGCGTGTGTGTGTGTGTGTGTGTGCACGCGCGCGCCCATGGGCGTAACAAGCCTGCGTGCAAGCCCCTGTGGGAGTACAGGCCCTAAGGAAAGGCCATGGGAAGATAATAAAGGGAATGTGGTCTGTGGTAACCTTAGATACATTTCTTTTCCAAACTTCTGGGGTGCTTGCCCTCGGGAACCTTGCCACTTTGCTCTCAGCGTTGTGTTAGGAAACAAAACAAGCAGACAGGGATTGAAACCCCCATATTGCTGGGTTCCTTTCAGGAACAATTGGAGGGCTAAACCATGTCCCCTTTGGTGGGAGGCAGTTAAGATGAGTCACGGCTGTGACAAGGCAGAATAGGAGGGCCTCGGTTGGCAAGCTGGGCTAATCTTGAAAATGGACTCCTGCTTGCCCAGTGACTCACATTCCTGTTTACAAACGAGCCCCGTGGAGAAATGCAGAGTGGGAGGCTCTGCTTCCCGGGTGGAGACCAGAGACCTCCAGGGATGGGCAACCAGTGCGTCCTCTGGGGCTTCGGCTGCCCTTCCTGGGGGCAGACCTTGGGGCTTCCAGCAGTGGTGACTTTCAAAGTCCAGCCACGGGGACAGTTGCAGCCAGCGAGGGCCCTAGAGTAGCACCAGTTTGCAGGAGATGTGGCTTCTTCTCAATCTGGGTGTTCACATGGCTTTTGGCTGGTTTTAATCCACCTGGATAAGCCCCCCACCTCCCCCGTCGGAGGACCAGGTTATATGGGAACCATGTAAGTTATTCTAGAAATGTGGCTGCTGTTTTATAGATTTGTCCGTTATTTCCGTTGATTTCCTAACTCCTAGGGTCTTTGGCACCCACTATGCTCATTCTGCTATTTAGTGAATATCAGAACATAAAATATTGGATACTGTGCTCAATCTCATGTTCTTAATCCTGAATTCTATTATTTGGGACTAAAAAGGGTGAAAAATTTGTTCATGGGCTTTTCCTTCACAAAAAACTTTTTAAAAACTAGAGTAGAGAAGTTTTTAAACTTCTGACAATGCAGATAAACTTCATTGTAAAGGAAGACGTAATCCTTTACAATGAACACAAAAGACATAGATCTTTTCTTTTTTTTTTTTAAAGACGATTAGAATGATATTTCCTTGTTGTGAAATAGCCCTTCTTGGACCCCACGTCTCTCTTAACACCCCTCAATTCTCTACCCCATTTATAGAGCAATAGTCAACATCTGGACAGGCAAATGCATCTATATAGCACCACCATGAGTTGACTGAGACCTGGTCCAGGTCCCCCCCCCCCCCTCCCCACCTCCCCCCCGCCATTTACTAGCTGTGTGACCTTGGGCATGCTCCTTAACGTCTCTGAGTCAGTTTCCTTGTCTGTAAAATGGGCACGACAATAGTACCTACCTCACAGGGTGGTTGTGAGGAACAGCGGAATAACATGAACATTCCTGTCCAGAACCCCAAACAGAGAAGCAGCGCTCATCATAGGGCTCCAGCTGGGTTGAAGTGCAGTAGGGCACATACTTCCTGAGCTCTCAGGGTGTGTGCTGCCAGATCTTTCAAGGGGTCCAGATATGTCAGTGTAGTTGCTGCTCTCAAAAAGACTGCAGCCCGGCAGAGGGAAAGTTATTAAGACAGCTCCCCAAATAGCTCTAGAATTGTGTGGAACCCTATGCAATTGCATTTTTGTAGGGTAGGAATAGCAGCAATATCACGTGGTTTAAGCTAATGGAAGATTCAGTAAGGTAAGTTGAGAGAGAGAAAATGCTAGCCAGCGGGCTTCTCAGAGGAAGGAGTGGCGTGTCCCTAGGGGGAACGATGGGCAAGGGTGGGCTCAGCAGGAAGGGATGCATCAGAAAGGCTGCCTAGAGGAGGTTGTGTTGAAGATGTCGCTGGCCAGCAGGGAGGTGGAAGAGTTCTGGGTTCGTGCGGGGAACCGTGATCCTCCCCGCTTGGAGTTTGTAGAGAAGCGGGTGTAGGGCAGGAAGTCAGGCTGGGGGCCGTGAATGCCTTGCTGACTGTGCCCCGCCTCCCGCCCGAGCCTCACTCTGTTCCCCTTTCTTCCTGGCAGCAGTGCCCCCTCCCTTGCTGCACTCAGGGACATGACTGTCAGCACTTCTACCCCCCCTCAGACTTCACTGTCAGCACTCAAGTCTTCAGGGACATGAAAAGGAGCCACTCCTTACAAAAGGTTGGGGAGCCCTGGTGTTTGGAGGTAGGTCACGGAGCAGAATTACGGTATGAGATGAGCGGGGTCTGAACTGAAACCACCCATCCAAAGTTTACCTCCCGCTGGGGCAGTGCCCCCTGCCATGGTCCCCAGCTCCCGTCACATCGCTGTCACTGCGGGTGCCCTGATGTCTGGTCGCACTGACCACGGATAGGTCTGTCATAGCCATAAAAATGCCAGCTTACGAGGACAGGGTAGAGGGAGGTGGTCGCGCGAACCCGAGGCGCCGGGCTCCCAGTTAAAGCCACATGGTCCAGTGTCACACGGGGCTTCCGTGAGAATGATGAGCGACACGTTATCCCATTAAACTTGACCCCCAGGAAGTAATTTCCCGGGACTCTTCAGAGCTTCCAGTGCAAGAGAAGTTATCACCTGAACTTTGTCTTTGTTATTTGTTCTTTAGAACTTACAGATTTTCTTTTAGAATTCAAGGTGCTGGGCAATGCTCGCCCTTCTGCAGTGACATCTTCCTGAGGCAGCCGCGAATGGCTTTTCTGGCAGATGTCTGCTCTCCAAGGACAGGAAGCGTTGTTAATTTCCTTTAAATAATTCAATACCATGTCAATACCCCACACTGCTCCCTGCTTGAGAGTGACAGTTCTCTTCAAATTAGTAGTCCCAAAGAATAAAGAACACCTAGAACATGCTTTCATCTTCAGAAAAGCAAAAGTCAATGCAGATAAAAAATTGTAAGGTAACTCTTTAGACTTATAAACAGTGAATGATTTAGTACTAATGCTAGCTTTTAAGTTTTTTTAAAAAGAAAAGTGAATATTTAAGAGGCAATTAGTAAAGCCTCTGTCTTTGAAAAATATTTATTGCATACCTACTATGCGCTGGCTGCTGTGCTGCGTGTTAGGGCTGCAGGGACAGAAAACAGCAGAGGCCTAGAATCACAGGTAACGTGTACGTGCGTCTCGCCTTTGGAGAGAGAAAAGGCGGGTGAAATCATCTTTAAAAGCTTGTTCTAATTTAAAAAGTAGTAAATAGCCCTATAAGAGGACTAGAGACACAAAGAGAAACAGAAGAAAATATAAACACCCACGTTCTTTTTTACCTAGTTATAACCTCTTAATATTTGGATGCATTTCTTTCTTGTCATTCATGTGTCTAAAGTTTAAAAATGTTTCGTAAAATTGGAATGGTACCTTACAGAGTTTTGTATTTTTCTTTTCACTTGGTTGCTCTTATACACCATAATGTGTTTTAATTCTGGTTGGTAACTTCACGCGTGGGTGTCTTGTGGAAATCTTCCTGTCTAATTATCCCCCTCTGGCCAGATGTGACTGAAACTGAGGATGTTTCTAGGGTTCTTTTGACCCCGCACGCTCCTTCCCCTCTTCTGATGAGGCCTGTGCCCGGATTACATGTGTCCCGTGCATGTGTACGGCCGTGTCTTTAACTGGCCTGGGTTGGACAGAGCTGTTGCACTTCTGCGCAGCAACCTTGACCCGAAGGAAGCTCTTTCTCAGCAGCCACTCCTTGGTCTGGCTTTTAATAAGAGTCTCTGTTCATTCTGACTCTGGATGATAAGGCCATACCGATCATAGTTATTCCTCCACCAGGGCCTGGCAAACGGTAACTCATTAATCTTTGGTCAGAGTTATGAGGTAGATAAAGGAGAACCAGGCACCCATTCTGAGTTGAGGAAAATGAAACAGAAAGACGGGGTTTCTTCCTTATAACTCAAGATCCACAGGCGCTGATTAGATCCCCGGCGCCAGTGACTACGCTTGTTTCTCAAGCTTTGCCCTCAGGACAGGGAAGCATCTCTTGGGGAAGTGCCAATACACCCAGCTTCTAGCATTGGGTCTAAGTCCCTAAGCTGTGAATAGACCAGACACAGAGAGACCACCACTCGGTCCGTGTGACCTCGGGCAAGTTACCCAAGTGCTCTGTGCTTCAGTCTCCCCATCAGTGTAGGGGGCTGACATGTGAGCATCAGTGGAGTTGAGGATATAAAGCGGGGGCTTGCTTGGCCAGAGGAGCTGGCATGCTCGGTCTGGCGCAGACACCCAGCAGGATTCTGGAGGCATTGCACACTGATAGTGTGTCCGTGTGATGGGCTGGCCTCTGCTTGGGGGGTATCTCAGTCGTGCTGCATGCTTTCCACGCACAGCTTGGGTGTGTTCGAGATGGTTCTGGGTAGCATAGTGGAAAGCTCACATGACCGGAGTCAGAAGTAGGTTTGAGTCCAGCATTCTCTCACCTCTGCCGGCAAGGTACTTCATCCCTCTGTGATGCATCCCTGTGTCTGTTAAAAGGGGATGGTAGGGGAATCCCTGCCCAGCCTGCTTCACTGGGCACCTACCAGGATCCCTTGAAATACTGATCAAAGAGACTCTTAATACAGTGCTTCCTACGGTCCAGGCACTTCTGTAAGCTATTTGTGTATATTAACTCTTCAAAACCTGACAACACCCCTAAGAGGAAGGTGCTGTGATTATTGCCATTTTGCAGATGAGCCACAGAGAGGTTAGGTAACTTGCTTAAGATCACAAAGGGGTGGAGCTCTAAAACTGCTGTTAATGAAAGACCCTGGCAATAGCCCATGGTTTGGAGCCTTCTCCACCAACCATCTTCCACCTGCTAAAGGAGATTGGGTTAGGTCCTGTTCAACACCCAGCCATCTCAGGAGCTGGGAGGAAACTTCTGGTTCAGGACATCCAGAGTTCAGTTTTTGCTTTTCAGGTACCACATCTAGAATACTTTCTACCCCATCCATACTTAACCTTCATTGTCCCTGCTCTCTCTTCCCTGTGATTCGGCTTGATTCTAACCCTTTAGAATCAAAGCTGTTTCCTCTAGGGAATTAAGGTTGGTAGACCAGTTGATTAACTGACTAAGAAAGTCAATGTCCACCTGGGCAGGCATGAGTCACGTCTTTCTAGTTAGCTATCCATGGCCATTTTAAAGCTCACCACACAAAGTCATTACATTGAGGCTATTACCATGTTTAATAGTGACAATAATAGGGCGTGACCCATGGCATAAATGCATTCAGATAAGAAAGAAAGTGTTTTCCTGTAATTGCTTAGTCAATACCGTTTTTACGGAAATGAAATGCTTGCAAACAAACTTTTAAAAAGTTCTTTGTTCAAATCCTTCTCTTATTCCTTCGTCTTGAAGGGCTTCTCTGAACTCCTCCTGGTCAGTGGCTGGGGGTTAGGAAGACGGTACCCTCTGTCCCTTCTGATATTTTGGTTGACCTACCTTTTTGCTCATTTTGAGCCTAATTTTGTGTTTTCTTTAGGGGTGTGTGAGTGAGTGTGTGTGTGTGTGTGTGTGTGTGTGTGTGTGTGTGTGTGAATTCAGGAGGGGGCACATTATTGCTGGCACTTGCTTATTAACTTCTCAAGTTATGCATTTAAGGAAAAAAAAAAAGGCTTCTGCTAACTTTGCAAAGCCAGTCACATAGACAGGGAGTTAACCATTTTGGTGAGAGGAAATGAAACTTTTCTTAGGTTTATTAGACCACATCCTATAAATCTGTGGCTTATTATGTGTCTGATTTCTAAAAAGCATGGCATCATGGCCAAAGTTTTATTTTTGCTTATTAGTCATTGAAACAAATATAGATATTGCTTCATTTCCTTAGTACTATGTTTTTCAATATGTTATGTATGGAAAATCTGGATTTACACAACAAAGTACATTAGAAGGGGGAAGTATTTGCATTATAAATCTCTGCATTATAACTTTGGATTACCAAGCATTCTATTAAGCTAAAATGTTTAATTCATCCTCCCTCTCCTGATTACATAGAGAAGCAGGATAAGAAAACAGTAAAAATATTTCTCAAAGGCAGAGTTAATATTGTGACATACTTCCTTCCAGTCTTTTAAAGGATGTGTTTTAAAAAAGTCATAGGTGGGCTCATATCATGTATGTAATTATTTTCTGTCTGTCTCGCATCTCTTGTAATAGAAGCCCTTTCCTGTGTATCCTGTGAAGACTCTTGGTAAAACTTCTAGTGGTGTCCATTCCAGAACTGGGTACCTCTCAATATACTTAGTCATTGCCCCAGTGCAAACACACTGTTTCTAAAGTTCCACTCTTACAGTCTGGTTGCATCTCATGTGGGAGAGAGTGTGAATTGAGAATAACGAAGACAGGATGACTTTGGACATTCCATAATGTCCCCATGATATATATGACCCCTGGCTTAGCACGCACAGCCCTGGATCATTCTAAGCAAGTGATCCAGCAAATTCACCCCCTCCCTAAATTCCTTCTCAGGGTGGGATGGCTGGTGGGACCACTCATATTATTTTGCAAAGCTTCTCCTTTTTCTGTTTTCAAAGCTTTTTTGTTGAACTCTTCTAGGTTCAATGGGCACGTGAATATCCTCTGCTGAATTACGGTCCCAGTAGTATAGATGGGCACTGCAGTGCCTAACTTGCAACTTCTGGCACCTCAGAGAAGCCACACCCCCTGGTGAAATGGTGTTGTTTCCCCTGCTGCTCATCAGAGCCCCCTACGGGATGGACACAGCTTGGCCACAACTTGCACAGGGCTTCCCACCAGGGACACAGGCCCAGAGAGGGAGAGGATCATTCTGGGCCCTATTTCCCAAGTTGACCATTCCTTGGACTAAAGGCTGTGAACACTGATCTTTTCACTTCTTACACTTTTCTCCGCCCCAGGAGGTTGGTATACAGAGTAGGAAGCCCAGGCAGGGTGCGTGGACGTCCTCTAAGGACCCCATCCCTTGGATGGTGGGAGTGGTCTCCGGCCCTGCATCCAGGCTCTGGGGTCACCTGACATCCGCTCGGACACCACAGACTGGATCACGGCTCTTATCTCTGTGGCTGCCTCTCTTTTCCCCATTCTTTGTGAGTCACATGTTTTCTTTGCATCTCATATGACAAAGGTCATTAATAGAGAAGACTCTGGGCCTTCCATGCATGACATCTTATCATCCACACAGTTTATTGTTTTGGATCCTCCCCTTTTGTAATTCTGTGAGGTGACAGATCAGTTTTTAATGGGCTACACTGTGTCAAGCGAGAGTTTAAATTAACCTTAAGACTTTTTATACCTTATAGGGCCCCTCAAATCATAGTACATGGTCAGTAGTTGAAGAGAGGGAGTAGACGCTTTTTACTCACGGTTTTGACATTATCTATCAAGTCTGTCTGTCTGTCTCTCCATGTTGTGATACCTTTGTTTCTCAGAGTACCTTCCTATGATCAGTCCTTTTAATGATGTCAGTGAGGTAGATGTTTGGAATTTGGGAACAGAGACGAACCACATTTCAGCCCAGACTCTGGAACTTAATTTACTCATTTTTATTAAGGGCAACTGTCAGGTAAGCAAAGTGGAGGATCTTAGTTTTTATTCTTCTCTGTCAGGCCAGTCCTCTGCACCTTATTCAGAGGTATTGCACTAGTTGCTACTAGTTTAGCAAGAGATAATTCTCAGAGCTACCTCATCTTCTCTCCTTCATTTATTCCACACTTTTCCAGCGTTTTCCATCACATCTCTGAAAGTTCATTTCACGCCTGTTTGCATTAAAGAAATGTAGTAGTTACCAAAACATGTTTTTGGTGTGGTTTGGGGAGCTACGTGGGAGAAGTGGACGCATCTTCCCTGATGAGGCCAGGTTCAAGTTTTCCTTGGACTGTCCTTTCCCAATCAGTGGTGGCCTCCTCTGCTTGAGCTGAAGGTGAGGAAGGAGGTGGCCTTTGTACAGCCGGGGAGTTTTAAACCCTTTGTGAACGACCTCCCGGTGTGTGTGTGTGTGTGTGTGTGTGTGTGTGTGCGCGCGTGTGCGCGCGCGCTCCTCCGTGTGCACGTCTGTCTCCGGGGCCTCGCCACCCAGAGCGTGCTCGCAGCTCAGCTGTGTTTCTCTCTGAGAAGGTCTAAATAACAGGCCTGTTTGTGCTCAGAGTGAAAGTTTCTGTTTTGGAAAAGCCAGTTCCTTCTGACAAGGGAGGGCGGGGACAAGGAAGGAACTAAAGACACCAGAGAAAGAAGAAGTGAGAGTCGGGGGAGGTGGGGAGGCAGGGGGTGGCCGAGGGACGCGCTGCCCTGCTCGCCTTATTTCCCAGCCCCACCTGTCACTTGGTCTGCCCAGCTTCGCTGGAGCCCCTGTGTTGCAGCCCCAGGCCCCGGCGGGGGTCTCTTGCTGCTTTGAAAAACAGAGCTGGCAGGAGATGGTGTTGGGCTGGACACGATGTACGGGGCCGGGGTCAGAGGGAGCATGGAAGAGTTCAATCACTGCGCGCTCGGCCTGGCTCCTGCCCGCTGGGTTTCTGGCATGCCTGGTGTTTCTCCAGCAGCCAGTGTGGCAGGGGAGAGACCCTCTCCTCCTGGGGAAAGGAGAAGCCCCTCTGCCCAGAGAGTAGAAGAAACGTGTCATCATCCAGACGGAGATTCAGTTCACAACTCTGCCTCTTGGACAAGTTTCTCTCCTCCTGCCTCTTTTATAAGAACCCAGGAGAAAGATGGGTGGAGGCGAGAGGCAGGGGAAGCTTGCTGATGGTGCTTTTACTGGCTTCAGAAATTCGGGCAGTTCCTGAAGGGAAGGTGGGGCATTTCTGTGCCTGGCGGGGCAGGAGCAGCAGTGTCTGGGCACGGGCTCACTGCTCTCAGGATGTAGGGCTATGTGCGCTTCTAAAGGGACTCAGACATTTGTTTGTCCTTGGCCCTGTCCTGCTGGGGACAGCAGAGTGGACTCAAATCAGGTTCCTGGCGGGCTTTCCTCCCTGCAGTCTTGGCTTGGTGGGGTCACCTGCAGCTGTCTGTTTTTTGAATTTGCACTGACTGAATATACTTCTGTGTCCCAGATTTTAGGTCTGAGGAGCAGGTTTCTTTGGAGATGTGGGATTTAAAAAATTTATATTTTAAACTATACAATATTGGCTTTTTCTTTCGGTCTACAGTTCTGTGAATTTTAGCATCCGTTCGTATTATCACCGCCACAATCAGAACAGCTTTATCACCTTACACACACTCTCGTGCTACCCTTTTATGGTTACAAGAGATGTAGGTTTTATTTTTTTATTTTTATCACTTTTACCCTTTGAAAGATAACATTGACCTGACTCATCTCTTTCATTCAGAGGCTAATTTTTCATTGTTGATTATAAGTCTCTGCTCTGCTCTTTCTCCACACCTTTTCCAGCAAGAGAGATGTAACCAGAGTGCCTTGCTTGTCAGCCTGTTAGTTACTGACAAGTGTTGTTTGGATTGTCTGTTTTTTGTACTGGCTGTTCTTGCCCACACACCTAGGATGCTTTGGGCCACTTTGTGGATTTAGGAGAACTCAGGCTAATTCTGACAGTGGCCAAAGAAAAATCTAATTAGCGAGGGAAATGTTCTTGCTAACCATCTAGGCGGCATTGTGAAGGGAAACGACTTCTGGAGTATTCTGCTTTGAATTATCTGTGTTATTCTTTCCCAGATGTCAGGACAGATGATCAAGGTTTGGGCATAATGTGTAAAATGAAGATGCTGCATCATCTGCAGATTTGTTGACCCAACGTGGTTCTCCCCAGCTGTCCTCACTTGTCCCATTACTTAGGTGAAGCCAGGAATTGAGGTGCTTCCATGATTATCTGTGCCTCCCTACCCAGGTTCTGGAACAAGCTGGCACGATCATGGGAAGGCCAGAGCTGTGTCTCACCTGCTGCGGTCAGGGCTTATGCTTTCTTAGGGAAAAGTGAACTGCAGGGACATTTGTGTGGTGTGATCCTGTGTGTGTGTGTGTGTGTGCTTGTCCTCCTCTTGGGAAATGAGGAGAGGTGACCTCAGATGTCCCCAGCTCAGAACGTCACACTTGACTGAACAGTTGACGGTGCCTCTGCTGTGGATTTTGCCGGGGAAGGTGGCAACAACCGCACACATGTAGAATCTGGTGTAATCTGATTCCTGCCTTTGTAATTACTTGGAGACTTGCCATTGCAGCCAATTGAGAAGTGGGAACAGTGACCCAGAGCAGAAAGCAGAAATTATAGGGGTGGAAAGGGGAGGTAACATCTAGAAACACAGTCGTAGCTCTCCTTCTGGCTTTCTGGAATCGAAACTCGCTTTAGGATCAGGAAAAAGAATGAGAACTGCCTTCTACAGAAGTCACCCCAACTTTCCTGTCTGTATCCCCTCGCCCTGCCTTTCTCTCTTGCCAGGCTGAAGGAATCTCTCGGAATGTGGTAGAGTCGGAGCATCCATGGTTTAGCTGAGAGGAGTGAGTTTTGCTGATAAGAAACTACTGTAGTCTGGCAACAGGTTTCTGTAGAAGAATGTCCTCCAGGTGGAGGAAAAATGGTTCTCATTTTAAAAAAATCACACACTAAACAAAGTAACATAAGCATGGGTGCCTAGGCAAAACAAGAGCGACAGAACAGCTCAGAAGCAAGCTGATTTTCTGCATCATGATTGACATGATAGGGGTGCTGTGGAAAGCCAGGGCTGGCATGATTTTCACGAGTGGAGCAAGTGTAAACCATGGGGCCTGGGTGCCTTAACTCTGGAAGATGCCTCGAGAAGAGCGTGCAGAGTGACGTGTCCCCTTCCAGAAGTGCTTGCCATTTGTCTGATCGACGTCGGAAACATGATATAATTTCTACAAACACCCACATGAGAAGGGTTTTTTTTTTTTTTCTCCTGTTTTCTTATTTGGGTGACAGATTGCATGTTAGGGCACTAAAAGATGAAAGCACTAAATATTTGCTTTAGAAAAACACAGCGAAAGAGTCTCTCATCCTCCTAGCTGAAAACTGATGGGCTTAGAATTCCATTAACAAAAATTACTGTCTGCAGTCAAACTTACTGCCACCCTTTGGGCATGGTTAACAAGTGGGGGAGAAAGCGGAGGCTGGAGAGTAGAAGATTGTGCAGGATTCTTTTTCACGTGGAGTAGAATAGGGCCGTTTTGTCAACACAGAGGTCCAAGGTAGCCCAAAGATATACTTTCCTCCTCCTATCATGTTGAGCTCCTCCTTCTGGGTCTTTGTAGTGGATTTCCTCTCCATACAAAGGATCTATTTGTTTTTCCCTCTCTCAGATGTAATGAGAAAGTCATAATTCTTGCAGGCCTCTTTGGCATGAGCTATCTTGCCTCAGAAGAATAGAGAATGCGTTTTGGCACTCGGTTTTGGTTCTTGCAGAGTCTGTTTAATGGAATGATTAAGAGCATGAATTCAAACCCTGGCTTGGCTACTGGCTGGCTTGACCATGTGCATTGTGTACTGAAACCTTTCTAGACCTTAGTTTCTCCATCTGTAAAGCAGGGAAATTTTCATACCTCCCTTCATTTATTGGGAGTTATCAATGAGTTAAGGTGTGGTGTACATGTATATCTGTCAACATTAGCTCTTATTTATTAATTCTCAGTGGGTATTTTTAAACTCGTCTCTTTGGTTTGAGAGGAAAGAAAGGATGAACCCTTTCTTTGTTGGGGGTGTGGCTTAATATTAATATTAACCACCATTTATTAAAAATTTGCTGTCATTCAGGCATTGAGTTCACTTTTTCATAAATATTCTTGTTTCACTCTTAACAGCTACTCCATAGGAGGAAAAACTATTTTTGCAGTTTTATATATAAATAAGCTAGTAGTAACATTTATTGAGTGCTTTTTTATGAACCAGCTCTAGTTTAAGTGGTTTTCATATGTTAACTCATTTCGTCCTCCCAATAGGTAAGAGCCGTCTTCCCCATTTTTAACAAGAAGGAAACTGTGGCACAAAATTAAAAAAAAAATTGTCCTGGGTTCCACTGAGAGTAACCGGTAGGGCTGGATCTTCATATGTTTGCAGAGCTAGGGTACTCGCCTCACCATTGTACTGCCAGCCTCTGTTCCTTAACACGTGAATGGTACCAGCTCGCCGCGATCATGGATGAGAAACACTGAGCAGATACCCAGATGCTCTCCAGATCCGCTGGTTTATGATAGTTGGGAACAAAAATCTTTACTACCGGAAGTTGTGGCTTCTGAGTCTCCCGGCAGTTGGCAGCATAGATTTTTTTTATTTGTTTTGTTTTGTGTGTGTGGTTTTGTTTTTTAAATAATTAGAAACAGTTAGACTGTCGTTACCACCCACAGTAAAAATTGCTTGGATCCCGCAAATTAAAGGAAAAAAAAAAAAAACGAGTCCATTTGGTAGAATGATTAAAAAGGGGTTTTCAAGAGGAAAGTTCATTTTAGAGGGTGAGCTTCAGATGTGTAAACGCTGGGGATTTCTTGCTTCTCACCTCCCCCTTTGTTTGAATTCAGAATCAAATGACATTAGCGGTGGTTGCCAGTGATGCGGGGGGCGGGGATTACGTACAAGATGACTCTGGGAGGAAACCTACATTTTTTATACTTATTAATGGTATGTCTTTTGTGCAGGTGGGGTGAGGACTTAGTGTGAAGCATATATTTACACGGCGTGTGGTCCTTTCTGCTGCGTTCCACAACCCAGGATGGTGGGCTGGAGGAGGAGGAGGACGAGGAAGCCTTAGTACAGCCTTCGGTTTCCATTGTATGGATTGTATCGTTGAGGCAGGAATAAACCAGCCCTCTTTCCATGTTAGGAGGACTCAATCAGTGTCGCCGGGACTCTTGGTTTCTTAGGACTGTGCTCTAATGACTCACGCTGTGTCCCCACTTTTGTACGAATGACATTGGTGCTCTGGCGCATATGTTGTTCCCCTCACTCTCACCCTCTCCTAAGAATGAGGATGGGCCAGGGTCTGCGTTGGTACCTTTGGCCAAGTCAGATGTGCTCTCCGTTTGGAAATCCTTCGCCCCTCACATCCCCACCGAAACCTTCCTTGTCATTCTAAGGCTGTAACTGGTCACATGGGTGAAGAGATGATTTCCTAATCCTCGTGGGAGCTTTAAGGATTTGCCTTTGTAAGAGAAGGAACATCCCGCCGGAGGGCTGTGTGTCCCATTTTAACCCACATCGCTTTTGACTTCTATGATCATTCCCAGGCAGCCTCCTCTTGCCATCCTGACTTGTTTAGATTAATGGGTTATTGGCAAGCAATTTTTTGATGCTATTCTTCTCATAGCCAGAGGCCAAGATCCCTTGTGGAGCAGTGCCTGAACTTAATGGATGTCATCTGGACACCAGGGAGGGGCGTAGAGAAGCACTGGGGGAAAAGTCTTAGAAGTAAAATGCTGCCCCTTGATGCTACAGTCTCCTAGCCTCCTCTTTATCCCTTTCAGGGCAATGCATTCAGAGTAATTGTTTTGGTGGCACCACAGTATTGTGTACCGTACTCTACAATTTTAGGACAAAAGATAGTGTCCTAATGGACTTGTAGGTGGCGTAAAGAATACCTGGTAAGCTACCTGTTCAACTTGATCTTGAATTTCTCAGCATTATTGAGCTCTACTCCTGGTTGTTTATAAAACCAGAAGATCTGTCCATATCTTTTGTAACATTGGGTGACACTCCAGGAAGGATTATTTTACTCTACTGGCTGTCTGGGGGCTTGGTTCCCAGGCCAAGTTCTAAGGTAGACAAGACAGCATCATCTTATTAGCCTGACTTACAAGCTCAGCTTCGGATTAAAGGGAGTCTGGAAGTTATAGAGTGAAGCAGGCATGCAGGTGAGTCTTTCAGACATCAGACTTGTGACTGATAGCTGTCACAAAGGCGATTAACTTGACTTTGTGGGACAGGCATGGTGTCTTCCTGTAATGCGTCTGGACACAAGTTACGAGAAAGCTTGCAGAATAGGTCTTGTTGACTTCCAGGGTGACTGGACAGAAACACCAGCAGCACTTGGGACAGCTTGAGCTCATTAAGCACAGTGTTACTGGGTGCTGTTCTGTGCTGGGGGTGAGGGTGTGAGCAAGACCAAGACCGATTGAGTCCTTGCCTTCAGGGAGTCTCCCTTCTAGCTGGAAGTTATGACTTGAGGCCCTAGGACGTTCTGCTCCCTTTTGGTCTCCCACAGAGTCCCTGCCCACCCTGAGGTCTGCTACTTTCTGAGACATCATCAGAGGAAGTTGCCTCCTGAGCTCCTGGGGAACTTAGAATGCCCTCCATGACGGGATCCCTCCATCTTTGTGGGAATGGTCTTGGTAGTGAGGCCGCCATGGAAGGGCGTGTTGAAGAGGATGTGTTTTGTGGACAAGTCCACTTTCAAAGTTTGGGGGCTTCTGACCACATCCTAGATGCCACCGTCTGGTGGTACCCACTTCTCTGCTTCTGTATCTCTCGCTTCTGCCTGGCCAGCAGCATCCTTTTGGTCCCGCTCTCCCTCCTCTTCCCCAAATCCATTTTCCCCATCTTGAGGAATTTCTCACCATATTTACATTCTTCCTTGTTCAACATTAAGTCTTTGTCTGTGTTTCAGTCCCAAAGATCCAGGCAGAGCAGTCTCTGGCAATTCCAACCTCTTACAGTTTAGAAGAAAGGGAGAGAAAAATAATTGTAAAAGCACCATAAGCTGGAGTTGTTTAGAATGGGGGAAGCAGCCCTCAGTGCTCTGGTAAGCAATGTTTTTAATTAGGATCCTGATACATTAAGAAAATATGTGGTCTCTAGGATTTTAAAAATGAAAAAAAGTTTCCTAGGGAGATTGATTGGGATTGTCTTGCAGGTAAGTTCAACTTGAATGTTGCCTAACAGGTAGTAGGCTGTTGGTAAGGTCATTGTGCATATGGGCCTGGGCTTCTGGTGCAAGACAAATCAAATAACTCAGGTCAGAGAAACGGACCTGCGTGACCTCAAAGTATTAATGCAAGCAAATTTGTTCACTCTGGTTGGGGTGGGTAGATGGGTAGAGGCAGTTAACAAATCTTAGAATTGTGAGAGCTGAGTGGTAACTCGGACCTACCCATGTCATCCAGTCCTCTCTGTAAACCTGGGGAAACCAAGGCCTGGATAGAGGAGATGAGTGTAAGGCCATGCAGCCGTGGAGCCAGATAGCAGTAGAGTCAAGACCAGACTCCAGACCTCTCGGCTTTTCTCTTTCCATTCTGCCACCTCTGATTCAAGGTGGAGTTTGATTTTTGTTCATGTTAAGTGCCATTCATTCTCAGCTCTTTCTGGATTAGTGTGTGAAGTTCAGTGTGTTTAGTATGAATTTGCTTATTTTCCACTTGCGAGGTTGTGTTTACCTGGGGTGCCCTGGGTGCTGATGTGATGACGTGTGATGATTAGGAGGCTCATGATGGTGATGAGGATGGGCTGATACGATCATCTGCTAGGGGTTAACTAAGAAGAAGTGAGCTGGAATTCACACACAGAGAGTCTTAGAAACTTTTCCAGCAACGAGTGTGCTTTAGCAATACTTAGAAAATCAGATCTTACCGTTCATACATGCATTTTGAATGAACTAGTCTCTGGCAGGGAATTGTATCCTCTTATATAACCCCACCACCTTCTTTCCCAGAGGACTGGTATTTGGGAATCCTTTTACAGGGTTGCTTTCTGGGCTCGTGTTTACAGCTCAAACATAGAAATGTGTGAAAATGATCCTTTGAAAGCAAGCTTGACACCAACACTCTGTGATAAATCTTGGAAAGTATCTAGGTTAGGGATCACCGATACTTGAAGTCAAAGCAACCCTGACGGAGTTGACCACAAAAACAATGGATTCAAGAGTTTATCGGTGATGTTTAAATGTTTGCCAAGAGCTCTGTTCTGTCCCTTGCAGTCCCCACGTCCTGTAACTGAGAATCAAGCTGGTGCTCTGGGTCAAGTTCAGCAGGTTTGTTTTGACTTGCGGCCCGTGGTGGGAGTGAAGCTCTCATTATGTAACGTTAAACTGGGCCGGAATGTCAGCTGGGCTAGGCTTGCCAAAGCTTGAAGGGTTGATTGGGAATGGGCTATGTTTAGTATGACTAATCCAACTTGGCTGGGGAAAGGGGTGGGTGGGCGTCTCTCTGAGGAGCGAGGGAGGTATGACTTGTGCTATTTTGAATGTTAGCACTTTGTGTAAACTCTGCAAACCCCTCCCCCGCCAACCCCATGAAAAAGGAAGAAAAAAGTTGAGCCTACGACCAACTAGTAAAATCAGGGGCTGTTGACTGATACCCAATATTGCTGTAGAAATCTGTGGTCAAGACGCCAAGGTGAATATATCACTTGCAATCGGGGAAATAACACTTGGGTTATGTGAAATGATGTTTCTTAAACACCTAGCCTGTATTGGTCAAGTGTTGCTAGCAGTGGTACTCAGTAATTTAAGCAGTTACACAAAGTAAATGCTATGTTCCTTAATAAAAATAGCAGTCAACCCTAATAAAAAATTGAAAACAAGGAAAGAGGTGGGCTAGTTTCCTAATAAAGATTCTGAAGTATAAGTTAACGTCTGTCTTCTGACCTTCTTGGTCTTTATTTGGGAGCCTTTTTCTCCCTTTGCCCTCATGTTCCCCACCCACACCCTCTAGTTTCCTCTTGGTCCTTCTTAGGGGACAAAAGAATCCCATTTTTATGTAAATGTCTTTCATGGAAGGTAGAAATAATCTGGAACCCTGTTTGCACAGTGATCCTGAAACACAATGTGGTCCCTGCCTCCACCAGGAAAAGGTTGCATTTTGGTGGGGTTGGCAGAGCCCAGCTTCTGCCGTGCCCGAGGTAAATGACCGGGGGCGGCTGTGGGGGGGGTGTTGCTTTTGTTCCTTCTCTGATGAATGGAAGTAAAGTGTTCACTGAACCTGGAAACACCTCCCTTTGTGTCCAGTGCTCTCCTAACACAGGCCGTTAAACTTGGGGCAGTCGCTCTTGGTGGGGGATTGAATGGGGCCATTGTGGCAGGGAGGGGCTCACACTGAAGCCATTGAGGGCATAGAGATGCCATTGTTTTCTGAGTCATAAGAAAAGGAGGAAGACTCTGGGGACCTCCAGGCATCAGTGTAGCGACTGCACTGACTGCTTTTCTAGGTTTGCATTATCCTCGAGGAACTCCCGACCTGAGTGGTGGGCAAGGTCAGCCCAGATAGGAAGCTCCTCGGAGCCCCCTGCAGTATAGACCTGGTGCCCGCTGTGTGCATCTGAGTCGTGGGCCTTTCCTTCCTCTGCACCTGCAGGATGCTGCCCGCCTTGGGCCCACCCGTCATTTCTGCAGGGTGGTTGCTTTTCTCTTCCAGGCAGCGGAGTTAAAAACATTTGTTAAAAATCACTCACTCCACCTTAGGGATAACACCCAATTCCCTGCCAGCGACTTTTTTGTGTAACTTCCCTTTCACCATCTGGTCTTTCAGAGGCACTTCTGATCTTAATTATAGCATTCAGCCTGTGTTTATTTAAAAATCAGAAGGCAGATAGGCTGTGGAGGGTTTATCTGTACTATTTGTGCCAACGTACCTGCCAACTGTCCCCTTGGTTAGTAAAGGGAATTGCTACAATCCCTACTGACACCGTGTCTGCCCGCGCATGCACACACACTCGCAGGCCATCTAAACTGATGTGTTGATCATAGGCAGGAGCATACGTCCAGCTTTTGAATTGCTGTGCTGGCATCTTCTATCTAGAATTTCTGCCATGTAGTATTGACTGGAAGTGGATTTTAGCCATAGGACTGGGAAGTGTTAGAAGACTTGGGTTCAAATTCAGACTCTGCCACGTGCTGTGTTATCCTGGGGAAGTTATCTTATTCCCTGGGAGCCTCAGTTTTGCCATCTAAAAATATAGGGACAGTGGTATCAACATCCAGGAATGGTGTGGGATTTAAATGAGGTGTTTATGAAAGGGCAAAGAACAACTTCTAGGCATCCTTGCACAGGGGCCATTCAGTGTTCCATCACATAAAGTAAGACCTCATGCAGCCTTAGTAACCTAGAGGTTATGATACAATGGCATCCATTGTCTGTTTTTGGAAACATAACATGCATACAGTTCATTTTGCTGGGTTTTTTTTACCTCTTTGATAATTTTTATATTCTAATTAAACAGTGGTTTGCATCAGAGTATATAATATTTTACAGTTCTTTTAAAACATGACTCTGGCTTGAAGACTGTAACAAATTTCACACAGATTAGCTTTGCTGTGCTTACACTTTGAAAATACACTTGTTGAAGCCACTAAAGAGACATGTTTAGAAAATGTTAAAAAAAAAACCACTAGTCTTATTCTCATTTTAAAGCAAACATAAGTAATTGTGGGCTTCTTTCCCTGCATTTAAGAAACTCTTCTGTTAGAGGAATCAATTCTTATAGATCTCTATGATGTCTGAGTAAAGTATGCATTTTTTAGAAAAATAGTATCTTTGTAGATAATAATGAACTTTAATTCATTACACTAGGTTGTGATACCTTTTCATCAGACCATCACAATCTGAACAATTGTTAAAAAAATCCATTTTAGGAGTTGTATTTAAAGAATTTCTGATCCCATTATATGCTTTGAAATATTTTGAGATTGTCTATTGGAGTTTTTCTTTAAATTTTTTTCTAAAATGTATTCCAGCAGTAATGTTTTTATATATAAATACCTGCAACAAACATTTCTTGAGCATCTACCCAGTGCTTAATTTGTTCTGTATATTTATACTTAGGACACAGAGATCACCATGTGATATACCCACTTTTTTGGTAAAGGAAACTCTTCTTATAAGCTTGGCTGCCGCAAAATTACAGTGAAGAATGAAGTAAATTCTACTTGCTGCTCTTGACCTCTACACCTATATATTTTATCTAATTTATAGTTGGAAAAGTAGCTAAAAATGTTGAGTTCATGCTAGTAGTTTAAGGAGTTGTAGTTTATATAGCCCCAGAATTAAGTACAGAAGTACCAGAAAGCCCACGTTATGTATTGGGTCAAAGAGAAGAAATTAAATTAGTATTAACTGGTATTCATGATTCCTCCCTGAGCGCCAGTGATGTTTCTGTCCCAAGCATAGACTAATTTGGCCAACTGTATATGGATCAAACAAAATAGTCAACAGCTCTGTGTTTAGGATGGTGTGAAAAACCCAGCATCTGAATGTTACTCCGTATTCCCCAAGTCTGTGATGTTCTCTGACCTCCAGTGCAAATAGCTATTCATCTGTAGGTGATTTGACAGCATAATTTAGCATTTGGGATTCTTTAAAAACTACCAAGGAAGGGGTGATTAAAAACTTGTTCTTCTTCTCTAAGCATATGAAGCAAGCTTTTCAATTACATATTTCAGGAACAGAATAATTGGAGTTGAACATTGGGCTGGATAGTCAGAGAACTGGTTTCTGTTTGGCTTTGACTAGATTATTCCATGAAGGTATTCCAGGAATGCATCTGGTAGCGCTTTGACACTCATAAATTATTACCGCCCTCTCTAGATTGTAAGTTCCCTGAGGGCAAGGACTATTTCCCTCAGGTTCACTGGCTTATCCCTAGTGCCTAGAACAGTGCCAGGCATGAAAGAAACACTGAATCAGTATTGATCAAATCAGCGAGTGCATCTTTAAGGGTAGAATGTAGGGAAGATTCCTACCTTGGCTTCGGTAATTTCTCCTCCTCCTCCTTTTCATTTGCTAAAGTTACTAACCAGCTAATCTCAAATGCATTCTTCCAAGTCCTCTGAGCTTGTTTGTTTTTCTGTCTATAAAATGGGGCTGTTGTCATCTAAGACTTTATTTGATTATGAGAAATACACCCTCCTAAACTTCCTTGAAGAGGTGCTAGACAAAAACAAGATGGTTCTGAAAAAACACCGCAGTCCAGACTATACTAAGATGCTTGGTTGCATCCAAAACCAGTTTCACAGTCTGCTTTAGGCGGGTGGTTGCAACATGGAAAGCAACATGCTTTCCATCTGTGCCTAATTTGAAGGAGCGCACTTGAGCTCCAACTTCACACTGTGGCGGGTACATTGGCACCGGCGCTCCCCAGACAGCCAATGGGCATTGCTATGGTGGAGGCATGACATAATTTAATTTTACTTTATTATTTGCTGGATGTGCCCATTGTATGTTAGCCTCTGGGTGTGTTTGTAAGGAGCTTAGCAAAGAGGTAGAGGCTGTGTTATAGAGCCTATAAAGCTGTCTTGTCAGTGTAAGGGCCAGGCATGTTCTCTCTGTCACACGCGCACACGCACACGCACACACACCCCCTCTCTCCTTTGGCATCCAGCACCAGTACTGGCCAGGGGTGAAATCATCACCATTCAGCAAGTGGTTCAGAAGGCTGAGAAAGACCTGTCTTCCTAAAATCCCCTCCCCGTAGCCCTGTAATTTCCTGCAGCAGCAGCTTGGGGCTTGAGCGTGTGTGAACCTAATTTCTCAAAGAACACACGTGTGGTAAAGGGGATGGCAAGTCCCCGTGCTTATTTAGTAGAGTTGAAATCCACTTACCGGATTTGGGTGACTTTTCCTGGCCATGTTCCTAAATTTGCTGTGAAAAGCAAAGGTTCAAACTCTACAAAAACATCATTTATTTGTTAATGAAAACCAAGGAATTTCGGAACGGGATCATTCTGTCCTGGACTGTCATCTTCTCTCTAATGTTTTGGTGGCAGGTTGTCTTTATCCAGAGGTGCGCAATCATGTATTTTAAGCATATGAGGTAGTCAAAGGAGGTAAGTTTAGCCAGTGCCCATATATTCAGATCCTCGTCCTTTTAAAGAGGGTGTGGGGGGCTTTTCCTTTATTATGCCTTTCTGGTGAGTTTCTATGTGTCACTGCTGTTTAAAAAATGACTTCCCTTCTAATTCATTTGTTTTTTTAAATTTATTTTTATTATTACCTGCATCTTTAAAAAATTTTTTATTGAAGTGTAGTTGATTTACAATGTTGTGTTCATTTCTTCTGTACGGTGAAGTGACATATATATATATATATGAGAATATATATATTCTTTTCCATTATGGTTTGTCACAGGATACTGAATATAGTTCCCTGTGCTATACAGTAGGATTTTGTTGTTTATCCATCCCATATATAATAGTTTGCCTTTGCTAATCCCAAACTCCCAATTCATTGTTAATTTCAACTCTTGGTTCTAGCAGAGACGCAGTTCTCTGTAAAGCAGATTCCCTTTATTCTCACCAAATTCCCTTATTTTTGTCATATTGCTGCAGCAGTATCTAATTAGGGGCCTCATGGGTGACAGGCGTCTTTTAGTTGTGTAACCAAAGAGTCACCCTGACACCTTGTGGGGTCCTTCCATCCCTCCCTGCAGGTCAGTGGAGGAGATGCATAGCAGTGAGTGCTGATCCAGCAAATGAATGCAAAGATCCCCATAAGTGTGTAATTTTGAAATATTTTAATTTGACCAGATCAACAGCTTCTAACTTCTCAACGCAGCTTGATGTGCTTATTAATTTTTCCCCCCAGCACTTGATCAGTGGCTATGAGGACGTGAATCAGAGGGAATAGGGCATCCTCCCTTCCACGGAGAGCTGACTGGGCTGGGTGCAGTGGCCAGGTTGAGAAGTGCTCGAAGACCTTGAGAAAGGAAGGGTGCCCCCTTGAGAAATTGTGACCTTCCATTCCTGTTCATCTTTGCACTCATTTCTCCTAGTCCCAGAGAGCTTTGCGGTCTCCCTTTTTGCATCAGTATTCAAAGAAATTAAAATTAATTTCCTTTGTTTCCCCATTGTCCAGATTAGAGAAACTGGAGATAAATGATGCCATTATGGGTATCTTTGAACTCAAGGATGTCTTTTTAAGAGGGAAGGGAAACTAAATAATTGAGTCAGGTGTTTCAAGATGTTAGATCTTAAAAAATCAGCCTTTTAAGAATCAAATGCAAAGTCAGTCACTTAGCCTCGAATTTCCCACAATGATTCTGTTTCTCAAAACCTAGGATGGCCATCAGGGGAGGTTTAGCTTGGTCGAATATGGTCTCAGTAGTTCTTAAAATCTTAATAATGACCCCTCTAATCCTGTGAGTTTTCAGCAGGAAATCTTGATGAGTAATCCTGGAATTGCTTTGCCTGGTAACGTCTTCTTTATTGACAGTATCCCCAGCTGAGCTCTCTTGGTTAATATGTTTTCTCTGGCACCGCTGTGTTTTTTTGTTTGAAATCAGAAATGCTTATCAATAGGTTCATGGTTGGGAAAAATGGCATTCGTAGTGTAGTATTTTCCCAAGGAGTATTCGGAAAGTTTTTCTTTAATACCAAATATGTAATGGTCCTTGTGCTAAGAACATATTACCATTGTGATCTCTGTACAGGAATTTGCTTTATTGACACTGGTGTGTAGGTCCCTGAGAGTCCAGTTGATATTCTTCTGCATCCTGACTTTTTGGTCCTTAACAGAGAATACACCCCTTGATGACTTGTGGGCGCCCTTAGTGGAGGAATGATGTGTGGTCTTGCGAGAAGTCACAGCCTTAGCGGGTCTGTGTTTCCCTCCAGCGTGGAGCTTTGTCATTTCTAATGATGAAAATCCATCAGTCCCCACAGTTCAAAATGAAGATAAATTGAATTAATATATGTGAGTTAAATGACTCATTGATATAATTACACTGTGAGGATTTCTTCAGTGTAACCTAACACATTTAGTGGTGTTAATTGTAACGGCTTTGCATGGGATCATTTAATTTCATAAGCAAACAGAATAATTTATTAATTCTCAAAAAGCTATTTCAAGGCCTAGATGTAGAGAGAAAGGGCGTGTATTTAACTTGATGTTTGCTGTGGTCTGAGTATGCTTTGCCTCATCGAATTGGAAATGGCTAAGATTTTTTTTTTTCTAATTCCAACTTTTATTGGTGCATCCTCATACGTGCTCAAGTCAATAGTGTATCGAAATGAAAATGGGAAATGAGTACCATCCAGTAAATCTTAATAAGTTATTGAAAATTGAAGAGCACTGAATAATAAAACAGTTCTAATTGCAGTTGAAACTGTATTGGCGGCAGATATGCCTGAACAAGGATGATAAAACAGCCAAGGAAGAGCATTGGATGGCAGAATCGAAGAAGGGTAATAGACAGCTTAAATGCAAAACTCAATTCAAATATTTTGTGAAATGCAGGCATGCTGTGTAAACCTATTTTTTGCTGAAAAGCATGTTTTCTCTCATGTCAGAAATGATCACAGGAATCCTTTTAATATTCATTTAAATAGTTTTTAATTGGCTTCAGAGAGTTTAAAGTTCAGTATGAAGGTGAGATCTAAGCTTACTAATTAGATCGAATGCAGTTTGACTCAAAGAGCAGACTTGATAATTAAAGAATTTTATACCAAATATATGTTCTGAAAACATTCTTTTCACATCCTTGAGGTAAAAATGATTTTCCTGAATTTTTTCCCATTCTTTTCCCAAGAGAAATTCCTTTTACAGAGGGATTATAAAACCTCACGTCAGTTGTTAGAAAACAACAATCTGTATTTTGGAGCAAACCTCTCATTTGTTTCTCGTTTAGCTGACATCCTGTGTTCAGGGTATTCTGATATATATATATTTTTTCCATCGAAGTGGAATTCTGACTTGCGTGGAACGTTGTGATGAACACAAGTTGTGTCCTGTGTTTTTCTCCCACTAAGTTGTTTGAAGCTGTTGAAATGGAAGGCTGAGTAGAGGGGGCACTTAAGCAGTGAAGGGTTTTTCTTTGTAAATAATAGATCAAGAGCACTGGATCTGTATCTAATGGAACTGTGTGCGGCCTCCGTTTCAAGGACAGCGCGTGGTTTTAAAAACCACAACTACCGACCATCCCGTCTGAAACCTTTGGTCAGTTTTGTGAGTGTGTGTGTGTGTGTCTGCTTGCCTCTTGCCGTGATTTCCCATTGCCTTCCCCCACTTACATGGCTTGCTGTAACGTCATACTTTATTTCATAAATTTGAAAGAAACCCAAACAATATTTTATACACACACACACACACACACACACACACACACACATGTATATGGGGAGAGAGAAAGAGAGA